>NC_138979.1:173394929-176285558 GCF_964341445.2 Mesoplodon mirus | reverse complement strand
GATTGGTGGGTGACTGGACAAGGCTGGAAGGGTCAGCAAACAGTCCTTCCACCTCCAAACAAGCATGTGTGCTCCAACCCCATCAGCCCCCTCCATGCCTTTGGTGGTAGATGCCAGCCAGTGTCATTAAAATCTCTGCCTGCCTTGGCGTTGCGAGCCCTCCCTACCACCCCCAGCTCTCCCCACAGAGCCTCCTGCCAGCCTCCTCCTGCCTGCCAGCCTCCTCCTTCTTCATCCACGATCATTTGACCCATCATTCAAGGCCCAGTTGAAATATCTCCTCTACTTAGAAATTCTCTCCCAGCTTTCTTTGGTAATGAGTTTTTCTTTCCTTTGAGTAGCAGAACACTGTGCACATTTCTGGGTCATCACGCCTATTAACCTGGTTCTGCATTTACATACTTTATCCTCTGCACTAGGTGTGGTGCTCATTTTCTGTCACATTTCTTTTTAATGCCTGTCCAGTATAGTGACTAATACATGGTCAGCGTTCAATAAGTGACTGAAGAGTAAAACCACTTTATTATCAAACTCAAGTATGAACAGGAGAACATAAAGACGATACAAGAGCATCTTTCTATGCGAGAAGTTCAGATAAAGTAGCACTATACCTACATCCCACAGGCACAAAGTAAGCACTCAAATATTTGTTGAAAAATGAATAAACAGATGAATACAAAGAGAAGATTCAAAGGGAGAGGCTTTGAAGATCATACATGATCTGTATAAAATCATAAGGGAATGTTTCTTTTTAGTCTTTTTGATTTTAAGAGTAGTAACTGGGAAATTTAGAAAACAAAAGAATGTGGAAGAAAACTTAAAATTATACCACTTAAAATTTTGGTATGTTTTCTTAGTCTTTTATGTTGTGTGTGTGTGTGTGTGTGTGTGTGTGTAAAAGTGTACATTAAGCATACCCAGTATAGAAAGTAATTGGTGCCTAAATGGAAGGTAACATGAAGAAGAGCTTACTGCCTAATGACTCAGATCAGGGGGAGTGGAGCTGCCCTGCCTTAGAAGCCCCACTTCCTAGAGGAGCAATATCACTTGTGACAACTTTATAGGCATATCTTCCAGGTGACTAGAGTCACCACACTGAGGGAAGCCCAAGGATATCAGGTATTTATAGTTCTCACAGCCTGGATGCAGCTTACCAGTCAGGAATCATTTTTACCATAAGCAACACTGTCTAATAACACAGTTGACACATCTTATTGATCAGGTTACCAAGGAAACAGAGTTAGAAAGTTAACAGGAGTTCAAATGCTCATGCAGAAGGTTTTTGTTAACCTCACGAAAGAATTTTGTTAGCCCTTTACCCATTGGTTCAAATCTAGTTCTGCCACAAACTAGCTACATGTTTTGAGCAATCGCTTTCTGGGTCTCTAGCCCATCGTCTATAAAATGAGGGCATTTTACTACAGTTTCCATCCTTTTATTCTGAAGCATATCACGGTATAGTGAAAGCAGTACTATGTTAGAAGTAGAAAATATAGGTTCTAATTCCTTTAACTAGCTCTCCTACTTATTAGTTATCTGACCTGGGGATAATATTACCTGGTAGTACTCACAGTGTTAGGATAAGGATACAAGATTAGAATACATACGGTAATGCTTTGAAAACTACATAACATTATAAAATGTACACTGATGAACATAGATGCAAAAATCCTCAACAAAATACTAGCAAACAGAATCCAACAGCACATTAAAAGGATCATACACCATGATCAAGTGGGGTTTATTCCAGGAATGCAAGGATTCTTCAATATACGCAAATCAATCAACGTGATACACCATATTAACAAACTGAAGGAGAAAAACCATATGATCATCTCAATAGATGCAGAGAAAGCTTTCGACAAAATTCAACACCCATTTATGATAAAAACCCTGCAGAAAGTAGGCATAGAGGGAACTTTCCTCAACATAATAAAGGCCATATATGACAAACCCACAGCCAGCATCGTCCTCAATGGTGAAAAACTGAAACCATTTCCACTAAGATCAGGAACAAGACAAGGTTGCCCACTCTCACCACTCTTATTCAACCTAGTTTTGGAAGTTTTAGCCACAGCAATCAGAGAAGAAAAGGAAATAAAAGGAATCCAAATCGGAAAAGAAGAAGTAAAGCTGTCACTGTTTGCAGATGACATGATACTATACATAGAGAATCCTAAAGATGCTACCAGAAAACTACTAGAGGTAATCAATGAATTTGGTAAAGTTGCAGGATACAAAATTAATGCACAGAAATCTCTGGCATTCCTATATACTAATGATGAAAAATCTGACAGTGAAATCAAGGAAACACTCCCATTTACCATTGCAACAAAAAGAATAAAATATCTAGGAATAAACCTACCTAAGGAGACAAAAGACCTGTATGCAGAAAATTATAAGACACTGATGAAAGAAATTAAAGATGATACAAATAGATGGAGAGATGTACCATGTTCTTGGATTGGAAGAATCAACATTGTGAAAATGACTCTACTACCCAAAGCAATCTACAGATTCAATGCAATCCCTGTCAAACTACCACTGGCATTTTTCACAGAACTAGAACAAAAAATTTCACAATTTGTATGGAAACACAAAAGACCCTGAATAGCCAAAGCAATCTTGAGAACGAAAAATGGAGCTGGAGGAATCAGGCTCCCTGACTTCAGACTATACTACAAAGCTACAGTAATCAAGACAGTATGGTACTGGCACAAAAACAGAAAGATAGATCAATGGAACAGGATAGAAAGCCCAGAGTTAAACCCATGGACATATGGTCACCTTATCTTTGATAAAGGAGGCAGGAATGTACAGTGGAGAAAGGACAGTCTCTTCAATAAGTGGTGCTGGGAAAACTGGACAGAGACATGTAAAAGTATGAGATTAGATCACTCCCTAACACCATACACAAAAATAAGCTCAAAATGGATTAAAGACCTAAATGTAAGGCCAGACACTATCAAACTCTTAGAGGAAAACATAGGCAGAACACTCTATGACATAAATCACAGCAAGATCCTTTTTGACCCACCTCCTAGAGAAATGGAAATAAAGACAAAAATAAACACATGGGACCTAATGAAACTTCAAAGCTTTTGCACAGCAAAGGAAACCATAAACAAGACCAAAAGACAACCCTCAGAATGGGAGAAAATATTTGCAAATGAAGCAACTGACAAAGGATTAATCTCCAAAATTTATAAGCAGCTCATGCAGCTCAATAACAAAAAAACAAACAACCCAATCCAAAAATGGGCAGAAGACCTAAATAGACATTTCTCCACAGAAGATATACAGACTGCCAACAAACACATGAAAGGATGCTCAACATCTTTACTCATTAGAGAAATGCAAATCAAAACTACAATGAGATATCATCTCACACCAGTCAGAACGGCCATCATCAAAAAATCTAGAAACAATAAATGCTGGAGAGGGTGTGGAGAAAAGGGAACACTCTTGCACTGCTGGTGGGAATGTGAATTGGTACAGCCACTATGGAGAACGGTATGGAGGTTCCTTAAAAAACTACAAATAGAACTACCATATGACCCAGCAATCCCACTACTGGGCATATACCCTGAGAAAACCATAATTCAAAAAGAGACATGTACCAAAATGTTCATAGCAGCCCTATTTACAATAGCCCGGAGATGGAAGCAACCTAAGTGTCCATCATCGGATGAATGGATAAAGAAGATGTGGCACATATATACAACGGAATATTAATCAGCCATAAAAAGAAATGAAATTGAGCTATTTGTAATGAGGTGGATAGACCTAGAGTCTGTCATACAGAGTGCAGTAGGTCAGAAAGAGAAAGACAAATACTGTATGCTAACACATATATATGGAATTTAAGAAAAAAAAATGTCATGAAGAACATAGGGGTAAGACAGGAATAAAGACACAGACCTACTAGAGAATGGACTTGAGGATATGGGGAGGGGGAAGGGTAAGCTGTGACAAAGTGAAAGAGAGGCATGGACATATATACACTACCAAACGTAAGGTAGATAGCTAGTGGGAAGCAGCCGCATAGCACAGGGAGATCAGCTCGGTGCTTTGTGACCGCCTGGAGGGGTGGGATAGGGAGGGTGGGAGGGAGACGCAAAAGGGAGGGGATATGGAAACATATGTATATGTATAACTGATTAAATTTGTTATAAGGCAAAAAATAAATAAATAAATAAATAAATAAATAAATAAATAAAAGGGAAAAAAACATTATAAAATGTAAATGACAAGGACTAACATTTACTGTACACCACTTATGTTACAGACACAAGTAAGATGTTTTCCAAAAACTATCTGTTAGCTTGAATCTTTACTAGAATAAAGTTAACTATTTTTCCTAAGGTCCTCAGCCTGTATTTTGCAGAGCTAAAATTCACAAAAGATTGCCTTGTTCTAAAGGCCCATGTCTTTTCACTCTGTCAGTTTTAGTAACATAATCTATAATTCTGAAACTATAATTGTAAAGGTTACTTTTTGTTAACTTGAATTAGACATATTAATAGCAATAACTGTCTTTTGTTTATATGTGCTTTAAAATCTCTCCCTTATTTAAGGATAAATATGGTGTACTCTTCTCTCTAGTTATTTAACTTTTCCTACCCTCCAAAAAAGTATTTTTTAAAAATATACCTCTTGAAATTGGCTCCTTGTTTTGTTTTGTTTTGATTTATTTATTATTTGGTTGCACCGGGTCTTAGTTGTGGCAGGCGAGCTCCTTAGTTGCGGCACATGGGCTCCTTAGTCATGGCATGTGAACTCTTAGTTGTGGCATGCACGTGGGATCTAATTCCCTGACCAAATATTGAACCCGGATCCCCTGCAATGGGAGCACAGAGTCTTATCCACTGCGTCACCAGGGAAGTCCCTATTGTTATTTCTTAAGACAAGATACTATTACAGAGGACAAAGACAAGCTTATAGCACTGTTTACATCAAGAGGACTTGCTCCCAGTTTGAGAATCGTGAATAGTATTTATTTTGATGTCTTCTATTTTTATTTCACTTTGGTAATTATTTTCAAAAGTCTAATGCTCTGATAATTTATCCTTACCTATGAATGTATTCTCTCAAATGTAGTATAAGGACACCTTTAATGGGCAATTTTTAAAGAATTAAACTAGTGCTTAAAAAGAGAACTACACTGATTCAATTCGATAAACATTTATTGAGTGCTTAATATGGGTTTCATACTGAGTGAAATGCTTGGGATGTACCTATAAATAAACCATGATTTCTTTTCTTCAGGAGCTCACAATCTAGTGCAGAACTAGGAGCACGCAAAAGTAATTTTTTTTAAACATCTTTGTTGGAGTATAATTGCTTTACAGTGTTGTGTTAGTTTCTGATGTATAACAGAGTGAATCAGCTATATGCATACGTATATCCCCATATTCCCTCCCTCTTGCGTCTCCCTCCCACCCTCCTTATCCCACCCCTCTAGGTGGTCACAAAGCACTGAGCTGATCTCCCTGTGCTATGCGGCTGCTTCCTACTAGCTATCTATTTTACATTTGGTAGTGTATATATGTCCATGCCACTCTCTCACTTTGTCCCAGCTTACCCTTCCCCCTCCCCGTATCCTCAAGTCCATTCTCTATGTCTATGTCTTTATTCCTGTCCTGCCCCTAGGTTCATCAGAAGCATTTTTTTTTAGATTCCATATATATGTGTTAGCATACGGTATTTGTTTTTCTCTTTCTGACTTACTTCACACTGTATGACAGTCTCTAGGCTGATCCACCTCACTACAAATAATTCAATTTTGTTTCTTTTTATGGCTGAGTAATATTCCATTGTATATATGTGCCGCATCTTCTTTATCCGTTCATCTGTCGATGGACACTTAGGTTGCTTCCATATCCTGGCTATTGTTAATAGTGCTGCAATGAATATTGTGGTACATGACTCTTTTTGAATTATGGTTTTCTCAGGGTATATGCCAGTAGTGGGATTGCTGGGTCATATGGTAGTACTATTTTTAGTTTTTTAAGGAACCTCCATACTGTTCTCCATAGTGGCTGTATCAATTTACATTCCCACCAACAGCACAAGAGTGTTCCCTTTTCTCCACACCCTCTCCAGCATTTATTGTTTGTAGACTTTTTGATGGTGGCCATTCTGATCCGTGTGAGGTGATACCTTGTTGTAGTTTTGATTTGCATTTAATGATTGCATCTAATGATTAGTGATGTTGAGCATCTTTTCATGTGTTTGTTGACAATCTGTATCTCTTCTGTGGAGAAATGTCTATTTAGGTCTTCTGCCCATTTTTGGATTGGGTTGTTTGTTTTTTTGTTATTGAGCTGCATGAGCTACTTGTATATTTTGGAGATTAATCCTTTGTCAGTTGCTTCATTTGTAAATATTTTCTCCCATTCTGAGGGTTGTCTTTTGGTCTTGTTTATGGTTTCCTTTGCTGTGCAAAAGCTTTAAAGTTTCATTAGGTCCCATGTGTTTATTTTTGTTTTTATTTCCATTTCTCTAGGAGGTGGGTCAAAAAGGATATTGCTGTGATTTATGTCATAGAGTGTTCTGCCTATGTTTTCCTCTAAGAGTTTTATAGTGTCTGGCTTTACATTTAGGTCTTTAATCCATTTTGAGTTTATTTTTTGTATGGTGTTAGGAAGTGTTCTAATTTCATTCTTTTACATGTACCTGTCCAGTTTTCCCAGCACCACTTATTGAAGAGGCTGTCTTTTCTCCATTGTTTACTCTTGCCTCCTTCATCAAAGATAAGGTGACCATAGGTGCGTGGGTTTATCTCTGGGCTTTCTATCCTGTTCCATTGATCTATATTTCTGTTTCTGTGCCAGTACAATACTGTCTTGATTACTGTAGCTTTGTAGTATAGTCTGAAGTCCGGGAGCCTGATTCCTCCAGCTCTGTTTTTCTCTCTCAAGATTGCTTTGGCTATTCAGGGTCTTTGTGTTTCCATACAAATTGTGCAATTTTTTGTTCTAGTTCTGTGAAAAATGCAATTGGTAATTTGATAGGGATTGCATTGAATCTGTAGATTACTTTGGATAGTATAGTCATTTTCACAATGTTGAATCTTCCAATCCAAGAACATAGTATATCTCTCCATCTGTTTATATCATCTTTAATTTCTTTCATCAGTGTCATATAGTTTTCTGCATACAGGTCTTTACTCTACTTAGGTAGGTTTATTCCTAGGTATTTTATTATTTTTGTTGCAGTGGTAAATGGGAGCGTTTCCTTAATATCTCTTTAAGATATTTCATCATTAGTGTATAGGAATGCCAGAGATTTCTGTGCATTAATTTTGTATCCTGCCACTCTCACAAATTCATTGATTAGCTGCAGTAATTTTCTGGTAACATCTTTAGGATTCTCTATGTATAGTATCATGTCATCTGCAGACAGTGACAGTTTTACTTCTTCTTTTCTGATTTGGATTCCTCTTATGTCTTTTTCATCTCTGACTGCTGTGGCTAAAACTTCCATAACTCTGTTGAGTAATAGTGGTGAGAGTGGGCAACGTTGTCTTGTTCCTAATCTTAGAGGAAATGGTTTCAGTTTTTCACCATTGAGAACAATGTTGGCTGTGGGTTTGTCATATATGGCCTTTGTTATGTTGAGGTAGGTTCCCTCTATGCCCACTTTCTGGAGAGTTTTTATCATAAATGGGTGTTGAATTTTGTCAAAAGCTTTTTCTACATCTATTGCGATTATCATATGGTTTTTATCCTTCAGTTTGTTAATATGGTGTATCACATTGATTGATTTGCATATTTTGAAGAATCCCTGCATTCCTGGGATAAACCCCACTTAATCATGGTGTATGATCTTTTAATGTGCTGTTGGATTCTGTTTGCTAGTATTTTGTTGAGGAGTTTTGCATCTATGTTCATCAGTGATATTGGCCTGTACTTTTCTTTCTTTGTGACATCTTTGTCTGGTTTTGGTATCAGGGTGATGGTGGCCTCGTAGAATGAGTTTGGGAGTGTTCCTTTTTCTGCTCTATTTTGGAAGAGTTTGAGAAGGATAGGTGTTAGTTCTTCTCTAAATGTTTTATAGAATTTGCCTGTGAAGCCATCTGGGCCTTGGCTTTTGTTTGTTGGAAGATTTTTAATCACAGTTTCAATTTCAGTGCTTGTGATTGGTCTGTTCATATTTTCTATTTATTCCTGATTCAGTCTTGGCAGGTTGTGCATTTCTAAGTATTTGTCCATTTCTTCCAGGTTTTCCATTTTATTGGCATATAATTGCTTGTAGTAATCTCTCATGATCCTTTGTATTTCTGCAGTGTCAGTTGTTACTTCTCCTTTTTCATTTCTAATTCTGTTGATTTGAGTCTTCTCCCTTTTTTTCTTGATGAGTCTGGCTAATGGTTTATCAATTCTGTTTATCTTCTCAAAGAACCAGCTTTTAGTTTTATTGATCTTTGCTATTGTTTCCTTCATTTCTTTTTCATTTATTTCCGATCTGATGTTTATGATTTCTTTCCTTCTACTAACTTTGGGGGGTTTTTGTTCTTCTTTCTCTAATTGCTTTAGGTGTATGGCTAGGTTGTTTATTTGAGATGTTTCTTGTTTCTTGAGGTAGGATTGTATTGCCATAAACTTCCCTCTTAGAACTGCTTTTGCTGTATCCCATAGGTTTGGGGTTGTTGTGTTTTCATTGTCATTTGTTTCTAGGTATTTTTTAATTTCCTCTTTGATTTCTTCAGTGGTCTCTTGGTTATTTAGTAGAGTATTGTTTAGCCTCCATGTGTTTGTATATTTTACATTTTTTTCCTGTAATTGATATATAGTCCCATAGCGTTGTGGGCAGAAAAGATACTTGATATAATTTCAATTTTCTTAAATTTACCAAGGTTTGATTTGTGACCCAAGATATGATCTATCCTGGAGAATGTTCCATGAGCACTTGAGAAGAAAGTGTATTCTGTTGTTTTTGGATGGAATGTCCTATAAATATCAATTAACTCCATCTTGTTTAATGTGTCATTTAAAGCTTGTGTTTCCTTATTTATTTTCTTTCTAGATGATCTGTTCATTGGTGAAAGTATGATGTTAAAGTCCCCTACTATTATTGTGTTTCTGTCAATTTCCCCTTTTATGGCTGTTAGCATTTGCCTTATGTATTGAGGTGCTCCTATGTTGGGTACATACATATTTATAATTGTTATGTCTTCTTCTTGGATTGATTCCTTGATCATTATGTAGTGTTCTTCTTTGTCTCTTGTAATAGTCTTTATTTTAAAGTCTATTTTGTCTAATATGAGAATTGCTACTCCAGCTTTCTTTTGGTTTCCATTTGCATGGAATATCTTTTTCCATCCCCTCACTTTCAGTCTGTCTGTGTCCCTAGGTCTGAGGTGTGTCTATTGTAGGCAGCATATGTACAGGTCTTGTTTTTGTATCCATTCAGCCAGTCTATGTCTTTTGGTTGGAGCATTTAATCCATTTACATTTAAGGTAATTATCGGTATGTATGTTCCTATTACCATTTTCTTGTTTTGGGTTTGTTTTTGTAGGTCTTTTCCTTCTCTTGTGTTTCCTGCCTAGAGAAGTTCCTTTAGAATTTGTTGTAAAGCTGGTTTGGTGGTGCTGAATTCTCTTAGCTTTTGCTTACCTTTAAAGGTTTTAATTTCTCCATTGAATCTGAATGAGATCCTTGCTTAGTAGATAATCTTGGTTGTAGCTTTTTTCCCTTTCATCACTTTAAATATGTCCTGCCACTCCCTCTGGCTTGCAGCGTTTCTGGTGAAAAATCATTTCCAACAGCTGCTTCTTGGTATTTTTTTCATGCCTTCATATATTACCAATACTTTTTAGAAATAGGGGAAAATGGTGAAAATGAGCCTCCTTGTAATATTTCTGAATTGAAAAAGAATACCTGGAGCACAGGTCACAAACTCTAGTGCCCTGTAAGGCCAGGCATGTCATTTAACCCAGTCAAGTGTTCTGGAAGCGCCCCCTTGTGGAGGCTGCACTATAGTATTGCGATTTTCAGTGCTTGCAACTACGGTAATTCAAAATTTTTGAATACAGTGTGTGGGACAGATACAGTAGTAGGGCTACCAGTTTATGGCCTCTGCTCTAGAATTTTGCCACTGAGTATAATGTTGACTTTTTAAAAACATAGTGTTACATTATCTTGCCAGGGTAACGTTAATAGTTGTTCTTCGTCACAGCAGTGACGAAGTGACCGCCGATGTGTTGTATGTACCATTTATTCAAGTGTTAGTTGGAAATCTGAATGTGCTTGAAATAAAAATCAAAAATTATTGGGATGATACACACAGCTACACAGTGGAAATAATAGCTTCTAGTAAATACCAAGCAGGCAACATGCCTGCTTGGTTCACAGTTCAGTATGTTAAAAAAAAATTATTATTAATCACTTTAGAAGGAAAAAATAGCCTTGGTAAAGTTTTTATTAGTTTAGTTTAATTCTTAGTTTCAGTTAAATTTTCCAATGTCTTTAGCAAAAGAAAGCAAATTAGATAGATATATAGATGATAGATAGATAATAGATAAATTAAGTAATGAAAGAATTAAGGAACTTCAAAAGTGATATAAATCACATAACCTAGGGAAATTTTTCTTCTTTTTAAGTCTGTTGAATGTTTGGGACTTAATTTTCTTGCAGTTATACTAAACACACACACACACACACACAAACTTTCAAAAACTGTTCTGCTGGCTTACATATATAAAACTAACTATATAAAATGTAGTTATCTGTCTCCTTGGCAACAAGGCACTTACTGATCTGCTAAGAACAGTCAGAAACTTAAGGACCTGCAGGAGCCAGGTATCAATAAGGAAGCAGGAAAAGTAAAACTTGATGGGCACGGTACACATAGTAGCTGACTGGAGCTGGGATGTCCTTTCCAAAGCTAGTTTCTACTGTGTATCACCAACCCATTGTCCTGTGGGAATGTAAGCAATGTGGTCAGATTTCCCAATCCCTCAAGAGAAGTCAGAAATCAATATTTTTATGCAAGTTTTCCCAATTTTTAAACTATTCAGGCAAACTTAATAGGTCAGTGAACTGGATTTGACCCTCAGATTAGCAGTTTGCAACCTCTAATCAGAGGACAAAAAGTTTCTCCCGGTAAGGGACCTAAGAAGTTAAGCATGCAGAAATCAGAAGCATGTGGATTACTAGAACGCTAACTGATACTAGTGGTCCAATGCTATGAAATCCCTTTTCCTTTAGAACCATAAAGATAGTCCCAATTTCAAATGTCTTCTAAAAATGCAGCTCTCTGCCAAGCAGTCTCACATGTAGTTTATCAAATGAGCCAACATTCATTTAGTGCTTGTTATATTATTTAATGTTTTAAAATTCAAGAAGTGAATGCCATTATGAATTTTCAAAAAGCTGACTCCCTAATTCCAAAAGAGAACGCTGAACTTCCTGGGTCAGGAATTGGCGGAGGGGTGACTGCTCTAATGAGAACCATCTCCACCTTCTGGCTCAGATGCGAAATGCAACAGAAAACACTACATGGAGCCACTTCGGTGCCAAAGCACTCAAGGACTGAAGGCTTTTTGAAATGACTATAAAATTGGAATTTTAGTATGTATACATTTCGACTAACTGCGTACATAAAATGTTCTTAGGTTCATATGTAGGGGACTTACTGTATGTGTATCCTTAGAACTCTATCCCTACTGTGGAAAAGAGGAAACTCTATAATTCATGTCCCATGTGGTTCTAATGTTAGTTTGGTAAACACCCAAAAGAAGCAAGAAGAAAACATAAAGGATGGATGCTTGCAGTCTGTAATATGGGAGGGTACTCAATGTATTCTGAATGCATATCCAGTTCTCCCTAGACCAATCACTGCTAACATTTCAGAGTTAATATGCCCAGTTTCCATGCAGCCTTGGATATTTTTGTATGGAAGACAAACACACATGTAACCACTCTCTTTTTTAGGTAACTGGATGTGAGAGGAGGATATGACTGTCATGATTTAAGTAAGAGACACTAAGGGAAGGTGGAAGAATGAAAAAAGTATAAAGAATAACTTGGACACTCCAAATTTGACCTGGAGCAATGTTCAAATTTATTTCTTAGCAATTATTATTCATCTTAACAAGATCTTATCACAATAATAGCTATATTTAATTTTGTTTTGCATCATAGCACCTGTAGTGGGCTCAGTGGTGGCCCTTAAAAAGATAATCCATGTCCTAATCCCTGGAACCTGTGAATATGACCTTATGTGGGGGGGGGAGCCTTTACAGACGTAATTAAGTTAATGATTTAGGGATGGGGAGATTATCCTAGATTACGTGAATGAGCCCTAATGCCATCACAAGTGTTTTTATAAGAGAAAGGCAGAGGGAGATTTTATAGACACACAGAAGACTCAGAAGAGGAGGAAGCCATGTGACCATGAGGGAGATTGGAGTGAGGTGGCCACAAGCCAGGGACACCTGCAGCCACTAGAAGCTAGAAAAGGCGAGGGACAGATTCTCTCCAGTGGAGCCTCTGGAGGGAGCACCACCCTGCTGACACCTTGATTCCAGACTTCTGGCCTCCAGAACTGTAAGAGATGAGTTTCTGTGGTTCTAAGCCACACAGTTTATGGTAATTTGTTCTTAGCAGCTCTAGGAAACTAATACATTACCTTAGTTACACTACTTTCTGATGTGTTTCTAGAACTTCAACTGCTTTTAAATTTTCTAGTCTTCCATTGTTGCTTATATTTATTTGTTCTACTAATAGAAACTTAAAAGAGCACTCAAGAGAGGACTATTATGTTTTGGACCCAAAGATGTTTTAATCTATGAGGAGAAATCATAATGCTTCCTGATCTTATCAAATGAAGTTTTAATTGTGGATTTTTTTCTTCAGATCCCATTCTTTAACTTTAGAACTTTGTAGCTATTAAGAACTTTATATAACTGATAAAAGAACATACCATATGTCATCCTGTCATTGAAGGCTAATTTATATGGTGAAAACAACAAAAAGTGTGGGTAAAACATTTTTTAAAGTCTTAATACCATGAAAAAATGATAACACAGTAAGAAATTATGAGGCCAAAAATGAAGAGAAACCATTTATCCAGAATAGAAGGACAGAATCAAGCCCAGGACATCAGCAGGGAGTCTAATAAGACAGGAAGAACCAGAAGTACAACAGCCCTCACAGAATTATGGCCAGTTTTCAAATCACCTGTCTTGACAAGGCTTAAACTTGCTTTAAAGTGATTCTGAATTAGTAGTAACCCAGGAATCTGGCAGAGGCAAATGCAACTCTTCTCTGAAGTAAAGCACCTCAGTTCTAGGCCTTAACGTATTTCTACAAATAATTTTTCAAATACAATGTCCAAACTGTAGCCAAAGAATAACAAGAACCCTCCCCCCAACATCAGACTCTATAAGCGAAAGGAAGCAGAAATAACAAACCAAACCAGACCCACAGCATCTTCAGGCATTGAATTTAACAGGTACATACTATAAAACAGCTGTGCAAAATAAGTTTAAATAAATGAGAAACAAGTGTGACGATATAGCTAGGAAAAGAAAGGGTTAGTTAACTGGATCATAGGTTGTTATAACTAAGCAATCCAGTTAGAAAGAAAATAATGTCAGTCTAGATTAGAAAGACAAAAAGATAGAAAATACAGAAGATGTGGTAGACTTAGAAGAAGCAGTATGAAAATCTAAAATACAATCAGATGGAGTCCCCCAAGGGGAGGATAAGAGGGCACAGGGCAATACTTGAAGAAAGGATGGTTGATGTTGTCAAGCAAATGATGAAAAAGAGGAGTTCTGACTCAAGAAGCTCAACACGTCCCAAGCAATACAAATAAGAGTGAAATAAATAGCAAAACTAAAGAAAACCAAAAAATAAAGTGTTAAAAAGTGGCCAGAGAAAATGAAATATATTATCCTCAAAAAGGCAACCATTAGTAGCAATCAGAAATTATCTGATTTCTTCAGCAGAACAACAGAAGGCAGAAGACAATGGAAAAATATCTTTAATATATTTAAAAGAAAATAACCATCAACCTAGAATTCTACAGCAACCAAAAATATCTATCAGGGATCAGGAACAAAAATTTTTTTCAGACAAAAACTAAGAGAGTTTGCCAAGAGCAGTCTCACTATAGGAAATTATAAAAAGGTGCCTTTTAGGCAAAAAGAAAATGATCCCAGATGGAAAGTCCAAGTTGGGAGAAAAAAATAAGGGTAAAAAGCTAACACATAGATGGGTAACTCCAAATGTATTAAATAATAAAAAGAATGTCTTGTAGGGTTGTGAATAGATATACTATGCAAACGTTAGCAGTAAGAAAGCTGGTATGCTGTATTAATATCAGATGAAATTGACCTTAAGGCAAGAATCAATACTAAATTAATGACAGTCACTTTACAGTAATAAAAGGTCAATTGACCAGGAAGCTATAGCCAGTTAAAATGCGTAAGCATTTTGACCTCAAAAAAAGTGAAAGCTGAGAAATAGAGGAATCCACCAGCATAATGGGAGATTTTTAAGTCTCAGAAATTAAAAGAACAGCAGACAAAAATCTGTAAGGATATATTATTTGAATGGCAAAATGAGCAAAGTTGACCTAATGGTCATATATAAAATACTGACCATAACTATTACCATATTACAAATACTTCTAAAGCACATACAGATAAGTTATGAAAATTGACCATATACTGGCTATAAAGCATTCTCAGCAAATTTAAAAGGATTGTAATTAATCAGACTCTGTTTCCTCACCACACTGCAGTTAAATTAGAAATCAATTACAAAACAACAACATAAAAGTTAATCCCTGTGTGGGAGTCAAAAAAGAAATCAAAGTGATCTTATAAGATGTTTTTAACACAGTGATAATGAAAATACTTCATATCACCCCTGGTTGGGGATGCAGCTAAAGCAGTATTTAGAGGAAAACATTTCATCTTAAAAGTGTATACTGGCCTTTGAAAAGAACAAAGTCTGCAAATAAATGAAATAAGCATTCATAAGCATTCATCTCTTGAAGTTAGAGAGAGAACAACAATGTAAACTCAAATAAAATAGAAGGAATGAAAAAACTAAAAAATAAACAAATAAATAAGCCAGGAAGTAAGCATGCAGTAAACAGAAAAAAAAAAACAAAAACAAAAACAACCACACACAGAGGAAAAACTCTGCTATCTTGGAGGATGCAAACTTAGGTGGTAAAACTATAAACATAAGCCAGAAAGTTAGTACCATAAAAAGTCAAAACAGAGGTTACTTTTAGGGGAAGGAGTAATTTTGAATGGGACGAGGCAGGCAGAGGGCTTCTGAGATGCTGGCCAACTATATAGGGTGGTTACACAGTTGTTTGCTTCATAATAATACTATTATTAAAATTTTTATTTTGAGAACACTATGGATTTACATGTAGTTATTATAAATAATACAGAGGGATCCCAAGTACTTTTTACCCAGTTTCCTCTAAGGAAACATCTTGTAAAACTATATATAGTGCAATACCACAGTCGGGATATTGACATGGATACAGTTAAGATACAGAACATTTCCATTGCCACAAGGATGCCTCCTGTTGCTTTTATAACCACACCCACTTCCTTCCAGCTCCACACATGCCCACCTCCTCACCCCCTGGAAACCACTAATCTGTTTTCCATTTCAATCATTTTATCATTTCAAGAATGTTATGTGAATGGAACCATAGGGTATGCATCCTTTGGCTTTTTTCACTCAGCATAATTCTCTGGATATTTATCCAGGTTGTTGTGTGTATCTGTAGTTCATTCCTCTTTATTGTTGCATAGTATTCCATGGTATACCATGGAAGTTTCTAATTTTTCTAGGAAGTTTCTAAGTTTGAAGTCCAATTTATCAATTTTTCTCCTATGTCTTTTGCTAGAAGTTTTATAGTTTTACATCTTACATTTAAGTCCCTGATCCATTTTGAGTTAATTTTTAAATAAGGTATGACTTGGTTTTTAGACAGATTTGAGGTTTTTTTTAAAAACTATCATTTGTTTAACCATTTACCCACAAAAGTTCCTCAGGGTTGTTTGAAGTTTTTAACTATTACAAAGAAACTTCTATAAATATTTGTGTACAGGTTTTGTGTGAACATAGGTTTTCAATTCTGTGGGATAAATGCCCAGGAGTACAATTGCTGGGTCATATTTCATTTTAGTTTTATAAGAAAATGGCAAACTATTTTCACTAGTAATATATGAGTGATCCTATTTCTCTGCATCCTCACTAGCATTTGGTGTTGTCACTATTTTTTAATCTTAGTAATTGTTGGGTGCACATGATATCTCATTGTGGGTTTAATTTGCATTTCCCTAATGGCTAATGGTGTCGAACATCTTTTCGCGTATTTGCCAGCTGTATATCCTCTTTGGTGAATGTCTGTTCATATATTTGGTCATTTTCTAAGTGGATTGTGTGTGTGTTGTACTGTTGAGTTTTGAGTATTCTTTGTATATTCTAGAAAAAAATCTTCTGTCAGATAACATGGTATGCAAATAAATCCTCCCAGTCTGTTGCTTATCTTTTCATTCTGTTAACAGGATCTGTCACAGAAGAAGTTCTAATTTTGATAAAGTCTGATTTGTCCATTTTTCCTCTTATAAGCTGTGATTTCGGAGTTGAGTCCAAGAATTCTTTCCCTTCTCCTAGGTCCCAAATAATTTCTCCTATGTTTTTTTGCTAAAAGCTGCATAGTTTTACATTTTAAAGTACAGGATCCATTTTGAGTTAGTTTTTAATAAGGTGTGAAACTTGGAGAGAGGTTCTTTTCTCCCCTCATGGATGTTCTAAATCTCCAGCACTATTTGTTGAAGTGGCTTTCTTGCTTTTTGTATAACATCAGTTGAGCTTATTTGTGTGCATCTGTTTCTGGGTTTTCTATTCTGTTTCATTGATCTTTATGTTTATTTCTACATCAATATCACACATCTTGATTACTATGGCTATATGTAGTAGGCTGAATGGTGGCTCCTCTCAAAATATGGCCACATCCTAATCCCCAGAACCAATGAATATCACTTTATATGGCAAAAGGGTGAATATTATCTTACATGCCAAAAGTTGTGATTAAGTTAAGGATCTTGAGAGGAAGTTTCCAGTGAACCCCTAGTTTCTTGGGTTGAAGATTTCTTTTTGAGGAGATTTTAATTACAAGTTAATAGAGCTTAATAATCATAGAGCTAGCATTCCAATGATCTCTTTCATATTGGGTGACTTTCTACTTTTTCACTTGTACAAGTATGTTTGTATTTGCTAGTTCAGGCATTTTTATGATGGTTACTCTATAATCTTTCTCAGATAATTCTAACATCTCTATCACCTTGGTGTTAGCATCTGTTGAATGTATTTTTTCATTCAATTTGAGCTCTACCTGGTTCTTGGGATGACAATGACTTTTCAATTTAATTTGGGACATTTTGGTTAACATGTTATGAGACTCTGGATATTCTTTAGGCCTTCCTTTTGGCTGCTTTTTTCTGACTCCACTCCGGGAGAAGGAAGGAGTGGTGCCTTGTTACTACCAGGTGGAGGTAAAAGTCCAGTTTCCCACTTGGCCTCCTCTGACATCCAAGCTGGGGTACTCCTCATTACTGATGGGTGGAGATGGGAGTTCCAGCCTCCCTACAGGCCTCCACTCATACCTTCCTTCCTGAGAGTGATAGGAGTACTTGAAATCTATTCCTTCCCCTCTATACTCACCAGAACTGCTTTAATTCTATAATTTGCCATTTCTTGTCTGGTCTGGGACAGTTACTTTATAAATAGGACCCCCCCCCGCTTTGGTATCCCCTCTCTCTGATCCTTCCTCCACAATACTTCCAGAGTGATCTTTAGAAAACACAAATATTCCTCTACTTAGAATTCTTTCATAAATCCCTGTACCCTCCAGAATAAAATCCAAAACAAATAGAGGCCTTCAGGATTTGGGTCCAACTGAGTTTTCCGGCACCATCTCAGTCCACTATATACCTCTGTACTCCATCGCAACAAACCATTTTTCCTGGGATGTGGGCCCTGACAGAACTGAGGCCATGAGGCAATAAGAAAACAAGGGAAAAAATAACACATTCACTTTTTCCTTGCCTCTCCTCCCCCTCAACAGTCTCTTGCCATTCCTCCTACGGACTAAATCCAACAAGAAGCAAGAAGCCAGAGGGCAAGAGAGCCTGGTAAAACACTCCATGGAGATTGGTCCCCAGGCCACAGAGCAGGGAAGGGAAGGGTAAAGAATAGATGTGGCTGGGAGGAGCAGCCAGATGCAGAGTAACCAGCACCCTGAACTTCAAGTCAATCTAAGTTTTAGAGCAGCTATGAGCCAAAAGTCTCAAACTGCCAAATGCCATTCTTATCCCTCAAGATCATAAAATTTTCTAACAGAGTTCATCAGTGTGTAAATACCAGCATCCCAGGTCTCAATTCAAATGTAAGGGCATTATACAAAATTTCCTTTTCACTGTATGGGTAGCATCATTATTTTGCTCTCTATGCTTTCAAAATTCTTCATATCTCAAAAAAGAATTAAATAATTAATACCCATAATCATAATCTGGTTAATATAATACAGTTGGTTAAATACATACCCAACTATTCTCACTGACCAAAACATCTTCTCATGCCGCTTACAATAGCCATTTCCTAGGATGTAGAATGTTTTTTATTATTTTCAGGGAAAACATTATTCTTCAGCAGAATCATTTAAATCCACCCAATGGACTTTTAAACAAATAGATAATCTTGTCATTATATGTGGTTAAATGCTGCTAGAATCCATAAGTAGAACAACTTGTACTATATATTTGGATACTAAGTAAATATTAAAAATGAATTTTTAAAATGAACTTTAATATTTTAAGAGTGAAGATTAAGCACTTACACTGTCAATAAACTTGAAAGCAATATTTCTTAGACGAATCACAATTGTATAACAGGGGATTCCACCAAATAGACATTTAGTAAATAACTTCACGGGTAATTTCAGATGTTAATGGCTTTAAAAAAATCATTCACCAACCTGAGTTAGCTCTAGCCTGCTCTTTTTTTTTTTTTTTTCTTTTTTTTCTGTACGCGGGCCTCTCACTGTTGTGGCCTCTCCCATTGCGGAGCACAGGCTCTGGACGCGCAGGCTCAGCGGCCATGGCTCACGGGCCCAGCTGCTCCGCAGCATGTGGGATCTTCCCGGACCGGGGCACAAACCCGTGTCCCCTGCATCAGCAGGCGGACTCTCAACCACTGCGCCACCTGGGAAGCCCTAGTCTGCTCTTTTTAAGTTTTTCATTTAGTTAGAATTGTTATTATATGTGTACCTCCATATAGTTCAAATAATTCCACAAATATTATGATAAGTAACAGTTCCTTGTAGACAACATTCTCCCCATTTCTTTTCCCTTAGAGGCAACCACATAAAATTCTTTTAGCTGTTTGAATATTTACCCCCTGTATTTCTAAAAAACCTGCTTTTATTGCCACTTTTGTATTTATTTTTTTTGACTGACTGCACCCGCAGCTTTTGGGATCTTAGTTCCCTGACCAGGAATTGAACCCAGGCCCTCAGTAGGGAAAACACCGAGTCCTAACCATGGGACCACCAGGGAATTCCCTATTGCCACATTTAAAAAAGTTATAATCTATTAACGTTCCACCATGGAAAAGGGGGTTTAGCTTTCTCATGAGCCCCACATGACCACCATACATTAACACTCACTCTTCCCACCACCCCCACTATAGTTTTATCAAAATTTAGTCAGATCATTATTCACTGTTTACATTACTTGAACAAGGTAAACCACTTTCACAATTAAGCCATGTTTCTTTTCCTTCTCTGAAAATCTTTTTGTTTTTATTGCTTTTAGTTTTCTTTAAGATTTTTTAAAAATTAATTTATTTATTTTTTATTTTTGGCTGCATTGGGTCTTTGTTGCTGCACACGGGCTTTCTCTAGTTGTGGCGAGCGGGGGCTGCTCTTCATTGTGGTGCGCGGGCTTCTCATTGTGGTGGCTTCTTTTGTTGCGGAGCATGGGCTGTAGGTGCGCAGGCTTCAGTAGTTGTAGCACATGGGCTCAGTAGTTGTGGCTCGTGGGCTCTAGAGCGCAGGCTCAGTAGTTGTGGCACACCGGCTTAGTTGCTCCGCTGCCTGTGGGATCTTCCTGGACCAGGGCTCGAACCCATGTCCCCTGCATTGGTAGGCGGATTCTTAACTACTGCACCACCGGGGAAGCCCCTGCTTTTAGTTTTCGATGCACTTTTCACTATTTTATCCCCATAACCTCCCTTTGCTGGATCTTCTGTTTCCTGGCTCCCATATATTCTGCTTTATTAGTTTAATACCTCTTTTTGGTGGGGCACATCTTCCAGTAGCTTCCAGAGAAAAAATATATGGGTGGCCAATTTTCTGAGATCTTGCATGTCTGCAAGTGTCTTTATTTACTTTCCACTTGATTGGCTAGGTATAGTATTCTATATTAGAAACCATTTTTCCTCAAAATTTTGAAAGCATTGCTCTATTGTTCCCTAGTTTGCTGTATTGCTGTTGAGAAGTCTAATGCTATTATTTTTCCTGATTCTTTTGTGTGGGAAGATTTAAATATCTTTCTGTTGTCCCTAGGGTTCTGATATTTTGTAATGATGTGCTTTGGTTTTGCTCTATACGCATGTTATGGGTCAGACACCATGGTGGGCCTTTCAGTCTGGACACTCATGTCTGTCAATTCTGGGAAATCTTTTTGAATCAATAATCTTAATAATTATTTTCCTTCCATTTTGTCTGTTCTCTCTGTAACTCCTAATATTCACGCTTTGTTCTTTCTGGAAGCTCCTCTGATTTTCTTATCTTTTCTTCCTATACATGTTCTTTTGATCTACTTTCAGGAGATATTCTTAACTTTTCTTTCCCACTCATCTATTGAATTTTTCATTTTTGTTATTATACTTTGTTCTCTGAATGTTCCTTTTTTTGGGGGGGGGGGGTTCACGGGTCTCTCACTGTTGTGGCCTCTCCCGCTGCGGAGCACAGGCTCCAGACGCGCAGGCCCAGCGGCCATGGCCCACGGGCCCAGCCGCTCTGTGGCATGTGGGATCCTCCCGGACCGGGGCACGAACCCGCATCCCCTGCATTGGCAGGTGGACTCTCAACCACTGTGCCACCAGGGAAGCCCTGAATGTTCCTTTTTAAAAGCACCCCATTTTTGTTTCATAGGTGCCACATCCTTTATCTCTGAGGATATTAATAGGTTTTTAGAAATTTCCTGTTCTAAGAATAGTTCCTGTTTCCTCCAAGTTGCTTTTCCCTGCTTGCTTGTTGCTTCAGCATCCGTATGCCATGTTATGAGCTTTTCTCTTGTGGGCCTAAGATCTCTACTCATATTTAAGAGTAAGAAACTAAAAAGCTGTTTGGAAATTATGCGAATGGGTTGGGTTTGTCAACTGTGGATGCATTGTGGAATGACCTGGCTAGACCATTTTGTTGAGAAGCCCAGTAATTTAGCATCTTTAAAATTTTTTCCTTTATGATCAGATTGCGCAGAGAAGTCTGCCACCTCTTGCCTAGAAAGGGGGAAAGTCTTCTCAGGGGTCCCATGATTCAATATGAAAACTTCCACTTATTAACTATGTTTTCAGATTAGTCCCCCCTCCCCATACTCTCAGACTCATCTCTCTCTTATTCCAGGCACTACTGTGGTGACCAGAGCTGCTTGGGCACTCATCTCATTCCCACAGATGCAACTTAACAGCCTCACCATAGCCCTGTATCATATGCTTCTCACCTCCCTCCCAGGGCCTCTCTGATGCTATAATGTGGGGATGTCATGATGACCTGCTCTATGTCCATGCAGGCAAAACCCAAAAGTGTAGGGGAATTAACACTCCATGGGGTAAAGTTTTGACTGAGGGACACGGGAACTAATGAATAAATGCTTTCCATCTCTCCCCTCAGACTAATGGCCCTGTAGGATCAAGCAATCATCCACACACAGCAGTGGCCATGTTGGCTAACACCTCCGCATATTGGCTTCTCCTCCTTTTCTGCCTTGTACGCCTCTTCATTGCTTTTCTCCATGAGATCACACTTCCCAACAAAATACTCATTCCCAAGTCTTTGTCTCAGACTCTGCTTTCTGATATACCTTAGCTAAGACACCTCAGCTTCAACTATGCTTCAACTCTCCCCTTTCCCACACTGATCTTGCTAGCCCAGGCTCTCAGTTTTAATCAGTCCTGCACAGAGCCTGAGAAAGTAACACTGACTCTTAACTGCCATTCAGAGAAAACACAGTGTTCTCGTTTAGTCATTGATCAAAGGAAAGTCCTATTCTCATTCTTTATCATATTTACTCCCTTCATTTTTTCCTTTGATCCAACTTCAAATAGAAATATAATAATAATACCTGTATAAATAAAAGTTAAGTTTAACTAAACAGAAATTTTGAGACCACCTAAGGGGGGAAAAAGATACCACAGAATTTCAGTATAGTATAAAATATCTATACAGTCCCTATAATGTTGGTTTAATCAGATCTGATCCATATTTCCCAAATCAAATCTCGGAACCAGAGTCAGACGTTTGAGATATAGACTGTGCTCAAAAATCCATTTCATACAGTCATTGCATCTACTTAAGTAAAGAGTTCTTCCATAAGAGATAAGGAGCATATCAGAAGAAAGTTTTTTAAAAATGCAAAACTATTTCAATCCCATCTATTCTATCCTTGGAAAATATACTACTACCCCCATCTCTTTGAGCTTAGAATCAATTACCCAAGCAAATACATGTCCTAGTTACTATTGCTATGTAGCAAATTACCTCAAAACTTAGTTGTGCTTCCAGAGAGAAAAAAATACAAAGCATTAGGAATCAAAATGGCTCTGGACTTTGCAACAGTTGCACCAGAAACAAGAAGACAATGGTGAAACACTCAAAATTCTGAAAGAAAATTACCACCAGCTTGGAATTCGATACTGAACTAAACCTTCAAGTAATATTGAGTCAGACATACAAAAGTTTCAAAAAAGATTCCCTTCCCATGAACTTCTTTCAAGAAGCTACCAAAGAATGTGGTCTACCAAAACCAGAGGGTAAAACAAGAAAGAGAGGGCATGCATACAGGAGGACTAGAGCTAGACCATAGTCTACTTACGAGCAGAAAATGACTGTGCTCATGTCAGGCATCAGTACCTGGCCCCTGCTCAGCCCCACCAGATGCCCCCCAAATGGAAATCTTTCATTTCACGGACTCGTTCACAGCCTTGCTCCCTGAATTCCCCAAAAGGGCCCTTGTGAATTTTCAGGAAACCTGAATCCATTTACTGCCCGCAGACTATGATGACCTTAGTCTGCTCAGGCTGCTGTAACAAAATGCTATAGACTGGGCGGCTTCAACAACAAACATTTATTGCTCACAGTTCAGGAGGCTGAGAAGTCCAAGATCAAGGTGCCAACAGATCCCTGTCTGGTGAGAGCCTACTTCCTGGTTTGCAGATGTCTGGCTGTGTCCTCACATGACAGAGAACAGAGAGAGAAAGCAAGCTCTCTCTTGTCTCTTCTTATAATGGCACTAATCCCACCACGAAGGCCTCACTTTAACTACCTAATTACCTCCCAGAGGCCCCACCTCCAAATACTGTCACACTGTGGAGGTCAGGGCTTCAACATATGAATTTGGGGGAAACACATTTAGTCCATAGCAACGACTGAGTCTAATGGTGGCACTTTTGTCCTCTTTCTTTGCACAGCTAAATTTGTGCTTCTTACTCAGTTTTCAAATCTAAACAGCATATTGCTTAGAAATCCATACATTGGAGGTAAAACTAAAAAGAAAAGCAAAGGAACAAGTGATCCTCCTGAGGGAAGATGGAGGGGGAAGGTGACACAGAGTACTTCTGAGATCATTTTAGATGGTGGTACAGTTTTTCATTTTTATTATTACTCAATAAACTGTATATTATGTTTATACACTTTTCTGTATGTATGATTATCTCATAATTTAAATAATATAGAATTTAGACTCATCTGATAAAGCTCTTATCTCTTGTACCTCGGATGTCATTAAAGTTAGGGACAGAAAGAACAAAACGTGGCAAAATGCAGTCCAAATCTGGAACCTGGCTCTTAGCCACATTAATGAGCGTTGGTAGTACAAATAAACCAGAACAGAAAGAGTTGACCACACTGCATCTAGATAAAAGGGCAAATGATTGCTTTATATTCCTTTAATTTAAATTGATTTCATATTTTGTAAATGACACAAATACCTATTTTCTCCTGCAATCCCTTTCCTATCCTCTTATTGTCATATGACCTAGAAACCTTGATCATCCATAACTCATCTCCACGTCAGTATTCAGTTAGTGTCTAACTCCTATTGATTGTACATCTAAAATAGCCCTTGTGGGCCTCCCTGGTGGCGCAGTGGTTGAGAGTCCGCCTGCCGATGCAGGGGATACGGGTTCGTGCCCCGGTCTGGGAGGATCCCATATGCCGCGGAGCGGCTGGGCCCGTGAGCCATGGCCGCTGGGCCTGCGCATCCGGAGCCTGTGCTCCGCAACGGGAGAGGCCACAACAGTGAGAGGCCCGCATACCGCAAAAAAAAAAAAAAAAAAAAAAAAAAAAAAAAAAAAAAGAATAAAATAGCCCTTGTAACTACCCTTCTCTTTCCATTACTCTGCCCTGGTGCTGATGTAGACCCTCATGAGAAACTCTGATTGTTATTATATAATCTGCAAGCAGGCCTCCCAGACTCCAGTTTTTACCTTCTTCAATCTGTCTTCAACAGTGCCACCAGAATTCAGCTTCTAAACTGTAGACTTTTTTTTATTGTGGTAAAATATATGTATCATAAAATTTTACTATTTTAATCATTTTTAAGTGTACAGTTCAGTGGCATTAAGTATATTAATTGTTGTGCAACCATCACCACCATCCATCTCCAGAAATTCTTCATCATCACAAACTGAAACTCTGTACCCAATGAACAATAACTCCCCATTCCCACCTTCCCCAGCCCCTAGTAACCACTACTCTACTTTCCATCTCTATGAATTTGACTCTTCTGGGTACCTCATACAAGTGGAATCATACAATATTCGTCCTTTTGTGTTTGGTTTCTTTCACCTAGTATGATGTCCTCAAGGTTCATCTATGTTGTAGCACGTGACAAAATTTCTTTCCTTTTTAAGGCTGAATAGTAGTCCATTGTATGTGTACATCACACTTTGTTTATCCATTTATCTGTCAATAGACTTTTGGGTTGTTTCTACCTTTTGGCTATTGTGAATAATGCTGCAACAAACAAGGATGTATAAATAGTTGTTCAAGTCCCTGCTTTCAATTCTCTTGGGTATATACCTAAAGTAGAATTGCTGGATCATATGGTAAATTCTTTGTTTAATTTTTTGAAGGACATGCCATTCTGTTTTCCATAGCAGCTGCATCATTTCATAGTTCCACCAGCAATGCACAAAAGAGTTCCAATTTCTTCACATCCTGGCCAACAATAGCCCTCCTAACGTGCTTGAAGTGGTATCTGATTGTGGTTTTGATTTCCAGTTCCCTAATGATTAGTGATGTTAAGCATCTTTTCATGTGCTTATTGGTCATTTACATATCTTCCTTGGAGAAATATCTGTTCAAACCCTTGCCCATTTTTTTAATAGTGTGTTTTTTTGTTATTGTCGTTGAGTTGTAGGAGTTCTTTACATATTTTGGATATTAATCCCTTATCAGATATGATTTGCAAATACTTTGTTTCATTCTATGGGTTGCCTTTTTCTCTCTTGATAGTATCCTTTGCACAAAAGTTTTAAATTTTTATTAAGTCTGCTGTATCTATTTTTTCTTTTGTTGCCTATGCTTTTGATGTCCAAGAAATCATTGTCAAATCCAATGTCATGTCCTAAGTTCTTTCCTAGGAGTTTCATAGTTTTAGCTCTTATGTTTAGTCTTTGATCTATTTTGAGGTAATTTTTGCATATGGTGTAAGGTAAGGGTCCAACTTCATTCTTTTTACATGTAGATATCTTTTTACATGTCCAACTTCATTCTTCTTCATTTGTTGAAAAGACTGTCTCCCACCCTGCCATCCCCCCCCCCATTGAATGGTCTTGGCATCCTTGTTGAAAATCACTTGATCATATATGCAAGAGCTTATTTCTGGGCTCTCTATTCTATTCCGTTGGTCTGGATGTCTGTCTTATGCCAGTACTACACTGTTTTGATTACTGTAGCTTTGTAGTTAGTTTTGAAATAAGGAAGTGTGGGTCCTCCTACTTTATTCTTTCTTAAGACTATTTTGGCTATTCAGGGTCCCTTCAGCTTCCCTATGAATTTTAGGATGGATATTTCAATTTCTGCAACAACAAAAAAGGCATTAGAATTTTGATAGGGATTGCATTGGACCTGTAGATTGCTTTGGGTAGTATTGTCATCTTAACAATATTAAGTCTTTCAACCAATGAACATGAGATATCTTCCCATTTATTTATGTATTTTAAAATTTCTTTCAGTAATATTTTGTAGTTTTCAGTGTACAAGTCTTTCTCCTCCTTGGCTAAGTTTATTCCTATTTTATTCTTTTCGATGCTACTGTAAATGTAGTTGTTTTTTCAAAGTGTAGATTTTTATCCTGTCACTTTTCTGACCCGGAAACTTTTCATGTCTCTCCATTCATCTTCAGAATGACATCCAAACAAATATCCAAATGACATTTCAGGCTTTCACAATCTTGGCCCAAACTCCCTTTTCTGCCTAATTCCCTACTTTCCCTCAGTTTGGGCTCCCCAGCCATGCTGATCTGCTTACAGTTTCCTGAATTTCCACACATGTTCATATCTCCTTGCTGTAAATATTTTTTCTCTTAATCCTGCAGCCTCAGATGCTATTTTTCCCATTCTTTTGACATCAAACTCTTCAAATCTCATCCCAATGCTGCATCTTCCACAAAACTCTTCTCTGACCCCTGCAATCATCAATTTTACCACAACTTCTGTGTTCATTCAGCATGACCTTTGCCTTAGTTTAACACTTATTTTCTTGTAGCTAATCTGTGCTCGGTTACTAGGTGACCTTCCTAATTAGACAGTTTAGCATACAGTTCAACAAATATCTACTGAACATTAACCAAATTCCAGGCAATGTACTTGACATTGAGTATACATAAGAATGAGAGAAAGTCCTGCCTTCAAAGAGCTTCACAAGCTAGTAGAAGAATCAGGCATGTTAATAAACCAGTAGTGCACAGGTGATAGTTTAAGTATTGAAAAGACACAGAGTGTTATAAAAGAGAGGATGGCTAAGGCTGTCTGGGATGGAAGCTGTCAGAGGAGGTCTAACAGAGTAGGTGATACCTATACAGGATTTAAAAGGAAGCAAGATGGAAAGAACATTCTAGACAGAGGCACAAGGCTTAAGACACAGAACAAAAACTAACATTTAGGGAACTAGAAGCAGTCAACATCCCTGGAGTGGTGTTAAAATTCAAGGGGCAAGTAACAGATCATGAAGGGAGATGCTGACTGTTTCATCCTTTGAACTTTTAGGCAAAATAGTAACCTGCTGAAGGGTTTCCAGCATATCCATATCAGCGGTCCCCAACCTTTTTGGCACCAAGGACCGGTTTTGTGGAAGACAGGTTTTCCACAGGCGGGGGTGGGGGAGGGGGGATGGTTCAGGCGGTAATGCCAGCGATGGGGAGTGATGGGGAGCGGCAGATGAAGTTTCGCTCACTCACCCGCCGCTCACCTCCTGCTGTGCAGCCCGGTTCTATACCGGTCTGCGGCCCAGGGGTTGGGGACCCCTGTTATATATCACTGTATATAGGGATACGTATATCAAACATGTAATTCTGGTAGCAGGGCATTCCCTGGATTGGAGTGAAGGGGGAAGCTTTGAAATTAAAAAGTACCCAGGACTTCCCTGGTGGCCCAGTAGTTAAGAATCCGCCTGCCAATGCAGGGGACGTGAGTTCGAGCCCTGGTCCGGGAAGATCCCACATGCCGCGGAGCAACGAAGTCCGTGCACCACAACTACTGAGCCTGCACTCTAGAGCCCGTGTGCCGCAACTACTGAAGCCCGCGCACCTAGAGCTCTTGCTCCACAACAAGAGAAGCCACCACAATGAGAAGCCCGTGCACCACAATGAAGAGTAGCCCCCGCTTGCTGCAACTAGATAAAGCCTGCGTGCAGCAATGAAGACCCAACACAGCCAATAAATAAATAAATATAAAAATTTAAAAATAAAAGTAAAAAGTACTCAAATATTTAAGCTACCCATCTGTTCACTTTAATATACATCATTAGTAAAATAATGACTTCTATTTATCCTGCTTATATTATTATTCATTGGGGCACACACATAAATGACTATTTCTAGGACTAGACTGATACATTTATTAATTGAACATGAATAAAGCTCTTGGTTGGTTAATAAAAATTAAGCAACATCACAGATTTTTGCTCCTTTTATTACAGATCTATGTCAATGAAGTACCAATTGGGTTTCCAGCAGGAAAGCTTATCTTGCTACAACAGCTGTACTTCTGGGAGGGCTTGTCTTTATCAAATTTTTGATGGAAAGGAATAATAAACACATATGGAATTCATGTTAAAAGCTTTTCAAGAGAGAGGACAAACTACCTTCCTCTTTCTTTCAAGATTTTTTGGTGAGGGGAGGGGAGGTGGATAGAATCCTGAACAATGAAAAGAACAGGGAACAAATCATAGTAATCCCAATTGTGATTTCCATTCCCTAGAAGTATCTTAAATGATTCCCAAGCATGCTAATTGAATGACAGACGTAGAGAATTTTGTTTTCAATTTAACTTGTTCTTTGTTAATAAATTTAACACTTGTTTTGCTTGTTGTTAACCCATGAAGAGTTGCTATTCAGCATTTTGTAAGGTAGTTTTTATATTTAAAGAAATGAATTGTGGGTGGTAGTGAGCTCTCAGCTGGTCAAAGTCTGTTGTTGCTACAGAGTTTATCTAAAATTACCTTCACTTTCTGATTTGTTCATGATTACATTATGTTGAGGGTAGGATAAGAGAAACTGTAATTTTTTTTCAGAAGTATTATATAGCAACTTAAATATTTATCTAACTTATGAAAATAGTTTAGAACAAAAATGGATGAATGATGGAACATTTTTCTGCTGAGTGTTTTTTCTGATTATTTTCAGCTGTTTATATTACATGGTGCTATGTAATAAAATGCTCATGAATGCCATGAAAATGCTTATGTATGCTCATATGAGCATCTGCATTTATGGGGAGAATTTTTTAAAAATTTATTGAAGTATAGTTGATTTATATATTGTATTAATTTCTACTGTACAGCAAAATGATTCAGTTATATATATATTATTTTTTGTATTCCTTTCCATTATGGTTTAGTACAGGATATTGAATATAGTTCCCTTGTGTTATACAGTAGGACCTTGTTCTTTATCCATTCTATATGTAATAGTTTGCATCTGCTAATCCCAGACTCACAGTCCATCCCTCCCCCACCCCCCCTTGGTGAACACAAGTCTGTTCTCTATATGAGTTGGTTTCTGTTTCATAGGTAAGTTCATTTGTGTCATATTTTAGATTACACATATAAATGTCATATGGCTATTTGTCTTTCTCTTTCTTGTCTTTATTGTCTTTTCTCTTCATTTAGTATGATAATATCTAGGTCCATCCAAGTTGCTGCAAATGACATTATTTCATTCTTTTTTATGGCTGAGTAGTATTCCACTATCTCTCTCTCTCTCTCTCTCTATCTATATATATATACACACATACATACATACATACATACCACATCTTCTTATTGCCTTTATGGGGAGAATTTAATAATTTCTATTATTCTTACCATCATTGCTCCACACTTATGGAAATTGAAAGCTAGAAGTATCCTTAAAGATCTTCTCATCGGAATTAGAAAACTGAGGCCCAAGGAGGTTAAGTGTCTTATCCTAGGCCACCAGTTTATTGGCTGAACCACAGTTAGGGTTCAACAATTCCAGCACTGGTGCTGTGCCCTTCCCCCCATACAGACACCATTATCTTCATGGCCTAACATGGGGGTCATCTATAGGGATGGAGCATTCTGGAGTTGGGCGGTGCATAATCCAGCATCTTTGTCCCTGATCTCTCCAGGGTTTTTAGTTTAAAGGAGGTAACACTATAAAACGAATGACTGTGCCATGGATAAAGGTAAGTAACATAGAGTAGGTATAAATATTGTCCAATGAATAGACTCCACTGCATATTTTATAAGTTTATGTTATGTATGTAGGTGAAGGTACAGGGTTCAGGGGAAAAGCTTTATATTTAGAGCACGGGAGGAGTCAGTATCTTATTTAATCCTTACAACCACCTTAGAAGTTATTATTATTCCTATTTTACAGGTGAAGAAAAGGAGGTAGAGAGGTTTAGAAACTTGCAAATATCACATTGCTACTAACAGGCAGGACCTGGACTCACAATCCAACACCCACATCCTTGACCACTATGATAACGTATCTCAACCTTTTGTGATTTGCAACCTCCCATTAGGAATTTTCTTAAATTGTATCACCATTTGCACATGGCATATGATTAAGTGATTATAAATTAAGGTATTTATTTATTACTGTGATGGTTAGTTTTGCGTCAATTTGGCTAGGCTATGGTACCCAGTTATTCAGTCAAACACTAATCTAGGTGTTGCTGTGAGGGTATTTTGTAGAGTGATTAACGTCTACAATTTGTTGACTTTAAGTAAAAGAGATTATCCTCAGTAATCTGAGTGAGCCTCATCCAAATCAGAGAAAGGCCTTATCACCAAACCTGAGGGTTCCCTGAGGAAGAAATTCTGTGGATTGCAGTGTCAGCTCCTGCCCGAGTTTCCAGCCTGCTGCTGACCTGCCCTACGTACCTCCAGACTTGCCTAGCCAGATCCCACTACGGTATAAACAAATTCCTCGAAATCTCTTTCTCCCTGTAGATGTATCCTACTGGTTGTTTCTCTGGTAGAACCCTAATACAACTCAACTGTTATTTAAGATTGTATTAAAAAGTTCATTCAAACATAATTATTAATATTAGTTGTATATATAATTTAAAATCTTTTTGCCATTTAATAAACCCTGCTATTTAATTTACCTTAAAAAGATATTATAAAATAAAGTATGTTTTTTTTCCCCACAAATTACTTCATGTTTGGTTTGGGGATCGAATAAGTAATAACATGTGAATACACTTAAAGATGTCTGTGTCAAAAGTAGACATAATTGCTGTCATGCCCATATGCTTGAAATTATTGCATCTTACTTTTTAGAAAAAAACAATTGCTGTTTTTATAATTTTCCAGTTTTTTTTTGTAAATGATGAAAGCCTCAGGCTGTTCTTTGCAAGCACTTCTTTGTATTTGACGTGGTAGGGGAGGAAGGTTCCAACTTCTGTCTGAATAGATGGGTATAATTCAAAAAGCTGTACATTGCAGGTTTGGTGAGATTTCTGATAATATTAAGCATGTGAACCTGCCAAAATGGTAGCCAGTAGCCACATGTGGGTAATGCTGCCAAAAACTCAGCCTCTGTGCACTGGTGCCGAATCAAATCTCAGAGACAGAGTTTTGGGTGAAGTAGAAAAGGATAGCTTTGTTGTTTTGCCAGGCAAAAGGGGACACAGTAGGCTCCTGCCCTCCAAAACTGTGTGTCCCAACCCGGGAGGATGTGGTGAGGAGTTTTATAGCAATGGTTCAAAGGTGGGGTTGCTGATAAGATTAGGGTGTGTGCAGGAACTGCACTCCTTTCATCTGGTCTCAGGTAATCTCTTGATGAGCTTTTCTGGTTCCTTTAATCTGGCCTCAGGTGGTCTTCTGTGGAATGAAGAATCCTGACATCTTCCATTTGTTAGGGGTTTTAGATCTATAAGGAGCTTAAAGATATTGTTATGTGCATCCCTTGAAGAACCAGGATCCTGCCCCAAGGCTGCACTATTGTTTCTTGGCTGTTCTTCCCTTGCCTCTGTATCCCCTCCCTTCCCTGATTAGCAACTGTTTGAATCTGCCCTTTGGGACTCGGAAGATCATAGAACCTGGGGTCTGTTCCTTACACAGAAAGGCTTCTGTGCCCAGGAGCCCCATAGGGTCCTGCTCGGTTTCAGTACTAAGGCCTGGAAATGTGGCTAGTGGGACTGAGGAACTGAATTTTAAACCTTACTTAATTTTAATTAAAGTTTAAAAATACTCGATTTATTTTTGGAAAAAAGGTAAGTATATTTCAAGTAACTTTAGTATGTGAATCTACTTTTTCAACTGTAAACTTAGTGAAGCCTAAATACACATCAGGTATTTCCAATGAAAATTCAGCATCCAAATAGAAATTTACACTAAAGGTAAAATACACATCACAGTTTGAACTTAGTATGAGAAAAAAGTAATTCAAAATATCTCATTCATTTTATATTGAAGATATCGCATTACACTGTTGACTGAAGTAAAGAGGCAAAATGTAAAAGTTGTGAGTTAAGTTCTGTTCTGGGACCTTACTGAGGGCTATAGCTTAGGAGACAGCCTCTCGGATAGCTCTGAGGAACTGCTCCATAGAGGTCAGGGAGGAGCCAGGAATACATACGACCTTTTTTGCTGTGAAAAACATTTGTAGTCAAGCATGAAAAGGTTACTGCTAATCACAAAGAACAGACATCTCAATGATTTTAGTGCTTTTCTACGTTTGGGAAGATGTTAGAATCTCGGGGTCACTGAAATTTTTTCTTAGCTATGTTTATTTTTCCAGGGGCCAGTGTATCCAAAGCACAGAATGGTTCCTGTTTTTCTCCTTCCTGAATTCCCCTCAGGGTGCACTGTCCGTGAGCCACTGCAGTGGCTAATGGCTGGAATCTTGTAGAAGTGGAACGGCAGGCAACATTTTTTTCTTAACACAACAAAATACATTATAAAAACAAATTTCAGCAGTTTCTTCAAACATTTTAAAGAAGCGGCTACCATAAATGTAAAATTACATACGCGGTTCACATTTTATTTCCAGTGGCCAGCAATGACCTAGACGGCGTGGCAAAGAGTAAAAGGCCCCCAAATGGTGGCTATCATTTGTGTGATAGGAATGGGAACTTGTGACGATTAATAGTGCTTAACAGTGAACACTGAGAATTACTCATCCTGATTATACAGTACCCCGTTTGTTTTTGTAAGCCCCTCAAGTCCTTTTTGCAACATGAAGAGCTAGAAAATAATTCTGGAGGAACAGAGGTAGCAGCTATTTTAAGGAGAGGTTTTAGACTCGTCACTACAGCCTTGGTCCCACGCCCAGAAATAGAAAACTGTGCCAAGTTTCTAGACTCCCATCTCGGTGCGTGCCCTATGGCAGCTCCCAGGACCTGCGGCCAAACCTACGGTCTTTCCCGAAAACTTCTCAATTTCTTCCCAAAGGAGAAAGGCCTGAGTCTGCGAGGCTCCGGCGCCACCGACCTCCGCGCTCCGGGTGCCCAGTTCAGCCCCAAAGGCGGCTCGAACAGCGCCCTCGCGGAGGCGGGCGCGCCGCGGGAAAGCCCCAGGCCGAAGCCGCCCGACGCCTGCAGGGAGCGGCGGCTGGACAGCGAGCCACCCGGGTAGGCGGCGGGCGGACCCAGAGCCGGAGACGCCAAGCGCCCGGCGGGCAGAGAGCAGCTCAGGGCTCAGCAGCCGGAGGCGGGCTCCACCCCCGCTTCGAATCCTGAACGGTGCTGATGACGAACACAGGGAGCGACGGACGTACACACGCCCCGCGCTCGCACGACAGTAACGTGCAGGGAGCGCGAGGGAGCCTCGGCCCGTCACCGGCGCGACCAGCGTTCCGCCTCCTCCACTCCCTGCGCTCCCGCCACCTCGGCAACCCGACGCCCGCCTACCCCCACTCCGTCCGCGGCCTCCGCCGCTGCGAGGCTCGCGGCTTCCCTCCTGTCTCTTTAAATGGTGGGGCCAGCGGGCCGCCCCTGCAGCTGCTACCGGGGTGGCCCCGCGCGCCGCTGTTGAGGGGCGAACCAAGATGGCGGCGGCTTTGGCTCTGTGAGGAAGACGGAAGAGGCGGCGGCAGCGGCGGAGGGAAAGGGACTCCCAGTAGCCAAGAGCGCTCGTGCGCCAGGGGGCTTTCGGAGTCTCCCGCGTAGTGGTGGCAGCTGCAGCAGGACCAGGCGCCGGTCGGCTTGGGACATTTGAAGCAGGGGAGCGGAGCGCAGTCCCCGGCTACGGTGGCAGGGCCAGGTATAAGGAAGGAAAACATGGCGGCGGCGGCCTGAGGAGGCGGCGGCGGCGGCGGCGGCGGCGGCGCGGGAAGCAGCTTCACGGAGCTCATGGCGGAGGCGGGAGCAGGGCAGTGAACGGCGCCGCGAGTTCCTAGCGCGGCGGGGCGGGAGGCTGCGAAGCGCTGCGCGGCCCCCTCGGGGCGGCCGGGCTCGCCGGGCCTGGACAATAGCGCCGAGGAGCCGGAGGCGAGGAAAGGCGAGGGCCAGAGCTCGGGCCCAGCGGCGGGCCATGCGGGCGGCAGCGCGGCCCCGGGGCGGCCAGAGGCGGCAGTGAGGCCGGGGAGCCCTCCCCTCGTGGGCGTCCTCTCGCCTCGGCTCCCGCCTTCCCCGGACCCCCTTCCCGGGCGACTCCGGCGGGGCCTTTGCCCCGGCCCCCGGGCGGCACGATGACCGACACCCGGCGGCGGGTGAAGGTTTACACGCTCAACGAGGACCGGCAGTGGGACGACCGGGGCACCGGGCATGTGTCGTCCGGCTACGTGGAGCGGCTGAAGGGCATGTCCCTGCTTGTCAGGGCCGAGAGCGACGGTGAGTGAACCCCTCGCGGCGGGACCCTCGCCCTGCCCCGCCCGCGCCCCTGGGCCAACTGCCCGGTCCTGTGGGGCTAGCGGCCCTCTGCCTGAGACGACGGAGGGGACGGAGGCGGCGGCTCGGGCCGCGGCGGCCGCCGCCTCGGGGGAAGACGGGCCCCCGGCCCCCCTGTCCTCCCGGAGCTGCTCTCGCTCCAAGTGTTTCTTTCTCTGAGGGCCCCGTCGCACTTGTGCGGGCACGGGCGGAGCCAGGCGCGTCTGAGCGGTGCCGCCGGGGCGTGTGCAGAGGTCGGGGGCCTGGGAGCGGGAGCCCGGACCTTGCCGTTCCTTTGCACAAGAGTGACCTTGAGAAAGCTACTGATCAAACCGATCCCCTGCCTTCTTCGTTCACGCGTCTGTAAAGCAGGCATGAAACTTGTCTCGGAGCTAAGAAAGTTGTTAGCTGTTTCACTTTTTGGAGCATAAACATTTTGTGCTTTTCTTCTTTTTTTAAAAAAAACGTATCATTGCTGCATCTTTCCGATCCTGTTGCAGGTTGGCAACCCTGGTTCTGGACCTGGCAACTCTGCACTCGGCAGAGGAAAGTGCTTCTTTGCCGTGGGAAGAGAGATTTGTGTTCCCGCAGCGTTAGTTGTCTTTTTCATTAGAAATGCAGAACTTTGTGTGTAGTTTCACTGGGTAAACGCCCTGCAAGTTTGGAATCATTTTACCCGAGCATTTTATCCGATTGCTTAAATATTTATTCATAATTTGGTTCAGCTAACAGGTGGGGAGAAGTTGGCAGAAACCTTTAAAACTTTTCGAATCTGCCCTAGTGATGCATGTGTTTCACATATTTTGAAACAGCCCTTCAAGGTTCAAAGACCAAGCTGATTGAAGATAATAAGTGTTTCACAGTTTTAAAGACTCAACTCAGTTTAGGGATTGCCACTTCCTCCGGTGGCGTACCGTGAATTTCCCTTAAAGAAAATGTTCACATCAGGTAAAACTTTTTTCAAAATAGTTCCTTCTGAATTTGAAAATCTGCCTTGTAACGATAGCCTATAATTTTATGGTAGCTAACTGTCTTGAATTTATTACGATTGTAGGTTTGTGTCTAAATTATTACAAACTCATTTCAAGGACCTTTAATTGGACTTCCTACCCAGAACTCCAATTCCACGGAAAACAAATAAGACTCACCATTCTGTAGCTGAAGACTGTAGGGACATTGCTTTTCAATTTGAATTGAAAGAAAAATGGTAACTTGGAGTATATTGCCCACAGATTACTTTATAAGCCTCCCTAAAATAACTGAAAACTGGAGAAAAATTATTTTTCCTTGGAGGCATTTAAAGGGTTTTGAACACATTGGGTAAATTTTTCTGAGGCCTATATTATTTGTCTCTTAAAATACAAGTTTGAATGTGAAGTGTTAGTGTACTTTTCTGTATGACTATCATGTAGTAACCAACTATTCTAACTTCTATGTTTTTGCTTGTTTGGAAAACTTTTTACATAGTGAGTTGGAAAGTATAGGCTTTATAGATTCAGTTAATCATGTGTAGATTTGAGATGAATTCTTTGAAACCTCATAATAATTTGAAATAATGTGTTTAATAGGACTCATTATACAAAGTCCTTTGTTTAAAGTATTTTTAAGCATTAAGTCAATGTCATATTGTCATAGGGAATCATACTCTTCTAACACAGTAATATAGGAGTCTGGGTTTTTTCCATTTTTATCTAATAGGGAAAGAGCTGAAATAAACTGACTGTGCCCTTGTTAAATTTATAAGTTGTTAGGAAAACTAAATCCAAAGAGTAGGCTTAGAAAATTCCAGGATACTTGTGAAATACTTTGTAAATAATCTTTAATTTGATGATTTATGGTTTTTTTTTTTTTCCTAACAGGGAAACTCCAAATAGGAATAATAGTCAAAATTTATTGAGTGTCTACTGTGTGCCAGAGATTCTTCATTTGTATCCTCTGGTGTCCTCTTGGTGTAGGTACTGTTATTAGCCATATTTATAGATCAGGAAACTGAGGCTCAAAGAAGCTAAATAACTTAAGATCACATAGCTAGGTTAAAAAGCAAGGAAGATCAGTGTTCAAACTGAGGTGGGGGAGAGGTGTCAGGGATTGAATAAGACTTCTAGTCTATGACTTGAAACTAGTATTATCAATTACTTAATTAACATCATTAACTGTTAATAGTGTGTTTTAAACCCCCATATTATTGTCGACTTGTATTTGCTGCTTTATACTTAGATTCAAGGTTCATTTCAAAGAAAATGAAAACAATTTTTAGCCTAAAGATATTTAAAATTATAGTTTATCTCCAGGCCACATGTGGGAGTTTTGTATTGGCTGCTAGCTTGGATTATCCATTATTGTGTGCTTCCCTCATTTTCCATCACAGGATAATTGAGAATTTTCTTTTTATTGTGATGAGCAAAATGGAAAGTTGTTTCTGGTTTTCCATAAAATGAGTCATTTATCTTGTTAGAGGAACATATACACTTATCTGAAAATCAGGAAGGAAATTTCTGAATGGAAGTATTTGTGTCTTACCTGTTACAGGGCTCATCTGTGTAGGTAAATATGCCCTTCCCCTCTGGAGCTGAGTGCTTGGCAAATCTGTAGCTCTCCTAGCCTTGGAGGAGAGATGTCCCACTAAGTTACTGAGCCCATTTTCTGGATTGCATCCTTATTCAGTAGGTTTCTACTGGCAGATATGTTGTAGGAACATATCCTTTTTTAAAAACGAAGGTAGATTACCTCATTACCTCATAGCCATGTACCTGCAAAGTTCCATCCTCCAATAAAGATTACTTAGTATTGTTTTTTTTCTTCTCCCAGTTTATGCTGTACCTGTTAGGTTGCTGAAGTGAGGGTAATGATGTCATCCTTTACTTACTCTCTCGCTTTATGTTCAAATCATTCTACTTCTTTTCTCCATTATTATTTTTACCACCTCCACCTGCCAATTTTAGAATTGATAAAGTAAAGAAATTGGAATTTCTCCACACACTGAAGGATGTCTTTGAACATAAAATCATATCTATACTCTTTATTCTGGATTACTTTGCCAATCATCAAGAATAGTGTTCTTGGGGCTTCCCTGGTGGCGCAGTGGTTCATAGTCCGCCTGCCGATGCAGGGGACACGGGTTCGTGCCCCGGTCCGGGAGGATCCCACATGCCGTGGAGCGGCTGGGCCCGTGAGCCATGGCCGCTGGGCCTGCGCGTCTGGAGCCTGTGCTCCACAACGGGAGAGGCCACAACAGTGAGAGGCCCGCGAACCGCAAAAAAAAAAAAAAAGAATAGTGTTCTTATATTTGGTTTTCACCGTAAGTTTTATATTTTTTATGTTTCTTAATGGTTTTAATTCTGACTTGTCTAGTCAACGTTAAAAAGATTTCATTTTCGGGCCTCCCTGGTGGCGCAGTGGTTGAGAGTCCGCCTGCCGATGCAGGGGATACGGGTTCGTGCCCCGGTCCGGGAGGATCCCATATGCCGCGGACCGGCTGGGCCCGTGAGCCATGGCCGCTGAGCCTGCGCATCCGGAGCCTGTGCTCCGCAACGGGAGAGGCCACAACAGTGAGAGGCCCGCGTACCGCAAAAAAAAAAAAAAAAAAAAAAAAGAAAAAAGATTTCATTTTCACTGTTATTTGAGGCATGAAGAAATGAGACATGGGGAAATGTTTTGTTCAAGGTAGTGCTGCTAGCTAATGGTAAAAACTGGAATCCTGTGCTTCTTCCTCTTGATAGAACTTGGTTGTAGGTAGATCTGCCTCTACTACTATAAATAGAAAAGGAGGTCAACAGTTTGGGTAGGAGAGTCTGTTTTGTTTTGTTTTGGCTGCGGTGGTGAGAAATGAACAGAGATAGCATCAGCATTTTTTATGTTATTCTTATAAATCAGTAAGTAGTATATAATCTTGCATATAGTAAGCACTCCAGATTTAGCTACCAAGAAGAACCCAGTGTCAGTACTGGGAGAAATATTTCACTTTGAAAAGTTGATTTAAATGTGCTTTTTTTTCTCTTGTGTAGACTTACTTCGTGGAAAATTAATAGGCTTAGGATAACCAAACCCTTATTTTTCATCTGTTGCATGTGATAACTTTTGAAAGTTTGAGGGCCATTGGCTACATTGGGTATAACTGATGGGGTTGGAGTGTAGTGAAGGCTTGACACAGGGGTGGGACCTTTTAACATAATGCTACCAAGTTTTTTTTTCCCCAGGCCTTCATTTTAGGTTTTAAATGCCATGTGTAATCTGTGGTCCACAAAATTGGGAGGGAGGGACCTGGAACACAGACCTGCTATAGGTTTGAAACATACACTAGTCTCCTATCATCATGAGATTTTGGACTTCCGTTAATTCATTTTGATGGTGTTTTCTTCCTACTAAGGAAACATAGTACCTAAGCTCTTGCCCTTAGCTTTGACCGTTGATAATGTCAATATACTGGAAAAGCCAGTATATTGCCAGTAAGGTTGAACTGCTTACTTAAGAGCAGCAGACCTGGGCTTCCTTGGTGGCGCAGTGGTTGGGAGTCCGCCTGCCGATGCAGGGGACACGGGTTTGTGCCCCGGTCCGGGAGGATCCCACATGCCGTGGAGCGGCAGGGCCCGTGAGCCATGGCCGCTGGGCCTGCGCGTCCGGAGCCTGTGCTCCGCAACGGGAGAGGCCACAGCAGTGAGAGGCCCGCGTACTGCAAAAAAAAAAAAAAGGCAGCAGACCTGGAAGCTCTTCATTCTGAAATCCTTAAGTATTTATCCAAATCTGAACTAAGGTCAGGATCTAAGTTTCTTAACCCCAAACCAGATACTCCCATATTATCCGAATCTGATTGATTGGTATTGAAAATAAAGCCATAAAATTATATAAAGAATAATATATAATTTCTCCAGTGAAGGGAATTGATACCTTCTGAACAAGTGAATTTTCCAGCTAAGTTAAACCGTGTAACATGATTAAAAAATCTCAACAATTTTCATGGAATATTTCCTAAATACTATATATTAGAAGGTTTTTCTTAGGCAGTCTAATGAGCCTGTGTTGGTTAGCCTTTTATTTGTAATGTGTTTCTGGATCATTGTTATCAGTACTAATTTTTCTACTATTCAAGATTATAGTGATGCCAGGGCAATGATATGCTGATCATGCTGTTAAAAAAAAAGTATTGAGTGCTGGTTATGTGTTAGGTTCTGGGGTAGGCAGTTTAATATAAAATTCCAGTTAATATTCAAAAGCAACCCTAAGAGGTATTATTTTTTTCTAACCATAAGTCTTGGTGCATTGATTCTTTGATTGGATAGTTCTGGAGTCTTTTTTTTTCCTGTACCCAGCCAGAAATCTAGACTTTTTTTTTTTTTCCAATGTAAAATCTTTCCATTGTAAAAGATTTTCATGAATTTAGTGTATGAGTATGTTTGTTAGAACTAGGAATCGAACAAGCTGTCTGCTGGCTGGATCTATACTACAGGCACTAGTTTTAAGTTCTCTGATTTCAACTCTTCAGATGAGACTTCATTCTGCACGTACTAACTACCCTCCCCCTATCCCTGGAGGTGTTTGTTTTGTTTTGATAGGGATGTATTGGGGGTTTGCAGCAGGATATTAGAAAAGTTCACGAGGAACCAAGATGTGAAGTAGGGAGGGAATGTTTTTAGTGACCTAATTGTTTATACTCATAATTGTACTGTTTGTTTTATTGTCACTTTTTCTTGCTATCAATCTATGACAGCTTTACCTGTAGTTGTCTTGGTGATGTTATGAGTGGCGTTTCCCCTTCTTTACCATTGTCCCCCCATTTCCTGAGGGTACAGACCTCCTTTTTATCAGTATATTTGGGGCCTCTGTTTGTGTCAGGATATACAGATCTCATCTAAAACTAGCATAGTATTCCCCTGTATATATTGCATTCACACAGTACGGTGTTGGTGGCATGGAGTAACATTTCTCAAATTTTTTTCCCTCAGGATATACCTTCACAGTACTAAACTTGAGGATCCCTAATAGCTTTTGTTTATGTTTAACTAAAAAATATCTATCGGTATTTACCATATTAGAAATTAAGATGAGGCTTTAAAAGTCTTTTCTACAGCAAGACTTCAGTGGCAAGAATGTCACTGTGTGACGTTTTTACAACCTCTTTGTACCGTCTGGTTCAGTTGTTTAAAGTGTTCTTTTCTGCTTCATTCAATCTGTTGCACTGTCATTGTAGACACTGTGAGAAAAATAAGAATGAGAATGGCAGATAATCTCTCAGTAATATTATGAAAAGAGTTCTGATTGTTCCAGGCCTCTTGAGATCCCCACACTCTCCAGCTGGCTCATACACTGTTTCTAGTTTTTCTTTTCCTTTACAAACACTGCTAATGACATCTGTATTCATATACTTGGCACCTGTATGAGGGTGTAGGGTAATTTCCTAGGATTGTTGGACCAAAGAGCAGTATGTGTTTAGAAGCTTTGTAGATAAAGACAAATGACCCTCCAGAAAGGTTGTGCTGATGTTCAGTTTGGGTAATAGTAAATGAGAATTAAGGACCCTCTTTATTTTTTGAAGAAGTATATGTGCAAATATGGCCTTGCACGCCTGTCAGAATCGTGGGGATGGACTCTGACAAGCATTTGCTGTGCAGGAGTATTCTTTAGTTCATCTGAGCGTGGCTGATTTTGTTAGTGGTCTGAATGATAGATTCTGCCGTGACAAACTTAATTACGTGTACTGATGCATTCCCCTTAGCTACATCAATCTCTCGATTTTTGTGTTTCCATATTTCCTTCCCAGTCATTCAGGTGGGAAGTGGGAAGGCCTTTCTCAAGTCTTGATATTGGGGTTTGCTATATAGGCTTGTCTTTCTCTTGTCTGTGTGAGTGTCTTTCTCAGATGTGTGAGGAGATGGTGTCATGGTGGGGGGCGGGGGGGGGAGAATGAATTCCTCTTGGAGGATAAAGGCATCTATTTCATTGGATAGGATGAATGTGTTTCTCAAATAAATTGGGGTGGGGGGCTGTTTTACATATGTGTTTCAGTTACTAAGATATACTGGACCTACCCATTATCAAAAGCATTGTGTTCCTCTTAATGAGAACTTTTAACTCCCTTGATGTCATTTAAGGTCTCCTATTAAGGAACATTTTCCTCATTTCTCCCCTTGTTATCTCTGCTACCATGATAAATGCCTCACACCTACAGTTGAACTCTACATCCGCTTCCATACCCACTTATTACTGGGATGGAACCACTGTTCCCAGTACTGTAGCTATTGATAACAAATAAACTTGCTGGGGGGAAGGATTGTGTAAATGCATATTAACACTCAGCCGGATATTTTTCAGTTGATTGGATAAGTGCTTATAACTTTATTCAGTAGGAACTAGGAGATGGGAGTGGGGAACCTAATAGATGGACTAGGAATAAAACTAGAAATGTGTCTTTTCATTATTATCTTACTTAGCCCCCCAGTTAAAAGGCTGTTTCCCATATTCCAGCCTCTACAGCCTACTGACATCTTAGGGAACGTGGTATTTGGGGACCAGAGCTGGACTTCCTAAAGTTATATCTTAGACTAAAACCATTGGATATGGCTGAAATGGTTTCAGGAGAGATGCTTCCCCCTGACATCTTGAATGGCCCAGGAAAAAGAAAAACTTACCAGAAGCTTCTAGTATGTGCTTATTCTTGTTTTAGCCAGCACTTTGGGAGGGAACACTTCATACTTTGAATTTGTGATTGATTTTTCCTTTCTAGTCATCCTAACACTGTAACACTACCGAGAGAGTTTTGAAACAAATGCAAAAAAAAAAAAAAGGCAAAAAAACTTGTACTCAAAAAATAATAGTTGGTGTTGGTGTTTTGTTTTAGCAGTTGCCAAGTCAGGTGTGAGGGGTTTTTTGGGTTTTTTAAAAAATATATTTATTTTTGGCTGTGTTGGGTCTTCGTTGCAGTGTGCGTGCTTCTCATTGCCGTGACTTCTCTTGTTGCAGAGCACGGGCTCTAGAGTGCAGGCTCAGTAGTTGTGGTGCACGGGCTTAGTTGCTCTGCGGCATGTGGGATCTTCCCGGGCCAGGAGTTGAACCTGTGTCACCTGCATTGGCAGGCAGATACTTAACCACTGCACCACCAGGGAAGTCCCAGGTGTGTGTTTCTTGAAATCACAACTTGAAGTGATAGCTCCAGCCCCTATGCCGTGTGTCATTTTACCCCTTCTCTTAAACTTTAAAAAAAAAACAAAAAAAAACTTTTGAAGTATAATACATCAAAAAGGTACACAAATCATAAGTATTCAGCTTGATGAATTTTTCACAAAATAACCAGCACAAAGAAACCACGTAACCAGCACTCCGGAAGCCTGCTTCATGTCTCTATCTTCAGTCACTATCTCTCCCCTTCCCCTCAACAACCTAACTTCTAACACCATAGATTAATTTTTGCCACTTTTTGAACTTCATGTAAATGGTCTTATGGTATATACTTCTGTCTGAGGCTTCTTTCATTTATGTTTGTAAGATTCATATACATTTTTGCATTTACATATATTTGGTTCATGCATTAACATTACTGTATGATATTCCATTGTATGAATATTTACACTTTAGCTTTTTTTAAACAGAATTCACATGCCATCTCATTTAAAGTGTATAGTTCAGTATTGTCTAGTATATTCACAGGGTTATGCAACCATCACCACAATGAGAGACCATTTTGTCCTCTGAAAGAAATCATGTACCCATTAGCAATCACTACCCATTTGTTCCCCCTTCTTCGCAGTCCTAAACAGCCACTAATCTACAGATCCTCTAAATTTGCAAATTCTGGACCATTCATATAAATGCAGTCCTAAAACATGTGGTCCTTTGTAACTGGCTTCTATGACTTATGTTTTCAAGGTTCAGTTACAGCATGGATCAGAACTTCATATCTTTGTATAGCCGAATAGTATTTCATTTATTTACCCATTCATTAGTTTTTGGACATTTGGATTGTTTCCACTTTTTTGCTATTATGAATAATGCTGCTCTGAATGTATGTGTACACAAATTTGTGTGGGCAAATGTTTTCGTTTCTCTTGTATGTATCTAGGAGTGGAATTGCCCGTAACACTCTCTTTTTGAGGAACTGCCAAATTTTTCCAAAGTGGATGTCTTTTTATATACCTACAAGAAAAATGTATGAGGGTTCCAATTTCTCCACATGGTTGCCAGCTCTTGTCATTGTCTGTCTTTGATTATAGGCTTCCTAGCTGGTGTAAAATGGTTATCTTTTTGTGGTTTTGATTCGCATTTCCCTAATGACTGAAGACGGTGAGCTTCTTTTCATGTTTATTGTCCATTTGTATATCTTTTTTGGAGAAATATCTATTCGGATCCATTGCCCATTTTTAAATTGGGTTATCTTTTTATTATTGAGTTGTAAGAGTTGTGGATGCAAGTCCCTTATCAGATATATGATTTCCAAATAATTCTGCCCATTCTGTGGGTTCTTTTCACATTCTTAATGGTATTGTTTGTAGCATAGAAGTTTTTAATTTGGATTATGTCCAATTAGCATCATTTATCAATGATGTGTGATTTTTTCCTTTGTGCTTTTGGGCAGTTTGACTTTCAAGGTGGCATTACTTACTCAGTTTGGTTCTATGACATTAGATCTCTTGCATATTCTGAAATATGTTATAATAAAGTAATCCATTTGTTTCACTCTATTATTTATGTAGTTTTCTGCGGATGGATTGTTTTTGAGGACATGGTACATTTCAAAGTAGGGGTTTTGGAATGTATTTTCTCATAGAAACCCATGTTTTGAATATGATTATATGCCATGACTCATCTTTTAAAAGTTTGATCCATAATGTACTTGACATACTTTGTGATTTCATTGGGAAATAATAGGGTGCAATTTTTTTTTCTAGTAATTAAGCAACAAACAGTGAAAGAATATTTACAGAGATAGTTGGAAATTTTAATACTTTTAAGGGACTCTAGACATTGAGTTTGTTTGCTTGCTGCTTTTTCTTCTTATAAATATATCACTAGACAGCTCTTAGTAATTACCAAAATAAAAATTCGATGATTGTGCATAAAGAAAATTAAGGGGCACTGGAAAATTTATTTTGATTATTGTGGCAAAAGTTGGAAAAATGGGAAGAAGAGTAATCAGGCTTGCTCCAGAATGTGAGAATATTTGTCTGAACCTCAGTGAGCCAAAATAGTAAAAAGAAAAGAGCCTAAAGAAATGGGGTGTTGGGAGTACAGGTGGAGAAAATAGGGAGACTGTTTAGTTACCTTAAGTACAGAAAGGATAAGAGACAGATTTTGGGTTAAGCATTTCACCTGTGCTGTACACTGGAAAGATTCAAGTAAAGTGGGAAGCTTTCTTGTGCACAAGGTGTTTGCAAATTAAGTCACTGCAACTTGGCAAATGCTGGTATTTTACTATATATATTCAGTATCACTGAGCATCATTACCAGCACATGGTAGTGAATGGTCAGTAAATTACTAACACGGGGCAGTATCATAAACTTAGTAAACAAATTTTAACATAAAGGCAAAACTAGTCAAATTTGGAAATGTTAAGAGTGCCCTTTTCTCAAGTGTCTAGCCACTATTTGGAATGGAAAAAGCAACTGTTAAATGTAATATGAGAAGAGTTGAAAGCTTTGGATGAGAGACAGCTGCAGAGAAAATGTTTTTTCTCAAGTATTTTGGGTCAGAACTTGGCTTTAAACTGGAATTGGTTGAGGAGGGGAGAGGTATACATTTAGTCTTAAAATTTGCTCTTTGTGGAGACATACAGATGGCCAACAGGCACATGAAAAGATGCTCAACATTGCTAGTTATTAGAGAAATGCAAATAAAAACTACAATGAGGTACCACCTCACAGCAGTCAGAATGGCCATGATTAAAAAGTCTACAAATAACAAATGCTGGAGAGGGTGTGGAGAAAAGGGAACCCTCCTGCACTGTTGGTGGGAATGTAAATTGGTGCAGGCACTATGGAAGACAGTATGGAGTTTCCTCAAAAAACTAAAAACAGAATTGCCATATGATCCTGCAATCCCACTCCTGGGCATATAGCTAGAGAAAACTAACTTGAAAGGATACATGCACCCCAGTGTGCATAGCAGCACTGTTTACAATAGCCAGGACATGGAAACAACCTGTCCATCGACAGGTGAATGGATAAAGAAGATGTGGTACCTGTATACAATGGAATACTACTAAAAAAGAATACTACTGAATACTACTAAAAAAATACTAAAAAAGAGTGAAACAATGCCATTTGCAGCAACATGGATTGACCTAGAGTCAATCTAAGTGAAGTAAGTCCGACAGAGAAAGACAAATACCATATGATATCACTTATATGTGGAATCTAAAATATGACACAAATGAACTTATCTGTGAAACAAACAGACTAACAGATGTAGAGAACAGACTTGTGGTTGCCAAGGGGGAGACGGGCTAGGGGAGGGAATGAGGGAATGGATTGGGAGTTTGGGGTTAGCAGGTGCAAACTATTACAGAATGGATAAACAACAAGGTCCTGCTGTATAGTACAGGGAACTATATTCAGTATCCTGTGATTAAACCATAATGGAAAAGAATATGAAAAATGTGTGTGTGTATATATATGTATAACCGAATCACTTGGTTGTACAGTAAAAATTAACACAACATTGTAAATCAACTATACTTAAATAAAATACTTTTTTTTTTAAATTTTGCTCTTTGTCGCAAAGTAGTAGTTATTTTCTAATACCTTGAGTCTTATGATACTGCCGGGGAAAAACAGAAATTTTTTTGCAAATTCGCTTATTAGAAGTAAATTGATAATTTGAAGATGGAGAAGTGTGATTCCTGTATTAAGCAGAAATATAAGACTCTGAAGGTGAATCATAATTTGGGGATGTACTTGGGCAATGGATCATATCCTTGATGTTTTCAGACTTTTACCAATGAATTCTTATTTTCATTCTTGAGAGAGACCAGATTTTATTTATAATGCTTATTTGCATGTTTTAAGTTATTTCTCTAAATAATACTGTATATAAGAGATTTAATCCCAGGTCATCTGGCTTCACACTGTGCTGTTGCACTACCTTCTGCTGCCCAGGAGTTGTTAGATTTCTCTTACCATCTAGTGCTCACTCTTGATGATTGTGTCTGTTTTGTTAAAAGTAAACATGTATAAAGCAAGCATTTCTTAGGTTACAGGCTATTATATTTAAATTTGTATGTTTTAAAATAATATTTCCTCAACTGAACTTCTATGTGCATCAGTCCTTCAGAAAAGGAAATGTGTGTGTATGTAAGGGAATACAATTTTGCTGCTTTACAGTTACATAATGGAATGTGTTTTTTTTTCCTCTATCCTAGGTTCTCTACTTTTAGAGTCCAAAATAAATCCTAATACTGCATACCAGAAACAACAGGTAAAATTTTGAAGATGTCCTTTATCTTGCATATTATCCTCTTGATTTGGTGATTAAATGAAAATTTTGCCATCTGATTCCTTACAATGAAAATTTTGGAGTAGATTATAAGATGCTTTGCCAGTCTAATTCTAAAATCCAGTTCTCCCAATCTCTGTATGTATAAAGCAATCATTTTAAATTAAAAAAAGAAAAACTTGCTTCAAGTTAAGCTAAGTTCTAGATATTTGGCTAACTGAGCCTATTCTCAAATTTAAAACCTAAAACGACACAGTTTTCTTGTTTCTACCTAAAGAGAATTTAAAAAGTGACCACTGATGGAATAATCAGCTGCTAACACAACTAAATAGTAGAAACTCCTTCCTTCACTGTTGTAAATGCTAGTGCAGGAGGAACATTCATATCTCTATACAGCAACTCAGTATAAATACGAATCTGATTTCTTATATAGCCTGACTGGGACCTTATAATGATGTAACAGTTTTTTAAGAACTTTCAGTTTGAGTACAAATTGTACTCTTGTACCCTTCTGATGCAAGAGATATCTGAAAGTAAATCTCTCACTTAATACCTACAAGCACTGTCATCAAAATTGGTATTTAATCAGAATATACCCATGTAGATAACACTGAGTGCTTTACAAAGCCAATGAAATCAGTATCAGTTCCCTCATTGCCCTGAAGGTGCATATACAAAATAACTTAAAGTAAAATATACTACCAACACATTTATATTTATATTACTTTATAAATATATAACTTTATAAATAAATTATACAGTGCTTTGCTTCATCATTGACCATTAAAATACTACTAGAGGGAAGTTAGTTTTATTTTGCACATAAGATGATGCCTAAAGATTGTGGCTTGCTTGAGGTCACACAGATAGTACATAGGCAATCGGATATTTACTCCTAAATTTGTTTAATGGTGATTTATTTGTCCAACAGGTATTGGTACAATACGAAATATTTTCTTGATGGTTCAGTGGTCTGTTAAATACACTTTGTTGCATTTGGTGTTCTTAAGAAAACTCTCAGGTTAGATTGCAATGGCTGGAGACTAGAGTATTATTTGGTTTTGATATTCTATACATAAATTCACGTTTTGAGTTTTCAGTCAGCTGAAGAGTAAAAGCATATCCTAAGAAAAAGAAAAGATCAAGTCTATTTTGAGGATGAATGAACAAATCTATATGTCTTAACCTGTAGGCTGTTGGATGATAAGCAAGCAGGATGATTTGGTGAAAATTAGGCTCTTCAAGGAAAACAGAAGAGTAATTCCTAAAAATTTTCAAACTTATGAATTTGTCAAATGGATAATTAAGAACGTATTTCTAGCTGTGCCCTAATTTAAGCCTCCAAATGATTCTGAATATACATTGTAACAGAGCAGTTGCTTACAATTGTCTTAAACTTATCTTATTACTAATGTGATAGTGGTTTTAGACTTCTTCCAATAGATCTTACCTTATTACTGGTTTTCAAAACAGTACGATCCCATTTATTTAAAGATGAAACTGAGGCCAACTGACTAATTTCTGACATGTTGATCTTACAGTGTTAATGTAAATTATTTTGAGCTGGAACAGCTACCCAGTCTCTGGAACAGATTGCTTGCTTGGGATCTATGATCTCTTGAAGTTCTTGAAGATAATAAAAAGGGGTCTTTGAGCTCTTTTTAAAAATTCTGAGTAAGACTTGCAGATGTATCCTCTTAGTAATGCTGCACAGCCTAATCAGAGGATTGTTTATTTACTTCTGGCTGGCATCACTTTAGTTCAGTAAGAGACTATTGGTCTCATGATAGACAGTTAAATAATTGACTGAACAGAGTAAATATGCAATTTAGCAGACATTTTTAAACATGGGATCCATTTGTGTACAATAAGCAGTGTCCTTATGAGGTACTGAAAAGTATTAGAAATTACATAGATCCTTTAAGATACCTTAAAATATAGTCATGTTTCCTCCTCAATGCAGGAACTTTTATCATTTCAGTAAATGCTCAGCCAGCCTTGGCTTGGCTCCTTTCAGTTACTTATTAGATTAAATTATTTTTCTTTATATTGTGTTCACATCTAATTTCTACTCCTAATTCGTCTCTTTGGACTAGTTTGAAAAAGGCTACATGGTAGCTGTTACATTAGGCTTCGTTTTCAAATGTAACTCTCCCTAGTGCCATTCAGAAATTCTTAATATGATTCATAGATCCCTCTGGAAGAAGGCTCTTTTTTGAAATGGTTAATTGCTATGGAACAGTGTATGTGTTTATTTATAGTCAGTAATTTCAAAAAGATACCTTAGACCCTATAAATATTATACCATGCATATTGTAGAGTACAGACTATTTGTACCACAGGAAATATAAAGTGGTCTCGGTATTATAATTGTAGTGTCTTGCTGAGATTACGTCTTAGTAAAAACTGTTTATTAAACTTACTATCATTAAAAAACCAAAAACTGGTATGAAATGAATAAAAGGGTGGTAGGTGGTAGGAACATCTTGCTTCTTGAACTTTGGTAAAAGTTAAAAAACCTCTGTCCAGGTAAATGCTCACATATTACAAATTTAGCCAGTAATTTCAAGGGCATCATGGGCCTCAAGTGCCCCAGGTAAAGAACACCCGATACTGAAAGTTAGAGAGGAGGAGGAGCTATGTTTATTTTATTAATCTCATCCTCCTAACACGCCCTTGTTATTGAATACTCAGGACTTCCTCTTTGAGCGTTTTGACTAGAGCATAAAATGTAACTTAATGTGCAAGCAAAGGATTGACATAATGTTTAGTTTGTATCTTTTGATATATTTAGATTATGTGCTCAATTTGTAGTGCTTTTCATATATTGGTTCAGCTTCTCCTTAAGGAGAACGTTGTTTTCATTTCATAGGTTGGATAAAGTGAAGTGCAAAAAGGCATTGGAAATTACTGACATCAATGCTACAAAAAGTAAAAATGAGTACTGTTCTCAATTCCCTGTTGCTTTGTTCATTTGCCTTATATTTGAAGTAGTTTGTGATAATATATGTTAATCATTCAGACTTCTTTTCTCTCAAGGACACTTTGATTGTGTGGTCTGAAGCAGAAAATTATGACTTGGCCCTTAGCTTTCAAGAAAAAGCTGGATGTGATGAAATTTGGGAGAAAATATGTCAGGTAATTTTAAAAATCAGAAAATCAACATGTTTTCCTTTTAAGCATTTTGTTTTTTGCTGTGCTTTATGCTAATGCCCCCAATTTTAAACAGAGACACATTTCATATACATCTTCTAAATTCACTGCTGTCTGTGAAAAGCTTGATTTATAGGAAAGTACAGTTTATTGACATTAATCTACCCAGCCCAGGCCTTTTCTGAACTCCAGAGTTGTATATCCAGCTGCCTTTGAGAGCTCCTCCATGAGTGCTAACTAGCATCTCAAATTTAATAGTCTAAGACTGAACGGAATCTCACTGAGATTTGTTCATTCTCCTAGCTATCTCTCTCATCTCAGTAAATGCCACCCAGTTGCTGAAGCCAGAAACGTGTTTATCCGTCCTTCATCTTCTATATCCATTCAGTCCCTCAATTGTAAGTCTTAAATGCATTCACTTATCTTCATTTTCATTGCTATTAGTTTACTAAGCCACCATCATTGCTTGCCTGGTTTATTGCTTTCATCCCAAATCTGTACCACAGCTGGAGTGATCTTTTTAAAAATGCAAGTCTGATCGTGTTACCCCTTGTTCAGTAACTTCTTATGGCACTTGACTATCTCTTCAACGTCATCATGCATGTTCTCAATTGATTCTGGAATTCCCTAGTGGTTCTAGTACCTCAGTCTAGTGATAAAATCTCCACAGTCTTTTGAGTATGGTCATTTTTTATGCGCTCTGATGGCTAAAGCCACTGGTTCTTGTTATGGACTTATTTAGACCATTATATCCTAAGGACACTTTCTCTATCTTGTTTATTTTATCTGGAGAATAAATAACTTTCAGGAGATTCTTTAATTCATTGTTTCTCAAGGTGTGGTCCTCAGACCATCAGGATGAGCATGACTTGGGATCTGATAGAAATGCAATTTCTGAGACCCCCATCCCAGATCTACTGAGTCAGAAACTATGAGTAGGTACCAGTAATTCTATTTTAACAAGCCCTCTAGGTCAGATTTTCTCTGTCAAGGGCAAGATGGTAAATATTTTAGGGTTTGTGGACCATACAGTTTAACAGCTATTCTGTTCTGCTGTTGTACTGTGAAAGTAGCCATAGATAACAAATAAATGGACATCGTTCTCTTCCAGTAAAATTTTATTTACAAAAACAAGTGGTGGGCCAGGTTTGGCTCGTTTGTCAACGCCTGCTTCAGGTGATTCTGATGCACCCTGAAGTTTAAGAGCCACTGCCTTAAGAGAAGCCACAGTGCTCCTGAGGCACAGTTTCTCCTTAACTTGCAGAATTTATTTCTGCTATATAATTCTCCTCATCTGTGTTTTTCATAAATTAACCTGCCTGTTAAGCTGTCCCTTTCCTTCTTTTAACATGTGAAAAACTAACATTTGTATTTATGCTTTCTTCATGTTTTCTTTGCTTTCTGTCTCATACAGTTGTTTTTACAGCATGTTCCTCTAGATTTTTGTCATGTGGAGTTCTTCCATAGAAAGAGAAGAGATTAATGAGCTCAGGGTGGTGCTGAAAGCACCCGTTATTAAGATAAATCTTGTTCTCTTTCACCTTTCTAAGATGAACAGTCCCACCCTGGACACAATCTTTTATTAGGTCAATATTTAACTCAGACCTGGACTCAGTCTGTTACCGTCATGCCTGGCTCTCCTTTAAAATTGTCGGAGCTTTATTATACTTCTCCTTAGTCTGTAACACCGTAAATTTTTCCGTCATTTTCTCTTGGGGCACAAGTAATAGTACTTGTATACTTTTCTCTACAATAACTTTCCTGGGAATCACTGCCGACTTTGTTGTTCCTTTCTGATCTTCCCCTCCCAACTTTTACATAGTTTATGTTCAAGATGTCATTTCTCAATGACTCTTATGATCCTGACTGTACTTCTCAATTAATTTCTGGATCCTGGCTTATCTTAGGGAATTTACTATATTTTGTTCTCTGAGATCTTATATGTTTCTCTATTTCTTGAACTCATCATTTTTTGATCTAGAAACAGCTAAAAAATCTCCACATTTTTAGTACTCTCCTTGATAGCAGTTATGTCTGGGTGCATCTCTTTTTCCTTTTTATATCTTTATGATCTTCACATTCTCATTTTCTTCATATCTGTCCAGATTGACTTCTGAGATTTATCCTTTCTCATAAGGAAAGCTCTCTCTTCTAGCTTAGTCTCCTTTCCTTTTTAAATTTTCATTCTTCTATTGCTTCTCTTCTGAAAGTAAGACTGAAACATATTTGTCAGATTATTACAGTTTCACCATGTTTCCCTGAGCAGATCAAATTCCTAAACACAGGTCTTTTCGATTACCTATTCAGCCTTCGTATTTGCTAATTAACTCCAGAAGATGGCATTTTTCATTACAATAAGGGCTCTCATCCCTTATCATTGGTTTTGTAAACAAACCCCTACCATTTTTCTATAGGTAGAGCCATACCTTGAATACTAGGAGTCTAAAGCTGTGATGAGATCTTACGTAATTTTAAAAAATCCAGGGCCAACTTGAGACTATGCCAGGTAAAAGCTGTGAATGTACCTAGCCTCCTTTTAGTGGTGCTGCCCACTGGGTTAAGGTCAAGACGGTATTGCCTTGCAGCATTTTTCTAGACTTAGTCCAGGACTTCTTCCCTTCTAGTACCCATCAACATCTCTTAACCATGCTAAGCAATTTAAGTTTGTTGGTCGTTTCATATAAGGCCTAATTTCTCCATCCCTTTGCCATCCAGCGTGGCCTTTTGGGCTGGTTTAGTGGCAGTGTCTCAAATTACAGGGCCAAGATAGCAAAACTCATTTCATTCCAAAATACGTCTTTGACCTTTTGTAAAAATTTTCTTTTACCTTAAAATGTATTTAATTGTGAAGACTTATAACTTATCTTTTTATAATTAGAGCCCCTACACTGACATAAAGTTGGGGTTTATGACAAACTTTAGAGCTTCTAGGGGATTATGAGAGGTATAGGTTTGGGTGTGTAGAAAGGAGAACTTCCATGGTTTGGTTACTTAACTTTAAGCAGGTATTCCTAGGGGATAGCTCTACTACACATAGGTTGCGGTTACTTTTTATGTGGTTTTATTTTTGTGTGGGTGCACTTGTTTCCCACTCAGTTTTTCTTAATCATCATTTTGGGCTACCAACCAGCATTTTCATACCAAATCACTGACCTACTTTGGTCCTAAGCCACTTTGTAAATGCTCTTGGCCCTTGGTTTCTAAATTAACTGATATTAAATCTTTTTCTTATTGCTTACAATTATATATATTTTCTATGGTCACAGCATTTGTTTGAATTTTACTTAAACTTTGAAGAGTTTGGTGGCTCTACCAGAGCACAGTGCTAGGAGTGTTTCTGAGATTTGCCCTGGTCTGTTGGAAAAGAGGGCCATGGATATAAAATGTGAGTGGATGTTTTATCATCAGGCCTCTATATATTATGCATCTGCAGGGCACTGTAAGTCACAGTCACAATTAGTTTAGTGGATCTTTAGAATGTTTCCGTTGCTGGTAAACCTTTTACTTACAAGAAAGCTTATTCCATTTCTGAACTTTGAACTTCCTTCCTTAAAATCGAAAGTGTATGTTATTTGTAGAAATGTGTTTAGAAAAGTAGGCAATTGTTTCGAGCTTTTTTTTTTTTAACATCTTTATTGGAATATAAATTGCTTTACAATGGTGTGTTAGTTTCTGCTGTATCACAAAGTGAATCAGCTATACATATATCCCCATATTCCCTCCCTCTTGCATCTCGCTCCCACCCTACCTATCCCACCCCTCTAGGTGGTCACAAAGCACCGGTGTCAAGTTTGAAGACTTAAAGTTTGTCTAAAACTTGAAAATTATCATTATAGTTTTCTTATAACATCTCTTGTATCTAAGAATATCATTTAGATTTGCTTTGATTATACTTTGTCAGCTATCATAAATCTTGTTTACTAGGTTCAAGGAAAGGACCCATCAGTGGACATCACTCAGGACCTTGTAGATGAGTCTGAAGAGGAGCGTTTTGATGATATGTCATCGCCAGGTTTAGAGTTGCCATCTTGTGAATTAAGTCGCCTTGAGGAAATTGCAGAACTTGTGGCATCATCTTTACCTTCCCCCCTGCGTCGTGAAAAACTTGCACTAGCACTGGAAAATGAGGGTTACATTAAAAAGCTCTTAGAGCTTTTTCATGTGTGTGAGGATTTGGAAAATATCGAAGGACTGCACCACTTGTATGAAATTATCAAAGGCATCTTCCTCTTGAATCGAACTGCTCTTTTTGAAGTTATGTTCTCTGAGGAATGTATAATGGACGTCATTGGATGCTTAGAATATGATCCTGCTTTATCACAACCACGAAAACATAGGGAATTTCTAACAAAAACAGCCAAGTTTAAAGAAGTGATTCCCATATCAGATCCTGAGCTGAAACAAAAAATTCATCAGACATACAGAGTTCAGTATATACAAGACATGGTTCTACCCACCCCTTCAGTCTTTGAAGAAAATATGTTATCAACACTTCACTCTTTTATCTTTTTCAATAAGGTAGAAATTGTTGGTATGTTACAGGTGAGTTAGATCATTCATTTTTTTCCTACTTAAAAAGATACTGATTGCCTTCAGCAGAAATAATTTTCTGTTCCTTTTAGGCACACAAATTGAATTTTTAATTTTTGTCTAAAGGTATGTATTTTGGTGATATTACAAGAGATTATAATATATGATACTGTGGGACCAGAAGGTTGTGTTGGATTAGGGATGATAAATGTAATTTTTTTTAAAAAAATCTAGCTTGAAGAAATTATAGGAAAAGGATCTTAATGAAACGCTTGAATGTGGAGGGATGTTAATCTATCAGTTATGCATAGAACAGAATAGATTGGAAGAGGAAAGAAAAATAAAAGAGAAGCCAAGAAATATGTCATTAAATATAGAATACAAATTCTATAGCATTTATAGAACTCCCAGGTAATTATTTATTAGAGGTACAGCAGATGTTGGCAAGTTATAGCTGCATGTCTCCCTACCAAAAGGCATGCTTTTGTAATGGATGAGAGTGTGGGGAGGTTAGGCTTGAGTATGAGTTTCAGCTCTGCCTGTCACTTAATAGCTATGTGGCTTGGGCAACTTGCTTAATCTCTTAAAGCTTCAGCTTCCTCATCTTAAGGTTGGTGATATTAGTACCTACCCTATAAGGTCATCTGAAGATTAAATCAGATGCATGCCTATAAAGCATTGAACATGATATAAGACTCTTGAGTATTATTTTAAAGTATCTATTAATAATTGCCTATTAAACTCCAAATTTTCTTTTTATAGTATGCCCAGTCTCTCGGGTGTGGTGTGTTAGGGTGCTTGCATCAGAACTGCCTAGGATGCATCCTGGATTCTGCACATAACACACAATCCGAATGTCTGAGCTGGCCGGTAATCTGCATTTGTAACCCCCAAAGTCAGAGAATCTCAGTAATTTATCCCATGGTGCATGAATTAGTCTAGTCCAGTTGAAATATAAGTTTGCATAGTGCCAAGATTTGTGAGTTGCACACTTCCTGTGTGTTTTGTTTCTTTATGCCCAAGATGTTGTAACAATAACAGCTATGTGATATGATTTGAAAGCTATTGTAAGACCTTACCTCAGATCTACAAATAAAATAATTACTTGAAACCTGGATTTGAATTTTAAAAAAAGAGGCAAATAAATGTCAGTAAGAGCTGCTTGGTAGCACATGTTATGAGTAAAACAGTAAATTTAATTTTTGTCTATTCCTTTTTAGAAAATTGCTGTATTTTCAGTGACCCTGGTTTTATCACCTTTATATATATATATATATATATATATATATATATATATATATATGAATTTAGATAGAAAAGTCAATTTTACCAAAACTGCTTTCCTGAAGCTAGTGATAAGTCCAGTTCACATTGATTAATTTGACACGTTTTCCATTCATTTAAGACAGACAAATAACATAGGCAATACAGTCTGGTAAGTACAACAGTATTCCTTGACATAGTGTATTGTGATTGATAATGGAAGAAGAAGGGTGTTCTGGTACCAATTTTCATTTGTTGTTTGCTAAGGAACTAGTTTTTGCTAGCTACCTAATAGATCCTCTGTTCTGGTCTAGTTCTGATTCCTGGTCTCCTTGGATAGTCCTAAGCACTACTGGTCCTTTTCTTTAGCTCCACATGGTTCTTATTTTGTTATATAGGGATTTGTCACTTCTTTGTTTTCTTGGTCTTCAGACCTGTAAAATGCCAGTTTTACTCATTAAGTATGAATAATTTGAAGTTGTTAAGTCTTTGTTTCCCTACAATATGCTCTGTAAAATGCAGGCTGCCAGTGCTGTAGGTCTTTCTGTTTCTCTTGATGCTGAGCATTTATATTGAAAGTACTGCTATGAAGGAAGGTGAGTTTTACACATTTTCTGACAAGGAGTAATTAAAGCAGGTTCTTACCCACCTTGTACACAGTCATAACCCTTACTGTTGACTGATTCTCTGTAATACTGATGAACCTTCTTAATTCTCTGTACTTTGCAGCAGTTCAGAGAATCTTTTTTAATCATTTGATTTCCATTTGGTGGGATATATTATGTCTGAGATGGATCTTGATATTGGATGCCATTTGAGGTGTGGCCTATTTGTACACTGCAGAAAAAGTAAAGGTGGGAATAGCCAAACTAATTTAGTGTCACAGAAAATGTTTCTTGAGCACCTGCAGCAGTGAATAAGGGGTTTATAAACTAGTGGGAGATGCACACATACATACGTACGTACACATACATATACATGTATATATATACACACACACATACATACATTTAGACTTAGGCATGACTGTAGGGCATGTAGTGTTGAATTTATTTCTACTAGCTCAGGTTGTATGGAATTAAAATATAATAAAACCTTAACTAAAAATAGTGACAAAAAATTGAACAGGCAGTCAGGAAGGCTCTACCACCTACCTGCTAACTGTGATTGGGCATTGGGTAAACTTCTTAATCTGTCTCAATGATAAAATAAGGAGGTAAGATAAGATAACATATGAGGTTATTTCCAAGTTCTATACTCTAACTTTTACATGCCCAGATGAGTATCCTATGAGAGATCTTTTGAATCATTTCCAAAATAATTTAATACATTTTAATTTAATATAGAATAATTTAATAATGTATTAAATGATTTTGTATGTCTGTAGGTGGATAGCTTCAAATAATGTTTCTTTAAAAGTTCTGAATTTAGCTTTTTACATAATTGAATCATTTCTGTTTTTAAAACATGAAGGAAGTTTTTTCTTTCTTTGAGTGGTTGTAGAACCTTAACTTCTAAAGTTAAGATTATGAAACCCTATGAAAATCACGGGTCTACAGACCATGTTTGTTTTTGTAAATAAAGTTTTATCTGAACAGAGCCATACTTGTTCATTGACATTGCCTGTGGCTGCTTCCTACTATAACAGCAGAATTGAGTAGCTGTGGTGGAGTCCGCAAAGCCTAAAATGTTTATAATGTGGCCCTTAACTAGACTTAGGAAATAGAGCCTTGCCGAAATATAAAGGATAATCTTTGTATAAATCCCCAATTTATCCTTTAATAGTTTTTTTCTTCTCTTTTAAAAAACAGCATTGCTAATACCATCTTCCCCTTTTCCAGTTATTACAATTTATATCTTCTGTATTAGCAACTTGAAAATATATTATACTCTTACTATTAGCATAATTAATTTATCCTTTGATTTCACAGGAAGATGAAAAATTTCTGACAGATTTGTTTGCACAGCTAACAGATGAAGCAACAGATGAGGAAAAAAGACAGGAATTGGTAAGAAATTTGATATTATGGAGGGCATGAAGCTAAAACAACACACCTTTTGTATTCACTTACCCTTTTTCCTAATTTCAGGTTAACTTTTTAAAAGAATTTTGTGCGTTCTCCCAAACGCTACAACCTCAAAACAGAGATGCTTTTTTCAAGACTTTGTCAAACATGGGTATATTACCAGCTTTAGAAGTCATCCTTGTAAGTCTGTTTCTCCTTAGACTTAATTACCATCATATTTTTAATCCACAAAATAGTATATTTCTTATGTAGCATGCAACTGTTTGATTATAGCCAATATTTAATATCAGTTGTGTATTACATAAAGTTAAAAAGCTATAAAATTCTAGTATTAGAGAGTCCTTACAGAGAGTACTGAAAGGACACATACAGGAATCTTCCATATTTTTAATATCAATAATTTGTTAACTTTGCAGCCTATTAGTTGAAATGTTAAAGTAGAAAAAAAACAGGAATAAAAGAAAGTATAACTTTATTCATAGAACAAGAATTTTACATAAGCAGAGTTTCCTTGACCTCTCTTTTTTTATTCAAATGTTTTCTTATAATTTGTTAGGTTTTGGATTTATATAGCTGCAAGTTCCATATTTTTATTATTATAGGAGAAATAAGTGCTTTTTATCTGCAGGGCATGGATGATACACAGGTGCGAAGTGCTGCTACTGATATATTCTCATACTTGGTTGAATATAATCCATCCATGGTACGAGAGTTTGTCATGCAGGAGGCACAACAGAATGATGATGTAAGTAAGAAGTTAACAGAGCAAAAAATAACCAACAAGGTAAATATTATTTGCACTAACAGTAAGTATTTATACATGGGAAGCTATAACTGTATTTGTTATTCATTTCTTAAAGATTTAAATAGTTGATGTTTGAGAAAAGTGTAGCCATAATATCATGGCTTATTCTTCCCCTAACTGGCTCCTGTCTCAGTTTATAAATTGTCTTACAGCAGTTGTTAATGCTCAACTTAAATTTCTTTAAAAATTTTTGAGATCGGGCTTCCCTGGTGGCGCAGTGGTTGAGAGTCCACCTGCCGATGCAGGGGACACAGGTTCGTGCCCTGGTCCGGGAGGATCCCACATGCCGCGGAGCGGCTGGGCCCATGAGCCATGGCTGCTGAGCCTGCGTGTCCGGAGCCTGTGCTCCACAACGGGAGAGGCCACGACAGTGAGAGGCCTGCGTACCGCAAAAAAAAAAAAAAAAAAAATTTGAGATTAAGTTTCTTAATTCAGAAGTTAATGTGCTATGTAGTGTTGTTTAAATCATTTAATCAATAAATTGTTCTTCTATATGTGGAATTATGAATAACTTCCCTAGGAAAACATTGGCTTTGCTAGGGATAGAGTCTCAAAATCATTAAGAATGATGAAGCACATTCCTTTGGAAAGTGTTTAGGGTGCTTTCTTTACTGCCTAACCATAGGGAACAAGCTGTTGTGTTGTGCACACACACACACACACACACACACACTCTCTCACACTCACTCACTCACTCACCCATCAATTTCAGAGTTGGTGAGAGAATGTATCCTGGTGATGTGAAAGGTTCTCCCAGAGTCTGTGTTACATGGCATGTGTGGAAGCCGTAAATGTTTGTGCTCTGTTTTCTTTTCAGATAATTAAACCAATCACCCTGATTTTTTATTTTCTCTTTCCCCCATAAAATCTTGGAAGTAACTTTTTACTTAAGAATAAACTAAGGTATTCTGCCCTCACACAGAGAGGGTAAAAAGACAACCTCTTAGAAAAAAATATACGTAGAATTCCAGCCTATCATATTTTTACAAAATGAGGAAATAGACTTTTTAAAGAGATCGTAATGTGTTGTGATGTCAAAATGAAGTGGAATGCCTAGTAACTTCTATATTTAACACTTGTTTACAAAATTGTAATGTCAGGGTAGGTGCAGGAAGTGCCAGTTTGAACTGTTGAATATTATGTTACATTTTGCTTTTATAAAACAGTCCTATCTTGAAAACCAAAATATATATATGTATTAAAAATAAAGGCTATTCTTGTTGGCGCTGTAACCCACCAGTTGAACATACATTGATGTGCTTCATTCATACGCAGTAGTCTTCTTGATTCCCAGTCTTGATTGTTATTTCCATGTGTGTCTGCATTTTCTCTGTCTATCCTACCATTGCATATATAGGCAAGAGCAGGGGTTTTTCTCACTGAATGCCTCTCAATTTTTCCTCTTCAGCCAGGAAAACCAGTCATAGTAGAGCATCAGGAAAACTAAGTCCATTTTGTATGTCATTTGGAATATCTATATTTGTTCTCCTGTGTGCTCTTTAACGTTATCTTGTTTCCCCCAATTTCAGACATTCAGGTACCAACTAATTTTTTCTTAAATTCATTTTAAATGGAAACTTTATATCATTTCCATGAATGGAAAATAGGTGCAGTTATCATCTGCCATAAATGGAATCTATACAAATGCAGTGAAAGAACAAGTTGTTATAAATTCCAGCTAAACATTCTTACTGTTAAAGCCCGTTGGCTTCCTTCAGAAGGGAGATTTCGTTATCCAGAGGTGTAAGAGATCTGTTAGCACCAAGCTGACACCTTGTTTTTCTTTTAATCATAAATCCCCGTGATTAAAGACAAATTCTTCTTGGTACTATTTGTGTAATGTGCCTATACCGTACTTTTGGGAAACTGCTCTGTATCCATTAAAGAAGCCAGTCAAGCATTTCATTTTGTCCGCAGTTAACAAGATAGCCATAGCTAGGTATGATGCTGTAGCTTGTCTCACAGTATATGCTTTTTCCATTCCCTCCTATAATAAGTGATCCTTACTATGTGTATTTTTCTCACCAGGATATTTTGCTCATCAACCTCATTATAGAACATATGATTTGTGATACAGACCCTGAACTTGGAGGAGCAGTCCAGCTTATGGGCCTCCTTCGAACATTAGTTGACCCGGAAAACATGTTAGCCACTGCCAATGTAAGCGTAAGCCATGGGCATTTTTCTCTTTTTCATACTGGTATAATTTTTATTGCTGGTAGGAACCAATGCAGTTAAAGTTCATGGAAGTGTTTTCGATTCCTTAGAAAACAGAAAAGACTGAATTTCTGGGTTTCTTCTACAAGCACTGTATGCATGTCCTTACTGCTCCCTTACTGGCAAATACAACAGAAGACAAACCTAGCAAAGGTAAGATAATACAGGTTGGTAGTTAAGTTCTTTGTTCTTGAATTCTGAAACTCAAAAAGTTGGTGTTAACCTAGAGGTCTACTAATATATTTTCAAAAGAGGTAATTTCAAGGTAAAATTTCTTTTAAAAGTGCTATAGTCAGAGGTACTAGAACTGTGAAAGAAGATACTAGAGATAATTTTTTGCTTTCAGAATTTTAAAACAATTTTTTTTGTTAAAGCAATATTTGTATTTAGTTTGCATTTACATGTATGAAACAAATAGAAGGAAGAAGCTATTAGAAAATTCATTTTAAGTTATTTGTACTCCAGGTGTGTAGATACAGAGCAGAGCTTGTGCTTAGTATTAAGCAGTTTTTCTTTGCATTGAAGGTTATTCCAAGGTAGGATTATTTATTTCTGCATTTTATTCCTTTAGCTTTGTGTGTGTGTGTGATTGATTTAGAAAATAGTTTTAGGGTCTTCATTGGGAAATTCCTTATTGAAGCTTTGAGAATAAGTAAGTTATTTTGTCATATGAATTATCAATATAGTATATTTAACTTATGACACCACTTAGAAAAAAAGTGTTAAATTTACCTTTTTTAATGACTCTAGAATCAAGTCTTGGAAATGTGATACTAATTTTTCCTGTCTTCTTTATTCATAGTAGGTAAAGCTTGAGGCTTCTTTCCAAACCCACATGTTCAATTCATCAAACATTTATTGAGAACCCATTGTGTGGAAGGCACTGTGCTATATATATATAACCTTTAGGGGTTAAATGGGGGAAATAAAAACAGTGAGTAAAATAGTTTTGGAGTCTTACTGCCTGGTGAGGAAGATAAGCCAGTAATTATAATTCAGCGTGGACTCATTATGTGTAGTAAAAGGAGGCACAAAGCACATGAATCAAAGGAGCAGAGTAGTTCCGTCGAAGCCAGATGATGTGTGGTAGGAGGACCTCCTGTGATATCTGTATATCCATTGAGGGACATAAGACATGGTAGAGCATTCTTGCCCTTTGGAATAAAACAGATCTAATAGATTTGTATCCCAGTTTGCCTTACTAATAACATTTCACACCTGGGTCTTGTGACACTAATTCTTCACAGAGTTATTTAAATTAAATGTGAAAAAATGGAAAGCACAGTTCTTGGCACATGGTAGGCATTCAATAAATGTTAGTTCCCTTTTCCTTTAACATATTTGGGTTAATAGAAGGGATTTTACTTGATTGGAATTCGGATTCTTACATTTGGGGAGGAAAAGAATATAAGCCATTAAATATAATTGTGTTTTGTTTTTGTTTCGTTTAGATGATTTTCAGACTGCCCAGTTGTTGGCACTTGTATTGGAATTGTTAACATTTTGTGTGGAGCACCATACCTACCACATAAAGAACTACATCATTAATAAGGACATTCTCCGGAGAGTGTTAGTTCTTATGGCCTCGAAGCATGCTTTCTTGGCATTATGTAAGTGTTGCTTCTGGTAGAATTACTTATTGTCTGTATATTAGTATTGTTATCTTTCGGTCTTATTGCCTGAGAAGAAAAGATCACTGATTTCAGGAGACCAAGGTTCTAATACTAAACTACACTGATAATGTACTTTTGCCATATTTTGAGCAGGTGATTTTCCTGACTCTTCTTTCTCAATATACAGTAAAGGCGTTAGAGTGTACCTACAAAATGTATTAAAGTATTATTAAAATGGCACCTTAAATCATTTTATTTGCCGTATTTATTTTTGACTTTATATATATAGCATGACAATCACAAATTGGACATTCTTGTGAGACCAGAGTCTCACACTGAGTCATGAAGAATACATTTCGTAATTTGGAAAACATAGCTAATAGCACTGAGTTTCCAAAATACATTTTTTCTAAGTTACAGAATGCCTAGCACAAATGCCTGCAGATGGTCTGTTCATTAATTCCACAAATACTTTTCCCCCAGCTTTACTGAGACATATTTGACATATTACATTGTGTTACCTCAGATATTTTAGAGAAGGGGTGACAAACCACAGCTGTGGCTGAATCCAGTCAGTCCATGGTCTGTTTTTGCATAACCTGCAAAGTGAAAAATAGTTTCTGTGTTTTTAAAGCATTGTTCAGAAAAAAAGCTACAGAGACCATATGTGGCCCACAAAGCCTAGAATATGTATTCTGTAGAACTTTATGGGAAAGGTTTGTCACCTCTCTTAGAGCAACAGATAGTCTTTTAACAAGGCTGTTCTTAGTTATACATGTTTTTCAAAAGTTGACTTTCACTGTATTCTTAAGACCCTACTTTACAGAAGTAAAACATGTTTCTGAATTAGAAATAGGTTAACCCAGAATATTCTTGATCATGTAGCAGTCAGCCTTCTTTGGTAAGTTGGCACACCAGTTTTAGAGTACCCTAGAGGCTCAATAAGAGATGTCTGTTGGTAACTAACTCTTTTTGGCCTTTTGGTTTTTATGGGTAGGTTGGTTTTGTTGTTGTATAAAGGCATCATAATCATCCAGTAATTAGAAGCCTGAACATATACATCCATTTTTGCTGTCTTTTTTTTACTTCATTTTAAATCATTTTGCTTGGGAATTCCCTGGCCGTCCTCAGTGGTTAGGACTCTGCACTTTCACTGCCGAGGGCCTGGGTTCATTACCTGGTCGGGGAACTGAGATCCCACAAGCTGTGCAGTGCAGCCAAAAAAAATGTTTTGCTTAATTGACTTTTAAAATATCCTTAAATTATGAAAACATTGTTTATAAGGATATTTCTGACATTTATTTATTCTGTCAACATTTTATCTTTAAAATGGTATTCAAAATAGAAAGTTTAATGAATTTTTCTTAGAAGGAAACCTATTAGGGTGACAGTTGTTACAGCTGAATTAGTTTTTCAGTCTGGTGTACACACTGCAGTATGAACTGAGAATACATGTGGTCAGATGTTTTTCAGCCAAAAGGAATAGTGCATATAAAAGGGCTCTTAAACTCATATTCATTTTCCTTATAAACCTATCATAGCAAAAGTGATAGTCCCAAAGCAAGTTGAGAGGAAGTTAATAATGAACACTTCTTTGATTTGTTCTTTCATGTCAACATAGAAGGTTTTGTTTGAGTGTGGGAAAGGGAGTTTGAGCAGATGGGACAGAATGGGGAAACTGAATAAATTAAAAAATTAATCAGTTCTATTTCAATAAATTTAACACCTACTACCATGTTTTATTGATTCTAAGATATGCATTTATCATCTCAAATCAAGGTGAGTCTTAAAATTAATGGCATGTCATTATGATTGGTAGCTTTTTTCCTTTGTTTTGTTTTCTTAGTAGTAGAAAGGAAGGTTTTTTGCGATCAGTGGCACCTTACATTTGGTGAAGTACGATGCATACCTAGTATTAGGAAAAAGATGATTAAGACCTGAAGTCAGTTGTCAAGTGGGAGTTCATTAGGAGGAGATAGTCTGTAAATACCAAAACAACATCAAAAGCACTATATCGAGGTGTGTTTGGATGTATAGTGGAAATGATTTATTCTCCCTGAATGAGGCAGATCAGGAAAATCTTGCAAAAAGAAGTAAGTTGTGTCTTGATCATGGGAGAGTGTGAAATTCTTGGTTGAATACACAATTAAGATGAACAAATGTGAAAGTGTGGTGTGTTAGAGGTTTGGGCTACGTAGAACACATGAGTCTAGTGGGAGAGTGGCAGAAACGGGAAAGGCCTTTTCTTTAGTCCTTCATCTCATTTTGCTTACAGGATTGCAAAGAAAATTTCTCACAGTTCAATGAGAACTATGAAGAGAATCATGACAAATTAATGAGTTTATATTGTAGGAAATTAAGCATGCTAGCAAAAATCTTAGTTATGTTTTATTATTTTAATATTTTCCAAACTAGGTTAGGTTATCATTAATTAAACCTTACTCTTTCTCAAATGATTCTCAGTGTGGCTCTCTTCACAGGATTGAGAATGAGTAGCTTCTAAAAGAAGATGCCAGTCATTAGGAATGCACTCTTTAGGACTGGCTATACAGTAGGAGTTTTTATCAAGGATTTCTAAAAGAACTAAGCATAAATTTGCGGAGATTTAGTATCTATTCAATGCGGAGATTTAGTATCTATTCAATCTTAGGAAAGATTACATTAACATATTAAGTATAGTTTTTTTTTTTAAGGGAGATTTTATAAGTAAATTTAGATGTCCACTTGTAAAGACAAAAGATTGGTTAAATGTACACAGTTTGGGGGCTTTGAATTTTTTGTATCTGCTGGTTCTTAATTATTATACTTGTATCATATTTAAAGACAATGTAATCAAGTCTGTGAGTGAGAACAGCAATCCTATTTAGTCTTTATAGGTTAGATATGTATGTGTATATACACAGAGACACACACACAGTTTTATCAGTCTTGGCCTTTACCAGATTCTTGGATCTTAAATTGTAGCTTTTTAGTTCATACCTGTATGTTGTCTGGCTGTTTTTTAAAATGGAAATCTATAAGAAGAATGAAGTAAAGAAAAATTTTGTGGTAGATGCTTTTTTTCAGCTATCATTAGTTACATATGCAGCAAAAAGTTTCAGACTTACAAAAAATGTCATGTTGTGTAAGGTAAAGATTGATTATTTGTTTTAGAGATGATTGAAACTAAGCGTAAGAGATTCCTGGCATGTTAATAAAGGTTAGAGATGTGAGTGGAAGCAGAGTGCACTTTTCATTGAAAATCCTACATTTGTGCTAACTTGACCTATCACAAAAGCTTTCTCTAATCTCCTTCAAGCAACTTGACTTCATTAGAACTCACTGGTAAATTTTTGAAAGTAACTTTATTCAACAGCAAGAATAGTGGTTGGATATATTTCATGCAAGTTTCTTTTTGGGGAGAGGTTTGGGTGGAAGTGACACGATTCTTGATATAAATAAATGAGGGCAAATGAGGAGCAAAACCAAAAAAAGCCCATTAGAATTACCTTCTATCTACCTTAGCAGTTTCTGAACAAAACTGCTCTTGAGATGGCAGTGGTGCCAGCTGCATACTCTGGCCTTAGTGAGTTCTAGGAAGGGAGTTTTCTTTTCACTTACCCGGGAACTGCATGCAGACTACAGGGTTCAATTAGTGTGTGTTATGGTAGGACACAAGTCTTCACAAAACCTGCAAAGTTGGAGTAACAATTTTTAAAATAACAGCACTTGCCTTAATTACTAAAAGCTTAAAATTTGGCCTATTAGCATGAGCTCTAAAGTATTGATTTTTATTCTAACAAGTGGAACTGCCTAAGTTCCTTTGTCAAGTAACATTAATAAAAAAAAAAAAACAAGCTCTCAAATCATTGTTTTGGGGAAATAAACCCTTATTAGGCTTTGACTTATCACAAAGAAAGATGATGCTTACTGTTTAAAATGTCTTATTTCACCATGCTTATGTATTTGAAAATACTCAGTAGTTTAAAAAATTAAATGCAATTACTCTTCTATAAACTATTTTGAACTCCCTGCCCAGAGTGTCTCTTTAGTAAGAGACACTGTTAAATAAGTTGGATTGTTAAGGCAGTTTATAATCAACTGTACCTAATTGGGCATTCACTTGTGGACCTCTTTTCTGCCAACTAAAGAAAAATTGAGCTGCTTTACTCCTCTGCCTTCCTACCCAGAAACCGTGTCAGCATGGTTGCCTGGCTACCTGCTCATGAAGGACTTGATTAATAACAAATTGGCAATTTAACGAGCCACTTCCATGATCTCCAAAGAAACCAAAATACAAACACAATATTTAATCTTGCCAACCGAAGACGATGTGACTGCATGAAGTGAGTATGCTTTTTTGAACTGTTTACAATAACTGGGGCATTAACTTACTGATAATTCCATTTAGGTAAAGAGGGCTTTGTTGAAGTCTAGCTGTCTGAGTATATTTGGATCTTGACGAATGGTGACTTAAGTAACTCCCCATACCTCAAGATGTAAATATACCTTTTAATCTGTAAGTTAAAGCCTAATTAATTGTAAAAAGGAAAACTAGGGGAAAAAAATAAAAAGCATACTCGCTGCAGTAAGCATAGAGGACCACATTTTAAAAACATCCTCTGAATTGATTCCTAAACTCTGGAAGGCAAATTTTGGGTCATGCAGATTTCTGTGGGTTTATGGCATTTCTACAAACACATCCAAAAACAAATCAATGTAAACACCATTAACCCTGATACAAAATAATAAGAGTGTCCAAAAATAAGGAAGATCAAATTATAGAGTGGATTGCCCTAATAAAACAATGTTTTTTCTATTGTTTTGAAGGTATATACAAAAGGATATATTTGGACTTTTCTCATCTTAAGTAGTATGATAGGTTAATTCATTTATTAGCCCTATCTTAGCTCTAATTTCAGATGTAAAGTACATTTTGGTAATCAGTAACTTATTTCCAGAATTCTTATGGCTCTCTTAAGACTTGTGTTCTATGATGACATACACTGCTTTTAGAATACATTTTTCTGATAACCTTTTTGTAATCCTTATCTTTAGGTTCATACTTCTGGAAGCAGTAACTTATTACTGCATGAAGAACTATGTTTATTTAACAGGTTTTTTTGTAATTCTAAAATATGAAGATATGGTATGTAATTTGAACAACAATGCCTCTGTGTTTCAGGTGCTCTTCGTTTTAAGAGAAAGATTATTGGATTAAAAGATGAGTTTTACAACCGCTATATAATGAAAAGTTTTTTGTTTGAACCAGTAGTCAAAGCATTTCTCAACAACGGATCCCGCTACAATCTGATGAACTCTGCCATAATAGAAATGTTTGAATTTATTAGAGTGGTAGGTTCTATACTTTTTAGTTAGAATTTTGGTTTTGTTTGAGAAAATCAAATATGCATTGTTGGTATTTTGGCTTATTTGAGATTATTTGGAGAGAATTTTTGAAAGAAAACCAGTGTTACCAAAAGGTTATGAGAGATTCAATTTGAACTAACAAAAAACAAAATAATCTCTCTCAGCAGCTAGTTTCAAACTATCTCAGGATAGTTTGAAAACTGATTTAACACTGTCACGGTAGTCATTTTAAGAAAGTAAAATTATAGTTGACATAAGTATTCAGATGTGTTTTTTGTTTGTTTTTAACTTTGAGGTTTTTTGATTTTTTCTTGACATTCCTCCATATGTCTCTAAAGAGCAAACTTCATTCTTTAATGATATGGTCGGCGGGTAGTTCTCAGACATTGGTGTGTCTCAGAATTATCTGTGGCATGCTTTTTTAAAATTTCGGTAAAATAAACATAACAAAATTTGCCCTTTTAACCATTTTTCAAAGTGTCCAGTTTACTGGCGTTAAGTGTATTCACATTGTTGTGCAGTCATCACTGCCATCCACCTCTAGCACTTTTCTGTAGTGTGATTTTAAATATATATGCCTAGGCACCACCCCAGACTTACTGAATGAGAATCATCCAGGGTAGGACCTGAGCATTTACTTTGGAAAGAGCCATGGATAATTCTGAGGTACACCAAAAGTCAGGGGCTATTGAAGTAGCCAGTATTTGTTATGCCCATTTGCATTTGTTTGTCCCTAAGATTGGATAATAATTTTATGAAATTAAACCATTTTTGGTGGGTTTATGAGTTCACTACAATTAAGCCTCATAGTTTGCTAATTTTTCCTATCATTTTTTATTATAATTCTTTTTTATAGGAAGATATAAAATCATTAACTGCTCATGTAATTGAAAATTACTGGAAAGCACTGGAAGATGTAGATTATGTACAAACATTTAAAGGATTGAAACTGAGATTTGAACAACAAAGAGAAAGGCAAGATAATCCCAAACTTGACAGGTAGATTACCACATATTTGAACCTATTCATTCAGTGACAAGTTTATGATGGTAGCTCTTTTTTTGCTTGTTTATTATTTAGCTTGGCAGCAGAGGGGGAAATAAGCAGATGGGGTTGTAGTTTTCTCTAATGGTCAATGTAAATGTTTTCCTGACGGTGTTAGGTGGGTATCAGTATGATTTGTAGACTTTTCTCAGGCATATATCAAGTTAGATAATGCAAAAGAAAAAAAGCAAAACACTGATACGGCAATAAGGCTACTTTTGTGTCCAAAGTAAAATCAGAGTATTATTGTATTTGCTTTGCTTTAAGGTTACAAACTATTTTAATGCAATCGTGTACATTTTTTTCTAAATACCTGAGTTCACATACTTGTGGTATATTTTTAAATCCGTAAATTAAGACTTGTTAATTCGTAGTGTTAGCAAGTTTAAAAACTGATCAGTAACAGTACAATTTTGATAATGGGAATTTTGATTCCACTACTTAACACTAGATATGGTGGAGTGTAGTTTTTTGTTATATGTTAGGTAAAATCTGGTTTTTTTTTTCCACCTCTGTGTGTATAAATGTGTATTATTCCATTTATCTATTAAGACTGTAATTTGGGATAATATTTGAAGACGAAAGTCTTTATATGAGTCTATTAATTCTACTCCCTTCTCTTTACTCATAGTATGCGTTCCATTTTGAGGAATCATAGATATCGAAGAGATGCCAGAACACTAGAAGATGAAGAGGAGATGTGGTTCAACACAGATGAAGATGACATGGAAGATGGAGAAGCTGTCGTGTCTCCATCTGACAAAACTAAGAATGATGATGACATTATGGATCCAATAAGCAAATTCATGGAGAGGAAGAAATGTATGTTGAAAAGATGGGCAAGGAAAAATTGAAGGCTTTCTCACTCTAGGTTTATCCTTTTTTTCTTGACAGAGTGATTAGTATCTACTTTGTGTCACAACAGATATTAAAAGACTTTTGCTTTATAGAGTGTGAATTTAATAGCTCTGTTGTGAAGATATAGACTAAATTTCCCTAATTTGTCTTGAGTGAGATATTTCAGGAAGGGTAGGAACACTGTAATACTGAAGGTCTCCTTCCTTCTCAGTAGTAAAGTGCTGTGGATAAGGATGGATGCTTAGTATTTTGCTAAGCTTTGTTCATAAACTGAATTTCAGTGTCGCTCTCTGGCAAAGGAGTAAGCTAGTTAATTGTGTTTTTAGTGCCACCTCACTTGGAGGTTTTTAAAAAGATGAGTATGGGTGACAATTATTGACAGTATTCTCATTTTTAGTAAAAGAAAGTGAGGAAAAGGAGGTGCTTTTGAAAACGAATCTTTCTGGTCGGCAGAGCCCAAGTTTCAAGCTTTCCCTCTCTAGTGGAACAAAGACTACCCTCTCCAGCCAGTCACCTGCAACAAATCTGCCTGGTTCTCCAGGCTCACCTGGATCCCCAGGATCTCCAGGCTCTCCTGGATCCATCCCTAAGAATACATCTCAGACGGCAGCTATTACTACCAAGGTATGTTTTTGACTCCCAGACCTACCAAATTTAAGCTTTCCCAACAATAAAATTGTTGTGACTCGTAGTCCCTTTGGTTACTGTCTTTTGGAACTGATTTTAACATTTGTGAACTAGAGAATAATTCTCCCACCAGCAGTTGAGAAATTTCTGAAAGTTTTTATGACCAATTCAGAAGTCTGAATATATTCTTATTTTGGTTGTTTGCATTTTAGAACCTTAAGTTCACATTTGTATGTGTCAAAACATTTACAGAAATTTTAAAGTTAAATTATTATTTACTTTTATCAGCTTTCCCAACTAATACCCAGATAAAGACTTCGTAGGAAGAAGATAATCTAAATATCTGGACACTCCTAACTTAATTTTGTCAAGCAAGGTTTATAAAAAAGAATTAACTATGTACTATCACTAACATTTCCTTTAGGAAGGATCACAATTTTACCACCAAAAATGTAGGAAAGACATAATCTCAGGAAAAAACAGTTCTTTTGGCTGCCTTCTGTTTCCCTGGACTAGCAGTTAACAGACTGGCACTTGGGATTCATTGATCTACATCAGGACTAAAGTGAGCTACAGTGGTTTCTGGTGAAGGCGCACAGCTGAAAGGAAGCCTGGATGGAATAACGAGGAAGGGACGGGGCAGAGGCACTTTCCTAACAGCCTCTGGTAGTCCGTCTGCCCTCGCTTCTAGTGTCTGTTTATTTTCTGTGCTTTTAATTGTGATGCTGTTTAGACTCTGTTAAAGAACATATTTTTAATGCATAAAGTCTTAAAACTTAAGTTTTGAATTTTAAATTCGGTAATTAGTGTTTATCTACTGGGTGTTTTGCAAGGCTCATAACTGCTTCAAATTTTACCATGGAAAACTTGGGAAATAGGTAATGAATTTCAGCTGCATACAATCTCACCTCCCAGAAATAACCAGTTAGTATATTGGGGTGGGGGGTAGTATATCCTTTACCCAGACTTAAGAGACAGATGTATTTGAAAATGTAGTGTTTTCTTAAAATAATCCTTATTTCCCAACAGGGAGGCCTCGTGGGTCTGGTAGATTATCCTGATGATGATGAGGATGATGATGAGGACGAAGACAAGGAAGACACGCTCCCTTTGTCAAAGAAAGCAAAGTTTGAGTCATAATGGCAACTGCCTGTGACCAGTACCTGTTGAGAAAACCGGTTCTCTACCCCTCCCCACTACAAAATCTATAACAAAGCAGCGGCCTCTTGTGAATGACTGACACAGCTCAGCTCGCACACTTGACTTCTGCTCATCAAGTGCCAATTCAGTGGAGCAGGAGGAGGGGATAATTATACATTTAGGGGGAAGACTTACACCTTCGAGGTCTAAGCTTGGACCACACATTGCCCTTTTCTCAGGGAAGGAAATGGAAACGAAAAGCCAACAGGGCAGGGGTTTTGGAAGTGGAACTCGGGATTGACTGGTCAGTTGCTGCAATCAGAATATGCTTTCTCGGACCACGTTTGAGACTCAGAAGAATAGGCTCTTCTGCCCTGATTCTTCACTAGTTAAGAATGCCAGCAGTTTCTTTGTATAAAGAGACCTGCCTTTAAAATCGTACATTCTGAACATTTTAGTCAAGCTACAGCAGGTTTGGAAAAACCTCTTTGGGGGAGGGGCGAATATGAAGTTTCCTCTTTTTTATCTGTTCCCTTTGCCCTTCAAACTGCAGATTTTTTTTTTAAGTGGGGATTTGTCCCTACTTGATTAAAGATTGAGTGGAATTCTAGATGTGGTCATTTGTGTCATAATTTTTTTTGTTTCATTTTGTTTTTGATTTTTTTTTTTTCTCCTGAGTGTATGCTTAGTTGTTGAGTATATATATTTGGGACCATTAAAAACTTTTTTGATGTAATATAACCTAACGTTGTGCTGGTACCTGTTTTACCATGTGTAATTTTTGTTCTCCATCACAGTTCTTAATTTGTTTAGAGTTTTATGAAAGATGGAATAGTTTTTATTGACAAAAGCAAAGTAATCTTACAACTATGTGCATACAAAAAGCAATACTATTTTGTGACTAAATATTTTATATTAAAATTTACATCAGCAACTGTCTTGAGAATTCAGGGAAATAGAGTGGAATTTAAAATTTCAGCAGTTTTGTTAAACCTGGAAACATGAAATTAGTATTCCAAAGAGATTCTGAAATTTCATATCTTGGGAAAATGATGGTACATTAAATCAAAATTGAGGATGAATAATTTAAAAATAAAACGTATTTGACTTTTAAGTAATAAAAAAAGTGAAGAGTAAGAGAAATTGTATTAGTTGTATTTTTCTTTTTTCTTTTTTTTAATTACTCCCTTTGGAATACCAGTTGGAGTTGTAAGCGGTGGTTCCTAAATAAATACCTGGCCAGAGGACCATCAGATACCACCTCATTAAAACAGTATGTTTAAATAGGTTCTTTTTATTGTCTTAGGTGTGCTAAAATTCTTTTAAGGATACAAAAATAAATATCTCAATTCCACACACCTTCACTTTTTTAAAGTGAAGATTTTAGAACTTACTGAAGAATGTATTTGCAAATGTGAATAAAAATTCATATCTAGGAAAAGGATACTATTTTAAGTATCATATACTTTAACTGGATAATCTAGCAAGCACTGTGTGCTTCTACCTTAGTTCCTCTTTTGCTTAGCCCTCAGTACATTGTGATACCAAAAACAAGGTTATATGGAATAGTTGCATAGAAAACCAGAAAGCAACAACTTGCTACAGTCATGAAAAGTCTTATTGTTGGCTAATTTTTTTTTTTTAATGAAACTTTGCGTGCATTATTAACTGTAAGAGTTTAAGTGTATTTCACTACAGTATAGAGCTACTTCTGGGTCACAAGTTCTGGCAATTAATAATTTTAATAATAATAATTTTAATCAACTTATCTTGCAAATAAAGAGAACAGAAACTTAATAGGATGTAAGTTAATTATATTATGTCTTCCTTTATTACCTAGAAAGTCCCATGTGAAATGTTTGTGCCTTAAACACACAGTTTAAACTGACCTTTCAGATTGACTCGTGGAACATGTATTTGTCTTGGTATTATGAGGGTTCTTGGGTAGTGGGAAGAACCGTCCCTTGTTTTTATGAATTGTGGTCCAGTATATTAAAAAAATACTAACTGTTAGCTTTCAACATTTAAGGGATGCCCTTTCATTGATGGACAGATGGGTTACTGAAGCGGAACTTCACACATGCTGCTACAATAGGAGAAAAGTCTAAACAGCTGCTTGTTTCATGGAGGAAGACTCTTAGCAATAAATTGCTAGAAACACAACACTTGAATTGACACAGTTCCGTCTGACTCAAGTCCACACTTTCAAGTATAAATACTATTTTGATAACCGATGTGAATATAATGATGTAAATACATATTTTAATGATACCTGTTGGTTCTTTTGCTCATTTTAAAATGAAAAATTTTACTTCTCAGAGTGATTACCTAGCAGTTTCTGAAAAAGATCTGTAATTGCTACAGAAAACACCCTGACATCCCATCTTGTCCAGAAATGCTACCCTGGCATTATTTTGGTAGAATGAAGCCTGACGGGTTTTCTCTGCCTGATTGTACTCAGAACCTGCATGTCATTTTCTCTGGAACACCAATGTGCAAGTCAATTTTGTGAATTTGGAAATGAGGGGGAGACATGGAGCAGGGGGAACATTCCTCTGTTTTTATTCTTTACTTAAGCAGTGGCGTTTGTAAAGCTTGCAAGATTAGAACAGCAAGGACTTTACACTGGAAGATTTCTTCAAGTGGATAACTATGTTATCAACCTATTTCTAGTATTCACCATGAATAACTTTGTTTAAACAGCATGGTCAAAATCCCTTTGGGGGACAATTCAGGACCTTCGAAATTCTATACAAGGAAACTTTTTCTGCCATAACATCCATTTTGAGCAAGAGAATTACAGACACATTTTTATGGGATGGATTATTGTCTACCATTATAGTGGGACATTGACACATGAGGAAATAGGGGCAATCATCAGTATTTGTACTCAGTGCTAAATCAGTCTGATTTTTCTCTTTGGCCTTAATGCTTCGTCTTGGCTCTTTTGAAAGGAAACTGTAGAGAGGCTCTCTTCAAATAGATTAAACGTCCTAACTGTTGGAGTCAGATGTCTTGGTGCTTAAAATAACTCTGGTTGGAGACACAACTTTCCTTGACCTTTCTGCTCTCCTAGGTAAATTCTTCCGTGGACTCAAAGGGCATAGTGATTTCTTCAACATGATGCTAAATCGGCTTAGTTTCCATATATTCCCACCACGGTGTAAGTAAGTCACATCCTACCTGCAAATTCAGTGGACCCTTTCCATCTTTATATTACTTGACACTTAGGCAGCATTTGCTACTATCCATTGTCTTCTTGATACCTTATTCTCTTGGCTTCTCTAACATCATGTGCTTTAACATTACTGACCTTTCTACTGTTTGATAGTTCCCTACTTTACCTCTTAAATGCTGGGATTCACTAGGGTTCCATCTTGGGTACTCATCTTCCCAAATTCCAGCCAGCCACATGACTTATATGTCCCTGTTCCAATCGTTCTGTGCTCTAAAAGACTGCCTTAACCTGTCATGTGCCCCTCTGAATGCTCTTCTTGCCTTGCCTGCTGATGAACTCATATTTATCATTCGGAAGTGTTCCCCTGATACTCGGGGCTCCATCCTTGAAGGAAGGGGTTAATATCTTTTTCAACTTTGTACCCTTAGTATCTAGCATGATACCTAGCCCACAGATGGATCTCCACATGTATACTGGATGAATAAAGGAAAGACTGAGTAATGTGCATGCAGTATAGAGACTGGGAAAGTCTTTTAGCTGATGCCCTTACACAGTCACGTTTGACTCATTCTTGACCATGAAATTCCCTCTGTGGATATAAAGGGAGGACTCAAGACCTCTGTCCTGTCCTTCATACCTTTGAGCCTTAGGTTAACAACACAAGGGGGTATTTTTGGTTCATACAATTAGGCTATCAAGTCATTTCAACAACTACTAAAATTTTACTTAAAACAGACCAGCTTTCCTGGTCTGTTCATCCTGGGCTCCAGCATCTCTAACTCTTTAACTCTCTTACTGGTCTGTTGGTCACAGTTCTTCACCTGTAAGTATAGACCCTTGCCTTTTATTGCTAGATTTAGCCATAGCTGTAGATTTCACAAACCACTTATCTATTGGTCTGATGTTTATTTTATTAAATCTCATGCTCTTAAACTTTTATATCTTGGTCTTTTTCCTGGGGTGTGAGTTCCTAGAAGGCAGGCCCAGATTTAGATGATTAGGTATATAGGTAGATTGCTTGGGTAGATGATAGATTTTCTATGTAGAATCAATGGATACTTCACAAGAATGATAAAAGGGATGCATTTTCTTCATTTGCTGAAAGAGCATTTTAGATAAAGAGCCTGAAGAATGTGATCGCTCAGACTGTAGTACTGCATTCTGGCATTAAATAACCCTATACAGGAATGTGTTTCTGCTGTTCTGCAGAAAAGAAGCAGATCAATTAATTTTACTTTAATGGTGGTGTAATTCACAAAGCAAAACCTGAATTGCTACCTCAGGTTCTCTCCTTCTAAAGTACTATTCTGGAAGGAGATGAGGAAATATTGACATGTTTTACTAACAACTTCCTAGAGGGTTCTCTGGCTCATAGGTGTCCCAACAAAACCAAGAGCCCAGAAAAAACTGTCTTAGAATTCTCAGGTAGCTTTCAAAAAGGGTCTGAATGTGATTTGAATTGTTATTAGAGAAAACCTTTTGCCCAAAGCCCTCCCAATTCAAGCGCTTCTTGGACCTACATTGGAAGACTAGAATGGGGGTGGCGGTTGGGGATGGAATGAACAAGAGGTTGCATGGGCACTCAAGAAACACAATATGTGCTCCACACATGTTGATTAATCAAATTGACACCAAGAACAAATTTCCTGGGAGAAAGTGGTGTAAAGCTGCAGAGACAAGGTGTAATTGCAACAGCATAGTCAGAATGGCCTGAGTTTGAATTCTTACTCTGCTACTGAGACCTTAGACAAGTTCCTTAAGCCTTGGTTTCCCCATCTGTAATGGGAGTAACATTACAAGACAAGTGTGAGGAGTGTAGAATGAATGTGTGTGTGTAGATAAAGCAACTATCCCAATGGTATATATTCAGTAGATGGTACCTATTTAATATATTAATGTAGTCCAAATCTGGAGGGAGATGGCTATGATGATTTTGTCTTTAAAACTTAAAACTATCCGTTTTCAGGAGTCAATTCAGTCTATACAGTGGGGGATTGATATCCAATATATTGGTTAAAAGTAGTACATTCAGGACTGGCAACATGACGAGCTTGGCAAATCTGCCCCACACAAAATAATTTAAAAACTGGGTAAAATTGTTGAAACCAACCATTTCAGGACTCTGGACATTAACCAAAGGTATATAACAAATTGAGAAGAGTTCATTCAAGAATCTTCTTTTTAAAAAGCGCGAGTCTGGCATTTTGGCCTGGGGTTGGTTACTCCCATGCCCATCTTCCACTATTCCCTCAGCTCAACCAGCTAGGTAGTTCTACCAATGCAGGACAGCTGTGAAAACAAGCAGTTTCATTACTGGAAGTGGCTGACTTGATTGGAGTGGAGGAAAAAAAAATACATGCCCTCGGTTGTTCACAGAAACAGTAGCCTGACCAAGAAAAATGGAAGATTCAAATTACTAAAATCAGAAATGCAAGATATTTGGTTGGGACACTGTTACAGAAATGAAAAGGATTACAAAGGAATACTATGAATAACTATGCCAATAAATTAGATGAAACGGACAAATTCCTAGCAAGACATAAAATAAGAAATAGACAAAAATTTGAACAGACCAATTATTAGTAAGGAGGTTGAATCAGTAATCAAGAACCTCCCAACAAACAGAAGTCCAGGACCAGATGGGTTCACTAGTGAATTCTACCAAACATTTAAAAAAAATTAATCCCATTCCTTCTCAAGCTTGTCCAAATTAGAAGAGGAGGGAACACTTCTGAATTCATTTTATGAGGCTAGCATTACCCTGATACCAAAACCAGACATGGATGCCACAAGAAAAGAAAATTATAGGCCATATCCCTGATAAACATAGATGCAAAAATCCTCAATAATACAATTAGCAAACTAAATCCAACAATACATTAAAAAGATCATATCCATGGTTAAATGGGATTTATTCCAGAGGTGCAAGGATGGTTCAACATCTGCAAATCAATGTGGTAAGTCCCATTAATAAAATGAAGGATAAAAACCATATGATCATCTCAATAGATGAAGAAAAGGCATTTGACAAAATTCAACACCCATTTATGATAACTGTTAACAAAGTGAGTATAGAGGGAACGTACCTCATCATAATAAAGGCCATATATGACAAGCCCACAGCTAACCTCATACTAATGGTATAATAAAAAGCTGAAAGCTTTTCTTCTAAGATCAGGAACAGGACAAGGATGCTCTAACCATTTTTATTCAACATAGTATTGGAAGTCTTAGCCATAACAATTAGGCAAGAAAAAGAAAGAAAAGGCATCCAAATTGGAAAGTAAGGTAGAACTGTCACTATTGGCAGATGATATTATATAGAGAAAACTAAAGAGTCCATCAGAAAATAATTAGAACTGATAAACGAGTAAAGCTGCAGCAACAAAATCAATATACAGAAATTGGTGGTGTTTCTAAATACAAATACATTATCGGAATGAGAAATTTGAAAAACAATTCCATTTACAATTGCATCACAAAGAACAAAATATCTAGGAATAAATTTAACCAAGGAGGTAAAAGACCAATACATGGGAAACTTTAAGACACTGATGAAAGAAACTGAAGACACAAATGAATGGAAAGATATTCCATGTTCATGGATTGGAATAAATAATATTGTTAAAATGTCCATACTTCCCAAAGTAATCTACAGATTCACTGTAATCCCTACCAAAATTCCAATGGCATGTCTCACAAATAGAAAAAACAATCCTAAAATTTGTATGGAACTACAAAGACCCTGAATAGCAAAAGCAATCTTGAGAAAGAAGAACAAAACTAAAGGCATCACATGTCCTGATTTCAGACTATATTACAAAGCTATAGTGATCAAAACAGTATGGTATTGGCATAAAAACAGACACAGAGATAAATGACATAGTACAGAGAGCCCAGAAGTAAATCCACACATATACAGTCAATTAATTTATGACAAAGGAGTCAAAATATAATGAATGGGGAAAGAATAGTCTCTTCAATAAATGGTGTTGGGAAAACTGGACAGCCACCAGCAAAAGAATGAAACTAGACCACTAACTTACACCATACACAAAAATAAACTCAAAATGGATTAAAGAATTAAATATAAGATCTGAAACCATAGAACTCCTAGAAGAAAACAGATATTAAGCTCCTTGACATCAGTCTTGGCAAAGATCTTTTTGGATTAAGCAACAAAAGCGAAAATAAACAAGTGGGACTACATCAAACTAAAAAGCTTCTGCACAGCAAAGGAAACCATCAATAAAATGAAAAGGAAATAAAACCAAATGGGAGAAAATATTTCCAAATCATGTGTCTGATAAAAGGTTAATCCAAAATATATTAAGAAGTCATACAACTCAATAGTAAAAACCAAATAATCCAATTAAAAAATGGGCAGAAGACCGAATAGACATCTTTCCAAAGAAGACATACAGATCACAACAGGCAGGTGAAAAGGTGGTCAACATCACTAATCATCAGAGAAATGCAAATCACAACCACAGTGTGATTATCATGTTAGAATGGATATTACCAAAAGCACAAGAGATAACTAGTGTTGCCGAGGATGTGGAGAAAAGGGAACCCTTGTGCACTGTTGGTGGGAAGGTAAACTGGTGCGGCCACTGTGGAAAACTGTATAAAGGTTCCTCAAAAAATTAAAAATAGAACTACCATATGATCCAGCAATTCCACTTCTGGGTATTTATCCAAAAAAAACCAAACAGTAACTTGAAAAGATATATGCCCCTCCCCTCCATATTCACTGCAACATTATGTACAAATAACCAAGACATGGAAGCAAACTAAGTGTCCTTCAATGGGTGAATGGATAAAGAAAATGTGGCACATATATACAATGGATATTATTATTCAGCCATAAAAAAAGAAGGAAATCTTGCATTTGCAACAACATGGATGGACCTTGAAGGCATTATGCTAAGTGAAATAAGGCAGACAAAGAAAGCCAAAGTATGATATCACTTATATGTGGAATTTTATAAAAACAAACCAAACCCATAGATACAGAGAACAGATGGGTAATTGTCAAAGGTGGGGGATGGAGGGTGGGCAAATAGTTGAAGGGGGTCAAAAGGTACGAACTTCCAGTTATAAAATAAATATCATGAGAATGTAATGTACAGCAGGATGACTATAGTTAATAATACTGTATTATATTTTAAGATCTACTCTCTTAGCAACTTCCAAAGTTCTTATCACAAGAAAAAAAAATTGTAACTGTGGGGTGATGGATATTCACTAGACTTATTGTGGTGATCATTTTGCAATATATACAAATATTGAATAATTATGTTTTACACCTGAAACTAATATGTCATATGTCAATTATATCAATAATAAAAAAGAACTAGACAATTTGAACAGATCTATATAATACATGAAGAGATTGGATTAGTGATCAAAAAGCTACCCATTAAAAAAAAGCCATATGGCCCAAATGGTTTCAAAACTGAATTCTCTAATTTTTTACAAATTCTTCCAAAAAACAGAAGAGGACTCATTCTGTGAGGTCATTATTCCCTGATACCAAATCCAGACAAAGACATCACCAGAAAACTACAAAGCAGTATCTTACACATATGGTCATAAAAATTCTCAACAAAATACTAAGAAATGAATCTAGCAACAAATAAAAAGAATTAGACACCATGACTAAATGGGATTTATCCCAGGAATGCGTGGTTGTTTACCATCTGAAAAATCAATGTAATACACCATATCAAAAGAAAAAACCACAAAACCTCCATGATCATCTTCACAGATGCAGAAGAAAGCATTTGACAAAAGTCAACCCTCTTTCATGATAAAACACTCAACACTCTGGAAAGAGGGAACTTCCTCAACCTGATAAAGGACATCTACAAAAAACCTATGGCTAACATTATATTTAATGACGAAAGAATGTTTTCCACCTAAGATCAAAAACAAGACATGGATATCCGCTTTGTTACTTCTATTCAACATCGTACTGGAGGTTCTAGCCAGGGCAATTAGGCAAGAAAATAAAAGGTACCCATATTGGTAAGGAAAAAGTAAACCTATTTGTAGATGACACAACATTACATACAGAAAATACTAAGAAATACACTATAAAACTATTAGAACTAATCAATGGGTTCAACAAAGTCTCAGGATACAAAATCAATAAACAAAAATCAATAGTATTTCTATACATTTTCAAAGAATACAAAAATGAAACAAAGTAAACAATTCCATTTACAATAGCATGTGAAGTTAGGAACAAATTTAACAAAAGAAAAGCAGAGTTTATAACCTGAAAACTATAAAACACTGTAGAAAGAAAGAAGATCTAAATAAATGGAGAAACCTCCTACACTTATGGACTGGAAGACAATATTGTTAAGATAGCAATGCTCTTCAAACTGATCTACAGATTCAATGCAATCCCTATCTGAATCCCCACCTGACTTCTTTGTACAAACTGAAAAGCTTGTAAAATGTATATGGAATTGCAGGGGACACAAAATAGCTAAAACAATCTTCAAAAAGAAAAAGTAGGAGGACACACACTTCCAAATTTCAAAATTTACTAGAAAGCAACAATAATCAAGAGAGTGTGGTACTGGGACTTCCCTGGTGGTGCAGTGCTTAAGAATCCTCCTGCCAATGCAGGGGACACAGGTTCGAGCCCTGGTCTGGGAAGATCCCACATGACGCGGAGCAACTAAGCCCGTGTGCCACAATTACTGAGCCTGTGCTCTAGAGCCCGCGAGCCACAACTACTGAGCCCTGTGCCACAACCACTGGAACCCACGTGCCTAGAGCCTGTGCTCCGCAACAAGAGAAGCCAACACAATGAGAAGCCCACGCAGTGCAAGAAAGAGGAGCCCCCGCTCGCCGCAACTAGAGAAAGCCCGTGCACAGCAACAAAGACCTAACACAGCCTAAATAAATAAATAAACAAACAAATAAATAAATAAATTTATTTTAAAAAAGAGAGAGTGTGGTACTAATATATAGAAATACAGATCAATGAAATAGAATTGAGAGTTCAGGAGTAAAACCACATCTCTATGGTCGACTGACTTTCAACAAGGATACTGTTATTGGCTGAGCTATGTTCCCCCAAAACCTATATGTCACAGTCTTAACCCCTAGTATCTCAGATTGTGTCTGTCTAGGTCTTTCAAAAGGTAACTAAATTAAAATGAGGCTTTAGGGTGAGTCTAAATCCAACATGACTGGTGTCCTCACAAGAAGAGGTAACTAGGACACAGATGCACACAGAGGGAAAATAACAAGCTTTAAGCCAAGGAGAGAGGCCTCAGAAGAAACCACACCTGCTGACACCATGATCTTGGACCTAGCCTCCAGGACTGTGAGAAAGTGAATTTCTGGTGTTTAAGCCACCTAATCTGTGATACTTCATTACCACAGGCAGACCTAGCTAATAAAGGTTTGGGTACTAAGAGTCATTCGAGAGAACAGAATCTTAAGGATAAAATTTCTAACTTGTTCTGAGATTTCTGGAATTGGTTCTCTAATCTGATTAGATTTAAAGGCACTAATGACTCTATTTCCAGAAGTAAAGGAAGCACAAATAGTCCATGGTGTGATGTGGCATGGAGATATTCAAAGTATCACCAGTGGACCCTTCTAATCAAATACTTGTAAGAGGCAAGGTTCTGGGCAATCATGTATATGATACCATGGAACATTTTTGGTCAAACTAACAAGTGTAATGAGATTGGCTGGTTGTTCCTAATTTCACTGAACAAAGTAGGGAAAGAGAAGGATGAGCTCAGGGAGTCAAATTTCCAGTTCAAACCCCACATAAATGACTCAAATGCTTCTATGTCTGCCTGAAAGAGATCCTTTTCTCCTATAGCTGTAAAGCAAGCATTGCAGAAAATAAAACCCAGAACTTCATGCTGTGTGTGGCTGAATTACAATGCAGATTGAATTCTGAACCTCATAGGGTATATATACTGTTAAAGCTTGAGCATTGACTGGTGTTGTAGACTAGACTGTGTCCCCTCACAATTCACATGTTAAAGCCCTAACCCCCAGTGTGACTGTATTTGGAGCTAGGGAGGTAATTAACCTTAAATGAGGTCATAAGGGGAGGTCCTTAATCTGATAGGGCTGGTCTTTATCAGAAGAAACACTGAAGCTCTCTCTGCACTTGTGCAGACGAAAGGCCATGTGAGGCCACAGCAGAAGGTGGCCACCCGTTAAGCCAGGAAGACAGCCCTCACCAGAAATCAAATTTGCTGGCATCCTGATCTTGGACTTCTAGTCTCCAGAACTGTGAGAAAATACATTTCTGCTCTTTAAGCTACCCAGTCTGTGGTATTTTGTTATGTGGGCCCGAGCAGACTAATACAGTTGGGAAGCAATGTGGTCCTGAAAGTTGTGATAAAAGATATTTTCACATACTGAGGTCTGGGGAAGTCATTCTGGCTTATACATGAGTTAACTTGAATTTTATGCTAACTAAAACAGCCTGTTTGTGGCCTATCAAGCATACATTGTACATCTGCTTTAATTATTAAAGAAAAGGGCACACTGACCAGAAGTAAAGAATGTCCATGTTAAAAATAAAGATTAAATGCCTCCCTTCTTGGGATGCCCCTGCTGGTCCCCCATCCAGGATAAGACTTCCTTCCCAGGTGCCAAGGCCATACTGACTCGCTGTGTACGTGCTGATCCGTTTTTCTCTGAAACCTTGAAGGAATGTATCCCTGACTTGTCTGATGTTCTTTATTCTGACAAGACATAAAACTGTGCTGAAAACCATGCTTCTCTGGAGCAGTTCCTCACAGTTATTTGAGAGGCTGTCTTCCAGGCTATCGTCCTCAGTTTGGCTCAGATATAACTCGTTTCCCTTCCTATTATAGACTGTTTACTGATTATTTTCATCAACAGTTGGAATGGGGATATATGCAGAGACCCTGACGAATCTGGGAGCGGAGAGTCCCTTAGTTCCGGTGAGTCTTCTTTGCCAGCCTATCCAAGGAGATTCCCCTGCTTTGCCTGAGAAAGCTGTAATGGTCCCCCTGGCGGTAGCTGCCTTGCCAGACCCTGTGGCCTCACCTCAGTGCCCACACCCCACCTCCCCTTTGCTTCTACATCTATAACTAGACTCAAGTCCCTTCAGCCTCCTCAAGGTGGGGTAAAAAGTGTGACCTATGAGGAGGTGCACTATTCCAAAAAGGAGCACATAAAATTTCCAATTAATACAGAAATCTGGGGAACGTGTGTGGGAATGGATATTAGAGTATGGGAAAATGGTGGAAGGAACAAGAAGGTGGGTCAAGCCGAATTTATTTATAGGGCGCCACTAGGCAGAGATTCTGTATTTAATGTTGTACTTTAGGGGGTTAGACAGGGTTCTAACAGTTTGGCTGGCTGAAACCCGAACCAAAAGGTGACTACAGGAAGCGAAGCTGAAATGCCAGACCTGCCTTGGGATACTACAGAGGGAAGGATCCGACGGCTTAGGGAGACAGGAATGTTAGGGACACTTGTCACTTGAGATCTGCTAACCCATCCTGGGTGGATACGATACACCTCTCACTACACCCAAGGAATCTGTGAGCCGGGTCCCAGCCACCTGGAAGAGCTGCATGATCCACCATTCTTTTCTGTAGGCCAGGAATTTCAGTGGGAGCTGCTGCAATTAAACTGGGCAATCTTGGCGCAACAGGGGTGACTGGATCTGGGGGGCAGGGGCCAACGCACAGCACGTGAAGGGAAATGCCCACAGTGGACAGACCTTCGAGCAGTGCACCTAGCTGTCCATTTTGCTTGGGAGGAGAAATGGCCAGGTGTGTGATTATATACCAGTTCATGAGCTGTAACCAGGGGTGTGGCTGGATGGTCAGGGACTCAGAAGGAACGTGACTGGAGCACTGGTAACAAGGAAGTCTGGGAGGAGGTATGTGGGCAGACCTCTATGAATGGGCAAAAGCCACAAAGATATTTGTTTCCCCCGTGAACGCTCACCAAGAGTGACCTTGGCAGAGGGAGATTTTAATCAAGGGAACAGGATGACCCATTCTGTGGATATCGGTCAGCTTCTTTCCCCAGCCAACCCTGTCATCACCCAGTGGGCTCATGAGCAAAGTGGCTATGGTGGCAGGGATGGAGGTTATGCACAGGCCCAGCAACATGGACTTCTACTCACCAAGGTCAACCTGGCTACAGCCACTGCTGAGTGTCTAATCTGCCAGCATCAGAGACCAATACGGAGTCCCCGATACGGCACCATTCTCTGGAATGACCAGCCAGCTACCTACCTGGTAGTAGGTTAATTATACTGCACAGCTTCCAACATGGAAGGGGCAATGTTTTGTTCCTGCTGGAATGGACGTTTACTCTGGATACAGATTTCCCTTCCTGCACATAATGCATCTGCCAAAATTGCCAACTGTGGTCTTGTAGAATGCCTTGTCAACTACCATGGAACTTTACACAGCATTGCTTCTGATCAAGGAACTCACTTCACAGAAAATGAAGTAAATGCATGGGCTCGTGGTCATGGAACTCCGTGGCCTGACCATGTTCCCCACCATCCTGGAGCAGCTGGCTTGATAGAAGATGTTGGAATGGCCTTTGGAAGACTCAGTTATAGCATCAGCTAGGTAGCAGTACCATGTAGGGATGGGGCAAGGTTCTCTAGCAAGCTATATATGTTCTGAATCTGAATGCTTGCTGTTTTTCCAATAGCCAGGATTCAAGGCTCCAGCAATCAAGGGCTGGAAATGGGCATGGCACCACTATTACCCCTAGTGACTCACCAGCAAAATTTTGCTTCTTGTCCCTAAAGCCTCATGCTCTGCTAGCCTAGAGGTCTTAGTCCCGAAGGGAGGACGATTCCACTGAACTGGAAGTTAAGTCTCTGCCACTTGGCCACTTTGGGCTCCTCATGCCTCTGAATCAACAGGCAAAGAAGGGAGCTCTGTGCTGGCTGGGGTGATTGATCCTGATTACCTAGGAGAAATTGGACTATTTCTCCACAATGGACGTAAGGAAGAGCGTATCTGGAATAAAGGAGAACCCTTAGGGCATCTCTTAGTATTACCATGCCCTGTGATTAAAGTCAACGTAAAACTCCTACCACACAGGTCAGGCAGGACTTCTAATGGCCCGGATCTTTCAGGAATGAAGGTTTGAGTCACCTCACCCAACTAATGAAGGTAAGGAGCCATGGCCATCTGAGGTACCTGCTGAGGACAAAGGGTATATGAAATGGGTAGTGGAGGAAGAAAGTTATAAATACCAGCTCTGACCATGTGACCAGTTACAAAAATGAGGCCTGTAATGGTCATGAATATTTACTTCTTCCTTATTTTGTTACATGTGTGTCCATGTGTATGTTTCTGTGTATCTATATGTCACAACTCTCTCTGTTTTTTCCCCTTCCTCATTCCCTTATCACATAACATAAAATGTTCTGACTTTATATATTTAAGTGTTGTTAACTGCATCATAGTATTTAAGTTACAGGATTTCAAGGAGAAAAGTGAATATCACCCAAGGACTTTGCATTCTTTTCTGGGGAAAGAATTAGTACATTCTTGGTTGTATGCAGAATATCTGTTACCATGTTAGATGGCAGCGTAACCTTGTTATTGTCTTTATTCAGAGATCAAGTATGGTTTAAGGAGATGTGTTTGGGTACCAAGGTGATAAGGGTTACACTTGAGATGGTTAATTGTATGTGTCAACTTAGCTAGGCCATGATATGCTGAGATTTCATTAAACATATGAATGTTGCTGTAAAAATATTTTTTAGATGAGATTAATATTTAAATCAGTGGACTTTGAGTAAAGCAGATTACCCTCTACAATGTGGGTGGGCCTCATCCAATTAGTTGAAGCCCTTAAGAGAACACAGACTGAGGTCCCCCCAGGAAGAGGGAGTTCTGTCTCCAGATTGTCTTTGGACCCGAGCTGCAACATCAACTCTTCTTGGGGTCTCAAGCCTGCTAGCCTGCCCCGAACATTTGGACTTACCAGCTCCCAAACTGCATGAGCCAATTCCTTAAAATAAGTAACTCTTTCCCTCTCTCTCTCCCCACCATCTCTCTATATATATTATAGATAGACATAAGTACAGATACACACACATCTTATTGGTTTGCTTCTCTGAAGAACCTTGATTAATACAGATACCTAGATCACTCAATGGGGAAAGGAGAGTCTTTTCAACAAATGGTGCTGAAATGACAGATAGCCACATGCAAAAGAATGAAACTGTGCCTTACCTCATACAAAAATTAACTCATAATGGATCAAAGCCTTAAGTATAAGAGCTAAAACCATGGAATTCTTACAAGAAAACATAGGGGTTGAACTTTTTGATCTTGGATTTGGCAATGGATTCTTAGCTATGACACCAAAAACATGAGTAACAAAAGACAAAACAGATAAATTAGACTTGAAATTTAATCAGTGTTTAAAACTTTTGTATGTCAAAGGATACTCAAGAGGGTGAACAGACCACACACAGAATGGGAAAAAAATATTCAAGTCATATACCTGATAAGAGACTTGTATCTAGAATATATTAAGAACTCCTGCAACTCAAAAATGAAGACAAATGACCCAAATAAAAAAATGGCAAAGGATCTGAATAGACATTTCTCCAAGAGAGATATACAAACGGCCAATGCCATGAAAAGATGCTATACAGTATTAGCCATCAGGGAAATGCAAATCAAAACCAAAATGAGATGATACTTCACACCCACTAGGATGGCTAGAATGAAAAAGTAGGATAATAACAAGCATTGGCAAGGATGTAGAGAAATCAGAACCCTCATACATAGCTGGTGGGAATGTAAAATGATGCACTTTGGAAGACAGTCTGGAAGCTCCTAAAATTAATGAAAGACATGAACTAGCAATTCCACTCCTAGGTATATACCTTAGAGATCAAAAACATACCTAAATGTTTATAGGAATATTATTCGTTACGAGTCAAAAGGTGGGACACCTAGAAGATGGCGGAAGAGTAAGATGTGGAGATCACCTTCCTCCCCACAGGTACATCAGAAATACATCTACACGTGGAACAACTCCTACAGAACACCTACTGAACGCTGGCAGAAGACCTCAGACCTCCCGAAAGGCAAGAAACTCCCCACGTACCTGGGTAGGGCAAAAGAAAAAAGAATAAACAGAGACAAAAGGATAGGGACGGGACCTGCACCAGTGGGAGGGAGCCGTGAAGGAGGAAAGGTTTCCACACACTAGGAAGCCCCTTCGCAGGTGGAGACTGCAGGTGGCGGAGGGGGAAAGCTTCCGAGTAGCGGAGGAGAGCGCAGCAAAAGGGGTGCGGAGGGCAAAGCGGAGAGATTCCCGCACAGAGGATTGGTGCCGACCTGCACTCACCAGCCTGAGAGGCTTGTCTGATCACCCGCCGGGGTGGGGGGGGGCTGGGAGCTGAGACTCGGGCTTCGGTCAGAGTGCAGGGAGAGGACTGGGGCTGGCGGTGTGAACACAGCCTGAAGGGGTTAATGCGCCACAGCTAGCCGGGAGGGAGTCCGGGAAAAAGTCTGGACCTGCCGAAGAGGCAAGAGACTTTTTCTTCCCTCTTTGTTTCCTGGTGCGCGAGGACAAGGCATTAAGAGTGCTGCTTAAAGGAGCTCCAGAGACGGGCGCGAGCTGTGGCTAACAGCGCGGACACCAGAGACGGGCATGAGACACTAAGGCTGCTGCTGCCGCCACCAAGAAGCCTGTGTGCGAGCGCAGGTCACTGTCCATACCTCCCTTCCAGGGAGCCTGTGCAACTTGCCACCGCCAGGGTCCCGGGATGCAGGGACAACTTCCCCGGGAGAATGCATGGCGCGCCTCAGGCTGGTGCAACATCCCGCTGGCCTCTGCTGCCGCAGGCTCGCCCCGCATCCGTACCCCTCCCTCCCCCCGGCCTGAGTGAGCCAGAGCCCCCGAATCAGCAGCTCCTTTAACCCCGTCCCGTCTGAGCAAAGAACAGACGCCCTCCGGCGACCTACACGCAGAGGCGGGGCCCAATCCAAAGCTGAACCCCAGGAGCTGTGCGAAAAAAGAAGAGAAAGGGAAATCTCTCTCAGCAGCCTCAGGAGCAGCGGATTAAAGCTCCACAATCAACTTGATGTACCCTGCATCTGTGGAATACCTGAATAGACAACGAATCATCCCAAATTGAGGAGGTGGACTTGGAGAGCAAGATTTATTATTTTTTCCCCTTTTCCTCTTTTTGTGAGTGTGTATGTGTATGCTTCTGTGTGAGATTTTGTCTGTATAGCTTTGGTTTCACCATTTGTCCTAGGGTTCTATCCGTCTGTTTTTTTCTTTGTTTGTTTGTTTTTTACTTAAAAAAATATTTTTCTTAATAATTATTTTTTATTTTAATAACTTTATTTTATTTATTTATTTTTTGTGGTACACAGGCCTCTCACTGTTATGGCCTCTCCTGTTGCAGAGTACAGGCTCCGGATGCACAGGCTCAGTGGCCATGGCTCACGGGCCCAGCTGCTCCGCGGCATGTGGGATCTTCCTGGACCAGGGTGCGAACCCGTGTCCCCTGCATCAGCAGGCAGACTCTCAACCACTGCGCCACCAGGGAAGCCCAATAATTTTATTTTATTTTATCTTACTTTACTTTATTTTCTTTTATCTCCCTTCCTTCCTCTCTCTCTCTCTCTTTCTTTCTTTCTTTTTCTCCCTTTTATTCTGAGCTGTGTGGATGAAAGGCTCTTGGTGCTGCAGCCAGCAGTCACTGCTGTGCCTCTGAGGTGGGAGAGCTGACTTCAGGACACTGGTCCACAAGAGACCTCCCAGCTCCACGTAAAATCAAACAGCAAAAATCTCCCAGAGATCTCCATCTCAACACCAACACCCAGCTTCACTCAACAACCAGCAAGCTACAGTGCTGGACACCCTATGCCAAACAACTAGCAAGACAGGAACACAACCCCACCCATTAGCAGAGAGCCTGCCTAAAATCATAGTAAGTCCACAGACACCCCAAAACACACCACCAGACGTGGACCTGCCCACCAGAAAGACAAGATCCAGCCTCATCCACCAGAACACAGGCACTAGTCCCCTCCACCAGGAAGCCTACACAACCCACTGAACCAACTTTAGCCACTGGGGACAGACACCAAAAACAATGGGAACTACGAACCTGCAGCCTGCAAAAAGGAGACCCCAAACACAGTAAGATAAGCAAAATGAGAAGACAGAGAAATATACAGCAGATGAAGGGGCAAGATAAAAACCCACCACACCTAACAAATGAAGAGGAAGTAGGCAGTCTACCTGAAAAAGAATTCAGAATAATGATAGTAAAGATTATCCAAAATCTTGGAAATAGAATAGACAAAATGCAAGAAACAGTTAACAAGGACCTAGAAGAACTAAAGATGAATCAAGCAACAATTAGAAACACAATAAATGAAATTAAAAATACTCTAGATGGGATCAATAGCAGAATAACTGAGGCAGAAGAACGGATAAGTGACCTGGAAGATAAAATAGTAGAAATAACTACTGCAGAGCAGAATAAAGAAAAAAGAATGAAGAGAACTGAGGACAGCCTCAGAGACCTCTGGGACAACATTAAATGCACCAACATTCGAATTATAGGGGTTCCAAAAGAAGAAGAGAAAAAGAAAGGGACTGAGAAAATATTTGAAGAGATTATAGTTGAAAACTTCCCTAATATGGGAAAGGAAATAGTTAATCAAGTCTAGGAAGCACAGAGAGTCCCATACAGGATAAATCCAAGGAGAAACACGCTAAGGTACATATTAATCAAACTGTCAAAAATTAAATACAAAGAAAACATATTAAAAGCAGCAAGGGAAAAACAACAAATAACACACAAGGGAATCCCCATAAGGTTAACAACTGATCTTTCAGCAGAAACTCTGCAAGCCAGAAGGGACTGGCAGGACATATTTAAAGTGATGAAGGAGAAAAACCTACAACCAAGATTACTCTACCCAGCAAGGATCTATTTCAGATTTGATGGAGAAATTAAAACCTTTACAGACAAGCAAAAGCTGAGAGAGTTCAGCACCACCAAACGAGCTTTACAACAAATGCTAAAGGATCTTCTCTAGGCAAGAAACACAAGAGAGGGAAAAGACCTACAAAAACAAACCCAAAACAATTAAGAAAATGGGAATAGGAACATACATATCAATAATTACCTTAAATGTAAATGGATTAAATGCCCCCACCAAAACACACAGACTGGCTGAATGAATACAAAAACAAGATGCATATATATGCTGTCTACAAGAGACCCACTTCAGACCTAGAGACACATACAGATTGAAAGTGAGGGGATGGAAAAAGATATTCCATGTAAATGGAAACCAAAAGAAAGCTGGAGTAGCAATTCTCATGTCAGACAAAATAGACTTTAAAATAAAGACTATTAGAAGAGACAAAGAAGGACACTAAATAATGATCAAGGGATCGATCCAAGAAGAAGATATAACAATTGTAAATATTTATGCACCCAACATAGGAGCACCTCAATACATAAGGCAAATACTAACAGCCATAAAAGGGGAAATCGACAGTAACACATTCATAGTAGGGGACTTTAACACCCCACTTTCACCAATGGACAGATCATCCAAAATGAAAATAAATAAGGAAACACAAGCTTTAAATGATACATTAAACAAGATGGACTTAATTGATATTTATAGGACATTCCATCCAAAAACAACAGAATACACTTTCGTGTCAAGTGCTCATGAAACATTCTCCAGGATAGATCATATCTTGGGTCACAAGTCAAGCCTTGGTAAATTTAAGAAAATTGAAATTGTATCAAGTATCTTTTCCAACCACAAAGTTATGAGACTAGATATCAACTACAGGAAAAGATCTGTAAAAAATACAAACACATGGAGGCTAAACAATACACTACATAATAACGAAGTGATCACTGAAGAAATCAAAGAGGAAATAAAAAAATACCTAGAAACAAATGACAATGGAGACACGATGACCCAAAACGTATGGGATGCAGCAAAAGCAGTTCTAAGAGGGAAATTTATAGCAATACAATCCCACCTTAAGAAACAGGAAACATCTCGAATAAACAACCTAACCTTGCACCTAAAGCAATTAGAGAAAGAAGAACAAAAAAACCCCAAAGTTAGCAGAAGGAAAGAAATCATAAAAATCAGATCAGAAATAAATGAAAAAGAAATGAAGGAAACGATAGCAAAGATCAATAAAACTAAAAGCTGGTTCTTTGAGAAGATAAACAAAATTGATAAACCATTAGCCAGACTCATCAAGAAAAAAAGGAAGAAGACTTAAAATCAATAGATTAGAAATGAAAAAGGAGAAGTAACAACTGACACTGCAGAAATTCAAAAGATCATGAGAGATTACTACAAGCACCTCTATGCCAATAAAATGGACAACCTGGAAGAAATGGACAAATTCTTAGAAATGCACAACCTGCCAAGACTGAATCAGGAAGATATAGAAAATATGAACAGACCAATCACAATCACTGAAATTGAAAATGTGATTAAAAATCTTCCAACAAACAAAAGCCCAGGACCAGATGGCTTCACAGGTGAATTCTATCAAACATTTAGAGAAGAGCTAACACCTATCCTTCTCAAACTCTTCCAAAATAGAGCAGAGGGAGGAACACTCCCAAACTCATTCTACGAGGCCACCATCACCCTGATACCAAAACCAGACAAAGATGTCACAAAGAAAGAACACTACAGGCCAATATCACTGATGAACATAGATGCAAAAATCCTCAACAAAATACTAGCAAACAGAATCCAACAGCACATTAAAAGGATCATACACCATGATCAAGTGGGGTTTATTCCAGGAATGCAAGGATTCTTCAAAATACGCAAATCAATCAACGTGATACACCATATTAACAAACTGAAGGAGAAAAACCATATGACCCTCTCAATAGATGCAGAGAAAGCTTTTGACAAAATTCAACACCCATTTATGATAAAAACCCTGCAGAAAGTAGGCATAGAGGGAACTTTCCTCAACATAATAAAGGCCATATATGACAAACCCACCGCCAACATCATCCTCAATGGTGAAAAACCGAAACCATTTCCACTAAGATCAGAAACAAGACAAGGTTGCCCACTCTCACCACTGTTATTCAACATAGTTTTGGAAGTTTTAGTCACAGCAGTCAGAGGAGAAAAAGAAATAAAAGGAATCCAAATCGGAAAAGAAGTAAAGCTGTCCCTGTTTGCAGATGACATGATACTATACATAGAGGATCCCAATGATGCTACCAGAAAACTACTAGAGGTAATCAATGAATATGGTAAAGTAGCAGGAATCAAAATTAATGCACAGAAATCTCTGGCATTCCTATATACTAATGATGAAAAATCTGAAAGTGAAATTAAGAAAACACTCCCATTTACCATTGCAACAAAAAGAATAAAATATCTAGGAATAAACCTACCTAAGGAGACAAAAGACCTGTATGCAGAAAATTATAAGACAATGATGGAAGAAACTAAAGATGATACAAATAGATGGACAGATATACCATGTTCTTGGATTGGAAGAATCAACATTGTGAAAATGACTCTACTACCCAAAGCAATCTACAGATTCAATGCAATCCCTATCAAACTACCACTGGCATTTTCCACAGAACTAGAATAAAAAATTTCACAACTTGTATGGAAACACAAAAGACCCCGAATAGCCAAAGCAATCTTGAGAACAAAAAACGGAGCTGGAGGAATCAGGCTCCCAGACTTCAGACTATACTACAAAGCTACAGTAATCAAGACAGTATGGTACTGGCACAAAAACAGAAATATAGATCAATGGAACAGGATAGAAAGCCCAGAGATAAACCCACACACATATCGTCACCTTATCTTTGATAAAGGAGGCAGGAATGTACAGTGGAGAAAGGACAGCCTCTTCAATAATTGGTGCTGGGAAAACTGGACAGGTACATGTAAAAGTATGAGATTAGAACACTCCCTAATACCATACACAAAAATAAGCTCAAAATGGATTAAAGACCTAAATGTAAGGCCAGAAACTATCAAACTCTTAGAGGAATACATAGGCAGAACACTATGACATAAATCACAGCAAGATCCTTTTTGACCCACCTCCTAGAGAAATGGAAATAAAAACAAAAATAAACAAATGGGACCTAATGAAACTTTAAAGCTTTTGCACAGCAAAGGAAACCATAAACAAGACCAAAAGACAACCCTCAGAATGGGAGAAAATATTTGCAAATGAAGCAACTGACAAAGGATTAATCTCCAAAATTTACAAGCAGCTCATGCAGCTCAATAACAAAAAAAAACAAACAACCCAATCCAAAAATGGGCAGAAGACCTAAATAGACATTTCTCCAAAGAAGATATACAGATTGCCAACAAACACATGAAAGAACGCTCAACATCATTAATCATTAGAGAAATGCAAATCAAAACTACAGTGAGCTATCATCTCACACCAGTCAGCATGGCCATCATCAAAAAATCTAGAAACAATAAATGCTGGAGAGGGTGTGGAGAAAAGGGAACACTCTTGCACTGCTGGTGGGAATGTGAATTGGTACAGCCACTATGGAGAACAGTATGGAGGTTCCTTACAAAACTACAAATAGAACTACCATATGACCCAGCAATCCCACTACTGGGCATATACCCTGAGAAAACCATAATTCAGAAAGAGTCATGTACCAAAATGTTCATTGCAGCTCTACTTACAATAGCCAGGAGATGGAAACAACCTATGTGTCCATCATCGGATGAATGGATAAAGAAGATGGGGCACATATATACAACGGAATATTACTCATCCATAAAAAGAAACGAAATTGAGCTATTTGTAATGAGGTGGATAAACCTAGAGTCTGTCATACAGAGTGAAGTAAGTCAGAAAGAGAAAGACAAATACTGTATGCTGACACATATATATGGAATCTAAGAAAAAAAAATGGCATGAAGAACCTAGGGGTAAGACAGGAATAGAGACACAGACCTAGTAGAGAATGGACTTGAGGATATGGGGAGGGGGAAGGGTAAGCTGTGACAAAGTGAGAGAGTGGCATGGACATATATACACTACCAAACGTAAAATAGCTAGCTAGTGGGAAGCAGCCGCATAGCACAGGGAGATCAGCTCGGTGCTTTGTGGCCGCCTGGAGGGGTGGAATAGGGAGGGTGGGAGGGAGGGAGACGCAAGAGGGAAGGGATGTAGGAACAGATGTATATGTATGACTGATTCACTTTGTTATAAAGCAGAAACTAATAAAAAAAAAAGAAATTGATAATAAACATATAAAGTATTTACAAAGTCTAAGGATTTTTTTTTGAAAAAGAGCTTACACAGTTACAAATGTCTGGTAAGGCTGGTCTTGAAAAAATGATAAAGGGAACCATGTAATCAATCTAAGGAATTAAAAAGGATAAACTATAAATGCTACATAAAATAAAAAGATAAGAAGTTATAAAAACTATGTGCTGGGCTTCCCTGGTGGCACAGTGGTTGAGAGTCCGCCTGCTGATGCAGGGGACACGGGTTCGTGCCCCGGTCCAGGAAGATCCCACATGCCGCGGAGCGGCTGGGCCTGTGAGCCATGGCCGCTGAGCCTGCGCGTCCAGAGCCTGTGCTCCGCAATGGGAGAGGCCACAACAGTGAGAGGCCCGCGTACCACACACACAAAAAAAAACCTATGTGCTAATAAATAAGAAAATTTAGTTAAAATAGAAAACCTATTGGAAAATATAGCTCACCAGTACTGATTCACAAATAAGTAGAAAATCCAAGATTATGATAATCTTTGAAATGTTTAATTGGTAGTTAAAGAAATCCTCCAGAAAAGAAAATGCCAGGATTAGATGGCTTCACTGTCAAGTTTTGTCAACTATTAAAGGAAGAAAACTTTCACTCTTATGTAAACGCTTTCAGAGAATTTAAATAAATGACAATCCCTAAAAAAAAAAAGAATAGAAATCAATTAAATTGAGAACAGAAAAATAGACAAATTTTTTTCCTTTTGAAAAAAATCAAAGTTGATAAACATCTACCTAGAATTTTCAAGGGAGATAAAAGAGAAGATACAAATAACAAACAGCAAAACTGAAAGCCAAAAGGAACGTCAATACAGACACTCTAGACATTAAAAGGAAATAAGAGAATAGTATGAACAGCTTTTTGCCCTAAACTTGACAATTTAGATGAAACAGAAAAATTCCTTAAAAGACACAAACTACCAAAATTTAATCAAGAAGAAATAGATAACTTGAATAGTTTATATCTATTATAGAAATTAAATTTGTAGTTTAAGACCTTCCAGCGATTAGAACTCCAGGCCAAGATGGCTTCACTGGCAAATTCTACCAAATATTTAGCAAGAATAATGCCAACTGTACACCTCTTGGAGGATACACAGAGGAGAGAACATGTTCTAATTCATTTTATGAGGTCAGCATTACTTGGCACCAAAATCAGACGAAGACATTACAGAAAAAGAAAACTCCAGATCAATATCCCTCATAAATACAGATGTGAAAATTCTTAACAAACTACTAGCAAACTGAATCTAAGAACACAAAAAAATAACCAATCATCATGGCCAACTAAGGTTTATCCCAGGAATGCAGGGCTGGTGAAGCATTTGAAAATCAATTAATGTAACCTACTATATTGATAAATGTGACTATGTAACAATATATAATTTTTTCATGGCAAAAACAAACACCATAAGCAAAGTCAAAAGATAAATGATAAACTGGCAGAAAATAGTACAACATATATCACAGATAAAGGGGCAAAAAAATCTTATACGAAGAACCTTTTTTTTTTTTTTAATTAATTAACTTATTTATTTATGGCTGTGTCGGGTCTTCATCTCTGTGCGAGGGCCCTCTCTAGCTGCGGCAAGCGGGAGCCACTCCTCATCGCGGTGCGCGGGCCTCTCACCATCGCGGCCTCTCTCGTTGCGGAGCACAGGCTCCAGACACGCAGGCTCAGTAATTGTGGCCCACAGGCCCAGCCGCTCCGCGTCATGTGGGATCCTCCCAGACCAGGGCCCGAACCCGTGTCCCCTGCATTGGCAGGCAGACTCCCAACCACTGCGCCATCAGGGAAGCCCTATACGAAGAACCTTTTAAAAACAATTTTAGACATTCAATAATCTTATAGAAAAAATGGAAAAAAGATTTTTAAACAGGTAATTCACAAATAGAGATTCAAAGGCAGCCTATGAATATGATGTTCAAGTTCACTCACAGAGAAATGCAAATGCAAACTACACTGAGATTCCATTTCTTTCTGATGGGACTGCAAAGGCTCAAAAGCTTGACAACACCCTTTACTGGTGGCGTGGTGGTGCAAACAGGTACCTAAGTCTGAACACTTGATCATAAAACGGTGTTTTTAGACCCCGAGAGTTAGGACACCAGTCGGAGCCTGCAACAGGCTCTAAAAATGCTTTGTCCTGTTCTGCCTTGGCTGTATGAGCAGAGATTTTCAGGTAACTTTTCCAACAGCCAGGAGAAGTCGATTTCCTGTTGATTTTTTAAAAATCCCCTTAAACAAGTAAGCCTTTGTTGAAGATATGCTCACTCTCAAGTGTTGAACAACAGACACCAGTCTCACCTATAGATTGTTCCAGATGAATACATACTACAAGTCTGGAGTTTTGAAGCGAACCAGCCCAGCCTGGGGCTCAGAGAACTGCCCTCTTTGCTTCTTCCTGCCATCTCTCTCCTCACTCTGTGACCCTTGGGTAGGCCTGTACATTTCAAACCTTGTTTCTCCTCCACTACCCACATACTTCTGATGCCAGACACAACTGAACATGTTTATACTGTGATGTGTCGTTTAATCCTGCATCTTTACAGTAAATCTACCTTTGCCAAAATGGAGGCTCATGCTAGAGGCCAGCTGGCAATGAAAGGGTGAATGGAAGCAGTGCGTTCTGGAGCCTCGCTTCTCCAACTTTCAAGTGCACAAGAATCAATCAGAGATCTTGTTAAAGTGCAGATTCTGATTCAAGTTGATCTTGAGAGGGTTCTAAGGTTTTGCACCCCCTACTAAGCTCCCCGGTGACACTGATTCACAGACCAGGCCTTGCGAAGCCACAGGCTGTGCAAGGCGTTTGGGTCGGGCTCCCAGGGATGGCGGCATAACACAGGCTTCCTCCTACCCCAACATTCAGGGATCACCAACTCTTCTCTCCACGTCTTCTGCTCTAGTTTGGACCCTAACCATCCTTCAGGTGGGTGACTGCAAAAATCCCCCGAGTTACCTGCCTTTTCCCCTCTTTGATCCATTCTTTGAGACTGCACAGAGATGATCTTCCTAAAATGCCAGCCTAACCAAGTCCCACCCTGCTTCAGCCCTTTAGGTGACTCCTTCTATTCCTTAAGATGATGTCTAAACTCCTTAACTGGGCACCCCCAGGCCGCTCACAAGCTGGCCCCTGCCAGCCCCTCCAGCATCACCTCCCTTTACGTCTGTGCCATGTGGGGTTACCTGCAGTTCCCTCCACGTGCCCTGCACAAGGACTGCCCAGCTCTCTGCAAGACGAACTCTTGTTCACGCTTGAAAACTCTGGTCAGAGATCACGTTCTCAACAAAGCCAAGGGTTAACCACATTCTCCTTTATACTATTTCTATACCTCATACAGGCTTTCCAAGATGTTCTTTTAAAGTACTTGATTCACACGCTGCTCCCCCCTCCTATGCACCATAACGCTCCCAAGGTCGAGAACCACGTTTTAGTCTTCACTGTGTTTTCACTGAGCACAGAGTTCTGAGCGGACACACAGCTTTGCGACCTGGCTCATGTCTTCCATGGAACCAGGATGAGAGAGCAAGGGACTCATGCTGGAGGCCTGGCTCTCAGTCGTGAATCTGCCAACGCCCCGCATGTTTAGGCAGATCACTTAACCTAACTCCTCCACTGAGATGCGATGATAAATGACGACGTAAGTGAGAATGCTTTGAAAGATATCAAGCGCTGTAATAATTTTACCAATTAAAACAGTCACTTTTCATTGGTCACCTTTGGTATGCCAAGCTCCCAACCCTCACAACATCTGTGTGAGGAAGGCAGTAGGAGCCCATTGTGCAGACAGGCAAACCAGTTAAGAAAAGTTAAGAAGCTCATTTAAACGGACACCACGAGGATGTGGAAGAGCCAGGACTCAAACCCAAATCTTTGTTGGCCCCAAATGCACACATTTTCTAGTCAGGTTTCATGTAAGGTTTTCTCAATACATAAAGGTGTATTGCCTCATTTAATAATCCAGCTTCATAACAAATGACAACTTTTATTTTTATTGGCCTAGATGCAGCTTTTTTTTTTTTTTTTTTTTTTTTTTTTTTTTTTGCTGTACGCGGGCCTCTCACTGCTGTGGCCTCTCCCGTTGCGGAGCACAGGCTCCGGACACACAGGCTCCGCGGCCATGGCTCGCGGGCCCAGCCGCTCCGCGGCATGTGGGATCCTCCGGGATCGGGGCACGAACCCGTGTCCCCTGCATTGGCAGGCGGACTCTCAACCACTGCGCCACCAGGGAAGCCCTAGATGCAGCTTTTAAAACACTAAAGATTTAACTTGACCTGTGTTCATTTCTTACTCCCTGTTGAGAAAAGTTTCATGTCTTTTTTTAAAATATAAATTTATTTATTTATTTATTTTTGGCTGTGTTGGGTCTTCGTTGCTGCACGCGGGCTTTCTCTAGTCGCGGTGAGCGGGGGCTACTCTTTGTTGCGGTGCACAGGCTTCTCGTCACAGTGGCTTCTCTTGTTGGGAGCACAGGCTCTAGGCACGTGGGCTTCAGTAGTTGTGGCACACGGGCTCAGTAGTTGTGTCTCGTGGGCTCTAGAGTGCAGGCTCAGTAGTTGTGGTGCATGGGCTTAGTTGCTCTGCGGCATGTGGGATCTTCCCGGACCAGGGCTCGAACCTGTGTCCCCTGCATTGGCAGGTGGATTCTTAACCACTGAGCCACCAGGGAAGTCCCCATTATAAGTTATTTATATATATATTGGGTGGGCCAAAAGGTTCGTTCAGTTTTTTCCTAAGATGGCTCTAGTAGCACTCAGAGCCATTCATTCGAAACAATTTTGCTGGATTGTATGTGACAGCTGTCATATCAGGGTGCATTTAAAAAAAGACTTACCAAAATGGGTGAATTTTTGTGTAGTCACTTTAATATTGAAGATGGAAGAAAAAAGCAACATTTTTGGCATATTATGCTTTATTATCTCAAGAAAGGTAAAAACGTAACTGAAAGGCACAAAAAGATTTGTGCAGTGTATGGAGAAGGTGACTGATCGAATGTGTCAAAGTGGTTTGCAAAGTTTCATGCTGGAGATTTCTTGCTGGACAATGCTCCACGGTTGGGTAAACCAGTTGAAGTTGACAGCAATCAAATCGAAACAATAATTGAGAACAAGCAACATGATACCATGTGGGAGACAGCGGACATACTCAATATACCCAAATCAAGCACTGAAAATCATTTGCATCAACTTAGTTATGCGAATCATTTTTTTTTTTTTTTGGTGCGGGCCTCTCACTGTTGTGGCCTCTCCCATTGTGGAACACAGGCTCCGGATGCGCAGGCTCAGCGGCCATGGCTCACAGGCCTAGCCGCTCCACGGCATGCGGGATCTTCCCGGACCGGGGCACGAACCCGTGTCCCCTGCGTCGGCAGGTGGACTCTCAACCACTGTGTCACCAGGGAAGCCCTGTGAATCATTTTGACTGGGTTCCACATAAGTTAAGCAAAAAAAACCTTCTTGACCATATTTCGTCATACGATTTTCTACTGAAGTGTAATGAAAACGTTCTGTTTGTAAAACAAATTGTGACGGGCGATGAGAAGTGGATACTGTACAATAATGTGGAACGGAAGAGATTGTGGGGTGAGCGAAATGAACCACCACCAACCACACCAAAGGCCAGTCTTCATCCAAAGAAGGTGATGTTGTGTATATGGTGGGATTGGAAGGGAGTCCTCTATCATTAGCTCCTTCCAGAAATCCAAATGATTAATTCCAACAAGTACTGCTCCCAATTAGACCAACTGAAAGGGGCACTCGACAAAAAGCGTCCAGAGTTAGTCAACAGAAAACACATAATCTGCCATCAGGATAACGCAAGACCGCAAGTTTCTTTGATGACCAGGCAAAAACTATTACACCTTGGCTGCGAAGTTCTGATTCATCCGCCGTATTCACCAGACATTGCACCTTCAGATTTCCGTTTATTTCAGTCTTTACAAAATTCTCTTAATGGAAAAAATTTCAATTCCCTGGAAGACTGTAAAAGGCACCTGGAACAGTTACTTGCTCAAAAAGATAAAAAGTTTTGGGAAGATGGAATTATGAAGTTGCCTGAAAAATGGCAGAAGGTAGTGGAACAAAAGGGTGAATGCATTGTTCAATGAAGTTCTTGGTGAAGACGAAAAATGTCTTTTATTTTTACTTAAAAAACCAAAGGCACTTTTTGGCTCATCCAATATATATATACACTTTTCAGATTTTTTCCATTATAGGTTATTACAAGATACTGAATATAGTTCTCTGTGCTATACAGTAGGTCCTTGTTGTTTATCTGTTACATACACAGTAGTGTGTTTCAGTTAATTCCAAACTCCTAATTAATCCCTGCCCCCACTTCCCCCTTTGGTAACCATAAGTTTGTTTTCTATGTCTGTGAGTCGATTTCTGCTTTGTAAATAAGTTAATTTGTGTCATATTTTAGATTCCACATGAGTGATATATTTGTCTTTCTTTCTTACTTCACTTAGTATGACAATCTCTAGGTCCATACATGTTGTTGCAAATGGCATTATTTCATTCTTTTTTATGGCTGACTAATATTCCACTGTGTGTGTATGCCTGTATCTATATCAATAAATACCACATATTCTTTATTCATTCATCTGTCAATGGACATTTAGGTTGCTTCCATATCTTGGCTATTGTAAATAGTGCTTCTATGAACACTGAGGTGCACGTAGCTTTTTGAATTAAGAGTTTTTGTCTTTTCCAGATATATACCCAAGAGTGGGATTGCTGGATTATAACTCTATTTTTAGTTTTTTAAGGAACCCCCATACTGTTTTCCATAGTGGCTGCACCGATTTACATTCCCACCAACAGTGTAGGAGGGTTGCCTTCTCTCCACCCCCTCTCCAGCATTTATTATTTGTAGACATCTCGATGATAGCTTCACACATGACTAGTGCGAACTGATACCTCATGGTAGTTTTGATATGCACTCTCTAATAATTATCGATCCTGGACATCTTTTCATGTGCTTTTAGGCCATCTGTATGTCTTCTTTGGAGAAGTGACTATTTAGGCCTTCTGCCCATTTTTTGATTGGGTTTGCTTGTTTCTTTAAGATATTGAGTTGTATGAGTTGTTCATATATTTTGGATGTTAACCACTCATCAATTGCATTGTTTGCAAATATTTTTCCCATTCTGTAGGTTACCTTTTCATTTCATTCATGGTTTCCTTTGCTGTGCAAAAGCCTTTAAGTTTAATTAGGTACCATTTGTTTACTTTTGCTTTTGTTTTTTGCTTTCCTCTAGGAGTTTTATAGTGTCCAGTCTTACGTTTAGGTCTTAATCCATTTTGAGTTTATTTTTGTGTATGATGTTAGAGAATGTTCTAATTTTATTCTTTACATGTAGCTGTTCAGTTTTACCAGCACCACTTATTGAAGGGACTGTCTTTTCTCCATTGTATATTCTTGCCTCTTTTGTCATAGATTAATTGACCGTAAGTGTGTACATTTATTTCTGGGCTTTCTATCCTGTTCCACTGATGTACGTGTCTGTTTTTGTGCCTGTACCATGTTGTTTTGATTACTGTAGCTTTATACTCAATAGTATAATCTGAAGCCAGGGAGCATGATACCTCCAGCTCCATTCTTCCTTCTCAGAATTGTTTTGGCTCTTTGGGGTCTTTTGTGTTTCCATATAAATTAAAATATTTTTGTTCTAGTTCTGTGAAAAATGCCATTGGTAATTTGACAAGGATTGCACTGAATCTATAGATTGCCTCGGGTAGTATGGTAGTTTTAACAATATTGATTCTTCCAACTCAAGGACATGGTATATCTTTCCATCTGTTTGTGTCATCTTCAATTTCTTTCATCAGTGTCTTATAGTTTTCAGAGTATAGGTCTTTTTCCTCCTTAGGTAGGTTTATTTCTAGGTATTTTTTCTTTTTGATTCTATGGTAAGTGGGATTGTTTCCTTTCTCTTTTTCTGATAGTTCATTGTTTTTTTAAAAATATTTATTTATTTATTTGGTTGCACTGAGTCTTAGTTGTGACAGGCAGTCTCCTTAGTTGCCGGCTCACAGGCTCCTTACTTGCAGCTCGTGGGTTCCATAGTTGCAGCTCACTGGCTCCTTAACTGCAGCACATGGGTTCCTTAGTTGTGGCAGGCGGGCTCCTTAGTTATGGCTCACAGACTCCATAGTTGCAGCTCGCCGGCTCCTTAGTTGTGGCATGCGAACTCTTAGTTGAGGCATGCATGTGGGATCTAGTTCCCTGACCAGGGATCAAACCCAGGCCCCCTGCACTGGGAGCACAGAGTCTTATCCACTGCGCAAACAGGGAAGTCCCTGATAGTTCTTTGTTTATGTATAGAAATACAACAGATCTCTGTACATTAATTCTGTATTCTGCAACTTTACCGAAATCATTGATGAGCTCCAGGAGTTTTCTGGTAGCATCTTTAGGATTTTCTATGTATGGTATCATGTCATCTGCAAACGGTGACAGTTTTACTTCTTCCTTTCCAATTTGGATTCCTTTTGCTTTTCTTCTCCGATTGCTGTGGCTAGGACTTCCCAAACTGTGTGAAATAAAAGTGGGGAGGGGATTCCCTGGTGGCGCAGTGGTTGAGAGTCTGCCTGCCGATGCAGGGGATGCGGGTTCGTGCCCCTGTCCAGGAGGATCCCACATGCCACTGAGTGGCTGGGCCCGTAAGCCATGGCCGCTGAGCCTGCACGTCTGGAGCCTGTGCTCTGCAACGGGAGAGGCCACAACAGTGAAAGGCCTGTGTACCGCAAAAAAAAAAAAAAAAAAAAAAAAAAAAAAAAGTGGGGAGAGTCGGTACCCTTGTCTTGTTCCTGATATTAAAGGGAATGTTTTCACGTTTTCACTGTTGACTATGATGTTAGCTGTGGATTTGTCATATATGGCCTTTATTATGTTGAGGTAGGTTCCCTCTATGCTCACTTTCTGGAGAGTTCTTATCATAAATGGATGTTGAATTATATCAAAAGCTTTTTCTGCATCTATTGAGATGATCTTATGGTTTTTATTCTTCAGTGTGTTAATGTGGTATATCACACTGATTGATTTGCGAATATTGAAAAATCCTTGCATCCCTGGGATGAATCCCACTTGATCATGGTGTATAATCCTTTTAATGTATTGTTGGTTTCAGTTTGTTAGTATTTTGTTGAGGATTTTTGTATCTATATTCATCAGTGATATCGGCCTGTAATTTTCTTTTTTTGTGATATCTTTGCCTGGCTTTGGTATCAGGGTGATGGTGGCCTCACAGAATGGGTTTGGAAGCATTCCTTCCTCTGCAGTTTTTTGGAATACTTTCAGAAGGATAGGTGTTAACTCGTCTCTAAATGTTTTGTAGAATTCACTTGTGAAGCCATCTGGTCCTGGACTTTTGCTTGTTGGGAGTTTTTAAATTACCAATTCAATTTCAGTACTGGTAATCCATCTGTTCATATTTTCTGTGTCTTCCTGGTTCAGTCTTGGGAGATTGTATCTTTCTATGAATTTGTCCATTTCTTCTAGGTTGTCCATTTTATTGACATATCACTGCTCACAGTAGTCTCTTATGATCCTTTGTATTTCTGTGGTGTTGGTTGTAGCTTCTCCTTTTTCATTTCTGATTTTATTGATTTGGGCCCTCTCCCTTTTTTTCTTGATTAGTCTGGCTAAAGGTTTATCAGTTTTGTTTATCTTTTCAAAGAACCAGCTTTAAGTTTCATTGATCCTTGTTATTGTTTGCTTCATTCTATTTCATTTATTTCTGCTCTGATCTTTATGATTTCTTTCCTTCTACATTCTTTGGGTTTTGCTTGTTCTTCTTTCTCTAGTTGCTCTGGTTGTGTTAGGTTGTTTATATGAGATTTTCTTGTTTCCTGAGGTAAGCCTGTATTGCTATAAACCTCCCACTTACACCTGCTTTTGCTGCCTCCCATAGGTTTTGGATCATTGTGTTTTCATTTTAATTTGTCTCTGGGTATTTTCTGATTTCTGCTTTGATTTCTTCAGTGATCCACTGATTGTTTAGCCTCCACATGTTTTGTGTTTTTTGCAGTTTTTTTTCATATAGTTGATTTCTAGTGTTATAGCACTGTGGTTGGAAAAGATGTTTGATATGATTTCAATTTTCTTAAATTTACAGAGGCTTGTTTTGTGGCCCAGCATGTGATCTATCCTGGAGAATGTCCCTTGTTTACTTGAAAAGATTGCATATTTTGCTTTTGGATGGAATGCTCTATAAATGTAAATTGAGTCCTTGTGATCTAATGTGTTATTTAAGGCCTGTGCTTCCTTATTGATTTTCTGTCCGGATGATCTGTCCATTGATGTAAGTGGGGTGTTAAAGTTTCCTACTATTGTTGTGTTACTGTTGATTTCTCCTTTTATGTCTGTTAATATCTGCCTTATATACTGTGGTGCTTCTATGTTGGGTGTATATATATTTACAATTGTTATATTTTCTTCTTGTATTGATTCCTTGATTATTATGTAGTGTCCTTTGTCTCTTGTAACAATCTTTATTTTACTTTAAAAAATTTATTTATTTATTTATTTATGGCTGCACTGGGTCTTTGTTGCTGCACGCTGGCTTTTCTCTAGTTAAGGCAAGCAGGGGCTACTCTTCATTGCGGTGGGCAGGCTTCTCATTGTGGTGGCTTCTCTTGTTGCAGAACATGCGCTCTAGGTGCACGGGCTTCAGTAGTTGTGGCACATGGTCTCAGTAGTTGTGGCTCGCGGGCTCTAGAGCACAGGCTCAGTAGTTGTGGTGCATGGGCTTAGTTGCTCTGCATGTGGGATCTTCCTGGACCAGGACTTGAACCCGTGTCCCCTGCATTGGCAAGCAGATTCTTAACCACTGCACCACCAGAGAAGCCCACAATCTTTATTTTAAAGTCTGTTTTGTCTGACATAAGTATTGCTACTCTGGCTTTCTTTGGATTTCCATTTGCGTAGATACCCATTTCCATCCCCTCACTTCCAGTACATATGTGTCTCTAGATCTGAAATGAGTCTCTTGTAGGAGGCATATATACTGATCTTGTTTTGTATCCATTCATCCATTCTGTGTCTTTCAGTTGGAGCATTTAGTCCATTTACATTTAAGGTAATTATCAATATGTATGCCATTTTGTTAATTGTTTTGGATTTTTAAAAATTATTTATTTATTTATTTGGCTGTGCCAGGTCTTAGTTGTGGCATGCAGGATCTTCATTGTGGCATGAGAGATTGTTTTAGCTGTGGCATGTGGGATCTTTTAGTTGCAGTGTGCAAACTCTTAGTTGTGGCATGTGGGATGTAGTTCCCTGACCAGGGATCGCACCCAGGCCCCCTGCACTGGGAGTGTGGAATCTTAGCCACTGGACCACCAGGGAAGTCCGTGGATTTGTTTTTGTTGGTCTTTTTTTCCCTTTCTAGTTTTGTTCTCTTCTCTTGTGATTTGATGACCATCTTTAGTGGTATATTTGGATTCCTTTATCTTTTTTTGTGTATATCTATGATAGATTTTTGGCTTGTGGTTACCATGAGGTTTTTGTATAGCAGTCTTTGTATATGCATGATTGTTTTAAGTTGCTGATCTCTTTATTTCAAATGCATTTTAAATACCCTGCATTTGTACTCTCCTCCTCTCATGATTACTGTTTTTCACATCATATTTCACATCGAATTGTTTTGTGTATCCCTTAACTGCTTATTATGGATACAGATGATTTTACTACTTTTGTCTTTTAACCTCCCTACTAACTTTGTGTGTGGATGATTTCCTACCTTTACTATATGTCTGCCTTTACTGGTGAGCTTTTTCATTCCATAATTTTTTTGTTTCTTGTTTCTTGTTGTGGCCTTTTCTTTTTCACCTAGAGAATTCCTTTAACAGTTGACGTAAAGATGATTTGGTGGTGCTGAATTCATTTTGCTTTTGCTTGTCTGTAAAGCTTTTGATTTCTCCATCAAATCTGAATGAGAGCCTTGCTGGGTACAGTATTCTTAGTTGTAGATTTTTCCCTTTCATCACTTTAAATATATCATGCCATTCCCTTCTGGTCTGCAGAGTTTCTGCTGAAAGATCAGCTGATAGCCTTATAAGAGTTCCCTTGTATATTATTTGTTGCTTTTCCTTTGCTGCTTTTAATATTCTCTCTTTAAGTTTTGTCATTTTAATTACAGTGTCTTGGCATGTTCCTCTTTGAGTTAATCCTGTATAGGACTCTCTGTGCTTCACTGGACTTGGGTAACTATTTCCTTTCCCAGGTTAAGAAGGTTTTCAGCTATTATCTCTTCAAATATTTTCTTGGGCCCTTTCTCTCTCTCTTCTCCTTCTGGGACCCCTTTAATGTAAGTATCAGTGTATGTGATGTTGTCCCAGAGGTCTCTTAAACACTCCTCATTTCTTTTCATTCTTTTTTCTGTTTAGCAGCAGTGATTTCCACTACTTTGTCTTCCAGCTCACTGATCCATTCTTCTGCCTCATTTAGTCTATTATTGATTCCTTCTAGTGTATTTTTCATTTCAGTTATTGCATTCTTCATCTCTGTTTCATTCTCTATATTTTCTAACTCTTTGTTAAAAACTTCTAACTTCTCACTCTGTATCTCCATTCTCCTCCCGAATTCTTTGATCATCTTTACGACCATTACTCTGAACTCTTTCTAGGGTAGACTGCCTATCTCCACTTCACTTAGTTCTTCTTCTTGGCCCTCTGTAGGAGGCGTCCTATGTATCCCAGCAGAGCACTCCCCTTGCATCACCCAAGCTATATGCTCTAGGGGTTCCCCCTAAGAGAGCTGCATGGGTCCTTCTGTTGTGGCAGGCTAACGATGAGGGTGGTCTGGTAGGCTTGGTTGGCCCCTAGTCTGAATAGGTTGCCAGGCCCTGGCTGCTGTTTAGTGGGGCCTGGTCACAAGGTGGCTGGCTGCAGAATCCTAGGGGGCCCCAGGGCTAGTGTTGGCTCACTGGTGGGTGGAGTCAAGGTCCTGAAGACTCTGGGGCTGCTGCCCACTCCCTGGCATGTGAAGTCAGATCCTGGGGTTAGTGCCAGACTACTGGCAGGCAGAGCTGGTTCCTGGAATCTGGCTGCAAGGCCCAGGGATTCCAGAGCTCATTATAAATCACTGGTGGAGTGGGGATGGTTCCTGACACAACGTGGGTGTGGGGTCTGGGGTGTCCTAAAGGTTGCACTGGCCTGCTAGTCAGCAGGGCCAAGGCCCAGATGGGCTCAGGGTAAGGTCGGGCCTGCTTTGTGGTATCACAGTTTTCTTGCTTCTGGTGTCTGCCCCCTGGTGGATGAGGCTGGTCTAGAGGCTTCTGCAGGCCTCCTGGCAGGAGGGGCCTGTGCCTGTTCACTGGTGGGTGGAGTTGGGTCTTGGCCCTCTGGTGGGCTAGGCCATGTCTAAAGGTGGCTATGGGCTCTTTAGTCTTTAGGCAACCTAAAAATCCAATATGTCAGCTACCAGGAGTGTTCACACAGCTAAATTTTCCCTAATATTCACAAGTGTCTATGTTCCCAGCATGAGTCACAGCTGCCCCCCTCCTCTCCAGGAGACACTCTGAAACCAGTAGGTACGCCTGGCTGAGGCTAATATCAAATCACTGCTTTTGCCCTGGGTCCCAGCACATGTGAAATTCTGTGTGTGCACTTCAAGACTGCAGTCTCTATTTCCCCCAGTCGTGTAGGGCTCCCGCAGTTAAGCCCAGCTGGCCTTTAAAGTCAAATGCTCTGGAGACTTGTCTTCCCAGTGCTGGACCCCTGGAATGGGGAGCCTGATGTGGAGCTCAGAACTCTCACTCCTGTGGGAGAACCTCTGAAACATAATTATTCTCCAGTTTGTCATTTGCCCACCTGGGGAGTATGGGATTTGATTACATTGTAAGTCTGCTCCTCCTATCCACCTTGTTGTGGTTCCTTCTTTATATCTTTAGTCGTAGATCTTTCCTGGTAGGTTTTGGTTCTTTTAAATCAATGGTTGTTCTGCAGATTTTGGTGTGCTCATGAGAGGACGTGAGCTCAGGGTCTCTCTACTCCACCATCTTGGCTGCTCTCCTCTATAATTCCACTTATTTCAATACTTCAAGAATTTCCAAAATGTCAGATCTGTGACAGAATATAGAACTATTATAGAAGATGACTTTTTATTCTATATGCTTATATTTCATTTATTTTACACTGGTTTATGCAGAAGTTATTCTGAAAAAGTTGTATTTAAATCAAACCTTTAAAATGAAAAATGAAATATTAAAGTTAAATGAATTCAACTGCGAACTGACCATTTAATGGACAGTTGTGACAAACCCTGCAGGCATCAATATCCATTCAACTTTTTTTTTTTTTTTTTGCGTGGTACGCGAGCCTCTCACTGTTGTAGCCTCTCCTGTTGCGGAGCACAGGCTCCGGACGCGCAGGCTCAGCGGCCATGGCTCATGGGCCCAGCCGTTCCGCGGCATGTGGGATCTTCCCGGACCGGGGCACAAACCCGTATCCCCTGCATCGGCAGGCAGGCGGACTCTCAACCACTGCGCCACCAGGGAAGCCCCCATTCCACTTATTTTTTAAGGTCACGTTTTCTTATGTAGGTTTGACTTTTTAAAAATGTTTTTAAGCTTTTCCTCTAAGATCAGTAACAAAGCAAGGATGTCTGCTTTCACCACTTCTATTCAACATAGTACTGGAAGTTCTAACAAGAGCAATTAAGCAAGAAAAAGAAATAAAATACATTCAAATTGAGAAGGATAAAATAAAATTATTTATGTTTGCAGATGACATGATCTTAAATGTAGAAAATCATAAAGATTCTGCAAAAAAAAAATAAATGAATTCAACAAAATAACAAAATATAAAATTAAAACTCAATAATGTGTTTCTATGCACTAACAGTGAAAGGAAATCAGGAAGACAATTCCATTTTCAGTAGCTTCAAAAAGAATAAATACTTAGGAATTAACCAAGGAAGTGAAAGACTTGTATAATGGAAACTACGAAACATTGCTGAAAAAAGTTAAAGGAGACATATATAAATGGAAACACATCCCATGTTCATGCATTTGCAAGACTTGGAAAATGTCAATAGAACTGACCCTTGAGCAACATGGGTTTGAATTGCATGGGTCCACTTACACGCAGATTTTTTTTCAATAAATATGTATTACAGTACTACATGATATGAAGTTGGTTGAAACTGTAAATGTGGAGCCTTGATTACAGAGGGTTGACTACAAAGTTATATGCGAATTTTCGACTATGTTGGGGGGGTGGCATCCCTAACCCCCCTGTTGTTCAAGGGTCAACTGTATTATCGAAAGCAACCTATAGATGCAGTGCAATCCCTACCAAAATCCCAATGATGTTTGCAGAAATATAAAAACAACCCTAAAATTCATATGGAAGCTCAAGGGACCCCAAATAGTCAAAGCAATCTTGAAAAAGAATAAACCTGAAGAACTCACACTTCCTGATTTCAAAACCTACTATATAACAAAAATAAGAGTTGGTTCTTTGAAAAGATAAACAAAATTGACAAACCTTTAGCTAGACTAACCACGGAAAAAAGAGACGAGAACCAAATCAACAAAATTATAAATGAGAAAGGAGACATTACAGCTAATACCACAGAAACAAAAAGGATCATAAGAGGCTACTATGAACAACTATATGCAAACAAACTAGACAACCTAAAAAAATGGAAAAAAAATCTTAGAAACATGCAACCAACCCGGACTGAATTAGGAAAAAACAGAAAATCTGAATAGACCAAACACTAGTAGGATACTGAATCAGTAATCAAAATCTCACAACTAAGAAAAGCCCAGTGCCAGATGGCTTCACAGGTGAACTTTAACAAACATTCAAAGAAGAATTAGGGACTTCCCTGGTGGTCCAGTGGCTAAGACTCTGTGCTCCCAATGCAGGGGGCCCAGATTCCACCCTTAGGTCCCACATGCTGCAACTAAAGATCCCACATGCCACAACAAAGATCCTGCATGCTGCAACTAAGACCTGGCACAGCCAAATAAATAAATATTTTTTTAAAAAAGAATTAACACCAATCCTTCTCAAACTCTTCCAAAAAATATAAGAGGAGAGAATACTCTAAAACACATTTTATGAGGCCTTATACCAAAGCTACAAAGAACACTACCAGAAAAGAAAACTACAGGACAATATCCCTGAAGAACATGGATGCAAAAACTCTCAACAAAATACTAGCAAACCAAATTCAGAAGCACATCAAAAATATCATTCACCATGATGAAGTGGGATTTATCCCTGGGATGCAAGGATGGTTCAATATATACAAAATCAATGTAATATATCAAATTAATAGAATGAATGAAAAAAACCCATATGATCATTTCAATAGATGCAGAAAAAGCATCTGACGAAACTGAACCTCCATTTATGGTTTAAAAAAACTCTTAAAAAACTAGCTATAGAAAGAATGTACCTAAACATAATAAAGGTCATATATAATAAGCCCACAACTAACATCACATCAATGGTGAAACACTTCCTCTAAAATCAGGAACAAGACAAGGGTGCTCACTCTCACCACTCCTATTCAACATAGTACTGGAAGTCCTAGCTAGAGCAATCAGGCAAGAAAAAGAAATAAAAGGCATCAGAATTCGAAAGGAAGAAAAAATTGTTCATATATGCAGATGACATCATTTTATATATAGAAAATCCTAAAGACTCCCCCCACCGAAACTGCTAGAATAAATGAATTCAGTAGTTGTAGAATATAAAATCAGCATACACAAATCAGTAGCATTTCTATACACCAACAATGAATTATCTGCAAAAGAAATAAAATGATCCCATTTACAACAGCACCAAAACAACAAAACACCTAGGAATACATTTAACCAAGGAGGTGAAATACCTAATCACTGAAAACTATAAGACACTGATGAAAGAAATTGAAGAAGACACAAATGAATGGAAAGGTATCTTGTGTTCATGGACTGGAAGAATATATATACGAGTTGGGCTTCGTTGGTGGCGCAGTGGTTTAGAGTCCTCCTGCTGATGCAGGGGACACGGGTTGGTGACCTGGTCCGGGAAGATCCCACATGCCGCAGAGCAGCTGGGCCCGTGAGCCATGGCCGCTGAGCCTGTGCGTCCGGAGCCTGTGCCCCACAGCGGGAGAGGCCACAACAGTGAGAGGCCCACGTACCACAAAAAAAAAAAAAAAAAAAAAAAAGTCTATACCACAAAAGCCATCTATAGAATCAATGCAATCTCTATCAAGATTCTAATGGCATTTTTTATAGAAGTGGAAAAAACAATCCTAACATTTATATGGAACCACAAAAGAGCCTCTAGAGTCAAAGCAATTCTGAAAAAAAATACCAAAGTGGGAGGCATCACCCATCCTGATTTCCAGCTATATTTTAAAGCTATAGTAATCATAACAGTATGGTATTAGCATAAAAAAGACACAATGGAAACAGACCAATGGAACAGAATAGAGGCTCCAGAAATAAATCCATGCACAAACAGTCAACCAAAATTTGACAAGGTAGTCAAGAATACTCACTGGAGTCTCTTCAACAAGTGGTGTTGGAAAAATTGGATATTCACATGTAAAAAAATGAAACTAGATCTCTATCCCTTACAAGAGTTAACTTGAAGGTGGTTCAAGATGACAACATAGGAAGATCCTGAAATCACCTCCTCCTTCAGACACACCGAATCTACAACTAAATTTGGGGTAATTTTCTTTGAAAAAGACCTACAAACTAGCTGAGCAACTCTTCACATTAGGCAAATGAGAAAAAGGAAACACGGAAGCACGTAGGAAAAGCTGAGACACAATCTTGCCAGAAACCCCACCCCTAGGGCAGTGACCCACAGTTGGGAGGGAACTCACAAACCTGGAGCTTCTCCCTGAGGAGCAAAAGGTTCCTACCTTACACGGGACACCACAACTTTTTTTTTTTTTTTGGCTGTGTTGGGTTTTGTTGCTGCGCGTGGGCTTTCTCTAGTTGCAGCAAGCGGGGGCTACTCTTTGTTGTGATGTGCGGGCTTCTCATTGCAGCGGCTTCTCTTGCTGCGGAGCACGGGATCTAGGTGCGCGGGCTTCAGCAGTTGTGGCACTTGGGCTCAGTAGTTGTGGCTCATGGGCTCTAGAGCGCAGACTCAGTAGTTGTGGCGCACGGGCTTAGTTGCTCCACGTCATGTGAGATCTTCCCAGACTAGGGCTCAAACCTGTGTCCCCTACATTGGCAGGTGGATTCTTAACCACTGTGCCACCAGGGAAGTCCCTGGACACCACAACTTTTAGTATCTGCACCTGAGAGACAAGCCCCCAAAACATCTGGCTTTGAAAACCAACGGGGCTCACATTCATGAGACCCTAAGGGCTGTAGCAAACTGAGAAATGACTCAGTTTGAGGGGAGTTGACTGTAAGCCTTTCCAGAGACCTCGAAGGGTGGGTGCCATCTCCATGCTCTTCCTCTTCTGCAACCCCAGAGCACCAGTAGAGCTCTTACACATGTCTGGTGCCTTGGACTTTGTGGTTTTCCCCCAGGGAATGCTTCTTGATCACCCGGCTCTGGTGGCCTGGGGGGCTTGTGTCCCTGAGACTCACAGCACAATAACAATTAGAGAGACAGTTCTTGGCAGACACCACCCCCAGGGCACTGTGCAGACAGCAGACTGAAACACACCCCCAGTCTTTCTGTGAAAGAGGCCCACTTGCTTGTCCTGGAGCTTCTGCCTGAGGGGCAGGCTTCAAGTCTGGCACACATCCAGGTGCCTACAGAGATGCTCTCAGGGAATGTAGGGCAGGGGACTCCGTCTTTATGTTCTCCCTCTGCCTTGTTCCAGCTTGCCTGTATCTCCCAGAGAAGAGCTTTACACTCATTTACAGCCCCAATTTTCGCAACTTTCACCAAGGGGACACCTCCAAACTGACGGACTCTGGTGGCCAACGGGGCTTATGCTTGCAGGTCTATAGAACTCTGCACAGTTGGATCCTTTATAATTGCATACTTAAAAGCTGCTGCCTGAGGGTCTGGCTTCCAATCAGCCTGAATCTAGGTGCTGAGATCCTCCTCTTTGAGACATGAACAGGTCTTGGCACATCCTCAACTACTGGGAGCCATTAAAAGTAAAATAAGCTTGCTTGCACAATCATAAAGGTTTGAAAGACAACCAAGAGCTAGGGCAAGTGTGAATGACAAAGTTCATCTTCTACATGTGGCCACTCCTTCAAGACGAAGAGAGGTGGCTGTTTTATCTAATGCACAGAAACCAACACATAGTCAAACAAAGTGAGGAAACAGAATATGTTCCAAATGAAAGAACAGGAATAAACCTCAAAAAAAAACCTTAATGAAAGAGATAAAGAATTGACCTGATAAAGAGTAATGGTCATAAAAATGCTCACCAAACTTGGGAGAAGAATAGATGAACATAGTGAGAACTTCAACACAGAGAAAATACAGAAATTAGCAAATAGAAGTCACAGAGCTAAAAAATATACTAAGTGCACTGACACTAGGGGGGTTCAACAGTAGACTAGATGAAACAGAAGACAAGACCTGTGAACTTGAAAACAGGGCAGTGGGACTCATGCAATCATATCAGCAAAAAGAAAAAAGAATTTAAAAAGTGAAGACAGGGAATTCCCCGGCAACCCAGTGCTTAGGACTCAGTGCTGTCACTGCCATAGCCTGGGTTCAGTCCCTGGTCGGGGAACTAAGATCCCACAAGCCACATGGCATGGCAAAAAAAAAACAAAAACAAAAACATGAAGACAGCTTAAGGAAATTATAGGACAACATCAAACACACTAACATTCTCATATAGGGATCTCAAAAGGAGAAGAGGGAGAGAAAGAAAGGTGCAGAAAAGTTATTTGAAGATAGAATGGTGGAAAACTTCCCTAGCTTGGGGAAGGAAACAGACGTCCAGGTCCAGGAAGCACGGACAGTTCCAAATAAGAAAAACATAAAGAGACCCACACAAAGACACATTATACTTAAAATGTCAAACGTTAAAGACAAGAAGAGAGTCTTAAAAGGAGAAAGAGGACAACAACTTCTTCTATATAAGGGAACCCCCATAAGACTATCAGAACCTTTGCAGGCCAGAAGGGAGTGGCACAATATATTCAAGGTGATAAAAGAAAAAAACTTCCTGGCAAAGTTAATATTCAGAACTGAAGGAGAGAGAGAGTTTTGCAGACAAGCAAAAAACTAAAGGAGTTCATCACCACCAAACCAGGCTTACAAGAAATAAGGGACTGCTTTACACTGAAAAGAAAGGGTGCTAATTAGTAACAAGAAAACATATGAAAGTATAAATCTCACTGGTAAAGGTAAATATATAGTAAAGATAGCAGACTATTCACTTATAAAGCTAATATGAAGGTTAAAAGATAAAAGTAGTAAAAATAACTATAACTACAGTAATTAGTCAAGGGATACAGAAAATAAAAGACGTTAAATATGACATCAAAAACAAAAAACTTTGGGAGGGAGTAAAAATGTAGAGCTTTAGAGCGTGTTCAAACTTAAGTCATCAACTTATAATAGACTGTAACAAATATAAGTTATTATATGTAAGTCTCATGGTAACCACAAAGCAAAAACCTGTAGTAGATACACAAAAGAGAGTGAGAAAGGAATCTAAGCATATTACTAAAGAAAGTCATCGAAGCACAAAGGAATAGAGCAAGAGATGAAGAAAGGAAGAGAGAGGAACTACAAAACATCCAGGAAACAATTAACAAAATGGCAATAAGTATATACCTATCAATAATTACTTTAAATGCAAATGGACTAAATTCTCCAATCAAAAGACAGAGCAGCTGGATAAAAAAACAAACAAAAAAAACATCCCAGTATATGCTTCCTATAAGAGACTCACTTTGGATATAAGGACATGTATAAACTGAAAGTGAAGAGATGGAAAAAGATATTCCATGCAAATGAGGAAACCAAAAGAAAGCTGGGGTAACTATACTTACATTAGACAAAATAAACTTTAAAGCAAAGACTGTAAAGAAGAATAGCATTACATAATGAGAAAGGAGTCAATCTGACAAGAGAATATAACATTTGTAAATATTTATGCACCCAACATAGGAGCACTTAAATTTATAAAGCAAATACTAACAGATCTAAAGGGAAAAATAGCCAGCAATACAATAATAATAGGGGATTTTAATACCCCAATTACATCAATGATCATCCAGAGAGAAAATCAGTAAGGAAACATCAGCTTTAAAGGACACTTTAGACCATACGGCATTAACAGATATATACAAAACATTCCATCCAAAAGCAGTGGAACATAAATTCTTCTTGAGGGCACATGCAACATTTTTCAGGATAAATCATATGCTACGCCACAAAACAAGTCTTAGTAAATTTAAGAATACTGAAATCATATCAAGCATCTTTTGTGACCACAATGGTATGAAACGAAATCAATTATAAGAAGAAAACTGGAAAATTCACAAATATATGAAGATTAACAACATGCTGATAAACCAGTGGGCTAATGAAGAAATCAAAAGTGAAATTAAAAATACCTGAGACAGGGCTTCCCTCGTGGTGCAGTGGTTGAGAGTCCGCCTGCCGATGCAGGGGACACGGGTTCGTGCCCCAGTCCGGGAAGATCCCACATGCTGCAGAGCGGCTAGGCCCGTGAGCCATGGCCGCTGAGCCTGCGCATCCGGAGCCTGTGCTCCGCAACAGGAGAGGCCACAACAGTGAGAGGCCCGCATACTGCAAAAAAAAACAAAACAAAAAAACCTGAGACAAATGAAAACTGAAATACAACATACCAAAATTTATGGGATGCAGTAAAAGCAAGTCTAAGAGGGAAATACAGTGATAAATATTTGCCTCAAGAAACAACAACCACCTCAAACAAATAACTTTATACCTCAAAAAACTGGAAAAAGAAAAACAAAGCCCAAAGTTAGTAGAAAGAAGGAAATAAAGATCAGAGTGGAAATAAATGGAATACAGACTAAAAAGACAAGAGAAAAGATTAATAAAACTAAGAGCTAGAAGTTGGTTCTTTGAAAAGATAAACAAAATTGGCCAACATTCAACCAGACTGACCAAAATAAAGAGAGGAATCAAAAAATAAGATCAGAAATTAAAAAGGAGACATTACAACTGATCCAAAGGATGGTAAGAGACTACTATGAACAACTATAGAACAAACTGGACAACCTAGAAAAAATGAGTAAATTCCTAGAAACATACAACCTTCCAAAACTGAATTATGAAGAAATATAAAACCTGAATAGACCAACCATTAATAAGGAGACTGAATCAGTAATCAAACACTTCCCAACAAAAAAAAGTCTAGGGCAAGACAACTTCACTGGTGAATTCTACCAAAACATTCAAGGAATAAGTATCATTCCTATTCAAACTCTTCTAGAAATAAGAGGAAGAAACACTTCCAAACTCATTTTATGAGACCAGCATTACCCTGATAATGCAAAACCAGATAAGGACGCTACAAGAAAATTATAGACCAATATCACTAATGAACACAGACGCAAAAATCCTCAATAAAATATGAGCAAGCCAAATTCAACTATACATTAAAATGATCATATCCATTATCAAATGGGATCATTCCAGGGATGCAATCATGGTTCAAAGTCTTCAAATCAATCAATGTTACACCACATTAACAAAATGAAGGATAAAAATCATACATGCAGAAAAAGCATTTGACAAAATTCAACATCTGTTTATGGTAAAAACTCTCAACCAAGTGGGTAGAGAGGAAATATACCTCAACATAATAAAGGCCATCTATGACAAGGCCACAGCTAACATCATACGCAATTGTGAAAAGCTGAAAGCTTTTTCTCTAAGATGAGAAACAAGATAAAGATGCCTACTCTCACCACTTTTTTTTCAACATGGTATTAGAAGTCCTAGCCAGAACAATTAGGCAAGAAAAAAAAATAAAAGGTATCCAAATCAGAAAGGAAGAAGTAAAACTGCTACTGTTGGCAGATGACATATTATATATAGAAAATCCAAAAGACCCCACCAAGAAAACTACTAAACTAATAAATGAATTCAGTAAAGTTGCAGGATACAATATCAATATACAAAATCTGTTGCATTTCTACAAACTAATAACTATCAGAAAGACAAATTAAGGAAATAATCCCATTTAAAATTGTATCAAAAAAGGGACTTCCCTGGTGGTGCAGTGGTGAAGAATCCGCCTGCCAATGCAGGGGACACAGGTTTGAGCCCTGGTCCAGGAAGATCTCACATGCTGCGGAGCAACCAAGCCCGTGAGCCATAACTACTGAGCCTGCAATCTAGAGCCCACAAGCCACAACTACTGAACCCGTGCACCACAACTACTGAAGCCCGTGTGCCTAGAGTCCGTGCTCTGCAACAAGAGAAGCCACTGTAATGAGAAGCCTGTGCACCGCAATAAGAGTAGCCCCCACTCACCACAACTAGAGAAAGCCCGCACGCAGCAACAAAGACCCAACGCAACCAAAAAAAAAAATATTGCATCAAAAAAAATAACATACTTAGGACTAAATTTAACCACGTAGGTGAAAGACCTATACACCAAAAACTATTAAGACATTGATGAAAGAAATCAAAGACACAAATAAAATGGAAAGATATTCCATGTTCATGGATTGGAAGAATTAATATTGTTAAAATGTCCAAGCTGGGGCTTCCCTGGTGGCACAGTGGTTGAGAATCTGCCTGCCAATGCAGGGGACACGGGTTCAAGCCCTGGTCTGGGAAGATCCCACCTGCCGCGGAGCAACTGGGCCCGTGAGCCACAACTACTGAGCCTGCACGTCTGGAGCCTGTGTTCTGCAACAAGAGAGGCCAAGAGAGTGAGAGGCCTGCGGCCGCAATGAAGAATGGCCCCCGCTCACCGCAACTAGAGAAAGCCCTCCCACAGAAACGAAGACCCAACACAGCCATAAATAAATAAATAAATAAATAAATAAATAAATAAATAAATTTATTAAAAAAAAAATGTCCGAGCTACCCAAAACAATATACAGATTCAATGCAATCCCTATCAAAATTCCAATGGCACTTTCCACAGAAATAGGAAAAAATAATCCTAATATTTATATGAAACTATGAAGACCATGAATAGCCAAAGAAATGTTGAGAAAGAAGAACAAAGCTGGAGGCATTATACTTCCTGATTTCAAACTATATTACAATGCGGTAGCAATAAAAATAGAATGGTATTGAATAAAAACATCACATATGTCAATGGAACAGAATAGAGTCCAGAAATAAACCCACTCATATATGGTCAATTATTTTATGATACAGGAGCCAAAAATATGCAATGGGGAAAGGACGTTCTCTTCAATAAACGGTGTTGGGAAAACTGGACAGCTACCTGCAAAATAATGAAACTAGACCCCTATCTTATACCATACACAAAAACTAACTCAAAATAGATTGAGTTGAATGTAACACCTGAAAACAATAAAATTCTTAGAAGAAAACATAGGCAGTAAGCTTCTTAACATCAGTCTTGGCAATGACTTTCTAGATCTGACACCAAAAGCAAAGGCAACAAAAGCAAAAATAAACTCAGACTAAAAAGGTTCTGCACAGCAAAGAAAATCATCAACAAAATGAAAGGCAACTTATGGAATGGAAGAAAATATGTGCAAATCATATATCTGATAATGGGATTAAAATCCAAAATATATTAAAAAAAACTCATACAACTCAACAGAAAAAAACCCAAATAATCCAATTTAAAAAATGGGCAAAGGACCTGAACAGACATTTTTCCAAAGAAGATATATGGATGGCCAACAGGTACATGAAAAGATGGTCAGCATCATTATAATCATTAAGGAAATGCAAATCAAAAACCCGAGAGATCACTTCACACCTGTTAGAATGGCTAGATTCAGAAAGACAAGAGATGACAAATGCTGGCAAAGATGTGAAGAAAAGGACTCCTGTGGACGGTTAGTGGGACTGTAAACTGGTACAGCTGCTATGGAAAACAGTACGGAGGTTCCTAAAAAAATTAAATATAGATTTACCATACGATCCAGCAATCCCACCTCGGGGTATATACCCAAAAGAACTGAAAGCAGGGTCTTGAAGTGATACTTGTACACCCATGTTCACAGGAGCATTATTCACAATAGCTAAAACATGGAAGCAACCCAAGTGTCCATCCACTGATGAATGGATAAGCAAAATTCAATATATACATACAATGGAATATTATTCAGCTTTAAAAAGGAAGGAAATTCTGCAATGTGCTACAACATGGTTGAATCTTGAGGACATTATGCTAAGTGAAATAAGCCAGTCACAAAAAGACAGATACTGTATGATTCCACTTAGAGTAGTCAAAATAATAAAGACAGAAAATAGAATTAGGTTTGCCAGGGGCTAGAGGGAGGGAGAATGGAAAATTATAGGTATAGAGTCAGATTTACAAGATGAAGAGAGCTACGGGGATGGATGGCGGTGAGGACTGCACAACAAAGTGAATGTATTTAATAAAATTAATTAAATTGTACTCAACTGTGCACTTAAAAATGGCTAAGATGGTAAATTTTATGTTGTGTATTTTAACACAAAAAATTTAATTGTGAAATTAACATATGCTCATCATAACAAAAAGTAATTACAGACATTAACAAATACCCAGTCTCCCCCCCTCCTCAAAGTTGTACTAATTATTTAAGCTCCTATCAAATTACAGAGAAGCCATTAGCTTACATTGCTGAGCCAGCATTTTCTGAGAAGGGGAGAAAATTCCTTCAGCAGAATGAAGAGCATAATTAAAATACTACTTCTGTCTAAGAAGCAATGTATAAAGTAAAGAAATTATTTCTCATGCAGAAATGAACAAGAAAAATATGTAAGTCTCAGACACATGGACTGAAAGCCAAGGTCTGGAGGGACAGGCAGGGGATAGAGGGCTACTGCTGAGCGTTTAGTAGATGGCCTGTGTGTTTGCTTCCTGAAGCTTATGCCCCAACCCGATGGAGACTTAGGGGAAACAACTCTTATTAAAGTAGTGGTAGCAGGGGGCAAAAGATGAGACGACAGTGAGGAAGATACCTTTATAGACCCTTTTACATGCATCACCTGAACCTCAAAATTACTCTGTAACGTCATACAGGGAAAATGTTCTTATTCTGATTTTATGGAGTAAGAGGATTTCTAGGAAGTGCCTCGTCCAGGTCATCCAGCCCTTTGAAGCCTTCCACGCCTGCAACCTGGGCACCATCCAGTTTACCTGACACGCTGCCTCATGTAGGAACAATCATGCTGCGCCAGCTCCTTCTGAATGGGGTGAGATGGGGTTGAGCCAATGAACTGCTGATGCATCAATGATAATGAATCAACACAGCAGCTAACTGAGCCCAAAACAGAAATTCCTGACGTGTTTGTGGCGCAGGGACTGTCAGTATCCCCTGGTGACAAATTCTCTCCCCAGGAAGGGAAATGTCTTACCACAAATGTCAGAAAGCATCTGTCCAATGTATTTCTCAGTGTGAGAAAGATTATGCTTATCAAATAACTTTTTTTTTTTTTTTTTTTTTTTTTTTTGCTGTTCACGGGCCTCTCACTGTTGTGGCCTCTCCCGTTGCGGAACACAGGCTCTGGACGCGCAGGCTCAGCGGCCATGGCTCACGGGCCCAGCCGCTCCGCGGCATGTGGGACCTTGCCAGACGGGGGCACGAACCCGCGTCCCCTGGATCGGCAGGCGGACTCTCAACCACTGTGCCAGCAAGGAAGCCCTTATCAAATAACTTTAAAGATCACCTCCTTGTCTTTCCAGAAGAGTTGGAGTCAATGTGAAAAAAATTTTGCGTGCACAGAACGGGGCTTCTAAACAGAGATGGGCATAGATACACATTTTACCTATTTTCCAACTGATTTTACAATATAGGCAATTAAGTAATCAAGGAATTAATGAATTTCTGGTGCACAAGAAAACCACATAAGCTCGAAATTTTAGTTCTTCTGCAGTCTCCCGCTTTCTTTTCTGTCACCCTGACTTCCTCACTTCTCTTTAGCGACCCCCCAGCCGACTTGGTTACTGGGGCCACAATCTCACCCCCTCTCACCAGCTCAACAAGATACTGCACAACTCGGCTGCAATACTACATTTCACCGGTAGATGTCGCAGCCCTAACACTTGACAGAGTCTACGTTCACATTACTGACAAGCAAACCAGCAGTCATTTAGCGCCTACTGTATACTCGCCGACAATTATGCTAGGCGCTTTCAGGTCAATACCGCACCGGTGGGCTCATCTGGGAAACGAGTGAGGATTCGATTCGTTAAATCGTATAAAGTGTTTTGCATAATGACTAAATCGTAGTGTCAAATTATTACCGGCCCAAGGTGAGGCGGCGGAGACCACCCGGGGTCCACCGCAGCCGTCTCAGCAGAGAGGTCGGCGTCTGGGCCCAGGGCTTGCTTTCCATTCAGTTGGGGCACTTGTCCTTTTTCCTGTCGCCTACCACCAAGCTGCTGGTACGTCCTCCAAGTTGGGATCCGGAATTTGTCTCCCCTCTGGCAAAGTGGCGGTGGTGTTGGTGGGTGGAGGAAAGGGTGTCACAGCTGGGGCGGGTCCAGGTCGGGGCAGCCTCATCACCGCTTTCCTGCGGGCACTTCTAAAAGGCGGGCAGCCTGGGAGGTGGCACGGTGGGGCGCAAGAGGTCGCGCTCCTAAGGTCTAAACTCAATACAAACTTTCCTCCTTTGACTTCCGGGCCTGCGCTCTACCTGCCCGCGAGACCGACCCCAGCACCTGAGGCACGCGGGCTTGGCCCTACCGCCACGGAGCCGGGCGGGGCCTCGGCAGCACCTGGGAGGCTGCACTTTCCTGGGGCCGCCAGTCTCGGGCTGGTGGGTTTCGCTGGGCCCCCAGCGTACCCGGGTCGACTTCGGCGGGCAGGGCGCCCCGGTCACCCGCCTCCCGGGGGAAGCGCAGGCCGGGACCCACGCTCCAGCGCTCCGGGCCGCACTTGGCGCTGGGGCCCTGTGGCCGACGCACACGCGCAGAGAGGAGCCAAGTGCTGGGGCCCCAAGCGCGCGGAGGCTGCGCTCGGCGTAGGCGCGCGGCGGCCGCCCCAGGTGCCGGCAGCCGGGTCGCCCCCTCCCCCTACGCACGTGCGGGCCGCCGCCCCCTCCTGGCGACCCGCGCAGCCGCGCCCGCGCCCGGGCGCCTGGCCCCGGCACCGCGAGGCGGCGCGCCAACCGCCCAGGGCCGCCGAGGGGCGGAGCCGCTGTCCGCATTGTTCCTCCCCGAGCGGCGGGCCCTCCCCTTCCCCCAGTCCCGGGCGGGGCGCGGGGCCGCCGAAGCCGCGGAACGTGGGCTCGCGCCCCGCCTTTGTCTCCCGGGCGCGAGCCGCCGCAGCCCCGCGCCCGCCGCTCGCTGCCAGAGCCGCTTTGTGACGCGGCGCGGGGGACGGGGACGCGGGGCGCGGACCCGGCGGGCGCAGCCTCAGCATGGACGTGACCGTCTCGGAGCTCATGGAGCTCTTCCTGCAGAGCCCGCTGGTGACCTGGGTGAGTGTGCCCGGCCCCTCGCCCCATTGTTGGGGCACTAGCTCCTCTCCCGCCCGCCTGCAGTCGCAGCAGACCCGACCCGGCTGGGGCCCCGGAAAGCTCTTGGACGCAGAGGATTCATCAGGTGCCCCCGGCCGGTCATCAAGTGTCCCGGAGTCCGGGGGTATTTCCAGCTCTGGAGCCGGCGCGCCCGGTGCAGGACCCCGCCGCGCTCTCGGCCCGGCTAGGGGCTGAGCGGGTACACCTGTTCCCACCGGGGCGTTGGGCCGGAGGCCCTGGAGCGACACTCTTCCGGTGCTCACCCTGGCCCCCCATGGCTTTGACCATTCGAGAAAAGGACCTATTCCCCAAAATATCCTCGTGTAGTTTCTGAACCCCTGAGACCAGCGGGTGGATGGCGGTGGGGATTAGGGGGTTCCCAGTGAGAACGTGTACAGGCTGCGCTGGGCGCACTGATTTCCAATGGATTTGAGACGTGAGAAATTTATTGAAAAGTCCCTTTTATTTTTTTTTCCCCCTCTGACACGCCGGAGAAAAGTGGCGAGGAAGTTTTCTTTTTGCTGTCTCGCGTCTGTTGCTTGGCGCGGGGAGGGGAGCGAGGCCCTGGAGAAGGGAAGGGTGCTGTTGAAGGGTGGGTGGTCTTGGGTGACCCCCTCCTGCCCACAGGGGCTCTGCCCGCTTGGAGAGCTTTAGACTGTGCGCGTGGAGGTGACTTTTCCTGCCTTTCTCTCCGCGTCCCCTCCCCGCAGGTGAAAACTTTTGGCCCCTTCGGAAGCGGCAACCAGGACAACCTGACAATGTACATGGATTTAGCGGACGGCATCTTTTTGAACCAAATCATGTTGCAAATGTAAGTTATATTCGGGGAGGAAGGAAGGAGGGAATGATGCCTCAGCAAGTCGAACTTTAAGGTTGTAGAAATGGAATGTGAAGTTGCAGTGGAGGGTTCTTTGCACGTCGGGCCACTGGTTATCTCAGCATTAACGTGTCTTTTCGTCGTTTGTGGGGTATGGAGAACTCCAGAACAGTGGGTTGGCAGCTTGTTTGATGAAAGGAATTTGAAATTGAGTGACTGTCATCCACATGGTGTAGATAGTGCAGTTGACTTCGAACTCAGGGACTTGATTGTTGTTTGAGTAATGACACGAAAAAAACCCTTTCTTTTTGGGGGCAAGGAACTGTAACGGAGAGTGTCTGGTTACAGGAAATGTCGGGTGGGACCAGAGCATCCGTGAGTGACTATAAAGTTTCATTCGAGGTCAGGACGCCTGTGTTTCTGAGCTCCCCTTCATCTTCCATTTTCGGTTGCCCCAGAGCAAGTACAGTTGGTGAAGTCCCTTCTCAGGAACTGGATCGAAAGTCACTGTGTTGGGAGAGGCGCAGGGAGCCAGAATACTGTGGTGCTGTTTGTCTTGAAGCTTAAACAGGGTCTTGGTGGAAGTTACACTTGCTAGCATGTTGGTCTGACCACATCCTTTCCTGTTGCTGAATTCTGCAGAGCCTGTCTGATTGACAGCCTGCCACATGTAGGTGTTGGCTCCTGCCGCTGCTTTCTGTTTTTAACTCACGAACTGCAAGGAACATATTGGCACTGAGTGTCGGTATGATTCACAGGCACTGGAAGCAAAATAAAACATCCTGATGTTCTCTGTGGATCAGGCCCTTATGCTCACCTACTCACCTGCAACTAAGCAAGTTGTCATACTGGAGCATGAACCCCTTAGCTGATGAGAATCAGCTTCGTTTTTGGCCCGCGTGGGAGGAGTAACAGTCAGCTTTGGTATATTCAGAAAGTGGTTTAAATACATCTACCTACAAAGATCTATTTTAAAAAATTTCCCGAGAACATTGCTTCTTTGGTTTAAGAAGTTACCTGATGTCGTGCTCTGGGAGAGACATCTCAGTCTTAATGTTTTTTTTGTTTGTTTGTTTTTTTAAGGCACTACCACTGGTACCAGTCTTGAGTTTGATTAGATTCTAAAGAGACAAATCTGTTGTCAACTTTGGCAGCACGTCTCCGAGAACATTGGTGAGAGGGAGTTTTCCTCGGGTTGTCTTGTGGCATATTCAGGTTCTGGCACCTCTTCCCCCCTCATCCTGTTAGACCCCGAAAATTGCTGGATTCCATGGGTACAGCAACTAGTGAAACTTAGAGCTGTCCTGTTTAATTAAAAAAAAGCAGCAGTGTCCCCCAGCCTTTTCATTCAGCTTTTACACCCAGGCGAGGGGAGAACAAAAGCCCTGGGACTGTTTCTCTTTCTTCCCTGACCTTTGGAATTCCTGAAGCGTTTACCACTTGCCTGTAAATCAGGAAACCCTGTTGGACCATTCCTTTGAGAAATGCCAGCTCATCACTTGTTCACACTCGGCTCGCGGCTAAATTCAGTTTGAAGGGCTTCTCCCTTTCCCTTGACACTTTTAAACGTTATTTTCTCCTCTGTGCTTCACCGAGGTAATCGTGCTGGAAGTGGGAACTGATATGTTTGCAGCTCTTCAGGCCTCAAGCAGTGCTTCTGGGTCCTCTGGCCAGGGTTGGACACCGAGGAGGGGACAGTGGGGAAGACGGGTGGCTTTCCAGAAGGAGGAAATCAAGGAGGGAGAGGCACAGGCAGCGCGCAGTTTACTGACTGAGTGATCGCAATGATCCTGCTCCAGGTGACAGAAATCAGAGCATTGTTTGCTCTTGAAAGTGGGCAGGGCTTGACTGGAAAGGGGGCACGAGTGAACTTCTGAGGGTGGTAGAACTGTTCCATCTATTGATTGGAGTAGATTTCATCTTTCAAAACTCATCAAGGTGTAACTTAAGATATATGCATTTCACCCTAAATGTAAAAGTTACCTCAAGGGGACTTCCTGGGTGGTCCAGTGGTTAAGACTCTGTGCTTCTAATGTAGGGGGTGCGGATTCGATCCCTGGTCGGGGAACTAAGATCCCACATAAAAAATTACCTCAAGAAAAAAACAACGAATTTCAACCCTAGTGTTGAAAGCCTAGATAGCCAGCTTGGGTTCAAATCCTAGGTCTCTCTCATGCATGCTTTGTGACGCTGGGCACATCACTCAACCTCTCAGTTTCCTCACCTGTAAAGCTGGAGGGAAAGTACCTTCCTTAAGAGATGGCTGTGAGGATTAAATGATGTTAGTAATTAGCACAGTGCCTGCCACTTAATAGGTATTGGCGTTGGTTATGTAGTTATGTATCCACCTTCTTAATCCAGAAAGGATTTGGGCACCCCCTAAGAGTTCTTTTTTTTTTTCCTTTTCTGTCTACTTTTCTCCTACATTCCTAGTCTCCTAGATTACCGCATACTTCTTAGCCTTAGCTCTCTCCCAACAAGATCTAGGGCAAAACTGGACTCTGGGACCCATATCCTAGCCCCACATCTAATACTACTTGAGCCAAGCCTGTTTTCACTTCTCCCAAGTGGAGGCATGTTAGCAGGTGGGTGATAAGGCTGTTCTGCCGTATCTCCCATGCTAGTAACCCCAGCTGTGTTCAGTTCACCTATTTTGATAAATTCTCTCCAAGTTGGTAGGACCTGAGAAAATTGCAGAGAGCAGTGTGCTAACCTGTTGCTGGAGCTCAGATAAGAGGCGTGTTACCTAACACTTCAGAGCCATATGGAGGCTGGCTGGGGGTCACGTGACTGCACCTGGGCATTGTCTCTGGCAACTGAAGAAGGCTGCGGTAGTAGTCTCTGGGCCCTGGCCTCCTAGTGACATCAGTGCCTGGAAGCTGGAAAGCCCTGTGGGCTCAGCTTTCAGGGGAGGCCCAGGTCTAGGAGAATTCCTGAATGAAAGTGAGGCATTGAGTGGCGTGGATGGAGATGCTTGGGAAAACTCGCTGAATAGCTCCTCTGTAAATGCAGTGTCTCTGGGTACCTACTGGTAGTCAAGGGAAAAACTAGGTGTCTGATTCACTTTGGACACATTTTTCACGGTCTCATAGGAAAATCAAGAGCTTCGACTCTAGCATCAGGTAGACAAGTTCAAATCCTCCCTCTGCCACTTACAGTGCTCTTATCTTGGGCAAGTTACTTAAACTCTCTAAGCCTCAATCTCCTGATTTGTAATAAGGGGGATGGTATTTTATGGATTTGGGGAGGATTAAATAAGATTATGCATCATGCATGTATAGGAAATGCCCAACAAATGTCAATCATCATTATTGTTAGCGTGCAGCCCAGAGCTGGGTTTGTGTGTGTGCCCACGTGCGTGTGATGGTGTACATCTGTGTACGTGAGAGTGGACACCTGAACTGATGCAATGGCTGTTGAGTTCAGCTGAGAACTTAGGACTGGCTGGGGCTGAGAGCTTGTGCCTAGGCAAGGCCTGCGTTAAATCCAGCACTGTTTGCTTTGTTCAGACTCCTTTCTAACCCCTTGTACTAGCTGCAAAATTATGGATAATATATTAGTTATTCAGAAGTTGGAAATAGCCTCAGACCAATGCGAGAGTTTCTTAGGCTTCTCAAAAGCGTTTGAATGATCATTTTTTTCCTTAGTGTGCTGGAAGAGGAGTTATGTTCCCATTTTGCAGATGTAAAAGCTGAGGATAAAGGGGCAGATACTGATTAGTTGAATGAGTTTGTGTTGGTGCTAGAGAGTTGGAGCAAAAAAGATTTTTACTCATGAACTTGAGTGATATTCTTTCATGGCTGCAGCATATGACACTCTTCATGGGGCCTTTGAGTCTGTAAAAAATTACACAAAAACATTCACGTTTGTTGGAGGGAGGTCGGAACATACAGATGAGCAAAACAAACATTGCCTATAATTTTACCATGACGAGGTAGCAGAATTAATATTTTGGTGTTTCCCAGATATTGTCTATGGTATATACGTATAATATATGTTCCTAATGTACTCTTATACAAATTTGGCCTCAGGCTACTGTTTAACACCTTTTTTTATTAACCTGTGATAGATTATCAACATCTCCATCATCTGTATCAGACATAGTTTCTCCATTCAGGGTTTTTTGGATTCAGTTTTAAATTTAGGAAGTCTTTGGAATATGATGGAAAGTTGGGGGCTGGCCTTTTCACAAAGGAGGGAGGCAAGGTTGCTATATATCTAAATTATAGTTCTCTTTAAAATTTTAGGGAGAGTTGATTTCTTTTTTTCAAGTTAAGTTTTTATCAGGAGGAGGCCCCGGGGGCCCACACTTTGGACTTGTATCTCTCCAAGTTCGGACAAGCTACCAGATGCTTTGTTGCACCCTTGTCTCTCTCCTGTCCTCTGACATCCTGATGTGGGGCTGTGTGGCTTTGCTTTCTAGGGCTGTCATACAAAGAAGATCCTTATTCTCAATCATGGCTTTCAGGGAAACAGTCTTGCCGTGGTTCTTTGATGTCCTCTTCCTGTGATCAAGAACCAGGTACCACGTGTGCCAGTGCGGACCTGGCCTCCCTAGAATGATAACCTTTTAGCGCTGGAAGGATCCTGTGGTCATCTTGCAGATGAGCACAGTGGGGCCCAGAGAACTTTGGCCAGTCCTGGCCCCATTTCCAAACCAGAATCAGTAGCTCCTAACCCACTTGCTGCTGAGGGACAGGTCGGGATTACACAGTGCTGGGCAGAGTGGGGATAGGCCTTCCTTCACCATAATTGACTTTTGTTCGATTTGTTTCCTAATCTCTCTTTACCCTGAGAGCCTGATTTAAAGGAGGGAGTGCTAATGATCATGATAATTAGTCTAATTATTCATATAGAACCCCCTCCCCAACCCCCGTCACCTGACAGCCTCCCAGGCCCTGACCCTGGATCCTGGGTGTGAGTTGTGCCATGACCTGTGCAGTGAATGTCCACATGTTTGCCAAGGTCTTCCAGCTTCTGGCACTCCTCAGGGGGTCCCCATCTGACTTAATGAAAGCTGGGACTACCGTAACAACAAAACAGAAAAAGCCCTGCATGTTCTCGAAGTTCTGCTATTTTAGGAAGCATGTTTGTTACTTGATGAAATTGCTTCTCATCTCTTAAGGTGTCTGTAGTAAAGGGAAGAGAACTGCATCCTTGAGATAAATTACTTTGTCGTGCTAGGTGCACTTCTGTAGCTAAAATGCCTTTGTGGTTTCAATTCTGAATGCCTCCTCTGCTGCTAAATTAATTGCCACTGAACTGTTAACCTTTATTTTCTCAGTAATGAATGGCTCCAGAAGAAACATGTAACATGTAAGTGGCTTGGCCAGATTCTAGTACTGTGTGGGGACAATAAGAAACATTGTCCCCGGGCTTCCCTGGTGGTGCAGTGGCTGAGAGTCTGCCTGCCGATGCAGGGGATACGGGTTCGTGCCCCAGTCCAGGAGGATCCCACATGCTGCGGAGCAGCTAGGCCCGTGAGCCATGGCCGCTGGGCCTGTGCGTCCGGAGCCTGTGTTCCGCAACGGGAGAGGCCACAACGGTGGGAGGCCCGCGTACCGCAAAAAAAAAAAAAAAAGAAACGTTGTCCCAGGACGGTTGAAAAGAGGTCCTCTGGTTGTCCCAAGGAGCCCATGTGACTGTTTTAGGAGATACACGATGATTGAATAAAGTTCATGGCTGATTATTGCATGTGATTCATAAAGGGGTTTGCATATACACAATACAGTGTAGGGACTCATAGTGTTGATATCAAATATTTACTTAATGGTTGAATTTTAAACAGCTTGTGTTATTAAGAAATTGTGCTTATAGTGGCATTTGAAATAATTTCTATTTTTTTCCTGTTTGTCAACTTTGTATAAATTATTGGCTTTGAATGAGCTGAATGGCATTGAAATTGATTTGCTTAACTCCCCAAATTCCCCTTCTTGTGCTATCATCATCATCATCATCATCGTCATCATCATCATCATCATCGTCATCATCATCATCATCATCATCGAGGGGCCCGAGTACCGAGAAAGGAGGAAGAGGCCTGTCTCTCCTCCATCACAGCAGCCCCTGGGAGGCTCAGCACCCTTAGCACAGGGCTCGGATGACAGAAGAAACTGTGAAGACAGCCCTCATTTGAATGAAACATCCTTTGTGGTGCCTTGGGACAGTCGAATGGCAGGGAGGGCTATGTTAGGAAAAGCTGTGTGGGGTACATGGGGAGAGGGAAGAGAAATCCGTTCCGTTGAGTCTGTGCTCTTCAAATAGGAGATATTTTTGACACTGAGAATTTTTGAGAAATGTCCTGTATGTAGATGAGTGAAATTATAAATCACTTAATTCAGATTCCTAGTTTCATCACAAGCAGACCTGACTTTTGCCTGAGATTGGAAAATAAATGACCCTTTGGGGGTTTCCCACATGAATTATTTGTGTCTCTTCACATTTCTCTTAGAGTGTGTTGTACATCACGTAGTATCGCATACTCATGGTGGTGGTTTTTTGAGATAGAATTGTGCCCCTGGCATGTAAATCACAGGCAAGAGCAATTCGGTGACAGGCAGGAGACCGGTTTGAAATGGAACATTAATGATTTTACTGGTTTAGGAAGTCAGAAAGTGTACTATTTTCCCCTTTTCCATCTTTCTTGATATTTCACGTATTTTGCTCTGGTCAGCTTTGAATCCTTTTTAATCTTCAAATATATTTGGGGGTAGGTTATTGATGTTTACACAGTGCCACTTTTGGGTCTGCACCGACACTTGGTTGTTTATGGGTGCTCTGGGGCCAGAAATAACATTGCTTAAGGGCCGGTGGGGGGCTAGGTGCTTGGGGGGGACAGGAGGTGATGTGGCTCCCTGGAGGTCCACGGCTTGGCAGTGTGGCAGAATTAGGACTTGACTTGAGCCACTCTGTCACAGCTGCATAGTAACCTAGGCTTGGAGTGGACCGAACGCGCAGTAGCGGCTGGGGTAGGATGGGGTGTGACGGATGCTGGGAGATGCAGTTTTCCATTCCCGTTTTTCTCCCCCTAGAGATCCCAGGCCAACAAATCAGCGCATCAACAAACACGTCAACAATGATGTGAATCTTCGCATTCAGAACTTGACCATCTTGGTGAGAAACATTAAGACCTACTACCAGGTAAGGCGGGCCCCCCCGCGCCGCCCTCCCTGGGTTCTGTGCGTCCGGCAATACCGTCATTTGAACGGTTTCCCCACAGGAAGCCGAAAGGAAACGGTGGTCAGGCATCTGCTTGTTGAAACTTGGTGTGTTTGCACATGCATCCCTTTTTTTGGCATTGTGAGAAGGGTCAGAGGTGGGATGGCTCTACTTTGTCCAGGGAATGTTCTTTGAGCCGTGTGCAAAGCATCGTGCCTGGTGCTGTGAGGGCCCCAGAGACGAGCCTTGGTTCGCAGCCACGGCCCAAGCACACAGTCGAGTGGGGACTGGCTGGCGCGGGCTCTGGGAGGGGCAGCCTGACACGGTTGTCACCCACAGCTCCGTGAGTCTGTACAGGAGTGATTCAAAGGGTTGAGGGAGAGAAGGGACCACAGAAGGGTTATGTTCAGGCCAAATATATAATCAGTGAGCGCCCAGCTGGCAGACAGGAGCGCCGGGTTCACAGTATGGGATGTCTGCTTGTGAAATGCTCCCCATATCCCATTAGCAGGTAGTCGGTGGGGTCAGACAAGAAGGCCCAAAGGGGAAAGGGCTGTGAAAATCCCCATCCCAGCCTCGGGAAGGTTGGGTGAGAATCTTGGATGATGTTCATGGTCTTTAGATAGCCGGCATTGATGGGAAACAGATTTAAACTTTGCACCTCAGAGCCCTGATTGTCAAACTCAGCAGTGAAACTTTTTCCCCCGTATGATTTTCTTGAGTCCCCAGGTGAAGCCCTAGCAACTCTGATTGACTTGAGGGCTGGGGGACTCTAGCGCCCTCAGCTCAGCCCCTCTTTCTCCAGGGCATCTCTGTGGGTTCCCACGGCCCCAGGGAACACAGTTTGAGAATCACTGCTCAAGAACCAGTCCCTTCCAGATTCATACTGGGGTTTCACTGAGCCCTCTGCCTCTGAGACCTCCCCTAGCACTCAGCTTCCGGGGCTGTAACTTAGTCTTGGTTCTGGGGCCTGGGAGCATCTTCAGAGTCATGAGGTCCCTGTCACCAGGAGGAAGCCCTCCACCCAGCTGTGGCTTCCCTCTCTGCCCTCATGCAGTGGTGCTGGTTCTGAGGTCACTGGCCAGGCGGCCAGGTGGAGTTTGCATTGTGGCATTGGACTGGGTGCTGGGTCCAGTTCCTGCAGAGGGCTGTGGTTGCTGCTGGATTTGAAAAAAAGGAGGGAAAAGGAGGGAGTGGACAGTGTCTTGGGTTTTCTGAGATGATTATTTCCATTTTCCTCCCACTGGGGTCGGGGTACATGAGAGGGGGCTTGGGGTGCTGGGATGATTTGCTTGTGCGGCCAATTCAGCAAGCCCCTTGTGCTCATTCCATGGCCCGTTGGTGGCACAGCACTGTGGACACTCCAGGAGGCCTTTGGGAGGCTTAGCACCAGGCCCATGCTTTAGTAACAGATGCCAGCTGTGCTGAGGAGGGGTCCGGGGGTGAGGGAGAGCCCTGTGAGAACTGGATCTATAGGGGTGACGGGGGTTTGTTTCCTTGCTGAGGAGAGCCCCTGTCAGGGCTGGGCATGCTGTCAGCAGGTGGGTCCCAACTAGTGCTTCCCTCATGACAGCCATAGTCAGGGGAAACGGGTGCTGTCAGTGAACTTGGGCCTGGGCGTGGAGGTGGGGGGCTGCCTGGTGGCCATGGTGATTGTTTAGCAGCTACTCGGGGCTTGATCTCTGGCTGCAGGCACCATTCATGGTAAGCAGTGCTTTCGATGCTGTGTGCTAAGTGCCAGGGGAAGCAGGTGGTGCTAATAGTTGGAGACAAGACCCCTAATTCTGGACAGGTGAGTCTCCTGCCCCAGGTGTGGCTGGGAGGTGGTAACCTTCCCTGCCAGCACTGGGGTGGAGGTGAGGTTTCTGGCTCTGTACGCAGCATGGAACAGTCAGGTGCTTGCTGCAAGCTGTTTGGCCTGGCAGGTGCTGCCCTCTGGGCTTGGCGGCCCAGTAGGACACATGCTGGTGGCACTCAGCAGCTCTGACAGTCCAGTCTGGGCCGGCCAAAGGGCTTGAGACCCTCTGCTTGGAGGTAACGTGCCCCTCTTAGGGCACTGTGCCGAGTTCCAGAAGATGGGAGACAGTCACAGGAAGGAAACGATCACTAGTCTATTCTCAGGGCCCAGAAAGACTTATGGGTAGAAAAGAGGACCCTGCATCCTTGTTCTGTTTCTGCGCTTTAGCTCTTTGAGGGCAGGGCTGCTGTGTATTGGCAGCCTCAGCTCCAACCTGGAGCAAATGTTTGCTGAAAGCACTTGCTAAAGGCCATGAGCTGTCCCTGACCCTCAGCCAGCCCTGCTCACTTGGAGGAAGCTGGCAGGACACTGCCCTTTGGGCTGACACAGCTTAGGTGTGGGCAGTGTTCTGTTGTGTATTTTTTCCTTCCAACTTATAATAAAATAAAGTTTAGTTCTGGTTATATAAGTAATATGTGCTCTTAATAAACAGCTTAGAAAACAAACAAGTAGCAAGAAGAAAAGAACCACTCATAACCCCACCACCCAGAGACAATCACTATTAACATTTTTAGAGCTTCCTTCCAGTTTTTGTGTGAATAGTTTTTTTTGTTTTTAACATCTTTATTGGAGTATAATTGCTTTACAATGGTGTGTTAGTTTCTGCTTTATAACAGTGAATCAGTTATACATATATCCCCATATCCCCTCCCTCTTGAGTCTCCCTCCCACCCTCCCTATCCCACCCCTCTACGTGGTCACAAAGCACCGAGCTGATCTCCCTGTGCTATGCGGCTGCTTCCCACTAGCTATCTATTTTACATTTGGTAGTGTATATATGTCCATGCCACTCTCTCACTTTGTCACAGCTTACCCTTCCCCCTCCCCGTGTCCTTAGGTCCATTCTCTACATCTGCATCTTTATTCCTGTCCTGCCCCTAGGTTCTTCATGACCATTTTTTTTTTTTTTTAAGATTCCATATCTATGTGTTAGCCTACGGTATTTGTTTTTCTCTTTCTGACTGACTTCACTCTGTATGACAGATGCCTGAATAGTTTTTGTTTTACACCGTTGTGGTCGGGCCATATATACAATTGCATACCCTGCCTGTTTTCCTTACCACCTGACAATTGTAGCATAAACATACAATAACAATAATTGGTTATTATTGTAAAGGGACATTCAAGGAAGTTTTCCAAAAGAAGTACTGCCCAGCATCCCCTTGTGAGAGAGACCCTGCAGGTTGTAACGGCTTGGGGTGAAGTGAGACAAACGTGGTTCTTACTCTGGCTGGGGAGGGTGGGAGGTCACCCCTTCGGGACAGGGACTTCCTCTTGCCATGGCTTTTCAGTAGGCACACCAAGGTCATGGAGTCCAGCCCTGGGTCTTGTTTGCAAAACAGTGGTCTGGCCGCCCCCAGGCTGTCCCCTTCTTTTCTGAGGCACGTGGGGCAGGGACAGTCAGCAGGGACAGGGGCCTCTCGTGAATAGCATGGGCTTCTTTCACAAGGAAGCTCAAGTTTTGCCCCTGAAAAGCTGTGGAGACAGAAAAGGTCCTTGACATTTTTCTGGGGCAGAGGACCGGCAGTGGGTGAGAGCCAGCACGGCCAGGCTCAGTCTCACCACCAGTGTCTCGGGCCTCCCTCTGACCTGCTGCTCGGACTCTTCTGGGGTTGGCGCCTGGAATCGGCATTTTCAGAAGTTCCCCAGCTGTTTGAGTCTTAACATCCTTCCGACAGGATGGGGAATCAGCAGGCTGGAGATAGAGAGGTGGTTCTCAAAGTGTGGTCCCCGGACCAGCAGCATCAGCATCACCTGGGAACTTGTTAGAGATGCAGGTTGCCAGGCCCCTCCCCCAGACCTGCTGTGGAGGTCCAGTCGTCTGCATCTTAACAAGCCCTCCAGGTGATTCTGATGCACATTCGTGGGAACTAGTGCGTTAGAGCATTTCTAGTGATGTCTAGGAGGGGCACCTTTAGCCAGGTCTCCTGGGGCAGAGAGGGCTCAGTTCTCACCAGGTAACTCCTCTCCATCACATACAGTGGACACACATCTCATCTGCCCCAGGACGGGAAGAGGAGAGGCTCTGAGGAGAGAGGCTGCAAAGATGAGAAGGTGACCGGAGGGAATAGGTGTCACTGAGGGAGTTGCTGGGAGGGGGGAGAGGAAGCCAGAGTTGGACAGGACCTTGGGAAGAGCTCCCAGTTCAGTCTGTGAATTCAAGGAAGGAGAGGCTGATCAGAATGAGCATCCACGAATGGGACACCTGCGGAGAGGCCTGGAGGAAAGGCGGGCCTGGACCAGAGCTGCACGCTGCTTTGAGCCGCCTGGCTGGTTAGCGTTGAGCCCAGCATCACATGAGGCTTGTTTTTTGTTTTTTTTTTTTAAATTGGTCCCTCAATTCACTTCTTTTTTTTTTTAAGATTTATTTATTTTTATTTATTTATTTTGGCTGTGCTGGATCTTCGTTGGGGCATGCGGACCCTTTGTTGTGGCATGCAGGGATCTAGTTCCCCAACCAGGGATCGAACCCGGGCCCCCTGCATTGGGAGCGTGGAGTCTTACCCACTGGACCACCAGGGAAGTCCACATGAGGCTTGTTTTACTCACTCAACAGCCAAACTCTTTTCCACCTGAGTCCTTTTCAGTTAAAATTTGGATTTATGGAATGGTTCATTGTTGACATTCAGAGCCTTGAGTATGGATATTGAATGCATGTTCATTTGATCATGGAATCAGTAGGAAAATAAGGCTAGTAGTATACGCAGAAATCCCTGGTGCAGCAGATGGCTGATATATGTTTATCCTTGGGGGGTTGCTTACGGTGTCAACTGCCGTCCCCTGCCCTGGACACCTGTGATCTAGCTCCTTCTCACGACTCTTAGAGCCTAATTGTCATGTGAAGTTTCTGAGGTTTCTTTGGCTTTCTGCTGGTGGGAAGCACTTCACACAGCGGCCTGGACAAGTGCAGTGTGTTGGTGGAGATGTAAGTCTTCATTGTTGACTCACATGTGGATATCGATCCTGAAATCGGGACCCTCAGGTGCATGCAGGGACCCGCCTGCAGGACTGACTCTGAAATGGGAAATTGGCTGAGTTTCTCTGAGCATCTCCCCTCGCTGGCCAAGCACTGGGACAGGCAGCTTTCCTTCTGTGGGCCTCCTGAGTTCTCATCTGTCTGAAAGAGGGTGGGCCCTTGTGGTTCTGAAATTCCACAATCGCATAATGGCCAGAGACCACCAAGATTTAGAGTTTCAGGTGACCTCGAGGAAGCTCTGTAGTTCTGTATTATGAGTTCCTGGAACTTGGCTCTTCTGGTTTCTCACATGGTTGGAAGGCTAGAACGGACCCAGAATATTGTTCTTTGTCTCAGAATAGTTTCTTCTCAGCAGAAGAAACAGTTCAGGGTTGCCCTATCTTCTATAATCTCTTTTTTCCTTCATTGCTTTGAAAAATTAAAAATAAAACAGTACAAATGGTTATAATGAACACCTGTGTATCTGCTCAAAATAAATAGGAACATATGTGAATATTTTTCATATTTGCTTCAGACCTCTCTTTCAAGAATCTTTTTTCTGATTGAAGTCCCCAGTGTGCCTCTACTGCATCCAGTTACCCTTCCCTCCCTCCCTGGAGGTACCGCTGTCGTCAACTTGTGTGCGTATACGTATTGTTTTATGTCATCTCTTCAGATAAAACCTCCGTATACTGCCTGTACCTCTTGTCCACTCAGCCTTGCTTTTGCTTTTGAGATCTGTCAGCTTTCTGTGGCATTTGTATTAGATAACCATGGGCTGACTACCGAAAGTTAGAATTATCTTTAGGAATGTGCGCGCTCAGTTTGAAAAAACGAAAGACTTGTCAAAAGTAAGAACAGAAGGAAATGTGTATTTGACATTGTTGGTGGGAACAAAGTAAACTGTCTCATTCGTGCAGTCTCAGGGTTTTTAGGTAAAGTGATGTCTCCTTAGGTGGGTGTGATGTGCTTTGCTTTGGTGGATAGAGACAGAGTTCAAGGGAACTTAGAGTCTGCTCAGGCCCTGTCTACAGGTACCAGTGGCTTTTGCTTTATGAGTAATACAGTGTATTGAATTTGTAGGGGAGAAATTGCTTTGTCCACTCTTTAAAGGTTGAAGAGTAAGGCTGTGAGATGGGTATTCTTGTTGTAGCTTATATCTATGTTTTGAGGAAATTAAAGGTAATGTTTCTGATTATAAGATCTTTTTAACTTTTTTTTAACATCTTTATTGGAGTATAATTGCTTTACAATGGTGTGTTAGTTTCTGCTTTATAATAAAGTGAATGAGTTACACATATGTCCCCATATCTCTTCCCTCTTGCAATGATTATAATTTCTGATTGCAGATTGGGAAATATAAAGAAAATTATATCTGCCCACTATCTCGTCACCTAGGCATACCATTGTTAACATTTTGGTATTTATGCTTCCTGACTTTGCGTCTGTTACTACATGTGTTTCAAGGTGTGGGTTGTATGTAACCTTTATTTTCATTTACTGTGTACTGAGCATTTTCCCATGTCATTAAATATTCTTTCATAATATGAGTTTTAGTGTCTACATGGCACTTCATTATGTGGCTGTACCACTATCATTGATACTGAGTTATTTCTGTCTTAGAATTATAAACAATACCCCATGAACATACTTGGTCCATAAATCTTTCAACAACTGTTTTTATGTTCTTAGGATAAATTCCTAGCATGGAATTCCTGCGTCAAAGGGCATGAACACTTGGAGGACTTCTGCTACTTATTGCCGAAACTACCTTCTTTACAGGCCTTTTGTTTTTCTTTACTGAATTACACCTTTGTGCCCTTCACCCATTGTGATGGTACCTGTTACAATGACGTATTCTATGTTGCCACTGAACACTGAAGTTTTCTGTGTCTCTGCCACGTGGATGAATGTCTGAGATTATTTTTACCATACATCTGGGCGGACTGCCTTGATTTGGTGGGTCACTGGATCCTGGTTTGGAATCTCCAGTGGGGTTGTGGCGTGGTGACCGAACACAGCAGTGAGGCGGGGTGGTCCGGCCTTAGGACCGGGAAGCCTTCATCAGAGGGGGTCCTGTGCCCCATCCCCGTATCAGCAGTGGGAGCCTTTGTCTGCCGCGGACTTGACCCAAGAGATTACCAACTTCCCTGTGAATGGTCTCAGTCTAAAGTTCAAGAGAAAGCCTTCCAGACTGAGTTGGGAGGTGAGGCTGGGGAGGGCGGTGGTCTGTGTGGACCCCACCTTTCCTCTTCCCTTCTTCTTGCTTCCCGTCCCCCATTCTCTCTAGCGTAGGGTGATGAGGTGTGGGATGAGGAAGCCCTGGTGGCCCTGCCGGGGCTCACCCACTTCTCTGTCCCCTCCTCCTTGTTCTTAAGGCCAGTCTCCATGCCTGAGATGCTGTGTCTTGTGGGGTGGGAGATGGAGCAGGTAGACCAGCTGCTAAAACACCTGTGTGTGCACAGGACACGGATGTCATGGGACACAGGAGGGAGTTTCCCGGCCTGGGAAGGGGCGAAGCTCACAGAGAGCTTTCTGAAGGGGGTGACGCTTGGCCTGAGTCCTGAAGGATGGGTAGGGAGCTAGACTGGCAGAAAATGGGGTGCATGGGGGGTGTCCTGGGAGAGCAAAACCTGCAAAGCGTAGAGACATAAAGCAGCCGGCAGGCTGTCACCTCTGAGTGGCTAGAGCTTGGGGCTTCTGTGAGGAGTGGTGATGGTGAGGCTCGAAAGGATATGGAGGTTCCAGAGGGCGGATGCCATGCTAATGAATTTGAACTTCATCCTGAAGGACTTGGGAGTCTTTATAGCATTTTTAAAGAAGAAAGTTTAAAACAGAAAACTCTTGACACCTGTCTTGAGAATGGATTGGTGTCAGGAGAGAGAGGGGAGTCAGGGCAGGGCGTGGCCGCCTGGACCAAAGCAGGCGCAGAGGAGAGAGGGGTACTGGCCATGCGGGGCCGTGGATGGCAGCTTGCTAGGTGCCCCACCCGGAGCGAACATCTAGGGGAGGATAAAGTGCTTTCTCAGGCCCGGGAGAGCTGAGCCCTGCAGCAGGGTGCTTGCCCCCCAGGCTTCAGGGCAGAGCCCAATGGGGTTGAGTGGCAGTGAACTCCAGGTGAGACCGACAGGGGCTGGAGGGGGGCTGCAGCAGGGTGGCAGCTTTCAGGGCCACCCGAATTCTCTTTGTCCACACTAAGCAGAAGGTGTTTAGTCCTGACCTGTGACCCTCCCTGTCTTGCTGGCCAAGGATGGAGCGGACAGGGCTTTGGACACCTGGTCATGGGCCGCTCAGTCCCACACCTTTCCAGAGGCAGGTTGGTTTCTGCAAGATGTGAGACCAAGTGCCAGTTGGACTTGGTTTCTTTTTTTCTCTTTTCTGTTTTCAGAAGAAATGCTATGGAAGCGTACTGAATAGTAAGCAGAAACTTTGGGACCCAGCTCTGTGCCCCAGTGAAAAGGCCGAGAGGAGATAACTGGGTGCCTGCCGTAAGCCACGCATTATGCTAGGAGCTTTCAGCCCTGTCACGGTGAGGAAGAAACTGCTGTCCCTGTTTTACAGATTAGGAAAGTGAGGCTCGTGGAGTAAGGTGCGGAAGCCCCAGGGAGCTGCAAGTTTTCTTGGTCATCGGCTGCTTGGGGAAACGTCTAAAAATGAAGTGTTCTGCAGTCATGTAGGGAGGTGGCTTGCTGTGGGCAGACCAGCTGTTCTGTTAAGGTGGGCAAGGCCGTTCAGGATATCTGCACCAGTGTGGGATGGGTCCTGAGCCCGAAGCCTCGTCTGGTGGGCCAGGCTGGCAGTGCTACCTCCCCGGGGTCTCCTGCTTGGGCTCCCCCTTATTAACCAGATTTCACACCAGCCGGGAGCCCCAGAGGAAAGGGCTAGATTGCTTCAGGCGCCTCCTGAAACCAGCACTTCCGGGGTTGGGCAGTGGGTGGGACAGCAGCTGGCCTCAGACTTCACCCTGCTGCACCCCCCAGAGCAGCAGGAAGCAGAGAATCAGGGCTAATTGCAGAGGGTGGGGAGGCGTGAAAGTGGGTCTGATGTAATCAGCGGAGCCAGAATTTGACCAGGCCCTGGCGGCTTAAGGCCCGGAGACCCGGTGTTGGGGGGGTGGGGGGTGGGAGGTGGGGTGTGTGTGTGTGTGCATGTGTGTGTGTGTGCGTGCGTGCCCATGCACAGCTGTTGACAGAATCTTTCTGGTCTCTCTGGGCTCCTCCTCCTGGCCCTGAGTCCAGACCTTGAACTGCTGGGGGTTTCCCTGCTCTCTCTGAGCGGCCAGGCTCTCCTTTGCCTTGAAGGAAAGGAAGCAGCTTTCACTTGGAGTCTTCCCTTTGCACCCGGGATGGCCCCCGAGGCCCCCGTGGGCTGCCACATCGCTTTGGTCTCTTCTACACGGAGCTGAGCCCAGATGCACAGTACACAGTTGGCCTTAAGACCTCCTAACGTTTACAGATCTGGACTTCCTCAGTGTTTCTGATACATGTTCTCTCGCCATGTGTTTACTTTTTTATCTTTTGCTCAACTGTTCTCTTAATCCATGGCCATTCGTTTAAAGTGTTAAGTTTTCGAGCCCTTCCTGGAAGGTCCTTGCACCCAATTCCTTTTGTAACAAAAAGGAGGGAAATGGATTTCACAAGTTTTTAAAAAGAAAAAGAGTCTCTCCCTTGCCTTGGGTTTTGGTGTTAAATGCCAAGATCAGCGTGTTTGATATTATAACTGGTTTGTGAGAGGGACTCATGGGAGAACTTGCCTGGGCAGGCTTTGCCCTCCATAAAGCCGGTTGCGTGGCTCGTGTCCAGGGCTAATAACAGTTTCTCTTACTCAACTGTTCTTTGTGGAAAGGCAGTTTCTCTGCTACTTTGCCGTGGCATTCAGGGCCTTGGTCCTTTACGATATAATTTCAGTCTTCTTTCTCTAGTAATGAGAATGACAAAGTAATGAGGATGAGGAAGCGCTTGTCTTAAGTTGGTGGGCTCAGCTGGGATTGTTGGAGAGGCCACAGCTTGTACCCCCAATTCTGAGTCTGAGGTTTTGAGAGGAGGTGGAGGCTTCAGGAGGGTGAAGAGGCTGTCAGCTGAATGCCGTGAGGGTTCCACTGGTTTGGGATTGGGTTTCAGCAGGTTAAGGGAAGAGGGATGGTGCTCTGAATATGGGGCCACTCTCCATGGGAAAAGGGGGTATGGTGTACCTTCAGGGAGGAGCCTTGCGTTGCCCCCCATAGCTGCCCACCCACCCTGGGCTGGCCCTGGCATCGGCTCCAGCTCTGCAGGGAGAAGTCAGGTTTGCTTTCTCAGCTCGGGGTAGGCACTTAGCCGCCGCCCGGTGGAAGAGGATGAGCTAGCTCTGTGGGGTCGCTTCTCCAGTGCCCTGGAAGGTCAGGAAGGTGAAGCCAGAGGAGGAAGAACAAGATGGAAGGGGAGAGGGCACAAGTAAGGGCGAGTCATTTCACTTTTTCAAGGGTCTAGAAACTTGTGCGTCACTGTTCCTAACCATGTGACTTGGGGGGCATCATTTGATTTCACCTCTAAAATGTGGGTAACACCATGTTACCGGTCATGTGGGGCTCAGGTGAAATACTGCCTAGTTTCTGAGTCAGTGAAGAACAGTAACAGCGCTAGCTCGTCCTCCCAGGCTGACTTTGCGGGGCTGCTCCCGTGCGTTCACGCTCTGCAGATGGAGGGTCCACGTCGCTTGTGTAGGTGGAGGACCGGGGACACAGGAGGTGCACACCAGGTGCAAATAGGAAGAGAGGAGGAAAAGCAGCTGCAAGCTCCTTTGTCTGCAGAGGCAGAAGGTGGAGTCGTGGGCTCCACCGAGCCCACCTCTCAGAGTTGTGGCCTTGGGTAATTTCACCTCTGAGAGTCTCTCTTGTCGGAAAAGTGGGGATATTAACAGCGCCTGCCTCCGGCATTGCAGCGAGGGTGAAGGAAGGGCCTTGGACACGTTCATGCTGGCGGTGCCAAGATGCCCACCAGTCTCGCAGAGGTGGGGGGTCGTCACAGAGACCCGCCACTCTGGGCTGTGCTTCCTTCGTTTGTTAGTGATCGGATCATGGCGGGGCCCTTCCAGAGGTTACACTCTGATTTACTTGGATTAGTCCAATACGCGTGCGCATACGTGCTTGACTCTTGCCCTACACATTTTTCTCCTATATGAATTTTTAATTTAAAGCATACTGTTTGCTTCCAATGAACTGACTGTCTGAGGCACATTATCTCTTGGCAGCCTCATGAATGTCTCTCTCCCACCAGCAGTGACCCGCCTTAAAAGTAGGTACCGCATCTCTGTCTCTGTTCGCCTCTTACCGCACCAGCATGGAAACATGCCTGCCACCAGTCAGCGTGTGCTAGTGACAAGATACAGGGCCACAGAAGCCGTGACTCAGTGGAATAAGTAAGTCAGAGAATAACGTCATTGCACTCAGGGAACATATTACTGGCCCGGGCCCAGGATCTATCTCCAGGCTAAAATAACCCTATAAAAGTCCTCGATTCCTTCCCCATCTCTAGACAGTTGAATAACTGGAGCACAGGGCCCTCCTTTATTCATTCTCTGTCCCTTGAGTGCCTGACACATGTCAGGGACTCAGGACCTGACTGTTAAGGGGGTCCAGGGGGGCAAGCCAGGATGGAGATGCAGTGCCGTGGGGTGAGGGGGAGACCGGAGCCTTTGAATCCCACTCTTACAGGGGTCCCCCGCGGCTTTCACGCCAACCTGCAGGCTTTTCACGTGGTGTTTGCTTTGTTGATGGAGATACCATATGTCAGGTACCCGGGAGGCTCAGTCCCTGGGGGGTGGAAGTTAAATTGATTGTTTTCAACTTAGTCTAGCCGGCTTGGCTCCCCTGAGCTTGCCAGTGTTTAGGCTTAATGACTTTGAAACTTTAAAAATAAATGCCTCCTTTTCCAAACCACAGTCACCAAACAGGCCGTCCTCCTGTTCTGGGAACCAGTCAGAAAAGTCGATTTCCCTTTACACTGTGGAATTATGGTTGCTTAAGATATCAGAAACTCTAAAGCAGTTTTGGCATTTCTGTGCTAAGTTGGTCTTCTAAACACCTTCCTCCCCCCATTGTTCGGATGAGAATTTGTGACGTTTAAATGTTACAGAGTAGAGCTTACAAAATTGGATTTTTCCAAGGTGAATGGACTGAGTCTCAGCTGTGCATGTCCCAAGCTTGAGATGCCAGAAGAAGAAATGGTGGTTTCTGATAACTCCAAGCTCTCCTTGAGCCACCTGAGACTGAAGCTTGTCCAGACTTTTAGAGGAAAGCAGAGGAGGACTGAGGTGTGGGTCGCCTGGGAGGATGGCCGCGCTTGGGTCCGTCCGGCTTCTCTTCTCACCTACCATTACCCTGGTTTCTTCCTTTGGGAGGGAAACTCCTCTCAGGCTGCCTTTACCTTGTCAGTCCCTCACCTGCGTCCCAGGGGAGCCTCAGGCCAGTGTCCTCCCCGTCATTCTGGAAACAGCCGGCAGCTGTGTCTGTCACCCCTCCCCCCCTGCAGCCTCTCCAGGGGCTCCTTCTTCTCCTGCACAAGTGGGAACCCCCTCGCCCACCAGACACCACACACAGCGCTGTGACCTGGGGCCAGCAGCCCGACCCCTCCACGTCGTTTCCTCCTTTGTCCAGTGAGGATAACAACCACACTCTAAGCCCTGGGTCGTGACCGTTCAGAGAGGGCGCCTGCGTGTGAGATGCCTTGGCTTGGTGCTGCTGTAGAGCTGGAGCTGGTGGGGGTGGACTGTGCTGGTTCCTGGGCTGCAGTGCTCTCTGTGCTGCCCTGTCCTCTGCACTCAGGCATCGTGCCTGGGCACTTCTCCCGCCGGCGCACCTTCCCTTGGTCTGCCTCTGTGAAGCCCACGCAGATGCTCTGAACCTGAGTTTAATTATCTTCATTATCACCGTCATCACACTTTCCAGCTCTCATCTGCTTTCTCTGGGTCCTGCACGAGTTTGCAGGCTCCCTCAGGGCAGGGACTTTGGCGACCTTTGCTCTCCCAGGGTCTAGGAGGACAGTAAATGCCAGCTGATGGGCTGCCCTAATACCTGCTTCCATCCCGTGAACTGGGTCCGAAAGCAGACGTGACTGGCCCAACCGTGCCCGCCTGGGCCGAGGGTCCTCCCTGGGGCACGTTTATGTGATGGGCTGGACTCTCAAATGTTCCTACTTTAATGCATGGCCTGTACTGAAATTCTGGGTCTTTATTGACCCTGGGGTTTAAAAGGTGGGATAAATTGATTTCTAAAGGCAAAGCCACTTTGATAAGCCTTTTAATCTCATGCTTTTTAAACAGAAAGTAACTGGAAGTGGGACCAGTGAAGCCTTCCTCTGTTTTTTCCCTTTGGAAGTATTCTCCTCTGGTTCTGACTGAGGTTTTCTCCCTTGCTCTGGAAGGTCAAAGTCAGGACCTCAGAGCTCCGTGTCCATAACCATCCCCAGCTCCAAAGTTACTGGGTTTGGTTTTGGGGGGGGCCTGGGGGGGCACATTTGGGAAGGGGTGATCCAGTGCCTAAGTTCATAGGTCATTTAAATTACAGGGTGTATTTGAACTCCTCCTAGGTGCAGTCTCAGGAAGGGAGAGCTTGAGCCCCTGGAGATGGCCAGGTTGGTGGGAACAGGGTGAGCTGGAGCAGCTGTTGTGGTGGCTCAGTGGCTGCCACCCTGAGAGATCCCAGAGGTTTGGGAGCAGACAGATGGAGTTGGGGGGTGAGTTCATCGTGTGGCTTTGAAATCCAAGTGTACGTTCAGCTGTGGTTGGAAACAGTTTAGAATGTGTGAGAAGAGGTAGCTAGACTTTATTCTAGAGTAGACCAGAAATAAATAAGAAAGGAAGAATATGGTATGCTCAGGAGAACTTGACTTTTGGTCTTTTAGGAAGCTGCTTGATTTGGAAATCATCTTTGACTTTTAGAAATCAAGGAACTACACCCACTTTCATGGTGTTATTCACAGAAGCCAACGGTGGAAGCAGCACATGTGTCCATCTGTGGATGAATGGATTAAGAAAATGTGGTACATGCATACAGTGGAATATTATTCAGCCCTAAAAAAGGAGATTCTGACACATGCTCCAACATAGATGAACCATGAGGACATTATGCTGAGTGACATGAGCCAGTCACATAAAGACAAATACTGTAAGGCTCCACTTATATGAGGTACTTACAGAGTAGTCAGATTGAGAGAGACAGAAAGTATAATGGTGGTTGCCAGGGGCTGGGGGAAGGGATGCTGGGAATGGGGAATTAAGTGTTTAATGGGATGGCGTTGAGTTTTGCCGGAGGAAAGGAATTCTGAAGATTGGTACAACAGTGTGAATGCACTTAACACTACTGAATTGTACACTTAAAATTGGTTAAGATGGTAAATGTTAATGTGTATTTTATGTGGTCTTTCTGTTACGTGTATCCTACCATAGTTTTACCCAAAAAGGGACTGAACCCACACTTTTTCCTTCTGGAGGCCCTTGTTCTCTCCATTTTCTCATTCAGATAGGTGCACCTGTGATGCAGGCAAAGGAAGTATAACAGGATGTTTCCACTCCATTCTATGGACCTGAGGATTTTCTGTGTTGTTTGGGATTTTGTGTTTGCTTCTAACTCGTTCAGGCTCTGGGAATAGAATGAGACCAGCTGTTGGCTCTTTGCGTGTAGAACCTGGAAGGTGGCTTCGGGGACACCTTTAGGAGGATGCGGTGGGTGTGACCGTGGACTGTTACCTCCTAGGGTCCAGCAGTGTGGACTTGGAACAGCCAGTTAGAAAACCAAGAAGTTGGACTGCTGGGTGCTCCAGCCCAAGGTTGTACAGTTGGGGCTTAAGTTAACACTGATACAGCTGAGGTGCCAGCTGTGTCATCTCTGCCTTTAGCATAGAGCATGAGACGTGATTTGGGCATTGCACTGAATTAGATGGGTCCCCACCCTCTCTAATATGGTAATGAGGTGGAGATGCTAGGAGCATGAATTGAGAGGAGGATAGAAGGTTTTTGTGGAACGTATGGCCGTGTGCCAGATGCTGGTCTCAAGTATTTTCTGAAGGAATGAAGAGGGCATCCAATAAGAATGTCCGTGATGTTAATCATACGGGGTGTGGAACCTCAGGCCCGGCTTTAAAAGTGGTGGGTCTTTCCCACTTAGTGGCTAAATGACCATACATGGCTAGCTGAGCAGAATCACTCAGCATTTCTTTCCTTTCCATTTTTTTTTAAACTCCTTTTTTTTTTGTTTTAAAGAAAAAACCTTTTCGCTTGGAGTCAGCATGGGGGTTTTTCCACATTGAAGCACTTAGTCTTAAGCCTGGAGAGCCAAGATACTCCTCTTGGTGGTGGGTAGTCCTAGGGTATGAGGACTTCTCAGCAGTTCATGCCTAAATCAAACCGTGATTAAACTGTCAGAAACAGAAGCATCCCTTTCTTTTTTTTCTTTTTTTCTTTTTTGATGCTCAATGAACTTCATTTATTTTTTTTTTTTTCTGAAGTATAGTTGATTTACAATGTTGTGTTAATTACTGCTGTATAGCAAAGTGATTCAGTTGTACACACACACACACACTCATTTTTTATATTCTATTCCATTATGGTTTATCACAGGATACTGAATATGGTTCCTGGTGCTATACAGTAGAACCTTGTTGTTTATCCATTCCATATATAATAGCTTACATCTGCTGACCCCAATCTCCCACTCCACCTCCCTGCCTTGGCAACCACAAGTCTGTTCTCTGTCTGTGAGTCTGTTTCTGTTTCACAGATAGGTTCATTTGTGTCATATTTTAGATTCCACATGTAAGTGATATCATATGGTATTTGTCTTTCTCTTTCTGACTTACTTCACTTAGTATGATAATCTCTAGTTATATCCATGTTGCTGAAAATGGCATTATTTCATTCTTTTTCATGGCTGAGTAGTATTCCGTTGTATATTTGTACCACATCTTTTTTTTTTTAGGAGTTTATTAATTAATTTATTTTTGCTGTGTTGCTTCTTCGTTTCTGTGCGAGGGCTTTCTCTAGTTGTGGCAAGCGGGGGCCACTCTTCTTCGCGGTGTGTGGGCCTCTCACTATCACGGCCTCTCTTGTTGCAGAGCACAGGCTCCAGACGCGCAGGCTCAGTAGTTGTGGCTCACGGGCCTAGTTGCTCTGTGGCATGTGGGATCCTCCCGGACCAGGGCTCGAACCCGTGTCCCCTGCATTAGCAGGCAGATTCTCAACTACTGCGCCACCAGGGAAGCCCCACGTCTTCTTTATGCATTCCTCTGTCAGTGGACATTTAGGTTGCTTCTTGGCTATTGTGAATAGTGCTTCTATGAACATAGGGGTGCATGTATCTTTCTGGATTAGAGTTTTGTCTGGATATATGGAAGCATCCCTTTCTTCTTGAGGTCTTTTGGGTCTAGGTCACTGATGTCAGCTTTGGACTTGGAATCACATGTGTCTAGAAGAGCAGTTGGTGACTTGCCCCTGACGAAGCCGGGGAGGATGAGGAGGAAGGTGGTGGAAGAGGTCAGGGTGCACAGTGCCCACTGTTCCCATTTTAGTGTCTGGACTTGGACGGAGGGCTGATGGAGCCACTTCTTCTTTCTCCTTACTTACCCCTGCCCGGCCTGTAAAGGCCCCACTCCATTAGCCGTTAGCTGCTGAGGCTTTAAAATGAACTAATTTGACCCTTGTCCAGGCAGAGGACAGGAGTGTTCCCTGCACGCTTGGTTTTCCTTGGATTTGGCGCTGGTCTGGCATCCAGACTAATATCCTGCCTTGGGCTGGTGAACAGTTACTGGGGGAGGGGTCATATTCCATCTGGGAATGAGCTTTCCCTGCCCCTGTGAGGGAGACCTTGGCCCACTGTGCAGAATCAGGAACCTGGATGCTTTCTTGTCCGCCTTGTGTTTTTATCACATAGATGATAGTAATCAGAATAAACCTTTGCCTAAGAAGAGAGAAGGCAGATGTTCCCCACCATCCTGCCAACTCAGCACATTAAAGTGGTTCATAGTTCACTATCCTTTGGAGCCCGTGGCTGTTCCCTGGGAAGGGAATCTGTGGCTTTCATGGGGACAGCTGATGGCTATTAATACCCCGAGGAAGTCCTCTGTGCCAGCCGCAAAGGGGAGGGGTTAACGTCTTCCTCCCCAAGCAGGCTTCTGGGCCACGGCCCGCTGTGAGAACACATCTCTTTCTTTGGTTGAAACGTCACGTGTTGCGCTCCTTTTTAAAGTCATCTTCCGTCTTCCACAAGTGGCTGTCGGCTTTGCCATGTGCGTCTTTTGTTTACAGATCTGTTTGAGAGCGTACTGTGAGCATCTGAGCCGAGCCTGAGCACAGACGCAGTCTCGGTCTGTTCTTCGAGGTTGCTGTAGCTTGTGTCACACAGGAAGGGCTGAGGCCCTCAGCCAGGATCTAGAGTCCCCGTGGCAGAGATGACAGACACCCTAGCCGGGGGCATTTCCAGAGCAAGTGCCGCCTGGTACCTGCCTGGACTTCAGAGGGCAGGAGGCCTGGGGGTTAGAGGGTGGCATCAGGAGCTGTGGAAAGCTGGGCTGAGGAGGCCCAGAGCTGCAAGGAGGGGGATTGGGTGGGGGTGGGGAGGATGGGGAGATGGGCTGTGGCCACGTGGCGAGTTATTAGCAGAGCTGGAAGCCAGTTCCCACATGACATGACAGAAATCTGGTCATAGTTGGCTGGGACTCATTACCACCCATCCTCTCTTTTTCTTGCTGGCCAGGGGCACAGTTGGGACATCCCTGGGCTTCATAAATGTTCCTCTGCATTGTTAAGGCTCAGGTGAATCTAATGGAGGGTTTTGAACGAGTCCCGATGGCATGTGGCTGGTGGGATGTTAAAGCCGGAAGTGGCCATGGGTGTTTCTGGCCCTGCCGGCCGCATAGCAGGATGCCGGGGATCTCCTTCCACTCAGTGTGGGAGCCCCCTCCGCAGAGAATGAGAGATTCTGATGTAACTGGTCGGTGGGCTTGGGTATCAGTATCGTTTAAAAGCTCTCTTAGGTGCTTCTGATTAGATGATTCTGATGTGCAGCCAGGCCAGGAACCACTAACCCTCTTCCCCCTGCTCCTCGTTCAGCAAATGGGGAAAGAGAAACGGGCCATCGAGTGGTTTTCTTTGGTCCTTTCAGCGATTCGAAGTCATAGGCAGTTTGAGTCCAGGACCTGAGGTCTGGGCTCCTGTCCCCTGAGGTCACCTCATCCCCTCCTGGCCTTGCCTTCCCGGCAGGCATCCAGGCATCAGCCAGGGATCTTCACGAGGCTGCGGAAAGCCTCGTGGAAGTCGCTGGAGGGGCTCTGGCTCGTGTACCTGGCGTGGGCAGGTGGATCGGAGAACACCTGAGTCTGCTTCCTGGTGACTTTTCCAGCGTGACAGGGCGGGGCAAGAGAGCTCGGGTTTTTCTGTTTGCCCCTGGCTTTGAACTTTGAGGAGAGCACTCACAGGCTCGGTGCCATCTGAGTGTGGCTTCTGTGGCACATGCTGCCCTGGAGGCTGGGCCTGAGCGGGTCTCAGGGAGGAGGCGTGAGGCAGCCTGCAGGCCAGGCCTCCCCGGGCTGAGGCCTGGCTGCCCCTACCTGGGGGTCCCAGCACCGCATTCAGGAGAGCATGGAGCTCTCCACAGGCGCCCCCAGGGGCTCACCTTCTCAACACGAGCCTTTGAGCCTGACCGGCTTGTCTTCAAGCCCCCAACGGTAAGGCTGGAAAACACACACTGATGTTGAAGACCTGGGCGACAGTTCGTCCATGAGCTTATCGCTCCTGCTCTGGCTGCTGTGTGATGTACTTATCTTGTTTTAAATTTCAAGCATCGAGAGCTTCCCTGGTGGCGCAGTGGTTGAGAGTCCGCCTGCCGATGCAGGGGACATGGGTTCGTGCCCCGGTCCGGGAGGATCCCACATGCCGCGGAGCGGCTGGGCCCGTGAGCCATGGCCGCTGAGCCTGCGCGTCCGGAGCCTGTGCTCTGCAACGGGAGAGGCCACAACAGTGAGAGGCCCGCGTACCGCAAAAAAAAAAAAAAAAAAAATTTCAAGCATCCAGAGAGATGGTTCAGGAATGTCAGGTGCTTCTAGTCCCGTTGAGCCCCTTCTCCGTTGACAGTCCTTTGCGGAAAGCCCTGGGTGCCCCTCACCCCCATCCCGCTCCAGGCTGGCAGCCTCTGAGGAGCCCCTCCTTCCCCTGAGCACCTGCTGTGTGCCCTCCGTCTCCATGAGCCACCCTGGGAGGTGCTGTGGATGCAGGAATTGAGGGGCCACCAAGAGGTTCAGCCACGTCACTCGGCCACGAGAACACCTTTACCAGGTTCAGAGCCCAAACTATCTGACGGCAAATCCCACAAACGGATTAAAAACTACTTGTGTAAACATTTTGTGTTTCCGGTCCTGACGTTCATTTTCTTTTCCAACACACGTCCTTGCATTAGCGGCTGTGCAGTTTTTATGTGAATGGCTACACCTAAAGCTGATACCACCTTGGGCCTGATCTCTCTACTTCCCTGTGCCTCAGTTTCCTCATTTATGATATGGAAGTCACAACAAGGTTGCGCTGAGGATAAGTCAATGTATTTAAAATAAAAGAGGAGGGCCTCCCTGGTGGCGCAGTGGTTGAGAGTCCGCCTGCCGATGCAGGGGACACGGGTTCGTGCCCCGGTCTGGGAGGATCCCATATGCCGTGGAGCGGCTGGGCCCGTGAGCCATGGCCGCTGAGCCTGTGCGTCCGGAGCCTGTGCTCCGCAACGGGAGAGGCCACAACAGTGAGAGGCCCGCGTACAGCAAAAAATAAAAAATAAAAAATAAATAAATAAATAGAAAAATAAAATAAAATAAAAGAGGAGGGCCTGGCGCTTAGTGTATCAGTATTTGCAATCCCTGCTACGGTTGCAAATGAAAGCAGAGGATGCCCAGAACTGGCCCGTTGCAGTGGGCTCTGGTTGCCCTCTCTGGTGCCATAGTAGGTTCTAAGGCCCCTGAGGTGGTCTAGGGGACTAGACTGGTTCATAACCCATGACAGCAGAGCCCTGGATCCCGCAGGCCATCCCAGCGCTGGGCGTGAGGAGGAAGGCCCTAGGGAATCAGTGAGGACTCCCTCCTGGTTGAACAGTCATGTCACACACTATGATGTGGGTGTCGTGGGAAGCCTACAACATGCCACACAGGCTGTGTGGGCAGAAGACACAGATTACCCTCTAGAATGGAAACTGCCAGCTACCAGGGCAGGGAGGAATCCAGATGTGACCGTGATGAGGATTGTGTGTGTGCCCACGTGTGCAAATAGACACAAGCCCTGTCCTAACACGAGTCTGCTGCTGCGTTTACTTTTTAAATTATAGGTTTGTCATAGGAGAGAGAACACTCAGTCATTAAAGGACTATAAAAAGTATGAGGTAGATGATTCAGGTATTATTACCCCCATTTGTCAGATGAGGAAGTAAGGCCCTGGGATGTTAACTGACTTGCTCAGGGTCACATACAGCTAGTGGGTTTCAGGCCTGAAGTTGGCACCCAGGCCTTTGTGCTCCTGGTGCAGTGTTTTCTTCTGCGCCGTATGGCCTCTGTAATAACACATGTGGATAGTTTTTTCAGAGATGAGGAAGTGGGTGGAGATGTGCCATAAGCAGCGAGCCATGTTCCCCATCCAGGACAAAAATAGTTGGGGTTTTAAAACCCCAGAATATCCAGACCCCTGTTTGGCACCCCCTGGACTACCCAGGAAGGGCACCGGCTCCTGCCTTCAAAGCTACCTGCCACCCGGTGACCTGAAGCCTGTCTCCAAGCACAGGTTTCATTCCTGCCTGGTGGCTCATTTTCTCATTGAGGCTTCAGGAGGCTCCCGCCTTCGTGATGCATGCCTGGGTACCACTGTCGGTCCGAACTGGAGGTGACATGGGCCGTGGGCCCCAGGGGGCAGGGGTGACAGGGAGTGCGGCCCTGGCATCTTTTCCCCTATTAAGGTTACTTGCTTTGGTTGGACAGCAGAACCCTGGGTAGGGGAGAGATGGAAAGGCGTGTTGGACCCTGACAGTGGTTGGATGACATTTGTTGGTGGACCTCTTTGTTCCCTAGATTGTTAGAAATATCCAGAGTCCTATAGATCAAATCCCTGGCCAACAGCCTGCACTTTTCACCTGGGGTTCTGAGGTTTGGGATCCTGCAGACCTGCGAACCGAAACCTCAGAGCAAACCCAGCCTGGGGCACTGTGCTCCTGTGTCAGAAAGGGAGGATTTGGCGGCGCAGGTCTCACCAGGTGGCTTGTTGGAAAAGGCTCTTGGGGGTCTAAGTGATCACGTTGTGTTGCTTTACGGGGAGATGTTACTTTGAAAGAAAACAAAGAAAAAATTGGTCTGTAGAGAGTAGGGACTGTATTGCCCTTTGATGCTGGGTGGATGGCGACCTAAGAGCCACCCTCATGCTGTGGATTTGAGGGGCAGGATTCAGAGCATCAGATGCAGCCACATGTCCTCCTCTGGTGACCAAGGGTGTGCCAGTGGGCCTGGGTCCACCTGGGAGCTGTCAGGACCAGGGAAGTGAGGACCTCAGGGCCCAGAGTCCAGCAGTGCAGGAGAGAGTGGCTGACGGTGGGGGGATAGTCAGCTGCCTTTTTCCCTGTGCTGGTGCACGGTTCACAGCACAATAGTGACAGTCAGGGTCTTTTCTCCTGAGAATATTTGGATGATCCTCGTGGCGTGGATTTTGATGCATTGATTCTCTCACTTCAGTCTTACTGGACGCACCAGTGCACGTGGTCCCCAGGTGTGATGCCCTCTGAATGCCTTCCCAGGATGCACAGGGCGCCTGGTCCCCAGAAGGCCTTTCCCTCACACGGATGCAGGATTGGCCTTCATAGTGGAGACAGAGGGATGCTGCCTTTCTGCAGGTTTCACAGCATCACCTGTTACTGGAAAAGGTTACACGCACAGATAAATTGGTTTGCCTCACTGTCGGGAAAATGGGCCTCATGAAGTCTGATGTGGCCGCATTCCGATGGTACAGCCCTCTCTGTTGGCGACTCCTCCCTGCCCCAGCACGCAGCGGACAATAAAATGGTTTACAATCTGTGGGAATGCTTGTGTCTTTTCCCAGCGCTTCGTTTCCCCGAGAACAGCGCTGTTCCCAGGGGTGTCCGGTTTCCCACTGCCATTCACCAAGCCCCACACCGTCCTTAAGCAGCAAGAACTGGTTTTACCAAGTAAACCGATACCTCCACGGGCATCCTGGGCGAATAAGGATGGGGCGGCTTAATAAGTCACTGGCAGACCTTTGAGGAGGCCGAATGGCCCTGGCTTGTCACCTCTCCTGTTTCTTAACACTCGAGTGGGCAAGCCGAAGGAGGGAGGGCCTCCCCTTTCCTCCAAGTGGGGAGGAGGGCTCGCTCCATCGAACAAAGCCAGTCTTGCCTAGGGCCCCCTGTGGCCCCCTGAAGTTCCTGGCCAGACCCCCACTGGAGCAGGGCAGGCCTGGCCCTTAAATAGACTCCCTGGGAGATGGGCCTCTCTGTCCAGCTGACTGCTCCAGGCGCAGGGGCCTGGCAGAGCCAGTCACCCCATCTCCAGCTCTGCAGCTGATGGTGAGGAGAAGGGGCTCCTACAGGCAGCTGTGGGCTTGTAAGCTTTTTACGTGCTTTGGCAGGAAGGCCCTGGGGCTTGGGAGCCTGACAGGTGCTGAGAAGGGGACGCAGCGGAGCATGGGAGCCAGATCCCCTGGGGTCTTCAGCCAGAATCTCACCTTACCTCCGAGGCTGCGGTCAGTGCCTGGAGGGGCTGCGAGGAGGGAGGACAGCCCCAGCCTTGTGGGGGACAAGGGAGGCGACTTCAGGAGTGAGGGCCTCCTTCCCTCCTGGAGCAGTTGGGGGTGACCGTCGGCCTGTGCCACAGAGTGTCACAGAGGTACAGTCAGGATGATGCCGCGTGTCCTGAGTGGGTACAGGTTAGGATTTAAACCTGGTGGCAGGGCCAGGTTTGGAGGGTGTGGTTGAGTCTGTGCCTCGTGTCCAGGAAAGCTGTGGTCTCCCCTTGAGTTTTCTGTAGAACACCAGGCAGTCTGGGACCCAGGGGCCACCCGCTCATGCTTGCACCCACTTCTCAGACTGAAGTTAGACTTGGTTTTATTCCCCAACCGTGGGGGCTGTGTCTTCTCCCTTCTTCTGTCTCTCACCTGCTGGTTGGCTTCCTTGAGGCCCAGTGTGGATCAGCTCGGCCCTGGGCCGCCAGGAGGGATGGAGAGATGAGCAGACATCCTCCCGGCTCTGGAGGAGCTCAGGGTTAAGACACCGCAGGGTACAGTGGAGGCTGGGCTGGAGATGACACAGCTTTGTAAAGGCCTTCATTCCTAGCAACCAATTCAGAGTCCAGATACTCTGGGGAAGAATTAACTGTTCCCACTCTGTATAGTCTTCCCCTAGGTGCTGTGTCGTGGGACCACCATGTTTACGGTGTCCTTAGAAACCGTCTAGTCCAGGGAATGGCAGGTGGGTTTAGATGGCATCTTTTGGGTGCAGATGGATTAGTTGTGGCTGCTCAGAGTGCTGTGTTGAGAAGAGCTAGGAGGCCTTGCCCTGGATCTGTGGGCAAGAGTGCTTTAATCGATTAGCGATGTCTGCCACGCAGGCGAGAGGAGGCGGCAAGCAGTGTTCCCTGCACAGTGTGCGTTATCTCTGATTTTACAGACGAAGAAACTGAGGCCCAGAGAAGCTGTGACTTGTTTCCGTGTTTGGTGTTGGGTCTGGAACCGGAGCCTAAGGCTGCTGCTCCCAACCCAACGGTCTTCCCGCTGCCCCGACACCGAGGAGCCCATCCTCGCAAGAGGCCAGACGTACAGGCGTGAAGCAGTGAGGAGAAAGTACCAGACTGGGCCATTCAGAAAATACACCATAGAAGGAATCAGGATGGAGGCAGGGAGATGGGCTTCGACAGGAGAGAGGAGTGAGCTGGGTCTTGCAGGAAAGGCCTGATTTGGATGGAAGACAGTTCTGACATCCCTCCATGAGGGCTCTCACCAAGGCTGTGGGCAGAAAGTGCAAAAGCTGCCACCCTCAACTCTCTCAGTGTGTCAGGTCTGAAAGTACTTTTTGTCAGGAGCAGGAAGAATGGGTGACTTTCTGGGCACTGAGAATGCAGAGAAGACAAAATCCTAGACCCCAGAGGTTTTTCCCAACGTTTGCCAGCCGGTTTGTCCCACCTGCCCTTTGCCCAGCACCTGTGCTCTGGTGGTGTTGAGACTTGGGGTTTGTAGCCTTTGTGGTCCCTTGGGTAGCGTGTGATGCGTCTGGCGGGTCACAGCCCCCTTCACAGGACAGGCTCCCCACGGAGTAGCCTCTGCACCTTTAGCTTCCACCCAGCCGGTGCCTCTCGGGGAGCCATTGTGTGATGCAGGTGTGGCGTGTTCCGTGATGCGAGTAGCTGCTGTCAGCGGGTTAAACAAAGGGTGGATCAAGGCACACGCTGCTTCACGTCCCCGTTTTTAGCTCATGTTTCTTGCCGGATGAGGAGTCAGTTTGGCCCTTACAGGAGTTGCTTGATGTTTCCACCAACCACGTTACTCCACCCTTGTGTGTCGTCATTCCCCCAATTTCACAGTCTCCTTGGCCAGTGGTTGGAGGCACAGAGACCTGCTCGGGGCGGGGGGGTGGGGGTGGGGTGGGGTGCAAGTCAGAAGCGCTGCCTGGAGCCTCTGCAGGTTCACCAGCAGGAATCCTGTATCCATGCTCTGCCCGCTACCCTTCTCTCTCTCCCACTTCTGGGCTGTCCTCCAAAAAAACGTTCAGAGTGCTTCATTTTAATAAGCACGTAGGGGAAAAAATTTCAAAGCGTGTAATTGTGGTTATGTAAGAAAACACCAGTATTCTTTAGAGATGCCTTCGGATGGAGGCGTGAGATGACAAGGTGCTGGAGTTTGCTTTAAATTTTGGTTTGTTTTATAACAAAGGGAAGAAAGATGGATGAAGCAAATCTTGCACATTGTTGAATTGGCATGCTGGGTACGTGGGGGTTTATTGTACTGTTGTTCTCTCCTTTTATTTACATCTGAAATTTTTCACGTTAGCAGTGTTTAAGAGCATATAAGATTCTACTGAAAACTTTGTGTGTGTAATTTTTGGTGCTCTTCCGTAAAACTGCTTTACCCTGCTTAGAGATGCACGTCTGGCTGACGTGCCAGCGCTTTGCTCTGTGGCCTTGCTTCTTCCTCCGGCTTGTTGAAACTGGTGTGCTCCTTTGTGTAGCGTTTTCTGAAAAGTTATAGTACATTCAACCACCCCAACGTGACGAGAGTTCTCTCAATAACATTTTACAAAGGTTTTGGGTACTCTTGCATAAATGGTAATGTGAGTTTTGTTTTTATTGGATAAACATTTATTGAGCATCTCTGTGTGGAGACAAAACACATATGAGGGAATGAATGCTGTGGGGCAGGGGCCCTGCCACTCTCAAGATCAACTGGAAGCTGGGAGGTGCGGGTCCTTTTAGGTGCGGGTCCCGTAGCATGGAGGTGCTTTCTCACAGTGGGTTTGTTCAGGCCCCAGCATCTCACACCCTTTTAAGAGACTGTAACACCTATGTTCAACCCCAAACACCTTTGCCTTTACTTAAGTTTTCTTACCCTGTTCTCAGGGTAAACTCTTTCTCCACTAATTAAACTGCTTACAGGCAGAGAAAGTTGATTTTTTTTTTTTTTTATGTTGGTTTCAGGCAGGCCCACTGGAAATGGGGAAGGAGTCAGGCACTCCAGTGGGAAGCCCAGGTGCCGGTGCAGGTACAGACCTGGCCATGGGAGGCCACCACTGGCACCTGGCGCCTAGGAGAGGAGGTGCTGGAATGGAGTGGAAGGAGGTGAGCTCACGGAGTCCTCTCTGGGGCACTGTCCCCATCCTGCTCTTGTGGGCTTAACGCGAGGAGATGAGGAGTCAGGGGCAGTGAATGACGGACTGAGAAGATGCTGGCCGTGGGAGGCCGGGTCACACTTCGCGGTGGCTCGTCCCGTGGGCCCCCAGAGACAAAGGCCAGATTCGGTACTCAGACTGTCCTGGGGTGTCTGTGTTTCAGCGCTTGACCCCAAGCTTAACCTTACTGGGATGTACTTTTTTGTGTGTGTGTTTTTTTTGTAGTACGCAGGCCTCTCACTGCTGTGGCCTCTCCCGTTGCGGAGCACAGGCTCCGGACGCGCAGGCTCAGCGGCCATGGCTCACGGGCCCGGCCGCTCCGCGGCATGTGGGATCTTCCCGGGCTGGGGCACGAACCCGTGTCCCCTGCATTGGCAGGCGGGCTGTCAACCACTGCGCCACCAGGGAAGCCCTGGGATGCACTTCTTGATGTAATCCTCTGACTGCAATGTCATCCTTGCCCTTCCAACCCTCTCCCTCCGGCAAGAATTGGCCTGTTGAGTGGGAGGCCTTGGCGGGAGGGACACCAGGTTTTAGAGTCACGTTGGCTGGGGGCCAGGAGCCGGCTCTCGCACAGACTAGTTTGTGATGCTGGGTCATCGTTTGCTCCCTGTGAAGGAGGCGCTGACCCAGGGAGTTGGGACGGATCAAAGGTCTTGGTGGCTAGTGTGTGGCCAGTGATCACTGCAGTGTTTCTCATCCACTGCGGAGGGCGTGCAAATCGGTGCAGGCACTTTGGAAAACAGTCTGGCATTAAAGCCTAAAGCTCAACATCCACATGCCCTCCAGCCCAGCTGATTTCACGCCTACGTGTATACTGGAGAGAAACTCCTGTGCGTGGACTCCGGGAGACTTGTACAGGAGTGTTCACAGCGTTGCTGTGCACAACAGCAAAAGGCTGGAAGCAGCCCAGATCCCCGTCAGTGGGGGAATGGATGAATACGCTGAGACGTGACCGTACAATGGAATATTATACAGCTGTCCAGACAGATTAACTGCAGTGGCACGCAACGATGTAGATGAATTTTAGCAGTGTCGTAAATATTAGGTAAAAAGAGGATGTGCTCCCAAAGATTACCTACAGCGCTAATCCTTTTCTGATAAAGTCAAAAGTAACTAAAACAAATGTGCTTTTTAGAAACATTTTACAGATGCAGTAAAACTGTAAAAAAAAAAAAAAAAGGCAGGGGAATGTGCACTTCTGATTGAGGTTGGTGGTATCTGGGATGGGAGGGGTCGGGGTGTGGAATGGGGCACCGTCTGGTTAGATGTAGGTTATTGTCGAGGTCCCAGCCTTTGCTGGGGGTGGTGGGTTTGCAGGTGGTTAGTACGTTGTGAAAAAAAACTAAGTGAAAGTGAGTCATGTGTGACTACAGGTGAATGTCAGGAGCCAGGGATTACGATGAATAATTAACCCAGTTCTGTGCCTGTCAGGTCCAGCACTCCCCCACTCCCACCCCAACTCGTTTTAGCAAAGGCTGTGATGGCCCAGTATTCGCTGGGCTGGGGTGGAGCCTACGTTCCCACTGCTGTCCTGCCCTACCCCCCACTCCCTGCTTTTGTCCGGCCCAGGCCTCCCTCCTGCACGGTGCCTGCTGGCTGGAGTGACCTCGGCCGGCTTGTGGCTTTGCTCTCCCTTAGCCGCTTGCTTCCTATCTGTGTCACACAATCGGTGCCTTGTTATATATGGCCTCACCCACTAATCGGTTCCACATGTGTGTATCTTTCTAACGCGATGGTTATTTCCACAAGGCCAGAGGTCAAGTTTTATCTCCTCTTATGTGGCAGACCACTCCCCTGCTCCTGTTCACGCACTCCTTCTTCCTTAATAAAGGAGCCCCCAGCCTCCCCTCCAGCTGGGCATGGCCACGCCGCCGAGGGACACGGAAGTGGCAGTGTTGAGCGCTGCTTCTGAGAATCCTTCCTAAGAGGAGGTGGCAACATGCCTTTCCTCCTTCCCCCTTCCTGCTGCCTGGAGTGCAGAGCAGCGCCCAGGTCCCTGACACCCTGGGGTGGGGGGTAGGGTCTCATGGTCTGCTGGTCTTTTTTTTTTTTTTTTTTTTATGCTGATGGGGCCACTTTATTACTCTTTAATCTGTTTACAGAAAGCCCATATTTGGTGTACATCAGTTTGCAGGTAGTAACAGATGGGCATGGTTGCTGCCTCCAAGGCTGCGGAGTCCCTGGGTAAATAGGCTGAAACCGTGTCTGAACACTGCACTTGGTTACTTTTTTTTTTTTTAAACAACTTTATTGGAGTATAATTGCTTCACAATGGTGTATTAGTTTCTGCTTTATAACAAAGTGAATCAGTTATGCTGGTCTTCTAATAGCTTGAACTCTGGGTAAGTCCCTATTTCCATGTCTTCGTGGCTCACAGATGAGTGTAATTCTCGGGGATATAGCATGTCACCACCCCGCCCCCGTGGCTCTGAGCACCATGAGTGCGTAATGATTGCACCCTGAGTCCTGTGGATTCAAAAGGCCAGTAGCACCTTCAATTGGCACCTGGACTCCGAGGAGCCGGCACCGGGTCCCGGGTTCCACCCCCCTGCAGGTGACCTGGGCAGGTCACCTAACTCCTGTGAACGCCACTAGATCTGCAAGTTGGGAACCGGGCCTGCGACAGCAGAGGTAAAGCGGCAGAGATGGTCAGCCGTCCAGTGCCGCGTGCCCCAGACGCTCACTTGCTCGGAGTGTAATTTTCACGGCAGGCTCCGCTGCAGAGCCGTGAAGGCCCTCGAGGCCCGCCCCCTGCAGCGGCCTCACTTTCCCGGAACGGACTTGCGGCCTCCACGACACATCTGCCCATGTTGAAGATGCCCCTCCCGGCCTGATGCTTCTGTCGCTCCCTGTTCACTGCGACTCCTCAGCTCTGCGGACAGTGTGAGATGAGATGAGCTTGCTTTTTCAGATGGGGGAGCTTTATTATAGCTTCTGTTTATTTTTTTTTTTCTTTAGCAAACTGTCTCGGTGGATGTAGGGTGAGAGCCGCTCTTTGCAGGGGGGCTGGCGGCCGTGCTGGTGTGTGGCGAGCGACAGAGGGGGCAGCTTATGCGTGTGTGGAGCTGCAGCCAGAGCCAGGCCTGCCCGGAGCAGTTCTGTACCGTGTCCGGCCGCGTTCGGCCTTGCTTTCCTGGGTCTGAGTGGCCAGGGTAGTGGCAGCGTGACCGTCGGCAGAAGAGGCCTTTCCTACCTCGGCAGGCCTGGCATGTCTGTGGGCCGTCAGCCGTGGCCCGAGCCAGCGCCGTGGCTTATCCTGTTGCCACCATCTTACCCCGGGCTCGTGGCCCCAGCTGGGAGGCACAGCACATCCCGCTTTTCTGCATCTTTCCTCTCTGCTCCTGGGGATTTATGATGACCGGTTGCCGGCTTTCCAGCGTTCCTTCTCTCCTTTGCATTCATTCAGGGAACGTGTATTTAGAGCTTGTCCCGTGCCCGATGAGAGCCCCGTTCCTGACTCTGCACTTGATAGTGGGCGTGGTTGACAAATGCCCGTCTCCACCACGAGTCTGAGTTCCAGGCGGGCAGAGATCCCGTCTGCGTTCACTCGCCATCACACCCCCAGCTCCTAGTGCACTGCCCGGAGTAGACCCGGGCTTGTTTTAACAAGTAAGTGCCTGCTGAATGTATGGAGGAGTGAACAAGTGAATGTAAGATTGAGGCAGTTTATGGGAGCACGGAGGACTGTGGCTGAGTTTGAGAAAGCAGATGCAAATAAAGTAGCCCCCAAAGCCAGCTGCACAAATGCCCTAAGAGAAGCACTTAGGTATTTTGAGGCTCTGAGAGGGCAGGACAAGTTGCTCAGGGCGAGAAGCCTGACGTGTTTATTGACAGCCTCTCCCGGGGCCTGAGTGACCCGTGAAGCCTTTCCTGGCCACTGCAGCCTGCGGGGACCACTCCACCACCCAACACCTTGGGGTCCCTTCTGAGGATGCCCGTGGGCTGCAAGCTCTCTGGGTTCACGTCTCTTCTCGCCAACCTTGCTGTGAACTCCCTAGGTTCCAGCCCCGGCTTGGTCATCACTAGCCATGTGACCCCAGGCCCAACTGTGCATCTCAGTTTATTCCTGTGTCACAGTTCAAGCACCTGCCCCACTGGACACAAGATGGTGTGGACACACTGGAAAGGGTTGGACCAGAGTGAGATGTTCCTCACACACGCCCCCACCCCATGCCTAACAGAGCCTCCACGTTACTGTGTGCCCACTTAATGTGCAGAGGTGAGCCTTTAGTTTTCTTTGGCTTAGCCTGGAAGACTCCACCTGCTGCAGTGGCAAGGTGGGCACAGACTGTCATCCTGCTCAGTTCGGGCTCAGGAACAGCTGGTGAGGGTGCCTGTATTTGCTTGAAGTGTGGGCTCTCAGCTGGCCCTGCGGGAGGCCGGGCCGCTGGCCTGCCTTGTGACCAGGTGCTGGGGCAGGTCTGCATGCCTTAGTTCTCCTGCCTCTTCTGAAATGTTCTTTAGATCTGGTGGTCCTCACACCCACCTTGCTCACATCTGAAGAGAAGCTGCCCTTTTCTTTTTTTTTAGAGAATGAAAGTTAGCAGATGTAAACTAGTATACCAATGTATAGGATGGATAAACGACAAGATCCTACTGTAGAGCGCAGGGAACTATATTCAATACCCTGTGATAAACCATAATGGAAAAGAATATGAAAAAAAAACGTTTATATGTGTATAACTGAGTCACTTTGCTGTACAGCAGAGATGGGCACAACATTGTAAATCAACTACAATAAAAATTTTTTTTAAATAAAGAGGATAAAATTTTTTTTAAAATGAAAGAAAGAAAGGGGGGCTTTTTTTTTTTTTTTTTTTTGGTCCTCAGATCAGAGCCTCATGCCGTAGGGCCCAGTGATCTAACTGTGGGACACTGTTTCTTCCCCTGTCCTACAGGATCCACATTCAAGGTCTTCACCTCGTGAACACACACACCGGCCTGGGGCTCGTGGCCCTTCATTAGCTCATCTGACAAATGCCGAGTGAGCCCCTGCGTGTGCCAGGCCCTGGGGGGGCAGTGGGGAGGGAGATAGTCCAAGTGTCTACCCTGGGGAGCCTGCAGCCTGGTAAGAAGACTTGGAAAGTGAAGCTGGTTTAGCAGAGGAAGTTCAGGTCGCGTGTTTATAACTAGTGGCAGAGGATTACTGGTCCCTCCCTCACATCCCTTCACAGTTTTATACCGTGTTACAGTGCTTATCACGCTGGGTTACACAAGGGTGTGCCGCAGCCGCTTCAGTCCTGGCTCAGGCAGACATCACTAATCAATCATCGCACCCTCTGCCTCTGAGCCCAGACCTGGCCTCAGAATCCTTCTCAACACAGCACTCCAGATACCGCTACCAATCACCTGTGCCTGACACCCAAGCTTAAACCCTCTTTCTAACCTCCTTGTGCCTCCCAAGGCTTCAGAATGGGCTGTCAGACCGTGAGGACCACTGCACTGCTGGCTCTGGTTAGGCTGGGCCACCACCAGTGTCGGTCTCAGTGGGACTGCACAGCATGTTCTAGCCACCTTCCCATTTGCTGTCCCCTCTGCCTGTAAGTCTCTTATTCCACATGTCCGCCTGGCATGCTCTCTCTCTCTCTCTCTCCACTTGCGTTTGTTCAGCTGTTGCTTAATCGGAGGACCCTCTTTGACCACCTGTCTGTAATAGCTTTATTTTCCTTCACTCTTGGGTCGTCCTACCCTTATTTTTCTTCTTAGCACTTCTTACTTCCTGGCACATCGTATGACCTTTTCATTTACCTCTTTATCTCCCTCATTTACTATGGCATCCCCAGCAATCAAAAACATTTGATCAAGTGCATCTTGTGTTGGCAAATCCTAGTGGGCCAGGTGTACCCCCTGCCAGTTAGGATTAAATGAGATAATACAAAGTGTGGAGCCCAGGCTCTGCTTTAGCATCGTTCAAAAGCAAGTGCTCTTTGCACTCTAGCAGGGGGAGGGCGTGTTCAGTTGAGACCCTTCCTCCCTGTGGTCAGTTGGTTCGGTTTAGCCAGCAGCTGGCGAGCGCGTCTGTTGCGGGCAGCACATGCAGAGGCCGGGGTGGGCAAGGATTCAGAAGTGAGCACGCTACAGTGCCTACCCCCGGAACCCAAGGTTCCCAGTCACCTCGAACATGGGGTACACTGTGCTGGGGCTCAGGGGGCACAGATGAAGTGATTATTTCCAGCCAAAGGGTTTGGGCAGGGAAGGAGGCGCTGGAGGTGGGTGGAGGGGTGGAGAGGATTGCATCAGGTGCCCACCCCCCCCAGCGTGGACAGCTGCCTTGAAGTCGATACCATCTGTTGAGATTTTCACTTCCTGCTGAGATGGTAGTTATTACAAACTTGTTTCTTAACCTTTCTCCTCCCCAGTTTTTCAGCTGTGTCCTGAATTGCCCTCCCCCAGTTTCCTGCTATAGAATAAGTTCTTGGTGACAGAATGAAAGAACCTTCCTGAGTTTCTTGCTCTCTGGGTGAAGTCTGACCATTTGTTGGCAAACTCCCATGATGACGAGAAGTGACTGGTTTGCAGGATTTGTTTGCTTGTACCACCTGTTTCGCCGGCAGCTTTTTCAGAGGGGCACGCGGGGGCGAGGGGAGCAGTAATACGGTCTCACCTCGCTCCCTTATCCGCCACAGAGACTTCACTGCTCCCCCAGTGCTCCCACGGAACTTGACCCACTTCTCCAGCCTTTACCATTCTCTGAGGCTCAAGTTCTGTTGCTGTGCCCAAGGCAGGGATCGCTAATCAACCCTGCACACTTTGCCCCTGGAGCCAAGGCCTGCGCTTAGAACTCTCAGCCTAGCATCCCGCCAGCCCTTCAGAGTTGAAACCTCTGCCACCCTTTGCAGTAGAAACTGTCGTGTGTGTGCTTTTCCTCTTGAGACCAGAGGGGAAAGAGAGAAAGCAAGAGCAAAGGAGGGACATTGAGATGTTCCTGCTCAACCCCTCCTCCTGCCTGGCCCTAAGCCCCAAGGGGTAGAGCAGGAAAGGGGTGTGGTTGAGCCCAGGGGTGGGGAGGATTTCCCTGGGCCTGGGGATCTCCAGGACAAGCCCCTGCACCCCAGTAGCCGTGGCCGTCTTGTTATGGGTTTCGCTTTCTAGTCGCTGCAGGCCTCCTGCATGTGTGCACCGCAGGGCTGTTCTAAGTTGGGGCCCCTGAAGCAGGAGGAGGCAGGCGTGCTTATTCTCCCTGAGCGTGTCTGGGACAGCATCCATTGGGGGCCTAATTACATGCCAGGCGCTCCTGTGGGTTGGGTGTGATACCCCCCTGCCCAGCCACCTAGGGGGGTTGAAGCAGTGATAAGCTGGCGGTGGACCTGGCGAGGGGACTCCAGAGCCACTGCTGCCACTGTGGAGATAAGCACAGAGCGGGTGCCAGGCCCCAGCTCCCTGTGCAGGGCTTCTCTTTCTCCATTCTGGGGCTGCAGTGGGTGGGGGTGGGGTGGGGGGAGACACAGGGTGGGGGAGGGTCTTCTGTTACTTCCTTTGCCTTTGTTGCCACCTGGACGGCACCTGCTCTTTGTTTCCATCTTAGCCGAGTGCTCCCTCCTCCTGGAAGCCTTTCTGGATTAGTCCTCCTGTGTGCTCCCATCATCCCCTGGCTCAGATGCCTCACATCCGCTCTGTTACGGCACCAGGCTTGCCAGCAGGCCCGTCCCCTGCCAGGCTGTGGGTTCCCCGAGGGCAGGGCTCCGCCCCATGCACACACCCTGGACACCCTCACTGCTCCCTCTCGGTTTTGTTGAGCTTGTCTGTCTGTCTGCATTTCCTAGATTGGAGGACAGAGATCTTGTCTATGTATTCTGCCACCACCACCTGACCAGCACACCACCTGACCCCCAGTATGTGCCCAGGAAATACCGTGGTGTAATTAACAGAGTGAACGGCTACCCTTCGGCTCTCCCTGCCCGCCAGCCCCCTGCCCTGGGGCGATGGGCGTCAGGCCCGGCTGACTCGGGAGCAGCGATGCCCCGAGGCCTGCGATGCTTACGCTCTGTGGTGGCAGCGGTGGCCTGGCTTCCCTGCCTGCCTCTCCCTGCCCTCACAGGTCCTGGCAGGCGGCCACCTGCCGCTGATGCGCCCACGCACACACTGCTCCCCCGTGTTCCCCGGGAGTGAGGGAACTGGTGCAGCACCCTCTGGTAGTGGGTAAGGGCTGCCGGGGCTGTACCGCCCGCCCCGGTCCTGCCCTGCCCTGAGTGGTGGGTGGAGCAGAGTGGGGCACAGTGGCTGCAGAGACGCATGATCCCCAGCCCAGCTGCTTGCTGGGACAGGGGACGGCCGCCCCTCTCCCGCTGAGCTCTGTGGGCATGCCCAGGGCAGACGGTGCCAGGAAACCAGCCTAGAGCCGCCACCTGGCGAGGGTGCAGGGGAGCAGGATGGGTCCCATGGACCTGGTGGTGTTTGTTGGTGGCTCCACCAGCCCCGCATGACGGGTGTCCCCACCCTGCTGTGACCCCGCACATTGCGCTCTGCCCTAAAGGTGGTGCCGGCTGTGAGCCCCGTGCCCTCCCTCTGCCCATCAACAAAAATGTTAACTTTTGCAAGAGGCCCGAGGAAGGGAACTCTACAGCTGCTGATTTGTAGCTTCCGGATCCCTCACCATCATAAAATAGGGTCTTCGCATCAACCCTAAGCACGGATGCTGCTGTTTTGCTGGGAAGAGAGGACAGGGCAGCCCTGAGCCCCTCTGGGCATTGAAGTGTGAGGATAGGACCACCCTCCCTCCCCATCCTGCCTAAACCTCTAAATCCTTCTTCTCCCTCCCCCAGATCCCCACTGCAGCCTGGTCATGGCGTGTAGTAGGCCCTCAGTAGACACTGTTGAATAGAAGTGAGCTCCTTGGGGCAGAGGAAAGGAGCCCCAGGGCAGAGCTGAGAAATCCTGGCTTTATAGACCCAAATGGGGACGCTACACCCCTGTGATGTTCCTCTCCAGGCCTCAGTTTCTGTGTTCCGTAGATAATCTATAAGGCTCTACCGGTTTTATTTTTTCTTTTTTAAAATCTTTATTTATTTGTTTATTTTTGGCTGTGTCGGGTCTTAGTTGCGGCATGTGGGACCTTTCGTTGTGACGTGCGGGCTCAGTAGTTGCGGCGCACAGGCTCCAGAGCGCGTGGGCTCTGTAGTTGTGGCGTGTGGGCTTAGTTGACCTGCGGCACGTGGGATCTTAGTTCCCCGACCAGGGATCGAACCTGCGTCCCCTGCATGGGAAGGCAGATTCTTAACCACTGGACCACCAGGGAAGCCCCCTCTGCTGGTTTTGAGTGCGATTCTCACCACCCTCTGCCGTGGGCTGGGGTGGTGTGGGTCCAGCTTGCCATCGCCCCGCTGCCCCTCTGCTTGCTGGTGGCCTCACTGCAGACGTTCTTCCCTAGAGCCCAGCTTTAGCTGCTGGTGACGAGGCTTGTATATACCATGGAAAATGGTTCCTGAGACACCATTTATGGGCAGAAGTTCTTCTCAGGAGATGAATGTGGTACCCTGCCCGTGCTTCTGGAGCCGCCCCCACCACCTTCCTTGGTCCAGGGACTCAGCACAGATGCTTCCTAGCATCAGAGCAACCCAAAGGGAGGGTGGCAGGCATTCTCGGGGACATTTGAATTGTCCTCCACTCCCGTCCCTGTGGGTTTCCCCTGGCTCTTCTGGGACGTGTGGGTGCTTGGCTGTTTTCAGAGTTGGCAGCCCTGAGTTAGTAACTATAAAGATGTGCTGTCCTTCTCTGTGCCAGCACCCTCATCCCACCCTCCCTCTAAAGGAGCCAGACATCCCCTAGAGATGGTCCTCCTCCTGTTACAGAGGACGAGGGTGTGGCTCACAGAGGGACTGTGACTTGCCTGAGGTCACACAGCGAGTAGCTTTGCCCTCACTTGGTGTTTGAGTTTCCAGGTGTTCCTTCCCACACGTCTCTTCCTCCTGGGTCAGCTCAAAGGAAATATTTGTTTTCCTCTCTGGGAACAAAGGCTGGGCTTGGTTTGTTTCTGTGAACGCAGCCATGAGGAGAGGCAGTCACCAAGTGTTCAGGGGTAGGGGGTTTTCTGACGATCTGGGAACCGCAGATGGCCCAGGTTGGTGGCCCTAAATCGCTGGGTTCTGAGACTCGGTGTGGCCTCATTAGGGGAGCCGGTGCTCCTAGGCTTGTGCGGACCTGAGCTGGTTTCAAGCCCTGGGGACCCCAGGCTTAATTGAAACGAGGTGGAACAGATGGGCTGAGTCTATCAGCAGCTTTACGTGACAGTCTCTTAACATAAAAGCACTTCATTACCCACTCATTTCGCCGGGGCTTCCTGCCCCAGTCGGAGGGAACGTGGCGGAAACGAGAGCCCCTCGTCCAGATGGAATCACAAGCACGTGGCCTGTGGGCCCGTCTCTGAACAGGCGGCCGAGGATAAATCATCAGGCTTACGTCTCCGCTCAGCAGCTAAATTAAAAAAATCGTTCTCCTGGCTGTAACATCGCAGAACGTGGGCTGTGTCTCTGCGTTCGGGGGTCTAGTCCCCGTTGCTCTCAGGTCGGGTAGCATCAAGGGAGGCATGATTGGTTGGGGGTGGAGGCATCAGGCTGTCACTAAGGAAGGTATGAGACAAGCGCTAACTCTAGAAAGTGCCCCGGTCTGTGGTCTCGGGGAAAGCTCACCAGCCCAGAGCACCCAACCTGGCCCTCGCTCTGCATCCCGCTGTTCAGTCCCGTTCCCAGTGCTGTGCTGTGGTTCCCTCCGATTGGAAATCCTAGTGGTTCTTGTCCTGACCCCCTCACGTGATGTTGGGAGGAGGAAAGAGAGGGGACCCTCCCTGTATTTGGGTGTGTGTTTCTCTTTGGGCCAGGATGTTGTGGAAGGGAGTTCAGGAGCCCCTCTAGGCCACATCGAGGTGGGAGTCTGGAGGAGTGCTAATCGGTGGCAGGAGTGTAAGCCCTGTGATGTGCGCAGAGACTGCCAGGAATACTGCTCCTGGCTTTCTAGGTCTGTCCGTGTGAGCGTCTCAGCCTTTCAGAATCCCAGAGGCACCTCACCTGTGTCAACCTTAGCTGTGCGGTTTCTGGAAAAGTTATGGCCGTGGGGTCTGCAGTCTCTCCTCCTCTCTCGGGGGCGCTGGAATAGTCGCTGGGGACATTGGAATACGTGTGGTGGCTTTCCCATCTGAGTCACGTCTACTGTTGAGGAATTTTAAATTCCCCTTGCTTTGCTTTGTTTGCTCATAAAACTACCACATTTGGGATTTTACAGTTGGAAAGCCTGGCATATTCAAACCAGCGTTACAAATTCACTTCGAGATGTTTTGAACTTTGGTTAACATCTACAAGCTGTGGGATCCTCAGGCACATGGTGGCCGATTTGGCTGGGTAAAATAGGAAGTAACTTAACAGGGGAGTCAAGTAACTTGTAGTAGTGGAGCAGGGTCGTTAGTTTTCAGGACTTGGTCCCCTCGTTCATGTGAGGAAGAGAAGACACCACTTCCAAAAAAGAGACTTGAAAAAGAATAAAACCTCACTCAGTATAAATTTTGAGGAATATTTTCTGATCGGTCTCATTTTGTCAGCTGTCACTCAGCTGCTTTTTGCTGCCTGTGCATGGGGAGTCACTGGCAAGGCAAAATGTGAAAGTGCCACAGAAGTGGGCGGGTGAAACATTAGGAGTTGAGGGGAAAGAAACTCGTATGTGATTAAGGGCATCAAGGATGGCTTCATGGAGGAGGTGACATTTTTGCTGAGCTTCGGAGGATGGGTAGGATTCTGACTGGTGGTGATCGGGACCAGTGACGTGTGAGGGTGAAAGAGCGCCCCAGTGGGAAATGCAGAGTATGTACAGTACACTGTAACCAAAGGTTTGACTTGCTGGCCACACTTAGCAGCTAATACATTTCCTGGCTCTCTCCTTCACCTGCGGGACTCTAAGCATTCTCCGCAGCCCAGCTTAGAGGCGGCTGCCTCTGAGACGTTTTCCCAGATTTGCCTGGGCAGAGTTTGGCAGTGCCCCCCGTGCTGTGCTGCTCTGACACCTGTCCTTTTGTGCTGTGACGGTCTACCTCCCTGCCTTTTCTGCCAGCTGAGAGTTCTCAGCTCACAGCTAGGCCGCTCGTATGCGTTTTTGAGTATCTGAACCCCAGACTTAAAGGTGTGCTGGGTGCACACTCAAAGCTGTTATTACTTGTGTTACTGATTCTCAGTATTGGATAGGTCTCTGTGTTGCTTGGGCTGTGTGGACTGCACATTTTGCTGTCTGGACCGTCCTGATCTCCTTGGCAACCGTGAGCATCATCTTCCTCCTGGATGCCTCGTGTGGGTGTTTGTCTTAACTTCTCTGGGATCTCCCTCTCATTCCCTCTATATTAACAACTCCTTTTCAAACTCTCAAGGAGGGTCATTCCATGCACCTACACTCAAGGCATTTAGCAGCATTTATTCTTCCTTCCTGGCAAAACGTCGAGCCATAAAATTCATTTGGCAAGAGAAAAGGATTTCTTCCCATTTCGTTGTGAAATCATTGTACTTAATCCAACAATCCCAGCGTTTCCCATGGAAACTGAAGATAACCTTTGCCACAGACACACAGAGTGTTTCCACCCTGCAACTTTCCGGGACCTTTCCTTTCTTCCACCAGCGGAGAAAGTGACCTTTCTGTTTGAGCATGCACAAAGGTTGACCTGAGCCTTGGCACAATTTTAAGCCTTTTCAGCGAGGCCCCTACGTTGCCTCAGGCGGTGGGTGAGCTTCTCCGGGATCCCTGGGCCTCCGTTTTCCAGAGACTGGTACTCTGAGAGCCCACCCCTTCCCCCAGGGCCTCCTGCCTCAGGTCCCAGCTCAGGGCCCAGGGCTGTAAGCCAGCCTCTGCCCTCATCCCTCAGTTCTCCTGGCTGGCATCTCTTCTTCCCGGCTGATGGTGGCTTTGCAATTTCTGATGGGGGATGCTGGGATACAGTTTGATTGGGGGGGTGGGGGCGGTGATTAAAAGAACCAATAATCCACATCATTGTTCATGTTGGATACGTTGTGAATTGTCTCAGGAGAAAGGCTTTTTTTTTTTTTTTTTTTTTAGTGGATCTGTCATGTTCACGGTTCAATATCTGGTAAATAGATGCTGCTAACATTCTTTGGGGGAAGCCGTGCCACAGGGTTAAAATAATTGAAGGTGTTAGAACCGCATTACAGAATCTTTTTTAAATGTTGGGAAAGCTTGCTCTTGTCCTGATCAGTCTAATAAAGAGAGTTCTGTCATTTTAGTGTATTTCCTTTGAGGGTTTCTTCTTTTTTAGCATATCTTTACTTTTCTACATTCAGTTAGGCATCCTTTTATTCATTTCAGCATTCTTTGCCCTCTTCCTACCCAGGATCGCGGCCGTACCTTCCATGACCTAACCAGTCCCCAGTTTGTGGCATAAGTACGCAAGTGCCGCTCCCTTACACACACCCCGTCATACTTGGATTTGTATTTTGAAGGTGGGTGTTTAAGAGCCTCCATTTAATATTCTGCTGTTGACAGTTTTGTAGTGAAGTAGCTTGCTAGGACTTTGGGGTACACACACTTACTCTCAGAGGTAAGTTGAGGGGGTCCGTTTTGGGGGGGCTGGAGCTGAGTCCTCCTGTTCCAACCAAGGGAGGAGGTCCTGGAGAAAGCACGGCTTACCTGAGGACTTCCAGGACGTTCACTGCCGTGGCTCCGTGGGTGCTCTATAAGTCCTGGATAGAGACTGGCTAGAAGGGAATTAGGAGGCCCATCTCCCACAGGGACTGAACAATTTGATGGAGACACCTGAGCGACACGCAGAAAATGAGCTTCACCTGCAAGCCCCGGGTACCGCAGGTCACCTCTGGCCCGAGGGACAGACCAGGTGGAGTGAGGCGTCCAGGCTCGTCCTGGGTTCCCTCCCAGCTCCCTCCGTGCGGCCCCCAGCCTCTGCCTTCCCTCCCCCTGTCCCCCTGCCTCTCCCAGAGCCCCACCTCCAGAGGGCAGTGACGGAGCCCCCAGATCTCACTATCTCCAGACTTAGCACCACCTGTACATAACGTGCAGGCACTCGGGGAACCTCGGAGCTTCCTTGGGAGGAGTGAGGTCGGAGGGAGTTGGGGAGGGAAGAAACATTTAGGCCGGAGCGCTGGCCTGTGTGAAGGCTGGTGACAGGAGGGATGGCGCGGGCCCAGGTGACCCCCGGAGCCAGCTGGGAATCACAGCCTGGGCCCCATATTGGGTCCTGACATGTGGGGAGCCGTGCTCACCGGCAGGGACGAGCATTTGGGGTCGTGGGTTCAGGGAAGCCACGCGCCTGGGTGCTGGTCTCGTTTACTCTCGGGGGCTGGGAGGTCCTGCCACCACCCAGGCCACCTGCTTAGTTGTAATCACGTGTGGGTTCTGCGCGTGGCCTGGCGCCTCTGGACTCTGCCCTCCGCCTCCTGCATCATCCTTCCTGCCACTAGCAGAGCTCTGTCACCTGTGAAGCCTGGACCAGGGCACCCCCTCCCGTGTCATGGATTTTCCCCACTGCGTACGTTTGTACTTGTCACAAGAGGATTCCAATAGGAAGGGAGCGTCTTCCTTCCACTCGGCTTCCTGGTTCTGTTCTGAGCACTTCTCTCCACCCGTGACCCCTGGGAGCCAGTGCCACGGCCTCGAGACGGCCCCTCGGCACTCCCCGTGTCCCCCCCGCCCCCCGCCCCAGGTTGCCTCTGGAGGGTCCAGATCAGGAAGCTGTCAATCCGAGGGCAGTCTGAGTCTCTGGGCTTATTGACGCTGTGTGCGAGGTGCCAGACGCTTCCTGGAGAGTGTCCTGCCCGTCCCATCCCTCCCCCGGGTGTAAGGCCCTTGTTTGTGTCAGGACAGCCCTGGGAGGAAGTTCAGAGTCGATATGATCTAAGTTTTAGATTTGCAGCCTGGCGGGGCGGCGGGGATCAGGTGGGTTCTTTCCCCTTGTACTTTACAAAGCGCTTTCTAGCCCCGACCCCCTTGCTACAGGAGAATCCAAGTACCGTCACCCTGCTCTGACCTACTTCTGTGACTTTTCTTTTAGTTTGTTTAAAGCGGTTGGCAATGAGGTCCCTCCAGGATGCCGTTAGTGCAGTTTAGTTTATGAAAAGGAAAATCTGGGGTTTCCCCAGCGTCTTATACTAGGATCTCAGAACAAACCTAAAGCAGGTGCACGGAGGAGAGGGGACGGGGGTACAAAATCTGCTCTGGATCTCGGCGCTTAAACCCACCCCCCGCCCTGCTCCTGCCTCTCCACAGCCCAGTTCTCTGTGGAGGGCAGGGGTCTCTGGGAGGGCTGCACCCCAAGCCTGACTCTTCCCTCCTGCCATCAGGCCGCAAGGATGGGATGAGACAAGAGGCCGCAAGGCTCGCGTGTGCCCTTATGCCTCGTCCTGGCCTCGGGATGTGACAGTGTGCTTTGTTTCTGCCTTTGCAAAGGCCCGGGTGGCACCAGGAAGGCTTGTTGGCAAATTTGGGGGCCGCACAGAGCACACCTTGGGGCCTGTGCTCTCCATCCTCGCTCCGTCCCCACTCCCGCAGCCGGCCGGGGTGTGACCAGTGCCCGCCCAGCCGGCCAGTGTGTCAGCTGCGGTCTCCACAGTGGCTTTCTGTTCTGAGTACCAGGCAGGAGGGGCCCCTCGTCAGCAGCCTCCTCACGTAGCCGGAGGGCCTGGCCTGTCGCCCTGGAGACCCCGCCGCCCCGAGGGGACGCATTTGCTCAGCTTTCCTCGGGGAGTCCCCTTGTCACCAGTGTTGCAGAGCCCTGGCAGCCGCTAGCATGTCACATGTGGCTGGCGGGGCCTCCAGATGTGGCTAGTGTGACTGAGGAAGTGAATTTCTAATTTGTTTAGATTTAAAAGCTGATACTGGATTCGGTTACTGGAAAATTCTTAAGTGTGTTTGGAAGAACTTTGGTTTGCGCCTCTGCTTATTCAGATCATGTTTCCAACGACAGTTTAGCATCCGAACGGCGATGTGCTGTGAGTGTAAACTACGCGCTGGATTTCAAAGACTTAGTGTGAAAACAGAATGTGAAGTGTCTCACTCATGGTTTTATGTTGGTTATGTGGTGAAACAGTATTTTGGAAATGTTGCTTTAGTTAAAGTATATTATTTGTATGTTGTCACTTGTTTCTTTTTACTTTTTTTTTTTTTTTTTTTTTTTTTTTGCGGTACGCGGGCCTCTCACCGTTGTGGCCTCTCCCGTTGCGGAGCACAGGCTCCGGACGCGCAGGCTCAGCGGCCATGGCTCACGGGCCCAGCCGCTCCGTGGCATGTGGGATCCTCCCGGACCTGGGCACGAACCCGTGTCCCCTGCATCGGCAGGCGGACTCCCAACCACTGCGCCACCAGGGAAGCCCTCTTTTTACTTTTTTAAGGTGACTACTAGAACATTTGAAATTAATGTGTTTCATGTTGTATTTCTGCTGGCCAGCTCTGACCTTGGTACTCAAACCTCTGAGCCTGTTTTTGCTGGAAATGTGATTGGTGGTCCTTTGGGGGGAGCAGTTAAGGTCTTGGGGGTATCTTTGGCCCCCAAATTTTGGATTAACTTTTGGGAGGCCCATGATGTTTTGAGAGGAACACATCAATGAAACATTGTTAATAAAACATTACTTCTTAGTTGTGCAAGTGATACATATTTCTTGTGGGAAAATTAGAAAATACTGATTAGACAGAATTAACCATCCAGTTTTGGAAGGAGAAAACATGGATTTTCCAGCAATATTTTCTAGCAATGTTTCCAGCAGTCTTTTGCTTAGTTAATCATAAGCATAAAAATACCACTTTGCATTATTGCAGAGACCTTCAAGATGATTTCTCATTCTGTATCTCCTTCATAAATGTGTGCACCCTTCTTCAAGCACCCTGATAAACAGGGCTGGCGCTCCAGACAGTTGGACCATGGCAGAGGAAACCAGCCAAGACTTCAAAGGGGACTGTAGCTGTTCGGACAGTGATAAGAAGGAGATCTTCTAGAAGTTGGGCTGAGCACTTGAGTTTAGTGTTGAGGCTGGATAGGGACTCCATGACAGAATGGACCCATCTGGTTGGGAGTCCTTCCTTTTGCTAGAAGTGGATTTACCTGGTTTTACTCACAGTGTGTGTTTTGCCCCCAGGCAGGGACTGTGGAATCCTCTGGTGAGCTCATTCAATTGAGAAACAGTTTTTTCCGCGTTGACTTTTCCAAGCCCTGAAGGAGAGCTGAGGCTGTAACGCAGCTCAGACTCTGTCCAACACTGAGACTTGTTTGAGAAAACATTGGCCATCTCTGATGCGGTGACACGTGACCTCAGATAGTAAAGAAAGACATCCTCCAACACTGAGTGCAGAGGGGCCCGTGTGTTTGGGAGTGGGGTACTCCTGGTTTAGCATCCCCTCCCCTCAATTTCTGGTGTGGCAGGAGCCAGGGAAAGATAATAAGGAGGGTGGCTCAGATCATTTTGTACATTCTGTGAAGGTGTTGGCCTCTCCAGGTGTGCTTGCCTAGGCCACCATTCTCAGGATTCAGAGAGCTCTGAGGTGTCCAGCTGGGCCCTGTGGGATTAGCCGATTGCGTTCATCGTCCCCTTTTTCTTCATCAGCGCTGGTTGGCAGTGTACTGAGTACAGAGATTCATCACGTCATCAGTAGAGCGACTGCTGAAAAAAAAGTCGTGTCTCAATGGAAACATTTTTTTTTAAAGGTATAAGAGGAGCTTTGTTGGTCAAGAGTTTCTATAGTGACCACTTTTGTAAGACCAAGAATACTTATGAATCCTACTACCTTGCTTGTCTGCTGTAAAATTAGATTTCTTTATCTTCCGATTTGTGAAAAGCAAGGCACATCTGGGCAGGGAAGACCAGCGTGCCCTGAGAATTGCTCTGGGAAGCATGAGTGGTGGGTCGGCACACTCCAAGGAGAACTTCGTTAGCCATCCCTACCCCAAGGGGACATGGCCGATGGCTGGTGCCTGGGCCTGCTTTCAGAGGCCCTTGGTGTGAGGGCAGAAGGCAGCTCACTTCCCGTGTGCCCCCTCTCTGACGGGCACAGAGTAGCTGTGCTTGATCCCTCCCCCAGGGAAGTCACTGCTGAAAAGAGAGACGTCTCACTTACAGCCTGTACCAAAGACCTGCTGAAAGCTGGGATCCCGAATCGTCAGCTTGTAGAGATGCAATAGCAACCCTTTAATCTTTATTCTGTATTTTTTAATTACACAAGCAAGCCATACCGTAAAAATAAAGACATCTTTTAAAAAGAAACTCCTAATCCTGCTAATCTAGCATCTGATATATCTTCTTTTTCCCAAAGTCTCTGTACACACGCAGACCTAATTTTTATTTGGTGATAATCAAGGCGGAAGCACAATTCGCTTTTTTGACTTTTCATTTATTGGTATCTTGAACTATTCCTTCCTGTTATACAGTGTTTTCATAGTTACTGTTTAATGGCTGGCACGCTCATCCAGCAACTTGGTAAACTGTAGTTGTCTTAATCAGTCTTTATTTTGTTTTCTGTTCTTAATGGTATCCTTTCCCCTTTGTTTCTGTAGGAAGTTCTCCAGCAGCTGATCGTAATGAATTTGCCCAATGTCTTGATGATTGGCAAAGACCCGCTGTCTGGTGAGTGAAAGCCACCCCCCCCGACACCCCACCCCACCCCACCCCACCCCCCGTAGAGCCTGGGCAGTGCCATCGGCCCTGGGCAGCTGTCAGAGGCAGATCTCTGGCTGCCAGCTTGGAGCCAGCACAGAGGAAGCACGTGATCGTTCGGGTGTGATCGTAAAGGGTGGGTTTAGTACCCTGAGGCATCACGCCAAGAGCACATTTCTTCCTTAAGAATATATCCTCTGACCCCTGGGATTCAAGCACAGAGGCGGGCGAGGCCTCGGGCTTAGGGGCCCCAGTTGTATGGTGGGCCCCCAGGGGTCTCTCCTCACACCATCGTGGGGTGTGGTCTCTATTGGCAGGAAAGAATCTTTGGAGGAAGCTCATGTCCCTTCCGCTGGGATCCTGTGCTGCCTTATGCCCCCCATGGTAGATCTCACCGGGGCATCCTGTCGTGTGTCTGTTTTCACGTCTCCCTCTGGTCTCTGAGGCCCGAGTGGGCAAGGTTCTAAGTCCTAGTCTCGGACACTCGGTGTGACTTTGAAAGACTGAAATGTCCTCCTGGACACCTTCCAGAGAGCCAGAGCTTAGTTCATCCCTGACAGTTAACACACTGGGTTGGTTAAACAGGGTGAAAGATTTCCTCCCCTCCACATTTGTGTGCGTTCACCTGTACCCATGGCTCATGGATGGCAGCTCGCAGGCCCCAGGGACAGATGTGCTCGCTGACTGGAACGTCCCTGGTTCCCGTGGAGACCTTGTTAGCCTCCTGGTCTAGGTGTGGAGTCAAGGAATGCAGGAAGGCTCCCACACATTAGAGCCTTTTGCAGAAGGAACTGAAACTTCCCTCTGTCGGTACCTCCCCGCCCTGCTCTCCCTGGAGTCTGGCTGTCCTTGCTCCTGTCCATGTGAGCTCAGTTGGCTGGAGAGCAAAGAAGTATACCAAGTGACCCGTCGAGGACATTTCTCATAGAGGAGCCCTGGCCCTGAGAGCAGCAGCAGCTTCTGGGGCCACTGGGTTGAGGGCAGCTGAGCATTTAATCACTTTGTTCGTGGAGGCGGGCCTCCTGGGTCCTCCTGGGCCCCACTTCCCTTTTCTCTACGGGAGCCAAAGGAAGGGAGTTCCTCGACCTCCTGTTCATCTTCGGCGCCGCTGACCCATGAGCACCCCCAGCTTTACACACTGGCTCTGCAGAGCACACCCAGGCACACCTGGTGGCCTCTGGCAGTGGACACCCTTCCCCATTGGTGCGTTAATAACAGGCAGCCCTTGGTTCACGCCACCCCCAGCTCTGCCTTAGGGCCGTTCGTGTACTGGCTTTATTTCATGGTTCCCCCAGGTAGAGGACTCAGATGCAGCCCTGGGCTCCAGGGACAGTTGGGACTCTTGTGTTTCTGCAGTAACATCAGGAAAGTGAGGGTCTGCCTTGCTAGCAGAACTGTGCTGCTTGTCCTGACTTATTTGAGGGGCTGATGTTAGAAGAGAGATGCCCTGAGAGGTTGGTGGTTCAGGCTTAGTTCTACTCTTCCATCTGCTCTAGGGACAGCATCGTAAGATGAGGAGAGGAAGGCAGCGGAGCAGGAGAGAAGGGTGCTCCCTGCTTGAGCCTTTGGTGAGCCTACCGTGTGCTGGGCATTGGACATGCGTTTAAAGATGGAAAGGAAAATGTGCTTCCGGGGCGTGACCGTGCCATCCGGTTTATAGATGAGAGGATGACAGCTCACGGAGTTGAAGTGACAAGCCCTCGGTCACTTAGCCCATGAGCAGAGGGGCCGATTGGGAATTTGCTCCATCCAACCCACGAGCCTGAGCTCCGGTCCGTATCACACACGGACAGGTGTTAGGTTGAGCTGTAGGCGATTGCCAGTGTTCAACTATTTGACCTACAAAAATGACGGTGGCATATGATTCAGTCTAATACTAACCACGTCCTCCTCCCCCACCCAGGCAGCCTGTCACCCCATCACCCCATCATACTGCGTAGTTTGCCACCTTCCCGTCGTCAGTGCCCCCCACCACCTGCTGCCATTTGGAAGCCTGCCCTCTGGGCGCCCCTTCTCCGGCAGGCACCTCCACTCGCCAGAACCCTGGCTCCAGCCCTCCCCCTAGCTGAGTCTCTGTTCTAGCCCCTTTGAACCACATGGGGCCAAGGGACTGTCCACATGCAAGGAACCCAGGTCGCACCTCGGGTCTGGCGCTGGACAGAAACACCTGCAGAGATGTGGACGCTGATTTTTTTAATAGCTTTATTAATGTATAATTTGCATACCAAGTATACAATTTAGTGATTTTTTTCATAAATGGACAGAGTTGTACAACGTTCCCCAGCAATCCAGTTGTGGAACACCGTGGGGAAGCCGCTTTTAAGCTGACAGGTGAATTGCCTGCCCTGTGGTCCCCAGCACCATATAGAATCAGTGCACATCAGTTGAAGAGGTTCTGGCCCCAGTTCTGATGGAGAAGTTGGAGAGATGAGATGGGGAGCCCTGGGAAAGTTAAGGACGAGAATCCCAACGGCTGCAGCAAGCTCAGAAGGCCCCTGGCAGGCAGGGCCTGACTGACAGCAGCTTCTGCGGGCTCTGCTGAGAGGGGAGGGGCTGCCTCCCCTGAAGTCAGGGCTGGAGGGAGGAGAGCTGGGCGCACGCATGGGTAGGTTTTGACAGGAGTGTCGGGGGCTCCGAGAGCAGAGGAGGTGGGCGGGAGAGGTGCACCAGCGAGAAGACGCAAACATGAGTGCCAGAGACATATTTGTGGAATAGTGTTTTCTGTTTTAAATTTTAAAAATAGATGCGCGAAGCATTTGGGGTTTCTTTTAAAATAAAGAACAAAGTTGGTTTCTCTCTTGTGGGGCGACTTTTTTTTTACGAATTCTGCCACATGGCTCAGGAGCATGCCTGTGCTCCTTTTGGCTGATGTTGACACTGTACTGTTATTTATAACATTTCAGTTTGGGGTTATTTTTTGTTTTTGGTAAATGCACCTCCATGGAGCCAGGGCAGGGGCAGGACAGATCCCAGCAGAACATCTAGCCCAAACACACACACATACACACACACACACTCACACACTCACTCACTTTCTCTCTCTCTCTAACACTAAATGATCCCAAGACACCAAGCATTTATCCGCCCCCTTCCTCTGACCTAAAAAAGGAAGCTGTCATGAGTAATACTATTAGAAGATTTTTCTGTATGCCTATCCTCCTGCACGCATCACACAAAAAGATGTTCTCTTTTTTCCTACCCTGGATGGGATTCAAGGACCGTTTAGTGAATGTGAGAAAACACTTCATGTACTTTAAAAATCCATCCTCAATGTCTGCCCTCCTGGCCCCCAATCCCCATTCTCTTATTTCCTGTTTCTACCTCGAATGACCTCTGGATTTCCTCTCTGATTGTGCGTGACTTTATAATGATCTCCCTCATACCCGTCCGTGGGGAAGCATCTGTCCAGCGCCTCGTTACTGTAGATGCCACTTCTTGGAGCCTTGCCTGGGGTCCTGCAGGACCCTGCTCTAACCCTCCCTCACGTCCATACAGTGGCGTGTAGCAGAAAAGCCTTCCCCAGTGGCTGGCCATGTGTGGACCCCCAGGACTGGATGTTGTAGGGTGTCCTTTGTCTTGTTTCCAGTTGGCCAAAACGTATCCTTCTCTCCTACCCCACACCCATTCCTCAGGCCATGCCCTGGCTTTAATTTCCAAACAGCTGAGCTCTTCTCTCCTCCTGCCCCGCTGCCCACCGGTTCCAGCCACCACCATCCTCCTGGCTAGCACCCGAGTGGCCTTCTGTCTGCCTGCCTCTCTGCCTTTGCCCCGTGCTGTCTGTTGCTGTCTGTTCTCAACACAGCAGCCTGTCCTCTTAGAAAGTTAGATTATGTCACTTCTCTCCCTGTGCTGTGCACTGGCTGTTCCCTCTGCCTGGAATGCTTTTCCCAGATACTCACAGGAACAGATCCTTCCAGTCTTTGCTTGAATATCACCTTCTCGGTGCAGCCCATCCTGATGAGCTCGCTGTCTGCAGCTGCATCCCTCCCTCCTCCTCAGGACTCCCAGTCCTCTTATCCTGCTCTGCCTTCCCTTTCTTCATAACACAACGCCCTCCAGTATACTCCCTGATTTACTTATTTTTCCATGTCTGCTGTGCTGCTTATTTTTCCCCCTTTAGGATGTCATCTGTCATGAAGGCAGGAATCTTGGGGGTTTTTGTTGCTGTTGCCAATGTCTTCTACGTGTCTAGAGCAGTGCGTGGCACATAGTAGGTGCTGAATAAATAGAGCATAAGTGCTGGAGACGCACTTTGTCCTTTCCCTCTCCTGTCCCCACTTCCCTCTTGCCTCAAGCTAGAGATCCTTACACATGTCAACCACATGCTCTCACAGATACAGCAGTCAAGGGTCAGTGGTCAGGGTCAAGTGAGAGTCGACCTCTGCCCAACACCATGTGTGTGGCTGCCCTAGGCCGGTAGTGAAGCACTGAAAACTGCCTGCACCCCCATCTTGCCAGCTGTGCATCCATTAAGCATATTTACATATGTGCATTCTACACGAGAACCAAGAGATCACAATGTCCGCGGCATCTGTAAAATGAGGGAAGGCGTTGGCCAGAACTTCAGCCTCTGGTTTCTCAGCAGCCAGGCCTGTCACTGTGCCACACACACGGAAAAGACTAGATTTGTCTGACAGGAAGCCAGGGTGTTAGCAAATTAATTTCTGCAATGAATCATAGAGCAATCATGCTGGAAGAGAGCACAGTTTTTTCTTCCAAGGTTTGTATCCAAGTGCAGTAGTGGTTTTCAGACTTGGGAATTGCTGATCACTCCTAAGCTGTTTAGAATGGAAAGGGTGGAGCCATGTAGGTGCAGAAACCCAGCCCAGAGAGGGGAGGGAACTCGTTCAGAGGCACACAGCATGGTGGTCCCATAGGTAAAAGAGGTATTTATTACCATAAGTTACGCAGACGGTTATATATGTGGACAGTCAGCCACTGGTTTCAAGCAGGAGGACCAGCCACTGTCATTATTCTGCCTGGTGTCTCTTGAGTTCTAAATGCCAGGCAAGATTCCTGGGTCCAAGGAGGGGCTGAGCCCGTCTTCGCACCCTACAGGGTCCTGTCTGTGAATACAGCTGGAACCTTTGAGGATAGCCTCCCATTAATGGCTGTTCGGTGATCTGGTCCTCGTCCTCAGTTTTTTCTGTCGTGATGGTTACAGAAGGGGCTTGCAGGGACAGAGGAAGCACCTTGAGGAGTCTGAGATTCTGTGCCCCCAGATTCTGTACACGTCCTTCCTTCACAGCTCTTGCAGACCTCTGTTCTCCTGCTGCTCTGGCCAAAGAAACCAGAAGGCCAATTTCTGACCCTCCCAAACAGAAGACGGGAACGCGCTTGCATCGCTCCTCCTCATAGAGGAGCTCAGCCCAAGCCCCCATCCAGCTTTCTCTGTCAGATGCCCACCATGGGTCCAGTGGCCATGGAGACGAATAGGCTGTCTCTGTTCAAGGAGCCCCCAGTCTGCGTTGGGGCAGGAGGGGAGGAAAGTGTCCATGACTAGCCTGTTCCGGGGCGAGAAGCAGTGCGAGCATGCTTCCCACAGAGTGCAAGATCACTTCTGCCTGGGCAGGTCAGGAAGACTTCCTGGAGGAGGCGGTATGTGGCAGGGCCTCGAAGAACCCTCGACAGAGCAGCAGAGGGAGGTGTCCAGGTGTGACAAGTTCAGAGGAGTGCAAGTGTGCTGGCAGTCCCATGAGGAGCAGCAAGCTCAGGGCACAGGGAGGAAGTCTCTGTCACAGCTGAAGTTTAGGTTTCAAAGGCCAGAGGGAAACGGAACTCCTGAAACTCCTTGGAATTTAATATTTAACCCTCTGGGATTTACTTGCTCTCCCATCAAGGGTGTCCTTGAAGTGCTTCTCGGATCCCATGGAAACCTTCCCTCACTGCACCGCTCTGCCTTTTGATGACGAGCTGGAAGCCCTGAGGGCCAGTGCACCCAGGGGCTGGCTCACCTCCAACCCCGGAGACCAGAGAGAGGGCTCCAAGTCTGGTTTGTTACAAACAGTCTTCCTGCCGCTGAGATTGTTCTTTTAGAAAGCGGGCGGGCTGCCTTCCCTCCCCTGCCACCTTCCTGCGGCTCTGCCCGCCCCAGTGCCCTGCTTGCCAAGTGACAGGGTGGGTCGAGTGTCTGCCATTAGGTGTTAATGGGCGATTCTTGAGTTTTTTTTTTTTTTTTGCGGTACGCGGGCCTCTCACTGTTGTGGCCTCTCCAGTTGCGGAGCACAGGCTCCGGACGCGCAGGCTCAGCAGCCATGGCTCACGGGCCCAGCCGCTCCGCGGCATTTGGGATCCTCCCGGACCGGGGCACGAACCCGTGTCCCCTCCATCGGCAGGCGGACTCTCAACCACTGCACCACCAGGGAAGCCCCTTGAGTTCTTTTTCTCAACCCTAAGCTATTTTTTCATTTTTCCTGAATTCTGATCTCGTTTATATATATGTATAAAACTTTTGTGTTTGCAGAAACCTTAGGTCCTTTAAATGAGGAGGGAAGAAGTAAGTAAATAAAGAAGAGCTAATCTTGTAGGCATTCAGTCCTCTTCGTGCTTCCTGTTTTCTCCTGGAGGGAGCACGTTCAGAAAAGCACCCCCACACAATTTCACACGGCATGGCTTGCGGCCTGATCCTTTGCTTCTGTGCTGCCTGCTGGATTGAGAAATGAATTCTCCGGTCCATGTAGAGCGCAGGGGGTTGCTGGTCCCTTGAGCTGAGTGCCAGCACTTGGCTCTTCTAAGAACATGAAAAGCTTGGTTAGCAGCAAGCACAGCAGTCGTTAGAGCACGGCCAGATGCCAGCCTTCGGAGCAGCCGCGGGACCTGCCTGGAAACCAGACTTTGTTTGGTCACCTCCTAGTGATGGGCTGTACACAGAGAGGGGGCTCCCCAGCTGCATGACCGTGCATGGCGTCCAGCGGGACTGCTCTCTGTGGCCGTGGCTGTCCGAGGAGGAGGGATGAGCTGTTATTTGTCAAAGGTCTCTATGTTCACCGATAATATTGGGGCTTTGCGTTTTCTGCCTGGTGCGCGGGAGGGACCCTTTCTCAGATCACCTCCTGCCTCTGCCACCGTCTCACCTCCAGCCAGTGCAGACTCTGGGTCTCAAGCTGCATTCTTGTGGTTGCTGCTCCTTTTCTGATCTTCAGTTGTTTGGTGCTAGGGAATGAATTAGTTCTCAGCTTCTGTGGCCTAGGCAGGCTGGGCTAAAGAGTCATGTTTGATGATGGCGCTGTCTGAGGGGCTTGATGTGGCTGTTGAAGTTGCTCTCTGGGAGTGGCTGCCTTGTGGCATCTGGGCAGAGGCTCTCGTTACCCACACAGGGTGGTGTGAGGGATCCCTGCGGGTGGGGGCAGACTGGGGTGGGGGGTGAAGGAGAGACGGTGGGATAACGGGACCCTGGGTCAGGGTACGCTCTGGAGCCACCCACATCATTTCAAACGGACGTGTGACTTCGTGCCTGCGAAGTCCACATGTGATAAACGTTTGCTGAATGACTAGTAAATGGGGGAATGCCTGGTGGGGGTCACACGTGTAATGTTCTAGGTGTAAGAAATCTAGGTGAGGGTTTCCTAGGAGTTGCTCTCCAGGCTGTGAGGTGGTATATAGAGGTGCTTGCCTCCCATCCCATCACCTGTGACGGATTACGGAGGGTCCCTAAGTGCCCACCCGTGAGGAATTACCGTCCACACTGTTCCTCATGGAACCCAAGGTAACCATGTTAAAATAATAATAGTTCTTCTCAGTGTAAGCAGAGCCCCCAGGACGGCCCATAGAACTGTGCCCGTGTGGGTGAGTCTTGAGATGTCATGCGTTGAGAAACAGGGTCACGTTCAGTGCGGTGCTATTTTCAAATCAATGAGACAGCCCCATAATCATCCTTATGAAATGACTGGTTTTTAACTAAGAAACCAGGGAAAGCGCAGTGAGTGGTTGACTCCAGCACATAAGTCAGAGGAGAGTAGAATGTAGAATTATTAAGAAAAAAAAAAATAGGCACACACACACACACACACACACACACACACACACACACACACACACACACACACACACACACACACACACACACACACACACACACACACACACACACACACACACACACACACACGTATATCTCCGTCCCAACAAGATTGGAAACTGAAAACGTCCTCTTTGTTTTTCCCCCTGGGACATGATGCTAACAGTTACCATCGGTCGCTCAGTCAGCAGACACAGGCTAAAGACCTGCACTGTGTGGCACTGGGATCAGAAGCTAAACCAGAGAGAGCCCTGCTCTGGAAGGAAATGTACATAAATGATGGCAGTTTCAGGGAGGGGGATGGGAGCAAGTTAGGAGAGAGCAGGTGGTGACCAAATCTCGGTTCGGTGGCTCAGCTTGTCTGAGCTTCCTCTTGTTTGTAACATGGAGCTAATACTGGCCTTTGGGGATTGCTTTGGGGATTAAGTCAAGTGATAGCATGTTATATGAAAGCGCTGCAATGGTCTGTAGACGTGAAGGGCACTTGTGGAGGGCAGGATTAACTCCAGTGGGTCAGTCCTTCCAGGCTGAGAGGGTTAAACCCTCACCCTGGCGGGCGACTCACGGACCGAGGGCCTCTGGGGTTGTGGTCCTCCTGGAAAGGGCTGTTTGCCTTCCTTTGTCTAAATCCCCACCTTGACACCCCAGTGATCACTTATACACAAGATTGATTTTCCGTGTCCAGAGAATGTACGAACATTCAAATGACTGCATCTTAGAGAATCAAAGAGTAGAGCCAGAAGGACCCCACTGATTGTGTACCAGGCATGGAAGCTGGGTTTTGTTCCATGTGCCAGCTTTCATTGTGTGTCAGGCAGTGGCTACATCAGGCAGTGCTGTGTTCAGAAGGATTCTGAGGCCCCCTTCCAGGCTCGGTAAGAAAGTGTTATGATTGACTAGTTATGTCTGCCATAGACTCAAGATTAGAAAGTCAGGGGCTTTCCTGGTGGCGCAGTGGTTGAGAGTCCGCCTGCCGATGCAGGGGACACGGGTTCGTGCCCCGGTCTGGGAAGATCCCACATGCTGCCCGCGTACCGCAAAAAAAAAAAAAAGATTAGAAAGTCAGGAAATTTTCCAATCTTGATCTGATTCAGTCTCCACATTTTAGAGGCTGATGTACTTTAATTGCCCCACTATATTTCTATCCCCAGGTCCACCTTTATCACACGTGCGGTATCAGTTTCCCTCCTGTTTTGGAAGCTGATTGCTACAAACATCTGTAGCTTTATGTGTAATTTAGGTCAGCCTATATGCATTCCATTTATGCTAAGAAAGGCTGGAGTGAGTTTCTCTGTGTCAGGACTCCAGGAAGCAGGTAGTAAAGTAAGTAAGTAAGATTTTTCTTAGACTTGACCATTAGCTCAGGCTGTCATGGGATTCCCCCTGGGGTTGTGGCTAGGTGCAAAGGGTGTCTGCTGTGTTCGGCCCTCCCCCCATCCACTGGTTGCTTGTGACTCACTAGGTACAGAAATCCACGTTGCTTCCTACCCTGCCTCCCATTTCTCATGAAAACCCACTTTAATGAGCTTAAGCACGAAGCGTTTATAGTTTGACAAGCACCATATTCTCTTGTGTCTAGGCCTTTGCATATGCTCTTCCCTGTGCCTGAAAAGCCCCCAAATCTCTCCTCATCCTGGGGTCTCAGCTCAGAAGTCATTTCCTTTAGGAAGCCTTAACTGATCCTTACTGCAAACTGGTTGTCCTTCCTCTGGGTTCCTATAGAAGTTGCTGGTTTTCTTGGTCTGAGCTCAGAGGACTGTGTTGATTATGGGTATGTTCTCAGCAAGCACCCAGCACCTAGTAGGTGCTTGGGAGGGAGCTGTGTGTAGGGTTGTTTCTTCTTTGCCTGTGTAACTATGTCACTGAGCCATCCTTGCCGGCAAGGACCCAGTAGAGAGTCTTATGATGTGTTTTGGACTATTCAAAACCCACAATCTGGTAGATTTTGAAAACAGCAGAAATCCTGAGAGAAATTGGGCATCAGCTTTCCATGAGAAATGAGGGAAATTCTGCTTTTCTCTCTCTGTCTCTGTCTCTCTTTCTTTTTTTAAGTTTCCTAGGAATTGTGTAGGGGTAAAAACCACAGGGTACATTTGTTATAGCACAAGTTTTTATTCGCTTAGCTTGGTGAGAATGAGCACAGCACTGCTTCACGTGAGTGAAGGCAGAGGTGAATTCCCTAGTGCCCTGTTCACCACCAAAAAGCTTATTTTAAATAAGTATTCCCTGAACATTTTTCTAAAATTAATTCTCTACTTCTAAAATCCTTTTTCCCCTTCTGTAACAAAACCTAGCCAACTGGAATTCCATACTTTTCTAACAGTGCTCTGGATCAGATTTCGTTTTTCCTTGCTGTCTGATGGGTGTAAATGAATGAATGAAGGAATGAATGAATGACCCACGGTTGTCATTGTGTCTAACTACGGGATGCTGGGGGGAGCAGAACCCTTCGTTCTTTCACCGAACAGCCTCCAACTGTAGTTTGAAGCCCTCGTGTATGTGGGCAGGGTTTCTCGTCTCTTCCCTGCTATCACATGACCGGCTTATGCCCTTGCTCCTCACAGTGGGCCTTTCTCGTGCTCCTTTCCACTTTTAATTTGCCGTTTTCCTCCGCTGTAGGCTGGGGGAATGGATCATCAGAGTTGTTTAAGTTATCCAAAGTATGATATAATTGGGTCCTCTGGGGCCTTTGCTGGGAAGAGCACATAAAGGTTCTTCGTGAACTCTGACTTCTGTTTGAGCTGATCCAAGGCCCTTAACATGCTTTCTTCTTGTGTGTCAGCTCTGCTGGCTACGGCACTGGGTACCTGGCCTATGAAAGGTGAATCACTGCAGACGAGGAGCTGGTGACAGCTGGGAGGGGTCTGTGCTTGTTATATCCACCAAAGGGCTTACGAGGGTCCCTTAGCCAGTCACCTGGGGACTGACCGTGAAGGGACAGAGATGAGGACAGCCACGTGGGCTGGCATGAGCACTGTGGCCAGGGGAAGAGTTTGGTGAGGCTGATGGGAGTTTTTCATACTCCGGTGGGCATGTCCTTCTCTTTTTATCAGAACTAAAACCGTGACTGATCACCACCTCAGCCTTAATAGAGAAGTGAGTCATTGTGGTGTTACATGTATTTATGTCTATGGATTAGAGCCTCTTGGGCCAAATAAAAGGCCTCAGGTGGGGGAAAAAAATCCATTAAAGTCTTTGAGAATTTTTCCGTTTCAAACATTGATGAAGTGCTACACTTACTAGCAAAGAGAAGGTTTGATCCTCATGGGCTGATCTGCAACACCAGACCTGATTGATTCTTAAGAGTGTGGAATCTGAATGCTCTGCAGGGACCCTTTGGTCCAGCCCCGCAGCCCGTCCCACCCACCTTCAGACTAGGCGGTGGGAAGGGGGTGCCAAGCCCCCAGTTCTGAGACTCGACCATAATGATGCCATCTCAGGAAAAGCTGTTTTTAGCTATTTCTCAGGTGAGAGATATTAGGGTGAAGTCACATGTTACTCCATACACGCCTGACACCCAAGGACCCGAAGTGAACCACAGCACTAGTTCTTGGACGTGAGTTTGGTTTTCTTCATCCCAGGTGTCATGGATGATGCTTTGGACCATTTTAGCACAATGTGAGTGGATGTTGGTAAGCCTTTCAGGAAAAAAATGCTTTTTCTAGCATGTCCCTTCTCCCCCAAAGAGAACAGGATGTTATGAAAAGGGCAGAAAACCATAGAGCTTCTCACCCGAAAGGCACCCTGCACGTCACCCAGGCCAGCTGCCTCCCTTTCACAGATGTGGAAACTGAGACTGGGAAACAGAGTACGGCTTATTCCCGTCACAGGCCTCCTGGTGACCACCTCAGGTCTGGAGCTCCTGTATCCTGACTCTGTTTATTTAAGTGACTGAAACTGATAAACAGATGAAGACGCATTTGGCCTCAAGCATAATGGAAAAGACACAGTGTAAACTGATGAAATACGATTTTTTGGCCTGATTGGCAAAGCTGAGAAGGAGTAGGAAAACAGTGTTGGTCTGGGCATGGGGAAGTGGGACTTATGGTATATTGGTTGTGAGAGAAAAATGGCAGAGCCTTTCTTCAAGGGCAGTTTGGAAGTAGGACAAGCTTGAAAGATGAGTTTATCCTGAAGGAGGGAGTCAGGATATCCATAAAGAATTAGCTGTAAGATGTTCTTTGTAGCATCATTTCGATTAAAATATTGAAAAATCAGATCTCTGGAAAGGGGGTGGTTGAATTCGTTTGTGGCCTTTGTACAAAGTAAGCATGAGACCATCAAAAATGATGTGTGTGTGGTGTCTGGGACTTGCTTTGGGGGATGCTCCAGCCAGACATTGAGAAACAAAGGCGGCGGCGGTGGGGAGGAGATGGAATAAATGTGCAAAATGCTGGTAACGTGAAGTGGGTGATGAGCATGGGGGGGCACTTTACTCTTCTCCTTCGTCTGTTTGAGATTTTGCAGGATGGAAAGGCAAGTTTGTGTCCATTCTTATTTCAGAGTCGATTGAGTATTTTCCTGTGGGGACTGTTCTCCTCCATTGTACTTTGCTTAACCGCACACACTACAAAGCGATGCTCATATTCATTAATTATCATGGAAGGATTTTATGATATATGTGAACGGAAAAGGGCCACAGATAGTTATGGACAGCATTCTCATTTGGTTTAAGAAAAAACAAACCCATGTGGAGACAGCAGATGGAATGTGTACACCTTAAGTGCATGTCACTGGGTAGAGAGGTTTTTTCAGCTTATTTGATTTTTTCCCCCCTGCAGTACATGCGTATATATCACCGGTGAAATTTCACACACAGTTGCGCTGGACTAACTATGCTGCTCTTTTGATGTAGGGAAGAGTATGGAGGAGGTGAAGAAGGTGCTGCTCTTGCTGCTGGGCTGTGCTGTCCAGGTAGGGATTGGGCAGGGGACACAGAGGAGGGCTCCTAGGTTTGGGTTTGTGGGGATAAAAACCCCCTTCGGTGAGGCAGCAGTGAAGCTGCTTTCAGCCCAATAGGACGGAAGGTCGCAGGGTTCCTGCGAGAGACGTGACACTGACTTAGGTGGCAACCATTTCTAGCACCTTGGGCAAGAGGCCAGGTGGGGATCCCTGGGGCCGGGTGCCATTAGCAAATTGTCCCCAGTGTAGGAACATCGAGAGCAAGGATCAGCACACAACCTGTGGGCCACATGTGACCTGCCACCTATTTTTGTACATAAAGTTTTAGGGGGACACAGCCACGCGGATTCCTTTACATGTTACCTGTGGCTGCTTTCACACCACACCAGCAGAGCTGAGACCCGTGGCCTGTCCAGTCTACGATATATATTTTTTTACCATCTGGCCCTTTACAGATGAAGTTTACCAACTGCTGCCCTAAACCAGCTGTTCTTGATCTTTACTTGTTTAAGAATCCCCTGGAGAGCTTGTCTGTGTCCCACCCCCCACCCCCGGTGTTTTTGTTTTTTTTTTTTTTTTTTTTTTTTTTGCTGTACGCGGGCCTCTCACTGCTGTGGCCTCTCCCGTTGCGGAGCACAGGCTCCGGACACACAGGCTCCGCGGCCATGGCTCGCGGGCCCAGCCGCTCCGCGGCATGTGGGATCCTCCGGGATCGGGGCACGAACCCGTGTCCCCTGCATCGGCAGGCGGACTCTCAACCACTGCGCCACCAGGGAAGCCCACCCCCGGTGTTTTTAAAGACAACCCCCCCAGGTGATTGTGATATAGGTAGTCTGAGCCGCTTCTAGAGAAACCTCAGTGTGAGGGGCTGGCTGGTAGGAGGGCAGAGCGCTCTTGATTATAGAAGGAAAAGCCGGGGGTGGGGGGCAGGTGTCTCCTTTTGAAACTATTTCTGTGGCTCTGGAGGCCCCAGGTTGCCCTTGTAAAACACTTTTCATTAACACTTGTAACCCTCCACAGTGTGAGAGGAAAGAGGAATTTATCGAAAGAATCAAACAGCTGGACATTGAGACACAGGCCGGGATCGTGGCCCATATACAGGAGGTAGGTGGGGAGCTTTGTGGGGCTTAGCCAGGGACCATTGCTCCCATGGCACCCAGCAGGCAGGCCCTCTCCACCAGTGAAAAGTCTAAAGAGCACATCGCCCATTAATGATTTTGCTAATTTTAGGTTTCAGACACTACAGACAAATTGATTCGATTTGGAAAGGTGGCTGTCAGCAAGCTAAAATAAAGGGGCGGCTAAAATGAAAAAGAATTGTTTAAAGACCTCAATCAAGTCGTCTTTTGCCTCTTCTTCTTGCCTAATATGGACTCAGACTATTTTAAGAGCTGTCAAGTGGTTTAGGCTCAGAATTTGATTTACAGTCCCTGAAAATGTATTCTGGCAAATGTCACCCTGCTTCAAATGGTTGATCCTTATAGAGAGAGATTCACTGCTTCTGTCAGTGACATGGCAGAGAAACAACTGCCACCCCTTGGGAAGTTAAAAACCAGCGAGCCCCAGAAGGGCTGTTTCCGGAGACTCGGCCCCCTGGGTGGGGTCAGGAGGGCTCTGCACTAAGGACAACCCCTCCGCCGTTGACTTTGGCAGAGGTGGTATCAACTGAAGCGGTAGTTTCCCTGGAAACCAAGCACCCACCTGAAAGTTAGTTCCCTGACCTCCACCCCACCCTCCTCCAAAAGAAGCCTTGTACGTTTTAATTATCTTAGGAGGTATGGTTCAGCCTTCCATCTAATTGGACAGATGAGATAAATGCATGAAAAAGACATGAGCAGGAGCACGTAGGAGCAGGTGTGTAACTGGCAGAGGCAGCTGAACACAGAGCTCCCCACACCGGCTCTGGGGACAGGCTGCTGGGCTTCCGCAGCCGGCTAGGGCACTGTGGGTTGCAGACTCTGAGTCAGGATTTGAAGCAGGAGACGGATGCAGCTTATGGCAGGTCGAGGGTCCAGCAAAGCCCGTCAGTATTGTAGGAAATGTTCTCAACCATTCGTGTCAGTGACCTGTTAGCCTAAGAACCATTCTGCCTTTTAACTTTCCTCGTGTGTCCGTGTGTTTTGAAAATGTATCTGGGGACTAGGTCCTCGAGACTAGCTCGGTCTTTGCTACTCACTGTCTCCCCTTCCCTGTTCTGCCAGCAGGATATTTTTTTTTAAAAAAAAGCATGCACCCAAAAAAGAAGCCCTGAGAGATTATCAAGTTCGGTGACTGGCTGTGGAAACAGGACTTCAGCATTAATTGGGTGCTTCTTTTTTTTTTTTTTTTTTTGGCGGTACGCGGGCCTCTCACTGTTGTGGCCTTTCCCATTGCAGAGCACAGGCTCTGGACGCGCAGGCTCAGAGGCCATGGCTCACGGGCCCAGCCGCTCCGCGGCATGTGGGATCTTCCCGGACCAGGGCACGAACCCGCGTCCCCTGCATCGGCAGGCGGACTCTCAACCACTGCGCCACCAGGGAAGCCCAGTTGGGTGCTTCTTAAACATCTAGGTGCCCGGGCCCCACGGGAGACCCATTGAGTCAGAATTGGGAGCAGGAGCATAAGCCTTTAATTACAAGCTCCTTGAGTTACTGCTGTGCAGCTGTGGTTGCACCCCTGGACCCCCTTTCCATAGGCCTTTCCCAAACACTGGTATGGAGCAGGCCTGGAACCCGGCCTCTCAATCCCAGTTCCGGGCCTTTAGGGTGCCCCGTACAATGGGGTGAGATTTCTCCTAATTCTCTGAGATTTACTGAATCCCAGCTTTTCTTCAATAAGGGAGGAGAGGTAAGAAAGCAGATGTCTTTTGAGAAACTGGAGGGCCCTGTCTTTGTTTCTTTGTTTTTAAACTATCCTCTCTCTCCATGTACTGCTCTGAAAAACTTAAGAACTCTTTTTGGTGTGCCTCTCGGAGGGGATGTCCCTGGTTTCTTTTCGTTTTCCCATGTTGAGGCTTGAGTGTGCTAATACTCACCTTCCCGAACTGGAAGGATGGGGACTCGAAATTGATCTTCTTCTTGCCTCCTCTGGCTGGTCTGGGGGTGTCGGGTTGAGAGGGTCAGGTCGGCAGAGTCGTTGAAGAGGCTGCCCAGTGTAGACATAGCCATGGGCCTCCGCTCACATCTGATGGAAAGGGAAGATCCAGGAGGTCTTCTGTGACCTGTGGGGATGAGATACAGGCTTACCTGAAAATTGTTTTAGACGATGAAATATTTCCCAGAAAGTAATGTAGATCGTTATGCACCCAACATTCCAACATAAGATTTTTAACATTTGCCATATTCGTGTTAGATTCTATCTTTTTTTAACATATAGTCCCTCTTTGCACCCGTGGCATCCCTAGGACTTACCTTCTTTGTGTTGTAAATTGATGCTTCAGTAAGAATATCTGAGGACAGTATATTTTTAGGGAAATACTATATTGTAAGGAGAGCTCTCTGGTATTAAAAAAAATCCGTGTCCTCTTGGAGCCGGTGTTGAGACTGACTTAACACCCGGCCTGACCTATGCTAGTGGAACTTGGCTGAGGGGCGTCTGCACTCGCTTGAGGAGCCCCCTGCTCTCCACGGAAGATCTGTCAATGAGGGTGAATGACGTCAGGGGACCGAGTCAGCTGTGACCCCACCCCCTGGCTGCAGGGTCGGGGAGCTCCCAGAACCCCCGGCCATGCCCTGCCCACCTCTGCAGCGCCTGACCTGTGCCCGCAGGTGACCCACAACCAGGAGAATGTGTTCGACCTGCAGTGGTTGGAGCTCCCGGACGTGGCCCCGGAGGAGCTGGAGGCCCTGTCGAGGAACATGGTCTTTCACCTCAGGCGGCTCATCGACGAGAGGGACGAGTGCACGGAGGTGCGTCTGCGGGTGGGTGGCGGACCGGCAGGCCCGGGAGGGATGCCTGGGCCCTGGCCACGCGGCCACCCTCCTCGTGCTGACTCTTCGTCTCAAGCCTGCTGCCCCCTGGTCCTGTCTCTCTGGTTTCTGGTGGCGGTGGGAACCGGGCACTTTCCCTGCAGCCAGGGGTCACCTCCGAGAGCCGCGTGGGAAGGTCGTTAGTTGTTCATCGAACGTGGAGCTCAGAGACCCTCCTCGTTCACGTGCTCCTTTTTACATCCCGTCAGTCTTGGCCGACGCCTCTCACTTCCTTCTGGTCCGCTGACCACTGTGCCCCAAGTTCGGGTGCAAGCGCTCCTTCCCTTCCCCCGCCCGCCCCGCTGCAGCTGATCGTGGACCTCACCCAGGAGCGGGACTACCTCCAGGCCCAGCACCCACCCAGCCCCCTCAAGTCCTCCAGCGCCGAGTCCACCCCGAGCCCCACCAGCAGCCTCTCCAGCGAGGAAAAACAGCACCTGGCCGTGGAGCTGGCGGACACCAAGGCCAGGCTGCGCCGCGTCAGGCAGGAGCTGTGAGTCCTCCGCTCGGCTGGGCTGTTTGTTCTGCTCTTGTGCCGTGTGTCACACACACCCGTGTCTAGCACGCGTGGGGCAGCGAACAGGAGAGCTCTGACTTGGGCCCTATAGAGTCAGCTGGGCTCCGCCCTGAGCGCCGTTGGCGACCCTGCCCGGGCCTGCGCCAGGAGGGGTTCTACCAGGTCTCTAGGGCTCAGGCCGTCTGGGCTTAGATGACCACCCACTGGTATGGTTTTTGGCTGGAGGGAGGATGTGGCTCGCCCACGTCTAGTGAGCCGTGCCCGTTGCCTGCGGCTGGCGAATGTGCCACTTTGCCCATCACCTCGGGAGCTGCCCGCCTCCGCCTCGTCACCAGTGGGCCCTGCTGCCTGCCTGGCAGTGAAGTGGTGCCACTGCAGCCGGGGTCTCCTTACCTCTCTGTACCCCCAGAGGGAAACCCGCTGCCCAATGGATGCAGTTTGAGGGTGGGCATTGGAAAGTTAAAAATGGAAAAGACTTTGAGTCAGGAACGTTTCTGCAAGCCCCACGTGCCGGTTCCCCTCCTCATCCCCAGAAGCGCAGTTCCCTTTCCTTTTCCTGCTGGGGGCCTGCAGGGTGGCGGGCCGCTCCGCTGCTTGCCGAGCAGGCCCCTTCACCACGCTCGCTCCGAATCGCCCCCAGGGAGGAGAAGACAGAGCAGCTTGTGGACACCAGGCATGAGGTAGATCAGCTGGTGCTGGAGCTGCAGAAAGTCAAGCAGGAGGTGAGCAGGGAGGCCTGTCTGTGTGTCTGCGTGTGTCGAGGGGACTGGGGGGTGGGCTGGGACTCCCTGGCAGCTGTGGCCCAGGGTTTCGGGCATGCAGCAGGGGGAGCTTCCAGCAAAGGCTTCTGTTTCCTTCCTGCTCAGAGTAACACTGCCCGAGAGCCGCTTGTCCTGAGAATGGCTGAGGGGGTGACTTTCTTAGTGACAGCGAGCGGGGACCCCACGCGGTGGCCTGCACGTGGAGCCCCTCGGCCACCGAGATGTCCTGGAAACGCTGCGCTTCAGAGACTTGGCCCCCTCTTCCCTCCCCAGAGGGGTGCCCTAAGCTAGGCTCCCCTGTCTCTGCCTGTCTCCCAGAATATCCAGCTGGCGGCTGACGCCCGGTCTGCTCGTGCCTATCGCGACGAGCTCGATGCTCTGAGGGAGAAGGCGAACCGTGTGGAGAGGCTAGAGATGGAGCTGGTGCGCTGCCGGGAGAAGCTGCACGACGTGGACTTCTACAAGGCCCGCATGGAGGTAACGCGCCCAGCCTCCGGGTGGATGCAGGGGAGGGTGTCGGGGCTGAAGCGGGCACAGAGACCAGGATCCAGGTGGGGTCACTGATGCTCTGCCCACCAATCCTGACTGCCTCGCATCAGCTGCAGGTTCCTGGACACTTTTCTGAGAAATGAGGTGTTTTGCCCCCGTTGCCAATCTTGGGGTTTGGAGATGGGTTTAACGAGCAGGGTGAGATCAGGATGTCAGGACGTACTGAGTGGCCTGTTTGACGGTAAGAAATAACCCCCAAGTCTCTTCTCGCCACCTCGGTGGCTTTTGAAGGGGTTGAACGCAGGTCGCGGGGACCCTGTGTTGCCCTCCCCCTGCTCAAGGCCTCCTGCCGAGCTGCCGGCAGGCGTGCGTGGGGACGGCTCTTTGGCCCTGACATGCTCCCCCCCCCCTCCCCGCCCCGGCTGTAGACGGGCCCTGGGGCCCCTGGGCTGGGCGGAGGTGGGATGGGGAAGGCTGTGCTCCAGGGCCCGTGAGTTCCTCAGACCTACTTAAGGAGTGTTTGTTCCCTGAGGAATGTTAGTGGCACATTGGAGTCGGTGCATTGTCCTTGCAGACCACCTGCAGGAGCTATCCGCCCTGCTTAGCCAGAGCCCTGAAGGCAGGGCCTGGGTCCTACCTGACTACTCGGGGAAGAAGAATGAGTTTTTGTCTCTTCTGGAACAAGACAGTGTTAGGTGTGACGGGCAGAGAGAGGAGCGCGGCTGTGCTCTCGAGCCCACTCACGGCTGTGGACAGCCGCCACGCAAGGGCGCTCCTCTGCATACAGGGGGAGTGACAGGCAGCGCAGGTGCCCTCCGCTGGAGCCTGTCCAGTCTCACCGCTGAGAAACAGCTGCCTGTCACAGAAGGAAGAATGCATTAGTGCCACGTGGGAAGAAAGGTAAAGGACGGGGATTCAGGGCGAGGGCGAGGTTAATTTTGGTTAGAATAATATGGAACACAAATTTCCATGTTTTGTTTTTAAACTGGTGGCTTTCATGTGGGTCCTAGTCTAGTTTACATAAGGATTAAAACAGCAAGGAGAGGAAAGCGGCGTGGGCACCCCTAGGTACAGTGGGACTATGTGGGGTGGATGCACGGAGTGGTCCTTGACTCGCTTTTGCAAAGCATGGTCGCACCTCACTGCTGTCAGGGCACGGGGGTTGCTGTCCAGAGGGCCGCGTGGGAGGAGGACAAAGGCAGAAAGATGGCCTGGGAGATTCCTGTTGTCCCATGTTTTGTTATTGTCTGAAATTCCCAACACTGAGGACAGGTGCATTGGTGCCGTGTGCGTCCTGGGTGAAGATAAGGTGGGCCTGTCTCCACTCCTCTCTGGGAGTTATAGCTTCCTGGTCTGTGCTGGCTCTGAAAGAAACAGTAGTCTGAGAGGCAGAGACATAGCAGGGCATGGTCCTAGCTGCCACACCAACTTGGTGGGTGTTGGGCAAGTCTTGTCCCCATCTGTGAAAGGAGGAGTGGTCTGGGCATCTCTGAGACCCTTGTGCCCTGGCGTCTCGTGACACAGGAGCACGTTTCCAATGAGCTTATGCTAGCAAGCCGCTCTCCACAGAGATGGGGGACCCTGGAACCAATCCATGCAGTGATTGCTGTGTTGTTGGCAAGGCAGTCAGGAGCTGGGTTAATGGTCAGTCCTGGGGTGCGGTGCACACACACATCACATTCTTATGCTAGCCCCCCGCAGTGCCCAGGTTCAGGAGGGGAGATGGGCTATGGTTTGGTCTGCCCTGCCCATCCAGCTGGGCCTGGGGAATGGGGCCCCAGCTCGACTTCTGCCCTGGCCAAGCCCCTCTGACCCCAGGCAGAGTCGCTCACCTGCGCTCTGGGGTTCCAGCAGCTCTCCCCACAGAGTGCACTTCGTGAAGTCAGAAACGACGTCTCTGTCATCTTCAGCAGGGGGAGGTGCTCAAGATACATTTGTTGATTTGAGTCCCATGCTTAGGATCCTCAGGATGCTCTCACCTTTCTTTTTTTTTTTTTCACCTTTAATTAAAAAGAAAATCGAACGCTTCCCACTGTCCCCTGACCCTCTCGAGCTACCCCGGTCCCTCTCCGAGCCTGTTTGAAAGGAGGGACCACCAGCTGTGTCCTTCATTGCCTCACCTTCTGACCCAGTCCTCCAGGTCTGCCTCTACCTCTGCTCACCTGAAACCGTGCTTGAGAATCAGGGTCCACGGCTCCTGTGCCAGTGCAGGGGGCACTTCCCAGCCTCCCTCGCCCACCCTCTCTGTGGGCTCGGACACCACCACCCTCCACCGCTCACTCGCCTGGCTTTCCCGAGTCCCGAACTTCATCTTCTTGGGCCCACGCGGGTGGTGGTCACCTTGCTCTGCTTCTGCCATCTGGCCTTTCTCCATGGTGTCTCCTCTGCCTCCTGCCCCCTCTTTAGCTGGCACGTACAGACTGACAGGTCCCACATCTTCACCTCTGGGCTGGGCTTCTCCCGCACCCCAGACCTCAGTCTGTCTCAAGGTCAGCGTGTCCAAATCCAGTGTCCCTCCCTCCCTCCAACCCGCCCATACTGTCTCTAGACTGGACTCACCATCCACCGAGGCAGGTCCTCAAGCCAGAGCCGGCTCGGCCTTGAGTCTTCTTTCTTCTCCACCCCCTGCTGCAGCCCCAGGTGCGCTCCATCCTCCAGAGCCCATCTCCCCACCTCCCAGCCTGTCCCTGGCCGAGGCGGTTGTTTGGAGAGTGAGTCCCAGTGCCCGGCCGGCCTTCTCCATCGTTGCTTGTTTACATTATTCCAGTGCCTGCACGGGGATAACATTATATTTATTCCAGAATGCCTTCCACAGGCATCTGGGTTGGCCGTTCTGCCCCGCCTCTTCTCGTTCACATCCGCCTGGGCTGCTGCCAGAGTGGCCTTTCTAAGAGCTCCTCAGGCCCCTCCCCATTGCTCTTGGGATAAAAGTCCACACTCTACCCCTTCTGACACCCACTCTGGTCCCCGTGGAACTCTCTGCTCCGGCCAAACCGAGTCCCCTTCAGGTCCGCTGGTGCCCCACCCTGAGGCCCCTCGGCCCAGCGCATCTCCCCGACACAGGGAGGGCTGGTGAGGGGTGGGCAGGCCACGCTCTGCGGGCTGCACCCCCAGCCCCGCCTCCCATTCCTTTAGGCCCCGTCTTACCCCCAGGCAGACTCACCGCATGGTGTCGTAATGATGCATCCTCTGTTTCCCACCCACACCGGGAGCTCCTTGAAGACAGGATCTGTGCCTTCCTGACCTTCAGTCTGAGTCCTTGGTGCCCACGTTGTCCAGCTCAGAGGTGGCCAAACTACCATCAGTCCTGGGGCGGTGTCCGACCCACCATCGGCTCTTAGAAATAAAGTGTTACTGGAACACAGCTACGCCTGCTCATCCACACGGCCCATGGCTGCTTCTGAACTGTGCCTGCAGAGCTGAGTAGTCGTGACAGACTTAGGACCCGAGAAGCCAGAAATATTTACTCTCTGGCCCTTTACAGACCCATGATCTGGCCCACAGTAGGTGCAGTGAGGTTTTAAATGAGCATCAATAACTGTGTGTTTATGCAGCTTTTTCCACACACCAGGAACTTAGTGTGTTAAGCTCAAACCGTATCATCACCTTTAAGCCTCCTGGTGGCCTGGTGAGGTTGACCAGCCAGCGTTAGGTCCTCTCATTTTTTCAGATAACAAAACCGAGAATAAATTAATAACTTGCCCAGCATCGCAGTTGGTGAAGAGGTGGACCAAGGTGGCGTTGAAATGCCTCTCTCCACCTCTGGGACCCCAGCCTTGCCAAGAAAGGAGGAAATAAAAGGGGTGGGGTCACGCAGACAAAAGGGGTGCAGGGGAGGGCAGCTGGGGGAGAGGGTGGCGGTGGCCACTGCCTCAGACGCCATGGGGGCTAGAGGGACGCCCGGCCTCTGACAGTTCCTGTCAGCACGTGGACATCACATTGTAAGCTGAGAATGTTGAAATGCAGGGAACTAAGATCGCCTTGAGCAGGGAGACCTCTGTTCCCACTTGGGACTCTGTGGTTCCTAATGACTTTTAAGGAGTTTTGATAAAATTCAGCAACAGAAGAAGTTAGAGCAGGAGTCAGACCTGATGCTTGCTTTATGGTTCAGTCCACCACGCTCCTCGAATCAGAAATTTAAAAGCAGGCTGGTGCTCTGTGAAGCTTAAGGGGCTGCAGCGGAACCAGACGGAGGTTAGCAAGGGGCTTGGGTGCTGCGGTCCCAGGTGCAGTGGGCAGGAGCCCATTGTTTCTTTGGTTCTATCCCACCTCCTGGAGTTCGGTGCTTTTGTTAGCCTGTCGCTTGGTGATGCTCAGTGGGTGCTACCCTGAACAGTGTCTCACGGGGGCGTGACAAGATGGTGATAACGGCAGCCGACCTGCTTACTGGGCCTCAGGCCCCGTGCACGGACTACTTCACGTGCGTTATCGCCTCTGATCCCCACCTCAGCCCTGTTTTCGTGCCCAGCAGAGGACGAGGGATCGGTGGTTGAGAGACATGCGTTTGCTTCAGGCGCCACGGCTGGTAGCGCGCGTGGCGGGCGGGGGACCGGAGCCATCGGCCCACGTTCCCAGTCACTGCTCCTGGTCATCACGTAGACGAGCAGGGGCAGCTCTCGAGCCATTTGGGGACCAGCCGTCAGGCCTGGCCTGTGACTTCCTAAACGTGGCCCCTCAGCTGTTTGCCGGGCTGGGTCAGGCCTTTATAAATAGCCACCTGATTCAGTTGGGGTCAGGTCCTCAGCGGCGGGCTGGCCTCGGGCAGCTGCCCAGAGGCAAGGAGGCGGGCCTCTCCCTGGGGGCCGAGCCCTGGGCTTGCTGCGGGAGCTTGGGCTCACTTCCTTGCAGATCTGGCTTCTCACTGCTGAGGCAGTGAGGTGTGCAAGGCTGGTTATTTCTGTTGCCTAATATATGGTGGAAGTTGATACCACCGGAATGTTGAGATGTTTTTGAACAGTACTGATGGTTAGAAGTCCTCCTACCCAGTGCTATATTCTGCTCCTGGTCACCCTTGTCTGTCTCTGCCTGTTGGAAATCTCTGAGGCCTTCAAGGCCCACCTCGCATGCCACCTGTGATTCCCCCTCATGGCATGATTCAGCTGACAGGTGTTCATTGAACACTTCCGTGAGGCCCACAAGAGAAATGGAATATCCTGCCCCCAGGAGTTCACAGTCTGGGGGAGAAGGACAGGCCAGCTCACTGTTGCCTCACAGCATACCCAGGGTGCTCTGGGAGCCCAAGTACCCGACTCGGCAGGTGGGACAGAGAGAATCTGCCACCACTTCTCAGAGGGGCCAACTCAGGCTGGGCTTTGGAGGTTGAATAGGAGTTGGTCATGAGGATGAAGGGGTGGCCTGTGCTGTGGGAGCTCAGGGCCGGGAGTGCTGGTGTGTAGACCTGTTGGAATGCCAGGTGAGAACAGTGGGGATGGGACGGTGGCCAGAGAGGGGGGACCAGGTCTTTTTCCTGCTTGAAACCCCTCTGTTTCAGCTGTGGCTCACACTGTTACTGATAGCCTGGGCCTCTTATCCACACGAGCCCCTTGAGGATGGGTTGCAGGCAGCTTGAGGGCGATGGAGAGAACCCAGGTCTGGAACTCTCTGGCCCAGGTTCGAGTCCCAGCTTTACCCCTTGCTGGCTTTGTGACTTCGGGCTTATTCCTTAGTTTACCCAAATCAGCCTCTTCCTCTGTAGGAAGACACTGTTCCTACCTCCTCCAAGGGCCATTGTGACAAGTGAGTGGGGCAGGGACAGGGAGTGCCTAGTGCAGGGCCAGCCACATAGCGGACGTCATCTCCAGCAGAGAGAGGACGCCCAGGGAATTTAGAATTTCAACGATTATACCTTCTATGGCTGCCAGGCTTTGATCAGACCTATGTCCGCTGACCGGAAGGCTTGCAGTTTTCCCTCTACCAAGTATCTTGGATTCCGGCCTTTGCAGGGCGACTGAATGGGTGGTGGATAAGCAGAGCTCCCCACCCAGCTCCCAGCGGTTAGAACCCAAAAGCGGGGCAAGCCTTACAACACTGCCCACCGGGAGAAATGGACACATTCCCCTGTGTGCGTGTTCACCAGCTGAAGGCATTCAGGGGAATCTCAGTCCCCCAGAGATGCTGAGTGGTGCTGGAAGGACTCTGGGGAGAGGAGAAACCGAGAAGCCCCTTAACCGGTGGCGGGGGTGTGGAGCAGAGATGAGGTGAAAGATCTGAATCCCTTGTGTGTGCTGGGCTGCATGCACAGGACCAAGAGTTCCTCGGACCCCTTGCCTGCGAGGGACCCTGCAAGGGAACAGCCATTGTATTCTACACCCAGCACGTGCCCGGCACACAGGAGGCCTAGGGACTTATTTATGGGGTTCACAGTCTTAAAGGCTCCCTGTTTCCAGGACATCGCTGAGAACTGTTGTTTTTCCAAGAGTATGTGTGTAAAATGTTCAAATACGAGCTGTGCATTGAATGAAAGCTTGTCTGAATAGCCGTTTTTCCCCCAAGACCCTGATCAGTGGAATGAATGTTGAATTGAGAGCACTAGACTCAGTCCTTGAACCTGGGACAGACTCTTAGCCCCACCCCTTCCTTGTTAAGGAAATGGAGGCTCAGCGAGGTCCCGGATCTGTCAGTGGAGTCCACTTGTCCGACTAGACCAGGTTATAGACGTCACGTGCCTTTGCACTGTGGCCGGCATAGGAAAAGTTACCTTTCCGGATTTAAATATTTTCTTCGGTCGAGAAAGTCCATTTGGCCTGACCCAGTGAAAAAGGTGCAGGTGCTCAAAAGTGGAGACAAAACTCTGACAGCAGCAGCCTTATCCCTGGATTGTTTGTTTTGGTCCAGAGGCCTGGAGGAGCTCTGGTCTCAGAGCCCTGTCGTCCTGAACGAGGTGCCTTTATCTGATGGTGCTCATGTCTGTTTTTGCTGCCCAGGAGCTGAGAGAAGATAATATCATTTTAATTGAAACCAAGGCCATGCTGGAGGAACAGCTGACTGCCGCTCGAGCCCGGGGCGATAAAGTGCACGAGCTGGAGAAAGAGAACCTGCAGCTGAAATCAAAGCTTCACGACCTGGAATTGGTATTGCACACTCTTGTCTCGATCAGATCTGTCTAAACAGATTGGGGAGGTTTCGGGTTGGTGCTGCGCCCCTCTCTGGCTTTTCCGTCGCTGGGTTTGGTGCCACTGCCGACACAGGGACTCGCTGACTGCAGAGCGTAGCTCGCTCCACTCAGCGGGCTCGGGTGGGCACCACTGAACGCCCACAGACGGGTAGGACAGTACTTCTGGGTTGCTTTTCTGTACAGATGAGCTAACGTGCGTGTCTTCTGCAAGAAGGGTCTCTGCCGGCTTTTATGGCGTGGGCTGGGCTGTGATTTGTGAGTTTCTTTACAGGCTTCTCAAGGCACGTTAGGTGCCCTAGAGCCTCGAAGCCACCTGTCACCACGGTACTAGCTCTAAAGCCCTGGGCCGTAAGTCACTTTGTTCAGGCAGCATTCAGTTAGAGACCTCGGCTCTCTTATCACCTCCATTGCCAGTCAAGGTATCTTTCGGTGGCTATAACTCTCACAGCTGGGCCCTGTGTTGGACTCATTTCTGTGCAGGGAAGTGAGCAGGTGCCTGGGGTCCGTTCATCCTCGGGGAATGAGGGTGGATGCACAGGGGCCGGGGCCTGTCCAGAGGAGCCCCCCGGCCACGTTCTCACTCCGTCCTTCTTCCTGCACTAGGACCGGGACACGGACAAGAAGCGAATAGAGGAGCTGCTGGAAGAAAACATGGTCCTCGCGATTGCCCAGAAGCAGAGCATGAACGAATCCGCCCACCTCGGCTGGGAGCTGGAGCAGCTGTCCAAGAACGCAGACCTGTCCGACGGTAGGTAGCGGCCGGCGCCTGGGAGCCAGCCTGGCTGAGGCCGCTTCCTCAGCCAAGGAGCGGAGCCCTCAGCGCTATATCTTCCGTGTCAGGCCATCCATTCACCCCAAGTAAGTAGGATTTCCTTCAAGTGCCATTTGGAACTGTTTCATTACCCTTCTCCCCAAGGAGAACATGAGGGGTCTGGCAGCCTTGATGTCAGGACACGAAACACAAATCAAGTGTTGCCAGGTTTCCCAGTTCCCATATGGACGGTCCCAGGAGCTTCCAGATTACAGCACGCTGACACCGGAGGACATCATAGGCCTGTCTGTGGACGGTTGAAAGCTCTGGATGGCAGGAGACGTCCCCAGTGGTCACTAATCCCCACTAGAAATGTACCCTGGGCATTATTTCCTCCATCCATTTGCATAATTGGGCAAGACAGATGCAGTCTGTTCTCTGTCTCTCTGGGTGGGCGCTGCTAAGAGGCTGCTTCTCACAGGACCCAGGCCTCTTCTTGTCCCTCCTATGCTTGCACCGCTGCCCCTGCGCAGACAGATGGGGTGTCGGCCAGGGGAAAGTGGGTGGGGCAGCAATCAGCACCGCAGCAGGAAGCTTCGGCGCCCAGCAAACAATAAGCCAGTTCCTGTGTTCAGAAATAGCACACGTGCCCCTGGTAGTGTGAGTTATTGTTCACTTAGAGCTGGAGAGAGCGAGGCGGGGCTTTTGGCTGGTTTGGGGGCTGCTTTTTCAGTTCTGATAAACACCCCCCCAAATAATGGCTAGGTCGTCGACTGTAGCTGGAAACGTCTTCTCTTCGAGGGGGTCCCATCAGTTCCAAACAAAACATCAGCTTATTAAACTGCTCATCCGTGAGGGAAGTTAGTCGTATCTGTGCTTCGGTGCCCGCACACTGTGCGGGGGGGCTGAGGGTGGGGTCACCCTGATTCCCGGCTCTGGGAGGAGTACCGGTCCATCGGGGAGGACCACTGCCCCCTGGCGGAGCAGGGAAGTGGTGCAGGCCTCCTGGGACCGTCCCAGACCAAATGAGAGTATTTCTGTTAGAAACCAGGGTGACCTGTGGGGTCAGAAAGCCTCCCCCCTTTAGATGACTACTCAGTATAGTTTGTGGGCCCTTTCAGGTCAGTGAGCATGGTTTATTCTTGGTGTTCCCAACTCCTGGTGCTTAGCTGGGAGCTAATGAACATTGACTTGAATGAAGGCCTGATGCAGGCAGAGCCTGAATATACTTCTGCATGGGTGGTGTGCTGCCTTCTTGATTCAGAAAGACCTGGCTTAAAGTCTTGGCTCCTCCACTGGAGGTTAGCTGGGTGACCTCTTTTAGACCTCAGTTTCCTTATCTGCAAAATGGGGGTAATGAAGCTGCCTCACAGGAGGAGACAGTGAAATGTGATGCCATGCCTGGCCCGTGGCCAACAATAAGGGACAGCTGTTCTTGTTGCCAAGGTCTTAATGAAACACATCCCATCACTCTGGCTGCTTGGGGGTGCTAATGAGCATAGCACTCAGTAGTAAACTGTTGTGTCATAGTAAGTCTTTGAAGCACTGACTTTTTTTTTTTTTTTTTTTTGCTTTATAACAAATTTAATCAGTTATACATATACATATGTTCCCATATCCCCTGCCTTTTGCGTCTCCCTCCCGCCCTCCCTATCCCACCCCTCCAGGCGGTCACAAAGCACCGAGCTGATCTCCCTGTGCTATGCGGTGAAGCACTGACTTTTATGGAAGAAGAAAGGAGGCTTGTGGTCAATGCTGTTGTTTAACTTGTAGGACCTTAGGAGTTAGTCCCCATGAGTACAGAGTTTCAGTTTGGGATGATGAAAAAGTCTGGAGGTGGAGAGTGGTGATGGTCGCACAACAGTGGGAATATAGCTAATGCCACAGAACTGTACACTTTAAAATGGTAAATTTCATGTTAAATATATTTCACCCCGATTAGAAAACGTTCTTTTTTCGTGAATGCTGCCAAGGTACTGTCCCAGTGATCCCAGGCTGAGAATTAGCTGAGTTTTAGTTGAGGTTTGTTTCATTTGTAGCGTAGTTTCATATGTTGCAAGCGTGTGTGCTTATGTGCATCAGCGCTGGGCCTGGGTCAGAGCCGCGGACACTGTCCACCTCCACTGCTTCACTGCCTCTTGTTGCTTGGGGTCTTGAGGACGTTCAAGCTTGTTGGGTCTGAACTGCTATCCTCGGTGGAAGATGAGAACGCAGAGAGGGTGGCACATGCCTTTTAATCCTTGCGATCACCCAGAGGATCTGAACACACACACTTGTTTCTAGCTTGATGTGCTCACTATGGAAGCCATCGTCCGGTATGTACCCCTGCCCCTGGGGTGATGAGTAAGAAGCAGGTCGGGGCGCAGCCCTCTTAGCAGTGTCATAAGGCTCCCAGAGCTGAGTCCGTGGCACTGATGGGACAGGCGGGGACGGAACAACACCAACCACTTCTTTCAAGGACTTTCATACACGTTCCTTTCTCCTCCTGAAAAAGCCCCATGACTTATCTAAAGTCATGCACCTGCTGGTGGCAGGAAGGAGCTAAGAACTCTGATTCGTGACTCTCAGGTCTAGGCCCCCTTCTCCATTTGTATTCGAGCTCTTTGAAAGAAAGCAGAGTAGATAATCTCTCTTTTTCTATCTTTGGCTTATATTTTCATCGCACTTAGAATTTTTAAAGCAGTTTACATGTACCATCTCATATTTTGTCAATGTAATCGTGAAATTACAAAATGAAATCTCTGCCCAAAGGACCTTATTCAGGGATGGCAGGTACTGGGCATACGTGCCCACAGAGCCTTCTGCCACCAGTGGCAGACATAACTAGTCGATTATCGTGCCCCTCCTGCTGAGCCACCCAGACTTCCACTACTCTCAGAGCTGGCACAGAAAATGTCGCCTATTTGCCATCTCTGTTAGGCTCTAAGAGCCTTGAGTTGTGCGGTCGGTCAGCTTGGTTAGCAGCTTGGTAAGAAACAGGTCCCAGGGCCTCCCTGGTGGCGCAGTGGTTGAGAGTCCGCCTGCCGATGCAGGGGATACGGGTTCGTGCCCCGGTCTGGGAGGATCCCATATGCCGCGGAGCGGCTGGGCCCGTGAGCCATGGCCGCTGGGCCTGCGCATCCGGAGCCTGTGCTCCGCAACGGGGGAGGCCACAACAGTGAGAGGCCCGCATACCGCAAAAAAAAAAAAAAAAGAAACAGGTCCCAGCAATTAATACAGTCTTAACTTTTGTATTGGCTTTTTCACTGTAATCTGCTTTCCTCTTACGCTCTGGGCCCAGCTGAGCCAGCAGAGGGACCAAAACTGCCTGAGGGACTTTGAGGCAGTAACAGTGACGGCAGCATGTGCAATGGGGGGCACCCAGCCAACCTATGGGAGCCCTTCCCAGGCCCCTCAAACCTAGGGCATGGGGGCCCGACGGCCCCAGCTCATGGCCGGAAGCAGAGGCTCCTGGATCCTGGGCCTGACTCAACTTTGTGCTTCAGCCTCCAGGAAGTCGTTTGTGTTTGAGCTGAACGAGTGCGCCTCTAGCCGCATCCTGAAGCTGGAGAAGGAGAACCAGAGCCTCCAGAGCACCATCCAGGGGCTGCGGGACGCGTCCCTGGCGCTGGAGGAGAGCAACCTCAGGTGCGGGGAGCTGGAGAAGGAGAATCACCAGCTCAACAAGAAGGTAACCCGGCCTAGGCGGGTGGACACTCCTCCCCCAGCCCGGTCCTCCCTAGAGAGACTAGTCGGTGGCCAGGCAGGGCAGTCATGTCAGTGAGGATGCACCGCTGGGAGAAAAGCAGAAGCCAGTGCAGCCGCAGTTAATTATACAATAATAGAAGAACAAGAGCAAAGGTGAGAGGAGTCAGGAGGCAGCGTGGCTTGTGCCTGCACTGCCTTGAGGGTATGTCTCGGACAGTACTTGACCTCTGTGTGCCTCCTTGTCTTCATCTGTGAAATGGGGTTAGTGGGCTTCCCACCTAATACATGTTGCATGGACTCCATGAGCTAGTGTTTGTAAGGAGTCTGGCACGCGGTAAGGGCTCAGTGAAAAGAAACCAGTGGACTGTGAAAAAGCATAGGATGGGTCACAGGGGAGAGGAGGCAGTGACGTAAGACATACCTGCGTGTGTGGGGAGTAGGGGCCGTCGATGGGCATTTTAGGGCACTGCTGGTGGTAAAACAGGATCAGTGCCCACTCCTTCCTCTCAGTTTATGAGATGGGGAAGAAGAGATGGCTGAACTGTAGTTGCCTTTCAGGACAGCTGCTGGGTCTTCCCAGGAGCACAGGAGAACCCAGACATCTGGGAGAACAGACAGAGGCTTACAGAGCAGTCTTCCTTCTACAGTTAGGAGGACCCCCCCCATTTGCACTGGGGGTTCAGTCTCAGGTGCAGGAAGGGGCCGTTGAGAGGCTAGGGATCGCCTCCAAGTCTTGGTCACTCCAGGTCAGAGGGCCTCAGAACACCTAGGCCACATTGTGCTGGCGCAGTTGCATCGTGGGCTCCAAGCACACCAGCTGCCAGAGTCCAGCTGAGGAAGAGGACACAAGCCCCATTGCTTGCTGACCGCTGTGCAGGCCTGGTGCGATCGGGTGTCCCACCTGCCCTGAGTCCTGCTAGTGCCATTCACTGCTGCACAGGCCGTGGGAGGGGCACGGGCTGCAGGGAGAGACCTGGGCTCTGCTGGTCCCGGCTGTGCTGGTCTCTTATCTCTGTGTGAGGCTTGGGACAGCCCCTCCTTCTGTGAACTGGTCTCTGGAGCCCCCTCATGGGACCTCCCAGGCTTGAGTACTCGCTCTTCTTGTCCCTTTGAAGCATTGTGTGCCATGCAGCCTTTCAGCCGACAAGCATTTTGTCCTGTCTTCGTAGGACAATAGAAAACCCCACCCCATCTCATGCCGTGTCTCTCCGTGTAGAACAGCATGGGGAAGGCAGCTAGACAGTTTAGGTTTTTTAGATTCACATGGCCCTAGCACGGGAAATGTCTTTATAAGTGGCAGTTCAACCTTGGCCAAGATAAAAAAAGAATCAGCCTTTAGAAAGATGAGAACCGTTGACTCCGTGGGTCCTCACGGGTCTGCTGCAGAAAGCCCGCAATGTAATAGCGCTGGCCCAGCTCCCAGCAGCCCTCTGAGATGACCCCTCACGCTTTTCCCCGCCCTCGTGGTTCACTCTGGCCCCTCCTCTGCACAAACAGGATGGCAGTGGGGGCTGCCTGCCCGGCATTACTCCTCAGCCCCCTGTCTCTCGGGCCCCACCCTCCTGCTTCCTCTCGGGGTCACTTCCCTGGTGGGACACCAGCCCTCTCCTGCCACGGTCCTTAGGAGGCATGTCTTGGCATAGACTCCCCAGCAGGAGGGAGGTGCCACAGTTCCCAGGCCCGTCCTGTGTCTGGTGCCGGGATCCCTGGGAGGCGGCCCTCCGCCCGCCAGAGCGCCTCTCCCCAACCTGCTCAGTCTGCCCGCGGCCTGACCAAACCTGTCCTGGCCCAGCAGGCATGGTTCCCCCCAGAGCCCAGCACTGACGGCGCCCCCGACCATTGGATGGGTGGACGCCTCAGCCCCAGCTGGAGGGCTCACTGGACCCTAATCCAGCTCAGTTCACCCCCCTTTCCTTCCTCCAGCCTCAGCCATCCCACCCTCCTCGGCACCTCCCCACGTGGCCTGTCCGGGGCCCAGCTGACACTCCTCAGTCAATCAGTGAACCCCCAGGTCCCGCTGGTGCCAGCCTGGCTCTTAGCACACCCCAAGCATAGCCCAGGCTGCGAGCTTGCTTAGGTCTGAAAAGTCTGTGGAAACCCTAGTTCCCTGAAGTTAATATCCTCCCCTCTAACCCGCAAAACTTCCATGGACCTTAGAGAAGCTGCCTCCTTCCTGCGACGGTGAATCTGCGTTGATGTCCTACGAGTTTATTCCTTAAGCCAAGAAGTTAAGAACCCTTATTTTCAGGGGAAGCGGGCAGCCCTGTGGGGGCCTGTTGCTAGAAGGGAAGAACAGCCTGGGGCTGAGAGGCAGGCCCCCGGCACCCACGTGCTCTGGGACCCGGAGTGGCACCTGCAGCCCAAGCCAGGAGCTTCAGGAGGAAGGACAGGAAACCTCTCAGGGCTGGAAGGCCTGCAGCCAGCCCACATCTCAGCCCAGCAAGTTCACCCCAGGGGCACCGGGGTCCTTCGGGGATGGGCTCTGGTTCCATGGCAAAAAGAACCAGAAAAGGAGAGAGATGGCGTGGGTGTGGGACCCGGGGAGATCGCATCTTTAGACCAGAAGCAACAGCAACGAGAAATGCAAAGGTTGGAATAATGTTCCTTCCTCTGGGAGAGAAGGGGCGGCAGGGATAGGCTGTTAACAGTAAGGTTGGGGGTAAAAGCCAGCAGGCCCCCCTGACTGTGAGTGAGGACTGGGGGGTCGGCCACGGGGGGTGGGTCCCGGCTCTGACCCGTCCTCGAGGCCTCAAGCCAGTCGCTGAGCCCCTCTGGGCCCAGTGTCCTCCTGAGTACTTGGTTAATAATAGCAGCTGCTCGTTGCCTTTAGTCCCCAAGGCCGTCGTCTCAGATGTAGGCTCTGCCATGGGAGGTGATCCCTGGTGCCCTGCCGAGTCCCAGGCCCTGTGCCGGGAAGTGGGGCAGAGATAAGGAAGGATTAGAAATACGTTCCTGCTTTTGAGAACCACTCAGATGTTTGCCGTGTCATAGCGTGTTTTCCTGTCGACCCCAGCTGGGAGGGGCTCCCCAGTCCTGGGGTCCCCGGGTTGGGGCAGGGGGGTTGAGGTGCTGACAACGTAACATGACAGTAGGAGTATGAGCTCGGCCCAGCTCTCCCCGCCGGTAGGGGAAGAAGCTTGCCTGCTGCTTCCTCCTGTGAGGGTTTGAGAGCTCCCAGATCTGTGAGCCAGGAAGGCAGGGTGCCCCTCACCCAAGGACAAGTACGCAGAGTCTGCTTTAGAGCAGCGATCCTGCCGGGAGCTTTGGAAACCTCTCTGCGCAAGGCCCCGGCCCAGATGGGCTGAACTGCAGCAGGCTCAGACCTGCTGCTCACGGGGGTCGTTGGGCATCTCAGGGTCGTGGCCCGAGGTCCAAGATCTTTTCAAAGCTTCGAGAACCATCTGGTCTTTGCAATCTATGTTTTCAGAACAGCCATCCCGAACCAGCACATGAGGATCATTTAGGACCATGTCAAAATGCAGACCGGCTAGTCAGGAGCTCTGTGGGTGGCCGCGCCCAGAGCTCTCGTGGGGGAGGGGCAGCGAACACTGCTGCACCCGCCGCCTGCTGGGCGCTTGCCGAGCACGGCACAGTGACAGAAGCTCTCAGGGATGCTCGCCGCTGGTCCTGCGTCAGTTACAGAAACTTGCTCGTGGTGACGTCATTAGTAGGGAGGGACTGGACTCTGAACTCTGTCCCTGTGACACCAGAGCCATATGCCTCTTTCCCGACTCCAGTCCCCCACGCTGAGGGCTTTGGCGTTGGCGGGAAGGGGACCAGCAGCCTTGAAGCCCTCGCGGTGCAGACACCAGCACGGGCATCGCCTAGGAGCCCAATCTCAGGCCCTGCCCTGGACCTACTGAGTGAGGATCAGGATTTGCCACCTGATCCAGGTGTTAGACGCGATGAAGTAGCTAGTTCATGTTTTAGGAAGGTCGGGCGGGGTGACCCCAGCAGGAGAGCTCGGTGTCAGGGAGGTGATTGGATGGTTGTCCAGGCCAGAGGGAAGGTGGCCCGGCCCTAGCCAGGCAGTGGCGGTAGAGCGGCTTGGGTAGAGAGGGCAGGACTTGGGGACAGAGTTACTGGAGGGTGAAAGAGGAAGGAGGGACATAGCAGAAGACCACTCTGAGCAGCTGGGCGAATAGGAGTGTCACCAAGTGAAGCCCGTAGGACATCCAGTGGTGGTGGCCCCGGGCGTGTGGTCTGACCCTTGGGAAAGCGGACAAGGCCTGAGATGGGAGCAGGGAGCCCGGAGGCACTTGGGCAGATGGCAGTGAGGGTGAGGAGAGGTGGACTGGGAGGAGGCTGACTGGTGGTGCCCGTGAGCTGGAGATGCAAGTCGTGGGTTAGGAGCTGAGGGTCGAGGGGGCAGGGGGGGTCCCTTCAGAGCAACGCCTGGACACTTTCCCCTGAGAAAAGGCCCGTTAAAGTGTTCCGTGGGGCTGTTGAGTTTTGGATTTGTTTTAAAACGTAGTTCACGGGCTTCCCTGGTGGCACGGCGGTCAAGAGTCCGCCTACCGATGCAGGGGACACGGGTTCGTGCCCCGGTCCAGGAAGATCCCACATGCCGCGGAGCGGCTGGGCCCGTGAGCCATGGCCGCTGACCCTGCGTGTCCGGAGCCTGTGCTCCACAACGGGAGAGGCCACGACAGTGAGAGGCCCGCGTACCACAAAAAAAACAAAACAAAACGGCAACAACAAAAATACGTAGTTCACTTCGTGAAGCCAACTGTTGCCCGGCTGGGTCTTTTGGGTCTGCAGATGGAGAAGTTACAGACCCAGCTGGAGAGGGAGAAGCAGAGTAACCAGGATTTGGAGACCCTGAGTGAGGAGCTGATCAAAGAGAAAGAACAGCTGCAGAGTGACATGGAGACCTTGAAGGCTGACAGAGCCCGGCAGGTAGGCACCCCGGGAACAGATGCCTCTCCTGGAACCCCTGCCTGCAGGAGGGAGAGTCCAGGATTTAGCCATTTCCTGGGAATCCATTGGGAAAATGTGTATTACCAGGTACCAAGCCTCGCTGCAGCTCAAGCCAGCAACTCTCAATCAGCTGTGGGGGGCACGTTTGCCCTGCAGGGGACATTGGCGGTACCTGAAGACGATTTTGATTGTCATGACTTGGGGAGGAGAGAGGAGATGCTCTTGGCATGTGGTGGGTGGAGGCCAGGGATGCAGCTAAATGTCCTGCAACACACAGGACCAGCCCCGCGTGACAAAGAATGATCCAGCTCCACACGTCCACAGCGTCACGCTGAGCACCTGAGGTTTGTTAGCCTCACGCCACAAGAAGTCCCGGATAGGAGGCAGTCCAGTGCTGGTGCAAAGGCTCTGTGATGCCGTGCAGGGGCCAGGCCTCTCCTCCCTCTGCCAGTCTTAGCAGTGGCTGCCACACACCCTCAGGGAACGGGAAGAAGAAGGTGGAGGGCAAGGGGCAGAGGGAAACCCTCCCGGGACCTTCTGTGACGTCTTATTGGCCACACCCAACACGTGACCACCGCTACCTGCGACGGAGCCTGGGGTATCCAGTATTTGAGTATTTCAGCCTCTGCTGTAGAGCAGAAATGGGGGGAATGGGATGGTGCCACGTTTGGTGAAAAGACAGGGCTTCTGCCCAGATGTGGCTTACATAGAGGGCAGGACAGGCGACAGTCAAGGCGGTTTCAGACGTGTGCTCTTGAGGGAATAACGCAGAGAACCCTGCTGGATGCAGGTGCTGAGGAGCCCTGGTGCAAGGCTGTCCTGAGGAGCTGCTCACGCCGAGCCCTGGAGAAGGAGGAGGAGCCAGTGATGCTGAAGACCCCTGGGGTGGGGGTGGGGTGTCCAGGGCAGAGGGAGGATCCTGTGCAGGGGCTGCAGGAGGGGAGAGGCGTAAGGGGAGCCCACAGAGGTGGCGGCCACAATAAACGTACCAAGGGAATCCCTATCGTTGTTTTACGTGAGAGGGAGAGAGATGGGGTTTATGTTTCTGAATCATCCTGGCCGCCGTGCTGTCTCCGTGGGGGTCTCCATGCTCTTCACCTTGTGTCCATATTAACCCCTGGGAACGTTAGGACTACTTTTTTTTTTTTTCATTGAAGTATAGTTCAGTTCTGGTGTACAGCAAAGCAACTCGGTGGGGGGGGAGGGTGTGTGTGTGCGCGCGCGTGTGTGTGCGCGCTCTTTTTTCAGATTCTTTTCCATTATAGATGATTACAAGTTATTGGATATAGTTCCCTGTGCTATACAGTAGGACCGTTAGGATGTTTTTTGGGTACATGATGGGATGGTCTTTCAGGGCCTATGCTTTAGTCCCCCAGATTAAATCAGACTTTAGCCCCAACTCACCAAAATACGTTTGTGCAGCAGCCGCTGTCGCTCCCGTCGTGTCTTCCCGCAGATCAGGGACCTTGAACAAGAAAAGGACCATCTCAACCAGACAGTGTGGACGCTGCGGGAGAGGTCGCAGGTCAGCAGCGAGGCCCGCGCGAAGGACATCGAGCAGGAGAGCAAAGCCCCGCAGGGGACGGTGACGGAGGCCAGCAGCCGGCTGAGCAGGCTGGAGCTGGAGCGGGCGCAGGAGAAGGCGGGGCGTGCGGAGGAGCTGCAGCAGGAGCTGCGGCGGTTGGAGGAGGAGAAGGGGAGGCTGGCGCAGAGGGTGAGCTCCCTGCAGGCGGCGGGCGAGCGGGCGGACGCCGTGGAGCGCGAGAGCCGCGGGCTGGTGCTGGAGAACCGGCAGCTGCGCAAGTCCCTGGACGCCCTGCAGAACGTGCAGGTGCAGCTGGCCGGCCTGGAGCTGGACAACAGGCAGCTGGACAAGGAGAACCTGGAGCTGCGCAGGATGGTGGAGGCCATGCGCTTCACGGGCGCCAAGGTGGCCCAGATGGAGCGGGAGAAGCAGGAGCTGGAGCGGGAGAAGCAGGAGCTGAGGACGAGCGTGGAGCTGCTGAAGGCGCTGGGCAAGAAGTCGGAGCGCCTGGAGCTCAGCTACCAGAGCCTGAGCGCCGAGAACCTGCGGCTGCAGCAGAGCCTGGACAGCGGCGGCCAGAAGGCTCAGGCCCTGGAGCGGGAGCTGGGGCAGCTGGAGGCCGAGAACCAGGCCCTGCAGCGCGACCTGGAGGCCCTCCGGCTCGCCAACAGGCAGCTGGAGCGGGCCGGCCAGGACCGGAAGGCGCTGGAGCAGGAGGTGGCCCAGCTGGAGAAAGACAAGAAGCTGCTGGAGAAGGAGGCCCGGCGTCTGTGGCAGCAGGTGGAGCTCAAGGACGCCGTCCTGGACGACAGCTCCGCCAAGCTGTCCGCTGCCGAGAGGGAGAGCCGCGCACTGGACAAGGAGCTGGCCCGCTGCCGGGATGCGGCCGGCAAGCTGAAGGAGCTGGAGAAGGACAACAGGGACCTCACCAAGCAGGTCACCATGCACACGAGGACGCTGACCACCCTGAGGGAGGTGAGGCGGGGGCGGGGGCGGGCGGCCCCTTCGGTGGGGGGTGGGCAGGGTCACCGTGCTGCCTGGCGGGTGCTTCTGCAATAGAGGTGAGACAGGGAGAGGCCTCTGGCATTTGTCCCCTGCTTCTAAACAGAATGAGGCCCAAAAGTATAAAGAAGTGGAAATCACCTGTTATGATCTTACGGCCCAGAGATAACCAGGGCTAATAGTCCAGCTTTGCTTTTTTTTTTTTTTTTTTTTTGCGGTACGCAGGCCTCTCCCTGCCGTGGCCTCTCCCTGCTGTGGCCTCTCCCGTTGCGGAGCACGGGCTCCGGACACGCAGGCTCAGCGGCCATGGCTCACGGGCCCAGCCGCTCCACGGCATGTGGGATCTTCCCGGACCGGGGCACAAACCCGTGTCCCCTGCATCGGCAGGCAGACTCAACCACTGCGCCACCAGGGAAGCCCGTCCAGCATATTTTATTTCTTCTTTCTCCTTGTGCGTTTGTGTATACACACACTTGATACCCTACCTTCTCCATCCTAGACCTGTTCTGTTTCTCTCTATTACTATACTTTTTCTCATTACATTAAATAGGTTTCAAGCCATGATTTCTAATGGCAGTGAGGTATTGATTTTATGGACTTACTGTGATTGCTTTCTGGACATTTAGATTGTTTCTGATTTTTCCCACGATTTTAAATAACACTGGTGGCGCAGTGGTTAAGAATCCGCCTGCCAATGCAGGGGACATAGGTTCTAGCCCTGGTCCGGGAAGATCCCACATGCCACGGAGCGGCTGGGCCCGTGCGCCACAACTGCTGAGCCCACGTGCCTAGAGCCCGTGCTCCACGGCAGGAGAAGCCACCGCAATGAGGAGCTCGCGCACCGCAAAGAAGAGTAGCCCCTGCTCACCGCAACTAGAGAAAGCCCGCGTGCAGCAATGAAGACCCGACACAGCCAAAAATAAATAAATTAATTAATTTTAGAAAAACACTGGACATCCTTGTACACATGCACCTTCGCGAATGTATTTATTTTCTTAGGATATATGCCTAGAAGTGCAATTACAGGATGAAAGGGTACGACTGTTTTACAGTTTCTTGGTAAATGTGTGTCTTACTTTTCCCTGGTAGTTTTTGCACGGCTCACCCGGGCTTTCCTGCAGCGACTTAGGGTGAGTCACTGCTCTAGTAAACGACTCCAGCGTCTGAGTGGCCCATCACCGAAGCCGAGTGTCCACACGTGTGGAAGTTCCATGTGACTGTTCACAGACACCTGGTACCCTCCATAATGTGGCCCGGCTGTCCCACAGTGGAGCCCTCTTCTGGCTCCTCTACCTGCAGCAGGTAGATGAAGAAGAGAAGGACCACACTTCATGGGGCAGAACATGGTCTCACAACCGCACCTGACTGCCAGAGAGCTTGGGAACTGTGTTCCAGCTGTGTGCCGAGGAAGAAAAAGAAATAGACTTGGTGACCACGGAGAGGTCTCCACATTAAAAAAAGATCACTGACTGTCAGTGCAGGCAGATCGGTACGCTTTTGGGGAGAGATGCAAGACACCAACCTGAGCCGTAGCCCCTGCCTCCGTAAGCGTAGGTTAGGTTATGCTGCAGTAACGAATTACCCCAGAATCGCAGGGCTTATCACATCCAAGGCTGGTTTCTCTTTCACAAGAGTCCAGGTGACTCTCTGGAGAGCCTGTCCTCTTTGCTGGGGCTCAGCATCCCAGGCGGCTTTGATCTCACGGCTCCACCATCTCAACGTGGGGTTCGGGCAGTTCCCAAGGCAGGGGAGAGGCAGCTGGAAGATCACACACTGGCCCTTCCACGCTGCAGCCAGGGAGCGACCCTGGGATGTTTGGCAAGCACCACCCTCCGTCACACTGCCGTTCCAGGCCTTGGGGTGTGTGTGGTAGGGGGGGTCCTCGTGTGTGCACGTAGCTGTGACGCTGGGCAAAAAACGGTATAACTACCTGGAGAGCTACAGAGGTGTGGACTAGGGTAAGTGAACTCCTAAATGAGGTCAACATCCACTTTCGGAAAGTAAATCAAAACCAGTGTTTAAAGTAAAATCCTTCTCCTCTTTATACTTTGTTCTGAGTTCTCTGCAATGAGCTAACTAAATAGTTATTGATCCTTTACTCCACGGAAAAGGCAATCACGTTCACAGAATTCAAACCCGCTCCTCAAAGGGCACCATAAGTGATATTTCAGACACCTGTCTAGATGTGTTTGGAGCACGTTCAACCCTTCCTGGACACGCTGCCACGTGGTCTGGTGTCTTGAACTCCGGGGGCTGGGAAGGTGTGTTCATCCATTCCCTTTGGAGGCATCCCTGAGGTTCACCGTCCCCACAGAACCGCCTGCTTGGCCCTCGAGACACCCGAGCTGGCCACGGCTCGAGAGGGTGGTGGCTCAGCCCTGAGACCGGCCTGCGTCAGGCCCTCCTGCCGTTTCTGCTGGGCTCCTTTCCCACGCTCGTCCTCACTGTCCCCACAGGACCTGGTGCAGGAGAAGCTGAAGAGCCAGCAGCTGAGCAGTGAGCTGGACAAGCTGAGCCAGGAACTGGAGAAGCTCGGCCTCCACAAGGAGCTGCTGCTGCAGGATGACAGCAGTGACGGTGACACGTGAGGACCCCTCCCTGGGTGGCTGCGGGCTCCACGTCCCAGCCCCCCCCCCACCCGCCCCCCCCCCGGAGCTCAGTTTACTTTTCACACCCGAGGGCCTGTTGTCACGTGGTGCTTTATATCTCGGGCCTCCTTCCTGGACCTTCCCAAGCAGGAGTGGAAGGAGATTCTTTTGTCCAGAAAAGGCTTCTTAACTTTTTTCTAGTTAGGCTTTTTTCGAGCAGTTTTAACTTCACAATGAGAGTGAGGAGAAGGTGCAGAGATTTCCCGTAGACCCCCTGCCCCGTGATGTGTACCCTCCCCCACCATCAACACACCCCCCACCAGAATGGTGCATGCATTTACGCTCGGTGAACCTACACCAACACCTCATCATCACCCAGAGTCCACGGTCGACATTGGGGTCATTCTCGGTGTTGCATGTTCTGTGGATTTTGGCAAAAAACGTATGATAATCTGTATCCACCCCTATAGCATCATACAGAGTGTTTTCGCTGCCCTAAAAGTCATCTGTGTTCCACCTGTTCGTTCCCCTCTCCCGCCACCAGCCCTTTAATTTTTTTTACAATTTTAACTCTTGCTGCCTTTGCCAGCACTGCAGTTATCTCGCGTTTCAAGGAAATCCAACATCTTGGACTTCAGTTGGACTTCTAACCAACGTGATGTCCTTTAGGTGTGATGAAAAGGCCACGCAGGTTTACCGCTTACCCAGCACTGTGGTCTTGGATGCATTCCTTAACCTTTCTGAGACTCTGTTTCCCCATCTGTAAAATGGCCATAACGATACAGGAAACGGCGCCTGGAAAACCATAGCCGTGATGTTTCATTGACGGTGTCCCAGACATATCTATGCCAACAGCCTGGGGAACAGCTCTGGGTGATGGTTTTTGACTCCTGCAGTTCTTCTGGGCCAAATCTTGCAGCGTGCTGCAGAAACCAGCTTAGTGGAGGAGGGATGTGTTGGCAGCTCGGAGACTGGGAGCTTGTGGGTAGAAGAGGCAGATGAATACTACTGTATATTTGTATTTTTCAGGAAATACAAGATTTTGGAGAGCATAAATGAATCAGCATTCAAAACAGCACTAGCCAGGAAAGAAGAAAAGATTGTGTTCTTAGAAGCACAGATGGAAGAGAAAGCCAGCCTGAATCACCACCTACAGAACGAGCTCCAGGTGGTAAGAGCAGCCCCCTTAGGGTCAGGCCGTGGGTCCTGGCTGTGAGGTCCCTGCCTCACCTTTCCCAGCCCCTCACCTGGGTAGCAGAGGGGTGGCCTGGATGCCCATGCTCTGGAGCAAGTGTCGATGGAGTGGACCCCTGAGGCTCAGGGGAGGGAGAAGACTGGCCGCGCTCACGTGGCTATAAAGTCGGGACTGGGTCCCAGCTGCTGTCCGGCAGTCACCTCTGCAGGGAGGGGGCAACATGCAGGACGGAGGTCCTGTGCCCTCCCCCCAAGAGCAAAGGCAGGAGTCTGGCGGGTCCAGTGCCGGGTGAGGGGTCAGGCATGCGGAGGGGGATGGGTTTGGTGCAGGGCCCCGAGCCCGGCCTCTTCCTGCCCCAAGTCTGCTTTCCCGTTCCCGCACCCGCAGTTGAAGAAGGAGTGTGAGATCCTCAGGAAGAGCCAGGAAGAGGGGAAGCAGGTGCAGAACTCTTTCAAACACCCTGTGGGGCCGTTGGTCGAGGGTCACCCTGGGAAGGAGCTCTGGGGGCCCAGCCCCAAGGAGGCCACGATGGAGCTGCTCCGCGTGAAGGACCGGGCCATCGAGCTGGAGCGCAACGTGAGTGGGGAGAGGCCGTCCCGCCGACAGTCCCGCAGACGGAGCGGGAACTCCCATTACCGGGAAGGACCCAGGGTGTCAGAAGCCGTTGAGATTTATCCAGGTCTCGTTGGCCTCTTCTTGAGTTTCCTGGCGAGTCCCGTTTGCTCCTTGCCACTTGCGGTCCCTTCAACCTTTCTGACTGATGGGGCAGGTCCCCTTTTTCCCCGGGGACTTGCTCTATGCCTCCTGCGCTGGGTCTGGGGCATCTCCACCAGCACTGTTTCCGCAGTGTTCTGTGTTTCGGTGCTCTTCCAGGGGTTGACAGACCACGGTCCGCACCCCGTTTTCATAAATAAGGTTTTATTGGCCCACAGACACACCCTTTGCTTACATATCGTGTGGGGCTGCCTTCCCACGGCGACGGCAGGGGTCATTGGTTGAGGTAGAGACCCTATGGCCGGCAAACCCCCAAATAATATTTGCCGTCTGGCCCTTTACAGAGCAAGTCTGTCCACGCATGTCTAAACCCCTGATCTTGTTTGACGTCTCCCAACAGCCTTATGAAGTAGATAGTGATGATTTTCCTTTGACAGATGAGAAAGGTGAGACGGAGTTTAAGAGACTTGACCCTAAGCCCCATGCTGGTCAGGGAGAGCGCAAGACCACACCCCACGCGTCCGGGCCCAGTCGGTGGCGTATCTTGCTCGGCCTGTATCGGTCTCATGGAGCATGAACCGCCTTCTTCTACCCGCTGTCACCCGAGTGGGGTGAGGCTTTAGGGCTGGCTCTGGCTCCCTGTTCTGTGCGAGAAGTTCACAGACACGCATTCTCGGGGTGGTCAACAGAAAACAGAGAAGAGCACGAAAGACAGAAAGGATGAAGCAGCTTTGGCTCCAGCTCGCCCTTGCCTCACACTCACATGCTCAGGTTCTCTGCAGTCTCTCCATCATGTGTATTCACTTCTATTGTGAAAGCACGTACACAGAAATTTTTTTCCAATTCTGTTGTCCTTCCAAGAGGGAAGATGTTACTTCTCTCATCCGGTGGATTTTGGCTTTGGCCCCCAGAGGGTTCCTAACAACTCTGTACCTGCTAACCAGCCGTCCCTGCGGCTGGTTAGCAGGTACGGAGCCGGTGTCTGATTGGTCTCATGCTTCCCGCTTCCCCAGAACGCTGCTCTGCAGGCTGAGAAGCAGCTGCTCAAGGAACAGCTGCAGCACTTGGAGACCCAGAACACGGCCTTCAGCAGTCAGATCCTGACGCTGCAGAAGCAGAGTGCCTTCCTGCAGGAGCACAACACCACGCTACAGACGCAGACGGCTAAGCTGCAGGTGAGGGCGTGGCTGGGCAGCCCTTGAGGGAGGATGCTCTGTGTCTCCTAGATACTGGCCCCAGCGCTCTGACGACTCCTGATCAGTAAGACAGAGCATGGGAGGGTTTGGTGTTTTGTTTTATTTTTGATAGACTCATTGTAAACCGAGGTTCCTAGCCTCAGGATCTTTGAAGTTGGTTTTCAGTGACTGAACACGGCTGCCCAGGCAAAAAAAAGTTTATTTCCCTGCTTTTCCCTTGCAGTCTTGTCTGTTTCCCAAAATCCGTTTCTTGAGATGCTGTTAGGAATGACTTGGAAAAGAGGTTCTAGGATCAAATAAGTTTGGTTCAACAGAGTTAAGCACATTTCTTCACTGTAGGGCCTGGCAGAGCCTTTTTGAAGCAAATGTGAATTTTTGATCTCTACAAGTGAAGTGGAAGGTGTGAAGTAGCTCCCGGGCTGGTGAGAGCATCCAGCCAAAAGAGTGTTCTGGACCACATATTTTAGGATGTTGGCTTTTATTTACCATTAATAGATTGTGGGAAAGTAAATGATCGTTTATTGCAGTTTCTGAGAAAGGTGTTTTGAAAATATGTAACGTGTGGGTCAGAGACAATCAATAGGAGACTGTCAAAGAGGTTGGGATTTGTTCTGTTAAAACAGGCAAATACAGGCTTCCCTGGTGGTGCAGTGGTTGAAAGTCCGCCTGCCGATGCAGGGGATGTGGGTTCGTGCCCCGGTCCAGGAAGATCCCACGTGCCGCGGAGCGGCTGGGCCCGTGAGCCATGGCCACTGAGCCTGCGCGTCCGGAGCCTGTGCTCCGCAATGGGAGAGGCCACGGCAGTGAGAGGTCCGCATACCAGAAAAAAAACCAAAACAAACAAACAAAAAACAAGCAAATAGGATGTTGGTTTGTATTTTTGTTTGGGTTATTGGTTATGGTTCTCATATCTTTGTCTGGTCTTTATATGAAGGTAATTCTGACCTCAGAATGAGATAGGAAGTGTTCCCTTCTCCTAAATTTCTAATAATTTTGGATGTTGGATGGATGTTCTGTAAGCGTCAGGTTAAGGTTAAGGTAGGTTGTTCAGGTATTTTGTGTCCTCAGTGATGCTCTATCTTTTAAAAATAGGCTTTTAAAAGTATTCAAAGAGGGTATACAAGGAGCTTATTCAGAGAGAGGACCTAATTTGCCCCAAAAGGTCACATCTACGGAGAGGGGCTCAGGAGTGAAGCGCCACGCAACAGTCTGTTGATGCCGTCTGGCCTCCTCCAGCAGTTCCTTAAGTCCTGGTAGAACTGTCCTTGGTCCCAGCTGCGTCTTGCCTGCGCCGATGGTCCCTGTGACCTCGGTGTCAGCCTCCAGCCCCCTCTCCCTCTCGGCAGGTGGAGAATTCCACTCTGGGCTCCCAGAGCGCCTCACTCACCGCGCAGTATGCGCTGCTCCAGAACCAGCAGACAGCCAAGGAGAGCGAGATCGAGAACCTGCAGAAGCAGCAGGAAGAGCTGACGGCCGCCTACCAAGCCCTGCTGCAGGACCACGAGCACCTGGGTGCGCTCCACGAGCGGCAGTCCACGGAGTACGAGGCCCTCATCCGCCAGCACAGCTGCCTGAAAACACTGCATCGCAACCTGGAGCTGGAGCACAGGGAGCTCGGGGAGAGGTATGTGCCGGCGGGGCGGGCTCCCCTGGGTTCCTGTCCCCGCCTCTGCTCTGTGCCCCTTGGGTCTCCTCTTGGCCTGCAGCTTCACACCATCTGGGGCACCGGAACTTTCCAGAAGGGAAGTAGATCCAAGTCACCCTTAGCAATTTGGAGTTAACGCAGCTGGAGACCGAGTGTTACAGGTGGACCTCCAGGTGGAGAAGGGGCGTCGTGGCCAGTCTTGGCTCAGGGAAACCTGTTGTTGGTGTGGGGTCCCTGCTCCCCTGAGGATTTTCTTCTCTCCTCCCTTTTCTCTCCAAACTAAGAATGAGGAGGAAGTTCACCACAGCTGCCAATTTACAATGACGCATCTTGCCCTGGCTTCTCAGTTCTTTTCTTGCCTGTCAAGGTCTGGGCTGCGTTTTTTTTTTAACCTTTAATTTTTTTAAAAATAAATTTATTTATTTATTTTTGGCTGCGTTGGGTCTTCGTTGCTGTGTGCGGCCTTTCTCTAGTTGCGGCGAGCGGGGCCTACTCTTCATTGCGGTGCGCGGTCTTCTTATTGCGGTGGCGTCTCTTGTTGTGGAGCACAGGCTCTAGGCGTGTGGGCTTCGGTAGTTGTGGCTTGTGGGCTTAGCTGCTCTGCGGCATGTGGGATCTTCCCAGACCACAGCTCAAACCCGTGTCCCCTGCATCGGCAGGCGGATTCTTAACCACTGCACCACCAGGGAAGCCCGAATTTTAAGTATATAGAAAGTAAACAGAATGGTAGAGTGAAACCCCTGTATACCCACGACTTGCTTCTGCACTTATCACTATTTTGCCACCCTCGTTTCATCTTTACTTCCCGTTCTCCAACCCCACACTCTTCTTTTTTTGTAGGTAAAATCTACCTACCTTGAAATGCACGAGTCTTAACTTCGCACTCTTGACAAATCGGGGTCCTGGGTTTTGTGTGCATTCAGTCAACCGGCATCACCTGAGCTCCTGCCCTGGCGGATCCTTGATTGTTCCAGGCTGCTGGGCAGGAGTGGCAGGACCCAGAGTCTGGGAGCAGGTGTGGTGTGCACATGGCTCTAATGCAGGAGAGAGAGGCTCTCAAACACTTGGCACGGGTAGCTGGGTGGGTGAGGAAGAGAAATTGTCCTTGTCCTGTGCTTGTGAGGCGGCCCTGCTGCCAGTGTTCTCCTTGACTCGGCCTCAAGATGCTAAGTAAAGCTGAAGTGCAGGGCGTTTCATCACAGACCCAGGGGCCTTGTTGGGCCAGCAGAGCCTTGTGAGGGCATCTGAGGATGCTGTGGGCACGGGGTGATGGCGTTCATTTATCCCCTCACCCAGTGCTTCCTTTCTGCCTCTGTCTGGAGTCCTCCACCCCTTTGATCCACGCGGATCGCCGTCCTTCGGGGGCTGCTAGCCCAAATGAGCGTCTTCTGCTTCCTCCTGCACCCATCCTGGATCCATGCGACACTTAGTAAACACCTGCTGTGTATGGCTGTGGTAGGAGAGGCATCCAGTTGACTAATGATGTGGAGTGAGAAGTGTTCGCTCAACTCTAAAGCTAGCACGGCGCCCAGCACTCACCAGGCACTCAGGTGTCCTATTATGTGTTATAATAACATCTTATGATATTCTTCATGTCTGCTCAGCAGGAGAAGGTTTTTGCAGGTGGAATTTGGACTGGCTCTGAAGGAAGAGTTCATTGTTGCTTTCCCTGTAATTCTTTGCTTAGTACAGCACAGAACCACTGTGTTACCCAGTACTTTGTTGGACAGAGGCTGGAGGCCCCTTGGGTCTGTCTGCAGCAGGGCTACACGTTCAGGAGTCTGGGTACCTGGAACATAGGGATGATGGCTCTACATTCATTTCATTTGACACTTAAATCAGACACTCACTCATTCGTTCTCTTAACAGATACTTACTGAGCACTGTGCCTCATACTGGGACTCGGTGGTGAGCCAGACTCGCCCAGGTTCTGTTCTGCAGTGGTGTAGTTTACTAATGGTCAGAGAGATGCTTGATCAGTGAGCTTTTCCAAGACATTACAGCAGGGAAGCGGGGACCTTGATGGTCAGCCGGAGGCCCTAATTTGTCAGACCTTGAATGACTTTTCCCAGAATCGTTCATCTGGATGGGAAAGGTCACCCCTGAGAGCCAGGCAGAGCCCCACGCCCAGAACCACGTTGGGGATCCTCTGCTCTGAAGCTAAAGGGCACACAGATGTCTGTCTGTAAACAGCTGCCTGAGCAGGTTTCTGAGCTTGATTCCCACACAAGCACAAGTCTGGGTTCCAGTCAGATGGTACGAGTACAGCTGCGCGGGGACAGGTCGGGTCAGGGTAGAGGTCTGGAGACAAAGGCTGGAAGCCCCTGGACTTGGGGGCTCTTGAGTCATCGTGAGCTTGGAAGGTTCCAGCAGGCGGGAGGAACAGCCTGGCCTTATCGGGGACTCTGTCCTTGTGCTCTTTTGCCCTCCAGAGATAGCTGTGCAGTACCCCATACAGAGAGACAGAGGAGAAAATACAAAGAGGAAAATGAAAGGGCGGGAAGGAGGGGTGTGTGTGTGTGTATGTGTGTGTGTGTGTGCACGCGCATGCGTGTGTGTATGTGTGTGTGTGCACGCGCGTGTCCCCCGGCAGCTGCCTGGGCCCCCCAGGCAAGCCTCTGCCCCCCACTCGAGGTCTGACAAGAGCAGGAAGGGCTCCCGAGGGAGAGGAGGGCTCACCCCGTCCCCGGTGAGCAGGGCTTTGCTGTGAGATGAGCTGTCGTGTGCAGTGGAATTCAGCTGTTTGTTCCGTGGTTTCTTTTAGATCAATTTGTGTTGAGTGAACCCCATGTTAAGTCATTTGCACTCCCTGAGAGGGGGGTGTGGGGTTCAGAGGACGTTGTCTTGGCGTTCCCCGGGGGCCAAGGGAGGAAGGCTACTGTGACAGGGAATCAAGGGGGCCATGGGGGCATGTCGGGTGGGAGGACGAGGCCTCTGGCCCTGGGGCTGGAGGGGACCCCGAGCCTTCCCGCCCAGGCGCTGCTCGCACCCCTGGCGCCTCTCCCAGCCACCTCCCTCCGATTCCCTGCCATGCAGCCTTGCCCCCTGCCCGCCCCCCTCAGCTCTGCAGAGAGAAGCCGCCAGACGAGCCCCGCTTTCTCTGCGGAGGCTTCGCGGTCTCCCAGGGTGTGCGTCGCCCGTGGGCAAAGAAGGCCTGGGACGGGCTGCCAGCGGCGTGTCCCCTCCCACAGGCACGGCGACATGCTGAAGCGCAGGGCGGAGCTGGATGAGCTGGAGAAGGTTTTGAATGCCGAGAGGGAGGCTCTGCAGCAGGAGCAGAGGACGAGCGCCGTGGTCGCGAGCGAGAACCAGAGACTGCAGGAGGAGCTGGACAGGTAGACGCCGGGGCCCGGGGCCGCCTGCCCGCGGCAGCAGCAGCTCACCCACTCTGCTCCCGCCGAGCGGAGGTCAGCCCGCTAATACGGCCCCTGTCATGCTAACAGCTGGATGGTAGTGAGGTCAAAGGGATGGTGCCGGGATGCAAGGGCCAGTGTGGTGCCCAGGGAGGGCGCGTCGCCCAAGCTGGTGGTCCTCACCTCCTGCCCTGAGATGCCGGTGGTGGTGTCAGCCACGGGTACATTCGTCATCTAACGGGTTCCCTGTTTGTGAATTCGCCTCCCTGCTGACATTGATCTCTAAGCCCCAAATCAGCGCTCGTGGAGCTATCATGGATGTTTGGGTGGCAAGACATTCGGGGTCGCCTGATGCACACATTTCCAGCTGAGGAGGAACAAGGCGTTCGACCCCTGCAGTTCATTCTGCAAACGAGCGTCCTTTTTTTTTGTTTGTTTTGCGGTACGCGGGCCTCTCACTGTTGTGGCCTCTCCCGTTGCGGAGCACAGGCTCCGGACGCGCAGGCTCAGCGACCACGGCTCACGGGCCCAGCCGCTCCGCGGCATGTGGGATCCTCCCGGACCGGGACACGAACCCGTGTCCCCTGCATCGGCAGGCGGACTCTCAACCACTGCGCCACCAGGGAAGCCCACGAGCATCCTTTTTGTGGCCTGTTTAGTGCCATGGTTTTCGTGTTTTTGTGCTTTTGGGTGAGGATTTCGCTGTTTAAAATGGCCCATGAGCAGAATGCTGTCTCGTGTTCCTAAGTGCAAGGCTGTGATGTACATTACGGAGAATATGTGTGAGTGAGGTAGATAAGCTTCCTTCAGGCATGAGTTACAGTGCTGTCGGCTGTGAGTACATCACATAAGGTGTCTTTAAACAGAAGCCACATAAAACGAGGTATGTCTTGATCAGCTGACAGAATTGTGTGACCAGACTCACAGGAACCCACCTGTGTGTTTCCCCCAAGAGCTAATTTAGTGTCTCAGGGACCTTATAGAATAATTCTACAGAATTATTATCCTTTTTTTAAAACAGATGAAGAAACAGGCTGAGATGAAATGCCTTGTTCAGAGTGGATGCTTGTAGTCAATGGCAGAGTCAGGATTTGAAGCAGGTCTTGTCTCTGGCATGGCCATGGGTGCTGCTTCCTCCCCACCTCCTTGAGTTCATGTGTACCAGGGGCTACAGACTCAGGTGCCAGGCAGGTCAGGCACGTGGGTGAAGAGTGCCAGTGGTAGACCGGACGTGAGTGACATGGAGAATATACACTAACAGTTGTCAGCTGGGAGGAAGGCCTGGGACCACCAGATTATCCCTTGGTTTATGCTTTTTCTCTTAAGAGAAGCTGGACATTGGAATGTTGATGTGAAACTTTCAGAATTTTAAATGTTGGCCCACTAATTCATTTAAAAAACACTGTAGCCAAACAAGACACATCTGTGTCTAAGTTGAGTCCATGAGCCCCTGGTACTTCCAGCTTTCTGTTAGAAATCTTCCCCCGAGAAAGCCCAGTTGGATAATAGTTATTATGATGGTGATAATTTTAGTGGGTTTACATCATACCCCAGCATCTCATATTTTATCTCGGGAGTTGAAATTAGAAAGGGGCTTGGAATTGAGAAGAAGAGCTGGACATAGACAAAGAGTTTTAGAGCAAAAATGTTCTGGTTCAGTATTCAGAAAGAAAGCTTTTAACAACAGAACCTTTTTTTCCAAGTAGGCAGATATGCCAAAGCTCTAAATACATAAGAGGTCCTAACAGTGATGCTCTGTTGAAGTGGGTGTCCGAGCCTGCCTGTTCTGTCTCCCCCAGTGCAAGGTGGGGACACCAGGGGTACCTTCATAGAACCCCAAAGAATCCAGTTTGAAAGCCTCTGATTTTGTTCACCTCCCTCATTGTGAGGCCCAGAGAGGTTATGGTTCCGTCTAAGGTTGCACAGCTGTGACAGGGCCCGGGAGCACCCTTCAGGCCTCAGCCCTGTGGCTCTCCACCCCGCCAGGGTCAGCTTCCTGCACCACCAGCTGAAGGGGGAACACGAGGAGCTGCACAGCCACACCAAGGAGCTGAAAACCTCGCTGAACAGCTCGCAGCTGGAGCTGAGCCGCTGGCAGGCCCGGTTTGACGAGCTGAAGGAACAGCACCAGAGCATGGACATCTCTCTGACCAAGCTGGACACCCACTGCGAGGTGGGGCCTGGGGCTGGGCGGGGTCTCGGGACACCGGGACGAGTCCCCTGGGGTGACAGCCTTGGGCCCAGAGGGGTTGCGATGGGTCCTTCTTGGCGTCTGTGCTCGAAGACTGTGTGAAGGTGGTACAGAGGCTGAGAGGAGACCAGAGGCGTTTGAAAGGGGGACAGGCACCACGACTGGTAGGGATGCATTAGGAAACACCTTTGCCTCTGACCTTTGCTTTCTGCAAAGGGTCAGGGCAGGCGCACGGAAGCAACTGAGTACTGTTTTATTTATGTCCTCTTGGCTGTGTCCACATGTTTTTTCCATTTCTCTGCATGTAGCAGCTGCACTGGTCTAGAGAAAGGTCACAGATTTTTTTCCGTGCTTGGCTTTGGCTGACTGGCTCCTGATCCCGGGGTAGTCGGGATGGAACTTGCACACAAATCCCTTGGTTGCCAAAGGGGCAGAGCTCTGCCTTCTGGTGCACTCGGTTGGAAAGTACCTTCTTAAGCAGCAGACCCCTCTCAGATGAAATTGTAAGCAGACCCCGGGACAAGTAAGACAGGCAGAGTGGATGGCTCAGGGCAGAGCAGCTGGGTCCCGTCCCAGCTCCGGGACGGCCAGGACCCTGGACACAGCTCCTCTTGCCCTTTGTTTGTTGAAAGACACTCCGGGGAGCCTTTTCCTTTGAGCTCACGGTAGCTCACGGGACGCCACAGATGAGGAAGCAGAGGCCAGGGTTCTGGGGCGCCCAAAGGCCCCTCTGGGCTGGGGCTGGGGCCTGTGGAGGAGGTGGGGGCCAGGACACAGGCAGACGCTGGCCGAGGGAGCCCCGTCACCACAGGCTGTGCCTCACAGGGCGCTGCTTTAGGATTTCTGAGGGGACCTCAGGCCAGGGCCTGCAGTAGGAGATTGCCACCCAGCCTGTCTGAAGCCAAAGCTTGTTTTCCTGCTGTACCAACCATGATAAATGTATTCTAGAGCAAGAGTTGGCCATCCTCAGCCCAAAACTAAAATCCAGCCCCCAAACCTGTTTCCATACGGCCGTGAACTGAGAATGAACTTTACATTTTATAATGGTTGAGAAAGTGAAAAAAAATGTTTTGTGGCAAGTTCAAATGGTGTAATACTTAAATGTCAGTGTCCATGAGTCAAGTTTTATTGGAACACGGTCACACCTGTGCATTTACATATTGTCTCTGGCTGCTTTCCTGCTGTAACAGCACAGTTGAGTGGCTGCAACAGAGACCACCGTCTGGCCTGGAAAGCCTGAAATATTTGCTACCTGGCTCTTTACAAGAGAAGTGTGCCGACCCTCGTCTAGGACGGAGCTGGCCGCTAGAAATAATAATGTAGCCACCAGATGTAATTTAAAATTTTCTAGTAGCCACATTAAAGAAGTGAAAGGAAACAGGTGGGATTAATTCTAAGTAATATATTTTGTTCAGCCAGTATATCTAAAATGTCATTTCCACATGTAACCACAAAAAACTCATTAATGAGATCTTTCCCATCCTTTTTTTTTTTTTTTAGTTAAGTCTTTAGGATCTGCTGTATTCGCCCTTGTGGCACACCTCATCGTGGGCTAGCTGCGTTTTAAGTGCTCAGCGGCCACACGTTGCCCGCGGCTGTCGGATTGGACAGCGTAGCTGCCAAGGGAAGAGGCCGTTTGGGTCCTTTCAAGTTGTCATGAGTGCAGATAGTACTGAGATGGACATCTTGCCGCACGTGGCCTTTGCCTTCTTCTGGAAGCTAGGTTCCCAGCAGCAGACTCACGGGGCCACACAGTATTTAAGACATTGTTGGTCTGTGTTTTAGCTTCTCTCCCGCCTCAAGGGGAACTTGGAGGAAGAAAACCATCACCTCTTGAGCCAGATCCAGCTGTTGAGCCAGCAGAACCAAATGCTTCTAGAACAGAACTTGGAGAACAAGGAGCAGTACCACGAGGAGCAGAAGCAGTACATGTAAGGGGCCCGGGTGGGGGATGCCTGTCGACACAGGGGTCCTGGCTTCTGTGGCCAAGACCTGCCCTGTTCTGGGCGAGAACAGCCCCGGAGCCTGTTCTCAACAGCCTGTCCTTCTCTCTCTTTCCCTGGAGTGTTTCTGGGTTTCTGCAAGTGGTGGTGGTTGGCTTTCATTTGCTTTTTAAAAGCACTGCCCACCGCCAGAAGCGTCTTAGTCTGCTTTTGGAATTAAGTGCACTTCTAAAAATACAGCCGTGCCAGCAAGAGAAGTATCTCAGGGAAAGAATTCACATCGGAGGCTGAGCACAGGTGCCATACCCCATCTCTATCGCCTGTGGCTGTGTTCCCTGATCATCTGGTGCGGTGGGTTACCTGTGTGCCACGGTGTTTGTTTTTGTGGGCTTTGCTGTGGTCCCCGCGGTGATAACCAGGGACTAGTGGGGGTGATGGGATGTGGGCATACCAGACAGAGGTTGAGGAGCTTCACGGAGAAGTGGAAAGAAGAGTTGGGGTTCTGCTGCTGACACAGGATGGGGCGAAGGCAGGGCAGATGCGGGGACATGAAGGTAGAGCGCGGCAGGGCTCTGGGTGCAGGGAACGGGCGGGAGCCTCAGTGGAGGAGGCTGCCCTACCTGGCTAACAAGTCGGGACTCACTGGGAAGTGTTTAAAGGGTGCTGGTCTCGCAGGGCCTAGGAAGCTGCCAGAGATGAGGTCAAGGGGAAGAGCCTGGCACCGAGAACCTTGTGGTTTGGAAGTGAAACAATCCAGGATGCATCCGTGGATCCAGGGGGTTTCCACCGCTCTGCCGTGGTGGTTGAACTGTCCTTGCTCGCGGGTGGGAATGGCTAGCCAGCGTGGGGAAGGCAAGAGGAGACAGGCTTCAGGGGGACGTGGTCAGAGGTGGTTCGCCATCTACCAGGAGATGGTTTACCTTGCAAAGCGCACTGTAATTTTGGGATAGAAATGACCGTTGCCTGAAGTTGGCCCTCTATAATCCAGCTGATAATAATTGCCAGCAGACACTGGGCAGATGCTAACTAGAAGAGTAGGCGCCTGGACCCCAGGGGGATGATTGGATGACAGTTGTGCATTCGAGAGCGTCTGCAGAGGGCCAGGAGTTGGCAGGCTTCCCGGAGGCTGCTCTGAGCGGAGCACTGTGCTGGGGGCCGAGAGGGCCACGGGACCTGTTCTCTGAGCTTGTGTGCATCTCTGGGGCGAACCCAGCCGAGAAAGCACTCCGAGCTTAAGGCGGGGCAGCACGGCCGTGAGGACAGAGTAACAGATCACAGACGTCGAGTCAGGGAGGCCGGGAGCCGCGAGGGGTTGGGGCTTGGGGGTCGGGGCCCAGTGGTTCGCAAAGCTGCCACTTTTCATGATGTGCCCCCTCCGTGGGGAGCTCCTGGGAAAGTCCCCAGTTTGGGTGGAACCTTGGCAGCTTCTTGACAGAAAGAAGCCTGAGCAGAAACTTGCCTCTGGCCCAGAGGCCTCATTTTCCAGTGAGGAAGCCAAGGGTCCGAGCTGTAAAGACAGCACAGGTGGTGAGAGGCCGGAGGGGACAGGAGTTGGTGGCCCTGTGGGCAGTGTTGTATGGAGTCCACCTGCCTGACTCCCTGAGATAAAACAGAAGCACACCCTTCGTATCAGGAAGGCTGGAACTTCCCTCCCAGGAAGCAGAGGTGCCCTCTGGCAGCCCAGTGTTCAAGAGGTATCTCTTTGGTCTCTTCTGTGGTTTTTTTTTTTTTTTTTGCGGTACGCGGGCCTCTCACTGTTGTGGCCTCTCCCGTTGCGGAGCACAGGCTCCGGACGCGCAGGCTCAACGGCCATGGCTCACGGGCCCAGCCGCTCCGCGGCATGTGGGATCTTCCCGGACCGGGGCACGAACCCATGTCCCCTGCATCGGCAGGCGGACTCTCAACCACTGCACCACCAGGGAAGCCCTCTTCTGTGTTTTTGAAAATACAAACTGGTTTCCAGCATTTACAAGTCAGGAGATTTTGCTTCACAGTCTGAGTTTCTGGCTGCTCTGAAAAATGGGAAGGTCTATGTGCCACGCCAGGCAGCGATCTGCTGCAGTGGCCCAGTCGTGCCTCAGTCCCCACCACCCCCTCTGGGTTTTCCAGGCCTGCTCCGCTCCTTATCTTCTCTAAAATCTCTTGAGTTTGTTCCCATGGAAGTTGTATCCAAAACCCAGCTTTGGAACGGGTCCAGGTCAGAGGTCTGAATTTGCTGAAATGACTTGTTCAACCTTTATGCCCACCCAACTCCCTGAGGGCAGACCTCTCCCACCACCAAGGTATTGTTGATGTGCACGCCCAGCAGCTGGCCTCGGGTCTGACCCTGGGGTGTCCCACACCCTGAATGGCCTGGCCAGAGAATCCTTGCTTCCGAGCTTGGACTGTCAGACGGTTATGGGTTTGCTCCCTTGAGTTCACTCACAGCTAGATCCTGGGTGCTCCAGCAGGCCTCTTCAAGGCGTTAGGGCTTCTGGACCTGTGTCAGACACTTCCAGTCGCATATTCCCAACTCAGCGACCATGACGGTCGTGAGCACTGTGATGTCCGCTGGGCCAGGCCCCAGGCCGAGCTGGTGAGTAAGTTCATTTGTTTTATTTAAAACTGGCTTGATTGTCTTTTCCCTCTCTCTACAGAGACAAGTTAAATGCCTTACGAAGACATAAGGAAAAACTGGAAGAAAAAATCATGGATCAGTACAAGTTCTATGATCCTGCTCCAAAGAAGTGAGTTGATTTAAGTTTCAGGGACTAGAACACAGAACAGAAAACCTTCCTTGTTCACACTCAGGGTGAAACTTTTTGTAGGGCCTGTGTCTTCCACAGTGACGGGCCACCCGTGTGCACATCCCTCCCACATCAGAAAGATTTTAGAATTTCTTTCAGCCCCATCCTTGTGCTTGTCCTGTGAGGGCTGGCAAATGCCGGCTGACCCTGATGAGACACAGGCTTAATTGAGCCACAGCCCTTTTAAGGGGGCAGAGAGTCAGTGGTGTGGGAGCCATTAAAGCGGGATAGAAGGGTTGCCTTGTCGGCCTCTTCTCAGGATTTAGCGGGGTGTAGAAAACCATGTTTCTGTGTAGGGAAGGAACCTTGGATAGGACACCAGGCCCAGCACTCACAGTCTTCAAACAGGGGCACCTTTTGGCCGTATACAAATTCCTCTGGATTCACTGAACCCCAGGGCGGCTTCACAGACATTTCCCCTTCTCCAGAGGGCAGTGGGTTTCAGGGCTGGCTCCATCCCCCAAGACTGCCAGCCTTGTCCAGCACCGCTTCCCCCAGGAGTTGGCCCTGCACGTGGTCCTGTCCCAGCCCAGCCCCAAAGTCAGGATCACTGTGCACCCTTCAAGGCCTCTCTGTTGAAATCACACAACCACAGAATCTCAGAACCTCAGTCTCAGCCTCCTCTTTGACAGATGGAGAAGTTGAGGTCCAGACGAGGAAACGGAGTGATTTGTGTAAACACCGTGCAGTTCAGTTCAGAGCAGGACTAGCACTCGGGTGTGGTTCTCTTTTTGTAACAGCAGAAGCCTCCATTTCCCGTTAGCTACAGCTTCATCGCTTACTCATTAAATTCCCTGTTTTTAATTCACACGGCACACTCTTCCCTGCCCTCTGCCATCTCACCCGGATTCCTCGGTGCCGGGAGTGGTCTAGGAATGCCAGCTTATTATGCTTACTGTGAACTTTAGCAGAGGATGAGGAGGAATGTGACGCTGAAAAGGGCATTGTGGCAAAAAATTGCCATCTAATAGATCACATTAGCAGAGCATTACTTCCTTTATTTCCCAGAGATAATCAAGAGTTAATGGGCCTACTTGACGTTCTGTTTTCCCGAGAGACTAGTGGGAATTTCTGACCCGATACATGCTTCTAACTATCCCCGAGCGCATGCGTGACTGAGAATTCTGTTCTGCCTCCTGAGCCCCAAATACAGTGGTCATGGTGGTGGTTACTGGCCAGCTTCCCAGGCTGGTGATGGGAATCCCAGCCCACGTTAGGGCACCCAGTAACCTGCTGGAGGGGGCAGTGAGGGTTGACTGTGTCCTAAAAATCTACTCCTAACTAGGAAAAACCACTGGATTGGAGCCAAAGCTTTAGTCAAACTCATCAAACCAAAGAAAGAGGGTTCCAGAGAACGATTGAAGTCGACTACAGACAGTCCTCCCCGGCAGCTGGAGTCCCCAGACCCAACCTCGCCGTCCACTTCTCAGCCGCTCAGATCCCAGCCGGAGAACCCCGAGGCCACCCCGTTGGGCTCAAGCTGTGCAGAAGAGCGTGACATCCACAACGGGACCCTGGGAAAAGGTAGGCGGGCTGACCTGACTGCAGGGGGTGGTCTAAGGGACCCTCTCATTGGACCGGGTAGAGGGAGACGGCGTGTGGATGTGCACATGTGTGTGTGTAAGAGCGTGAAGGGGGTGTGCTGTGTACACGCACATCTGCCTCCATAGGTGTGTTAATAACCAAGAAAATACAAACCCATGTTGAGCGAGAAGCATCGCTAATCCTGTGGGAGGGACTCAAACCAAAGCTGGTAACCACGCAGGCACCAGAGGCAAGCTCAGTAGCATATGTTTGGGGGTTTCCTTGTACGTGTCAGAGATTTAGAGTAGACTATTTCTGTAGGGAGATCCCCGACGCATTTAACGGGCAATGTGCATATGTGCGATCTTTTGCAAGTCCACGTGTGACTGCAGTCTTTTTAGCACTTAAATAGGCAGTCAGGTTTTCTTCTCCAGCCTGACCTGGTCTTCCGTCTTACCAGCCAGGGGGGGCCCGGCTTACCTTTCCATGAGGGCTGTCATTTGGAGTTTGCCAGGGGTACTGAAATGGATTTCTAGTTGAATGTGCTTTATTCTGTCAAACTCTTAAGAGGCTATCAGTTATAAACTGCCCAATTACTTTATTTACCACTGGCAATCAAATGATGCAGTGCTTTACCACTTAGAATTTTTATTATACTCTTGTTGAAGAGCTCTTCTAAAAGACTTAATTAGACAGATTTTTGTGTACACACATAAAAGGAAAATATGAGTAAAATATATTGGTCACGGCAGTGACGGTTCTGTCACAGTTCCATCTGGCCCCAGTGGTGACTATAAGACACTGTGGAAGCTGCATCCTGATTTCAGTGATATTAAGATGCGGGGGGTGGGGATATGCATCTTAGAATCGATTAAACACAGCAGTTACTTCAAACAAGGTTAAATTTCCAAATTTACTTTTAAATATCATTTCATGGATTATTTATGCCAAAACTGCAGCCTGAATAATTTAAATTTTTATGAAAGACACCAGGACCTTCTGAAGATCAGGCCTATGCCTGAGACCCACACACTGTCAGGGGTGGTGGCTGACATTATATCACTAAGGGCCTGTGACAAGCCACCTTCTGAGTGTGACATGTGCACAAGCCTTTCAGGAGGCCACATTCACCACTTCAGGTACTGCTGTGTCACTTTCAAATGCACAAAAGAAAATGCATTCACGCACACATTGTTTGGGGACTAATGCTTGCACTCCCGTTCTTTACAGAAGGTCAGATTAGGTAAAAGGCTCTTGTGCAGATAAATGATAATGAAGCTTAACATTGGTTTTTATCTAGAGGGGATCTGTGGCCCCGGGTTTTCATTTTGACTATTTAAATGTTTTGACATTTATCACCTCAATTTGTATTAAAGTTGACTTAATTAACTATAACCAGCCTAACTGGGTCAGGAAAACTTTCAGAGGAAAAAAAATGCTTGTACCCATCCATGAATGAGCAAGTCAGTGATGATTATCAATAACAGCAGCCATGCATTGGGTGCTTTCTTTGGGCTCAGTACCTTGTCAGCTAATTTACTTTATCTGCCTTGCGTTTAGTCCTAACTACCCCGTGAGTTAGGCATGATTAATCATCCCCTTTTCAGAGCTTAGAAAGTGAGGCTTGACGAGGTGAAACACTTGCTGATATAGTAAGTGGCAGAACTTGGATTCGAACAGAGGTCTGTCAGCTCTGGAGCCTGAGCTCTTCCCCAACAAGGGCACTGCCTGCAGTTAAAGCTGAACCAACATGCTGCCTAGCCAGGGGCCCCAGCAGAGCCATGGGCCCCAGCATCACATAAATTCAGTCCCTTATCCTGTGGTGTGAGCATTGGCCACCAGGTGGTGCTATAGAGGAAGAAATAATGGAGGTTCTGGTACCAAATTTAACTGTAAATCAGAAATTGGATATACTGGTTGTTTCTGTATGACATGTTCAAAAAGTTAGACCAGTTGTATGCTCTGATAAGACTCTGTGATTTAAAGGTCATGAATTAGAAGATGCATAGGAGATCTAAAAGCATATAATAATTCTTGGTGTTGAGGGCTTTGGGGTATGAAAAAGAGGTACTTTCATTATTTTTAAACTCATCCTGCCAAAAGAGGTTATTTCAGATATACAAGGATTATTAGTGAATACTTCAGGTAGACTGTTTCATTACAGCGGTCCAGAAACGTACTGTGGAGCACGTGAGCCAAATTGTCAGGGAGTCAGTCATTAAAATGGATGAGTAAGAGAAGCCGGCTCCTAACTTAATAAACATTCTTATTTAATAATTTCACACTTTGAAATTGAAAAATTGTCTAAGCCCTTCCGCTCCTTGAGCGATACGTAATTCTCTTCACGTGCTGAGTAAGTAAAGTGTCGGCACTAAGTGCTGCTAAATTAATTAAACTGAGTCAGAGCATAAGTGACTCACTGAGTCCTGATTCCGGTCTTGTCGTGGCTATTGTTTCCATCTTTCCTGGGCTGGACAGGATACTGATTTCCTAAGTACATTGAGCTAATTTAGAGTCATGCATTACTATTCATTTCATTTATTTGTTGTGTTTTTTTTTTTTTTTCCTTCCTCTCGGGTTATCCTGGGGATAACGATTTAGCAACTCAGCGCAAAAAGAGTCCCTTTTTGAGAAGCAAAAGCAAGGACAAAGACAAGTCTCCAATGGCCCACCCGGCTCTCTCTAAACACCTGCGGTTCTGGTCTTCCTCTGACACCCCATCCTCTCCTAATGAGCCTCTCCCTTTTCCAGAGATTGGAGATTTCTAATCCTTTTCCTTTACCATGTGTCTTCATCGTGTATCCTCCTTCATTTCTGAAATTCAAACAAACGAAAACAAACAAACAAAAAAAAACAGTACCTAAAGGCCAGAGGACCTATAGCGGACCCCTCCTCCTGACCCCAGTTCCAAGCCAAACTTAAAGTAGCCAGCGTGGATTCTGAGTTCAAAAGAGAAGATGAGTTGTCACACCCTCTGGACCGTTTCTCCAGTACAGCACAGCTGTAGGGGAGCCTCGGGACATCTGTGCACAGGTCCTTGGGCCAGGATGTCCGTGCTGAGTAAGTCCAGGGGCCGTGTGCTGCCCCCCTTCTCTCGCACCTGCAGGCTTTTGTCACGCCCGCGTGTAAAGCAGAGCTGGTCTGTTGTCGCTATGCTTCCTAAAATACACAGCCTCTGTCAAGTGATTTTTTTTTAAGACTTACCTTTAAGCATCTAAATTTAAAACCACTGCCCTTTTCTCCTCTTCCTTTGTCAGAGCCCTGAATTGTTGGCTTTTGCCAATAAGGTCCTTTTTAGAGGTGCTCTGTGTTTTGAAGGATTTATTGTGCTCCATTCAAGCGTTTTGAATAATTGCATCGATGTTGCCCAGCCAGAGTTCAGTCCAGAATGAAGCTTTATGACTGTACAGTCGCTCTCTGACATCTTGGATGCTGAAGTTAAAGCAGCAGTGGACAGAAAGAACATCAGCACGCCAGTCACACCCAGAGCGGGGGAAAGGCTGGTCGCTAGAGGCCTTTAGCTACTGCCGTTTTTTCTGTCTGCGGTCATTGTTGTGCCATCTTCATGATTTCGGCCACATCTTTACATCACCTATGTGGTTACTTACATATTTTCCCTTGAACTGGCTCACCGTTTCCACTTAAATTTATCCTAAAAGGAAAGATTATTACCTGTACTGTAAATGGAAAACCAGTACCATAAAAATCAGGTAACTATAAAAAATAAATACATACATATTAAAACGCTGAAGTCGGCTGACGTGGCAGTGACTTCATCTCACGCACCCTGCCTTGGGAACCCTGGGCCTCTGTGGTCCTGGCCTTCCAGGCCTGTCCCCCGAGCATGCTGCTGGAATGGGGCTGTTTCTCTGCTGTTCGTGCTAACCGTGTGGTCATCTCCGCCTCCCCTCTGCTCATTTTAACCACCTGTTGGATGTCTGTCCCATCCATCCCACCAGACTTGAGTCTTGCTTCTCATCAAGGTTATCTTTCAAAATCCAAATTTTACGTTGATTTCAAGTCCTAAGATGTAGGCGCTTAAAACTTCACAGTGAGTCCAGACTTGGAGTGGCTAAGGGGCAGAGTCAGGTCCATGGAAGAGGCTGGAGAGGGACCGAGATCCTGACACAGTGGTCGTGGCTCTGTGTCTGCAGCCTTGGGGGTGCCTAGAGTGAGACATTATGCAAAACAGCCCTGTCTTCATGCTAATAGGAACTCCAACTGCATTAAGTTTTGTCTCCTATTTGGAGAGCCCATCCCCTTTCTTATTACTAGACAGTTGGAGGGTTTTTTTTTTTAATGTTTTTATATAGGATTTTATTTAACTTTGACAAGAGTATGTCTTCATGGTAGAAAATTCAGAGACTGTAGAAAAGCATAAGATACAAGGTAAAAATCCTTCTTGTAGTCAGTCTCACCATACAGAGATTAAAGACTTCTTACCCTGTTGTTAAGGTGACAGTGAATTTTTTTCGCAGATTATAAGCGAAGCCAGTTGGCAAGTTGCATGTCCTGGACCTTCAGGGCCTTAGCCTCAGATCCGAGTGATCCTGAGCAGACATCGGCCAGGATCTTTTTAAATCAGGGATTTGAGTTATATACAGTGCTGTGCAGCAGGTGTGCTCTATAGTTAGTATGTTGGACTTTTACCAGCATTTTGTTTGTCCTCTTGAGTTTTTCCTTTATTTCCTCCCAGCCAAAATCTCGGGGCTCACAGTTTGGCCCATCGTTGGAGGTGGGCCCTCCTGTTTAAACCACAGCCCGGGAGGTGGGAAGCTCAGCTTTTGTACCTGTGGTCCGTGTGCCCTGCCACCCCTGCTTCTAGGCCTCCGTGTGATAGCCCAGCCTGGGCACAGGATTCTGCAGCCCTGTTTCTCAGTGTCCTTCTCTGCCCCAGGTCCTGGGGACCTAAAGCCAAAGCGAGGGTCCCCGCACAGAGACAGCCTTGACCGCAAGGATGCCTCTGCTGACCCAGCCATGAAGCCCTGGCCCGTGGAGCCGGGCCCCCGGCCCTGTTCGTCCTCAGCCATCACTACAACCCCTTCCAGCTCCACCCCCATCTCGCGGCACCCAGGCCGCGCCAAAGGTGAGTCGTGGGCCCCTCACCTGTCCAGAAATAAGAGGGCTGAGCATCTGGGGCTCAGGTTCCTTCCTAAAGACCCCAGGCTCTCAGGGCCAGGAGGGGTCTCAGGCTGAGAGGCGGAGAGCAGAGTGCTTAAGCTGTGGGCTGGCTCTGGCGTCACACAGACACGGGTTCAGGCCTCAGCCCTGCCTGCCAGCTGGGTGGGTGACTCTGGACAGACAGCTTCACCGTCTGGAGGCCTGATCCCAAGCCACTGGTGGGAAAGCCCCGGGACCCCCTCTCACCACCACCGTGCAGGACTTGGTGGCACCAAGCAGCTCCAGAAGGGGAGGTCCAAGTTTGGGCTAAAAGCAGGCAGCCTCCCTCAGCCCAACTTGGTAGAAGTCTGGAGGTTTATTCTCTACGGAGGATACACAAGAGGGTCTCTGAACTGGAGGTTAGTAAAGTGGGAGGCAAGTTTCCCAAATGAAAAACAAGGAGGTTGCAGAGAAGGCTTTACAAACTGAAGGCCTCCCAGGTTGCCAGTAGCCACGTGTGTTCACATCTTTAGATGTGAGATTAAAACATGCTTCCAGCCATCTGATCAGCTTAAGGAATTCCCAGTTGAATGTCCCTGTCAGATCTGGCCAGGTGAAGCCCACGGACACCTGAGGAGAGCCTCCAGTACCAGAGACCAAAACCAGTGTGAGAGGCACCAGAGTAAACAGAAGCACGGAGATGAAAGCTTTACGATGCCCGTCATTAATATAGTCAGAGATGAGCCAAGCTGTTGCACCCATGAAACAAGAATGGGATGCTACCAAAAGAGCAGTCAGTCAGGGGTGGGTGGAGCAAGCACTGGGAAATTTAAAACATGCCAACAGAGAGGAAAAGATGAAACTTAAGACCAAAAAAGGCATTCTGCTGATACTTTAGTGATATGAAACTATCCAAAGAAACAGCTGAAAGAAAAAGTGATTGCCTCTAGGGTGTTAGAAATTGGAGAACAAGAAGTGGTTGTTATTTTTCATAATAATACCACCCACTCGGCTCTTGAAACCAGGGACTTGCACAACCTTGGTTTGACAAGCAAAGCAAAGACAGACAGGGTCCCTGCCCTCGTCCCAGTTGCTTACAAGTAGGAAGCCCCGCTGGGGAGAAGGTGAGTTGGGTGGGCACAGGGCAGCCGGACAGTCTCTCCCCACTGCTAGCCAGACACTGCAGGCGCAGTCACTTACTGTTGGATGTCAGTGGAGCTGTGCCGTGTGCTGTCTGGAACAGGCATGCTCTGAGCCAGGTGTGGCAAGGGTGTCTGTTGTCCACAGTCATCAGTCTCCCCTGGTTTCCTGGGCTCTGGGGTACAGAGGCCCTGCCTGGTCTTGGGAAAGAGCTGGGAACACCATCTCCCCTCAGTTTTCCAGTGGTCTGTGTGGCTCAAGGTCCAGCCCTCCAGGCTAACCCTGGGCTGTCTCAGTCTGGACCCCATCCCTGAACCAGCCTGGAAACATCACTGGCCAGTCACACGTCTGCAGAGCGTGCATGAGGGTCCATCAACACTGCAACCCCAGCACTGCCCATGACGATTCCCTGGCAGCCCAGTTCTCACACTCTCTGGGTAGTCATCGCCAGTGGGCATGTAACCGTCTTCAAAATGGAGCACCCCGCCCCGACTCCCTGCCCTTAGAATCAACATTTCTTCAAGTAAATCTAGTTCCTTTTAGAGCAGAATTTAATAATCAAGATCTGGACACTACAGAGTTGTCATTACTTTTAGACCCTTTCAGTAAAGAAAGGACGCATAGATATTATGAGTTCATATCAATATTTCCAATTCCAATTTAACATTACAGGGATTTTTTCTTTAATTTCATATGCATGTCCTTTTCTTACACAGAAGTCTTGTCTCTCGAAACATCTATTTATTTTTCCTGAAAATATGCAGTAATGGGAAAAAATTATATTATTAACAATAAAATTACTAAGTGATGTTCGTTTTCTTGTAGTTCTTTAAGTTCTGAGATTATATCTCACTAAGGACGCACAGAGTTTTATATTCAAAATTCACTGGAATTTTTTTCTCTAGGTGATTATGTTAGCAGTTTGATATACAGTAAGGTTCATTTGTTTCTGTTTTCAGTGTTAGAATTTTTTCTTTTTAAAGTAATCCTGTTTTTTAATACATAAAATATTTATGTAATTTAAAGCTAAATTATGTAGGAAGACATGCTTAGATTTCTGAGTCTCACATCTCTCCCTTTCCCCTCCATTCCATTCCAAAATCACCCTATGGATAACCATCTTTTTTGGTTCCTTGTTTATACTTCCAGTGTTTCTTTTTGCAAAAATAAACAAAATAATGCACCTTGATTTTTTTTTTGTTTAGCCATATATCATGGAGATCTTCCTCATTCTTTTTAAGAGGCGCATAATAATTAAAATGGTGGTATGACAGTTCATTCAACCAACCAGTCCCCAGAGTTTATTCCTAGAAGTAGAATTGCTGGGTCAAAGGACAAATACAGATATGCTTTTCCTAAATAAGATTCCATATTTTTAAAAAGTTTTCCAGAAAATTCTGATATTAGCCAGGTTTAACGACCAATAACCTACATATCACTAGCCATGTTATACTGTGGTAATCAAGGCAGCAAGTTTTCATTAAGCCACTACTTTGAGTTGGGCATTAGGGGAGAATTCAAAATGTAGGATTCTCCTGCCTTCAAATGAGTTAAAAAAAGGAGTCCCGCCCTCATCTCCAGGAGACAAAACCTGCAAAGGAAGCAGTTAGATCATACCTAACTTTTTAAAAAAAATTCTTATTGGAGTACAGTTCATTTACAATGTGTATTCCTTTCTGCTGTACAGCAAAGTGAATCAGTTATACATATACATATATCCACTCTTTTTTAGATTTTTTTTCCCATATAGGTCATTACAGAGTATTGAGAAGAGTTCCCTGTGCTACACAGTAGGTCCTCATTAGTTAACCTGTTTTATATATAGTAGTGTGTAAATCATACCTAACTTTGGGTGTATCTCACTGCCAGAACTTTTATAATAGGAATTGGGGACAGGGCGGAAACCCTCTTGCCATTTGGTGGGACCCAGGGTCTACTGTCAGAGAGAAGGTAGCAGGCTTGAGGCAGAGAGCATCTGAGTCCCTCTCGGGGAAAGGGCAGTTGATGGGTGGCCTGTGCCTCCAGTTCTATTTCGGAGGAGGAGCTGCTGCGGCAGGGCTGTTTCCAGGGAGTCAGCCTCTCCCCTCAGGTGCTGGATTCTTTCCTCTGCCTTCCTCCCGCCTCCTGAAGACAAGTGTGGTCTCCAGACCAGAACTGCTGGCACGGCTTGGCCTTGGAGGTTGGGAGGTGCTCCCCAGGGCCCTAAATACTCACCTCCTTTTGCTGTGTAATCCTTTGGCCAGATCACTGCTTTAGTCTTCAAGTCCCTGTCACTGCACAGGCGGAAATGGGATTCGAAGTTAAATTTAACAGGACTCAGGAGTGAGGGCTGTGCCAGCAGGAGGAGTAGGGGGAGGGATGGAAGAGGCACGTCCACGCGTCCCTCCCTCGCCTCCAAGGGCTGGGCGCTGCCGTGGCTCAGGTGCCAGTCAGAGGTGGCCGTCCGGCACAGGACCCCGTGTTTCCCTGTGGATGTTCCGGGACCCCTGTATCATCACCTTATTTTCACCACAGGCTATAATTCCGATGACAGCCTCTGCGAACCGTCCCTGGAGCTTGAGTTCACTCCCCACAGGCAGTACGGTGAGTGGTCAGTGCGATGTCCCCTTCCTCCTGGGTTCTCAGTCTTGTTCTTATCAACAGTACTTTTCCTTTAAGCTAAGTCCTGTATGGAAGTCCAACACACAAAACAGGTGAAAGTGAAGTTGTTGTATGAAGTGGGAATGGGGGGCGGTCCACAGTTCCTCCAGGCTCCTTCGTGGCCCTCCCCAGGGCCTGAGCATGTGACTTCTGCTTACATACCTCCAGTGACGGGGAAGTCACTACTTATCAAGCATCCCACTTCTGGAGACTTTCATTCCTTTTGCTTTAAAGCACCCCCTCGTGTTTGCCAGGAAGTTCTGGTGACCCTCACAGGGAGCGTTGATTTCAGGAAGATCTCTCACTGTCCTCACTTGGATTTTAGTTGACCAGAGTGGCTCCAAGTTATATTTAGTCTTAGAAATTGTGAGAAGCACTTGCCGTTTGATTCAGGCATGTTGTAAACTTAGGCAGAAGGGAAACCAGGAATTATACCAACCTTCTCAAAAATTATAAACAGCTTTGGGGTTTTTTTTTAAAGTTTTGCAAAAAAAAAAAGTCATAGAAGGGTTGGAAGGTAATTCTTAAAAAAAAAAAAACTCAAAGTTTACATTGAATTCAGTTTATTCCTGATCGACAGTAAGTGTTATCTCTACCCTATCCATTGTCTTAAAAGTATTATGATACAAATACAGACATTTCCAACTGACATGAGGAAAGACAGGCTCTGTGATGAAACAGTTTGACACAGGGCGCCCTTATGTCTTTACATTGAGTGGTGGGTAACACAACAGCAGGCATCTCCTGCAACGTTTGGTAAACCTGAGTAGCCCAATTTATGCTTGTCAGCTGACCAAAAGGGTTTTCTTCCTAAGTATTCTGATTCCTTGAGCTTCTCTTATTGGGGAAAAAGAAGGGAAAGGGGTTTTTGATGCAATGCTTAGATAAACAAAAGTGCTTTGGGGTCCCATTGATTTGTATCACAATTTTAGTGAAACTTATTTCCTTTTTAAAGAGGGATGTGCTTTTTTAAATTTCAAATATTCCCTTCTCAAAGAGAGGACTTATTCTGCTTTTATACCATGCACGAAAACCATGTATTTTTTGGCTCGTCCCCAAACCCCGTTTGCTAGTAAGTGTTTTCCAGATGCCTTCTATTTGCAGAGAACGCATCAGCACTTGGGAACTGGGTGCCCTAAAGACCCAGAAAACCAAAAGCAAACTTGCAGGCAGGAGGGGAGGTGGCTTGTACATAGTGCGTCTCCAGTTCTCAGTGCGGTCAACACCAGCTGTGTGCTGGGAGGATGCAGAGATGACAGAAACACAGTCCCCGTCCCCCAGGGGTTCATGGTCCAGCAGGACAAACACTGACACAGGGCAGGCTGACGAGGGCTGTGATGCTGAGTGCTGCTGGCGGAGGGGACCGGGAGAGGTACCCTGCAGGCCTTGAAGACCCAGCCTGCCCTGTGCCCTGTGGGCGGGGTCCCTCCCTGGACCTGGTTATTCACCCTGGGATCCAAGAGCCGCCACCGCAGACCCGCTCAGGCACAGACAGCAGCCGGGAGGGCTGGTTCCCTCCAGCATTTGTCACCATAAAGGTCAGGTTTTCCCTTTGGGGCAGGTGTGAATTTGACATGGATGAGCCAAAGGACAGCAAACAGCTGGGAAAAGCAAGTGCTCCCTCTCCTGCTGAGGGTCCCACTCCTGGGATCAGGGAGCTGAAGCCACCTGCACACGGGTACACACTCCCTTGCACACACATAACACACGTGTGCACATGCTGCCGTTTCCTGGATGCCGCCCTCACCGAGCTGCACTGTCATGGTCTAGGCAAGAGATTTTCACACGTGTTCCAGAAAGCTCTGTGCAGTAATAGGGGTGGGCATGCCCACCCCAACCCTTGGCTCACCCAGAGCAGCTGTTTTTTTTTTTTTTTGTCTGCTTTTTCAGTTCTGCATGAGATTTTCCTCGTTAACAAAATTGTTTTAAGCCACAGCCCTAGACCTAATAAAAAATATGTATATACCATAGGCTGTCATTTCTGGACAGTCTACTGGGTGCCACGCCTGGCACTCAGGGAAGTTAGCTGTCCTTGTGGGAGAACACAGAGGATCCCGAAGCCCGCCCTTCCTGGGGGCGCTCAGCTTCACTCTGGCACAGAGTTACTTTGTTCCATAGTTTTTCTGAGATTAGATGGTTTACCATCGGCCCTTAGGTTATATGTTGGCGTTTCCTTTCAGCATCCCGGCCGGGGAGCTTGGAGAGCAGTAGAAATGCGTCCAGTGACAGCTCACCTCTTAACCTGAAAGGTGAGCCAGCCCTTCCTTCTGGGCACTTTGCAGTATATGTGGATCTCTGACTCTGGGCTTATAGTATCCTTGTAACTTTAAAGATACAGTTCCCAAGATCCTCCATGCATTCTGCGTTTGCATTCCCAGGCCACATCACGCGGTTTCAGGTGAAGGCCCGGAGTTTGGATGGATTGGGGTTCAAATCCCTTCACCCCCTCTGACAGGCTCTGGGCACCTGGGAGAGTCACCCATCCTCTGAATCCGAGTTACTTCATCTTTAGGATGGAGAGAGTGACGCTAGTTCCATTCCACTGTGGTCAGAGAACATAGTGGATGGCTTTGATTCTTTTTAAGTTTATGGTGCAGAATGTGGTCTGTCTTAATGAATGTTTCCTGCACATCTGAAAAGAATGTGTTTGCTGTCCCAAGACCATAAACCCTTACGCAAATCTTTTCACTTCTCAGAGTCCACATGACCAGCCTCTAAAGAACACCTGGCACGAAGCAGGTGCTAAGTAAACCTTTAACTGTATGAACAGACAAGAGCTAATGAGTGTGGTGCCGTATAGCTCCTAACAATTGAAACTTTAGCAGAAGCTTTCCACTTTTATCTCAAGTCACTTTGTTCTGAATTCTAAGCATTCCAGAGTGTCCTTAACATCCAAAATCCCAGCCTGGGAGAAGTGCGCCCTGGGTTCTCAGGCAGCATCCTCTCTGTCTTAAGTGAGCTGGGGGCAGCACAGAGCCACCTGGAGACAGAGAGGGGGACTCATGTGTGTTCTCTGTGTCACCCGCCCCGACCCCAGGTTCCTCCGACCAGCTCCACGGCAGGTCCGAGAGCTTCAGCAGCGAAGACCTGATCCCCAGTAGGGACACAGCCACTCTGCCGCGGGATGCCAGCACCCCGGGGCGCACTGCCCTCAGCCGCCATGAGTACCCCCCACCCCGGAACGGGCCTCTCCCCCAAGAGGGCGCCCGGAAGAGGGGCGCAGCCCAGCCCCATGGCGGGGTGCGGCCCTGCTCAGCAGCCTCCCCGAGCAGTGAGATGGTCACCCTGGAGGAGTTCCTGGAAGAGAGCAACCGGGGCTCCCCTTCCTCCGTGAGTGGCCCCGGGCTCAAAGGGACACGGCGAATCCCTCTTCCTTTGCTGTCTCCCAAACTGGGACAGTAGGCAGAAACCGTGGCAGCAAAGTCACAGAAAGGGATGGGGCGGGGGTGCGTGGCCTAGGTGCAGGGCTGCTTGGGTGGGGAGCAAACCCGCGAGCCAGCAGATCCCTGGGTGCCAGCAGCCAGCCCCAGACCTCGGAGGCTGTTTCTCCATCTGTGAAGTGAGTGGGCGGAACGTGGTGCCGCCATGGAGGGCAGGGGTGCTGTGCGCCCCCCACTGGGAGAGAAGAGTGGCCAGCCCCCCACTCACGGAGTTAGCATCTCACCAGGTTTTGTGGCAGAGCTCGGAATGCCCACTTCCCCTGAGCCTTCACCAGCAGAGATCAACAAGTTTTTTCTATAAAGGGCCAGATAGTAAATATTTTAGGCTTGTCAGTCCAGACGGTCTCTGCTGCAACTACTCGACTCTGCCGCTTTAGCGGGAAAGCAGCCACAGACCATCTGTCGATGAGTGGGCATGGCCGTGTTCCAGTAAAACTTTACTTATGGACATGGACATTTGAATTTCATATAATTTTCACATGTCCCAAAAGACCGTTCTATAAAAAAATTTTTTTTCAATCATTTAAAAATGTGAAAACTATTCTTAGCTCGCAGGCCATACAAAAATGGGCAGCCAGCTGGACCTGGCCCGTAGCTCTGGTTTGCTGACCTCTGTTCTGCAGCTCTAACCCCCAAACATCACCTGTATTAGGATTCCCTCCGCTGTCACCTTTCCAGCGTCTCCATTTAGCTTTTCTGAAGCTGCATGTCTGTCTTTTACATACTCTGTCTAAATTCAGTCCCATGAGCGATTGGGTTATTCAACAGATGACACATACACTGTCTTGCAATTGAGACCTTTTAAGGTTTAATGCTTCAGTGATTCTCTCTCATTTCCCTTAAACAAATACAGTAGAACTTTCTCAAGCCCTATAGTAAACTCTGTGACCCACATTAATGGGTCACAATGACACAATACAAAATATTTGTTTGGGAGATATTTATTGAGCAGCTACCGTGTGTTAGGAGGTATGCACGGTGCCTGCACTAAAAAAAAAAACAAAGCAAACCAGTTAATGGGCAAATTTCTATCGCATACTTGCTAGGTGTTTGGTCTTGTGGTTCAGTGCTCACCCCCATAGCCCCACCTGGCACCCCTACCCTCCTCTGAGCAGGCCTTGTGGTTTGGTCTGTGTATCAAGCACTTACTGTGTGTTAGAAGCTGGAGAACCTAAGGTGGGAAAGACAGAAAACCTGCCCTCCAGAAGTTTACAGTCTGATGCAGTGGGTCTTAAACTCCAGTGTGCGTCGGACTTGCTTGGCAGAACACAAGCTGGACCCCAGAGTTCCTGAGATTTTGCATCTCTATGAAGTTCCCAGACGACACTCTCACTGTCAGTGTGGGTCCAGGCATCACGCACTGAGAAGCACTGATCTAATGGAATAAACAAGAGCGTCCAGAAATCAGGAGTGCCTGCAACTGGATGGTTCCTCTTCTCAGTCCTTCTCTGATTATGTGCTGGTCCCCGTGAGTTTCCTTTCTCTGGGCAGATCTTAGGGGGTGGGTCCTAAGCAAGGCGCAGGGCCCCTCCGCACTCAGCTCAGACCTGTCCAGATACTCACTGCTGCTCACCTGTCCCTGCTGGAAGCTGATGCTCACCCTCTGAGAGCCACCCGTCCTCTCCCCCTCTGCCCAGGTGCTCACCCCCATAGCCCCACCTGGCACCCCTATACCCTCCTCTGAGCAGGTCTGGAGAAGCCACCCATGACCCCCTTCCCCAAGCACTGATGATGCTGGGGGAGGGGGTGTCACAAGATGGGCTCCCTGGGTGGCCCTGAAGGTGGGTGTTAAAGAAGTTAGAAGTGTGCAGAAAGGGACCAGGAGGTGCTGAAAACAGCTGCAGAGTCTGACAGCCGCAGGTTCTAATCTCCAATCTGCCACTCTCTAGATGTCTATCCTCTATGACCTCAGTTTTCTTACATATTAAATATTGTTTTAATACAACCTTAAGCAACCCTTACAAGGGTTGCTTTCAAAATTAAGCTAAGTTTTTTGCGATTATACCCCTGGTTCCTAGCACAGCACCTGGCATTTGGGAAGCACTTGATGCATGGTTCTTGTCCATATTGATGACCCAGGGTCTTACTGCACACACGCCAAGAGTGAGGCTTCAAACTAGCATGAAACCACAGATTGCACTTCTGTTAAGTTGAGCATCCAGATGTCAGGGGCCAGGAGTTGTTAGCAAGTGGTTCCTGAGCTGCTGACCCGTCCTGCGGACTGATGCCCCCTGACAGGTCACAGCGGGCTGGGGTCTCATTGAAGCAGCTCTCGGCCCCTGATCTCATCGCTGATGCAGACTCACTTCCCTTCCGCTTCTTGCAGCGTCGGCCTCAGGAGAAACCTCCGCTTGGCTCGTCTAGGCTGTGAGGTGTTGGCAGAAGGCTGAAGTGAGCCTGAACACGGCCATCGAGCTTGGGCCCTGGCGGCTCTTCCTGTCCCCACGATGGTGGCAAAGGACACCGGTTCCCTGGCCAGGGGAAGCCCAGCTAGGTGGCAGCTCCATGGCAGGGGGCAGCCGCTTGAGGGGGACAGTCTAGAGGGCTGGGTCACCTCCTCTTCTCCTGGATGGTCGACCTTTCTGGTTCCCACCGCCCTCCCCCTGCCTCTTGTGCCTCCTTTTTCCCTTACTTCTCACATTAGGAGAAACATCTGAGAGGCAGTGAGGGTCCTGAGTGTGGTTAATTCTGGCTTTTTGGGAGCTGGTCTTGTTTCTCTTCCTCTCTGCGGCCCACAGTAAAGCCCTTGCAGTGTGGCTGGCCCTGGTGGGCTGACAAAGAAGGTCTGGTCCTGCCGGTCAGCTTTCTGCCACTTGCTCTGCTTGGTGAAAATATGGGAACCAGGTTGAAACAGTTGGCCTGACCCTTCCATAAAGTGGATGAGCCTTGTGGGAAGTCACTTCCTCTCTGCATCTGCTTTCTTACTTGTAAAGTTAAGGGGCTACTTGGGGATTCCCAGGCGGTCCAGTGGTTAGGAGTCTGCGCTTCCACTGCAGGGGGCACAGGTTCAATCCCTGGTCGGAGAACCAAGATCCCACGTGCCCCAAAGCGCGGCCAAAAAAAAAAAGAAAGAAAAGAGTTAGGGGGCTACTGAGTGGCCTCTGGGTCCTCTCCCTGATGAGCCGTGTATTGTCCTAACCCCTGACCAGAGCAGTGTGTATGGTGGGGAAGTTAGGCCTTCAACAGGCCGAGCGGGAAACTTCAGTCCTGGCCATGCGGGCGGCACAGGGGACATCCTGGGTGGGAGGAGAGGTCTCCAAGGCCCCTCTGGCCCTCACTCGATTCTTCCTCTCTTCCCTGTAGGACGCTCCCAGTTGCCGGGATGACCTGCTAAGTGACTATTTTAGAAAGGCCAGCGATCTCCCGGCCATCGGAGGCCAGCCAGGCCCACCTACCAGGAAGGAAGGGGCCAAGATGCCCACCAGCTTCGTGGCCCCCACCATAAAGATGCCTGTCACCACCTCCGAGGGGAAGCCACTAAAGCCCGGGCAGTACGTGAAGCCGAACTTCAGACCCGCTGAGGCCGAGGCCCTGCCCACTGCCCCCCAGAGGCAGGCCCAGCCGCCCCAGAGCCTGTCCCTGGGCAGACTCCGGCAGGCCACGATGCCCCCTGCTTCCCATACGCCCACTGGCCGGAGTGCATCCCTGAGCCGGGCCTTCAGCCTGGCCTCCGCCGACCTCCTCCGGGCCAGCGGGCCAGAGGCCTGCAAACAGGAGCCAGGGGGTCCCGAGGCCTCGGCGGGCAGAGACACAGGCAGCCATAGCCTGCAGAGCTCCACACTTCCCAGCTCCCACAGCCTGGCCCGGGAGCGGACCCCGCTTGTGGGAAAGGCTGGCGGCTCCTGTCAGGGCCCTGGCCCCCGAAGCCGGCCACTGGACGCGAGGCGCTTCTCTCTGGCTCCCCCGAAGGAGGAGAGGCCGGCTCCCCTGCAGCAGTCTGCCACGTCCCCAGCCATCGCTGCTGGAGCTGGCAGTGGCAGCAACTCCCAGTTCCAGCACTGCTCACCTGCTGCAGCCCCGGCTGCCAGGACTAAGCCCCAAGCCTCCCCGCACTTGGGAGAGGCGGCCACCATCGCCCCCGTCCGGGCGGGGTTCAGCCCCTCCGAGGGGGACGGGGCCCCGGGGCAGGGCCACAGCGAGGGCCTCCCTGCCAAGGGCCCGGGCAGGTCTCCCGACCTGGCTCCCCATGGCAGCCGGGCCTCCGAGGACTTCAGTCGTGGGAGCAGCTCGAAGAGCACGCCGGCATCCCCCGAGCCGGCTGGGGACCAGCAGACCGTGTGGTACGAGTATGGCTGCGTGTGACTTGGCTCCTGGGCCGGCAGCTCCTAAACCTTAAAGCTACTGACGCACCTGCTCATCATGATGGCCTTTCCCCGTCTGCCTGTGGTGCCAGGAAAGGGCTTTACAATGAGGAAAGGGTTCCCGTGCGTTTCTTCTGTTTGTTTTGTTACTAAAACACCGTGCCAAGCCCTGAGAGGGTTGCACCCTCTCCCCGGTGTGTAACTTGTCTTCTGTATCTGTAGCCTCCAGCAACTGGTATCTTTTGAACAAATCCACTTTGGCATAGGGACACTCAGAATGCAGTGACAAACTGACCCCAAAGCAGACACTATTTGAGCACGCCCCTGTAGAACACTCGTTTGCAACTTGCTGACCTCCACTGAAGCGCGTGTATATGTGGGTCTGTGCACACGCACATACACACACTCACAGGGCTGAGCCCTGGTGGCTCTGGAAACTCTCCTCCCCTCCCAAAAGCCATTTGATCCTAGGGGAAGCTCCCACTGGCCAAACTACAATGATCTGGAGGCCCTTGGGTGGACCCCAGAGGCAGGCTCGCTGTTGAAAACCAGGCGCGCTGCCGTGCCATTGCTGGGGTCCCAAACACGTCCCTTCACCCCAGAGCCGAAGCGGCCTTCCAGGCAGGTGGCGGTGGCCTCGGGTGTTTGCCTCCCCGCTGCAGCCAGCTCCTGGGCTCTGCAGGGTGGGCTCCGAGGCCACAGGGCCACCTGCCTTCCCTGACTCGCTTTTCTACAAACACTGGATCTGCTGGGCCTGGGGGGCTGGGCAGAGAGAAGCCCACCCAGCAAGTGTGCACAGCATACAGAGGGGAGGCGTGTACAGGAGTGAGGTGCGCCTCGGTTTATAACGTGGCTGCAGTGTCCCCACTTCCCTGTCTCAGGTGAGATGTTGATTTATTATTGCTGAGTAACTTCTCGTGGTAGAAACCAAATTTCTTTTAATATATTACATATGTATGTACACACTCATGTGAGATATATGTACTTTGAGGGGATCTATTTATGTTCCATGGGGAGTCATTCTTTTCTATCAGGAATCTCACCTGCTGCTTTGTGTATTTGGTCAGATTCCTGGCACGTTTTGTTTCCTGTTGTTTAGTAAAGGTGCTCTTCCAGGGATACACTAAACCTGGTGATTTTTTTTTTTTGAAGATTTTTTTTTCCCTTTGATTCAATATAAGAAAGAAATGGGAAGCTAAGATCATTTTTAGGAGTGCTTCGGGTTGTGTATTAAATAGCCATTCATTCTGGAACACAAGGACAATTGTAATAAAAGGACATGGAACAGTATTGAGTCCTGGTTTTCCTCACTGCACATTATGGCAGCGTTGACTGGGCTCTGGGGGCTCAGGGTCCCTGCCTCAGCACCAGTCACTGGAATCCACAGCTCCCTTGGCCACTAGGTCATCAGAGAATGTGAAGGGCAAGGTTTCTCTCTTTACAAGCTTTTTTCCAGACTTGAATTTATTTTAACTTAGTGTAAATTGGATCCTGTTTTGATATGGGATTTGTGTCATGGCAGGAGCTCAGCTTAAAGTAGTCCATTGGATTTTCCCAAGGCTACTCTACTAGGAAGTGCCAGACCTGGAATTTAGACCTTGGGGGCCTCAGATCGGAGGCTTAAGTCAGATGGAGGGAGGGAAGGAGGAAGGAAGGCAGGCGTATAAATATCCACACATGTCAAAATCTTTCTTCTAGTAGATTTCTGTCCAGCCTCAGCGCCTCCTTGGCTTTCTCACCAGACTTTTTCGAGAGGGTCTCCTCTTGTCTCCTCACCCGTTCTTTCCTGAGCCTCTGCAGTCTGGGTGTCTCACCACTCAGCAGAGTTCCTCCAGCATATGAACGGCGGCCACCTTGCAAGCTTCATTCCCTGTGGCCTTTGCAGCATTTGACCCCTGGCCAGTCTCCCCGGGGAACTCCCCGTCTCTGCCTCGTTATTCTCCCCCTTGTGGGATGGCTCTTCAGCCCTCAGACTTGCCGGCCCCTCGTTCATGCACTCCTTCCTTGCACAGACGGTCATTGGAAGCGTCCTGTTTGCCAAGTCCTAGGTTGCGCCTTCGAGACCTCTCCCTCCTTGCACCCCTCCGGGGCTGGTCCCACCCTGCTCCCGGAGTACCGACGGCCCCTCAGAGCCCCTGCCTGGACGGCAGGCTTCCTCAACTCCTCTCCCTGGCTTCTCCAGCGACACCAGCTGTCGCACGATCACAGATGCCTGTGATGCGGGCCTCATCCCTCCTCTCCACAACCCACGTTTTATTAGGTCACATCCTGGACCTGAGAATGTGTCTGGAATCTGGCCCCCCTTGTCTTAGCCAGCTGTTCTCATCCTAGGTCACACACATACCCTTGACCCTGGGTTTTGGTAGCAGCCTGCCAACCAGTTTGCCTGCCTCAGACAGCTCAGCCCTCATGGCACCTCGGGAGGTTCACCCAGGTGACCTCCACACCTGCCACACCCATCCCTTTGTGGCTTGGTCCTTTGGCTCACCTCAAGGCACACCCAGACCTCTTCTCACTCCCTTCTCTGCCCCAGACAAGCTCATACACATCCACAACTTTCATTACAATCTGCTCCCAGAGGCTCCAGATGTATCTCCAACACCAACCTCTCCCCGGAACCTCCAGATCTGGTTCCAGCTTGGATGTCCCGAGACACCACCAACGCAAGGTTCTCAACACGCAGTTCCCCATCCTCCCCCATCTCGTCCCTCGAGACAGCGTTTGATGTCCCCCACCCTCCTCCCCATACCCTATCCATCACTCCATCAGCTGGCTCCAATTCTGACACCTCACTCGCATACACAGCCAACCCCAGGCAATGGTCCTGGGCAGTACCCCGGGGTCCTGTTACTGAGGGGGGCAGCCCAGATCATGCCCCTCCTGAGCTCCCAGGCCCCACCTTCTCTGCACTGGCCTGGGAGACACACTGGCCTGGGAGTGTCTGGGAAATATCCAGCTGGCCACTGGGTATTCATGCCCACGGCTCAGCAGTGAGTTCTGCCTGGAGGGAGATTTGGGGTCATCTGTGAGACAAGAGGGGCTCACCCTGCAGAGAACATGAAAGTGAGAAAATTAGAAAGCATAGGACAAACCTTATGAAGCACCAGCCAACATTAAACATCCAGCCAAAATGTTTATCAACCAACCTGGGGGAGGGAATACACACACACACACACACACACACACACACACACACACATTTAACGGATGTAAAAGATTGTGACAGAATTTACAAATAAGCTATACGATATATGAAATATATAATACTTTTTATTGTAAAATCCATACAGCCGATTGATTGTCTTAGAATGCTCTCACTGATTTTTGCCAAACTTGTGTATTTATAGCCAACCTATTCTTGCAACTGACGAACGAGTGTAGTTCCAATGTGAATGTCCGTTGATGTTTTCTTTATGTTAGCAAGTAAGATGAAAATGAAACAAGCCAAAGATGTATATCAGAACTTCACTCATCTGTTGATGATGTTAGTGACTGCTCAGTCAGGTAGCAGTTTCTGATTGTTGGCCAAATTTCCTCAATTTTTTGTGCTGTTCACATTGTAATGGCTTAGAGACACAGCACAGGTCTAGTTTTTTTAAAACTAGACATATAGTTTACATGCTGGAATATTCACCGAAGACACACTTTTAAGTTTAATCTGTACTATTCACATTTTCCCCATCACTTCCCTTTTTTTTTTTTTTTTTTTGCGGTTCGCGGGCTTCTCACTGCTGTGGCCTCTCCCGTTGCGGAGCACAGGCTCCAGACGCGCAGGCTCAGCGGCCATGGCTCACGGGCCGAGCTGCTCCGCGGCATGTCGGATCTTCCTGGACCGACCGGGGCACGAACCCGTGTCCCCTGCATCGGCAGGCGGACTCTCAACCACCGCGCCCCCAGGGAAGCCCCCATCACTTTCTTAATTAAGTCAAGAGACTCTAGATACTACAGAAGACATAAATCAAGCCCTAACTGGTAACACTTGCCAATTTCTGTGGCATAAACACTCTCACCATGGTCGAGTTCAAGCTGCCGCCACAGTGTTCCTAACCAGAGGTGGAAAGAGATGTGCAGTGTACCCTGTTATATAATATTGCTTCCATACAGATGCAACAGGTGTAAATAACCTCAAGAGCACAGGTAACAGTAAAATAATTAGGAAGTGGCACATTTTGAGTGTTTACCATTGTTTTTAATATGAATTATTCGTACGTTTACATAAATTCATCTTTAATGACGGCTGTGTTTAACAACTGACTTGCAAAATGCCGGGAAATTCACTAATCTGCTCTCACATGCCAGTGCAGGCTGGCTCCAGCGCACCGCTGGGAGCGCCGCCTTTTAGGGATGGGCTGAAAAGGAAGAGACAGAAAACTGAGAAGGGGCCAAGGAGGAGGAACGTGAAAGAGAAGAGCAGCTGGTTTGCAGAGCTGACCAGCCTAGCGGATGGATGCTGCTGTGCGCAAACCGTGTCCTTCGGCACAGGGCACACAGAGGCCACTTGGGCTGAGTCTGGAGGCTGGAAACTCTGCCCCAGGCTTCTCGCTCCTTCCATTTTCCCTGTTTGCCCTTCTCCACCGAGTAGAGCAGAAGGAGTGGGCCCGGGGCGGCTGATAGACCCGAGAGCCAGGGGAACCTCTCCATCTGTAACGGGGGCAGAGGTCTCCGCAGGGCAGGGTGGACAACATGAAGTCAGGCAGGAGCCTGGAGGGGCGGGGGAGGGGAGGTTCGGGTGGGGAGCTGGGGGGCGGGGAGGGAAGGGAGGTCCTGGCACTCCCGGGAAGAGGTGGGGGTCATGGCAGGACTCAGCAAAGTCCTCCTCTTTCCAAGCTTTGCCTTTTGGGCCCAGCCCACTGAGGTCAAGTTCACAGAGTCACGTGGCAAACCGGCCACCTGCTTCCCCATCTCCCCCTCCACGCAAGAGACGCCAAATAAGCAGGTGGAGAAGAAGCCTCCGGGCCGCTCCGTGTTCCCCACGGGAGAGCAATGGCCCTTAGGAGCCCTTCTGGAAGCCGCACCCTGCCCAGGCCGCTGGGGCCGCCTTGCTCCCGCCGCGGCGGGTCTGCCGCGAGCCTCCGCCCCTTCCTCCGTCTCCAGGTGGCGGCGCGGCGGGGGGGCGAGCTGGAGCGGGAGCCGGCGCGCAGGCCGAGCGCGCCACGCCCCCGCCGGTCCCCGCCGCCGCCGCTCTGCCGTCCTCCCCTCCCGTCCGCCGGCGTCGGGCTCAGCCGGGCCGGACGGAGCCGCGGCCTGGCCTCCGGCACCGGGACCCGAGAGAGGTGAGTGCGCCGGGCGGCTCGGGTGGGGCCTGGACAGCTGGCGGGCGGCGCAGGGGACCACCGACCTTCAGCAAGGCCGGGCCCGCCCCCTCCTGGGACAGAAGATTCAAAATCCAGTCTCGGATAAAGGCCTCTGGGGGGAGTGGAGAGGGGGAAGGGCCGGGAGGGAGGTCCCTGTCATTCCAGGGTCCAAATTGATGGTGCTTTGGGGTCCCGCCTCGCAGAGGGTGCGCCGCAAGGGTGGCGTTTGGGGCGCTGCGGGCCAGAGGGGGCTGCCCTGCCCTGCCCTGCCCAGGGTCCCTGGAGGCAGATCTGCAAGTCCAACACCGTCCAGGTCCCCTGGGGACGTGCCCTGCCCCTGGGTACCTGCAGGCAGGTCCAGGGGAGAGCACTGGGGGAGAAGTCCAAAGACCCAGTCCCAGGCTGGGCGCTTTCCTGAGGGGGAGGAGGATGGGGGGACTCCTATCTACTGAACACCTGCTGGTACCTGGCGCTTCTCAGGCTTCCTCTCCTTTAACTGTCTCGGATGATCCTTCCATCCATTCTAGACCTTCAGCAAATGGGCCCTCAGCTCCGCGGTCGCCTCAGGTGGAGGGAGCTGTCTCTGCCCAGACAACTCACTATAGCTGGGGAGACAGACTGTAATTCAAGAAGTAACTGGGGGGAGGTCCGCCTTGCTTCTCCTTTTTGTGCCAAAAGACTAAGCTGACTGAGGGAGCACCTGCCCCCAGCAGTACAGCCCTGGACCAGTTAGCAACCCCCGCCCCCGCCATCAGTGCTCACAGGGCCCCTCTGTATCCACACACCAGTCGGTAGGAGGATTCCCAGGATACCTGCTAGTCCCCTTGCAGGTTTCAGTTGAGAAGTCGTCTCTTCCAGGAAGGCTTCCCTGACTGCCCTGCTCTTGATCAGGTGCTTTTGTATGTTGGACTCCCACAGTGTGGCTCCTCCTGCCACACTCCTCCAATCACAGCTGTTATCAGAGTATTGGAGTTGCTGTGTCAATCCCAGCTTTCCCTTCTAAATCAGAGTTTCAAAAACTCAGCCATTCAAGTTCCATTTTATTATATGCATGATGTTTTTCTGTGACTGTTTTACTTTGGAGACTGGGTTGCTGCAGAACTTCTATTCAGGGACTAGAAACTTGAAACTTGTCATCACTATTTTCCGATCTCCCCTGTGCTCAACAGCTTCTTGGGCTGAGTCCATCACTTGTTTTGGTGCCTTGGATACAGACTCTGCTACCTCAGAATGACCCCTGGGGTCCCCAACTGAAGACAAAGAGGGTCTAAGAAGCCACATTCTAAAGAGAGGTCAAGGCCCAAGGCCCCTCCTTCTTCTCCACTCCTCCAGGGCCTGGCGGCCTCAGTGTGTTGGGGACAGGAGGGAGAGGGACAGGAGTTTGTGTCCCATGATGCAGCCTGCCACCCCTGAGGTCCTCTTGCCCTGGGTCATCTCTTCTCACTGTCCAGCCTGCGCTGGCCCTGCTGCCCCCTGTGTGGCTCCTCAGGGGCACAAGGCAGAGTTCCTCAGAGGTTCCCTGCTGGCCAGCTCCCGCCCCTGGACAGCCCTCCTGGGAGCTGCCAGCTCTTTCCTCCTCATCCACTCAGCCACATAACCCTGTATGATAGTTGCAGGGCGTGCAGGCCACTCACTATCCACTGGCTGCCTCCTGTCTCTCTCCAGGTTGCTTTTCTCCCTGTCCAAAAAGGCACACTGAGCCGATTAGCACATCCCTTGCCTAAGCAGACCCTGTCCCCTGGGCTCCTCTCCCTGCAGCAGCCCCCCCACCCCCAGCTCTAGGAGAATTCTCCTGCAGAATCTCATAGCCAATCAGTGCTCACCTCAGATCCCAATTCCCACTCCCCCCTCCCCAGTACTGAGCATGTGTGTGTGTCTGTGAGTGTGTGTGTGTGTTGGGGGGTGGGGATTAGAATGGGGAGGTCCTGAAGGAGCGGTCAGACCCATCGCTGAGGGACGCTGCCTTCAACTGGACCCCAGTGGTCAACTCCAGGGCAAGAGGAAGAACCCCCAACTCATGGTTCTAGTATACTTAAATACACTTATTTTTAATAAAATTTTAATAGAAATTGTGATCTACTCTCAGAAGTGGAAAATCAGTGCCCCCTGCCACAAAAGGAAGGTGATTAAACAAATAAAAACAAGGAAAACCAAGCCATGGTATGAAACTTTAATTAGCACCTGTTGCCTGCAGACTATGCCTGAGGCTGGCTCTCTAGGTTACAAAGGGAGATTAGCAAGAATTAAAGTGGTGCTCCAGACATAATGGCACCCACCTGAGACTTTCTCCTTAGTGTGATAAAATGGATTAGGACAGAATTGGACTGGGAATAACAAACTTTATATGGCTAAACTCCTATCAGTCAGCACCTGCTGAGTGCAGAGTACCACACAGAGCCCAGAACAATAAAGAACAAAACTTCAGTTCATCCTGTGATGAAGGGTCACTTCCTCCAGGAAGCCCATCCTGATGCGCCCCTTTGTACAAGCCATACCTCCTGCTGTAAGGCTTTTCGTGTTTGATTATAATGGTATATTGGCTTCCACCAGGTCTGTCTCACTCACTTCACTAGCCAGGTACCCCCCGCAGGGCCTGGAGCACAGGTGTTGAACGAACAGATGAATGAATAATGAATGAATAACTAGGCTGACCTCCTTGACTTTGGTCCCACGGGGCTGCTTCCAGTAATGCCTCACCTTCCTCCCCCTCCTCGCTGTCCAAACCCCACACCCTCCGTCCTTCAAGGCTCTGCGGAGGGTTCAGCTTCTCCAGGAGGCCTTGTTCAACCCACTGAGCCTGCCCTGAGCTCCCTTGCCCCTGAATAGTCGCTCCCTGGCTGTGCCTATGCCCAGGGGACATTCGGTTCCAGGGTCCAGCGTGTCCCCACACGTCCAGAGGGAAAGCGGTATGGGTGGCACCACAGGAACTCGATAACTACCGTGGAGTGAGTCAACATAGCGCCTCCTTCAAGGATGCGGCTATGTTGGGTCTCGGCAGCTGTACTGAGTTCCCTGTTGCCGCTGTAACAAACTACCACAAACTCAGAGGCTTCAGACAACACAAGTTGATTATCTTACAATTCTGGAGGTCAGAAATGGGATTCCTGGCTGAGTTCCTCTGTGGAGGCTGTAGGAGAAAATCCATTTCATTGCCTCTTTCACCTTCCAGAAGCCGCCTGCATTTCTTGGCTCAGGGCCAACTTCCATCTTCAAAGCCAGCAATGGCTGGTGTCTCTCACCCTACATCATCCTGACGCTCTCCTTCATCTGCCTCCATCTTTCACCCTTGTGATGACGTTGGGCCCACCTGGATAGCCCAGGATAATCTCCCCATCTCCAGATCCTTAACTTCATCACATCTGCAAAGTCCCTTTTCCCATGTAAGGCAACATGTTTACAGGTTCCAAGGATTAGGACATGGGCCTCCTTGACAGAGGCCATTATTCTGGCTACCACAACAGCTATCCCGTGGTAGTCTGAGGGCACTGTGGCTGGTGGTATATTAACAATAGCTGACATTTACCGAGCACTTACGCTGGGCCAGGAACCGCTGGGAACACATTACACAACATTCTGTGAGGTAGGTGCCATTCTTATCATTCTCACTTCACAGGTGAGGCCCTAAGAGGTTAAATAACTTGGCAAGTGGCAGAGCTGGGGTTTGAACCCAGGCCGTCTGGCTCCAAGGAACATCTCCTAATTTTGAGGCTACACGGCTTCTCTGGCACCATTATACCCCCAGGACACTAGCCAACAGCCCGGGAGAAGACCAGGCAAGTTCTGAAGCCCAACACAGAGGGAGAATTTTCGTCAAGATTTTCTGGGTGAGACCCCATATAGGCTACGAATTGTTTGCCAGTCATCTCTCATTTCAGCCCTTTCTCACCATCCTACCACCCACACCCCATCAGAGGCACCTAAGCTTATCCAGGGAAGCTGAAGGGAGCTTACAAGTGTTCCTTTTAGGGGCTCCGGACAAGTAGGTCTGGAAGAGTTCAGGGAATCTGAGCCGGAGGGGCACACAGAAGGCTTCCGCGGGCACTGGATGAAGAGGGTGTCCTAACATTTAGTGAGCACCAGCTAAAGGCAGGCATAGTTGTAAGAGATTTATTCTTATTAACTCGTTTAATACAACAACCCTGTGAGGTACTGTTGTTATCCCCATTTCACAGATCAGGAAACTGAGGCACAGAGAGGTCATGTGACTTTCTGAGGTCACACAGCCAGTGCGAAGAGCCACGATTTGATCCATTCTCCATAAGCAAGAGAACCAAGGAAGAGGCTGGTCAACCCCAGCCTGGCCTGGCGCACCCGACTTCAGTCAGCCAAGCCCTCTTTTGTGCCTTCCCAGCATAACCTACTGTCTTTGTACCTGCTAGGCTGGGCTCCTGCTTTCTGTGTCAACCAGATTTATATTTCATTCTTACACCCATCTCCATCATTAACCCCATTTTCAAGAAGAAACTGAGCCTCCGAGAGGCTGAGTAACTTACCAGAGCTCTAACAACCAGAGCACAACAGATACGGGACTTGAACCCAGAGATTCAGATGCTACTGCATCTCCCATCTGCCTCAGCCTGAGAAGCCCAGCCTGAAGTCCTCCAGGAGTCTGCAGCCTAGCCAGGAACACGACACGGGTTCCCCAGCTCTCCAGGTGTGTGTGCTCATGCTTCACCTGGACTTGAGCTCGGAGTTTCCTGCCTTTGGGTGTCCACGTTAGTCACACTCTGTCTGAGAGCCCACAGATTATCTGAGTGGGAGCGGAAACATTGTGGCGTTAGGTCAGTCGTCTGATTAATCAGCTCAGGCCCGAGCCTGCTGGAGTGTGGTTGATGCCAGAAAAGATAATTTTCAGAAAAACCAGCTCCTTGTTGCCTGAAACCATCGTGGGAGTTGCTTGACTCAGCAGTGGCAAGTATTTCTCAAAAAGAAAATTGTCCACCTGAATGAGGAACTAGGAAGCGCTCGGTGACAGGAAGTCCAGGACAGGGGTATCTGCAAGAGGAGGCCTGGGGCTGAGTGGTGCCAGAGGTGAGCTGGCGCTGGAGCCGAGTGAGGAGGTAGGGACTCATTCCTTCGTTTGGGGGATAAGGAGAGATTTCCTGTGAGTCTGGCCAGCTGTGCTAATTGGAAGAATGAACCGGAAAAACAGTAGTGTTTTAAAGTAGATAATCTGTATGCCTTGTGAAATATGCACACATCCTTCCATTAGCGTGAGTTCGCCATGAAGATGCATCTGGCGACATCCACTTCTGCATCAGTCAGGGTCTCTGCAGGAAGCAGAGGCCACTCAGGCGGGGTGACTGGGGAGAGGTTAACACAGGGATGGTTTTCAAGGGTGTGGGTAGGGTTAAGGGAATCAACGCAGGATGGTGCAGCACCTCAGGACTAGCATCTCTGCGGAGCTGTTACTGTCCCCAGGCCTGGAGGAGGAAGCGGGGAGAGAAGAGCAGGAGAGAGATTCCAACGGGAGCAGACGGCTTCAGTAAAGAGAGGCAGCCAGCCAGAAGCAACACTGGCTGGGGGATAAATACGCCCCCAGCCCCACTCCCCAGCCATCCTCTGATCCCAGTGAGTGCTTCCCCTTGGCCAAACCCAGCAGAAGCCAGAGGGCAAGGGAACCCTATGATACAGTCAGTAGAGTAGGTGGAGAAGGGTGAAGTGTGGATCTGGGTGGGCCAATAAAAAGTCCTCCACACACTTCCAGTCTCAGGCAACAAGCTCTTCCATCCTTTCCATCAGCTGCCATTTCTGAGCCCCTGCTGTGTGCCTCCTCAGGCTTGACACCAGTAAAATGCAAATGCCAAGGCCAAAAACCCAAAAGAGACTGGAAAAGAAGAAATGGACATAATTGTCACTTGCGCCGGGTATGGAGAAATTCTGACCACGTCTCCGGAGCCCAGCCCAATGTGGGAGAGGATTTCTGTGGGCGAGAAAGACAGTTATTAGTGCAGCATTTCAAATCAGCATTCCGTGAGCATGGGCCATAATTTACCATTCTCTCAGTCCCGAAAGCTTCTGGAAAACAATACATGCTTCATGTTAACTGAATAAGCTGTTTGTTGTTTATATGGCCAATGCCAGATTTTGTTACAAATTCTGCTGGCCCTGCCAAGGACTGGACATCTTGACACCAAGAGACACAGCAAAGTCTAGCCAAAAGGTGACTTTGCAGGCAGTGCAATGAATCTCTTTGCTTCTCCAAATCTAGCATTTTCTTAGGAAGAACATAGCCAGAGATGCCAACCCTCTATTCCACAGGCCAATTCTGGATCTTTAAGTAATTGGTATAGGTACCATGCTGTTCCGTCTCTAAAAAATGAAGTGTCAGTCAAAATAGAGTTTGTTTTAATTGAAGACTGTTTAGACTGTGGAAGGTTCTAGATATGTTTGGACATCTGTAAACAGAGACTGCGGGCTAGAAAAAGAGAGGCAGGGAGAGAGGAACACCAAGTACTGCCACACGGCCCCAACTCCAGAGGCCACCACCTGATAGGTTACAATGTGTATGGGCCCACCCTTGGAACTGTGCAATGTGGCAGCCCTGGAAGGGTTCACTTGGTAATAAACTTTCTACACGGCAGGCACTGTACCCCTGAGAGTCCGAATCCTGGATCTAGCAACTGATGATGGGCTTTAACACCCCACTTCTTTCCGGGAGGGATAGGATGAGGCAGAACATAACTGCTGCAGGAAGCAGCTTCACGGCTGGGCCTCCATTCAAGTCCTGGCTCAGACACTCAGAACTGAGTGGCCTTAGGCAATTCACTGAACCTCAGTTTCCTGATCTGCAAAATGCAGAGAATAAAACTGCAGTAAACATTCAAAAGATAAGAACTATATATAAAAGTGTATTTGGAGTGTACAAAAATAACAGCTAACATCTGTTGAGCCCTAATAAGTGCTGGGTGTTGAGCTAAGGGCTTTACTTGATTTAACTCATGCAATCATCTCAACCTCTTTTTTTTTTTTAACATCTTTATTGGAGTATAATTGCTTTACAATGGTGTGTTAGTTTCTGCTGTATAACAAAGTGAATCAACAATACGTATACATATATCCCCATATCTCCTCCCTCTTGTGTCTCCCTCCCACCCTCCCTATCCCACCCCTCTAGGTGGACACAAAGCACCGAACTGATCTCCCTGTGCTATGCGGCTGCTTCCCACTAGCTATAATTTCCGTGTCCCCATTTCACACACAAAGAACCCGGCACAGAGAAGTTAAGGGATTTGTCCAAGGTCACCCTACTGGCAGGTAGCAGAGCTGAAATTCAAACTCCGGAATTCAGGCACTCTGGATTTGGTCCAAGCCAAACTCTTAACAACTGCTTTCAGTATGGCAATCTTTAAAAAGTATCTGTGCATCTTTATGGCATGAGTATAGTTAATCCAGAAAACTCCATTTGTGAAGATTTTGCAAGGGGGAATTTCAAAATGAGGACCAGCAGAAGAGGCTGATGCAGCCTGTGAGAAGAGCCTGCTGGGAGGTTGCTGGGCATGTGCCCAGCAGGAAAAGCAAAATGCCCTGCCTCCCCCTGCTCCCTCGGCCTCTCCTTCCAGGGTATCTTCTGCCCACCTGCCACTGTCCATTTCCTTCCAGAGACTCACCTAGCAGCCACGTCACAAAGTGTGGCGCTTTGAGGTGCCCAGAAGAGTCCACAGAAGGTGAGCCATCAATCTGCCTCCTTACCTTCCTACGTGCACTCCAGCCGCCCTCCAGCCCTAACCCCCGACCGTCTGTCCTGACAACGAGCCACGCAAGCTTCTGCAGATTCCTGCAGCACCCAGTCCCAGACACTCGCTTCTCAAACAGGAATAGGGCGCCTGGCTCTGAGCCCGGCACTAGACCCGGAATGAGGGTCCTGTAGAGGGGTAGCTGTGGGCCAGTGACCCCAGTGGGCAGTGCAGAGAATGCTGGGAAGGGAGCTAAGGGACCAGGGAGGGGGCTCAGCACAAATTGCCTGGGACAACCAAGAAGGCTTGATAGGGGAGGTGACTTTCACGTCTTAAAACTGCGGCAAGAGTTCTGGAGATGGGGGCAGGAGGCCTTCTGAGTGGAGAGGGACACAGGAGGTAAGGTGTGCAGATGTGAAAGAAGATGCTGAGGGTAGAGCAAAGGGTGGCTTGGGATAGGATGCAGGTGGTGATGAGGGCTCTGGACTCACCTGCTTGGGTTTGAATCTCGTCGCCTCTACTTATTACCTGTATGACCTTGGGCAGGTTACCTGACTTCTCTGTGCCTCCTTCCCCCATGTGTAAAATGGGGATAATAATAGTATATGCTGAGGATCAAATGAGTTCATGCATTTAAGTGCTTAGAACAGTGCTTGGCACACAGTAAGTACTCAGACACTCAGAGCTGTGACTATCGTTAGTGATTTTGTCTTAGCTTGTGGGGCGGAGGACCCTAGAGCCTCCTTGCATTCTCAGCAAAACCGTTAGGAGGCCCCCTATGCTGTCCCTGGCCACCTCTGCTGCAGGCCCACTCAGGCCTTGGAAGGCAGGGATCCCCGAGCAGGGATCCAGGAGACGGCAAACCGAAGTGCAGACCCATCTTACTGCCCATCGCCCCCTCCCCCCACCCCTGGGCTCGGCACCGAGGTCCAGCAACGGGGAGAGGCGGAGAGAGGCCCTGACAGCAACAGGACACTGCATGTACTGAGTGGCCACTGATGTGCTGGTGCTGGGGACACAGAGGTGAACGGTACAGAAAGGTCGCTTCATGGACTCTCCTTACCTAGAGGTTCTGATGTGGCTGGAGAAGGACCCTGGTCCTTTTGCAGCCACGCCCGGAGTGAGCCCACACTGGCAGCTCCGGAGCCTGTCCCCGGGACCCGGGAGAGCTGGACCTCCAAGCCGAGTCTGCGCAATTTCGGCGGCTCTTCCTGGCCGGCGCCTAGGCTGTGGACTGTGGTCACAGCGAAGGGCAGGGCGCTGACGGGCGGGGCTGGGTGTGCCCGACGGGGACGGGAGGAATGGGGGGAGGGGGGCGGGAATCCGGGCACATTGTGGCTCCGTGTTCCGAAGAGGAGGAGGGGAGTCTGGCCGGGAAGCGGGCCGCCAGCGTCCCCAGACCACCCCGGCCGGAAGCCCGAGGACGCGGTGTCCACCCCGCTTGCCGCGCGCCGGCGGTAGGAGGGACGCGGGCGACGCGCGGGGTGACTGCGGCCGGCGCCCCGGCATCTCGCCGCGCAGGTACGTGCCCCCCCATCCCCAGGGCCAGTCCTTTTCCTCTCGCCACCGTGGTGCGGGCAGCGGCCGGCCCTGGTCCCCAGCATCCAGCTCCGCGCCTTCCCCCGCGCGGCCCCGCCAGCACGCGGCGAGGGTGCGGGCACCCGGCCCCAGGTGCGCGCGGGGCGGGCGCCGGGAGCGGGCCCCGCAGGTGCGTGAGGGCGGCGGGCAGGCATGGCAGCGGCGAGGCGGCCGGGCGGGATGTCTCCTCCTGCGGTTGCCGCCGGGTTTAGCAGCCACCCCCTTGGCTGGCTCCGTGGCCACCTGGTAATTACTTCCCTTCCCCGCGCCCCCCCCCAAAAAAAAGTCAGACAGCTAACTCTTCTCCTCCTAGAGCTCGAAGGCACAGGTGATCCAGAGATGCCGTGTGGGCCAGGCTTTCCTTTCCTTGCCCCAAATCTGCACGGTCCTTCTCACAGGAAGCGCAGCTCATCAGGCACAGGGCGGGATTACAGGGGCCAGAATAAGACCCCCTGCCACCGAGGGAGGGGAAAGCTTCCGTGATTGGACAGAGGAGCGCGGGTGGGGTGGCTGGTTGGCAGCAACCCCCCCCCAACCCGCCCCCGCCCCGCCTGCAATCAAACGGGCCCAGGTAATCCCGAAGCTGGAGAACAGAGAGCCGCGGGGGAAGGCTCTTTGGGGTTTAGCGGTGGGCCGAGGAGAAAGCGCTGACTTGGAGCCAGAGGCTGTGTGGCTTTGGGCAGGTCACTTGCTGTGGCTGGGCCTCTGTTAAATGGAGATTAATACTGACCACGCCACTTCACAGAGGGCTTGTGGGACAAAAGAGATGTGGGAATGGTCTGAAACTCTACAAAGCTGAGATGATATGGTTAGGTTTGGCTTCAACCCCCATGCCCACCAACACACATAAGCTTCCAAAAGAAGGAATGAGGGAAAAGAATTCCTGAGCCTAACAGAGGAAGCACGGCTGGAGCAATGTGGTTGCTTTAGACTATATAGATTAGAGTATCTGCACTCGAGAGCCTAGTTCCAGAACTAGATGGCTTGGGTTCAAATCTGGACTCTCACACCTAGAGCTATTACCTTGGGCAAGTCACATACCCTCTTTTAAGCCTCAGTACCACCATCTGTGAAATGGGCATGATAATAGAGTATACCTCCTAGAGCATGAGATCATGCAGGTAAAGATCTTGCCCTAAAAGCCTTGCAGTGCCCCCTAACTATTAGTTCTGAGTATTCTTGTTATTACTATTATGTTGCACCCTTCTGGGTACAGGACACAATGTAGGGAAAGAAGCCTGGTCTAACAGCAAACAAAGAGTGAAAAACAGAGTTTCATCTTTCCTATCTGGCTGGTCTCAAACAAGATACCTTACCTCTCTGACCCTTAGTATCGCATGGGAAAAATGGAGACTATTACACTCATCTCACACAGTGTGATAAGCCCTCATGTGATCTTGGAGAAAAAAAAACAACTTTTGTTCCAGTTATCTTTTGTTACATCACAAACCACTGCAGAAGATAGTAGCTTAAAATAGCTCAGCTGTTTTGCTCATGAATCTGCAATTTGGTCAGGGCTTGGTGGGGATAGCTTATCTCTACTTGCAGCATTAGCTGAGATGACCCAGCTGGGGCTGGAGGGTCTTTCTCCAAAATCACACACTCGTGTGGTAAGCCAGTTGACCCTGGCTGGCAGCTGGGGCTGTCGCCCAGGGTCTAGGTTCCTCTCAGTGTGGGCCTCTCTGAGGCTTCTTGGGCTTCCTCACAGCATGGCACCTAGGTTTCAAGAGCAACTATCCCAAGAGACAGGAAGTGGGAGCTGCCAGCCTCTTTAGACCTGGACTCAGAAGCTGATACAGTGTGGCTTCCACTTTATTCTATTGGTCAGGTAGTCACACAGCCCACCTAGATTCAAGGGGAGGGGACTTATACCCCACCCCTCCGTGAGAAGATTAGCAAAAATTTCCAACCATCTTGAATCCACTACAACTCGAAAGCCTTTCCTTTTCCTTTTTTTTTTTTTTCCTGGGTGCCTTGGTAACAAATTAATTAATCTTGGCAGAGGACATAGGTTTTCTCCTAGGAGAAGACCAGCAGAGATACAAATATCCATGACTAGGGCCTTATCGCAGAGCTTGTTTGGTCAGGATCAGTTTCCCTGGGTCTGATTCTGGGCTGAGGGAGCAGGCGTGCTACATGGCAACTCCTCTAGTGTCTGTTTCCTTGGAACCTCTGAGGCTTCAGTCATCAGCTCTGCCAACCCCATGCCTTTCAAACAAGAGGGAGAAGCCAGAGAGAGTAATTTGAATTCAGAAAACTAGATTTTAGCAGGTGGCCCAGGCTGAGCGTAATGAGCATTTCTATAGCTCTTACTCACTGGAGAAGTCTGTTTCTCAAAAGGGAGGGTTGCTCCCCGGGTGTTTGGAGTGATTGCTGTCAGACATTATTCGGTTATTAATTGATGGGTTGGAGCACTCTGGGGCTGGAGGCAGGAGGCTGGTGGGGGTGGCAGGTGGGGAGGGGGTTGCCTTGGCGACCTTGGGGCCCGTGGTTCGTGCCCTGGCCTCAGAGCAGGAAGGATGCACCAGACAGCTCAGACCTTCTCAGACAGACCACAGAGTCTCCAAAGATATACCGAAGTCTGTCAGGCTTCTGCTGTAATGCATTTTCACACGTGGCCGCCCACCCACATGCCCTCAGAGTCAACCGTCTTCCTGTTGCCTCATCCCATATCCTGACAGCCTCCCCCAGTTTGTTAGCTCCTAACTTCAATTTCAACCACACGGGCCTCCAGGCGGGCTGCAGAAAGCAATGGAGTTTAGATTCATTTATTCATTCAAATGTTCAACACGTTTTTGTTGTGCATTTTGAGCCAAACCACCTTCTCTCCAACAGAGAACAAAATAGACCCAGCTCCTTCTTCCTCATGGAGCTTACTGTCCGGAGGGGGAGATGGACATTGACACACAATCGTACACATTTCCATGCACTGCACTGAGAATTATTAAAATACAGTTTGGGCTTCCCTGGTGGCGCAGTGGTTGGGAGTCTGCCTGCCGATGCAGCGGACACGGGTTCGTGCCCCGGTCCGGGAGGATCCCACATGCTGCAGAGCAGCTGGGCCCGTGAGCCATGGCCACTGAGCCTGCATGTCCGGAGCCTGTGCTCCGCAGCAGGAGAGGCCGCAACTGTGAAAGGCCCGCGTACCGCAAAAAAAAAAAAAAAAAAAAAAAATACAGTTAATTCAGACCTTGACTTGAATCCCAGCGCTGCCACTTGCCAGCCCGGTGACCCTTGTTCTCTTTGGTGGTAGAGCTGGGATAATAATAATTTCCTTGCAGGATTGCTGTGAGGCACCATCAAGGCAGCTTATGGAAACACAGTGCCTTGTACATTGCGGTAGCTCACAGCATGTAAGCACCCACCCCTGTGCCCTTGTCCAGTGCCATTTGTCATTCGGATCTCACGGGCCACCTTCAGTCTGTATGAAGAGTCCTGGTCCCAGCTCCCTGGCCAGCTTGAGACTTCTGAGCGGTGAGGCCTGTGTGTTTGATCACTGTGGCTGCCAAGATGGGAAGATGCAAGCAGAGGTCAGAGTGGTACAATGTGAGATGGACTCAGTCTGCCACTGCTGGCTTTGAAGATGGAAGGGGGCCGCAAGCCAAGGAATGACAGAAACGTCTAGAAGCTGGAAAAGGAGGGAAATGGATTTCCCCCCATACCCTCCAGAAGAAATAGAAGCCTGCTGACACTTTGATTTTAGCCCAGCGAGACCCACTTTTGACTGCCAGACTGTAAGATAAGAAATGTGTGTTGTCTTAAGCTGCTAAACTTGTGGTGATTTGTTTCAGCAGCAACAGGAAGCTAGTCAAGAGCCCTGTCTTTGGAGTCCAACAGCTCTGCAGTTTCCCTGCTGTGTGACCCTAGGCAAGATGCTGGCGCCCTCTGAGTCTCGTTGCCTTGCCTACAAAATAGGGTTGAGGTGGGGGTTAAAACAGGAAACATTTGGAAGGCACTCAGCACGTGCTCCCAAAATGTCAATGACTTGGCTCCCTGATCCCAAGTTGCTCCCACCTCTTCTCTGACGCCACGAGGGAGGGCAGCAGTGCCAGGCACTCTGGGAGCTTCTCTGCTGGTCCTCCTCTGGGTTTTTAAAGCCATCCTAATTCACACCTGGCCACTTTGGAACTTGCAACAGTGCGCGCCTTGCATCGGCTCCTCTGACGGAGGTGCGTGCTGATGTGTAAGGCCTGGGAAGGCCAAGACCAGCGTTCAATGCGCAAGTCAGTGAAGGTCCCTGCAGTCAAGCAGCAGACGGCTCATGATAGGCACTTCTTGTATTTGTCAGAGCCCTTTGGGAGTCCCCAAGGCCTTTACCCCAACTAGCCCCAAATCAGTAGAGTACCCGTGGGGAATACTGTAGGACACCATAACAAACGTCCTACCAAGTTGGCCTGCCCATCCTTCACCCTGGCTAGGGAGACTCAGAGGGTGAGGCAGGACTTTCTAGCCCGAGGGAGTGGTGTCATCACCAGCACCGCCACCACCATCCTAGTTCATGCTAGTTTCTAGTGCTTCCTTCCTGTTTTAGATTAAAGAAGAACACCTTAGCACCAAAGTAGAACACAGTAAGGGTGCTCTCTTCTCTTCCTGAGTGGGCATTTCACAGAGGCCCTGGGCTAGCCGATTCAATGTCAGCTTCATCTCTCCATCTGCAGTTCCAAAGGCCAAATAGGAAGGGAGGTGGAGGGGGTCCCTGGCCCTGGGGAAAGGGGGGACACAGTGCCATCAGTGGTTCCCACAGGTATAGATGCTGATGGTGTAGACAGCCTGTGTGTGCGAGTCCTGTGAGGCTGGGCCGCCCTGTACAGAGAACCAGGGGTGTGCTCTTTGGTCGGTGTGTCCTGGGGGTAGCCAGGCATTCACCACTGAACCGATCCTGCGCTCTTCCCCGCACAGCTCCTGTCCTTTCATATGGCGTCAGGCAGAGCCCACAGACTTCTACACTCGGGAACAGCCTCTGGGGCTTCCCTGGCGGTTCAGTGGTTAAGACTCCACACTTCCACTGCAGGGGGCACGGGTTCGATCCCTGGCTGGGGAACTAAGTTCCCGCATGCCACGCTGCACAGCCAAAAAAAAAGAAAAGAAAAAATAGCCTCTCTGTCTACAGGCACCACTGCATTGGAACAAGGCAGAGGCTTCTGGTGCAGCTGACAGAGGACCATTTGCTTGGAGGCCCAGACCCCACAGAGGGGGATTTTTCCTGGGCCCCCTACCAAAACAGCCCCCCCGTCAGGACTGTAGTGATTCACTGTCTGGAGAAGATGAAACCACAGATCACCCAACAAAATAGGGACAATGCACATCCTCAGTGACCCCCACTCATGGTGGACGTTGGCTTCCTGGCTCTAGCAACGTTCCTACGGTCAGCTTCCAAGGGGACACCTTGGAGGGAGGAGGTTAAGCCGAAATAACACCGCAGCCGATTTGGAGAATCACAGCTCTATCATTTAGCTGTAAGACCCTATCTAGAGCCTTTGCCCCTTTGGGCCTGAGTTTCCCCATCTGTAAAATGAGGAGGCTGAGCCAGGTAACCTCCCGGGGTCCCGTCGGCCCTGTTGTGCTGAGGGAGTTTAGGAAAGAGCCCTGAGAGCCAGAAGACCCCATGAGGCCAGAGCCCGGTGCTTGCTCCCCGCTCTGGGCCACGCTGTTTAAGGACACTGATGCTCGCCTTACTCAACAACCCAGAGAATTCCTCTGATGCCGTAGCTCTGTTGGTCTGCAGAACAGGATCCACCCGCCTCCACATCAGTGCTTCTCCTCCTGGCCGCCCTCTGGAATCGCCCAGAGAGCTTTTAAAAACACTGGCGCTGGCACCTTGTCTCCAGAGAGTGTGATTTAATTCATCTGGGGTGGGGCCTGAGCAATGGTGTTATTTTTTATAAGCTCCCCGGGTATTTGCTAATGTAGTTGTGACCCACTGACCCAGATGTTGGCTGCTAGCGGCTGAAGGGTGACTGCCCGGGGGTGGGAGTGGAAACAGCTTCTCCTGCCCTTGCTGATGTGCCTTTGCTCTTGTGTCCATTGGTACTTTCTAGTTATCTGAGTGTCAGCCTGTCTGGCTCAAGTCAAGATCCCTGGCTCAGGGGTTCAACATCCTGTGTCTCCTGGTGTCTTGTAGGTGCTCACAGGTGGTTGGATGGGAAGAATCAGCTCACCCCGCTCCTCCTGCATCCCCCAAGTCCCTGGGGTCCCTGCCCCTAATTCAGGCTTTAGCATTCCCTGCAAGGTCTGGGGTGTGCGGAAGGCAGGCCCGGGGTGCCTGGAGGGAGCTGTCCTGCCGCCTTCATCCTCTGGCTGGCGAGCGTTCCTCACAGCCACCCAGCCTGGCACCAGATCTGAGTTCACATGATTCTGCCTCAGCTCAGGAATGGGCAGCCTCCAGCTGGGATTTTCTAGGCTGAGCTGGGAGGAGTGGCCAGCGGGAGATCGCAGGAAGGGGAGCTTGGGTCCCGGCTGCAGGGTCACCCGATGGGGGTCCACCAGGGCTGGGCCAGGGGCGTTCAGTCTCCTCCCCGGGCCTCTGCCAGCCAGCCAGCACTTGGAGGAAGCCGGCTCTTTGAGGTTTGAGGGCAGGGCTTTATCTGGTGGGCAGAGTCAGAGAGGACCCAGATCCCCTGAGGCTGCTGCTCCCTTACCTGGCGGCAAACACAGTCCCCTTCCTGGGGTCTGGACCCTGAGCAGGCGGGGGTCAGTCCAGCTGTTTCCAAACAGGATCATGACCCGTGAGCGGCTCCGGAAATCAATTCAGCAGCTCACGCCCTTAAGAAAAACAAAATAGAATGGAATGATCAGAGTGCATGGCAAGTGGTAGGGTAAGTACTGCTCTGGGTCTCTGTGTGTCTGTGTGTGTGATGCCTCTTTGTGCTGGTTACAATGACAAGTGCACTCCTCACTGCGGTCTGTGGTCAAAAGAGCTCAAAGGCAGCGAGTTGGTGCCTAGAAGCCTGGGTTCTGGATTCAGATCCACCCCACTTACTGTATGAACTTGAGCAACTAGGATAGCCTCTCTGGGCTTCAGATTCTGTGACATGGGTTCACAGTGTCAGCCCCATCGACTCACAGCAACTTTGTGAGCCCAGATGGGATTGAACTGTGAGACCGCTATGAGGGCTTTAGAAATGAGATTGTCTCCTTGCTGTTGCTGGATTGAGGCTATTTAAGGGAAAGCCGGGGACTAAGGGGAAAATGCAGCCTGATTCTACTCCCACCCCAGAGGGAAACATCAACAGCCTCTGAAAAGGGTACTTTTAGGAAATGAAGCAGCCCTGTTTAAAGTGTGTTTAAACACGCTGAGGAAACTCCCCAGCTCGGCGTGCTGGGGGCTCCCCTGAGCAGGGCCACCCGGCCAGTGACTAACTGTGTGCGTGCCAGTGTGCCACCACTGGGAAGAGACCGGCGACAGATTAAACCACTGTTTATGCGGCAGCTGAGCGGCACTGGGCACCTCTGCCTTGTGGTTTGGAATGTGCAGGCGGCTCCCAGCTTGAGTCAGAGGCCCTTCATGTCTTTGGGAGCTTAACTGCTCTTGGACGTACAAGTCCTCGGAGGCCTCTCTGCTGATGGGCATTTGTCTAACAGTTTTACTCTTAGTGTCGTGCTGCTTCCTGTGTAGTCTCTCGGTTTCTTAGCTGGATGATAAAATGAGGTAGATGCAGCAGCTCTGTGTTTTGATTCTTTGCCCCAATCCCCTCCACCTTGGGGATCCCAGCCCCGGACACACAGTAGGTTTTCCTCCATGGGTGGTGAGGAAATGGTTGACCTGCCAGGTGCAGGGGGCTGGCCCAGGCCCAAGCCTGGTGGCCTCGTGGTGGCATATGTATGGACTGGAGCCTGGCAAAGCCTGGAGGTGAGGGCGGTCACTCTGTAACAACTGTGATGAACAGAAAGATAGCATGGTGTGAAGGAAAGCGTGGACCAGTCTGAGTTCAAAACCTGGCCTACGTCGTAGCTGTGGAATAGTTGCCGAAAGCTCAGCTTCTCCGTACACCAGAGCTGAATCGAATCTTGGAGACAGAGTTTTGGGTGAAGTAGAAAAGGAGAGCTTTATTACTTTGCCAGGCAAAGGGGGACCCTGGGCGGGGGGAAGGGTCCCACCTCGAAAAACTATGTGTTCCAATCCCAGAGGATCTGATGAAGGGTTTTATAGCAAAGGTTCAAGGGTGGGATCTCCGACAAGATTAGGGTGTGCACAGGGCTTGCACTCCTTTAATCTTGTCTCAGGTGATTGGCCTCCTAATCCTGATGAGCTTCTCTGGTCCCTTTAATTTTGTCTCAGGTGGTTTCTTGGCTGCTCCTCCCTTGATTAGCAACTGTTCCAATCTGCCCTTTGGAACTCAGGGAAGGTCATGGAGGCTGGAGTCTTGCCTACAAGAAACAGGGGACAAAAAAAAGGCCTCCATGCCTGGGAACCCTGCAGGGCCTCACTTGGTTTCAGAATCTTGAGCAGCCTCAGTTTCTTCATCTGTAAAATGGGCGCTGGTGGGAAGTAGTGTTGAGAGAGAGAATGAATGTGCAAAAACGTTCCTGAAAGGTTTTCAGGTTCCTGGCATGTGGAGGGCTCTCATTCGGTATGGCTTGGTCCTGCCATCCCATCTACGTTTTTCCATTTATAGAACACTTTGCACCCACTGTGCCTTTGATTTGGGGGAGCAAGCTTTCTGTGGACAGCAGGTAGAGAAGGGACATTCCTGGCAAGGTGTAGTTTCCATGGAGGGGCGCCTGTCCTCAGGGAGTGGCAGAAGGGAGAGCTGGTTGTGATGAGGCCCGGGTGAAAAAGCAGGGCCCTCTGCGACCAGCTCAGGCACCTTAAACAGAGGCCAGGTGGCTGGAGAGGAGGCCACAGTGATTCCTCCCTCTCACTTTTCTGTTTCTATTAATAATATTTCCATTGTCCCAGCACCCAACCTCAAAACCCCCCACCCATCCATCCATTCATCCATCTACTCATCCATCTATCCACCCATTGACCCATCCGCCCGCCCATTCATCCATCTATCCACCTGTTCACTCATCCATCTATCCACCTACCCATCCATCCATCCACTCATCCACCCACCTACCTCTTCACACATCCATCCATCTAACAGATAATTTGGGGGAGATTATGAGGACCAAGCACTGAAGAACATCTCAGATGTGTCCCTGATTGTCCCCAGCTCCTTCTAATTAGTTGGCAGTTTCTACAGCTGTTTGTTGTCCCCTCTCTGGCCATGCCCTCCTCACACCTAGCTGTTTGTGCCAAGCTACTTTCAGTTCCACACAGGTGCCCGTTCTCTCTCTCCGGCATTTGGCCTGTTGCATGCACTGTTGCCACAGGCAGAAACTCCCCTCTTCTCTGGCTGCCCTGCCCCCTTCTTCTGGTCTCTGAGTAAAGTGCTGCTCAGGAAGGCTTTTCTAGCTGGGTTAGTTCACCTCCTATGAACTCCCTTAATGTCCTGTACTCTCCCTGGGAGCTAATCCTCTCTTGGCTTCTCCCCTCTCCCATGAGACTAAAAGCAACTTGAATTACGCCAGGAGCCAGTGTCTAGTACGGTGCCTTCCATATAATCATAGACACTCAATAAGTATTTGCTGTAACAACGAATAAGTCAATGAGTGGATGGATGGATGGACAGATGGATGGATGATTGAAGAGCCATTGAAGGGTTTGAAGCGGCAGTGATTAAGTTAGGTTTTTGTTTTAGAGGATGGCTTTGAGGGTGGTGAGGCGGAGACAGGGAATCCCATAGGAGGCCGTGCACTGATTCTGGGGAGGAAGTCTTGACCAAGCCAATCTGGGACACTGGGGAGGCAGCTAAAGAGGAGGAGACGGATGTGGGAAATATTTAGGAGTTGAAAATGGTAGAACGGAGTAATCAAGTGGATGCTGTGGACGAAGATGAGGGAGGAAGCTGAAGGCCAGCCATCCAACATGAGTGACTGGGCAGGAGGAGATGCCACCTCCAAGAACAGACTAGTGGAGAAAACGATGAAAGCAGGGTGGGCCTCACAGAGCATGCCCTGTGCAGCGGAAGGAAGCTGGTTCTGTCAGCCTTCCACCTGGGTGTGGGGAGGCGTCTGGGAGTCATCAGAGTGTGACGGCATTGAAATCACAGAGGCGATGCCGTGTGTGTGGAGGAGGTGTTTTCATCTAAACGTCGTATGTGTTGCTTCTTTGCCCTGCAGACTTGAGTATTTCTGACTTTGCTTGACGGAATTCGCTTATCGTCGGCCCGGAAAAGAGGAACCCACAAACGGTCACACCAGCCCACCTCACACAGGCGTACACTCAGCCCTAGCAAACAATAGGCTTCGGCCAGGTGACTCTCAACAAATTCCTAAGACCTGACAGGACGTGTTTTCACTTTGGTTTCCTTTGCCTGATTTTGTTGGTGCCTGGGAGCCTGTGCTGATGAATGAATTTTCATCTTCCTGTGGGTAGATTTTATGTGGACTGCGGAGAACCCGACGTAAATTCAGAGACACGGACGTCCTGGGTGGGTGTCCCTGGGGGACCGCTCAGGTGTGGGCCTGGGATCCAGGGACAGGAGGGCTGGCAAGAGGAGGACGAATGGGGCCAAACTGTGACTCGCGGGGCTGTGCAGAGTTTGGGGGTCACAGGCCTCAGCTGCCCCGTCGCCCCTTCCTCTCACCATCAAAACATATAAACAAAAACACAAAAGACAAGAAAACACCCTTGTGCACTGTTGGTGGGAATGTAAAATGGTGCAGCCCGCTGTGGAAAACAGAATGCAGTTCCTCAAAAAATTAAAAATAGAGCTGCCATATGATCCAGCAGTTCTACTTCTGGGTATATACCCAAAAGAACTGAAAGCAGGGACTCAAGTAGTACACCCATGTTCACAGCAGCATTATTCACGATAGCCAGAAGGTAGAAACAACCCAAGTGTCCACTGACAAATAAATGGAGAAACAAAATGCAGTCTATACATATAATGGAATATTATTGGGTCTTAAAAAGGAAGGAATTCTGACATATGCTACTACATGGATGAACCTTGAGGATGTTATGCTAAGTGAAATAAGCCAGCCACAAAAAGAGAAATTCCGTGAGACTCCACTTATATGCGGTACCTAGGGCAGTCAAATTCATAGAGACACAAAGTAGACTGGTGGTTGCCAAGGGCTCGGGGGAGGAGGATGGGCAGTTGGTGTTTAATGAGTACAGATTTTCAGCTGCGGAAGCTGAAAAAGTTCTGGAGGTGGATGGTGGTGATGGCTGCACAACAGTGTGAATGTACGTACTGCCACTGAACTGTGCACTTAAAAATGCTTAACATGGTAAATGTTATGTTATGTATATCAAACCACAATTGAAAACAACAACAAGAAGCGCCTCCCTCCACCACCAACACTGAAATCTGGGCCTGTATCCTGGAGAGGATGGGGAGGTGAGCCCTCCTAGGAGTCCTCGTCTTCCAGGGACTGAGAGGGTGCGGGGAGGCTCAGGTGGGGACTAGATGTGGCAGGAAGGTGGGACTTGGAGAAAGGAGACCTGGATTCTAATGCCCATGCTTCCTTCCTTAGACTGGCTTTGGGCAAGTCACTTCCCCTTTAACCTCATTTTCCTCATCTGTAAAATGGGGAAGTGGCATTCACTTATTCATTCTAGGAGTACTCAGGAGTGCCTGTGGTGTGCCAGGCACTGTTCAAGGTGCACAGGGCCCTCTTGGAATTTACATCCTCGTGAAGGAGACAGATCATCAGCAAGCAGACAAGTAAATAAACAAGAAAAATCTCAGACACTGATGGGAGCTCTGCAGAGCCATGAAACAGGAAGGCGTGATGGTGATGGGGGAGGGGCCGCTTTAGTGGGGTGGTCAGGGAGAGCCTCACAAGGGGGTGGTGTTTAAGCTGAGACCTGGCGGCAAAGGAGCAGCCTGGAGGTGGAGGTGGAGGTGGGGAGAGGGCAGGGGGCAGCACTCCAGGAGAGACTGGAGCGAGGCCAGGTGACGAGGCCCAGAAAGCTGGCCAGTGAGGCTGGTGGCAGACGAGGTAGGGGGAGCTGGGGCCGGATCATGCTGGGTCTTGTAAGAGTCTGGGAGTTTTACTGTGGGTGTGATAACTCATTGTGAAACCCTCTCAGTGGGTTTTAAACAAGGAAGAGGAAGATCCAGTTTGTATTTTGGAAAGATTGCTGTGGCTGCCCGGGGGATAATGGTCAGTGGCGTGAGTGGGAGCACTGGGGCAGGGGGAGGCTTGGCCACGGAGAGAGCCACAGGGAGTCCAGGTGAGAGGGGGCAGCTTTGGGCCAGACCCATCTCTCGCCCATTTTAGAGACTCTTATGAAAGCCACAGGACCCTTTTCCAGGAAAATGCACATACTTACATATTTACAAGTTTGAGCCTGTGATTTCGGGGGAAGCCCTCAAGTTTATCCTCCATGAGCCCCAGGACTGGAACTGCTGGGCTGGAATATCTCTGGACCCCTTCCCAGAAGGCTCTGCCAACTTCCAGGCTGAGCCCGGGCTCTGGTGCCTACAGGGCCAGTCAGGAGCCAGCAGGAGGGAGGCTGCGGAGGGAGGGACCCTGGTCAGCAGGTGATGAGACGTTGTTGGTTGTGGAAGGGGTTTCCCATCTGGTCTGTGAGTTCCAGCTTGACTATGGTGAAGAGACAGCAAAGGGCAAGACTGATCTGCTAATACCACAAAACAACTTAATGCAGACCCCGTTCATTTGGAATTTGCAGCCAGAGAGACGATGCATTCTCAAGGGGGGGGGTGAAAATTGGTTCTTAGGTGGGGTGAAAAAAATCTTAGATATTATAGTGACTTGTCATCCTCCAAAAGCCCATGATACATAAACAGATATGAAATACATCTGGGATATTCAAATTTCATGGGAGCAGGTGGTTAGGAAAAAAAATGTCTGAAAAGTCTTCTTGGAAGGATGATTACAAACAACAACAACAAAAAAGTTCATTTAGACACAGTGTGATATTTCATCTGAGACAGAAGTGTTAAATCAATAGAGCAGCTCAGTCCTTTCATTCTGATATATTAATTTATAAAGTAGGTCTACAACAAAAAATTTTTATTCTGTCTTGTTCCAATGTATTTGTATATACAGCAATAGCATTTTCTTTGTTAAATTCTCAGCAATGTGAACTTTTCACTAATGCAAGTAAGACTAACATCTTTTATTCTGCCTCATTGCCGTTGGAAAAATAATGACATGCATTTTGACATATTTTATGTGGCCCTGATACAGACCCTGAGGGCAGGTGTTTTCATCCTCATTTTATTTATTTATTTATTTATTTATTTATTTATTTATTTATTGCCCTCGTGGCACGGCTTGCAGGATCTTAGTTCCCCAACCAGCGATTGAACCCAGGCCCCAGCAGTGAAAGCGCCGAGTCCTAACCACTGGACTGCCAGGGAATTCCCATATCCCTATTTTATGGATGAGGAAACTGAGGCTAAGAAAGTGTAAACGACTTGCACAGCCTGTGAGCAGCTGACCCTACTCTGGTGCTCGTGTCTGTCGGTGCCTGGCCCCCTGTGCTAGGTTCCTGGTTCCACGGAGGTGAGGTAGAAGTGCCCTGTGGGAAGCTTAGCCTTTCTTCTTGCCAGAGCACGGCAGGATATGGACCAGGCTGGGCCTCTATTGTGCTGTATGGAGAGGCCCCGAGGAGGGGCTGTGGCCTCAGAGTTTACTGACCTGGTACATTCCTGTGAGCAAGTACAAAAAATGTGAATGGAGCTGAATGCTGCAGAAGAGAGTGGCTGGGGCCCTCACTGTTATGTGGGTTGGAATTGTTCTCCGCCTTGAGCTTCCCTGGAGCCAGCTCCAGGCCTTGCTTGCTGCACCAAGGGACCAGGAAAGTAAATAAGGGACAGGAAGCCAGGGAAGGGGGATGGGGAGACACAAGTCACATTTCAGTTGAGTTGGAGTTGGTTGGCTGGATCATCTTCTAAATTAAGTGAGGCACTTAGAAGAGTGCCTGACATACAGTAGGTGCTATATAAATGTTAGCTCCTCTTATCCTAAGCCTTTCCACCTTTGACTTTCAGGGCCTTACCCATCAGCAATGAGGCCCAGCCTTTGCTATGGCTTGAACCACATCCTAGAAACAAGATGGCGGTAGAGAGACAGGTGCTTTCCTGAGCCCATGAGGGGTGAGGCCCCTCCAGGCCCAAAGATGGGGAACATCACTGGAGACAACGGCTCGCTGAGCTGTGCCATCGACCACACCATCCACCAGACACTGGCGCCGGTGGTCTATGTCATGGTGCTGGTGGTGGGCTTCCCAGCCAACTGCCTGTCCCTCTACTTCGGCTACCTGCAGATCAAGGCCCGGAATGAGCTGGGCGTGTACCTGTGCAACCTGACAGTGGCCGACCTCTTCTACATTTGCTCGCTGCCCTTCTGGCTGCAGTACGTGCTGCAGCACGACAACTGGTCCCATGGCGACCTGTCCTGCCAGCTGTGTGGCATCCTCCTGTACGAGAACATCTACATCAGCGTGGGCTTCCTCTGCTGCATCTCCATCGACCGCTACCTGGCCGTGGCCCATCCCTTCCGCTTCCATCAGTTCCGCACCCTGAAGGCCGCCGTGGGAGTCAGCGTGCTCATCTGGGCCAAGGAGCTGCTGACCAGCATCTACTTTCTCATGCACGAAGAGGTGGTGGAGGACCGGGACCGGCACCGCGTCTGCTTCGAGCACTACCCGCTCGAGCCCCGGCAGCGCAGCATCAACTACTACCGCTTCCTGGTGGGCTTCCTCTTCCCCATCTGCCTGCTACTGGCCTCGTACCGGGGCATCCTGCGGGCCGTGCGCCGCAGCCATGGCACCCAGAAGAGCCGCAAGGACCAGATCCAGCGGCTGGTACTCAGCACCGTGGTCATCTTCCTGGCCTGCTTCCTGCCCTACCACGTGCTGCTGCTCGTGCGCAGCCTCTGGGAGTCCAGCTGCCACTTCGCCAAGGGCATCTTCAACGCCTACCACTTCTCCCTACTCCTCACCAGCTTCAACTGCGTGGCCGACCCCGTGCTCTACTGCTTCGTCAGCGAGACCACGCACAGGGACCTGGCCCGCCTCCGTGGGGCCTGCCTGGCCTTCCTCACCTGCGTCGGCAGTGGCCGGGCCCGGGAGGCCTACCCATTGGGCACCCCCGAGGCCCCAGGGAAGAGCGAGGAGCCCAACGTGCTGACGAAGCTCCACCCGGCCTTCCAGACCTCCCAACCACCCGGAGCGGGAGGATCCCCAGCGGGCGGACTGGCCTAGCTGTGTCACCCCATCACCCACGTGCGGGGCAAAGCAAGACCTGAGCTTGCTCGACAGCTGCTGCCCACTTGGCCAAGGCAGGTGCCTCTTGCTGCTGGAGGGGACGATGGACCTGGGCCACGGGGCCCTGGGTCTGGGCCGCAGCACAACCTCTCTGGTTCCAAGGAAACTGCTGTGGCTGCCGAGTCCAACGGGGCTGCTTGTTGAGTGTGGGGATAAGCCCCGACAGTGCATGGGGGTTGTCTGCTGCCAGCTGGGCGGCTGGTGGGAGGAAGACCTGCTCACCTCCAGGAGGTTTTCAAAGAGAAGCTCGGGTGGGGGACGCAGAGTGTGAGGACATGGAGAGAGGGGCCTGGGAGATGAGAGTGTGTACCTGGGGGTACACCAGTCAGGGCCTTCCAATGCCGTTGTCACAGATGACACCAGTCCAAATGCACTGGTGTAATAGGGGGAGGTGACACACGAAAGTGTATTGTCATCATTCATACTTGAGCCTCACTCCACGAAGGGGTGGGAAGGAAGATGAGTGGGCCCGGAGGTTGGATGGGGAGAAGGAATGTAGGGAGAGGTTTGGGGCACTGGGAGTGTGTGTTTGTGGGGGACAGTGGGGGAGTAACAGGCAGAGGAGAGGCACCAGATACAGCCAAGTCACAGTTTCACAGGCGAGGAGAGTTGAGCAGATTCCCCAAGCCCCAGGGCTGATGGAAAACAAATCCTAGGGCTCCCTGGGGCTCCATAGGGTGATGTCTGTGGTCCTTTAAAGTCAGCACTGAAGTTCAAGGGTCAGGACAGAGGCCTAAAGCAGTACGTCCAGCTGAGTTCCCTACACAGATTCACCTCAATTCATCTTCTGTTTCTATCTACCTTGAAACACCAGACCCGGAAGCCTGCGACTGTGTGTGTGTGTGTGTGTGTGTGTGTCCATGGTTAAAATGCCAGGGTCTCCATGACACCTCTGCCCCAAGCCACTGAGGCTAGGGTCATGTGACTGCTGGCAGTGTCCCCTGCCACACAGACTGGAGTGCCTAGCAGTCTCAGAGAGGAGCATGACATTCTCCCCAAGTTCTTAGAACAAAACAAACAACTGGGAGATGCATGCTCTGTTATCTCTCAGCCCAAAGCCCCAGGGTGAAGCTCCACTGTGGTTTAAATAGCCCCTGTGACAAGAAGAGGAGGGGGCCTTGGGCTTGCCTTGCCTCCTTGGTCCTTCAGCACTGCTCCTCTGCCAGATGTCCCACCCCACCCACCTGGAGAGTGACAGTGGGCCCATGGGCCACATGCAGACCAGGGTACTGACCGCCGTCTCTTGTTCTGCCCTGGAAAGCTGGTGACAGGGCTCCTGCAACTTTGTGCCCAATCTCTCCTGCAACTTCGTGCCCAATCATATTAAGCCTCTGCCTGGGGGATATACCAAGGACCAGAGGAGCTTCTTGCTCCTCCAGGGACCTGCCCACCTTTTTAGAAATGCTAGCCCTTCAGATTTCCTGGTCGGTGGGCTGGAGCCAGTTCTGACTTCCCCCAAAGACCTGGGATTTGAGCTCTCACAGCTAAGAGGCTAGGTGGGCTCAAGCCCGGGGAGGGACCAGGGATGGGAAGATAGAAGCTGGCATCAGTAGAAGATTTCTGGAATCTGTTAAAGGGCTGCCAGGGAGAACATTTTTTTCAATCTCTCTTCATGTCTCCCCTCCCCTCTCCCAGAGGTAGATTCACCCGGAGTTTCTTAACCCTCCCATCAGAGGTGTCCAAAGACTGATAGCCCAGGGTGGGTGTGCCCTAAGGAAGTGGGGTTCCAGGGCTTGCTCTAGCTCCTTCTGGATGGCCTTCCATAACCTGGGGAGGTTCTCTTCCCCTTCACAGAGGAGGAACTGACCAGGTCTGCAGGTAGCAAAAAAAGGCCACCCAGCCCCAGACCAGATCTTACAAGGGCAATGACACTGGTTGAGACCTCCATGCTTCCTCATTCCAAATTTCCTCCTGTTTTGATCTTAAACATGAACATTCCCATTGGGATAAACTGGCATGAGCTGAGGGCAGTTCCATTTACTATCAAGAGTTGTATTTTTGTATTGTCCTCTCTTTTATGCCAAGTATACGTGTGTTGGACCATGCAATGGATTTATGTAGCAAACTTGAGTCTTCAAATAAAGTAAAGTAACCAGCCACAGCTGGAGTGTGCTGCAGTTCTTATGGGGAGGGAGGGTCTTCTAACACCAGGGGGATCTAGAGGGCCCATGAAATACCCAACAGAGTCAGGAAGGTCCAGGGATTGACATTCTCAGAGAAAACTTGAACAGCAATTAGGGGACTTGTCCTTGATTATCCAGTAGTGGCCAAGAAGGATGAAGCCTTCAAATGAAGTAGGGCCTTCTCCCTCTTGAGATTCAGGAAGTGTCTTGAGCTCTGCATCACATTGTTGCAAATCCATTCTGGGACTTAATTTGGCCACCTCCCCTCTGAAGACAGAACTCAGCCCTGCAGTTTGGAAAATATCATTCCCTGTCCTTGGACACAGGACCCCTTCTACCCCCTGAATAGCTGCTCCCCACGGTGAGGGAGGGGTTGATCAGTCCCCTCATCACTAGTGAAGATTGCCAAAGCAGGAAGGCCTGTTGTACCCACCCCTTGGGGGACTCTTCTTACTGTTTGGGTTGTGTTTGGGGAGCCCCACATTTAGTGATCAGCCTTTTGAAGCTGGAGCATCTTCTCAACAGTGGCACCTCCATGTTTGTCATGAAAGATTAAATGCATCCTGTTAAAACGTAAATTTGGTTTTAGTCACTTAATCCTTCCCTGGAGTCAGATTCCTGGAGTCCTGGAGTGCTCTGGAAAAATCGATCCTCTTCCAAACAGATTAAATAAGGATATTATTGGGGTTTAAGACTCCTTTCTTTCCTAAGATAAAAGGTGGAAGAAAAGGTCCATCTGGTTTGGACTGAAGGAGGCAAAAGCAATTAGATTCCTTTCTCATTAACCACTGTTGCTTAGTAAGATGAGGGCTCATCTTCCTGTTTATACACACTGGTCTGTGGTTTGGCCAGACAAGTGTGGGAGAAATTTTCAGCACAGAATACATCCCCATCTGCTGCTTTTCTCTGGCTGGTACAACCAAGAAAGACCCAGAATCTGGACCTCCTTGGTTCAATGCTTTTCTGAAAAATGTGCTCCTTGCAGCTCATGATCCTGCAGCCTCCAGGAATTCATCTGTCAAGATGATGGTCTTTGATGGCAATAACCCTGGGGTCACAATGGTGCCCAGTGCTCTGGGGAAATGGTGTGTCAATTCCATTTGCTTTAATTCAACAACTATCAGAAAGACCTTGGTAGATTAGACATTAGATATCAGTGTTAGAAAATCCTGCAGAGGTCATGATCTCCAATTCCTTCCCTATGAATTATCCCCTGTATACCTCCCCAAAACGACAGCCCAGTTTCTCTGCAAGTACCACCAATGACACCAATTCACTACTACCCAAGACAAGTTATTCCAAGGTTGGGCAGAAAATCGTAACTCCTAATGAGCCAAAGTGGAACCACTTTTCCCACTGGCCTTAGTTCTGGCCTCTGGAAAGATATGACCCTTTAGGTACTGGTATTTGAAGAAAAGTCTCATATCCTACTTCTCAGTGTTAAATCTCCAAGCTTGTATTAGACAGGGCTGGGTTATACTGCAGTATAAATCACATATACTGCAGCCCAAATCACATTGCCTTGAAACAATAAAAGTTTATCTCCTGTTCATGCAAAGTCCAAAGAGCAACTATTTTCCGGCAAGTCTTTTTCCCAAGTGATGGCAGTGATTCAGGATTTGTTCATCAAGAGGTTCCCTCATCTCAGGGTCTTCCGCTTCCATCCACAGAGGCAGGGGAAGTAGCACAAAAAGAATCTCACAGGGTGGTTATGGCCAAGTCTGGAAGCAGTTGGTATCCTTGCTACTCTCGTTCTATTGGCCAGATCCCAGTCACATGGCCCCAACCTAACTACAAGGGAGGCTGGGAAATGTAGCTTTCCTATGTACGCAGGAAGAGGAAGCAGAATTAGTGAGCATCCAGCCAGCCTCTGACATACAGATCTTCAAGCCACCTCCACTTAGGGTTTGAGCATTCACCTTCTTGTACCTCATCTGAACAATGCCCACTTCTTCAATTGTGGTGCTTGGACCTGAAGTGAGACAGTCTGTCCAACCTGTGCTGGGGAGAAAGGGACCATTTACCTCACTGTGCTTCTACTGACGTAATGGCCTTCCTGGCAAGCACATCACATCACTGACATATACTGAGTTTATGTGAATTGTTGTTAAGCCACACCTCCGTCCTGCCTAGAGCAGTGGTCTTTTGAATCTGAGAGTTAGACTCTGTGGAGACAGTGGAACCCACATGGAATGGGCAGAAAGTAGTAGAATGCAGAGGGTTGGACTAAGGTGGGGCTGGCGGTCAGCAGGGCCTGTGCAATGAAAGGCAGGAAATGACCTCAGAGGATTGCCTTGCCCAGCTGAGCGACGAGGGGGGCACTTGGCCAGAGGATATCCGGGGGCTAAGGAGCCCTGACCCCCTTCCTGGCTCGCTTAACTTCTAATCCCACCTGCAGGGTCTGTGGGGCAGGTGCACCTTGATGTGCCCAAGGTCTCCAGCCTGCCCTTGAACACCCACAGAGCATCCCAGTTACTGCTTACCAGGATCCTCTCTCAATATTCCTAGAAATGCCCAGGAATGCTCACACACCTCAGGAATCCATCCTGGTGGACACCTCAGCCCATCTCTCACCCTGGGCCTCCCCACTATTCCTGTAGGTCACCTCTTGTCCCCCTGTAACCAGTTTCTCGAGGTCAGAGCCATGCCTACAATGCCGCCTCAGATGTGGACACAGGCCTTCCCCAAAAGACAGCCAAGACTAGAGTGAACTTGAGCAAAACTTTACTAAAGGCCTAAGTGGGAATCATATTGTAGACAGAAAAGCATAAAACTGGATCCTAGAACTCAGAGCTCCAGTGGTCCCTGGGCTGGATCCTGCTAAGGGATCTTCTCCTGGCCCTTTCTTGCACCTTAGCCCCTTCCGCAGGGCCACAGGACTGTCTCTCCCTGCAGGGGGACCTTTGAATGCTTTGCTCCAGAACTAGGACCTGTACTCTCAGCTTTCTTTGGGCTCCACCCAGGTCTTAGCCTCTTTCCCAAATGACTTAAATCTCTCCCCATAAACTTCTGTCCACAGGGAAGATAACCTATTACAGTTATCTTCAGTAACTGAAGCCTATTACAGTCAGGCTTCAAACTTCTTCATGCCAGAATAGAATTCTGCTATTACTACTGCAAAACCAAAGGCCCATTAGTGTGTATTCCCCAAAAATATGAGTCAGAAAAGTCCTGGGAGCCTTAGCAGATGATGTTTCATCTCTCTCTAGCCATCAAGATTTCAGCAATGCCAGGATGCACTCTCAATCAGAGGCCCCCATTACATGGAGCTCTGCAGACCCAAATCAGGGACACAAATTGTAACTGGAGGAGACCTGGTCAGTGAGGCTTAGAGCTGAGGTGGGTTCACCGATCTGTGAGACGTCACAAATGGAGAAGGACGGTGAGCACGTTACAGTGGTCCTGATGTCACACCAGCAGGAGCACAGACACGTAGGTGGGACTCCCCACCAGAATGACAAAGGGATGTCAGGAGAGCACCCACCCCAGCTGCTTCTGGCCAAAGGCTTCACCACACTGGGTGTAGGGAGCATTGGAAGTTAACCCCAGATCATTGAACTACACACTTAGGTTTTGCTGTAGGGTGTACAATTTAATTTCTATAGTATGTGTTCCACGCTTTAAAATGTATGCCCCTAAAAGAATCAAACTTGACATGCTTAAGGAAATAAAACAGGCACAATAAACATTTGGGGCCATAGCTGGGAAGCAGGACTACTATTTCTGAACTCAGGTCCAGCTGCTCAAAAATCAATACTCGAGAGACAAGTGTTGGTAGAAATAGAAAACATTGCTTTTAATCAGAAAGCCTGCAATCTGGTGAGAAGGTGGACTAGTGTCCCCAAAACCAGTACCAAAAATTCTGCTTGGTCTTGAAAGTTTTTTTTTTTTTTTGCGGTACGCAGGCCTCTTACTGCTGTGGCCTCTCCCATTGCGGAGCACAGGCTCCAGACGCGCAGGCTCAGCGGCCATGGCTCACGGGCCCAGCCGCTCTGCAGCATGTGGGATCTTCCTGGACCGGGGCATGAACCCGTGTCCCCTGCATCGTCAGGCAGACTCTCAACCACTGTGCCACCAGGGAAGCCCTTGAAAGTTTTTAAAGGGAAAGGGGAAAGTCATCTCAGTTAATCATTGAGATAGGGGATCAAACTCATTGACATCTCCCACTGCATGAAAGGCTCGCTGACTCCTTGTGATCTTTCTTTAGATGCTACCTCGTTCACATAGTTTGTTCTTGAGATCACTGAAGGGGAAGCTAGAGAAGAGATCTGGTCGTCTGTTAATTATCCTTCATTTTTACTTCTTTGATCTACAGAAAGAACCAACATCTTAGGCATGGTATTGTGTGAGCAAAAGATTTGAAAGGTGTGCTTGGGCCAGAGATGAGTAGAGCATGGGGGTTTAAGCCTGGTTTAAAGTTAGTTACAATATAATTTTGCTAAAGTGCAAGACAAAAGCTCTTTCCTGCCAAAAACTGCTTACATTACCCCATCTAGATGATCCAGCACAAGATACCGTACTGGTTCAGTACGTGAATGTAACGGGGACGTGGTCAGTGATTCCGCTTCGGATTTTGTCGGGGAATGTACAGTGGGAAATTGTGAAGGAGATAAGGGCAAACCGATAAGCTGTCCAAGAGGACTCTGTGAGCGATCTAAGCCCTGGAAGGTCGTGACCCACCCCCGGGCTCCGGGAATGTGGCTGCCCTTCTATGCAAGGAGGGCAGAGTCTGGCTCTGGAGTGGGGGGTGAGCAGATGGGACGGAGGTGGGAGAGATGTCAGGCTCTGCGGCGGGGGATCAGGATGTAAGGGGGTAAGGGAGGGGGAGGGGCACAGGGGAAGTGATGGAGACAAATGTAAGGATGGAGGTAATTCTTTTGCCTAAATAAACAGAATGTTGTTTGAAAAAGAGAGCATTTCAAAAGTATAAATATTTTGTTGGTGGTGGTGATGAGTAAACCTTTAGTGAAGCCCCAGAGCTTCGTAATATACACTACACACTTGTACATTTTGCTGTTTCTTAATTAGCCTGGGGGATTATTCAGGACCCTCTGTGTCTGCCTGGAAGTTCATTGCTCACTGGCGTCCCCATTAGTGATTGGTCAGAAGACTCTCAGAGCAGACCGCGTGGGTGGCCTGAAGAAGCCAGGGTGAGGAGGTTGAAATCAATGCCTCCTGGCATTTAGTAATAAAAGCCAAAACTAGGGACCCCAGAGGACTGTTTTCCTCGGTCCACATCACCTGCATTACCCGCCGCCCTGAACCCCAACCCAGGAGGTGGGCACGCCGTGACCCAGGCCATTGTGGAGCACGTTGCTCACCCAGGGCCAGTGTTTATTTGCAAGGTTGTTGTACAAGAAAGCCAGGGCCCTCAGGGAACTCCTCCCTAGAGCCGTCTAGTACGCACCCCCCATGCCTGTAATGTGCATGGTCACCCTTGCTCCATGGTGACATCTACCAGCTTCTGGATCATCTGGGCGTGAGTGCCATGGAAGGGCGGCCCGTCCACCTCCATGCCTAGGGTGCCCGAGACTCCGCTCCGGACTCCATGCTGCACCAGGATGCCCAACATTTTTTCTTCCTGGAAAGAAATGGGGCAGAGATAGAAGCAGTGGAGGGGGAGGAAAAAGAAAGAAATACATACATTTATAAGTGGAAAAAGAACGTTTGACTTGACATAGTCTCTTTTTAAAAAATAAAATGTTGTTTAAAAATACTAACGCCACTGGAAGACTCATAGTGAAAAATAACAATGTCCTACATCACACCTCATGGACTCCCCAGTCCACTCCCCAGAAGCTGCTACTTTGAACAGTTTGGGCTGTTTCTTCATGTAACTATATAGTATGTTTTTTATGGAAATCTGCATTTTCTTAACAGATGCTAAAGATTCACTTCTGCAGGGGCAGCTTGGCTGCTTCCTGCCAACTTCACCCTGCCCAGCTCTGCATTATCTGCCAATAGCCTTTGTGCCAGGAAGGCCCCTGGTCCTCCTGAGAGTTCCTCCTCGCTATTAGCCTCTGTTAGCCCTGCTTCAGTCACCTTCTAGACTTTACCTGGTGCGGTTGTGGGAGAATCTGGAGAGAGCAGAGCCACGGAGAAAATGCAACCCTACCCTGGGCCCAGCAGGCAGAGTGGTTTAGAATCAGACAGATCTGACTTGGGTCTTTCCTGGCAGGTGTGTTAACCTCTCTGTGCCTCAGTGTCCCCAGCTGTATAATGGGGAGGTGGATGAGAATAACAATGCCTCCTTAGAAGGTTGTTGTGAGGATTAAATGAGAAAATGCAGGACTTCCCTGGTGGTCCAGTGGGTAAGGCTCCGCACTCCCAATGCAGAGGGCCTGGGTTCAATCCCAGAACTAGATCCCGCATGCATGCTGCAACTAAGAGTTCACATGCCACAACTAAGACGTCCACATGCCGCAACTAAGAAGACTACATGCCGCAACTAAGAGCCCGCATGACGCAACTAAAGATCCCGCATGCCGCAACTAAGACACGGCGCAGGCAAAATTAATTAATTATTTTTTTTTTTAAAAAGAGAAAATGCAAGTAAAGCACCTAGCACGGTCCTTGGCACACAGTAGGTGCTCATGAAATGAGGTGGATTATTATTGGCAGGGCTGGGTCCCCTGGTCTTTAGCCCAGAGCTTTCTTCCTTTGACTTGTTGATTTTTTTTAAAAGTGATCTGATTTGCTTTCTTCCATCTCCCTCCAAAAACAAGGTGCCAAAGAACCACTTGTCTAAGCCACTAACGTGTCTGTCCCTTGTTGAGCAGCTCAGGTCCCCCTGAGGAAGGTGGGTCTTAGGTGAAGACACAGGAGAGAAGATGGTGCCCGAGGGGCAGAAGTCAAGCACAACCTCCTTCTCCTCCTCTACAAACAAAGGAAGGGGACAAAAGGATCTAGAGCAGGAGGATCAGGACAGACCAGAGAAAGGTTCTCAGCTTCCTGCTCAGGCATTTGCTCATTCATTCCATCACCCATTAAAGTTTTATTGAGCACCTGCTTTGTGCCAGGACCTGATCCAGGGATACAGTGGTGAATGTGACATGGTCCCTGCCCCCCACACTCCCGGGGGCGTCACATCCTAGATGACTGATCAGGCAGGAACAGTCCATGGGGATCACGGCACAGAGCAGGGGCCCCCAATCCCATTTATTGAAGTGGCTCAAGAAAGACTTTCTGGAGGAGGGGCAACTAGGAGCACAGGTGACAAGAGCAGGAGTGAACCAAGCCAGGGGCTACGGGGAGCACTCACGGAAAACTCTTCAAAACAAGGGAGACAGTGTTGGCAAATATCACCTAGGACCTGTCTCTACTCGCACCTGGCCTGAGAGCCTGCATTTCCACTCTTCCCTGGGGCCCAAGGTAGGAGGGAGGCCCGGAGCATTTCCAGGCAAGCCCTTTGTCCAAGAGCCCCTTCCCAGGGGTACCCAACCCAGAATGGCATCTTCCGTCAATTGTCTGGACTTTATTCTCCCATTTCTCCTCCATTGGGACATATTCTCTCTTTATGGGGCAAGACTCCTGGTACCACAGGGCCATTTCCCCCTAGCACACTGCCTGCCCCCACCATTCACATCCTTCTCGGTCCCAGCAGAGCCCTGGGGGTCCTCAGGGTGCACGAGATCAGTCAACAGCTTAGGAACTGGCTGGCACTCAGCCTCCAAGAGCCACAGGGACCAGCTGGGCCAACGGTGACTGCCTGCAAATTCCCAGGAATCCCTAAATGACCAGACCATCTTCAAGGAGGCCCCACCAAGAGGAGGTGGTGGGGCGGGGAGGAGAACTGACCAGGGAGTGGCTGGAGACAGGGTCTGGGGGCTGCCACACCAGTCCAGGCTGAGACGGTGGGGCAGGAGGAGAGGGACAGAGGCCTGAAGTGGGCAGTGGGGGCAGGGCCTGGGGCCTGGTTCATTGTGGATGTGGAAAGAGGCCCCAGGATGACTTCTGGGTGTTGAGGCTGAGTGTGTGGGTGGTCACCATTGCTTCATGCTTGGAGCATAATGGGCTGATTTTCAGGTGATGCTGCTGTTCAGAGTGGGGTGGGAGAAAGGGGCCTCCTGGGAAGTTGGAACTGTTCTGCATTGTGATCTTGGTGGTGGCTGCATGGATGTGTACGTGTATAAAACTTCACCCGCTGTACGCTGAAGCTTATGTGCTTTACTCTGTTAGTTATACCTCAATTTAAAAAATATAAAGAAAGTGGAGTGGGGTGAAAGTGCTGGAAGAGAATGGTAGCCAGGATGAGGCCAGAAGTCATGTTCCTGCCTCTCTGTATCATCCATCCAACCATTATCCATGATCTATCGGGCTATTCATTCATCCATCCAGCTAGCCAGCCTACCAGCAGTCTGTTCATCCCTCCATCCATCCATCCATCCTTAGTCCCTCCTGTAAGGTGTCATCAATCAGCTCTTGCCTCCTGATAAGCTCTGGGAAATGTCCTCCAACAATTTGTTTTGCCCTCAAGTAAAACCCCTGGGGCACAGCCAAGGACCAGAGTGGGCAGGGTGTGCCCTGGATGGTGGTGGCCACCTTCCCTGGGCTCCTCAGCATGGTGCCCACTCCTGCTACAGTCATGAGCACATCCCCTGAATATGAGAGGCCCTTCTTATAAGCAACACACAGAGCAGAGATGAGGGACATTCCTCCGCTCCTAACCAGCCAAACTTCACCAAAACTCAGGCCACAGCTCTGTCTGGCATCTCTTGATGACCCAGGGGTCTCCATGGAGCGACCCACTGAACTCCAGTAGGACGACTCTAGTTATCCCCTGCACAACACACTGCCTCATGTCTCTGCACTTTCACTTCCATGAGGCCTGCTGTCTGGAAGGTCCTTCCCACCCTTTCTCACCTGGCTCCTTATATCCTACTCGTCCTCCAAGACCCAGTTCAGTGCCACCTCTTCCAGGCAGCCTTCCTTGAGCTCTCTGAACGAGCCAAGCACCTGTTCTCTGTGTCCCCACAAGCAGTGTGCACAGTTCTAGCCCAGCTCCTGAAATTACCTCCCCCGTGGACCCTGGGTTCTTTACCCCTCACTATCTCCCAGAACAAGCGGAGGGGCTATACAAAAATGTGTTTGTAATTTTGGTTTAATGATGTTCCCTTTTATTTTCTTTGTAAGGGTGGTACATTATTAATATATTTATGAAGACTGGGTTGGAGATGTGGAAGGAGAATTTCCATCCCCAGAGGGTAAGCGTGAGGCTGCGTGAACTTGTTTGGCTGGGCTCAGCCTTTTGTGTCTGCATGAATCAGGAATCATGTGTGAGGCGGCCCTCTGAGTGGTTTTTTCCAATTCAGATCCAGGAAGTGTAAAGAAAGCATAGAAGGCTGTCTGGGCCCCTTTAGGGCAGACCATTTCCCCTGAAAATGTCGCTTTAGCTGCGCGACTCCCCCTTTCCCCTCCTCTCCTGCGCCCTGGCATTGCCAGAAACTAGGAAACTACTGAGCCACATCAGGAAGAGCTCAGAGTATGGAGTCAGAGAGCCTAGACTCAGCTCTGCTCTTAGCTGTGTGGCTTTGGGCAAGCCGCCTTCCCTCTCAGAGCCTCAGCCCCCTCCTCTGTAAAGCGGGGATAACAAACCCATCCGGGGAGGTGTTGGAGAGAAATGGGGGCGGGTGCAGGAGGGAGACAGACACAGAGGCAGAAGGAAAAAGGGAGCAGACAGGGTGCAAGACAATGTAAAAGAAGGACAGGAAGGAGGCGGGAGGGGCTCTGGATGCAGATGCTTCGCACAAGCGAGGGGCCCCAGGACCTCAGCTGCTGGCGGGCTGGGGGACCTGCAACAGCACCAGCCCCATCTCAGCTGCTGTCTCCAGGCTCAACGCTCAGGAACCTTCCTGTCTCCTGGATCGCCTTCCCATCTCCCCACACCAGCTTCTGCCACGACGCCGAGAACCCACCCTCTAGTCCAGGGTCTCAAATGTGGTCCCCGCAGCAGCAGCAGCAGCAATATTGCCTGAGAACTTGTCAGAGATGCAGATTCTCTAACCCATCTCAGACCTACTGAATCAGGAACCCTGGGGTGGGCCCCACTGTGTGCTTTAAGATGTCCCTGAGGTGATTCCTGCTGTCTGGAAGGTCCTTTAGATGCCTCTAAACTTGGAAGACTCACTGCTTTAATAAAGCACGGCATTCATTCATTCATTCATACAATCATTCATTCAACAAGGATTTACCAAGCACTGGGTTTCCCTCCACTAGTTGCTGGGAAAGAAGATACGAAAGACCTGGTTCCTGATTTCCAGGAGGTTTTTTCTGTTTTGTTTTTTCCTCATTTAGCCATCTATGCCTTTGGGGGGGAATAAGACTGGGGCAGCCTTAAGTTGCATGAGACTGTTTGGACTGTCTGGGAGTGACCTTGTGGTCAGCCTGACGGAACTCGAGAAACCTCTCCCCCGACCCTGACCCGATCCCTGTGTCCGAGAGCTCCCTCCTCGCAGGCTTGGGCAGTCGCTCTGAGGAGAACAAGCTCTTCCTCACCTTGAACCAGACCCTCTGCCTTCTGGTCTGCTTTTGTCTCTCACGCGGCCGAGGAGGGTATCTGTGCCCCTCCCCCAGGAAGCTGTTGAGATCTCAGGCCCCCCCAAATCCTCTCTCCAGCAGGCCAAACACCCCAGCTCCCTCTGCTGTTCTCCAGGTGTCCCCAGCCCTCCCACCCTCCTGCCTGCCTGCCCTCAGGCGAAGCTGTCCGCTCACAGGTGAAGTCACCCGTGACCTGGGATTTAGATGTAAAGTCTGGGCTTTGGCCCCAATTTCCTGTGACCCAGTTACTCTGGAGAATTCCCCTAGAAGGTGCCTGGTAGAGACTGACGTGCCACCAGCTTCTCTCCGGGGTGGGCGGGTCCCAGCTCTGCGAGGGGCACCCGCTGGGGAGGGGGCTTGAGGCTGGAATCGGTGTCACGAGAGCCGTGGGAACTGAGGCCTGAGGTAGGAACAGCCGAGTCTCCAGGGGCCCATCTCGCTGCCCGGGGTCCAGGACCGGGAGCAGGATGCTGGAACCACTTAGAGGGCTGGCTGGCCTTCTCTCTTTTTGTTTTCCCTGCACGTATATGTGAGTTCACGTAAGTCAGCCATGCGTGTGCACGTGTGTGTGTGTGTGTACGTGTGCGTGTGTGTCCTGACTCTGCACTGGTCTATGGGGAACGCCTGGAACTGCACACAGCCCTTCACAGTTGGCTCTGCAGTCAGAGGAGCTCACTCAAAAGCCACCCAGTGGGACCCCGGTTCCTGGCTCAAAGCCCTCGCGTGGCTCCCTGTTACGTCTCAGGTAGAAGCCTCAGTCAGGAGTCGTGGTTTGCTTGGATCTGGCTAATGTGACCTCCCTCTGCCAGGGGTTCTTTTTTTTTTTTTTTTTGCAGTATGCAGGCCTCTCACTGCTGTGGCCTCTCCCGTTGCGGAGCACAGGCTCCGGACGCTCAGGCTCAGTGGCCATGGCTCACAGGCCCAGCCGCTCCACGGCATGTGGGATCTTCCCGGACCGGGGCACGAACCTGTGTCCCCTGCATCGTGCAGGCGGACTCTCAACCACTGCGCCACCAGGGAAGCCCTGCCAGGGGTTCTTAATGGCCCCAGACTACTTGGAGACTCTGACGAAACAAGGGATTCTTGCCCAGGAAAATCCATGTATGAAACAATTTTGCAAACTGTTTCGGAGGACTTGCAGGCCCCCTCTTTGGGGACACTGGGGTCTAGAGCCCTCCTCTGCGCCTATTACACCCTGGCTTGCTGCCGCCAACCTCAAGAGCAGTCTCCCCAAACCAGCACTATGCTGGTCCCCATCTCCCAGCTTTTGCTCCCGCCGTTCCTCCTGCCCAGATGCCTCCCCTTCCACTGGGTTTATCCTTCCCAGCCTTCAGCCCACCGGGCCCTCTTCCCACCTTGGGCCCTCACACCTTAGCACCGTGTAGGATGGCTGACGGTGCCAGCGGAGGTTTCAGTGCCCTTGCCGGGTTGTAAACTCCTTGGAGGGAGATGCTAAGGACACCTACAGCTACCGCTATGAAGTGCCTACCACGGGTCAGGTATTCCGTTCTTCCAAGAATGCTGACGGCCCCTATTTCACAGAGGAAGAAAACGAGGTTCAGAGAGGTTAAGCAACCTGCCTAAAGTCAAATTAGAAGGAAAATGGTCATTTATATGAGATCCGTCATAATGATTTAGAGTCACTAGTAGGTCAAAGTCCAGTCCAGTGGTTGCCTGATGGGAAACCTTTTTTTTTTTTTTTTTTTTTTTGTGGCACGCGGGCCTCTCACTGTTGTGGCCTCTCCCGTTGCGGAGCACAGGCTCCAGACACGCAGGATCAGCGACCATGGCTCACGGGCCCAGCCGCTCTGAGGCATGTGGGATCTTCCCGGACCGGGGCACGAACCAGTGTCCCCTGCATCGGCAGGCGGGCTCCCAACCACTGCGCCACCAGGGAAGCCCTGATGGGAAACCTTTGGTTTTTTTTTAAGAAGGTGTTGGGGGTAGGAGTTTATTAATTAATTAATTTATTTTTGCTGTGTTGGGTCTTTGTTTCTGTGCAAGGGCTTTCTCTAGTTGTGGCAAGCGGGGGCCACTCTTCATCACGGTGCGCGGGCCTCTCACTATCGTGGCCTCTCTTGTTGCGGAGCACAGGCTCCAGACGCGCAGGCTCAGTAGTTGTGGCTCATGGGCCTAGTTGCTCCGCGGCATGTGGGATCCTCCCAGACCAGGGCTCGAACCCGTGTCCCCTGCATTAGCAGGCAGATTCTCAACCACTGCGCCACCAGGGAAGCCCGGGAGACCTTTGTTTTAAGGCAGGCTCTGCCTCTGGCTTCTGATGGGCAGCAGTGGTGCTGGCCCCTGGCTTATGGATTGAAATACCGTGTCTACTCCTCATCCGGGGAAAAGGTGCATCCATGAGAGTTGCCTGCTGGGCTATGTGACCTTAGTGATGGATGGGAGGGCCTGAGTCCAGTTCTGTTCTCCAGGTGCTCTGAAGGGCCCAACTGCCTTCCTCAGATAACGTCTGTGGACCTCACATGAGTTCACGATGTACAGCACACAGGCCAAGGCATAACCTCCCCAGTTAGAAACGCCTGGAACAAAAAAAAAAAGATTCCATCATAGGATCGCAAAAGTCATGTCATTTGCCTGGGAGGAAGAAATTTTCCTCTGCTCTTCTAGGTTCCTCTGGCTGGTCTAACAGTTAAATTGACATGAGACAGATTAACAGGAGAAAGTCAAACAAAAGTTTAATAACACGTATACACAGGAGAAACCCAGGAGAACAGAGAAACTCACCAAAATGGCTGAAGCCCTCACCTTAAATACCATCTTCAGCTAAAGAAAAAAGGATTTTAGGGGCATTGGTTTGGGACCAAACCAGTAATCAAAGACCTAATAAAAACAACATAGGAAATTATTTTGATAAAACATAAAATCCCTTCTTTATAGGCAGACTAATCAAAGGTAAAGAAAAACATTTTATAAATTATCAAGAGCAGACTTTTGTCTTCTTAACACAGAGAGAAAACAAGATTCTAATTTTGTATCAGCTTACTTTTAATATTAAAATTCATTCACTCAATTGAATATATTCTAATCTTTGCCAGTCCTGACCACACACAAAACTCTTTTCTCAGAGTTCCTGTTCCATAAACCTTCTACAAATCCTTTTTTTTTTTTCACATTCAAACTTTGTCCTATGCTTTTCCTGTTTTTTTCAACTTTTTTTGTGTGTGTGGTACGCGGGCCTCTCACTGTCGTGGCCTCTCCCGTTACAGAGCACAGGCTCAGGACACACTGGCTCAGCGGCCATGGCTCACGGGCCTAGCCGCTCCGCGGCATGTGGGATCTTCCCGGACTGGGGCATGAACCTGTGTCCCCTGCATCGGCAGGCGGACTCTCAACCACTGCGCCACCAGAGAAGCCCTTTTTTAACTTTTTACTTTATTTTCCCTTAACAAAATGCATTCCCATTCCTTATACCTTTTAAAAATTTTCCTTACATATGAAGATGTTTTCCTTATTTATTTTAGTAGTTTTATGGTATATTAATTAGAATTCTTAACCCTTAGAAAACTTAATTTCTAGTGAAAACTAAGAAGTAAGCAATTGTGAACTCTTTGTTATGCCAGTATTTTTTTAATACATTTCATAATGTATAATGTATAATAGACCCAAACATCTTTAGGGTTTTTTTTTGTCATAAGAAGACAAAAGTAGGTAAACTTAGACTTGTTTAGCAATTAATATTTCAGTATTTTATCTTATTTGGAAATGATCTAGACATTCAATGAATTCCCATTATTTAACTTAACTTAGAAAAACTCTAAAGTTTTAAATTACCAAAAGATTTTCGAAGTTATTTTCAAGTCTTATCCCATTTATATCAATATTTATCTAAATCATTTGTTCCCAAAAATTACGTTTAGAGTACTCATGAAAACTTCATGAGACATTAAAGTCAACTATCATCCCAAGCTATTCCTCCTGCTGATAAACTTCGTAACAGACATAACGTGAACTTATTTGACTAGTAAACCCAGGTAGAATAAAGGTTTTATATTTAATGCTGATAATTCTAAAGACATGCTTATTTTAATTAAAGCAGTAACTTTTTCTTTTTTTTTTTTTTGTTGGGGGTAGGAGTTTATTAATTAATTAATTTATTTTTGCTGTGTTGGGTCTTCGTTTCTGTGCAAGGGCTTTCTCTAGTTGTGGCAAGCGGGGGCCACTCTTCATCACGGTGCGCGGGCCTCTCACTATCGCGGCCTCTCTTGTTGCGGAGCACAGGCTCCAGACACGCAGGCTCAGTAGTTGTGGCTCATGGGCCTAGTTGCTCCGCAGCATGTGGGATCCTCCCAGACCAGGGCTTGAACCCGTGTCCCCTGCATTAGCAGGCAGATTCTCAACCACTGCGCCACCAGGGAAGCCCATTAAAGAAGTAACTTTAAATTTGCTTTTATTTACTAAAGGTTAATCTTAGATCATGTGAAGTCGAAAAATATTTGTGTTAGTCTGTTATATTTAGAAATATTTAATTCAAAAGTGCTTACTTTTAAGCCAATTAGAGTTCTTCTACAAGTTACTTTTGGCAATACCATCAGAAGGTAGAAAAATACCCTATCTATAACATGCATGCATAGATATACAGACAAGACACAACCAGAGACCTCATAGCTTTCATTTTAAGACTTTAGTCATGAATCAGGTATAACAGTATAAAACTCACTAGTTCTTAAACATCAGTTGCAGTAAGTTAAGTTTATCCACTCAGATGGCAAAGGCTTTTTCCTATACGTGGAAAAGACTTTTAAGATTTGTATCTGTCCTTGACAAATAATATTAATTAAAGAAGCTGTGAATTAGATTTTTGGTGAGGGAGCACTTCCAGCAGTTAGTAATTTTTTTTTGGCTGCATGGGGTCTTCGTTGCTACGCTCGGGCTTTCTCTAGTAGAGGTGAGCGGGCTTTCTCTAGTTGAGGCAAGCAGGGGCTACTCTTCGTCGTGGTGCACAGGCTTCTCATTGTGGTGGCTTCTCTTGTTGTGGAGCATGGGACTTAGAGCACGCGGGCTTCAGTAGTTCTGGCGCAGAGGCTCAGTAGTTTTGGCGCACAGGCTTAGTTGCTCCGCGGCATGTGGGATCTTCCCGGACCAGGGCTCAAACCCATGTGCCCTGCACTGGCATGCGGATTCTTAACCACTGTGCCACCAGGGAAGTCCAGTTAGTACTTTTGAAAAGGTCTTTTTCCCTTTTTTTCCCCCAGGTTCTACTGATTGATTCCCCAGGCTCAGTCTCAGGTGACTGTGGGCTGTGCTTACATTTCTGATTTTGTAGAGATTTACAAGACAAAGACAGTTGCTTTCAATTCCACAAAGAACTGGGCTACTGCCTAAATAATATCAAAAGGCTGATCTGCTCATCCAACTCTATTTTCTTTAATTTGCTTCTTTATATCAGGGAGAAGATTTCCAATTAAAATGGAAATCAAAAGATTTCTATGTTTTAGAACTTCAGAGATCAATGCATCATGCCTTCAAAAAGTCTGCACAAGGTATTCAATAAAGGCCCTCTTTATGAGTGCTCAAGTCAACCCCAGACCAATTCACCCAAGGGGCAAAAAGCCTCCACCATTGCTCCTATCAGGCCCCAGTATCAGTCCCCAGTTTTCATCTCACATTGTGTGGGCTCAGGCAACCCTACTGACTCTCATCAGCATGTCTAATTAACATTGCCCAAAGGGGGGATTTATGTGCCCTGTCTTACAATACCAAGCAGTGGAAACATTTCCCAGGGAGATGCAATATCTACCCCGACAATACAATCAGGCAAAAGAGACATAACCACCTGACATAAAGCCCATTCAAACATTGCAGTTTTCTTACAAGCTTTCACCTCAGTTTCATCAACTCTTATACCTTTGACCATAGCCTCCATTAGGACCCCATCAATAAGTCTCAGTCTTGCAATACTGGGTAGGAGAAGTGTTCCTGGCCAGACATGACATCCATTCCCATAAAGCATTCCAGCAACGCTGTTTAACCTCTTCATATAACACCCACTCAAACATTCCGACTTTTATAATCTTATCAACTCTTGTACTTTTTACTTTTCTCAATCTTGTTGTAGCCCAAGTCAGGGTTCCACTAATGGGTTTTGGTACCACAGGTTGTGAGGGTCTGGCATCAAGGAGTTCCAGAAACTTCTCTCCATCCCCCTGCCATCTCCCCACTCTAGTGTAAAAGGCTTTGGGTCTGCAGTGAGGGGTTGAGCCAAGGGACCCAGGCCCTTTTGTCAATCTTTAACTCAATTAATCGACCTAACTCTTGCCCCAAGTGATTGTTGGTTAGGTTTCTCATTGTAATTTTTGCCTTCCAGTTTAAAAAATTTCTCCAAACTGGCGTAAGTAGAGTGGACTTGTTTGGGGCCCTTTAATGTTTTGGGGATCAAAAGGTGTCCCTTTGGCTCACCTAATCTTAGATAGTGCTGTATTAAAAATGTTTATTTTAATCCCATCAATGTCCATTTTACTTATCCCATTTCTTAATAGCCATCTGAAGATTTCCATCCTGCTGGGACAAGTCCCATGAGTCTTCTCTTTCTGATTCCTCTTTATGCTGCAACTTTCAATATTTGTTTTATTTACCTTCTTAATAACCCTTTAACAATTTCTACCTTTTTGGGAAGAGTACCTTGACTTTCCCCTTGGTTTCTTCCCATTCTCTTGTTAATTAACTGAATGCTTTTATTACCATCTGTAAGACCCATGAGGGGAAGCTGAGACACCAAATTTGATAAGGTTTCCCAAATCTTTTTTGTTTTGTTTTGTTTTTTAATTAAGGGAGTTCTTAGGGTTAGCCATTATATTTTTTTGTTTCCACCGTTTAATTTGGTCTTTCCACAGGTGCCAATAAAACAGCTGTTTACAATGAGAGTTCTCTAAAAAATTTACCAATTTAGAAGTTTTTCCAATTCAAAGGATCCATCATCTGCTATTGACGAATAGTATCTTAATAGCAACACAAACCAATAAGTCTTTTTATGCCTTAACTGTGGATGAAAGGGGCATCCCATAAGAATGTAAAGGACACAGCCCTAACAAGATCCAGAAATTTCACTCCCCAGAACAGTCTAAGAAAGTGGAGACTTTGCCATACGCGGGCCTCTCACTGTTGTGGCCTCTCCCATTGCGGAGCACAGGCTCCGGACGCGCAGGCTCAGCAGCCATGGCTCATGGGCCCAGCCGCTCCGCAGCATGTGGGATCTTCCCGGACCAGGGCACGAACCCGTGTCCCCTGCATCGGCAGGCAGACTCTCAACCACTGCGCCACCAGGGAAACCCCCAAAAGTGGAGACTTTTGTTGCATCACTAATAAAGCAACAAAGGTTGAACAACAAAGGCCCCTTATGGACTTGACCCTTTATGACAAACTCCCCTGAGAGCTGGCATGGCCACACAAAGAGACGCCAGTCAGAAGCCTGGGTTGTTACCTGGGCTTCTGACCAGTTGGCTACAGCTGCTTGGAATACCAGTCTATCTGACTGCAAAATGCATACCAGTATGTATAGCCTTCTGATGGCAGAGACCAGAGAGATTTTTCTCACTGGTCAGCAAACCAAGCTCTTCAGGATGTATAATAAGATGGAAGGAAAAAACTCATCCAGTTTTTTTTTTCTTATATGTACATTAACAGCTTTAAGCTAAGTCTTGGGTTTCTTGGAGCCAAACTAATACCTAAGAGGGATGTACTGTGGGGCTGAGGATTGTGAGGTATTTTACAGTGTACCTCGTGATACAGAAATTTTCTTGAGGTTGGTGGGTGACCTAGTATTGATCTAACCCATTCCATGACCGACTTAGCCTTTCACGAGTGCCTACTTGAGGTGGTGAGTGCCCTGAGGGCCCTCAAATCCTCAACCCTTGCCCACCAGTGGTGCAGCTGTGACTTCCAAGACATTCCTTAACAGTAGCTCTTATCTCATGAATATTAACTCACCAAGCGTAGTTTGCCTAAATAGATAGTGGTCTGGTGAGACTAGCAAACTCACCAGTCTGTGGGGCCAGCCTGGACAACAAGCTTAATGGACCTACGCCTGCGTCCTACCCTATGGAATTTCCTTCTTACGACAAGCAACACAATAGAGAGATAAAGAAAAACGATAACCATCTTGGGAGGAAAAGGATCAACAAATCAAGAGTACTCTGCCAGTTTTCAGAACAAGAGTCTCTGGGTCCAAGGAACTAACTCCATAAATATTTCTCCTGTTAATCTAACTGTAGAAAAGCAATAAAGGGCTCTTACCACTCTCACTTCCAATAGACCCTGCAAGCAGAGATCTGGGAGACTGACTGACAGGTAAGAACTCTTACCATCTGTGGCTTCTGTCAGTTGTCCCAGGATCTCTTAGCCGCAGCAGCTTCAGGGAGAGTAGTGTCCAGCCAGTAAAGGGAAATCCTGCTGATTATGACAACTGTCGGGGAGAAAGGAATTTTCCTCCATCTTTCTAGGTTCCTCTGGCTGGTATAAGAATTAAATTGACATGAGTTAGATAAACAGGAGAATATAAAACAGGAGTTTAATAACATGTATACGTGGGAGAGGCCCAGGAGAACCGAAAAATTCACCCAAATGGCCGAAGCCCTCATCTTAAACACCATCCTCAGCTAAAGACAAAAGAGGATGTTGGGGGTACTGGTTTGGGACTTCAAAGGGGAGGAAGGCAATGCACATGGAGATGGAAAAGCAAATGTTTGGCAAATAAATGTTTGCTGGGTCATGTAGAGACAACAGGACACGGGGTGGACTTTGATCTCTAGGCCATGCTGAGTGTCCCCCACTACACCTAGCCCGTATTCTCTGCAGATACCTCTGGTTATAGCTCTATTCTGGGAACAGGCCCTTTAACTAAATTCTTTATGTAGCTAAGGGGGAGCTAAAAAGAAAAACTTTCCGAGTCTTCTGTTTCTTAAAAATCATCCTCCCCTGTACACCTGAAACTAACACAACATTGTAAATCAAATATACTCCAATAAACATTTTTTAAAGATCATCCTAAATTAATCCTCAGGCCAAGGAGACAGATTTTTTTTTAACTTTTTTTTCTTTTTAATAGATTTATTTATGTATTTATTTTTGGCTGTATTGGCTCTTCGTTGCTGTCCGCGGGCTTTCTCTAGTTGCGGTGAGCGGGGGCTACTCTTTGTTGCGGTGCGCGGGTTTCTCATTGTGGTGGCTTCTCTTTGTTACTGAGCACGGGGTCTAGCTGTGTGGGCTTCAGTAGTTGTGGTTCATGGGCTCTAGAGCGCAGGCTCAGTAGTTGCAGCGCACGGTCTTAGTTGTTCTGCGGCATGTGGGATCTTCCCGGACCAGGGCTCAAAGCCGTGTCCCCTGCACTGGCAGGCGGATTCTTAACCACTGCACCACCAGGGAAGCCCCAAGGAGACAGATTTTGGGGTCACAAGTTTTGCTCCCCAACAGGTTCATCACCCTGCCTCTAAAAGCAGCAGAACTCAAAGAATGGTCCCAAGACCAGTGGTACCTGTAGTACCTGGGAACTTGTTAGAAACACTAGCCAGCCCAGGGCCAGCCTGGACGACTTTGGAAAGGCTTTCTCTAACCCTCAAAGAGACTCACTTTCTGGGTGAGGCCAGCAAAGCTTGGAAATAAGAGCCGCCATCTCCTTACTGATTCCAGAGCCCTTGATCTTTCTTGTCTTTGCTGAGCTGAAGGAGCAGACAAACTTCTCTGCTTTCAGGCCCCAGCAGCTCCCAACCCTAATTGGATGGGCCCCTTTCCATCCCTCTCAGCCCCAAACCACAGAATTTCATCTGAAACTCTCATTCCAGATAACAGCCCCTCTCTCCCCACTGCCAACTGGGATCACCTTTTCTCTTTGGGGAACGTCACCTGCTGCTAAAATCACATCAGTGACGCAGTTGGCCAAGCCCTTGAGATTTGTTCAATTATACAGAGAACCTACATTCTGGGTGGCAGATAAACTTGAGGAAATCTGAGGACTTCCAAAGAGATTCTCCAGAGGCTCCCTTCCACTGAGATCCAAGACCCCAGGATAAAGGGGACTAGTAAATAATAGACATGCCGACAGCAAGCAAGCTCGGCACACCTGAGGGGTAGGGTTTGTCTGGGTGTCCCAGCCGGAAAGCTAACCCAGGGTCGAGACCTGAGACATAAGATGTTGAACATCTTTTCATATCCTTACTTGCCACCTGTACGTCTTCTTTGGTGAGGTGTCTGTTCAGGTCTTTTGCCCATTTTTAAACTGGGCTGTTTATTTTATTATTAGTGAGTTTTAAGAGTTCTTTGTATATTTTGGGTAACAGTCTTTTATCAGAAACGTCTTTTGTAAATGTTTTCTTCAAGTCTATGCCTCGTCTTCTCATTCTCTTGACATTGTCTTCTGCAGAGCAGAAGTTTTACATTTCCTTCTTTCAGTTTTATTGAGATAGAATTGATATACAGCATTGTATAAGTTTAAGGTGTAAAACACAGTGATTTGACTCACAAAAATCATGAAATGATGACCACAAGTTTTGTGAGCATCCATCAACTCAAATCATCTCATATAGAAACAAAATTAAAGAAACAGAAAACAAGTTTTCCTCGTGATGAGAACTCTTAGGATTTACTGTCTTAACAACCTTCACTTATACAGCAGTGTTCATTATACTTATCATGTTGTACCTTACATCCCTAGTACTTATTTATCTTATAGCTGGGACTTTGTGCCTTTTGACCACTTTTATCCAATTCTCCCTCCCCCCACCCTTTTTCTCTGGTAACTACGAATCTGATCTCTTTTTCTGTCAGTTTGTTTGTTTGTTTTTGAAGTGTAATTGACCCACAACACTATGTTAGTTCCTGGTATACAACATAGAGATTCTGTATTTCTATACATTTCAAAATGGTCACCACTGGAAGTCTGGCTAATATCTGTCACCATACAAAGATATTATGTAATTATTGACTATATTCCTCAAACTGTACATTTCCTACCCATGACTCATTTATCTTGTAACTGGGAGTTTGTACTTCTTAATCTCCCTCAGCTATTTCTTTCCTCCCCAACCCACTGGCAATCACCTATTTGTTCTCTGTATCTATGACTCTGTTTCTGTTCAGATATGTGTGTTCATTTGTTTTGTTTTTTAGATTCCCCAAATAAGTGAAATCATACAGTATTTGTCCTTCTCTGTCTGACTTATTTCACTTAGCGTAATCCCCTTTCAGTCCATCTGTGTTGTTGCAAATGGAAAGATTCCATTCTTTTTTATGGCTGAGTAATATTCCATTATATATATATATATATACCACATCGTCTTTATCCATTCATCTATTGATGGGCATTTAGGTTGCTTCCATATCTTGACTATTGAAAATAATGCTGCAATGAACGTGGGGGGGGTGCATATACCTTGTCTAATTAGTGTTTTAATTTTCTTTAGATAAATACCCAGGAGTGGAATTGCTGGATTGTATGGTAGTTCTATTTTTAAGTTTTTGAGGAATCTCCATACTGTTTTCATAGTGGCTGCACCAATTTACATTACCACCAACAGTGTACGGGGTTCCCTTTTCTCCACATCCTCGCCAACACTTGTTGTCTGTTGTCTTTTGATAACAGCCACTCTAACGGGTATGAGATGATATCTCATTGTGGTTTTGATTTTCATTTCCCTGATTATTAGTGATGTTGAGCATTTTTCATGTGCCCGTTAGCCATCTGTATATCTTCTTTTGAAAAAAAATGTCTGTTCAGGTCCTCTGCCCATTTTTTAATCATGCTGTTTGTTTGGTTTTTTGATGTTGAGTCTTGTGAGTTCTTTGTATATTTTGGATATTAACCCCTTATCAAATATATCATTTACAAATATCTTCTCCCATTCAGTAGGTGGCCTTTTGCTGACAGTTTTCTTTTCTGTGTAAAAAATTTTTAGTTTGATATAGCCCTATTTATTTATTTTTGCTTTTGTTTCCCTTGCCTGAGGAGAGAGATGCAAAAAAAATATTGCTAAAACTAATGTCAAAGAATGTACTGGCTATGTTTTCTCCTAGAAATTTTTTGGTTTCAAGTCTTCCATTTAAGTCTTTAATCCATTTTGAGTTTATTTTTGTATATGGTATGAGAAAGTAGTCCAGTTTGATTGTTTTGCATGTACTTGTCCAGTTTTCCCAACACCATTTGTTGAAGAGGCTGTCTTTTTCCTATTGTATATTCTTGCCTCCTCTGTCATAGGTTAATGGACCATATAAGTGTGGGTTCATTTCTGAGCTCTCTATTCTGTTCCATTGATCTATGTGTCTGATTTTGTGCCAGTAACATACTGTTTTGATTACTGTAGCTTTGTAGTATAGTTTGGAGGGCTCTCCAAGATCAGCAAGTGGGTCTGATCCAGGCTCCTTTCAAATTGCTGCTTCTGCCCTGGGTCTCAGAGTGTGTGGTATTTTGTGTGCTCTCTTTATGAGCAGAGTCTCTGTTTCCTACAGCCCTCTGGCTCTCCTGAAAGAAAGCCCCATTGTCCTTCAAAGCCAAACATTCATAGGGTCTTCCCAGTGCAGGACCCCCAGGCTGGGGATCCCGAGGTGGGGCTCAGACCCCTTGATCCTTGGGGAGAAGCTCTGTAATTGTACTTATCCTCCCATTTGTGGGTTGTCTACTTGGGTATAGGTCTTGACTATACCACATCTTCACCTCCCTTCCCATCTCATTGTGGTTCTTTCTTTATATCCATAGTTGTAGAAGATCTTTTCTGCTAGTCTTCAGGTCGTTCTCACTGATAGTTGCTCTGTAAATAGTTGTAATTTAGGTGTAATTTAGGTGTAATTTTGGAGGAGGTGAGCTCAGGGTCTTCCTACTCTGCCATCTTGGCCACTCTCCAGAAGTTTTTAATTTTAATAAAGTCCAGCTTATCAATTCTTTCTTTCACAGATAACGCATTGGTGTTTTATCTAAAAAGTCATCACCAAAACTAAGGGTTTCTCCTATGTTATCTTCTAGGAGTTTTACAGTTTTGAATTTTACATTTAGGTCTGTGATCCATTTTGAATGAAATTTTGTGAAGGATGTCCAGTTGTTCCAGCACTATTTGTTGAAAAGACTACCTTTGCTCCTTTGTTAAAGATAATTTGACTTTATCTGTATGGGTCTATTTCTGGGCTCTCTATTCTGTTCAGTTGATCTATTTGTCTATTCTTTTGCCAATACCACACTGTCATGATTGCTGTAGATTTATAGTAAGCCTTGAAGCCAGGTAGTGTTAATCCTCCAACTTTTTCTTCTTCAAAATTGTGTTGGCTATTCTGAATCTTTTGTCTCTCCATATACACTTTAGAATAATTTTGTTGATATCCACAAAATAACTTCCTGGGGTTTTGATTTGGATTACATTGTGTCTATAGATCAAGTTGGGAAGAACAGACATCTTGACAATGTTGAGTCTTCCAATCCTTGAACAAGGAATATCTTTCAATTTACTTCTTTGATATCTTTCATCAGAGTTCTGCAGTTTTCTTCATCTAAATTTTGTACATATTTTGTTAGATTTATACCTAGGTATGTCACTTTTAATCAAATTTATGGGCACAGAGTTGTTCATGGCATTCTTTTATTACTCTTTTAATTTCCATGGCATCTGTAGTGATGTGCCCTCATTTATTTTTAGTAACTTGTGTCTTCTCTCTTTTTTTCTTAGTTAGCTTGGCTGGAGGCTTATCAATTTTGTTGATCTTTTCAAAGAACCAGCTTTTGGTTTTCTCAGTTTTCTCTATTGATTTCCTGTTTTCAGTTTCATTGATTTCTGCTTTAATTGATATTAGTTATTTCCTTCTTTGGATTTAATTTTCTCTTCATTTCTTAGTTTCCTAAGGTGAACACTTAGATTACTGATTTTAATATACACACTCGATATAATAAATTTCCTTGCTTTCACTGCATCCCACAAATTTTGATAAATTGTATTTTCATAGAGTTCAAAATATTTTAAAATTTCTCTTCAGATTTCTTCTTTGACTCATGTGTTATTTAGGAGAGTGTTGTTTAATCTCCAAGTATTTTGGGATTTTTCCAGCTATCTTTCTGTTACTGATTTCTAGTTTGATTCCATTGTGATCTGACAGCAGACATGTTATGACTTCTAGTCTTTAAAATTTGTTAAGGTGGTATTTATGGTCCAGAATGTAGTCTATCTTGGTGAATGTTCCATGTGAGCTTGAGAAGAATGCATAGGCTATTGTTGTTGGATGAAGTAGGGCATAAGATGTCCATTATATACAGTGGATTGATGGTGTTGCTGAGTTCAACTATGCCCTTACAGATTTTCCGCCTGCTGGATTTGTTCATTTCTGATAGAGCTGTGTTAAAGTCTCCAATTATAATAGTGGATTCATCTATTCTTCCTTGCAGTTCTATCAGTTTTTGCCTGACACTTTAGGAGTATGCACATTAAGAATTGTTACGTCCTCTTGGACTATTTACCCCTTTATCATTATGTAATGCCCCCTTTAACCCTGGTAACTTTCCTGAACTGTTCTGAAGTTTGCTCTGTCTGAAATTTATATAGCTACTCCTACTTTCTTTTGACTAGTGTTAACATGGTATATCTTTCTCCAAACCTTTACTGTTAATCTATACATTTCTTTATATTTAAAGTGGGTTTCTTGAGACAACCATATTTGGGTCTTGTTTTTTGATCCACTCTGACAATCTCTGTCTTTTAATTGGAATATTTAGACCATTGACGTTTAAGGTGATCATTGATATGGTTGGATTACTATCTACCATACTTGTTGCTATTTTCTATTTGTTGCCCTTGTTCTTTTTCCTATTTTGTCTTTCACATTTTTTCTGACTTTCATGGTTTCAATTGAACACTTTACATGATGCTATTTTCTCTCCTTTCTTAGCATATCAATGATACTTCTTTAAAAAAAATTTTTTTTTAGTGGTTGCCCTGGAGTTTGCAATATATGTTTACAATGAATCCAGGTCCACTTTCAAATAAGTACTTCACAGGTAGCTCAAGCATGTTATAATAACAAAATATTCCTAATTCTTCCCTCTCATCCCTTGTATCATTGCTGTCATTCATTTCATATATATATATATATATATATATATATATATATATATATATATGCCCATATATACACATAAGCACATATCATTGAACACATTGTTGCCATTATTATTTTGAACAAACTGTTATCCATTAGATCAATTAAGAATAAGAGAAATAAAAATTTTAATTTTAGCCTCATTTATTCATTCTCCAATGCTCTTCTTGTGTAGATCAAGTTTCTGACCAATATAATTCTCCTTCTCTCTGTAGAATTTCTCTTTTTTTTTTTTGTTTTAAATATTTATTTATTTATTTGGTTGTGCCAGGTCTTAGTTGAAGCAGGCGGGCTCCTTAGTTGTGGCACTCAAACTCTTAGTTGCGGCATGCATGTGGGATCTAGTTCCCTGACCAGGGATTGAACCCAGGCCCCCTGCATTGGGAGCACGGAGTCTTATCCACTGCACCACCAAGGAATTTCTTTTAACATTTCCTACAAGACAGGTCTACTAGCAACAAATTCCCCCAATGTTTGTTTGTCTGAGTAATTCTTTATTTCTCCTTCACTTATAAAGGAAAAGTTTCCAGGATACATAATTCTAGGTTGGTGATTTTTCTCTATCAACACTTTAAATATTTCCCTCCACTTTCTTCTTTTTTGTGTGGTTTCTGAGGAGAAGTTGGATATAATTCTTATCTTTGCTCCTCTATTGGTAAAGAGTTTTTTTCCTCCAGCTTCTTTCCACATATTTTCTTTATTGTTGATTTTCTGAAATTTGAACATATGTCTAGGTGTAGTTTTTTTGGCATTTATCCTGCTTGGTATTCTCTGAGTTTCCTGGATCTATTGTTCAGTGTCTGACATCAATTTGGGAGAAAATTCTCAGTCATTATTGCTTCAAATATTTCTTTTCTCTTTCTCCTTCTGGATTCCCATTACAAATAGGTTACAGCTCTGTAGTTATCCCACAATTCTTGGGATATTCTTTTCTGTTCCTTTCAGTCTTTTTTCTCTTATCTTTTTAGCCTAGGGAGTTTCCATTGTCATATCATCAAGGTCAGAGATTATTTTCTCAGCTATGCCTAATCTACTAATGGGCCCATCAAAGGCATTCTTCATTCTGTTACAAGTGTATTTTATCTCTAGCATTTCTGTTTGATTCTTTATTAGAGTTTCCATTTCTCTGCTTACATTATCCATCTGTTATTGCATGTTATCTACTTTTGGGTATTTCTCTCCCCTAGGTAAGTTAGGCTCTGTTAAAACCCTAGCAGGCTAGGTTCTGGTAAAATAGTTTCTTCTGAGGGCAGGCCTTGCTCAGAAGAACAGGTGCTCTGGTATATTTCAAAAATGGCTCACTTTCCCCTCCCCTACCTAAAGCATGAGGAGATTTTTCTCTAATATTCAGTGTGGACCTGGTAGAGCCTGTGAAGGTAAAGCTTGCAGAAGGGTGGGAGCCTCCTATGACTAGGTCCCCCTGGAGCTTCTAACTCTCAGACTTGTCCACACGAAGCTTCCAGCAACTTGTCCATTACAGTTCAGGTTTTCTTACCCAGGCACTGGTACCCTCAGAGATTTCTACTTATCTCCGGGGCTGTTTTTGACTTGGACGATGAAAAGAGAGAGGACCTTTCTCAGGTATCGGTCAAAATTCCTGAAACTTGTGACTAAGTCAAGGGAGGAAGGGTGGGGCTTGGAAGGACCCAGACACAGGAAAGGTTGGTCCTGATGGGAAGGCCAGCTGCAGGGAGGGGCAGGGCAGCCTGGGGCAGAGGTAAGTGAAAGGAGAGCGTGAAGCCTCCTGCATCCTCCAAAGTTTGCCAGATTGTTCTCTTCCTTTCCACTCCACAGGAGGTACAGTTAAAAGCAGAGATGACCCCTCTTCAGAGCACTGATCTAAAGTGGCCTGCCTGTCACTCTCTCTCATCTACCTGTAGCTCTTCTCACTGTTTAGTACCATCTGGCATATTTCTTTGTTAGGGCTCATGTCCATCTCCCAACACGAGAGCAGGCACTCCGTGGAGCAGGGCCCTTGTTGCTCCAGCCTCAGTACACAGAGCCATGTCTGGGCCACAGCAAATGTTTGTTGAATGACTGACTGAGAGGCCAGAGGCTAAGAACCAGGTCCCCTTCTTACCCTGGTGCCCTCTAGACTCCACTCATGGAGGAGATGAGTTTCTGGCTGGACAGGCTCCAAGCCAGGTCCCTCCCCCGGGGAGCCTTGCCTGATTGGCTGGCCGTCTGAGCACTCACCAGCGATGATGACTGCAAAGTCAGTTTCCACATCACAGGCAATGATGTCCCCATTTCGTATGTGCCTCTTCATGGCCTCCTTGACTTTGCCCATCCCAAGCTCGTTGCCTCCGTCACTGACCCCTGGAGGTAAGGGAACTGAGTCAGGGCAGAGGATCAGGCAAAATGTGGCGCGGTTATCGGGCAGAGCAGCCCCTTCACATGTGCCTCAGGGTGGGGAAAGCGGTTGGCTCTGGATACATTTTCACTCTACCAGGAGATGCTGGACTTCTTCAGGTATTCTAGAAACTTCTCCAGTTAAAAATGAGTCCAGGTTTGGAACTCAGCAGAGTGTGGCTGTGTCCACTCTTGGGTCACATTCTCCAGTCACAGATGGGGCGCCAGGTCCACGAGAGATGGTGACACCCAGGACTTCCTCTCCTTGCCAGTAGCTCCTGCTCAGGGAGGGGCCACAAGGCCCTGAGTCTCATTACTGTGACCAGACAGCATTCCATTGGCAGAAGGCAACGGGTATAGGTTGTTAAAGTCAATTCTGTAATTTAAAGCCTTCTGTTTCAAGTATGTGGAATGTATGTGTGTCATTTTAGTTAATTTTAATCTACACCAGATAGGCGCCTGGTTAATATGTGAAGCAGCATAATGAGGAATTCACACCCCAGGGATGGCCTGTTAGCATTTGAAAGTGACCACAGAATAAAGGCCAATCTGCTAGGCACCAGAAGGTTTGTTAATTATTCTAGCATAATAAATGCTAGAATAAATATGTTAGAATAAGTAAATGTCAGAAGTTTTCTTTTTTTTAAATTTAATTTTATTTATTTATTTTTGGCTATCTTGGGTCTTCGTTGCTGGGCGTGGGCTTTCTCTAGTTGTGGTGAGCGGGGGCTACTCTCTGTTGTGGTGTGTGGGCTTCTCATTGCGGTGGTTTCTCTTGTGGAGCACAGGCTCTAGGCACGCGGACTTCAGTAGTTGTGGCTCGCGGGCTCTAGAGCACAGGCTCAGTTGTGGTGCAAGGGCTTAGTTGCTCCACGGCATGTGGGATCTTCCCGGACCAGGGCTCGAACTCGTGTCCCCTGCATTGGCAGGCGGATTCTTAACTGCTGCGCCACCAATGAAGCCCTGTCAGAAATTATTTAATTCATTGGTGAAATAAACGGTGTTCAAGAGAGGTGAATTGGCTAGAAGTAATTACCAGGTAACTCCACCCTTGCAGGAACAAGATGAAAAAAACTCTAACAAGCCCTGCAGCCTGTGCCCTTTGAGGTGGTGCCCTAGGAACACCATTTGGTCCTGAGTCCAGGTGTTTCTGGAGGATTCTGTAGACTAGAAGTCAGCTGAATCTGCCTCTGGAAGATGGTTGCAGCTGCCTCAAGATAACCATTCACCAAGGGGATTATCCCAGTGCCCCAAGGGCAGAGGGCTGGGCCCCTCAAGCCTACAGAATGGTTGTATGACTGTTTTTGTGTCTATTTCTACAAATACGTGGAAGAATTCCACCAGAGGCAAGCATTCATTGCCTGACGGTGGAGAGGGGCCTGGAGCTGACTCACCTTGGGCATCAGAGACCTGGTCTCGGCCAAAAGAATGGGATGATTGTGGATGACCAGATGCCTTAGGTCCTCACCCTGAGGATTTTTCTCAGAACAGTTTTCTAGATCCATGACAGTTCATTGAATGAAAGAAAATACAACACGTGGCACTGATATCTTTTCTATTTCTGTCTCTGCCCTTTAACATTTTATGAAGTTCGTCTTGTTCACTCCTCAGGTGTGTCCTGTCTGTGGACTTGACCTCACTTTACAGAGTCTCTGAGAGGGGCAGGACCCGGGTAGTGAGTGGGACATGGGTGTCTTGATTCTCAATTGAGTGTGATTCCCTGACAAGGCAGCTGCCTGTGGAACTGAGGAATAGGGGTGTTGATGGGGCAGAGGAGGGAAAGGAGGGTTTGGGGGGTAACTCTGCTGAGCAGGGGGCTGGGCAGCCACAGGAGGGGCTCAGGCCTCTGGGATCTTGTGGGCATCGTTAGGGGGAAGAGCACAGATCGGGGGGCCATTCAGTGGGGGAAGAGTGTTTGCTCTACAGCTGCTGCGGACCCTGCTGGCCCGTGTGGACACAGAAAGCCCTTCCGCTCTATCCTGGGAGGCCTCCCCAGTCCAGAGAGGCAGGAAACACGAAGCCAGCCGCACTGGGGGCACCACATCCAAGGCCTCTTCTGGGAAAGACCATGGCGATTTGCGGACGTTTTCTACTCAGCCGGGAAGGCTTTCATTGTCTCATCAAAACCCCAAAAGCCAAAGGCAACTAAGGAGTCTGGGAAACACTCTGAAGTGTTTGAATGGACAGAAAAAGTAAATATGGAACACGACAAACGTGCCTTCATTTCTCCACACTCTGGTTCCCACCCCAGGGGAGGAATGCTGGCATCCCAGTCACATCAAGCCTTTCAGAAATTCATAAAGGCAACACGGTCCCATGAAAAGCATAGTCAGTAGGGCCCTGGGAGTCTGGACTTTACTCCTAATTAACTAGGCAACCTCGAGATACCTCCCTAAGCCTCACCTTTGGAAACTATACCTGCCTTACCTACAGGTTTTAAAAGGGGCTTAAACAATACAATGATTGTGAAACCTCTTTGAATACCATAAATTTCTATACAAACATGAATGATCACATTATTAGCAATCAAAATATCACACTGATCATACATTCAAGATATAGTTAAAAATGAATAAACTCCATAAGATGACACAGAATACATATGGTACATTCACCCTGTATGACCAAAATAATATACCATGGCTTGATCTTATCATTGTCATTATTTTATTATTAGTTTTGATGTTTTAGAGTTGGACAAATAGAATATGCTCAGTTAAGCATCATTTCCCTTTCCTGCTCGTGGGAACACTGGATTTCTAAACGTCAGCATCGTTATTGTCTATACCAACCAGAATAAACAAAGACCATGTCTGAAGTGGAAAACAATGGTCCCATATAACTCCTTTTTGTCATGTGTTCAACAGTCAATAAAAAAGGTTTTTAGTGCTGACATGTTCTTGTCGCATTCTCAGTGCCTCCTGCTTACCAGTTGATGAGATTCCAGGAACCTTCTGCACTGCAAGGAAAAGATCGTCAATGGGGTCCACCAAGTGCTTGATGTTCCTCTTCCTTGTGTTGTAGTAATTGCCATCGGCAGCCCTTCCCGTACGCTCGATCACCACCAGATGGTCAAACCTGCTGGGGGGTGAGGGCACAGGGTCCTTATGGAGAGCCAGGTGCCTGGCTGGCTCATGCCTTCCTGTGTTTGTGCGAAGGACCCTTCCGTCTTCGTTTCCTTCTTTCCTACAGAACTTGGTTGAACATCCACTGTGTGCCAGAGCCTGTGCTGGGGGTTGGTCTCTCAGATCATTTTAAGAAACAGTATCAGAATCTCTGGCAGCATATTAGAGACAGAGGCTGTGAGAGCAGGAAGGCCGACGGTCAGGGTCACCATGGTAGACGCTGCTGGTGCCCCGCCCAGGGCTCCGTTAACCAGAGGGGCATCAGCGCCCAGTGGGTTGAGTGTTGGCTGCTACTGGCCCACTGCTGCCCTATCCCAGGATCTTGTTCACTTTACAGACACAAAACAGACTCAAAAGGAATTGAAATAGAAGACAAATGACTCTAACACAAGATAAACTTATTTAGACGCAGGAGATAGAGAAAGGGCACGGATAGGATGGTGGTAAGAAGGTGGGTTGCGGAATCAGATTGTGTACAGTTCCAGGTCCTGAGGCTGCTGGCCTTGGGCGAGTCCCTTAAACCCTCTAGCCCTCATTTTCTGCATCTGTCAGATGACCTGACAACAGTACGTGTCTCATACTGTGTCGAAAGGCTTAAGTGAGAAAATGCACAAGAGACACTTAGCACAGACCTCCACACCTACTCAGGGCTAAGAGTTACTGGTGTGGCTGCTATCATGATTAGGAGGAACACTGTTTTGAAAATCTAATTTAAGAACATGAAAATTGCACTTTTATATCTCTCTAAATCCCCCCAAGATGGAGTTCTTTAAAATCTTAACTCTGCTATGGAAAACTATACTGTAGCTACTCAAAAAATTTAAAATAGGATTACCGTATGATCCAACAATTCTGCTTCTGGGTATAGACCCAAAAGAGTTGAAAGCTGGGTTCCAAAGAGGTCTTTATGCAACCATGTTCATAGTGGCATTATTCACATTAGGCAGAAGGTGGAAGCAACCGGTCCATTGATGCATGAACAAGGAAGCAAAATGTGGTCTGTACATACAAGGAAATATCATTCAGCCTTAGAGAGGAAGGAAATTCTGACACCTTATAACATGCATGAACTTTGAGGGTATTTTGCTAAGTGAAATAAGCCTGTCACAAAAGGACAAACACTGCATGATTTCACTTATATGGGATACTAGAGCAGTCAAATTCTTAGAGACAGGAAGTAGGACAGTGGTTGCCAGGAGCTGGGGAGACGGGGGGATGGGGAGTTATTATTTAATGGGGATAGAGTTCCATTTGGGAAGATGAAAAATTTCAAGAGATGAATGGTGGTGATAGTTGCACAGCTATGTGAATATACCTTATTACCACTGAACTGCACACTAAAAAATGGTTAAAATGGTAAAATTTATGTTATGCATGTTTTACCACAATATCAAAAAAGAACCCTTCACTCTGAATGCTTTTGCTCTACATGTTTTTTTGTTTGTTTGTTTGTTTAATTAATTAATTTATCTTTGGCTGCGTTGGGTCTTCGTTGCTGCGCGCGGGCTTTCTCTAGTTGCAGCGAGCAGGCTTCTCACTGTGGTGGCTTCTCTTGTTGCGGAGCATGGGCTCTAGGCACACGAGCTTCAGTAGTTGTGGCACACGGGCTCAGTAGTTGTGGCGCATGGGCTTAGTTGCTCCGCGTCATGTGGGATCCTCCCAGACCAGGGCTCGAACCCATGTCGCCTGCATTGGCAGGCGGATTCTTAACCACTGCGCCACCAGGGAAGCCCTGCTGTACATGTTTTAAAAATCAAAATCTACGTGCCTGTCCATGTCCTTTGGTTGTGCTAGAAGGTGGTGCACCTCGTATACTTGGATGGCAGGCCACGGAGTAGGCGTTAGAATGTGGTCCTGAGGCTACATGCCCAGTGCAGAAGGCAATCACTTTTTCTGAGAAGCAGAACCAGGAAGTGGAAAGAGCTTTGACGCTGAATTTCCTCTAGACGTATATCAATGGCGCCGAAAAGGCAGTTCAGAACAAGAGCTCCAGTTGAGATGAATACATCCTCTGCTCTGGACTTTTCCCCCAGGGGAACTCATTACATACCTTGTGACAGTGGATTGATTGCTTTAGGCCATAATGGTCCATTGAGATACAGCGGGAAGTAATCCAGTCCTGGGAGGCCTACGCCTTGGGAAGAGTTAATGCATCTTCTCCAAAGACAGCGGAATCCTCTCTCCGCACAGTCAGATCTGGCTCAGCCCCCCTCCACGCAGCAAGCAGAGCAATACCTGTGTTATCTGGCATCAGGGGTCCCACCTGAGAGAATTTTCTAGTTTCTCCCTGATTTGCCAGAGCTTTGTTTGTATGCCAACCTTTTGGAGAAATAAACATTTCTAATATGTGCCACACATGTTCTGGCAGCTTTAAATAGCATGTTGGAGCCCCCATCAAACTTTTCCTTGTTGACTCAGGGTCCTCATTATAAGCGCCAGGTTCTGCTGGGAGCTGCAGGGCAGCTATGCCCTCCAGGCCTCTTAAAGCAGTGTTTTAACATTTGAAGTGGATACTTGTTAGTGGTTGTGAAATAAACATTATTTCTTTTAAACATCTTTATTGGAGTATAATTGCTTTACAATGGTGTGTTTCTGCTTATGTGAAATAAACTTATTAGGCCAGGTCAGCATTTTCTGAAAAGTGGACTAGAACAGGATACAATAGGATAGGACAGGATAGGATAGGATAGGATAGAATAGAATAGAAAATATCAGGGTATATTGAACATAGCAAGAGTAAATATTGTTTTTTGAGATTTCTGTTTTAGTTATGTGTATGTGTGTACTGGTTTGCAATGCAAAATGTATTACTGTGGGTTGTTGTCAAAAAAGTTTGCAAAACACTCTTAAAAGTTACAAGATCTGAAGTACATCCCTACATATAATTAAGAAGTATTTTTCAAAAATGTTTGACCACAGCACACAGTGAAAAATACACACACAGTTTCACAAGAGAGTACTTACCAATACTAAACAAGAAATACAATGATATTTCTATTTCTATTTCATTTTCCAAAGATGCTGGTCACCCCCCACTGAAATGATTTCACTTCTCTTTAATGGGTGGTAACCAAGTTTGAGAAACTGCTAGTTTTTGTTTATTTTATAATTTTCTGATCTTCTCCCTCTGTCAGGAAGACATGCCATCTCTCAGGGACTTGCTATGTCCAGAAATCCTCTGCAAAGGCCCCAGACACCTTGAATCCCCCTAGCCTCATTGGTGAGTCTGGCCCATCAGGACACTGGACTCCTGGCTCTGTCCTTTCTGGGGGACTGAGGTGTGCAGAAATGCTGTTGTCAAAGTTAACAGCACGTGGGCTTCTCCACTGTCACCCACTTAAACTGGGATGGGACACACATACCTGGGTGACTTGGGGTTCCCGTCTCTGCATAGAAGCGCCTGAGCAGCTCCCGCCGATCCACCTTGGTAGGTTAATATTGGGACCTGCCTCTTCGGAACACCTTGAAAATAAAGGCAGAGGGCGGAGCCATCAGCCCTAGTGCTGCGTTTGGGGAATTCATTTTGGCTTTTCAAAAGCTTCTTTGGAAAGTATCCATTAGTTACCATTATTGAATGACATCTACCTGTAGAATACTTTGCTAGGTAAGCCAAGACCTAGACACAGAGGATACTGAAGTTTACTTTCAGTCCTGAGTAAACCCTGGAGCTGGCCGGCATGGGAGTGGAATCGGGCTAGTGTCACCAGTCTTGTAGGTGAGCAAATATGCTGCACACAGATGCCCGCAGTACCATGTGACCAGAGCCCTATCCTGGCCCACTGCCATCGTGAGTGCTGGGGACACGGTTGGGTGCCCATGGTGACAGTGAGCCAGCTCTCTGCTAAGCATGTGACACGCAGACTCTCAATTTTCACAACAATTATGTGTGACAAGAACCATTATTTCCCCATTTTACAGAGGAGGAAAACTGAGGCTCAGAGATGTTAAGTGACTTGGGCAAAGCCAAGTAGGTAGATTGGTGTCGTGACCAGTTCTCAACTTAAGTTCTCATCTGCTCCCCAACCCCACCCCCTTGACTATCTTCGGGGAAGTTCAAGAAAACAGAGGAAAAATCCCAGAGTCTGGGCCTTGAGTTAATTACTGGCATCAAGTGATTTCCAAAGTGAATTTGACTCTTAAAAATAGCACACTTTCGGCCTTCCCTGGTGGCACAGTGGTTGAGAGTCCGCCTGCCAATGCAGGGGACACGGGTTCGTGCCCTGGTCCGGGAGGATCCCACATGCCGCGGAGCGGCTGGGCTCGTGAGCCATGGCCGCTGAGCCTGCGCGTCCGGAGCCTGTGCTCCGCAACGGGAGAGGCCGCAACGGTGAGAGGCCCACGAACCGCAAAAAAAAAAAAAAAAATTAAAAAAAAAGCACACTTTCTAATTATAATAATAATACATATTATTGCAGAATATGTGGAACACACACACAAATCCCATAATAAAATAAAATTGATTTGGTTTCCATTAACTAAACCCCCTCAGAGCCGTTTGAGGTAGAATCTTTGCATATTCGCTGGCCCAGGACGAAGTCTTATCCAGCGGCTAACAGAGGGCCTGGGATGGGGATGGCGGACCCAGTACTCATGGTCCCGCTGGCTCTGCAGGAGCTCCTGGACTGCTCTGTGGCCCAGCAGCAGTCTCAAGGGGCGGTTGGGGGAACTTTGGTTACCCCGATAAGCTCCATCATCAGCCCCTCACCCCCTCACATAAAGCCAACCCAAATAAGCACCTTGTTTATGTTAAAACCATATGGCCTCGAGACAACTGCTTCCCACCCCAGCTGCCCCACGTTGTCACCCCAAGCCCTTTGGGAGCTGTCGCGGCCACCCCAGTGGATCGATGGGGCAAGCTGAGGGCAAGGAGCCAGATCACTGTCAGAGATCCTGAAGTGCCCCTACCGGGGCTCTCCCAACCCCCCTTCTCCAGTTCCACCCCCCGCCTAGGGGGAAAGACAAGTGGAGGGCAGTCGGTCCATCAAGGGATACTCATGAGGCACAGTCTATGTGTGACGTGACACCCCGGGGAATGGGGGGCAGTCACGACAGGTCGAAAGACCCAGCCCCTCTGTGTGCTGTGAGGGGCAGGCTGTTGGCCCCGCAAGGGGGTTGAATAGGACCAGACAACAATTCCTGGCTGTGTGACCTTGGGCAAGCCACGGGACCTCTCTGAGCTTTGGTTTCCCCCTCTGCAGAATGGGGTTAATCAGGCCCTCTCCCAGGATTGCTGTGGACGCAATGGTGTGATGTTTGCCAAGCACCAAGCTGGGGGCCTGGCACAAAGCAGGTGCTGTGTAAAGCCTGGCTCTTTATTTCTTTGAAATTGGATTGAGGATACAGGATACTAGTAAGACAGGGCAGCAGGGAGCCACACAGGGTGGGGAACATAGCATATCCCCAAGGGGGGCACACAGAGAGAAAGAAGCCCCGGCAAGGAAGGTCGGGGCAAGAGGAGACCCTGCACCTAAGCTATACAGCACCAATTTGTCAATTTATCTTCAAGACAGGGAATCAATGACTGAGTTTTCTTCTTTAAACCTTCCCCAGGCTTCACTTACAAAAAAAGAACTGAAATCATTGTCATTAAAAGGCCAAATTGCTTCTACTTTCTTCGTCCATATGTAATGAAAGTTCTGCAAAATCTAATACAGCGAATTCCAAATTCCAAGCCACTGTGTGGGCAAGACCCAGTTCTGAGCGGAGGTCCAGCATGGAGCCGGCGGTCAGGTGAGCAGCAGGGCAGAGCGACTTCTGGGAAAGTGGGCAGCAAAAAACACCCAGCAGGGCGGTGGCCAGATGGAAGAGCCTGCCGGCCTGTGAAGCAGTGGGCACAGTTGGTTGTCCCTTCTCCTTGGTGACAACACGGTCCTTGGTTTTCCTCCTTCCTCAGTGCTGATCCTTCTTGGATGAAGGACCCTGCTCTTCCCCTTGACCTCTGGGCGTGGAGCGTCCCAGGGTGCAATCTGAGTCCTTCTCTCTGTCTCCACTTACTCCCTCCATGATGTCATCCAGTGTCTTGACTTTGAGGCCATCAATATGCCAACTGTTCTCCAGTTTCTCTTTCCAGCCCAGACGGCTCTCCTGAACTCGACTCGTGGATCTGATTGTCTGCTCTCTTCCCCACTTGCACGTCTAATAGGTACCCACACTTTCAGTTACCCGGGCTCAAACTTGCACTCTTATAAACTTTTTCAAATTGTAATGGTGGTAAAACACACCTAATGTAAAATTTACCATCTTATCCATCTTTAAGAGTACCATTCTCTGGCATTAAGCGCATTCACATCATCGTGCAAGTATCCCCACCATCCATCCCCAGAACTTCGGGCCTCTCACTGTTGTGGCCTCTCCCTCCCATCGCAGAGCACAGGGTCCAGACGCGCAGGCTCAGCGGCCATGGCTCACGGGCCCAGCCGCTCCACGGCATGTGGGATCTTCCCGGACCGGGGCACGAACCCGTGTCCCCTGCATCGGCAGGCGGACTCTCATCCACTGAGCCACCGGGGAAGCCCCATCCCCAGAACTTTTACATCTTCCCAAACTGAAGCCCTGTACCCACTAAACACTTACTCCCCCTTCCCCTGACCCCAGTCCCCAGCAACCACCATTCTACCCTTTGTCCCTATGATCTTAATTACTCTACCTACCTCATAACAGTGGAGTCATACAGGTTTGTCTTTTTTTGTCACTGGCTTATTTCACTCAGCATAATGTCCTCAGGGTTCATCTGTGTTATAGCAGGTGTCAGGATGTCCTTCCTTTTTAAGGCTGAGTAACATTCCACTCTATGTATAGACTACACTGTGTTTATCCAGTCATCCGTTAATGGACGCCTGGGTTGTTCCCACCTTTTGCCTACTGTGAACAATGTTGCTGGGTGTGCAAACGGGTGTGAAAATATCTGAGTCCCTGCTTTCAGTTCTTTTGGGTACATGCCCAGAAGTGGCATTGCTGAATCATATGGTATTTTCTATTTTTAATTTTTTGAGGAACTGCCATACTGTTTTCCACAGTGGCTGCCCCATTTTACACCCTCACCAACAGGGTGCAAGGTCAGGCCTGCTCCACCATGGTCTTCCCTGTCCCAGTCCATGCCAATTCCATCCTCTCAGTCCCCTGCCCCGAACATGAGAGCAGTCACGACTCTGCCTTCGAAATATAGACAGATCTGGCTGCTTCTCACAACCTCCATCTCTACCATTCATCTCTTTGGGGTCCCCTGAAACCAGAGTCTGAGACAAAGACTTGGGTGCAGGTGGTTTATTTGGGAGATGATCCCAGGAGGGAACAGGGACAGTGAGGACGGGAAGGAGGAAAAGCCAACAGGAGGGTCTGTGCCTTTTCAAGGCAATGGGGTCTCAGTTCCTCCGGGACCTGCGTGTCTCCAAAAGACGGGAGGCAGGACAGCAGCTCCCACCCTCCATGGGTTGAGGGGGCCCTGGAGGCATTAGTCCCCATACTTCCAGGCTGGGTGGTTTTGCAGGGGTTTTTGGAGAATTCCCCACAGAGCACTGGCCTGGGCCATCTGTGTGACTCAGAGCTTCCACCCCAGCTGTGGCTGAAATCACTGGGGGAACAGAAGGACTCGCCACAGGGCACCAGCCTCGTCTCCCACCTGCCGTAACCTGGCCCATCTCCTGTCCCTATGTCTTAAGCCTGCCGGCCCCCACTCCACCTCATGGCCATTGTCACAGCCAGGGACACTCTTCCCGCAGCCAGCCCAGGCCTCACTCTTGCACCCACTTCAAGTCTTGCTCACATGGCACCCTGTCCAGGAGGTCTTCCCTGACCCTCTTGTTTAAGAGAGCAGCCCACACCTGCGCGCCCCCCTCACGCCTGGCCTATCACTCCCCGTCCCCCTGGTCCCGGGCCACTCTATTCCATAGCGTATCACCTTCTAACACACTATACACGCACTGTATTATTTCCTATGCTGTTTACCGTCTCCATGACTCCATGAGGGCAGGGTGGCTGTCAGTCTGGTTCACCGATGGATCTCAAGAGCCTTAAAGAGTGCCTGGCACATATTAGGTACTCAATACCCACTTATCATGTGAAATGGATTCTGTATGTCCAGACACAGCCTTTTCACAACTTCTAACGTAGCAGGTGCTTTAGGATATGGCTTCCTGAGGTGGAAGCCCTTTTAAGAGGCTAAGAAGACAAAAGTACTTCTCTGAAGAATGCATTTTGAGGGACACAGAGAGACAGGCAGTCGGAAGTGCCGTAGAGTCACCAGGCTCCTGGCTGATGCCTGAGTGACACCCACAGAACGACGAGAGATGAGGAGCAGCTGTTCACCCTGCACCCTAGGCCAGTCCTGACACACTGACAGCAGCGCCCCAGGCTTGTATGGTCAGCACTCTCGGCCCTGATGCCCATCTGGGTGTTCTGGGAACCTGGGAAGCGTGGGGCATCCTGCCCATTTGGGCTTTGTGGGACACGGCTGTCTCAGCCTCTCCACCACTCTATTCTCGACCATTCTACCCTCAACTCGGGGGTCCAAGCCTGTCCCGGGCGGCTCAGTGTCCTCTGCAGGTCACCCCTGCCTCTCATGTGCACAGGTGGGATCACGGGGCCTGGTGGACCCGGCTTCAAATTCCAGCTCATCATTCCCTCCTGGTTAAATCACCTGGCCCTCTCAGAGCCTCAGTCTCTTCATCTGTAAAATGGGGATAATGCCGTTTATAGCAAAGAGTTGTTCTGAGTGTTAAGGAAAACGCCCCGTGTCAGGTGCATAGCACTGTGCCTAGGCACCCGGAGGAAGTCCCACAAACGCTGATTCCCTCCACCCTCCGCCCACGAAGCCTCATCTGAGTAAAGGGACTCCCCTCCCCTCGCTGCTCACCTCGCTGTACAGCCTCGTCAACAAGCTTCTTGTGCAAATTCAAGGCTCTCTGGTCGACGACCATGGAGACCCCCTTCTCCCAGGCCTGCAGGAAAGCAGCCAGAGCCACGGCTCCCGGCGGGCCGTCCGTCTCTTCCGGAGGCTCGTGGTTGACATGCGCGGGGAAGCCGGTGGTGAGGGGCACGGAGCGGGCGTGGGATGGAGACCGGGAGGCCCGCAGCAGCTCGCCTGGACAGAGCAGGTGCCCGATCCCCCGGCTGCCTAAAATTATGCAAAAACAAAATCAAATCGCAAAATCACATAACTGTGTTTCAAGTAGCATCTTATGGGGACAGTAGCTTGGTTTTTTGTTCGTTTGTTTGTTTTTGTTTCAGAAGTGGATTTGAAGGTGTGGCAGACCCCTCCTGGGCCAGTTGAGAAGGGTCACTGGGTAAGGGACCCATCAGCCTCTCTTTCAGTTAAGTGTGGCCTCGAGACCAGGTCCTCTCCATGTGACAATCGGAGAGCAGTGGAAAGAGAGTGGGAGTGGTGACGTGGGCTCCCCCTGGCCTGGTCATACACCTCCAGTCTCTACTCCAAGCTCTTCCCTTCCTGGGAGCTGGGCTGTTGACAGCCAGCGCCCCCTGGGGGTCTCACGATGGGATGCGGAGCTGCTGGGTCCCTGAGTGTCCGCGAGGGAGCACATCCCCCTCCTGCAGAGCTGGAACACTCACCCTGGAGGACCCGCCCTGGACCGTTGTGTGAGAGAGGCACACATTTCTGCTGTATTTGAGCAAAGCCTCTTGGGGGTCATTTGTTAGAGCAGTTTAGCAAGCTCTAACCAATACAGGGAATACAGAAGGAGGAAGGGAAACAGGGCTGTCTTAGCTGGGGATTCCCCCAAAGCAGACCCTAAGACAAGGGCTTGGGGGCAGGCATTTCAGTGGAGAGGGAGCCCAGGAAAGAAGTCAGAAGAGGGAGGAGGTGAAAAGCCATGAAAGGATGTGTGAGTGAGCAGGTTAACTCCGAAGGCAACGGCGGCTCAATCCTGCTCGAGATCCTCTAAGAAACCAAGCAGGGCTTCCCTGGTGGCGCAGTGGTTGAGAGTCCGCCTGCTGATGCAGGGGACACGGGTTCGTGCCCCGGTCCAGGAAGATCCCACATGCCGTGGAGCGGCTGGGCCCGTGAGCCATGGCCGCTGAGCCTGCGCGTCCGGAGCCTGTGCTCCGCAACGGGAGAGGCCACAACAGTGAGAGGCCTGTGTACCGCAAAAAAAAAAAGAAAGAAACCAAGCAGTAGCCCCTGGGGACTGTCCTGCCAGAGGACAGGGAGACTGAGCAGTACGCACCAGCTCTGCCCCCTACTGGGTGAAGGCTGCCCGTCGGGGCGTTGACTCCCCGGCACTTCTGGGCTGCGCCTGCTCTCCTGGAGAAACAGAGAGACCTGAGGCCCAGGTGGGAAGCTGATGTGCTGGGAACCGCCCACTGCAGCTGCAGTGAACCGGGGTGGGGGGGTGGGGGGTAGGGGTGGGTTGGGCCGGGCACCAGCTGCATCCTACAAATGCCACCGTGGCTGCCAAGCCAGTCCCAGAAGGCAGCACAGCCTCCGGACTGTCATCACATACCATTGTGCCTTTGTCCATGCTCAGGCCACCTCGGGGCGTATCTGTGCCGTGGAAGGGGGGGATGTGACTTAGAACCCCTACCCCAGCTGCGGCTGAAATGAGAGGGGGCGCCTAAGGGACATGGGGGGCGTAAACTTGCATTCGAGGTACCTGGACAACGTGGAGGGACACGGTGTGGATTCTGGTTATGGAGGAACAGCTCCAGATTCAGCATCTGGAAACGTACAATCAAGTCCAGGCACTGGCACATCACAGCTGCGTGACCTTGGCCTTGTCCTTTGATGGCTCTGAACATCAGTTTTCCTACATGGAGCTGGGGGTGGTCCAGGTGGAGGAAGGCTGTGAGGCAAGGGCCCCTCACGTACCACCCGTGGGAGTGGAAACGGGAACATCTGTCTGGAGGGTGATTTGTACCTTAGATTTGTACACTCCACTGGAGCCAGCAATTTACTTCTAGGAATTTATCCTAATAAAGTGATCATGGGTATGTACACAAATGTAGTCATAAGGATGTTCATTGCAGCATTGCTTGTGGTGTCAAATAATAGGCTATTAATAAAATGGTAGAACATTCATAAAATAGAATTCTATGCAAACACTATAAAGGATGTTGTGGTGATATTTAATGATATAGAAGGATGTTCACAATATATTTAAAAGGGAAAGAAGCAAGTCCTAAAGTAGTATCACAGTATGATTCCAATATATATATTGGAATATACATATATACATGTGTGTGTGTATATATATATACATTCAGTCTTATAGGTTCAAGACTGAAGAAAAAGACTTTAAGGGCAAACATAAAACTGTTAATAATGGTTAATTGTGATGGGATCCTGGTAATTTTTATTGCCTCTTTCATGTTTTCTGATGTTTCTACAATAAAAATGAATTACTGTTGATAAGTGGGGAGAAGAATAACAACATCTTAAAAGAAAAAAATTGGAGGCTTCCCTGGTGGCACAGTGGTTGAGAATCTGCCTGCTAATGCAGGGGACACGGGTTTGAGCCCTGGTCTGGGAGGATCCCACATGCCATGGAGCAACTAGGCCCGTGAGCCACAGCTACTGAGCCTGCGCATCTGGAGCCTGTGTTCCGCAACAAGAGAGGCCGCGATAGTGAGAGGCCCGTGCACCACGATGAAGAGTGGCCCCCGCTTGCCACAACTAGAGAAAGCCCTCGCACAGAAACAAAGACCGAACGCAGCAAAATAAATTAATTAATTAATAAACTCCTACCCCCAACATCTTCTTTAAAAAAAAAAAAAAGAAAAAAATTGGAATGTAACCTATTTAATAGGATGTGGTGAGCACCGATAGAGAGAAGAGGGGAGAGAGACCTTTGTCAACTTGAAAGCAGTCTATCCATCTATGATGATGTTATCATTAGCACAAACATTACCATTATAAACCTGCATTTCTTCATCTTCTCCAGGCACCCCAAATGCCAGCCATTTGAGGTCCTCTCAAAAATGACTGAGTGGCTCTATTATTAGGCTCAGTGACTGGTGTTCAATATATGGCCATCAACCTTATACCTGCTTATTTAATACAGCGGGAATCAGAAGCCTCTGCTGTTCTTGAGGGTTAAAGACGTTCCTTGATAAACAACATTGGCACCTCTGGACAGTCATAAATCTGACTATCCCCCAAGCCTCATGCTTCAAGCCTTGACACACAGTTCACCCAAGCACTGAGGGTACTGCTGTGGACGACCTCTCAGATCATTTTGATTAAGCAACGGGAGCACCGTGTCTGCAGTAAATTTACTTCCCAGTTACTTTTTTATCTGAGCTAATGGCAGAGCTAATAATACATCTTCCCTCATGACGCTTGTACTGAGCAGGAGAGCTGTCAGCCTGGGTAAGAATGTTTGTGAGACAGAAAGTATTGCAGAAGTTTAAAAACTATTCACCAAGGAGACCAGCTATGTCAGAGACTCTGTGTATACACAGCCACGACTCTATGTATGTGTGTGTCCTGAAAGGTGCATCGGTAATGAGCAGATATCCCAAATTTACTGTGCGTTTGCGTGTAAAGGAAACTGTGTTTTCTGCAGCATGAATGAATGAATGAGTGAATGAATGAACAGACAAGCACCTTCCAGCAAACCTCCTCCTAACTGGAACCAGCAGACCCCTACTGGACCCCACCAGCCCTGTCTCATGTCTAGAAAGTCAGCGGCTCTCAAACCATAGAAAGGCTATCCTCTGAGACGCCAAATACAATATATATGTCGGCTGCAAACTGTGGTGAGGTTGTCTCTGCAGGGTCCTGCCCCACCAAGGATCCACCGAGGAGGATCAGTCCACACCACCCCCATCTCCGCTGCCCGGTGCACAAAATCTGGTCTACGCCCAACCCCAGGCAATGGCACAAAAGAAGATGATTAGGGACATTATTACGGAATGACGGATGACATTGGTTAAATGGTGGTAGTTGACTACCTAGGAACCATTCCTCTCCCTTTTTCTTCCCTACTCAACCCCAATTTAGTTCTGGATGGGAACGTGCCCACCTCCCAAACTCCCTCATATGTGGAGTGTTGAAAATTTGGGGGAAAAAATGAAGAAAACAAAAATCATCCACAATCAGAGATCATCACTGTTAGTATTTTGGTGCATTTACTTCTTTTCCGGATTCATGCACAGTATTAGCATTAAAAAAAAAATCATACTGTAGATACAGTTGGCATGCTGCTTTTTCCCCTGAACATTCATCAGTGATGAACTTCTCCAGGTCCTTGAGATGTGACTGCTTGGTTTCTTACCTGGGTTGATGGCAATTGTCATCTCCAGTTCCCTGATCTTCTGAGTGACTGAAGCTGACGCCATGCTGCAGTGCAAAGGATCCTGGGAAATGTGATGGATCTCTGGCATTCCCTCAGGGGTGAGACATCTGGCCAGAGCCACTGTACCCTTCAGGTCAGTCATAACTGAGCAACCCAGTGAGCTGGTGAAAGCCAGTGGCATCTCTAAGGCACACAACAGGAGGGGCAGAACCTAAAATTGGTCACTCTAAAGCCATCACACACTAGAACAGTTAGCTCGAAGTGTGACATGGGGTTTTGGCCCATCTGTTGTGAGATGTGCAGCAATTAATCTATTGCTAATAGAAGTTGAAATATTGAAGTTTGAGCATGATTTTTATAAATTAGAAAGATTCAAGGTGGTCCCTGACCAATGATGCCAATTCCCTCCTAGGTCAGAGTAACAGCCCCCTTAAGCCCAGACATACTGCAGGTGCTGACAGCTTCGAGACTGGTCAGCTGAGAAGGCCAGAACACTGGGATTCCAGCCGCAGTAAGAGCTCTTCTGTAGGGCATCCCCCTGGCAGAGGACAGGAGAGGGCTGAGACCATCGTGCTGGAGGATGTTTACGGTGGGTGTGTGGATGTGTGTACACACGTGAGCACACACACACTTGTAAATGACCACAAGCTCCCTGAGAACTGCACCTTGTCTCCTGCAGCATTTTATTCCTAAGATCTGGGCACAGAGTAGGCTCCCAATGCATTTGTGTGAATAAACGAATAGAATCCCCTGGATCTTGGTGTTTATGCCCTATCGCCATATTAGAGATAATCTTCCTCTATCGTGAGGCCATTCTAATAGCTAAGCGCCCATGAATGCTTTAAAAATAAATTGAAAGTAGCACTAAATTCTATTATTTGTAGTGCAAGCCAGGCTGACCTGGATAGAATCTTCCTCTGTCTACAACAATGGGTTGCAACAGTTATTTTTAACGTCTCTGTCACATCCTTACCTTACTGTGTGCTAGTTAGGGGGCCCTCGTGTGTCGCTTCAGTGTAATAGCACCCTTGGCCTTTGAAAAAATGGACCGACAGTATTACTTTCAAACACCTGGCAAATACCACGTGAAATGCTTTGCTTAATTGAGTTGCTTGCCTTCACCTTTGCTTTCAAAGCCCCACTAACCTCCAAGATGTCTCAAAATATCAAACAAAACTTTGGCACTTCTGTTAGATTGGACCGTGAGCCTTCCGCTGATAGAAATATATTTAATCAAAACATATTTGAGCTGAAAGACAAGCTGCTCTGGTGAGACCCAGCACTGGGATGAAAAACAGTCAGAAAGATCTTTGCTGTGGGCTATAGGCCTGTGTTTTATGACTTTATTCCTTAAGTCATTGCACCATAAGCCTGTGCATTCAGGAACTGGAAACCCACCCAATTCCCTCCTAGGTCAGAGTAACAGCCCCCTTAAGCCCAGACGTACTGCAGGCGCTGACAGCTTCGTGACTGGTCAGCTGAGAAGGCCAGAACAATGGAACATGCCCTGGCTGACACACCACAGGCTCCCCGTGGTCAGGTTTGGAAAGATCTTTGATACCCAACAAAGGAATTCATCTGCATTTGTGAACATGTTCTTTTTTCATACCTTGTCATTGAAAATTGGGGAATCACTTTCAACCATTTTAAGTGTGTGCATCCAAAGAGCACGGACTGTTTCTGGATTGTCAATGAGGATGCTTAATCTTAAAAATAAAAATTGTCTTATAAAAAAAAAAAGGGACCTCCCTGGTGGTCCAGTGGTAAAGAATCTGCCTCCAATGCAGGGAACACGGGTTCGATCCCTGGTCGAGGAACTAAGATCCCACATGCCACGGGGGAACTAAGCCCGTGCACCACAACTACTGAGCTCGCACGCCTCAGCAAGACAGCCCGCGTGCTGCACACCGCAGAACCTGAGAACTCCGGAGCCCGTGCACCACAACTAGAGAGAGAAAACCCGCATGCCACAAGCAGAGAGAAGACTGCATGCCACAGTGAAGACCCGATGCAGCCAAAAAGTAGAAAATAAAATAAATTAAAAATATATATATTAAAAAAAAAAAAAGGAAGACGATGGAAGAAGAAAGTGACTTCCACTGGGTCCTGCACTGGCTGGTACTATCTGATTTGAACATGTTGAGTAGTTTATGGTTCTTTCTCCAAGAGCAGCTCTAGTCCCAGAACCACTGTAAACTGGAGAAGCCCGGGGAGGAAGCCAGGAGTCAGGACTTTACCAACCCAGAATGCTTGCTGACCTCTAGTCCATTTTGAGGCACATAGTTTCAGAGCATGGAATCTTAAATGCTTGGTGTGATTGCTGGAGGAGACTAGGGGGCATTTAGTCCAACACTGTCATCACACAGGTAGCGATTTTGAGCTTATCTTGGTGCAGACCGAGTCACATAACCTAGACAGAAATTCTGTTGCTTGACGACCGACAGCATCCCTACCCCTGGCTGATATCAGAGCGCTCACGAAGACAGCAAAGATGGATGTATTGGGTTCGATTCATCCCACTAATGATAAAACTGCCGACACTCTGCTCTGGGTGGTCCTGAGACTGTCTTTCTGTGAGGGAGGTGACAAGTGCTGATTGCATTTTTACAGAAGGCTGGGCTTTGTCTGATTTTGTTTGTTAAGCAGCTGAGTGAGTTCAATTACTCTGAACTCTGACTCTCACCCAAGACCCAATCCCAAGCTCTCATCAGGCCCTCTGAGAGCCTCCAAGAGGCCTGGGAAGCTTCCACGCTTGGATCTGCTCACTTGCCATCAGACTGAGTTAATACACTGGGGATCAATGGCTTTCGGTTCAAGTTAACATTTGGAAGTGAGCCGTCCCCTGCCCAGATATGCCACTGAACAATAGCCTAGATTAGCAGTTACTATGATTTCAAATTTCAAGACAAATAGCTCTGCTGACATCTTCCACCACCTGCTTCCCCAACCCCTGGTTCACTTGAAGTTCACAGGGACCAATGGATGAGGCTGGCTGTTCTGCCAAGGGCGCCACCTTCAGACCTGAAGGGCACCTGCAAACCCAGCCCTGGTGCTACTGCAGGAATCTGGGTCTTGTCCAGGGCCTTAACCCCCAGGACCTCTGGGAAAGATGAGGACAAGTCAGGGGAACTCAGGAACACACCAAGTTCCCATCTTCTCAGGCAGAAGTCCACGTGCAGCTGTCAGAACCATGAACGAGAGTGGACACTGACCTGGGTCGCCAATGTGAACCGGTTGTCCATGCTCACCCCCCCACGGAGCAACAGGCCTGCACCAGCCATTACAGTTTGTCCTTGGGAACTGGCCTCACTGTGACCACCAGAGGGCAGCAAAAGCCAGCAATGGTGGCACAAGGCACCTCTGTCTGCCAAGAAATCAGGTGAAAAAATGTTAAAAAAATAGAAGCAGCACGGATGAAAGCCCTCAGGACCAAGAGTTCAAAGCAGCTCAGTGAAGGAGGAGGTCCAAGTAGCCATCATAAAAATATACCTTCTACTTTTATGTGACATAGAGTTGAGGAAGATTGCTGGTAGTTATTGGTCTAAAACAGAGAATCTTAATTTTGTACTCACCCTGGACCCCTTTGGAAGTCTGGTGCAGCTATGGACCTGCGTAGAAGTAGTATTTTTAACAGTGTAAAAGGAAATGCATAGGATTACAAAGGAAACCAATTATGCTGCAAAATCAGTTATCAAATTATGAAAAAACTACCATATGGTGATAGGTATGCTTCTTCATTAGCAATGCAAGCAAGGAACAAGATGGCAGACCTACCCTTGGAATTTTGAAGTAGTGATCAACATACAGGATATATATATATATATATATATATATATATATTTTTTTTTTTTTTTGCGGTACGCGGGCCTCTCACTGCCGTGGCCTCTCCCGTTGCGGAGCACAGGCTCCAGACGCGCAGGCCCAGCAGCCACGGCCCATGGGTCCAGCCGCTCCGCAGCACGCAGGATCCTCCCAGACCGGGGCACGAACTCACGTCCCATGCATCGGCAGGCGGACTCCCAACCACAGCGCCACCAGGGAAGCCCCCATACAGGATATTTTTGAGATGTCAGGAAGGACTGAGTGTGACATGAGCATGTCTGTGATTTCTCTGGGCAGCCACCAAATCACAGAGGCTGCTGACGTGGTGCTGTTTTTTTTTTTTTTTTTTTTCATTACAATCATAATGGAAGGAAACACTCAATTTCAGTTTGAGGCTATGAAAAAATAATGCAAATTTTTTCCCACCCAATTTCATAGACCCTCTGAATTTTCTCTGCCGACCTCAAGGGGCCCGTGAACACAAATGAAGACCTCTAGGAGAATCAGAGGCAGAGGGTCCCCAGGAAGCGGGAGCCTCGAAGGAGGCCCCAGGGTCTCCTCTGCCCCATGAGTCCACAGACCCCACTGAGCCCTGCTCACTTCTCCTGCCTCAGTAGAAGCTGCCCAGGATGACCTGTGTGACTTTCCCTGCTTATGTTGGTTCCCCTCCCCCCCTGCTCCCCGAATGTTTTCTGATCCCTGTAGTGGGGCTTATGAAAGCTTCAGGCCATGGCCAGGAGGATATACCACTGGGACAGTCTTGGCAACTGCCTGAAGGGCGTGCTGTTAGCACCCTGTCAGCAGCAGGATGAAACCTCGGTGTGCCTGCCAGGTTGATGTCTGAAGAACAGCACGCAGGAGGGAGCACATGCCAGGGACACTCACAAGAGACCGGCAGCACTCCTCAAGGCCAAGGCGCCTCCTTCTGGGGGACTGCCTGCATCCCCTCAAGGCCACCAACTGAATCCATGATGGCAGCCTGGCCATTTCTCCCAGCAGCCAACGGGCAGAGGCATCGATGTTAAACAGAAAGCTGTCTGGTACCCACTGGGATGGTGAGGTGTGGCTAGACCGTGGCTCTGCAGAGCGCTGCCCCTGGGCAGCAATGGGCACCTCTGTGCAAAGCATCTTGTAATTGTCACACCTCCACTAGGGGCATCTTACAGATGGGAGCCAGGAGTCCTGGGTTCCAGCCTGGCTTTGGGATTTAGGCAAGCTCCTTTCTCTCTCGAGCCTCAGCTTCTGCGTCTAAAATGAAAGGCTGGCCAGGATGAGCCGCGAGGCCCTCCCAGCTCTTACCTGCCACAGACTGCGGTGTGTTCCAGGGCCAGCCCTGCAGGGGCCCAGCCAGCAGCTGCGGTTCTGCACCGCCCCCCCCCTTCCCAACCATCAAGAAAACCGCTCAGACACATATTTCACACATGAAAAGCAGCACGCACTGTGGGCAGCCTTGTCTCTCATCAGAGGCAGCCTGGGCCCCTCTGGCAGGAGCCCAAACCAGGCAAGTTTTAATAAATGTCTCAGACCCAAGATGAAATCTCCAATCTGCGTCCTCCGTAAAGAAACCCGGGGCTGGCTGTTGACACTGGCTGCCCATCCATCGAGCAGAGTACATTCCCAGACTTCACACAAGTGTCCAGAAGGGGTCAGGGGAATGAGGGATCTGGTTCTCCACTCCCCCCATCTCCCCACCCTGTGACAAGCAGTGGCTGGAAGAAAACCTCAAAAACACGGCAGGGAGGCGGCCCCATGGCGGGCACGTCCCCCGAGAGGCAGCCACTCTGCATTAGTGACCACCAGCGGCCGCCTCTGGCCAAGAACATGACCCAGCTTTCCTGACAGAGACATGACCTAGTAGCTAACAGCCTGGCCAAGGCTCTGCCACAAATCCCTGGGCATTTACCCAGCCAGGCGCACTCTCCCCGCTGCCAGGGAGCTTTTTCAAAAATCTCACTGAGGTGCCCGAAGTTAAAGGAGCCAGACAAATCCAAACAAGTTTGGTTTACACAGCACAATTATCTGTCCAGAAGGGCTTGACTCGCACTCCCAAGGGCATGCTGGGTGCTCACAGCAGTCCCAGAGGTGGGCAGGGGAGAGGCTTGTGGTCCCATTTTCCAGATGAGCAAAAAAAGCCCAGAGAGGTTAACTGCTTGTCCTGGGCTGCCCAGCTAGAAAGTGGCCAGAGCTTAGGTCTCTTGCCTCCTGCACCATGGTTCTCCCCACTGCAGGACAATACAAGATGACCCACATTCTCATGTCATTCTGCCCTTGTGGATTGCGTCCCTACCTTGTATGCACCCATGTGGCCGTGGCCTGCTGAGTCCCTTCTGGGGAGTCCCCCCTTCTCCCAGGCCCCTTCCAGGGAGAAACTGCTGCCCAGGAGAAAGGCCACCGTGTCCTTCAGCTGCTCCAAGGACTCCTCCAGCGAAGTCAGGCTGCCCGTGCAGGTGCTGAACTTATACTTCCAGAACTGGGGACAGCCCGTCCTGGAGACACAAGGGAAAGCTCATAGGCCCCCAGACTCGGTATGGACTCTGACAATGCTTTTTTTTTTTTTTTTTTTTTTTGCAGTACGCGGGCCTCTCACTGCTGTGGCCTCTCCCATTGCGGAGCACAGGCTCCCGACGCGCAGGCTCAGCGGCCATGGCTCACGGGCCCAGCCACTCCGCGGCACGTGGGATCTTCTCGGACCTGGGCACGAACCCATGTCCCCTGCATCGGCAGGTGGACTCTCAACCACTGTGCCACCAGGAAAGCCCTGACAATGCATTTTTAAAAGGGACTGGGGAGGGAGAAGACGACATCTGGGGCTGAAATTTCAGACACCAGCACCGAGGTGGTGAGCACAGTTTTGGGCAGGGGGCCTTGCTGGCATCCTTCAACATCCTTCATCCTTTCCAGACTGGAAACTATCCAATCAGCATGAATATACTGTAGCTCCTGCCTCTGCCCTATTATATTCCCTGTAACCTCAACCGGAAACCAGCCAAACCAGCAAGAAAAAGACAATGGCGCCCTCTCTGCCATCGAGGCGAGGCCTGCAGACCAAAGGGACAAGGAGGCTCTCAGTGCTAGCAGTGGAAAGGCCTTTCTCTGCTTTCTTAGAGAAACTCCTCCACAGGGTTGAAAGTCTTTAGTTATAAGCCTATTCTTCAGTCACTCCAAAACCATTTTGCTGAGGCGCTCCTCCGTGCCAGGCACAGGCCAGGTGATGGGCTATAGTGATGGAGAGGATAAGGGCCAGCCTTTAAGAAGCTTGAAATCCTACATTGGCAGGTGAGACCCCATTGAAATTAGATGCTAGCAATACAGAGCAGTGAGTGCTAACTGCCTAGATAGAGGAGTAACTCAGAGAAGGGAGAAATCCATTCTCTCCCACAAATGGGGAGATGCTGGAGCTGGGTCCTAAAGGCTGAATAGGAGTTCACCAGTTGGACAAGGAAGAAAGCACATCCTAGGCAGAGGGAGCAGCATGTGAACAGCATGGAGGCATCAAGCCCCTAAAAGCCGCTGAGATGGCAGCACGGGAGGGGCTAGTAAAGGAGCTGACCTCGGACCCAGGTAGGGCTCTGAAGGACCCTCCCATCCCTGGAGTCCACAAATGATAAGAGAAGAATGCTCCTGGGAACTTTTTCTCTGAGGAGACGGTTGGGGATGACTGGACTGTCGGAGGGGGGTAGGTACTGAGCCAGGTCACTACAGGCCTGATATCAAGTAAGGTACAAGCCACAGGAAGGCACTAAAGAACTTTTTTTAAAAAAAATATTTTATTTATGTACGTATGTATGTATTTGGTTGTGCTGGGTCTTAGGAGCTCCTTAGTTATGGCACGTGGGCTCCTTAGTTGTGGCATGCATGTGGGATCTAGTTCCCTGACGAGGGATCGAACCCGGGCCCCCTGCATTGGGTGCGCGAAATCTTAACCCCTGCGCCACCAGTGAAGTCCCTACACCGAAGAACTTTAAACGAGGGAGTCACATGATCAGATGTAGAAAAAGTCACTCCAGTGGGAGAGAAGATGGGGATGGGGTGGGAGAAGAGGAGAGGAAAACAGTGGGACAAGGAGAACAGTTAAGACGTCACAGGATTTTCGGAGAGATGTGAGCCTGAGCTAGGAGGGCAGGAGAAATGTGGGCTCCCCAAGTGCTCCTTGGAAGCAGAATCAGTAGGGCCATTTATTCCATATGTTGTATTTTAAAAGTCTGGGAGGGCTTCCCTGATGGCGCAGTGGTTGGGAGTCTGCCTGCCGATGCAGGGGATGTGGGTTCGTGCCCTGGTCCAGGAAGATCCCACATGCCATGGAGCGGCTGGGCCCGTGAGCCATGGCCGCTGAGCCTGCGCGTCTGGAGCCTGTGCTCCGCAACAGGAGAGGCCGCAACAGTGAGAGGCCCGCGTACCACACAAAAAAAAAAAAGTCTGGGACAACATTTATGACAGTATTAACAATGTCTGTCTCTGGACATAATTGCAGGTGGTTTTATTTCCTTCTTAATCCTGTGGAGTCAGGTTTCTAGCTTGGGTGATGAAGTGGACAGATGGCAGTGCCATATGTCCAGGGCTGGACTTTCTTGGTAGTCCCAAAGATTTTTCCCAGGGCAGGGGCAGGGGACAGGGGTAGGAGTGGACATGCAAAGACAGCAGCCCCTTCCAAAGCAACAGTCATGAGTGAGGCTCCATGCCAGGCACCATGGGGTCCCCGAGGCTGGACAAAGAGGTCCCTGGTGACAGACACACCTGGCTGCAGCATCTGGCCACTCCCAAGCTTTAACCCCGAAAACTCAGGTTTTTTACCTGGTACCTGGGGACAGCATCCAGGGCAGGCAACGTCCACTTGCCTGGCTCACTTTGGCCCAGCAGCGGCAGAGGGCCACTGTTGACCTGGCAGAACTTTTCAGAGGCCGGAGCAAGGGACCTGGGCAGGACCACCACACTGGCTGGAGCCCTGGGTCTGGTGAGAGAAGGGAAGAATGCAGTCAGTTCCTTCTTGTAGAGGCTTTTTTATTTTTATTTTTTCTGGTACGCGGGCCTCTCACTGCTGTGGCCTCTCCCATTGCGGAGCACAGGCTCCAGACACGCAGGCTCAGCGGCCATGGTTCACGGTCCTAGCCGCTCCGTGGCATGTGGGATCTTCCTGGACCGGGGCACGAACCCGTGTCCCCTGCATCGGCAGGCGGACTCTCAACCACTGCGCCACCAGGGAAGCCCCTGTAGAGGCTTTTTAATTTAACTTTTTATTGAAGCGTAACATACACACAGAAAAACGCACGTACGTGTACAGCTTGATAACTTTCACAAAATGAACACACCCATGGAACCAGCATCCTGGTCAAGACACAGAGTCTTACCAGCATCCCAGGACCCCTTATGCCCCTCTGGTCATCATGCTCCACACGACCCCCACAGGGATAGCCACTGCCCTGACTTCTAACGCCACAGATGACTTTTTTTTTTTTTTTTTTTTTGCGGTACGCGGGCCTCTCACTGTTGCGGCCTCTCCCATTGCGGAGCACAGGCTCTGGATGCACAGGCCCAGCAGCCATGGCTCACGGGTCCAGCCGCTCCGTGGCATGTGGGATCTTCCCGGACCGGGGCACAAACCCGTGTCCCCTGCATTGGCAGGCGGACTCTCAACCACTGCACCACCAGGGAAGCCCCACAGATTACTTTTGCCTGTTCTCCGTACATGTTCTTCCTAGAACAGAATCACACAGTATGTGTCTTTTGAGTCTACCTTCCTTCACTCACCAATAGTGGGTTCATTCTCATTGCTCTGTGGCATACTCATTACTACAATGCATTTACCTAAAACTACCGCTGATGGATATTTGAATCGCTTCCAGTGTCAGATTATTACAAATGGTGCCTCTGTGAACATTTTAGTACATGCATTTTGGGCACACATGTGCACGGTTCTGTTTGGCACATACCTACAGTTGTAGGAAATATAATTGCTCAGCTTTAGTAGATACTGCCAAGCAGGTTCCAAAGTGGTTGTGATATTGACCAGGGTTCTTGGCCTTCCCCAATCAATAAAATTGATAAGAGGTCAATCAAGAAATTCTGTGTTTGGTGATTGGCCCCTTTATTGGGGCCCCTGCGGCCACAGGAGGGAACGAAAATAAGTAACAGGTTCTCTTACTCGCTTCCCGACGCAGGGTAAGCTGGTTCCTTACATGGGGTGAGGGTAGGGGTGTGGCTAGGGGCTGGGCCGGAGCCGTGGCTTAGGTGTTTTGCCCACCCTTTTGGTGACGTTGAGTGCAGGGGTCATGCACAGTACCCCGCTTTTGCTTCTGACACCCTGTTTTTGCTCCCAGCTCTTCAGAAGTGGCAGTTGGGTTTTTCGGTCTTTTTGTATCTTTTGTCCAGAATTTTCCCCAACTGCGCATGCACACAGTTATTTTTAGCCTTTATAGTTTCTTTGCATTTTGTAGCTCGAGGAGACATTTGTCCAGGTGCAAGCATTGCAGGACTGCAGCAAAGGGTCCCAGGTCCCAGCCTATCTCAGTTGTACCGGTTTATACTCCCACCAGTGGCGTGTGAGTTCGTGGTTGCTCCATATCCTCTTCAACACTTGGTATTACCTGCCTTTTTCATTCCAGCCTTTCCAGTGGCATCGAACTGTGGTTTTAATTTGCACCCTCCTGATGAGTAATGCAGATGAGTGCCTTTTTGTATGCTGTATTGGCCATTTGGGTATCCTTTTTGGGAAAGAGACTGTTCACTTCTTTTGTCTGGGCAGGTTCTTAACTGAGCAGGCTCAGAATCCTCAACTCTCCTCCAAAGAGATAGTCTTACTGGAGTTTTAGAGGAAGACCCCCACGTGCACGCCACAATCTCCTCTGGGGGCAACCAGCGCACCTCTGGAACGGGATGTCCTTTGGCTTTGGAGGCAAACAAACCTGAGTTTGAATCCTGGTTCTGCCTCTGGCCGGTGCTGTGACCCTGGGCTTGGTTTTCCCATGGATAAGATGGCAGTAATCATACCGACCTCAAAGAGAACTCCTTGAGTCCTTTCCTGTGTGTAAATTACCTAACACATAGGTATTCGGAAAGTAGGGGTTGGAGTTACATTCATTCAGTGAATTTTGTATAGACATTTAAAATTATGGTACAGAAGAAATATTTAAAGATATTAGAAGATATTTGGGATGTACCGTTAAAGGAACATTACTAGGTAACAAAACATTATGTTCAGCATATTCTCCTTTTTAAAGGAGATAAGAGAAAGAACTAGAAGGAAACACATCTTCATGTTAATCACGGCTATCTCCACTGACAAGATTGTGGGTGATTTTAATTTCCGTCTTTGTGCTTTCCTCAATATTCTAAAATTTATGCAATAAATAGGTATCTGGAGGAAAACTGTAACTGGAGGAAAAACAAACAAGAAAAGTTATGTTTCAAAAAAAAGGACTATTTCCTTAAAAAAAAAGATCATCCCAAAGAAAAATATACTCTTTTGGAGAAATAACCTTGGTGACAAATCTCCTAAATGCCAGGTATGCTCTATCAACAAGTGGACATTTCTTTTCTGCAATAATATCTGTCAGCTAATATTTTCTGAGTGCTTATTATGTACCAGGATCTCTGTGCTAAGTAATTTACATATTTAATCCATCATCTGTATTTTATACAAGAGGAGAGTAAGGCTCAGAGAGATAGAGTGACTTTCCCAGGGTTATACAGCTGGTATGTGGCACAGCCAGGATTTAAGCCTCAGACAGATGACCCCTGTGTCCCTCTGAGGTCACCACTGGGCTGCGGGCACGGGCCTCCCCAGGATGAGTCCACCACCACCTCCAGCATCTTCCTCCTTGGGCATGGGGTAGTGAAGCAGATGTGACCCTCTGCAGGGAAAGTCTGGGACTGGCTCCTGCTCTAACTGCCTGGAACTCATTACCTCAAACCCTACAGAGCCTACCAATGCTACAGACTTTCCAAAGGAGGTCAAACTGAACACCCCCCGCTGCCGAAAGCTCAAGGAAGCTGGCTGCACGGCTCAAGCAAGCCCAGAATTCTCCAAAAATAATCTGGAGTGAGGGAAGGGAATTCAGCCAGCCTAGAGGTCTCCCATCCCCTACCCACCCCTTTCTTACCTCCGAAGCCTGTTTCAAGAGCAAACTGGATTAATACCATAAATCACGAGGTATTATGTGCACAAAGCTTCTCTGTTTCCTTTTTAATTAAATGTTCTTCAGAAGGCACTGTGTTTTGGTTTTGCTCATCTCTGCTGCTGGTCATAGAAAGTCCCCGCGTCATCCCCATTATAACAGGACATGGAATAGAAGGCTCCGTGGTGCCTTTTTGGAGGGGCGGTGGACACACGAGGTGGGGCTACTTTATGGTCAGCTCTCTCGGGCTCCATCTAAGGTCACGACAGCTTTTTCTTTGTGGCGAGAAATGAAGTGAGTCCTCTGAGTCCTTTTACCCAAAAAGCAATGTTTTCATTTTTTTAAACTTAATAACAAGAGAAAAAAAAAAAGAAGAAGAAGAAGCAAAAGCCTTTTAATGTTCCTAATCTGATCTAAAGCCCTGGAAGACGTAGTCCCAAGCTGGAGAGCTCCAGCTGTTCCACAAAATGAGCTGCTTCCCTTGTGGAGAATCCACGACAGACAGCAGCTAACGTGGGTCCCGCATCTTATGTACATCAGCTCTGTGGGGAAGATTCCGTGGTTACTTTCAGTAATAGATGAGGCTCAGAGAGGTCACACAGTCTGCCCACAGCAACAGCCAGTAAGGAGCCGCCTGCGCCCTTGGCCCCCCAAGGTTCTAGTGAGCAGGGTTGACCTGGTTGAGCTAGGGTTTACTGGTCCATCATGTGTACGAAGGGTTGTGGTCCACTGTTACTTGCTGACCCTGTAAAGCACACTTCCAGGTATTCACAACATTGGGAGCCCCCTCCCCCTTGACGCTGGCCTGGGCCACATGACTTGCTGTGTTAACGGGACATGAGGAGGTGTGATGCAAGCAGAGGCTTGATATGTGCTTGTGCATTAGGGCTTGTCCTCGTGGAATATTTCCCATGGAGGCCTGAGCTACTCCGTAAAGAAGTTTGGCTTCCACTGCTAGAGGGGCTTCCTAGAGAGAGAAATGAGAGGCTAGTCCCAGTGGTTCCAGCCATCCCAGTGGACACTCCAGACATGTGAGGAAGAAGCCACCTTCGTGGTCTAGCCCAGCGGACACCCGTGGAGCCCAGCCTCAGGGCAGAATTATGGTTTAAACCACTAAGTTTGGGGTGGTTTGTTAGGCAAGACTAGATAATTGTTGGCCCACAAATAGCAACAGAGGCCGGACGTGTCCATAAACAAGGACAATTGTCCTGCTTTAGTACTTTAATCTGTGTTGCTGGTGACTCCACCATAACCAGAAACGTCTTTCTCATTGTGAAATTTTGCTGGGATTCAGGTCAGTGACAGTTTGGATATCTGTTTTTTCTTGCAGGACCTTTTAGAGCCTTGGGTGTCACTCCTGGGACGTAGTAGGGAGATGGGTGCCACCAGTCCAAGAAGACCAGTCCAAGGAGGGAGACTTGGTCTGAATCAAAAGCAGATTAAAATGCAGTGTAATATGGGGGCACTTTTCCCAGAAGGGAAAAGCTTTCTATCATCGGAGGTCGTTGGTGGTTCTCCCTATGGAGCTGTGGGGACCAAGCAGAGCTGGTTGGTAATAGACTTCGCACCTGAGTCTGGTCCAAGGTGCCCGCTCCTTCTGGAAAGTTAATTAGTGACCAGCGAGAATCTCCTTCTGCTCTTACTTTCCGTCTCCCGTTCAGAAGCTAAGCGTCTCAGGAGTTCCTGGGTCCTACCTACATGGCTGCTATTTCCAGGGAATATATATATATATATTTTTGTGGTACGTGGGCCTCTCACTGTTGTGGCCTCTCCCGTTGCGGAGCACAGGCTCCGGACGCGCAGGCTCAGCGGCCATGGCTCACGGGCCCAGCCGCTCCGCGGCATGTGGGATCTTCCCAGACCGGGGCATGAACCCGTGTCCCCTGCATCGGCAGGCGGACTCTCAACCACTGCGCCACCAGGGAAGCCCAAGGGGAATATTTTTTTAACATCTTAGCACCACTCACCCCTAGCCATGCTGGACATGTTTCTGATGTTTGGCTTCTTCTGTAGAATCAAACTCCTCACAGCAGAGGGAAGGCAGGACTTCAGGTGGAGTGTGAAGGTCATCCCTGAATGGACTACAGAGGATCTGGGTTATGGGACAGAGAGGGACAGATGAGAAAGCACAGCTCCCTGGAAGGCAGCAGATCCAGCATCAGGACCACCTCCCGAACTGCCCAGGGCTGCTCCTGGCCCTGTCCTGGGGTGGCTGTTATTTGGAGCAAGCTCTCCCCCAGCCCTATCCCCTTCATGTCTCAGTTTCTAATGAGAAATTCCTGACACTTCAAGAGCTTTGCTTATGCTCTTTCTCTGGCCTGGACTGTCCTCCCTGCCTCCCTCCCAGAAGGCCTTTCCATTCCTCAGAACTGGTTCAGAATCTTCTACCTCCAAGATATACCCAACAGGCTCGTGCTGGCTGGCGCTGAGCTGCCTTGCCCCCAAAGCATTCTTTGAGCCACTGATTTTGGCCTGGAGTTGCAGTCAGCCTGATGTTCTACTTGACCCTGAACCCCCTTTCTCTCTCCCAGAGAGACCCCGAGTGCCTAGAGGGTAAGTCCATAACTTAGGGCTCTTCCTCAGCCCCCAGAGCACTTATCACAGCCTAAGCACGTAGCACACACCAAACCTACTTATGAGTAACTGAAGAAATGAATGCATACCACGTGAACTCACAAAGGAATTAATAGGCTAGATTTTCTGTCTACAGATGACTTGTTATTTAGAGTTAGGACATAGAAGGTAGAGATTTTATGTTTTCTTCTTTATATCCCCTCCTCTCACCACTACTATAGGCACAGTGTCTTACACAGATTTTTGGTGAATGAATAAAAACTGTAAATTTTAAAATATAGAGATAGTTTCAAAGCTCTAGGAAAATATGCTCAAAAAGTAATCCTATAAATTGACTTCTTATACTCTAGAAAGAGAGGCATCAATATGTCAGCAAAATCTAGGGCTAGATAGCCACGTTGTGTTGGCCTCCAAGGCACAGCCCACGTCTTCCTCATCTAAATATACCACGTGCCTGACACAAAAGTGGGAGTTCATACATGTTTGTTGAATGACTGACTGCAGGCTGGTTGAAAGCAGGATTCAAGGGCAGTGTCCATAGTGAAGGTTCTGGACAAGCCTGATTTTCCACAGTTCTTTCTATCTACAGAGACGAGCCCAGTGGAATTCCAAATCACCAATGTGTGTTTTCTTTTTCTTTTTTTTTTTTTTTTGCGGCACGCGGGCCTCTCACTGCTGTGGCCTCTCCTGTTGCGGAGCACAGGCTCTGGACGCGCAGGCTCAGCGGCCATGGCTCACGGGCCCAGACGCTCCGCGGCATGTGGGATCTTCCCAGACCGGGGCATGAACCCGTGTCCCCTGCATCGGCAGGAGGACTCTCAATCACTGCGCCACCAGGGAAGCCCCCAGTATGTGTTTTCAACTCTCATCTCCCAGACAGAAGAACATGTAAACTGCATGGCTATTTTCATGAAGAATTTGAGATTGTATAAAATCTCTAACACAAAAAGTATAAATGATACTGTCCTGGAAGGGGTAGAGATATATTTGAAACTGACTGCAGGTGCTTTCATAGCTGCAGGAACAAAGGGCCATGGAGGCACAGAGGAGAGGACGGTCGGTCCCCATGGGCTGGGGTAGGGGTGCCGGGAGGGTCAGGTGAGATTGGATTCCATACCCCAGTTGAAGATACTGAGGCTTAAAGCAGCTGATTTGGCAGGTCAATCCTGTGCTTGCCTGCCGGACTGAGCAAGCCCCCACTGGGCCTGGCAGGCCTGACCTTTTAGCCAAGCATCCAAGGTACCAGCTAAGGTCCTGGATGTCTGTGGTTCCCTTGAGGTTTGTGGAGGGCTTAGCACCTCAGCCAGGCATTCAGCAAAGTTTGAAGAGAGAACCATTCCATAATCATGTGGGTCAGTGGCCAGACCCCTCTGATAACTGACCTCACTTCACATCTGGAGGAGAGAATGGAGTTTACCCCAAACCCAATGAAATGAGACACCCCACAGGTAGCTGTGGGCCCTCGCTCCCCATGATTGCTCTATAAGGCAGCAGATGTAAGCTGGATGCTCTTTTGCAAATAAATTGCAGCCAGAAGACCCAAATCTGAGGGTAATTGCCTTTTCTTTCCTTTATTTATTTATTGTTTTAATATAAATGTAAGTGGATCTAGGTAATTCCTATAATAATGTTACTTCCCTAGCCTGGAGATAGATGAGTGTAGCTAGAAATCCTGCCCTGTGCAGTGCATGCAGCGAGTGTGCCAGACACTTGAATGTCACTGGCCGTGCACGCTGGGAGGGGAAGTAGGTCGAGTACCCCCACTCAAGAGGGTCGTTCCCTTGAAGGCAGGGGCCAAACCGAGCGTGAAGTACATGTTCATTGGCTCCTGCCAAAGAAATGCCCTCAATAAACCAACCAGAGCAAGTCAGTCATAAAATAAATGATAGCAGCTACAACCACACAGGGGCGAGCACGGTGGGCCAGGCACTGTGCTAGGCCCTTCACCCTCATTGGTTTATAACCACTGGCTCCTCATCACTGCCCCACAAAGAAGACATTCCCGCTATAGACAAGGAAACTGGGGCTCAGGGAAATCAAAGAAGTTCCATAAATAGGAAGTAGCAGAGCCCAGATTCAAAAGCAAGTCTAAGTTCATGCTTGCTTGATCAATACCTATTTATCTATGGATATTTTCTATGTATCTATGTATCCATCCAACTGTCCATCCATCCACCCACCCATCCATCATCTATCCTGTGGTGCTAATAGGAATCACATCCTCAGGAACATCAGAGGCCTTGTCCCTTTCCCCACAAGGTGATTCTGGGGCCAGAGTTCAAACATGTTTCTTTGTGGACTGATCCCTGAACTCAGGCTTCTCAGGACCTCCGTGAACTCACTGCTGAGTGGCCCAGGTGTTGCGTTGTCCTGCAAGGTCTTACTCTAGAAGTCAGGGAAGATGGGATCCAGTCAGTAAGACTTGGTCAGACTCCAAGAAGCCACCTTTCTGCTGTGAGGTCTCTCTTTTCTCTTTAGAGAATAACAAACTATCAAACCCACAAATAGCATTCCCCAGTATCAAATATGCCAGAGAGGAGGACCCATGGCCAATCAATTCCTTAGCAGGATCTGACACACCCAAAGCCTCAGTGTGAAAATATCTTATCTGTGCCTGTCAGAGATGACTGAAATTCTACCATTAGAAAGTCATTCCTCTGCTTTACCCAAGCAATCCAGTTCTGGGAATATAACCTCCAGATGTGTTCAAAAGTGGATGAGATAATACCAGCACAGAGGCAGCTCTGTTTATAATAGAAACAATTTAGAAACAACCTAATAGAGTCTGCTTAAATACACGGAGGACTGGTTAAGTAGAGGAGTAGCTAAGCTATGGTACATCCATGCCATCCATCTAAACCATACGTAGATAATATGTAACCATTAAAAGAATAAGCCTAGGGCTTCCCTGGTGGCACAGTGGTTGAGAGTCCGTCTGCCGATGCAGGGGACATGGGTTCGTGCCCTGGTCTGGGAAGATCCCACATGCCGTGGAGCGGCTGGGCCCGTGAGCCATGGCCGCTGAGCCTGTGTGTCCGGAGCCTGTGCTCCGCAATGGGAAAGGCCACAACAGTGAGAGGCCTATGTACCGCAAAAAAAAAAAAAAAGAATAAGCCTACTCTATATGCCTCAAATGCAAAATCTCCCAAAGATGTAAAATGAACACGGCAAGGTGAAGAAGTCTGTATTGAATAACACACACACAACCGATCAGTTCAAATGCACAGAGGCCTGCTCTGGAAGGATGGAGAAGAGCTTGGTACCAGTGGTGGCTGTAGAAAGGGACACTGAGCAGATGGGGGCTTGAGTAGGAGCAGTGGCTGCTACACGATTTTATGTGAATGGCACCCTCTGGAGTTGTGCCACGGGGTGGCCCTGGTGGAAGAGGGACTCTCTGCAACTTTGAATAGCACAACATGTAAGTATTACCTAATAAAAAAATGGAATTTAATTTAAACACACATTAGGAAGGTAGAATCAGGTCATTATGATAAAATAAGTTATTCCTTATACTTCTGAGGATCTGAGTCACTCGGTTTTCTCTCTTTCAGGAAATATTTAGTCCCAACCATGTGGGGTATGCTGAATATACGGAGGTGAGTAAAACAGATCCTATTCCCATTTGAAAGGCGTGGATGCCTGGGAGTGTGAACACCACAGTGATAATAACAACAGCTGTCATTCACCAAGTGCTTTGCTCAATGCCCAGGGTCCAGGCACCATCCACCACACATCCATGCAACAGGCACTGTGGTCCAGAGCAGTTTTGGGGCAAACTGTCTGGATTCTAAGCCTGCCTCTACACTTAAGAGGGCATCATTAACTGCTCCGTGCGTATTTTCTCACCTGTAAACAGGAGCTAATAACCGTTTGCTCCTCATTGAGTTGTGGTGAGGATTTTAGGACGCTTGTGAGGTTCTTAGAACAATTCCTGGCCGGGCCCACAGGTAGCAAGGTGCAAGCATTGTGTATGTTTATTCCTCCTCGCCCAGCTCAGCGTGCCGCAGATACAGTGGGAATGAGACAGACACAGCCCACGCACACAGAGGGTTTACCATCCCCCAGAGACAGACAGTAAACACATAATTACCATTGTGTCATCTCCCAGGGAGAGACAGAAAAATAAATAGGTAACTATAACTGCATGTGCTGAGCGTTCCTGGGCCACGTGGACTGCAGGTGGAGAGAAAAAGGGGCTGAGTCTAGAACGAAGAGTAGGGGTCAGACTAGCAGAAGGGCGGGGAGGAAGGGCGCTCTAGGTCAGGGCACAGCACGAGCGAAGGCAGGGAAGCGTGTGCAGGGAACGAGCTTCCGGTGCCGCTGGATCATACACTGCACGGGAGGAGGTGAACGGAGCAGGGGCTGGGAGGGTAAGCAGAGGCCAGCTCCCGAAGGAATTTGGATTTGTCCCAGAGCAATGGGAAATCATGAAGGTTTTCAGCAATAGAGTGACTTGGTAAGATGTGCCCCTTATGAAGATGGCTCTGGCTACAGGTAGCAGACAGACTGCAGGGCAAGCAAAGTAGGAAGCTGGCAGATGAGATAGGAGGCCAGGCCAGAGACATGAGCGTCTAGAAGGCCTCCCTCCCAAAAAAGAACCTGGCAGGAGAGAGGCTGCCTTAACCCTTCGTGTGCCCTGCTGGACCAGCCAGCGCTCAGCGGAAGTTGCTCCTGTGAAGTGGGACCATGGGATCACACACACACAAGGGAGAAGGTTTTCTGTTTCCCTTCAGTTCTGCCAGGACAGGCCTTTTGGTCTGTTTTATTCCTTGCAGTATCTCCAGCACCTGTAACAATGCCTGGCACATGGAAGGCACCCAATAAATGTCCTCTGTCCGGGAGGCAGGGGATGGGCAGAGCAAATGGGATGTATCAGTACAAAGGCAACCAGGATGAGGCAGCCAGGGAGGGAGGAGATGTGGCTCAGCAGCCAAAGAAGCAAGTGTTGTTGTGGGTTTTTGTTTTTTTTTTGCTGTGCGTGGGCCTCTCACTGTTGTGGCCTCTCCCGTTGCGGAGCACAGGCTCCAGACGCGCAGGCTCAGCGGCCATGGCTCACGGGCCCAGCCGCTCCGCGGCATGTGGGATCTTCCCAGACCAGGGCACAAACCCGTGTCCCCTGCATCGGCAGGTGGACTCTCGACCACTGCACCACCAGGGAAGCCCTGAAGCAAGTGTCTTAAAGAACAATTTGTGATCACGGAGGTCAAGGCGGATAAAGTCCAACAGGCATCCGTCGGATCTTGTAACTCATGCTCTTTCTCCCTTACTGCCACGAGGAAGCCGTCACAGCTCTGTCAGCCAGCAAGCCCAGGAAGCATCACATATGTACGTACACAGATCATACTTAGGACCTGACCTTGAGGGGTACAGAAAATAGTAGAAGACACAGCCCATTTCCTTGATGTTCACCGTCCAGCCAGGAAGATCTCATTATTCACTACAAGGCAGTTCACAGTGTTCCAAAACTCCATGTCTGGTTTCTGTAGCTGTCCCCTGGGTCACCTCCCCAGAGTCCTATAACTTGATAATGGAAGCCTGGAATTAAGTAGGTGTACAGACCTTGTCTTCACTCATTAATTTTTGGGGTGGGAGTTGCTCAATGTTTGCCAGGAAAGTTGCTGGTGGCAGCCTAAATACAACTGCGAATTTGCAAAGTAGATGTTGCTGTAAGGAAGAAGGCATCCTGGCTGTATAAATATTTCATAGAAATTTTTTCATTACAATAACAGAGACAAAATCGTGACTGCTGGCAGTCACGATTAGAATTGTCTATTTAATAGGTCAGATACAAGTGTTCCCAATATGCAAAGGATTGTTAGCAGTACAACAACTTTCAACCAAAGTCAGTGGTGGTCCCTTCCACTTCCTCTTCCTAAACAATTTGGTCCTAAAGTCATTAGGCGGAGTGGAGAGGTAGGAGTCCATGGCGGGGATGGAGGGCAGGAAGTCATGAAGGCCTAAGGTGGGGGAGGACATCCCCACAGAGGGTGGCCTGGCCTGTGGTGTCGCAGCCTGATCAGGGTAAGGGGGGATTCTTCAGGGTGTTGGGGAATGGCAGCCTGGCAAATGGTATCAGAGAGTAAGGAGTGTATCTGTGTATGTGTGTGTTTGCAGAGAAACGTATATTCCTTAGCCCTGCCTGGGAGCAGCAACATCTCAATAGGAATGAGCACATCTACTGCCCAGATCTTGGATTCTAAATACCATTTTCCATTAAAATGAATTAAGACTCCTTGGAGAAGAGGCTGATTTCCAGAACTGGGGCAAGAACAGAAGATAAGCCTTGAACATCTTGTCATGCCAGAAAGCACATGGATGTGCTCAAAGAATGATGGGCCCATACAGAAAGGACACAGATTGAAGGGGCTCACTGGTCAAACTGGGGCCAAGGTGTGCTTTAAATAATGATGGGAATGGAGTATAACTCACTAATACAGGAATCCATAAGTCTATACGGATATAAAAAATAATTAAAGTTGATGAGGCATGGGATATCTACCTAGTTTCAGAGTACCTCCCCAGGGACTTCCCTGGTGGTCCAGTGGGTAAGACTCCTTGCTCCCAATGCAGGAGGCCCAGGTTCAATCCCTGGCTGGGGAACTAGATCCTGCATGCATGCCGCAAGTAAGAGTCTACATGATGCAACTAAAAGATCCTGAATGCTGCAATGAAGATCCTGTGTGCCGCAACTAGGACCCAGTGCAGCCTAAATAAATAAATAAAGTACCTCCCCATAAAATACCTATTAATCAGAAAGGAGGAAAGACTAACTTTATAGTGGTGAAACCTGGCAGACACCACCTTAATCATGGGATCAAAGTGCACATCATTAGTATAGAAACAAATCACAGTGGTGAACCCCTTGGCAGGGTGCAAGAAGAGCACAGTGTCATTGCTGTGATATTTCTGCCAGAGATGCATCCCCTGAATCTGACCATGAGGAAACCTTAGACAGACATTCTACAAAGTCTGTGATGTTCAAAAGTGTCAAGGTCATAAAAGTCGAGGAGAGGCTGAGGAGGTGTTCTAGCCTGCAGGAGACAAAAAGACATCCGAACATGCAAGAGTGATTCTGAGCTGGATCCTTTTGTGATAAAAGACACTATTGCGATGCTTGGCAAACCTTGGACGGAGTCTGAGGATTCCATGGTGGTTATGAATCTGTGTCAGCTTTCTGGTGTTGGTGGTTGCATTGTGGTGAGGTAAGAAAGTGTCTTTGTTTATAGAAAAACACAGAAAAGTATGGGGAAATGATGAGGATCAGGGCGTCTTATTCTCAAAGTGTTCAAGAAAAAAAGAGGTGGTTTTTTTGGGGGGTACTGCCCTTGCAATTTTTCTGTCACTTTGTGATTGTTTCAAAATTTTAAAATGATAAGAAATAAACTATAGAAAAGTGAAATGGTAGATAAACAAAATGTGGTATATACAAACAATGGAATATTATTTAGCCTTTAAAAGGAAGGAAATTCTGTCACATGTGACGACATGGATGAACTTTGAGGACATTATGCTAAGTGAAATAAGTCAGCCACAAAAGGACAAATACCATATGATTATATTTATATGAGATACTAGAATAGCCAAACTCATTGAGACAGAAAATATTAATAGAACAATGGTTGCCAAGGGCTGGGGGTGGGGGGAATGGGGAGTTAGTGCTTAATGGGGACAGATTTTAAGATAAGGATGAAGAAAAAGATCTGGAGGCGGGTGGTGGTGACGGTTGCACAACAATGCGTGTGTATTCAATACCACTGAACCGTACACTTAAAACTGGTTAACATGGTATAAATTTTGTGTTGTACATATTTTCCCACGATAAAAAGTTTTAATTAAAATTTAAAAAGGAAACTGTGATTGTTAAGGTGCAGTCACATTAAATGTTTAGTTACAAATTGTTGGGAAAAGTGACACAAGGGTTTGTGTGTCTCTTGAATTAAATATCAACTATTCTCTAACTCAGGCTTCCTGTTCCAACTCCATGGAAAGGAGCTTATCTAGGAAAGGAAGGTTTCTTTGTTTATGCTTCACATGGCCAAACATTAACTTTATGACTCTATGAAAATCTGGGAAAACTCTGTCTGCCAAACATGACTGTGAATGTCCATTCTTAGAGAGTTATAGAAGATTTGAGAGCCTTGTTCTTCAAAGCAAATCTGCTTTTAGTTACTAGGCCAAAGAAAGCAATCCAACCAAGTGGCAAAACTCCAAGGTATGAGAGCGCTATGGGCAAGAAAGGCAAGCCCTTCTGTCTCATAGTTTGCTTCGCCTGTAAAACTAGAGCACACGTGTTTGCTTATTTAATTCAGAGGCTCTGCAATGCTTGGTCACACCAAATTCCTGTAACCACAAAACATGATATACAGAACCCAGATGCAGGTTACGTGTATGATGCTACGAACAGTAAATGTGGAGTGACATGGTTTCACGGATGAGTCCTAGGGACAAACCAGGAAGTTGCTTTAATGTCTGGCTACCCTTCTACGGCACAGTTCCACAAATAGCATGACCTACAGGCCTACTTCAAGGTCACTGTGAGCACCACTCGCTAGTTGGAGGGGTGGGAGACTCCATGCATTTCCACTGCTGGGAAAGGGCTGGCCTTGTGGTAATGACCTGACACACCGCCTGCATACACAGAAGATATGCTGAGCTAAACAGCAAAGCACCTCGACTCTTTGGGGCTCAGTGTCTTCATGTCAAATGCCAGATATGCCAGGATAGACATTACTTTTAGCGCCTTCCAATGTTATGATTTTCACAACCTGTAACTACCTGGGCAATAATGCATGAGTTGATGGTGATATGGATTATTAATTTTTTAAAAAAAATTCCTTTGTTAAGGGTATGTGTATGTGTTTCTTTAATTGAGAGTAAAATTAACTTCAATTGGTCAATGCTTAGAATTACTGGTCTCAGGACTATACTTTAGTCCAGAATTATACTTCAGCTTCCCTGAAGGATGTATGCCATCTGATAGTACAAATGTATGGAAACAAGTATATGTAATAGAGCCCCATTGCAGAAGTAAATATGATGGAACAGATATTATGACGTATGTCCTTTAAACTTCACCCTCTTATGCCAGGCCTAATATAAGACAGTTAGGTTTAAAGGGCATGTGTACACATGGCTTATATTTCAGAAGACATGTAATTGGTCTAAATCCAAATAAAAACAAGCTAAGTTCCAACAGGATCATTTACATACATCTACAGACAGCGATGCTAAGATGGTTATATAAATGCTATGGGACAGCTCGAGCAGTTGTTTCAAAGGGTCTTTCAGTGCATTAAAGCTGCATCCGGAAACAGTTGTGAGGCTGGGCCTGAGTCTGCACTGTCCGAGGTTCACTAACTGAAAGCACAACCTCAGACGTGATTGATTATGCCCTTCCCCGCTCTGCTTTCAGGTTGAGATCCTCTGAGATTTCATTTTATGAGTATTCCTGGTTACCAAATGTCTGGGACTCAATCCCAGTGGTAAAAGCTCTTTATTACCATTGCAAAAAACCAGTGACAGTTCCACATCTAGTCAGGATGGGGACAGCGTGTTCCCAACAGTGGGGACAGGATCGCCGGCAGTGTTAGAGGCCACTATTGGCCCAGATGGGCAAAGCCAAAGCTTCATAAGACAGTCTCTGGTATGACTCAGAGAGAAGCTCCCATGGGTGCCCTCGGAGGGAGGGTGTGCTATCAGGGACCTTGGACAAACTTGGTGAGAAAGTTGGAAGCCTCAAGGGGCCATCCTAAAGCGGTGGCACGTGGTTGACTGGAGCCGGGCCCTTCAGGGGGCCTGCTGTGCACTGCAGCCAGAACACAGCAGAATCCTGGGCTCTTCCCAGGGCTCTGTGCATTTCCATGGGAACGGCTGGCTCGGCAGCCCCACGCTGGGCGGTGTGCTCCATCTATTTCTATGGCACCTATCACCATGGCACCTACTTGCTCTGAAAAACACAGGCTAAAAACAGAACACAAGGAAAAGGGGGGCAATCCACTTCCCTGCAGTCACCTTCTCCCGCAGCTGTTGTTATACCTTGTGATTGCTCACGTGGACCTTGCTCATTTCCAGTTTCCGTGTTTTTGTTGTAGTTGGCCTTAAAAAATAAAAGGCTTACTATCAGCATCAGCATCATCTTGGGGGTGATGGGTCCCGAGGCTCCGGGAAGTCTGCACTCTACTTGCTGCAGATAGAAAATTCCTGGGGCGGAGGGACCCCGCACAAGAAGTGACTCCTCCGGGGCTTGTTCAGGTATTGGGGGAGGGGGGAAGAAGTGGGGAGTAGGGGAGGGGGATGGTGACATCAGTGTACACAGGTGACCCAAGAAAGGATCTGTGCTTATTCCAACAAAGTGGATCAGACGCTCTCCAGGGAGCACATGACATTCTCTTTGGGGAGGGATCCACAAGGCCAAACAGCTTCACTGAAGGTCTTCCCTAAGTTCAAGGTCACCCTTCACAGCAGAGCACTTAATCCAGACTCTGGAGTCAGACAGAACTTGAGTTCAAATTCCAACTCAGTCACCTGCCAGCCATGTGAGACCAGTGGGCAACCTCCCAGAGGTTAACGTACTCATCTGTAAAACGGGGATGAGAAGACACACCCACAGGCACAAGCCACTTGCTGTAACCTCCGCTGTCATGGCCGTTCCTTGGTTTGCTCATCTAGGAAAATGTGGGATGTTCGAGCAGACACTCTACATAAAGCAGCGAGCAGGGCGCTCATAACTGCCGGAGGGGAGGGTGTGAAGAGGAGGAGGAGGACAGGGATGACTTCTGGAAAGGATGCTCAGCACCCCCTCTGCCCCCGGGTCTCCTGGGCCTGACTTCCCGTCCTCGGTCCGAAGGGGAAGGTACAGAACAGGGAAGGTCCCTGTTCATGAATAGCCCCCTGCCTCCAGACTCCCACATTCAGTAGGGTCCTCGGGCACAACCAACGTAGCCGAGGATGAGCTGTGCTCTGAAGCAGGCGTCACCACGCAAAAGGGCCATCAGCCCAGGCGCTGCTGTGATACAGGACAGCGGAATTCTCAGGAACTGGAGAAAATCCCAGCCTGGTGCCCTGCTGTGGGCTTGGGAGTCAAGCAGCCTTGGGGACTCCAGGTTCCCCACTGCCATCTCTTAGCTGAGTGACTCGGGACAGGTCTCTTCCCTTCCTTCTCCCATCTGCGAATGCCGTAAAGCCTCCTGTCCCAGAGGGAGGTTGGGAGCACTATTAAAGGAGAAAACCCAGGAAACCCCTCTACCCAGAGTCAGCATGTAGTGGGCTCCCTCTCCCTTAATCCCAACACCGAACGTTTTCAGGTGGAGTGAATACTCTGTTTCATGAGTAAAGGATTAGCCTTTATAATAGAAGGAAACAGGCTCGTTTCCTGAATTTGCTGGTGGTGCCGGTATACGCTACAGTAAAACTCCCAGGCTCACACAAGGCCCCAGGCCCCAGAGGCTGGCATGGCCTCCTGCAGGGCCCCCACTTCCCTCTCAAATGTTCCATTTCTCACAACTCCCTCTGGAGAATGCGCTGCTCCCCACAACAAGTCTGTGGGTTCACTCTATCCAGAGCTCCCTCGATCCTTTTTACTTTATAAAAGCAATTTCCCTGTTGAGGGCATTGTGTCTCTCTCCCTGCCAAATCCCACCTCTCAACAGTGCCCAATTTCCATTTGAGGAGCCATGTACTTCCAAGGAACTGGTCCCCACTCCAAGGCTCTGGGGATGGAACCTGTGACCTAAGCTGAGCCAATCACATAATCCCAACCTCCTGTGTGCAGGGATTGGTTCATGTGGTCTAGATTGGTCCAATCAGAATGGCTCTTGGGACTCTTCCTGAGAATGGAGGACAGAAGGTCCTCAGGGACTATAGATGCAAGGCTTGGACTGTTTCTCCAGTCACTTGACTATCATAAGTAAAGTCAGACTCTAGGTAAAACTGCACATGAAGAGTTCCAACAAAAGCACTGCCAAGAACCATAGCTGCAACCATGATGATATTATCAACACCTAGAGCATCTCAAACTTGCCCTATCTCTGAATTTCTTAGTTCTATGAGTCAATCAATTCCACTTGTGTTTAAACCAATTTCAGTTGGATTTTCTATAACATGAGGATAAAAAGCACCTGGAACATTACTTCCTCTCTATAGTTTCAGGGCCTTCACCTCATTCAGAGCTCAATTCCAAAGTTAGATCTTGAAGGAAGTCCACCTAATTCTATTTCCTCCTTTATCTCCAGACCCTGTGTACTGTTTATTAAGTATTGACCATATATGTGCCCCTAACAGTAAAATCCTTTGAGATTGGTACTGTCTCCATTTTTCCAAAGAGGACACTGAGATCCAAAAGGATGTGAAATCATTTTCTCCAAGGCTACACGTCCAGTAGTGAGTAAGATCCCAAATAGAAATGAGAACCCTGTATGATACGTAAACTATTAATAAGTTCTGAGTTATTTTCTAAATATTCAATTCTTTCAATATCCCAGTTAGATTACAAAGTTCTTAAGTCCAAGGCTATTTTTTCTTCCTATTTTGACCATCCATTGTAGTTACTTCAGAAGTGTTCGTTACCAAATGGTCAAGGGAACCTCCTGCAGCCTGGAACACACTTGACTCAGGCCTGACGATGCCCGGGGGTCTGCTGAGTACTTTAAAAAGTACCAGGCACTGGGCTAAGTGCTTTACATACGTAATCTCATTTCAAAAAAATGGTTCATTGTATTAATGCTATTCTTGGACCCAAGGGCGAGTGGCCTTTCGCCAAGGCCTGTGAATGGAACCTGTTTAGATTGGAAGTAGAGGATCTATTTTGAGGGATAAACACAGAGGGCAGTGGTGCCTTACAGTGGCACGTGGCTAGGTGGAAAGGACAGGACTATGGGTTTGATTCCTGGTTCTACTTCTTGTTATCTGAGTGGTGTTGGGCAACTTACTTTGAGTTTTGTGCTTCTGTTTTCTCATTTGTCAAATGAAGATACTGATATAATCCCAACACCTCTCTGGGTTGTTGGGAGATTAAATCATATGAGTCAAACATCCAGCAAAATTCCTTGCATAGTTTTGCTCTTTCCCCACTATATTTCTTCTTCGCTGGGCACTAACTAGCCATAGCCATGTGTACCCCCAACCTCTGCTCTTTGGATGGTGTCCAACCCCACCCAGGAGCCAAAGAGATATAGAAGTTCAAGAAAACACTGGCCACAAGGTGGGGAGAAGTTTCCATCCCATTCCTTGCCAAACATAGATTTGCTGCTAGAAAGCCAGAGCATGCCCAGGAATGGTTGTAGCCCAGGCTGCTTCGTTTCATTGCAAATTCATTGTGTTTAGATTATAACTAAGCCTTCTTCCTTTTGTCTCTGCCTAGTGAGCCATGAACAGTTCCAGATCTGACAGGCTGAGTACCAGGTCTGACTCATTAAAGAAAGGAAAGGGGATTTGCTGGGCAGCTCAGTACACATTTTCAATGAAGATGTGCAATCATTCCTCAGAAGAGCCAGGCTTCCCTTAGTTGTTGAGTGTTATCACATAACCAGTTGATACTTGCTCAGGGCTGCTTGTTAGCAAAGGTGACTGTTACACCTCTTTAGGTAAACTTGATGGAGCAGCACTTCTCTGGGGCTTAGTTGAGGGACAGGAAGAGATAAGATTCCTTTACATTTTATCACTTCTTCTAATCTCTTTTACCCAAAGAATGTGGGTAGGCCCAGCATTTTGTTCCACCCAAGAATGAAGCTTCTGGTGTTGAATAGTTAGATCCTTCTGCTGGAAGCAGTTCAGTTTCTATTTATGGGAGGCAGTGTTCTCAAAGTGTAGATCTCCGGGACACCCGCATCAGAATCCTGGAGTGCATGCAAATGTCTGGCTCCATAGATTCCCACTGAATTAGACTCAGTATGAAAGACTGAGAACCTTAAGTAGCAGTTAAGAACATGGGTTTTAGAGTCAGATATATATGGACTGACTCCGAGCTCCAACTCCATTACATACTATCTGTACAGGGTATTTAACCTCTCTAGGACCTTGGGCAGGGTATTTAGCCTCTCTAGGTCTCAATTTCATCACCTGTACAAAGGGAACGCTCAACAGTCAAGGGATATGGAGCTCATGTGGTTGTTATAAGGATGAAATGAAATAACACATATTTAGCAATGCTTGGCATATACGAAATGTTTACTATGTGATAATTCTTCAAAAAGTCTTAGGACCCTACGAGAAATAATAAAATTGGCCATCACAACCAGTGTTAAGATCCCTGATTGTATTTTCTATTGGAGCAGGTTTTGACAAGTCTACAGACCAGCAACCAGACCTGAAGGTATTATGAGCCATATGAACTCCACCAGGGCTCTCCTCTGAGCCTCAGCAATGGGCCAGCCAGGAGAGGGCAGCAAGAGAGAGCCAGAGACTAACTGTAGCTATTAGAATCACAGTGCTTACAAGTTAGGGGCATTTACTTGGTGTGTCCAGGTTGGTACTAATTTCAAAAGATACTAAGTTTGGTGGATGCAGGTCTGGCAGCGTGGATCATGTGCTGGGTGGGTGTACATTAGTACTGTGGGTGGTGGCTGTCTATCTGACTCCTGATTTTCATAGATTATTTACTTTAGGAAACCACACAAGCATCACTATATTGTAGAAAAAGACTTAATTGTGATGTAGATATTGGGAGAGAGTCTAAACCAAGATTTGGCAAATTTCTTGGCATAGCCTGTGAGCTAAGAATGGTTTTTATATTTTTTAAGGTTGTTAAAAAGCAGGAGGGGGGAGGAGAAATAATAACAGAGTGGTAGTTAATTTTATGCATCAGCTTGACTGGGTCACAGGGTACCCAGATATTGGGTTACACATTATTTCTGGGTGTGTCTGTGAGGGCGTTTTCAGATGAGATTAGTGTCAGTAGACTGAGTAAAGCAGATTGCCCTCCCCAAAGTGAATGGGTATCACCCAGTCCATTGAGGGCCTGAATAGAGCAAAAAGGCAGAGGAAGGGAGACTTTGCTCTCCCTAACTATTTGAGCTGGGACATTGGTCTTCTCCTGTCCTCTGGCAAGGACTTACACCATCTGTGTTCCTGGTTCTTAGGCCTTCGGACTTGGGCTGGAACCAAACCACTGGCTTTCCCGGGTCTCCAGCTTACAGACAGCAGATTATGCTACCTCTCAGCCTCCAGAGTCCCATGAGTCAATTCCATATATCTATATAACTATGCATATCTTATTCATTCTGTTCCTCTGGAGAACCATGACTAATACAGAGATGTAAGTGTTGCACAAAGCCTAAAATATTTACTATTGTCCTTTGCATAAAAGTATGTTGAGGCCTCATCAAAGCCAACTCAGGAGCTGACTGTTCAGCACATGGTCTGAATATAATTCAAAATCATGCTCCATCAAAACACAAATTCTCATATGCTGTTGATGTGTTACCAAGTCAGCAAAAACCACCGATCTACTATCCTTATTTAGACAGGAAACAAAGTTTATCTGGATCAAAGAAACCCTCAGGACCCAAAGAAGACAAGAACAAAACAGATAGGAAAGTGACAGGCTAATCTAACTCATGAATATAGATGCAAAAATCCCAAACAGAATATTAGCAAACTAAATCCAGCGATGTATCAAAAAAGTTAGTACGTCATAACCAAGTTGGGATTATGCCAGGAATGAAAGGTTGGTTTAATATTAGAAAAGTGGTTAGCAGAATTCATATTACCAGATTAAAGGCAAAAAATTTACCACCTCAATAAAATCAGAAAAAAATTAATAGCATTTAACATCCTATTAAAAATTTAAAAACTCAGTTTGACCTAGAACTTGATAAAGAACATCTAGCAAGAAAAAAAAAGGACAAAAAAATTACATCATACTTAATGGTGAAATGTTGAAAACATTCCCTTTAAGAGCTGAAACAAGGCCTAAGAAGTCCCATTAACACCACATTATACAAGCCTGTGTAGTAAAACGAGAAAAGCAAAGCAAATGGAAATGTGTAAGGATTGGAAAGGAAAGGAAAAAACTTGCTGGTCTTGTGATTGTCAGAATGGAAAACCCAACATTATTTATAAATAAATTATTAAAATTAGTAAGAGAGTTCAGGAAGGTTTCTAGATACAAAATCAATGTGAAGGGCTTCCCTGGTGGCGCAGTGGTTGGGAGTCCGCCTGCTGATGCAGGGGACACGGGTTCGTGCCCCGGTCTGGAAAGATCCCACATGCCGCGGAGCGGCTGGGCCCGTGAGCCATGGCCGCTGAGCCTGCACATCCGGAGCCTGTGCTCCGCAACGGGGAGAGGCCACAACAGTGAGAGGCCCGCGTACCGCAAAAAAAAAAAAACAAAAAAACCCCAAAAAAACAAAAAAACAATGTGAAAAGTAAATTGTATTTCTATTCACCGGTAACTGCTAAAAAATACAATTTTAAAGATACCACCTATAATATCATGAATAAATATCAAATATCCAGAAGTAAATCTAACAAAACACGTGAAAGTCCTTTCTAGAGAAAAACTTTACTGCAAGTTTTAAAAAAATGACATAAACAAATGTTCATGACAGGAAGACGATATTGTGACTATATAATTTCTCTCCAAATTGATGTATATATTCTAGGCAATTCCAATCAAAATCCTAACAAGATTTTTAAAAGGAACTCAACAAGCTGATTATTTGGAAGAGCAAAGAGCCAAGAAATGCCAAGTCATATTTAAAGAACAACCAAAAAGAGTGTGTGTGGGGGGCATTTTCTTTACCAGATATCAAAACGTATTATACCGCCATGGTAATTAAGATTGAAAGAACTCCTACAACCCAGCAACAACAACATCAAAAAATCCAATTAACAAATGGGCAAATGACTTGAATAGACGTTTCTTCAAAGAAGACATACAAATGGCCAACAAGTACATAAAAAGATACTCAATATCACTGATCATTACAGAAACGCAAATAAAACCACAATGAGACAACACTTCGTACCCATAAGGATGGCTATTATTTAAAAAAAAAAAAAAAAAAAGGAAAAAAAACCCACCAGAAAATAACAAATGTTGACAAGGATGTGGAGAAACTGGAACACCATGTTCATTGCTGGTGGGAATATAAAATGGTGCAACCTCTGTGAAAACAGTATAATAGTTTCTCAAAAAATTAAACATCGAACTACAGTTCCACTTCTGAATACATACCCAAAAAGAATGAAAAGCGGGTACTCAAACAGATATTTGTGTACCTATGTTTACAGCAGCATTATTCACAACAGCCAAAGGATGGAAGCAATCCAAGTGTCTATCAATGGATGAATGGATAAAAAATATGTGGTATACTCATATAATGGAATATTATTTAGCTTTAAAAAGGAATGAAATTCTGATATATGCTGCAATATGAATGAACCTTGAAGACATTATGCTAAGTGCAATAAGCCAGACACAAAAGGACAAATATTTTGTGATTCCACTTATATGAAGTACCTGGAATACTCAAATTCATAAAGACAAAAGTAGAATGGTGGTTACCAGGGGCTAGAGGGAGGGTGGAATGAGGTGTTATCATTTAATAGGGACAGAGTTTCCATTTGGGATGCTGAAAAAGTTCTGGAGATGGATGGTGGTGATGGTTATATAATAATGTGAATGCAGGTAATGCCACTGAAGTGTATTCCCAAACATGGTTAAGATGGTAAATTTTATATTATGTATATTTTGCTACAATAAAAAAAGATTGAGTGATAGTACAGCAGGAATAAACAAACATATCAGTAGAGCAGTACAGATTAGTATGACTCAAATGTGGACTGTACACTGGTTACCATCTTTGAATTCCTTGTCATGGGCCCACGATCAGTACAGAAGTGAACAGTAAACATTTAGAAACTTTCATAGCAATTTTACAGAGCAAGTTTATGCCCATTGAATCTAATAATAAATAATTGAGGCCTTTATTTTATGCATGTTTTAAATTTTTTTAGTAATCAATTTTTGTTATATCTACAAAAATATTGATCTGCAATGGATTAAGGGAAAAACTGGAGTTCAACACAGAAAATTTGAGAGTTCAGAGGAAAAAAGAAACACTCGTATATGGAACTTGATTTGTGACAGAGGACATTGCAGATAAGTGAGGGGAAAAGTAAAAATGGAAGTCTATTATCCTATAACAGTTACAAAAATCGAATCCAGGTAGAATAAAGGCTTAAACATGAAAGATTAAATACTAAATATAAAGGACAAAATAAAAGGTTTTTAGAAGAGAATAAAAAAGAATTATTTTTGTGACCTCAAGTTGGGAAAGTTTTCTTTGACAAGGTAAATTTGACCTGAAAATTAAGAGCTTCTGCTCAAAAGTCACCATAAATAAAATTGCAAAGGCAATCCCAAACTTCAAGGAGATATCTGAGAGATATCTGAACATATAAAAACTAACATAGGATTATAATCCAGACTATATAAAGAGTTCTTACGAATCAACTGCCAAATACCAACAGCTCATTAGAAAACTGGGGGAAAGACTTAAATGGGCATTTCACAGCAGAGGTAAAAAACAGACGGTTTGTAAACATGAGAAGATTCTTCACTTCAGTAGTTATCAAATAAATGCAAATTATAACTGTAATGAGACACAGACCATACATATTGGAATGACAAAAATTAAAGCTGACAAGAATGAGATCAACCAAAATACTATCATCGATTGCTAGTGGAAGTGTAGATTGTTATAATCACTTTGGGAAGATAATTAGCAATATCCAGTAGAGTTGAAGATGTGAGCACACTTGAACCTAGCAATTCCTCTCATAGATTTGTACTCTAAAGAGCAGAATAGATGCATGCAACGTGGGATAATCACATACTGGATGATTACACAGCAGTGAAAAGTGAACTGCAGCTACTTGCATCAACACAAAGGAATCTCAAAAACATAATGTTGAATAGAAGAAGTCACAGAAGAATATATATTGTATTCTTAAATACAGCATTAAAAATAGGCATCTGTACCCTGCCAAACCAAACAATATACTGCTTAGAGATTTAAGTGTATTTGTGTGCCTTTGTGTGCAGGTGTGCATGCGTGTATGTGTGTGTGTGTGTGTATGGTAAAACTATAAAGAAAATCATGGGATGATGAACACAGAATTCTGTAATAGTTTCCATCTGATAGAGGGATCCGTGCCTGGGGGGGAGCATTCAGATATTTCTAAGAAACTGACACTGTTCTATTTCTTAACTTGGGTGGTGGGGATGCAGGTGTTTGTTTTGCTATTCTTAAGCTGAACATATGGTTTATATGTATGTATGACATATTTCACAATTTTTAAAAAAAATTAAGAGAGAGGATAAAAAGTCTGTCGGTGATGGCTAAGAATGCAGAAAGAGGGTCAAATCCCCTGAGGGTGAAGGCAAAAACTAGGCAGGCTGTATGCTCTTAATTCACAGGAAAATGCAAATCAAGAGCCTGCTCAGAGGCCTAGCTCCTCAACACTTATTTTTGTCTCCCCAGTACTTTTTTCCTTTCAGAAACTGCCTTTCCCCCAACCCAGAAGGGTTGTCATTCATGTGGCACATCAATGGTGGGTATATGACTCAGGCCAGCTAGATTATTTCTACTTGTCTGGCCTCAGTGGTTAATACAGGGATGAGCAGAGGTCCCAAGCCAGCCCAATCAGAGCCATCCCTGACCTTCTGTTGGAGCAATCAAGAAAGAGGTGGAACCTCCATACTGTTCTCCATAGTGGCTGTACCAATTCACATTCCCACCAGCAATGCAAGAGTGTTCCCTTTTCTCCACAACCTAAGTGTCCATCATCGGATGAATGGATAAAGAAGATGTGGCACATATATACAATGGAATATTACTCAGCCATAAAAAGAGACGAAACTGAGCTATTTGTAATGAGGTGGATAGACCTAGAGTCTGTCATACAGAGTGAAGTAAGTCAGAAAGAGAAAGACAAATACCGTATGCTAACACATATATATGGAATTAAAAAAAAAATGTCAGGAAGAACCTAGGGGTAAAAGGGGAATAAAGACACAGACCTACTTGAGAATGGACTTGAGGATATGGGGAGGGGGAAGGGTAAGCTGTGACAAAGCGAAAGAGAGGCATGGACATATATACACTACCAAACGTAAGGTAGATAGATAGTGGGAAGCAGCCGCAGAGCACAGGGAGATCAGCTCGGTGCTTTGTGACCACCTGGAGGGGTGGGATGGGGAGGGTGGGAGGGAGGGAGATGCATGAGGGAAGGGATGTGGAAACAGATGTATATGTATGACTGATTCACTTTGTTATAAAGCAGAAACTAATAAAAAAAAATCCATAAAAAAAAAAAGAAATGTGGCCAAGAACAAACACTAGCAGGTGGCAGAGGTGGGATTCAAACAAATGAGTAACAAGTGGTAATAATAATAATAAGTAATGAGTTGATGAATGAAAAGATGAATAAAAGGACTGAAAGGAGGAGAAAAATCAAATAAAGAGGGATGTCCTCTGGATTGGGGAGGAAGTGCTCCCCCTCACATGTGAAGAGAGAAACCTTTGATCCAAATCTTTTAATAAAGAAATATATTCTTCCTTAAAAAAAAAAAAAAGAAAGAGGTGGGATTACTATATGTAAATGAATGATGGTAAGCCTAGACCTCCATGAAAATCAGCCTGAAAATGAAGCCAGCAGAGAGAAAAGCAGAAAGGAGGACTAGAGAATCACAGAAAGGCAAAGAGAGGGGGTAAGAGAGAGAGAGGCAACGTCCTCATTAAGTATCTGGATCCAGCCATTCCTGATTCCCATTAAGTAGACAGTTGCAGATCCAGCTGCAATCAAAAGTGTCCTAAGTAGCACAGAATTTTGGACCAGGAGCAGGATTTTGGAAGTTGGCTGTGTTGGGGTGGGTGGAGAGCAGGGCAGTGTGAAGCCTCCCCTCCGTGACCAGGAAGTGAGCCATATCTGTTAAGTGGAGCAAAATTGCTAAACTCTCTCCTGTTGAACCCGGTGAGGTTGGAAATTTAGAGGACTGGTTATTTTTTTTATTTTAAAGCCAGGTTACTGGGGTGTGTCAGCCATTTCTTCAGCCCTAAGTGAGGGTCTATAAGAAAAAATACACTTGAGTCTCAGCTTGGCCTTTCTGAAAGCAGGGAAAGGGAAAAACAAAGACTCTTTCTGCTGTGGCCTGTAATTCAACTGAGCTGAGAGCCAGAAAATCATTTTTAGGATTGCAACAGTCAAATTCCTGCCCCAGGCTGAAGTTGGTGCAAGCACAGGCTGGGAGAAGGAAACACAGCGGGAGATAGGAGAGGGACCCTGGAGAGGGCTTCTCCCCCTCCAGCAGCACCTGCTGGGCACTCCCTGCCTGAGTGAAGTGCCTTTTACCCCACTGTAGGCAGCTGTCCACTGGGAAAGAGCCTGAGGGCAAATGGCCTCCTCCTCCCCCAACCCAGTGTGTCCAGGGAGAGGCCAAATGGACAAAGTCTAAATGAAAGCTGGGAGAGAACAGAGCACAGAGCCAGTTGTTAGGGGATAGAAGTGGTAAGGACAGGGTCCAGATTCCAGAGCATGACTTGTCTGGGTTCTGGCTCTGGTTGCCAGCTCACGGAGTTATCGAAAAACTAACTTCCCAGCAACTATCTAAGAGTTTGAGAGAGTCATACTGCCAGAGACGTCTCAGTCTAGCAAACCGCAGCACGAGATTGCACAACCACTGGGGCCAGACCCAGATCTCTGGATTGACATCCTCAAACTGTGGCCTGCTAGAGTCTACGGTTTCCAGAAGGGACATTCTCTCTGATCCACCCATGGAGGGCCATGGGCGAGGGAGAGTCTTCCAGAGATAGAGCCCTGGGTACCCCTGGCTGATTGAGGAACTCACATCTTTCAGGGATATGAAGTGGCTCCTTGTCAATCCTCCTCTGCAGGATGTTGGACAAATGACTGGAGCCTCATGTTTCCCCTTTACTAAATGCAAGTGGTTTTTATTCCAAGTATTTTACTTTTCTCCACTATTAAATGTCAGGGGTGTTTGAAATGATCATTTAGCTGTTGGTTAACAGACTCTTTAAGAGCAACATCCAGACCTGGTCAAGAATGTATATCCGCTAGCTTTGCTTATATGTGGATAGCCTGTACCATGTTCCAGGGGGTGCATTTCTGAAATTGTGTGGGAAAAGGGCACAGATGGGTGCTAGGAAGTCAAGGAGCAGAGTGTAGTGGCTCCATTTCTCTTTCTGCCCTGTAATGGGTTGAATTTTGGCTCCACTCCCTGCAGCCCTGGCCAAAGATATGTCCAAGTCCTAACTCCCAGCACCCGTGAATGTGATCTTATATGGAAAAAAACATCTTTACTGATATAATTAAGCACAGGGTCTTGAGATGAGATCATTATGGATTAATCCAGTGGGTGGAGACAGAACAGCACAGAAGGGGCAGTCATGTAAAGATGGAGGCAGGACTTGCAGCGATGCAGCTATAAACCAAGGATTGCCTGGGGCCAAAGAAGCTGGAGGAGGCAAGGAAGGATTAAACCCTAGAGTCTTCAGAGGGAGTATGGCCCTGCTGACACCTTGATTTCGAACTTCTGCCCTTCAGAACTGTGAGATAATACACTTCTGTTGTTTCTAGCCACCCATTTTGTGGTGATTTGTTGCGGCAGCCCTAAGAGACTGATACATGCCCAGACGTTTTTAAGACTGTCCCTCCCCTGGCGGGGCTGTCAATCACTATCTCAGACCTAGGGGACCAATGAAAATACCCCACCCCCATGATCACAGTGTTTGGTTTGGAGACAATCACTACAACGGACTGAATGTTTATGTGTCCCCAAAATTCATATATTGAAATCCTAACCCCCAACGTGATGGTATTAGGAGGTGGGGCCTCTGGGAGGTGATTAGGTCATGAGAGTGGAGCCCTCATGTATAGGATTAGTGCCCTTCTAAGACCCTAGAGAACTCTTCTTCCCCTTCCATTATGTGAGGACATAATGATAAGACAGCCATTTATGAACTGGGAACTGGGCCCTCACCAGACACAAAATCAGCCACTGTGCTGATCTTGGACTTCCCAGCCTCCAGAATTGTGAGAAATAAATGTTTATTGTTTGAGCCACCTAGTCTGTGCTATTTTTGTTTTAGCAGCTCAAACAGACTAAGACAGTCACAGGAGAGAGCTGGCCCATGAAGGAGCTTGCAGAGAAGTAAGCAGAGATAGGAGTATAAGGGGAGGGACAGGTCTCAGTGATGCCACCCCTGGACCTAAAAAGAACCATGTCTAAATACAGATCTCCCTCTAGGCTTTTTTGTGTGTGTGTGGTACGCGGGCCTCTCACTGCTGTGGCCTCTCCCGTTGCGGAGCACAGGCTCCGGACGCGCAGGCTCAGCGGCCACGGCTCACAGGCCCAGCCGCTCTGCGGCATGTGGGATCCTCCCGGACTGGGGCATGAACCCGTGTCCCCTCCATTGGCAGGTGGACTCTCAACCACTGTGCCACCAGGGAAGCCCTCCCTCTAGACTTTTGAGTTAGTAAATTCATCTTTTTTCCATGTGTCAGTTTGAGTCGGCTTTGTCATTTGCAAACCTTCCAGGTCCTGATGTGCACATCCTGTGAGGTATCTGACCCCAGCAGATATCCTCAGTCAAGTGAGAGCCCAGGCTTAGAGGAGCAGCAGATGTAGAGGTCCCACTTGGTGACAGGCACAAGGCTCCTGATAGGTCTGGCTCTCAGGGTCTGGGCCACTGGACCTGCCTCAATCCACACAGCTGGACAGAGGGCCTTATTTGACAGGCTCAGTTGATGACCAGAGACTAGGGAGAATCTCATCTATTGCAGAGAGCAGATTCGGCAGCAAGTAACTTTCAAGTACAGTAGGTAACACTGCATCATAACCAACAAGGAAGGCTTCTGTAAAACATGAAGATTTGCTTCTGTTCCACCACAGAATCAGAGTGAGTTACAACCAACTCTACTGGGACATGATGGTTTCCCTGGTCAATGCACCATCGCCTTCCAGCAGCACTTTGTCCAAGCCTCAGTGTGCTCCTGGTTGAGGAAAGCCACGTTGTTGACAGAAATTCGAATCCACCTCAAATCAACAAGCAGCTACCCCCACCGGGGCCCCAGTTCCTACCTCAAGCCTTGAGTCCTGCTGCACTGTGAACCCCAGAGCCGAATGCAATCATACACGGAATGCAGAAACCCCACAGTAAAGAGGAAGTGGCAGCAAGGAGAGACACACGGTGCTTCCCTTTGCTTAACTCCTCGAGGAGTGAATTAGTAAGGAATAGCTGCTTCAGTGGGCTGGGTGTGCAGCTTCTAAACTTCTGATTATTGAAGCCAAATGATGTTTCTATTTAAAAATCAGACTCACGGGACTTCCCTGGTGGTCCAGAGGGTAAGACTCTGTGCTCCCAGTGCAGGGGGCCCGGGTTCGATCCCTGGTCAGGGAACTAGATCCCACATGCATGCTGCAACTAAAGATCCCACATGCCATAACAAAGATCCCATGTGTCGCAACTAAGACCCAGTGCAGCCTAAATAAATAAACGTTAAAAAAAAAATCAGACACACCCTGAAGAGCTGTTACAATGCACCTTAACGTGATGCATCAGGCTTTGTGAATAAGAGTTAAAAGTTGCTGAAAAAAAGGTGGGTCTCCTTTACCTTTTATAGAGCCACTTCTGTGTGTTGGGCAACATGCTTAAGCACTGGAACTGCCAGTGAGGAAAGAGATGCATGACATTGTGATGACAGTACCAGGCAGTTATGGTCTGGGAGGTGATGTATGAGCTGAGTTTGGATGGACAACTGGAAGTTAGCCCTAGGAAGAAGGGAGAAGAGGGCACTGCAGTGAAGGCATGTCCCGAGGCAGGAACCTGCAGCATGCTGAGTGGTTGACACACAGGGAGTAATGTTGGAGAGGGGCTGGAAAGGTAGACAAGAAATGGATCGGGAAGTGGATCCATGGATATGATTAAGCGAAGGAGTGTGAACTTTATCCAAGAGCTTTGGGAGTGCTGAAGAGCAGGAGGATGCTCTGAGCAGACAGCCTTGGATGGATGACCCAGGCAGGACTCCAGTGGAGGATGGAAGTGGAGAAGAAGGTCCCTCAAGGGCCCTTTGACATAGCCGTGTGAGAAGCAATAAGGGCTTTCACCAGTGGTAGGGGAATGAGAGGAAGGGAGGATTCAAGGAATTGGAAGAGGTAGACTGATCTGGACAGGATACTTGATTGAATGTAAAAGGTGCCCTGAGAAGGAGGAATCCGAGATAATTACTAGATTTCTTTTCTGTGGCGTGAGCAACTGGGGTAAGGGTGACATTCCTGAAAATAAGAGATACAAGTAGAGGGTTAAGTCTTGGAAGAGACTGGTGTGGAGCTTGGCTTTAGAACTGTAACTAGGAAGAGCCTGTGGGACAGCCACCAGCAAAGGTCCATGAGAAGCTGGGCATTCAGATGTCAGAAGAGAGATCCGTATGGAGGAGGGAGAGCTGGGAGCCGTCAGCTCGTGGTGGTTGGGGACACCAAGGAAGAGGGGCAGAGGGCAAGAAGAGCAGGGGGTGGGATACAGACCCAGGGGACGTTCAGGGAGTGAGTGGACAGGAGGTCTCTGTGAAGGAGATGAAAAAAATGTCCAGCAAACCAGGGTGGAAGCCTAGAGAGTAAAGCTAAGGAGCGAGAGGCTCAAGGGTCAGGGGAGTGCAATGGCACCAAGGTTCCAGAAACAGGGAGTCAGATCAGGGAAGAAAAGCACCTTCTGGACCCGGAGTATGGCTGTCTTTAGTGACTTTAGTCTAGGCATTGATCATGAGAACAGAAACCAGATTGCAATGGGTGATGGAGGACTGAATAGGCAGGTAGGCAGTAGAGATGATTTTTTCAAGAAGGTTGGCCATGAAGAGACAGAGAAAGGGAAACTGAAGAGAGAGGTTAGAAATATGGGATCAAGAGCTGGGTATTTGGGCTTCCCTGGTGGTGCAGTGGTTGAGAGTCTGCCTGCCAATGCAGGGGACACGGGTTCGTGCCCCGGTCCGGGAAGATCCCACATGCCACGGAGCGGCTGGGCCCATGAGCCATGGCCGCTGAGCCTGCGCATCTGGAGCCTGTGCTCCACAACGGGAGAGGCCACAACAGTGAGAGGCCTGCGTACCACACACACACAAAAAAGAACTGGGTATTTTTCAGACTGAAGAGACTGAACACGTTCAGGTACTGATGAGAAACGTTGGTAGAGAAGAGGGTGAAGATGTGAGTGAGAGAAAAACGACTTGAGGGAGGCTCCAGGGGCACAAGGGGAAGGGACGCTGGGGGCCGGAGCGCACTCCTTCCCTGGCATGGGGGATGGAGAGGAAGAGCAGGAGGTGTGTTAGGTGGTTGAGCTGGAGGACCTGAGAGAGTTTCTTGGGATCTTAATTTTGTTCTTTTATCAAAGGGCAAGTTTGGTTCTCTGCCAATGACGATGACAGACACGGAGGTTAAAAAGATGGGTTGGTGAAAGAGGGCTGGTCAGGAGGAGATGCCAGTGGCAATGGACAGGGAAGGACCTAGGGACATCTGGAAGGGTTTCCAGGCATCCTTGGGAATTCCTCTAGCAGCAGTCGGCACCCCAGGAAGGAGCAGGGCAGAAATGTCCTAGAAGTTGGGCTCAGCTGGCTGGGTTCACACAGAAGGATAAGTGGACACCAGTGGTTAGAGAGAGAAACTGACCACCATAGTCAAACAAAGCCGACCGCCGAGTTATCAATAGTCACCGGTTCAGATGTTTAGCAGAGTGGTCAAGGTCACTTCTGTGTATAGACTAGATTCCCTCTTCAACAAAGAAAGTGACAGGGGGCAGATAGAGTAATGATGGAATGAGCAGGATTTTTTTGTGGCCGCACCGCAAGGCTCGCGGTATCTTAGTTCCCCGACCAGGGACTGAACCCCGGTCACGACAGTGAAAGCACCAAGTCTTAACCACTGGACTGCCAGGGAATTCTCAAGAGCAGGGCTTTTAGAATCAGCCAGATGTGGGTTACTGATAGTAATATTTACTGAATGCTTACTGTGTGCCAGACATTGTTCTAAATACTTCACATGTATTATCACATTTAATCCACACAACCCTCCCTAGATAAGGGCCATTATCATTTTACAGAAAAGAAGGCGCAGGTAGATTGACTCATGGCTATTGAGTGGCCAAACCAGTAGTCAAACAAGTGATCTGGATGGAGATCATATCCTTAGTCACTATGCTTTTCAAAGCATAACTTTTCACAATTCCATGCAGCCAAAGAACATGGCTTAGTTTTCCAGAGAGCTGTGCCCAAATGTTAACTTTTCTTCAAAATTACTGCAGGACCAAGGGAAGTCATTTAGCTTCTCTGCTAGTTGGTTTTCTCCAAGAGAGCACAGGAAGGAGACGCAAACGACTTGACCTCACGCAACTGCTAGAAGGATAAAATCAATTCGTGTACGTTCAAGAAATGTTGTGAAGCTATAAAATGTGGCATAAATGAAATATGGCCTTAAGGCAAGCTGGGAAATCCTTAAAACCAAAATAACAAAATGCACTCATAATGTTTTTTTTTAATGCAAATACCATCTAGCAATTTGGCAGATCGCCTGGAAAGGCCACGAAATCTAAGGAGAAAGGTACGTTTTGGTTTTGTGCATCTGTCATCCTCAACTGAAAAAGGGAGAGATTAATTGAGGTTAATTGAAAGCGAGCATACCTGTGTGCCTGGTGTGTGTGTGCACATGCACACACACGCACACCGGCTCTCAACAGAAGAGATCCATTATTATCAAGAGCAGAAGTCGCAGTAATCTGCAATGCCTATGGGAAGCAGGCACACAGGTTGGGGCATGGGGTGGGGATGCAAAATGCTTGCAGGGTGAGTGGGGACTTTGGTGAACAGGTAGCTCCAGCTTCACCTGCCCTGCTGCAATGTGAGCCTGGTGTTTCAGAATTTTCAGGGTCACATATGAAATACTTCCATTGTCTAAAGATGCTCAGATTTATACATCAAACATGTCATGGGCCAGCAGTTGATTTCCTGGAATCTAGCCCTGCAGCTGGAAGTCACATCTGACCCTTTAAGATGTTTCATCATAATTAGGCACAAGCCACAGTTTAGCTTTCCCTCAGCTAACCCCACCCTGCCCTCCCCTGCCTCACCCCAGGCCACCTTCCTCTTCCTTCTTCCCCTCTTTAACTCCACCCCTCTGCTTTCTCTTTGCCTCCTGCCCTTGGACCTCTCCTTCCCTTCCTTTTCACTTGTACCCAGTTATCTTGAAGACACAGAGTAGCTTCCCTCCTCTGCATGCCAATCAATGCCAACATAATCGCAACCTGCTACCCGCCCCCAACACATGATCACTTTTGCATGCCAAGTAAGGTGGATTACAGCGGGCTCTTGATGGCCCATCACGAAGGAGGGGGGCGGGGGGGCACAGGTAACGCTACAGAGGGGACACCCAAAAGTCACAAGGCTTTGTCTTTAGCGTTTGGTGGCCCACAGGTCAGAAGCCCGCCACGGCGGTCACCTAAGCCATGTTGGTCCTGCCCCCCCACCCCAGTGGAGACCGAGACAAGGGGGCTCACGGCTGGGAGAAAGCTCTGTCTCCAGCCAAGGTGGGGGTGACGGCCTCGCCTCCACCTTTCCTTCCCCAGAGGTCCCCACCTGTGTCCTGTGGGCGCCCAGCTGACTGCCCATGTCTGCGGCACCTGGTGTCCCTGCACCCCGGCTCACCCCACCCTCATCTTGGCCATTAGCTTTATCACCTCATCGCCAGCAAGACTGTGGCCCAAAGGCCAGCGGTTACTTCTGACAGGTTTCAGTTTCTCTTTCTTTGCTTTCACATGACCTTGGGTCCTCAGGGCAATGACCTGAACTGAAAGGCCCAGGAGTGAGGGAGGGCAGAGAGGAGGCTATATCCACACGTGGGGTGCGTCCCTCATCAGGTGCTACCTTTCATGAGCCCAGCTTCCCAAAGCGAAGAACAGATGGGAACCCCTGGGGAGAAGTTCAGGAAATTTTGTGCCCTGCTAACTGGCTTTGCCCTGCGCGGGCTCCGCAGGCCCTTCAGGTCCTCCGGTGGCGGCGGGGTGTGCGGACGTCGCCTGGGACAGAGGGGGGCTGTGCTGTATTCCGTGCCCTCCTGACTTACTGTTTGCTTGGGTCGTCTGGACTAGGGCTATAAACAGTTACTCTCTTTGTTTCCACCGCCTTGTAAAAATGTATGCTTCCCTCAAAAAGGCACAAAGGTCCCCTTTCTTCAGCTAGCCTGCACCACCCGGGTTGTTCTGCAGGGCTCGGGTCTGCAAGCCCAGACCAGCCCCAGCGCAGACTGTCGCAGCCTTGCTCGGCAGCCCCGTGCTCACGTGGCCTATGCGCTGGCCGGTGGCCTCCTAGGCGGGCAGCTGGCCCCAGTTCTTAAAGCCGCAGAGCGCCCGGTGGCTGGGTGGATGCTACCAGCTTGTGCCTAGTTTCTCTGCAGGAGTTAGCCTGCCCTCCCTGGAAACAGGGACACATAATGCAAGAGCTTGACTGACATCACCCAGGGAACTTTGAAAAATTCTGATGCCCCAGAAATTCATTTTTTTTAACTGAAATATAACTGATACACAATATTGTGTTAGTTTTAGGTATACAGCAAAGTGATTCAGTAATATATATTTTTTCAGATTATTTTCCATTATAGTTATTACAAGATATTGAATATAGTTCTCTGTGCTATACAGTAAACCCTTGTTGCTTATCTATTTTATGTATAGTAGTTTGTATCTGTTAATCTCACACTCCTAATTCATCCTCCCCTACCCCTTACCCCTTTGGTAACCATAAGTTTGTTTTCTGTTTGTGAGTCTGTTCTATTTCTGTTTTGTATGTAGATTCCTTTGTATTATTTTTTTGATTCCACATACAATATTATGATATCATAATATTTGTCTTTCTTGACTTACTTAGTATGATATTCTCTAGGTTCATCCCCACTGCTACAAATGGCAATATTTCATTCTTTTTATGGCTAAGTGATATTCCATTTTGTGTGTGTATATATACATATATATATATATATATATATATATATATATATATATATACACACACCGCATATTCTTAAACAAATTGTGTGTTGATAGCCCCAGAAATTCTGATGTAATTGATCTGGGAGTGCAACCTGGGCACCAAAGATTTTCAAAACTGCCCAGGAGAATCTCATGTTTTGGGAATCACCATCAGTGCTTTTCACACTTCAGTGTGCTCAAGAATCACGTGGGGATCCTGTTAAAATGCAGGCTCTGATCCAGAAGGTCTGGGGTGGGGCTGAGGTTCTGCATTTCTAACAAGCTCCCAGGAGATGCAGTTGCCTCTGGTCCACGGACCACACTGCATAGCCGAGTCGATGGTTGGGTCTGCATCCTGCCACCCCTATTTGGAGCCCTTGGTGAGTTTCTCCCTAGGCCTCCATTGCCCTGTCATTCATCTTGGTCAGCTGTTGTGAGGATTAACTGAGATAATAAGCCTGAAGTACTAGAGCAGCACCTTGTACGCGGAAAGTGTGCAGATGTTGGCTGCTGTGATTTTCTGTTAGATGCCTTCTTCAAGGGAAGAACAGGACCTCTTTCTTCTGATCTGTCCCTCTCCTACTTTAAAGCCATCAGGACTTCTTCTCTTCTTCCAGGATTAAGCCCAAACACCATCCGAGGTCCCTCACCAAATGATCTCTGCCCACACCTGTGGCTTCACTTTTCTGGCCTTTCATGAATCTTAGCACCCTCACCTCAAAACACAAGTCACACACCTAAGCCGTCCCTCCCTAGGCCTGGCTCACTCTTCCCGACCTCCTGACCTCTTCCTCCACCTGGCTAATTTTTCCCTCTCCTTATGACTTGACACAGGTCTGACTTCCTCCGAAGCCTTTCCTGGCTCCCAGGTACAGGTGAGGGGCTCCCTCTGTGTTCCCAAAGCCTGCCATTCTTCTCCTCCCCAAACCCTCACCCTTAGGTGTTGTCAGTAGCGATTTACTTGTCTCTCTGCCTTTAGTGGTTGGAAGCTCAGGGCAGGCTGAGCTCACTACCTCGTTCAATAATACTGGAATGAGTGAGTTAATGAATGAACGGATAAATGAATGGGTTTAAATGGAAGGTCTCTTTTCTTGTAGAATCAGAAACCCTGTGTCATACAGCCCCACCCACCCAGGGTGCTATCTCTGACCAGCTCTGCAAAGGTCCATACATAAATAAGCTACCCATGCTTCCCCCTCTCCAGCCCTAGCTTGCCTGCCCAGACCTGGGTCCAAGTCATACTGTTTGATATCCTATTTCCAGAGAATAAAATAAAGTAAATCAAAAGGTAGTTGTTAAATTGGTCCTGATCTCAGAGAGGCAGCAGTGAGTGGTGGTGTGAAGTGAGACTTTAATTTCCTGCCCAGGAATTGAAGCTGGGAAGCCTGGATGAAAACCAGGGATCCCAGCCACCTCACCCCCTGGCTCTTGCCCCCAGTGAAAAATGCATTTCTCACATAGGCAAAAACTGTGAAAACAGGCTCAAAGTTTATTATTAGAGACATGGCACAACAACAAGTGGGAGAGCGCACAGAGAAACTGTTAAGACAGAAGCAAGGCAGAGATGCACACCCGGAGAGAAAGGGTGTGGGCGTCCTCCCCAAGGAGGGGGAGTGCAGTAAAGAGGTGGTTAAGTCATTCATATAGGGCAGTTCTTCCGGGTCTTTGTTTACCTTTGGCCAATTACCTGGTTTCTTTTTCCACACCTGACCTGCCCTAGGACTCTCCCCAACATGTGTGCGCAACTTTTTTCCAAGATGGGTTTCAGCCAAGAGGCCTATGGGACAGCCTTAGGATCACATATTATGGGGCGGTGCCCCCTCCTTTTTGGCCCCCAAGGAGCCTTTCTAGGCATGTGTAGTGTTTCCCTTGCCCCAAGGATAGGAAATATGTGACCTCTTGATCTTTTTCTCAGACAGGGTTTAGCCCCTCTCCCTGCCGTGACTGTTATCTTAAGGCGTCCAAAGGAGACAAAGCCTGGCTATTTACCCTGTTTCTGTTGTTACTTCCATTTAGGAGAGGAAACAGGGGGCTGATTTTTTTTTTTTTTATAAATAAATAAATAAATAAATAAATAAATTTATTTTTGGCTGTGTTGGGTCTTTGTTGCTGCACACGGGCTTTCTCTAGTTGCTGCGAGCGGGGGCTACTCCTTGTTGTGGTGCGCGGGCTTCTCATTGTGGTGTCTTCTCTTTTTTTTTTTTTTTTTTTTTGCTGTACGCGGGCCTCTCACTGTTGTGGCCTCTCCCGTTGCGGAGCACAGGCTCCGGACGCGCAGGCTCAGCGGCCATGGCTCACGGGCCCAGCCGCTCCGCGGCATGTGTGATCTTCCCGGACCGGGGTACGAACCCGTGTCCCCTGCATCGGCAGGCGGACTCTCAACCACTGCGCCACCAGGGAAGCCCTCTTTTTTTTTAAAATTTAATTAATTAATTTATTTATTTTTGGCTGCGTTGGGTCTTCGTTGCTGCGCGCAGGCTTTCTCTAGTTGCGGCAAGTGGGGGCTACTCTTTGTTGCGGTGAGCGCGGGCTTCTCACTGCGGTGGCTTCTCTTGTTGTGGAGCACAGGCTCTAGGCGCATGGGCTCAGCAGTTGTGGCTCTCCAGCTCCAGAGTGCAGGCTCAGTAGTTGTGGTGCACGGGCTTACTTGCTCCGCGGCATGTGGGATCTTCCCAGACCAGGGCTAGAACCTGTGTCCCCTGCATTGGCAGGTGGATTCTTAACCACTGCACCACCAGGGAAGCCCCCAGGAGGCTGATTTTAAATGTCTATCTCCTGCTTCAGTCCTGGGTCACAGAGGAGCCAGATCCCACCTATTACGTTAAAGGTTATTAGAAAACAGCCAATGGAAACAACCCGAATCCATCGACAGATGAATGGATACACAACAAGTGGCATAAACGTACAACAGAACTCTATTCAGCCATAAAAAAAATTCTGATTCGGGCTACAATATGGATGAAGCTTGAAGGCATTATGCTAAGTGAAATAAGCCAGTCACAAAAGGACAGATATTGTCTAATTCTACTTATATGAGACACCTAGAATTGGCAAATTCATAGAGACAGAAAGTATCAATAGAATGGTGGGTACCAGGGGCTGGGGGAGAGAATAACAGGGAGTTACTGTTCAGTGGGTACAGAGCTTCTATAGGGGATGATGAAAAGGTTTTGGAAATGGACAGGGATGAAGGTTGCACAACATTGTAAATATACTTAATGCCACTGAATTTTACACTTAAAAATGTCTGAAATGGTAAATGTTATGTTACGTATATTTTCTCACACACACAAAAACTATTAGAAACTTTGTGGCAACACCCTAACCTGCACCCCTCAGGGGATGACTGTTTATAAAGAAGCAGAGCTTCAGGGCCAGAAACATGCCCCAGCTTTTCCATTTTCCTTGAGGCTTAAAGCTGAAATGCAGAGCCCCAGAAGGTTAAACTGTGTGGATGACCGGAGGGGCAAGGAATGTCAAATATTTACAGTTGGTTTTTCAGTGGGTGAGATCCAGGCAAAACTGCTAAGGGAGAGAAATATTACAGTATTCAGATAGCATCAGAGCCCGCTTTGCAAAAGAAGAAATTGCTTGTGTCAAAAGAATTTAGAAGTATAATTAGCTATTGTTTGCAACTGCTTAGCTAAAATGAGGCCTCCTCAAAAACAAAATTTAAACCCAGGTAGCTATCGTATGCCAGGTAATTGTAGCTATTTAAAAGTTAAGGAAAGGGAAGGCAATTGAAGGGATTCAGTGGGTGATAGAAATTGGAATTCAAGATACTTTTCCTGAAGAGACACCTCAACCTGAATTAGATGTGAAGCTTCCAGAAATGGTCGTCTCCGACAACGGCAAGGCTGAGGGATTAGGCCTCTGGTTGGAATCAAGATTTCTGCAAACCGTTGAAGAGAGATCAAAGTCCATTTCCTGCTTTGGCTCCACTGAGCTGGAGTATCCAGGCCCTGCCCCGAAACCCCAAGGAGAAACCGGCATCCGGCAGCCAGCACCCTCAGTACCTTATTGCTCGTTTTTTTTCCGTCAGCCCCAGGACATTTAAGTTAGGGCGGGAAAAATGCAAGTTCCAGTGTGTGCTGGGTTGGTGCTCCAAGGACAATGGTGCTTCAAGTACAAAGGTCCACCCTGCCTGTAAACTTGTCAGCGTTACACCCCCTACGGGGACTCTTCATCACCCTCCCCACAATGTTGCAATGGTTACGAAATTCCTGAGCCCACCTGGGTGACGCCCACCTGGGCAACGGGGACCTGTTCCAAATAAGGAAAGGCATCTGCCCTGTCCCACTCCCACGCTATAGAAGGAAGGTATATGTGCCTCAACCAATCAGTAAATGAAATTTTCACCTTGGACTATTCCTTTGTTTTCTGGCTGTAAAAACTGATCAATAGCACATGTTCGGGCTCGAACCTCCCAGACTACTAGGAGGTCTGCCCGCTGTTCTGGCAGCAACCCTTCCCTCTAATATATTCTGTCTTCTTTACATTCTGTCTTGTGTCTGGAAATTCTTTTCCAACCCGTGTTCGGACCACGACACTGGGTCCACCAAGGTAGCTGGGAAGGACCTGGCTTCTGGTTTCCTGTTCAGGCTGTCTCCATCTTGGTCTCCACTTTCTCAGATATTACACACCTTTCCCTTTCTACAAAGGGCTTTTGCTCCGCTGATCTCCTCCAAGTAACTGCTCCAGCTCTCCAAGGGAAAGGGACGGAGGCAGATGGCTGAGTATTACAATCTGAAACTTATACCTGTGGGATGAGGCGCCCAGAGTCGAGGGCAGCCAGGGCATAAAGACAGCCAGGCCTCAGAGGCCCCACAGGTCCAGGAAGGGACAGCGGGACAGGCTTAGTCACTTCCCTCATCTTCAGATCTTGAATCACGCTCTACTTCCTCTAGAAGTCACCCTGACCCACCAGACCAAGGCAGCACCTCCTGTTATAAACTCTCAAAGCTGCCAAACCTTTCCTTCAAAGCACTCATTACTTTAAGGAATTCTAAACCCATAAAATTATTTGATTGCCTGACTCTTCCACTAGACGTTAGGTTGCATGAGAGCAGGAAATATGCCTGTTTTGCTGGCTGCCGTGTCCCCTGTGCCTAGCAAAGTGACTGGCACATAGCAGATGCTCAATAAATACTTGCTGAATGAATGAATCAAGGGAACCAGAGGAGATGGAAAAGGAGTTCTGAAATATTTCATTGAGGTCCTGAAAATTAAACTTGCTCCTGTGTTTATTGCACGTTATCCCACAGTTACATTAAGAATAGCTACCATTTCCAACCATACTGGTAATTATAGTAACCATTTCCTGAGTTCCTACTATATTCCATGTTCATGGTTTATCTAATTTAGGGGTTAGTCTCATTTGATCCAGACAGCTATGCTCTGAAGTAAACACTATTACTATTCCCATACCGAGGCTGAGAAAACTGAAGCTCTGAGGGGTTGGCCAAGTGTCTTGCCTGTGGCCATACAGATAGCAAGTGGTGGAGCAGGGATTTGACTATTGCTGGGTCCTTTATATACATAACTGCTTTTCGTCCTCATGGAAATTCCATGAGGGAACTGAGGCTCAGAGAAGTTAAACAACCTGCATGAAGTTACACAGCTAGGAAGCCATGGAGTCAGGCTTCAAACCAGGCTCTGATTCCAAAAGACTACTCTCTAAAAGAATGCTTTCATGGCTTAATGAAATGTGATTTTTAGACAATGATTAGAGAAGTTCAGATGAGTGAAGCCAGCAGGGTGAATCAAAACGAGAAATCCAGATTCAACTGAACAGAAGACTAGAATTTCCTGCTTAAGGGGCTGGTCCCCCAACTCTAGCTCGGTGTCCACTGCACATACTCGTCTGCCTCTGTCTCAGGAAATTACCTTTCCTCAGAGATCCCCCATCCTGCAGCCACTACCTCAAACTGAAATGTTTGTGTAGGACCAAACCCTGGGGCAGGGGAGGGTTTCCTGTGACCTCCTTGTAAATCTCTCTGCTTTCACAGGGCCTGGTGGGCACTCAGCCAGCCTCGCTTTCTGCAGTGCCAGGGGCCCACACCGCTGGAAGTTCCTGAAAGGCTAAGTAAGCAACCTTGTCCCCTGTCCTAGGAACAGAGCAGCTCTTGAGTCCATTCTGCTGGCAGAGCAGAAGGAAATCATGGCGCCTGTTGGAATAGGGCCCAGCCAATGGGAGACTCCTCGAGCACAGCTGAGCTTCAGCACAAGGGACCAGTGGTTTTCATAGTTTTCAAAAGAACATTTCTCAGCCACAAATAATGCCATTGTCACGGTAGCCTTCCTGTTTTGCACAAATCAACCACATTAAAAACAGAAAGAGGCAAGAGGCTGCCACTCGTTACGTCTGCAGTGGTTTGGGAAATGTTGGCTTCTGGGGATGGTTTAAGGCAGGCAAAGGCAGATGAAAGGTGCGGGGCCACCAGCTTTTCTTTCCACTGTCTTCTGTTCCAACACCCGGGCCCAGACCATCACAACAAATTTCCCGACTGGTCCTGGTGCTCTGGTCTCTTCTTGCCCCCGCCCTTCTCCACACGCTTCCAGACCAACAGTCCCCAGGTGGCAGTTAGGTCACATCATCTATCTGCTCCAGATGCTTCAGTGGCCTTTCCAGAGACCACAGAGTAAAGTCTGAAGACTTAGGCATCTGAAGCCCTCCTCTAGTGACTGCGACTCCATTTACACAGACTCCGCTTCTGGGGCTGAAACCAGGGTGAAACTAGTACAAAAGGTAAAAGGGTACCAAACAACTCAGTAACCGAGATAAGTACTGATTAAAAAAAAATTAATGCAAAAAATCCATGATAAGCAAATTACCAAAATTTCACCTGCACTTCTGTGCTCACCTCACTGGCCTGTTGCCTGTCTCTTGCCCCTTCCGCACCCAGCTCCTGACCCCTCTCAGCCTGCTTTGGTTTTTCACAGCAGGTATCGCCATCTGATGTTCCATGCATTTATTTCTCTCCAGTTATTGCACTACAGTCTAAGCTTCATGAGAGAAGGGCCTGATGTCTGTTTGTTCACGGCCGAGTTCCAGAGCCTAGAACGGGGCCTGGTATGTGGCACATACTCAACTAGCATTGGTAAAATTGAATCTCTCCAGTCTAACTCTTATGTACACCCTCAGTACATAAAGCAGATAAATGAAGTGTTTTAGTTAGTATGAAATATACATTATATATGTTCAAATTTATATAATTACTTAGAATGGCAGCCAAAGGAAATATTTTGGTTTGCTTGAACATAAAAATTTGAAAATTGATATTATGGACACTTGTGGGCATCAGGTACCACCCTGCAGTATCTTCATTTCACTTTATATTTGCATTTTCTATGACTGCACAAACTCAAGAGAATATGGATTCATTAAGAGAAGATAAGCAGTTGCAATCTGTAACTGTTAAAAAAAAAAAAAACACACCAAAACTTTAAATGGGTGAATTATATCTCCAGTAAAGCTGTTAAACAAACCAAAATAAAATATTTCTTCTTGCAACTCTTATTTAGATAAACAGAGATTTTCTTTTATTGAAAAGAAATGGAAAGAGACCCTTCATTATGGCCTGGACAAAATCTATTGACCCAAACTAAAGCTTAATGTATTATAACCATTTAAAAATGTTTATTACAACTTAAAACAATTTAAAATACACTTTAAAATAGAAATTTGATTATTGAATCATTACATTGCACACCAGAAACTAATATAATGTTATACATCAGTTATACCTCAATTTTTAAAAAGGGAAATTTGAATTCAAAAGTTTGAGGACTCTGTTGAAGCATCTCTAAAGAGTGGGTTCCACGAAATCCTCTTTGAAAACTACTATCTCTCAATAATTGGGCACCTGTCGTATGCTGCCCAACACCTCCCTGTATTCTCCTGTGTTTCTCTCCAGTGTACTCAGTGCAGATAAGATCTCCAGGAAGGAATCCTGCCTTGCACCATAAATCCCCAGTCTTAGTACTGTGCCTGGCACACGGCTCATCCTCAGGCAGTTTTTGTTTTTGTTTTTAATTTGATTGAACTTAACACCTGTCTCAGTTTGATCTGGTGAATCTTCAGTAACTGTTCCTGAGCTCTCTGGTGAAAAGTAAAAAATATGCAATTTTTTTTTTTTTTTTTTTTTTTGCGGTACGCGGGCTTCTCACTGCTGTGGCCTCTCCCGTTGCGGAGCACAGGCTCTGGATGCGCAGGCTCAGCGGCCATGGCTCATGGGCCCAGCCGCTCCGCGGCATGTGGGATCTTCCCAGACCGGGGCACGAACCCACGTCCCCTGCATCAGCAGGCGGACTCGCAACCACTGCGCCACCAGGGAAGCCCCCAAAATATGCAATTTTTATGTCTTAGCGTCATAAGTAAAAATAACAATAGCTAGCATGAATTAAACTCTCTGCTGTGCATTTATTTGGATTTCCTCCTTCAGCTGTTCTGTGTAGTACAGTGTTATTATCATCAGCCTCATTTTACTGAAGAAGAAACTGAGGCTGCCAAGTAACAGAGAAGAAATGGTTACTATGGACCCATAGTTGGGAAGCTGAGAGCTGGGACTCAGACAGTCAGGCTCCAGAGTCAGCTTGGAAATGATATGAAGCCACCGGACGGACCAATTAGGAGGAGAGAAGAAAGAGAGATTCGAGAAGAAAGCCCAGGACTGAGTCAGGTAGAAGAGGATCGTGCACATGAGTGGCCCAAAGTATGGGTGGAAAACCAAGAGAGAGAGAGAGGAGTCGTGGAACCCAAGAGAGCAGGATTGCGTGTGATAAGCACATAAGAGAGTTTCTCAGACGTGGCGTCATGGAAGCTCTTAGCGACTCTGACAAGAGGAGTCTCTTTATCAGGGTTTCTCAACTGCTGCACTATTGGCATCTGTGGCCACAGAATTCTGTGTTGCAGGGGGCTGGCCTGTGCACTGCAGAATGTTCTGCAGCGGTCCTGACCCCCACCTGCTGGATGCCAGTAGCACCCCTCCCCGAGCAGTGACAACCAGAAGTGTTTCCAGAAGTTTCCTGGGGGACAAAAGTGCTCCTGGTTGAGAACTACTGCTTTGAGAGTGGTGGGGGCAGAAGCTAGACTGGAGTAAGTAGGGGAGGTGAGGGAGAGGAGAAAGCCAGACGTGAGGTGGGGCTGGACGTGGCAGGCAGGGCCAAGGGACTTGCTTGTTGCTGTTGTTAAATATTCACTATTCATTTGGCTGCGCTGGGTCTTAGTTGCGGCACGCGGGACCTTCCTTGCTGCGTGCGGGATCTTTAATTGCAGTGTGCGGGAACTTTTTATTCAGTTGTGGCATGCGGAATCTAGTTCCCTGACCAGGGATTGAACCCGGGCCCCCTGCACTGGGAGCGTGGAGCCTTAGCCACTGGACCACCAGGGTAGTCCCTCTGTGGTTGTTTTTAAAACTCATATATATATATGAGTTATACATAGGTATGTATATGTATATAAATATACATTCATATACACATATACATGAAAGTTTTAAAACTCTCATTATGTCTCTATGTATGTATGTGTGTATGTATATTTATATATATATATTATATACACACATATATATATGAAACAGCAGAGAAGGCCTATAGGTTGATGGCATTGATCCAGGAGAGTGAAAATTTGTTGATGAAAGAGAGACAGAGAGAGAAACAGTAGGTGTGATTTTCTGGGATATGCAAAAAAAGGAATAGTATCCGGATCACACGTTGAAGGATTTGCCTACGAAAGGAGTGGAGACGCTTACGTCACCGTAAGAGTAGAAAGAGAGGTCTGCTGCCAGGGTAGATGTAGGAAGGTGTGTACATTCGGTGGTGGCAAGAGGAGGGGCTTCCATCTGTTGGCTTCTGTTTTCCCAGTCAAGCCTGTGGCTGGGTCAGCAGCGGAGCTGGGATGGAGAGCAAGGAGGAGGGAGGAAAAGGCACAATACGGGGTCAGAGCAAAGCAAGCTAAAAGGAGGAGAGGGTAGGATTCCTAGGCGGGGTCATAGCCCATCTGCAGCCTGAGGCCAGGAATTTGAAATGAAGCCAGCCTACGTGGTGTGAGGATTTTCTGCAGCAACTTCACCTGCACTCGGGACAGCAAGGAGCAGGTGGGTGGAGCCTCGGTGATGGGCGGAAGCTCCCCAGGCAGCCGGCAGGAACAGAGCCCCAGCGTTGGGTTGTTCATCCTCCACCCAGAGGGAAACCCGGAGGTATCTGTGCACCTTCGAGATCAAGAACTAGGGGCAGATCATCAAAAAATCTACAAACAATAAATGCTGGAGAGGGTGTGGAGAAAAGGGAACCCTCCTGCACTGTTGGTGGGAATGTAAATTGATACAGCCACTATGGAGAACAGTATGGAGGTTCCTTAAAAACTAAAAATAGAACTACCATACGACCCAGCAATCCCACTACTGGGCATATACCCTATGAAAACCATAATTCAAAAAGAGTCATGTACCACAATGTTCATTGCAGCTCTATTTACAATAGCAAGACATGGAAGCAACCTAAGTGTCCATCGACAGATGAATAGATAAAGAAGATGTGGCACATATATACAATGGAATATTACTCAGCCATAAAAAGGAACGAAATTGAGTTATTTGTAGTGACGTGGATGGACCTAGAGTCTGTCATACAGAGTGAAGTAAGTCAGAAAGAGAAAAACAAACACCGTATGCTAGCACATATATATGGAATCTAAAAAAAAAAAAAAAGGTTCTGAAGAACCTAGGGGCAGGACAAAAGACGCAGATGTAGACAATGGACTTGAGGACACGGGGAGGGGGAAGGGTAAGCTGGGACGAAGTGAGAGAGTGGCATGGACATATATACACTACCAAATGTAAAACAGCTAGTGGGAAGCAGCCGCATAGCACAGGGAGATCAGGTCGGTGCTTTGTGACCACCTAGAGGGGTGAGATAGGGAGGGTGGGAGGGAGACACAAGAGGGAGGAGATACAGGGATATATGTATTTGTATAGCTGATTCACTTTGTTATAAAGCAGAAACTAACACACCATTATAAAGCAATTATACTCCAATAAAGATGTTAAAAAAAAAAAAAAGAACTAGGGACAGGGCACAGCAGCTTCTCATGCCCAAGAGCAGACACACAAGTCTCCCAGACCACGCCCAATCCCTCAAGTCCATGCTCTCTGTGTCGTGCCTGTGAGCCCCTACTCTACCCCACCAAGCTGTAACCAAGGTCCACTCACCCTCCACATTCCTCCAGTGGATGTCCCTGCTCCTCTGCAAGTCATGCTTGCCTTCCCTTTCCAATAATACCTTCCTTTTGGCTCCTGTCCCCAATCCAGAGAGAGGGCAGCAAGTATGAGAAATGATTCCAGGTAGGAAGCAACATTCAAAATTCCAGACATTATGATCTGCTCATCTTGAGGCAAGTCCTCTACTAGATATGAGATGGAAATTTTAATGAGAGGAATTTCAACTCACCCCAACACCTCCTTCTGGAATCCAGAAAACTTCAGTAAGGATAAGGGAAACAGGGGACTTCCCTGGTGGTCCAGTGGCTAAGACTCCGTGCTGCCAATGCAGGGGATCCCTGGTCAGGGAACTAGATCCCACATGCTGCAACTAAGAGTTTGCATGCCGCAACTAAAGATCCCACATGCTGCAACTAAGACCCGGAGCAGCCAAATAAATAAATAAATATTTTTTTAAAAAAGAAAGGAATAAGGGAAACAACCAGAAGTCTGGAGTACTGAGAGTCAAATTAGAAAGACAGTTTCTGGTGGTTTATTTTGACTTGACTCAAGAATGCTTCAATAAGCCAACTTTATGATTTGTGTGGCATTTGGAACCTCCCTAAGGTTTTAGGATGCTACCCCCTTGCCAGAGGGTGGGTGGTTTTTAACATCCTAGTGGAAATGTCATATCGTTGTGAGAACATCAGAAGTATTGGTTTTCTGGGGATCCCAGTGTGACAGCTGACCACGCTACTGCCAAGGGGCAGCCTACCATCTAAGGGGGTTTTCAGATGTGAGTGTGCATCAGAATCTCCAGGAGGGCTTGTTAAAACGCAGATTGCTGGGCCCACCTCCAGAGTTCTTGATTCCACAGGCCTAGGGAATTTGCATTTCTAAGCTCCCAGGGGATGCTGCTGTCCCAGGACCACACTTTTTACCCACTGGCCAAGTGGAAGAAGACAAGTATTGGTATCAGATTAGAGCTTGAATCCTGGCTCCATCAAGCTTTGGAAGCCTGGGCAAGTCACCTCACTGCTCACTTATAAAATGGGAATCATCTTGCACACGTTGAGAGCCTGTTTTGAAAATCAGAGAGATTTCATGTCAAGTCCAAGGCTCCAAGTAGGCACTCGGGAAAAGAAAGTGGCAGCTATTTTTCACACCTCCACAACTCATAGCTATTTGGATTAGGCATTCAAGACAAGCATCTCCTTGGCCTCAGAAGTCGAGAGGAGGTTACTGAATTAGTAATCTCTCCACCCTCTCTTCCCCTTCTTCTGAACATCCAGGCACCAAAATAGCCCCCAACACCCACCAATGCACTGCCAGGGATGACATTTCCAAGCGGAGGAGATAAGTGATCACTTTCAAATTTTGTAATATTTTAAGTACATTATCTTTAAAATCTAGGTCAGGATGAGAAATGAACTTGGGCTGACAGAATGTTAGAGCTGAGAGGAAACTTCAAAACCATCTCACTTTCTTGTTAAAGGTGAGGAAGTTAAAGGGGAGGAACCGGAGACCCTTTAGAGAGGGGTGGCGATTGGCCAAAGGCGGCAAAGCAAGTCAAATGGCAGGTGCAGACCTGGAGGCCAGGAGTGCTGCCTGCCAGCCCTGGGCTCAGTCTCTCACATCCTGAACCTCTGCCTGGGAGATGAGGGCGGGAGGAGATCACTGTAAAAACAGCTCAACTGACCAAAGACGTTATGCTTTCATAATTAAAACTGCAAGTCCCTTGGGCTGGCGTGGTGACCCAGAACTTCTGCGTATGGATGATTCTCATCCTAAGGCAATGGTGACCTGCCAAGGGGTACAAATCAGAATCTCTACAAAAGAAGAGAGATTCTTGTGCTTATCAGTGAAGGACGTGTGCTAAAATGAGTTTGCAAACACTGACCCCGCCCCCTGTCACCTCCCTTCTTAATTCGTTTTTTCTCTTGTGTAGGTCAGAAGGTAGATCAGTTTCTTTGCCTTAATTCTTCTAAAACTGCTTCCTGCTTCAAGCAGCCTCCCTTCTACTCTCCATTTTCTTTCATTCTTCTCACACATCACAGCCCACATGCAGAGAAAGCTTGTTCTGGGCCCAGGACAGAACAGACAACTTTTACTTTTATTAAACTTATAAAGATGAATAAGCGAAAAACCTATTTGCATTCAGTTTTCTCTTATCCCAAACAGCCAGTATTTTCAGGAGCCTATTATTTGCCAAGCATTCCTTCACTGCTGCCGCGGCTACAAAGATGGCCCTTTGTTATGCGAGCACGCACTGAGCACACGTAGTACCTGCTGACCACTGGGCCACACGGGTGTTTCAAGGGCCACCCAGGTGGGCACTCTCCCTGCCCCTGTAGAACGTCCAAGCTGCCTTCTAAGAAATTATGTCTTTTCGGCAAGAGGACAGGCATAGACAGGATGAGACAGGCTGGAGCTGGCTCATTCGAGCTTAGAGGAGCTGACTGATTGATTTTCAGGGATTTTTGTGAGCCAGTGGTTAAACACAGCCATTATTAAAAATTAAGTTATATAAACTTACAATTAAATAAACTGCATCAAAGACAAAGGTGGTTCACACTCAGAACTCATCACTTCCTAACCACTTTATGATGAAAACATCTACAGATTTAAGGCTGTTGTTGTTTTAAGTTGACACAGAAACCAGAAATTGTACAAGTTAATCTTGGAGAGTGTTTTCATGGGTAGCATGCTCTGTGCCAGTCCAGCAATTTATCCAATTTTCCCAGAGTAAGCTCAGTAAAATAGTCTCTTGACCATAACTTATCCATCCCTTCCCAGTGGGCCAACTGGTTTCCCTGGGAAAAAGCAAGGAGGGAAATTCCCCGTGAGTAAGCAGAGTTGTCATGAGAGTTGGCCCCAGGCTGAAGTTGTAAGCTAAGATCCTGGTGGTTGAGGAATTCAGAGAAACAAGCCAGAGGGGGTGTCCACCTCAGCAGTGCCCCGAGTGTGGGTGCGGACCCAGAGCATCCCAAAGGCAGACAAGCCTCTCAGGAGAACTGTGCCGTGGTCAGTCCCCAGGCATTTCTGGGAAAGCCCAGAGTCCTGATGGCTGTACAAACTGCTCCACTGACTTGGTGGCCCCAGGAGGAGTGGAGAGAGGGTCTCAGTCCCCAGTTTTCAACAATGCATTGTTCCACTGGTTCAGTTGGCCCCTTACGCAATTTAACTTGAAGGCATGACGAAGACTCCAGCTATCTCAAAATGTGCCCACCAACAGCCCATCAAGCACCTGAAATCTCCATCATTTCTCTGAGTTATGACAGTATCTCCAGACGCCACAGGGGAAACTCTTGTGAGGAGGGCCTGAGTGGAGTGGAAGGGCACCAACGCCTATAGATATAGCGGCTCAAGTCAAAGTCTCAGGCCAGCAAGATTTTACCTTGGGAGGCAGGGACTGCATCCTGCTTTCGTGGGACATTGAGATGTGAGGTTTGGACTGGGGCAGTAGTGACAGTTCTAGGTTATTAAGATAAGAGGTGTGTCTGAGGGAAACATGGGCCCAGATGAGAAGCTGGGGAGGGTGGGGTGAACCAACGGAGAGTCCCACTGAGATGTAGAAACGAAAGGCCCCCAACATTGGAGGAAAAATCGGGGGCATTTGCTCCTATCTGGTCCCTTCAGCCACCATTTCCCACCCACCCCCCCGCATTTGCATAGTCTTCTCTCTCTCCTCTCATCCCACACTACAAATAATTGCAAGTCTTTGTTCTTTGCCTTCGTTCTCCAGCTGTTGCCTTATTTCTGAACTGAATAAAGCCTGTCTTTTGAAATCCAGAAAAGAAATTGATTGAACTGTGTGTACTTTTTAAGAGAGGCTTGATTTCATTAGGAAAAAAAAAAAAACCACTCTGTTGAAAAAGGAAGAACGTGGAATGCATCTAATAGTCACTCTCCTTCATGCGGAAAGAGGTAGTGGTGAGCCCACTCTTAAGGCCACTTGCCTTGTCGTGGCCGGAGGTGAGATTAATCCTGAGAGGCAGCCCTCACCCTCCCCCCTCCTCATGCCCACCCCCCCACCCTCCCCCAGGAAACAGCATTTCCCGACCATGTCTCTTGGAGGCTCATTGGGCAGGGGTGGACCAATTGCTTAGCAATAATCACTGAAAGGCAGGACCACAGAGGAATGACATCTGTTCTGTGGCTGCTGAGAAGAGTGAGCATGTATCCTCTGTGTTTTCAGGGCCAAGGCAATCGTGAAAGAACCGGAGGGGGATTTCTCATGGTGCCATCGGGGAGGAGAGAAGATGGCTTGAGCTTTGTGAGCCAAGGGGAGGTGACTGGGGACAGGAGTTCAGCCGGTGCCTTACACCCCTGTGCCCGAGGCTCAGAGTGAGAGGGCTTCATTCACTTTGGGTGGATCCTTTCACAAAATTATATCTCTTTTATATTGATGCCCAGATGACAGCCCAGTCTCGTGAGATCACGGCTTGAACTCTCATTCCAGGCCTGAAGAGATTCCCACCTGTAGCTACAGGATCCCAGAGGGCTGTTTTCAAATGGTCACCCCCACCTCTGGGATCCTGCTTCCGCAAGGGCTGTTGTCACTCTTTTTTTGTTGCTTAATTGTGGTAAACTATTCATAACATAAACTTTACCACTCTTAACGTTTATGACTTTAGTGACATTTAAGTATACGAACAATGTTGTACAACCACCAGCAGTATCTAGGTCCGGAATTTGTCATCACTCCAAACAAAAACTTCATGGTTATTAGGAGACGCTCCCCATTCCGCCCTCCTCACAGCACCTGACACACACCAGTCTGCTTTCTGTCTCTATTGATTCGCCTCTTCTGGCTATTTCATAGAAATGGAATCATCCAGTATGGGGCCTTTTGTGTCCGGCTTCTTTCACTTAGCATCATACTTCAAGGTTCATCCAGGTTGTAGCATGTCTCAGTCCTTCATTCCTTTTTATGGCTGAGTAATATTCCATTGCATGGAGAGACCACATTTTGTTTATCTGTAGTTGCTGTTTTGTATCTCATCTACCCAAATACAAAGCTTGGCCTCTTCCTTCATTTCCACGTGACCACACTCACACTCTCCTCATGAGAATAATGATGTTTCATAGGATTCTGTGAGTGTTAAATCATGCACAATAGATAAAGTGACCAAAAGCACCTAGCAAGTAGTGCTCAATAATATATTATTAATATTATCGTCATGAGTCTATGAATTCCTCTAATCCCTTTTCTGTTGTATCCATCCATTTGTTTTACAAAATACCTTAAATGCAATCAGCATCTCATAGCAGCACAGAAAAGGATTAGGAGTTTTCTGCCTGCAACTGCCTGGATTAGGTAGTTGCAAGGACTGTATTGAATGCAGACGCCAGTGGTTCCCAATCTGGGCACCCAGAAGCCACGGGGTCTCTGCTATACAGTTACAGCAAGGAGCTCCTGAGCTGTATCTGCAGCAAGCATTCTCCAGCACTCAGTGGCTACTCTCACTCTTCTGAACATGCAGGCATGGCTATTTCTCAAATGTGCATAGCCGCCATTGGAATGAACAAAAGATAAGTCATGCAAAAGCCTTTTATCATCACATGCCTTCTCGATCTAGCAATACTCAGCATACCACTCACTTCATGTGGTCTTTATATTTGAAAAGATTAGAAACTACCAGCACACAGCAAAACTAACAGAAGCCAAAGCATTTCAACTCAGTATGAAAATCAAACCACTGACAAGAGTTTATTGAACACGTACTATGAGTCTGGTACTCTCCTAAGCACCATGATGTGAGGGTGGGGATATGAAAACACGGAAGGCAGTTTCTATCCTGCACACACTGTAACTGAGAAGATCAGACCCACAGGCCAGTGTAATAGTAAAGAATGTGTCCGCATGAGACCGACTGTTGAACTAGCCATATGGATGATAAATGAAATCAATGTGGGCGGAAATTCTCAGGAGAGGCTTCAAGGAAGAGTCTGGCTTGAAGGATAGCAATGTTAGAAAGGGGCAGGGGGCTCCAGGCAGGCAGAGACAGGAATGAGTAAGGAGAAGAGGAGGATGGCTATCCACCTGCCTGGAGTCCAGGGTTTGATCTGGGAGACATGGTCAATTTCCATGGGCAGGAGGTCAGAGGACAGGGCGCCAGAGTTGCAGGGGTGACTGATGGACAGCCAAAAGCCACTCAAGTTTTAGAGCAGAAGAGGGTTGAATGAAAGCCGTGTCCCAGGAAACTCAGCCTGGCCGAGGCAGGAGAGGCTGGAGCCAGGGGACCTGAGGGCATTTGTTCCATGCTGCAGTCATTCCCACCAGGGATGGAACAGGGGTCTAAGCTGAGAGTCGTCTCTCATGACAGAACCTGGACGTCTTCATCTTCTGCCCCAGAAATGCAAATCTGAATTGCCCAGGCAGGCTTTGGACCTTTGCCAAGTTGCCAGAACTTTCTGCATTGTTTCCAGGTTCAGGAAAAGGCCTATGCCCTCTGGAAATGGACAAGTGGACTGAAATTTACCAAGCTGGTTTAACAGATGTCTTCGCACATCAACACTCCTTAAAGCAACAGCCCTTCACATGGTAAAGTCCACACTGGCCCCACCTTCCTCCCAGGCTTGTTGAGGGCAAAGGGTAGAAGAGGCCGGGATGCTTAGAGAAGCCAGAGTAATTGGTGGAATTACACCTGAGGACGCAGCCCCCGGGGTCACCTTGCATAGTCCCTGACAGCTCACCCTCCATGACCCTGGAGGACGGGGCCGTCACCACCCCCAACATGTACACTTCCTGGGATTCTGGTGAGGACAGCCTGGCTCCACAAGAAGGGGACGGGCATCGCTGCCAGGACCTGCCTCTTCCCAGCTGTCCCGGAGAGCTGACCAGTGTGATTCCGCAAGTGGTACTACATATGCTCGCAAGCGCTGACTCGTGCACCCCACGGCCGCCAGTGGACTCTCTTTCTGGACATCAACAAGCTCCTCCCAGTGGCTCCTAGTTTCCTAATTAGGACAGGCCTCCCGCAGAGCCTAGGCAGGAGCCACCCCCTAACATTCAGGAACTCCTTGTCGCCCTCAGCTCAGACGAGAAGCGATGCTTGTGGTCAAAGGAACATGGGAGGGAAGGTTTCAAAAAAGTCACAGGTGGTAGCTCGGGGGGCAGCAGCGTCTGCAACAGGAGGGCAGAGCATGTGGGGACGACACTGATGTCATCCAGCAGGCTCCCTCCCCCTCTGCTTTTTTTTTTTTTAATTTATTTTTGGCTGCGTTGGGTCCTTGCGGCTGCACGTGGGCCCTCTCCAGCTGTGGCAAGCGGAGGCCACTCACCACCGCGGAGCGCAGGCCTCCCATCACGGTGGCCCCTCCTGTTGCGGATCACAGGCTCCAGTGTGCACCGGCCCCAGCAGTTGGGGCTTGTGGGCTCTAGAGCGCAGGCTCAGTAGTTGTGGCGCATGGGCTTAGTTGCTCCGCAGCATGTGGGATCTTCCCAGACCAGGGCTCGATCTAGTGTCCCCTGAACTGGCAGGCAGATTCTTAACTACTGTGCCACCAGGGAAGTCCCCCCTCTGCTTTTCTGACTGAGGAAACCGAGGTCCAGAGAGAGTAAGTGGTCCTTACCAGGATCCATGGCTAGGACGGAACCAGTCTAGTTCCCAATCTGTGAGGAACCCCCCTCTCGCCGACAAGCAATTTTGGAACAAGCTGGGAACAGGGGCTTTCCTCTCTAAGGTGTAGTGAAAGTGTGGTCGGGCAGGGGGTGGGAGGAAAAGCTACCAGGAAAATACTTCCACCATCAGGTATTCCCTCCACCTTCACAGCCCTACCTGCTGCACCTTGATGTTGGGCAGATTGATTTCCATCCTCCTTGTATTCATGGGTTATAAGGAGCGTGAACAGAATCCCCAGGTCATATCTGTTGTCCCAGAGAAGAGTCATATCCTCCTCAATTCCTGCAGTGTGATGTCACTCATCCTGGGGTGGGAGATGGAACTGGCCTTGGAGCAGGAGAGGGAGGGGTTTCCTTGCTTCGGAGGGCGGGGCTCCTGAGGAAAGATGCTGGTTCCCAGAATGCACGTGGCTTTAGATTGGGAGCAGCCCCACCTGGGGCGTGCTTGTGTGTGCGCACGTGTGCACGTCTGCATTCGCGGGGCCTGGAGCGCTGGGCGCTGAGGTCCACTGTGACTGCCGCGTCCCCCACCGATGCTGACCCTGTGGAAGAGAGGCTTCTTGCCTCCTGCTCTTCCTGACACAGCCCACACCCCTTGTGCCGGAAGCACCTTCTTCCTTGGACGAGCTCTGCTTCAGGCTCCCACGTGTCAGCAGAGGTGCTGCTACGGCTTTGGCAACAATAACGGCCGAGAGCACAACCCTCCGGGGGCTCCGGCCTTTCTGGTTTTCTCTGTGAGAGGCAGTCACCAGGACTCTCATGGACCCACAAGGGTCCCTGGGGTTGTGGACTTACTATGGAAGGAGATGCCCCCAAAGGGGAGAAATGCATCCTAAAAGCAGTGGGCTGGAGGCTCAGAAGCAGATTCAAAGTGTCATCTTATTAAGTCCTCCCCCTGCAAGGTAAATCAGAATATAATGCTCAAATTGTTGTTTTTTTCACTTCTCACGTATCTTTTACTGTAAATTCCTTAAGGGCGGGGTTCTTGTTTTCTACTTGGTTGTAACCCCAGAGCTGGGAACAGCACTTGGCACATAGACTAAATTCTCAGTAATTACTTGCAGTCCCCAGTGGGGCCCTGTTCTCCCTGGCTTCCAGCTCGCCTTCTCTGCCTGGAACATCTTCCTCTGGCCCTTTGCCTACCTAACTCCTCCTCGTCCTTGGAGACCACTCAGCTGTCCTCTCTCCCCGACGCCCCCTCTGAGCAGCGGGCTGGGTCAGAGGCTCCTCCCCTGGGCTGTCTGAAGGCACAGACCACACTGCCATGTTGTGGCTGATAATAGGTCTCTCTCCCCTCACCGCGCAGGGGGCTTCTGGAGGCCAACGCAATTCCTGGTACACAGTAGGTGATCAATAAATGCTTTTTGAATGGATGAAGATGATTTTTTTTCTCAATATAGTTTAACACTTTTACATGATTTTACAGATGAAGATGATTTTGTAAGCAATGTTCTAGGCACAGATCAGATGAATAAGACATTGACCAAGTCCCTTGAACTTCTTTGAGGCTTGACTTTCTTGATCCCTGACAAGGAGACCAGGTGACAAGATCGGCTTGCATCAACATTGTAGCAAATTGCTGGAGCCCCTCTGGGCCTCTGACTTTCAAAGGTGGGTCCCAGGAACTGCAGCTCCTTGTAGGTACAGCCCTGCTCTGGACCCTGGGATCAACCCTGCCCTTGGTCAAGGGGGGAATTTAAGAAAGCCTAGGTTCTTTACTTGCTTAAAAAATGTTTACTGAGTTTCATGGGCTGAATGTTTGTGCCCCACCCCACCCCCAAATTCATATGTTGGAGATGGGGCTTTGGGGAAATAATTAGGTTTAGAGGAGCTCATGTGGGTAGGGCCCTGGTCTGATGGGATTAGTGTCCTTCCAAGAAGAGAGCTTGCTCTCTCTCTCCACCATGTGGGGACACAGCAGAAGGTGGCCACTACATGTCAGAAGGAGAGCCCTCACCCAAACCCAAACATGCTGGCACCCTGACCTCAGACTTCCAGCTTCAGAACTGTGAGAAAATAAATGTGTATTGTTTAAGCCATCTAGTCTATGGTATTTTGTTATGGCAGCCTGGGCTGACTAGGATACTGAGTGTCTTGCCCTCGTGGGCCACCCAATCTGATGGGGAATCTGAACAAGTACAAAGTAATGACCCATCAGAGCTGTGGACACACGCTATGGGGCTTAGCGGGTGGGCAGTTAGCTCTATGGGGAAGAGGAAAAAGAGGTGGGCAGGCATCACAGGAGTGGCCTTTGAACTGGCCGGTAAAGGGGAGCAGGAGATCAAGGAGTGCCCGCGTAGGGGAAGGCACAAAGGGGTGAGATTTCATGACCAATTTAAGAGAAGGAGCAACTGACGCCTCTCTTAACTTTTAAAAACCACACCTTCGGGCTTCCCTGGTGGCGCAGTGGTTGAGAGTCCGCCTGCCGATGCAGGGGACACGGGTTCGTGCCCCGGTCCGGGAGGATCCCACATGCCGTGGAGTGGCTGGGCCTGTGAGCCATGGCCGTTGAGCCTGCGCGTACGGAGCCTGTGCTCCGCAATGGGAGAGGCCACAACAGTGAGAGGCCCACATACCGCAAAAAACAAAAAACAAAACAAAAAAACCCCCACACCTTCGCCTCCTTGATAAACACAAAATCTCAGGTCCTCCCTACCCAATATTTGATCCAAAAAAGTTGAATATTATGAGTACAGAACAGAGCAAAGCTAGTGGCAAAAGCATTGCTTTGCTTTCAATCTGTACATCCTTATTCTCACCCTCAATTCCAATGTACCCGCACGGGGTGCCCCCTCTCTGCCACCATACCGGAAATCAGCCAGTTGGTTTGCATGGAGGGGCATGAAGGTAGGCTTATAAACAGGGAAGCAGCAGGGTGAGACTCAGGAGGAATACTTGGTGGCAGGGTGGGATGCAGACTGGGGTGGACAGAGCAGTTGTGACTATTGTAATTGTCTCAGGAGCTGAACATTACTGCTGGGGGTTAGGAAGGATGGAGAGGAAGAGATGGGTTGTAGACATGTGACGGAGGGGAGGACGGCTCAGGCTTGGCATTGAGTGGATATGGGGCATGCAGGGGCTCAGGGCACTCACTCATTCAACAATACGTATCACTAGTTCTACCGTGTGCCACAGACGATGCTAAGCCCTGGGGATACAGCACAGACCAGCACAGGGAAGCCCCTTACTGCCATGGAACTTGCATTCTAGAAGGGAGAGGATGGGCAGCAAACAAGCAAATAAATAGATGAACGTGATCACGTGAGATAGTGGTTCCTGCTAGGAGGACAATAAAGTGAGGTGAGGAGATGGAGAATGATGGGGGTGGGGTGGGTGGAAGAAGACTTGGGGGTCACGGAAGTGACTCTAAGAGGCAGGAACACATACAAAAAAAAAGCACTGCTGGCATCCCTACTCTCAAGATGACATAAAAGCAGGGAGACAGCTCCACGCCCCCGGAAGGAACTTCAAAGAGCATACTGTCCTGCTGCTTCTACTCTTGCTTGCCCACAGTCGGACATCTGGGTCGGGGCCTGGAGGCTCACTCTTTTCCGGGTCTTTCTCCTTGTTCTGTAAGTGTGAAGCAGACCACAAGCCTCACTGTGGTGAAGGGGTAAATGTCTCGGAGGGGGCTCACAAAGAAGGCTCTCTTCGGGGCTTCCCTGGTGGCGCAGTGGTTGAGAGTCCGCTTGCCGATGCAGGGAACACGGGTTCGTGCCCCGGTCTGGGAAGATCCCACATGCCGCGGAGCGGCTGGGCCCGTGAGCCATGGCCGCTGAGCCTGTGCATCCGGAGCCTGTGCTCCACAACGGGAGAGGCCACAACAGTGAGAGGCCCGCGTACCGCAAAAAAAAAAAAAAAAAAAAAAGGCTCTCTTCCCTATTCTGTTCCCAACAGGGAGATTGGGGGTTGAAAGTGAGGGTGAGGCATGCAATGCCTGCAGACCTTTCTGAATGAGCACGACCCGCACCTCTAACCAAGTGAACCAAAGGCCTGTGTTGGGGACGATGAAACCTATGCCAAACGTGAACTTCACTGGGCTCCCCCAGGCATGTTAAAATGAAAAAACCTAGAAAAAAATACTAGAAGAAAATATTCCAAAATAGTAGCAGAGGTTGCCCCTGGATGGCTGGATGAAAGGTTTTCTTCTCCCATTTCTTTATTACTTCCCTGTACTCTCCAGTTTTCTGCAGAGAACGTGTATTACTTTGAAGACTAAAAACCAAAACCCCAAAATGTCTAAAACCCCAAAACTCCAGCATGGCATAGCTCTTGCTTGTTTGGGGCTGCCACATCCTCCAGGGTATAGGCTATGCCCTTTTCTAACCACTGCTACTTGAATCTTCCTTGTTGAGGTCAATCTGGCGTTTTCAAAAAGAGGTATCTGCTTCTTGGCAGAAAGGCAGACTGACCAATTTAGTGAATGAATGGATGAAAGGATAGACAGAGAAAAGGACTCAAAGGAAGAGACCCACGGAGGGTGGCAGTGGGAGGGGGGCAGGTACTGTTTCATTCTCCCCACTGTCGCCTCACCATAAAAAAATTGGGTCCTAAAACACTTGTTTTCATGTTCAGGATAAAAGCAGACAACCAAGTCTTTTGAAAGTAAATGTAGGTCAATGTTATTAAATTCAGTTTTCGAGGGGCACTGAATTTAATTGCTCATTAGCATACCCTTCAAAGTAGCTTTTTCTGGTTTTGCTTTTTCTTTTTGGCTGCCTTGGGTCTTCGTTGCTGCGCACGGGCTTTCTCTGATTGTGGCGAGTGGGGGCTACTCTTGTTGCAGCGCGCGGGCTTCTCTTGTTGCAGAGCACGGACTCTAGGTGTGCGGGCTTCAATAGTTGCAGCATGAGGGCTCAGTAGTTGTGGCACACGGGCTTGGTTGCTGCCCGGCATGTGGGATCTTCCCCGACCAGGGATTGAACCCGTGTCCCCTGCATTGGCAGGCGGCTTCTTAACCACTGTGCAGCCAGGGAAGTCCCCAAAGTAGCTTTTATTGACACTGTTATTACCTTTAAAATTAATTAAAACAAAATAGCTTAGTTTTTAAGGCCCACCAGTGTTTACTGTACCAGAAAGACACTATAAGCAGGGTCTGTTTTGCAGGATGTTATGAAAAAGAAATTTATTTTACTCTGCCATCTGTGATTTCCCAGCTCCTGTGGGGTCACCCTGGTCCTGTGGCCTGCCATATGATTTCCTCCCTGTGCACTACCATGGGGCTCTGGGCATTTGCAAAACCCCCAGGCTGCTGCCTTGTCTCTTTTTGTTTTTGCCCTCACTGTTGCCTTTCCCTGGAATGCTTTCTCCATTGCTTGCCCGCTCATCTTTCAGTACTTAACCCAAGAATCACCATCCCTGTGGAGCTTTTCTCTCCTCTCACTGGGTTTGAACACTCACCCTTTTTCACTTCCACCAGGTTCTAAAGAGGTTCCTATCTTAAAAAAAGAAAAAACAATAAAGAAACAAAAAGGGACTTCCCTGGCGGTCCAGTGGTTAGGACTCAGCACTTACACTGCAGGGGTCCTGGGTTGGATCCCTGGATCCCTGGTCAGGGAACTAAGATCCCGCATGCCACGCAGAAGTGCTGCAAAAAAATTTTTTAAAAATAAATAAAATAAACAGGCTCCTATCAGAACCCCCAAGACACTACCACACACAGTTGTTTTCATGTCTGTCTCCTCTTGCCTAGCCAGGAGCTTCTTAAGTGCAGGCCTGTATGTGATTTGTCTTTATAATCCCTGTAATGCTGGCACACCAAAAGAGCTCAGGAAGACTACTGAATAAATGAGAAAACTAACCATCCAGCAATGACTTCTTTGGTGGTAGCAAGAATTGACTTAAAAGATGATAAGACGCATTGGGACAGGAGTAACAGGCCAGCCCTCACTTCATTTCCTCTTCTCCATTCCCGCAGTCAGCCAGCTCCAAAGTCAGGCCATCCTATTTCCCAAAATCAATGACTTGTCTCTGAATTCGTCCCTCTGGCCCCTGCCTCTGTACCCTGACAAGTCACCCTAATCACACATGGTCTGTCCTGTGCACAAGGGTGATGAGAGGTGCCACATGGGCATGCCAAAAGAGAAGTTTGGGACGTTTCACTGTCACCTCCCTGTTTTAAATTCTTATCTTGGGGCATGAATTATAACGTTCATACCAGTATTACTAACTCTTATTTAGCACTTACTCTATTTTAGAGGCTGTTCTGAGCACGTTACATATATTTGTCAATTTACTTCTCACAACAATCCAATAAAATAGATACTATTAACCCCACTTTTCAGAGGACAAAACTGGGGCAGAGGGGTGAGGAAATTTCTCTAATGTCATATAGCTAGTAAGTAGCAGCTCTGGGATTTGAACTCAGGCAGTCTCACTTCACAGTTCTAACTCTCGTCCGTAGCCCTACCAATGTTGCTGATGTATATGAGTAGCGTAGTGCACAAAATATATTAAATAATTTGTATAAATAGGACATTCATGCCCAAACTTTTATTGGTGAGAGTATGCAATTAAAAAATGACGTATATTCCATGATTTTCTTCAATCACTGACCCTGCCAGGGGTTCGCAAAATTTTTCTGTAAAGGGCCAGATAATAAATATTTTAGGCTTTGCAGGCCAAGAGACAAATCAAGGATATTGTATAAATACTCATATACCAAGAGAGAACACGTATTTTCACTAATATTTATTGGTGAAATAAAAATATAATAATAATCGAATATAACATTTTGTCATATCGGGATACTAATGAGAAGAATGGAATCCTTTTCTATGGGCTAATATTTCACTCAAGTGGGGTTCAAACTTAGTGATCCCTGTCACCAGATCAACTGTGAGCGTTCATCTGTAAAAAATATTGTTTTCTTGTTTTGTTTTGTTTTGTTTGCGGTACACGGGCCTCTCGCTGTTGTGGTCTCTCCCGTTGCGGAGCACAGGCTCCGGACGCGCAGGCTCAGTGGCCATGGCTCATGGGCCCAGCCGCTCCGCGGCACGTGGGATCTCCCTGGACCGGGGCACGAACCTGTGTCCCCTGCATTGGCAGGCGGACTCTCAACCACTGCGCCACCAGGGAAGCCCTGTAAAAACCATTGTTAACTCATGGCCCCCCAAACAGAGAGTGAGCAGATTTGATCAGCAGATCACAGTTTGCTGACCCCTGGACTATGCCACTATTGCCCAAATTAGCACAAACTCCACAATAAAGCCCAAGTATCTTTCTAGCTTTGATCGTTGCCATTCCCCCGATGAATTTTATTTTCCATCCAACTGTATTATCAGTATTCCTTGGACATCCTTTGGTTTCTCTCAAAGGCCTCATGAACAATAGAACAAGCAGAAATCCAGAAGATCTGGTTTCAAATCTGAATTCTTTCACTTTACAGCTGTATGCTTTGGGGCAAGTAATTAATCGCTCTGTGCCTCAGTTTTCCCATCTGGATGTAACCTGGTTTTCAAGCCTCAACACACTAGGGGCAAAGATGGAGTCACCAGTTTCCCTGGCGTTTGTCTCCACCTTCTCACATCGGACCCTTGGTCCCTGTCAAAGCCTCCCTCACTGGCTTCTGCCCACCCCTCCACCCTCCTGTACAAGTCCATTAATGCTGGGCACCACCATCGTCTAGGCCCCATGGAGTCTCACCGATGCCCTGGGTCCAGATCCCACCCATGACACCAGAGCGGTTTGGTCAATCAGCATTTGATTCTTGGAACAATACTATGAAGTACAAACAGCTATCTTTATCATCTCAGTTTTATAGAGGCAGAAGCTCTGGCTCAATGATGCTAAATGGTTTCTGGTCCACTTCCCAGGCTACAGGGATGACTTGGGAGGGGGATGACTTGGGAGGGAGACGCCTTGTCCTGTCTACACTTGACTGTTAGAGAAGCACCAAAGCCATACTACTTACGGCCCAGTATTTAAGAGAGTTTCTGGGAAAATGAATCCTTCCCATGTCAGCCCCACCCCACAGAATTCAGAGAGGAGATCACTAGGGCTTGCGCCAGGAAAACCCTTGAAGTCCCAGCCAGGAGACTATCGTCAGAACTGCCTTGCTTCTTGGATGACCATGACATTCTTATCAGGGAAATCTCTTTGTGCCTGACTGGACTGCTTCTTCTCCTGGGATATTCACTCCAGAAGGTTCTTGATCCCCCCTGAAAACAGTCCTCTGTTGAGATTATCCAGTTCATTAACTTGGATTTGAGGTAAGACCCTCCTCCCGCCCCATTACAAGTCCCAGGGTCAAGAATAAAAGCAATGACTCAACTGCAACTTTCTTTTGCATTAAATAACAGCTTAAGCAAGTTAACAGAGCTCTGCTTCCACTGACACATATAGCTGAGTTCCTCCTAGATCTTTCATTCCATGTCCAGGTGACCTGGTTCTTCTCACTCGGGATGATAATCACTAATGAGGGCAGCGTCCGCATATGCAGCCTTCTCAGAAAATACGCACTGATGGTTTCTGGGGTTTTCCCAAGTATGAGTGTGCGAGGATTAGGCAGTGTCTGCGGCATCCATTTCCCCTCAGAGGTTGCCAGATGTGTCTGCCTGCTATGAACAGCCCCACCTCGGACAGCTGCAGACCTCACCTGTCTGCAGGTTGCAGATGTTCACCAGCCCTGCACAGCTGTGCTGCATTATTTAAAGTCATGCTTCCGTGTGGTTTCAGCTGGCTTGTACTGCGCAGAAGGGGACGTGACCCTTCTGCCTTGGTCCAGTCCAGCACAACTACATCTGTGCTGTTACCATTCCCCCGTGCGAACCACTGTGCAAATACCCTTTTAATGGCTGCATAATCCTACATCATAAAAATATGATTTATTTAATTGATAAGCAAATATGTCATTTTCAAATGCTTTGCTCATATAAAAATTGCTCCTGTGAACATATTTGTACAGCAATCCTTGTGCCATTCAATATGAAATGTACACAATAATGATGAAACTGAATGAAAAAGCAGACATTGCCTGGGAGGAGGTCATAATCTCCCAACCAAAGGAAATTTAGAGGTTCCTGCTCTTCTGACAGCTGAGTTGAATTAGAACTTGGTGTGGCCTCGACACCACAGTTCTCTATCAGTTTCCCAAAAGACTGTAAGGCCTAAAGGGCATTTTCTGACCAGCATATAAGTGGAGATCCTGAAAACTAAGGAGGATCCGTGGTCTTCCGGAATTGCCCTACCCAAGTCGTCATGTGACTACAGGAGTCAGCACATTCCAAGGACTTTCGATGACAGGCTCACCTCCTTTCCTACTGTTCCTTGTTATTTTAGGTGTCTTGTTATTTACATAGGTTTAATGAAATGAAATAAACTGCAGTCCATTGCATCAGACGGAATGACATCAACCCTGAAATGACCGGCAATTTCATCACAGAGTAACCTTGGGGTATTTCTAAGGTTTATGTCCTGCCCCACCTTTTACAATTCAAATGCACCCTTAATTTCTCCAATAGAGGCGATGGTTTATTTGCAATCACAATGCCACCCCCGGCACATTATCTCATTGGATTCTCGGAACAATACTATGAAGTACAAACAGCTATTTTTATCATCTCAGTTTTATAGAGGCAGAAACTCTGGCTCGATGATGTTAAATGGTTTCTGGTCCACTTCCCAGGCTCCAGGCAGGCCTCTGGCTAAAAACTGCCCCTTGTCACCAGTCCTCGGGGTTTCTGATCTCCGCCTCCCTCCTAACCCTCGTCAATACCTGTATTTAGTATTCATGAATTCTTCTGCTGCGCTATGGGCTCTGTCATCCAAAAGGAGGAAGATTTCTTTGAGCAAATAAATGACTTGAGAGAAGAAAAGGGGAGAGACTAGCTGGCTTAGGATCTAAGACAGGCAGTGGGGTTGTGAATGTTAAGAGGAGTATGAAATGATCACCAGACCCACCTCCCAGAGCGTCTGGGGCTCAGAGAAGACACACTGCCTGGGTTTATCTTAACCGGACTTCTGTGATTGGCCAGGGGTCCTGCCACGGCTTTCACTTTCTGTTCCCCCACAATCTCGTTTCAGGTTTTCTCTCCCAAGTGCAATGTCTAGAGGCAGCAAACTGTCACCACAGCTAGTCTACAGCCACAGCTGAACTTGAATTATTTGCCGACATTTTACATCATTACCCAATGATACCTATTACTTAATAATCTGAATTTTGATGTTTCTTGAAAAATCAGAAGATGAGGCTAAGGTTGGCCAGCATTCCTGTGTGGCAGCAACTGGCCACAGCTGAGGAGTGACTGCCACTTCAAACGAGGTGTGGGTTCCCCGCTCTGGTCTCCCCCTGGCTGCTTCACTTTGTCGCTCTAGCCTACATTAACTATTTGAGTGGGAAACTTTGGAAGGAAAGAATATGATCCTAAGGCACTATAAGCACTTAAAAGCGAACAAATCTATCACATCTGTTGAAAAATAGGCCCAAGTTTCTCATCCTTTTCCATCAGACCTTAACCATGCAGTTGCTAGGATGCTGTGGTGAGCGCAGGGACCTTGGCTTTGGAATTCGAGAGTGGGTTTGAGTTCAGGCTCTGGCATTCATTGGCTCTGTGACATCAGGGAAGAAAAAGTCACGGTCTAGATGGGTGGTTTCCCCAGTGGGGTGCAACAAACCATAGAATGACAGGAGGTTTGGGGCCCCACTCTCTGGAGTGCACACAGAGGGATGTAGGTGGGAGGAGGCTGATCTTCCCAGCTGAATCCCAGAGAAGCTCAGGATGGGACACCACCACATGTGGCAGAGGATGTGAGACACAGGGCTGAAAACAGGGGAATTAATTGAAAGTCTGCATATGGAAACACTTAGTCCTTCCCATCTCACCCCTATCTCTAAAGCAAGGCCTCTATCACCCAGGAAAGGTACTGTCAGACTCCATTCTTTATTTATTTTTTTATTTGGCCACGACACGTGGCTTGCGGGATCCGACCGGGGATTGAACCCAGGCCCTCGGCATTGAAAGTGCGGAGTCCTAACCACTGGACTGCCAGGGAACTCCCAGACTGCACTCTTTAAGAAAAAAAAAAAAAAAAAAAGGGAATATCTACAGAGTGGGGAAGTCAGCACAATCTACTTTTCAGGACTCCGAGGCACTTGAAGCCTTCCTACCAGTCAATAAGCCCAAGCACACAGAACTCCTAATTACCTTTTTGGGCTTCACTTTTAACTAAAGATGGGCAATGAGGAGTCTCTGGGCACTTCAAGAGAGACTTCAAGAGAGACTAAAATAAACAGGGGGAAAAAAAAAACCCCACCCTGGAGGAAATAGTTATTTTGAGGAAGAGAACCCAAAGCAAAAGCAAACTAAATGAAAAAGCTCTAATTAATATACTCAGAAAGACTCATGAAGCGATTTCATCCGTAAAAGAAGAACAGGATGCTCTGACAAAGGACACACAAGATGAACCCTCCTAAATTAAAAATATGACAGTTAAAGTTATAAAAGAATCAATGGAAAGCTTGGCAGATAAAATGACAGTACTCTCTCTGAAACTAGACCCTAGGTAAGAAATAAGATGTAGAAAATAAAGAGAAGTTCTAACATCCAATTAATAGTAGCTATATAGAGAGAGAGCAAAGAAGATCAAGGGAGAGGACAGTATCAAAGAAATGCCATGAGGGACTTCCCCCGTGGTCCAGTGGCTGGGTGTTTGTGCTCCCAATGCAGGGGGCCCTGGGTTTGATCCCTGGCCAGGAACTAGATCCCACATGCCACAACTAAGGGTTCGCATGCCACCAACTAAAAAGATCCCACATGCCGCAACTAAAGATCCCACGTGCCGCAACTAAAGATCCCACGTGCCGCAACTAAGACCTGGCACAGCCAAATAAATAAATAAAAGAAATACCACAACAGTTTTCCAGCACTGAAGGTCACACAGCTCTAGACAGTAAGAGTCCACTGAGGGGTAACTACAGAGTTTGGAAAAAAGACCCACCTAGTCACATAATCTGATTTTAAATACCAAAGATAAAGAGATCAATTTTTAAAACTTGCAATTAAAAAGAAAGTCATCTACAGAGGAACGAAAATAATAACGAAAATGAAACAGACTTCTCATCGGCAGCACTGAATGCTAGAGGGCAACAGTGTGGGGAATTCCCTGGTTGTCCAGTGGTTAGGACTCTGAGCTTTCACTGCTAAGGGCCCCAATCCGATCCCTGGTCGGGGAACTAAGATCCTGCAAGCCATGTGGTGAGGAAAAAAAAAAAAGAAGGCAATAGTGTGATGCCTTCAGTAATCTGTAAGAAAATGATTTTCAACCTATAGTGTTGTCCTCAGCCAAACTATCATCCAAGTGTGCATGTAGAATATCTTTTGGGACAAACAGGGCCCAGAAAATGACCTCTCACACACCATTTCTTAGGAAGGTACACGAAAATGCACTGCAGGAAAAGAAAGGTATCATCTAAGAAGTGGGGAGATGCGGATCTTGGAAAGCCTGGAATTGACATAGGAAACCCATGAAGGAAAATCCCATCACATCTGCTATGCCACGGGAGGATGTTGGGCCTCAGAGGGGAGGGCTTAAAAACTCAACAGAATCCCTGATTGGATGAAGAAAATGGGGGGAAATGAGCCATGATAAAGAAAAATGTAGCAAGATAAAAGAGAGGCAAATAGAAACTCCAAGGGAAAAAACTGTACCATAAAAGGAAGAGCAATCTTCATAAACATTTTGCTTCTTCAGAGAACAATATTTACAGCCACAACAATGTAAATGCTATTTAAGTGATTTTCAGTTTTTAGGATCAGTCTGTGGGAGAGTTAATTATGATTAAGAGTAGAATGTAAATGTTCTTATCCTTAAAATTGTAAATGTCAGAAGTTGGGAGGCAGATATGGAAGAGAAGTGTAGGCCTGCTGCTACCTTCATCTTAGAAAGTGAACAGTCAACAGGTACTGCCCTTATGACATAAACACACTACTATATATAAAATAGATAACTAATAAGGACCTACTGTGTAGCACAGGGAACTCTACTCAATACTCTGTAATGGCCTATATGGGAAAAGAATCTAAAAAAGAGTGGATATATGTATAACTGATTCACTTTGTTGTACATCTGAACCTAACACGACATTGTAAATCAACTATATTCCAATAAAAATTAAAAAGAAAAAGAGAGATACTACCCTTAGCTGATGGAATAAGAAATAAAGGTGTATCAGTGCAACACAGGTAACCTATAGAAAAACAAAGAAGTTTTGTAATTATATAAAGAGAAGGGGTCGGGGTACTGGTGAAATGACCTAAATCCTTATTTATCATGTAAGGAAAAAATAATGTATAAAACAAATCAATCAATAGTGATAGAAGCATATTATTTACAGATAGATAACCCCAGAAGAAATATCTAAAAAGCTAAAATTATTGTTCCCGAGGAATGGAACTGGGAGAAAAAGATGAGGTGTGACAGAGGTATTTTCACTGCTCTTGTCTACTGGGCCTCCCACCAGGTTGCCTTCCTACACTGCCCATTCATAACCTCCTCCCCTTCACCTCCAGCTTCCTGTCCCCAACTTGTCTATTTATCCATTTAAAACCAATGTTTTGATTGTTGTTTAAAAAGTCAACTGGTGCAAAAGGCATAATCTGATTCAACGCCTCCACAAACATCTAATCCCAAACTGGAGTCTTCCAGTCATTATACAAAGTGGTCCCTTTTCTCACAGATCATTTGGGGCTTCTGGAGATACCCGGAGCTCTGCAAATACAGAAGAAGGGTGAGGATGGTGTGGGGATGCTGATGTCTGTGATGAGGACTCTGATTCTGTATGTCTGGCATGGAGAAAAATGTTGACTACTTGTACTGGTTTTTTATTACTGTGTAACAAATGACCACAAACTTCAGCAGCAGTTATTATCCCACGGTTCTGTAGGTCAGAACTTGCCAGATCAAATGGGTTCCCTGCTTAGGGTCTCACAAGGCCGAAATCAAGGTGCAAGCCAGGCTGGGCTTCTATCTGGGGGCTCTGGCAAAGAATCTACTTCTTAGTTCATTCAGGCCATTGGCAGAATTCGGGTCCTTGCAGTTCTAGGGCTGAGGGTCTGGTTTTCTTGTTGGTTGTTGTCAAGGGGTTGCTATCAGCTCCTAGAGGCTGCACTCAGGGCCTTTTTGCGTGGCCCCCCACCATCTCATAAGCCAGCATCAGTATACCTATTTGCATTGAAGCCTTGTCATGCTTTGAATCTTGTGATTTCTGCTACTAGCTAGAGAATACTCTCAGCATTTAAAGTGCTCATGTGATTAGGTTAGGCCCACCCTGATCATCTCCCAATGTTAGTCAACTAATTAGTAACCTTAATTGCATCTGTGAAATCCTTTTTTGCTATGTAACATACCATAATCATAGGAGTCACACCTGAGGACAAAGGTCATGGGGGCCATTTTACTGTTCTACCACACTACTCAGAAAGTGACTATTATTTTTATACATGGTATTTTTATGATAAAAATAACACAAAAGTACAAAGAGGAAGTTTTTAAAAAACACGCCCCAAATCTCAGTTCCTAGAAACAGCCATCGACATTTGGAATATATTATCTCAATGAGTCCTTGCGCTCAGAAACGGAGCCGAAAGAAAGATCAACAGACAACACTGGGATTTTATTCTGCCAATTAGTTTTAAGTAAAGTGATTATATTAATTTTATAGAAAAAGAAACTGAAATGAAATTGAAGGAATTGCTGAACTTCGGCTAAATGTTTCTGTACCACAAACATTCTTGGAGTATCCGTTAAGAAAAATGAATATAAAAATCATCAAGAAGTTGGAATCATGCTTGCTTAAACAGCTGCAGTTCATGCATTCCATTTTTCAGAGTGATTATTTCTGTGTCATTACAGATGAGTAAATTTATATGCTTACAAGTTCTCCCACTGCCTTTTCCCCTATCCCAATTTTTCTTAGGTATATAATTATTTTTACAGTGTTAAGAGTTTGCAGTGTTTACATTTTGCTCTTTAACTGTCAATCCCACAGCTGTTTACTCTTAACTCTGCATTTAAAACCTTTCAAAACTCATCTTCAGCAGTTTTTCTCAATCCTCAATTCTTCTCTTGATTTGTTTTGATTCATTTTTTGGTGGACTGAATTTAAGTACAAAGAACTTTTCTCAAGAATATGCAAACCCTTAGTTTTTTTATGCTCAAGAATGACTGCCAATAGCCTTTATACTTAAAGGACAACTTGGCAGAAAATAAAATTCATGAGTCGTAATTTTATGCTCTTGACTTCTGTAGACTTGCTTCATTGTCATTTAATATTAGGTGTTGCTTTTGATTTTTTACCTGGTATGGTTTTTTTTTTCACATCTTTATTGGAGTATAATTGCTTTACAATGTTGTGTTAGTTTCTGCTGTACAACAAAGTGAATCAGCTATATGTATACCTATATCCCCGTATCCCCTCCCTCTTGAGCCTCCCTCCCACCCTCCCTATCCCACCCCTCTAGGTGGTCACAAAGCACCGAGCTGATCTCCCTGTGCTATGCAGCAGCTTCCCACTAGCCATCCATTTTACATTTGGTAGTGTGTCTATGTCAGTGCTATTCTCTTACTTCATCCCAGCTTCCCCTTCCCCCCCACACCCCATGTCCTGAAGTCCGTTCTCTAAGTCTGTGTCTTTATTCCTGCCCTGCCACTAGGTTCATCAGTACCGTTTTTTAGATTCCATATATATGCATTCGCATACGGTATTTGTTTTTCTCTTTCTGACTTACTTCACTCTGTATGACAGACTCTAGGTCCATCCACCTCATTACAATTAACTCAATTTAGTTCCTTTTTACGGCTGAGTAATATTCCATTGTATATATGTGCCACATCTTCTTTATCCATTTATCTGTCGGTGGACACTTAGGTTGCTTCCATGTCTTGGCTATTGTAAATAGTGCTGCAGTGAACACTGTGGTACATGACTCTTTTTGAATTATGGTTTTCTCAGGGTATATGCCCAGTAGTGGGATTGCTGGGTCATATGGTAGTTCTATTTTTAGTTTTTTAAGGAATCTCCATATTGTTCTCCACAGTGGCTGTATCAATTTATATTTCCACCAACAGTGCAAGAGGGTTCCCTTTTCTCCACACCCTCTCCAGCATTTATCGTTTCTAGATTTTTTGATGATGGCCATTCTGACCGGTGTAAGGTTATACCTCATTGTGATTTTGATTTGCATTTCCCTAATGATTAGTGATGTTGAGCATCTTTTCTATCTGGTATGTTTTTTTTTTTTTTTTTTTTTTAGGTGTTGGGGGTAGGAGTTTATTAATTAATTAATTTATTTTTGGCTGTGCTGGGTCTTCGTTTCTGTGCGAGGGCTTTCTCTAGTTGTGGCAAGCGGGGGCCACTCTTCATCGCCGTGCGCGGGCCTCTCACTGTCGCGGCCTCTCTTGTTGCGGAGCACAGGTCCAGGCGCGCAGGCTCAGTAGTTGTGGCTCACGGGCCCAGTTGCTCCGCGGCATGCGGGATCCTCCCAGACCAGGGCTCGAACCCGTGTCCCCTGCATTAGCAGGCAGATTCTCAACCACTGCGCCACCAGGGAAGCCCCTATCTGGTATGTTTTATCACTGATCACTTGGTAGTGATTTTCCCTTGACACAGTGTGTGCTTTCTACCTGCTGACTCAAGTCTTCTTTTCAGTTAAGTTTCTTCTCTTGCTCCATTTATCCTGGACACTTCTTCAGGAATGCCAATTATTCATATATTGGATCTCCATTGTTTATTTTCTGTAACTATAAAATTTTTAAATAATTTAAAACGTTTCTTTGTCCTTTTTTGTATTGTTGCATTGTGTTTTTACTTGCGTTCGTTTTATTTTTGGTTGATTCTAAAATGGCTTTCCACTCTTTCCCTTCTTGAGTTCTGCCGCTCAGTTTTATCCTCTTTTGTTGCTAGGTAATTCCTTATTTGTACCCCTGAACCTCCTCTTTGACATTTCTAAAAAAATTTTTTGTACTTTCTCCAATGAGATGGAGAATTACTTGCTAAAGAATAGCATGGGAAGGGGTGGAGGAAGGGCACAGAGGCACTTGGTGGCTTTACTTTAGTGTGATTCCAAATCTGTTAATTTCCTCTCCATAAACAATGTCTCTTAGATACTCAGGTTTGGGTGCTGAAGAGCTTCCTGAGGGCCTCAGCAGGGCCCTCTCAGTCTAGGCTCTCTGGGCAATAATCTAGCCATTTTCTCTCCATCCCCTTCACCCTCTCGTCTCCAGGAGACTGGTTTGGAGGCCAGGTCACATACAATAGAAATAAATAAACATCAGCCTGCTTTCTCCTTAATGCTGACCTTCCTGCTATCATCCTGTTTGTTTTTTGTTGTAAGGACACTACGTGTTTCTTCTCTGGGGTCCTTGGATCGTATTATTCAAATCTAAATTTCAGTCATTTGGGTACCACTTCTCAATTTTTGCCTCATCTGCATGTCCTCTCTGGTATAACCAACATTCTTCTTTGAATCAATTCCCAATTTTTACTTATTTAAAATGGAGGCATATCACTATTATAAATGAAAAGCCAGTATCACTTGCCATAAATAGGAAATAGCTATTAAAATAAATACAATGAAAACACAACAAAGATAGTAAGTTCTAGCTAGATACAGTTGTCTGAGGTCTATATTTTTCTGGTTAGAAAGAGAGTTTAGTACAAATTAGAAATAAGTTAAAGGCTATTGGTACCAAACCAAGACTTTCTCCTTGATGTAATTACAAATGAAAGCAAGCTCTAAATGAATCACTTTTTCATTATGCTAGTTGATATAATTAAATGACTGTCCGTGTACCACCTAAATTTATCTCCTGTTCCCCCAGTAATATAAGATCCCCCTTGCCTTTGGGAAACCCCACTCCAATCCAAGGATCAATGATTTGGTCCCTTGGGAGTATGACACCAACATCTAAGAAAATGCGTTTCCTGCTCAAGCCTGGAGGCAGTGTATGTTGGCTCTCAGCATTTCACGAATTTCAGCACATATTTTTACAGTATTTGACAGGCATACTTCACGGTTTGTGGTTTGAGGTTTTGAGAGTTTCCTTGTTTCATTAAAAATGGGGCATTTTCTGTGTTTTTGCTTTGTTTTGCTTTTTGTTGCTTCCGGAAGATTTGGGGGTGTATGAGTGAGAAGGAAGGGAGTAAAAATGTCTTTGCTATCTTTACCTGGATATATTTGTGATGTGCATGCCTCTACAGTCTCCCCCAGCTGTGCACTGGTCAGCACAGGTCCACATAGCCAGATCTCAGACCGGATCCTCAGATTCAGTCAAGTGCTTCATATCTGCCACATTTGGAGGATTTCTAAGCTCTGTAGGTTCAATATGGGATACCAGAAAGTAGAGTGAGAAAACTGTCTAAATGCTGCTCCCCCCTCACAGAATTTCCTTCCCAATTGTGAACTCAAGGTGTGAGTGTGTGAATTCCCAACATCCTTCTTGAGAACAGTGGCAGTACATCCACTTCAGCCATGGATGGCTGCCTTCTGAGAGTATGAACTTCACACTCCGTGACTCTGTTGGTCTCTGCAGCTACATAGAGTCCCTTAAATTTCCTGGATCTATACCACACATGAAGGTTCTGACAGGGTCAAAAACAGAATCAAGATGTTGGTAATGTCATTTTTGACTTTTTGAAAGAAGTTCTTTCTTCTCTGAGTATACATCTGAGTGTTTTGATAGAGCCCATTAAAGGGGATTGTGAGGTGGTGAGCCTCTGAAGTTTCCCAATTCTTACAAATCCAAAGGTGAGGAGATTCCAGGTCACAGTGTATGAATAATGGGATCATTAAGTCCTGAGGGCTCACACCGAGCAAGGCCCTCCGCCTGCCACTTTGCTCCAGACCCCCACGCTAAGGATAAGAAGACCACGTAGCATGGTGCCATGGACACAGGCCCACAAGATAATGGGGTGAGCAGGGAGCCCCATTCTGGCACCAGGTACCAGCAAGCCTGGTGAAAGGCCATTCCTAAGGGGAACAAACCTATTTTCAAGCTTTTTCCTCTATTACTCTTCCCAGCCTTAGCAGAAACCTGACTTTCTCCTGGATACCTTCCCCTTCCCAGCCCTGTCATGGACAGGCCCACCCTCCCTACTTGTCCATCTCTGAGTGCAGGAGGGAGCAGGGATGTGTTCCTCAATTCCAGCAGCTACCTACAGAGCCCTGTCCACCATCTCGCTCCTCTTCAGCACGGTTCCTCCTTTGACTCCAAGCCATCCTCTAGTGTTGCTGCCTAATCAGTTAAGCCCCGCCCACCCATTTGATTTGGCATTTTCAGCCACTGATTTATAATTTTCCTTCCTACCCTATCCAGCATCATCACCTCTGAAAAGTTGCCAGTGTTTCAAAACTCCAACTTGCTCTTACCATCCTCTACTCTAATGGTTGTACATTAGAGTTGCACACTGCAAAAGTGGTTCTACATTATAATCACCTGGGGAGTTATAAAAAAAACCCAAAACCCTGAAGTCGAGGCCCTGCCTCAGACCAATTAATTCATACTTTTCAGAGATGGAAATATTTATTTTTTATGTATCCCAGGTGATTCTAATGTGCAGCCAAGGTTGAGAAGTGCTGTTCTACTTCATCTATGTGAGCTCCAGCTCCTGGACTCCACCCTGTTCCCCCAGGCTAGCAGTTTATTTCTGGCTTCACTGCCCTCTCACCCTGCTTGGGCCCCAGGGTCACTGATTTCAACCAGGTTGTTGCCCAACTGCTAACCTCCAAACCTGAGGGGGAGTGTAAATTGTTAGAGAAAAGACGTTTAACTATCCTGATTCAGGCTTTCAGACTCTACCTGAGCCCCCAGTGCTAGTCAGCAATCATCCAAGGTAGCTCACAATACACAATATTTATTTTCCACAGTGACTGTTCCAAACTGTTTCTACGATCCTCAGATCCCAAATCCATCTCATCCCAGCTCCTTTGTCCCTCAGCACAGAGCTTGAATCTCTGAAATAAGCTCTTTGTTACATGTGTGCACAACTGTGTGGTTTTTAACTATCTACAAGTGGGGTCAGCTCATAGGGCCTATTCCTGCTTTACTGAGATATACCCACAATTAGCTGGTCTTTTTATACCTACTCTTTAAGTGTAGGTTTCCTACTTTCTCTCATTCACTTTTCATTCATTCAACAAATATTTACTGAAAGCCCATTCTGGGCTAGAGCCAATGTTAGATGCCAGGGATACTGAGATGAGATAACCAACATACCCTCAAGTCTACAAGCCAGTCCATGCTTGCCACCAGCCCCTCTTCCCACTCTCCTGCCACAATGAAGGACTTGGGGCCTCTTCCCATCAAAGGCAAACCTCACAGAGAGCTCAGGCTCCCAGCCCCGCCCACGTTTTCAGAGATTGTCTTCATTGGTTCTCCAACCTCTCCCCCATCACCATCCCATCACCATCCAAACAAGTTCCAGTACTTCTCATCTTAAAAAACAACTGAATAGAAAATTACCATTAGAATACCACAGTCATAGCTGTTGTAGGCAAGATCCACCAAATGATGCTAAAACCAGTGGGTGGAAGTTTAAAGAGAAACGGAATATATGCACAGTCTACAAGTATCTCACACACCCTCCCAATATTTATTAATTACAGTGGGAAAATAATTTTAGAGAAACCTGGCAAACACCACCTTAACCAAGTGTTCAAGGTTGACATCACAAGTATATATAAGCATATAAACTTCTTGTACCCCGATACAATGAATTGACAGAGCATGTGACCTCTATGGTACTCTTGCCCCAAAATGTGTAACCTCAATTTAATCATAAACAAAACATCAGACGAACCCAAATCAAAGGGTATTCTACAAAAATACTTGACCAGTACTTTTCAAAAGAGTTAAGGTCATGAAAGGCAAGGAAAGACTAAGGAACTGCTACAGATTGGAGAAGACTGAAGAGCTATGACCACTAAATGTAATGTAGGAAAATGGATTGGATTCTGGCACATAGAAATTGGAATCTCACATAACCTTCATGTGTCACGGTATACTCTTCTTCTTTTCATTCTTTTTCAACCATTTAAAAATACAGAGACCATTTTTATGAAACAAGTGGCGAAATCCGTAGAGTCTGTCGTTTATTTAAGAATATTGTACCAATGTTAATTTCTCAGTTTTGATGATTGAACTTGGTATGTAACATATTAACCTCAGGAAAAGCTGGGTGGAGGGTGTGTGGAAACTCTGTACTGGTTTTGCAACTTATCTGCAACTTAAAAATTATCTGAAAGTAAAAAGTAGAAAAAAAACCCACCTCCCTGGATCCCTTCAGCTAGGGCATTTCTTTATTTTCATTCAGAGGCTAACTCCTTGAAAAACATGTTCATGCACACTGTTTCTACTCCTTCACCTCTCATTTGCTCTACCAAAATTGCCTAGGAAATTGTCACCAGTGGCACCCAAGTTGGCAAATGTATGGGAACTTCCCCAGATTTCATCTCATGTGACCTCTCAGGGCATGTAACCCAGCTGACCACTCCCTCCTTCTTGAAACACTTTGGCTTCCAAGAAACAAAACTCTCTGGGTTTTCCTCCTGCGCTTCCAGTTCCCCCTTCTCATTCCAGCAGCTCAATGTTGAAATTCCTAGAGTGCAGTCCTGGCCTCCTCTTCTCTTCCTTCTGTGCATTCTCCCCCCGGTAATCTTATTCATAACTCTGGCCTCAAATACTGTCTATGTGCCAGTGCTTCCTAAATTTATATCTCTACCCTAGACCTCTCTGCAGAGTTCCAGACTCATATAACCACATAGCTACTTAATATTGGCATTGAACGTCTTAAAATTAAACTCTGGATATTCTCTCTGTGTGCTCTTCCTTTAATTCAGCCCCTCGTTACACAGTACCACCTTCCTCTTTCATCCACACATTTGCACCTGCTAGAAACTTTGGTGTTGTTCCAGACACCCCTTTTATCCTCGCCCATGACGTCAATCCTTCATGAAGTCCAAAATATATATCTAGACACCATCCTTTTCTTTTCCATATCTACAATGCCTGCTATCATCTTTTGCCCAAACTGCTGTGATAACCTCCTCACTGGTCTCCCTGTATCCCTTCTTGCTCCCTCCAGCCCAGTCTCTAAACACTAACCACAGTACCTTTTGAAAATACTACCCCAATTCTATCATTCTCCCATCTCAATTCCTTCCATTGCTTCTGACTTCACACAGGAAAAACTCCCGAGTTACTAATAGGCTTACCACAAACTGCACGATTGGGTCTCTGTCTGCCTCCCTCACCTCATCTCTTGCTTACTGTGTTATGGCCCCATTTGCTCTCTCTCAGTCCCTAACATACAATAGACTCTTTGCCTGTCTCAGGACTTTGCATCTTCCTAGAATTTTCTCGCCCCAGCAATTCACTTGTGAAATTGTCAGGGTAGACTGGATTCTGCTTTGGTAGCAAACAACCCCAACATGTCTGTAGCTTATGCCTAAAAAGATTTATTTATTGCTCACATCTCAGTCTGAAGGAGGTCAGGGTGGCTCTTCTTCAAGTGGAGATGCAGGGTTTCAGGGTGCATCTAAAATTGTGGCATGCCCACATTCAACATGTGGCCTTTGTAGGTGCTGTGGAAAGAGAAGAGGGCGTGAGTGATATGCATGCGGCCAGGCCTGGAAATGGCACACACTGCATGTGCCCACACCCCGTTGGCCAGATCACAGTCACATGACCCTGGCCTAACTGCAAAGGAAAAAAAGAAATGTACTTTTCCTGTGTGTCCAGGAAGAGGAAATGAGATTGGTGAGCATCAGGCCAGTCTCTGCCACATCCTGGTTAAAATCTACTCATCTTTAAAGAATTACCTTCAGTAAGACTTCCTTATAAAGGCCTTCAAGCTCCTCCAACCTAAATTAGGCCTCCCTGATATATTCTATTGCAGCACCCTATTATTTTCCTTTACAGCATGATCACAATGGAAAGTTTACATTCCTTTATGTGATTATTTAATACTGATTTCCATTTCAAGACTGTATGCTCTAGAAGAGCAAGGATTGCATCTGTTTTGCTCCCCCTGTGTCTCTAGTACCCATCATAGTACTTGGTTCATAACTGGCATAAAAGTTGTTGAGTGAACAAATGAACATTGCACACAGTCATTTCCTGGCTCCAAACAGCACACTACTTGTGGAGGAGAAAGACAAGTAGGCAGTCATGGTTTAGTGGGATGAATATTCCAGGCAGGTAAGCCCAGGGAGCTGAAGCAGCCTGAAGCAGCTGCTGAGGCTTCTCTGCTTTCTTTTCTATGGCAGTCTAACCCAGGAGTCTGCAAACTATGGCCTGCAGGCCAAATCTGATTTCCTGCCTGTTTTTTTAATGGCCCAAGAGCTAAGAATAGTTTTTATATTTTTTAATGTTTGAAAAGAATTAAAAGAATATATCATCACGTGAAACTTGTGTTAAATTTAATTACAACGTCCATAAATAAAGTTTTATTGGAACACAGCCATATCGGTTAGTTTTCTTATTGTTTAGGGCTGCTTTCACACTGCAATAGCAGAGGTGAATAGCTGTGAAAGAGACCACATGGCCTGCAAAGCCTAAAGTAACTATTTACTATTTGGCTCTTTGAAAAACAGTTTGCTGACCTCCTGATCTAATCCCTGATTGGTTTAAAAGTTCACTTCTATGTGAATTACATCCAAGTGTCCATCTTTAATCCCCTCCTTTTCCCATTCTCATGGGAAACTCCCATAAGTTCTATCCTTGCAAAAGTATTCTTGCTGTGCCATCTTTCCCCTCTTCCCTTCAGTCCGTCTTCTCACTATAACCGAAGCTAACTTCCAAGAGAACAGCTTTGATATCGTAGCTACTCTTTGAGGCTCCCCATCCTGTACTAAATAAAATCTGCCCTGCTTAGCATTGTGGTCAGGTTCTTTTTTTTTTTTTTTTTTTTTTGCGGTACGCAGGCCTCTCACTGTTGTGGCCTCTCCCGTTGCGGAGCACAGGTTCTGGACGCACAGCCTCAGTGGCCATGGCTCACGGGCCCAGCTGCTCCGTGGCATGTGGGATCCTCTCGGACCGGGGCACGAACCCGTGTCTCCTGCATCAGCAGGTGGACTCTCAACCACTGCGCCACCAGGGAAGCCCTCAGGTTCTTCATTATCTTATGGAATCTTACCTTTTTAGCTGTGTCTCTTACATCATACTTCCATCCAGCCTTATCAATCACTTAACCTACCCTTGCCTTCTCCACTTCCAGGCCTAGCTCACAGTTACTATCTCTGTATCTGCTACTGGTATCTCTATCTCACCCATCCTTTTAAGCTGGTTATCTCAAATGCCTCCTTGCCCTAAAAGCCTTCCCCAGCTCCTCTACTGAGAATAATTATTGCCATCTGTACAGTTCTCTTAACAGTTTGTACGACTGTATTATTTCGAATTCTGCTTTACAGTTTCCTATGTATTTCACAGATCGTCTGTTTCTCGTGTTCTATTGAAAGTTGCTTAGGGGCAGGGATTGTATTCTATTTTATTAATCTCTGTAGCCTTTTGGTGCCTAGGATGCGTCTTGTACAAAATGGAAATGTTTATCCTTTGCAAAAGTACTCATGGAGACTTACTTGTACTTAAGCACGAATTCCACTTAACTTTGTTTAGGACTCACTAGGGCGAGTAACACCTTTTTAAGACACGCTGTCGTCCCGCTGGTCACACACCTATGGATCGCTGCCAGGGACCATCAGGTACGTCTGCAAACACGTGCGTGAGAAGCGCTTTCTTTTAAGCTCCTCCTCTGTCCACGGTGACTGGCGGACCAAACGTTCCAATCAGTCCTCCCCGCCTCTTTCGGCAATAGCCAATCACAGACCCCGAGCGCCTCCTGACTACTAGACACTGTTTACTAACAGATCGAAGCTGGGGAATGAGGGGTGTGACCGTTCTGGGAATGTCAGGGAAGGGAACGTTCTGACTGCGCGTGCGCACCAGCGGAGATGGGCGGGGCAGAACGCCAGTCTCACCAATCGGAGCGGTTGCGCTCCTCCCTCTCCTGCCACTCCGCCAAGCAACAACAATTCGAGGAGAGGGGCGGGGCGGTTCGTGACGCGTCAGAGAGGACTGTCCAATGGAAGCCGGCGCTGACAGATGCGCGCGCCCTGTGCCCAATAAGCGATGGCGGCTCGAATGGCTGTGGCTACCTTGCTGGCTGTGGGCGGACCAGCTTGACGGAGGAGGCGGCGGAGCAGGGGGCGGTTTGGTTGCGCGGTACTAGCGGTGCCCGCCGAAGGGGGAGGAGGCGGAGGAGCTAGCCGTGCGGCCAGAGCGGGAAAGCTACTCGTCTCGGCGTCCGAGTTCTGGAGCCGCCGCACCCCGGCTCCTGGGGCTGCAGCGGGAGCTGTGAGGACCCGGGCGTCTGCTGTCTCCCGGGTCCCCTCGGAGGACCCCTCGGGATCGGGAAAGGGAGAAGATGGAGGAGGAGGGCGGCAGCAGCGGTGGCGGCGCCACAGGGACCAGCAGGGACGGCGGCGCTGGGGGAGAGCAGCTCCTCACTGTCAAGCACGAGCTGCGGACGGGTGAGCGACCCCGCCCTCTGCCGGCCGGGCTGGGCGCGGGGGCGCGCCCCGAGGGCACGCAGGGGTCTGCTCGGGCTGGGGGCACGGGGCCGTGCCGAGGGCGCGGGGGGCGGGCCCTGGGCGGGGCCTCTCGGACGGGGCGGGAGCCCGGGGGTCCCGGGAGGTGGGTGCGCGCCCGAGGGGAGCTGGCGGAAAGTTTTCCCCAGCCCGGGAATGAGCGGCGGGCGTGGGGCGTTGGAGCCCGCGGAGCAGCCGACAGCTGCCTGTTGGCACTGACTCTGAGGATGTCTTCGCGCCCCCTTCCCGCACAGGTGCCACATCTGTCACTGCATCCTGTCTAGGGTGAAAGGTGCGCCTTCCTCAGTGTAGGGTGAACGACGCTTAGTTTTGGAGCATGACTCACTTCTCCGCTCCTGTACTTCCCTAGAGGGGTCCCTAAGGTGCTGCGGTCCTGAGCAAGATGAAAGGGTGGCTTTCCCCCAGCCTTTTCAGGAGTCCAGTCTCTAGTGACATAAAGAGGGATCGCGGGCTCCAGGGACTGAGTGCCTTTATTTGCAATCGTCATGAAATACTATACTTGGCCTTAAATTTCTTTCAGAGGTCTCTTGAGAAGAAGGCTCAGTAAATTTGAAGCTCTAGGTAAAAGCGGCTAACTAGCCAGCTTAAGCGCTCACGTTCTGATGTTTGCGATCACTGGGGTCGTCCCAGGCTTTATACTTGTTACGTTATTCGTTATGGGTTGTTCATTTTGGAAAATGCTTATTCGGACTAATCAGTATAGGTTGGGTTTATATTTGTGGAGCCCAGTCTCCTATTAGAGATCCTTTTGCACTTCTGAACAGATAATACATTTTAATGAATTGTTCATTATTACTATTAAATGTTCTTGTGTTTATTAAGGCTTTTGATTCAGCTTCTTTGGCATATTGGGATATTCTTTTATTGTGTAGACACAGAGCTTAAATAGCAGGTTTCAAGTGCGTGCCTAGTACACCTTGTTACTGTTTTGAACAGATTGCAAAGTTAGATCTGTCACCTGTTCTTTTAATTTTTTGTTATTGCTGGTTAGCGTTACACTGAGCGCCAGTGTGGTGACTTAATTTAAGAGGGATGTCAAATGCATGCTTACTTATTTCAACGTTTTTAAACATTGGCTTAAAATCTTTTTTTTTTTTTTTTTGGTCATTGTGAATTTATGAATCTTGAGCCAGTTACTCCATAATTTTTTGGAGTTCCTAACGTAACCTGTGTATGTTTGGCTGGTTTGATTTTTCTCTCTCAATTTAATAGACAATTGATGTTTTCAAAGGGCTATTCAATAATTTATTCAGTAAACATTTATTCAGTATTAATATCTGATTTGTGCCAGGTTCAGTGTCAGATGTTTTCTGGTGTGGAAAATTTGAATTTCTTTTTCTTTTCTTACATAACGATTCACTGATTTATGTATGTAGATTCGTTCTGTACAGCAAAAGCTACTTGAAATCATATGCTCCTCAGCCATTGACAGTGGTGCAACAAGCAGCTTTTTGCTAAATGACCAAGGAGCAACCTACTTTATTAGTAGTCCACCAACTGCTCAGTTTCTGGATTTTGCAAACAATGCTAGTTTTTCAAATTTTTTTTACAATGCTAGTTTTGTAGAAAACAATGAGAACTGCTTTATTTCCCCTTCTCTACTGTGTGAATCATCAGCTTCAAGCTTGCATTTTAGAAATTTTTCTGATGGATGGTGAGATTATACTGAATTCATTAGTACTGTTAACTGTCAAAGGAAATGAACAGTCACTTTGATTTATTGCTAAACGCTGGAACAACTGACCGGATATAGTGGTCAAAAACACTGTTAAAATATAGCTTGAAAGATTCTCACATCTTCAGCCAACTGGGCCCCGTCAGCACATGATGCTATAATAGGCACCAAAGTAATTTGATCTGATGTGGTCCCTTCTCAAAATGTGGACAAGCATATAGTCATATCAAGTCAGCAGCTGGCGATTGCCCGTTTGTGCTCAATATTGTATTGTCTGCTGTAGGATGAGTGAAAAGGCAACAAGTTACATGTAAGGACATGGAAAGTGTTCCAGTAGTGTAGACCAAATAGCATGGCATCCCTGGACATGGAATTGGAAGACTTAGTTCCAAATCCCAGCTCTGCCAGTTACTAGCTATGTAGACTTGGGCAAGTCAATTCAACTCTTTCACACTCACTTCTCTCATCTACCGAATGTGAAAATTGAATGTGACTGTTGGTTTGGTTGGCACAGATTAGGCGGTCAGGAGATGTTGGCTGCATGTAGATCTGAAGATCACAAGAGTAAAGGAATGATTAGATCAGTTCAACATTTCTTGATACTTTCTGTTTTCTAGGCTAAATGGTACTGATGATACAAAAAATGAGAAAATTTCCTGCCCTCTGATGGTAGGGGAGGAGGCCATGTAAACCAGTAATTAGGATATATTGTCATAATGTAATAATAGAAGGATATACAGAGTATAAAGTTAGCAAAGAAGAGGTTTAGGACTTCCAGGTTTCAAATCTAACTCTGTTGAACCACAGCAACAAAAAAGAGGGGGTACTATTGGAAGGGTTATCTTATTCATTTATTCAATAAATATTTCATTACCTCTTATGTACTGAGTTCTGTTTTATATGCTGGGGTTACAAGACACATTGTGGTCTTCCCCCTGAAAGGACTGAGTTGCATCAGGAATCCCTGAAACCAGAGACTGATGCTGTCTGTACTCTCTCCATCTTGAATCTTTGCTTCTTTGCTTGTCTCTATGTGATGGCTTCATTCTTCTCCACTGCTGTTCACCTTTTTCCACGTGGGAAGGAACATGGCTGCTGACATACCCCAAGTTTTATATCTTACAGCTCTCGGTACCAGAGAGACACTGCCTTTTTATCAGCTTCAGGTACAAAAATATTAGCGAAGGACTTTATTAGCCTGGCTTTGGTAAGGTGCCTACTTTCGGATTGTTCAACTAAGGCCAGGGAACGGGATCATGTTCTACTAACATGACAGCTACTACAGTGAACATATGGATGCAGCAGCGGGGGGCGGAAACTAAACTCTTAGAAGAGGAAGGGTTGCTGGGAAGACATTTCCTTAGATGTCCGTCATTAGGAGAGAGAGCCTGACACTGAGGAGAGGGTCAAGGAAGGGGTATTAGCTACCTATTGCTGTGCAACAAATTATGCCAAAACTTAGTGGCCTAAAGCATCATGATTTCTGTGGGTCAGGAATTCAGGAGGTGCTTAGCCTGATGGTTCTGACTCAGGGTCTCTCATGAGTTTTTAGTCATGATGTTGGCCACGACTGCATTCACCTGAAGACTTGTCTGGGGCAGGAGGTTCCCTTCCAAGACAGCTCACTCACATGTTGTTGGCAGGATGCTTCAGTTCCTTGCTATGTGGACCTCTCCATAGGGCTGTTTGAATGTCCTCATTACATGACAGCTGGCTCCCCCAGAACAAGTGATTGAATGGAGAAGCTGCAATGTCTTTTTTTTTTAAACAGCTTTTTTGAGATATAATTTACATACCATAAAATCCACTTGTTTTACGTGTACAATTCAATACATTTTATAGTTACACAACCATCACCACAATCTAATTTTAGAACTTTCCATCACCCTAAAAAGAAACGTCTTACCCATTTATATCGGTCACTCCACATCCCCACAACCCATCCCCAACCCTAGGCAACTGCTAATTCTGCTTTCTGTGTATTTGCCTAGGGACATTTCTTATTATGGAACTTTATAATATGTGATCTTTTATCACTGGCTTCTTTTACTAAACAAAGTATTTTCAAGATTCATCCATTTGTAACGTGTGTCAGCACTTCATTTTTTAAATTGACAGGTAATATTTCATTGTGTGGATGTGCTGTATTTTATCCATTCATCATTTGATTGACATTTGGGTTGTTTCAACCTTTTGGTTGTTGTGAATAATGCTGCTATGTACATTTGTGTACAAGTTTCTGCATGGACCTATGTTTTCATTTTTCTTGGATACATATTAAGAGTAAAATTATTGGATCACGTGGTAAGTCTATGTTTAACTTAAGTTTTCCAAAGTGACTGCACTGCTTTACAGTCCCACTAGCAAGGGCTCCAGTTTCTCCACATCCTCACCATCACTTGTTATTGTAGGTCTTTTTGCTTATAGCCATTCCTGGTGAGTATGAAGTGGTATCTCACTGTAGTTTTGATTTGTGTTTCCTAATGACTAATGATGTTGGGCATCTTTTCATGTACTCATGGGCCATTTGTATATGTTTGGAGAAATGTCTATCCAGATCCTTTGCCCATTTTTTAATTGGTTATTTTGTCTTTTTTATTATTGAGATATGAGTTATGTATTGTAAATACAGATCCCTTATTAGATATATGGTTTACAAATATTTTCTCCCATAAAGTGGATTATCTTTTTTTTTCAGTGATAAACTTAGAAGCACTATAGTCTTTAATTTTGATGACGTCCAATTTATTTATTTTTTCTTTTCTTTCTCTTGCTTTTGGTATTGTATCTAAGAAATCATTGACTAATTCAAGGTTACAAAGATTTTATATCTCTGTTTCCTTCTAAGGGTTGTATGATTTTAGCTGTTACATTTAGGTTTTTGCCTCATTTGTTGAAAGGCTATTCTTTTTCCATTTTATTTTCTCAGCACTCTTGTCAAAAATCGATTGACTATAGATGTATGGATTTAGTTTTGGACTCTCAGTTCAATTCCACTGATTTTTGTGTCTGTCCTTATGCCATCACCACACTGTTTTGACTACTGTAACTTTTTAGTAAGTTTTGAAATGGGGAATTGTGAGTCTTCCAGCCTTGTTCTTCTTTTTCAAAATTGTTTTGGCTATTTTGGATCCCTTGAATTTCCATATGAATTTTAGAATTAGCTTGTCAATATTTCTGCAAAGAAGCCAATTATGATTCTGGTAGGGATTGCATTAAATCTGTAGATCAATTTTGGGAGTGTTGCCATCTTAGCATATTAAATCTTGTGATTTATGAACATGGAATGTTTTTCCATTAATTTAGATCTTCTTTCATTTCTTTCAACATTTTGTAGTTTTCAGACTATATGTTTACACTTCTTTTGTTAAATTTATTCCTAAATATTTTATTCTTTTTCCTGCTATTGTAAAATAATTATTTTCTTAGTTTAATTTTTGGATTGTTCACTAAAAGTATATAGAGATACAACTTATTTTTGTATATTAATCTTGTATCCTGCAACCTTGCTGAACTAGTATATTAGTTCTAATGCTTTTTATTGGATGTCTTACAAGATCACGTCATCTGCAAATAGAGATAGTTTTACTTCTTTCCAATGTGTATGCCTTTTATTTAGTTTTCTTGCTTAATTGTCTTGGCTAGAACCTTCAGCACAGTATTCAATAGAATTGGTGAAAGCACACATCCTTGTCTTATTCCTGATCTTAGGGTGAAAGCTTTAGTCTTTCACCATTAAGTATGAAGTTAGCTGTGGGTTTTTCATAGATACCCTTTATTAGATTGAGGAAAGTCTCTTCCTAATTTGTTTGGGTGTTTTTAATCATGAAAAGGCATCGATTTTTTTTTTTTTTTTGCATTTAGGGAGATGATCACGTGGTTTTTTTTTTGTTTGTTTTTATTGATAAGGTGTATTACATGAATTAATTTTGGAGTGTTAACCCAACCTTGTATTCCTGGGATAAATCCCTCTTGGTAATGTGTATAATTCTTTTTATACACCATGCTGGATTCAGTTTGCTAGTGTTTTGTAGAGGATTTTTGTGTCTATATTCATAAGAGGTATTTGTCTCTAGTTTTGTTTCTCTGTGATGTCTCTGTCTGGTTTCCCCAAAATATGCTTGATTGATTTCTGCCTCCAATTAAAGATCGTACATATTTGATTGCTGTCATCCATACTTAGGGTCTTCTAAGTAAAGGCTAACAGAGGTTGAGGGTGGATTATATTTCTAGCTCTGCCGCAAACTTGCTATGTGACTTGAGATAAATCATTTTGCCTTTCTGAGTCTAAGTTTACTGATACATAAAGTAAAGGTGTTGGACTGAGTTATATCCAAAGCAGCATTAAGTTGGTCTTCAATGGAATTTCTATGGAAATCTTGGTATAGACAAAAGTCAGAAGTGTTGATTTACTTTAAAAGATAATTCTGTTTTGCCAGAGGATTCATGATTGAATCCCATTGAAAAATAATTCCCTGATGCTCTTTGAATATGATTCCATTTATAATGATTTTATTTATACTTAGCTTTTTAGGAACATAATGATTATCTAGAAAAAGGCACTTTGAAAAATTTCGGTGACAATCTTAGTTATCTGTGAGAACAATGCAGCTCTCCTTTTGTATATTATACATGTATAAATATATATTGTGTTTGTGTGTGCACTTTTCCCTTTTTTTCACACTTTTCTCACCTTGAGAAGAGTAGGCAGAACTTGTGCTCTATCGTTAGCTTTATAGGATACATTGGATGGTCAAAATATAAATAGGTTTTTGATAGTACCCTATCTTAATTCCCTAGAGCCTAGACTTATAAGGAAATCTCTTCTTTCTACCATGAGTTTTAGAGATTAAGAAAATGACCTAGGACTTCCCTGGTGGCGCAGTGGTTAATAATCTGCCTGCCCATGCAGGGGACACAGGTTCGAGCCCTGGTCTGGGAAGATCCCACATGCCGCGGAGCAACTAAGCCCGTGCGCCACAACTACTGAGCCTGTGCTCTAGAGCCTGCGAGACACAACTACTGAGCCCACGTGACACAACTACTGAAGCCTGTGTGCCTAGAGCCCATGCTCCGCAACAAGAGAAGCTACTGCAGTGAGAAGCCTGCCAACGCAATGAAGAGTAGCCCCCGCTTGCCGCAACTAGAGAAAGCCCATGTGCAGCAAGAAAGACCCAATGCAGCCAAAAATAAATAAATAAATAAATAAATTAAAAAAAGAAAAGAAAATGATCTATTTGGGCAAAGTAGGTGGCATCTCAGCCCTTAAATCAAGGGGGTTTCAAGTATATTTTGTGTTTGCAGTCTATAACGGGGGTGGGGGGTTGGCGGGGGGAAGCTTCTCAGGTGACAAGTCAACTGTTGTATCAGACCCAACATTAACCTCTACTGCAAAGCAAGAAAAAATCATGAAATCTCAGCTTCCTGGAGACATAAGTGATCTGATGGGCAGGATTGAATTCTTACCCTGAAAAAGAAGCTACTGCTTGGTGAAAATTCCTCTAGGGAAACTCTAGCATAATAGCATCATATGTTGACTGAAGCTTCACAGTTAAATACACTGTTGAGAGATGTCAATCCCAAAATGCTGTGGGAGGGAGGGATTGTCACAGTTTTCTCCTTTGAGCTCCTGTAATGGTTTACAGATCTTGGTGCACCTCAATGGTATGAGCACTCCTACATTCCTCTTGTTTTTCAGGGAAGGTGAATAGGGTCTAAGATAGAATCTTGCCCTCATTATGTTTGTCTCTAGCAGTGCCCCTGTGGGTTCAACTATATCTGTTCCTCCAAAAAATCAAGGAAGTTCTCTGGACTTTATACCTTCCTAAAGTTGTGAGTGAGCTGGCTAGTTCATTTTTTTTTTTTTTAGTACTCAGTAGGCACCCTGCCCTGTGACTGAAGGGAGAATAGGGAGTTAAAGTTCCCGATTTTTGGCACAGTACTCGGTATTGCAGTTTTATTTATTTCACACTCAAGTTTTTGTGGCGGTGTGCTTCTTTTTATGTAACTAGTGTGTTCCTGACAAAACATTGTGTAAATAATATTTTTGTATATCAAATTATTTGGAATAAAGAAGGTGAACTTGGTACTTAAAAGAATCCTATGATTAACTCTTGAAGTAAAAAAATTTTGATTAAGTTTTCCATTTGTGGCTTTACTGTTATTATGTAAATTTGGCCTTACATTGTTATTTTTCTGACACATCATTACAATTTGTAAATTGCAGGTAGCTGCAAACAGGTAAATAGAGTCTTGTGTGGTAGGCTGAAAAATACACCTCCTCCCCCCAAGATGTCCATGTCCTAACCTGTAAATGTTTCTGTACATGGCAAAGAGACCTTGCAGATGTGATTAAGGATGGGGAGTTATCCAGGTGGGTCCAATGTAATCACAGGGTCCTTATGAGAGGGAGGTCAGCAGGTCAGAGAGAAGGGGTTGTGAGAATGGAAATCGAGGGAGAGAAGATGCAACAGGGGCATCAGAGATTGGACCGAAGCCATTACTGTAAGGGGGCCATGAGCCAAGGCATGTGAGCAGGCTCTAGACGGTGAAGAACAGATAGTCCCCTGGAGTGTCCAAAAGGAATGCAGCTCTACTGTCTCTCTTTTTTTTTTTTTTTTTTTGCATCGGCAGGCGGACTCTCAACCACTGCGCCACCAGGGAGGCCCTCTACTGTCTCTTGATTTTAGCTCCTTAAGACCTGGTTTGAGACTTCTGATCTCTAGGACTATAATAAGACAGATTTATGTTGTTCATAAACCATGAAGTTTATGTAATTTTTTACAGCAGCAATAGGGAGCTAACACATCTTGCTTAAGATTGGATGAACCAGGAGATAATTTTACCCCAGGCTTGGGTAACTGAATAGGATAACAATATGAAGCAGTTAGTCATTTAAACAACTATTTAGTAGAAAATGGTAACAAATGTCATTCTTAGTAGAAGTAGAATGATGTTGTCTCTAGGGAATCCCCAAGAAGACATTCCTTTCTGATCTTAGTACCAAGTCTAGCTGAGCTGCTTTGACCAGCTGTTCTGTTTTTCATAGGAATGCTGTGAAGTGGATCCCTGGGGCAGCCCTCTTTTATCAAGTTGGTGGCTAGAATGCTTTACATCTCAAGCCTACACCACATAAAATTGTGGTCTGGCAGGCATCTTGAGCCTCTTCCTGGTGTCATTTTCTGTCCCTAATCTTTCTTCTTATTTTTCTTTCTTCTTTTCTTATGCTTTAGTTATTTTGCCTTAAGTCTTTTCTGGGCCAAGACAGGAATTAGGTAAATATATAATTAAATGCATTTATATACAAACAAACACATAGATACAAACCATGAGTAAGATGGACAATATGGAAAGATATTTGACTTTCTACCCAGTATTTTGCCTCTTAAATAAAATCTTTGTCATGATGTTCGTGCTATTTTTATATTTCTTCTAAAAAGAAAAAAAAGTGAGGTCTCCGATTAATTGATACCTTTTTAGAGTTTTTAAAAAATACATAATGAGAAATCAATAAAATCAAGGCATACTTTTAAAAAGAAATTTTATTGGCAAGATGGTGGAAGTCATACACAGGGCTGTCTTTGTACCAGGCAGTTTTCTACATTAGTGGAATACCCCATCATTAATAGGAAAATTCAGTCAACTGAAGTACTTTGTCCTCAAACCACTTCAATACTGGAGTGGAATTACATGTTTTTCCTAAAGGAAAAACTATTTAAAATATGTAATAAGGATAATGTTGCACTTCATATCTAAATGAATGGTGTTGCCTTAGGAGGGCATGAACACTTAGCAGTAGATTTGCATTAACCCTTTCCCATGAAGTTGCCCATTTTTCCTTTATACCACTGTCCTTTGTTTGTAAGCAAACATCGTAATTAGGACTAGAGTAGGACAAATCTAATGGGCACGCACAAATCAAACTCGTAACTTTGACATAATTTTGTCATGTATAAGTTGGGCAAAACAGCCACGGTTTTATTCAGCCATAAAGGATTTGTTGACACTGTGTGCCTGGCACCATAGCAGATGCTGGGTTTTAGCAGGGAACAAATTAGACATGGCTTCTACCTTCATTGAACTATACCTAAGAGAAAGACCTTAAATACATAATCATGTAACTAACTATATGATTGCAATTGTGATAAACGGTGAAGAAGTGCAGGTTCTATGAGAGAGTCTAACAGGGTGGCCGGGCCTCAGGGGATGGGTGAGGGAAGTGGGAATGTTCAAGCTGAGTCCCTGGCTATCATGGGGTGAAGAGTAGGGGGGTCAGTTAAGCATTTCTGACAAAGGAAGTAAGACAAATGGCCCTGAAGTGGGAAATGGCTTGGTACACTGGGGTTACTGGAAGAAAGGCCTTTGTGGCTTGAGCATCGTGTCCAAGCAGGAAAGTCACAGGAAATGGGGCTGAGAAGGTAGCTAGGGCTGTTCGTGCAGGGTTCTGTAGGTGATGATAAGGCATTCAGGCATTATCCTGAGTGCAGTGTGAAGCTGTTGAAGGATTTTTCAGAGATTAGTTCTGTACTGTAAAAAACAACTCCCTTGCTTTGAGGAGGATGGAAGGAAAGATTGTTTGAAGGGAGACCAGTTAGGAGGCTATTGCTGAAGTTCAGATGGAATATACAGGTTTGGATTGGGTAACAATTAGAGATTAAGAATCATGAATATATTTGAGATATATTTAGGAGATAGAATCAGCAGAACTTGGTGTGGTAGTGATATGGGATTTTCGAGCTGGAACAAACATATGTTTGAAGGTACCATTTGTTCAAATGGTGTATTAATTTTCAATGGCTGCATAACAAATCACCACAAACTTAGTGGCTTGTAATAGCACCCATTTATCAGCTCACAATTTGGTAAGTTAAAATTTTCCATGGCATGGCTGAAATTAAGATGGTAGCCAGACAGAGTGCTTGTCTGGAGGCTCTGGGTGAAAGTCTACTTCTAAGCTCATTGTTGTAGTTGCCAGATTTGCGTTCCTGTAGTCATTGGTCTGAGGTCTCAGTTTCCCCAATGGCTGTCGGCCGGGGGCCTCTGTCAACTGGTAGAGGCCATCTGCATTCCTTCTCATTTGGCCCCTCCATCTTCAGGCATCAAAGGTGTGTCACATGCTTCCCGTGCTTTGACTCTTTGACTTCCAGATCTTCTCTGGGCTTCATGTGATTAGGTCAGACTACCTAGACAATCTTCCCATCATGAGGTCAACTGAGTTGGGACCTTAATTACATCTGCAACAAAATCCCTTTATCCTACGAGTGATATTTCATCATATTCGGTCACTCAAGGGAAGGAGGTCATGCAAAGGGTCATCGGGGTCATCTTAGAATTCTGCCTTAGAACTCACAGATGGTGAACCAGGGGAGTTGCATTTGGAGTGGACGGAAAAGATAGCACCCAGTTGTATACAGGTCAAGTTTTGAGATACCTTGACATATTCTAATGGACACATATGGTAATAGTAATCATGATAATGAAACCTTGCTATGTGCTACAAAGGATCAGTAGGTGCTTTTATCAACTCGCTTAATCCACACAATAACTTATGAAGTAAGTACTTTTATTATTTTTCTAATTTTACAGATGGGGAAACTGTAAAGGTCACCAACTTGCACAGGATTACCCCGGAAGTAAGTAGAAGGACTAGTTTTGAAGCCCAAGTGGTCTGGCCCCCAGGCTCATCTAAACTATTGTGCTTTCATTCATCAGTGGGACATGGGTCTGGAGCTCAGAAAAGATGTCTGGGCTGCCGGTAAAAATTCTAGCATCACTGGCATTTAGATGACGTTTAAAGCCCAGGCGTAGAGAGGTCATCTTAGGAGAACTTGTCAAGTGGAAAAAGGAAGAGGACTCAGAACTGGGCCCTGAAAACTCCAAAATGTAGAGGACTGATCGGAAAGGAGTTGCTGAGAAAGAATACAGAGGAGGATCAGCCAGAAAAAAAACCCAGAAGAAAACCTAGGAACGTTGTGGTGTTGGGGAAGGCAAGGAGGAAAAAGTGCTTCAAAGGGTATGTGTCAGATCTGACTGAGCAGCTAATGAACTTATCAAGAGCAATTTTAGTGGAGATTTGGTGGGAGAGGCCAGATTGGAATGGGTTGAGGAGTGGATGCAAGTGAAAACTTTTGAGAGGCTTGGTTCCGGAGGGGATTAAAGAGAGAGACTTAGCCAGAGGGGAATGTGTGGTTCAGGGGGAGGGTTATTTTTGTTATTTTAAGATGAGTGATGCTAGAACACATTTAGTGTGATTCCATTACAGAGAAAGAGAGAGAGGGAGAAACAGAAAGAGAGATACTGAAAATACAAAACAAGAGGGGATAGCTGAAGGCATCAAGGTCCCTGAGAAGGGGGACATGGGGATCAGAGAGGGGCAATTGGCCTCTGCTAGGATAAGGCCCATTGCTTCTATTATGATAAGGGAAGAGGGGGTGGATACAGGTGCATTTGTAGATTTGGTGGCAGGAAGATAATGGGAGTTTTGAGCACATGGATTTTTGTTTCTTCTCTGAATTGTGAAGAAAGGCAATTCTTTATTCAAGAAGAGAAAAATAGCTTCATTGTTTTAAAACTGTGTTATTCTGGTCTTTAAAATTTTTTTTTAGATAAAGCAAAACAAAAAGTTGACACAGAATTCAATAATTAATTAATTAATTGATTGATTTTGGCTGCACTGGGTCTTGGTTGCGGCACATGGGATCTTTGTTGTGGCATACATGCGGGATCTAGTTCCCCGACCAGGGATCGAACCCCGGCCCCCTGCACTGGGAGCACGGAGTCTTACCCACTGGACCATCAAGGAAGTCCTGACACAGAATTCATGTACTATAAGATGAAAGTTTATGGTAGAATGTTGTAGAACAACATACAGAAAGAGGTTTTCAGGCATAGCCATTGAAATGCTTCTGTGCTTTCCACAGAGGTCATTCCCTGAACATGTTCTCTGGATCATGCCAAAACTCTTAGTAAGCATAATGTTCTTTTTCTTCTTTTTGAAGTGTTTTATATTTAGTTCAGTTCTTCTTCCTAGTTAAATTTATTTGGTACATGTATTGGAAAAAAAGGCTGTTTGTTACTGCTTTATAAGCATTTCTTATTGACTCAGTTTTCATCTTGGCTCAATCATGTAATTGCAGAATCAATTGGATAAGTAAACACTGCTGTTTTATACACCGAAAGTACAGTGAGTCTTAAGGGCAAGTGACCCCAGCAATAAGAGAAAAAGTGGGCAGCATTGTTTTAAAGTACACAGATATTAAATATAACTTTGTTCTGCCTCCAGCAGAATGTTGTCCAGAGACATGGTTTGAGGCCCAACCACAAATCTAAACAGCTTCAGAATAGCTTACCACAGGGCAGTTAAAAGGAACCTAATGTGCTAGCCACTTAGCTTAGTTTCAAGGTCTCACGTAGTCCTCAGGATGGGACTAACTGGACCCTACAGACGGGTTAAAGATTTTAGATTTCAGAGTTGTGTATGTGCTGTCAGTACAATGCTGGAAACCCCCAAATGAGAGGTTATCTGGTAAAGTGTTTTATAAATTATTTCTCCCTGACAAAAAGGGAAAAAAGAACTGAAATAGCAGAGAAAGATTTTTTTCTCACTGCATACAATTGTCACCTTTTGACTGAAACTAAATTAGTCCAAGATGCTTATGTTTTTGCAACGTTGAGTAAGAAAAGGCAAGGTTTTACAAGGAAAGTTATTCTACAACTTCATTGGTTTGGTCCCAGTAAATTAGATGCTAACTACGTATTTCCTAGTTGGTATGTGAAGAACAAATCCAGGCATGTTAAATGAAGATGATTGAGTCATATTGTGCGCTCACACCTCTTTTTGAAATCTTCAGAGAACTCACTCTTATTTTTTCCCCTCTTTCCCTGATCCTCAGGCTCCTCTTCCCACAAACACAGTTGAACCATCTTGTTAAAAAAAAAAAAAATCCTCCGTGGCTCTCTAGTTTTTGCTATCATTCCCTTTCCCACCAGATGTTGAGAGAGCAGTTTATACCAGCTGTTTCTGCTTCTTTATCTTCCGTTCACTCTTTGATGTGCTGTACCATCAGGCTTCCAACGCAATCTCCCCACCAAAAGTGTTCTCTCTAAAGTTACTAATGTCTCCCGGTTCTCATAATCTGGTGGAAATGTCTCTGCTTAATCTTACTTAACCCCTTTAGAGTGGTTGGTGCTTGAGCATGGGCTCTGCCCTTCCCTTACCCAGTAATACTGTGCTCCTCCTCCTGGCTCTGCTCTGTCGCTGACTGCCCCACCTCCCTCTTTCACTGGCCTCCATCCCTCTGCTTATCTCTTACATGTTGGTAGTCTGTTGTCAGCCCTCTTTTCCTCTAACTCTGCATATACTCTTCCTGGGAAATCAAATATCATGGCTTGAACTACCATCCAAGGCTCTATTTTCAGCTTAGGTCTCTTTCTTGAGTTCCTTATCAGTTACGCCCAACTGCCTACTGAACGTAAGACATCTGGGTAGCCTTCAAGAACCGCATACTCTTACGTTGAAGGGTGCTTTTTCCTCCAACTTTGCAGGTTTTAATCCTGCCAGGACCCTAACTACCATGACCAGCTTGCGGGATCTTGGTTCCCAGGCTGGAGGTCAGGCCCGAGCTCCTGTGGTGGGAGCTCTGAGTCCAAACCGCTGGACTAACAGAGAACCTCAGACCCCAGGGACTGTTAATCAGAGTGAGGCCTCCCAGAGACCCTAATTTCAGCACCAAGACCTGGCTCTACCCAACTGCCTGCAAACTCCAGTGCTGGACGCCTCAGGCCAAACAACCAGTAAGACAGGAATACAGCCCCACCCATCAAGAAAAAAAAAAAAAACGACAAAAAAATATGTTACAGACGAAGGAGCAACGTAAAAACCTACAAGACCAAATAAATGAAGATGAAATAGACAACCTACCTGAAAAAGAATTCAGAGTAATGATAGTAAAGATGATCCAAAATCTTGGAAACAGGATAGAGAAAATAAAAGAAACATTTAACAAGGATCTAGGAGAACTAAAGAGCAAACAAACAGTTATGAACAACAGAATAACTGAAATTAAAATACTCTAGAAGGAATCAATAGCAGAATCACTGAGGCAGAAGAATGGATAAGTGAGCTGGAAGATAAAATGGTAGAACTAACTGCCAGGGAGCAGGATAAAGAAAAAAGAATGAAAAGAATTGAGGACAGTCTCAGAGACCGCTGGGACAATATTAAAGGCACCAACATTCGAATTATAAGGGTCCCAGAAGAAGAAGAGAAAAAGAAAGGGTCTGAGAAAATATTTGAAGAGATTATAGTTGAAAACTTCCCTAACATGGAAAAGGAAATAGTCAGTCAGGTCCAGGAAGTGCAGAGAGTCCCATACAGGATAAACTGAAAGAGAAACACGCTGAGACACATACTAATAAAACTATCAAAAATTAAGTACAAAGAAAAAATAGTAAAAGCAGCAAGGGAAAAGCAACAAATAACATACAAGGGAATCCCCATAAGGTTAACAGCTGATCTTTCAGCAGAAACTCTGCAAGCCAGAAGGGAGTGGCAGGATATATGTAAAGTGATGAAAGGGAAAAACCTACAACCAAGATTACCCAGCAAGGATCTCATTCAGATTCGACGGAGAGATTAAAACCTTTACAGACAAGCAAAAGTTAAGAGAATTCAGCACCACCAAACGAGCTTTACAACAAATGCTAAAGGAAGTTCTCTAGGCAGGAAACACAAGAGAAGGAAAAGACCTACAATAACAAACCCCAAACAATTAAGAAAATGGTAATAGGAAATACATACTGATAATTACCTTAAATGTAAATGGATTAAATGCTCCAACCAAAAGACATAGACTGGCTGAATGGATACAAAAACAAGACCTGTATATATGCTGTCTACAAGACACCCACTTCAGACCTAGGGACACATACAGACTGAAAGTGAGGGGATGGAAAAAGATATTCCATGTAAATGGAAATCAAAAGAAAGCTGGAGTAGCAATTCTCATATCAGACAAAATAGACTTTAAAATAAAGACTACTACAAGAGACAAAGAAGGACACTACATAATGATCAAGGGATTAATCCAAGAAGAAGATATAAGAATAGTAAATATTTATGCACCCAACATAGGAGCACTCAATACATAAGGCAAATGCTAACATCCATAAAAGGGGAAGTTGACAGTAACACCATAATAGTAGGGGACTTTAACACCCCACTTTCACCGATGGACAGATCATCCAAAATGAATATAAATAAGGAAACACAAGCTTTAAATGATACATTAAACAAGATGGGCTTAACCGATATTTATAGGACATTCCATCCAAAAACAACAGAACACACTTTCTTTCAAGTGCTTATGGAACATTCTCCAGGATAGACCATATCTTGGGTCACAAATCAAGCCTTGGTAAATTTAAGAAAATTGAAATTGTATCAAGTATCTTTTCTGACCACAACACTATGAGACTAGATACCAATTACAGGAAAAAAAACCCCTGTAAAAAATACAAACACATGGAGGCTAAACAGTAAGCTACTAAATAACCAAGAGATCAAAGAGGAAATAAAAAAATACCTAGAAACAAAAGACAATGAAAACACAATGACCCAAAATCTATGGGATGCAGCAAAAGCAGTTCTGAGAGGGAAGTTTATAGCAATACAACCCTACCTCAAGAAACAAGAAACATCTCAAATAAACAACCTAACCTTACACCTAAAGCAATTAGAGAAAGAAGAACAAAAAACCCCCAGAGTTAGCAGAAGGAAAGAAATCATAAAGATCAGATCAGAAATAAATGAAAAAGAAATGAAGGAAACAATAGCAAAGATAAATAAAACTAAAAGCAGGTTCTTTGAGAAGATAAACAAAATTGATAAGCCATTATCCAGACTCATCAAGAAAAAAAGGGAGAAGACTCAAATCAACAGAATTAGAAATGAAAAAGGAAAAGCAACAACTGACACTGCAGAAATACAAAGGATCATGAGAGATTACTACAAGCAGCTATTTGCCAATAATATGGACAACCTGGAAGAAATGGACAAATTATTAGAAAAGCACAACTTTCTGAGACTCAACTAGGAAGAAATAGAAAATATAAACAGACCAATCACAAACACTGAAATTGAAACTGTGATTAAAAATCTTCCAACAAACAAAAGCCCCAGACCAGATGGCTTCACAGGTAAATTCTATCAAGCATTTAGAGAAGAGCTAACACCTATCCTTCTCAAACTCTTCCAAAATATAGCAGAGGGAGGAACACTCCCAAACTCATTCCACGAGGCCACCATCACCATGATACCAAAACCAGACAAAGATGTCACACACACACACAAAACTACAGGCCAGTATCACTGATAAACATAGATGCAGAAATCCTTGACAACATACTAGCAAACAGAATCCAACAGCACATTAAAGGGATCATACACCATGATCACGTGGGGTTTCTCCCAGGAATGCAGGGATTCTTCAACATACACAAATCAATCAATGTGATACACCATATTAACAAATTGAAGAATAAAAACCATATGATAATCTCAATAGATGCAGAAAAAGCTTTTGACAAAATTCAACACCCATTTATGGTAAAAACTCTCCAGAAAGTGGGCATAGTGGGAACCTACCTCAACATAATAAAGGCCATATATGACAAACCCACAGCCAGCATTGTTCTCAGTGATGAAAAACTGAAACCATTTCTTCTAAGATCAGGAACAAGACAAGGTTGCCCACTCTCACCACTGTTATTCAACATAGTTTTGGAAGTTTTAGCCACAGCAGTCAGAGAAGAAAAAGAAAGAAGAGGAATCCAAATCAGAAAGGGAGAAGTATAACTGTCACTGCTTGCAGATGACATGATACTATATATAGAGAATCCTAAAGATGCTAACAGAAAACTACTAGAGCGAATCAATGAATTTGGTGGAGTAGCAGGATGCAAAATTAATGTACAGAAATCTCTTGCATTCCTATACACTAATGATGAAAAATCTGAAAGAGAAAGTAAGGAAACACTCCCATTCACCACTGCAACAAAAAGAATAAAATACCTAGGAATAAACCTACCTACGGAGACAGAAGACCTGTATACAGAAAACTATAAGACACTGATGAAAGAAATTAAAGACAATACAAACAGATGGAGAGATATGTCATGTTATTGGGTTGGAAGAGTCAACATTGTGAAAATGACTATACTACCCAAAGCAATCTGCAGATTCAATGCAATCCCTATCAAATGACCAATCGCATTTTTCACAGAACTGGAACAAAAAATTTCACAATTTGTGTGGAAACACCAAAGACCCCAAATAGCCAAAGCAATCTTGAGAAAGAAAAACGGAGCTGGAGGGATCAGGCTCCTGGACTTCAGACTATGCTACAAAGCTACAGTAATCAAGACAGTATGGTACTGGCACAAAAACAGAAATATAGATCAATGGAACAGGATAGAAAGCCCAGAGATAAACCCACGCACCTATGGTCACCTTATCTTTGATAAAGGAGGCAAGAGTATCCAATGGATAAAAGACATCCACTTCAATAAGTGGTGCTGGGAAAACTGTACAGCTACATGTAAAAGAATGAAATTAGAACACTCCCTAACACCATACACAAAAATAAACTCAAAATGGATTAAAGACCTAAATATAAGGCCAGACACTATCAAACTCTTAGAGAAAAACATAGGCAGAACACTCTATGACATAAATCACAGCAAGATCCTTTTTGACCCACCTCCTAGAGAAATGGAAATAAAAACAAAACTAAACAAATGGGACCTAATGAAACTTAAAAGCTTTTGCACAGCAAAGGAAACCATAAACAAGACGAAAAGACAGCCCTCGCAATGGGAGAAAATATTTGCAAACGAAGCAACTGACAAAGGATTAATCTCCAAAATATACAAGCAGCTCATACAGCTGAATATTAAAAAAACAAACAATGCAATCCAAAAATGGGCAGAAGACCTAAATAGACATTTCCCCAAAGAAGATATACAGATTGCCAACAAACACATGAAAGGATGCACAACATCACTAATCATTAGAGAAATGCAAATGAAAACCACAATGAGATATCTGCTCACACTGGTCAGAAAGGCCATCATCAAAAAATCTACAAACGATAAATGCTGGAGAGGGTGTGGAGAAGAGGGAACCCTCTTGCACTCTTAGTGGGAATGTAAATTGATACAGCCACTATGGAGAACAGTAGGGATGTTCCTTAAAAAACTAAAAATAGAACTACCACACGACCCAGCAATCCCACTACTGGGCGTATACCCTGAGAAAACCATAATTCAAAAAGAGTCATGTACCACAATGTTCATTGCAGCTCTATTCACAATAGCAAGACATGGAAGCAACCTAAGTGTCAATTGACAGGTGAATGGATAAAGAAGATGTGGCACATATATACAACGGAATATTATTCAGCAATAAAAAGAAATGAAATTGAGTTATTTGTAGTAAGGTGGATGGAGCCAGAGTCTGTCATACAGAGTGAAGTAAGTCAGAAAGAGAAAAACAAATACCGTATGCTAGCACATATATATGGAATCTGAAAAAAAAAATGGTTCTGATGAATCTAAGGGCAGTACAGGAATAAAGACACAGACATAGAGAATGGACTTGAGGACACGTGGAGGGGGAAGTGTAAGCTGGGACAAAGTGAGAGTAGCATTGACATATACACACTACCGAATGTAAAACAGATAGCTAGTGGGAGGCAGCCGCCTAGCACAGGGAGATCAGCCAGTGCTTTGTGACCACCTAGAGGGGTGGGATAGGGAGGGTGAGAGGGAGATGCAAGAGGGAGGGGATATAGGGATATATGTATGCATATAGCTGATTCACTTTGTTATACAGCAGAAACTAACACAACATTGTATAGCAATTATACTCCAATAAAGATGTTAAAAAAAAAAGTATACGGGAGGATTGTGTAGGTTATATGCAAATACTACACCGTTTGATGTAAGGGGCTTGAGCATCCTCAGATGATTTTGGTGGAGGAAAAGGCTCCTGGAACCACTTCCCCTGTGAACACCAAGGGACGACTCTAAATGCTTCTCTGTATTGATCCTAAAGTGGAGAATTCTGAGAGGCATCCCGTAAGTTCCTCAAAAGGTCCACATTAGATTGAGTTGATAATGCATCCTTGTGTTGGCTTTTTCTTTTTCTCTCTTTCACTCTCCTGAGTTCTTCCTCACTCCTTCTCACCGGGATTACCTTGCAAATAAATCGCTTGCTCATGAGTCCCGGCTAAGGCAGTATCTAAAGTGGCTCTAGAAAGCATACCTTGGATGGGACATTGGAGTGGATCACCTACGGGTGAGACTGCAACAAAGACACATTGCTGGCGGTAGTGGGGGGTGAGAACCTCGGCATGTGTGACAGAACAGTTACTAAGACCCCCACTGCAGGGCATGGGGATTGGGACTAGCACCGCATGGAAGGTAAGTGTTGGGTTATGCCATGGCTCTGGGACTTGAGTGGTATGGGAAGTGGTAATTGGAAAGACTGAAGTTGACTGACCTATTTTACCTTTGGAAACCTTGAAAACAAGAAAATGGCAGACTTAGATCAGCTAGTCATCAATGCAGGGCACGCTGGGAAAAGAGGGCCTCTGTGGCAGCATTTGAGAAGCTCCTCATCGCCTGCAGCCATAGGACAGATGATGCTAAAAAAGCAGGCCCAGGATTTTGTCGTAAGGGCGGTAGAGCTCTATACCTTCTTGGGGTTTGTTTATACTGTGTCAGTTGAGCTACACTGGAATTCCATTTCCCTGAACTCCCTTCTGGGCTCTGGACATTTTGAGGGAGATTTAAAGGTGGAAGCGAAGCAGCAGCCAATATTTCTTTTACATATGAAGGTTGGCACTAGACTCCCACACATTGTTGTTGATCTGCTGTGTCATAGTGTTGGTGTAGCGCTTTAGCCAGGCCTCAGCTCTAGCCAGGCTTGCAGCTCCTTTAGCTCCTGTTGGATCACCTCTGTCAGCTTCTTAGAATCCTGGGCCAGTGTGTGGAACTTTTCTGCAGTTACCTGCATCATCAAAGTTGGAGGCACATAGGTAGTGAGAGACAGACATGGGTTCTTATTTGGTTTCATGGGTTCCAGCTTGTCTTTGGGATTCCAGTTTCTCTTTGCTCCGTTCCACCTCTTATCCATCTTTCCTTTCCAACTGTCTACCCTGATGTCTTCAGGCTCGGCTCTAGATGCAGAAGCAACAGTCTTACATAGACTGTTTACCTCCCATACCTGTGTGAGGTCAAACTGCTATATAAGTTACTCATTCTATATGGTTCATAGTGGTTCTGCCTCTCCTATACACTCTTGATAGGTATTCAGGGCGAAAGTCAGTGCCCCAATGAGTAGGACCCTAAGATCTCATATGGGAACATCTGGGTGGATAAGCCTGAGAATCCTGAACCCCTGAATTTCCCTGAATCCTCTGGACAGGCAGAGTCAATGCCTTGTTAGACGAGAACAGCCTTCTCTTGTTTGGAGACCATGCAAAGATCCCATTGAGGTGGATGCCTCTCAAGATGATGCACGTTCTCCTTAGAATATGTCCCATCCCTTATCTCTGTTGCCTCCAGAACAATAAATAGACGCAACCTCAGCATAATCTAATCAGGGAGAAGATACTCAGGCAAATAATTCCAGGTCCTGGCTAATATGTACTGATAGGAACAGGAGGAGCATGCAGGGGGCTTGGGGGGGGTGCTGGATCTTGAAGGTATTGGACCAGGAGTGGCAGAATAATAAGACTGGACAGGGGAGAATTTATTAATATAGGACCACTATCCATAACTCAGGATTTAATACCCTGGTAACCTCCTCCTAATATGCTGCTGGGATGGTTTCTTGAAGCTTGGACATGAATATGACCTACAATAAAGTAGATAAATATGCAAGAACTGCTTTGGCAGAGTATTTAGGTCAGAAGTCTCAAGAGGATATTAGAGTGGATTTATCATGTGAGACTGGAGAACACACTTTCAGACCATGTTCCTTAGGAGGGTCCAAAGAAAACGTCTCATTCTCTAAGGTAATACAGAATGCACTGTTGAAGGGAAATTGGCTGAGGTTGATAGGAAATGCTTTCATGGAACTGGGTTCCCTAGTATTCATAGAAATGATGGGGTTGTGGAATAACAGAGGCCACATCGTGTTACTTACCATCAGGGGCAAGGTGGATGTCATTGCCTCATGGGCCAGAGTGGCATTCAGGGTGCCCTGACTCACCGAGCTCTGAGGTTATGGCTAATAGGTCATGGGGCCAGAAAGATGGACCACCAACCAGGATGTTACTTGTCTTGTATGATTTAGACCTTAGGCTCTGATGGATCTTAGCCTTCAGTTGTCTTGCCTTTGTTGGACTATCGTTGCTGCAGATGCCTCTTGGGCATTGTTCACTAGGTCAGAAGTAACAAGAAAAATCCTAGTAAAGCCCTTGAGCTCAAGATAAGCTCCTCCCTGTCACTATTAAGTAGTACCAACATTAGTTCATCCTTTAAGACTCAATGACCAATTGGGAGATTGAGGTTGACATATATACACTAATATGTATAAAATACATAACTAATAAGAACCTGCTGTATAAAAAAATAAAATACAATAACAAAGTAAAACAAAAAAAGACTCAATGACCGATTTATTTATTTTCCAGCTTTATTGAGATATAACTGACATGTAACACTGTGTAAGTTTAAGGTGTACAGTGATGATTTGATACATGTATATTCAATGACTGATTTACATTTAATGGAAGCAGGAGGGGATCTGAGCTGCACTCTGTCAGTTGCCTCTGAAGCACCGCCTCACATCATCTTCATACTCTTGCATGCAGGCCTTGACTCACTTTGCCCCAACAGTGTCTTACCTCAGGTGTACTCACTTTTCCTCAAGTATACATCTTTTCCTTTCTGCTCCAGGGCTTCTCCAAGGTCCACCCAGCAGGAGATACAGGTAGGAGGGCACAGAGGCTTGTTCAGCCTGGAAGTACCTGGAAGTTAATGTTCCCCCTAGGGCAGCCCTTAACCAGAGGGGGCAGGAGCCAGTGGAGAAATGCCTTTCCCTGTCTTTGCACAGACAGTTCTAAGAGCTTTCCAGTCATTCCTCAGAGAGTCTTGGCAAGATTGATCTCCAGTTGCCCAGAGCAGTGAGCGTCTCAATAAGGTACACTTGTATTGACTCCAGCTCCTTTCCAGTTTCAGCCTCCTTTGTCCTTCTCTTTCCAAAGACATGACCTATTTACAGGTGCTTTTCTGGTTCTCTGTCTTTGGGCGGAACTCAGGCTCAGACAGGTACAATTGTTGTTGCTGTGTGTATGTGTCTGTCCGTCCGTCCATCCATCTGCCTACCTACTGTTCATGCATCCATCCACCCACCCACCCACCCAATCACAGATTACAAATAAGGGGCTTAGAGTGGTAAAACTAATTGCTCACCACAGCTTTAGTAAATGGTAGAACTTGCGTTCTAAACTGAGTTCATCTGAATCCAAAACAGGTTCTCTTCTTCCTTGATTATACTGCCTCTCCACCTTTGAGGTGAAATCAATAGGCCTTAGGTAGCTTGTCCGTCAAAGTCCTCAGTGAGCTGGCCCTACCTGCCAGCCCATAGGGGTTGCTGAGAGTTCTCTAGTCTACAAGTTGTGCCATGAATGTGCCCATCCCTTTGTCAATAAGTTCCTCTCCTTTTCCTGGGATTCACTGTTGGGGGATGCACCCCTCACCGTTTATTTGAAAAATGTCTGTGTACTTTCGTTTCTGTTTCTTTTCTGAGTTCAGTCAACTCTTGTTTCCTTTCTTCCTTTTTTGGTTGTTGTTTGTTTGCTAATTTCTGTTCCTAGTTTTCGTATTTCTGCTTCAGGACTGTTTTTGTTTTGCTTTTTTTCCAGGTTTCAAATGCTTGTGTGAAGATTTTAATTCAGTTCGGAGTGTTGTGTTACTGTTTTCTTCAGCTTTGTGGCTTTTCTTTTGGAAGGGGACGGGTTTATCAGCTGATATGCTTTCATTAGCATTTTCTGTTTTTTTTTAACAGTAGTTTTCTGTGTCTGTGGCCTGCTTTTTGCTTTCTTGCATCTGTTCATTCCCTTCTTAGAGAATTCCATGGCACCTTCCTCTGTGCTTTTTGGATGGTGTTAAGGGAGGGGGTGGGAGAGCTCTTGTTTCTCTTTTGTTTCTGTGGGATCCTTAATTTTCCCCCTCTTGTCCCCTTTCCCTTCACTGCCCTGTTTCCAAGGGTGCCTCCCCTTCTCTGTCTGGTTTGCCCTCAGAAGCTGTGCTTCCCTGATTTCTGTCGGATCCCACTGACTCTCAAGCCTCTTTCCTAGCCAGCACTTTAAAGTACCGAGTCCTGACCTGCGTGTAGTATTTTGGCTTTTATTGTTGGACCCTCTCTGGGGATGAATTTTGTCTTTTTTGTCTAAGCCCTGAGTGCCCCTCTACTCATTTTCAGTGGCTCTTATGTGTCCCTCCCTGTCTCTAAACCTGCAGACTTGCTGTGGGGTTGGTGGCAACTCTATCGAATTTGATCTGTTTTTCAATTACAGGTCTTTTAAAGGTTGTAGTAGTCTTTGTCCCCTGGTGCTGCTGAAGGCATGGGTCATATGTGGTTTTAAATCCTCTTTGTTGGTTTTATGGTGTTGTGTTTTTTGTTTGTTTGTCTTTTTGGGGTTTTTTTTGAGGGTGAATGAGATTTGAAATCCGGCAGCTATCATTATCCCCCCAGCCCAGAAGCTTCTCTGTACTTTTAAAGACTCAGCTCAGACTTTACCATCTTCTCTTCTTTGAAGTCTTCCCTGATAGTTTTCCAGTTTCCGTGCTCAGATATTTGCTACTTCCTTGTGTTCCTAACTCCTTTTACCTCTCTTTAATTACATGTGTTATATTGCATTGTAGTTATATACTTGTTTGTCTCCCCATCAAATTGTGACTGTCTCCAGCAAACCACATATTTCTTTTTTGTGATACATAGTGGTACCCACTAATTGGATTAATTTACTTAGAATAGAAACACAGTCAGTAGATGAATATCACCTCTATCCACTATGAATACTGTGCATACTTTTGAATCATATTGATCTTCAGTTTTAAAAGAAGATAAGAATTAGAAAATTTGAATAATGATCAGGTTTATATTATAATAATACTAAAGTTTAAGGTAATAAGGTTACCACTTTCTCCCACAGAGCTTATAATGTTGATTGATTTTTGAAAATTGAAATGTCTTTCATAAATACTTTTTCTAATATTGCTGAATAGTTAAAAGTCTGGAATCTGAAATGATTCATGGTTTCTTTTTTTAAAAGAGTATCTGTGAAAAGATTCTGCAAAAATTTTTTTAATGGATCATTTTAATGTATAAGTGACTTTCTACCTTTTTGATATACAAGATGTATTTTATGTGCTGTGTGGCTTAAATTCCACATACCTATGGAAAAGACAAATTTGATTCTTAAATGTACAGTACTGAATTAACCTGATTGATTTTGGGAACAAGAGTGTCAAAATCCATCTTCTGCTCAGTTGTTGCTACTTTTTAGCACCCTGCAAATATCTGGCTTGTGCTTTGTTTTGTATCTGGTTTTGAAATAAAGAATTTGACAGTATGGGTGTGTATCCTTAAGGAAACTGGGTAGGTGAAAATGAAGACCCTTTACATGATAATTATTAAGTATTCTATTGATAAAAGTTTGTTCTTCTTTCTTGCCTAACTTTTCAGAACATAAACATTTTTAAAGTGAGGGCTGTTTCTTCTCAGACCAAGGGATCCATTTAACCCATTTGTTATTTATAATACTACATTTGCTATTGTGGGCCATGATTATTAGATGCAAAAATCAAATAAGATTTTAAAGATTAAATAAGAGATCTGTAGGACTTCAGTGTAGATTTTAAAAAAAGAAAGATTTCATCCAGAATTCCCTGTAGAAATATACTGTTATAAGCAGCAGGCATTAGTCAACATAGTACCGCATCAGTTCACTAATGTACAGGTCAGAAGGGAAATTTGTCTCTAAATGAATTTGTTCAGAAAATAGATTTGTTAGTTTTTTATATTCTGAAACTAAAAAGGAAAAAGACAAAGGGGACGGGATGGATAGTCATCTGATATTTGTGTGCCATAAGGAATAGGCGTTCTTTTCAATAATGTTTTAATTGGAAGATCGTTTTCTTTAGTTCTACTGTGTGATATTTTTTTACCTGTACTAGTCTATATTTTGACTATATATTTGCTCTTTTCAAAAGAAATGCTAAGCAAGCCACGTGGATCTAGAACTGTGCAGTAATTTCTTTGGAAACATTTTAGTTTCAGGTGGACATTGCGAGAAGACATTTGACCCTGCTATTTTTAGCAATGTCCCCTGTAAACCATTCAAAAGATTGTGAGCAAACCACTCTGATCTTTTGAGACAGGGCCTGAGACTTCCTATCCTTTTACTCAGTTATGATTACTATTAGTAATAGTGTAATTCAGCTGGTGCTTTACCTGTGCATTCTCGTTAAATCATCAACTACCCTGTACAGTAGTGCTGTTCCAGTCTTTGTGTCACAGACGAAGAGGAGACTAAGGTTAAAGGCTTTGCTGTAGTTCACACATCTTGCAAGTGGCAAAACTGGGTGCGAACCTAGATATTTGCACTGCAGAAACTGTGCCCTGCCTAATACTTTTTTCACGACTGATTTTTCACCCTGCCCGAGAAGAACATACCTTGATTTATTCATTTATGTATTTCACATCGGGGGTGGTGTTAAGGACAAGGGGTGGTGAGGAACGAGGGTGGTGAGCCAAGGAAGAGAAGCGAATGCTTTTGGGTTTTTTTTAGGAATTGTCAGTTACTTTAGTTTTTTGTTTTTAAAGAGGTCATTTTTAAAAGCATGGATCTTTTCTGATATGTGCAGAGAACAGACACCCATTAACCTACCAACTACTGCTATCTAATCTTAACATTTTGTGATGTTGGGCTCCTATCTGTTTTCCAAGAAATTGTTACTAATTCCGTTGAAGCCTCATGTATCCTTCTTGATGTCATCTCCCCTTTGTCTTTCTTTCCAAAAGTAACCATTACCCTGAATGTAGTTTTTGCATCACAATTATGTTTCTATACTTTGACAACATAAGTATATGTACATAAATTACAGTACATAATAATATTTTGCATGTCTTTCTCTTTACATAAATGATATCACATGATATACACATCTTTAGTAAACATATACAGATCCTTATTATCCATATTATATATATTCTTCGTTGCTACCATTACAAGTGAGAGTTGTTTGTATGGACATCTGTAACTTTTATTAATTTATTTTGATTGCTCTATGGTATTCCACTGTATGATTATATCATACTTTCTTTATTCATTGTCCTGTTAATGGGCATTTAGGGTCTTAATTTTTTACTGTCATGTTTACTGTGGCATTGTTTATGTGTCCATATACATATGTGCAAGAGTTTCTCCATAGCAGCGGTCCCCAACCTTTTTGGCACCAGGGACTGGTTTCGTGGGAGACAGTTTTTGCACGGTCGGGGGCGGGGATGGTTCAGGCGGCAATGCGAACGATGGGGAGCGATGGGGAGCGATGGGGAGCGATGGGGAGCGGCAGATGAAGCTTCGCTCGCTTGCCCTCCACTCACCTCCTGCTGTGCCGCCCGGTTCCTAACAGGCCGCAGACCGGTACCAGTCCATGGCCCGAGGGCTGGGGACCCCTGCTCTATAGTGTATACCTAGGAATAGAATCACTGAGTTGTGGGTATGCACAGCTTTCGTTTTATTCACTATTGTCAAGCTGCTTTCCAAGTTGATTGTGCCAGTTCATATTCCCACTGACAGGACACGAGGGTTCATGTTACTTTGTCAACTTTTGGTTTTAAATTTTTAAACTGATTTGATGGGGTAAAATAATCTCTCTTTTTGGATTATCACTTCCCTGAATGCTGATAGGTTTAGTAGAATTCTTGAAAACAATAAATAAAAATGAGGCAAAACAAAAAAAATTAGATTTCTTGACCATTTAGTTTCCCTCTTTTGTGAAATTCTCTGTCCTATCATTTACCCCCTTACTTAAAAACATTTTTTTTTAAATTGGATTGTTTTTCTCTGTTTAAAAGGAGTGCTTTATGCTGCATTTCTTGTGATTACATGCCCTGTGTCCCTAACTTCTTAAACAGAATATTTTGGTTATAATTTAACCTTTTTAAAAATGACCATGAACCACATTTATTGTGCTGTGTTTTGACAGCAATGCTGAAGGTATGTGAGACTATTGGTGTTCTCATACTCAATGCCTTAGACTGCTGTGCCTTTTATAGTTACTGTTTACTTTTATAGTACTTTCTTTTTCTTCCCATGTTTCTTTTCTTCTCTTGTTTCCCTTCTTGATGCTTTCAATGCATTTCATTGCCTTTCTGCTGTCTGATTTTAGTTAAAATTATCTGGTTGAGGCTCTGAGAATTATGTTGTCTTTCGGGAAGTGAAGGTGCTGTGATGAGCTACTTTCCTCAAATCTGAGAGGGCTCTCTGAGGTCTGTTCCAGCTGGGGGCTTGTATTTGAACTCTGGGTGGCTGTATTTCCTGAACAGTGGCCTCTAGATTAGTGTGAGCATTGCTGTACCTTATCAGAAGTGATGATAAGCTTTTGAGACCATCATGTATTATTGTAAGTCAACATGAAAATTATCTTTTAGAATTCCAAATTAGAACTTTCCAAAGTAAATTTTCTTCTCTTTTGGGTTTCTGAGTGTTGTTAGAGCAGAATTGAAAAATCTTTCTGATGTTTCTGTGTTGGGTTGGGCCTCTACTCTGCTTAACATTTCTTGTTGAGTTTTTATCTTCCCGTTGGCTGATCTGAAACGTTTTTATTCCCCTATTGCTTTGGACTCCTTATTGGCATTAAAGTTCTCTGGGGACAGGGATTCTGTCTTTTCTTCACATTTGCATCTAATCACCCAGAATAGTTTCTGGAACATGACAGATACTCCGATATTTGAGAACATGTACAATGGAGTGAATTCCACCTTCCTTATTTTTTGTAACAAAACCAGGCTTAGTTGACTTAAAAGATTTATATTTGTTTCAGTCACTTTCTTTCTATCTCAAATTATCTGCATCATTTTCTGTCTCTTCTGGTTTTTTACTGTGGTTAAGGATGAGTCTGGTCCAAAGTGTATTCTATGTAGTTAAAAAAATTATTTAAACTATGGAATACACTAAAAAAATATGTAAAATATATGTAAAGTACCATGAATAATGCTACAGTTGTCCAAGAATCTATCACCTAGTTTATGAAAAAGAATATTCCTTTTGAAGTACCTTAGAGTCTATTCCCCAATTCCACCCTTCCTTTTAAGAGGGGTAATCATTATCTTGATTTTTGTGTTAATCATTCTCTTGCTTTCTGTAGTTTTATCATATATGTAGATCTCTAAACAATGTAAATGTAAAATCCTGCTATATTCATTCCTCTGCAACTTGAGTGTTTTCACCTGGCCTTTTGTTCTTGAATTGATCTATGTTATTGCATGTAGGTATATTTCATTCATTTTTATGGCTTTAAACTATTGCATGTATAAAGAACACAATTATTCTACTGTCAATGAACACTTAAGTTGATTTCTTTTTCCTATTAAAAGCATTATTGCTATGAGCATTTTTTGGTTACATTTTTCCTGGTACATATGTATAAGAGTTTCTTTAAGCTATATACCTGGAAGTCAAATAGTATAATACTGATTTTTTTCAAAATTGTTGTATTAATTTATACTCTTATCAGCAGTGTATAAGTAATCTGTTTGTTCTTCATTTTGCCCAGCAGATTTTGTCAGATTAAAAAAAAAAATCTTTGGCAGTATGGGAAGTGTGAATCTTACTGTGGTCTCACTGTGATTTTAAATTTACATTTCCCTCATTACTAATGAGGTTGAACATTTTTCATAAGTTTATTGGCTTTTTAGATTTCTTTTTCTATGAAGTGCTTGTTTGTGTCTTTTGCCTGATTTTCTGTTGGGTAGTTTATCTTTCTTTACTTTTATGTAGGAGTTCTTTATGAATATGAATTCTGGAGAGTATCCTTTGCCAGTTATATATATATTTATATATACATAAATATATATAATTTATATATACATAAATATATATAATTTATATATACATAAATATATATAACAAATACAATATAGTCTCCAAGGTGACAAGCCTGGTAAATTATGTGGTTGAGATTTGAAACTAGGTCTTTGAGCTCAGAAGCACTTGCTTTCCTTGAAAATTCTCTGTACCTTCCCTGCACATTTACTGTGCTATGTCTTTTTTTTCTTATCTTTTCTTTTTTTTAAAATTGAAGTATAGTTGATTTACAATACTGTGTTAGTTTCAGGTATACAGCATAGTGATTCAGTAATTTTTGCAGATTATATTCCATTATAGGTTACTACAAGATGCTGGGTATAATTCCCTGTGCTCTAAGGTATATCCTTGTTGCTTACCTATTTTATACATAGTATAAAATAGTAGTTTTTATCTGTTAATCCCATACCCACCCTTAATTTGTCCCTTCTCCCTTCCCTCTCTCCTTAGGTAACCACAAGTTAGTTTTCTATATCTGTGAGTCTGTTTCTGGGTTGTTTTTTTGTGGTATTTCTTTAATATGGAATGTACATTTTTGTTAAAACTCCCTCAGTTCTGCAGGGCCCATAGAAGTCAGGAGAAGCCTTTCCTCATGTTTCAGCTGGATATGATCTCTCCTTCCTCTGACTTCTCCACATTTTGGCAGTAGTGCATTTTATTTGGTATTATAGTTGTTTATTGGTAATGTTTACTCTATTAGATAGTAAGCTTTTGGGGAGCTGTTTTCTTCATCTTTGTTCCCCAGTGCCTATCATAATAATAATTGGCATGAGAAAACTGGTTCCCAGGACCTATTATAATAACTGGTAAGAGAAGACTCAACTACAGTGGTTTAAATAAATAGGATTTAAATTTTAAAAAACCCTACATAACAAGGAGTCTGGAGTCAGGTAGCCCATGCCAAGAATCCAGGCTCTTTCTGTCTTTCTGCTCTGCTGACCGCAGTATGTGACTTTTGTCCTCAGTGTTGACTACTGATGTTGCCTATCCACATTCAGATAGGAATATGGGGCAAGAGGAAAACACTTTCTGTTTGTGAGGTGTTTTCTTCCTATGTAGGATTTGAAATCCTCTTCTTTTTTGTATGTTTTGGTTTTGGCCATACGGTGGCATGTGGCCATCCTTCTGCAAGGGAGGCTGTGAAATTGAATATTTATTCTCAACCTCTCAAGACAAGGAAAATGGTGGTTGAGAGTGGTGGTATGTGGACCAGCATATAGTATCTGCCACAGAGAGGACTCCACGAATATTCTGTATTTTAAAATTTTTATCAGAAATAACCCATGTAAATACTTAGTCAAATAGCACTATAAAACAAAATCAGCAGCCGCTGACCCTTATCTGCCATTCCATTTCTGGATTCTGCTTTGTTCTAATATTGTCTACCAATTTAAAATGACATTTTACAGCTCTTGAGTCATCAATTTTAGACCTCCTTTATTTCTTTGCTCATCTATTTTAATGAAGTTGTATTACAATTCTGGTTGAATCCATATTCAATCTTTAATGGCTATGCAAACATCCATAGCTGAGCCAAGTATATTATGTTTTTGTTTCCTTCCTTGTATAAATTTTTTGTTTTTCCTGGAGTTAAATTACCCCAATCTCTCCATTTATTTACTTTTCTTTGAGTCTCTAAGTGTTCCCACTTGTTTTAACAGCTCTGTTAATTACTTTTCTGTATGGTTTTCTGTAGTTGAGATAACCTATGAGCTCTACTTTTGTCCAGAAGACATTCCTTCTGGAACCCTCTGTCCTCTTCCATCTGGATTGTTTACTCTCAGCTACTCTGTACTTGTCTTCATGGGACTTTCGTTCAACTATCGTCTTGAGCATGATGTGCCTAGTCCGTTTTTCTAGATCTTGTGGCTTTTTCTTAAAGATTTTTTGTATCTTAAAATGTCTTGATTATGTTCTCATATGTGTGATAGGTTTCTTGTTTACCTTATTGTTTGGGAGAATTTTTATTTTTGGAAGACTAGGATATAGGAAGGTCTTTACCATCTTGAAATTGGAAGTCAATAAATGATTTCTGTTCAGTGAATTACAGCAACAGTTAATGTATATTGTGCACTTACTATCTATGTGGCATCATTCTAAGTGATGTAGTACATTCATTATCTTATTTAATCTGTACAGTATCTGGTTTGGGTCAAACACTGCCTTTCCTAAGAATTTTTAATATTTTAACTCTTTGTATCCCCACAGCAAATCCTATAAGGCCAGTAGTATTAATACCCTCACATTACAGATGAAGGTAGAGAGGTACAGAGAGAGGGGTTGGGCAGCTTGTCTGAGAATGCACAGCTAGTAAATGCTGCCTGGATTCTAACCTACACAGTGAAATTCTAGGCCACTGCTGTTCTAGACAGCTCTATACAGTGCCTATATGTAATTAGAACTGGTTAGATATTTGTGGAATAAACATTTTAAAGTATACTCTGGGTTTTATTTTTTTAATTAAGATGGTATTTTTATAGATATACTTTTGGCTTAGCTGTTGACTACTTCTGTTCTTTTCTTTGTGAAATCTTAATATTTTTTATTCTCCCATTATTTTCAGAGTCAATTTCAATATCATAAATGAAGCTAGCTTAGTAAAGTGGAAAGCTACTTTTTAAAAGCTAGTATGTTTTTCATCCACATTTTAATAGTTATAGAAAATGGAAGGCAATAATAAAGCAAATAATGGGAAAGCAAAATTGAATTTTTTATGTCATTTCCCATGAGGAACCTATGGGTGTTCAATTTTTTATTCTTGTAATATTCCTTTAAAATTCCCTTTTACTGACATACAACAAAGAGTGAACAAGTCTTTTCTGTGGTTAATCTTTCACTATGGATGTCCTTGAACTTTTTTTTTTTAATGGTTATGCTTATCAATGTACTATTGTTCAGATACTATAGCTACTTTAAAACTTGCCTTTTTACTTTGCAGGTGTATAGCCCAAATTAGGGAATAATGATAAATACAAATTAAATAAATACCTTACTTTGTGTTTACTACCTCTTCAGGTATGCTGATGTATTTGTGCTAAGTAAGCAGATAATTAATAACATCTAAATATATATTTACATAGACATCTGAGTATAAAAAACATAAGCCTGTTTGTGCATGTGTTCATTGTTCCCTTTATTAAAATCCATGCAAATTCTATTCATTAGGGTATTATGGATACAGTCATCTTCCATAATTTAAAGTTGGCAATAGCTTGCTTTGGCCTCAGCTAAATTGTTTTCTGGGAACTCTAATTAAAGCATTTTAGTTTCCGTCACTTGGCCAACTAAAATATTACATATATTTGACAGTGTCTTTATTCTCATATATTTGGATTTACTACATGTCATTTAAATTTCATTAGAACACGATTTCTTTGATTTTAATACAATCTAAATAGTTTTCACATGCTAAGAAGTATGTTTCCTTATTTCAGTTAATGGAAATATTTAGGAATGTTTCAGGTTTAAGATGAAGCCTCTATTATACAGATTTCTGGTTCTCCTGTGGCACAAGGTAGGTCCATTTGTGCTTGAGTAGAGTCATTTGACTAGTTCTGGACAAGGAAATTGATCAGAGGTTACGTGTAAGACTTCAGGGCTGGCGCATTTAATTGCCAGTGTGACACCCTTCAAAGATTTTATTCCCACTGCTTCATCATCTCTCAGTACTCTAGATGGTGGCTTCTCTGTGATCCTGGGTATCATAGTAAAGAAGACATGGAACAGAACCCTAGGTAACCCGTGATGGACATGTAGAATAAGTGAGAAGTAAGTGGTTGTTTTAAGCCACTGGGGGGTAATATGTTGCTGTAATATAATTTAGATGATTCTGAGCAATAAAACTAAAAAGGAAAGCCTTTTATGAGGCCTCTCAGAAACTTTTAAGACTATGAAGCTGCAAATAATCCACGATTTTTTAAGAGAAAAAGGGTAGTGGCATTTAGCTTTGCATTAAGGATCAAGCAGAGATGAGATTGGAGGGTTTTAAACTTTTGCGACATCCTCTAAGACAGCGGTCCCCAACTTTTTTGGCACCAGGGACCGGTTTCGTGGAAGACAGTTTTTCCATGGATGGGCAGGGGGGATGGTTCAGGTGGTCATGCGCACGATGGGGAGCAGCAGATGAAGCTTCGCTCGTTGGCCCACTGCTCACCTCCTGCTGTGCGGCCTCGTTCCGAACAGGCCACAGACCGCTACTGGTCCGCAGCCCAGGGGTTGGGGACCCCTGCTCTAAGAGACTCACAGACCTAGCTTGAAACTTTGTTTGCCTTGAGGATTTTTTGTTGTTTTTTTGAAACTCCAGAAATGATACTTTAACAATGAACAAGGATACATATTCCAGGTCTGGTAATGACAGTTGGCCTGATTCTAAATCTCCATATACACTCCCCCCACCACCACCCCTCAAAAAACCCCGTATCAATGAGCTCAAATCAAACCACCTGTGACCCATAACTTCAGCTTTGCTGAGAGGTGGAGAATACCATAATCTTCAGGTGACGTCTAAGTAGGGAAAGAAAAGAGCAGCAAGTTCCAGTGGATCTCTTGTTGCAGCAATCCTATAGGGGCATAGAGTGGGAGTGGGTAGTCTTAAGAGACTCTTGAAAAAAAGAAGAGAGAGGCACAGAAAACTTAGACAAAACACAGGCCAAAGTCAGCCTCAAAAGAACGTGTCAACAGCATGTGCCAAAATACTTATTCCCATCCTGGGACTTGGTAGCTCCCAGCTTTGGCTAAGGAAAAGGGCTTGAAAGTGAGCAGGATCAGAAATGGCAGCGTTAAAGAAGCATCACGTCTAGAGGAGAATAAATATGGAAGGGGTGGGCACCCTGGGAATGTGGCCAGTGAAGAGAAAAAAAGAAAAGGAGAAAATTACAGATCTTGCAGAAATAAAAGTTACCCAGCATCCCGCCCCATCATCCATGAAACAAAGTGAACCTCACTAAACTGATAGGACCCTCTTATACTAGGAAGCTTGTATCCAAATACCTAGAAATAGAAAAAAATGTAATATAAAACTGCTGTAAAAAGAAAACAAAATACAAATCAAACATTCCAGGTGGTGCAAATTCTCCCCTAAATTATGCAGAAGAAAAGCAGGAATGCAATACTTCCAACCGAATAAATATCTTTAGAAAAGCAGTAGGTGATGTTGAAAAAAACCCACTTGAATCAGAGATTCAAAAACTAAGAAAGAAATGGGCAAAAAACCAAGAAGGAAATGCAGTGAGAGTTGATTGAATTCAGGGGGAAAAAAGTGAAGGAGAAGACAATCATATCAGAAATGAAGACTAAATAACAAAGTCCTCAAGGAAGAATAGAGTCAAGTGAAAATTTAATAAGAGACATTAAAGAAAACCAGGGAAACAAAATTTTTAAAGTTAGATACAGAAAGAAAAAGAGGCCAGAGAGAAAGTAGTTGAAGTGCAAGACAGACAAAGTTGTAACATGTGTAACTGGATTTCTTAAAGAAGGAAAATAAACTATCTAAGGAATGTAATTCCAAAAATAAAAGAAGACTTGAGTCTACATATTGAAATGGGTACTGGGAGAAATTAATAATGATATAATGATCAGCTCTGAGACATATCCCAGTGATACTATTAAACTTTAAAGATACATTCTCAGAGCTCCAGGCCAAAAGATGAAATAATTTGCACAATAGTAGGACAATTAGCTGACATCAGACTTCTCAAAAGCGACCAAGACAACACTGGAGCAACTTTAAAAAAAAAAACATAAGGAAAGAAAGTGCACATCAAGAATTGTATTCGGCTTCAAGATTAAAGCTATAGAAAAGTTTTGAGTATTCAAGAACTCAGAGAATACCTTACACAAGTAGTCTTCCTGAGGAATATGCTGGACAATGGGTTTCATCCAGACCGGGGAAAAGTGCTGATGATGAACACTTAGTATTTAGTTAGAGAGCTGATACTGAAACAAAGATGGGGGCCACAGATAGAGGAACATTTTATAAGCCTTAAATTATATTGTTGATATAACTATTTGTAATTTGTATTGCATAAGTAGGCTTAGACCATAAGTATGTGTTCGTGTTTGTTCCCAATTTTAGAGTTATTTTCAATTTTACTTGAGGTCACAGCAAAAATCTAGTTCTTTGAGATGTAGAATGCAGGAGCAGAACTAAGAAACAGCACACACCATGTAAACATTTTCAAATCCAAGCATTTATTTCCAAGCATAAAAGGTGGTGGGAAAGAGGTATGGGACCTGACTCCTCAAACTGCTCAGCCTCGGGCTTCCCTGGTGGCGCAGTGGTTGGGAGTCCGCCTGCCAATGCGGGGGGCGCGGGTTCGTGCCCCGGTCCGGGAAGATCCCACATGCCGCGGAGCGGCTGGGCCCGTGGGCCATGGCCGCTGGGCCTGTGCGTCCGGAGCCTGTGCTCCGCAACGGGAGAGGCCACAACAGTGAGAGGCCCGCGTACCGCAAAAAACAACAACAACAACAAGAAATTACTCAGCCTCTTTTTCTGCTTCAGCTGCTACCAGGTATCCTCTAGCTGCTGACATTCTGATGTTTCTTGGGTAGACACAGGGAGGTGAGCACACAGGTTGTTTGATGAGAGGTGGCTTAGTGATAGCATGGCAGATTATCTAGAGACATGGAGGTTACTGATGTACTTCACATTCCATTGGTTCAACATTGTAATATTTGGGTTTCGTCATTCATAGTTAGATCATTACTCTTGTACTTATCATATTCTTATTTTTCTGGGTGAGTTGACCATATGCTTTTTCGTTCATTTATGGTGACTTAAACCAGTAAATAAGAAATAAGATCAAATAATTTCACATACAAATAATTCTTTCATTAGGAAATTGTAAGCAAATGGTTATACACCAGCTGAATGAAGAATCCCTTATGATGTTTTGAAACACACATATAACATATGTGTACAACATAAGCCTTGTATACAGTGTAAGTCCATATACATACAGCATAAGTATTTGTATAGCAGATTTAATATATATAAAATGATATAAACATGCATTTCCTAGCTCTGTTCATGAAAGAGCCTAGAAGGCAAGATATTCCAGTAGCAATGAACACACCTGGCACCCAGATCTTGGTTTCTAATATCATTTCCCCTTAAAAGGAATCAAGGCTACTTAAGAGAAAGCAAGGAAGTGCTTAAAAAAGAAAGAAAAGAAAATGAAGGAGTCATGTCAGAAGGACAGAGAAGCCAGCTTGAAGCTGCTTTCACTGACCAAATATGGGTCAATTTGTGCATCAAAATAATTAAGGGCAAGAATGAAGTTTAGGTCATTGGAAAAATAGTCATCTATGAATAGTCTGGTGATAGATAGGAAGAAGGGAGGATTCTTCTCAGTACAGTGCTGACTGATAAACATGGAAGGAGTGGAAAAGTTGGAAAATTATTATTTTGTAATCATTATAGTAAAGATGGGTTCAGGCAAGACTCATCAATGGATGCTAAATTTAGGTGCAGGAGTTTGATGAGGAATAGGGTACTTTAATGGCCCTGATTAGTACCTATATAAAGGAGAAACTGGACAGCACCTTGACTAAGTGATCGAAAAAGAACGTCACCAATGAGGAACAGACTGACATTGTATGCTTCTGGTTGTGTTACCCTGAGAAGCACACATAATTTGAGTAGTATTCTAGCTGGTCATGCATAACTTGAATCATGAGGAAATTTCAGTCAAACTGAAAATTCTATTTAAACAAACACATCTGTTCTTCAAAGAAAGTCAGTTATAAAAGACAAAGGTTGAGAATGTTTTCGAGATTAAACAAGATTAAGGAGACATGAAAAAATAAATGCAATACGTGATTCTATACTGGACTTTGTATGCAAGAAAAAAAATGCTATTAAAGGATGTATTAGGGTTCTCCAAAAAAACAGAACCAATAGGATGCATATAAATATAGAAAGAGATTACCATAAGGAATTGGCTCGTATGATGTGGAGGCTAGCAAATCTAAAATCTACCGGGTAGGCCGACAGCCTTGAAACCCAGAAGAGCCAATGTTCCAATTCCAGTCGAAGGCAGTGTGCTGGAGAATTCTCTCTTCCTTGTGGGAGGCTGGTCTTTTGTTCTATTCAGGCTTTCAACTGATTGAATAAGGCCCACCCACATTATGGAGGACAATCTGCTTTACTCACAGTCCATAGATTTAAATGTTAATCAAAAACATCATCATAGAAACACCCAGAATAATGTTTGAATGATCAGATATCTGGGCACATATATGCATCTCCTTAAACCTTACTTAATCTCCAAATAAACACAATAATAAGGTCATACTTCCAGCTAACATTTTACAACTATCTTGTGTACAATGGGGAAAACACAATAACCCTCTCCTCAGAAGAGGCTTCAAAGTCCTTGAGTGATGTTTACTCTTCTCCTTGATATCCAGTAACTTAAATACTATGAAATAAATTTAATACATTTTATGTTACATGATAAGGGGATAAGAGAGGGAAGAGAATAAAGACACTTGTTTTATACACACACACACACAAACATATTACTAATAAGATAACAAGGGAGAAATTCTCATGACAATTACAGTCTTCATGGCTGTAGCTGGTCACATGGTCTCTTCACCACTGACCTTCAGGAATGTCCCAGAAAAGAGCTATAGTGTTGTAACTATCCGTACTGGACAGAACCATCTGTAAACCAGGCCTGAGTCTTGTCTTTTCTGTCTCCTGATCTTAGGGAACTCCCCATGAGGCCACAGATGCAGGCTGGGAGAGAGAAGGCGGTGTGGCAGGAGTGGGGACTGCAGGCATTTGGGCCACTTCTTCAGGGAACATATTTGTGCCTTCAGTGCCTGCTCAGTCCCAGTCTCATGTACGTCACTTCCATTTGATGATGGAGCGTTGCTGTGCATTCACCTTTATGGAGGGCAAAGTACACCAACTTAAGTATTAATCTTACCCCATAACACCATCATAGAAATACTCAGAATAGTGTTTGACCAAATATCTGGGCGCTCTGTGGTCCAGCCAAGTTGACACATAAAATTAGCCATCACAAAGTACATCAAACAACTGACAAGTCAGAATAGGGACCATAGATTAAAGTATTTTATCAATATTGAACTTTTTGAATTTGATACCTATACTGAGGTTACTTAAGAGAATTTTTAGGAAAAACACACTGAAATACTAAGGTGTAAGGACCCGTGATGTGTGCGAACTATTCTGAGTTAAATCAGAAAAAAATAAGTAACGTGTGTGTGTGTATGAGTGTATGAATAAGACAGGAAACAAATGTGGCAGAGTGTTAAAAATTAGTGATTATGAATATGAAAGTTGTCTATTTTTGAAGCTTTGGATTTTGAAATCATTTTAAAATAAAATAAAAATTTAATGTTCAGGAAGCATTATAAAAACAATTATGTTTAAGAGGCACAAATGATCTGTACCTTTTTACATGGCAGCATAATTTTGCTCATACCCTTGTCATGATTGCTCAACTTGGCTTCAGGGGAATGGGTTACACTCTTCACCTTTGAAATAAGAAAAGGAAGGGTCACAGGGGAGCATGTTGCTATAGAGTTCTAGTGCCTATAAGTCCCTCCAGAACACTCCTGGACCTCTTTCTTCTAAATCACAGAATTGGGGTTGGAGCATGGCTGTGTTGAAAAAAAACACAGTTGAAACTGAAATAGAGGAAGGATGGGCCAAGACAGGATGGACTAAGTTTCTTTGGTTTCCAGTGTGCATGGCATTAAATTAGGTAGTTCATCATGAATTAAAATTAACATTTTTTAAAAGTGGGATTATTCTTGAAAAATGAGTTCTGCAGCAGCCCTGTGAAAGTTTATAGCTGTAAGCACAGATTATTGCAAACCGATATTTGATTCAAGGCTGCTACACTTAAGTGCTAATAGAAACCAAATTGGCACTCTTAGCAGCATGTAGCCTGGAAAATAAAAAAAGGAAAGGGTGTTGATAAAGTACTTTCTCACAGTAGAATTAATTGTAGAGGTGACAATAGAATTGCAGTGGAAAAGTCAGGTTATGACTTAGGAGGAACAAAGTGCTGCTGTATTTTCTTACATCAAATTGAAATCTGATCCTTGGGAATATTACTTGTGACTATTAAAAACTATGTTATATCTTGCATGGAAGATATAATTTAAAATATATCAACAAATACCAAAATAATTTTGGTAGCACTTTGGAAGCTGGAATGTTTGCCTTGCTGTCATGGTTTAAGTTTTTGTCATTTATAAGATATCTAGTTTTTTGCTTGCCAGAATACTGAAGCATGCCTCCTATGGTAAATGAAGGTAGAGCGAAACTTAAGAATAAGGAAAGCCTGCTGAATGTAAATAACGAGGTTCTATTTGTCTAATCTAGATTTAGGTTCGAAGCATGATTGTCTGTAAACTGTCAGACAGTCAATGATTTATAAACTAACACTAAGGGAACTAGCTTTTGAAAACAAGTCTTCTAAAAATTTCTGTGCAGTCATTTTGATGTGCTATATTGTTCTCTAAATTATCTGTTCACCTTTTTGTGCGTGTTAAGTTCAGTCACATGACATGGCCAGGAAATGAAGTATTGAATTGACTGTTCTTTTAAAGCTGTATCTTTTAAAATGATTGTGAATTTTTTTAATAATCTGACTACAGTAAAATTTTTATTGTCCATTGGTCATCTTCAGTTGGAAACTCCACAGACATTTCACATACTTATTTTTTAATTCATAAAATTTGTGTTAACCAAACTTATACATACACACACTCACAAAGCTTCATGTTAAGTAGTGATGTGCGGTTAAATCACATGCTCTTCCAGCAAGGATAGAAAAACTTCTAACACTTAAGAATAATGCATTCATAAACAAATAGCCTATTTCTATAAAATTTAAGAACCAGGTGCTTAGATGATGTAGTATAAGATGTATCAAAAACGTGTGCATTTTGAAAAATGCCTTAGAAGCTTTATATTGCTGTTTAGAAATATGGGACTTTTCTAAAAAGGAAGCATTAACTTTGATAAGTAAATACATTTGTGCAAAATAACCAAAAAAGCATTAAGAAAATCCATGTTGAATCTGAAAGTTTCTTCTTTATACTATTCATGTTTAAACATATTTTCATGATTCTTACTTTATGGCCCTAATTTTTTAAATTGAGGTATAATTTACATACAATAAAATTTGCTCTTCTTGGTATACATTTCTGGGTTTTGACAAATGAATATGGTTCATGTGCACCATTTTGAAAATTGATCTTTTTTATTTATTTATTTAATTTATTTATTTTTGGCTGGGTTGGGTCTTAGCTGCTGCGCACGGGCTTTCTCCAGTTGCGGTGAGCAGGGGCTACTCTTCGTTGCGGTGCGTGTGCCTCTCATTGTGGTGGCCTCTCCCTTTGCAGAGCATGGGCTCCAGGTGCGCGGGCCTCAGCAGTTGTGGCACGAGGGCTCAGTAGTTGTGGCTCACGGGCTCCAGAGCACAGGCTCAGTAGTTGTGGCGCACGGGGCTCAGTTGCTCCGCAGCACGTGGGATCCTCCCGGGACCAGGGATCGAACCCATGTCCCCTGCATTGGCAGGCAGATTCGCAACCACTGCGCCACCAGGGAAGCCCTGAAAATTGATCTTAACTTGTGTTTTACTCCGAGTGCTGTATGATCTCACGGTCACTTAAGGATTATCAATTTGAATTTTAAAGATTACATAATAGCCATTTTAGTAATTTCAATGTTTTCACTTTGTGCTTAGTAGTATTGGTGAATAACATATTGAGGAATTTACTTTTTCCCCTCTTTCCCTAGTTCCAGTGCCTTAGTGTAGCCTTTATCGTTTCTGTCCTTGACTATTACATCAACCTGTGTGTTGGTTTTGCCGCCTTCCATGAGATTCCTTTCTAATTCATCTTACCCACTGCTGCTGCTGCTGCTCTTTCTAAGGTACAGAACTGTATCTTAATCTTCTGCTTAAAATCTTTCATTGGCTCCCCATCGCCTTTATAACAAAATACATGCTTTTTAAAATTAGAGTCTTCCATGAATTGGTTCCTGCCTTGTGTCTTAATGGGCCTTCTTTCTCCTTCCTTTGCCTGCATTTGCCCATCTGTTCTCTTTGCAGATTCCCAGATATGCCATGTTCTCTATCTTCTTGGTAAGCTTCTGTGTGCTGTCCATCAGTGTCCGACTTCCCCAAACCTTCAGTTGAGGGGAGATGCTCTCGTGTGCTCTTCTGATACCCTTCCTACCTCTTACCACTCTGCTAGTGCTGGCACCCTGGGCTGCTTCACCTGCCTGAGTGCCTCCTCTGGACCCTGTGCTGCTTGACGTCAGAGAGTATGTCTGCTTGCCAGGGCTTTTGCACAGTGTTGTCTACAAGTAAGCATTCAGAATGTTTCTTCAGTTAGTGGACTATATATGTATAAATATATGTAGGGTATGATGACTACATAAAACCTACAAAATAAGTAAGGAGAAGAAAAATGTATTATCACTGCAGTGGGCACCAGAATTCCTTGTATGGAGGTAACTGCCGTGGAGGCATCGTGCTGTTGTTGGGCTGTGTTAGGGGTGTGAGTCCGAATGTTAGCTGGGACTGAGAGGTCCAAAGTGGAGGAAGCTGGACTTCCCTGGTGGCGCAGTGGTTAAGAATCCGCCTGCCAATGCAGGGGACACGGATTCAAGCCCTGGTCTGGGAAGATCCCACATGCCGTGGAGCAGCTAAGCCTGTGCACCGAAACTGCTGAGCCTGTGCTCTAGAGCCCTCGAGCCACAACTACTGAGCCCGTGTGCCGCAACTACTGAAGCCTGTGCACCTAGAGCCCCTACTCTGCAACAAGAGAAGCCACTGCAATTAGAAGCCCGTGCACCGCAACAAAGAGCAGCCCCTGCTCGCCGCAACTAGAGAAAGCCCACGTGCAGCAACGAAGACCCAAATGCAACCATAAATAAATAAATAAATAAATAAATAAATAAATAAATAAATAACCACCACCAACAACAAAACAAAGTGGAGGAAGTTGCTTGGCAGGAAACAAGGGGACAGATTTGTTGGTTTTGTTCCTAATGAGGAAGGAGAGAGAAAAAAAAAGTCAGAAAAAGGATGTGAGACTAGGTAATAGGTGAGATAAAGACCTCGCCTGAGGATGGAGGATGCAGAAAGATGAAAGATGTTCCCACTTCCGGTTTCCTTTATAGTGTTGCCATGCTTGCTGCCCCTCTGCCTTTCTCCAGAAATCTTCACTCAAGTCTCTTGTGCTAAGGAATGCTTTTTGCATGTGTTTGGGTTTTGCCTTTGTCTTCTGTAGAACTCAAAGAAGGACCCAAGTCTTGTTTGGGTGGGTGCAGCACAGAACAGAGATGATCCTGAGTACCTCAGAGGGAGCTGAGGATTACCACTTGGGACTTGATGGAAACCTTGGGAGAGGAGACGCTTTCGACTTGCACAGGCCTTGCCTCTGCAGGATTTGAGTCCATCAGTCTGGATTCTAAGGAGCTGGCAAGACCCAGCTGATAACTAGGATACATCCACAACAGGAAAAGACTAGAAATGAACACAAAATGAGAGTAGCTAGTATTAGGATGGTGGGGTTAGAGTTGACCCCATCCCTGAGACTTTCTCTGTTACAGGTCATAATAAAAGAAAAGTTTTAAAAAGAGGAAAATGTCTACAATGTCGTGATGTGATCTTTTTCACACTGGCACTTGGAAATTAGAGGTTAATGTTGATTTCTTTACTATTGAAGGTGCTGGAAAGGGGAAGGTGAAACTAATTATTGAGGAATAGGGAATTTGGGCCAGGACTAAAACTCCTTACTTTATCAAAAACAGGAACTTTTTCATTAACTCATTAGGCTTTGTTTCTCTCTCTCTCTCTTTTTTTTAAATTGATGAGTTAAGGTCTCAAAGGGGGAAAAAAATCGGTTAAGTACCTGAAAATTGGCAAGGTTTTGTGTAGACATTATTTACGTTTTAGCAGTTGATAGTATTCTGTAGATCATAGATTTGTAATAAATTATGGCTTCATTATTTCAGTTTCAGCTGCAGCAGGCTATAAGATTCTCTACTTCCTATTGCATTCACAACTAAATCTCACAGTGTTGCTTTTTATAATTGTTCTTTTCTGAAATGAAAAAAAAGTCAGAAAACCATTGACAGGGTCACGGTATCCTACTGCTGTGTCTTGTATGTATTGCTGTTAATTGAGTGTTCCTTTTTGGTGGCAAATAGGATTCAATGTTGGATCATTATGCTATTTGTGTTTTCTCTTCATGCTCTGATTTCATATATATAGTTCTACTTATAATCACAAAAGACTGATGTAAACCCCAATGACACTTTACCAACTTACAATGGGCAATGCAAATCAACAAGTACATGAAACATCTGTGTTTGCTTGATTAGTGCATTTTTCTTTTTGGGTAAGGGTATCAAGTGAAAATTGGGTTGCTTGGTAAGCATGGAGTTAGGAAAAAAAGGGAGTTGGCTGTGTATTCTAATAGCCAAAGACAGAAAGGCTCAGGAGCATGATACAGCTATCTCCAGGATAGGGGTGTTCCTACCTAAGGAACCTGGTGTTTGAAGCTGTTGATTAGGTTATCCCCAGGAAAGTGCTAGAAACACACTGCCCAATTTGACATTCTATTTTTTAGTTTTCATTTTGTCCAGTTTGTCTTGTGCTGTGCATTCTTTAAATATTTTAGTTCTTTTGATTAGATTTCAAATCCTTCTACCCTGCTTACAGTGATTTTTCTTAGACCTCACTTCAGCCTCTTGTATGTTTTAGCCAGGCTGATTTCTGAGGCATTTTACTCTTGTTTCAATGCACTGCTTCTCTGGCAGTCCCTTCAGAGACCATTTGTGTCCATTAGAAAGGCTATATATAATCTGTTTTTTCAACCTTAACGCTTTGACATACCCATATCCTTCTCTCTGTCCTTTAATCCTTTTGTCCAAGATCCTATTATTTATCACTTTCTGAAGGATCTGCTCCCTTAGAAACCATCCCTCTGACCTCCACTGTTTCCAGCCTTTCCCTTATTCCCTTTGTTCATCTCACTCATCTGCCTTCTAAGTTAGAAAAAAGTTTCATATGATTCTTTCCCATTTCCTCTCTTCCTTCCCTTTATATGCCCATTTCTTGAACAAAATTATCTGTACCCATGGCTTTTAAGGATATTATTTTGTTTCTCCATCCCCACCTTCGCACCCTGACCTCACTATGTAGACTTGAGGCTCAGGTTTTGTGTATTCATACAACTACAATTCAGGAACAGCCAAATGGAAGGGATTTGTAGGGTGGGGTATTTGGAGTGAGGGAGGTGGTGGGAACTGTGGAACTTTCTTCACCTCTTAGGGAGCACCACCATCCCAGCACCTCTATGTGTGCACCAGCCCAGAACCCCTCTGAACCCCAAATCCTGTTGTTTAGGGGTTTTTATGGAGGTTTCTTTACGAGGCATGATAGATTGAATAATGACCATTGGTGATTAACTCAATCTCCAACCCCTCTTCTCTCCCCAGAGGTGGGAGGAAGGAGGGCAAGAGGGTGGGGCTGAAAGTCCTTGGTTTGTAGCAACCAGCCCCCATCCTGAAGCTGTCTAGCAGCCCCCAGCCATCTCATTAGCTTACAAGAGACTCTTAACACTCTGGAGATTCCTAAGCTTTTAGGACTGAGACCAAATATATATATTTATCATTGTATGCAGTGTGACTTCATTGATGATCAATTTTTTATTGACATTCTGTCTTTCCTTGGATTCTATACATTGTTAGTTTTCTAACCATTTCTCTGACTCTTTTTCTTCTTGCATCCTAACTGCTGGTCATCATCAAGACTTCCCCTTCTTTTTGTGGTCTCCTGAAGGGTTTTCTTCTGAAAGCTTTAGCCATTGCCCCCTTCTAATAACCTTGTGCATTGTAGGGGAGGAAAAAAAATACTTTTTTCTCTACCCTTCTAAATTCTCAACCTGGATCCCTATGACAAAAGACAGATTAATGAGAGAAAAGTATATAAATTTATTTCATGTAAGTTTTCTGTTACATGGGAGGCTTCATAAGGAAATAAAGGCCTGGAGTAATGGTTAAACCTGAGCTTTTTAATATTAGGTTTGATGAAGAATGGAGCGTCATGGGAAAGGGGTATGGGTAGTAAACTGGGGGAAACTTAGCAAGTCCTGTTTCTTCAGATTCCTCTCTGTGTCCCCTGTCTTCAAAAATAAGGATGCTCCTTTCCTCTGAATATAGGGAGGACCCCTTGCACATGAGGGTTTTGTGACATGCTTCAGGGGAAGGTCAGAAAGTCCTTCTTGCATGTGCTGTTTCTCAAGTTCCTTCAGCTTAAAATATTCAGTATACCAAGGTACTATCTTTTGGAGTAGCATGTCCTGATCCCCATCAGCGTTCTATCTCTGCAGAACTTTAGTTCCTTATCTGGAACTGCCCACACTACAGCCCTTTGGGGATGTCATGCCATCGCTTCAAAATCAGTGTTGAAACCCCAAAACTTCCCCTTTCAACTTTCCCTTTTAACTTCCCCTTTCAACAAAATTCTGTCAGTAACACTACCGTTCACCAGACTTTCATTTCTTTTTTTTCTTTTCTTTTCTTTTTTTTTTGTGGTTCGTGGGCCTCTTCCATTGCCGAGCACAGGCTCCGGACACGCAGGCTCAGCGGCCATGGCCCACGGGCCCAGCCGCTCTGCGGCACGTGGGATCTTCCCGGGCCGGGGCATGAACCCGTGTCCCCTGCATCGGCAGGCGGACTCTCAACCACTGCGCCACCAGGGAAGCCCAGCCTTTCAGTTCTTGTACTTTAGATATGGGGTCAATGGGGGAAAATGGAACAGAAGTTCAGTTAGTTTATCTTTGAAAGTGGGGACCCTGTCCTGTTTGCTTTTGCAGTCTCAGCATCCAAGTCAGGTGTTCAATGAATGTTTCTTGCACTGAGTATTTCAGTGATTCTTAAGTTCATTATTTTCTCTTCCTTTTAGTTTCTACTTGGACCAGATCCTCATTAGCGCACATCTAGTTTTTTGCAGTAACCTCACCAGCTTTTAGTATTAGTCTTTCCTTGCTTCTATCTGCATGGCACACTACTGCCAGGGTAATTTTCCTAAAACCTTACCTTCATCTTGTCAAGAGCCATTATTGCTTATGGATTCAATTAAAACTAATTAGTCTGGCAGTCCAGGTTTGGAATCATCTCATTTCATGTACCTATTTTATGTAATATTTTTACTGTTTTCCCCACATTTTTCTTATATCTAAAGAGAACAGTCCACCTATTCTCTGCTAGCAAAATACTTATTCCTACTTTGCTTTTGCTCCACCTCTTCTTCTGGTCCAGAATTTCCCAGCCATTCTGTCATCTTTGCCAGTTCCAATCCTGTGCTTGTTAGCAAAAGACCTAACACTTAGTTCAGGTGTTAGTAGGCACTGGTAAATGTTTCTTAAATGAGTAAATGAGAACCAGTATTCTCAGTGAGGTTGTCTGATAACTTCCACATGATAATGATATTCCCCTTAATGTCCACAGACTCCATAATTTTTTCTATTAAATTACATTTTCACAGCTTATTGCAAATTTAATAAGTAGTTAATTCATTGAATAAAATCTGGTATATGAGTGCCTTAGTCATATACCAAGAAACCTACTTGAAATGGCTTCAGAAGCATTATTCTCTTTGTTTCTACTTAAGAGCTTTTTTTTTTTTTTCTTTTTCTTGCGGTACGCAGGCCTCTCACCGTTGTGGCCTCTCCCGTTGCGGAGCACAGGCTCCGGACGCGCAGGCTCAGCGGCCATGGCTCACGGGCCCAGCCGCTCCGCGGCATGTGGGATCTTCCCGAACCGGGGCACGAACCCGTGTCCCCTGCATCGGCAGGGGGACTCCCAACCACTGCGCCACCAGGGAAGCCCCTAGAGCTTTTAAATTAAGCCTTTTCTTAGCTTTAACATAAGTGAATCATTGGATCTAATGAAATGATTTCAGCACATGCTCTGTGCAATTACATTTGTACAGCTTAGCAGAAACTGTGGCAACAGAATAAAAAATGTGTTGTTACTGATTGTTTTCCTCCATAAGAGTGGGAAGTTCCAAGTTAAATATCTCACAACCTAAAAAAAAAAAATTATAGATAATGTGTGTTACAAATTATGTTTGGTAATAGAGTTGCCTAGAAAGTTGGGATAAGAAGCCATTTAGCAATTATATGTTTATGGCTAAGATCTTAGAAAAATATGCCAAGGATTAACAATAGTTATCTTTCAGTGGTGGGACTATGGGAGATTTTCAAGGTCTACTTTAGGCCTATTTATATTGTCTATCTTCTTAAACTGTGAACCTGGATTATTTTATGATAAAAAACAAACAGAAAAGCTATTTAAATTTGGGAGAAAAGACAATTATCTTTTTTGTCTAAATTTATTATTTTAAGAGTTATGTCAGTCATAGTTTCCCACAGTGCACATAACCATATTAATATTATAGGAGGAGCTGAAGGAATCCAGTTATAGTGTAAAGAACCAAGTATTTTATATTCGTTGTATAATATAAGATTTTTCCTTTAAGAACTGTTAATCAAACTGTTTTCTAAAGGGAGTCATTTAAATATTGAAATTTATTAGAGTTTTGGTAAACATATTTTTTGAAATCCATTGACTTCTTGTAAAGGGCTTAGTTAAATTCAGTCTTAAAAGTGATTTCCTAACTAGGGAGTATACATTATAAGATAATAACACTAATCCAGAAGGGAAGGATTTTCAATGGGAGAGTTCCTAATTTTTTTTTTTAATTTGGGTATAGTTGTTTTACAATGTTGTGTTAGTTTCTACTGTACAGTGAAGTGAATCAGCCATATGTATACATATACCCCCTCTTTTTTGGATTCCTTCCCATTTAGGTCACCACAGAGCACTAAGTAGAGTTCCCTGTGCTGTACAGCAGGTTCTCATTAGTTATCTATTTTATACATATCAGTGTATATATGTCAGTCCCAATCTCGCAATTCATCTCACCCCGCCTTTCCCCCCTTGGTGTCCATCCGTTTGTTCTCTACATCTGTGTCTCTTTCTGCCTTGCAAACAGGTTCATCTCTACCATTTTTCTACATTCCACATATATGTGTTAATATAAGATATTTGTTTTTCTCTTTCAGTAAGAGGAAAGGCAATGGACAGTTCTCTCTCTGTCATGAGTACAGGCCTATTTCTTTTTCTTTTCTTTTTTTTTAATTTAAAAAAATTATTTATTTATTTATTTATTTATTTATTTTTGGCTGCATTGGGTCTTCATTGCTGCACGCGGGCTTTCTCTAGTTGCAGTGAGCGGGGGCTACTCTTCGTTGCAGTGCATGGGCTTCTCATTGCGGTGGCTTCTTTTGTTGCAAAGCACCGGCTCTAGGCACGCGGGCTTCAGTAGCTGTGGTGCGTGGGCTCAGTAGTTGTGGTGCATGGGCTTAGTTGCTCCACGGCATGTGGTATCTTCCCAAACCAGGGCTACCCGTGTCCCCTGCATTGACAGGTGGATTCTTAACCACTGTGCCACCAGGGAAGCCCCAGGCCTATTTCTGGTACAGTCTGGTCCCAGGCATCCAGGTAGCTCCAAACCATCTAATCAACATATCATTTTGGACTTTACCAAGGTGTGTGAATGACTCAGAAATACAGCTTTCTGTAAGTGGCTGATGTTTATTGCACTTCTAGGATGAAATAAAGTGTGTAAATATTTTAAGTCTTATTCTAATAAATGTTAGTAGTGTTGCTGGGAAGTTTGAGCTCTTGCTCTTAGGTTAACAATTTAATTAAGAGAAATGTAGTTTATTTTTAGACTTTCATGCTCAAAGACTTCTAATTACAATGAAAGATAATAATAGAGAAATGAGAACCATTTCAACTCCTAGACTCACATGCTTGAATATATGTTTGTCAGTGCTTGGATTCTGTATAACATCGTATTTACCATGTGCTTTTATGTGTCTTTTCATTAACACAATGAAAAAAATCTTTTAATTAACAAATACTCCCCCATGCCTAAATATGATAGAGCTTCCTAAAGATTTGCTTCAATATGTGTGATCACTTAACTTTGTCTAACAGATATTATGTAAAAGAAAGAATCATATGGCTATTAAGTTCAAGATCCTTGAGATGGGCCTATGTCATATCACCTTTAAAATTTTATTTGCTCTTTGAAGTTAACTTCTAGGGCAGTAGTTGAAGTGAAAAGCAGGAACTACTATTATAATGTTAACTGTAGGAAGACTTTTGCTTCTTGTAATGTCAGAATAAGATCCCCTACTGGAGAATTACTTTGCAGAAAACAACTATAAAAACTGAACTTAATAGAAAAAGCAATGTTTAAGGCACTTGAGAGTGAACCGAAGCAGATAGACTCTTAAGGGGAGTACACAGTTGTAGGAGGGGAGGAAGGAATCATTGCCTTTTCACTAATTTTAGTTTCTGGGTAAGTACAGGCCATATTCTTTGGACTCTGGTAAAAAAAACAATAGTCTCTCTGGTCAGAGAAACTGGAAAACTAAAGTCATAGAACCTTGGCTACTGAAGATAGTGAAGGAATTCCAGAAGGAGAAGAGCCTTAGAAGAGGGAGAGTCCTCAAATTTTGTGTACAAAATTTGTACATACACCTCTGACTGACTTCTGAACCATGCATGAGTACAACAGACTCAGAACTCAGCTAAATACAAAAGAAATCTGAACTGGCCTAGAGCTGCCTTCTAAGAAACAGATTTGTAATTCAAGTCAAGCCAGGCCAAGCCAAGATATTTGCCTGCTAAAACAAAAGAAACAGCTCTTGTTGGAGAAAGAATAACAATCTACAATTTTCACAATTAACATTTAAGGGTTAATGTTAAGGGTACAATCCAAAATTACCCTAAGTATGAAGAATCAAGAAAATGTAATATATCCCAGGAGGAAATAAAAACAACTGAATCCCAGCCTGAGATGAATGAGATATTGGCAATAGCAGACAAGAATTTTAAAGCAGCTCTTACAGTATCCTCAATGAAATAAAATGACATGCTTTCAGTGAATGAAAAAATAAGAAATCTTATCAGATAAATAGAAACACTGAAAAAGAACCACATGGAAGTTCTAGAAATGAAAAATACAATATTTGAAATTTAAAAATCCACTAGACGGATTTAACAATTGAACAGAGATGCCAGAAGGAAAAGTAAGTGAACTTGAAGATAGAACAATGGAAATCAACTAATGTGAAGAACAGAGAGAAAACATATTAGAAAAAAAATGAATAGGGTATCAGGGAACTCTTAGGTAGTATCAAACAATCCAACATACATGCAGTTGGAATCTAAAAAGGTGAGGAGAGAGAATGGGATAGAACAAATATTTGAAAAATTAAGGCAAAAATTCCCCCAATTGGATGAAAAACAGAAATTTACAGATATAAGATACTCAGTGAATGCCAGGCTGAATGAACCCAAAGAAGTCCACATTAAGACACATCATGGCTGGAAGCAACCTAAATGTCCATTGACAGAGGAATGGATAAAAAGATGTGGTACATATATACAATGGAGTATTACTCTGCCATAAAAAAGAATGAAATAATGCCAGTAACATGGACCTCTAGATAGTCATACTGAGTGAAGTAAGTCAGACAGAGGGATAAATATCATATGATATCACTTATATGTGGAATCTTAAAAGACGGTACAAATGAACTTATTTACAAAACACAAATAGAGTTACAGATGTAGAAAACAATCTTATGGTTATCAGGGGGGAAGAGGGGAGGGATAAAAATGGAAGATTGGGATTGACATATACACACTACTATACATAAAATAGGTAACTAATAAGGACCTACTGTATAGCACAGGGAACTCTACTCAATACTTGGTAATGACCTATATGGGAAAAGAATCTAAAGAAGAGTGGGTATGTGTATATGTAGAACTGATTCACTTTGAGGTACAGCAAAAAGTAACACAACATTGTAAATCAACTATACTCCAATAAAAATTTTAAAAAGAAAAGAAAAAAAAGACACATCATGGCAAAACCGTTGAAAGCCAAAGATAAAGAGCAATGTTGAAAGCAGTAAGAGAAAAATAACACATTTCAGACAGAAGAGCAATAATCCACGTAATGACTGACCTTATGTCATAAACCAAGAGGGTGGAAGGACATGTTTAAAGTGCTGAAAGAAAGAAAAAAAAAGCCTGGATATTTTCCTTTGATTCTATATCAAAGGAAAATATCCTTCAAGAGTGAAGATGATTCTGGAATTAGACAGTGGTGACAATGGTACAACCTTGTGAACATACTAAAAAACATTGAATTATATACTTTAAAAGGATAAATTTATGGTATGTTAATTATATCAATAAAAAATTTAGATAAAGGTAAAAGAATGACTCTTTAAGATAAAACTCAGAAAATTCATCACCTGTAATACAGAAATGTCAAAGGATATTCTTCAAGGTTGAAGAAAAGTGATACCAGATAGAGTTTTGGATCCTTGGAAAAGGAAGACCATCAGAAATGATAAGTATCTGGTGAAGTGCAAAAGTCTGTCTCTCTCTTTCTTCTTTATTTCTTTATAAAATGTATCATATAAGCAAAACACATGGCATTGTCTGTGAAGTTTATAACATATGTAGGAGATGTTATAAATCCCACATAATGTATGATGGCTATACTGGGAAGGATGATTGCAATGTTTCTATATTTTATGTGAAATGGTACTTTTTTAACTGTAAGAGGACTGTGAATAGAGATGTATATTGTACTCCTTAGAGCAACAACTACACAAATAATGCAGAGAAGTAGAGCTAAATTCTGAGTGTGAAAATTGAAATTAAATTCTTAAAAACATTCAAGTATTTTTTTCATAAGTCAGGAAAGTAGGAACATGGGACCAAACAACAGAAATGGTAGACCCAAATCCAACCATACCAATAATTATATCAGATTGTTAATAGGTTAAACTATTAATCTAGTAGTTTAGATGAAAATAAATGTTTATAATTAAACACTCTAGACAAAATCCTAGCAGGGTTTCTTGCATAGGAATTGAAAACCTAATTCTAAAATTTATAACAAAACACAAGACAATCTTGAAAAAGAAGATCAAGATGGGAGGATTTATATTACCTGATTTCAAGACTTATGATAACCAAGGCAGTGAGCTGCTGGCATGAGGCTACACATAGACCATTGGTACAGAAAAGAGAGTTCTGAAATAAACCCATACTTATATGGTCAATTGATTTTTGACAAATGAGCTAACATAAATCAATGGTAAAAAAAATAGAGGGTTTCTTTTCTTTTCTTTTCTTTTTTTTTTTTTTTTTGGTTAAATGGTATTGGAACAACTAGATACCTGTATGAGAAAAAAAAGAACCTTGATCCTTACCTCACATTAGACAAGAAAGTTAACTCAAATTGGATCACAGACTTAAATGTAAGAACTAAAACTATTAAATTTCTAGAAGAACATTTTAGAAAATATCTTTGTGACATTGGGTAGCCAGTGATTTCTTAGAATCCAAAAAGCATAGACTGTAAAAAAAAATTAATGGACTTCATCAAAATTTTTAAAATTTGCTTTTAAAAAGACAAAATTAAGAAAATAAAAAGCCAAGCTATAGAATGGAGAATACATTTGCAAAACATATGTCTGCCAAAATACTTTTATTTAAAATATGTGAAGAACTCTTACAGCAGTTAAGACACAAACAACGCTGTAAAAAAATGGACAAAAGATTTGAACAGACAATTCCCACACACAAAAAAATACAAATGACTAATAGGCCCATGAAAAGATGTTCAACATGTCATCAAGAAAAAGCAAACTAAAAGCACATTGAGAATGTAGAAAATTTGAAAGAATCAACAACAAAAACCCCTCCTGAAACTAATAAGAGATTACAGTTTTATTACAGTTTTAAGACACAAGACTGATAACCAAAAGTCAATCGCTTCCCTACCTACCAGCAATGAACAAGTGGAATTTGAAATTAAAAACACAGTGCCATTTAAATTTGCACACCCCCCCAAATGAAATACTTAGGTATAAATCTAACAAAATATGTACAAGATCTATATGAGGAAACTACAAAACTCTGTTGAAGGATACTAAAGAAGAACTAAATAAATGGAGAGATATTCCATGTTCATGGATAGAATGATTCAATATTGTTGAGATGTCAGTTCTTCCCAACTTGGTCTACAGATTTGGCCTACAGATTCAGTGCAGTCCCAGTCAAATCCAAGTACATTATTTTGTGAGGATCAATAAACTGATTCTAAAGTTTACATGGTTAGGCAGAAGACCCAGAATAGCCAACACAATATTAAAGGAGAAGAACCGTCAGGAGACTGACACTACCCACTACTTTAAGACTTACTATCAAGCTACAGTAATTAAGAAAGTGTGCTATTGAGGACAGAATAGACAGGAACAGGCTGGAGAGCCCAGAAATAGACCTACATAAATATAGTCAAGTGATTTTTGACAAAGGAACAAAGAATATAGTGGAAGAAAGATAGTCTTTTCAAGAAATGATGCTGGAACAACTGGACATCTACATGCAAAATATTGAATCTAGGCACAGACCTTACATCCTTCACAAAAATTAACTCAAAGTATATTACAGACCTAAATAAAACATAAAATTGTAAGTCCTAGTAGATAACATAGAGAAAGCCTAGATGACCTTGGGTATGGTGATGACTTTTTAGGTACACCACCAAAGGCATGATCCATGAAAGAAAGAATTGATAAGCTGGACTTTATCAAAATTACTAAAATTCAAAAATTCTGCTCTGCAAAAGACAATGTCAAGAGACTGAGAAGACAAGTCACATACTGGAAGAAAATATTTACAAAAGGCATTATCTGATAAATGAGTTGTCCAGAATATACAAAGACCTCTTAAAACTCAACAATAAGAAAATAAACAACTTGATTGAAAAAACTGGGCCAATAACTTTGGCAGACACCTCACCAACAAAAATACACAGATGGCAAATGAGCATATGAAAAGATATTCCACATCATATGTTATCAAGGAAATGCCAATTAAAACAACAGTGGGATACCATTACACAACTATTAGAATGGCCAAAATTCAGAACGCTGATAAAACCAAATGTTAGGATTTAGAGCAACAGGAACTCTCATTTACTGTTGGTGTAAACGCAGAGTTGATACAGCCACTTTGGAAGATGGTTTGGTAGTTACTTATAAAACTAAATGTACTCTTACAATATGACCCAGCAGTTGTGCTCTTTCATATTTACCCAAAGGAGTTGAAGACTCGTGTCCACACAAAAACCTGCACAGAGGATTTTTAGGGCAGTAACTACTCTGAATGATACAAATACTACAATGGTGGATTCATTTGTCTAAACCCATAGAATGTACAACATTAGGGTTCAAGAGTGAACCCTAATGTAAGCTATGACCTTTGGGTAAAAAACCCTATTGCATCTGCTTGGGCCCCAACTGAGGTTAAGACAAGACAGAGTAAAGCAAAGGAGTACATTTTGTCAAGCTTGATCTTTGGTCCCTTACCCCAAAGTGAATCATTGACCTGATAAGCTGCACTGGGCCACAGGGGCCCTTTGCCCTAAGCAGATAATACCCTCTAAGCTTGTTCACTGGAATCGAATAACCATTCTTTTTTTTTTTTTTTTTAATTAATTAATTAATTAATTAATTATTATTATTTTTTGGCTGTGTTGGGTCTTCGTTTTGTGCTAGGGCTTTCTCTAGTTGTGGCAAGCGGGGGCCACTCTTCATCGCGGTGCGCGGGCCTCTCACTATCGCGGCCTCTCTTGTTGCGGAGCACAGGCTCCAGATGCGCAGGCTCAGTGGTTGTGGCTCACGGGCCTAGTTGTTCCGCGGCATGTGGGATCTTCCCAGACCAGGGCTCGAACCCGTGTCCGCTGCATTGGCAGGCAGATTCTCAACCACTGCGCCACCAGGGAAGCCCTCGAATAACCATTCTTAATCAAGGAAAGGCCAGGAAAGATAAATTCTCGGAGAAACTCGAGGTGGATAAAGTGTGTTTTTATAAGCCTAGGGCTAAACTCTTTTCAAGCCCAGAATTCCTAGGACCTGGGGCTTGAGGTATGAGGGAGAGAAGACGCTCTCCTAAGCTCTACCTTAACTCACCAGCCACCTGGTAACAATCTTGATAGAAAAGCAATACAAAGAGTAAATAAACTCGTCCACAGCTAAGGCCAAGAGAGGAGATTCCAAAGAGTACATACCTTGAAGAAAGCAGAGCTAACCTCCTCCTCCTGGGGAAACCTTTACTACTGTGATGACTCCTACCCCAAATACCAAAGGCATCAGTGCTGTTCATCTTGAGATCTGTCAATTCCTTCTCCCCAGGACTGGAGGTTGGGGAAGCCTTGAGCTCCCTTTGCAGACAACGTGTTAATTTATGTCAGAAACTAAATAATAGAGGTAGTAGATTATGAACAAAAGCAGGCCTTCGCAGATTATATTAACAATCTCTGTGAATGATCAGGCTTTCCGGGATGGTATGCTTTGTAGAACCAAGTGTAATTAATCTGTGGCCTCTTTTAATTTCCTATGAGAATAATTCTATGGTTAGTGTAGAAAGGCTGAAGTGACTGTGTATCAAAAGATAGTTCCTTATCTTCCTAGTCCAGCTGCAAATATAGATATGGGAGAAATAGTATTTGGACAATGCTTTTGGAAACCTGGGCCTATACACATCTCATAGTAAATAAAAGATGGCTCCTCACAGTGAGAAACAGGATTGATAATTTTTAACATTTGCCTCTTCAATAATGTCTTAAACTTCAAATATCTTGCACAGTAAAATAACAGAATTTAACATTCAATTAGAGCCAAATCATTATTTCAAAAGTGATGGTTTCCTGTGAGCTTCACTTTTACTATAACCTGCTTGACATACTACAGGAGGATATGCTATTGTGTGTTTACTCTAAGATACTACCTATGTTTTTGGTATTTGTTTTAGATTTATATTGAAGCCAGTGTGAGCTTGAGGCAGGGCCATGTACACTGATTTGTTCCCACTATGAAATTATGCATGAATAGTCAAACTCTTAGGAACTGAAAGTAGAATGGTGGTTCCCAGGAGCTTGGAAGAGAGGGGAAAGAGGAATTGTTCAATGGAGTTTGTTTTGCAAGGTGAAAAAATTCTAGAGATCTGTTGTAAACAATGTACCTATAGTTAACACTACTGTATTGATGCTTAAAAATGGTTAAGATGGTAAATTTTGTGTTATATATTTTTAACCACAATTAAAAATATTTTTTAAAGTTATGTTTAGTTAAACTTCAGAAAGACACTGAAATTATTTATCCCCCTGAAACTTTTAATTTTAGAAGTTCTTAGTTGGGTCTAATTTTCTTAAAATTGTAGTCCCAAAGCATTAATTTATTTATAAACACTAATAATATTATTGGAACACAGCAAACACTGTGTAAATTAAGCTCATACAATCCTCATCACAACCCAATGAGGTAGGTATTATTTTATTATGTGCCATTTTATTATGAACATTTTCAAATGTAACACAGAGAATTTGAAAGAGTTGTATGCTGAATATCCTTACACTCACTATCCAGATTCTGCAGTTAACATTTTGTTGTATTTTCTTTATCACATATCTGTCCATATCTATATGTGTCCAGCAATCCATCTTTTTATTCGGTTGGCCAAAAAATGCCTTCAGTTTTTAAGCAAAAATAAAAGACACATTTTTCATTTTCACCAAGAACTTCATTGAACAACATGTTCACCCTCTTGTTCCACTACCTTCTGCCATTTTTCAGGCAACTTCATAATTCCATCTTCCCAAAACTTTTTATCTTTTTGAGCAAGGAACTGTTCCAGATGCTTTTTACAGTCTTCCAGGGAATTGAAATTTTTCCCATTAAGAGAATTTTGTAAAGACCCAAATAAATGGAAATCCGAAGGTGCAATGTCTGGTGAATACAGCGGATGAATCAGAACTTCCCAGCCAAGCTGGAACAGTTTTTGCCTGGTCATCAAAGAAACACATGGTCTTGCATTATCCTGATGGAAGATTATGCATTTTCTGTTGACTAATTCTAGACGCTTTTTGTCGAGTGCCACTTTCAGTTGGTCTAATTGGGAGCAGTACTTGTTGGAATTAATTGTTTGGTTTTCCAGAAGGAGCTCATAATAGAGGAGTCCCTTCCAATCCCACCATATGCACAGCATCATCTTCTTTGGATGAAGACCGGCCTTTGGTGTGGTTTGTGGTGGTTCATTTCGCTTGCCCCACGATCTCTTCCATTCCACATTATTGTACAGTATCCACTTTTCATTGCCCATCACAATTGTTTTAAAAACGGAACGTTTTCATTACATTTAAGTAGAGAATCGCATGCAGAAATACGGTCAAGAAGGTTTTTTTCACTTAACTTATGTGGAACCCAAACATCAAAGCGATGAATATAACCAAGCTGGTGCAAATGATTTTCAGCTCTCAATTTAGATATTTTGAGTATGTTGGCTATCTCCCACATGCTATAATGTTGACTGCTCTCAGTCAATGTCTCAATTTGATCATTACCAACTTCAACTAGTCTACCCAACCGTGGAGCATCATCCAGCGAGAAATCTCCAGCACAAAACTTTACAAACAACTTTTGACACGTTTGACCAGTCACATCACCTTTTCCATACACTGCACAAATCTTTTTTGTGTGTTTCAGTTGCGTTTTTGCCTTTCTTGAAATAATAAAGCATAGTATGCTGAAAGTGTTGCTTTTTTCTTCCATCTTCAATATTAAAATGGCTACACAAAAATTCACCAATTTTGATGTCTTTTTTTAAATGCATGCTGATATGACAGCTGTCACATACAATCTAACAAAACTGTTTTGAATGAGGTTAAAGACAACTAAGTACTACTAGAGCCATCTTACGGAAAAAAATGAACAAACCTTTCGGCCAACCCAATAAAAATACATTTCAAAGTAAATTGTAGGCACCATTATGCTTTGAGGGTAGGAATTTTTATTATCCCCATTTTACACTACAGGGATATGAAACACAGAGAAATTAAGTAATTTGTTCAAGGTCACAGAGCTTTTAAGTGGTAGCACTAGGATTTGGACCAAGTCTTTCTTAATCATGTCTTTCTTATCACAGAATGCTGCTTCACATAATATGAATAGGTTATTACCATAAAGAGTAATTCGTGGTCCAATAAATTTGTCAAATATAAGTATCGCAGTCTTGAAGATTCATATGCATATTTTTATGGTGCAGGATCTGTCAGCGTTAAAGAAACTTGTTAAACCTTGTTTAAGTTAAATATTTCCAAATTTATTCAACCAGAGCACTCTTTCCCCACCTTCCCCCCAAACATAATACCTATTAACATTTCATAGGATAGGATCAGAATTCATTGGAATATGCTCTAGAAAATGCTCATTTGTAAGGTATCCTAATTTTGTTTATTTACTACAGAATATGTCTTTGAAGAGTTTATATTTTTAAACATAGTCCTAGAATTTTAGAACTGGCAGAGATCTTAGAATTCACTGAGACCAGTGCTTTCACCTCAAAGATGAGGGAACTGAGATGCAGGGTGGTCAGGTAATCAGTTCAGGCTACATCATGTTCAAGTGCTTAGTGACAGAAATGGGAGTGGAGTCCAGCCTAGAGCCTGGGAATGGCATTTATAATCAGTAAATATTTGTTGAATAAATGAATGCATCTTCTAAATCTGTTCAATTTTCTCTCTACTACATATCTATCTACATGTTAGAATTTGTGTTCATTTTCAGATTATCTGGTCAGTAGAGAGTCTTTATTTTTAAAGACTTTTTTAGACTTTTAGAGAGTCTTTATTTTAATAAAGTAGAACACTTTATTTTTATGTTAAGCTTTGATACAAATGTTACATAGTTACTAAATTCTAAAAAAAGTTTTATTGTGAGACTTCCCTGGTGGCCCAGTGGGTAAGACTCTGCACTGCCAATGCAGGGGGCTCGGGTTCCATCCCTGGTCAGGGAACTAGATCCCGCATGCATGCCGCAACTAAGAGTTCCCATGCCGCAACTAGGAAGTCTGCATGCCACAACTAAGAGTCCGCATGCTGCAACAAAGATCCCACGTGCTGCAACTAAGACCCAGTGCAGCCCCCCCAAAAATTTTTTTTAAAAAATCCCACAAAACAAATTAGTAATTAAAAATTTTTTTAAATAAAAAAAATTTTATCATAATATGTAACATACAGAAAACTACACAAAACGTAGCTGTACATTTTAATGAATAATTATAAAGTGAATCCTGGTTTAACCACCCAACTCAAGAAATAAAACACTGCTGGTACCTCAGAAGCACCTGTGGGCCCCCCCTCCTATTGCTGATCCCCTTAATTATGTATTTTTTCTCTTTCTTTTTTAGCTAATTTAACAGGACATGCAGAGAAGGTGGGGATTGAAAATTTCGAGCTCCTAAAGGTCCTAGGAACTGGAGGTAAGTCTTAATTCTTTTTTTTTTTTTTTTCAGAAAAAAAAGTACTTGATATCCTTATGACAAAGGATTGATATCCCCAATACAGAAATCAGTTAATCTTTAAAAAGTATAAGGAATCCAATAGGAGAACTAAGAATGTGAACAAAGCATTCATAGAAGAAATACAAAAGGCAAAATTTAAAGGAACTGGTAAGGATCAAGAAAAACCAATCTCTCTTACCCTGCTGTTGGGAATGTAAATTAATTCAGTTTTTACACAGGACACAATATTTTTTTAAAAACCACTAACATTTATGGAGAGCTTGTTACTTGCCAAGTACTCTGTGAAGTGCTTTATACTGATTGATTCAGTCAATCCTCGCTCAACTTTATTGATAGTCCATGCTCATCATTTTTAATAATGAAAAATTCAAGACTCTTTGGAAACCTAATGACATGAATTTGGTTAAATGAACATGCATCTATATGTTCTATTATCTGTACAATAGGATTGAAATGATCTGTATTTACTAACATTTTTGAAAGATCTCCATAATGTAATAAATTTGAGAGAAGACTATAGAAGAGAATGTACAATATACCATTTCTATAGTATAAAAATTGTGTGAATAAATGTCTACATGTAAATATATAGAAAAATCTCTGATCTATGCACCAAAATGATAACAGTGTGGCTGTCCCTGGGTGGTGAGGTTAGATGATCTTGATATTCTGCTTTATACTTCCTTGTGCCTTCTCAATTTTTGCTATCACTGTTCTTGCTGCTCTGAAGTCAGGAACTCATGGGCATATGACTTGTGCAGGTGCAGAGATCCCTGCACTAGAAGAGCCTCACGTTTGGTTTAATGCTCTGCTTTCACTGTTCTGAAATTCTAAATAATTCATGAGCAAGGCACCCCACATTTTCATTTTGCACTGAGCCTGCCAATTATGTGGCCGGTCTTGTCAGCATATAAATTTGTCTAATCAGAATCCCAGAGAGAGCCAATAGAGTGGGGAGCAGTCCTATCCAAAGAGATAATAGCTGAGAATTTTCTAGGATTGATTAAGCATATAAATTTGCAGATCTAGGAAACAGAAAATCCCAAGCAGACAAGTATAAAGAAATTATTACCTAGATACATCAGAGAAACTGATGAAAATCAGAGACAGAGAAATACCCTAAAAACAACCAGAGAGAAAAGGCATATTTATAGAGGAATAATGAGTAGATTAACAAATGATTTTTCAACAGCAAGCATGAATGCCATAGAAGAGTGGAAGAATATCTACAAAATGCCCAGAAAAAATAACTGTCAATTTAGAATTGCAAACCCAGCAAAACTGTTTTCCAAAAGTGAGGGCAAAATAGACATTTTCAGACACACAAAAGCTAGTGTGTTTTCCACCAGTACATCCTCACTAAAAGAATTTCTAAAGGATATAATTTTAGGGAGAAGGAAAGTGATCTCAGGAGAGATTCTGGGATGAAAAAAGTGTTGGTGAATAAAGAAGATCTAAACAATATTGACTGTGTAAAACCATAGTTGAAATGTCTAATTTGTGGGGTTAAAAAAAGAAAATTGAAATATTGGACAAAAATAGCACATAATTTGGGAGTTGATAGGAATTTAGTGGTCTGAGGTAGTGTTCCTCAAATTTTAATATGCACGTGAATCTTGAAATGTGTAAAAGACCAAATTGATTGAAAAAAGAATAGAAAACCTGAATAGTCCTGTAATTCCTTTTTTTCTTTTTTAAATTAATTAATTTATTTTTGGCTGCATTGGGTCTTCGTTGCTGCGTGCTGCCTTTTCTCTGGTTGTGGCAAGCGGGTGTTACTCTTCATTGCACTGTGTGTGGGCTTCTCATTGCAGTGGCTTCTCTTGTTGTGGAGCATGGGCTCTAGACATGCGGGCTTCAGTAGTTGCAGCACACGGGCTCAGTACTTGTGGCTCACGGGCTCAGTAGTTGTGGCTCGCGGGCTCTTGAGCGCAGGCTCAGTAGTTGTGGCGCACGGGCTTAGTTGCTCCACGGCATGTGGGATCTTCCTGGACTAGGGCTCAAACCCATGTCCCCTGCACTGGCAGGCGGATTCTTAACCATTATGCCACCAGGGAAGCCCAGTCCTATAATTCTTAAAGAAATTGGTCAGTAAGTAAATATCTTCCTGCTAGAAAAACACTTGGTACAGTTTAAAAAATGAGTTTTGCCAAACATTCAAGGCATAGGTAATTCTAATCTTCCACAAATTCTTTCAGAGGACAGAAAAAGTGGAATTATTTCTTCCAACTCATTGTATAAGGCTAGTATAACCTTGATTCCAAAAACACACAGAGTATGAGGAAGAAAAATTACAGGTCAGTTAAAAATTCTTTTAATTAAAGAACATTTTTAATTTAATATCAGATTTATAAGACAAACCTTGTATGTGTTTTCTTTCAACATATATAACACTTTGTCTCATTATTTACCTCAACTTTTTGAGTGGCTCTATCATAGGCAGATCTTTAAGATAATTCTGCAAAGGTGAGAAAAGAGTTTACCAGTAATGCTTTACTTGCATTTTCATTTCATGCTTCTTCCTGTAACTGGTCTCTTGTTAGCCATGGATACTGCTTTTCCTTTTCGTCAGCTGACAGTTTCTTGCTCTTATGAGAAGATGGAATAACTAAGAAGTGTCATTGTAGGTGTTTCTATATTTAAAATCACAGTTTTGATGACTAAATGGAGTAGGTGGAAACTTTTATTATGAACATAATAAAATCTCAATTTTTATTCAAAAATTTCACCACTAATCTTTCAGTTTCATTACCTTTTTAAGCTAATTTTTTCCAGAGCTACTTAGGATAATAGAAAAGCCTCATCAGATGTCTTTATGTGTCATGTCAGGCTTTCTTTGGAAGTGAAACTGAGAACTCTTCTGATGATTTAAGTTTTATGTATTTCGAACCAGAAAAAATGCTATTCATCCAATATCTTGAAGACTTTGTGGAATATTGGAAAATGAAAGATTTACTTTTTGATCTCATACTTAAATACATGTAATATTCATGAAAAAAATCTCTCTTTTACTCAGAGTATTGATTTATATCTTTTCAGCTATCTTGTTTCTTTTGATCTATTGCTAATCTTGTTGATCAGTTTCCTGAGCTAGAAACTTGGAAATAATTTTTGATCCTTCTCTATTTTGACTTTTTTATTTCTTGTTTCTCACAAAATCCTATAATTTTTCTTTCAAAATGACCCTTGGATTTACCTTTTCTGTTCTTAGTGCCATGGCTCATATTACCTTATACATGGATTGTTGTTAAGGTTTTTAAAATTGGTCTTTCTGCAAGTTCTCTCTTCCATTTTATGCATTTTATACATATTCTGTTATAAATAATATGCAGCCTCATTAAAATTCAACATTATCATGCTATTCTCCTGTTTCAGGACTTATAGTGCTTTCTTCCTAGTTATTATTCAAGTCCAGATTCTTGCCTTATTTTCAGGCTTAGCTCTGTATTTTTTCTCCAGTTACCCCAATATTCCACCTACTTACTAGTCTGGTTGATTTTCTTTTACTCCCCTACAATAATGGGTACTTTCCCATCCTCTGAGTCCCTGCCTTATCTTGTTCCCCTACCTTAGTGCTCCTTCCCTTTTCCAGCTGTCCGAATCGTTCTGAATTGCTTCATTCTCTGAATTGTGGCACTGAAAGTCCTTGGTAGAGAAATGGCAGTGAGTGGTTCTCTGAATCTTCCTTCACATCTGCTATATTTTTCCTCTAGATTGTGAACTCTTAAGATCATCCTTATATACGTTTCCAACCCTGTTTCCCTCCTCCCTCCCCATAGCCCATAACAGTATGAAGTATAATAATAGTCTAACAAGTAGGTAATTCATGCTTTTGTCTCTAGTGTTGTTCTTGAGGTTGATACTCCCAAATTCAGGAAGTATCTTTGGTTCATCTTTTAGAATTATTTTGTTTCATGATGAAATTTTGTTGTTTGTGGGAGTAATGATTCTTTCTAATTTCTCTCCTTTTCTGCTGCCTTCCTTTTAACGATTTTGCTTTCTTTGAGACATCTGTCTAAGTAGAGAAGAAAGTCTTTAAATGTACCCATTTTGTGCATTACTAGTAGTTCTGATGCTTAATGAAGTGGAACATGTATTCTCTTTGAATTTTCTTTATTCATCATACTAGATCTGTACTTCAGAGATTTTTTGTCATTATGGCAAAAAAAGATAAATTTTGTCCTGTAACTGTAAAGGGTGCAGCTGAGTTGGTTTTTCTCTTCTAATTTTGGTGCATTCATAGTTGTGAAGTACTTGGATATCAAGGATGACTTAGAAGACTCAGGTTTGAATCTTGACATTATCATTGCCTACTGGTGTTCCTTGGGTAAATCGCATGATCTCTGTGAGCCTAAGTGCCTATTGGCCTAAGTTAATAGTACCTATCTCACAATGTTGTGATAATATCACTGAGATAATCAATATGAATTGCCAATTGCTAAATAAACATCAGTTGCGGTTATTTATTCAACAGGGAACTCCACTTTAAAGCTTCACCCTAAATTAGAAAAACAAAATTATTTAGGACTTATTCATAAGGATAGATTATTAGTTCTTTCATGTAGTCACTTTGTTAGCATATCTGGGAGAAATTTCAACTAAAGTTATATTTCTAATAATAAAAATGTAACAAATATTTCATAAGTGATGTTAGTTGAAATTTTATTAGCATTTCTAAAAAGTTGATTTGTGTATTACCTTCAAAATAACATGTCAAATGAAGACTTTCTTTCTTTGTTTTCTTCTGTTAACTACTCAAACATTTTAGGTTCTGAACAACCTTTTGTATGTTAGGTTAACAGTCTTATGCTAAAATATGCATAAAATGAGTAATAAAACATTTAGATTGCCTGACATATAGTAAATGCTATATAAATTTTACCTATTTATATATCTGAAAGGGAAAGAAGCCCACCTTCTAAAAGAGCTAGTATAATGCATTGCCAATGTCTCAGATTAGCTTGATACATAAGTGATAGTCATTTCTCAACAAATATTTTATTGTAAAGCCTAAAATATGTCCAGCAATAAATAGGGACATGCAACCACCAAAAGATCTTCTGGGTTTCAGGCTGTTCCTTCCTAATCTGTTCTCCATACTACAACCAGAGTGATCTTTCTTAAATATAAGTTTGATCATGTCACTTCTCTATTTAAAACCTTTCACTTCATTCCCATTGCTCTTGGGATTCATTCATTCACATGTTTTATTAAGAGGCAAGTACTGTTTGGGTGCTGGGGAAAGAGTGGTGAGCATTTAAAAAAAGGATATATTACATACAAACTTGAAAATTGAATAATATGGCCTTCATTTAATGTTTATTTCTGGGTTTATGAAATCTTCAAATGAGTGCTGGCAGAGTAGAGAGATTCAAAAGGCCTTGCCTCCCATAATGTCTATTGAGCAGCAACCATTTGTGTTTTCCTCAGTCCCTGGTGCCCTCATAAGAAGGTTACTTTTTCTTTATCCTGTGGCTTTTTATTTTTTTGTTTTTATTTTTGGCTGGGGATCGGGGGGTGGTCATGTAATCAGCGGGAGATGCTGCAAGCTGTTCTGTGGAAATACTATCAAGTAGGAGAGATTATTGTTGGGTTGTTTACCCCAGCCTAAGTGCCATCCTTGAAATGTTAACTCTGATAGTTCTTTGCTTCTTGGTCCCAGACTCTGTGAAAATCATCCCCAACAAGACAGCCTTTTAAAATACATACGTTATGTATTTTTTTACCACAGACTTTTCAGAAACACATCTTATTTGTTAAATAAGACACGTTTCTTTTTCTGGGTAATTTGCCACGAGATGGTGCTAGGAATTGCACTAGGCAACTTAAAGACACAGCTACTTTTTAGCCATATGATCAAAGGGGAAAAAACTTTGGTTGAGGCATATAAAGACTGTTTTAAAAAGTATTATGGCTTAGTCATCGTTTGTCATTTAATTCGCTTAGGTGTTTGGAAAGTATCCCTATTAAAATAGTACTTTTAAAAGCCTGTATTCATTAAATTGTCAAAATTATCATTCAAAAAAGTTTATAACTGTGCATCTGTGTGTACCCACTATACCTTCTGCTTCAGTGTAAGCCTACAGTGTTTAAGGAAATCTTAGAGGTCAAATGTTTGTGATGTTTTATACCACAATCAAAAGACGATTCCATTTGAACATGTTGGTTGACATTGTCTCCCTAGTATAAGTACAATTTGACTTATTCCTGATGCTGATGTAGGTCACATTTGCTAGAAGCAGAGCCTGGGACAAGGATTTGGGCACACTTGATTTATTGCAGGAATGCTCTCAGGAGAGAGTAAGGGGAGTAGCAAGGGCAGAGGAAGAGCCTAAGCAGCATGTGGTCTAAGCTGGGGTTTCAATTCAGCCTGAACCCTGGGAAGTTTTGGAGCAAGAGTGAGGAGGCAAGCCTTTTGTACTCAAATAGCTTGTTTGTTGAGATATAAACAGAATGATTATGAATGTGCTTCTTGGTCCTTATTTGCTTGTTTTCCTGTATTTTCCTTTTAGTAAGGCCCTCTGGTAATCACATTCCATGGGTAGTCAATTCAAGTCTAGACCTCACAGTGGGACATGATTTCCTTTGTGGCTTTTTCTTCTTTCCTGATGGACCAGAATCTCTGGTTTTCAAGTCATCTGGGACCAGGGATAAGAAATGCCATATGGATTACGTGGGTCATCCATGTGGAGATAGTCAGGAGTCGGCCGCAGCCACATACATACATGCAGTTATTAGCTGGACTAATGCATGTACTGTCTTAGTGCTTGCTCCGAAATTAAAAAGTGCTGATCTAGAAGATATTATACAATTAGTCTTTAATTATTCAAGCTAATACAGTATGCATAAATGGAATTCATAGATAATCATTCCTGTAACTATTTTTTATTTTCAACCTTCTCACATATTAAGTCCTTTTTTTAGACGCTAACACCATCCCTGAGAAAATGCACTGGTTTCGTGGTCCTAATTTCAGCTGTGCAACTGTTTTTGACCATTCAAAGTAATTAAGAAAATGAGTCAAATGGCCCTGGTTAGTTTAAAAGCTTAAACTGGATTACATCTAGAATCCTGGCACTTTTATTAAGTCTCTTCCAGATCCTCGGTGCTATATATCTTCTAGAGAGGATATAACTGTTTATACCTAAAACAAATGGCCTACCTCAGTCTCTTTCATAAAAATTACCGCCTATGACTTCATGTGCTTTTACTGTGTCTCTTGTTTGCCTTTAGCATCTGTGTATCTAATCAAGCATGTTTTGGGTTCATAGCTTTTCCTTGTATGTTAGAAGAATAGTCTGTTTTAATCAGTCTACCTTTCTTAATCTTAGACATTTTGTTTTTATGATGTTACAAATCTTGGCAACAAGGGCTAACTTTAAAAATGGTTGTATTAAGTGGCTCAAATTCTGTTTTTATTTTACTTTATTTATTTATTTTTAAAAAAATTTTACCATAAACAAGACCAAAAGACAACCCTCAGAATGGGAGAAAATATTTGCAAATGAAGCAACTGACAAAGGATTAATCTCCAAAATTTATAAACAGCTCATGCAGCTCAATAGCAAAAAAACAAACAACCCAATCCAAAAATGGGCAGAAGACTTAAATAGACATTTCTCCAAAGAAGATATACAGACTGCCAACAAACACATGAAAGAATGCTCAACATCATTAATCATTAGAGAAATGCAAATCAAAACTACAATGAGATATCATCTCACACCAGTCAGAATGGCCATCATCAAGAAATCTAGAAACAATAAATGCTGGAGAGGGTGTGGAGAAAAGGGAACACTCTTGCACTGCTGGTGGGAATGTGAATTGGTACAGCCACTATGGAGAACGGTATGGAGGTTCCTTAAAAAACTAAAAATAGAACTACCATATGACCCAGCAATCCCACTACTGGGCATATACCCTGAGAAAACCATAATTCAAAAAGAGACATGTACCAAAATGTTCATTGCAGCTCTATTCACAATAGCCCGGAGCTGGAAACAACCTAAGTGTCCATCATCGGATGAATGGATAAAGAAGATGTGGCACATATATACAATGGAATATTACTCAGCCATAAAAAGAGACGAAACTGAGCTATTTGTAATGAGGTGGATAGACCTAGAGTCTGTCATACAGAGTGAAGTAAGTCAGAAAGAGAAAGACAAATACCGTATGCTAACACATATATACGGAATTAAAAAAAAAAATTGTCATGAAGAACCTAGGGGTAAAAGGGGAATAAAGACACAGACCTACTTGAGAATGGACTTGAGGATATGGGGAGGGGGAAGGGTAAGCTGTGACAAAGCGAAAGAGAGGCATGGACATATATACACTACCAAACGTAAGGGAGATAGATAGTGGGAAGCAGCCGCAGAGCACAGGGAGATCAGCTCGGTGCTTTGTAACCGCCTGGAGGGGTGGGATGGGGAGGGTGGGAGGGAGGGAGATGCATGAGGGAAGGGATGTGGGAACAGATGTATATGTATGACTGATTCACTTTGTTATAAAGCAGAAACTAATAAAAAAAATTTTAACATCTTTATTGGAGTATAATTGCTTTACAATGTTGTGTTAGTCGCTGCTGTGTAGCAAAGTGAATCAGCTATATGTATACATATATCCCCATATCTCCTCCCTCTTGCGTCTCCCTCCCACCCTCCCTATCCCACCCCTCTAGGTGGACACAAAGCACCGAGCTGATCTCCCTGTGCTATGTGGCTGCTTCCCACTAGCTATCTATTTTACATTTGGTAGTGTATATATGTCCATGCCACTCTCACTTTTTATTTTAAAATTATGTTGAAATACTTAGTTTTATAGTTATGTGGGGTTTTTTAGTATTTGGAATTTAGTGTGCAATTAAGATATCTATTCTATAAAAGAATTTAGGAATCAGTGCTTCTGTTTGATAAATATGTAAAATCAAGTGCATTTTACTTTCAACGTTTAAAATTTGCCAACTTTCAAAAAGAGATTTAAGGGCATTTTCAAAGATAGAAAAAAAGATAAGGAATAAAAAACAAAGAGAAAACGAAAACAGATGAAAACAGAGCAAAAGCAAAGATAATAGGAAAGTGAAATAGATGTTATAGACATCTGGGCTGACATAGTCACTGCAATTGAGTCCTGAATTTAACCCTGAGTTTACTAGGAGGTGGGTATAAAGGGAAAGTTCTTTGGCCTACATAATTTGTATTTTTTTTAAAAGGAAAGGCATATAAATTCATCTAGAGCAGTAGCTTTCAAGCTTTTTTGACTATTACCCATGGGACAAAATAGGTACATTTTTGTATTGCTTTTCAGTATGTGTATTTATGTATGTGTATAGACGTGCAGTCACATACACACACTTTTTTTCCACTAACATTTCTGTAGTTTTTGTTATCTGCCAGGCCCTCCTCTGGATCCTTATATTAATTTATTTAATCCCCAAACTGTATGATGTTAAGAACTATTACTGTCCCTAATGAGGAAATTGAGACACAGTTGTGTTTCCTGTTTTGCCCAGGGTTACAGTACAGTTACTAAATAGCATATCTAGGGTTCAAAGCCAGGCAGTCAGGCACCAGAGTCTATGTTCTTAGCCATTGTTCTGTACTGCCCTCTTCTTTTCCTCTCTCATGTGCTTAGACTTGTTTACATTCACATATACCTACACATGTGTGTGTGTATAGAGGGGAGACAGAAGTTTCATGAAACATGTTTAGTATATTCAGTTCTTTTTTAGTATTTTAGTTTCAAAATGCTGGTTGGACCCACTTAATTGATATTATCATCCACTAATGGGTCACAGCCCACGGTTTGAAAAAAAAACTGGTCTAGAGAGACTTTTAACAAGTGCTGAAGTTATCAAATGGCTCCTTTATTGTGGTCAGTAAATAAGATCATGAGACTAGCATCTTTGATAAAGGATATGAAGATATTATTTAAAAAACATAATTTTATTGTATATAGTCTCTTTAAAAAGTGGCACACAGAAGATTAAACCTCAATTCACTAAAGTGTGTGTCTGAGTAGGACTTATCTACTACTTTGGCCCAAGTGAGGTGATTTCTGTCCATCTATCTTAACAAAGGGTAGATTTTAGAGAATTACTGGGATGGGTAGTAATGTTTCTTTTCAGCTCTGAGGTCTAATTTACCAGATATTTCAGATGAGTCTTTAGAAGTACCAAATTATGGTCAGTCAGGTTTCACCACTGAACCCCTTGAGTGTTTGCTTTTCGTGTACTGTCTGTGCTGTGGTAATACTGAAATGAAGCTGCTCTTCTGAGAACCCTTTCAGTGATGGTGGTTTTCCTGGGGCTTGACATATACTGCCCTAGCATTACTTACCATGTACGTTTGGCTGGCCTATTAACAAGGGTACCAATTTCCAAGGGCAGGACAAGTGAAATGTAGAGTTCCAAGAGAGTATTTCTTGTTTGGTTCCATTTCTGACCCTGCTGACTTGGGATGAATGAAGTTCTACAGGGCAAGATGGAGGGGAAGGCAGGTGGATTGATTGTCAGTGGCCATGTCACATGTGGAAAGGTAAAAATCTTTCCTCAAGTTAAATTGTCTATGAGAGAGGGATGTGGCCAGGCACTGTAATCAGTTCTTATGTAGTTGTGGCAGGTTACAAAGCAGTGGCCAGAGACAGATGTCACCATGTTAAGATATTTTCCTTTTCTACAGTGGTGGCAGCTAAGTTTCCTGAGCTCACTTTCACCAGGGAGTGTTGTCAGGAATCATATTTAATACCCAAATTAAAGGTGATTACTTCATGAAAGCCCATTGTTCCTTCTCCAAAGGGAAAGAGTGGGTGAGCTATATAGCTCTGTACTGAAGATTTGCAGTTAGTTTCTTTTCCTAAAGACCCACCTTCAACTTTAGATCAGAATTGTCAACTGAGAAGAGGGTATTTGGCTCTATGCTACAGAGCTCTTTCTTTGTTTGCTATCTTGTTTATTTTTTGATGCATTCAACATTATGAGTTTCTACAGTGTGCCAGCTCTAGAATTTGCTAATGATACAAAGCGAGTAAAACTGGACATAGTCCCTGGTTTTGTGGAATTTACAGTCCTGTGGAAGCTACACAATGAGGCAATCACACAAATAAATGAAAACTCATGTTTCTGACAATTTCTATGACAGGGTGTTATGAGAGTATAAAATTAGAGGAACTGTGCTAGTCTGAGAAGTCAGGAAAGGCTGTATGTCTGAAGGAGTGAGTAAATGAGATGGTGAGAAGGTGGAGAGAGGTAGGTAGAAGCCAGATAATTTAGGTTATATGAAGGATCCTCTTTATCTTAAGAGTAGTGGGAAATCAAGTATTTTGAGCAAGAAGGGTTGTATTTTGATCAACAATTTAGATGACAACACAAAAGGTATGTTTACCAGATTGAGAATGAAAGCAAGCTGAGGGGCAGAGCTAGTATGGTTGGTGGTCAAGTCACTCGTTAACAAGATTCTGATTTAACAAGTCAGACAGAGAAAGGGAAATATCATATGATATTGCTTATATGCAGAATCTAAAAAGAAATGTTACAGATGAACTTATTTACAAAACAGAAACAGACTCACAGACTTAGAACGTGAACTTATGGTTACCAGAGGAAGGGTTGGGAGAAGGGATAGTTAGGGGGTTTGGGATTAAGATGTACACACTGCTATACTTAAAATGGATAACCAACAAGGACCTACTGTATAGCACAGAGAACTCTGCTCAATATTATGTAACAACCTAAATGGGAAAAGAATTTGAAAAAGAATAGATACATGTATATGTATAACTGAATGACTTTGCTATACACCTGAAACTATTGTTAGTCAACTCTACCCCAATATAAAAGAAAAAGTTAAAGAAAAAGGATTCCCTGATTCTGGAAGGGTGACAGAGGGATGAATTCCAGCACCACTGAGTATGATCCTTTAGTTAGTGGAGTCTCTCTCATATGACATGACTGGTACTTGTGGCTAATCAGAAAAAGTTGGTTAAAGTGGAATATCATTTTAAAAGGATATATAAATATGTACTTTGGACATACTACTTTTCACTTAAAATATATAAATATATATTCACTTCGTGTAGGCACAAGACTCTTTGAGAGTAAGTTCTTAAATAATGGTTTGTTTTGCATAAACCACACTTGTAATGCATCATCTAAAATTAAGTTTCCAATTCTTTAAAGTGGAGTGAGAACCAGACACATTTGAAGTGATCTGGATACAGAATCCTTTTAGATTTTCACAATTCTTTCCCCTAGCCTTTTATAGTTGTTTCACCCACACCTAATTTTTCAGCAGTTCTGTTTTCTTAAGTGTCTTGCCTTTATGTAGTTCTTTCAAAGCTTTTAACCTCATTTTTCTCTTTTCTTTCACATTTACATTTCAGTGGCTTATGTAATATATAGTTAAATTATATAAGAATAACGTATACAAAAGGCACACACAAGTAAGGCAATGAGTATCAGTGACTGGTGTGAAGCAGACAGCTGAACGGCGTGGGGACAGCAGTGTACGTGTGAACTGGTTATAGGCATCAGTGTGCAGTGCAGTGTTTTACAACCGGAAGGGGAGTACCAGTTAGTGTTGGGAGTTGTCTAAGTGGAAGTCGCAAGAGAGTTTCTGCCATACTTTTTTTTAAAGCAGTAGTTTGAGTACAGTAGTTTATGCTACAAGGTTGGATTGAACACAAAGTGTGGCATGGCTGGTTAAGCAGAGTGTACAATGTATAGAGTTGTAAGCAGCATTAATAAAAGTTTTAGTGACAGAAAACAGTGATCTCACAGTGGTGGAGCATTTGGATCCCAATGGGAGCAGCGTGTCCTGGATAAGCGCTCTACTGAAGGAATTAATCCAGAGGCCTTCTAGTTCTTAACCCTTTTTTCCAGAATAATGCATGTAAACATAGACAGATTTTCCTTGCTTTTAATTATATGGCATTGTAAATTGACTGCTTTTATAGACAGACTGTAAAAATACTTTTTTAACAAATTGATCTCATCATTTTCATGCCAAGATAAAGGCTACTTCCTAAAAATTTTTTAATGAATCCAGACTTTACAAATAAAGTGAAAAAAATCAGTTTAATTATGCTCAAAATAAGTTTAAGCAAGAAGGCTGCTTTTTGTTTAGCTTGAAAAAGTAGTTGCTATCGTGCAGTGGCTTATCATGTGACAGCATGAATGTCATCTTGTTTTGAAACCATCAGTCCATTTTCATTTTTCTGTTATGACAACACATGCTTAAAAACCTGATTCATAATGATCATTGTGGCCAATGGAATACGAGTCACACCTGTGGAAAAGCAAACTGAGACCTAGTCCAAGGAACTAGACATTTCCCCTTGACACTGTGTTTAGTTCATTTTACATGATTTCCTTTATCATCAAGCCATTGAGACCATTGGCAACATTGTACTGTGTCAGATAGACTAGGATTCTAAATCCACATTTCAGTTTAAACAGAAATGACCTTTGTAAGGTATCCGTAGTTTGCCCCCCAACCTATGGAATTCTTCCTCCAGCTTTGGAAAAGCTTACATGGTTGTCTGGATCCAGTCCTCTCTTTGAAACGGCTGCTATAACCTGCGGCTGTAAGAGCACACAGGTTATCGGTAACATCCAGAACAGTGTCTGCTGGGCCTTGAATTGAAAGATTTACCTCATTCGTATGGTCGTAGGTGTCTGTCAAGTTAAGTCAGGAATTAATCCTTCTTGTCATTTATTTTTAGACTTTATTTTCCCTCAATCTAATAAGTAGAACTTCTACCTCAAGTCCCATCAAGCGCTGCTAGCCTCGTCCTCTGGGAAACCAGTGAACTCCATGCCCTCTTCTGCTCACATTTCTTGACAGAGTATCTTGGAAAGGCCCTGGCTCTGGAGAAATTGATAAGATCAGAGCAGTACACAAAGCTTCTGTGAAGATTGCTGGGAGTGCGTCTGAAGCCATTGCATGCTGATGCTGAAATTAGAGTTATGCTGAAGCCTGAAGCTTAGTCTCTTTACCTAAGCAGCAAATCCCAGCTGTGTTGCTAAACATCCATTTTAGGGGCTCCATCTGAGCAGGAAGTACTATTGTTTACCTTTTTCGGCCAAAAGAGTTTCCACCATTGGTAGCTTTTGTAGTTTCCAAAAGATGCTTTCAAAATAGGAATTCTTTGACAACATCAGCACACAGTGAACGAAAGCCAGGAGTTGGCTTCACAACAAGGTAGTCATTCATCTCATTACAGACCAAAAGGAAATAATATTGCCACCAAGTTCAGTTGCAGTGGCCCCTCTTAAAATATTGGAAAACACGTAGGTGGTTCTGGACTGGATGGCACTCTTCAACAGAAGGACTCCTTCACTTTCTCCCTCTGGACTAATCTGCAAACCAGCTCAATCAGAGAAAGGTGGCTTCTTCAGGGTCTCTCCAGCAGTGATGTGTTTTCTTCCCCTTTTGCAATGTGATAAGCAGCCTTATGGGTGCTTCAAAAAACGCTCTTTGGAGGCCAACTCTGTTCATTAAGCAGCCTACTTGTAAGTAAGATCCTGTTTATCTGAAATATCTGTTGCTTGGAACATTGTGAGGCACTCCTTGAAGTTTATTGTCGTAAGCAACTGTTGGCATGTACCATGTGATAGAAGTACCATAGCTTTAGTTAATCATGGAAATTATAAAAGTAAAATCAAAAGATTTGTTAGCTTCATCATACTTTTTCCCCCAACATTTTACTGATAGATAAAAATAATGGTAAAGGCAGGCTATGTAGTCTTTAGCTCATATTATTGGAAAACTTCTGGATATCACTACATGGCAGGAGGATGACTGTTTATTATTTGACCGTACAGTGTATAACGTGACATTAAGGATGATTTTATATTATTTGCCCACATACATTAGCGTCCTTTGCTGCCTCACATTTATTTGGAGTGATATAGGACGTTTTGAAGGTACTAGGAAAGAAATCAAAGAAAAAGTATTTACAAACTCACGGAACACATATAGGGCACCTCCTAGTGGTACAAAGTCTTAAAGTCATTTACTTTTAGATTGGTTTAGGGAATAAGAACCTTTTGCTTGGATGAGATGGCATAATAGTATTTTAAAATATTTTTAAAATGATCTTAGAAAAGAAGAGTAATATTATTTTTTGTAAGTCCAGAAGGTCTAGAAGAGCTAACGGATGAACATTGTAGAAAGGCCTGTTTCCACTCAAGGTAAGGCAAAATTTTTGAATATTTAGATCGCCCCATCAATAAAATGGGCGACTTTATGAAACCTCCTCTACTTGGAAGTAGTCGTACTGTGTCTATTGCACCATGAGAACACCTAACCTGTATTGTGACTTCTTTTTAATGTCTGGTTCCTAATTTCTTTGCCTATGAGGTCATTCACTTTAGGAAGGCACCTAGCTGGAGTACTACTCAGAGTGTGGGCTCAGGAGTCAGGCCACATGGGCAAGTGTGACCTTGGGCAAGGGACCCAGCTCCTTTACGCTCCAGTTCTTTCATCTGTAAAGTGGAGGTCATCCTCCTCACCTCCTCGTAGGGATGTGAGAAGAATCAGATGAAGTAATCCAACTCTAAAGTGCCTGACCAGTACTCAGCTGTTAGATGCTAACACCCTGTGGTCCATCTGCCACACTGGTCAGCACCTGGACTGAAAGACACACGTGAGCACTGGGAAGAAGCTCATAGCCATCCTTCCGTGATGTTGTGGAAGGATTTTCTTTGTTGGAGAAGATAGATGGATAACATAATTTCTAAGGACCACAGCACCCTGGAGATAGGAATCTCAGAACAGGAATCTAGAGCAGGTGCCGTGTGCGTAGGGGACACAAAAGCCCCGTACTTATAGAGGACTTGAATTTCTTCTGGGTTTATATAGTGCCTTACTCCATGGAAGGTATAGTACTCTTCTTTAGAATATTCTCTAGCTTCATTTCACTGCTTTTGAATAGATTCACTTTTTTCATCTGTATACTTTAGGTTAATTTGTTAGGTTCTAAAAGTTGTCATTTTCTTTTTTGGTTCACTTCTGCCTTATTAAACTCTCAATCTCTAATTGTTTTATTTACAACGAGATAAGACACAAACCTTTTATGAACTTTTTCTGTATCCCAGAATGTGTTCAGCTTGTTTATGGTGTTGGTTTTATTAAAATCCAGAACATCCGATTTCTAGTACTGAGGAAGAATCTCTCTTACGTAAAGAAAAACTTCATTCATGGTTAAGCGTGTGGTCCCTGGAATCACACTGCTTTCATCTGAATCAGCTCTGCCACTCTTTACCCGAGTCTTCTGGCCACTTCCTTAAGTATTCTGAATCTGTTTCCTCATCTGCAGAATGGAATTACTGAAAGTACCAACTTCACTGGCTGTTCTGAGGAGCGAGGGAATCACTGTGTGGAATATATTTAGCACGGAGACTGCATCGCCAAGTCCTTGAGGAACGTTGTTTCTCTCCCTCCTCAGGAGCACCACCGCCGTTCTTTGTCCGTTGTGCATCTTGGGTCGGCACTCATGTACTTCCTGAAGTACTAAACCAAATAACAGCCAAGACACAAGAGCCCTTCCCTTAGAGCTCTCTTGGTCTAGTGGCTGGATTAGAATAGGATTTTGTGCTAAATACTGTCGAGGTGTGGGCAGGGTCTACGGAAGCACCAGTCTGGGTCAGCACTCAGACCAACTCCAGAATGGTCTGATGAATGCACTTAACTTCAAAAGTGGGACTGGGCTCCACCATCCCAGGAGGCGTTGGCATTTTGAGGAGAGAAGAGCCTCTATGCCTCATAGGGATGAATTGGGGGCCCAGCCCTCCCCTCTCAGCGTTGTTGCCTGCCTTCCCCTTCCTCCTTCAGCCCACCTCTTCGTGCCCTCTCCCCACTTCCCTAGGGAAATAAACGCGGATACCTGCTCTGGGCACAGTATCCATATGGCCCCGATGCCTCACCTAGGGGGTGGCAGTACACACAGGATTTGCCCAACTGAGCCCTCACTTAGGGAGAATGTGGCGAGGTTGACCCACTAACCTGTGAATTACTGCCCAGAGGTGTAAAGGGGCTTCTGTTGGTACTGCTTGCAACTTAGGGTCTTTTAATGTCTTTCACATCTGAAGATCTCTTTTGTTTATATAATGTCAGCTTATGTTGCTTTAGACTTTTTAGATAAGTATAGAGGAGTACTTGAGGTACTTAATTTATACATGTGTATGAGATTTTTTGTTTTTTGAGATTCTTAAGAACTATTTTCATTTGTTTACAACAGCAGCAAAACCTAGAGGTCCGAAATGTCCTAATTGCTCCAGAATTGGATTGTGGTTAATTGACCATAATAGCGGCTATTTTCCTACAGCTAAAGATACGGAGGAGAGAATAACAGTAAAAGAGTGAACGCATAACTTTGTCATCAGTGATTAGATACGTAAATATTGAGGCCTAGACCTAGAAATATGTCTGACATAAAATTGAAGAAATATCTCAAAGAACTATTGGAAACAGCACTAAGGATACGTTTTCATTCAAAGAGTGTTCTTTCGGGGCTTCCCCGGTGGCGCAGTGGTTGGGAGTCTGCCTGCCGATGCAGGGGACACGGGTTCGGGCCCTGGTCTGGGAGGATTCCCACATGCCGCGGAGCGACTGGGCCTGTGAGCCACAATTGCTGAGCCTGCGCGTCTGGAGCCTGTGCTCCGCAACGGAAGAGGTCGCGATAGTGAGAGGCCCGCGCACCGCGATGAAGAGTGGCCCCCACTTGCTACAACTAGAGAAAGCCCTCGCACAGAAACGAAGACCCAACACAACCATAAATAAATTTAAAAATCAAAGAGTGTTCTTCTGTGCGTTGTAACTTTCAACTTGCACTAAATGACCACTCTGCCTGTGTAGCCTTTTAACTCTTTCTTTTTTCTTTTCCTTTTCAGCTTATGGAAAAGTGTTTCTAGTTCGTAAAATAAGTGGTCATGACGCTGGAAAGCTGTATGCCATGAAAGTTTTGAAAAAGGCAACAATAGTTCAAAAGGCCAAAACCACCGAGCACACGAGGACAGAACGGCAGGTCCTAGAGCACATCAGGCAGTCGCCGTTTTTGGTGACCTTGCACTACGCTTTCCAGACGGAAACCAAGCTTCATCTCATTTTAGGTAAGTGTCAGTTGTCATCAGACTTTTGACGTTTTACGAAAACTTGGGTCTCGTGCCGTAATGCGCTCAAAAGGAAGCATACTTCAGACTTAGAAGCAATGAAACCTTTTGCCTTTCATTCCTCTCTCACTGGTGCCATTTCCTTGAACATCATGAATTGCTCTGGATTTGGGACCTCCCATCCTGAAGGAATTTGTATACTTCTCTTCCACACTCCTTTATTCATCTTAAAACACTTGAGTCATTTGGGTGGCTGCTTCCCTGGGTGGTGTCTTCCATTCAGATGTGCTGAGCTGAGCGGGAAAGTGGGCCACAATTCTTAGGAACGTACAAGTTTGGGCCAACAAGGGATATTTATGGAAATCAGTAATAAGGAAAAAAAAAAAAAGAAAAGATTTCCGTTTTTAGAGATGCTTTGTTTTTCTGGTGATAAACCTGCTTTTCATGGAGATACCCACTAATCAGTCAACCCTTTGCTCACTCCCGTTTCTACCCACAAACACTTTCTGAATCCTTTCCTTTCCCAGAGTTGGACCATTGTATATGGACTTTGGAAATGTCCTCTGTGCATATTGCCAGATTTCTTTGCAGAAAAGTTGTACCATTTTCTCTTCCTACATGGCAGTACTTAGAGTATTATACTCTTCCATCATAGACTATTTCTTCTGTTATGGTTTTCGTCCCATTCTTTTGAGAATTTGCACTTATGTATTATAATCCCGTTATTGATCTCTTCTGTGGATTAGATGGGGTAGAATTTCACAGAGTCCTCTGTAAGCATTAGCCATTTCTTGAGTGCCTTCAGTGTGCCAGCACCACACTAGGTGTGACCCACAGTATCACTGACCCCTACAACACTGCTAGAGTCCTCTCATTAGAGACGTTGAAGGTTCTGGAAGGTGCATTTCCTGCAGTCACGTATCTTGTATAAGCCTGAGAATAAAGACTGGAACTCAGATCTGACTCATTTCAAAGTCTGCCCAACAGTGCTCCTGTTTTCTTTGATTACTGGTGGTATTTGGCAACTTTATCGAATGCTCTCATTTTGAAAATTATACTTTTATTAGTGATGCCTAAACTTGCATTCACTTTTTGAGTCATGAAGTTACACTTCAGGCCTATCTTGCAGTGCTTACCGTCAACTAACCATCCCAAATCTTTCATACACATAAGCCACAGTCTCTCCCGTCCTGTCAGAGTCTCCACTAATGTTATCATCTGCCTCTTGTTTCAGGCCTTCATTCTGCCCCCGTGTGTATGTGCTCAGCTATGTTATTTACTGATTTTTAAATATAATTCCTTCTGTATTTTTACCCAGTAGGTTGTAGGGGACATAAGATCATAGTAGCCAGAAGTAGTAAGAACCCAAACTCCTGGCCTCTGCTTCACCACACCACAGCTTCTCTCTCTTCTCTCTTCTTTCTGTTTTCTGACCATAACTAGACTCAATCTTTTCAAAATTGTTTATTGTAGTAGTATAGTTTATAAATAATATTGGGTTGGCCAAAAGGTTCAGTGAATACGTTGTTCATTAAAGTTCTTGGTGAAAATAAAAAAATGTGTCTTTCATTTTTACTTAAAAACTGAAGGAACCTTTTGGCCAGCCTGATATTTTTAGCTTAAAAGTAGATGAGTGAAATATGTTGGATCTGATTAAAAGACAAGTAGTCCTTGATAATGTTGCTTTTTTTGTTGTTGGCTCTTCATTACTTTTGCTCTTTGTCAGTGGCCCACAAATAAATAAATACAAACCAAGATAAGAAAACCCATCTCGTGCCAGCTCACGAGTAGAATGTAGACAGTGAACTCGTTCCGTTGTCTGGCAGTGCATTTAGGAAGCATGCCTTCTACCTCCTCTCCACGTGGATGTTTACTGTCATTCTCTTTGTGCATGTCTGTAGTTGTTATTTGACTTTTTTGGGGGGGGGGGCCATACCGCATGGCATGTGGAATCTTAGTTCCCCGACCAGGGATTGAACCCGTGCTCCCTGCCGTGGAAGCGCGGAGTCTTAACCACCACAGGACCGCCAGGGAAGTCCCTATTTGACTTTAAAGACAAAACTTTTCAGAAATCTTGAACAGGACATTATTATAAACTGTTTTTATTGTTCCATTATTTGTTTGCAGTGCTTAGAACTCATGCTAGGTCAGTTCTCCAAGTACTGTCTCAGTCTGCTAGGGCCACCATAACAAAATATCACAGACTGGGTGGCTTAAACAACAGAAATTTCTTTTTTCTCAGTTCTGGCACCTGAAAGTCCAAAATCAAGGTGCCAGCAGGGTTGGTTTCCTCTGAGGGCCATAAGGAAAAGGTCGGTCCCAGGCCTCTCTCCTCTGCTTGCAGAGGACCCCCCACTTGCTGCCTTTTCACATGGTCTTCCCTTTTTACATTCACACCCCTGGTGTCCCTTTTTGTGTTCAAATTTTCTCTTCTTGTAAGGACAGGAATCAGATTGGATTAGAGCCTCCCCTAATGGCCTCATTTTAATAACTATCTCTTCAAAGGCCTTGACTCCAAATACAGTTACAATCTGAGGTGTTGGGGGTTAAGATTTCAATATATGAATTTGGGGGAGACAGTTTCAGCCCATAAATGTCTTTAAAGGCTTATTGATTAACTTTATCTAGTTTTGGGGTACTGTCAGAGGTTAATAGCAAGAATTTACAAGTCAAGCTTTTCAGGGATCCAGCTGACCTTCTGCTCTGATGAATAAGTAAACACTACAGACCTTTTTAAAAAGATAATATTTTTAACAACTGCCTTATTACTACAAAAGCATATAGATGCATATAGAAGCTATAGGAAAACAAAAATAAGAAGAGAAAACATATATTTTCACTACCCAGAGTTTACCTCATTATACATATATTTCTCTGTTATTACCTAGTAGATCCTTCTAGATCTTTTTGTCTGTGTGTCTGCATGCATGTATGTTTTATCAAAGTGAAATTGTCCTGTACATAGGATTTGTAACCCACTTTTTTTTTGAATTTTATTTTATTTATTTTTTTATACAGCAGGTCCTTATTAGTCATCAATTTTATACACATCAGTGTATACATGTCAATCCCAATCGCCCAATTCATCACACCACCACCTGCACCCCCCGCCACTTTCCCCCCTTGGTGTCCATAAATTTGTTCTCTACATCTGTGTCTCTATTTCTGCCCTGCAAACTGGTTCATCTGCACCATTTTTCTAGGTTCCACATATATGTGTTAATATACGATATTTGTTTTTCTATTTCTGACTTACTTCACTCTGTATGACAGTCTCTAGATTCATCCACATCTCTACAAATGACCCAATATCGTTCCTTTTTATGGCTGAGTAATATTCCATTGTATATATGTACCACATCTTCTTTATCCATTCGTCTGTTGATGCACATTTAGGTTGCTTCCGTGACCTGGCTATTGTAGAGAGTGCTGCAATGAACATTGGGGTGCATGTGTCTTTCTGAATCATGGTTTTCTCTGGGTATATGCCCAGTAGTGGGATTGCTGGGTTGTATGGTATTTCTATTTTTAGTTTTTTAAGGAACGTTCATACTGTTCTCCGTAGTGGCTGTACCAATTTACATTCCCACCAACAGTGCAACAGTGTTCCCTTTTCTCCACACCCTCTCCAGCATTTGTTGTTTGTAGATTTTCTGATGATGCCCATTCTAACTGGTGTGAGGTGATACCTCATTGTAGTTTTGATTTGCATTTCTCTAATAATTAGTGATGTTGAGCAGCTTTTCATGTGCTTCTTGGCCATCTGTATGTCCTCTTTGGAGACATGTCTATTTAGGTCTTCTGCCCATTTTTTGATTGGGTTGTTTGTTTTATTAATATTGAGCTGCATGAGCTGTTTATATATTTTAGAGATTAATCCTCTGTCCGTTGATTCATTTGCAAATATTTTTTCCCATTCTGAGAGTTGTCTTTTCGTCTTGTTTGTAGTTTCCTTTGCTTTGCAAAAGCTTTTAAGTTTCATTAGATCCCATTTGTTTATTTTTGTTTTTATTTCCATTACTCTAGGAAGTGGATCAAAAAAGGTCTTGCTGTGATTTATGTCAAAGATTTATGTTTTCCTCTGAGAGTTTTATAGTGTCTGGTTTTACATTTAGGTCTCTAATCCATTTTGAGTTTATTTTTGTGCATGGTGTTAGGGAGTGTTCTAATTTCATTCTTTTACATGTAGCTCTCCAGTTTTCCCAGCACCACTTATTGAAGAGGCTGTCTTTTCTCCATTGTATATCCTTGCCTCCTTTATCATAGATTAGTTGACCATAGGTGTGTGGGTTTATCTCTGGGCTTTCTATCCTGTTCCATTGATCTATATTTCTGTTTTTGTGCCAGTACCATATTGTCTTGATTACTGTAGCTTTGTAGTATAGTCTGAAGCCAGGGAGTCTGATTCCTCCAGCTCCCTTTTTTTCCCTCAAGACTGCTTTGGCTATTCTGGGTCTTTTGTGTCTCCATACAAATTTTAAGATTTTTTGTTCTAGTTCTGTAAAAAATGCCATTGGTAATTTGATAGGGATTGCATTGAATCTGTACATTGCTTTGGATAGTATAGTCATTTTCACAGTATTGATTCTTCCAATCCAAGAACATGGTATATCTCTCCATCTGTTTTTATCATCTTTAATTTTTTTCAACAGTGTCATAGTTTTCTGCATACAGGTCTTTTGTCTCCCTAGGTAGGTTTATTCCTAGGTATTTTATTTTTTGTTGCAGTGGTAAATGGGAGTGTTTCCTTAATTTCTCTTTCAGATTTTTCATCATTAGTGTATAGGAATGCAAGAGATTTCTGTGCATTAAGTTTGTATCCTGCAACTTTACCAAATTCATTGATTAGCTCTAGTAGTTTTCTGGTGACATCTTTAGTATTCTCTATGTATAGTATCATGTCATCTGCAAACAGTGACAGTTTTACTTCTTCGTTTCCAATTTGTATTCCTTTCATTTCTTTTTCTTCTCTGATTGCCATGGCTAGGAATTCCAAAACTATGTTGAATAATAGTGGCAAGAGTGGACATCCTTGTCTTGTTCCCGATCTTAGAGGAAATGCTTTCAGTTTTTCACCATTGAGAATGATGTTTGCTGTGGGTTTATGGCCTTTATTATGTTGAGGTAGTTTCCCTCTATGCCCACTTTCTGGTGAGTTTTTATCATAAATGGGTGTTGAATTTTGTCAAAAGCTTTTTATGCATCTTTTTCTGCTTCTAAAACCAGATGATCATATGGTTTTTATTCTTCAGATTGTTAATATGGTGTATCACATTGATTGATTTACGTATATTGAAGAATCCTTACATCCCTGGGATAAATCCCACTTGATCATAGTGTATCATCCTTTTAATGTGTTGTTGGCTTCTGTTTGCTAGTATTTTGTTGAGGATTTTTGCATCTATATTCATCAGTGTTATTGGTCTGTAATTTTCTTTTTTTTGTAGTATCTTTGTCTGGTTTTGGTATCAGGGTCATGGTGACCTCATAGAATGAGTATGGGAGTGTTCTTCTGCAATTTTCTGGAAGAGTTTGAGAAGGATGGGTGTTAGCTCTTCTCTGAATGTTTGATAGAATTCACCTGTGAAGCCATCTGGTCCTGGACTTTTGTTTGTTGGAAGATTTTTAATCACAGTTTCAATTTCATTACTTGTGATTGGTCTGTTCATATTTTCTATTTCTTCCTGGTTCAGTATTGGAAGGTTATACCTTTCTAAGAATTTGTCTGTTTCTCCCAGGTTGTGCATTTTATTGGCATAGAGTTTCTTATAGTAGTCTCTTAGGATGCTTTGTATTTCTGCGTTGCCTGTTGTAACTTCTCCTTTTTCATTACTAATTTTATTGATTTGAGTCCTCTCCCTCTTTTTCTTGATGAGTCTGGCTAATGGTTTATCAATTTTGTTTATGTTCTCAAAGAACCAGCTTTTAGGTTTATTGATCTTTGCTATTGATTTCTTTGTTTCTATTTCATTTATTTCTGCTCTGATCTTTATGATTTCTTTCCTTCTGCTAACTTTGGGTTTTGTTTGCTCTTCTTTCTCTAGTTCCTTTAGGTGTAAGGTTAGAGCATTTATTTGAGATTTTTCTTGTTTCTTGCGGTAGGCTTGTATAGCTGTAAACTTCCCTCTTTGAACTGCTTTTGCTGCATCCCATAGGTTTTGGATCATCGTGTTTTCCTTGTCATTTGTCTCTAGGCATTTTTTGATTTCTTCTTTGATTTCTTCAGTGATCTCTTGGTTGTTTAGTAACATATTGTTTAGCCTCCATGTGTTTGTGTTTTTTACGTTTCTTTCCCTGTAATTGATTTCTAATCTCATGGCATGGTGGTCAGAAAAGATGCTTGATATGATTTCAATTTTCTTAAATTTACTGAGGCTTAATTTGTGACCCAAGATGTGATCTATCCTGGAGAATGTTCCATGTGCACTTGAGAAGAAAGTGTAATCTGCTGGTTTTGGATGGAATGTCCTATAAATATCATTTAAATCTATCTGGGCTATTGTGTCATTTAAAGCTTGTGTTTCCTTGTTAATTTTCTGTCTGGATGATCTGTCCATTGGTGTAAGTGAGGTGTTAAGACCCCCCACTATTACTGTGTTATTGTCGCTTTCCTCTTTTATAACTGTTGGCAGTTGCCTTATGTATTGAGGTGCTCCTATGTTGGGTGCACATATATTTATAATTATTATATCTTCTTCTTGGATTGATCCCTTGATCATTATGTAGTGTCCTTCCTTGTCTCTTATAACATTCTTTATTTTAAAGTCTATTTTATCTGATATAAGTATTACTACTCCAGCTTTCTTTTGATTTCCATTTGCATGGAATATCTTTTTCCATCCCCTCACTTTCAATCTGAATGTGTCCCTAGGCCTGAAGTGGGTCTTTTGTAGACAGCGTATATATGGGTCTTGTTTTTGAATCCATTCAGCAAGTCTGTGTCTTTTGGTTGGAGCATTTAATCCATTCACTTTTAAGGTAATTATGGATATGCATGCTCCTATTACCATTTTCTTAATTGTTTTAGGTTTGTTTTTGTAGGTCCTTTTCTTCTCTTGTGTTTCCCACTTAGAGAAGTTCCTTTAGCATTTGTTGTAGAGCTGGTTTGGTGGTGCTGAACTCTCTTAGCTTTTGCTTCTCTGTAAAGGTTTTGATTTCTCCATCGAATCTGAATGAGATCCTTGCCAGGTAGAGTAATCTTGGTTGTAGATTCTTCCCTTTCATCACTTTAAGTATATCATGCCACTCCCTTCTGGCTTGTAGAGTTTCTGCTGAGAAATCAGCTGTTAACCTTATGGGAGTTCCCTTGTATGTTGTCATTTTTCCCTTGCTGCTTTCAATAATGTTTCTTTGTCTTTAATTTTTGCCAATTTGATTACTGTGTTCTTGGCTTGTTTCTCCTTGCGTTTATCCTGTATGGGACTCTCTGCGCTTCCTGGACTTGGGTGGCTGTTTCCTTTCCCATGTTAGGGAAGTTTTTGACTATAATCTCTTCAGATATTTTCTCGGGTTCTTTCTCTCTCTCTTCTCCTTCTGGGACCCCTATAATGTGAATGTTGGTGTGTTTAATGTTGTCCCAGAGGTCTCTTAGGCTGTCTTCATCTCTTTTCATTCTTTTTTATTTATTCTGTTCCGCAGCAGTGAATTCCACCATTCTGTCTTGCAGGTCACTTATCTGTTCTTCTGCCTCAGTTATTCTGCTATTGATTCCTTCTAGTGTATTTTTCATTTCAGTTATTGTGTTGTTCGTCTCTGTTTGTTTGTTCTTTAATTCTTCTAGATCTTTGTTAAACATTTCTTGCATCTTCTGAATCTTTGCCTCCATTCTTCTTCCAAAGTCCTGATCATCTTCGCTATCATTATTCTGAATTCTTTTTCTGGAAGGTTGCCTATCTCCACTTCATTTAGTTGTTTTTCTGGGGTTTTTCTAGGGTTTTATCTTGTTCCTTCATGTGGTACATAGCCCTCTGCCTTTTCATCTTGTCTGTCTTTCTGTGAATGTGGTTTTTGTTCCACAGGCTGCAGGATTGTGGTTCTTCTTGCTTCTCTGTAAACAGCTTTTTTTGTTTGTGTTCTTTCAGTTAATGATGTCCACCTTTCCTGTTTAATAAATTTTCATTTCATTTAATATTCAGTGATACACATTTACTGCTGTATAATGAACCACTCTAAAATTTCGTTGCTTAAACAATGATTTATTTTCTCATGATTCTTTGGGTTGGCTGGGCAGATCTCTCATGGTTCTATGGATTGGCTGGCTTGCTCATGTGGCTATAAGCTGGAGAGCTGGCTGAGCTTGAGGGCTAATGTGGTTTCATTCTTGTGTCTGAATGTTGGTGCTGCTGTTGGTTGGGGCACCTCTTTTCTTCTTCACGTAGCCTCTCATCCTCCCAGTGCAGTAGTAGATCAGCTTCTTCATATCATGGCAGTCTCAGGGCAGCTCATGAAGACAGCCAGGAAGGCAAACATAGAGGCTGCAAGGCCTTATGAGACCAGGCTCTGGAACTTACATAGCTTCACTTCTTTCTTTCTTTCTTTTTTTTTTTTTGAGGCATGAATATGACAAATTTTGTATTTCAAAGTCTCAAATTTTGGGGCTTCCCTGGTGGCGCAGTGGTTGAGAGTCTGCCTGCCAATGCAGGGGACACGGGTTCGTGCCCCAGTCTGGGAAGATCCCACATGCCGTGGAGTGGCTGGGCCCGTGAGCCATGGCCGCTGAGCCTGCACGTCCGGAGCCTGTGCTCCACAATGGGAGAGGCCACAACAGTGAGAGGTCCACATACTGCAAAAAAAAAAAAAAAAAAAGTTTCAAATTTTGACCAGCATAGCGCCACTGACACAGGTGCCCTGATAGAACTTTATGATTTTGTCACCAGAAGTGGTTATGCCAAGGTATAATTAAGGCTAACTGATCAAAATCCAGGTACGCAATACCAGTAGAAACTACCAATTGTAGATACCCTAGGACTGGTTTTCTACGGAACCTCTGAATTATTTTTTAAGGCCACAGCATGTATGAGGACACTGGCCCACAGGCTTGCTTCTCACATGTAGAAACTGATTGACTAAGAGGTAGATGAGAGATTCCAGATTCCACTTAGCAGTGGAGAGGCAGGGCTCCAGCTGCTGTGTCAGAGGCCCCAAAGCAAGTCCACCTGAGCTGGAGCTCAGGTAAGGGGGCAACTTCCTGTCACCTCCTCCTCAAGGTGGAAGGGGAGGAGGGCTGCCACTGCTCTCCTGGTACCACCGATTCCTCTTCCCCAGCCAGGCAGGACCTCTCTCGTTCTCCATGCTGACCCACCTGCCTCCCAGGGTTAATCTCACAAGTCACTTGTCCCCACAGAGGGCTGGTTGTGGAACCTCCTCACATCAAGTCAGAACATGACTGCTGGGCTTCCCTGGTGGCACAGTGGTTGAGAGTCCGCCTGCCGATGCAGGGGACACGAGTTCATGCCCTGGTCCGGGAAGATCCCACATGCTGCGGAGCGGCTGGGCCCGTGAGCCATGGCCGCTGAGCCTGCACGTCCGGAGCCTGTGCTCCGCGATGGGAGAGGCCGCAACAGTGAGAAGCCCGCGTACAGCAAAAAAAAAAAAAAAAAAGAACATGACTGCTAACAATTCGCCACATACAGCTGAACTTCACAGTTGAGCCCATAGCCTCCAGCCATCTCCCCCACATCTGCTGAAAGGAGAGGAATTGGAGGTTTCCCTTTTGGTTTTCCTCCCTGGAAATCAGTTCATAGGAGATGCTAAGCAGTGAACATTATGAGTTTATCCACAGACAGATGTGTAACTGCACACACTAGATTAAGAGGAGAAAACACACACTGATTACCTTTCTAAACACAAGAACTGAAGGATTTGGCTCAATTATGCACAATGGCTTGTGTCTCTAAAAAAGGTTTATGAAAACTGAACTCATGTTCATGCATGAATTAAACCGACTTCATGAGCTCTATAGAGACACATTAACCTGTGCTGTTCCCCTGGAAGCTCGCGAGCCAGGGCTCAGCCTAACAGGTCCTGCCTAAAGCCCCTATGAGCCTTACTTCTAACACAAGACCAACCCAGATTTAGTGAGTAGGGAAAAAGACTTCACTTCTTTTCGCTTTTTTTTAAAGATTTTTTTAAAAAATGAATTTATTTATTTTTGGCTGCGTTGGGTCTTCGTTGCTGCACACAGGCTTTCTCTAGTTGCAGTGAGCAGGGGCCCCTCTTCATTGTGGTGCACTGGCTTCTCATTATGGTGGCTTCTCTTGTTGCAGAGCATGGGCTCTAGGCATGCGGGCTTCAGTAGTTGTGGTGCACAGGCTCAGTAGTTGTGGCGCGCAGGCTTCAGTAGTTGTGGTGCGTGGGTTCTAGGCATGCGGTCTTCAGTAGTTGTGGCACACAGACTCAGTAGTTGTGCCGTGTGGGCTCTAGAGCGCAGGCTCAGTAGTTGTGGCACACGGGCTTAGTTGCTCCGCAGCATGTGGGATCTTCCCAGACCAGGGCTCGAACCTGTGTCCCCTGCATTGGCAGGCGGATTCTTAACCACTGCACCACCAGGGAAGCCCCTAAGATTTTCTTAATTGAAATATAATGTATGTACAACATTATATTAGTTTCAGGTGAACAACGTAATGAATTGATACCTGTCTATATTGCAGAATGATCCCCACAGTAAGTCTCCTTAACGTCCATCACACACAGTTACAGAACTTTTTTGGTTGTGATGAGAACTTTGAAGGTTTACTCTCTTAGGGCCTCTCACATATGCAATCCAGTAGTATTAACTGTAGTCGCCATGCTGTACATTACATCCCGATAACTTATTTATTTTAGAGATAGAAGTTTATACCTTTTGGCTCCCTGCACCCATTTTGCCTATGCCCCCCCAACCCCTCACCTCTGTCAGCCACCAGTCTATTCTGTAGCTATGAGCTTGATTTGTTTGTTTCTTTGTTTTAGATTCCACATAAAGTGAGATCATATGGTATTTGTCTTTCTCTGTCTGACTTATCTCACTTAGCATAATGCCCTCAAGGTTCATTCATAGTGTCGTAAATAGCAAGATTTCATTCTTCTTTATGGCTGAATGATATTCCATTTTACATATATATAGAAATACACACATGCACACACACAGCATTTTCTTTATTCAGTCATTCACTCATTAATGGACACTTAGGTTGTTTCCATATTTTGCCTATTATAAATAATGCTGCAGTGAACCTGGGGATGCATATATTTTTTCAAGTTAGTATTTTTGTTTTCTTCAGATAAATAGCCAGGAGTGGAATTTCTGGATTATATGGTTGCTGTATTTTTAATTTTTTGAGGAAGCTCCATACTGTTTTCCATAGGGGCTGCACCAGTTTACATTCCCACCAACAGTGCCAAGGGTTCTCTTTTCTCCACACCCTCGATAGACTTCACTTCTTAATGAGGCGACTGCAAAGAATTTGTGGCCATCTACCACACAAGTTCTACCACACAATGAGTGACATTTCACTCATTGTCCCATAATATCCTTTACAGCTGATTTGTCCAAACCAGGAACACTCACTTGGTTGTTATGTCCTTGAAGTCTCTTAATCTGGAACATTCCCTTTTTTATATCCTTGGTTTATTGGTCTGAAAAAATATCTTGTAGTATCTTTAGGTTATTCCTCTGTTAAATTCCAGTATTTGGGAAATTAGAGCTAAAGTCTTTACAGATTGACATTAAATATTTTAGCTAGAACACACCATAGGTGATGTTGCATATTTCATATTATATCATATCAAGAGGAACCTATTAACTGGTTGTTAGTAATGCTAAGGCAATTACAGAGATGACAGTCTGATCCATTTATAATGGAGTTATGTTTTTTTCCTTAAAAGTGAAAATAATCTCTGTGATGTTGTGACACTTTATGGCTTTAACATTTAACACTTCATAATTCCTTGTTTAAATCAACTGTTTCACCATGAGTTGCAAAATGGTGATTTTTCTAAATCTGTCACTTCTTCTATATTTATTTGTTGTCATTCTTCTGAAGAGTATGGTTTTCTCTCATCCACTGTAATGTTTTGGTTTCCCTGAGATGCAGTTTCTAATGGAAAGGCAAGACGCAGTCCCTTTAATTGTCAGTATTCAAAGTTAGAAGTTAAAGAGCAAACTCAAATGGTGCTGTATTTCAGGGTCCCTGATGATCAGCTATCTTCAGTCATAACCAGAAGTAGCCTGCTCTAGGTATTGATACTATTCTGACCTTCCTTTTTTTCACTTAACAGTGTATCCTAGCATTTACTCTGTATCCGTTCATAAAGATCTTTCCCATTCTTTTTTATCCCTGCATCGTATTACATTCCATTCCATAGCATACTTAACCAGTTCTCTAGGACTGGATCCTTGGGTTGTTTCCAGTCTTTTATTTTGATGATTCAGGGTACAACTTGTACATGTTATTTCCCACTTGCCTAGGGAAAAACTGTAGGCTTGATTCCTGGAAGGAGATTGCTCGATGTATATTTTTGCCATCTGTAATTTTGCATATACTTTTTCATAGGGGTTGTACCATTTTACACTCCCACCACCATTGTATTAGAGTATCTGTTTCTCCACAGAGCATATTCTCAAGCTTCTGGATATTTGCCTGTCTCATAGATGAGGTGGTGTCTCAGTGTAGAGTTAATCTGCATTTTTTTAAGTGAGGTTGAACATCTTTTCATATGTTTAAGGGGGTCATTTGTCTTTTTCTGAGAATTGTCTGTTTGTACCCTTTGCCCATTTTTTCTTCTCAATTTTCTAGGAGCTCTTTGAGAGATTAAACATTTGTAATATACATAGTAAATATTTCTATTTTCCATTTGTCCTGACTTTATGATGTTTATACCATGTAAAATTTTTAAATTTATGTATAGTAGAATTTATTTTAAAACTATCTTTATGGCTTATGGATTTTAAGTCATAGTTAGAAAGATCTCCTCAACTCCTGTGGTTATAAAGGAGTTCACTGATATGTTTTTCAGTAATTGGATGGTTTTTTTTGCATGGAGAACATCTACATGGATGTTCACTCCTCCCAACACCATGGAGTAAAAAGTCCAAGTTTACACTGACTTGAGGTGCTGCCTTTTTCATATTTTAAATTCTCATATATGTTCAGGTCTGCTTACTGACTGACTGACAGACCTGTTTGTTTGGTTGAACCATATGCCATTACCATACTGTTTTAGTTTATCAAAGTTTTACAATATGTTTTAATACCCGGCCAGGCTAGACCCCTTTTATCTTTCATTTCTCTTATTTTTCAGAGCTTTTGGAGGCCCATCATGTTGGCTTATTTTCAACATGAACTTTAGAATCAAATTGCCTGGTTTTGGGGGGAGAAACTTGTTAGGGGTTTTTAGTGCAATTGTTTTACATTTTTTTAAAAATGTAGGGAGAATTGACATTTTTATGATTTGGGTTTTTCCTGTTTAAGAACATGGTATGTCTTCTCATATGTTGAACTCTTCCTCTGAGACCTTCAGGAGGTTTTTTATCATTTTCCTCCTACCCACATTTCTTAAGTTAGTCTTAGATATTCAATCATCTGTTGATGTTGTTAGTAGGGTCTTCTTTCCAACCATATCTTCTAGTGGAGAGCTGTTAATTTTTGTACATTCATTTATCTCTTGCTGTCTTACTGCATTTTCCTACCTTCCTGTGAGTGCTTGTGTCCTGCCCTGTTCTTTCTCACCCCGCTCACCGCGTGCTGTTTGGTGGGTATGGGTTTTCTTAGGCTCTAAGTTTTGCTGAAGGAGTAGGTTGTGGAGGTTTACAATCATTCTTGCTCTTCTTTAAGATGCTTCGGGAGCAGACTTGGAGATTCAGGTCTAGGCTGCCATCATGCTGCTACCAGGATTCGTGGCTCACTGGGGATTTCTTCACCAGGCTGCTCCTTTGGTATAAACTGCTTCCTTAACACAGGCTTCTCCACATAATAAGATCATTGTCGTGTTGGTATTACTTTGACAGATGCCTACCTTTGACATTTGTCACATACGGAACAAAGCATTTCTCTCAGCACTGAGTACGGATGATTGTTTCCCACAGTATTCTTTGTTTAGGTGTAATTGCCTTGCACCCATTTGTGTTGTTTCTGCTATTCTCTAGATCAGGGGTCAGCGGCAGTGGACTAGATTTTGTCTCTGGACTGTAATTTGTTGACCCCTGAAGTAAATTGATCTGTTATAAGTCACATCTATGTTTTTTTCTTTTAATTCTACATTATTAATATCTTTTTAGGCTTTGTTTTAATTTATATCTAATGGCATCATATAGATTTGATGGGTTTTCTCCTTTATATTGTTTTAGCCTTTCCAAATCTTATAACATGGAGACCATACCTCTTTTTATAACTTTTTCTGTACCTCTCTCTGCATGCTTACAGCAAGAAATATAAAAATATTTTCATCTATTCTCTCTCTCGCTCTTAAAATTCGTATTCATTTCAACTGTCAGTGGGAAGGAATGCTATGTAGAAAATAATCTATAAAAAACAATTTTTCTTTTGGTGTTCTCTGATGTCTGTTAGTAGTAATTTTGTCAAAACACCAGCTGATCTATGACTGTGTAAACTGTTAGATTAATCAGAATTCACAAGACACTAAAGAAGCAAATCACAAAGGTATTTATAAAGGTGATGCCAAGGAGCATTCTCAATAATGAATGCCACCCCTGCCTTGTAGATCATTCTGTCATCATGAGTCATCTTTCAACATGAGCTAAAAGGTATTTAAGACATTAAAGTTTCACTTTCGAGTATTAATTTCATCTCAAAAATTGCAGGGGTGAGGATACTTGCTGAGATGGTAACAGTTAGAATCGTCCATGATCCATTGCATTCTACAGCGTAGAGCAAAACAGACAGTGACTGAAGGAGCGTCCTCACTTTGAAGTAAATATGACTAATTCACAGCACTGATAAATAGATATGTCTTTGTCAGAACTTTGTAATGATTTTGATGCCCTGGAATGCATTCGCAAGAGGTGCCATTCGAATGTTGAGCTAAAACCAGAAGAAAAAGTGAGATGACTCTGGCATGACATTAAAAAGAAATTACCTTCAGGTATGTGTGGTCCATCACATTAAGACTGCACTTGAGACACCAGACAGGGAGCAATCAAGCACGATTTAGGTGGTCTGGAGGAGGAAGAGTAGGTGGAAGTGAGGACCAGAATGTGTGGGATTGATGTACATGAAGTGTCTCCAAAGGAACAGAAAATTTTGTAGGAAAAAAAAAATAAGACCAAGGAACAGGGCATGGTTGGAGATGGGTGGGTACTGAAAAATGGGGGAAATATGGGATAATGGCAGTTAGCTCTTTGGAAGCTGACACTGTAAGAAGAAATATGAAACAGAGAGGTTCTAAAGAGAATTTGAGATCAAAAGACTAGAGGACGAGAGGTCAGTCAGAACATTACTAGATAGAAGTAGGTGTTTGGAGAGTGAAAGTGGAACAGAGACTCTTTCTTTGAAAGTAGGAGATGTAGGTTTTAGCCCTTCTTTCTGTCAGTTAACTCGGCTACTTCCTCTCCTACCAGCAGATTTCCGTGAGATTGCATGAACAAGACATAGCCTAAAAAGCTGGCCAGATCCTTACATGGTTATCCTTTTGCATCCTCAGTGGAAAACAGAGCTATCAGGAGGTTTCTGTCGTTCTCAGTAATACTCGAAGGCTTATGGAACTCAGTATCTCCAGTGGATTTCAGTTTCTCCATCTGTGAATAGAAGCACATAAACTACAAACAGTAGAGAGGTTTCTGGGTTCAACATTAAGTCAAGTCAAATGTGTAGAGGTCTTGAGCAGCCGAAACTGTCCTCTACCAACTAACAATGTATGTTTCTTCTTGACAAAGTGAATTCTTTCCGTGTTCTTAATGCTCTAGTAGCATGGCTTCTTAACGGTGATGTTAATGGTGTGAATAGAAAAAATTGTTGCAAATACTTACAGGTGACTTTGAACACCTAAGTTTTTTTGTTTTGAAATGTAAATTAAAGAATATGTACTTTAAAAGTAATAATTTTGATTGAAAGCAGATGCTGTTTGCCCTAATGTTAATCCCATGAGGTACATTTTTTCTAGTCTTATTGAGATATAATTGACATGTAACATTATATTAGTTTAAGGTACCCAACATAATGATTTGATATATGTATGTATTGTGAAATGATCACTGCAATAAGTTAACATCCTTCACCTCACATAGTTACATTTTTTTTCTTGTGATGAGAACTTTTAAGATCTACTCTCTTAGCAGCTTTCATAATACAATATCATTAATGATAGCCCCATGAGATATTGTCAGAACTATATTAAAAGTTTTGTCTTAGGGAGTTGCTAGAATCCTGGAAATTTTGTGGAGATGTTCAGTTCAAGTTCTTAAAGTTAATTCATTGTTTAAGAAAATAAATTTACTAGTTCAAAGGCTACTTCTCTCTCCTCCAGTTTCCACCCATCTTCCTATACACACAGAGAGACAGAGAGACAGACACACACGCACACATATGCTATCCTATATCCAAGAAGAAATGTTATTGAGGGTGGGGCAACCTTACAACAACAAAACAGAATCTACTTGCTGTTGTTAAGTATCTGTGTCAATTAAGTGTCATTGACATGAGACATATGAAAAAAGTTTGACCTAAATTAATGTCATTCTAGTAAAATAGAGTAAAAGAACTTTTTTCAAAAGGGAACAAAAAAGAATCTGGCATTTTAACAGTGCAATTTTAAATTATTTTCTAAAGGACATATTAATGTGTCAGAGTACTAGAATAATTGCACATTGGTAGACGTCTTGAGCATTCTAACTTGTTACTTCTCTAGACATGAACTTCAGCCAAACTTTTGGTGAAGCCTTTTTCCCACAGTCCATGGGCCTAATACTGAGCCACTTAGAAGCACAGGAGTCTTGCAGAACTTGAAAGGAGAGGAATAAATGATGGCTCATCTAAGAGATAATATATGGCTTCAGATTCTTCAAGTTCATTGTGTAGTTTCTTGGAGGACTCTTGGGATATTGACCCTTTGATACAACAAGTGAACTGCATCAAGATATTGTCAGTTGTAGAACTCTTCATTCATGCTACAAATCCTTGCCTGTTTACTATGTGCCAGGTGCTTGGATAAGAGTAGCAAACAACCTAGACAAGATTCTTGTCCTCCGGGCCTTATAATCTAAAAGGGGAACAGACATTAAACAAATTAGTACACAATTAAGTAATAACCCTTGAAATAAGTAGCTGGAAGGAAATGCAGAGGTTACTAGTGAAAAGACCTAAGTCTATTCTGGGTTATTAGGGAAGACCGTCCAGAGAAGTGACATTTAAAGTGTAACTTAAGAGGAAAAATAGAAGTTAGAGGAGCAACAGGAGGGAATAGGGATGAACATTACAGACACAAGGCTTCACCCAGCGTCTGTGATAGCCTAAAGACAGGAAGATAAATGTGAATATAGTGTAGTAAAGGTGGGCCATGCAGGGCCTTTAGATTTGAGAGTCAAATGAACTTGGATTTAAATTCCAACTTCATCAATTAATAACTGTGTGATCTTGAGCAAGTCACTTGGTTACAAGCATGATCTACAAGTTACTAGTGTAACCATTAGCCTTTTCTGCATAATAAACTACCCCAAATTAAGTGGCTTTAACACAGCCACCGGGGGGAGACTCATTTTGGGCTGGACCCACAGGGATGATTCTTGTGCTGTGCTCTTCCTGAAATATTCTTTCTCTTGCTTTGCAAAGTGCAGCACTTTGCAAAGTGCTGAAAAGTCAAGAAACATGAGGACTGCAAAGTATCCATTTACTTTAGTAACATGAGGTTCTTTTAAACCTTAGACTATACTGGTGTTATGGGGGTGGAAGTGGAACAGCCCTGTGTTTAGGAGTGAATAGAGGCTGTGGTAGGCAGAATAACAGCCACCCAAGAATGCTGACATTCTCATCCTCAGGACTTGTGAGCATGTTGGCTTACATGACAAACAAATTAAGGGAATTAAGGTTGCAGATAGAATTAAAGTTGTTAGTCAGCTGGCCTTAAAATAGGGAGATCATCCTGGATTCCCTGGGGGGGCCCATAAAAGTGGAAGAGGAAGGCAGAAGAGGAGAGTCAGATGGAGATATGCCTACAGAAGAGGTTAGAGTGATGCAGTGTGGGAAGTGACTCAGCTGCCACTGCTGGCTTAGAAGATGGAGGAAGAGGCCATGAGCCAAGGAATGTGGGCAGCCTCTTGAAGCTGGAAAAGGCAGGAAACAGACTTTCCCCCAAAACTTCCAGAATCAGTGCAGCTCTGCTGACACCTTGATTTTAGCCCAGTGATACCCACACCAGACTTCTAATCTATGACATAAAATAATAAACTTGTCTTGTTTTAAGCCACCAAATCTGTAGTAATTTGTTACAGCAGCAGTAGGAAGTGAACGGAGAGTAAGTAAGGAGAGTCAGGTCAGACATGTAGAGCAGTCTTTAAAGAACTTTTGCCGTGAAAGGAAGAAGAGAAGAGAAGATGGGACATACGGGATTTAGGGAGGATGGTCGTGTTTTAAAGTGGGAGAGATTTTGTGACTTTGAAGTTTCACATTATTTGTGTGATTTCTATGTTATTTTTATGCTTCTTAGAAACACAACATCAGAGTGCTTCATCTGGCACTCCAACTACGGTCACATAAAAATCTTTAAAAGCAATTTATTTGCATTTGAATAAAAACCAGATATCTCTGCAATTTTAAAATATGAGGATTGCACTAAGATATCAGTTATTTAAGAAAATTTCTCTTTTGCTTAATACCAACTAAAACTAATTAGACCCTGTAGTACTTTGTAGAAATATATATTAAACATTTATAAGCTTCGAAATTATGCTTTCATTGAGAGAATAGGTAAGTCAGGACACCATAAATTTGAATTTTATTTTAAAATCATTATAATTAAACATGTCATTATTTTTCAGTTCTATAAATTGTAACTGATGTCTGCAAATAATAACAGTAGTCAATAGTCAGTTTTCAATAAATGCTTTCTGCATGTTTGGCCCAAGTTTAACTCTCAATAGCTCATTTAATCACCATGACAATCTTATGTGTGAGTTGGAATTATTTATATTCCTCTTTTATGGATATAGAGTATAAGCCATTCTACATATAAAGAAGATCATTTAGCAACTACAAATGAATTGAGATATAATCTTTTGCATATAGGAAGTTCCTTTTAGTTTAATCAAGGAACCGGTAGTCTATACAAGCATCATATGAGGTATTCCATTGTACGGACTGTAAATAAATCTCAGTATAATTTTAAGTTGATAAATGTCTTTTCGTAAGAGTCACATTGATGAAATGTGCCTCACAGCTCCTGAGAACATATCATATTTATTCACTTGTTTATTTATAATTATTGTCACAAAGGTGTACTATTGATGATCCCCTTCGCTTCTTCAGTTATGAACAGAATGAATCTTAAGACTTATTCCGAACGTTTCTAGGAGGGGAAGAGATCAGAATTTAAGAGAGATGTTCATCAGGAAATGTGTTCTTGCTATGTTATTACCCGTTTCCTTTTCCTTTTCCCCTTCTCTTTTGCTGCCCATTGGTCTATCTGAATTGCAGTTTTTAGCTATTATAATATTTAACGATTTCTTTCTACTTTTACTGTTAATAAACTTGAGATGAAAAACGTGCCCTAGTTCTCCTATATGGCTACAGCAGCCAGTAAGCAGAGTATTGCATATTTGTTCAATTCATGCGACTGATATTAGTGGGTGCTTTATATTTGTTAGTGTCAGACCCTGTGCCTGGCAGAGAGAAAATTGCTCTGGAACTTTCATATGCCTCATTGGTGCCAGATTTCAACTTTGCTTTCTGACAGCATACATTTCAATAAGCTTTTAGACTAAAAGGTAAAACATGTCGTTAGAGAAGTATGAATCTATCTGTGGACTACACTCTCTATAAAGCTTAACTTTGTGTCTCCTATTTTAGAAGCTTTGGAGGTTTTTTTAAAAAATGTCTTTAGGAATTTTAACATTATTCTTCCCCTGCTTAAACCTCATTCTTTCCCTTATCTTCCTCTTCTCACCCCTTCCGTTGTGCTCGGTGGATAACCCTGTGTGCACAAGCACCCTAAATCTTAACCGAGTGTGCCTTATTTATCTTAAGTGAAACCTCCTGTCCTTGGAGGATGGTACTTACGCAGCAGCCCTTTTACAGAGGGGCTGCTGGATAGGTCCCATCACTGCATCCTACTCTTAGGCTCAACAAAGTAATGGTAGTTAAACGTCATTTAAAAGTCATTTCCCACCAGAGCTTCATTTGTGAAGGCGCTTTTTTCCAACTCCCTAACCTCAATCCTGTACTTAACTGACTCCTGGGACACGTGCTTGCCTTTTCCAGTGACTTATTCAGGCCTAGCTTCCCTTTCCTCCAGTTTCCTTCCATCCCCTTCCACAATTTTAGCAGCCGTATTGATAACCATGCCAACACCATGCCAAGCCACCTTGACTTGTGATGTTTTAACCTTTACTTCACTGTAGCCATTCATAAGCCTAGCCACACATTGGGCCTTGTCACTAAAACCAGTCGCACGTCTAAGACCTCTAATCAGGTTTCTTCTTTGACTGTGATCTTCTCTTTTTCTCCTTCCTCACACTCCCTGGGCCTGTTCTTCAGTCCTCATTGACCCTGCCTTCCCTCGAGTCTTTCCTGCCCCTTTCCCTGCACCATCTTTGGGTTCCACGTGCCTCTTTACTGGCCTGGCATCTGCCTGGTCTGGCACACGAGAACCACTTGCCCTGTTAACCTTCCTCCTCGCCTGACATGGCAGTTGCTTTGATTACCCTCTAAACTTTTTTTCCAGTACCAGCTTTCTAAGCTTCCCTCATACGTCTCCAACATGTGTCAGCTGGGTCTGGCCTGAAATTCACGCTGATAGTCTCAACAGAATTTCACAGAGGTTAGCAGACATTTTACTCCCCTCTCCTGAGTGGCATGTGACTTGCTAACCTCTTACTACTTCTCAGCCCTGCAGCCGTAGCAACGTCGTCTTCCCTGTCTGAGGTGCCCACTGGTCCTACTGCCACTGAAAACCTATCAAGTCCGGCGGCTACAAACTCTCACAGTTTCTCCCCCTCTTCTTTATTCTGCACCTTCAAAATTTCTGTGTCCCATTTGAAATGCCTATCAAATCGGTAGAAATTAAAGATAATGAGAATATCAGGAGTTGGTGAGAATGTTGTTTTCTAAGGCATCCATTCACTCTTAGTGCGGAATATAAATGACCTTTTGGAGGAAGGTACCTGTACACATGGGCAGCAATTAATAAAATTAATATGTACGTATGTTGTGACTTAGGGTCAGAGTCTAAACAGCCATGATATCCGATGCATATGTGATCATAAACCAGATCCTTGGCTGGGGAAGAGTAGCTACAAAGAGCATTAGTGGGGCAAATGACAAACTTTGAATAGAGAGTATAGATTAGATAATAGTATTTTTATCATAAAGTTTCTGATATTGATAATTGTACTGTGGTTATATGAAAGGGCATTCTTTTTTTAGTATTTGCACACGGAAAGACATCAGAGCTTGATGTCTCCAACTTATTCTCAGTTGGCCCAGGGGAATTACACAGAGAATACTAAAGCCAATGAAGCAAAATATAAACAATTGGTGAATTTGCATACTGGTTATATGGGGATTACTTGTGCTGTTCTTGCAAATACTTTTTGTATGTTTGGAATTGTATCAAGATATTAAAAAAAAAACCAAAACCCATAGGAAGGCATTATGATCTAGGAAAAGCTTTTTAAATAGGGCCAAGATACAATGGACAATTTTCACCAGCCTTCCTTGACTAAGGATATAATTCCAAGTTTTATGCCACTATCCCTTATAATGTAAGCCTATGGAACAAGATTAGAGTATAATTTTTCCAAAACGGTGTTATCCAAGTTTGTAGCTTTGTCTGAAGTCATTATAGTAAATAATGAGAAAGATGTAAAGATTACATTTATTGTCCTGTATGTATTATTTCTCACAACTGAACATATGATGAGATTTGGACTGCAGGCAATTTGAGGTTCTACTCTCTGACAAGAACCTAGAATGTAGCTCTTTGTGGTCAAATTCAGAGCCATCTGCTTTAACAGGCAGGTGGGTTAAGATGAGAACTGCAGGGCAAGGCCAAGTACTTTTTTGGAGAAAACAGCCCTGGGCCCTCTCCTACAAGATATAAATTGACTTTCTTAAGTTCTGTGTCAGAAATATGTCAGCAATAATCTTAGGTTGGCACATTCTCAAAAAAGATGGAGACACGGGCTTCCCTGGTGGCGCACTGGTTGAGAGTCCGCCTGCCGATGCAGGGGACACGGGTTCGTGCCCCGGTCCGGGAAGATCCCACATGCCGCGGAGCGGCTGGGCCCGTGAGCCATGGCCGCTGAGCCTGCGCGTCCAGAGCCTGTGCTCCGCAACGGGAGAGGCCACAGCAGTGAGAGGCCCGCGTACCAAAAAAAAAGATGGAGACTCATTCTCTACTGTGAACATTAAAAAGAAATCATAGTACAGCCCCCTAGGAATGTCTCCTTCTGAGTACTGTGACATTCTGATGAGCCCTCCAAAACTTGATTAAGAAAAGCATGTAAAATAGATCAACTTTATGACCAAATATATAGAATTATTGGCTCTAAGCCTTTCAGATATTTGAAGGACAGGATAGTCAATTTTAAGACAGTTTTTCTGACAGTAATTAGCAATACCAGTTGCTCAGTGGGGCTGCTTCTGATAAATGATAGTAAAAACCATACCAGGAGGGGAAAAAGGGCAGCCTATATAGCATTTAAAAAATCACTGTTTTAGAGTCAGACTGCCCATGTTCATAATCCTTCTTCTCTCACTTAACAGATATGCAACTCTGGATAATTTTTTTAACCTCTCTGGGTTTCACTATTTTCTAGAGATTACCTGTTTTCTCTGGGGATTACACTATTATTTTAATAGCACCAACTTCGTAGCATTGTTTATGAGGATCAAATTTGTTATCATATCCAAATAGAACAGGCACATAGAAAGTGCCCAATATCTCTAGTTGTTATTTCTTTGTCTAGTCTTAAAAGCAGTGAGCTGTGATGAGATACAGATTTTAAAGGAAGGCAGCCAAAACCCTGTTTTACATCGCTTAGTTCTTATCTGCCAGGAGCCCTTTCCCACTTACCGTGACTAACCTGGGTTACTAAGATGCTGCTTCTACACAAACGGCAGTAGCCAGGAGTGTAAACTGAGCCAACACCACTTAGTCCATTTTCGTTGTTTGTCCACAGAGGCAAAAAGCTTCAGGAATATCAATAAACACTGGATACTCTCATGCTATTTCTTATCATGAAGAGAATAAAAACCGTTGGCATTGGCTTTAAAAAAAAAAACCCTCATGCTTGCAGTTTGTTGAGAAAGAAATTGGCAGAGACCTGAGAAATCTAATTTCTAGAATGCTAATGAATCCATAATTTTGACAGGAAAGTGTTCAGGGTAGATGAGTTGGCATGGACCAAGGCCCACCAGGCAGAGCAGATCTTAAATAATTGTAGTAGTAGACAGTTTCCACTCACGTGCTTTATTCCATCTGAACTTTTAAATAAGTCTTTGTTATGGAGAAATGTAATTTATGCCCAGTGGGAAAGGGGTGGGATGGGGGGTAGGGGAAAGTGGATGTTCCATGAGTTATAAAGCTGAGAAGACTCTTCCTCTCAGATGGTAGTAATGATCTGGCTTTTCATTGATGTCTTTGACCATATTCATGCCACTGCTAACTCTATCCCAGAATCTGCCTGCATGCTTGATTCCAGTGTTCTCTTTCAAGAGAGTAAACATTTTATATCAATAATTCAACTCAAATTGAATAATATCCCTGTAGTCTTTTCTGAATTTTGTTTTATTTGTTGTGTCACTGCCTGGCTAAGTTGTTTTTAGTTTCAAGGCTGAGCCCTAACCTTCCCCTAACAGAGTTGCTAGCTCTCTGGATGAAGACAGAGGTGTAAAGAGACCAGAAATGCAGTTCCAGCACATCCTCCGTAGGCAGAGATCTTGTTAACAATGAAAACTTCATGCTCCATTTCACTTTTTAAAGCTCTGAACCTCACTAGTCCAGTTCTAAATACAGTAAGCTCCAGGACAGCTATGCCAAGCAAGGCCAGAAGTCAGGGAGAAGCGATCTAAATGCTCAGGAGAAATGGCGCTGGGTGCGTGCGCTGTGATGATGAAGTTTATGGTGCTGGCGAGCTGTAAGACGCTACTCTCAGAAGTTGCCCATGTGCTGGCAGTCCGCATTCATTGGTTTGTAAATAAACTTCACAGGCACTTTTCCATTCAAAATTTTAATGCTGTCTTTTGAGTGATGTTCTGAAAACTTTTTTGGCTTGTAACTCCTTGGAAAATCCGATAAAAGCTGTGGACCCTCTCTTCTCAGTAGAATGCACACATGCTTACATATACTTGAAAAAATTGTGCATAATTTCAAGGAATTTATATGCAACCTCCTCTTAATGATCTAACTGGCCATAAGAAATTTATCTTCCTTTTCCTAAAAGGATTCCAGAAGGGCTCTTTTGTACCTTTTAACAGTCTTAGAATAAATAATTCAAGATGGTGATGGTGATGATGATAACTACCATTTATTGAGCTTTTACTATTTGTTAGACACTGTGCATTCCTCATTTCCAAAGGTGAACTTTGGATCATCCCTTCCAAATTTGTCCTTCCTGCAGCCTTCTCCATCTCAGGTAACACCAATTCCATCTCTTCATGTGCTCAGGTAGGGCTGGATCCTTATCACCACCAAGCTGTCACCTTTCTCCTAAGCTCCATCATCTCTCCTTGTTTACTGCAGGTGATCTCCCTACTTTCCCTCTTGAAAGTTCTCAACACAGCAGCCAGAGTCATTGATCCTGTTAAAATGGAAGTCGTATCATACCACTGTTGTACTCAACCTTCCAGAGGCTTCTTATTTCATTCAGAGTAAAATCTGAAATCCTTACAATGGCCAGAAACCTCTGTGCTATCCAGCTCCAGGGGCCACAAGAAAAAATAAAGAGAACCAAAAATGGTAAATAGGAAGGCTAATATGACAAACTCTAAATATGTACTTGCTCTCTTTTCTTTCAGCCTCTTTGAAAGACATAAAACTATATAAGGTAATAATTATAATGTATTGTTGGGTTTGTAACATATATAGTTATACTATGTATAACAATAATAGCTCAAAAGGGAGGAAGAAAGAATAGAGCTGTGTAGAAGAAATGTTTCTATATATCACTGGAATTAAGTTGGTATAAATCTGAAACTGTTTGTGATAATGTGTGTATGGTAAGCCATAGAGCAACCACTAAGAAAATAACTAAAAAAAGTGAAATTCATTAAAGAAATTAAAATGTTACACTAGAAAATATTTACTTAATGAAAAAGAAAGAAGTAAAGAGGAATAGAAGAACAAATAAAGATATGAAATATGTAGAAAACAAAAAAGTATATAAGTCCAACTATATCAGTAATAACATTAAATGTGAATGGATTAATCAGTACAATCAAAAGACAGAGATTGTCAGATGGGGGAAAGATGCAACTATATACTTTTTACAGGAGATACACTGTATATTCAAAGGTACAAACAGGTTAAAAAGAAAAAGGATAGGAAAAGATAAATCATGCAAATGGCAACCACAAGAAAGAAGGAGCGGCTATACTAATATCAGACAAAATATACTTAACAAAAACGTATACTAGAGATAAAAAGGGATACTTCATGATGGTAAAAGATTCTATGTTTATGGATTGAAAGTCTTTATATTACTAAGATGGCAATACTCCCCAAAATGATCTATAGATTTAACAAACCTCTCTCAAAATCCCAGCTTATTTTTTTATGGAAATTGACAAAGTCATCCTAAAATTGTATGGAAAAATCAAGGAACTTTAGAATAGCTAAAACAATTTTGAAAAGGAAGAATTAAGTTGGAAGACTCACACTTTTAAAACTTACTACAAAGCTACAATAATCAAGAAGTGTGGCACTGGAATAAAGATAGACATATAGATAATAGATTAGCATTGAGAGTCCAGAAATAAACCCTCACATTTACTGTCAATTGATTTTTTGACAAGGGTGCCAATGAGGAAAGAACAGTCTTTTTAACTAATGGTGCTGGAACAGCTGGATAACCATATACAAAAGTATGAAATTGGGCCCATAACTCACAACATACAAAAAACTTAACTCAAAATGGATCAAAGATGAAAAGTAAGAACTAAACCTATAAATCTCTTAGAAGAAAACATAGGGGTAAATTTTTGTGACCTTGGTTTTGGCAGTGATTTCTTAAATGTGACATCAAAAGCACAAGCAACTGGGCTTCCCTGGGCTTCTTAATGCAGTGGTTAAGAATCTGCCAATGTAGGGGACACGGGTTCGAGCCCTGGTCCGGCAAGATCCCACATGCCGCACGCAACTAAGCCCGTGCGCCACAACTACTGAGCCTGCGCTCTAGAGCCCACGAGCCACAAGTACTGAAGCCTGCACACTTAGAACCTGTGCTCCGCAACAAGAGAAGCCACCACAATGAGAAGCCCGTGCACCGCAATGAAGAGTAGCCCCCGCTCATCACAACTAGAGAAAGCCTGCGCACAGCAATGAAGACCCAACTCAGCCAAAATATAAATAAATGAATAAGTAAATAAATTTTTTAAAAAAGCACAAGCAACTAAAGGAGAAACAGATAAATTGGGATTTCTGAGGAGGGAGTGTGTGAAAATATTTTAAAATTGAATGTGGTGATGGCTGCACAACTCTGAATATACTAAAAACCATTGAATTTTACACTTCAAATTGGTGAAATTCATGGTATGTGAATTATATTTCGAATAAAAAAGAAAAAACCAAAAGGGGCAAAAAAGAAAAAACCCTTAATAGATGTTTCACAAAAGAAGATATAGAAATGTCTGATAAGGCATGGAAAGATACTAAATATCATTATTATTCAGGAAAATGCAAATTAAAACCATAACGAGATACCACTACATACCAAACAAAACGACTAGAATTATAACAACTGAGGGTACTAGGTACTTATCTTACAGAGATGCCCACTAACCTCATATCCCTGCTATTGATAGCGCTTACCCTGTAACACCACTCCAGGTGTCGCAACTCCTTCTGTTACAGTCCTTTGGCAGCCTATGTATCTACCTTACCAATGTTGACAGCTTGGACCACTGGATAGAGTTGGCTGTTCAGCTTATAAAGTGTGCAACCCTGTACCTACAAATAAAGCATATTTATTTTGTGAATGACAGGTCTTCACCTTGGGCTGTTGGTCTATTCTACAAGTAGGAAGTAGGTGACTTGATGTTGTTTTAGGTTTGTCTTCTTAGATTTGTAGTTAATTTTTCTTAGTCTCCCCAGTAAATGCAAATAAAACACTTTCTATGTTCCAAGAAACAATAATCTATAGTAGTTCTGATTCCCATTTTATAGATAAAGAACTGACACTGAGAGAGACTTTATTTGCTCAAGACAGGACACAGTGGAGCCATTGTCTAGTTCAGGTTTATTAATTATAAAGCCCAGGTTCTTTGGATTATATCAAATTGCCTCAAAGACAGGAGTACATTGGGTTTTTTGGGGGGTTTTTTGCAACTCACTTGCCTTTGAGTTTCAGAGTGATTTTTTTTTTAAGATGAATACATTGATCGTGACTTTAAAAAGCTCAGAGTTTAGCAGAGAAAGGAAGTATGCAAATAGACATTTTCAGTGCAGCAAGATAATTGCAATGGTATAAGTTTTTAAACACAGGGGGTAACATAAAAGGAAGTGATCAACTCTGCTGGAGTGGTTATTGAAGATGAGATAATTAAGTAGGACATTCAAGGGTGTGTAGGAGTTTGTCAGTTGGTCATCTGACCTCTGAATGCCTATTTCTGTACCATGACTAACTATGGAAACCATATGTGTAAACATCAGTATTAGATTTAAATAAGTAACTACTTAAAGGTAGAAAAAATTCACTGTTAGTTTGCAGGAATGCTGTGTTCCTTTACACCTTTTTAATAATTAGCTTTGTGTTAAGATATAATTAAAACCTCTTGGCAAAATACAAAAGTCTTAAAAGGGCAGTGCTTTTTGCTGGCATGTGCTTTGTAAAATACATTGCAAAACAACCAGCTTTTAGAGTTCTTTCATTCTGTTGCATCAGCTGTTTGGAATTTGAAGTTAAACGGGCAAGATAAAAATATGTGAGTTAATGAAGATTTTGCTTTGGTCTTTTATCAAATTGTGGTAAACTTGACAAATGAATATACTTGGGATACATGCTTTTCAGATTTTTTTTAGGAGAAAAGCTTTAATCTATATCTGTGACTGTTTTCTAGGTGTACATTGTTTCTCACACACAAATGTTGTGTAAGATAGTAATGGTTAGTCTCTGATAAAACTATTATCAGTTTATCAATAAATGTCTTCTTAGAGCCTATTATGAACACAGTTGTGGCTTATCCAGCTCCTAATTTATGTCTCACTGTAGCTTTTTTCTCTCTTATTTCATTATTCCTCTTGGGATAAAATGGGCAAATTGAAAGGCAAATGGGAATCATTTAGTTTCAGTGTTTTGATTCAGCCATGTTGTGCTACTTTTACTTTTGAGTTATGTGGAGCCATAAGAAGGCTACCTGCTACCTAATATGCATTTTTAGAAAGGCTCTCCATAGACAATTCTGGAAAATAGGGAATCTGCTTAAAAATAGTGACTGGCCACTACTACAAAGGAAAGGCTGGGAGTTTTGTTTTTTTCATTTTTTATTTTAGTTATTATAGTGGTTGATGTTTTGGTACTCTACAGCAAGTTAAGAAGTGTATGGTGATGGCAGAGGTTTCTGATATGCTGGATTTGGGAAAATTATTTAAATATATGCAGATTTCATGTAATAGTTTTAATAGTAATACTCTATGCAAATTCATTTGATTGTGGTTTAGGGTAGTCATTAACTTATGAAACTGTATTTATATGAATTTAGTAATATATTCTATATGAAACTATATACGAAGAATTGTACAAAAATAATGTATTAAAATCAATGCCTTATGGTTAATCCAAAGTGGTTAAAAGGAAATATTTCCTTTAGTTTATGAATACAAGTCAAAGACAGAAAAAATATATTTCATTTTTAGATTATATAAATGGTGGAGAACTTTTTACTCATCTTTCTCAAAGAGAGCGTTTCACAGAGCACGAGGTGCAGATCTATGTTGGAGAGATCGTGCTTGCCCTCGAACATCTCCACAAGGTAAGAGACGCTTAACCTTTGGGATTTCCTTTTTTAAAAAATCTAGTAACTGAGGTAATGATGGAGCTAAAAGAGCTAATGCGTTTACATGTCATTGTCTTCGTGGAGATTGTGGAAGCACACTCATAGACCATTACCAATTTTTTCAATTTTATTGTTCCCTTTGTAAAAGTCTACTTTCCTTTTATAGCTCCTGGGATGCAGATTAAAAAGGTAGAACCTGAGCATTTTTTTTATTTTGTTCATGAAAAATTCTGATGCTTATTACAAAGTATCATTAGAATAAAGTATTTTCATTCTTAAAATAACCTTTAAGATGAACCCACAAGTCATAATATGTATTTCCTTAATTGTGACTTACTCCATTGCAGACTCTGCCTGTGCATCTTCGGAGTATGTTTCCCAATTAGCTTGGAATATTTGAAAGAAGCACTTACCTATGCTACCCAGCTATCCCCCTCTCCCACTCTCGCTTTCTTTTCTTTTTTTTTTTTTTTACATCTTTATTGGAGTATAATTGCTTTACAAAGGTGTGTTAGTTTCTGCTTTATAACAAAGTGAATCAGTTACATATATACATATGTTCCCATATCTCTTCCCTCTTGCGTCTCCCTCCCTCCCACCCTCCCTATCCCACCCCTCCAGGCTGTTTGCTTTTCCATTTGGTTCACCCCTAAGGTCTTCTCTTGCTCCCCCTCCCCGCCTCCTGCTCCGTTGCCTTCATGTGGCATGAACTCAGTTACTCAACTTTTTCAATGGAATTCATATATGTATGTGATGCTGTTTGAACTCTATAAAATCGGTTTAAACTTTTAAAAAATATGATTTCAGATACTATTAATCTTGATCCAAGAAATTTTGACTAAAAATATTTTTTAATGAGGAAGCATTACTGTAGAAGCAAACAGTCATTATGTAGACTAGGCTTGTGTGTATTTCCAAGAAATAGAAAGTACTAGCATACTTTTTATCAAAGTTGTGTGAGACCATAGGAGGATGACTCAAGTCGCTAAATTCGGATGATACAGGTACATCATAAAGCCGCTGCTTTTCTTTGTTATATATTCAGATGCTACACTAGATTACAGATAAAAAAAAGATTGAAGTGCTGATTATGGAGCATAAAAAAGAAGGGAGAGAAATGAAGGAAAAAGGCAAGGAAGAAGGATGAAATCTTTAAAGGGGCAGGAAGATTAGAACTGCAGGATGGAGGAGACGAGTGGGAGAGGCTGTGAGAAAAGATGATGAGAAGATATAAGAAGGAAGGGATCAAGAAATGGGTAGATCTAGCCCAGAACAGGAACACACCTGGGCAGGTAGAGGGAGACAGGGTTCCGGATAGGAATTCTAAGGAGAGTGAATGAAAAAACGTCTAAGAACAGGAGGGAAGTAGAGAAGGCTCTGGGGCGCAGGGCGGCAGTGCCATGGAGTGAAAGGAAGGGGAGTGTAAGGTGGGGGCTGAACTGAAGTGATAGGAACAGGCATCTGTATTCCTTCTGATAGAACTGGTGGTGTGGGGATGAGCTTTCTGCCTATGGTTATTTTTGTGGGGTATAAAGTAGTTAGGACATTTTTATACTTGAGCCAAATTGGGCCAGGGAATAGGCTGAAAAGCTTTGTTTTATGCTTAGGGGAATCAGATGTAATTTTTATAATATAAAAACGATGGTGGAAATCACCATAAATACCAGAGTAAACACAAACAAAATACAAAGCTCTGACAGGTAAGCTAGTAAATTCAGTTTTTAGTTAGTATGAAAACTGTTAATTCTGTTTCTTAAAGGGAAAATTCATGAACATTCATTATTATTAAAACAGGGTAATCAGAAACACAGAGGTAGAGAACATGATGAGTACAAGATATAAATGTAATTGATATAGAGGGAAAGAATATAACAGATTAGATCTTAGCTATATTTCTCTTATTCTGACTACCTAAAAAGATAAATACAAAGAGATATAACACAAAGCTAATAATGATAATCTTGATATAGCTACTAACACTGAGTTTCTCAGGAAGAGACAAAAACGGGGAGTTTACTTGGAAGTGATGAGGTAAAGCAGGTAGTAAATAACTTATTCTTAAAATCTTTTCCAAAGAGGCTGTTTAAAAAAGTCATACTGGTTGTTAGGTGCTTGTAAGGCTTCAAGTCAAATGTCTGTTTAACAGACTGTGCATTTACAATATATAATAATGTTTTAAAATATGAAAAAAAAACCCACTGAGATTCTTGGAAGAAAATTGCCTAGTGTTTTTCCTTGTGTAATTTTTTGTTTCAATTTTAAGAAAGTATCAAGAATCGTATTTTTCATATACTTAGTGTTGAGGAAAGCAATGTTTCTAAGTTTAAAAACATTTAATTCGGGCTGACAAAACATGAAATGTGGAATTCATGCATATCAAGTACTTCTTATATAACTTGGGTAGATTCATTTATGTTATAGAGCTGAAGTGTTTTACTATAAAACTTACATACAAAACAAAATAGAAGGATATTTAAATATCTAATTGATTTACGTTGCTTATTTAGAACTAAAGATCAACTAAAATTAACCTGTGATCTTCAACCTTCGTGTTTAGGAGCGTATTATTCAACAAGCCTTATTAATTACCTATTTGACATATGACACTGTGCTAGATACTAGGTAAATGCATAAAAAGTGAAAAAACAGAGTTTGGATATGGTTATATCAAGAAAAGCAGGAAGTACCTAGAAAATATCAATTACTTTTAGGTAAGTACAATGTAAATATAGATGCTATAGGAATAAAAACAAAGAAATGACCAGTATGGGAAGTGGTTACTCAGAAAGCCTTCTGAAGCCATTAGAAGTGATGGACATGAATTGGCTAAGAAAGCACTTGAAGATCATCTGGAGTGAGGATGAAATCCATCAAGAACAGTAACCCAGGAAGAAGCAGTAGTCAAAGTAGACCCAACAGAAGCTAGTCCGACAGGAATGTACCCTCATTATATGGAGCATGAAGACATGGTTGCAGAGGGAACCCAGCAGATAAACCCTGAGATGGAAGAATTTAGATTTGCTCTGACCTGTGACTAAGAGCCGTCATAGCACCCTGAGCAGGAGAATGCCTTTTTTTGGTTTGTTTTTAAGGTAGATAAGAAAGACTTTCCTAATTTATTTTTTGGAAATTGTTATTTTAATATGCATATTTGTTTGTTTTTACAGTTGGGGATTATATACCGTGACATTAAGCTTGAGAATATTCTACTTGATTCTAATGGCCATGTGGTGCTGACAGATTTTGGTCTGAGTAAGGAGTTTGTGGCTGATGAAGTGAGTATTATATTTTAATTTGAAGTTAGTAAAACAGAATGTAAACAATGATGAAAAATTAGCTATAGCATGAGCGTTTAATGGGATAGTACTAAACAGATTATGGATTTTTGTACAAGTTTGCCCAGAGGAATATTTTGACATGGATAACTGTAAAGTTTTTAGTTTAAAATTACCATGGAACCATCCTGCTAGAATTCCAGTAATCCTTTTACGGATATATCAGAATTCCCCAGTTAAAAACAAAACAAAATTATGCATTTAACTTTCTCCATAAAATATAACTGAAATTTTAAAATAACGCTTTGGGCCTTTTAGGAAAATTGTGGCTTAGATAATAGCCAATAAAGAATTACAAAACAAAGCACATACAGTTTACATTATAATTACAAAGTAGGACATGTCATGATGGCTCTTTGAACTCACTTGACAAGAATAGCAAGGATCTACTAGACCTAATTTTTTAATAAACTTGCTGTTTTTTTGCCCATACAAACTAAAGTGTAATAGCTAATGTACAGATTTTAAATATGAAGGACTTTGCATTTTCAGCATTTATTAAAATTTGTTTATTATTAAAGATTTATTTAATAACATTTAAAATTGTACATTTACTAGTTGTAATTAAATACTATTTATGTAGCAGTTGTAATAAAAAGTACATTTTTACACGGCTAGTTTTTCAAGACAACTAAGTAATTTGAATGCCAGTTCCTTTCTATCCAAGAAATTATTGTTATAGTATACAGAATCATAATTAAATTTTTGTAATAAAGGACTTCTTTATTGTAATCTGGGTTCCAAATTAGGTGTATCTATTTCTGATTGTTTGCTTTTTAGAATATTGCCAAAGCAGTCCTAGGTGAGTTAGATAAGTACTAAAATTATGAAAACAAAGGATCCCAATTTTTTCTTATATCTATATTCATTCAATCACTTATCAATAAATATTTATTGACCACCTCTACTGTGCTAGATATTGGATAATACAGTGACAATAGGGAAATGGTCTCTGCCTTCGTGAACCTGAGGGTATAACAATATGTTGATTATCTTTGATAGAAAAATCATAGTTATGAAAAAGATGAGATGAATTTTTGAGGATTTTTCTTCAAAGTTTGATTTTTCAAACTTTGTTAAAAATTTTAGTGGCAACTTGAAAAATGTGACAGATGAAATATGTTGATGGTTGTTTCCTCACTAAACCCTACTACAAGTAAAAGTAAAGGCGTAAAATAGGCATATACTCAAAAGGGAGAGAGGAAAACAGCAACCAGATTCTGGAAGATGGACAGCAGAAATACTAGTTGTAACCGATTTAGCACACCTGAAACAGCTGAATCCTAAGCCAGTAATATGAGAATCCCCAAAGCAGGCTAATTTGCACCTCTGACCCCCAGAAAGGCTCAGGAATTGGGGGCACCAGGCATCGCTCAAAGCAAGAGTGCAGGACACAAGAGGATTAGTTGGAAGTCTATATAAGAAACAGGTACCCCCCAGATCTCAGATCTACACTATCCCCGTAGGAAACCTTGCCTTTCTGACCCTCATGGAAGACTGATAAGGTTAAATAGACAAAACTGTGGATTCAGGGACAGGGGGCACGGTTGAGGGAGAGGACACCGTCAAAGCTAGGGGGTGGCTTGGGGATTGCCACACTACACTGTGGAACTGCCATGGCCTCTTGCTTCCCCTTCCTTCTGAGAACGGTGGCTTCCTAGACAAGAGCTGGGAGGATTCCTCTCTGAGAACTGAGAACAGAAATCTACAGATGCTGTCGGCTAGTGGTTTTGCCAGTGAACTGGCCCAGCCAGATCTCCCTACAGTGATGCCTGTGGCTTAGCAAGCCCAGCCTACGCCGCAGAAGCACATTTGTGATGATGTCACAATTTCTCTTTATATTTTGACTTCATTGTATTTCAATATCATTAGTTTGCTCTGTCCTACAATATATGTAAAAGCATTATTCTGAGAAGGGGTTTTTCGGCTTCAACAGACTGTCAAAGGACCCTTGGCATGTAAAGATGGAGGACTCCCCCCACATAGAGAGAGTTGATGATCACTTTTTTCTCTCCCCGTGGAACCGCACGTACATTTACTCATTCACTTCATCAGTATTTGTTGAGAGACTTCTATCTGCTAGACATTAGGCTAGGTTCTGGTGATACTACAATGAAAGCATCAGTTCGTGAATCCTGTATTTCTGGACATGTGTGGCTGATCATTTGTCAGTAGGCAGAAACAGACGTTGGCACTGAGGAAGAGAAAACGTTTGAAACCAAAGCAAGAGGCAAACCAAAGTCAAACATGATCAGAATTGTTGGGTTTTAATACAGTAATACAAATTGGTAAAAACTGCTGGGTTCCTGAATCAGCTGCGTCACTTCTCACAAGAGAGACTTGTGTTTTCTGCTGGTCAGTTCAACAGCTATTCCTCAAGGGAATGAAGGGAATTCTTGTCGGATGCCACAGTTTTTGAGCAATTGGTTATTTTGGTGCAAAAATGAAACAGTGGGATTCAGTCTGAAGTGGAGAAGTAGTTTATAGATTCCCTTATTCACAATGCAACCTAGCTGCATTTCATGTAATTATGTGTTATAGTCATGTGTTATTAAGCCTTACAGTTTCATCTGTCTTCTCCCCTCAGACTACCAGCTCATTCTTCCTCTTAGCTGAAGAGGACATGCTGTCTTGCTAGGCTTCAGGTTTAACTCTTAGGGCTCATGTAGGGACTCTCCTTTTCTGAGTCCCCTAAAACTTGATCTAATGGTCCTTTGCTCCCCCTTTATTCCACCTGGCATCCACTTAGCAAGTGTCCCTGCCTAGACCTATTGCACCTCAAAAATATTCCCATCCAACAATTTCTATTTTGATTAGCTAGCATTCCTTTTGGGTTTCCCATGTCAGCCTGACTTATATCAAAATATCATTTCTTGGAATGGGCTTCTTTTTTGTCTGTTCCTACGCTACCGCCTTGGTTTTCAGCTTAAACTTCACTCTGAGGAGTTTCCTCCCTGGTTTCCAGTTTATATAGAGAGATTATACGTCTCTACCTCTATCTGTAACTGACCCCTCTTCTTGTCTACCTCTTCTTCTTCTGCTTGGACCCTTTCTGTCACCATTTAAGCAAGCCTAGTCTCTCCCATCTTAAATGTTTAAAAATGGAGAGATGAATGGATGAATGGACTGACTGATGAACAGCAAACAATCTCAGAATCCCCTATTCCCTTCTAGTTGTTGTCCTGTGTTCTCCTTTGTCAATATTTGCCTGTGCAGTCTATTACCCACAGGTCACTCACCCCTTAATCTACTCAAGTTTGGGTTGCACCTCCTACCAATTGACTGAACCTGTTTTTGCCAAGGCCACTATTGACCTCCATTTTAGCTATTTTTGAGCCCTCACCTTACTTGACTGCCTAGTAGTGTTGAACTGGAAATTGCGTCTCACCCTGGCTTCTGTGACGCCGTGCTCCCCTGCCTTTCCTTCCCTCTCTCGCTGTCTTTTGCAGGCTCTTTCTCTTCTACCTGAGGGTTCCTCACAGTTCTGTCCTAGGTACTCTTCTCGTTTTATGCTTGCACTCTCTCCCTGTGTGCTGGTGGATTCCCAAATATACATGGCCAACCCTGACCCCTCTTCTGGGCTCCAGACCCAAACATGCCCCTAGTGTGTCTCCCCTTGACTTTCTCATAGATCACACAAGCCCAGTATTTCCAAACGTGAATTAATACTCCCCCACCCAAATCTGCTTCTTTTTCAGTTTATCACAGTTTTGTGTATTACAAATTCTGCTCTCATTTGAGCTGAGAAATATTTCTATTTAATTTTCAGGAATTACTTTTTAGACATGTTTGAAGTTTCTACTCATGGTGTACTACTCATCTCTCTGTATATTTGTTAATTTAATAATCCAACAAATATTTATTGAGTGCCTACTATGTGCCAGGTATTGTACTAGACCCTAGAAATTAGTGGTGAAAGAAACAAATTCCTTGCCCTCATGAGCCTAGATTTTAGAAGTGTTCATCATTACCTCATATAATTATTTCTAGATTATAATTTGCTAAACTAAATTGTATACTGGATAAAATTGATTTATTTTAGAAGCCTTAACAATCTTTTATATGATAATGAACACTATACAAATTTGATACTTTTACTGATATGTTCTTTTCTCAACCACATAATTCCACAAATCCCTTGTAATTCTGAGAATAAAAGAAGACGTTTCTAAATATCTGCACACTGATATATGTTTTTCATAAGATTTTTTGAGCATATAGTTCAGCAGACATTTGTTGAGTTCTTACCATGAGTCAGTCTGCTAGGTATTGGATATATGATTTTAACATTGAAGACTTTAAAGGCATTTTTCTAAAAAGGGCATCTGTTCTTATTTATAAGAAAATAATGTCAAAGTGATACATTCATGTGTTGTTAATTACCCTATACTTAACTATGGTATATGCATTCTATGTTTTCATAATTTAACATTGAGCATTTGAAAAAATTCACAACAGGTTATTAACATGAATCCGCAGGTAGATAAATAAAACTAGAAGAAAAATAACATCTCAACATTTAAAACAAGGTAGCTAAGTTAATTATAACTCACTGACATGGTAGCTGTACTTAAAAGGAAAAGGCCTGTAGATTTTTCTTTCCAGAAAATAGAAAAATGCAATCTTTGGTCCCTTCAGATAATGTTATTCATTAATTAATTCTTTGAACATAGAAGAGGCATTTTAGTGTAGTGGAAAGAACACATATTGAAGTTAGAGGATCTTTTTCTGTTCTCCACTTCCTGGCTGTGTGACACTGGGCAAGTCACTTTGTCATTAACCCCCTCAGTCTTGGTTTCTTCATCTGTAAAATAATATTTGTCATACCTAATTTAAACAATTTTCATATGGATGCAATGAGTTAATGCTCATGAAAATACTTCTTTTTTTTAATTTTTTTATTTTTTGCTTTATAACAAATTTAATCAGTTATACATATACATATGTTCCCATATCCCCTCCCTTTTGTGTCTCCCTCCCACCCTCCCTATCCCACCCCTCCAGGCGGTCACAAAGCACCGAGCTGATCTCCCTGTGCTATGCGGCTGCTTCCCACTAGCTATCTACCTTACGTTTGGTAGTGTATATATGTCCATGCTGCTCTTTCACTTTGTCACAGCTTACCCTTCCCCCTCCCCATATCCTCAAGTCCATTCTCTAGTAGGTCTGTGTCTTTATTCCTGTCTTACCCCTATGTTATTCATGACATTTTTTTTCTTAAATTCCATATATATGCGTCAGCATACAGTATTTGTCTTTCTCTTTCTGACTTACTTCACTCTGTATGACAGACTCTAGGTCCATCCACCTCATTACAAATAGCTCAATTTCATTTCTTTTTATGGCTGAGTAATATTCCATTGTATATATGTGCCACATCTTCTTTACCCATTCATCCGATGATGGACACTTAGGTTGTTTCCATCTCCGGGCTATTGTAAATAGGGCTGCTATGAACATTTTGGTACATGTCTCTTTTTGAATTATGGTTTTCTCAGGGTATATGCCCAGTAGTGGGATTGCTGTGTCATATGGTAGCTCTACTTGTAGTTTTTTAAGGAACCTCCATACCGTTCTCCATAGTGGCTGTACCAATTCACATTCCCACCAGCAGTGCAAGAGTGTTCCTTTTTTTCCACACCCTCTCCAGCATTTATTGTTTCTAGATTTTTTGATGATGGCCATTCTGACTGGTGTGAGATGATATCTCATTGTAGTTTTGATTTGCATTTCTCTAATGAGCAAAGATGTTGAGCATCCTTTCATGTGTTTGTTGGCAGTCTGTATATCTTCTGTGGAGAAATGTCTATTTAGGTCTTCTGCCCATTTTTGGATTGGGTTGTTTGTTTTTTTGCTATTGAGCTGCATGAGCTGCTTATAAATTTTGGAGATTAATCCTTTGTCAGTTGCTTCATTGGCAAATATTTTCTCCCATTCTGAGGGTTGTCTTTTGGTCTTGTTTATGGTTTCCTTTGCTGTGCAAAAGCTTTTAAGTTTCATTAGGTCCCATGTGTTTATTTTTGTCTTTATTTCCATTTCTCTAGGAGGTGGGTCCAAAAGGATCTTGCTGTGATTTATGTCATAGAGTGTTCTGCCTATGTTTTCCTCTAAGAGTTTGATAGTGTCTGGCCTTACATTTAGGTCTTTAATCCATTTTGAGCTTATTTTTGTATGGTGTTAGGGAGTGATCTAATCTCATACTTTTACATGTCCCTGTCCAGTTTTCCCAGCACCACTTATTGAAGAGACTGTCCTTTCTCCACTGTACATTCCTGCCTCCTTTATCAAAGATAAGGTGACCATATGTCCGTGGGTTTATCTCTGGGCTTTCTATCCTGTTCCACTGATCTATCTTTCTGTTTTTGTGCCAGTACCATACTGTCTTGATTACTGTAGCTTTGTAGTATAGTCTGAAGTCAGGGAGCCTGATTCCTCCAGCTCCATTTTTCGTTCTCAAGATTGCTTTGGCTATTCGGGGTCTTTTGTGTTTCCATACAAATTGTGAAATTTTTTGCTCTAGTTCTGTGAAAAATGCCAGTGGTAGTTTGATAGGGATTGCATTGAATCTGTAGATTGCTTTGGGTAGTAGAGTCATTTTCACAATGTTGGTTCTTCCAATCCAAGAACATGGTACATCTCTCCATCTATTTGTATCATCTTTAATTTCTTTCATCGGTGTCTTATAATTTTCTGCATACAGGTCTTTTGTCTCCTTAGGTAGGTTTATTCCTAGATATTTTATTCTTTTTGTTGCAATGGTAAATGGGAGTGTTTTCTTGATTTCACTTTCAGATTTTTCATCATTAGTATATAGGAATGCCAGAGATTTCTGTGCATTAAGTTTGTATCCTGCAACTTTACCAAATTCATTGATTAGCTCTATTAGTTTTCTGGTAGCATCTTCAGGATTCTCTATGTATAGTATCATATCATCTGCACACAGTGACAGCTTTACTTCTTCTTTTCCGATTTGGATTCCTTTTATTTCCTTTTCTTCTCTGATTGCTGTGGCTAAAACTTCCAAAACTATGTTGAATAAGAGTGGTGAGAGTGGGCAACCTTGTCTTGTTCCTGATCTTTGTGGAAATGGTTTCAGTTTTTCACCATTGAGGATGATGCTGGCTGTGGGTTTGTCATATATGGCCTTTATTATGTTGAGGAAAGTTCCCTCTATGCCTACTTTCTGCAGGGTTTTTATCATAAATGGGTGTTGAATTTTGTCAAAAGCTTTCTCTGCATCTATTGAGATGATCATATGGTTTTTCTCCTTCAATTTGTTAATATGGTATATCACGTTGATTGATTTGCGTATATTGAAGAATCCTTGCATTCCTGGAATAAACCCCACTTGATCATGGTGTATGATCCTTTTAATGTGCTGTTGGATTCTGTTTGCTAGTATTTTGTTGAGGATTTTTGCATCTATGTTCATCAGTGATATTGGCCTGTAGTTTTCTTTCTTTGTGACATCCTTGTCTGGTTTTGGTATCAAGGTGATGGTGGCCTCGTAGAATGAGTTTGGGAGTGTTCCTCCCTCTGCTCTATTTTGGAAGAGTTTGAGAAGGATAGGTGTTAGCTCTTCTCTAAATGCTTGATAGAATTCACCTGTGAAGCCATCTGGTCCTGGGCTTTTGTTTGTTGGAAGATTTTTAATCACAGTTTCAATTTCAGTGCTTGTGATTGGTCTGTTCATATTTTCTATTTCTTCCTGATTCAGTCTTGGCAGGTTGTGCATTTCTAAGAATTTGTCCATTTCTTCCAGGTTGTCCATTTTATTGGCATAGAGTTGCTTGTAGTAATCTCTCCTGATCTTTTGTATTTCTGCAGTGTCAATGGTTACTTTTCCTTTTTCATTTCTAATTCTATTGATTTGAGTCTTCTCCCTTTTTTTCTTGATGAGTCTGGCTAATGGTTTATCAATTTTGTTTATCTTCTCAAAGAACCAGCTTTTAGTTTTATTGATCTTTGCTATCGTTTCCTTCATTTCTTTTTCATTTATTTCTGATCTGATTTTTATGATTTCTTTCCTTCTGCTAACTTTGGGATGTTTTTGTTCTTTCTCTAATTGCTTTAGGTGCAATGTTAGGTTGTTTATTCGAGATGTTTCCTGTTTCTTAAGGTGGGATTGTATTGCTATAAATTTCCCTCTTAGAACTGCTTTTGCTGCATCCCATAGGTTTTGGGTCGTCGTGTCTCCATTGTCATTTGTTTCTAGGTATTTTTTAATTTCCTCTTTGATTTCTTCAGTGATCACTTTGTTATTAAGTAGTGTATTGTTTAGCCTCCATGTGTTTGTATTTTTTACAGCTCTTTTCCTGTAATTGATATCTAGTCTCATAGCATTGTGGTCGGAAAAGATACTTGATACAATTTCAATTTTCTTAAATTTGCCAAGGCTTGATTTGTGACCCAAGACATGATCTATCCTGGAGAATGTTCCATGAGCACTTGAGAAAAATGTGTATTCTGTTGTTATTGGATGGAATGTCCTGTAAATATCAATTAAGTCCATCTTGTTTAATGTATCATTTAAAGCTTGTGTTTCCTTATTTATTTTCATTTTGGATGATCTGTCCATTGGTGAAAGTGGGGTGTTAAAGTCCCCTACTATGATTGTGTTACTGTCGATTTCTCCTTTTATGGCTGTTAGTATTTGCCTTATGTATTGAGGTGCTCCTATGTTGGGTGCATAAATATTTACAATTGTTATATTTTCTTCTTGGATCGATCCCTTGATCATTATGTAGTGTCCTTCTTTGTCTCTTCTAGTAGTCTTTATTTTAAAGTCTATTTTGTCTGATATGAGAATTGCTACTCCAGCTTTCTTTTGGTTTCCATTTGCATGGAATATCTTTTTCCATCCCCTTACTTTCAGTCTGTATGTGTCTCTAGGTCTGAAGTGGGTCTCTTGTAGACAGCATATATATGGGTCTTGTTTTTGTATCCATTCAGCCAATCTGTGTCTTTTGGTGGGAGCATTTAGTCCATTTACATTTAAGGTAATTATCGATATGTATGTTCCTATTCCCATTTTCTTAATTGTTTTGGGTTCGTTATTGTAGGTCTTTTCCTTCTGTTGTGTTTCTTGCCTAGAGAAGTTCCTTTAGCATTTGTTGTAAAGCTGGTTTGGTGGTGCTGAACTCTCTCAGGTTTTGCTTGTCTGTAAACGTTTTAATTTCTCCATCAAATCTGAATGAGATCCTTGCTGGGTAGAGTAATCTTGGTTGCAGGTTTTTCTCCTTCATCACTTTAATTATGTCCTGCCTCTCCCTTCTGGCTTGTAGAGTTTCTGCTGAGAGATCAGCTGTTATCCTGATGGGGATTCCCTTGTGTGTTATTTGTTGTTTTTGCCTTGCTGCTTTTAATATGATTTCTTTGTGTTTAATTTTTGACAGTTTGATTAATATGTGTCTTGGCGTATTTCTCCTTGGATTTATTCTGTATGGGACTCTCTGTGCCTCCTGGACTTGATTAACTATTTCCTTTCCCATATTAGGGAAGTTTTCAACTATAATCTCTTCAAATATTTTCTCAGTCCCTTTCTTTTTCTCTTCTTCTTCTGGAACCCCTATAATTCGAATGTTGGTGTGTTTAATGTTGTCCCAGAGGTCTCTGAGACTGTCCTCTGTTCTTTTCATTCTTTTTTCTTTATTTTGCTCTGCAGCAGTTATTTCCACTATTTTATCTTCCACCTCACTTATCCGTTCTTCTGCCTCACTTATTCTGCTATTGATCCCATCTAGAGTATTTTTTATTTCATGTATTGTGTTTTTAATTGATGCTTGATTCATCTTTAGTTCTTCTAGGTCCTTGTTAACTGTTTCTTGCATTTTGTCTATTCTATTTCCAAGATTTTGGATCTGGGAAATAGAATCTTGGATCATCTTTACCATCATTATTCTGAATTCTTTTTCAGGTAGACTGCCTATTACCTCTTCATTTGTTAGGTCTGGTGGGTTTTTATCTTGCTCCTTCTCCTGCTGTGTGTTTTTCTGTCTTCTCATTTTGCTTATGTTACTGTGTTTGGGGTCTCCTTTTTGCAGGCTGCAGGTTCGTAGTTCCCGTTGTTTTTGGTGTCTGTCCCCAGTGGCTAAGGTTGGTTTAGTGGGTTGTGTAGGCTTCCTGGTGGAGGGGACTAGTGCCTGTGTTCTGGTGGATGAGGCTGGATCTTGTCTTTCTGGTGGGCAGGTCCACGTCTGGTGGTGTGTTTTGGGGTGTCTGCGGACTTTTTATGATTTTAGGCCACCTCTCTGCTAATGGGTGGCGTTGTGTTCCTGTCTTGCTAGTTGTTTGGCTTAGGGTGTCCAGCACTGTAGCTTGCTGGTCGTTGAGTGAAGCTGGGTGCTGGTGTTGAGATGGAGATCTTTGGAAGATTTTCGCCGTTTGATATTATGTGGAGCTGGGAGGTCTCTTGAGGACCAGTGTCCTGAAGTTGGCTCTCCCACCTCAGAGGCACAGCACTGACTCCTGGCTCCTCAATTTGGGATGATTTGTTGTCCATTCATGTATTCCACAGATGCAGGGTACATCAAGTTGATTGTGGAGCTTTAATCCGCTGCTTCTGAGGCTGCTGGGAGAGGTTTCCCTTTCTCTGTTCTCACAGCTCCTGGGTCTCAGCTTTGGATTTGGCCCCGCCTCTGCGTGTAGGTCGTCGGAGGGCGTCTGTTCTTCGCTCAGACAGGACAGGGTTAAAGGAGCAGCCTCTTCGGGGACTCTGGCTCACTCAGGCCGGGCGGGAGGGAGGGGCACGGAGTGCGGGGCGAGCCTGCGGCTGCAGAGGTCGGCGTGACGTTGCACCAGCCCGAGGCGCGCCGCGCGCTCCCCCAGGGAAGCCGCCCCTGGATCCCGGGACCCCAGCAGTGGCGGGCTGCACAGGCTCCCAGAAGGGCGGTGTGGACAGTGACCCACGCTTGCACACAGGCCCCTTGGCGGCGGCAGCAGCAGCCCCAGCGTCCCACGCCCGTCACCGGGCTCCGCGCCCTTAGTCGTGACTCGCGCCCGTCTGTGGAGCCCCTTCAAGCAGCGCTCTTAATCCCCTCTCCTCGGGCACCAGGAAACCAAGAGGGAAGAAAAAGTCTCTTGCCTCTTCGGCAGCTCCAGAGTTTTCCCGGACTCCCTGCCGGCTAGCTGTGGCTCATTAGCCCCCTTCCGGCTGAGTTCTCGCCGCCAGCCCCAGTCCTCTCCCTGCGCTCTGACCGAAGCCCGAGCCTCAGCTTCCAGCGCCGCCGGGGCGAGCAGACAAGCCTCTCGGGCTGGTGAGTGCCGCTCGGCACCGATCCTCTGTGCGGGAATCTCTCCGCTTTGCCCTATCCAGGTATGTGGGGAGTTTCTTGCCTTTTGGGAGGTCTGGGGTCTTCTGCCAGCGTTCAGTAGGTGTTCTGTAGGAGTTGTTCCACGTGTAGCTGTATTTCTGGTGTATCCGTGGGGAGGACGGTGATCTCCGCGTCTTACTCTTCCGCCATCTTCGAAAATACTTCTTTAAAGTGTAAAACACAATGTAAATATCAGTTTCCACTTAAAGAGGTACTATTCAGATTTCAGATGACTATGAGTAAAATTAAAACATACAAATGAGAATCTTAAATTATTCTCCCATAATTTTCTTATTTGTAGGAAAGTTTTAAATTACATCTTTGTCTAATAAATGCCTAGTTTCTAATGTCATTCTCAGGATTCTGCTGTTACCATGTGCATGTCTCAAGATGCCTAGGTGAGGTTCAGGATCCATAAAGAGCGTGTTTGCATGAGGAGTCAGACAAGCCAACTCTCTAAGGCAGCTTTTTAGTTTCGTCCATCTCCCTTCCTGATGGATCCGTAGTGACTGACATCTATTCACGATTCTGTTCATTTGCATGTGCTCCTGAAGAGCCTGTTAAGTCTCTGTCAGTAAGTCCTATCAGTCATTTGCCAAAATCATGACTCTGGGATAATTCTAGTTATTTTAAGGTAAATATTGAGATGGAAGTGCTGGGAAAGTAGGAGACCTAGAAACCAGTCAGAGGGTTCTTCTGTGGCCCCTGTTTTTCCTCTACTCAAACAATATTACACAATATTCAGATACTAATACATATGCTTTAGCCATTTGTAAAGGTTTTTTCCACCAGATATCAGAGCAAATCCCCTGCCCTTGGACAGGAGGAGGGGGAGGGAGGCAGAGATGGCTTTGTCCTCAGGTGCCTCACAGATCCTTTTATAACTTTTCTTATGAGATAAATTATTGGCTCAGGTAAGATTTATTCATATACTATTTCTTATCTTAAGGCAGGCTCAGTGCACAAGTTCAGTGGGCAGGTTTTATGTACATTATGTCACAGGGCTAGCGGGGACAACTTTTGAATTGAGATTCTTTTCAGAGAAACTTCTACTGTAGATTCCATTTGTTCAAATTATGTTAAATATACTTTTAATTTACTTGAAAACTATATTTAGCCATCATATTCTATATTAATATAGGATATATTAATCTATAAACAGAATATATAAACCTATAAATAGATTATTTTAATCTGTTTTCTAAGTGTCAGGGACTTTCAAACCCATAAGGGGAATTTAGCAAGAGATACCCTGGAATACTAACATTGTATAAATGTGATTAATAAATGTTTGTATTTTCCAAATTTCTTTTTAAATGTTTTATATTATACAATATTTCAAATGTAATAAAAATACAGCAAATGATATAGCAGAATCTCTGCACCCACTATTCACATATACAATTATGGACAATTTGTGGTTTTTTCCTATTCATTCAGCATATATTGAGAGAACACCTACTGTGATCCAGGCACTGTTCTCTCTAGGTGTTGGAATTCAACAATTAACAAAATAGATAAAAATTTCCCCCCGAGGCAGATAATAACAAATAAATAAGTAAAATGTGTATGGAATATGTTAGATAATGGTAATTGACACAAAGATAAGTATAGTAGGAAAGAGAGATAGGAAGTAGCAGGGTGAGAGCAGCTTGGACTTTTAAATCAGGTGATCAGGAAAGGTTTCACTAAGAAGGTGACAGTTGAGTCAAGACTTGAAGGAAGTGAGAGAGCATGAGCCATATCAATATCCAGGAAAGAGATTTCTAGGTCGAGGGATCAGCCAGTGTTGAGGCCCTTGGGTGGGAATATGCCTGGGCTGTTTGTGAACAAAAAGGAGGTAAGTGTGGGTGTGTAGAGTGCGTGAGGATAGAGTAGTGGGAAAGAAGGACGTGGAGGTGGTCATCTGGAGGAAGGACTGTGCAGATCGTGCAGGGCATGGGAGACCATTGTAAGGACTATGGGTCCTCCGTGTGAAACGGGAGCCACTGGAGAGCTTTGCATAGAAGATGACACAGCCTGAGTTATCTAAAAAGATTCTGTTTGCCAAGCATGATGGTCCTGTAGTGGGACAAATCTGGAAACTTGGAGACCAGTTAGGAAGCTTTTGCATTAACCCCAGCAAGAGATGGCATTGATTTAGACCATGGGGTAGCAGAGTAGGTTGGAAGACATAGTCAGATTTTAGATATATTTTGACATTAGCACTAATGAAATTTCCTGATGGCTTGAATATAGGATGTGAGAGAACAGGAGGAATCAACGGTAGCTCCAAGGTTTGGGGCCAGAGCAGCTGGAAGGATGAAGTTGCTGTCAACTAATATGCCGATGGGGAGGTTTTGGGTGGCTGGAGGAGTGCAGTTGAACCAGTTGAGTCTGAGATGTCTGTTAGACATACAGAGATGTTTAATAGGCAGTAGGATATATAAATCTGGAATTTGGGAGAGAAGTCTCATCTAGAGATAGGAATTTGGAATTTGCCAATATATAAGTAGTATTTAAAATCATGAAAATGAATGAGAATACCAACAGAGTAAGTATAGATAGAAAAGAAAAAAACGACAAAGGTATAAACTCTAGTTATTCCAACATTAAGAGAGTCAAGAGCGGAAGATAAACCAGCAAAGGAGACTGAGAAAAAGGGATGAGGTGGTTGGGAAGAAAACAGGCAAGTGTGTTGTCCCCGGAAGCTAAGTGAAGAAGTGTTTCAGGGATGATAAATGATCAACTATATCAAATACTGTTGTTAGGTCAAGTAAGACACGGACTGAAAATTGAGCATTGGCTCAATTTAAACCTAAGAAGAGAGAGACTGGGGATAGATATATTGTCAGCCACAAATATAGAAAAAATGATTTTCTTAAAACCACATTTAGGAGCACAGGTGCAGGCAAAGAGTGGATTGAATTTAATCTTGTTTAGTATCCTTACTTTATATGTTACATCCATAAACAATACGTACTGTTAGCTTGTGTTTCTAAAATGTACATAAATGGCATATTATATTGCAGATTGTTTTTTATTTGACTTATTTTTAAGATTTATTCAAGCTGATAAATAGGAATCTATTTCATTCATTTTTGCTGCTCTATAATATTCTTTTATATGAATTATCTAGTTTATTTATCCATTCTGCTTCTGAGGTACATTTATGTTTCTGTGTTTTCTCTATCACAGTGTTGCAGTTTTTTTCTGATGTTATTGGTTTGTTGGAGTTCTTTAAATATTCCAGCTACCCATCCTTGATAATTATGCATTTTGTGAATTTCTTTTTCAGATCTTTTACTTGTCTTTAACTGTGATTAATGGTGTTCTTGTCATTATCAGATTTGACATTTTAATATAATCAAATTTACCAATCTCTTAGGATTTATATTATTTGAATCTTTAAAAAAATTTTAAATTGTGGCAAAATACACATAATGTAAAAATTATCATCTTAATCCTTTTTAAGTGTACACTTCAGTAGTGTTAACTATATTCACATTTTTTATGCAACAGATCTCTAGAACTTTTTCCTCTTGCAAAACTAAACTCTGTACCCATTGAACAACAACTCCCCATCTTCCCCTCCTCCTAGCCCCTGGCAAATACCATTCCTCTTTCTGTTTCTCTGAGTTTGACTATTTTAGATACCTAATATAAGTGGAATCATGCAGGATTTATCTTTTTGTGACTACTTACTTCAGTTAGGATAATGTCCTCAGTGTTTATCCATGTTATGGCATGAGACAGGATTTCCATCTTTTTTTAAGACTGAATAATATTTCATTGTATGTATGTACCACATTTTGTTTATCCATTCATCCACTGATGGACACTTGAGTTGCTTTCACTTATTGGCTGTTGTGACTAACGCTGCAATGAACATGAGTGTACAAATATCTCTTTGAGATCGTTCTTTCAATTCTTTTGCATATATGCCCAGAAGTGGAATTGCTGGATCATGTGACAATTCTATTTTTAATTTTTTGAGGAACCTTCATACTGTTTTCCATAGAAGCTGCACCATTTTACATTCCCATTAACAGAGCACAAGGGTTCCAATTTCTCCACATCCTCACCTATACTCTGCTTTTTTTATTGTGGCCCTCCTAATGAGCATGAAGTGATACCTCATAGTTTTCATTTGCATTTCTGTAATGATTAGTGATGTTGAGTCATCTTTTTATATGCTTATTAGCCATTTGTATACCATCTTTGGATGAATGTTTATTGAAGTCCTTTGCCTATTTTTTAATCAAATTTATTTCCTTTCTTGTTGTTGAGTTGTAGGAGTTCTTTATATATTCTGGATATTAACCCCCTATCAGATATATGGTTTGCAAACTTTTTCTCCCATTCTGTAGGTTGTCTTTTTACTCTGCTTGTTTCCTTTGATGCAAGGAAGTTTGAAATTTTAACGTCGACCCATTTGTCTATTTTTGCTTTTGCTGCTGTGCTTTTGGTGTCAGACCCAAGAAATCACTGCCAAATCCAATGTAATGAAGCTTTCCCCCTATGTTTTCTTCTAGTAGTTTTATAGTTTTAGGTTTTACATTTAGATCTTCAGTTCATTTTGAGTTAATTTTTGTATTTGGGGTAAGGTAAGATCCAACTTTATTTTTTTGTGTGTATGAATATTCAGTTTTCCCAGCATCATTTGTTGAAGAGCCTATCCTTTCCCCATTGGCACCCTTGTCAAAGATCATTTGACCATGTGCATAAAGATTTATTTCTGGGCTCTTTATTCTGTTCCATTGGTCTGTATGTTTGTCTTTATTTAAGTCAAAAATGTTTTGATTGCTGTAGTTTTGTAATACGTTTTGAAATCAGGAAGTGTGAGACCTCCAACTTTGTTCTTCTTTTTCAAGATTGTTTTGGCTATTAAGGGTCCTTTGAGATTCCATATGAATTTTAAGATTTTTTTTCTATTTCTACAAAAAGGTTATTGGGATTTTGATAGGGATTATGTTGACTCTCTAGATCACTTTGGTTAGTGTGGACGTTTTAACAATATTGTCTTCCAGTCCATGAGCATGGGGTGTCTTTCCATTTATTTGTGTCTTTTAAAATTTCTTTCATAATATTTTGTAATTTTAATTGTCCAAGTCTTTTGACCCCTTGGTCGAGTTAACTTCTAAGTATTTTATTATTTTTGATGCTTATTTTAAACGGGATTTCCCCCCCTTAATTTCCTTTTGGTATTGTTCATTGTTAGTGTATAAAAACATAACTAATTTTTTTAATTAATTAATTTTATTTATTTATTTTTGGCTGCATTGGGTCTTGGTTGCTGCACACGGGCTTTCTCTAGTTGCGGTCAGCGGGGGCTACTCTTCATTGCGGTGCACGTGCTTCTTATTGTGGTGGCTTCTCTTGTTGCAGAACATGCGCTCTAGGCGTGCAGGCTTCAGTAGTTGTGGCACGTGGACTCAGTAGCTGTGGCTCGAGGGCTCTAGAGTGCAGGTTCAGTAGTTGTAGCTCACGGGCTTAGTTGCTCCACAGCATGTGGGATCTTCCTGGACCAGGGCTCGAACCCACGTCCCCTGGATTGGCAGGCAGATTCTTAGCCACCACGCCAGCAGGGAAGTCCCATAACTAATTTTTGTATGTTGATTTTGTATCCTGTAATATTGCTGGTTCTCTTATTAGTTCTCACGGGCTTTTTGTGTGTGAAATCTTTAGGGTTTTTTACATATAAGATCATATTATCTGCAAGCAGACATAATTTTACTTCTTCCTTTCCAATTTGGATGTCTTTTATTTCTTTTTCTTGCCTAACTGCTCTGGGTAAGACATTCAGTGCTATGTTGAATAGAAATGGTGAGAGGGCACATCCTTACCTTGTTACTCATCTGAGAGGAAAGCTTTCAGTTTTTCACCATTGAGTATGATGTTTGCTGAGGGCTTTTCATACCTGGTTTTGTTATGCTGAGGTAGTTTCATTCTATTCCTAGCTTATTGTTAAGTGCTTCTTTTTTATCATGAAAAGATACTGAATTTTGTCAAATGCTTTTTCTGTATCAGTTGAGATGATCATGTGGTTTTTGTCCTTCATTCTGTTAATGTGGTGTATTACATTGATGGATTTTTTGAATCTTGAACCGTTCTTTCATTCCAAGATCTCACTTGGTCATGGTGTATAATCCTTTTTATGTGCTGTTGAATTCAGTTTGCTAGCATTTTTTTTTGGAAGACAAATTAAGTCTTAAATTATGTTTAAAACGAAACCACTAGGAAAATATATCACAGTCTTGAAATAGCAAACAGACAGGCTATATTATCATTTCAAGTAATAAGTTGGTAAAAACACAACGAGGTCCTTGATAAAACGATAAGGTGCCAGAACTGGGGCAAGAACAACACATGTCGCAAAAGTGTTATTTGGTAATGAAGGGCTGTCCCGTTTTTTGCTCTAAAGGAGTCACAGCTTGCCCCTGAGTTGCTTTCTTTTTCTCCTCTGACCTTCGTGTTGCCAAGGGATCGTTTCAACAGAGCTCTGTTATTACAGGGGGCAAAGTAAGCAATACTGGGTTTAGGCTTTCGTTCTATTTTGTTTTATGAAAACCAGATTTTTCCAAAGCCAGTACTTCATAACTCTCTTAATTAAGCAGCTAACATTCCCTTTCACTGTTCATTCCTGAATACTAGCATGTAGCACAGGCAAAATCCCCTTTCCCTTCAAGGGTGAGTGTCACTGCAAGATTGTCTTGTCACTCGGCTGACTCTGCTGCAGACAGCCTCAGGGCTCAGCATGGCTGCCAGTTAGAGGAAAGGTTTGGTTCCCCTACCAGTGTGATAGCACTTCTTATATTTTTGCAGCATCTCCAGGCTGAAAGATGTAATGTGTGAGAATTTTAAGAAATGCACATCCACATCTTGATGGCCAGAAAGGACCCTTTCAAAGTTTTTATCCAAACTACCTCTCCCAACTCTACATCTTTAAAGTAACTTCATGCCCTTGTATATAAAACAAAACCGGGCTTCCCTGGTGGCGCAGTGGTTGAGAGTCTGCCTGCCGATGTAGGGGACACGGGTTCGTGCCCCGGTCTGGGAAGATCCCACATGCCGTGGAGCGGCTGGGCCCGTGAGCCATGGCCGCTGAGCCTGCACATCCAGAGCCTGTGCTCCGCAACGGGAGAGGCCACAACAGTGAGAGGCCCGCGTACCGCAAAAAAACAAAACCAAAACCAAAAAAAAAAACAAATCCCCAGAAGCCCCCTTTCCCCTTCTAAGTTAGTGACCTCCTGGATTTTATTTCCAGTTTATGGAACATGTTGTAGTGATCCTTCTGGCAAACAGGAGGTTGGCAACAAATAGAAACACCTCTCCTCCCACTCCACCAGCTCATAAGCAGGTCAGATGAACCTGCCAGCCTGTTGGTATCTGTGTACCGAGAGAATCTGGTACCTTGGAGGGCTCTGGTTTGGTACAAGGGAGACTCCCTGTTGCCAGGATAAGCCCTGGCCACGTGAAATTCAGGCTCACAAAAACTCTCCTGTGCTATCTCTGACCCAAATTTTAGCACCAGGTTTTTTTCATTTTCTAGGATTCAAACACAAAGGAACCAGTGTCCAGAGGCAAGTGACATAGGCCTTAAACTTGCTGACATCCTTAATTTCCTCATTCATAAACTTTCCTTAGAAAACCCAAATCCCCATTCCTCTTTTTAAATAGATTCCTGCCTTCAGCCCCAATGGCCAATAGCAGACATCTCTTTCCCAGTGGATGAGAGAGACTCCTTCATCTACTTGGTCATGGTTGGGATGAGGTTCATGTGGTCATCCACACACGTGGCCACGCAACTCTCCAGCTGCCGCTTCACCTGAAGCTCTTTACTCCCCGCATCTATTGAATCTTTGGCTTTGTCATTGCAATGCATAGTGCACCCGGCCAGGCAGTTCTGGAACTTCTCCAACTTGCTGGTCACCAGGGCCTGGGCTTGAGCCAGAGGTGCATGGCAGTGCTCAATGCACTGGTGCACTTGCTGCATGGACACCTGGCTGTCCTCACAACAGCCGGCACTGCACCGGAACATGAGGCCCTGAATCTTCTGGATGTTCTCTCTCCAGACTCTTCACCTTAGAGTCCACCGCCTCCTACACCCGGAGCTGCTACAGCTCCGCCATGGCCACCCCATGCTGCTCCCCACGGCGCCGGCGCCCACATGGACTCCCGCGCTGGAGCCCGCCCCCAGTTTGCTAGCATTTTGCTGAGAACTTTTACATCAGTTTTCATCAAGAATATTGGGCTGTAATTTTCTTTTCTTGTAGTATCTTTCCTTGGCTTTGGTATCAGGGTAATGTTGGTCTCATAAAATTAGTTTGGAAGTGTTCTCTTCAGTTTTTTAGGGGAAGTTTGTGGAGGAATGGTCCTACTACTTCTTTAAATGTTTTTTAAGAACGTCCAGTAAGCCATCTGGTCCTGGCCTTTTCTTTGTTGGGAGATTTTTGATTACTAATTCAGTGTCCTTACTGATTATGAGTCTGTTCAAATTTTCTATTCATGATTCAGTCCTGGTAGATTGTATGTTTCTAGGAATTTATCCATTAGAAATTATTCAATTTGTTGGTGTATAATTTAGTTTCTTGTAAGGTCTTCTCTTTAATTTCTGATTTTAGTTGAATCTTCTCTCTCTTTTTCTTAATCTAGCCAAGAGTTTGTCAGTTTTGTTTATCTTTTGAAAAATCTAAGTTTTGCTAATTTTTTTCTGTTCTGTTTTCTGTTTCATTTATTTTTGCTTCAATCTTTATCATTTCTTTCCTTCTGCTAACTTCTGGTTTAGTTTATTCTTTTTCTAGTTCCTTGAGGTGTAAAGTTAAATTGTTGATTTCTTTGAATCTTTTAAAATGAAATCCATTCCTGTCTCAATGAACTAAGATATTCTCTTTTGTTTTCTTTTCGAAATTAGCATATTGAAATCTTTAATTTATTAGGAATTAATTTATCTATATGTGTGGGGATCTTATTTTTTTCTCTTTTTATATAGATAACCCAGTTGACTGAACTATTCATTGAATAGTCAGTTAATCCCTTCCCTAGTGATTTGAAAAGCAACTTTGTCATATGCCAAATTCCTGTGCATGCTTGTGAGTCTATTTCTAGGCTCTTCATTCAATTCCATTTGTCTGCTTGCCTCTCCCTGAGTCAAAATTGAAAAATCTGAAGGGCCATAGCTTTACGGTATGTCTTTAATCTGGAAAGGTGAGATCTTTCTCCTCTTCAATCTTTTTGGGGTACGCAGGCCTCTCACTGTTGTGGCCTCTCGCATTGCAGAGTACAGGCTCTGGACGCGCAGGCTCAGCGGCCATGGCTCACGGGCCCAGCCGCTATGGCTCACGGGCCCAGCCGCTCCGTGGCATGCGGGATCGTCCCGGACCGGGGCACAAACCTGTGTCCCCTGCATCGGCAGGCGGACTCTCAACCACTGCGCCACCAGGGAAGCCCTCCCCTCTTCACTCTTATCCTGTCATTCTCTCCTTATTTCCCCTGACCTTCCTCCTGCCTCTTCACTGTCTTTGCTATTCTTGGTCTTTTGTTCCTTAGTGTGTACTGAATTTATAAATTAATTTGGAGAAAACTGTGATCTTTGGATATTGAATCTAACAACACAAATTTGCATAAATATTCATATTTTCCCATTTATTTCCTTGTCTTTTATGTCTTTCAATAATGTTTTCTAATTTTTGTAATGATTTATACATATATTATTAGATTTATTTCTATTAACTTATTTTCCTATTCCTGTTCCTATTGACAAAAATTAGAATATCTTTTTTTCTTGGCAAAGCATAGGAATGTTGTTGATCTTGTACATAGCAATATTGGTGAATTCATATTAGTTCCACTAATTTGAAGATTCACTTGGATTTTTTATGTAGATGACTATATTAAAAGAAAAATCAGAACTACTATTTGTAAGTAATGATGGCCTTGTATCTTTTTGATTCTCATACTTTTTATTTTGTGTGTGTTTGGGGATGTGTGGTTTGGTTTAGTTTTGTTGCTCTGTCTACTAAGTTTTATATGTATATATCCTTGCTTTTTACTTTAAGGCCATGTGTTTTAGGTTTTAGCCATTTAGTATGGTATCTGCTCTAGGTTTTTGATAGATAAATTATATTCTTAGTATACTGATATAAGGAAATTCTTATGGTTTTTTTCTTTAATCACCTAGTGGTGTGAGTTACATTAATAGTTTTTTTCTTTTTCAATGTTAAGCCATCTTTCAATTATTGGAATAAACTTTACTTTCTGTGACATATATTTTTAATATATTTCTGGATTTTGTTTGCTAATATTTTATTTAAGATTTTATTGTCTAAGTTGACCTGTAATTTTCCTTTCTAATATTGTATTTGTCTGATTTTGGCATCATGATTATACTAACATCATGAAAGTAATTTGGAATAGTTTATATAAGATAGACAGTTCCTCTGAAGGTTTCCTCTGAATGCACTTCTAGCTATCAGCGTGTATTTTTTTCTTTTTTTTCCCTTCTAGGTGCATATGAGTGGCTTTTCAAATACTGATTTAATTTTTAAAAACTATTTATAGTTATATCAGGTTTTCAATTTTTTCTTGAGTCAATGTTGGTAAGTTATGTTTTTATAGAAAATGTTATAGTTTTGTTTTTAACTTATTTGGCATAATATTATTCATAGAAGTGCTTTACTTTTTAATCTGTATTGTAACTGTAGTAATGTTTCCTTTTAAATGACTAATATTACTGATTTGTAACTTTCTTCCTCTTTTCTTGAGATTTCTCCATTTTATTAGTCTTTTTCCAGAAACAGCTTTTATCAAGCCTCTCAATTTTTCTGTTTCTTTGATGATCTTCCTTTATTACTTCATTCCTTTTACTTTCTGTTAGTTTCTTTTGTATTCTTTTATTAAACTTTTGAGTTGGACATCCAGCTCACTAATATTTAATCATTCTTTTTTTAATAAAACTGAATTTCTAAGAACAGCTTTAGATGTATCTCGCAAGTTATAATATATAGCATTTTTACTGTTATTTATTGTGGTTTTTTACCTTGGGCCATGAATTATTTAAAAATAGATTCTTAAGTTTTCATGTATATAGGATTTTTGAGCTACCTTTTTGTAAATGAGTTTTAGTTTTATTGCTTTCTGTTTGGACAAGAAAACATACATGGTTTTATTTCTGTGGTTTTTGAGATTTGCTTTGTGACTTATTATTTGGTTAACTTTTGTAAATGTGCCATGAATACTTGAAAAGACTGTATAGTCATTCTCTGTTAGATATCAAATTTTATATATTTTCATGAACATCATGCATATCTTCCATAGCTTCACCAATTATTTTCCTGCTTGATCAGTCAGTTATAAAAGAGGTATGTTAAAGCGCCCACTATGATTGCAGATTTGTCCGTTTCTTCTTGGAAATCTCACCATTTTTGCTTTATGTGGTTTAAGGCTCTTCAAAAATTTTTGATTGTGTTAGTCTTGGAATAGTGTCATTTTCTAGTGAAATGTTCCTTTTATTATTATGTAGTGACCCTGCCTAATTTTAATAATTTTTGGCCTTAAAGTTCATTTCCCTGCTATTAATAAAGATATTCCAGCTTTCTGTTGGTTAATGCTGGTCTGATATATCTTTTTCTATCTCTTTACTTTCAATATTTCTTTGTCATTATGTTTTTGGTGTGCCTTTTGTAAATAACATATAACTGGATTTTGTTTTTGATCCAGAGTGTTTCTATCTTTTAACTGGTGAGTTAAATCTGTATATTATGACTGCTGATATATTTTTATTTATTTCTCTTATCTTGCTGTGTGTTTCTCTTTATCATAATTTCTCTTTGCTTTTTTCCCCTTCTTTCCTCTCTTCTATTTAAATGATTAAGATTTCTTTATTTCATTTTCCCAGTTGTCTAGAAGTTATATATATTCTATATCTGTTCTTTGAGTGGTTATTACCCTGAAATTTTTAACTTATGCAGGCATACCTTGGAGTTATTGTGGGTTCAGTTTCACCACCACAGTAAAGCAAGTCACATGAGCTTTTTGGTTTCCCAGTGCATATAAAGGTTATGTCTATGCTAAACTGCAGTCTATTAAGTATGCTATAAATAGCATTATGTCTTTAAAAATGTGCATACCTTAATTTAAAAATACTTTATTGCTAAAAATGCCAACCACCACCTGAGCCTTCAGTGAATCATAATCTTTTAGCTGGTGGAGGATCTTGCCTCCATGTTGGTGGCTGCTGACTGATCAGGGTGGTGGTTGCTGAAGGTTGGGCTCACTGTGGCCATTTCTTAAAATAAGACAACAATGGAGTTTGTCGCATCAGTTGACTCTTCCTTTTACAAATGATTTCTCTGTAGCATGCAATGCTGTCTGGTAGCATTTTACCCAGAATAGAACTTTCAAAACTGGAAACCTCTTAAATCCTGACACTGCTTGATAAACTAAATTTATGTAACATTCTAAATCCTTTATTGTCATTTCAACAATATTCACATCTTCACCAAGAGTAGATTTCATCTCAAGAAACCACTTTCTTTGCTCATCCCTAAGAAGCAGCTCACCGTCTGTTAAAATATTATCATAAAATTGCAGCAATTCAGTCACATCTTCAGGCTCCACTTCTAATTCCAATTCTTTTGCATTTTCTACCATATCTGCAGATACTTCCTCCACTGAAGTCTTGAACCCCTCAAAGTCCCCCCAGGAGAGTTGGAATCAACTTTTTTCAAACTCCTGTTAATGTTGGTATTTTAACCACTTCCCATGAATCACAGATGTTCTCAGTGGCATCTAGAATGGTGGATCCTTTCCAGAAAAGTTTCAGTTTACTTTGCCCAGATCCATCAAAGGAATCACTTGTCTGTGGCACCTATAGCCTTAAATGTATTTCTTAAATAATAAGACTTGAAAGTTGAAATTACTCCTTGATCCATGGGCTGCAGAATGTATGCTGTGTTAGCAGGCATGAAAATGACATTAATCTTATTGTACATCTCCATCAGAGCTGTTGGGTGACAAGGTGCATGGTCAATGAGCAGTAATATTGTGAAAGGAATCTTATTTTCTGAGCAGTAGATCTTTGTTTTTGTTTTTGTTTGGCGATACATGGGCCTCTCACTGCCGTGGCCTCTCCCGTTGCGGAGCACAGGCTCCGGACGCGCAGGCCCAGCGGCCATGGCTCACGGGCCCAGCCGCTCCCCGGCATGTGGGATCTTCCCAGACCGGGGCATGAACCCGTGTCCCCTGCATCGACAGGCGGACTCTCAACCACTGTGCCACCAGGGAAGCCCCGAGCAGTAGATCTTAAAACAGTAGGCTTAAAATACTCTATAAACCATGTTATAAACAGATGTGCTGTCATCTAGGCTTTGTTGTTTCATTTAAAGAGCACAGGCAGAGTAGATTTAGCATAATACTTAATGGTCCTAGGATTTTCAGAATGGTAAATGAGCACTGGCTTCAACTTAAAGTCACCAAATGCATTAGCCCCTAACAAGAGAGTCAGTCTATCCTTTGAAGCTTTGATGCCAGGCACTGACTTCTCTCCAGCTAGGAAAGTCCTAGGTGGCATCTTCTTCCAATAGAAGGCTGTTTTATCTACCTTGAAAATCTGTTGTTTAGTGTAGCCACCTTCATTAATTATCTTAGCTAGATCTTCTGGATACCTTGCTGCAACTTTTATGTCAGCACTTGCTGCTTCACCTTGCACTTTTATGTTATGGAGACAGCTTCTTTCCTTAAACCTCCTGAGCCAACCTTTGCTAGCTTCACTTTTGCAGCTTCCTCGTCTCTCTCAGGACTTCATAGAATTGAAGAGAGTTAGGGCCTTGCTCTGGATTAGGCTTTGACTTGAGAGAATGTTGTAGCTGGTTTGATATATCCAGACTACTAAAACTTTCTCCATATCAGCAGTAAGGCTATCTTGCTTTCTTATCACTCATGTGTTCACTGGAGCAGCACTTTTAATTTCCTTCAAGAACTTTTCCTTTGCATTCACAATTTGGCTAACTGTTTGGTGCAAGAGACCTACCTTTTGGCCTTCTTGGCTTTTGACATGCCTTTCTCTCTAAGCTTAGTCATTTTTAGTTTTTGATTTAAAGTGAGAGTGTGACTCTTCCTTTCACTTGAACACTTAAGGGTCATTGTAGGGTTATTAATTGGCCTAATTTCAATATTGTTTTGTCTCAGGGAATAGGGGAGCCCGAGGAAAGGGAGAGAGATGGGGGAACAGCCAGTTGGTCTCAGATCACATACAACATTTATCGATTTAAGTTTGCTGTCTTATATATGGGCCCAGTTCATGGCACCCCAAAACAATTACAGTAGTAACATCAACGATTACTGATCACAGGTTAGCACAACAAATATAATAATAATGAAAAAGTTGGAAATATTGCAAGAATTACCGAACTATAACACAGAGACAAGAAGTGAGCAAATGCTGTTGGAAAAAATGGTGCCAATAGACTTGCTCGTCACAGGGTTGCCACAATCTTCAACTTGTAAAAAGCACAATATCTGTGAAACACAGATAAACACACAATAAAGCAAAGCACAGTAAAACGAGGTATGCCTGTATACTGACTTAACAGAGTCTAAAATTAACAATTATGTCTATGATTGTCATGACCACTACAAGAATCCAGTAGAATGTTTTAGCTTCAGTTATCCATCTCGTTTTATATGTTATTGTTACTTATTATTTTAGTCCCATCTTGTGTTATATTTCCCAGATTGATTACTGTGTAATTATTATTTTCATTTTATAAATTCAAAACTTGTTTAGATTTTCTCACATGTTTACCTGTTTTCTCTGCTCACTACTGCTTTTTACATCTTACTCTTTTCTTGTGAGTTCAGTTTATTTCTGAAGTGCATCCTTTAGATGTCTTTTTAAACAAGGATCAATGAATAGTAAACTCTATCTTTGTCTTAAAATGCCTTTATTTTGCCTTGCATATTCAGTGATAATTTAGCTGGATATGAACATACCTAGGAATGGACTAGGTTTTTGTCTTTGGTATCTTTTTATTGTAAAACAAAACACAAAAACAAAATGAAAGTATGGCTTAGTGAGTTATTACTATAAAGCAAACACTCTTATCACCACCATTCAAGTTAAAAAATAGAAATTTGCTACCCATGGATATATTTTTATTTAGTCTGCTTGGGACTCTGCAGCATTCAGGATAATTTTCTCAAATATGTCCTATACTTCACAGATTCTCTTTAGTTGTGTCTAATCTGTTTAGTCTGCCTATTTTTATTGTATTTTTTCATTTATACAGTTCTATTGTATTCTTTTTCATATCTTTCTGGTCTTTTCTATGCTGCTATATTGTTTTATGGATATTTTCCTTTCTTTATGTCTTTCATCTTTTACAACATACTAGGCCTTTTCTAGATTGCTCTTCTAGTATTTCAAGTAATTCTTCTGGGTTTTTTTTTGCACTGTATAGTTCACTAATTTGTAATTTTGAGACTCCAGTGCTTTATCTTTGTGAATCCTGAGGCAGCTAAGTAGTGGGAATTCCTCTGGTTCTGTCATATGTTCCAGAGTTGTCACCATGTTGGACCAGATTTTCTCACTTTCCCATACTATGGAGGAAGGAGTAAATTTAGGTCCCAAATCTACAAGAGCCACAAGCCTAGGGATTCGATTCCACAAGAGGAACATTTATTTATTTGTTTTTAAATCTAGGGCTCAGACAGAAATAAATCTGGGCTACTGGGTGAATTTATTTTTTCTAGACTTTGCTTTCACTGAGGGTTCAGCTTTCTTAGATTCCAAGGTTTACACAAGAGTAGTAATTCCAGTCCACCTCTTTAGAGCCGAGGGCCTCATCTTCTGTCCTTATAAAAGTATTGAAATTCAAGCTTCTGGATTGCTAGGATCTGAAACAACTTCCCTTCCTTTCCTTTGTGCTGCCGCGGCCCAGGTCCTGTGGATACCTCTGTTTTTCAGCATCCTCTTTGTGGCTGGCACCTAGGGATTCCCCTTTCTGTCTTGGGAGCATAGACTTGGATGATTAGCAATGCAATATTTCTTCTTAAAAATCCAACATTTGGATATTTGTTTTGAGATTTGTCAAAATTGAGATGGGAAAAAATACAGAATGGGGGAATAAAAATTTCTTTGGTAATTTTACATTTAACTCACAAATTTATCTATATATCATAAGCAGGTAAGATCAAGATAAAACATTGGCAAATAAAAGCTAGACATGATTTAATCTCGTGTTTATTGAGAAATGCCTGAGGGTTTGGCAGTTGAGTTTCTATTTGGATTCTTCCTTAGAAGTAAACCAGTTTTTTGTCCAGTGTTACCTGATCTTTCTCTCTAAGGCACAGTGAAGCCTCCTTGATCAGCTGATACTTAAACACAAGAATACTCCGTATTGGGCTTCCCTGGTGGCGCAGTGGTTGGGAGTCCGCCTGCCAATGCAGGGGACGCGGGTTCATGCCCCGGTCCGGGAAGATCCCACGTGCCGCGGAGTGGCTGGGCCCGTGAGCCATGGCCGCTGAGCCTGCGTGTCCAGAGCCTGTGCTCCGCAACGGGAGAGGCCACAACAGTGGGAGGCCTGCATACCGCAAAAAAAAAAAAAAAAAAAAAAAGAATACTCCGTATTATGTGCCAGGATGGTGCACACACTGCTTTTACTATTTTCACATTCAATTAAATTCTCCTTCACAATCTTTTAACACTGTAGTGTTTAATAAGTAATGTTGCTTATAAAACAGTATGGACTTAACTGCAAAATTGGCTGATTGCCTGTCTTCTTGAGAAAAATATTAATTTTTAATAAATAAACAATAATCACAATAGAGTTTAGCTATGCTATCCTAGCCTTTTTATATCATAGTTCATAACACATTACCTTGAAATCGTTTTTGTCCCCACCACAGACCTTCCCCTATCATACTTCATCAGTTTGTCTTCTGGGTACAATTATTTGAAAGGCATTCTGCATACATTCTAGATCAGTGGTCCCCAACCCCCAGGCCGCTGACAGGTACCTGTCCACTGCCTGTTAGGAATTGGGCCACACGGCAGGAGGTGAGTGGCGAGTGAGCAAAACTTCATTTGCCGCTCCACATCGCTCCCCTTTGCTTGCATTGCTGCCTGAACCATCTCCCCATTCCCCCCCTTCCCTTGGTCCATGGAAAAATTGTCTTCCACCAAATCAGTCCCTGGTGCAGAAAAGGTTGGGGACCGCTGCTCTAGATAACATGCATCTTCCTAGGCAGATAAACACAAATTCAAAAGTTAAAATTGGGGCTATTTTTTTACAATAGAAGATAAACTCTTAGGAAATTGAGACTGACACACTAAAAGTTAGAATTCGGCAGGAGTAACACTTCCATTTGGGGCAGAGGAAGAGGAAGCAGATACAGAATTGCAAGAGGCTAAAATGGCAATGTTTTAAAATAACAGAGAGACTTAAGAAATACTTTGTCTTTGTTTACTATTATTCCTCAGGGATTGGAACTTCCCAACACTTAAGCTTAATTTTGCTGACTCTTGGAATTTTTATAAATTAAATAATTATCTCTTAATTATTTATTAATGTAGACACTACCTACGTCCCTGCCTCCTCCCCCCAAAAAACAGAGAAGCTAAAATGAATTTTAAAAAAGCCCAGAAATCACACAGAGAAGGTAGAAGAAATATCTTTGAGGACTTAATGTAGTTCTGAGCTTCCTGTATGTCAAGACAATGGAGAACTGAACTACATCGTTGCATAGTTCTCATTGTCAGATAAAGAAAAAAAAGAGACATGGAAAGTGGTGGTGACTATCAGATCTTTCCCACAGTAATCAATAAGATCCATATGTTTCTTACTGGTTTTACACTAAACTTATGAATATCTAGTATTTTGAAGAAGAGAGTACAGATTTTCATGACTTTCAAGTTGTAAAATTTAATCATTGTCACATACTTAAAAGAAAATATGCATTATTCCAAAGTGGCTTGTAACACAGATATGCCTATAAATAGAAATGAAAATTTATATGTACTAAAAAGTCTAGTTTTCTAAATAAATAAAAATCTAGAGAAGCAATAAATCAAAACTTGTAATCTTTTTACTCATAAACCATTTTGGAGAATTATTTTTATTTTCTTTCAATATATCTAAACCTGATTTAGGATATGTTTTAAAGATATCTTTTAAGATGAGATCAAATGACACAGACATAGAAAAGAAACTTATGGTTACCAAAGGGGAAAGGGGGAGGAGGGATAAATTTGGAAGTTGGGGTTAACAGATACATACTACTGTACATAAAATAGATAAACTACAAGGACCTACTATATAGCACAGGGATCTGTATTCAATATCTTGTAATAACCATTATAATGGAAAAGAACCTAAAAAAAGAATATACATATGTATATATGTATAACCAAATCACTTTGCTGTATACCTGAAACATTGTGAATCAACTATACTTCAATAAATTAATTAATTTAAACTAAAACAGTTGACTAGAATTCACAAAGAAAGATGAGATCAAATGATAAATAATATGACTTAGCAATTTTTCTGTGTTTCTTTATGTCAGCTATATAATGATTTTTGCTTAATATCCTATAAAGAGCTATTGTATAATAAATAGTGTATTAAGTAAAAACACTACATATTTAGTTTTATGAAGCTTGGGAATTTTTTTTTTTAGCTTTTCAAACTGTGACCAGGCTTTACTTCATACACATTCTTTTTTGTTTGTTTTGTTTTTTATATATATACTTTTTTTTTATTGGAGTATAATTGCTTTACAATTTATGTTAGTTTCTGCTGTAGAACAAAGTGAATCAGCTATATGTATACATACATCCCCTCCCTCTGGAGCCTCCCTCCCACTCCCCCCATTCCACTAAAAAGTAATTTTGGAGTATTTTTTTAAAATAATTCAGTGAAGAAATGAATGCTTCCTAAGCACTCACATATTTTTTTCAATCTAAACATGTCTAACAAAATGTTTAAAATTATTCATTACTTTTTATATACAAATTTATATGAAATCAGTTTTATTTAGCCTTAATCGTTCCAATAGTTTGATACAAAATTAGCATTTGGTACTGAAGTGATGAAGCAGAGAGATAATGACATTTGATATATGGTTTGTCATAGCTGTTCAATGAGATTATTCTTCCAGATAACAAGAAAGAAAATTTTCTGCAGATCTAAGCATAACTGGATTATTTCTTTTACTTTCTGGGGGAATAGTAATCTTTCAACATATATATAGTATATAAAAGGAAAGAAGTGAGTCATAAACCATATTAATTTTATTTTTCTTTATATAAAATTATGTATTTATTTATATAAAATTATTGGGCTGTATATATCATAATTAAGTACTTTTAATACATTTGTTATCACAGGGTTTAAATAAATTCATTACATTCATTATCTCTGGGCTGAACTTTCAGCCAATAAAACTAGGGACTTCTACCACTTCTATAACATTGCTAGGGTAGTGTTCTTTATGTTTAAAGCTGGTAAATAAGAAGAATGCTTATTTTTCTTGAAACCTTGCTGGTAGAAGAAGAATAAAGTGTAAATTGAAAAGCTTCCTCTAAAATAGTTTTGTAAAATATTTTAATGGCACCAAAGTGCCTTTAAAATTTTAGATATAGCCATATGAATGTACATTGTTAAAGAAGAATTATTTTTCCCCTGTTTAATATATCTGCATAACAATTCATATATTTTTTTCTCCTTATTACATTGAGGTATGACACAGTTGGTCATTTTTTTAATTACTTAATTTTTTTTTTTTTTTTTTTTGGTATGCGGGCCTCTCACTGTTGTGTCCTCTCCTGTTGCGGAGCACAGGCTCCGGACGCGCAGGCTCAGCGGCCATGGCTCACAGGCCCAGCCGCTCCGCGGCATGTGGGATCTTCCCGGACCGGGGCACGAACCCGTGTCCCCTGCATCGGCAGGCAGACTCTCAACCGCTGCGCCACCAGGAAAGCCTAATTACTTAATTTTGTAAGATTAATTTTAAGGCTGATATATATATATATATATATATTTTTTTTTTTTTTTTTTTTTTTTTTTTTTTTCCGTACGCGGGCCTCTCACTGTTGTGGCCTCTCCCGTTGCGGAGCACAGGCTCCGGATGCGCAGGCTCAGCGGCCATGGCTCACGGGCCCAGCTGCTCCGCGGCATATGGGATCCTCCCAGACCGGGGCACGAACCCGTATCCCCTGCATCGGCAGGCGGACTCTCAACCACTGCGCCACCAGGGGGGCCCATAAGGCTGATATATTAAATTAGCCCTTTTTAAAGTTCTACAAAAGAGAAGCAACTGTCTTTAAGAGGCAGTATTTTTTTTTAAAGCTAGTTCTGCTCATCATCACTTAAACCCACCATCGGCAGTGCCAAACTTAAACATGATGGTAAGATTGGAAAAATTCTTTCCATCCTTTTTCATCTTTGGGTTCCCTGTTTCCCTTCTTAGCATTTGATCTTCCTTTCTCCTTCAGGTTTCCCAGTGTTTTCCCAATCTTGCCGATCTGGAAATAAAGTCATTCATACTACCAGGACTATTGGCACTTACAAGAACAGTTTAAGAAATCAGTGATAGAAACATATACACACACAGAAAAAAAGAAGAGTGAATGAGTGGATTCATTAATGGATGGATGGATGGTTGGACAGACGGACGGATGGATGATAGTAGAGTTTCAGGACTTAAAAAGTTTACCCGTAGGGCTTCCCTGGTGGCGCAGTGGTTGAGAGTCTGCCTGCCAATGCAGGGGACACGGGTTCGTGACCTGGTCCGGGAGGATCCCACATGCCGCAGAGTGGCTGGGCCCGTGAGCCATGGCCGCTGAGCCTGCGCATCTGGAGCCTGTGCTCCGCAACAGGAGAGGCCACAACAGTGAGAGGCCCGTGTACCGCAAAAAAAAAAAAAAAAGTTTACCGGTTTACCTCATACCATATAGGTGTGTATATATAGGTCTGTCCTGGTGAGAAGAAGGTCTGTCAAGTAGCTTCTACCACTACTTTGCTACTGTGGTGTATCTCAACACTGCCGCCTAGTATTAACTCTCTCTTCTTGTCACTTGTCATACGAGCTTAAAATCAAATCCCTTTTTCTTTGTTTGATTGTTTGTTTAAGGCTGAAAGAGCATATTCCTTTTGTGGAACTATTGAATACATGGCACCAGATATTGTCAGAGGGGGAGATTCAGGACATGACAAGGTATGTTCTATTTTTGACACTTCCTGATATATCTCTATAAAATGTATATTAAGAATCCTAGTTAATAACTTAGGCCCACTTTTTGGCGTTATCTTCATTTTTTACCTTTCCTTTGCTTTGTATACACGAACATATTATGATATCTAGTGTTTTGGAGGAAAAAGGATAATGGAAAGGTTAGGGCATTCTAGAGTTCCCTTTTTTCAGGTTTTGTTGATGAGGATAATATTTTGTTTTATAGAATAATACTCTTGTTAAAGGAAATCTCAAAATCGACTGATTCTTCAAATAATAATTTTTATTTTATTTCCGTTAAAAGTATCATGTCTTGAGCAAAGCATCCACTGTAACCCTGTTTAAAACAGAAATCACCCTTTGTCTGTTGCATGTGACCTGGCCTTTTAGGACACACCTGGGCCACAGTACAATGCAGAGGTGTCATGAATGCATAAACAGTGCACATTGTCCCCATTGGAGTCATGCTGAACGACTATGGACTTTACTTATTGGCATTATTGATTTTTGCTAGAAAAACATATGGAAACTATTTCACCTTCAGTCGATAATTTGCTTTGTAAGAGATCCTTAAAAAGGGAGTCTCTCATATTTTCTTATTCTCAATTTCTGCTTTTAACTTTGTAGTGATATTGGAAACTTTGTTGATTACCTCTTCAACAGAAAAAAACCATTGTGACAATCCTTGGAGAAAGAAAACAATTCTGCTTTCAAGATAGTCTAAGTTTGTTTTCCTAAGCCTTCTAAAAAACTCAGTTTTTTCCCTCCTCACTTCCCTTTGTATGTGCAAAATGAAGATTGTAGATGAGGCTTTCTAAGTAGTTATAAAATCTGGGTCACATATTGTTTCTTCTTGTATTAAAGGGTACAGATTTGTTTAGTTCTTTCTTAACACTTTTGCTTTATTAATAATGTTCTCCAAATAAGAAATGCTGACTATTTTTTTGCTCCTCATCTCCCCATCTTCCTCATCCCCTTTCAAAATCTCACATATACAATAGGAATATCTTTTTTTTTGGCTGCGTCGGGTCTTAGTTGTGGCATGTGGGATATTCGTTGAGGCATGTGGGATCATTCGTTGTGGCGCGGGCTCTTCATTGTGGCGCACGGGCTTCTCTCTAGTTGTGGCGTGTGGGGGTTTTTTCCTCTCTCGTGGTGCACACTCCGGAGCGCATGGGCTCTGTATTTTGCAGCACGTGAGCTCAGTAGTTGTGGCACGTGGGCTTAGTTGCCCTGTGGCATGTGGGATCTTAGTTCCCCGACCAGGGATTGAACCCGTGTCCCCTGCATTGGCAGGCGGATTCTTCACCACTGGACCACCAGGGAAGTCCCCAGTAGGAATATCTTAACAGTGGAGAATCAGTGGTCTCCTTGCTAATGACTAATCATGCATTTACGAGCCCTTAGGAGGTCTTCAAATTTGTGTGGTATTGGTTTCAGTCCATGACTAGGAATCTGATTATAGATCTGTATTAATTTACGAGCATGGTTCAAATCCAACGTTCTAAGGGTCCTGACTCCGCTGGCAGTAAAGCTGCTTGTATAAATAAAAGAATTGAATTACTGATTTAGTTTATATGTTATTGTTACATATTTTCTTTAAAATAACTCTAGGCTCACAAACTTTACATCATCTCTCTGAAATCTTGGCTCTGAAATCTGGAAGCAGAGAGTTCAAAATTTTAGCACCAGTTAACTTCTCATTGGTGTAAGCTCATATATCCAACAACTATTGAAATCTTGATTTGCCTAATTGTAAAGGAACTAATTTTCAATATATCAAGATTCTTTAAATTCTGTGTAATTTGCTATGCTCTCAGTTCAGGTAACTGCTTTTATAAATTGTTTTCCAACGTAGATCACATTTTATTTTATATTATTTTCAGTCTTTCCATACCTCCCAGAAAGTGAAGACTGCTAGATTTATGTGATTGGTTCCATAAGAGGAATTGATATAGGTGGTTATGAAAAAATAACATCTTTTGATGGGATTTTTTTTCATCTTCGTTCTTTGGCTTTAAGAAATTTCATATTTATTGGAGCTGAATAGTTAATAAAAATGCTGACTGGGGGCTTCCCTGGTGGTGCAGTGGTTGAGAGTCCGCCTGCTGATGCAGGGGACACGGGTTCATGCCCCGGTCCGGGAAGATCCCACATGCCATGGAGCAGCTGGGCCCATGATCCATGGCCGCTGATCCTGCGCATCCGGAGCCTGTGCTCCACAACGGGAGAGGCCACAACAATGAGAGGCCTGCGTACCGCAAAAAAAAAAAAAAAAATGCTGGTTGGTACGTTTTTCCCCCTATCATAAGTCCAAAGATTTTACTTATTTAAAATTTTAAAAATTTATTTAAAATTTAAAAAAATTTTTGGGGGGTAGGGAGGGATGGATTGGGAGTTTGGGGTTAGCAGATGCAAATTGTTATATATAAAATGGATAAACAACAAGGTCCTACTGTATAGCACAGGGAACTATATTTAATATCCTGTGATAAACCAAATGGAAAAGAATATAAAAAAATTATATATATATATATATATATCTGAATCACTTTGCTGTATAGCAGAAATTAACTTAACATTGAAAGTCAACCATACTTTAATTTTAAAAAATTTCTTTTTTAAATTAACCTAAGTAAAATCATTACTAGTTTAGGAAATAATTGAAACACTTTTAGCAATAGAAACACTTGATTGACTTCTCTATGTTTAAATTCTGTTCTGAGAATACCTGAATATTTGTCTTCTCAATGTCTTTTTTGCATGTGCTAATTTAATACTCCTTGCACAGGAAGCTGTGTACAAAATCTTTTTGTCAAAATATTGTCAAATATATAGATTTATTTCATTTTTCTTTTATATAAAATACAATTAGTTAATACTCTAGAAAATGAAATTACTGTTGTTTTATAGGCAGTTGACTGGTGGAGTTTAGGTGTTCTAATGTATGAATTACTAACTGGAGCATCTCCTTTCACTGTTGATGGAGAGAAGAATTCCCAAGCTGAGATATCTAGGTAAGACCTAACAAAATAAAATAAGTGTATTGTTTTCTCAAAGAAACTGATCAAACTTCTGCAATTGGGCTGATAGAAAAAATACTTTTTTTAATGGGGTAGACTAAAACGATGTGTAAGTGGTAAATTTCCAATTATATTCCTGTAGGATATAGATATATAACCTTTATATTTCTTTATATTTTATATGCCCAATTAGATCTTAATTTTCGTAGATAGTGTCGTAATTTTTGTGTGCTCCAAAGTACTTAGCATATCGTCTTAATGTTTATTTGATGGATACTTTTTTCCCACTGTATACATAATGGAATTTCTTCGTGACTTTAACATAAAGAAACAGTAGTGATATTTTTCAAATCATGGATATAGGCTCAATGGAAACAAATATCATAAAATCACCCTCTTGTAGGTTATCATAGCATTTTTTTGTTCCTTTCCTTCATAGCAGTTATCACAATTGCAGTGTTACATTTTTGTTTGTAATTATTTGATTAATGTCTGTCTGTCCCACTAGATTGTAAGCTCTGTGAGAGCCAGGGGCCTGTCTGGCTTTGATCCTCAGCATTGTGTGCTTAGATGCCAGTACAGTGCTTACCATGCAGAATTCAATGAATGTTCTTGGAATGAAATGAGTTAATGAACAAATAAACGAAGTGTGATAAAACATTGTACTAATTACTAGTTATGTTTTTGTCCTGTTTTTACTTGAATTTTATAACTTTGAGAACAGATTTGACATTAAAAATTAAAAATTGAGACTTCCACTTCTTACCAAGATGGAATAACAGGGACCGGATTTACTTTCCTGCCTGAAACAATTTTTTAAGTGGGCAAAATATATGAAACCACAGTATGGAAAACTTTGAACAATGCAATGAAGCAATGAAGCACAGTGAACCCTGAGAGACGGGAAATAAATGAGGTGAGCCCTATGATTGCCCAGCTTACTGCCTTGAGAGAGTATCCAGGCTGCAGTACAGGGAGGGGAAACACAAGTGGAGCTGAGATGGAAATGACAGTCCAGGAAAGCCGGGGAAGCTGGAGTTTGCAGGGCAGAGTGTTGGAGAGGAGAAAGCTGCAGAGAGAAAGTGAAGTTCAGAGGTTTGCCGAAGATACCCCTCAAATACTATTCAGTTAAGTAGTAATAAGCGCCATGTGTGACGGAACTACTCAGTATAGTTAAGATGTTATTTCTCTCCAAATTGATCTATACATTCAGCACAATTAGAATCCCAGCAGGCTTTTTTTTTTTTTTTAGTAGAAATTGATACCCTGGGTCTAAATGCATAGGACCTGGGTCTAAATGCATAGAATAGCCAAATCACCTTTGAAAAAGTAGACCAAAGTTGATTTGAAGACTTACAAGCTGCAACAATTAAGACACTGTGGTGTTTGTATCAAAATAGAGAAATCATCAGTGAAATAGAATAGAGAACGCAGAAATAGAATCACACAGATATAGGTAACTGGTTTTTTTTTTTTTTTTTTTTTTTGCAAAGGTGCAGAGTCAGTTTGGTGGAGGAAAGATAGTTTTTCAACAAATGATTCTGGAACCATTGGCTATCATATGGAAAAAAATGAACTTCAATAAATACTTCACTCTATAGAAAAATTTTAAATGGATCATAGACCTAAATGTAAAACCTAAAATTATAAAATTTCTGGAAGAAAACATGAAGGAAAATCTTTGTGACCTTGCATTAGACAAAAATTTGTTAGATGAGAGACAAAAAGTGCAATCTGTAAAAGCAAACATTGATAAATTGAACTTCATTCAAATTAAATACTTCTGCTCTTCGAAAGAAACTGTTAAGAGAATGGAAAGACAAGGCACAGACTGGGGTAAAATTACAAATTATGTCTGATAAAGGACTGGTATCCAGAATATATAAAGAACTCTCAAAACTCAAGGAAAAAAAAAACTCTCCATTTTTTAAAAGGGGCAAAAGATTTGAACAGACAGTTCACCAAAGAAGATCTGTGGGTGGCAAATGAGCACATAAAAAGATGATCAACATCCTTAGTCTTTAGGGAAATGCAAATCAAACAACAATGAGATAGCACTATATACTCCCTGGAATGGCTAAAAATAAAGTGACTGATTATATTAGGGTTCTCCAGGCAAACAGAACCAATAGGATATATACACACATATATATAAAAGGAGATTTATTATAAGGAATCAGCTTACACAACTATGACAGCTAAGAAGTCCCACGATCTACCATCTGCAAGCTGGAGACCCAGGGAAGCCGTGGTGCAATTCCAGTCCAAGTCCGAAGGCCTCCGAACCAGAGGAGCCCCTGGTGCAAATCCCAGTCCAAGGGGAGAGGACCAGTGTCCCAGGTTGAGCAGGCACGCAGTAAGGGACTGAACCCTCCCTTCCTCTGCTTCTCTTTCTATTCAGTCCCCCAAGGGATTGGCTGGTGCCCACCCACATTGGGGAGGGGATTCAAATGCTAATCTCATCCAGAAACACCCTCACAGACACACCCAGAAATAATGTTTAATCTCAGCCTGTGTCCCAGTCACGTGACACTGGAAGTTAACCATTACAAGCCCAGCCCCTGTCACCTTGGCAGCCATTTGCATCTCCTTAAACTGTACTTGATCTCCAAATAAAGACAATAACGTGGTCATTCCACCTAACATGATACAGCTATCCCAACAACCCACTAACCCCTTCCCCAGAAGAGGACGTAAGGTCCTTGAGTGGTGTAGTGATATCCTCTCTTCTCCTTGAAATCCCATAACTTAAAGAGTATGGTATAAATTTAAAATACTTAAATACCATGGTATAAAGTCAACACATCTTATCTAATATGATGAAGGAATAAGGGAGGAAAGGAAACAAATATATAATTTATATACACACTTATTCGTATCAAAATGAGGAAATACACATGGCAGTTACAGTCCCCATTTCTATAACTGGTTACGGGGTCATAGCTGGTCTTTGTAACTACCTTCTTCCACTACCTACTTTGTATTCCCTTTGCCTTCAACAAGTACCTCAGCTCATGGGGTGATCCAAACCTTCATTCCCAAAGAATGTGGGCCATTAATAGTCCCGACTAGATTGAGTTGTAGTTTTCAGTTGACCTTCGTCACAGGTTCTAGTGATGCTCATAGACCCTCTAAGGCATCTCCTTACTCCAGACATAGTCTTCCTTACTTCCATTGTGGAATAGTAGTCCAAATTCCCTTGATAGTAAGGATCATTCACCCCAGCCAGTGTCGCAACTCCTTTTGCCTGTTGATTCAGAGGCCTGAGCAACCCAAAGCGGCTGGGTGGCAATCTTAATTTCCAGTTCAGTGGAATCACTGTTTCGTGTCTTGGAGGAAGCATTATTCCCCCTGGAACTCAGACCTTTAGGCTAGCAGAGCATGAAGTCATGCAAACAGAAAGCAAACATTTTGCTACTGGGTCACTACGGGTAGTAGTAAGTGGTACCACTCCCATGTCTCCCCCTTGATTTCTGGACCCGTGAATCCTGGCTATGGGAGAAACAGCACCATACACTGGATGTTGATTCAGAGCATTTTAGCCTTCTGGAGAACCTTGCCGCCCTAGCTTGCACTGTAACTGAGTCTTCGAAAGATGATTCCACCATGATGTCAAGCCAGCTTCAGAATGGTGGGGAACATGGTAAGACCAGTGAATTCCATGAGCATGGTCCATTGCTGCACTTGTTTTGCTGTGAAGTGAGTTCCTTGATCAGAAACAGTGCTGTGTGGAATACCATGACAGTGCGTAAGGAATTTTGGCAGTTTGGCAGAAATATTGCATGCAGGAAAAGCAATCCATATCCATAGTAAGTGTCTTTTCCAATTAGAGTGAAACCCTGTCCCTTCTATAATGTAAACAATCCATTGTAATCAACCTGCCACCAGTAGCTGGCTGATCACCCTGGGAATTGGTGCCATACTGGGCACTCAGTATTGGTCTCCACTGCTGGCAGATTGGGCACTCAATGGTGGCTGAAGCCAGGTCAACCTTGGTGAGTAGAAATCCATGTTGCTGAGTCCATGTGTAAGCTCCATCCCTGCCTCCATGGCCACCTTGCTCATGAGCCCACTGGGTGATGACAGGGGTGAATGGAGAGAGGCAGATTGGTATCCACAAAACAGATCAGCCTATCCATTTGACTATTAAAATCCTCCTCTGTTCAGGTCACCCTTTGGTGAGCATGCACATAGGACACAAATGTCTTCACATTTTTAACCATTCAGAGAGGTCTGTCCACATACCTCGTCCCCAAATATCTTTGTCAACCAGATTTCCTTGTCAGCAGCTTTCCAATCATGTTCCTTCCAAATCCCTGACCATCCAGCCAAACCGTTGGCCACAGCTCATTAATTAGTATAAAATTGCGTGTTCCAAGCAAAATGATCAACTAAGTGCACTGCTCAAAGTTCTGCCCACCAGGAAGATTTGCTTGCACCTTTGCATATCATGCAAAACTGTCTGTAAACCAAGCCTGAGCCTCCTCTTCCTCTATCAGCTAAGGTAGGGGACTCCCCATGAGGCCATAGATGCCGGCTGGGAGACAGAAGGCGGTGTGGCAGGAGCGGGGACATGGGCACTTAGGCCACTTCTTCACGTACATATTTGTGCCTTCAGCGCCTGCTCAGCCCAGTCTTGTGTATGTCACTTCCATTTGATGATGGAGCATTGCTGTGCACTCCCAACTCTACGGCTTGGTGGATCAGATAAATGGGCATCTCAGGTTGCATGTAACTTGGAGGCCCATAGTTAAATGTTCACTCTTTGCTAAGGCCAAGTAGCAGACGAAGAGCTCTTTCTCAAAAGGGGAGTCGTTATCCTCAGAAGATGGCAGCGTTTTGCTCCAAAATCCTAAGGGCCTGTGCTTCAGTTCACCTCTGGGAGCTGCCAGAGTCTTCAAACAGCATCCCTGTCTGCCACTTCCAGCACTTCTGATCTGCTGGATCAGATGAACCAAATGGCAGAGCAGCTTGCACAGCAGCCTGGACCTGGTGCAGAACCTTCTCTTGTTCTGGACCCCACTCAACAGCAGGTTTTCGGGTCACTTGATAAATGGGTCGGAGTAAGACACCCAAATGAGGAATATGTTGCCTCTCAAATCCAGAGGCCCACTGGGCATTGTGCCTCAGTAGGAGGCGCCAGCTGCAACAACTTATCCATCACCTTGGAAGAGATATCTTGAGATGCCCTATACCACTGGACTCCTAGAAATCCACTAGAGGCCCCTGAATTTTAGTCAGAATTATTTCCCATCCTCTGACACACACGTCTTACCAATAAGTCTAGAGTAGTTGCTACTTCTTGCTCACCAGGTCCAATCAGCATAAAGTCACCAATGTAATGGACCAGCGTGATTATCTATGAAGAAGAAAGGCGATCAAGAGCTTTGTGAACTGAACAATGACACAGGGCTGGAGAACGGATAACCCCTGAGGTAGGACAGTGAGGGTACATTGCTGGCCTTGCTAGCTGAAAGGAACTCTTTTTGGTGGGCCTTATGGACAGGGCTGGAGAAAAAGGCGTTTGCCAGATCAATGGCTACATTCCAGGTACCAGAGCTTGTATTCATTTGCTTAAGCAATGAAACCACAACTGGTACGGCAGCTGTAATTGGAGTCACCACCTGGTTAAATTTACAGTAAGGCACTGTCATTCTTCAAGAGCCATCCATCTTCTTCACAGGCCAGGTAGGCGAGTTCAATGGGGATGTGGTAGGAATCACCAATCCTGCATCTTTCACGTCCTTGCTGGTGGCACTAATCTCGGCAATACCCCAGGAATGCGGTCTTGCTTTTTGATTGACTATTTTCCTAGGTAGAGGCAGTTCTAATGGCTTCCACTTGGCCTTTCCCACCAGAATTGCCCACACTCCACAGGTCAGGGAACCAGTGTGGGGATTCTGCCAGCCGCCAGGTATCTCTGTTCCAATTATGCATTCTTGACCTGGGACAGTAACCACAGGATGGGGTCAGGGACCCACCGAATCCACTGTGAGATGGACCTGAGCTAAAACTCCATTAATTACTGGACCTCCATAAGCCCCTACTCTGGCTGATGGGCCACAGTAATGTTTTGGGTCTCCTGGAATTAGTGTCCATTCAGAACCAGTGACCAGTAGTCCCCGAAAGGTCTGATGATTTCCTTTCCCCAGTGTACAGTTACTCTGGTAAAAGGCCATGGGTCCCTTTGGGGAAGGCTGGGAGGAAGATTTAACAGTACAAATTCTCAGGGTCCTTCCTCAAGGTGACCCACCATCCCCTTTATTCAAGAGGTTGTGGGTATATAAACTGGCTCAAGTGTGGGAATTGATTGAGGGACAGTTGATTGGGGGGAGGGCAGGAAAGATGACAAAGGGACACAGTGGAACTTTGGAGGGCATTGGGTATGTCCATTATCTTGATTGTGGGGATGGATTCACAGGTGTATATATATATATGTCAGAATTTATCCAGTTGTACACTTTATATGGTGAGTTTATTGTATAATACATCAATTTTACTTCAATAAAACTGCTAAATTTTTTTAGAATGTACCTTTTACAGGACATATTAGGAAGTAAATAATTTCCCACTATTACAGCTTATTTAATTTTGAAGCTCAGTGATCAGACATATTTCTTGTTAAAATCAAATTTAAATCATGCCTATTATTAAAATTCTAAACATGACTTTGCTTATTTAAAATTTGCATTTTGACAGTTTGAAAATGCCTCAGAATTGTAGGAAACCTTGCCCATAGTCTTGAGAATTCGGGTCCCCTTGCAGGGTCACACCTGTCACGGTGACAAATGAAAGGGCAGACTTAGCCTGACACCATTAAATAGTGGCTCCTCTGACTAATTCCCTCTTTCTGATTCCACATACACAAGCAATCTTCTTTTTACAGTTTTCCATTCCACCATAGGTCTGCCTGTAGAGAGACGGTATATTGCTGATCATAATGGCAGGAAAATTCTGAACCAAAAGATGATCAAATTTAAATTGCTTTTATTGCCTTTAGATAAATTAGTCGGCATTCTGGTTTTAGCAAGAGAAAGAGAGCCTGAATCAGATTGTCTAAAGTCTTAAAACTAGAGCAGATTTCTCAAGAATTTAAATAGGATTCTTTCCCTTTAATCAATTAATTATTCACTTTGTCATGTTGTTAATAATTTTGTTTAAAGCTTGGTGTCAACCTGTGATTCCATGGTTTTTTTGTTTTGTTTTGTTTTCTTGAAATTTACTAACAGTGTAATAGCTGAATTATCCCACATTACTTTTGCCTTTCAAGATAAGCATTCTGATTGTCTTTCCTGGTGTAAAATCCCTTATAGTCTGTTCTTTATAAAATATGCACCATTCAGATAAATGTATCGTTACCTTGTCCCCAAATGCCTTAAATAACCAGGGCTTTTTCTGATCATTGAATTCTTCCATTCCTTAATTATTGTGATCTCCCCTGAACTCTGCATACTTTCTATAGAGTTTATTTGAGATGCATCAGAATAATATATTATCGAAGTTATCTGTTTGCCTGTTGTTGTCTACAGGTAGCCTAAAATCAGGACAAATAAGTTTTCTCTGGTTATCAAATTTTTAAATATGATAAGAATTTAGGATGAGACGAGAACTTTCTCCATGGTGTAAGAATCCCTTTATCAGTGTCCCTGACGGTTCTCTCCTTTCTGTCAGAGTGCCATCAGTAAACAGATAACACTGTTGAGTAAGGTATTTTCAAGGAAGCCCCTTCCATCAGAATTTCTCCTCCCGTAAAATAAGCTAGAATTAGTTTCCTCTAACCTCTGCATGTCAGTTCTGGTCCTGGTCCTGGTCCTGTCCTCTAAAGAACAGAGTGGTTCTGTGGTTTCTTCCAGACATTGCTTTAGGTGTCTGAAGATAGTTTTATCTAGGGTAAACCTTTCTAGTTCTCTTAACTGTTCATGTGAAATGATTTCTAGATTCGTCATTCCTCGGCACCTTTCTGAACAAGCATCAAATTGTCAACATTATAGATGTGAATGATAGCTCCTTAGCTTTTCTGTGAGTCTCTTTCTTATATTTATTTCATGTATGTAGCATGTGCTTTTCGTACACGTATGTTTCCCACTAGCTTTTACTGCCTCTGTCTAGAGCTTCCTCTTTCAGGGTATGCGTTACTGCCACACAGGAAGGTGTCCCCTCAGCCACTGGTATTGCTAGCAGTTTGTCTGCCTCCCCTTCAAGAAGGAAGCTTTTTCTTGCCTGAGGCTGTGTAAACCAGGATAATTAGATTTACCCTCACCTGGGCATCAGGACGTAGAGGTTCTGATTGCAGCTCCTCCATCACCTCCGGCAGGGTTGTCTCTGTCTCACTTTCTCTGCCTTGGAAATTTACAAAATACTTGCCAAGAGATGTTTATTTGGTATTTCATTATCCATCAATAAAGTATACTTTACTAATGTGTTTCATAGTGCTGTCCTAAGCATAATGTTATATAAATTCAAGTCTAAGTGTTATAAAAATAATGGTTTAAACAGAGCTGTAGGTGTTGTTTAGGTAGGGGGTTGGCAAACTATGGCCTGCAGGCCAAATCCATTCTGCTGCCTGTTTTTGTGTAGCCTGTGAGCTAAGAATGGTTTTCGCGTTCTTAAGTGGTTGAAAAACTCAAAAGGTGAACAATATTTTGTGACCTGTGAAAATTAGATGAAATTTAAATTTCGGTGTCCATCAGTTAAGTTTTATTAGAACACAGAGTACTCATCCATTTACGTATCATGTCTGGCTGCTTTCATGCTGCAGCAGCAGAATTGAGTAGTTGCCCCAGAGACCATATAGCTTCCAAAGCCTGAAGAATGTATTGTCTGGCCTTGTATTAGTTACCCATTATCCATTGCTCAGTAACAAACGAGCTCAAAACTTAGTGGCCTAAGACAACATACATTTATTATCTCAGCGTTCCTGTAGATCAGGAATCTGGGCACAGCTTAGCTAAGTCCTCCCCTTCAAGGTCACTCACAGGCTGCAATCAAGGTGTTGGCTGGGCTTTCAGTATCTCAAGGATCAACTGGGAAAGGATATGCTTCGAAGTGCATGTGGTTGTTGGCAGGATTCAGTTCCTCTGGGTTGTTGGACTGAGAGCCTCATTTCCTTGCTGGCTGTTGGCTGAAGACCAACCACCCTCACTTCCTTGCTGTGTGGGCCTTTCCAACATGGCAGCTTCTTCATCGAAGCATGCAAGCTGGGAAAGCAATAGAGAGAGTCTTCTAGGAAGATGGAATGTTTTGTAACCTAATCATGAAAGTGGCATTCTCTCATCTTTGCTGAATAATATTGGTTATAAGAAAGTCACTAGGTCCAGGCAACACGAGGCTGTGAATACAAGGAGACAGTGATCATTGGGCAGCTTAGAAATCTGCCTACCATGGGCCTTTTACAAAAAAGTTTGCTGGCCCCTGGTTTAGGTAAGAATTTATTTGTCCTCGCAACGAGTGTTTCTCTTTAAGTAATTATTTTAAAACATTGATTTTGTGTGATGTGCTAATTTAGTCTTCTAAATGCAAAATCAAAAAACAGTAATTCTGTTGTACTTTTCTGTTTTATCCATGTTAATTATTCAGTAACATATTGAATTAGCCCATTTGTATCCTTTTACATTTTCTGTTTATTGATGTCTTGCTTTCAGTTATATATAGAATAACAACAAGTATCATTATTTCTTACGCTAAGAAGAGATCAAATTTATATTTTTCCTTGGCTTTCTTATTCTTCTTAGGTCTTTATGATGAAATCTTTTTGTCAGCATATTTTATAAAGCCTTCTTAATTCCCCATATGCAATTTGTTTTTTTCTTTTCTTCTCTCTAGGTATTTTTGTATCCAATAGCAGTATCTATATTTCCCAGGTGTTTTTTGACTCGTTACCCCAAATCTATTAATGTTTGTCACAAGAGCTATTCCTCTACCTGTAATTTAACAGGATGCAATTACAGCAGCTTCAGACCGGAGTCCAGTGATGGGAGAGGAGCAGGGTGAAAATGACCCTTCCCTTGGCATCATAATCCTCAGCTTTCCATCTTCCCTCTTATCATCCTTCGGATCTTTTCCCTCCTGCTTCCCTTGCATAACACGTGGTGGGGGAGGGCCAAATGGTACTGAATTACTAATTTGCCTCTGAAGCACTCCCTGGGTGGGGAGAGGGTTTGGAGCCCTTCATAAAACATAGGGCTAATCATTCCCGCTGTGGAGAGGGCCCCTCAGAGACGCCATCAGAGTGGTTGCCATTTCCTGAGCTTCCCCTCCACCTCCTGCTTCGCTGCCACCTCTGATTTCCGCCCCAGCCGGTTCTCCACTGCTCCCATCCACCTGGAGCCTCAAAGGTCAGCCTCACAGCTACTGGAAAAGGCCGTGGAAAGAAGAGTTAGCCTCTGCCTTCACAAATCCGCCATCTATTTTGGTTTGCGGCGTGATCTGCTGTTCCTTACGTGCCGTGGTTCTCCAGGGCCTCCCGGAAGAGCCCCATCCTTTTGGATGAGCATCTTGGCTCTGTACTCTGGCTCTTGTTCTCTGCCTGGGCTCCTTTCTGTTCAGCAATCTCTTTGAAATTCCGTGTGCTCCACTCTGCTCTTGGCCCCCAACACAGCCTTAGTTTGTTGTCACATGCAGCCACTTGGTCCGCAGGAACCCCCAAGGCCCTCTCCTATCCCTGTCATCTTGCCCTGTTAGGAGGGGCACTCTAACACAGATAATGGAGGGGGTGGAGAAGTACCAGCTTGGAGAGCATCGTCTGGGCCACAGAACAGGGTGTAGTAAGGAGGAGGGCCTGGGAAGAGGTCTGCCGGTAAAGCCCTGGTGAGTGAAATGGGATCCCAGCTTTAGCCTAAGCCGGGCCCACCTCTGAGATTAAGACGCGTTCAGGCACGTCTGATAAACTGGTCTAGTAGACCCATCAGTAATCTGACTGTGCGGGCGTCAAAGAGAGAGGAGCCCAGGCAGACCAGCTGGGTTCACAGAGGCCTTAGCCATTGAGCGAGGAAGGACAATTCTAGGTTTCATCTGTCGCTTTTAGGGAGGAGATGCTATAAGTTGAAAAGAAAAGGAATTTAGCCCAAATCTTTACAAGATCACGCACACATCTTTGGTTCCTCTAATCTCATGAGAAACAGGTATTTTCTCCCCAGCTCCAGAAGCAGCAGCAGGAGTGGGACCTGTCAGGTGGCTTCTCAGGCAGTGGGGGATGGAGGTCTTGTTAGGGACCTGGGGGAAAGACTAAACGAGATGCTGTAGGAGAGAGCGAAGAGGAGTACTCATAGCTCACAGAAGACATGCCCTGGGGACTCCCAGGAATTACTGGACGAGACCTCCGCAAAAGCCAGCAAGGGTACCAGCCAAAGAATCTCATCTCATTATTCTTAATCACCCAGTGGATGTGGCCTCAGGAAGCACAGGTTAGGTGGATCTGGATCAAGAAAGGGCTCAGTGACATGCAGAGGGAAGTGACCGCATGGGACCGTCCTCTCTGGGCAGCCAGTCTTGAGGCTCAGAGAAGGGGCGCTCCTGTGGAGTAGCCAGGCTAAGGGCCCCGCTGTGTGCCAACCTCTGTGCCCAAAGTCACCCACATCATGGCCTTGAATCCTTACAACCCTGAAAATGAAGTAGCAGCATGGGCTGTCCTACAGACAAGGAAGCTAAGCTTCAGTTACCTAAAGACTCAGAGCTACAGGGAGGTGGGACTGGAGTCAAGTGCAGCATGACTGGAAAGTTGCTTCATGCTCTTTCCTGGGTAACACTTGGTTCTGTGTGGCTGTTTGCTGGTGGGGCAGATGCTTATTTCAGGTAAAGGATTGGGAAGGACTGGTCCAGAGACAACAGAGGGATTGATTTCATTAATCACTTAAGTATTTGCTGAGTGATTTTTAACTCCTAGGAGGAAGAGAAATAGAAGCACATAGTTCTTGCCCTAAGAAAACTTACATACTGTTTGGGAAGATACGGAATAAATAGATGACAGTTCATCATAAGAGGGAGTGTTGACACATGTTTGAGTGGTGAGATGAATGCTGTGGAAGTACAGAGGCGGCACAGTCCCTTGGGTTTGGGAGCGTCAGGGACGCCCTCCTGATGGAGAGATAGCATGGGCTGGGCTGACAGCGCCAATGAGGTTTGCAAAGGCGGAGGGTAGAAGGAAATGCCTTTCAGATGGTGGGGAAACAAGCACAGGGGCCTGCAGACTCCCTGGAGTCCTCGCCAGTCTGGGTAGTGCTCTCAGTGGGTCCGTGATCTTGTAAATGAAGTTCATTTTATCATTCCTATTCTTAAAAGTAATGTTCACTATAGTTTAAAGCATGCATAGGAGGAAAACAGCAGTAATAACACCCAGAGGTGAACACTGCTACTATTTCCCATTAGTCTTCTTCACGTGAATCATGTTGAGCTCATACTAGAAATTAACTTTATTTCTATTTATTTATTTATTTATTTATTTATTTATTTATTTATTTATTGCAGTACGCGGGCCTCTCACTGTTGTGGCCTCTCCCGTTGTGGAGCACAGGCTCCGGACGCGCAGGCTCAGCGGCCATGGCTCACGGGCCCAGCCGCTCCGTGGCATGTGGGATCTTCCCGGACCGGGGCATGAACCCGCGTCCCCTGCATCGGCAGGTGGACTCTCAACCACTGCGCCACCAGGGAAGCCCTAGAAATTAACTTTATATTTTGCAGTTTTTGTGTAAATTTATAAGCATTCTCTAATTACAAACTCTTCATAAACATACTTTTGTAATGGCTGTATAGTATACCACTGAGTAGATAACACCATGATATGCTTTACTATCCCCCTTGTGTTGCACAAAAATTAAGAGTCAGTAGTTCAGTGAAAAATCTTTCTAACTCAGGCAGGCACGTATGTGATTCTGTGATTTGGGGACCACTGGGGAACCAGGAAGTGAGAGCACAATGAAATGGGGAAGATTGTGAACTTATAAATGGAGGAAAAATAGAAATAATTAACTCATCTTTTGCTATCTGCAAAAAAGTGAAAAAGTTATCTGCAGGCATCTGTGGAAACTGAGGAGGAAAGCTCCTCATATAGTAAATGGAGAACAATTAGACATGTATTGATTTAGTAAATATTTGTTGAGGACTTGCTCTAGGCTAAAGCAGTGTTCTAGGCCCCAGGGAATAAAGCAGTGAACAAGACTGCTTTAAAAAAAAAAAAAGAATCCCTACTTCCATTGAGCTTACATTTTAGTTGGGAGAGATAAATAATAGACAAATAAATATATAGTAGTCTATAAATTCCGTGAAGAAAAATAAAGGAAAAGGTTAAAGAGTGGGGGAAACGGCAATTTTGTAGGATGTAGGTGATGTGGGTGGGTGATGTGGAGGGATGAGGTGAGCATAAACCACTGTCCTAAAGGTCACTGATAACTTTTTATTGGGACAGTTCTTTGTTGTTATGTTTTAGTGAACATACAAAACACAGATGCCAAGTTTCGTAGGTTCACTCTTTCCGCCACATTTTATTATGAAAAGTTGCAAATATTTGTTACGGTGGACACCTACATACTCGCTGCCATGATTCTACCGTGAATATTTTACCATCCTTGACTATTTCGTACCTACCTACCTCTGTCTCCATCATAGGTTTAATTTTAATCTTGATGGCCTCACCCTTTACTCCATAAATTCTTAAGCTAATCAGTTGTGCATTTTTTACCACGGGGGTTTTCAGAAACTTCCATCCATGAATAGGAAGAAATTTTATTTTCATTTATATATTATTATAGATTTTAATTTTATTTCATTTTGCATTTTACATGTACTTCCTCAATCCATTCAGAGTTTATTTGGGCTTATGGTATAAGGCAAGGGTCTTGCCTTGTTTGTTTCTTTCCCACATAGCTGGTTTACCCAACACATTTGTCAAACAATGCGGTCTTTCCTATGTTGGCTGGTCACTTTTTAAAAACAATGTAAGTTTTTGTATATGCCTGGTTATTTTTCAAGTTGTCTCTTCTATTCACTTGATATGGCTGTTAATTTATTTGACTACCACTTCACTTTCACAGTTTTGTTTTATAATACATTTTACTATGTAGTTAGGCAAATTCTCCCCAGTTATTTTCTTTTTCAAAATTTTCTTAGCTGTGTTATCACTAATTCTTGCAAATAAATATTAATATTATCCAGGTTCTAAAATATCTGGTTGAAATTTTAATTCATATGTATATTTCTTGGTTTTTTTTGAAAGGAATCTTTCCTCTTCTGTAAGACAGGGATAATAATAGCCTTCTGATAGGATTTTTGTATGGATTGAATGACAATATACACGTGAAGTGTTCAACGTGATATGTTAATTCAGAGCTTGTTCTGATTTTACAGAGGGCTCTAAGATTCATTTGGAAGCAAGAAAAAATAGCTCTGGGTTATTACCAGTTCAGAAATCAAGCACATTGGAAGAGGTAAAGTGGCAGCCAACACCCAAGAAATGTCTCCCAGCCCTTGTTGCAAGATGCCCTGGTATTGTTACAAGTGGGCATCCCACAGAAATCCTCCACCTGCACCCGCATTTCTCAGCGCCCACTCTGCACAGCCACGGTGGGGTGGCCCTCAGACTGACATTCATATTCACAGGGCACAATAGGCTGGAATCTGGCACCAGTTTTACTTAGCTTTCTGGAAGGATACAGGTCAGGAAGCATAGTGTATCGGCATGACAACATCAAACACATCTCATCAGAGGTCCTTCCAACCACCTAGGCCTGATTTCCCAGCCCAGAAGGGACACACTCAGCCATTAGTGATGGGACCTAGTGGGAGGGCATGGACCACCCAGCAGAGGAAACTCAGCGCAGGAAGTCTGTCTTCTAACTCCCGCGAACACAGCTTCCAAGTCCCCACGAGGACACCCTTGGGAATAAGAGAGAACACACAGAGGCTCGTGAATATGTTTTAAATAGTCCTGGACAAGACAACCCCCAGGACCTACGTGCCTGTTCACACCTGTCTGGCCAAGTGCGGTTCACTTCTCAGGGGTAACTTCAGAATAACCGCACACCTGACACTTCACATCCATCTTGACCCGGTGCGTTTCAAGGAAACAGTATAAGAAGAAGGTAAATCCGGGATCATCTTCCGGTGGAGGAAAGGGTTGAGCCTACTGTCTCCTTACCACCCCATCCCCAGTTTCTGGTCCTCTTCCTGGGCTTCAGAGCCTCTCCACTTCGCTAAGGAAACCCTGTCTCACTCTGCTTATATGACAACAGCAGTGGTCCTTCCGTGAGTCTCCAGCAAGGCTCCTGCTGTCACTCCTCTACGTCGGCTGGGTGTTCAGCATGCTCTGGGCGGGTCTGCTCCCGCTGCTTCTGGCCCTGGTATTCTCACTCAGGAAAGGGGAGGGGTTGGGGCCATCGCTGTTTGTTCTGCACGTTCCCTCATCAGCACTGTGTTCAGCAGGAATTCCTGTAGATTTCTACGCAGTTTCTTCCCGATCTGATCCCTGCCTCACCCGAATCTAAACCTCTCATTCCCTTGCATGTGGACCTCACGCACACCTCGGTGGCACACCGATGCTGTTGTTTGTGTGCCCAGACTACTGCCCTGAAGTGTGCACGGGGTCTCCTGTGCCTCCTTCGAGTCTGGGCATTTCAGTGGGGCCGTGCCTCTCTTCAGGTGCTCATGGCTCTCTCGCTGGCCCTCCTTCTCCACGAACCCACCACGGTCAACAAGACTGACCATTCCTTCCCCCAGTGCTTGGTACGGAGCAGACTGCCAGTAAACGTCACTGACTTAGGTGTAAGAGTAACGGTACAGAGTCGGTACCCTCAGATGTAGTCAGCCAAAGTGCTTCTTTCTACACGTGGTTCAGCAGCCGTGAATCTAGAGCCTGGTCCTTTTACACAAGAAACCCTTGCCTGCAGAAAGGGCATTAAAGATGGAGAAATGGAACAGGCTATGCTTGCTGTTCCCTGAGAAACAGGGCACCCGCACCTTATGTCAGGAGAGGATTATTCTCTAATGCTGCAACCCTGACGGGCAGTGAGCCATGGGAAAACAGTAAAGAATCAGAAAGAAAAGAGGGTTCTGCTGCTTTTTTTTTTTTTTTTTTTGGCTTGTTCTTTCAGCATTTTCTTAGTTTCCCAGGATGGAGTGCTAGAAGTAGAATTCGCTTTGAAATGAACAACACTGCTGGAATGTTCAGTCAGAAGTTACCATCCCACCATCATTTCCCTGATGCTCAGTGCTCCTTGCTACAGGCTGTCTGTTTTCTTTGTGGTTGCCTTAAATGAGGGAGCAGGACAGTGAGTAGCTCATATTTATCAAGCATTTGCTACGTTTCAGGGGCAGTGCCAAGCACCGTACATCACATCTTCACTCATTTAAGAGGCATAATACCCATTTTAGGCAGGTACTGCGGTTGAAAAAGCGGTTGAGGAAACTGTGGTACAAAGGCATTAATTAACTATTTTAAGGTCACACAGCCAATAAGCAGCAGAGCCAGTGCTTGAACTTGATCCCAAAAGGCTCCAAATTCCTGTTCTTACTGCACTGTACTATCTCTTATTAACTTATTATCTATTTTTTGTTCCACAACAGTTATTACTATTTTAATGAACAACAGGGGATCTTTTTGCAAACCAAATAATTGAGAAACTGTTTATCTCCATGTGTACTATGCTAAGCTTCTTAATTTCCATCAGCCTCTTCCATTATTTCTTTCTCATTAAACTATTGCTCTGGCTTTTAAGAGGGGCAAAGGTACATTTGGATTGGATCGATTTCATCTGTGACCTTAGAATAATTAAAAATATTTCATCAAGAAACCTGATTAGGGCCTCCCTGGTGGCGCAGTGGTTGAGAGTCCGCCTGCCGATGCAGGGGATACGGGTTCGTGCCCCGGTCCGGGAGGATCCCATATGCCGCGGAGCGGCTGGGCCTGTGAGCCATGGCCGCTGAGCCTGCGCATCCGGAGCCTGTGCTCCGCAACGGGAGAGGCCACAACAGTGAGAGGCCCGCATACCGCAAAAAAAAAAAAAAAAAAAAAAAGAAACCTGATTATCTTAATTTTTTTACTTTCTGTAATAAATAGTAGCGTTTACTCCATCTTTGAGCACCACTTGCCTTCTAAGTCTTGCCAGTCTGTTTTAGTGTCGCAGAAAATAAGCAGATGCTTTCATCCCATGAAGAGCCGCCAGCTCTGGTATCAAGAGTTGAGCCACATCCAACGGGTTCTGACTCTCCCTTTCTGGGGCTTCCTTCCCTCTCCATTCCCACTGGCACCTTATGTTCACTGGCACACAGGGCAAGAGAAGCTAGGCAGGTAGAGTTGGGATTTCTTTTGTCCTTCCAAATCTGAGTGCTGAATTCTCTTCTCTGAGTTTATTAAGGTTGTTTCCATTGTAAAAGTTTTACTCATAGAGTCTAGTCCATAGATAGGAGATCTAATCCAACCCCAAGCCTTTTTTCTCTAATTAAATATTTGGGATGTTAGCTTCCCATGAGGATTGACTTATACTGGAAAATGATCAATGCTTTTTGTTTCTGCTTAAGTTTGAGAAATTTGATTTTATGGTATCTCATATTTTTATCTCCGTTTTTCACATATAGTTCAATTTCAGAGTGTGTTGTGCCATACTTGTTTTCTGCGAAGAATACAGTCACTATAACTTCATCCTGTGGTTCTTTTAACAGCAAGTTTTATCTGCCTACAGGAGAATATTAAAAAGCGAGCCTCCGTATCCCCAAGAAATGAGTGCTGTAGCCAAAGACCTAATTCAGCGTCTCTTGATGAAAGATCCCAAGAAAAGACTGGGATGTGGTCCACGTGATGCAGATGAAATCAAAGAACATCTCTTTTTTCAGGTGAAACGTATTGAACAGATGGTCTTATATGCCCTGCTGTTTTCAGGGTACTTGGCGTTCTTGGTGGAATGAGTGAACTTGGGCTGTTTCAGAGTCATTTTCTCCCAATTTTTAAATGACAGGGACCCTTTAAGAAGAATCAGAATTCTACTTGTAGGGACCTAAATGGTCTTTTTCTCCCTATTTGAAGGGAGAGAGAGGAGGATTATAATAACATTTGATTTTCTACATACTTACTGGTTAGAGTTTCTGAGTATTGATTTCCATTTGTTATCTCAAGATTTAGGCATATAGACTAAGGAGACTTTTATTATATTTTTTATTTCTCAGTTCACGAGCTATTACTGCCACTGTGGTATACTTTTTAGATGGTGATTTCATCTCTTCTTTTCCCAGAAGAAATCTTAGAAAATTCAAAATCAGCCTCTTTCTCAGTTACATATTATAATATAGAGAGAATTATTCATTTATTTTCTTTGTACTTGAAACAGTGCTTTTCTTACTCTGCAAAAGCCTAATAAGACCATTCTGAAGAGCACCAACACGTCTGCTCAACCTAGTATGCTCAGTGTTGTCCAAAAAATGACCAAAATTTTAGATAACTGGAAAAAAAAGTTAAATAGACTGAGTTGGCTGGTTATTTCAATCTAAATGGTCAACCTGGGATACTATGACCTCGATTTCTGAAACTCTGAGCTCATGACTTTTAAATAATTTCATCGTATCAACAAGCATGACCTAAATATTTATGCTCAAAAGGGACCATCAAGGTTTTATTTTTACTTTGCAGACTGAGCTTTTACATTATTATCACCAAAATTAATGAAAATATCACACCAAAACAAAGAAAAAAACTGCTGCAGAGCAAGCTTTCATGTTGTTATTTATTGTGTTTTTAATATAGAAAAAAAATAGTAATTGAGAATAAGAATTCTCTCTCTGTACTTATGTACTCAAAAAAGGGCACATTTATTTCAGTCTCTTGGTGTAACCATTTAAAAAATCATTACTGTTCATCTTACAGAAGTTCAGTAACATAGTGAGAAGTACCTTTAGAATAAAATTAATTTCTCAGCATGTGCATTTCATAGATTAATATGGTTTGGAAAGGTTAACATTTGAACAAACTCTTTCGTATATCTTGTTCAGAAGTTCGGCTCAAAAATTAACAATAAGGTAAAATTCAAGAACGTACTCAAGCAAAATACCCCAAATCATATTTTCCTAGGTTCTTTTTCTCCACGGTTCCCTGTACTTGTGAATATTGCAAAATAGCTTTCATACTGGAGAAATTTCTCTGTTCTATAGCTTAGAATAGTAATTTTAGGTTATTTAATTGCCTTGACTTTTTAAATGACAGGGACACTTCAGGAAAGACCAAAATTCTACTTGTAAAGACCCAAATGGGGTGGAGGTGGAGAGGATTGTAAGAGCATTCAATTTTCTCCATACTAAACGTTCTCCTGCTAACAGTATATTTCTTTAAATTACCCCTTTACTCTAGAAGTTTCTCTTAATGTATGTACAAGAGACAAGCACAAATCATACGCTTGTAATCATAGGCTTGTATTGTAATCATACGCTAGGAAAGAACACGAACTAGAAAGTCAAGAGACTGACCCTCCCAAATGTTTAAGTGAAAAGGTTAGTTCTGATTTCTGGGCTTCGATTTCCATCTGGATCAAATAAAGAGAATGAACTAAATGATCTCTAAAACCCATTTTAGCTGAAAACTTTGAAGGTCTGTAATTTAATGTTTTACCTCCATTGCTTCCACAAGAGGGCATAATAAAAACATTTTATGTTAGTTGATTATACTTACTGAATGTCATCAACCAAGAAGTACAAGTTTCACATTTTACCATCTCTGAAATCAGTATGCAGCTTACAGTGGACAACATTTTACTATTCTAATTGATAATGCTTTTTCTTTCTTAATGGTACATAAAATAATTGTGTATCTTACTATCAAGGATGACATCTTAGATTATAAGAGCAATATATTAATAGGGTATCTGTGGGATTCAATTCAGTAAGTATTACCTGAGGTTGTTTTTCATGGCAGAAGGAGAATAAAGAAAACAGAACAGAGGGTTGAATTTGAATAATATAAGACATGGCAGTTTAGCAGACAGTGACTGACGTGGGTAGAAAGGGGGCCTGGATTATCCATGGGGGAGAGAAGAGGCAGTGTTGAATAGCTTGAATACAGTTGAATGAGAAAAGAATGGTTACATCAGTTCATACTATCACAGTATCATTTAGACTTATAGACATAAACCAATACATGAATTAGAGTGAGTTTGTTTATTTTCTAATTTGTCCAGATGGCCAGGAGGAAAAGCAAGTACAGAAGGAAAGCTAGTTAACACTGCCTCTGAAAAATAGGGATGTTCCTTTAGAGTTAATATTCCTATCCATTTTAAAGCCCTTTATTATAGTTTAGTTTAGGTTTGGTTTGGCTTAACGCCTGTCTCAGGACTCATGACAAAATAATCTTTGTTATCCCTAAGGGTGAACTAGGGTGTCCTGGTGCCCTCCAGTGACCAGGATGAGATTCCACAGTGGTGGAGAACAGTCTCATCTCAGTCACAGCTTTGGTGAGCTATAAGCTGTGGTCAAAAAATGTGCTCCTGCTTGTAAAAAATATTTTTTTAAATCATCGGTTTGAAATATGTGCTTCTCGCGCTTCCCTGGTGGCGCAGTGATTAAGAATCCGCCCGCTGGTGCAAGGGACACGGGTTCAAGCCCAGGTCCGGGAAGATCCCACATGCCACGGAGCACCTAAGCCCGTGTGCCACAACTACTGAGCCTGCGTGCCACAACTACTGAAGCCCGCACGCCAAGAGCCTGTGCTCCGCAACGAGAGAAGCCACCGCAATGAGAAGCCCGTGCACCACAACAAAGAGTAGTCCCCGCTCGCTGCAACTAGAGAAAGCCCATGCACAGCAACGAAGACCCAATGTGGCCAAAAATAAATAAATAAAATAAATATTTTTAAAAATATGTGCTTCTCTCTGTTGTTTAATTAAAATCATTATCTTTGTTATTTTTCAAAAATATATTTCAACTTTGTTGATTTCTACTTTGTACCAATTTTCTTTCTCTGTTTTAGAAAATAAATTGGGATGATTTAGCTGCCAAAAAAGTGCCCACGCCCTTTAAGCCAGTCATCCGAGATGAATTAGATGTGAGTAACTTTGCAGAAGAGTTCACAGAAATGGACCCCACCTACTCTCCCGCAGCACTGCCCCAGAGCTCCGAGAGGCTGTTTCAGGTAATCTCCAAGAGCCCACATGTGTTTGTTGGCCATGTATGCTTTGAAAGAAAAGATTAATTTTCCCATGTGAAAGCTTTTTGGCATCTTGAAAAACAGGACTGTATAATCTCTTCAAAATTATTAAATACAGAGATATTGCAAATAAATATGTGTTGAATTTACACCTGAAATTTTACTTCTGTTCAAGCTCTTTTATAGAAAATATAATACTACTTCTAATCATACAAAATATTCCTTAATTCATAAACAGTGTTATCTGATTCTTTATCTTCTGTGACTAATCAGAACTGTTTCTCAACTCGTAAAAAAGATTTAGAAAGGATTTTACACTTAGGAAAGGATCTTTTCTCAGACTTAAGATAAAATATTCTATTAAATGGCATAATAACTTCACTTCCTTGACTTCCATTAGCATCCCATAGTATGGTTTAATTTGACTGTCCAGACACTGTCTCTGGACATAGGTGACACTAGCGGCTAGCAACTTGGCTGGGACAAAGCAGATGTTGAAAAAAACATTCCTCGAATTAGTGAATGTTCTAGCTTAAACAGATTAATCATCCATCATTATACAGATGGTCTCCAATTTATGATGGTTCAACTTAGGATTTTTTGACTCTATGTTGGTGCAAAAGTGATACGCATTCCACGGAAACCATACTCAGAATTTTTATCTTTCCCGGGATGGTGATGTGCAGTACGATCCTCTCACGATGCTGGGCAGCAGCAGTGAGCCCCAGCTCCCAGTCAGCCACTCGATCACGAGGGTAAATAGCTAATACACTTAGAACCAATCGGAACCCAAACAACCATTGTTTTTCACTTTCAGTACAGTAGTCAGTAAATGACATGAGATATCCAACACTTTATTATTAAATAGGCTTTGTGTTAGATGATTTTACTCATCTGTAGGCTAATGTAAGTGTTCTGAGCACGTTTAAGGTAGGCCAGGCTAAGCTGTGACGTCTGGTAGGTTAGGTGTGTTAAATGCATTTTCAACTTAGGATATTTTCAATTTATGGTGGGTCTGTCTGTAACCCCATTGTAAGTCAAGGAAGATCTGTACCACTTTTGGTTCAGCACATCATTCTGCCGTTTGATTTGACTCCTTTTCTAAAACTCAGTTTTAAATTTAACCTAAGGAAATATAATGAGTCAAATAATTGCTGAATAGAAACTGACTGGAATGAAACTTGCTATTTATCTAGTTTGAAAACCAGTAGCATTTGGATCACTTTTTAGTTCCTTAACTGTACCTTTTTTTAGAAGTTAGTTGTGTTTGTTTATAAGCAGACTTTTGTCAGTAATGCAAAAGAATTATATCTATGAGTCAGATACTGGGGATGAGATAGAAGGAAGTGTTTTTCTGCCTTTAATTTTGAATCGGTTTAGTTCTACCAGAAGATGGCGTGATCTCCTTCTGAAAAGCATTAGTCTATTGATTTGAAATAACCTTGCATTTTAGATTCATCTTAACAAATATTTGAGCTTTTTTTTTTTTTTTTTTTTGGCCTCGCCATATGGCTTGCGGGATCTTAGTTCCCCGATGAGGGATCGAACCCACGCCCTCAGCAGTGAAAGCACAGAGTCAAAGAAGAAAAAAATGATTACAGTCTAGTCTGTGCTAAACTGGAAAATTGCAAATCCTTATTTTTTTATCTTTCTTTTTTTTTAGGGCTATTCCTTTGTTGCTCCTTCTATTCTCTTCAAGCGTAATGCAGCCGTCATAGACCCTCTTCAGTTTCACATGGGAGTCGATCGTCCCGGAGTGACGAATGTGGCAAGGAGTGTAATGATGAAGGTGTAGCCATGTGGTTAATTAAATGACATATTCATGGTTTAAATACCAACACTAATTGACTCTCTCAAGTAACTTTAATAGACTTTCCATTTGACTAAAACGTAATTTTAAAAAATGAATAAATGGAAATAGTAAGATTTGCCCTAGAGAATTATTAACATCCATTTGAATGAGCTCCTTTCTTACGATAGAAAGTAATATATTTTAAATAAGTGATATACATGATAGAAATAAGCTAATGATGAATTTTTAGAGATTATAAATGTATTCCACTCCTAGTTATTAACATTAATAATGTTCTGTTACTCAACAATTTTATCTATCCCTGTGTATTACTATATTTTCTTAAGTGAAATGATGTTGGTTTCTTGTCAGGACTCTCCATTCTATCAACACTATGACCTAGATCTGAAGGACAAACCATTGGGAGAAGGAAGTTTTTCAATCTGTCGAAAGTGCATAAACAAAAAAAGTAACCAAGCATTTGCGGTCAAAATAATCAGCAAAAGGTATCACATTTCTAGCAGTCTCTCTTATGTATCCGTCCTAGTCAATGGATTCTATAAATTAAGATTTTTATTTAAAAGGAAAATAATGGTATATTATAAGGATTTTAACCAAGGTTTTAGCCATTCAGCTCATCAGTTGATCCATTATACTTCTAGCTCTGAGAAAGTAATCCATTTTAGACATAAATCATAGTATGATATGCTTTTCAGGTTATTATGAGAAGACTTTCTTGTGGCGATGTTATTTAATCAGACTCGCTTAGTGAGTTCAGCAGCTTTTGCCATTCCTATTAGTTGTATATTTGAAATATTTTGTTCTGCAATTATTTAGTGACCTACAGGTAGTTTGAGAGCCAGCTAGTTGTTTTGGTAACTGATTATTACCTCCATGATTGTATATTCTTATTAGCAAATTGTCAGGCAAGTAGAGCATCCATTTCTTCATGTGATTAGCTCTTTCCTGACTCAGAAATGATCATTTTTCTCAAGAATAATGCTTTACTTGTTCTGGTGGGTGTATGACTCACTACTTTCAGGGAAGCCTCATTCTGATACTTTGACACTTACATTCTGAATATACTGTAAATAAAAACAAAATTAGGATTGGGGCAATGCTTCCAAAAACTTGATGAAGAGGGATGTAGAGACTAACTGTTTCATGTTGCAGGTTGGAAGCCAATACTCAGAAAGAAATAACAGCTCTGAAACTCTGTGAAGGACACCCCAATATCGTGAAATTACATGAAGTTTTTCATGATCAGGTAGTCCACTTTTTTTTCTGTGGATACTAATTCACATACAGGGTTCTACTTTTCATCAGTTGTGTTGGTGCCGGGTCAAAGTCAGGGATATGGGACATGACCGAGCCACGTGAGAGGGTGAAGAGCCACGTGAGAGGGTGAAATGCCACTCCACGCACGCTTTCACCCACCCCCAAATCAATGCTTCCTCTCACTTCTGCTTCTTTCACTCAGTCGTGGTCGTGTAGGACCTGGAAGGAGGACGGGGGGCTAAAGCCCAGCTCGTTGAGCTTATTGCACGTTCAGCTACCACCCCGCATAGCTTCGTCTCCGCGTACCTCTCAGTACTCAGTCATTTTCAGCCTTCAACTTAACCCTTTAACTTCAAGAGTAGAACTTAGGGGGCTTCCCTGGTGGCGCAGTGGTTGAGAGTCCGCCTGCCGATGCAGGGGACACGGGTCCGTGCCCCGGTCCGGGAAGATCCCACATGCCGCGGAGCGGCTGGGCCCGTGAGCCATGGCCGCTGAGCCTGCGCATCCGGAGTCTGTGCTCCGCAACGGGAGAGGCCACAACAGTGAGAGGCCCGCGTACCGCAAAAAAAAAAAAAGAGTAGAACTTAGCCTAAAGCCTCGTTAGTGCAAACTGAAGAGCAAATAGGAAGCAGAGGACAAAGATACTCTCTTTCCATCTTCTTATTCCAGGTGACAGATTCTGCTCAGGCCACAGGCCAGGTCATGCTACCCGCCTTTTACCCCCGGTCCCACTTTCCAGCAGTACCATCACACAGGGTTATGTAACTTTAGAGACAGGAGGAACACTGTTTTGTCAGGTCCATGTCTCCTTCCCTGCAGAAATCTCTCCATTACAGTCATCTTTCCTCCTGGGACTGGGCGGGATGGCACAGTCTTACGCAAGACAGCATGCTGCGCACAAGAGCTAAAGCCAGTCCTGGATGTGGTTGGCCCTAACTTTACCAAAGACGAAACTGAGGTTCAGAAAGGTCATGAGTATTTTCCCACAGGAAAAAAAAGGGGGGGGGGTGCGTCGTGAGACTCGTCCAACCAAGGTCACGTAGCAGGTCAGTGAAAATCTAGTAGGAAGACTTGGTCTCCGGTTCTGGGCTCTCTCCAGTGTGGTACCGTGACATCCACGTCCTAGGAGAGTGGTGGCCCAGTTCTCTACCACATTGAACTTTCCCAGAGTGCCGTGGCCAAGAATGACACATGGTGGGGAAACCAGGCAGCAGCAGCAGGAGCCTCATGACTGTAATAACTGCTGCTATTTATTTTCACATACGTTACATGGTACAGGTATTGTAGCGCTCATTCTACATGTATCATCCAACTCTCAGAAATTAAGTAACCGTGTCTCCCAGTTTATAAGTGGTACTGCTGGAATCTGAACCCATGCAGTCCAACCTCAGAACAGGCACTTAATTACTTTGTTCTACTGCCTTAGAGGAGGCAGACACAAAGCCTGGTTTTCACATCAGGTGAGTGAGCACCCAAAAATGACATCATCTACTTGCATCCTTGGTGCTTATAGTCAGGAAAGGAAGCTCTTTGAAGCAAGGACTCGGGGGGAACTGTTCTCCCTGCTCCTCTGCTGCCTCCACCTCACCGGGCCACTCTACTACAGTGCAGGTAGAGTCCCCTGCCCACTGGGGGTGCTTACGAGGAGGCTAGGCAGTCTCCTATTGAAGGCGATCCACACATGCATCAAGGGCTTGGTGGATGTCCTTCGACACACCCCTCGGTTTTGCAGCTGTGCCCCTAGCTACTTCCCCTGAAAGACTTTCCATCTCTGACCATCAGGCCGCTGTCAGATCTCAGGAACTACATCCCTAATATTTTACTTATGTGACAAATTAACTTTATTATTTGCTATTTTTATATTCAAGAGTTGCTAGAATAGAAACCATCTCATGATGTAATCCTATGTATACCAGTATAAATATATTATCATTCTCATATACAGTTGTTGATAGTTGGGTTGTTTTTTCCATGATGGTGACACAGTTGCCTAGATCATGCCCGAATCCACCATAGTCCTCTTTTCAACTGATGGGTGAAATTGATTGTGGGTGTGTCTCCAGCCTTTGACTGTACAGCAGTGTAGTTTGTATACCATGCTTTGTGCTTTACTACTCTATTAGTTTCCTATTGCTGCTGTTACAGATTACCACAAACCTAAAACAATACAGAGGTATTATCTTACAGTCTGGAGGTCAGATATTCAAAATCAGCCTCACTGCTGTAAAGTCAAGGTGTCAGCAGGGCTGGTTCCTTCTGGAGGTTCTAAGGGACAGTTTATTTACTTGTCTTTTTTAGCTCTGGAGACTGCCCACATTCTTGACTTGTGACCCTTCCATGTCATTCCAGTCTTTTGTTTCCATAGTCCCATCTCATACTGTTGACTCTGGTGGATAATTAAGATACCCTTCCCATCTCAAGATCCTTAATCACTTCTGAAAAACCCCTTTACCATATAAGGTAACATCCATAGGTTCTGGGGATTAGGATATGGACATCTTTGGAGGGCCATTATTCAAGCTACTATACATATATTTTTTCACTGTTACCTACATTTTATTGGTAAGGGTGCTAAAGTTCATAGAGGTAAAGTAACATCCCCAAGGTGATAAGTAAGTAGCAGAACTGGCACTCAGATGCAGGTTTGACTCTAAAACCTATCTCTTAAACCACTGTAGGTCTTGCCCCTCATTTTTTTAAAGCTTGCTGGCATATACTTGTAGCAGACCTTTAGATTTGTTCTTAATTTGTCTGATGTAGAAACTCAAATTAGCATGGTCTCTAATAGCCTGGGAGCAATTCTTTTAATAAAAGGGTTTTTCACTTTCTAGAATTTGCCCATTATGTGCAGGATAATGTCTTTATAATCTTTTTTTTTTTTTTTTTTTTTTTTTGCGGTACACAGGCCTCTCACTGTTGTGGCCTCTCCCATTGCGGAGCACAGGCTCCGGACGCGCAGGCTCAGCGGCCATGGCTCACGGGCCCAGCCGCTCCGTGGCATGTGGGATCCTCCCGGACCGGGGCACGAACCCGTGTCCCCTGCTTCGGCAGGTGGACTCTGAACCACTACGCCACCAGGGAAGCCCCTATAATCATCTTTTTAATGAAGCAATTTTCCTGGACTTTGCTTATCAAAGGAAAGCATACTTTGTTTTGTTTGTTGAGTGACATTGGTGCTATAAGGCATTGCACTTGAATCTGAGTATTGATTTGTATCTTTTTTAAACCATTTGTGTTCATTGGAGAGCTGATGTAATTCCCTTGCTTTTCAGTAGCTCCTACATTATTTTCTTTATGGGAATGTATGCAAAACATAGTAAATACATGACTTTTAATACTATTTAATTAAGATAATGCCTTGGGATCAAAAGCAATTATTTAAAAAAAAAAAAAAAAAGCCCAAAGTGAGTTATGGGTATTTGGCATGGGAATTAACAGGAACACTGAAACTAATCTGTTGAGCCCTAACAGAAGATTTAAAGTGACATCATCCAACCGTGCCTTTTTTAAAAGGTAAATTTGCCATTAAATGTGTGTGTCAGGCCTCCTGGGGGTAGTTGCCCATATTCCATCAGTAATCTATATTATTTAAAGCAGCCAATTTCACATTATTATCTGTACTAGCTTATACTTTAAGAAGAAAGATATGTACACTTGACAGAGACGGTTGGAATGGAATTCAAATGAAAGAATTAGTCAAGGAAAGGATATACAAAGATTTCACTGCAGTACTTGAAATTTTCCATTACCGAAATAGAACTCTAAAAAAGCCACATTATCCTTCAACTCTTTCCCCTAAAATACAAGGATCGACGTTGACTATTTTAACAAGGGACTATTTAAATTTATCGGTAATAGTTCATAGTCAGGAAATGTTTTATACGTTGATTAGCTTCTCCTCCTCTTCATCAAGGCCCTCCACGTTATTCTTCTTTCTTTTCTAGCTTCACACATTTCTAGTGATGGAACTTCTGAACGGGGGAGAGCTATTTGAACGCATTAAGAGAAAGAAACACTTCAGTGAGACAGAAGCCAGCTACATCATGCGGAAGCTTGTTTCAGCTGTAAGCCACATGCATGATGTTGGAGTGGTACATAGAGATTTGAAACCCGAGGTATAAAATTACATGTTTTCTCATATAATGCAGTCTAGCATCATTATTAAATATCCCCCAGATATGTGTGGGCTTTTTTTTTGGTGGGAGGGTTGTTTTGGTTTTTTATTTTCAGGGCTTTCTGCTAAATAGATACTTGCAAATATCACGTTTCTTGCATTTTTTTTTCTTTTCTATTTCAGTCTAAAATAAATTTGTCTTTTCGTTCTTTCTTTTTTTTTTTTTTTTTGCCAGCTGATCATCTTGAGGTTATATTTGTAAGTGTGAGAGCCTTTTATGGAAGAAATACTTTATGCAACAATTGTGGACTAAAAATAGCAATGGAAATTTTTGTAGCAGAAAATAATGCCCCTCCTATATGTATACCATTTTAGAGGGATTTTAACAGTGTATTTTGAAAGCTTATCTTTCACTTTTGTAATCAAATTGATTAGCTCATGAATAGAAATGTATATTGTTGTGTTCTAAATTTTTAAATATAAAGCATTGTCTTTGTTTAATGAGTTATGCCATCCTTACATGTGCTTTTCTTTGCTCATGTACTATAATATTTATAGAACTGTGTAGCAATGTAGAAGTAGCAGCTTTTTATATATTTCTTCTTTCAAAAGGTTAAGAAAGAAGGTTCTAACTCTAGAATGATCCCTTTTTAGATCAAAAATGTGAAAATTCCTCCCTTTTAGAAAATCATCAAAAGAATAATGAAAATTTAAACACAAAACCCAATAATTTATAAAAGAGTAACAATGAATCATCCTCTACCCTATGCAAAATTATATATATTTACTATCTAAAATAGAATTTCAATTTTAAATACCATGTGATTATAATGCATTTTTAAGTATATTTAAAATAATAATTTGGTGTTTATTTTTGTATTAGATTACAAAAGAATATTTCTCAAAAAGCACCATTTTTGCCTTTTATTTAAGTACCTTGGATTATTGGTAGGAAGAGGATGTTTTTAAGATGGAATTCTGTGCCTTTGGATATAATTGACTGAGTCCCAAAGTATTTAAGCGTCTATGTACTTTCTATTACTGTTATTCATATTACTCGTAATTAATCAAAAGTGAATTGTGTTTTATGAACTTGCAACTATGATAGCTACCCCTCTGCTTCCTTCATCACAATTCTCACTCTCCCACACAACGCCCACTAAAAATATGGCGCTCTGTACATTGGAGATTTGCTGTCTATTTTTAAATGTGAAAGCATACCACTTAAATGTTTTTTTTGATAGACAAGGAACAAGCATGTAATTTTTTTAATTGAAAAGATCTGTTCCATGACTGTCTAGAATTCATTTTCACATGTTTTATTCTTTGATAACCGGCCATCTGTCACCTCATGAGTCTCAAATGATGCAACTGTCCTCTCCAGAGGAATTGAAATTTGCCTTCCTATTTTACTGAGTAAAAAGATACTCACATAGCTTAATTCTTATCTGTCATAAAGCTTTTCTTTCAAATAGTCATTTGAAAAGAAGAATTGTCTGATTATTAAGGACATTCTACTACCATTATAGTCCTAAATCAACATATATTTTGGAGACATGAAAATGTGCCTTTGTACTAACACTTTCATAATAAAATAGCTTTCACTTTGACTTTTAAGTGGCAGAGTATATTATTTTCAAGCTAAAAGTTTAATCCCTTTCGCATTGATGTAGCATTTTAAGATCTGACTGTATATCTTTTGGTAGGTATTTATGTGGTATTCATATTCTGCATAGGCAAGATAATTTCTAGGTGAGAATCAAATAAATTTAGAAGCTGGCTGACATTCTTAGTAAGCTGCTTTGTATTTTTCAAATTGGTCCCCATATTCTTGAAAGATTGAGAAATTTTATCAAATTAGTTTCTGTCAGAACTTGAGACAAGGATAAATGTGGTTTGAATGACTAATTCCTGCCACTTCTGACCATACACACCCAACTACACTTTGAGAATTGGGAGAGGAGTGAAGAGGGGCGTGCCACGTCTCCTCCATTTCAAGATCTAAGAACAAGGAAGTCCTTAGCCGGTCTTAGTATAGAAGACACTAAAGTCATTTCCAAAGTCTTGTAGGCTCTGGGAGGACAGGCCAGGTGTGCTTCATCCAGTGCTCTGTATGTAGCACAGTGCCTTGTGCTGTGGGAGAGTTCAGGGGTCATTTGCTGAGACTTATCCCAAGTACCTGGTCCATGAACCCCAGCTATGACTTCAGTTGTGGTGAAGCCTTACATTGTATTATATTCACATTTTAATTCCATCACAAATTCAGGATTAGGCATTTTGTATAATAGAAAATTTAAGAAAACTTTTCAGTTAATTTTTTTTGCTTCTTTCTTACCACTTCATTCATTTTAAACTTTTGAACGGGGGCCTAGAAGATTTTTGTATCAGTGAAGCATTCTATGATGTATATTATTTCACTTCAAATAATATTAAAAAGCAAGTGGTGTTCCAGAACTGGGGAATAATTTAATGATCAAAAAGGCATAACAGATTTTATTAGGATGTCTAAAGACAATATAATCAGATTCAATTACTGTGGGTACTAGCTTGATGTACTAATAAAAATGGTGATTTGCCCATCAGTACAGTTAGATTTTTTTAAACAAGTGGTAAATACAAAAGTAATCAGTAAAACCTTAGTGATCGACACGGCTTGGCAAATGATTCAAAATAACAATGTTTTCTGAATAATAGAGGGGTAATATCCATAAGCATCAAAAATGTTCAAGTATTAACTGTTTTGGAAAAAATATTTCTGAAACGTATGCCTCCACCATGTATTCTTTAATAGGCTTTACTAGATATTATGCATAACTATTTTATTTATGATTTCATTCAATGGACAAATATTTACCAAAGCATCTACTACATGAGAGAGTCATGAATAAGGTAGACACACAGTTGCTGGCCTCATGGAATTATGGTCTAATGTGGGTAATGTGGTCTAATATTGCAGAGCTGATACGTGCCAGGAAAGAAAAGTAAATGCTAGAAGAAAATATAATAATTTTCATCTTCTGTTAGGTGGCATCTCTAAATGAGGATTAGATGCCTGAGAGCCAGGTTGGAAGGGAGGTTGGTGGAGGAGGTCGAAGACAGACACAAGCAGAAGGGAAAGCATAGACAAAGAAGAGACATGGTCCCACTGAAAATGTTCCACATGACCTTGTACAAATTGATGTGATACAGAAAAGTATAAAGCAGAGAGCAACAGTACGCTGACATCCAGGTCCCAAACCCACCCTGTCAGACCTTTCTGTATCTGAATCCAATGTAAATAGATAGACAGGTAATATTGTATAAATGCAGCACCAAGTCCCATTTTAATGAGAAACTAATGAAGTGTTTGTATCTTGCAGAATTTATTGTTCACTGATGAAAATGACAATTTGGAAATTAAAGTAATTGATTTCGGGTTTGCACGCTTAAAGCCACCCGATAATCAGCCTCTGAAGACGCCGTGCTTCACTCTTCACTACGCTGCCCCAGAGCTCTTGAATCACAATGGCTATGATGAGTCCTGTGACCTCTGGAGCTTGGGTGTCATTTTGGTGAGTTCATATGTCAGGCCGTTAAACCCAGTCAGTTCTCTGATGTCCTCTGTATATCTCTCTCTTTGCTGTTTTTCTTAAATTTGTGAGAAAATAGGCAAATTGGTTTCTTTTCTTTTTAGTAAAAGGCCTGACTATTTCCCTTTCTTAAAATTTACATTGGAGAAAATGTAGGAATTTTTATTTTGGTTTATTCTGGAATATTTAAGGCAACTGTGTTTAATGTGAATTACAGTTGTGTATATATGTATTTTAAAAGAAGCAGTAGTATATTTTCATAAGATATGCATGTTAGATATGTGAAAATAGCTAAGTGACTCATTAATAGAAAAATATTTTAAAATATATTCTCTGAGATTTTCAGGCTAAAAGGTAATTAAGGAATATCACTTAGGATAAATTAACAAATTGATAGAAAAAACTAAAAATATTTATAGTAACTTATAGTAATCGTGGTGAGCATGCTTTTCACAAAATCTCTTTGGATGCCGGGATCAGAAACAGAACATTAAGCTAGAAGAATCTCGGCATGTTTTTTTCTCAAAATAGCTTTATGTTTTCTGCATATAACCTGTAATGCATAATCATAGGGAGAAGTTTTCAGACAACAGAGAAAGATATAAGGAACAAAGTGAGATCACTCGTAATCTCATCATACAGAGATAATATTGTGTAAGCTCTTACTCTCCTCCCATCCCTACCCCCTATTATGTATGCTTTATATCTTTCTACAGATTTCTCTATATATTTGTATATATATTCAGGTTTTTTTTAACAAATGAGATTATGTTATATATGTAGTTTGATATCTCATTATTTCCTTAGAATAGATTCCTAGGAGAAGGATATATAGATCTTTATTTTGACATATATGCCTGTATTTCCTTCTAGAAGGTTTATCAGATCATGTTCTCATCAACTGTATGTGAATACATTGGATACTATCAATTTCAATTTTAAATACTGTTGTTATAATTTGCATGCACTTCCTTGATGAGTATTCAGTTTGAGCATCTTTTCGTGTATTTGAACATTTTTATTTTCTCTATTATGAATTGCTGTTTATGAGCTTTGCCCGCTTTCCTATGGGGAAATTTTTCTTATGGAAACTTAAAGGTCTATGAAGGATTTTAATTCTTTGTCTGCCATTAATATTGGAAATGTTTTTTCTGGTTTTTCATGTCTTTGAAAACTTTATTTGTAGTAATATGGGGTTTTAATTTTGTTTTTTGAGAGCTTAAATAGAGAAGTTTTTTTTATTTTTATGTTGTAGGATATGTTAGTCTTTTCCTTTATGGTATCTGGCTTTGATGTCAGATTGTCACTCCACCCCAACCCAAGATTATAAAAATATTCTCTTAAATTTTCCTTTAGAATTATGTTTTATTTTTATACTTATGCACTCCATCTGGGATTTATTTTGGTGTCAGTTTGTTTTCCCCCAATGGCAGCCAGTTGTCCTTGCAGGATGGTTCTTTTATTTTTAAGCTTTATATGGTTTTTATTTCAGCAGTTTTAAGTCATTATTTATAATTTTCAAACTGAAATTACATATTTATGAATATGATTTTTAAATTAAAATAAAAAACTAATTTCTGTAGATTTGAGAGTTTTGTTTGACTTAAACTGATTTCAGTAGCACTCTCCTAAAAAATTCGTCTAAATAAAAAAGAGCCTTTCTTTTTTAGCAATAATATGTTTACCCCTTGTAAAACAGCCCTTACTTAAATACAGGCCAAATATAATTACCATGCTTTTTAAGGTTTTAAAAGACAATCTTAGACATGCAGACAGGTATTTTAGAGACTCCAAATGCCGTGTCTATGGAAATAACTTTGTATAATGGCATGGAGAGAAGCCAGTCTTCTCTCTAGATCTAATTGTCAAGTTTTAACTGGGAACAGGGGACAAAGAACAGATTAAATGATACCACAAGAGTACAATCACAACGTCCAGACTGCGGGAAGTTCTGCAGGACAAACAACCGAGTTTCTCCAGCAAATAAATTATGAGAAAAAAATAGCCTGGGAACCTATAGATTAAAAGACACTTAAGAAACAGTGTTTGCATCTTACTTGAATTCTGATTCAAATTCTAATTTCAAATCTATTTATTAAATTCAAACTGTAAATCTAAGTCATACAGATATATTTATATAATACATATAACACAATTGGAGAAATTTGAATATTGACTGGATATTGTATGATACAAAGGAATGACTGCTAATTGTTTTAGGTGTGATAATAGGTTGTGGTTGTGGTTTTTAAAAATCCTTGCCTTTTAGAGACACGAAATACAGATGAAAAGCATAGTTAGCACCTGCATTAAACTGTCCAAAAAAATAAGAAGAAGAAGAATGCTTTGCAAACTTTTCCATATAAATGAGTGCATACCTCCAGAGGATCTAGATACAAAGCCTGAGCTATCCCATAGTAAGCACAAAATTTTCTGGGGGTGGGTCGTCTGGTTTGCCTTAGAAATCTATGGCCCTTTTACATGTTGCATCTAATACACATGAATATGGATACTTTAATATGAAAATAATTTATGTTACCCCCATTGGGTAAAACAAATACTTCAGGAAGATGCATCACGTCATATCATGCAGCTTTGATTACAACTCAGTCTACCTCATATATGTGCAGTTCACTGGAAATTCACAGGACTTTAATTAAAATAGAGTTTACACAGTGTCTTAAGTCTGCTCAGGGCCACCATAATGAAATACTGCAGACTGGGTGACTTAAACAACAGAAATTTATTTCACAGTTCTGGAGGCTGGAAAGTCCAATATCAAGGTGCCAGAAGGTTGGTATCTGGTGAGGTCTTTCCCCTTTGGTTGCAAACAGCCATCTGTTCACTGCATCCTCACATGGCCTCTCTTCAGTGCATGTGCTGAGAGAGAGAGAGAGAGAGAGAGAGAGAGAGAGAGAGCCAGCTCCCTGGTGTCTCTTTTTGTAAAGACACTAATCCTATTGGATGAGGACCACACCCTCATGACTTCATTACCTTTACTTCCATAAAGTTCCTACCTGCAAATACACTCACATTGGGGGTTGGCTCTTTGGCATATGAATTTTAAGGCACACAATGATTCAGAGCTTAACAGACAGTATTTAGAAAACGTAGGATAGGATTATATGCTATCCCATAGGAATATATAGCATACCCACAGGATGGAATATAACATTTAAAACATATTTCTTCCAAGTGTTTTATTCAGGATTTCTTATTTTTTCACTTTCTTCCCAAAATTTTATTGTGAAAATTTCAAACCTAGAGAAAATTTGGGAGAATAACACTGTGAACATTTAAACATGTTGCCACATTTACTTTTCCTTTCTCCCTAATTCCCTCTTGTGTGTGTATACATACATATATATACACACATAGAGAGAGAGATGTATATCTTTATGTATATAGATACTTTCTTATCACAACATTTACAAACAGTTTGCAGACACAGAATTATTCTTAACAGAAGTTGATTCCTGGATAATCAACTAAATTGTAAGATCTTGGAGTTGAGAGGAGCCCTAAAGTTTGTTTAATTCTAACTGTTCCAGAAAAGGGATCTTTTCTACAAAGTCCCTGTCACCAGTCTCCTTTAAAGATTTCCAAAGATGGAGAATTAGTTTTTCCACGCAAAAGCCTGTTGAATTATTACACATGAGAGCAAGAAAACTGTAATATGAAGGATATTTTCTTGTACTTAGCCACAAATGTATCTGTTAGGAAGTGGGGTAAGATAAGAAGCCGAGCAGATTTTGGAAAACTACTTGGCAGTATCTGCCAAACATACACAGACCAAATGACCCAGCAGTTCCAATCTCAGGGATATAGCCAACAGAAATGTGTATTTTTATGTACAGAAAGACACGTACAAGAAGATATATAGTAGCATGTTTCAAAATGCCCCAAACTGGAAACAGGTCAAAATCTTCATCAAAAATAGAAAGATATTTTAGTCTGGATTCCCCAGAAAGCAGAACCTGAAGTTAAAGCTTATGTTTTGTCATGTACCTAAGGACCATAATCCCAGGGAGGCAGGGAAAGAGGGAGAGCAGAGGGTGCACCACTGAGTTGCCACCTACTGTTACCAAGTGGAGCTGATCACTTGAGTTCACGGAACCAAGACCTCTAACTGAGCAGACCCTAAGGCTGAAGAACAGGAAACGTGAATTCTGTAAGTGGGTCGTGTGCCCATAGAATCTAGATATGGGGGACCCAGCACCAATGGATCAGCCATTGGTTCAGCACAGTCCTAAAGGACAGCACCCCACCTCACAGGGTATTGTCCTGAGCTGGTGTCTTCACTGAGCTTTTCATGTTCTAACAGGCCAGCTGCACCCGAGTGAAAGAATGCCAACCCACCTGACAAGTAGGCCCAATTTCCTTTCTTCTTTCATCAGTTGATCATCGGGAGCCCCCCTCAGTGAGGCCATAGGTGTGAGTTAAGGAAGAAGCATTGGTGCAACAGAGAGAGGTGATGGGCACCTATGCATGTAATTTGCTGTGTCTTCTGGACCTCCTCGGGTTGATTCTGAGTGTGTCGTGTCCATAGTACAGCGACTGCTGCTGCAGCTTTACGAATCAGTGCATCTGCTGATCCCAGTACACAATTTCGTTCGAGCTTCAAGGAGCCATTTCAGCTGACTACTCGTACTGGCTCCAGGTGTCCCTGCCAGGGTGTTGAATCCTGAGTCTCAGACAAGTGTTTCCATGGCAATAATTTCTTCTCCGTCAGTCAGGTCTTATGTTCCACACACCCACTCCAGCTCAGCGTCTTCAAGATCCATTCTTATTTGTGTCCCCTGATCCCTGCTGGGCCATTTTAGCCAGGACCTGCAATTCCTTTGGCATGTACACACCCCTCTGTCAACATTAATACCATCTTTTGAGATGGTTAGAGTATCCCTTTTTTATTCTTCTTGTCTGAATACAGTTATCAAAATAGTTTTAAATCTTGATATCATACTAAGCCATTCCTCTTTATATACAAGTCTGAAATGTGTTGGTTGTTTCAGTGATTGAAGTCATGTAATCTTTTAAATGCAGTAATGCTAAGTGTAATATCTAGGAAATTACGCTAAGTTGGTAATGAAATTACCAGAGTGGCTTTGATGGTGATTTTGGCAGACATTCTGTTTTGCTCCTTTTTTTTCTTGATAGTATACAATGTTGTCAGGGCAAGTTCCATTCCAATCTCATGACAAAAGTTTGACGTGCACCAGTGCGGTGGAAATCATGAAGAAAATTAAAAAGGGAGATTTCTCCTTTGAAGGAGAAGCCTGGAAGAATGTATCCCAAGAGGCTAAAGATTTGATCCAAGGTAAGAATCTAATGAAAAATTTCATATTTTATATGATGTGTAGTGACTGAAGTGGAATCATACCCATGACATATATTTGTTTGTGAATCACTCAAGGAATCCCTGTGTGTTCTAAAAGGTTTCAGGCGACTCTGTTCAGCCTTCTTTTCTTCTCAGCACACTCTCCCTCAGTAATCTTATCCACATTCACTACGTGCACTAGCACTTGGATCCACCACCATCTCAGTCTCACACCTTCAAAATGAACCTCTTCCTTTTTACTCTCCTTTCCCCCAAGCATCTGCCTCCTCCTTTCCCCCTCTTTTTACATGGCCACGAAGCCAGATCACCAGGACAGGACCCAGCATCACCCTAGATCCCCGCAACCTCCCTCGCCTTCCGCAGCCAGGCACCCAGTCCTGCGGGCGCAGCATCCCTCCCAGCCACCCCTCCTCCCCATTCACATGGCTGTCACCTTAGTTCTTGTCCTCGTCTCTCTCCTAAAATCCACAGCATGCTTTCAACTTGTCTCACTTCCTTTCACTTTACGTGGTTGTCATCCATCGGCACAGTGACCTTCCTAATAGCCAAATGCAATCATGCCTCTTGTCTGTTAAAAATCCTTCAGACAATCCCTGTGAGCTTCAGGTCAAACTCCATAGTGCAGCCTTCACAATTCAAAGCACTTCACAGCCTGGCCCTGCCTGCCTCTGCTTCCTGTCACCTTCGCTCCACCATTCTCGAACACTTGAATTCCTCAAATGTGCTGAGCACTCGGATTCTGCTCCCCTTTACACGTGCTATTCCTAATCCCTGAACAAGGGCACCCTTCTTCATCAAACCCACTATGGCTCATCCCCCAGGACTCATCTCCTGGGAGCCTTCCAGGGTGCCCGCACTCCCTAGGCTGAGCCTTTCCCCTGGGCCTGCCGTGCGCTTGGCTCGTGCTACAACACTTGTCCTGTAATGTGATGGATGAGACCTGGGTTTTGTCTGTGTGCCTCCCCACAGCTCTTCTCTGAGTGTCCATCTCCATACCTCCACACTCCCTAACTTGTAGAAGATGTTTGTACATGAATGAAGTAAATCTTGGTACTCTTTGTTTGGGGGGAGTTTGCCTGGTCACTAGTGGGAGTCCTTGTTTTAGGTGGTTATTTTCTCCTGATTGGAAAGCCAGCTAGCCTACAGCCTCCAGATATAGGCTACTGTGGGCTTTATTATTAACATCCGGTATTCACTAGGGGATTTAAATGTACATGAAAATGTACATAATTATCTTTGTAGGAGGTTGACGCCTTACAGAAACCATCATGTCCTGTGAACATAATTGAGATCTATGTCTGAGGTTGATTTTAAACTATATTTGAAATGACAAATCATAAAATAAAAATATCTTATTTATTCCCACAGGACTTCTCACAGTCGATCCAAATAAAAGGCTTAAAATGTCTGGCTTGAGATACAATGAATGGCTTCAAGATGGCAGTCAGCTATCCTCAAATCCTCTGATGACTCCAGACATTCTAGGGTCTTCAGGAGCTGCTGTGCACACCTGTGTGAAAGCAACCTTCCATGTAAGGCTCTGGGCTCTGCACTTGTAGGGCGGTTTGGAAAGGGATCAGATAGATGTTCTTACTCTATAATCTATTGCTAAGAGACACCCTCTTAGCAATACAATTTTTAAAATGGGTTCTTTTAATTTTAGATACGCTTTTATAAATCTCTTCATGATATAAACACATTTATAAACAGAAAGTACACGGGGACCAGAGTCACCGCTAACCCACAAAATATTTATTTGACATTTAGAATGAGTTTGCGAGATGAGGCCAGTAGTCTGATACTTGAATAGTTGAAATGTTTGACTCGGTAAGGAAAACAATATGCACACTGTGAGAACTTTAAAAAAATGTTTGTTTTATTGAAGTATAGCTGATTTACAATGTTGTGTTAATTTCTTCTGTACAGCAAAGCTATTCAGCTGTACATATATATACACATTCGTTTTCATATTCTTTTCAATTATGGTTTATCACAGGATATTGAATCTAGTTCCCTGCGCTATACAGTAGGACCTTGTTGTTTATCCATTCTATACATAACAGTTTGCATCTGTTAATTCCAAACTCCCCATACATCCCTCCCCCACCCCTTTTCCCCCTTGGCAACCACAGGTCTGTATTAGAACACTTTTTCTCTCAAATAAGCTAAATGACTGTCTGTAAAAACTATAAATAGACATTAGGAACTAAGGCACATGTGAAGGTCCATGCATTCAAAAATCATTTTGTGCATAATATGTTCTAGAGACTGTGAGGGATAAGAAGTAAATTAATTGGTATTAAGTAAAGACTGTATACTTGAAAGGCTGCGACTGCATAGCAATAACTGTAGATTCTGCACATTCGTGCCAAGCAGATGCAAATACATTAAGGATAAGGAACCAAGGAGTTAGAGAGAAATACAATTACTTCCAAAAGGATTATCTTGAGAAAGGAGACAGGATAGCATTTCCTCTTCAGCTGCAGAAATGGATTAAAATATTAATGAACTGGGATCTGGTGAGGTGTGAAGAGATGAACTGCAAGCATTTGAGGCAGGTGATGCAAATCTTCTCAGTGACATATGACGTAAGGTTGTCACTTCAGCAATGCCTAAGCTTGAATCTAAGAAAAGTAAAGACAGGCTGCTGTGAGGAGGAAGCCAGGCTGAGGTTTACAGAGCTAATCTTCTCTGCATATATTGTATCCAAGATGTACCCAAATTGCATTGATGTGGGAGTGGAGACCAGGGGCTCTGTGTTGGGACTTTGTGGTTGGAATTTTAAATCTCAGACACAGAACTAGTCAAAGTAATGGAGAGAGGTGAGTTAGATTGCTGATATTCTTCAAGAATTTCCAGTCCGTCAGTGGTTTTTTAATTGAGAGGTAGCCCTGCCCTCTTCAAAAGATTCATTAGAATTGTGACTCCTGGATGCTCTAACGGGTAGATTTAAACAGAGCCCTCAGAAACCCTTTCCCATGAGCTTCTGTACCCTGCCCGGAGTTTTGGATACAGTGGTTTTAAGGACCACGTTCCCAGAACAACTTGAAGCTGTGGTTGCCAAGCTTGCCAAACGCAAGTTCTCTATAAGTCCTGACAGCCAGGAAGACTTCAATCCTTTTACCTTCACGGGGGTTCCCCTTGTTTTCTCCCCTAGGCCTTTAACAAATACAAGAGAGAGGGGTTTTGCCTTCAGAATGTTGATAAGGCCCCTTTGGCGAAGAGAAGGAAAATGAAGAAGACCAGCACCAGTACCGAGACGCGCAGCAGCTCCAGTGAAAGCTCTCACTCTTCTTCCTCCCATTCTCATGGCAAAAGGACACCCACAAAGACACTGCAGCCCAGTAATCCTGCCGACAGCAATAACCCAGAGACCCTCTTCCAGTTCTCAGACTGAGTAGCATAGGAACGGTAGCAGCATAACGGATGATCCATTGTCCCTTCTGCTCCCTCATCGTGCGCCTGCGGCCAGGTTCTGTGCTTTGAAAAACGTGTCCCATTGGTCTCCTTGGAATCTGCCTTGCAGGGAATTTTTTCAGGAAAACCCAGTTGGTTATCCTCATCCAAAAGCACTGGACAGAGAATGTTACTGTGAATAGACCACATATCATACTGTTTAGTGACCTAGCATGGTGCCAACAGGACTGTTTTTGAAAGAGCAAAGATGTCTGTCAATTTAATTAGGGACTGGTGAGATTTGAGCTGCTGACAAAATAAGTCACAGGTTCTTCAGATGTCTGCCAACAAGAGTTCCTCGTACTGTGATGATACCTTTTGCTTCGCCTTGTGGGTATCGTGGGTTTTTAAGAGACTTGCACCCTTTGAACAGTGATTTATCAGCAAAAAAGGTCTGTTTTGAAAAAGAGTCTGTAATGAATTTTATGTGTGGCATATACTTACTTCTTCAGAGAGGATTTTAACTTATTGTTTTTATTTTATGGTTACCTATGACGATAACCTGCTATTATTAATCTTTTTCTAAAAAGTAAAAAAAAAAAAGATATAAGAACTTCAGGTCCCACGCTCTATATTGGGGACCCATCTGAGATGCATGCTAAGCTACGTATGTCTTTAATTTTGCACTGCTCTTTCCTGGCAATTTGTTTTAATGGTTATTGCAAAATATTAAGGTACATGTCTCTGTTTTAAGTAATGTTGCACTTTATAAAAGAATATGAATAAAGCAAGCTGTTTCATAAAGTGCACTCTTTAAAGCATATGTACTGTATTTTTGCCTTTTTTCCCCCCATTATCTACTTTAAATTTGCCCTCACATCCCCCTTCCACTTTGGATGCAACAAGTAGAAGGGGCCTTTTTTAACGTAATCATTAGCCCCAGAGGCACTGATGTGAGGAACTCCTAAAGGGAAATTCTATTAAACACTGTGCTTATTTGTACACTGTGCTGTGCTGCAGTGAGGCTTTTCCTCCTGTAGTCGGATATTATGTACATAATACTTTAGAATTATAACTATGACTTGTTTTGAAATTTTTCTGTTAAATTTAAATCCAGAAAGCGTATTTTATAAACTTATGCAGAGCACTTTTATTGCTCAAAAGTTCTGAATTCATACCGAAAACAAGTGCTGTGTGCTGAAGACATGTCACCGAATGATTGCTGCATTTTAAAATATGATTAATTCATCCCCTATGCAAAAAAAGAAGTGATAGGATTTGTATGTTGTGTTTTCTTTTAAAGCCATCACACGAAATGTCAGGACTGAGAAAAGCGATTTTTTGCGATGTTTACAGGAATCATGCTTAAAAAGGCCCAACATGTTTATTTTGTAGTTTTTGTTGATGATAACCTCTTGAGCATTAGTTTGGAATTGGGCATGATATTTATTTATTCCTTTCTTGAGATAATAGCAGCATTAATTTCAACCAGTTATGAATACTAAAAGTATTGCACTCTATGTAATAGTATATTTATTACTGAACCAATGTATATATTAATAGCACAGGCAACAAAAATGGCAAATATTAAACTATTTTCAAAATGTATTATCCTGTTCACACTTTTGTCCACAATGATTATCGGAAATAACTTTTTATACTTTTCAGTGGCCCAAATGGCTACCTGATTCTCACTGAGTCAATGAAAATTCTGTACACCTAGCTTATGGTCGTTCTCAGTAATGACGGGAAATCTTAGGTGCATTATTACCAAACTCTGTAGCTAATTCACAGAATGTGACCCCATCAGGCACAGGGTTACAATAATCAAGAAAATGTCCATTTATATCTATAGTAAGGTTGACTGTGTCTAGAAATGTGTTAGTTAGCTCTTCACGACATTTTTAAAACTGTGCATTCTAGTAGAAGATACTAGTAAAGTATAAACCAAAGGGACTTTGTTGCTAAGGGGAAATGATCCAGAAGAATGGTTGGTATACCCTAATGATTGATGGTATAATTGATGCATTGTGAATATTGGAAATCAGTGGGTTTCACTTTCATTTATTTTCATTGCCTCTTCTTCTGGAGGACTTGACAGAAAATGAAATGGTAAAATGGCAGGCAGAGTAAAAGGAAGGAAAGAGAAGGCTAATTTATCAACTGGTGAGCCTCCTTGAATAATCTAGAATGGGCTTTTGAGAAGAGCTCAGAAAACACTCAGAGTAGTGCCCACTTATAGAATATCTTCATCCTCACTCTACTTATAAATACCAGAAAGATGCTGAGTTTGCAGCAGTTACGGTACATGCAGGCTGTTAGTGTCAGTGAATTGCACTTTAAAATTCACAAAGCTTTTGTTTAGTCACATCAAAAATGAACTAAAAAATAATTCATATGAAAATGTTAAATGAAAGGACTCATTTTTGGCATTAGGAGAAAAATAGAAGTAGATTTAAGAGAAACAAATACACTAAATTCTCTTTGTAACAGTTTTGGAGATAGAGCCAAATCATCCCTTCCCTTCCTCCTTTATTGATTATAGTGTATGTAATTTTCATATCATCATAAATCCTGACTCTTTTATTTTGTAACTATATATGGCTAATCGAGAGGCAAGAATAAGAAAAGGAAAGTAATAGAGGAAAGACATTGTAAAAGACCAGTTTCTTCTAATTACTGTGCCAGATCCTATGGTTGAATGAATTAAATTAGCTGTTTTGAAATTCATTAATTCTTCCAAACCTCTATAAAACAAACCACTGAACCACTGGAACAGAAAATCAAGTCTTCTGAGTTAATTTCAATATTCTGGTCCATCTTGGAATTATGGATTCAGTTACCCTTGAAAGACTGCCTTTTATTTATTTTTTTATATTACTGCTGATTTCTTAAATAACTATGATATGCTGATAAATAAGTACTACTGATAAATAAATAACAAATGGCTTTATATAAGGTAAGTTATTTTAAAGAAACCTACTAGGATAGCTGTGACTATTTTTTTTAATAAGGGAATTCCTTTTGTATCTCAATTTTTGGAGTATGTTCTCAAATACTTTATAAAAGTATACAATTTAAAGTCTACTATTCACCTTGCCCACATTTCAAGCACCTGTTCTTGTCATATTTATTAAGAACAGGGTACCTCAAAATGGTGAAAATTTCTAAGTTATTGGCCTTATATGTGTTTTAGACCACATTATTACTTTGTGTGTTCTCCCAATGATCAATAACAGGATCTGGGTGATTGTATGATCACATTTCTGATAGTCTTACGACCTAAGTAAATAAGTTAAATACTGATATGCTGCTTACACCACAGCAATATAATTATAGATGAATTATTGTAATATAATGAAATATCTTTCGATTGTATGACTTTTGGTCCCTCAAATGTCTTACACTATAACACCCCAATTTCTGGCCTTTAATTAATTTATTTACCCCACACAAGAGTCCCCCTTTATTTGATACCTTTATCTGGCACTAAAATGAATGTAGCAGGCTCTAATAAAATTCAGAATTTAAATTCAAGTTATTATGAAACTCAAGGAATGGAAAGTAATCATAAGATAACAGATGCATCAAATAAATAGTTTAAGTATAAACCATCCAAAGAAAGTAGCTGCTACAGCTGCATAAAGGTTTTATTTGCTGTCTTGTTAAGTAACTCCAAATTGTGATATTCCTTAGAGAGAATGTTTCCCTTAAGGGTATATGGGGAAAAGTATATTTTCAAGGAGGCAACATTTTTCATCTTAAAAACATTTGGTTAGTCTCATTTCAGTCCTCATCTTCAGCATTTCTTACCTTTGAGATTTCAAGATATTTCTTCTGAGCCCTTTTCTTTGTATGCCCAGCTCCCTGTTATGTAATTAGGTAATTGATGCTTCCCTTCCCCAAGGCAGTTGTCCACTTTTTAGTTCATGAATTTGTGAACTAAGCAGGTGCCAGTATTTTATATTTACCTACTATTACACCAAAAAGGAGTAAGACGTTCAAGTGGCTCCCAAATATATGTCTTGGCTTCTTCATATTAGTGCAAAATAGGTACTGCTTATTGCCAGCCGTCTCCTTTCCATTATTCCTTTGAGCACATGGTAAAAAGCTTGATATTTTGTATTTAGGAGACTTGAATTAACAGACAGAATTCTTGGTAGTTATTCTTCAGGCTTAATTTTCCTGGTGTATTTCTGCTGGAATAGGTGGAAGGACATTTTGTAATATTTTTCTACTTAGAATACTGCTTAGGTTGTCCTAAGGAGTTGAATACTTCAGATCGGTCAAGTAGTATTCAATACAGCAACGTTTCTCCAGAGCACAGGAAACTGGGATAATACTTAACATGATGTGGTTTCCATTTAATCTTCTCCATTGCATAACATTTTTAATTTGTGCAGTTATGTAAAATTTGTCTCTTTGCTAAAAAAAAAAAAATCCATTTTAATTCTTGTTCCTTCCCATAGGGAGCAGTTTTGATCTTTTAATTTATGTTTTGAAGTCCTCCTATGTTGAAAAAGAAGAATAAAACAGAACAACCCCCCAAAATGTCATGACTTAGAAAAGGAAATTTAAGTTGTATGAGCAGAATACTACAGGTTTATTTCCTGGCATTTCTGCTTGTAGATAGACTGGGAAATCACTGTTTCTCTTGTTTTATTTGTTCTAAAATTCAGTAAGGTTGAGGAACTTGACATTCTTAACTGCAGTTTTATTTTTAACTTTGTGAGAGGCTTGTCGAGTAAATGTGCACTGTTGAGTTGGAATGGATGTGCGATGATAATCCTCATAAAAGACCTGTTGCCGTGGTAGACATTTGATTCTTCATAACAGTTTATTTTAGGTACTGTAGTGCTCTCCTATTTGCTCAAGCCATAAATACTGGTAAAAGGAGAGATTAAATGTACAATAATTCTCTTTCTTTTGATGGATAAGAAGGGGAATATAAAGGTGCTACATCACATACAAATTTAATACTTTAGTACTAAAATTTTGAAAAATACCCCTAAAACTTTACTGCATGAATTTTAAAAAAGAAGAGGAAACCACATATACACATACTTGGAAGAATTTTGAAAAGACTGGCATTTTAATGTATATAGCTTGTATACTTCAGTCTAAAATGGTAATGTATCCTTGGGTGTGGAACTGAAAACTTGCTGAAAGTCATCTAAGCTGCAGTAATCTATGTAACTATGTAAATTCTTCCACGGCTTTGCATAAAGATAAGACTTTGTCTTCCTAGAAAGTAAATGGAAGATAAAAAGATGAAAAACATAGTTTTTCCTCTGTTCTCTGTGGACAATTAAGAGTAAAAGTATTGTCAAGCCACAACTCAAAGGAAAGCCATTCGTATCCACTGCCGTCTGTGTTGTCTTCATGCACTGCAGCACTTGTACTTTTCTTGGTTTTTTGTTTTCCAGTTGTATGACCACACACATTAATGTATCCCTACACTGGTGTTTCACTCACTACTTCTTAATACATATTGACTAACATTTATAGGTTGTAATTAAGATCAGAGAAATAAAGACTCGAATGGGACAGAGAAAGATAAATTTGGGGATGAAAGTTATTTAGGAATAAGAAAATAATGATGCTATGTGAGAAAGTGAGCAACCTTACCACTCTGAGATACAAACATTTGGTATGAACATGGAGAGGGCTACTTTACAAAAATGCTATTTCAACGGCTTATAGATAAATATCTTTTAATTTGTCTATTGTGTGGATAAATGAACTTTTCAACATTATACACAAGCTCTGTAATGTAAGGTGGTGATTTTCTTCTAGGAGGCCCATTTGATAACATTTTCCTCTCTGTTTCCCTACCTCCTCCCAAACTTTTCCTACTGCCTTCCACCCAGACCCCTGACATTCTATGGCCAAAGAGACCAGTCAAAATGGAGGACTAACACTACATAAGTAGTGATCATAAGTTTTAATGTTTTTAATGATGTATAAAGTGCATAGATTTTAAGTGACAGCTCAATGAATTTTTACATATATATGCACCCATATAACCATCACCTAGATCAAGATGAGGCTCCCAGTCCATACTCAAACGTAGCCGCTGTTCTGACTTCTGTCACCATAGAATAGTTTTGCCTGTTCTTGACTTTCCTGTAAATGGAATTATACAGTCTGTAGTCTTCGTGTCTGGTTTTATTTGATCATCATCATGTCTGTGAAATTCACGTATGTTGTTGCATGTAGCAATAACAATGGTTTGCTCTTTTTTATTACTCTGTAGTATTCCATCAAATAAGTATATTATAATTGATCCATTCTACCGTTGGTGGACATGTGGGTTGCATATAATTTTGGGCTTTTATGTCTAAAGATGCCATGAACATTCCTGTACATATCTTTTAGTGCACACATGTACTCATTTCTCTTGGGTTTATACATAAGAGTAAAACTACTAAATCATAGGATGGATGTATATTTAGCTGTAGAAGATATTGCCAAATAGTTTTCAATAGTGGTTGTACTAATTTAAACTCCCACCAAGTGTATGAGAGTTCCAGTTGCTCTATGTCCTCAGCAGTACTTGGTACCATCAGCCTTATTAGTTTTAGCCATTCTGGCAAGTGTGTATTTCTTTGTGGTTTTATCCATTATGGTAAGTGTGTATTTTGTTGTGGTTTTAATATGCATCTCTCTGAGAAGTAATGATATGTGGAATACCTTTTTATATCTTTATTAGCCATTTGGAAATTTTCACTTGTTAAGTGCCTGTTCAAGTCACTTGTTCATATTTACTGGGTTATCTGTCTTTTTCCTATTGATTTGCTGGGGTTCTTTATATTTTAATGATATGAGTTTTTGGTCTGATGTATTATTATAAACATCTTCTCTTTGGTTTGCTTTTCCACTCTCCAAATGGTGACTTTTGATGACCAGAAAGCACTAATTTTTATGAAGTCCAATATACCCATCTTTTCTTTTATTGTTAATGATTTTTGTGTCTGGTTTAATAAATCTTTGCCCCAGTATTATCAAGATATTCTTAAATTCTTCTAAAAGCTTTGTTTTAGCATTCACATTAGGCATACAATCCATCTAGCGCTGAGATTTGTATATGGTGTGAGACAGTAACCAAAGTTCATTTATTTCTGTAAGAGTATCCACTTGACCCAGCCCAATGCATTGAAAAGCTTTTACAAAGTCTTCATACCTGATAATGAAAGACTTCTAACTTTGATCGTCTTCCAGATAGTCTTGGCTCTTCTTGACCCTCTGCATTTTCATACACATTTTAGAAACAGCTTTTCAGTTTCCTTGGGGGTGGGTGCAGATATCCATTAGGGTTTAACTGGTATTGCATTGAAAATATAGATCAATTTCAGGAGAATTTATATCTCCTCAATTTGGGGTTTTGCAATCCATAGATGTGGTATATCCCTCTACTTACTTAGTCCTCTTGAATTTGTCTCAGCAATGTTTTAAGATTTACATGTAGTGGTTAAATTTATTTCTGGATTTTTGATGTTTGTATTTTATTAGCTAATTCTTTTTTTGCTAGTAAATAGAAATATAATTGATTTCTTATATTGCCTTTGCATCTAGCAACCGTACTAAATTCACTTCAATTATTATAATTCTGTAGATTCTTTTGTCTCTTCATTTATATATACAACCATATCTTCTGTAAATAATGATAGTTTCATTTCTCCCTTCCCAGTTTTTCTTTTCTTACCTTATTGAGTTCACTAGAACTTCTAGCAAAATGTTGAATAGAAGTGGTAACAATGGACCTCTTTGACTTGTTCCTGAGCTCAGAATAAGAATTCAGTATTTCACCATTCAACATGATGTTTGATATAAATTTTAAAATAGATACCATTTACCCAAAATTTTTTACTCCTAGCTTTCTGAGAGTTTTTATTAAATAGTATTTCTATTAAGATGACCATGTGACTTTTCTCCTTTATCCTCTTATAGTGATAAATTACACTAATTGATTTTCAAATGTTGCATTCCTGGTGATGGTGTATTATTTGGTCATGGTGTATTATTCATTTCATATATCATTGGATTCAGTGTGCTAATATTTTGCCTAAGATTTTTGAGTTGTCTTTTATTTGGGGTATCTAGTCCACTTACAGTTAATGTGATTTCTGATTCCTGGTTTTAAATCTACCATCTCAGTTTGTTTTGTATTTGTCCCATTTCCTCTTTGTTCCTCTATTTCTCTTGTTCTGCTTTCTTTTTTAAATAAACCAAGTACCCTCTGTTACCCTTTTTTTCTCTAGTATTTTAGTTTGTTGGAGATTTTTTAAAAATTCATTTAGCAGTCGCCTTAGACTTACTTCTATCTGGGATTATTTTCCTTCTGCCTGGAGAACTCTCTTTAGGATTTATTTTAGTGCCAAGTCTGCTATCAATGAATTATCTCAGTTTTTGTTTTTTGAAACTTTCTTTTGCCTTTATTTCCTTTTGTACCACATATATTGAGATAAAATTCACATAACATACCATTCACCCATTAAAAGGTTACAGCTCAATGTTGCCTCTATTTTTGAAGGATATTTTTGTAGAATCTGTTGATGTTCTTCCTCAATACTGAAAATTCTTAACCAATCATTCTTCAAATAATTATTTCCAATCCATTCTCTGTCTCCTCTTTTCTAGGAATCTTCCAAACCTTCACACCATGTTCCATATATATCTTAGTCTTTTCTGTGTTTTCCATCTTTGTTTCTCCCTCTACTTCAATCTATGTAATATTCACTGAACTGTCTTCCAATTCAGTTATCTTTTGTTCTGCTGGATCTAATGAATATTAATTTTAATTTCACATATTGTATTTTGGGATCTAAAATATGCATTGACTCTCTTATAGACTCTAGGTCTCTGCTGGTATTCTTAATCTTTTCCTCTATATTCTTGAACTTTTTAATCAAAGTAATTTTAAAATTCTTGTCTGATAAATCCAGTGTCTGAATTACTACCTATTGGTTGTTTCTATTGTCCATGTATATTTCCTCTTGTTTTTCAGTCATTTGGTTCTGTTTTTTAGGATGCCTAGTAAGTTTACCTGAATACCGTACATTGCATATATAAAAATTGTGGAGGCCCTGAATGATATCTTCCTCCTAAAATGGTTCTATTTTCTTCCAGCAAGTAGGTAGAGTATAGGCAGATCACCATAACTCCACTGGGGGTTGATTTTAGATTTTGTTAGGGCTGGTTTCAGTTTTTCCCTTATTCCTGGCACATGGACTCTCTGGGTTCTCAGTTGAAAAGCTGGGGTGTTTATTGGGGCCACTTCACCTTGGTGGCCTTGAACTCCAGCCTCTCTCTCCTCAGCACCAAGAGTTTTGCTCGCCTCCTTAGCCTCCCAGTTGCTACTGTTTGCTGGGTTTCTGAAGGTCTCACCTTGGGCACATGGTTTAGGATTGGCAAACACTTCAAGAGGAAGCATTTCAGGCTCACTTTCCTGAGCTTTTCTACTCTCTGGGACTTTGTCCCTCATGTCCTAGCTACTTTGGTAGCCCAAAGTCCAACCTTTGTTTCTTTTTTTTTAAATTATTTTTATTTATTTATCTTTGGCTGCATTGGGTCTTTGTTGCTGCGTGCAGGCTTTCTCTAGTTGTGGCGAGCAGGAGCTACTCTTCGTTGCGGTGTGCAGGCTTCTCATTGTGGTGGCTTCTCTTGTTGTGGAGCACAGGCTCTAGGCATGCGGGCTTCAGTAGTTGTGGCACGTGGGCTTAGTATTTGTGGCTTGCAGGCTCTAGAGCGCAGGCTCAGTAGTTGTGGCGCACTGGCTTAGGTGCTCTGCGGCATGAGGAATCTTCCCAGATCGGGGCTCGAACCCGTGTCCCCTGCATTGGCAGGCGGATTCTTAACCACTGCGCCACCAGGGAAGCCCCAACCTTTGTCTCTTCCACCAACTGGGATTGCTGCTTTATGCTAGGCTTTATTTCCTTGTGTAAATTTTCAGTGCCTCCAGAGAAGGCAGAATGAATGTGGAGCTCACCCCAGTGTGCTTTCCTTCTTTCAGGGACTACAGCTCCTTAGGTTCTGCCTACATCGGTTTGCTCCCTGATGTCCATAAGCAGATGTTATGTATTTTATTTAGCTTTCATTGTTGTTTTCACTGGGAGAGTTAGTTCCAATCACAAGCTACTCTACTGTGGCCAAAGCAGAAATCTGGTAGTCATCATTTTTAATCACCATTGTTATTTCCCCACAGTACCTTCTGGCAGTGAGAACTTGGTTGTTACAGGTTCACGTGGGAGGTTGTCACAAGTTCACATTTATAAATTTGTTCCTTCATGCACTAAACATTTTTTGAGTTCCTACTTCAAGCCAGGTACTATTCTAGACACAGGTAATATAACAGTAAGTTAGATAAGATCTCTGCCTCTTGTTTTAAAGAAAGGCTACTAAATGGTTTCTGTCGTGCTTGTACTAATTAAAGACTTTTCTTATGTGTGGGTGAGAGAAAGACTGAGGCTAAGACTTTGGGGATGAAAACTTCCTATTTTATACAAATATTTTTAGCCTTTTATAAAGTTCTGCAGAGATTCATAACCCAGTTCACAGTTCACACACAATACACCAATATTTTTTCCACCTTTGGAAAGCTAAGACATTATGCTTAATTCCTTATCTATGAGTTTCTACATCATACAGACAAGATAAACATATGAAAAACTCACTTTGAAGCACAATTATATGACAATTTGAGTTGAAGCTCCAGGAACTAACTTATGGAGAACAAATTTAACTCTGAGATTAAGTCTCTCCATGAGTGTCAACAAGACTCTGATAAAGAATCAGCCTACTGTGGCTTCTCACTTTAACTTCAGTTTTCACATGCTACAGGGCACTTATTAAATGCTTTGAGATACTAAAAAATGGCTTGGTGTTCTCAGTCTTCCAGAACAGCTTAAATGTCACTGAGAAAAATATAACCTGGGTACATGTCACTGTTAAGATATTATGGTCAAATCAAAAATTTCACTCCTCTGTTCTTTGCTATTCTTTCCCACTTCAGAAACTCCATCCAATGGATTCTTTTCTATTCCAAAGACATATTCCAGAGATGATCATTTGTATTTCCCATTACAGTCCATTTTCATGTGATCAAAAGGCGGTCAAAGAACTAGAACATCATCATACATAGGAGGTGTGTAGAAACTAAAGTGCACTCAGAGGACAGATCAAGAATCTTCAGCACCTGCGGTTTAGTGTACTTGGAATTACGGCCCTTTTGGAGTGGTCTAAGAACAGGCAGTTAAAAGTGGAAGAAGCCAGGCACAAAAGGCCACATATTGTATAATTCCATTTACATGAAATGTTCAAACTAGGCATAGCCATACAAACAGAAAGCAGATCAGTGGTTTCCAGGGGATGGTGGGAGGGGGAAATGGGGGAGTGACTACTTAATGTGTATGGGTGATGAGATTTGGGGATGATGAAATGTACTGGAATTAGATAGTGGTAATGGTTGCACACCATTGTGAATATACGAAAAACCACTGAATTGTACACTTAAAATGGTGAACTTTATGTTATGTGAATGTTATCCTAAATTTTAAAAATTATTTTGGCCGCACCATGCAGCATGCGGGATCTTAGTTCCCTGACCAGGGATTGAACTCATGTCACCTGAAGTGGAAGCAAGGAGTCTTAACCACTGGACTGCCAGGGAAGTCCCAAAGTTACCTTAATTTTTTAAAAAATCACACATGTAAAAGAACTACCAACTAGACAGCAAATAGTTATTTTGAGGACATCAGTCCTAACACCTTGCAATTCGGAGAATACTGTTCCCAGTTACTTCAGCAGCAACTCTGAAGCACAGTTGATATTATGTTTGGAAAATCTTCTCTTACACACAGAAATTGAGTTCTTGGGGACAAAGTGAATGTGTTTCTTGCAGATAACATCAAAGACCCAGCCTCACAGAGAGAGGGCACCTCCTTTGAACCATATTTTTTCCAGCGTAGGGTAATGTTTGGATAGCTATTAAATGTGCTCTATGTTTTAATGGTGATTACATCCAGCTTCTCATTACTGTACTTTTATCTCTGCTCTGAGGGTTAATCCCTCGCTTTTGGCCTTGTTGTCATAATGGGACCACAAGCCTCTTGTTTTAAGTATGTTTTTCTTTGGTGGATGCTTCTCTCAAATCTCTCTAATCCTGCCTATGTTAACTTTCTCTCAGAAGCAGATTCGTTTGTGCAGTGAAGTATTTTATTTAATCATGAAATCATTTGGAGCAGTTATCTTTTTCTCAAACACCATACCATCGAAATACCAGAAAATTGTGCTACTTATGACTTTGCCATTTCACTAAAAGTACAGTTGACCCTTGAACAACACTGGTTTGAACTGCTTGGGTCCACTTATACGTGGATTTTTTTCAATAGTAAATGCTACAGTACTACACGATTCCCGGTTGCTTAAATCAGCAGGTACGGAGGACCCTCATATAAGGAGGGCCAACCACAAGTTATATACAGATTTTTGACCACATGGAAGGTCATCACCCCTAACCCCCATGTTGTTCAAAGGGTCTACTGTGATCAGAGGTTATATTGTCTCTCTTAATTCCACTGTAAACATTTAAAATAATTTTATCCTCAATAATTTATTTATACTCAGCAAATGCAAAGGTTTTATCAACATGAGAGTGAAGTTATAAACCTTTTTTATTCACCAATTGAGACATCACATGAAACTTTTCTTTTGTCCTAGCAAAGATGAACTATTTTGAAGAAAATTAGACTTTAAAAGTGTCAAAATGCTTTTATAGAAAATGCAAATAAAGTTGTTTCAAACCACAAGTTGTTTTACATAAAATCTTTATGGGAAGAATATATATTTCAGCACAATAAAATCAGTACTTTTTATAAATTTTGAATGGTAAATGTTTTGAAGGTATTTTTTAATAGTAACTATTAAAATTTCTTTTCTTAAAATATTTAGAATAAATCACACCTAAAATGTATGAAGTAGTATAAGTATTTTGTTGTAGCATTAGTCTCATTGTATATATGTTTTAAAACAAGAATGGGCTGGGAAGTGTAATAAGTACACTATTATTTAACTGAGTGATTCTATCTTTTAGATATTTGAGTAAAGTCTACTGACAAAGTAATCCAGTTTTTTTTTTTATTTCAGTGTCCTTGCTTTTGAGCCTAGTGTTCGCTTTCTAATGTCAGAATAAATCCTACTAACTGAAAAATTCAGAAAAGTTTTTCTAATGATAAATACATTCAGTGAAAAACTCGAGTCTTTTAAAATTCTAATTAGAGTTTAAATTGATTCATTTGAGCCATATGTATGTTATGAAAGCTAAAAAGATAACTATTTGTGACTATTGTCCTTAATGTATAATCTTCATTATTTAGACTTTTTATTTTTAAGTTAGTTTCTATAGTGGTTTCATGTTAAGTTTTTCAAACGTTCGAAGATTATGGTGGTTATAGTAAAGGGTTTTGTTTTAAATCTGGTAGCATATTTAGGAATGATTAAATTATAAATTACAATTTCAAATCTTCATACTTACATTATAATTACTTAAAATCAGTCTGCATTAATAGCCTAAATAGATACCTTAGTTTGGAGGAAAAAATACTATTCTATTTTCTAGTTACTTAACAATTCATTTAATTGTTACTAGTTACTTAATAGTTCAGTGAAATGTACCTCTGTGTGTGTGTGTGTATCTGTGTACACACACACACACACACACACACACACACATATTTGGGGCTTGTAACACCTAATTAATAAGATCCATTCCTTAAATTCACTATTTACCCTGCTGTGATCCCCACCTATACTGAAGTACTCTCTGGTATGAATGATCAGTCAACCATAGGGTATGAGATATCTGTATTTGTTTCTTTCTAAATGAAATATATGGATACAAACAGTTCAAACTAGTAATACCAGATTGGTTTCCTAAGAACTAATATAGCTATAAGAGGTGGTAACATTCCAGAGTTCCATGATTATTTTAAGGTAGCTTTAAAGATGGTTAGATTTTGATTTCATACAAAGACTTCAGAGTCCTAAACTTGGTTATTTAAAACATCCAGAGATAGTAGGTATTTGTTTTTTGAAGAGTAAGTAAGGAATGCATTTTGTTTATTTGGTTGATTTTATCTAGACTTTATAAATGTGATTTTTTTTTCCAAGCTACTTCATAGTTGGTGCCTTCATAGGAAATTTTAGTTTGATTAGTCAACTCTCTCTGCTGGGTTTTGGGTATTTGAATTTTCTTGTTTGGTTGGTTTTGGGGTTTTTTTGTGGGAGAGGTGATAACCTAAGAAGTTTCTGCAGCAGAAATATCATGAAACCATATATGTCCCTTACAAAGTTGTGGCATTTAGAGGAGTTTTTCAAAGCCTGTGTTGGGATGTAGGCAAATTAAGCAAAGCATCATAGTGAATTCAGCTTATGTATAGAATGACAAGCATATTTAGCAGTTTTTGCTAGTATTCTGGGCTTCTTTTCATTGTGACTGTTTTGCAGACTTAATAATGTTCCTTCCTGATAAGAGGCTGACTGGAATTTATTTTTGTTTAAAGAAATATTTTTAATATGGAGAAAATAAAAGCTGCACATATGCCTCTCACATGGCAAACTCTAAATTAGCATTACTCTATCACAGCATTAGATACCAGCCATACTAACAGCATGCATATATACTGTTTTTCATTAAATTTAGCACTTTACATTGAAAGTTTTCAAATCAGATCTTATTTGGGCAGATTTCACACGACTGGACTAATACATAAATATTTACTCCTTTGAAGGTATTTAGACATTGGAAATTAATGGCTTGCTTATGAGCCATAGATTTGAGGAGCCATTTGAAATGAAATTTCCATTTCTTAACCTTTTTGTAGATGGATTGGTTGGGCATAATGCTATGTTTCTATATTCTAGGACTGTTAACAAATAATACTATTTATTTCTTAATATCGACCAACATATTCTTAAATTAGCTCTTTTTGCTCAAAAAAGCTCTGAGATGATTGGGAACCCTGTGTGCTGAAGTTGGATGCAAAGTTGACTATTGTACAGTGAACCTCTTGGGAGAACCGAAGGCTCAGGAAGCTATGAGTAATGAAGCATAAGGCCCGTCATTCATTTGTAGCTTAGTCAGTGCCCCAGCTTTGTTTCTCAGTGTTCAGTTTTTAATAATTATAAAAGCTCACTTTATTCCTTCTCTCTTCCCTGAACCCTTGGCTTTAATTGAAGAGTAAAATGTATTATGTATGCCTCTCCATGAGTATTGCTGATGATTTTGCAAAAAAGGAGGTAGGAAGGCAGTTTAGTACTGGATTTCCAGACTGGCCAGACACTCACCATCTCTGTGCCTCTGTTTCTTCATCTGTAAAATGAAAATAATTCTACCTGTCCTCCCCCCACCTCAGCAGCATAGTGAAAGATCAATTAAAGTAGAGGAAAAAAATCCCTAAGACGCATTGATCCAAAAGATGGACAGAACATAGATGTAGCTGTTATTTAATAATGACAGCTTTGCTATATAGCAATTTCATTGTATCTTTGCCTAGTACTGTATAGTGAATATCAACTAGCATTTTGAAGTAGAAACTGATAAGAGGAAGTTTTTTAATTATATAGATTTTTAATACTTAAGGTCATCAAATAATATTCGTAAAAATTTATAGTGTATGTTATAGATCTGAGTGTGGCTTAAAAACATATCGCCACACTCAGCTAATTTGTAGAATGTCTTGCTATTTGAGTTGACTTGGTTATTTCAGAGGGCTTCAGGGTTAATCAGGTCAAACTGTAGTCATAGCACTTTTTTTAGCATATCCCAGAATCTTAGAGTTTAGGAGCCTTGGAGCTCACCCAGGGCAATTTCCTGCCGGAAACCAGGTTCCTTCCTGGTGAGGTCACTGAACGGCGCTTATGCAGCCTCTTCCTGAAAACTCTTTGGGGAAGCAGGAGTGTGCCTACATCACTGCTTTGATGTGTACCTTTTGTTCAAGAATTTCCTAAAACTTGGAACTAGTCATGTGTTACAGTAGAAGATGCAAGCATTTAAACGTTTGTATTGAACACCATCCTTATTTAAAGGGCCTAGGTTTGTATTATTTTCTGGGGTTTGTTTTTATGTTTTCAAGATGGTTTTCTCCATTGATGGGGTTGTTTTCTCCATTTTCTTAATAATTTGACAATAGTTTCTTTCCTTTTTATTTGTATCTTCTTCCACTTAGCATTTATGGCAGCAAGGAGGGGAGGGATGTCTATTTTTTCAGTGGGCTGAAATCATAGCTTCTGTTTTGTCTTACTATGGCAACTGGATTGATGGCCGTCTCTTATTTAAAGGTCCTTCAAAACTAGAAGCCATTCCTTTCGGGGCAATGCCTGAGAAGTGATGTCAGGAACTCTGGGGGAGGGGAAGCTGAGAGGACCCCAGAGTAGAGTGTCCACATGTCCCCAAACTGTATTTCCTTCTAAGGAGCACGCTTCCAAGAGACAGGAGAGACACGGCAGAGACATGGCATTCTAGTGTAGTGCCAGCTGCCAGGTAAGACAGCCTTGAAACAATGTGTCCATTTTGCTTTAGCAGGTCAGGTTTAGGGACGTATCTAGCTTTGATATTTAAATCCACCCTTTGTTCCATCTTTGGGAAATGAGAGTACCTTGGTTTTGCTAACTGGCCCAGATGTGCATCAACAAAGTAAATCACTTTAATTGCATCTTTTCATTTGGTTTTCACTTCTCTGTTTCTCTCTCTCTCACTCAGTCTCTCTCCCCCATGGCATTCCTTCTGCTTTCTCCCACCTTTTTAAAGGAAGCTGTGCTTGTTCTTGCTGGAATCCAGGTCACCATGTCACCATATTAAATGAACCAGCCTTAGACTCTAAACCCTGTAGCAGGGATTATCTGTGGGTAGCCACCAAATTAACTATTTTAGACAGTTTTAAACAGCTATTTTAAACAGCTATTTGCTGTCCAGTCACATCAGCTAGCAGTCCAAGGTGGCCTTTCAGGCAGAAGAATCACCAACCAGAGTGGATATGTTTCTAAAATAAAAGACCCGTAGTTAGTGATCCCCTTTGAAAAGCTTCTCTTTTCAGACATATGGGTGCATGTTCCTCTCTGGCCAAAAGTTTGTTTCCAATCTCAAAAGAGCTGTTTCTGAAGGTGTCTTTGCAACCCTTTTGTTGCTGGCTCTGTAAGTTGCCTGATAAGCAGTAGCTAATTCATCATTCCCTAAATACCAGAGGAGCAGCTGTTATATTCAGACTCCCAGGCAGCCTATGCAGGTCCCCCCAGCTAGGATCAAGTAGTCATTTGTCATCAAAGGAGGGAACTATTCTATTTGCAGACATTTGACTGTATTTTTCTTCTGTTGATCTTTGTCATGTTCTGCCTGCCTTAATGAGGTTCTTTACCTTCATATCTCTCTCTCTCTCACCTCACTCCCAATTTTCCAATATGGAAAATTCCTTTTTACTTGAGAAAGAAGCAAAAAATCCTTTTAAGTGAAGTCTATAGATAGAATTTGCTCTGGGAATAGATGATTTCTTCCTCTTTTGGTTGTAAACCTCAATTTGGATGGCGATTAGAACGGGTTTTTAAACTCTTTGAAAAAGCCCTTCTGGGGCAAACCTCTGACAGAGTCACTGAACTGGCATGCAATTACAATTTTATTTGCATGACTTTTTTTCTAAGTCACTCTAGAAGAATGTTAAGACATTTTGACAACGCAAGAGATAAAATTATTCTCAACAAGGATCAATTTTACTTTATATCTGCCTTTATGCCATCTTCCATTGTTTTTATTAGTATTAATCTAGTATTAATTCTCCCCAAAGGGAGTGGCTTGATGCCTCCCACATTAAGTAGGTAGAAGCTTTTCTTTAGCTGCTTTCCTGAATCCCATATTTATAATACTTTAGGGTAGGATTTTTTTTAATTGATTAAGTTTAGTGGTGCTAGAATCTTCAAGTATTAATTTATAATGAACTTTTCCTCTTCTGGGATTATTAGAAGAGCTAAACGTTACATGTTTCTTTTGTTGCTATAAATATACATAGTCATTTGAAAATTATTTGAATGCTTTATTACAGTGATAATTGGTATTGCCATTGATTAAAGGTAAAATGTATGGAGTTAAAAATTTGTATACGATATACTATTTATTGAGAATTTTCAGAATCCCATAGTTGCTTGTCTTTAAAACTTATAAAAGGAATGTGTTTTTTCCCTTCCTGGTCTCAAATTTAGTTTTCCCTTTGTTCAGGAAGGTTTGAATGAGTTGTATCACTGAAAACACACATGTATCAAAAGGTAGATATATTGTAGAAACATGATGTTTTCTTGCCTTGGAAGTCTGACCAGACAGTTTTTATGTATGGGTTTAATTTTTAACAAAGCAGTAAGGGCTTACTTTCTACCAACTTCTGTGTGTGTAAAGATGTATTTGTTCAAGCTTTAAGAAAAAAATTAACCCGTCAGTGTACAAACACCTGATATCTGATTTGGATTTGGGGGGAGGTGATTTGGGGCAGAGAGAGCTGTTTATAATATGTTGTTTTTTGGAATTAAGTAAGATTATTAAAGCAACACAACAGTAGATATCAGTAATTTTATGTCTTAGAGGAATGACTCAAATTAACTTGCTTGTGCTAAAATTGCATGTAGGTAACTGAATGCAGTTTTCTGTTGTTCTCTTAGCTGCACTTGTCTGCTCTGCTTTGTACTGCCTTGAAAGTAGAGGAAGCTTCCCTTGCACCGAATTCTCTAAAGGTCTGGTGCTCTAGTTGCCCATTCATTGCTCTTCTCGAAAGAACCCCTGTCAGAACCTGAAGGCTCTAGAAGAAACTGGCCCCTGATAGATCATAAGGGAGGGAATGCCTGGGGCTTCATTACCACAGCTCTTGGCAGCTGGTTCCCCATCTCCTTGGCCACCTTCCACCCAATCTTCTGTGACTCTCTCCCCTGCTCCCTTGGGCACTGATCCCTCGCTTTTATCCTCTGAAACTCATCCACCTTCTACCCCTCAAGGCCAACTTCTCTCAGTCTTCCAAAGAAATAGTTCCTTAACTGGATTATTTTGGAGACAGCAGCAGTTGATGGAATGAGCAGAGGCTCAGCTGCTGTGTCAGCTAGTGTAACAAATAACCCCAAAACCCAGTGGCATCAAACAACCACCATTTATTATTATTTCCCAGTTCCTGTGGGTCAGGAATTCAGGAGCAGCTTAGCTGAATGGTTCTGACTCAGAGCAGAGTTTCTCATGCAGTCAGGATGAAGATGGTGGCTGGGTTGCCATCATTTGAACGCTTGACTGGGGTTGGCTGATCTCTCCCAGGATGGTTCACCCAGGCTCTCAAAAGGGCTGCTTGAGTGTCCTTACAATATAACTGGCTTCTCCTAAGCTAAGTACCTATGAGAAAGCAAGGAGGGAGCGACAGTTCCTTTGCTGTCCTAGTCTCAGATGTCACAGACATTACATTCTCTAGAAACCAGCAACCAAGTACAGCCACTCTTAAGGGGATGAGAGTTAGGCTCCCCTTTTGAAAGGAGGAGTATTAAAAAATCTGTGGACATATTTTAAAATCACCACACATGTAAATCCTTACTCCCCCATTTTACTATGTGGTATTGGATGAGTTACATTCCCAAGCCTTAGTTTCTTTATCTCTAAAATGAGTATAACACTATCTCCCCAAAGGGAAGTCATATGGATTCAGACCAAGCCTGAGGCCCAGTAGGTGTTCAATGAATGGTACTTATTGTTATCTGGGCTTGGGAAGAAGACCAAGGTTGGACTCTGCTGACTGCCCAGGTGAAGATGGACCCCCAGCATGATGGTGTTTGGGAAAGACACTCGCCAGACAGTCCCACAGTACAGGGGGCTTCTCCCAGCTAGGTCAGTGAAGGAGCCAAGCTGGCTTAGCGTAAAAGTGCCAGCTTCTGAGCTGGAAGCCACCACTTTGTTTTTCTCCTACTTCTCACCCTGCAACAGACAGAACAATGGCTGTGTCCTAATCTCAGAATATGGTGCCTTATGCCACAAAAGGAAACTTCCTGGTCTTTTTTTTCTTTTTGAATTTTATTTTATTTTTTAATACAGCAGGTTCTTATTAGTTATCTGTTTTATACATGTTAGTGTATATATCTCAATCCCAATCTCCCAATTCATCTCACCCACCCCACCACTTTCCCCCCTTGGTGTCCATACATGTGTTCTCTACATCTGTGTCTCTATTTCTGCCTTGCAAACCGGTTCATCTGTACCATTTTTCTAGATTCCACATATATGCGTTAATATACGATATTTGTTTTTTTTCTTTCTGTCTTACTTCACTCTGTATGACAGACTCTAGATTCATCCATGTCTTTACAAATGACCCAATTTCGTACCTTTTTATGGCTGAGTAATACTCCATTGTATATATTTACCACATCTTCTTTATCCATTCATCTGTCGATGGGCATTTAGGTTGCTTCCATGACCTGGCTATTGTAAATAGTGCTACAATGAACATTGGGGTGCGTGTGTCTTTTTGAATTATGGTTTTCTCTGGGTATATGCCCAGTAGTGGGATTGCTGGGTCAATATGGTAATTCTATTTTTAGTTTTTTAAGGAACATGCATACTGTTCTCCATAGTGGCTGTATCAATTTACATTCCCACCAACAGTGCAAAAGGGTTCCCTTTTCTCCACACCCTCTCCAGCATTTGTTGTTTGTAGATTTTCTGATGATGGCCATTCTGGCCAGTGTGAGGTGATAACCTCATTGTAGTTTTGAGTTGCATTTCTCTAATAGTTAGTGGTGTTGAGCAGCTTTTCATGTGCCTCTTGGCCATCTGTATGTCTTCTTTGGAGAAATGTCCATTTAGGTCTTCTGCCCATTTATTGATTGGACTGTTTATTTTTTTAATATTGACCTGCATGAGCTGTTTATATATTTTGGAGATTAATCCTTTGTCTGTTGATTCATTTGCAAATATTTTCTCCCGTTCTGAGGGTTGTCTTTTCATCTTGTTTATAGTTTCCTTTGATGTGCAAAAGCTTTTAAGTTTCATTAGGTCCCATTTGTTTATTTTTTGTTTTTACCTCCATTACTCTAGGAGGTGGGTCAAAAAAGATCTTGCTGTGATTTATGTCAAAGAGTATTCTTCCTATGTTTTCCTCTATGAGTTTTATAGCATCCAGTCTTACGTTTAGGTATTTAATCCATTTGGAGTTTATTTTTGTGTATGATGTTAGGGAGTGTTCTAATTTCATTGTTTTACATGTAGCTGTCCAGTTTTCCCAGCAACACTTATTGAAGAGACTGTCTTTTCTCCATTGTATATCCTTGCCTCCTTTGTCTTAGATTAGTTGACCATAGGTGCGTGGGTTTATCTCTGGGCTTTCTATCCTGTTCCATTGATCTATATTTGTTTTTGTGCCAGTACCATACTGTCTTGATTACTGTAGCTTTGTAGTAAAGTCTGAAGTCCAGGAGCCTGATTCCTCCAGCTCCATTTTTCTTTCTCAATATTGCTTTGGCTATTCAGGGTCTTTTGTGTCTCCATACAAATTTTATGATTTTTTGTTCTAGTTCTGTAAAAAATGCCACTGGTGATTTGATAGGGATTACACCGAATCTTCAGATTGCTTTGGGTAGTATAGTCATTTTCACAATGTTGATTCTTCCAATCCAAGAACATGGTATATCTCTCCATCTGTTTGTGTCATCTTGGATTTCTTCCATCAGTGCCTTAGAGTTTTCTGAGTACAGGTCTTTTACCTCCTTAGGTAGGTTTATTCCTAGGTATTTTATTCTTTTTGTTGCAATGGTGAATGGGATTGTTTCCTTAATTTATCTTTCTGATCTTTCATTGATAGTGTATAGGAAAGCAAGGGATTTCTGTGCATTAATTTTGTATCCTGCAACTTTACCAAATTCATTGATTAGCTCTAGTAGTTTTCTGGTGGCATCTTTAGGATTATCTATGTATAGTATCATGTCATCTGCATACAGTGACAGTTTTACTTCTTCTTTTCCAATTTATATTCCTTTTATTTCTTTTTCTTCTCTGATTGCATGGCTAGGACTTCCAACACTATATTGAGTAATAGTGGCAAGAGTGGACATCCTTGTCTTGTTCCTGATCTTAGAGGAAATGCTTTCAGTTTTTCACCATTGAGAATGATGTTTGCTGTGAGTTTGTCATACATGGCCTTTATTATGTTGAGGTAGGTTCCCTCTTTGTCCACTTTCTGGAGAGTTTTTGTCATAAATAGGTGTTGAATTGAAAAGCTTTTTCTGCATCTATTGAGTTGATCATATGGTTTTTCTTCTTAAATTTGTTAATATGGTGTATCACACTGATTGATTTGTGTATATTGAAGAATCCTTGCATCCCTGGGATAAATCCCACTTGATCATGGTATATGATCCTTTTAATGTATTGTTGGATTCTGTTTGCTAGTATTTTGTTGAGGATTTCTGCATCGATATTCATCAGTGATATTGGTCTGTAATTTTCTTTTTTAGTAGTATCTTTGTCTGGTTTTGGTATCAGGGTGATGGTGGCCTCATAGAATAAGTTTGGGAGCGCTCCGTCCTCTGCAATTTTTTGGAAGAGTTTGAGAAGGATGGGTGTTAGCTCTTCTCTGAATGTTTGATAGAATTCACCTGTGAAGCCATCTGGTCCTGGACTTTTGTTTGTTGGGAGATTTTTAATCACAGTTTCAACTGCATTACTTGTGATTAATCTGTTCATATTTTCTATTTCTTCCTGGTTCAGTATTGGAAGTTTATACCTTTCTAAGAATTTGTCCATTTCTTCCAGGTTGTGCATTTTATTGGCATAGAGTTGCTTGTAGTAGTCTCTTAGGATGCTTTGTATTTCTGCAGTGTCTGTTGTAACTTCTCCTTTTTCATTTCTAAGTTTATTGATTTGAGTCTTCTCCCTCTTTTTCTTGATGAGTCTGGCTAAAGGTTTATCACTTTTGTTTATGTTCTCAAAGAACCAGCTTTTAGTTTTATTGATCTTTGCTACTGTTTTCTTCGTTTCTATTTCATTTATTTCTGCTCTGATCTTTATGATTTCTTTCCTTCTACTAACTTTGGGTTTTGTTTGTTCTTCTTTCTCTAGTTCTTCTAGGTGTAAGTTTAGATTGTTTATTTGAGATTTTTCTTGCTTCTTGAGGTAGGATTGTATTGCTATAAACTTCCCTCTTAGAACTGCTTTTGCTGCATCCCATAGGTTTTGGATCATAGTGTATTTGTTGTCATTGTCTCTTAAGTATTTTTTTATTTCCTCTTTGATTTCTTCAGTGATTTCTTGGTTAGTTAGTAACGTATTGTTTAACCTTGATGTGTTCGTGTTTTTTATGTATTTTTCCCTGTAATTTACTTCTAATCTCATAGCATTGTGGTCAGAAAAGATGCTTGTTATGATTTCAATATTCTTAAATTTACTGAGGCTTGATTTGTGACCCAAGATGTGATCTATTCTGGAGAATGTTCTGTGTGCTCTTGAGAAGAAAGTATAAATCTGCCGTTTTTGGATGGAATGTCCTATAAATATCAATTAAATCTATCTGGTCTATTGTGTCATTTAATGCTTGTGTTTCCTTATTTTCTGTCTGGATGATCTGTCCATTGGTGTAAGTGAGGTGTTAAAGTCCCCCACTACTATTGTGTTACTGTCGATTTCCTCTTTTATAGCTGTTAGCATTTGCCTTATGTATTGAGGTGCTCCTATGTTGGGTGCATATATATTTATAATTGTTATATCTTCTTCTTGGATTGATCCCTTGATCATTATGTATTGTCCTTCCTTGTCTCTTGTAACATTCTTTATTTTAAAGTCTATTTTATCTGATATGAGTATTACTACTCCAGCTTTCTGTTGATTGCCATTTGCATGGATTATCTTTTTCCATCCCCTCACTTTCAGTCTGTATGTGTCCATAGGTCTAAAGTGGGTGTCTTGTAGACAGCATATATATGTGTCTTGTTTTTGTATCCATTCAGCAAGTCTGTATCTTTTGGTTGGAGCATTTAATCCATTCACATTTAAGGTAATTATCAATATGTATCTTCCTATTACCATTTTCTTAATTGTTTTGGGTTTGTTTTTGTAGGTCCTTTTCTTCTCTTGTGTTTCCTGCTTAGAGAAGTTCCTTTAGCATTTGTTGTAGAGCTGGTTTGGTGGTGCTGAATTCTCTTAGTTTTTGCTTGTCTGTAAAGCTTTTGATTTCTCCATCGAATCTGAATGAGATCCTTGCCAGGTAGAGTAATCGTGGTTGTAGTTTCTTCCTTTTTATCACTTTAAATATATCATGCCACTCCCTTCTGGCTTGTAGAGTTTCTGCTGAGAAATCAGCTGTTAACCTTATGGGAGTTCCCTTGTATATTATTTGTTGTTTTTCCCTTGTTGCTTTGAATAATTTTTCTTTGTCTTTAATTTTTGTCAGTTTGATTATTATGTGTCTTGGCATTTTTCTCCTTAGGTTTATCCTGCCTGGGACTCTGTGCTTCCTGGACTTGGATGGCTATTTCCTTTCCCATGTTAGGGAAGTTTTTGACTATAATCTCTTCAAATATTTTCTCAGGCCCTTCCTCTCTCTCTTCTCCTTCTGGGACCCCTATAATGTGAATGTTGGTGTGTTTAATGTTGTCCCAGAGGTCTCTTAGGCTGTCTTCATTTCTTTTCATTCTCTTTTCTTTATTCTGTTCCACAGCAGTGAACTCCACCATTCTGTCTTCCAGGTCACTTATCCATTCTTCTGCTTTAGTTATTCTGCTTTGATTCTTTCTAGTGTATTTCTCATTCAGTTACTGTATTGTTCGTCTCTATTTCTTTGTTCTTTAATTCTTCTAGGTCTTTGTTAAAGATTTCTTGCATCTCCTTGATCTTTGCCTCCATTCTTTTTCCGAGGCCGTGGATCATCTTCACTATCATTATTCTGAATTCTTTTTCTGGAAGACTGCCTATCTCCATTTCATTTAGTTGTTTTTCTGGGGTATTATCTTGTTCTTTCATCTGGTACATAGTTCTCTGCCTTCTCATTTTGTCTGTCTTTCTGTGAATGTGGTTTTTGTTTCGCAGGCTGCAGGATTGTAGTTCTTCTTGCTTCTGCTGTCTGCCCTCTGTTGGATGAGGCTATCTAAGAGGCTTGTGCAAGCCTCCTGATGGAAGGGACTGGTGGTGGGTAGAGCTGGGTGTTGCACTGGTGAGCAGAGCTAGGTAAAACTTTAATCTGCTTGTCTGCTGTTGGGTGGGGCTGACTTCCCCACTGTTGGTTGTTTGGCCTGAGGTGACCCAGCACTGGAGGCTACAGGCTCTTTGGTGGGGTTAATGGCGGACTCTTGGAGGGCTCACACCAAGGAGTACTCCGCAGAACTTCTGCTTCCAGTGTCCCTGTCCCCACGATGAGCCACAGCTACCCCCTGCCTCTGCAGGAGACCCTCCCTCACTAGCAGGTAGGTGTGGTTCATTCTTCTATGGGGGTCACTGCTCCTTCCCCTGGGTCCTGATGCGCACACAACTTTTTGTGTGCCCTCCAAGAGTTCAGTCCCTGCTTCCCCCAGTCCTGTCAAAGTCCTGCAATCAAATCCCACTAGCCTTCAAAGTCTGATTCTCTGGAAATTCCCCCTCCCGTTGCCAGACCCCCAGGTTGGGAAGCCTGATGTGGGACTCAGAACCTTCACTCCAGTGGGTGGACTTCTGTGGTATAATTGTTCTCCAGTTTGTGAGTCACCCACCCAGCGGTTATGAGATTTGATTTTATTGTGTTTGCACCCCTCCTACCATGTCATTGCGGCTTCTCCTTTGTCTTTGGATGTGGGGTGTCTTTTTTGGTGAGTTCCAGTGTCTTCCTGTCAATGATTGTTCAGCAGTTAGTTGTGATTCCAGTGCTCTTGCATGAGGGAGTGAGTGCATGTCCTTCTAGTCCTCCATCTTGAACCAATCTCAACTTCCTGGTCTTGAGATGGAGATTAACCTGGATTATCAGGTGTGCCCGATGTAACACAAGCTTCCTTATAAGAGAGGTAGGAGGTCAGAGAGCAGAGAAGATGCTACGCTGCAGGCTTTGAAGATGGAGAAAGGGCCCACAAGCCTAAGGATATAGGTGGTATCTAGAATGGCAAGGAAATGGATTCTCCCAAGAGCCTCCAAGAAGTGCTGACCCTGCTGACACTTTGACTTAGATCAGTGAGACTGATTTTGGACTTTGGACCTCCAGCTCAGCATGATGGAAACTCCACTCCAGAATGGTGAAGTCAAGGACACAGGGCTCCCTCTCTCCCAGCTCCTGGATGGAGGGCTGTCTTCCCAGGAGAGGCAAAATGTCAGCATTTCTAAACCTGCCCCAGCTTCCTGTTACCAAGGCCAAATTCTGGGGGGACATGCAGATGGGAGCTGAGGCCTCATTCCTCTGCCTGGCCCACACTTGTGGGATGGGGGCTCCACCCCTGGCATGGTGCATCGAGAGCACTGGGGCCTGATTGCCTTGCCAGACTCCTGCGGCAGAGTTCCATGCTGAGAGAGGCAAGCCTAGGAGACCTGAGGCTACTGCCCACCCACAGCCCCACCAAACACTCAGCTCTAAAGCAGGGGCATCACTTAGAGGGAAGCACGCCATTGTCCCCGGCCCCAGACAGAAACTAGATTCGTGGTTGCCTAGGACCAGGGGGTTTAGGGGTATAAGGGAGTGAAAGCTAAAGGGTACTGCGTTTCTTTTTGAGGCAATGACAATGTTCTATAACTGGCTATGGTGATGGTTGTCCATATCTGTGAATATACTGAAAACCTCTGAATTGTATGCCTTCAATGGGTGAATTGTATAGTGTGTGAATTATATCTCGATAAATCTGTTTTTGAAAAGAACCAGTAAAAACTAAACTTGTGTTGTTTTAAGCCACTACGCCCATGATAGCTTTTACAGCAACAATAGGAAACATACACCCCATGCCCACCTCTAGCCACCATGGGTTTGGCCATGACCCAACTGCTTGGTCTCCCTACTGAGCACACGCTCTCCCAGCACTTGCTTTCTTCCTCCTTGGTGGTGCATAGCATCTGGGTGGGGGGGGATGTATTTTTTTAATTACCCTGGGTGAGACAAGATTTACTTTACACCAATGAACACAACACATAGGAGACTCCTTTTAAAAACCAGGGACAAAACAGTGCAGAACTCACAGAAACGAGCAAAGCTCTCCCCATTCCCACCAACCTCCAGGAGTGGCCCTGCTTGGGATCAATGCCCCTGAGGGCTTTTCTCAACACATTTTGCTCTTGAGCTCAACAAGCTAAAACCAAAATTTGCGAGTGAAATAAATGTGTCCTCAACTTAGAAGCTTGGGTCCTTATTAGGCCCAAGAGTAAAGCTTCATTTGTTGGTGGTTGCTTTTTGGATTCCCTGCAGCTGGGCTGTGTCCAGTACAGTGTTTGTTTATGTTTTGCATCAAGTTGAAAACTGCAGGACATTTTTTTCTAAGCCTTTGTTTCAAACTGGATGCATAAAAAATTAAAAAGAGCAATAGAAATTTAATTTGCTGGGAAGGAAGGCTGTTCGTCAGTGTTCCCAACTCTGTGGCACAGCTCCTTCTGGACTCTTAACCCTTTTTTATTTCTTGGAAATAAATTATAGCCCATCCTCCTGCCCTGGATCCCTTGTTCTCTATTCCTATCCCCTTCTCCTCCCTTTCTCTGGGCCCTGAAACCTCCTGACCAAATGGAAGAAGTTTCCTTTCGCCACAAAGAATTACCAGAGAGCAGAGAGCGGTGGAGTCTTCCACGGCAGGAGGGGTAACATAAACAGGTTTCTATTATACGGGATAATGTAAACAGGATTGCGTGGTGAGGGCTGTTCTTAGCATACTTCCCTCTTTGGTCAATTCTCAAATCCAACCACACTCTCAAAACTGGACTTGTGCTTGGCATTCTGTGGGTTTTTTTTTTTTTTTTTTCCTTTAACGCTGGTCAGCTCTGCTTTGTGTGCTGTGTGCTCAGTCTGAGGAAGACATGATTCTGAAATCTCAGAGCAAGCCCCCGGGATTAATAGCTAACCTAGGCATGTGTTTGACTATTTATAAGACAAAGAAGAAGTAATCCCCAGGTGATGCCAAAGGCAGGGGACTAAGCCTCCAGGCAGAGGTGTGGGGTGAAGGGGATAACCTTGGGCCACCTGATGGCCCAGATGGTGGCTCTGGCTTGCTGCTGCCCCTGTCTGCATGCTTACTTTCCAGAAGGTTCAGCTGCAAATGATGCTGAGCCACATGCATGGACTGAGTCAAGAATCTCATGTCTGTAAGATAATAATATATGCAAAGCATCCATGGATGTTTCTAGTAAATATTATGTGTTTATTCTATCGGACTTTCATAGTCGCAGGTGATACAGCTCAGCAAAAGCGGTAGTCAGTTCTTCCAGACTGTACCTTCTGGTAGTTTGAGGCTGCAGCTGGTGCTCGAGTGGAACTCACAGGAAACCCAGATGAAGGCCATGCTGGGTCCCTCCACTGAAAAATGTGGTGTGACCACGAGTGGCTAAAAGGCAACCAAATAAATGGATAGACCAGCCTGGCAAGAAAACAGAGTCAGCCTGCGGTGGAAGGTCTGGGGAAGACCTATGCCTCAAAATCCTACCTTCTCAGCAAGTTTGGTACAACTCTTCGGTACTGCCTGTGTTTCAACCACCGGAGGATCCAACCCATCTGGGCCTCAGTTTCCTCACCTGCAAAATAGGTATAACGTTATTGTTATCCTTTCATCACAGAAGACTGGGACATGCTCTGCAGTAATTTTTTAGGCTGCAATATCTATATAAAATGTGTGATACATTTGGGGTGCTCAAAAATTTTAGTAGTTATCGATTAGTCACAAATATTGAGGGAGGGTCTAAGGTCAATCATATACCATGCAGCTTGAAGAGGGCAGCTACAGTAGGAAGAGCCAGAACGACCTGAAGAAGTTGGGCACGGTGGCCCTGCAGGAGGTCTGGGCACAGGCGAAGGCCGTGGGCCTGGGCATTACTTCATAATTTGGGCCTGACAGCACCCCTCAATTTGACAGTGTGGCTAACATTAGGATGAGAAGGGGGCTCAGCGGGCTGAAGTCAAAATTCCGACTCCACAGGGCTCCCCTGGTGGCATAGTGGTTGAGAGTCTGCCTGCCGATGCAGGGGACACGGGTTCGTGCCCCGGTCCAGGAAGATCCCACATGCCGCGGAGCGGCTGGGCCCGTGAGCCATGGCCGCTGAGCCTGCGCATCTGGAGCCTGTGCTCCGCAACGGGAAAGGCCACAACAGTGAGAGGCCCGCGTACCACACACACACACAAAAATTCCAACTCCACACACTGGCCTGCCCACGTTGATCTTGCAGCTGGGGACGCATTTTGGATGCAGAAAGATGCAATGATAGGGATAATAATTGTTAGCAATCTCCTAGGCCCATAGCGACTCTGCAATGTCTTACCAGATCAGGCACAGAAGCTATGTTTCACTGTGGCCCAATGAATAGCTGTTGATCCCAAGCATGTGAACAAGTTGCAAAGCTCGACTTTAGTGTTTGGGGCTCTTTAAGCAGGAGGCTGCGGTTGTATTTCTGATGTTTTCTTTCTTGAGCGTAGTGGCAGCACACAGGTGTTAACATCTATAGCATTTCCTATGCCTTTCTGCATATCAGAATACTTGCTAATGACTTCTTAAAGGAAAATGTAGGCCTAGTCCCACCAGCAAAGAGCTGTCCATTTTTTTTTTTTTGGCTCTAATGACAGGCTGTAAATTTTATTCTGAGGGGCCTTTGCTTTTCCAAAGATACATCTGTACTGCAGAGTTGCTTGCATCTTATTTGCTTTTTGTTTGTTTTTAATTTTCATTGGAGTATAATTGATTTAAAGTGTTGTATTAGTTTCTGCTGTACAGCAAAGTGAATCAGTTATATGTATACATATATCCACTCTTTTTTAGATTCTTTTCCCATGTAGGTCATTCCAGAGTACTGAGAAGAGTTCCTTGTGCTATACAGTAGGTCCTTATTAGTTATCTATTTTATATACAGTAGTGTGTATATGTCAATCCCAATCTCCCAGTTTATCCCTCCCAGCAGTCCGTTCTTGATGACAAAACCCGGCAGAGAGGAACAGAGCTGCAGAAGACAGAGTGCCACGAGCAGCGGACTGGCACGCCAGTACCTTGTTAGAACTAGTTTCTAAACATTCCCTGAACAGCTGGTAAGGGAGACAGTCTGCCCTGAGCACAGTGGGTGGTGAGAGGAGGCCACCCAGGGATTAAAATTTTAACCCAGATGATCCCGAGGGTGAGTGAGTATACAGTACAAAGTGCACTTCAAGGAGCTGTGTGTGCTCACTCATGCAAGCCGGCAGGCCTTTGGGGTTCATGGACCTGCAGAACGAGTGACCCGTGGAACTGAATCCATCAGCGAGTCCCATAGTGCGGGGCATCCTATACTAATGTGTAGGGGGTGGGGTGAAAAGCAGGGCGGAGGGAGTGAAGAGATTCAGCAGTATCCTGAATACTCAGCAGCTGCTTCAGAACTACTCATGGACTTGAGTTCAATAAAATCAAGAAGAAAAATGGAAATGCAGATCCTTGCAAAGTGCCTTCTGGCAGTTCAAAACATTTTTGTACTCTGAAGGAAAGTGGCAAGGATTAAGCATATCAAACTGGCTTTGTGCTTCTAAGGCCACTTGATCCCGGAAGCTCCTTTTCACTCCCCGCACCTTCACCTCCTGCCCCGGGTGGGACGATTATCTATGGTGGTGCAGAATAATGGAATAATTTTTGCCATTTACTGTCAAGACACTGCATCCAACAATGAGGGTTTTATTCTGAGATAAAGTTTGAAAAAAAGGCTCAATAGATGCCAGATATTAATTTCCATCCTTGAGAAAGAAAGGAATGCAAACTGCAGCAAAGTTGTGTTGATTCATCAGTCTATTGACCCTCGAGCCCACGGTCTTTCCCTTCCCAGCTTGAAAGAATATGACTCATTGCCTCAGTCAAAGGTTGCATCTGTTCTCCCGACCGTTAGCGCACCTTACTTTTGGAGAAGTGACTGTGTAGCCACTGTAATTAGGGGCCGTACATTCTCCCTGAGGAATCTTCATCGGGGCGACCCAGCCCTCACGGGAGCAAGCTGATCTGTGCATCACGGGCCACGTGTGAAATACAAGCTTTCCCCCTTTCTCTCAAGACCACTGTTTGGACTTACAAACACTGTCTACTTCTTATGTGTTAAATAGCTAAAGATCAGACTCAGACTATTGTCACAAGCATGAATGAATAACTGGCAAACTCCTGAGTCATCACGCAGTTTTATAGTTTTCTTTCCAAAGGCACTTTGAAAAAAGACTTCAAACAAACGAACAATACCCTATTCCCTGATGACTGTCCTTTGATACATGAATGTTTCCAGAGGTTTTAGGCCGGGCTCTGAGCTGATCTGTGATGTCACGGAGACGGACAGTCCCCTCTGAAGCTGAGGGCCTATTCCTCTGCATGCATGTGAAACCCTCCCGATGAAACCTACTGGATGACCTGGGAGGCCCAGGGCCTCAATGCAGTTGAGTTTCTGGACTCTGTACAATTGGCTGCTGACCAGGATGGGGTGTCCAGACACTCCTACTCTGAGATACTTTGGGGTCAAGAAATATTTACAAGAACAGTGAGGCTCAGAAAGATTAATTGACTTACCCACAGTCTGGTAGAAAGACCCTCAGAGATAGCTCCACCCTGGAAATCATGTTTGCTTGTTTTGTTTGTTTGTTTAGAAGTTTTCCTAAGAGAGAGAGAGAGAAAGACAGACATCATTCCCAGCCTTGTGTACAGATACCCCAAATGAATAGGCCACAGAGGAGGAGCGTGGGTGATCTAGAACCCAGCTTCTTGACAAAGGGACGGGTCTCAGAGCTGACTTTGTCTGTTACACAGCATCCGTCTGCCCTTGCGGCTGGATCACGCTGACTGGAGTGCTCCACCCTTGTCAGAAGGTGGCTCTGCAGGTTTCCTGAGATTTCGGAGAGGGTGGAAAGAAGGCCTGAGAGAAAACGGTACTTCTGGCTCCCAGGCACAAGTGAGGGGCCAGCCGGCCCAGAAATGCCCCCGTGTGCTCTGGTGTCTTGGGTCTCCAGCCAGACCAGAGTGTCTCTGGGAGCTGAGGAAACTCCCTGAAGCTCAGGGTGAAGAGTAGGCTTAAATGTAACCCCTCTTAAGCGAGTGAGAGAAGCCTGAGCTTTGGTTTCTACACCAGGGACAGCGATCTGCTTGTGGAGGGGCCGGCCGGCCTCCCCAGAGGTTCTCCTGGGTGGTGTCAACTCCTGGGTGAGGGCCTGGGCTCCAGTGGGGTCCACAGTCAGAGATTTTAGAGGAGGATGTCCCCTCAACGACCATCTGAAAATTCCAATCTGATCATGTCACGTTCCCAGTGAAACTCCTCTGTGTCTCCCAACTGCTCCCTGGAAGAAGCCCCAGAGCTCCGTGGGGTGCTGCTCCCCTCTCCATCACACAGCAGACCAGGGCCTGGCCCCCTGTGCTCCCTGCCTTCCTGCCCTCCCCCTAGCACTCCCCAACCCCTTCCTGGCAGACTTCCACTACCCTTCATCTGCCCGGCTGCTTCTCCCCGCCCTCAGCCCAGGGCCTTCAGATCACTGGCCGCCTTCACGGAGCCTTCCCGGACGCCTCGCTAGGTTGAAGAGCCCAGCTCAGCATCCCACACACCTTCCTAGTATAACTAGCAGTTATGAGTAAATGACCACATACCCATCAAATGAATGTGTCTCTTCCCCATTAAGCTGTCAGCTCCCCACTGCATGTCACCAGCATCCAGCTTTGTCCCAGGGGCCACACTCAGGAAGCTGGAAGGAACTGTCTGTCTGCCGCAGCGAGGCAGGTGCAGCCTAGAGGGACAGAGGTAGGAGCCCTGGGCTCAAGTCTTACCTCCGGCACTTCCTTCCAGACTGCAGATGTGTCCTTTCGATGCCCTGACCTGGTCTCCTTCTCTGTGCTGTCTGACCCTCTGCTCTCTGAGGACTTCCCTCCAGCCCTGACATTCTCAATGGCCATGAATTCATTCAGGCCTGGTCTCAGAAAATCAAGATGTCAAGAAGTTTCTCCTGGGCGCCCCCCCACCCCTGCCTGGGCTGGCAGGGCCTCTGCTCTGCCCTCCATCCCTTGCTTCTCTCACAGCCCTCCTGAGGCACCTCACTTTGCTGGGAACAGTTCCCTGCCAGCTGCAAGGGAAAGCAAGATAAGGAACTAATTTGAACTAGGAGATTGGAGCTTCATATATTACCTTCAGACACACAGGCATGTTAAAAGGCCCCTGCCCAAGGCGAGAATCTCTAAGGACAGTTGGGGAGAAAGGGTAAGGCCTTTGGGTAGAAGCCTTTTCTGATACCCTTCGAAGAGCAGCTGGGGTTATTGTTTGCCTGAATGACTTGCAAAAACATTTGTGACCTCACATGTAGAAGCCAGCCTATAATTGGTTTGTTAATGTGGTGATGGTTCCTGAGGCTTGGCTGGGAGTATCTGCTGATCAGGCCTGGGGTGGAAAGAAGTCCTGAGAAACTGCATCCAGTTGGGGGCCCAGGAATTACAGCGATCATGCAGAAGATAATCCTGCCAGGAGCTGAGCCTTGATCCCCAAGGGCTTCTAGAGAAAAAGCAAAGCACTTCTCTGATTTCAGGAGCTCAGTAAATCCAGCTCTCTGGCCTCTTTCAAACAATAGCAACTCTGCAGAGACAAGGGACGAGGTGAAGTAGACAGGATGAGACTTCACATTCTTAACATGTCTATACTCACCAAACTGATGTACAGATGCAACACAATCCCTATCAAAATCCCAGCTGCCAGCTTTTGCAGAAATGGACAGACTGATCCAAATTTTAACGGGAAAATGCAAAAGAGCCTCAATGATTGAAACAATCTTGTAAAAGAAGAACAATGTTAAGAACTCACATTGGTTACTGTAAAGCTACAGTAACCAAGAAGGTGTGATACTGACGTAGGAATAGGCATAGAGATCTATAGAATAAATATCAGAGTTCAGAAATAAACCCTTTTTTTGATAAGGGTGCTAATATCATTCAAAGAAGGAAAGAATAGTCTTTTTAATAAATGGGGCTGTAACAACTGGATATCACATGCAAAAGAATGAGTTTGGACCCCTACGTCACACCATATAAAAAATTAATTCAAAATGGATCACAGGGCTTCCCTGGTGGCGCAGTGGTTGAGAGTCTGCCTGCCGATGCAGGGGACACGGGTTCGTGCCCCGGCCCGGGAAGATCCCACATGCCGCGGAGCGGCTGGGCCCGTGAGCCATGGCTGCTGAGCCTGCGCGTCTGGAGCCTGTGCTCCGTAGCGGGAGAGGCCACAACAGTGAGAGGCACGCGTACCGCAAAAAAAAAAAAAAAAAAAAAAATCAGTGGAACAGGATAGAAAGCCCAGAAATAAATCCATGCACCATGGATCCATGGTCAATTAACAACAAAGAAGGCAAGAATATACAATGGAGAAAAGACAATCCCTTCTAGTGGTGTTGAAAAAGCTGGACAGCTACATGTAAATTAATGAAATTAGAACCTTCCTTCACAACATACACAAAAATGAACACAAAATGGTTTAAAGGCCTAAATGTAAGACATGACACCATAAAACTCCTAGAAGAGAACATGGGTGAACATTCTGAGACATAAATTGTAGAAATATTTTCTTAGATCAATCTCTCAAAGCAAAAGAAATAAGAGCAAAAATAAACAAATGGGACCTAATCAAACTTACAAGCTTTTGCACAGCAGAGGAAACCATCAACAAAACAAAAAACAACCTACAGAATGGCAGAAAATATTTGCAAATGGTGAAACCGACAAGGAATTAATTTCTAAGATATACAAACAGCTCATATAGCTCAATATTGAAAAAAAACAACCCAATCAAAAAATGTGCAGAAACCTAAATAGACATTTCTCCAAGGAAGCCATACAAATGGCTAGTAAGCACATGAAAATATGCTCAACATCACTAAGTATTAGAGAAATGCAAGTCAAAACCACAATGAGGTATCACCTCACTGGTCAGAATGGCTATCATCAAAAAGTCTACAAATAGTAAATGTTGGAAGGGGTATGGAGAAAAGGGAACCCTCCTACACTGTTGGTGGGAATGTAATGTGCCGCCAGCTGGAAAATAGTATGGAAGTTCCTTTAAAAACTAAAAAGAGAGCTACCATATGATCCGGCAATCCCACTCCTGGGTATATATCTGAAAAAACTGAAAACTCTAATTCAGAAAGATACATGCACCCCAGTATTCATAGCAACACTATTTACAATAGCCAAGTCATGGAAGTAACCTGTGTCCATCAACAGATGAATGGATAAAGAAGATGTGGTATATATATACAATGGAATACTACTCAGCCATAAAAAAGAACAAAATAATGCCATTTTCAGCAACATGGATGCAACTAGAGATTATCATACTAAGTGAAGTAAGTCTGAAAGAGAAAGACAAATACCACATGATATCACTTATATGTGGAATCTAAAATATGACACAAATGAACCTATCTGTGAAACAGAAACAGAATCAGGGACATAGATAATAGACTGATGGTTGCCAAGGGGGAGAGGGGTGGGAGAGGGTTGTATTGGGAGTTTGGGATTCACAGAGGCAAACTGGTATATGTAGAAGGGATAAACAACAAGGCCCTACTGTATAGCACTGGGAACTATATTCAATATCCATGAAAAAGAATGTATGTATATGTATAACTGAGTCACTTTGCTGTACAGCAGTAATTAACACAACATTGTAATTCAACTATACTTCAATAAAAAATAAAGTTAAAAAATAATAAGATAGTACCATCAAAAAAAAGAGAGAGATGCGGTAAGTATATACAATGCAATATTACTCAGCCATAAAAAAGAATGAAATCTTGCCATTTGCAGCAACATGGATGGACCCATAGAATATTATGCTGACTGAAATAAGTCAAACAAAGAAAGAGAAATACCACATGGTATCACTTATATGTGGAATCTAAAAAATAATACAAATGAATCTATATACAAAACAGAGAGAGACTCACAGACACAGAAAACAAACTTATGGTTACCAAAAGGGAGCAGGAGGGAGAGACAAATTAGGAGTATGGGGTTAACAGACACAAACTGCTATACATAAAATAGATACGCAACAAGGATTTACTGCATAGCACAGGGAATTATATCTAATATCTTGTAATAACCCATAATGGAATATAATCTGCAAAAAAGCAAACACCGGAATCACTATGCTGTACACCTGAAACTAACACAATGTTGTAAATCAGCTATACAGAAAGAAAGGAAGGAGGGAAGGAAGGAAGGAAGGAAGGAAGGAAGGAAGGAAATCCACCCCTAGTTAAATAACACTTCAGGTGAAGGATTTAGCTTTTGGCGTTGGAAGCGGGGGAGCACCCTGAGGCTCCCTGGTCAAACCCGAGAAGCTGCCTGTGCAGAGGCTCAGGAAGTCTAACCTTTCCCTCCTAACCCAACCTCCTCTTCCACAAAGGAAAAGCCCAGCATTCTTGAATGACAAGCTCAGAAAGCATCAAAGGGAAAGCAGCCAGACTTGCAGGAAAACCCTCCAGCCCGTTCATGATTCCTGTGACCCTCTGTAACCTCTGTGAGGAGCTGGAGGATGCTCTGACCTGCAGTGTGACTCACTTCCCTCCGTATGATGTGTGACTCGGTCTGAAGGACAGTGTGCCGCAGCACCTCTCCCTGCTCGAATGCCATTTTCTGCTACCTGGGCACCTGCCCCCTCGTCTAGCCCCGCCAGTGTCTGGGCCTCCTTTGGGAAGCCTCATCCTGCTACCTGGGCACCTGCCCCCTTGTCTAGCCCCGCCAGTGTCTCACCCTCCTTTGGGAAGCCTCATCCCTCAGCCCCGTTCACCATTAAAAGCCACAGAAACCAACTCTGGATGATTTAGGCAGAAATGGAATTAATCTCAGGTGGTTCACAATCTCTGGGAGCCGCTGCTCGGTGTGGGCACCCAGGTGCACCTGGACCAACTCCACCCGCAGCTGCCAGAGCAACCGCAACTGAATCCGGAAGCAGCTGCCCCTGGACTCTGAGTGGTGTCTGCCTGGCAGAGTTGTTACCCAGCTTCGCTGTAGCCACCAGGGAGTCTGGCATAGTGAGCACCTGGCATCTTCAGCCTCTTCAGTGGGAGGAGGGTTCCGCCTCATCAGGCAGGGAATTCCCCCAATACAGGACAGGACATAAAGATCCCAGGTGGCCATAAGGCATGAAAAATGGTTGTTCTGCCTCTCAGGAGTAAGGGCAGCTAGTAATTCTATTCTTTTTTCCACCTGCCTTCCCTGACCAGCACGATCTCTGAGTCTGGTAAAAGTCACTCAGGCAAAGTATTGATGAGAACTTTTTTCGTATAATGAGAACTTTTAAGATTTACTCTCTTAGTGAAGTAAGTCAGAAAGACAAAAACAAATACCATATGCTAACACATATATATGGAATCTAAAAAAAAAAATATGGTTCTGAAGAACCTAGGTGCAGGACAGGAATAAAGACGCAGACGTAGAGAATGGACTTAAGGACACCGGGAGGGGGAAGGGTAAGCTGGGATGAAGTGAGAGAGTGGCATGGACATATATACACTACCAAATGTAAAATGGATGGCTAGTGGGAAGCAGCTGCATAGCACAGGGAGATCAGCTAGGTGCTTTGTGACCACCTAGAGGGGTGGGATGGGGAGGGTGGGAGGGAGACACAAGAGGGAGGAGACATGGGGACATATGTATACATATAGCTGATTCACTTTGTTATAAAGCAGAAACTAACACAACATTGGAAAGCAATTATACTCCAATAAAGATGTTAAAAAAAAAAGATTTACTCTCTTAGCTACTTTCAAATATACAAACAATATTAACTACAGTCACCATGCCATACATTACATCCCATAGCTGATTTATTTTATAACTGGGAATTTATACCTTTTGACCCCCTTTCCCATTTCTCCCAACCCCCACCCCTGGCCTCTGGCAACCACCGATCTGTTCTCTGTATCTATGAGTTTTGTTTTGTTTTAGATTCCACATATGAAATCATACGGTATGTCTTTCTCTGTCTGACTTATCTCATTTAGCACAATGCCCTCAAGGTGCATCCATGTTGTCGCAAATGGCAGGATTTCATTCATTTTTATGGCTGAGTAATATATATATATATTATAATATATAACACACACATATATCTAGCATTTTCTTATTTTATTCATCTGTGTGTGGACACAGGCTGTTTCCATGTCTTGGTTATTATTGTAAATAATGCTGCAATGAACAAGGGGTGCACCTATCTTTTTGAATTAGTGTTTTCATTTTCTTCAGATAAATACCCAGAAGTGGAATTACTAGATCATATCATTTTACATCTTAAAAAAGAAATCTGGGTGGGGTGAGGACCAGTGTAACATCTGTCATGCTCCTTCAGCAACAGACATTCAAACCATCCACTGCCACTATAGTTCATCAGAAAATAAAATAACTTCCTAGAATAGACAGTGCTGTCAGCATCTTTCTGCTGACCATAGACTATTCTGGGCAGTATTTTGAAAATGAAACTGATTTATTAAAAGCTTGCAAGAGGAGGCGAAAAGACCTGAGGTTGACCTAACTGCTTTGCTGTGAGAGCCCTGGGCTGTGACCCAAGATCATGAGGGTGAGTCCCCTGGGGATGCAGCAGTGGCCTGCAAGCTTAGTGCTCACATAACCGTGGGCAGGTCACTTGGGTCTCAGTTTCCTTGTCTGTAAAACAAAGCTGAATCCCTCAAGAGTCCCTGGGTGGCAAACCTCAGGAATCCACATGGGTCAGTCAGGAGGGGTGTTTGTTATCAGAGAATACAAGCTGAGGAATCACCTGCTACCTGAGGGCTGGAAGGCAGCAGGGCCTCAGGTAGGTTGGGAAAGTGATCTTTTCTACAGCTAACGGAGTCCTGTGCGCCAGAGCCACCGGTCTAAGCCTGAGAAGTAGGCAGAGGCTGGTAGTGCAGGGCCTGGAGGGCATCTAGGAATGGATTCTCTTTCCATCCCCCCATCTCTGGACCTATGTGTCTGCTTCACTCCTCTTCTTCCTTCTGCAAACCTTCTGCTCCCCAGGCCATATGGCAGAACAAGGCTGCCCTTGGGTACCATGTTCACCCTTAGGGTCCAGTCACTCACAGAAACCATCTCAATCAATTCTAGGACAGCACTGTCACAGGTGCATCTCTGGTCCAATTACTTGTAGGCAAAACCATGGCAGCTGCTAGGAGCCCTGATGAGGAGACTGGAGTTCCATGGTGAGAACAGGGCAGGCATCCAAAATTACCTACCCCAGAAGGACTGGACTACAGGCCCCCAGATAGGCCTAAGAGTCTGGGAGTGCAGGAGTGAATGGACTGCAGGGTAACTCTTCAGATTGTTCTGAAGCAGCCTCAAGGGTCATGAGGAGTTGATTGAAAGGCATTCTCAAACTTGAAGGTGCATCAGAACCACCTGGAGGACTTGTTAAAACACAGAGGGCTAGACCTCAGAGTTTCTGATTCAGTAGGTCTGGAGGGGCACAGCCTGAGAATTTGCATTTGTAACAAGCTCTGATGATGCTCAAATGCTTGGTTCCCAAAGTGGGGTCCACATTCCTGGCCCTGCCAGTTTCTTCAATCTGCAGGTTCGAGAGTCAGAAGGACTGGAAACAGGGGGTGGCGCCCGGTGTGCTCAACTTACATTCTGGATCCCTCTGTACACCACGGTTTGAGAGTCACGGTTTTAAAATGTTTCAAAACGTCAGAAATGTCTTTGTTCCTAACCTTGAGTGTCACCATGGGGAAATAAAAGGTGACCAGCCAAGGGATGTTTGTTCAGTGTCATTAAACGGTTAAAGCGGTTAATTAATCAGTGTGTTTGGATTAAAACAAAACAAACTTTCCACTTTCACCAAAGAAATGCGAGTTACCTCAGGATGAGTAAATCCAGCCTTTGGGGTGGGTAAGAGGTCTTTTTTCTGGGCATTTTCATTTCTCCCTTCAAGAAGAGACGCACTCATCGCGTGGTTCTCCCCTCAGGGTAAATAAAAGCAGGGCAGAAGTTGGCAGACTCGCCCTGCCATTCCTAGATCTCGGGCGCCCAGCTGCCACTGGCCAACCCGCCTTGCGGTCTGCGCCGGCGCCTCAGGGATCCGCCAATGAAGCGCTGAGGAACTCCATGACTTCATCGGGTTACTCTCTCATTGGCTGCTGCCGCCGCGCCGGACCCTCCCCTTCCACTAGAGCTCGGGAAAACTGCGCGGGCCCCGCCCCTAGGTGGAAGGCAGGTTGAGTTCTTAACCTCGTCTTCGAGCCTTGCGGACTTCTCTTCAAACAGCAGATACCTCAGAAGGAAAATTCTGCTTTCTGACAAAGACTTGAGTGTACCTCTCAGCCAGCCAAAGTACTGGTTTTCTGCGCTGACCTTTGACTGCTGAATCGCTGAGGTTGAGCTGGTGTCTTCAACCTTTCCTAGGTACCTGGCAGATCGCACGCACTTCCCGCTTACTTTAATCGTGTATTTGAACGAGTTTTGTCCTGCATCTCAGTGGATGAGTTTCTCAAGCCCCAATTTACTGTGGAATGCTAGTGATCATCTGTTCCACATTTTACCTGGGAAGTAATTAGGTGGCGCCCACAAGGTCACACAGCTGGTGGGTGAACAGAGATGAAAATCAGATCCAGGGCTCCAACTGCAACTTCAGTGTTGCACACCTCCCCCCCACCCCACCCGCCGTCTGCTGCCTGAGAGCTCAGAGCAGCATTGCAGTCCAGGAACCTCTGCCTGTAGGAGAACCCTCAGACTAATAAGGGATAACCCAGGTTTCCTCACATTCTAGCAACTGCCTAACTCCCACTTTGACAGGATAGAATCATGGACTACAGTCTCCCAGAGCAGTGCTCTCATTTTACAAATGAAGAAGTTGATGGGTACTTGATCACAAACCAGTTGTTGGTGGGTAGAGGCCGGACTTGACCCAGGCCTCCTGCTCTTCTTGTCCAGCAATGAGCCCCAAATGCTGGAAAGTTTGGAAAGCCCACGAGTCCCTAGGGAAAGTTTTGTGCAGTGAGCATGGTTTCAGTACTGCAAGCATCTAATTTGGGAGTAAGGAAGCAATCTGAAGTGTTTGTATGCTTCTCTGGCTGGCCAGCAGTTCAGGTGAGCCTTCATCCCCAACCTTTCTGACCAACAGGTTCTTTGCTACAGGAAAGGAGACCAAGCTGTGCACTTTTTCTCCTGTGACGTAGGGGGTGATCTGGTGCTTGAAGTGTCCGAATGCTATGACCCTCTTTTGAGTCAAGGATTTTTGAAAACTCAGGACCACTCTGTTAGATGGGGAGACTTGGCCAGCAGACTAGACCTGAAATCCTTTTGCAAGGCTTGGCTCAGAGTTTACCTCCTTGAAGACTTCCTGGAATCTCCACCAACAAAAGTGGACCAAGGGCTCTGCTCATCTGAGTCCAACTGCAGTGCTACTGTTCACTTCTTTGTCCCCTTTCCAACTAGACCATGAGTTCCTGAGGGATGGCATCACACTTTATACAATTTTGTATTCTCAGGTCCTAACACAGTCTGACACATAGTAGATGCTCAATAAATGTTTGTTGAATTGAACTGTGGAAACCTTGCACGCTATTTGCCTTGTGCAGGGGAAGATCACTCGCAGTTCCTAACGGATGCAGATTTTGTGTTTATGAGGCTCCTTCACACAAAATGAGACTTCTCACTGTTTTTATTAGTAAAGTTGAAATGAAAACTTCACAACGGTTTGCTAATATTGGGTTGGCCAAAAAGTGCCTTCAGTTTTTAAGTAAAAATAAAATACACATTTTTCATTTTCACTAAGAACTTTATTGGACAACATATTCACCCTTTTGTTCCACTGCCTTCTGCCATTTTTCAGGCAACTTCATAATTCCATCTTCCCAAAACTTTTTATCGTTTTGAGCAAAGAACTGTTCCAGATGCCCTTTACAGTCTTCCAGGTAATTGAAATTTTTTCCATTAAGAGAATTTTGTAAAGACTGAAATAAATGGAAATCCGAACATGCAATGTCTGGTGAATACTGTAGATGAATCAGAACTTCCCAGCCAAGCTGTGACAGTTTTTGCCTGGTCATCAAAGAAACATGCGGTCTTGCGTTATCCTGATGGAAGATTATGCGTTTTCTGTTGACTAATTCTGGACACTTTTTGTCAAGTGCCGCTTTCAGTTGGTCTAATTGGGAGCAGTACTTGTTGGAATTAATCGTTCGGTTTTCCGGAAGGAGCTCATAATAGAGGACTGCCTTCCAATCCCACCATATACACAACATCACCTTCTTTGGATGAAGACCAGCCTTTGGTGTGGTTGGTGGTGGTTCATTTTACTTGCCCCACGATCTCTTCCATTCCACATTATTGTACAGTATCCACTTTTCATTGCCTGTCACAATTTGTTTTACAAACAGAACGTTTTCGTTACATTTAAGTAGAGAATCGCATGCGGAAATACGGTAGAGAAGGTTTTTTCGCTTAACTTATATGGAACCCAAACGTCAAAGCGATTCACATAACCAAGCTGGTGCAAATGATTTTCAGCACTTGATCTGGGTATTTTTTTGAGTATGTCAGCTATCTCCTGCATGGTATAACGTTGATTGTTCTCAATTAATGTCTGGATTGGATCGCTATCAACTTCAACTGGTGTACCTGACCACGGAGCATCATCCAGCGAGAAATCTCCAGCACGAAACTTCACGAACCACTTTTTTTTTGCGGTACGCGGGCTTCTCACTGTTGTGGCCTCTCCCGTTGCGGAGCACAGGCTCCGGACGCGCGGGCCCAGCCGCTCCGCGGCATGTGGGATCTTCCCAGACCGGGGCACGAACCCGTATCCCCTGCATCGGCAGGCGGACTCTCAACCACTGCGCCACCAGGGAAGCCCCACGAACCACTTTTGACATGTTTGATCAGTCACTGAACCTTCTCCATACACTGCACAAATCACTTTTTGTGTTGCAGTTGCATTTTTACCTTTCTTGAAATAATAAAGCATAATATACTGACAATGTTGCTTTTTTCATCCATCTTCAACATTAAAATGGCTATACAAAAATTCACCAATTTTGATGTCTTTTTCTTAAATGCATGCTGATATAACAGCTGTCACATACAATCTAACAGAATTGTTTCAAATGAAGTTAAAGACAGCTAAGTGCTACTAGAGCCACCTTATGGAAAAAACCGAACGAACCTTTTGGCCAACCCAATACAACTCCATAAAAACAAACCGATCCCTTGTGCTTACCTAATTCCTGATTGCCCTTTAAAACTCCAGAAGTGTGAATCACTTGCATTATTCAAATCAGAACCCTCCATGTTTTTCTTTCTGTGCCTGGTCTGCTAGGAAGCTCAAAAATCCTATCCACACTCTTAGGAACAGTTTCCTCCCTGGTGATAAGTATAATGTTCTCCCCTATATCTGTGTAGTTTCTGATCTTTACTTTGCTCTTCATTTAGACATATAAGCCCACTCTTTGCCTTTCTGGAGGAAGGTAGGACAGGTGATAAATAGGGTAACAGGAAAGTATCCCCAGAACTCTAAGTGTGAAAAAACCACAAAGATAAGTGATTTCTATCATACAGACTAAACCAAAAACTAACTTGATTTTTGTTATGGTGTCCAAAGCCTAGGCAAGGTTTTCACGAATGGAGATGAAAAGTGAGAAGTCTCAGAGCTATTCCAGCTTCATCCTGGGCAGGGGGACGCAGATCTGAGACACATAGATATTCTCAGCCCCAGAGAGGTGGTTCAGAAATGGGACCAAGAAGGCTCACAGAGCTTTTCCAGGGCTTGGGTAATGACCTTCTTGAGACTTTCCTCTCTCTGGTTCCAAGTCCACACTCACCAAGCAACCTCCAAGCAAGCATTTCAGCTTTGCAAGCATCCTGACACTGGGAACTAGGTCTCTGGGTATGGGGCACTGGGGGACGGCTTACATCATGAATGGAATTGGCATGGAGCATAAGTGAGGGCCGCTGGTGGACTTCATTGTGGGAGGAGGTGGAGCACCCTGGAGCACCCACGTGTTTCCGGACTTGCAAAGCTGAAGGCCACGCAGGAACGTGGTTTCCGCACTCAGGTCATGCCATGCTGGTTCCCTCCTTGAGCAGCCAGCCAGCCAGTCAGCCTCCTACATCTGGCTGTCCCTCTCAAAGGGTAACAGATGGTTAGTTGGAAACACCAGCTTGGTGCCTGCAGTGGGGTTGCTCAGCAAGGATCCCACTGGTTTGTTCCTACAGTGGGAACCATGGCTCCAGGCAGCAGCAGGTGGCCCTTGGGAAGAAAGTCAAGGGACCCCAGGGTATTTTAGGGGGGGAGGGGCACAGAGCCATCTTGAGTCGTCCTCAGAAACCCTGCTCAAAACAGTGGCAGCGATGCAGCTTTATAAACAACAGCCTCATTCATAAAAGCAAACCTGGGCACTGAAGTATGATAAACCTGGAGGATGGATAATATACTCCATGCCATGGAGTATTACACGAGAAAAGGAAGGAACCACGGCTACGCATAACAAGGACAAATCGTGGAGCGTAATGAGCAACAAAGCAAATTACAGAACAGGACACCATTTTAGAAAGCACGAAACTAAACAGCATCATACGGTTACATATCACACTCATATTACTAGGGGTGGCGGGAAATGTGATAAAACTACTTAAAAAACAAAATAAGGATGTAATCAACACAAAAATCAAACTTGTGGTTAACTCTGAGATGGTCCGTTGGGTCCCTGGTGTTCACTTTATTATTTTATTATGTAGGTGCCTCTTGATTATATATATATTTTTTTGTTTGTCTGTTTTTGTTTTTGTTTTGCGGTACGCGGGCCTCTCACTGTTGTGGCCTCTCCCGTTGCGGCGCACAGGCTCCGGACGCGCAGGCTCAGCGGCCATGGCTCACGGGCCCAGCCGCTCCGCGGCATGTGGGATCCTCCCGGACCGGGGCCCGAACCCGCGTCCCCTGCATCGGCAGGCGGACTCTCAACCACTGCGCCACCAGGGAAGCCCTGTTATATGTTTTTGTAGGTGTCAAAAACTTCATAATTAAAGACATCCAAAGGCACTGCAGCTATCATGTCTCAAGCATGAGCACTGTGGCTGGTTTCCCAGTTCGTCACAAGCACTGCTGTAGTGCCCGCCCACAGGGCTCACCGAGCACACGTGGCTCACACACCCTGGGCTCTGGGGAGTCTCCCCACTCAGGTAGCCAGATGACAGGGCTGCTGCCTGGCATGGTGAGGTCAGAGGTTAGCAGCGATTATTCTGTTAGCACACTGAGGCCCCTTGTCATCTCCTCTTTACAGATTTCCACCTCCCCCTCAAACCTGACCCATATGCTTCAGCAAGCTGATTTGCACTTGACTGCGGGCCTGTCTGCCTGGAGTACAACTCCAGCCCCACCACCTTCCTTCTACTCATTCAGCCGTTCAACAAACATTTACTATGTCTCTACTACGTGCCAGGCGCCATTCTCAGTGCTGGGGATGCGGCAGTGAACAAGACCACACCAAAATCCCTGCCCTCATGGAGCTGACATTCTAGTGAGGGAGGCAGACAAACACTAAATGAATAAATATGAATCAGGCGGTGACAAGCAGAAGCCTATAGCTGAGTAAGGGGACAGAGAGTGGAGGGAAGGACAGGGAGTGGGTTTGGATCAGGTGGTCGGGAAGGTCCCTCTAAGGAGGTGGCCTTGGGTCAGGGACCTAGATGAAGGGAGGGGACCACGTGGATATGTGGGAAGGGTCTTCCAGGCCGAGGGAGGCACAAGGGCAAAGGCCCGGCCCCTGTTCACTCGAGTCTCTTTCTTTCCATGGGGCTCCCCCGCCCCTCCCCAGCCTGCCTCCTTTCTCAAGCCCTCTCCCCTCTGCTTACCACTTGCCCTATTCTAGTTGTGGGTTTTGTTTTTTTTTTAATTGAAGTATAGTTTGTTGCCTTTTTTTTTTTTTTTTTGCGGTACACAGGCCTCTCATTGTTGTGGCCTCTCCCGTTGCAGAGCACAGGCTCCGGACGCACAGGCTCAGCGGCCATGGCTCACGGGCCCAGCCGCTCCGCGGCATGTGGGATCTTCCTGGACTGGCGCACGAACCCGCATCCCCTGCATCGGCAGGCGGACTCTCAAGCACTGCGCCACCAGGGAAGCCCTGTTTGCCTTATTCTAGTTGTCCAGGGGGCCCAGGCTTTTGGGGGAAGAGGACTGGGACGTTTCCAGACCACCGAGGCATCCCCATTTGCACTGACCTTTGCTCTGAACATTTAGCCAGTCTCCATGGCTCCTGGCAAGCCAGCTCTCCTGCAGGAATTATCCTGGAGTCAGACTTCCTGAGCCATCTTCCACTTAGCTCCTTTCCTGCCAGCCATTGCCAGGCCTCAAGGCTGGATTCGGCCTACAGGCTGTGATTTTTCACATCCCTGTCAAACCTGTAACAGCAATGCCTGGAAAAAAGATGTCGGCTTAATTATTATTATTAGCATGAACGACTTGCTACTACTGAGGTTCCCTGAATGCCACCTGCAGGTAAACTCACCTGGAAAACCATCTGGGGATGTTCTCCCCCTGTGATCACCTGTATATCTCCAGGGTTGCTGTGGCAGCTGCCAGAGCAGCCGGACAACAGGTGAGGATCAAAAAACATCGCAGATGTGGGAATGAGCCCAGAGACCAAGGAGCCCAACTGTCAGGCTGACAATGTTTATCAGCTTCTGCTCCCAACCCCCATATCCCAGCAAACTCAGCGCTCAGGCAGATGGTCAGAAGGGTACGCTGGTGGGTGTCAGTCACTTCCAGGACGGCCTGCTGTGAAGGTGGAAGCCTCAAGTGTGGTCACTTATTATTGTTGTGTTAAATCCTGAAGGAAAACATCTGCAGGCTGATTCTCGACCTTGGAGATCTCCAGCCTTGTCCATTCATTCATTCATTCATTCACTCTTTCATTCAAGCTCCTACACTGTGCCAGAGCCTACACTGGGTGCAAGGGGTACAGAGACACGGAATGTCAGGGCACATTTATTGCACTCTTATGGTCTATCAACACCCTTCTAAGTGCCTTACCTGTATTTCCTCATTTAATTCACAATCAACTCTACAGGGTAGTATTATAGCTGAGGAACTGTTGGCGGGGAAGGCAGGAACTATTTGATGCCACTGCCCGGGCAGCACATGCTGAGTCAAGGGTCAAGGTCTACTCTGCCCTCATGAAGACACAAGCCTTGTCTCTGGAACTTATCAGCTGGCGGGGGAGCGGAGAGATGGACACCAATAATATACCTTACAGTGTGGCAACTGAGGCAATATAAACATCAGTCATTATATGACAGAGTTTGTTATAAGAAGCCCTATCGGGGCTTCCCTGGTGGCGCAGTGGTTGAGAGTCCGCCTGCCGATGCAGGGGACACGGGTTCGTGCCCCGGTCCGGGAAGATCCCACATGCCGTGGAGTGGCTGGGCCCGTGAGCCACAGCCGCTTAGCCTGCGCGTCCGGAGCCTGTGCTCCGCAACGGGAGAGGTCACAAGTGTGAGAGGCCCGCGTACTGCAAAAAAAAAAAAAAAAAAAAAAAAGAAGCCCTATCACAGAGGGAAAGAGCAACTACTGTGGGATCACACAGGATCTGTCAGATGTTGAGCAAGGCTTCTTGGTGACCCTTGGCTTGGGTCTCAAAGAATGCACAGGAATTTCCCTCCTGGACCAGAGGGGAGAGAACATCCTGTGCAAGCATCTGGAGAAACAGACCTCCATGCTAAGAGGAGAATATGAGCGTCCGGGGTGGAGGATGGTGGTGGAAATACCTCCTGTGGAGCTTCCTTCTACTTCTCTTCCCATTTCCTCTTGGTGAAACGAAAGAATCCAAGCCCCCAAAGGGACCTCTGTTGAAACTTTGACATTCTATTTCCCCTCTCCTTGAGCTGTCCATAGCATCTGAGGCTCATCAGGCCAACCTTCATCACCTCATAGGTCCTTGCAGGTGCCTGAGGTTATGCCGGTCACATCAGAAGGCATCTCCGGATCTGCCTTCCTCACATCTCTGAATATCTGAGTTTCAGCTTCACCCTTGGTTGACTGGGGTCCATGTCTTTTCTTTCCAAGAACAGCCCCAGGGCTGCTGAGGGGGTGAGAGACGAACCTGCAGGTAAGAACTCCTGGAAAGCTAGAGTAAGGCACCCCTGGAAGGGATGATGTTGACTATGACTTGGTGCTTCCTCACACCTGACATTCCAGACTGTCAGCTCCATCCTCAAACGCCGTATCCAGAATCCGACCCTCTCACCACTGCCACAGCTATCACCCTGGTCCATCCACCACCATCTCCCTCCTGAACTACTGGCAGTATTCTCAGCCCTGCAGCCACAGGGGTATTCCTAAAATGTAGGTCACGTCATGACGTTCATTAAAAGTCTGCATGGATGCCCCATTTCACCAGAGGAAAAGCCAAAGTCTCCATAATGGTCTGCAGGCCCAACATGAACTCAGCTCTGACTCCCACCTCTGAGCTCTCCCGCTTCGACCCCCTCCCTTTCTCTACCCCAGCCACTTGGGTCTCTTTCCTGTTCCCCCAACTTATTAAATATGCTCCAGGGCCTTTGTACTTGCGGTACCCCCTGCCCAGAGACGGTCTCTCTCACCTTCTTCAAGCTTTTGTCCAATGTCACTTCAAGGAGGCCGTCTCTTACCACCCTGTCAATGCTTTATTCTCCCCATTGGACGCTGCTCTGTTTTTTCAGCTAACCATTTTTACCTTCTGATTTACTACTTTATTTTGCTTATTTATTCCCCTGCCTGGAATGTAACCAAGGCAGGTATTTTGTTAGTTTCCTGCTGTATCCCCAGCACCTGCAACAGGACCTAGCCGTAGTAGGTGATGACTACATAGTTATCGGATAACTGAAAGAAGGCACAGTTTGGACACCGGCCCTCAGCTCTGTCTGCAAGGCCAAGACAAGGAAACCCCACTGCAGACTCTCCATCCTCCTCAGAGGGCAAGGGAGCTGACATCTGAGCTGGCAGTCCTTGCCCGGCTCAATCCAACTCGCCTGAACAGACATTGATGGAGCCCTGGGCAGGTGCTGAGCCTGCCTGAGAGGGATGAGTCTCCACCCACCTCGAACCGGGTGGGGCGAAGGCTGCTTGGGGTAGAGGGGGCCTGCTAAGGGGCACAGGCCAAGCCAGGCCCAGAGGGATCTCCCAGAAACCTGAGATGGCACGGCAGGCTCAGGCAGGCCTCCCCGTCACACCCACCTCATATCCCAGGCCCACTACTCCGGCCTGGCCCGTGACCGTCCTCAGGGTCACTGCCCTTTCTAGGCCCTATTCCTGAGGGTCTGCGGGGCTCCCAGTCTCTGCCTCGCTCCCTCCCTTCCTCCCGGGTCTCCCTCCTCCACGCCCCCATTCGGCCAGACCCCTACCACCACAGCCCCTGCTCTTCCTCACCTCTCTCTTCCACGCCTTCCCCCTCGAATCTGGACCCCAGCCCCAGGCCCCCTCCAGGTCCCGTTCCCGGGCCTCCTTCCCCGACCCGGCCTCCGCCGCACCTCCCCCTCCCCCCCGCCCGGGCCTCGCCCCGGCCCCGGCCCCGGCCCCGGCCCCGGCCCCGACCCGGGCCCGCGCTGCGGCTCCGGCCCTGGCCGGTAGGGGCCGCTCCTCGCGGCGCCCGGGGCCCCGCCGCGCCAGCCGCCGCCGCCCGCCTCCCCGCCCCTTCCCCAGCCGGCGCTCCCGTTACGCCGCGGAGCCGGGAGCCGGAGCCCGAGCCCGCGGCGGCAGCGGGAGGCGGCGACGGGGGCGCCCGGGCGGCGGCGGCGGCGGCGGGGCCTGCGGGGCCTGCGGGGCCTGCGGGGGGGCTGGCCGGGCCCGGCCAGGCCGCGATGGCGACCAGGAAGGCGGGCTCGCGGCTGGAGACGGAGATCGAGCGCTGCCGCTCCGAGTGCCAGTGGGAGCGGATCCCCGAGCTCGTCAAGCAGCTGTCGGCCAAGCTCATCGCCAACGGTACGCGCCGGGAGCTCCGGCCTGGGCTGCTGGAGGCGCCGCGGCCTCCGCCGATCGCCGGGCCGGGCCCCCGAGGCGCGGCGGGACGCGGGCAGGGGCGCGGCCGGGTCACGAGGGCGCTGCGCCCGGAGATGTGCGCGGCGGGGCCAGGGCCTCGGGAACCCGGGGTCCGCGGAGCGGCGCGGTGGGGGCGTCCTGCGGCCGAGGGCTTGTGCCGGGCGTCCCAGAGTTCCGGCGTGCAGGGCGGGCTTCTGCGGAGTCAGGGGGTGGGTGTCTCGGAGTCGGCTGCTGTACTGGGGTCCCAGGGGGTCAGGGGCCGGCCTAGGGGCTCTGAGAAGTTGGAGGTGATGGGGGGAGGGTGCGTCCTCAGGACTCGGGTGTGGATGTATGGGGATCCAGGGTGTATGGTGTACTCGGAGTCACGATGTATTTACGGGGGTCCTGCGAATGGAAGTGGTGAGCAGAGACCCCTGGGAAATATGCTCTGTAAACAGATGGCGTTCAAGGGGCTCCAGGTGGAAGCCCAGGCTTGGGGTGTGTGGGGGGTGGTGGTGGAAGTCGGGTTGAGATGTGTCCCGGGGTCCAGAGGGTAGGATGTCGAAGCTGTGGATCTAGGGAGGTCGGGTTTGGGAATATGGGGGAAATAGAGTCAGGGGAGTCAGGAGGGAGAATATTGTGGAGAGAGGTGGCAATGTGGTTGAAGAATGTTGGGAAATGGAGTTGGGTGTGTGAGGGACTTGGGGCCTAGAGGAAGAGGGGGTCCGAGAGATCCAAGGAGTAGGAACCTGGTGCCTGGAGTTAGTCTATGACCCGGTTGACTCAACTGGTTCTCATACCCAATGGAATCAAAATTGCATCCAAAATCCCATTTCAGAGCACAGCTCCACGTGTCCTTATTTGTTTTGGAAGCAAGTATCCTTAATATTTGCTTGTCTTTTAGTGCCCGCCAAAACCGCAGGCACCAATGGACTGGTGAGAGGGCAGAGGTTTTGTCACATTTCATCTCAGGCTTCCTGAGGCTGGGTGAGCACATGTTGGCTGAACAAATGAATGAATGAAAGAATGAATAAGTGACACTGTTCTGAAAAAGGACCGCCACACTGTTTTCAACCTTCTCGCCTCAAACTACCCAGAAATGAAGAGGGATGTTGTGTGTCCTCTTCAGGAACGGTTTATATTTGTGCCTTTTATGGTATCAGAGCCTCAAAATAAGAACTTGGTTTTGTGCACTCTCAACTGCGGTACCTTGCTTTGGGCCGGTATTTCCTGGGCAGATGCAGGTGCCATGATCATAGCAGGGGTATGTGGAACATGCTGACTCTTCTCAGTTAAGCGAGCATTTGAGGAAAAGGTGTTCAGTCCCCTGGGCCCCAGTGGCAGCCTGACCTTGCTGTCCCTGTAAGGGTCACGAGCTTGCCCTCTTGCCTCTCTTCCCCGTACCTGCAAAGTTTCCTTGTTTCTTCAGAGTTCGACAATCCTGGGTCTACTTTGTCACTTCCCAGCTGTGTGGGCATGTAATACCTTCAGGGCAGGTTGATCTTAGGATTAAGTCAGTTCATTTGTGAGCCCCCTGGTTTTTCCCTTCAGAACCCAGTTGTTTCCTGCTTTATTTACTCATTCAACCAATATTTGCATGCCCACATGTGCCAGGCATCAACAGTGGTGAATAGCACTGACCAAGCTTCTACCATCATGCGCTTACCTCCTCTGAGGAGACAGATGGTAAGCAAATATGGACACAGTAAACCAGGTAGCTTCAGATAGTGAGAAGTGATTTGAAGAAAACAGACAAGATCATGTGACTGAGAATGATGGGTAGGGGAGGTGGGGTAACTCAAACTATGGTGGTCTCTGGAATGAGAGGGTAGATGGGCTTGCAGTGGCTTGAGCCGATCTTACCTTCATGGCCCCTCTAGGCTTGGCTCCCTTTCCAAGGCTTGGTCCCTAGAATCTAAGCCACAGTCATTAATGGGGCTTGCGGGGGGAGCAGGTTGTACGGGGCACTGTGGTCCATGGGTCTATGTGCAAGTTTGGTTTGGGGAAACTCATGAGAGAGAGATTTCTGCCCCAGGACCCACATGGTAAGCAGCAGCCATTGATGGTCAAAGGTCACACAGACTAGAAAAGGTCAAAGAGATTGCTCAGGAAGATTAAAAAAAAAAAGAAAAAGGATGAAACAAAACAGAATTATTGTGGCTTTCCTTTGGGGTTCAGAGAAGTGCTTGTAGGAGGGTCTTTCCCTTTCTTTGGCTGATGGGGGCTCCCTTGACTGGCAGTGGGACTTCCTCCTGGCTTTGGGGGCACCAGACCCACCTGGGTGCACTAGACCTCAAGTTTTGGTCAGATTTGGTAAAATCCCTAAGCTAAAACATTTGCTGTTTAGAATAAGGACAGCGAGTTAATGTCATGTTTGTCATACTAAGACATTTACCTTGAAGGCAACCACAGGCAGAGAAGGGCACAGTCTTTGGAACCAGCCAGACCAGTGCCTGAGTCCTGGACCTGCCACTTCCTAACTCTGTGACCTTGGTCAAATTACTTAACCACTCGGAGCCTCAGTTGTTTCGTCTTAGAATGAGGATTAAAAGACTTACCTTGTAGGGGTTGTTACGAGATTCAAAGGAGTCTAAAGACTCCCAGGGCTAGCCACAGAGCCTCACACCTTAGTAGGCAGGCCCTTCATTCATTCACTTATTCCTTCATTCCACAAAAACTGAGTACTTGCCCACGTGCTAGTCACTGTTTTAGGCACGGGATCTACCAGAGACCACATCAGACAAACATCCCTGCCCTTATGACACCCACATTCTAGTAGGGAAGGGGCAGGGAGACAGATAAATAAAATCATGAAGTAAAATGTACAGGATGTCCGATGGTGGTAAGTGGTATGAGAAGAATAAAGAGGGGAAGAAGGAAAAGTGCTTTGGGGTGGGATGGGGGTGGGGCTTGTTTAAACGGGTGGCCAGGGAAGGCCTCGACGGGAAGGCAGCATCCAAGATAAGAGCTAAGTTGGTGGAGTGTGTTCCAGGGAGGGGACTTCAAGGGCAGAAGCCTGGTAAGGGCAGAGGGACGGCAGGGCCAGATGGCATGGGGCCTCGTGGGTCACGGTTAAGGCTCTGGGTTTTCTCTGAGTGATGTGGGAGCCCCGGGAAGCTTCTGAGCAGGAGTCACTCGTACTTGCCGCTCCCCGCCTGCAGCGGGCCTCTCCGCTCAGCACCTCAGCGTCTGTGCTCAGGGCATGGCAGCCCCTCCCCATGGAGGCCGGTAAATAGCAGACACTTTCAGAGCCTGCTGCTCCAGCCTGACTCCTGTGAGATAAATCGGTTTAGATAGTTTTGCCAAGAGGTGTATAAGGAAGAAAAGGGCCAATGCCAAGCTGGAAACAGAGCCCAGAAGTTCCTTTTCTGCCTCATACCCCACTGCAGTCACTGCTTTTGATCACTCCATCTCAAGGAGCCAAAATGTGTGGCAGCTAAATGCCAGGCCCTGATGAGTTCCAGCAAGAGAGTGGGGATGGGAATACATACAGGCTAAGGGGGGTGGGAGAGTCCACTCAAGCCCAGGCTTTTGCTACCTCAAGTGTGGTCAGGGGTCCAGCAGCATGGGCATCGTCTGGGAGCATGTGAGGAGCGCACACTCTCGGGCCCCACCCCTGGCCTGCAGGGGATGGGTGGGCACAGGGAAGTGGGAGGGGCCCTGGCCTGGAGATGGCATGGCCGCCCGAGGGGTCAGCGGTGAACATGGAGAACCGCACATCGGCTTCTTGTCGGCTCACAGGTCAGCCCTGGCCCTGGGAGGGCAGTCCCAGCTGCCTTCTCTCCCCAGAAGGTCACCCTCTAGCCTCCTAACTCTAGTGGCTAGGTTCACTGCTGTGTGAGAAAGTGCAGTGATCTGGCCCCTGGGCTTCAGTTCGGACTCTGGCTGGCTGGGTGACCTTGAGCCAGTTACTTAACATCTCTGAGCCTGTGTTTCCTCATCAGTAATATAGGGTTAATAATACCTAACCCATCAGGGTGGCTGTGAGGATGAAATGGGTTGATATATGTTAAACTTGGTATATGCAAAACACTGGTGTGCACTCCCTCTTGCTGGCTCAGCATGACCCTGGGCAAGGCAGGCCAGGTCCTGGCTATCACCTGGTTGGGAAAAAGTGTGGGAGACCTCGAGATGACACACCTGAGCTGTGCCTGGTCAAGACTTCCGCGTACTTCAGTAACGGGCCTTTTGGAGCCTTCACCCACCCCGAAAGACAGCCGCTCGCTCTGAGGTGGTGTCGGCCTCTCCCCACTTCCCCAGGCTGCTCAGCTTCTCAGACGGGCTCAGTTGCTGAGCTCACTTAGAGCAATTAGGCCCTAATCATAGCGTCTCCTTGAAGGGACCATCGCCCTTCTGGTTAGGTGTGATTTGGGGTCACTTTAATTACCTCTTGGTGAGGGGTAGGTAGGGAAGTGGTGCCTGAAACAAAGAATATTTAGCGGGGGCAGAGTTTGGTTACGAAATATACTTAGATCTTTGAGTGAGAGTGAGGTTCTCGCCTTTGCCAATAGCTGATATTCCTGTGGTTTGAAGGAGGGCACGGTGGCACTGTGGCTTCCCCTTTCGGAGGAGGGCCGGGCTCGCTCAGGCCCCTGGAGGTTTCCCAGAGAGGCGGAGAGGTACTGGTGGATGGGGGGCCCCTCTGCCCGCCCGAGGGGCTTCTTAGGAAACAAGGCTGAGGTGTATCTGAGAGCCTGCAGCGGGGTGAGAAGGTAGCCCTGGCGTGTAGGAATGGCTTCTTTGGACACTCCTGGGGTACAGCAGACTCTTGGGAAGCCCCCAGACACAGGGGAAGGAAACTTAGGAGACGCTCCCTCCTAGCCTTCCCGGGCCAGCGTCCTGCATTCAAATGCTCTGTCCTGCTGTCCTCTGAAGGACATGCCTTTGTGGCAGACCACACGTCCGGATTTTTGGATCCAGAAGATTCACTTATTCCACAATGCACATGGGTGGCTCTGAGCTAGACATTGGGGCTCACGTGGTCGCTGCGGTCAGGGCAGAAACACTGTGACCTTGTGGCTCCACACAGTGGGGCTGGGACTGCTCAGCTCCTCCTCCACACACCCCCCCCACCCCCCGACTCCAGGGCACAGAAATTTCAGGCTCCGAGTGGAGAGGAAGGAGGATACCCGACATCCATCCGCTTGGCCAGCCAGCCTTTCCAGCCTGACCTCCCATCCCCTGGGTGCGCAGGGCCCCTCCGTTGGCTGGTTTGGCCTCCTGGACCTTCTCGCTCCCCTTGCTTTTCATCTCTCACCTGTGCTCAAGCTGTTGGGCTCCAGAGTCCTCTCTGCAGGTCAGAAGCCTAGCCATCTGTCAAGGTCTGGTTCAGGTTCCTCCTAGCTGTCCTTCCCTCACAGAAAAGGCTGTTTGCCTCTGAGAAGACAACCACAGAGAGTTAGAACCAGATGGGCCCTGAGCGATCACATGGGATAGCAGTTTTCACACTGTCCTGTCGAGAAAGCACCCTGGTGACCAGGTGGGCAGGCCTCACTCACTGGAGCAGGTACATTTTCCCTTAAAGTTTCCTTTGAAGGAAGGGCTAATGTGCTTTAAAAAACCACATTTGAAACCCACTGGTCTAGTCCAACCTCCCCATCTTATAGATGAGAAAACAGGCCCAGAGAGAGAGAGAGGTGTCTTCCTTAAAGCCACCAGCCGGCGATGGCAGAGGTGAGCAGAGTGGGTCAGAGGTCTGGACCCTGGGTCAGAGTGTTACTCTGCCTTGTGAAACCCCATGTGTAAAGTGGGGACACACGTCCAAAATTCCTTTTCTGAAACCCTTGGGGCCAGTTGTGTTTCAGGATGCAGAATTTTTCAGAGTGCAGTGTATTTACTGGACATTACGTGACACTCCCCCTGGGGTTAGCGGCAGTGCTTCATGAGAAAGCAGGCAGTATTTCTGCATCAAAACATATCAACAGTCATTGCAAAAGGGATAAATAGACTCCAAATAACCTTATGTTGGTTCAGTTTAACTGCCCAGTAAGTTAACGACAAAACCCAGCTTTTGGTTTGTAGAGAGGTCTGGATCTTGGAAATTATGGACAAGGGATCATGAACCTGTAATGACAGGGCTAAACTGGTAAGGTGGCCGGAAGGACCACATGAGAACAGAACAAAATAAATAAGCCAAAGAGCACCTGAAAGTGCTTTTAGCCCGGGGCCTGCACAGAGTGAGCCCTTAGACAGCAGAGGTAGCATGGGCTGTCTCGTGGTGGGTGCTGGCGTCCCCCACCTTCCCGCTCAGGGCCGCTTCCCCTCCCCCACACTGTCTGCTGGGCATGTGCCTGGTCTGCCCACTGTGGTGGTCCTTCTGCAGGACAGAAGGCGTGCTCCTGCTTTAGTGGGCCGCCAGCCTCCTAGCCCACACTGGGTGTGCTGTGTCCAAGTGGCCCGCAGACTTTCACCAGGGTAGGCTCCTGACCGGTTGGAACCGGTCTTTCAGGAAGCAAGGCCGAGGGCCTTCCAAAATGGATGTGAAGGCCCAGGTACAGGTGATGACCCCGTCCCTGCGGGGTGTTGCGCTGCGGCGACTGGTGTTTACCTGTGGGGTTGATGGTGTCCATCCAGCATTCTCCGCCTCCACTCATTTTGCTTCTTCCTAATTGAGCCCTGATTTTGTTCAGCTGTCGGCCCCTCTGAGTGCCATGTGTTTTATGATAGGTGGGCCTTGGCCCCAAGGGTCTACTCCCTTGCCTGTCATTGGTTGAGGCATGAGCATGTGACTCAGCTCCAGCCCATGAGACATCAGAGACATCTGCTGTGGGAGGGGGCTTCTGGGAAGGATTTCTTCATGCTTAAGAGTGACGTACATGCTTAAGAGGGAAGAAGAACGTTCTCTCTTCTTGCCCTGGAAATGGTTCATACTTTTGAGACGTGGAGCTGCAGCCATTTTGTGCCAGGAGGCACTCGGCTCAGGAGTGAGGGGGCTCCGTGGGTTACGGAGGGTGGGGACACAGAGACACAGGGAGAGCCTGCTCATGCTGCCGAGCTGCTGACGCCCCACGCCTGCAGCGGTCCTTCCCTGGACTTCCTGTTACCTGAGATAATAAACGCCTTCTTGTTGAAGCCTTGTTGAGTCGGGTGTTCAGTCATTACTTGCTGCTGAAGGCGTTCTAACTGGTGCACCTCTTCGCTTACCCAGAGCACCTGCCGCCGGCCGGCTTTGCACCAGGCTGCACCCAGAGGGCCTTTGCTCCTGATTCACATTGCCCTCAAGTGGGTGGATTCCTGTCCCTCTGGGTGACCTTGTGCTTGGCAGGTGGTGGAGGTTTCCAGACCTTTGACCTGTGTGAAAGCCATTGCTTCCCATCTGAGGAGCCAGGAAGAGGGATGAGGTCTTTTTCTTTTTAATTTTGAATTTTTATACAAATTGGAAAATTTACTTTCCATCTACAGTTATTACAAATATTGGCTATATTCCTCGTGTTGTACAATACATCCTTGAGCCTATCTTACACCCAATACTTTGTACCTCCCACTCCCCCACTCCTGTATTGCCCCCTCCCCCAACCTGGTGATCACTAGTTTGTTCTCTATATCTGTGAGTCTGCTTCTTTAAAAAAAATTTTTTTTTAATTTTTTAATAAATTTATTTATTTATTTTTGGCTGTGTTGGGCCTTCATTGCTGCACGCGGGCTTTCTCTAGTTGCAGTGAGCGGGGGCTACTCTGTGTTGCGGTGCACGGGCTTCTCATTGTGGTGGCTTCTCTTGTTGCGGAGCATGGGCTCAGTAGTTGCAGCTCATGGGCTCTAGAGCACAGGCTCAGTAGTTGTGGCACACGGGCTTAGTGGCTCCGTGGCATGTGGGATCTTCCCGGACCAGGGCTCAAACCCGTGTCCTACTGCACTGGCAGGTGGATTCTTAACCACTGCGCCACAGGGGAAGCCCCCTGTTGTATTGTTTACATTCCACATACAAATTATATCATGCAGTATTTGTTTTTCTCTGTCTGACTTATTTCACTTAGCATAATGCCCTCCAAGTCCATCCATGTTGCTGCAAATAGGAAGAGGTCTTCTGAGACGTCTCAAAACCATCCCCGTCAGCCACCAAGATGAGACTGGGCAGAGTTTGGCAGGCGGGTGAGATGAGAGCCACGTAAACTATAAAGGGCAGCCGCAGCCACAGGAAACCTGGTGTTGTGGCCTCAGACCCTGCTACCCCCCAGGTGTGTCTGTCCCTGTTCATCAAGCACAGCACGTGGTGGAGGTGCCAGCACCAGGCAGAACAGATGTTTTTTTGGCCTTTCACAGGCCTGCCAGACATGGAGTCCGAATCCCCAGGTATTTTCCCTCTGAGTGACCTTGTGCACATTACTTGAACCACTGAAACCTTAGTTTTCCCGACTTCATGGGTGTTAAAACAGTGCCAGTAAGGAGGGAGAATGAACAAGCATTTCCTGAGCTTCAGCTGCGTGCTGGATTCTGAGCATGAACTTTTACGTGGACCCCGGTTACTCATCACAACAGCCAGTTGGGGAGTGGGGTCGGGGCTGCGATTCCCATTCAGGGCACGAGTAGACCGAGGCTTGGAGATGTTCGTAGAATAGGACTCCAGCCCACTTACGACTCTAGTTCCATTCTTCTACACTGATATTTCTCTGAACTTTTCAGATCAAAGAATCACCGAGCCGGCTTTTTAGAACCCAGTTTGTAGGGCTCCACACCCGGTGATTCTGATGTAGCCGTTTGGGTCAGGGCCTAGGCTTCTGCACTCTTTATAAGCTCCCAGGTTTTGCCAGTGCTGCTGGTCCACGGACACGCTCTGAGCTGCACCGAATTAAGGGAGCTCGGACATTATGGATTGCCAGACCTCTCCTCTAGGGTGGCGATTCTCGGTCCAAGATGCAGACTGGAAATCTGCATTTCAAAATTGAGCCTCCGGTGATGTGTGTCATCAGGCATGTCTGAAAGCCCCTGCCCTCAGCCAGCATTCTTAGCATTTAAGGAGCACCGCCTGTGGAGCGGGGCGGGGGACGCTGCACCAGAAGAAGTAGTGTGAGCCGGTCACCAGCCACAGGAAGCTTCCCGCTCAGGGCAGTCCCTCAGCCTCTGGGCAGCTGACTCACCTGGGGCTGCTTAGTAACTCGGAGTCCCAGGCTGGGTCCCAGCTTCTGCTTCGGGAAGTCTTGGTGGCGTCGGGTTCAGGGAACAGGGTTGTTAACCAGCCCCCGGGGGATGGTGGCGCAGGGAGTTCCCGGACCACACTGAGACATGATTGTCCAAGTGGTGGGACAGTGTCACCTGCGGCCTGAGGAGAGCAGTGACAGCGTCACTGAAGGCTACAGGGTGCAGCTGGGTTACTGGGCGCTGAGGGTGGTGGGTGAGGCCTGGCAGGGCGTGGCTTTAGGCGGCCTCTCCCGGTCTTAGCACCGAGAGTCCTATGTTCCGGAGCCCCCTCAGTCCTGGGCAGTGGGACAGTGGTTCACCCTCTTAGGCGGATGGAGGTATTTTAGCAAAGAGGAAAGGAACCTAGTACAGGAGAAAGCGGTGGATTTTGCCCTGTTAGATCCGGGTTCAAATCCTGGGTCCGACACTTACTGCTTGTCCGGCCTTAGGTGAATTACTTAGCTTCTCTGAGCCTCAATCTTTATCTCAAAGGTTACTTTGAGGAACAAATAAGATAATGCCGTTTCTAGCACAAGCATTATCTCAAGCAGCCTCACTGCATCAGGAGTATTGTGTGTGGAAGGAGGGTAGAAAGTTCCAGATACTCAGTCCTTTACAGGGTGTGGACGAAGTGGGCAGGACGGCAATAACAGCGGTGATAACAAAGATGCTTAGTGGGGGTGGGGTTCTTGTTGTGCCGCGAAGCTGACAACAACCCGTGTCTGCTGGGCCACAGAACTAGTAAGCGCTTCAGCCCAGGTCGGACAGGTGCCTCGGGCCTTCTCTTCCAGCCACCCATTCAGCACCCAGTGAGCCTGGGGTGGGATGTAGGGGTGCTGCCATGGGTAATGGGGACACGAAGATGAATGAGACCACTGGGCTGGCCGCCCCAGGAGGGCACAGCCTTCTGTTCTTTTGTTCACTGCTCCATCCCAAGCACCCATCACATGGCTGGCACACAGTAGGTACTCAACTAATTATTCAACGAACAACTTGACCTGTGCTCTGGAGGAGTTAACTTGGATTCACTTACTCATCAGACACCTACTGAGCACCTCCTGGGTGCCAGCCCTGTCCTGAGGGCCTGGAACGCGAAGATCGCTGAGTCCAGTACATAGAGACTTGGCAGACTGGGCTGGGGGCTGGGGGTGGTGGAGGGACTGGGCTGTGGCGGCCCCCGGGGAGGGAGTGTCCACCCAAGCGTGGTTGCACATCTGAGCCTCTTGGTGTCGTCCTAGCGTGACTGGCCTGGGCCTGCCTGGGGCTGATGGATCGCTGTTCGGGCTGGCTGCCTGTGGCCTTCTCTCCCTGTTTCTTGGGCAACTGCAGGGTGGACACTTGCTGGGAGGCCCATCCCAGGGAGGGGTTCCGGTCCCCTCGCTGCCCCCCCACACCTCTTTCCTCCTCACGTTCGGGCTGGCTCAGCCCCTTTGCTGCAGGGCCGGGCTCCATTGAGGAACTGCCCCCTCTGGCTCTTGTAGGTTCTGAAGCAGCGTTCTCTCAAGTTAGCCAGCCTTGGAGGAGTGTCCAGTTGGTGAGATGATACCCCTGAGGGGTGGGTAGTGCCCAGCCCAGGGACCTGCAGTCAATGCCACCCTCCCTTCCCTGGTCCACCAGGCACCAGGCCAAGGCAGTCAGCTCCCCACTGAGTCTTGGGCCTGGAGGCCTGGGAAAGTGGGTCTCCCTGGCCCGTTGTAGCCGCCGCACACCCTGTGGCAACCTCCCCGCCCTGCCCCAGCACACACGCCGGTGGTGTCCAGTCACCCTTCTGCCTGGAGTCTCACTTGGAGAAATTCCTCACTCACTTGCTTCTCACACCCTCCTGAGTGTCCCTGCTGGTCTTTGCACACCACCGTACAGGACTTGGTGGTACCCGCCTCCCTACAGACCCTACCCCTTCGAGGCAAGGACTGGACTGGGGCTTTGGGTCTTCAGGAGGAGCTTGCTGAGTCCGTGTGGGTGTACGTTTAACAAGCCTGTGTGGGGCTGGCTTCCTGAGAGAGCCATTTCCAAGCCTTCTGGGCTGGCCTGATAACAGCCCCCCTGCCCGTTAGACTCACTTCCTGCCCTGCGGAGCTCTGGGGACAGGTCAGGCCAACTCCAAGCTCATGACTTTCAAGTTATCTTGTCTTAGACGAGGTTTCTCTAGGGGAAGTGCGTGCGTGTGCGTGCGTGCGTGTGCTTGCGCGTGTGTGCGTGTGTGTGTGTCCAGCATACTCGGCTACTCTGCCAGCGCAGAGGAAGCATAGCCTTCTGTTCCCACATTTTCCTCTCCCGTCCTGTCCCTCAGCTTCTTCATTGTGTATGGATGTGAGGAGGCATTGGCACGAGGCCTGGACCCTGACTATCCCAGAATGTCGTTTCTGCAGCTTCTTCTGAGCTCCTTACCCTTTGCCTCACGCCATCTTTGCCTGTCAGTAAGAGTTCCAAAGTAGCCGGGCCCTCCGAGCTGGGTCACAATCTAAGCAAAGATAGTGGAAGGGGCGCAGTGGGGCCTGAGGTAGACACGGGGAGGTCTGGTCTCAGTGAGCATCAGGCCCCGACTGTGTGCCAGGCACCCCGGCGGAGGGGTGCTGTGTCTCCAGAGACTAAGGGACTTGGTTGGGCCATGTCTGTGGAGGGGAGACATGCTTATTGATTGACTCATTCCAGCAGTGTGTATGGAACACCTGCTGTGTGCTGAGCACTGGAGGTGGCGTGTGAATGTGAGGGCGATAGGATGGAGGTCAGAGCTAAGGTGGTAAGTTACAAGGGTCTTGGCTTTCACTTTGGGTGAGGGGGGAGCCATTGCAGGGTTTGAGGGGAGGGGTGACATGACCTGACTTAGATCTGAAATAGGTGTAGGGCATGTAATCCACATTTTCTAGTCAAGGTGTGTGCCCTTTTCTTCCCCATCCTCCTCCGTGACAGTGTCCCTACCCTGGTTCGGCCCAGCTCTACCTACCCGTGGGTCTGGCTGAGGAACGCCCTCACCTTGCCGACCACGTGTCCCTGGTGATCAGTGACCTCACCAAGGCACTGCCCCTCCTCCAGTAGGTCTGCGTTCCCCCTTTCCAAAATGTCTGTCGCACGCGTTCTTTTCTCTTCTTAGACCCTGTACGTCCTCTGCATGCCTTGATGTCACCCCTCGCTCATGACCTTGCCTCATTCTTTGTTGAGGAAATAGAAACAATCAGGAGACCAGCTCGTTTCCTCCCCCCGAGTTGACCCGCTTTCCTCCTGCCCTGCTTGGGGGCCTCAGTTCCTTCCAAAGGCCTGCAGCCCTGAATCCCTTTGCTCTGAATCCCTTCCGTCCTCGCCTTCCCAGATTGGCCTCTGCAGTCCACTCTCTGCCTCCCTGGATCAGTTCTCTTGTCTCTCTGCCTGGCTCTCCTGGACCATGCCCTGTAGGATGCACACATGCCCTAGACTTCCTATTGGAACGTTCTCAGCCCTGCATCGCTGTCTAATTACTGCCTCATCTCTCTGTTCCCTTTTGGCAAAGGCTCTTTGGAGAATCGTCATCTCCTCTGCTCACCCTGGCTGGGCTTGTATCCCCTGGGCTTCCCCAAGCCTTCTCATGTTAAGGTCTCCCTCCCCGCCTCCGGATGTTGCCTCCATGTTGCCAAACGTAATGGTTATATTTATGCTCTTATCTTCCTGGATATTCCAGCTGCTTTGAACCCACTTGACCACTCCCTTTTTCTGGAAACTTCTAATCTCAGTCTCTCTTTCCTGGTCCTTCCCACTCAGTCTCCCCCAGCTTTGATGTGGACCCTCGTCCACTGACTTGATTTCTCTACTTGGATATCAAGTGTCATTTAACTTGGTTAACACAGAACTCTTGGGTATTTTCTTCCTCACCTCAGTACATGGCAAAGTGGTACCACTGTCCACTCCACTGTGCAATCTAAAATCTAGAATTTACCTTTAATCCTCTCCTCTCCTCAACCCTCGTGCATTAGTTTCCTGCTGCTGCTATAACAAATTACTGCAGGTTTACTGGCTTAAATCAATACAGATTTGTTTTCTTTCGGTTCTGGAGGTCAGAAATAGGAAATGGGTCTCATTGGGCTAAAATCAAGTGTCGACGGGACTGCATTCCTTCCGGAGGCTGTAGGGAGGAGTCTGTGTCCTCGCCTTGTCCAGCCTCTACAGGCTGCCCGCACTCCTTGGCTTGCGGCCCCACCTCCATCTTTAAAGCCGGTGGTTCAGTGTCCTCCAGTCTCTCTCACTCTGCTTCCATCACCACGCCTTCTTCTCTGACTCTGACCCTCCTACCTCCCTCTTCTAGGGACCCAATGTGCCCACCCAGATAATCCAGGAGAATCCTCCCCTTTCAAGGTCCTTAACTTAATCACATCTGCCAAGTCCCCTCTGCCAGGCAAGGTGACATATCCACAGGTTCCAGAAGTTAGGACATAGACGTCTTGACGGGGCGAGGGGTGGCTACTATTCTGTCTACCATACCTCCAGTCCATTCCATTAGTTAGTCTGGTGTATTTTCTCTCCAAACTATGTCTCACTCAAACGATTTCTCCCTCTCTGTGCTATTTCTCACCACTTACCCTCTTGTCCAAGTGTCTGTCACCTCTCGCCTGACTACTACAGCAACCTAACTGGCTCTGCCTTTGCCTCTGCCACGCTCCAACCCCAAGTTCATTCTCCACACAGCAGACAGCGGGATCTTTCCAAAACCTACATGGGATCATTGCACACCCCCATTTACCCCCAGCCCCCAACCAAAGAGTTGCAATTGCACTTAGAGTGAATGCCAGACTCCTCACCTCAGTCTATGAGAAAGTTCATGATCTGCCTCTCTGTCTATCCCCATCTTGACCTATTCCCTCTTTTCCAGCCACGCTGGCCTTCTTGCTGTTGCTAGAACACACCAGCTGTGTCCCCACCTAGGGCCCTTACGTGAGCTCAGAGGATGCTGTTCCCTCAGCCATTTGCATGGCTGACTATCACATCATTCAAGTGTCAAGCGCCTCTCCTTGGAGACTCTGGCTCTGATCTGACCACCCAGCTTCAAGTAGCCATACACTTGCTCACTGTCATGCCACCCTGCTTTAGTTCTCTGCACATCTCTCACCACTGTCTGGCCTTCCTCTGGTTTGTCTCTGTCTCCTCTGTCCAGAAACGTAAGTTCCCTGTGGGCAGAGGCCTCTCCTGTCTCATTCGCTGCTGTACGTCCTGGCGCGGGCTGGCTGGTGCCTGCATGTGCAGAGCCTTGTGAGGTACGTGGTTAGCTCAGGCGGAGGGAGTGGGGGAAGCTTCTCCCGGCGGACCCTGAAATGCATCTCAGACGATGCCTCGAACTTTGTCAGGAGAAGGGAGGCAGGCACAGCATGTCCAGGCACCCTCTGGTGAGACACGGCCTTGGAAGGATGCTGAGGGCCTGGAGAGTGTGTGTGCGAGGCTGGCGGCCCCAGGGAGAGCGGGTGCTCTTTTCTCAGTAGTAACTGCGGACTTAAAACATCTTCACATGGTTCTGAGATGGTGGAATACGTCGTGGGAAGCCCTCTGTGGGCACCCAGACCAGCCACTCTAGATTCAGAGTACACTGTAACACAGGCCATCTTTTTTCCTTTTAAATTAGCCAGTTAATACTTTCTAGGTAACGAATGTACATGGTTATTAAAGACCTAATAATGCAAAGGAGTCTATAGTGGAAGTAGCTGCCTCCTTACATCATCTCCATGTCCTCCTGCGCCCTTCCACTGAAACGACCATTCCTGGGTGCCCTTTCAGAAACACTCTGTGTACCTGTACATTTATAAGAAAGTATATTGTTGGTTTTTGGCTTTTGCACACAGTAGTGACATACTACACTCCCTATTTTGTATCTGTCTTTTTTTTTTTTTTTTTGCGGTACGCGGGCCTCTCACTGTTGTGGCCTCTCCCGTTGCGGAGCACAGGCTCCGGATGCTCAGGCTCAGTGGCCATGGCTCACGGGCCCAGCCGCTCGGCGGCATGTGGGATCTTCCCGGACCAGGGCACGAACCCGTGTCCCCTGCATCAGCAGGCGGTCTCTCAACCACTGCGCCACCAGGGAAGCCCCTGTATCTGTCTTTGAGTTGTTATCTATTACTCTGTAACAAACCATCAGAACACTCAGTGCCTAAAACGACCACATTTTATTGTTTTTCATGATTCTGGGCTTATCAGAGCTTGCTCCTGCCTCGGTGGCCAGCCATGGGTCAGCTCAGGGATGCTGCTGCCCTTGGCTGGGCGCTCTTACCTGGCTGGGTCTCACCTGAGACAGCTCAGCTCTGTTGCACGTGACCTTTCAGCCTCCTAGGTCCAGGCCAGCCAAGCATGTTCTCATGGTGGTTGCAGAGAAGCAAGAGGGAAGTAGAACTGAATAAACCATTTTCTGAGCTTCTGTGTGCATCAGATTTGCTCCTGTCATATCAGTTGAAGCAAGTCATGTGGCCAAGCCCAGGGTCAATGGGAAAGGCCACGAAGCATGTGGATTCAGGGAGGCATGAGGACCTGGGGCCATTTGTGCAGCCAGGCTACCACGGAGCTGTGTTTAGATCTGTTCCCTTTGTTTAATGGACACAGTTTGTCCCATTGCCTGGGGTACACTGTCATTCATTTAACAGGCCCCCTGTCGTAGTTCCTATCCTTTGCCATCACCAGTAGGGCTGCATGTAGTAAACTAAACATCCCTATACGTACATCTTTGAGCTCAAGAGTGTGTGTATCTATGGGAGAATTTGCTAAAACTGGAAGTTCTGGGTCGGATGGTACAGGTACGTACATTGTTTTGTAGGTATTGCTGAGTTGCCCTCTGTAGACACTCCTGTCGATTTATACTCCTCCCAACGCTATCTGATGGTCTCTGTTTTCTTGTCAACACTCTTTGGGAGGCAGGAGGGTCACAAGTGCTGCAAACATTAAGGTACCTGTGATTTACAAGAAGCCAGAGAGACGAGGGGATGAAATTCAGAGTTCATACGGAGACTGGGAAATGGAGAGCCTGACTGTCTTTGCTGGATAACAAAGGGGACAAACCAGTTCCTCCTTCAATAGGGGTTTGTTTTTTCCTCTTGGATTAGAGCCCCAGCAGGAATGGTTTGAATAGACCTAATGCTTCTCTATTGACATGTAAACTGAGTAGTTGAGATTTTTTATACTGATATCAAGTACTCCCTGAACAGAGTAGAAACCCAAGTTTTTTCTTCCCCATCTGATCAACTCTCTGGGTGTCAGCTGTTTATCTAACCACAGGGGAGAAGGCTGTGAGGAAGGGGCGGTCACGTCGAGTGGCAAAGGGCACAGCGCCTCCTTCCCTGGGGGGCGGGGGGGCCGGGGCCACCTGGGCACAGAGCCGAGCCGGCCGCGAGGCTCGTGGGACTGTCTGTGGACATGAACCGGGGACCAGAGTCCCCTGCGGGGGGCTAATTCCCCACACTCTTCCTGGTGAGGGCCCTCGGGAGTGGTCTCTCTTTGGCTTCAGGCTTCCTCTCTGTTTGTCACTGGGAAGCTGGCTTCTGCCACCTCAAACCCCCAAAAACGCCCGTGGGAAAGTTGAATCCAGCCCCTGGGCAAAGCTGTTTCTCACATAGTACTACTGGGCTTCCCCATCCTGGGAAGTACACCCCGGCCCCACTCTGCAGTCCTGATGCTCTCCCCTGCGCCTGGGGGTGTGAATAGGTAAGTGGGGGAAGAGATACTCAGATTTAAGTCTTTCGGTAGCGGGATTCTGTGTTGCGGCTGGAAAGCTCTCAAGGCAACCGTAGGGTGCACCTTGTTTGCTACCCAGTTCTCTGGGATCACCTTCCTCTCTTGCCTGGTGTCCAATGTCTGGAAAACTGCTTTTCTTTTTTTTTTCATATATTCTGTCTTGTTTTTGTGTTTATTTTAGATGGGAGGGTAAATTCGGTCCGTCTTGGCTGGAAGTAAAAGTCTATTTTTAACATTTTGATCCTCTTTTATATTTAATTCTTTAATACGGTGGGAATTTATTTCCTTGTGTGCCCCGAGGTGCCTTATTTCCTTATGCCTCATGATCCCAGTATGTAGTGGGACACACGGTTGGGCCATGACAGTGGGGTGGGGGACGTCTGTTTCTTTTGTCAATAGTGGATTCTGTTTGGGAAGCTGTGTGGTCCTTGGCCAGTGCCCGTGGAGCCCCGTCCATCACTAGCCTTGCAGCTTCTGCATAATTTCTCTGGCATGAGCTGCTTGATCTTTTTAAATAATTAAATAATTAATTAATTAATTTTTGGCTGCGTTGGGTCTTGGTTGCTGCACACGGGCTTTCTCTAGTTGCGGTGAGCGGGGGCTACTCTTCGTTGCAGTGCGCAGGCTTCTCATTGCAGGCTTCTCTTTGTTGCGGAGCACGGGCTCTAGGTGCACGGGCTTCAGTAGTTGTGGCACTTGGGCTCAGTAGTTGCAGTTCACGGGCTCTAGAGCGCAGGCTCAGTAGTTGTGGCGCACGGGCTTAGTTGCTCTGCAGCACGTGGGATCTTCCTGGACCAGGGCTTGAACCCGTGTCCCCTGCATTGACAGGCGGATTCTTAACCTCTGCACCACCAGGGAAGCCCCGAGCTGCTTGATATTTTTAAGATTTCTGTCCTCCTCGTTGGGAGAGTGAGTGGCAGGGAAGTCACCTTTTTTGAAGGGGGGTCAAGAAAACATAATTTGCTTGGGAGATTAATTAGAGCCTGGAAATTTTAAAAATTTCAAAAATGATTTTGTAGCCACCATGCTAAATTTCAAATTAGATTGTAAGCTCTTTACTCAGACTGTGCAGCTCCTTTTAGAACTGAGGATCTGATCCTTGCCTATCTGACAGGAAACTCCCCCGACTACCTCCTCTCCCCCTCCCCGCCCTTCATGGTTCAGCTCTTGGAGTTTCCCCAAGCAGCTGGTCTGTGTTATGCCTTTGCCTATTCTGTTCCTTCTGCCTGGAATGCCCTTCCCCACCTTTTCCTCCTTGAAAGCATAGACCTGTCACACTCTTGCTGAAGGTTTGGTCTCCTCCTCCTTCTCCTCCACCCAGCCAGAGCCACACGCATCTCTGTTAGAGCCCGCACCATGTTAAATGGTCTTGGAGGACCAGAACCTCCGTGAGAAAAGGGGCACTGTCTCCTGATTCTGAGGAGAGCCTCTTCCTCTAGGCTGAACCTCTGCCAGGGCCTACCCCACTGCGCTGTGAGCACTAGGCTCTCTTCACGTCTTGAATCAAGACTCTGGCGCGTGGACTTCGCTGGTGGCGCAGTGGTTAAGAATCCGCCTGCCAGAGCAGGGGACACGGGTTCGAGCCCTTGTACGGGAAGATCCCACATGCCATGGAGCAACTAAGCCTGTGTGCCACAACTACTGAAGCCCGCACGCCTAGAGCCCATGCTCTGCAACAAGAGAAGCCACCGCAATGAGAAGCCCATGCACCACAACGAAGAGTAGACCCCACTCGCTGCAACTAGAGAAAGCCCTGGTGCAGCAACAAAGACGCAATGCAGCCAAAAATAAATAAATAAAATAAATAAGTTTTAAAAACCAACAAAACAAACAACAACAAAAAGACCCTGATGCGTTGCCCCAGTGTTAGGCGATCGGTGAACACAAGGGGACGTGAATCCCACACAGCACTAGGGAGTGGTTCGTACACTCCTCTTCAACTATGCAGCCCCTTGTTTACATAAACACCTTTGCAAGCCTAGGAAGTAAAAACCAATGAAAGAGGAGAGGTGAGAGTCTAGGGGTTCTACCAAAGCCCTCAGCTGGGTTCTGCAGAGTTCTGTTTAGAAAGCAGTGAACTTGGGGAGGGGCGTTGGTAAGTTTCCTCAGACAGTGTTTCTCCACTGAAAGCCTGTTTTGTGTTTGGGAGATCTAGTCAGGATACGAGTTTGGCCACTGTAACAAAGGTCAGAATAACAGCGACTTAAGCAGAACAAGGTAAAAGTTAATGTTTCTCTCTCATGTACTCATTGGCCATAAGCAGCGCCCAGGGCTTGTGGCAGCTTCTGGGTGTTAGAGACCAAGGGTCCTTGTGTCTTGCTGCTCGCCATCCTCAGTAGATGCCTTCCACCGTGTGGTCTGGGACAGGTTGCCAGTATCTATGAGCACAGCCACATCCCGGCTGGTAGGGTGGGATGAAGAGGGACTGGATGGCAAGGCCCTGGCCCAGATGCTGCGTGTATCCCATCAGCTGTAACTGAGCCACACGCAGCATCTAGCTCCCGGGGGCCCTGGGAAGCTATGTGCACTGATGAAACCTGGGCATTCTAATGCTAAAGGAAGAAGGGGAGAATGAATATTAGGGGGCGACTGGCAGATTCTACCACAGGCAGGGACAGGCCTACCCTGGAAGGTGCAGCCCAAATGCCTCTGCCTGTCATCGAGTTAATTCACCATTTATTGTCACTCTTTGCCAGATGTTGTGCCCGGCCCTGGGACTCAAAAATAAATGACAGGGGCTTCCCTGGTGGCGCAGTGGTTGAGAGTCTGCCTGCCAATGCAGGGGACACGGGTTTGTGCCCCGGTCCGGGAAGATCCCACATGCCGCGGAGCGACTGGGCCCGTGAGCCATGGCCGCTGAGCCTGCGCGTCCGGAGCCTGTGCTCCGCAACGGGAGAGGCCACAACAGTGAGAGGCCCGCGTACCGCAAAAAAAAAAAAAAAAAAAAAGACACTCAGGTTCTTCCTTTAAGCCTCTCCTTATAGTCTAGAAGGGATTGGGGTGCTCAAGGTTGCTGGGATAGCTGGGGGTGGCTTGGGATGGGGCATGTCGGGGAGGAGATCCACAGCGCTTAGAGATCAGTAACGACCAGCAGTGTTCTCAGCATCCCAGAGCCTTGCAAAGGCTGGGAGGAGTGAACCTCGCTGGCACATGTGGAGAACTTAGCCAGGACCTGTGTTCCATGCTAAGGGATTTGGGCGTCACCCCGTGGTGATGGGGCTGGGTAGGGAGGTGGGGGAGGGTGAACCTGTGAGTCTGAGTTGTGACCCCAGCTGGTCTTCTCACTCACCACACCCTGTCCTCCAGCCACTTTGTTCGATGCAAAGGACGCTTGCCTTTGCACCTTGCCAACGCTATGCTGTTCCCTCAGCCTAGTTTACCCTTCCCTGTCTTGTCTGCCAGTCCAGATCCTACTCATCCTTTAAGGCCCAGCTGAGTGGTGTGGAGGGGCAGCTGGAGGGGCAGCTGGAGGGGCAGCTGGAGGTGAGCTGGAGGGGCAGCTGGAGGGGCAGCGGAATAATTCAGAATAATGCGGAATAATGTGGAATAATGCGCAGAGAGGAATCCCCAGCTCATGTGTCCAGAGAGCCTTTCTTAGAATTACCCCCCAAAATGCTGAGGTTAAATCCTAGGGTCAAAGTCACAGAGCAACAAACTGAGATTTAAATCTAGGACTCTGAATCCCATTCTACTTTATTTTATTTTTTGGAAGCTTGAAGTATACAGAAAAGAAATTCAAAGTATACTGGTAGTCTTACCACTCAGAAATAACCACTATTAATATCCTGATATATATATATATATATTTTTAAATTTATTTCCAATTTTTATAGAAGAGTTCACTTTTTCTAAAAGTAATATTACATGATTCTGCTCAATATACATAATTCAGACTTTAAAGATGAGAGCTTAAGAATTATCCCAAATATTTTCAGTCAGAAATTCCTATCGTTTCCTCCAGTGATAATCATTCTAGATGTCTCTGTAGGGATATAGACAGATTTAAAGAGAAATAGACACACTTTGATAAGTAGTGATCATATTCCTATTTAGTAGAGTAGCCACTAGCCACATGTACCTATTGACCCCTTGAATTGTGGTAGATTTGAATCAAGATGTGCTAAAAGTGTAAAGTACACAATGGATTTAGAAAAACTAATATGAAAAAGAATGTAAAATATTTCAATAACTTAAAAAATACTGATTAGTGGTTAAACTGATAATATTTTGGATATATTGAGTTAAACAAATTATATTAGTAAAATTAACTTCACCTGTTTCTTGTTTCTTTTTTAATATAGCTACTACAAATTTTAAAGTAACATGTGGCTTGCATATATTTCTACTGGATGGCAGTGCACTCTTAGAAACTGTGTTAGTAAGTATTCATGGAGAGAAGAAACTGAATCCGAAGGGATTGTTGAGCTCCAAATAAATGCTTCACCATGTGACAGTCATTTCCTAAAGAGTCCAATAAAGCTTTTTATAAAAAAAATATTTATTTATTTGGCTGCACCGGGTCTTAGTTGCTGACATGTGGGATCTTTTAGTTGCGGCACGTGGGCTCTTAGTTGCGGCACGTGGGCTCTTAGTTGCGGCCTATGGGATCTAATTCTCTAGTGACTAGGGATCGAACCTGGGCCCCCTGCACTGGGATCGTGGAGTCTTAGCCACTGGACCACCAGGGAAGTCCCCGATAAAGCTTTAAGAAGATTGGAGTCATGTTTGTTTTTTTTGTTTAAACATATATTACAGTGTTTTGAAGGATGAGGGCATGGCCCCCGAAGTTCCTCCCAGTTTTTGACGTATTATTGTTTTTGCATCATATTAATTTACAACAGTCATGTTCTGTTTTGTAATTCTCGTAGGCCTGCAGGCCTCTGCCTACATGTCCTTCATCCCTGAGCCCTGGATTTCTTTACCAGCTGGATTTCATTCTCAGGAAGGACTCATGCTTCTGGGAGGAAGCCGCTGTTTGGGCTGTCCTGTCCATGTGGGCTTTGCTCCGTATCCCCGGGCTCTGTGCCGACATGGCCTTACGGCCCTCGGTGTTGATGCGGCCATGGGGCAAGCCTGACGTCCTCCGCATCTTGTAGGCAATTGCTTTCTCTTCTTGGACAGCTGAAGAATTCTTGTGTTCAGTAGCCTAACTCAGCTCTGTTTTTGTGTTGCTTGGTTCCTCCCAGGACCCTCGGTCTCGTCTCTAAAAGATTATTTTCGGCTCCACAGTGCACAGACAGAGGCACTGCTGAGAGCTATAGATTCAGCAGCTTTGGGTCACTGACCAGAGCACTTGGAAAGCCTCTTGTTACAGCTCTCGGCCTTCGGTAGACCTACTTCCCAAAATCTCAGTGGGTCCTCTGTGATATTTTCTTTTAGTTAATTTTAGATTACACAAATAATGGGCAAACCTGTTCTCCTTTCTAGGGCCAGGACATTACAGATAAAGCTAAAGTCTAATCGGCCACTAACCCCCGATGAGTTTCTCCTTCCTGTATCCCAGTGGTAACTACTGCCATGGGTTTGAGGCATATCCTTCCAGACCTTTAAAAATTGCTTTTATATTTTCATACAATTATGTTCTGTCCTTTCACAGAAAAAATAGACTGTGTTCAGGCTGGTGTATGAATTGTTCTGGGTTTACTCAGAACAGTCTGGATGTGTGATTCCAAAGAGCTGCTCTTAGAGTGAGGTTTTTATGCTAATTAACAAGCCAACACAGACATTAACAAAGAAGTATAAGTAATGCGCTCTTAGGAGGAGAACCTTCGTACAAACCTTCCCAGATATTATGTCTGTAGAGCTTTGACTTCTAGGCAGAAACAGACTGCACGCATTCAGGTCATTTTGACACAAACTTGTTTTAAGAATCTGAGTGCACAAGACTTTCTACCAGCTCATGTCCATGTATAAGCTGTAGACCACAAAAGAGCTAGAAGATTTCACTGCATTGTCTCTGAAAAATACAGAGTATTGGGTTTTGTGTGTTTTGTAGTGATCATGCTGAATAAATCATAAGACAGCTTTGTGTTTTCTACTGAACTTGAGCTCTGTCCAGATTAACGAGTATCCATCTTTCTAGTTCAATAAATATGGGACAGAGAAATGAATGCTTGAGCTACCACCCTTTTGCTTTCATACTCTGGAACATTCTTTTTTTTTTTTTTTTCTTTTTGCGGTACGTGGGCCTCTCACTGTTGTGGCCTCTCCCGTTGCGGAGCACAGGCTCTGGATGCGCAGGCTCAGCGGCCATGGCTCACGGGCCCAGCCACTCCGTGGCACTTGGGATCTTCCCGGACCGGGGCAGGAACCCGTGTCTCCTGCATCAGCAGGCGGACTCTCAACCGCTGCGCCACCAGGGAAGCCCCTGGAACCTTCTTAACTAATTAAGAGAATTCACTGTAAGATGGTCCTGAGGTCCTTGGGGAGTCCCGGCACACAGACCATTCCTCACCCCCATTTAGCTTCTCACTGTGTTCTTTGTAGATGACATGGCAGAGCTCCTCCTCGGGGAATCAAAGCTGGAGCAGTACCTGAAGGAACACCCCCTGCGGCAGGGGGCCAGTCCCCGAGGCCCCAGGCCCCAGATGACTGAGGTCCGCAAGCATCTGACCGCTGCCCTGGACCGAGGGAACCTCAAGGTACCGTGGGCCTCGGGATGAGGGCTCAGAGGGATGGGATATGCTGGCTCTACTTCCTCTGGGCAGTGTGTGCTCGGGAAGGATGCCCAGGGACGAACTGGATGACGGGCGGAGCACATCTGTGGCTTGTCTTCTGAGGAGCAGGCCAACTCCCTGTGCAACTGATGTGGGGCTTCCAGACCAATAGCTTCTCTCTGATGAGAGTCTCTAATGGCACATTATCCTGAGAAATGGCACTAACCTTCCCCAGGTGCTTGGAATAAAGCTGTTATCTGTGGCCCAGGACTCAATCTGACACTTTGTCCCACTGAGAAGAGAGAAGTGAATCAGGAATGTCACTTACCGCATGGTATCCTGCCTGAACTGTGCAGCTCGTGAAACGTCCCAGGCAGCTCTGGCCTGGAGCGGGGTGCACACTGGCGCCGGCAGGCCTGGGACCTTGGTGTGGGAGGGAACCAGAGCAGGAACTTCCCTCTGCCTGAGCAGTGACCCTAATCCTCATGGCACAGGAAACCCTAAGCGCTGCCTTCTCTCCATCTGCCCTGTTTCCTGGTCTCTGTATTCAGCTTTCCCTCTCCATTTCACATCTTCCCTGGCTTGCTTCACTGAATCTCTTTCATCTTGCCTTCCCTCCCCCCTGCCCCCTTCCCCACCCTGTTACCTCACTGACTGGTTTCTGGACACTTCCCTGCCCGAAGTCTGGCTCTTAACTGGTTTCCTGAAGTCAGTCTTGTTCAGATAGCTGACTGTATCCCAGCATTCCTGTCAGCTTCTTCAGGGTCCCTTTAAAATCTCGGATGTATTCTCTCTTGGGGAAGGGTAGTCTTCAGTGAACTTCTAAAGCTCTGACTTCTTCCTTTCTTCCTTCCTTCCTTCCTTCTTTCACTTTTCTTCCGAGTTAGGGACAGTTGTCTCCATGTCAGTTGTTCTTAACGAAGATAGTTCTGGTGACATTGGTGGGTCCTAATCAGTGGGGAAAGGGTGGGGGGACCTCATAGTGACCGCTGGTCAGACGCAAGTGTCCTTCCAGGAGGTATAAGGGTGAGACTCTGTGTTGGGGGGAGAGGTTGAAGATCACTGCTCCAGGCCTGGCACCTGGCTAGTTTCTATCCCACTTCGAATCCCCCTACCTCCATCCAGAAAAATTAACCTTTAATTTTACCACATGTTCATAGTTTTTACTCCACAACCCAGTGTGGTAGTAAGAACATTGAATTTCAACTTAGAATTCTGAGTTTACTTTCCAGTTGTGGATGTATAAGCTGTGTGACCTTGGGAAGTTACTTAACATCTCTGAGCTTCACATTTCTTATCTGTAAGTGTACTTAGCTCAAGGTCGTTTTGAGTCTCAGGTGTAGAAGTTCTTTCACAACTGTATAGAGCTAGATACATGTCAGTTTTTGCTATTTTATTGGTTCTACCTAGAGAATTTTTCTCCTGTTGCCATTTTTTAGCTCCCTCTGCCTTCTAAAGAGTGTTCCAAAGTCGTATTGCTCTTGCTTGGGAGGGTTGACCCACTCATGCGGGCTGCTGTGAAATTTCCTCTCCTCTTGACCTTAAGTTTGAGTGTCTCCTAGCTGGAAGCTAGGGAAAGCCCTGTGCAGACACAGGTGCCCACAAAACACAAGTGAATTGAGGCTGGAGAGACCAGAGCGAGGTAGCCCTGTGGTGGCAAAGAGAGCCCGGACGAGGAATCAGGAGGCCTGGCTTCTGATTCAACTCAAGCAAGTTGCGCTGTCACGGGCAAGGTAACATGGCACCAGGCTGGAGCTGCTCCCCTCTCCCCCTTGGCCCAGGGGCCTCGGCCAAGCTGTTTCCTCCTCTGCACAAGGCCATAGATTGGACTTGCCCAGCAAGGCTCTCCATGCTGTGCGTCCATACTGTGCCTCTACTCTTGGAAGTTTCTTCAAGCTCCTGCATATTTTCCATCTGGCCCTTCAAGTTTACCTCTTTTTTTAAGTAAAATTTTTTTCGGGTTTAATTTTTAAAACTTTTTTCTTGTGGTAAAATATAAATATCATAAAATTTGCCATTTTAACCATCTTGTAGGTTCAGTGGTTTTAAGTGCATTCGTATTCAGATCACCACCATCTCTCCCCAGAAACTTTTCATCATCCCAAACTGAAGCTCTGTGCCCAGAAAACACTAACTCCCTCCCCCTCCCCCTTCAGTTTGCTTTTCAGCCAATGGGTCTCAGTTCTGGGGAAAGAGGGAGAACACAGGAATCTCCTAGGAAGCCTTTTCAATATACCCAAGCCTGCCCTGTCCCCTTCTCTGGTGGAGAACCCCTGTGGTGGATGCTTTTTTTTCACAGCTCTTTTTCTCTTTTCTTAAGTCTGCTTTGATTTCTTTCTCTGTTTCCAAATATAATTCTGACGTCTTGCATTGGTGCCATTCCCTTGGGCCACTCTTAAAACCCTTTTGCTCCTTCATTCTCTTGCCTGTTCTATGTCCTCTGCAGTGCTGCCCCTGCTCCCTTGCAGGGACTGCCTGGAAGCCAGCCACCTTGGCTGAAACAGCGGCTTTGCCATGCTCTGGCTGGTTACCTGTGTATCGCCCACTCCATCTCAGCCATAGATTACAGGATAGTGCAGCTTCATGGTGTGCTTCTGTAAGCTGAAAAATCTGGCTTTGTATACCTGGGGTTCCAATGAGAATGCCTAGAAGAGGGCGATAAATCTGTTTCCTTATATAGATGGCTGGGTCGCCTCTAATTTCCCCAGTGATGAGTGGGGCTCAAGGATGGGCTAAGGATGAGGTTGGTGGGTGTGGACTGAGGAAGCCAGCCTCTCCCGATGGAGAGGAAGACGAGCCCATCAGGGTTAGAACTTGCAGCCTCTGGGAAGGGACCTGGGTCAGTAACCATAACAAGCCGGAACAGCTCAGCGAGAAAAGTTTGTCCCTGGAAAGAAAGCAAGTCCTGATTTTTGCACCAATTTAGAAAGGCTCTCTCCTTGGGTTATTTGTGTTACAGTCTGTGGTATACCCCCAGTGCCGTGGGCAGGACCCACCAGGATGTCCGTGGAGCCTCCTTTTCTGAGACAGGTGCTCGTGTGTTTTGTTCATAACGCACGCCTTCCATTCTTGCCCCAAACCTGAGGCCTGAGGGGAGCCTGTTTTACAGCAGATTTATTGAAGTATAATTCACATGCCATATAATTCATCCACTTAAAGTGTACAGTTCAGGAGCTGTGCAACCATTACGTCAATTTTAGAACATTTTCATCACCCCAGCAGTAAACCTGTAAGTATTAGCAGTCATCTCTCATGCCCCCGTCGTCCCAGCCCTAGGCAACACTAGTCTGCTTTCTGCCTCAGCAGGCTTGACCGTTCTGGCCAATATACATCGCCTGTGTGACTGGCTTTTTCACTCGGCGTCATGTTCTTGAGGTTCACCCATGTGGTCCCAGGGGTCAGCACTTCGTTCCTGATGATGGCTGAGTAATATTCCGGGGGGACGGTGAGACCACATTTTGCCTCCCCCCTCATCAGCTGCTGGCCACATGGGCTGTTTCCGCTCTGGGGCCCCTGTGAGCAGTACCGCCAGGAAGGCTCCCACGCCCGTCTTGGTGTGGAGAGCCGCGGGGCCCCGTGGAAGCATCACACATCATATCGGAGGAAAATGTTTTTTTCTCTCCTTTTCCTTCTAGTCAGAATTCCTACAAGAGTCCAATCTGATCATGGCCAAGTTGGATTATGTTGAAGGAGACTATGAAGCCGCTCTCAGCATTTATGCCCGGGTGGGCCTGGAAGACTGGCCGCTGACGGGCGTCCCCCCTTACAGGTTGCGGATGGCCGCGGACGCCTACGCCACCAAAGGTGAGGCCCATGCCTGCTCTCCTGGGGGCCGTGCCCCGGGTCGCGCTGTCTGGAGCTGCAGGGCCTCCCTGAATCCTGCGGTTTGACCCCTGTGCCCTTGGCTGGGCTTAACCCTGGCAGCGCCTGGTGAGGCCCCTGGGGTTGCCCCACCACAGGCACTGGATCATTTTAAGCCCAGCGACACGGTGTTTCCTTCGAGCTGCAGCTCCTCAGTTGTCCCCGAAGGAACAACATTGCAGTAAAGTTTCCTGATGATTAATGTGCAGCTTAAGCAGGGACGGTTCTTGGTAATTAAGATGCCGCCCAGCGTATATACAGGGATCCTTATCATATGGCCAGTTGGCCATGTGGCTGATCTCATTTTTATTCATCAGTGCCACCTCTGGGTTAATTCAGGCTCAGGGGTCACTGTAACAGCCAGTCATGCAGTGTTTATCTGGGGGTCTAGGGGCTCAGGGGATAGAAGGGGGAAATGTTGCCCTGGTTGCCACAGAGGAGTTTGTAATCTAATGTGAGGGAGTGCAGTCCCACGGGAAAAAAAATGACAGAAAGCCAGGACACACACATTAGTTGACCTTTCAAGTTTCTAATTCCTCATCTATGAAATGAGTGTAATCACATCCACTTCATAGAGTTATGAGGATTAAGCCACATAATGTATGTAAAGCACTTACTAAATGATATTTTTAAATGTCAGCCCCAAACAAAACAGCAAATGGAAAAAGCCAGGCCCGGTAACAGCTTTTCAGAGGCAGGAGAGGTCACTGTAGGCCAGCAGGGCCAGGAAGGCTTCCTGGAGGACGAGGGACACTTTGAAGTAGATTTATAAAGGCCTCAGTAAGAAGGAGACCCTCTGAAAGCAGCTCCTCTCCTTCCTGCCACCTACCATCCAAACCATGCAACGTGGCTGACTGTGGCCACACAGAGGCCCGGGCCCTGAGTGGGTTGACCCTCTAGAACAGCACTGAGCTGGCCACTTGTCTGCAGCCGGCTGTCTGCCTTGGTTATCCTATGCAATGTTGAACAAAGACCCAGCCAAGGCACACTTAAAGAGCCTTGTGACAGGGGTGACATATTCACCCAGTTCCCTGGGGAACCTTGCTCAAGCGCTTTTAGGTCCCTCTAATTAATCTTCTCAGTGTCCCTGTGGGCCGGGAAACAATGCTGTCACTCTGACAGGGCACAGTCCTTTGAGGCCGTCTCAGGGGTTCTGAGGGCCTGGGCCTGGGCGTGCATCTGTCTGAGGTCTGTGCCACACAGCTGCCCTCTTTTCTCGCTGGTGTTCACCCAGCACCTCACATGCCTTTGGCTTATGGGAGCTGTGTGTGTGTGTATGTGTGTGTGTGTGTGTGTGTGTGAGAGAGAGAGAGATTTGGGGCCAGGAACAATATTGTACAACAGAGCAAGGCTTCATCTGGCAGTTTCCAGTCACCTGATTGACCTGGGGCCTGCTGGCTTGTAGCCAGGAGTTGGTTTGTCCTTTGAGGGTGGAGCATGACTCCAAGGCCTGATTAGCACCAAGAGCTCAGGTCTTGATTTGGGCTCTGAGATGGCCTGGTGGGGCAGACTGTCTGCAGGTGGCACCACCAGCTTAGTCTCACAGCTGCCATGCAAAGTGGGCAAGGGGGACAGGAGGCTTGGTCCCCAAGTCTGGCCCTGGGTGCTGTGAGATTAGCAGTGGGCCCCGGCCACGGGGCTGAGGCATTTGGCTCTTGGGACCTGCTGGCTGGCTCATGGGAGAAGGGAACAGCTGTGCCCTCACTTCACCAGAGTAAGACTGGGCTGGAGCAGAGCCCGGGTGCACCTTGGATGGGCACGCACCAGCCCACGGCCCTCCCCTGTGCCACCTGTGTGCTGCTGTTGGCCGGGGAATTGACCTGCACACTTTCACAGGTCACCCCAACGTTTCCATGGTCCCCTGAGGTCTGACCCGACCCAGGTTCTCGGCCAGAGTCAATGTCCATGAACTCCCACATCTGCTCTTACAGCCATGGCCGGGAGCAGATTCCCCTGGCCAGGTAATATAGCCTCGGCTTGTTGGGGATCAGAAGCCAACATGATTCCGTTATGAGAACCTCCTATGGGCCAACACCACGTTAGGGTTTTATTGTCTCTTTCATCCTCCAAACCCCTAATTTACAGACAAAGGAAATGAGACTGGGTGAGGTTACTAGGAATGATATGGTGCCTACTGTGTGCCAGGCACTGTGGCCCTTATTTGGCTGTCTCAGCCAAGCTTCACCATCACCCTATGAGGTAGACACTATTATTTTTTCCATTTTACAGAGAGAAAACCGAGGCACAGGGATGTTAGATATGCTGCCCGGGGCCCTATAGCTGGGAAGTGGTAGAGCTAGGACTCAGCCTCAGTGGCTGGTTCCAGAGCCCATGCTCTCCTACTGAGGGGCAGGAGGGGGACTCAGTCTGAAGAGCGTTCAGCTCCAAAGCCCACGTTCTTACTCTGCTCTGTTGGCACGTGGATGGGAATGCGCTCAGGCCAGGTAAGGTTTCCACAGGTAGAAAGCATTCAGGTCACTAGAGAACACCCTAGATTTGTATCCACACCCCTCCTCTCAGCCCCACCTCTCACGTTCCTCTCCCTTGACTCCTTGCCCAGGTCCCTTGCTGTAAGTTCTGGCCCTTAAGCTCACATATCCTGTCTTCTCTGACACCCTCCGGGGCTCACCCATTCAGAGGCCATCGCGTTTGATAGTATCACAGCCCCGTAGGTTAGAACTACTCAAACCTCGTATTAGAACTAGTTGTACTGCGATCAGACAATCCTGCCAGTCTGTGAGTTCCACTCAAGGAGGAACTGTTTTGTCCGTTTGCCATCCTCAGAAACTAGCACGGTGTCTGGTGCCTAATTGGTGCTCAATTATTGATTGAAATTTATAGAAGTTCCCTTGCTCAGATTTCTACCAAGGTGCCCATCGTGTAATTCAGGTGATCCTGGGTGCCTTTGCTTCTAGCTGTCATGGTCAGGTGCACTTTCTTTGCCCAGAGGTAACATACTGAGCATATTTCGATAATTCAGACTTACTCGCTGCCAGTTATGGGGTATACCTGTAAGAGCATGTTGACATCACACCATGACAGAGGCTGGCATGGATCCCTTCCCCAAAGGTTATACATTTCAGTTCATTTCCATTATCAGAGAGCCTCTAAATGGATCTCAACGTCCCCCCCGCCCCCGCCCATCCCCTCAGTGCCTTCCTCCTATCCCTTAAAACTAAGTAGAGAAACAGAGAATGGAAATAGAAGACATGGAGAAACTCTTTCACTTCTGGTAGAACTGGTTTAATCAAGTGAGTAGAAATCTTTGCTCTGGGTACAGATTGAGATATCACGTGAAATCTCCAGGACACCGAATGGCCACAGATGTTCTTTTCCCAAAGGGGGAGGCTTGGGAACAGTGAACACATGGTCACTGTCTATTTTGGGACTTCGATCTGCTGGACATCGGCTAACTTTCTGCAGCTAGGACAGTGGGAGCTGTAAGTGGCTTGCCTTCCTAGAGATGGCCTTTATAAATAGCCTTGGCATGTACCCTGTTGTAATAGAGGAACCACAAATGCATTGGTTCCAGTTTGAGGGAAGGCCTGTGACAGTCCTGCGATGGCCCACCTGGCCACGGTGGGTAGGCAGCTGTGTTCTGCAAGGTTGCTGTTCCTCCCCCGTCTGCTAGGGCGCAGTCCTCATCTGTGTGATGGATGACTGAAGCTGGGTGGCTGGCGTGTTGCAGCTCGTGGAAAGGGGAAAGGAGAGAGATGTCTAGGGTGAGCGGAAGTAACACACATCAGCTGTGCTGACAGTCCCTTGGTGAGAAGTTACTATAGGGCCATGGCCACCAGGTACTTGGGAAAAAGAGGAGACTGGGGGGACACGTAAGCCTCTCATTAGACATGTCCATCAGAGCCTGGTCTCGGACCCAGATGGGACCTGTTGGAGGATGCGGGGAGAAGAAAGTAGCCTGTGCTCAGGTGAATGAAAGGGAATGCCTAGGATCTGAGGCTTGGGATTGGTGCCCACGAGGGGGGAAATTTTGAACCTGGAAACAGCAGCGTGGTATTAAACTTCCTTTCCAGATTGCATGGTAGCAAAGCAGAGAAGGACTGACTTCAAAATATAAACAGGGCCTTCACAACCATCTCTCATACAAACGTCTTATTTTCCAGCGGGGGAGACTGTGCCAGAGAAGGTAAGGGACTTGCCCAATGACACAGAATGAACTGGAGGCAGGGCCTGGACATGGAGGTGTTTCTTGGTAGGAAACGTTCCTGTCAAGCTGCATGACGTCTGCCCAGGTGGAGAAGGCGGTACAGTGTTGGGAGCTTTGTGAGGCCTCCTCCACTTTCTTTATTCCTCCTTTGTTCCTGGGTTTGAAATTGCTCCTCTGACACACTGGCTCAGAGCTTGGGGTTTTGGAGCCAGACTTCCAGGTTTGATCTCTAGCTTTGTCACTTACTAGCTATAGGATCTATTACTTTCACCTCACGGGGGCTCCATTTTTTCATCTATAAAATAGAGATAATAATAGTATCTACATTATAGCATTGTTGTAGGGAAGGAGTGAACACATGTAAAGCACTTAGCACAGTGCCTGGCAGATCAACAAAGGTTAGCTATTTTTATTCTTATGTATCCCTGGAGCTTGAACCCAAATGGATAGATCTCTTCAGAAGCCCCAGGTAACAGCCAGCTGTGGGGGGAGGGGAGAGTTGCCCTAGTGTATCTGCCTTGTGTAGCAGAAGGCTTGGCTCAGGCTGTGGGAGCGCAAGCAGAGATTGGAGGCTTAGGGAGGAAAGGCTGTTGGTGCTGGAGGATGGGGGGCACCCAGTGGTCAGGGGCAGGTGGAGTGGGTACCCTAACGGGACTGCTTGAGGGTGGGCCCAGAGACAAAGTTCATCCTGCACGTCACCAGTCTTGCCCCGGGCTGGCCCGGAAGGTTAGAGGTCTTTAGAGTTGGACCCACATTCATGGTTTTATCACAAAAGGCCATTCACATTGGGATGGATCAGTTGATTCAAGTAGCATTCCTTTAAGAGGCAAAAACAATTCACACAATTCCCAGATAGTTGTCTTCATAAGGAACATGCTAAATACATTGGCTGGTAAGAGAGGAGAGAGCGGAGGAGGAGAAACCGTCTCTGCTGGGCTCCAGGGAGGAGGGCTCGTCTCTGCTGACTGGACTTCACTTCCTGGCCAGAGGCCTCCCCTTCCCTAGAGTCTGCAGACCTCGTGAGCCTCTGGCTTCGCAGAAGGGCGGGTGTGATGAGAACAGCAGTGGGGATGTGGTGACGGAATCATATAATGGCCTCCCCTTGCATATGTTACTTCCTTCCTCATGTGAGACTGGCCCCAGAGCCCTCTTCCGTCTGCCCACTGTGTGCTCTGAGCATCGGGTCTTGGGGCGTGGTGTCAAGAAGGAACTAAGATGCCCACCTCTCCGTGGGCAGCGCCGAGGGGCGAGGGAGCTCTCAGGGGCTTTCAGAAGTGCTGCCTGTTCCCTTAAGCTTGTAAGCACTAGTCTGCAAACACAGAACCCCTCTCCAGAAAGGTGCGGATCTCAGCCTTGCCCTCCCTAGCTTGAAAACCAGTGTCTTCTCACACCCACGGACCTCAGCTTGCAGTCATCAGTTGTTAGGCCAGAGGACAGAGACTTAAAACATTCACTGACAAAAGGTTTTGGGAAGAGGCCCCTGGGAATTGCTCGCTGTCTTCCATGGGCCTCCTACCAGAGCAAAATTCAGACAAATCAGCACAAGGGACACGGTTCATTGTTGAGGGGCTTTTATCAGGTGTTGCTCACGGGCTTCTCCATCACACTTTGCTCAGTCCTGGGCCGCTGGGTGGCATCGAAAAAGCCCTGAAATAAATTGAGTTGGAAATTGTTCAGGCTGTGGGTAGTTATGACTTGAGTACTGTCGTGCTCCCAAGAAGGCTGTGACATGTTGCGGCCACAGAGGAAACAAATATCTTTCACCAGGGTTCCCCGCCCCCCACCCATGAACTATAAGAGATGCGAGAAGAAGGGTGTATCTGCTCTTTCTCTTTGGGGACTAATTGCAACAGCCCTCTGTGTCCAGGTGAGGCCAGACTCCTGGCGAGGTGACTCGAGGAATGAGGTTCCTAGGAGGTGGTTTACCTTTCTGCCTCATTTTTCCTCCTGGAATATTGTCTGTTATAGGAGCAGCCCAGATTCCCCTGGGAAAGTGGAGACATGTTTGTTGGGGGCTTTCGCCTGGGGGCCCTGATGGGGGCTCCATCCTCAGGGATGTTCGTGTGCTGCCCCCAGGGGAGCCTGCATGTGGTGGGTTGGGTCCAGGCTGGCCATGCTCCACCAGCGCCAGAGGCATCTGCGGGGTATGCAGTGCTGGTCCCCTCGCGCACTAGGGCCCCTGCCCTCTCCGGGCAGTGGGTTGACGTCTTCCGGACCAGCTGGCGCCTATGCTCAGCTGACAGCTGCAGGTGCAGGCATGGTGACCAGGGCTTGCCTCTTGAGCCAGCTCACGTAGACACTGGGTGGCAGAGAGGCTCTCAGGTCGCTTGTGTGCTCGGTGGGAGAGAGTGCCGTGAGAGAGACACGACAGCTGCTGGGACATGGTGGGAGGGGGAGGGGCTGGACCGGTGGCAGGGTGTCCATGTCATCTGCTCTGCCCAGCCCGAGCCCGCTGCTCAGCAGATGTAGTGAACGGGTATGCTGTGCTCACCGAGAGGATGGAGGCAGAAGTGCCGATCCAAGTCAGCGACTCAGACTCCATCCCCCAAGGCCAGAGCCCCTGCCTTGAGCGCGTGCAGAGGGTAAACCCATGCTGAAGACGCATTTTGAAGTTCTGCTGAGATCTGTGGGTTAGGGCCTTTCAGCTGTAGGTGAAAGAAAACCCAACTCAATCTGACTTTGGGGGCAGCTGGATTCAGGGCTCAAAGGCATGGACGCTTTCTCTCCTTTTCCCAGCACATCTTACCCGGCGTTGCTTCCCACCTCAGGCTCCAGACTCTGATTCTCTTAGGCGTAAGTCGTAGGAATCTCAGCCAGATTTTCACTGGGTCTTGTTGACCCTGCCTGGGTCACATTCCCATCTTCAATGTAGTTACGGTGGCCAGCGACATGCCCTGTAACTGGCCCAGGACCTGCATGAAGGCTGTGATGAAGAGGGTGGGCCCTTCAGGGGAATGAGAGGGAGGGCAAATGTCCATGACAGGTGACACAGCAGTGGCTCCTCTGAGTAGGAGCCTTCTTGTCAAAGAGGCTGGGGCCCTTTCTGCCCTTTCTCCTTGGAGGCAATCCCTGCAGGGGAAAAGGAAAAGGGACAGTTGAGGAGGAGCCAGGTGACTGCTCTGTGACAGAGTCACTGTGGACTGGAGGTGGCCTTGGGACCAGACCGCATCAGGCAGTCTCCAAGGATGGAGGAGCCGACTTTGCCTGCGTGGAGGGCTCTTGGGGGAAGAGGACTTGACTGTTCTGGCCTCGGGGATAGGGCCAGGCCAGGCAGTGGAAGCGGCACGGAGTCCAGCAGTATTCCCATATCTGGAGAACCTTCTAACACACACAGCCACCTCAGGGTACGGCTGCCCTGAGAGGTTGGGGTTCCTGTTGGATTAGCATTTGTTGAGCCCTCCCAGGAGCCAGGCTTGACACTTTCAGATCTACCTGCATGATTGCACTTTGCCCCGAGAACAATCCTGTGCCATAAGGATTATCATTCCCTGCGGAGGGGTTGAAAGCCTGAATTTCAGAGGTGAGATGGGATTCAAATCAAGGCCTGTGGGCTCCAGAATCCATACAATTTCTGCTTTCTTGAGCTGCCTTTCAGTTGGAGTAGAGATGTCACTGACGGAATTCTGGTGTCAGATAACCTGCCAACCTTTGATGCTATTCTGTGATTCTTAAGTAAGTTAATCTAAGTCTCACTTTTCTTATCTACACAGTGGAGATCATGATACAAGAATCCTGAGAAGCATGAAGAAGACAAAATGGGAAAATCCTTTTAAATATATAAATCTGAGATCAGCAAAAGGGAGTTTGTGTAGCCTTGACCTCAGGTATCCTGAGATTGGGAGCAGCAGTGGCTGTGATGGTCTCAGCCCTCCCCCTGGCCCCGCCTATCATGCTCCTTTGCTTGGGCAGCTGGTGGTGCTTCTAGCTGTCCTGGGTTGCCCTCTTGCCTCTTCCCCCATAATTTCCCTTTATTATTCTTCTTAATACAGACAAGATAACGTGTGCATTGTATAAAAACAAGAAATACAGACCAGTCAAAAGAACATAAAAGTATCCATCACCCTGTCTACCCAAAGCCAACCTCTGTTAACATCTTAGTGTGTTTCCTTCTAGATCTTCTCTGTACTTGTCCTGCGTGTGGCTTTTTTTTTAATAAAATGAGTTTATATCACATATACTGCTTTGTGACCTGCTGTCACTTTCTGCAACAACAGATAAATTTCTGCAACATTTTAGCAGCTGTGCAGCATTTCATCGCATGGATAAGCTATAATACATTTAACTAAAAAGCCTCTATTTTGGGCCATGTATGTTGTTTTCAACTTTTCTCTGTTACATGTAAGGCTGTGATGAATGCCCTCTCAGCCTGGTCTTTGTGCTTGTTCTTAATGATTTCCCTAGGAGAGGTTTCCAGAGGTGGAGTTTCTGGGTCAGAAAAGAAGTATTTCCCGACTGTGCTGCAGAACGGCTGTGCCTGTGTGCTTTCCTATCTGCACTATGTGGGACCAGCCGCCTCTCATTCTGACCTTTGATCTGAAAGTGAACTTTTTTTTTTCTTTTAAAAATTTATTTTTTTAAATTTATTTTATTTTTGGCTGTGTTGGGTCTTTGTTGCTGCACGTGAGCTTTCTCTAGTTGCAGCGAGCAGGGGCTACTCTTCATTGCGGTGCGCGGGCTTCTCATTGCGGTGGCTTTTCCTGTTGCAGAGCACGGGCTCTAGGCGCGCGGGCTTCAGTAGTTGTGGCACGTGGGCTCAGTAGTTCTGGCTCACAGGCTCAGTAGTTGTGGCGCACGGGCTTAGTTGCTCTGCGGCATGTGGGATCTTCCCGGACCCGTGTCCCCTGCATCGGCAGGTGGATTCTTAACCACTGCGCCACCAGGGAAGCCCCTAAACATTTATTCTTCACTTGTATGTTGAATATAGGCTATCTGGAAAATAAAGAAAAATATAAAGCAAAAAATAAAACCTGCCACTTGAGTTCGTTAACAAATTTTACAGATGTATTTTTGGGACCAGGGTTCGAACCAACCTGGGCTGCACAGTGGTGTGCCTTATGGATATGTTTGAACGAATTGCTTGTGGAACATCTGTGTTGTTTCAGTTTTTCATATTACAAATATGCTCTATAGCTTTTTAAAAAAACTTTATTGAGATATAATTTACATCCCATTAAATACAACCTTTTAAGTGTACAATTCAGTGGCTCACAGTTGTACAAGCATCACCACAATTTTAGAACATTTTCATCACCCCAGAAAGAAATCAGTACTCATTAACACTCACTTCCTGTTATTTGATTAATGCCCACCCCACCCCCCAGCTCTAGCCAGTCACTAATCTACTTTTTGTCTAGAGATTTACCTATTCTAGACATTTGAGAAAAATGGAATGTCGTAACATGTGATGTTTTGTGTCTGGCTTCTTTCACTTGGCATGTTTCCAGAGTTCTCACATGTTGCAGCATGTATCTTTCCTTTTTATGGCTGAATAATATTCCATTGTATGAAGGTACCACATTTTTCACATTTTGTTAATCCACGTATCAGTTGATGGACGTGAGGTTGTTCCTACTTTCTGACTATTATCAATAATGCTGCCGTGAACATTTCTGTACCAGATTTGGGGTGGATGTATGTGTTCATTTCTCTTGGGTACATACTTAGGAGTGAAATTACTGGGTCACGTGATAACTCTGTGTTTAACTTTTCGGGGAACTGCCAACTGTTTTCCAAAGCGGCTGTATTATTCTGAAAGATTCCAGTTTCTCCACATCCTTGTCAACGCTTTTCTGTTCTTTTGATCACAGTCATCCTAGTGTGTGTGTGAAATGGTATCTCACCGTGGTTTTTAACTTGTTTCCCTAATGACTAATGATGTTGAACAATTTTTCATGTGCTTATTGGCCATTTGTATATCTTTTTTGGAAAAATGTCTATTCAGGTCTTGTGCCCATTGTAAAATCGGGTAGTTTGTCTTTTTATTATTGAGTTATAATTGTTCATTATAAGGGTTCATTGGAACCCTGAGCCTCAGATCATGGCAAACCATCGTGCTCAGAAAGGAATGATCTTTAGCCAGTTGCCATTTTCAGGGTGGATGACTGAGGAATGGTCTCTATTTTCTTCCACAATACCTTGAATAGCAGTTCACCCCATGTTACAGAGTAAACTCAAGTACACATCGTCGTCAAGGGAAACAGCACTTCCTATATTTGCACTTGATTGACAAAATCAGCTTGGTGGATGAGTCCTGTTTTTTCCTGCTAGAAAACTGTCAGCCACTGCCAGGTTTTAAGCAGGAGGAATGACTTAAGTTCATGAGCAAGAAGCATCTTTCTGGCACAGAGTGGAGAATAGATTAGAAGGAATTAAAGATTATGGGGAAGGAGACCAGTTGGGGAGGTGAGCTGGCTTTGGGTTCTGCATTTCAGGGGGCCTGACTTCTGCAGGCTGTTTCCGGATGCCTGGGCTCCGACAACAGAAAACACTGGCAGGAAATTAGAGAGCAAGAGGAGGGAGGGGCCAGGGTATTTTTTTTTTTCTCTCTCGGCCTTAGGCTGCACCTTTGACAGCGGCTGCATCTCTCCGGTTGTTCCAGCTGTAGTCAGACAGACCCTCCCTCTGTGGCTTCGGCTCCCACCAGGGAGCTTCTGCTGGGTTCCGTCTCCCAAGCAACAGCTCTTGTAACTCCACCTCCCCCCTCTATCCTTTCCAGCCCCGGGGTGTTCATGGCCTTCCGCTCCTGCAGAATCCTGGGATGCCATACCATCCTGTTTGGCTTCTCATCTGTTTCATCCCTTATGTACCCGGTCCTATACACTGATTCTCCTTTATTCGAAAGAACTAGAGTGATTCCTTTGTCGTAGCTGGATCCTGACAGATAACTGCAAAAGCCTGGATCGCAGCAGGCCGTGGAGATGGTATATGTGTTGATGTGGTTGAGGAAGGAACCGAGATGACTGTGAGATTTTTAGCTTAGCTCACTGGGCAGGCAATGCTGTTGCTGAACCAGTTAAGGGTTGCAGGGGGAGGAGCCAATTTCCCTAGGAGGGCGGGGCGAAGACACTGCGTTGGAGTTGAGCATCATGACACCTCTGCAACCACAAGGGGGTGCTGTCCAGGGAACCATTCTAATTCTGGGGCTGCTGCTGAGCACAAGGGTCTCTAGGCTCTTGGTTCCTTGGTCAAGATTCGGGAATTGACTGTGTGTAGATTTGGTTACAACCCAGGAGCGGCTGCATCTCGCTCAGGGGACCACAGGGAGTGAGGAAGGCAAGAGGCCCAGCACATAACAGGGGAGTTCTACCCGTAGGCGGAGCGCCTGCCGGGGCTCTGGGCCCACAAAGGGAGGAGGGGCGCAGGTGACAGAGACCTTTCCCCTGGGGGTTACGGGCCCCAGAACATGTGAGCATTTGCACATTTGTGGCAATTTTATATTCTTAAGTAGGTCGAAGTTAAAATGTGGTGAAGGCGGTAAGCAGTCTGAGGGTTTTTTTTTTGTTGTTTTTTTTTTGCGGTACGCGGGCCTCTCACTGTTGTGGCCTCTCCCGTTGCGGAGCACAGGCTCCGGACGCGCAGGCTCAGCAGCCATGGCTCACGGGCCCAGCCGCTCCGCGGCATGTGGGATCTTCCCGGACCGGGGCACGAACCCGTGCCAGTCTGGAAGCCCAGTCTGAGGTATTAATGTACCACAGGAAAATCCACACTGAGGTCGTCAGGAGCAGACGCCCGCCCCCCCGTTGTTACCTTCTCTCCTGTTTTTGAAGCTCGGGTTCCTGATGAGTTCTGCTGACCATAAAAAGTCTAGGCACGGGGCTTCCCTGGTGGCGCAGTGGCTGAGAGTCCGCCTGCCGATGCAGGGAACACGGGTTCGTGCCCCGGTCCGGGAGGATCCCACATGCCGCGGAGCGGCTGGGCCCGTGAGCCATGGCCGCTGAGCCTGCGCGTCCGGAGCCTGTGCTCCGCACGGGAGAGGCCACAACAGTGAGAGGCCCGCGTATCGCAAAAAAAAAAAAAAAAAAAAAAAAGTCTAGGCACGGTTGTGCATTTTCCCCGTCCTGGAAGCTCTGTCCTGGGCCGGCCGGGCTGGGCCCACGTCCTGCTCCGTCCCGCCCACGCTCTGCTCCAGGCCGCCTGCCGGCTGTCCGCCCTCCTGCCTCACCCCGGCGGGCCTATTCCCTCCTCCGCTTGTCTTCTCTCTCCAGCTGGGAGTCTCTCATTTCTCCTGCGAGGAGTGCACCCTCCGGGACACCTCGGGGACAACCTCTCCAGCTCCATTGTCCACTTCAACCTCTCCTTCCTCGGATTCTACCTCTATTTATAGTTAGTACCATCCAGTTGGGCATTAAGTTTTTAATTATTTCGCACCTGTCACTTGCCTCTCTCGGACTAGACCGTATGATTGATTAATTCATTGAATCAGCAGATATGTGAGTGCCTGCTCCGGGGGGTGGGTTCTGAGGCTGTACCGCATCTAAGCTGCCAGCTGCAGATCCCGTCATTGGCACCTGGGACAGTGCCTGCCACACAGGGGTACTTGTGATGGGATGGTTCTTTAAACATTCTCCCCTGGCATTCAGGCCCACGCTATCGAAGATAAACTCTACCCGAGTAACACAAGTTGCTTAAGCAAAAGTGCAGGGTTTTTAGTGTATTCTGAAATGCTCTCCATTTTAGATGAAAGTAGATTTTGGTTTGGGCCCGATATAAAACAAACAATCTTGTCTCTAATTCTTCTTCTACCCACACTCACCTTCAGGTGGATCATCCCAATTTGCGGGCTGTCTTTCAGGCCGTTTGGCTCTGACAAGCCCATCTCTCATGGCTCAGTTCTTTGAAATCCAGGGGCTCTTTGGGCCTCCTTAATGCAGTTTTCTCCCCTGCATTGTGTGCCAGTGGCCATATTTTTCACTCTTTGGACTTGGGGCCTTCTTTCTAGGTCCTTGAGGCCTGGACCCATACAACGTGGGCCAGGTTATAAAACAGGAGTAGTCCAGGCTCCCATTTAATACTTTAAAAGCAGGACTTCTGAGTCCTAGCCCAGTGCCTGTTCTGCCACCACCCATCACTTGGCTTCCATCACTTCCAAACCATGTCTGGTGTTCATTTTCTTCCCCCAAATGTTCCTGATGCTTTGGGAAGGAAAAAAGCATCCATATTTGGAAAGCTCAGAGCTCTCTGGGGGCGGGACCAGAGCACAGACTGTTTTGGGGAGAGGGAGGGTGTCAGAGCCGCTCTGCACTCTCCCCCAGTCACCTTGGGACTGGGGCAGCAGAGCAGGAAGCTGTGCTGGGCCCTGGCTGGGCCTCCCTGCCCAGTCCCTTGACCCGTGAGGCAGAGACCTGTGTCTGCCCTGCAGGGACACACCGCAGCCTCGCAAGACAGGGAGAGGAACTCAGGTTTGTTAAGCTCCTACTATGGGCCAGGTTCTGGAATAATGGTAGTAACTTATTAATAGTAATTACAGCATTAAAAAAAAAAAACCTTCCAAACACTCTTTAAGCACTTGCCCCCTAACGCCCTTAATCCTCACACAGGTACCATCCCCAGTTAAGAGGAGGAGTAAAGGGTGGATGGACCCTCTGTTTCAGACCCCCGTTCATTTTCTCCTTTGCTGTCAGATGCTTGCTTTGTGGACTGGGGCCGGTGTATCATTTGTGCAGGAGCTCCCGGGTGCAGAGGTTGCCGACGCCGCACCGAGAGAGGCTGAGTCTACCCTGGTGTGCTGTGAGGTGCCTTGGTTTGCGTTGAGTGGCTCCCAGAGCTGGCTGGACCTTGCAGGAGGTCTTGGAAAAAACATCCTTCTCCCAGAACAGCGTCGATTAACACTGGGGCTTCTTACTTAAACAGTAAGATTCTTTGGTACCCTGGCCACGTTCAAAAACCGGAATTCCACATTAGCCCTCTGAGCGGGTCACATGCCAAAAGCTCCGTCGTGGGCCACACCAAAGTGGGGGGCGGGGAGGACCCTCCAAGCAAAGGGCACCCATCGAGGTCTTCCCGCAGTGCCGGCCGCCGCCGCCAGGGGGCGCGGGAGCCTCGTCCTCGCTGGGGAGTTCGAGCATGCGCGGAGCCGACCCAGCAGCCTTGGCCCTGAAATTTGGATCATTCTGAGATTCTGCTCGAGGTCACGGAGCCGGGAAGAAGTGTGAACTTGCCAGCCGTCTTTATTAACCTTGGATCAGTGAGCTTCCTAAGCGACTCCTGGGTCATTTCTCGAAAGCTGTGCCTTGGGTAGGCAATTACACACAGGCCTCGCCCGTTCTTACTAGACCGGGAGGCGAACCTCTGCAGCTCCCTGCAGTGACGGCATTTACAGAGACTCCCACAGGGGCCGACCCCGTTCAGTACGTTAAAGTCAGTGCCTGGATGACTTGAAAAGAGAAAGGAATTACAAGTATGAATTCTGGTAGTGGAGGTTTAGTAAGAGTTGATATACCTCCTTTTTTTTTTCATGGACTGAAAAGTCCCTGGTCATAAGGACTGTAGGAAGAATCCAAAGAGGATTTTCCTAGAGTATTTCTTGGTAGATTAATATCAGGTCTTAAAGTGACAGAACCTAATCCTGACCTTTATGAATTGGATATTTGCTAATGACCATGACCTCCTAGGTATCCTGGAGCCGAACGACAGACTAGTAACACGCAGAATGCTTCCTCCCTGGCAGGAAAATTCTACAGTCTGTTGGAGGCTGGGTCCCAGCTTCTGTGGACCTGCCCTGGTAGTGAGCTCATTGCAGCAGGGCTCAGGGTTGTCTCTGCCAGTACCCACTATGTGACCTTGGGCAAATTATGAACCCTCTCTGAGCCTGAATTTCCTTATCTCCACGGTAAGGAGAGGAGAGAAGATAGGGGGATCCAGTTTTTTCCCTTTAGAAGCTGCTTTTTATTTTTTTTGAAGTCTTGAGATCGCTTCAGGGGCAGTGAAAAGAAGTAGTTTGATAGACAACTATCCATGAGCAGAGGGTATGGGGTGGCAGAGGTGGGGCCCGGGGGGTCCTTGCCGAGTGCTTTTGCCCATGTGCAAAACCCAGAAAATATGGGAGTATGGGTGTGAGAAGGCCAGGAGCTGTGGTGCCGTGGCCTGCTGGGGATCTGCTGTGTAAGCCTTCCGGAGCTGTTTATCTCGGGCGCGGCACTGTCTTAGGCCTCGTCCCATCTAGATTTAACAGTTCTGCGGATGGTGGGAAGCTAGATGCTGCGTTGCATGTAGCCACTCATCTCAGGTTGCTAGTCAAAGCCTCCTGTTTATATTTAGATAGTGTAAGGAGAGTAAGAGCCCTTTTATTGCTGCTGACACATATTCATAATTTAACGTTGGTTGTGTTGATAGACTCCTCATTGGTTCTTTTTTGGGAAACAAGCAGAGACAGAGTCCAAAGAAAGTTTGGGGCCTTAGGTGAAGGTCCACTGAGGTGCTTGTACTTAGTTCTTCTGTGATACCATGTCTGTCTCAGTCACTGTACTCTTTACACTGTTTTGGAAATGTCTTTCTCCTGCCTTCCACTAGAGGTGGGCCTTCTCAAGGGAGAAGACCATGTCCTGCTCTGTGAAGCCCAGCCGTGGTGCTTATTGAGAATTTGTGGAATGGAGAAAGGGAAGGCACATCTGTTCACTGGCCGCTCTCATCTCTTGCTGTAGTCAGGGCTACACTTGGTACTGAAGGGATCCCCTAAGGGTGATGAGTCCACTCTTCTTAGGAAAGAAACTAGAACCAAGACCAAAGTTTACGTGGTATCATGTATTAGCAAGGCTGGGGGTCTGTGCTAAAATGTTAACTATGCTTGATTCTGAGGGGTGGGGACATAGATGATTGTTACTGTCTTCTCAGTGCTTTTCCGTATTTTATAGATACTCCTCAGAAAATTGAGGAGGGTTGCAGTTCCCCCCAGGAAAGGTGCTTGTTGATAATAGTAGTTGTTATTTATCAAGTACTTACTTTACTTGTAACCAGGCACTGGACTAAACCTCATAATACTCGCTTAGAGGAAGTGCTGTTATTTTCATTTGCTTGGTGAGGGAACAGAGGCCCTGAGATATTGAGAAAGTTGCTCAAAGTCACAGAGCTAGAAAATGGAGGAGCAAGGGTTTGAATCCAAGTCTGTCTGCTCCTGTATTTTCATATATTTTCCATGTCCATGTATTTTCACTTCTTAATATTTTACCCAGCAGATTGGTAGTAGTAATAGGTGTCATTTTTAGCACAAAGATTACAAATAATGTAACAAAATATAGGATTACCACCTGACCTACCAATTCTATTCTAGGTATATATCCAAGAGAATTGAAAGCATTTGTCCATCCAGAAACCAGTGCATGAATATTCATAGCAGCATGATTCAAAATATCCAAAAAGTGTAAACAACCCAAATGTTCATCAACTGATGACTGGATAAGTAAAAAGTGTTATACCCATACAATGGAGTATTATTCAGCCATAAAAAAGAATGGAATATTTGGAACTAGATAGAGATGGAGGTTGTACAACATTGTGAATGTAGTAAAGGTTGCTGAATTGTTCACTTTAAAATGGTTAATTTTATGTTATGTGAATTTCCCCTCAATTTAAAAAAAAGGAATGAAGCCCTGATATATGCTACAATAGTATGTACCTTGAAAATATGCTGAGACAAAGAAGTCAGACACAAAAGGTCACATATTGTAGGATTCCATTTATATGAAATATCTGGAATTGGCAAATCCAAAGAGACAGAAAGTGGGTTAGTGGTTTCCAGGGTCAGCCAGGAGGGGGGATGGGGGGCAAGGGCTAATGGGTAAAGTATTTCTTTTTGGGGTGATGAAAATGTTCCAGAATTAGCTAGTGGTGATGGTTCCACAACTGTGTGAATATACTAAAACCACTGAGTTGTACACTTTAAACAGATGAATTTTATGGTATACGAATAATATGTCAGTAAAGCTGATATTTAAAAAATATATAAAAATAATATAGCAAAAGAATAAATGCTTCCTCCTGGAGACCTTCCAGCCTACTGTTATGTAACGAAAATAGTGATATAGAGAATAATCCTGATAGTGGCTGCGTTTTGAGTGCTTACTATGTGCCAGGTACTGTTTTAAGCACATAACATTTTACATATAAAGTCAGCTGTGGATTAGGAAGCAGGGAGTCTGGCTCCAAAGCCCACACTCTTAGCCACTATGCAGTACCGCTTTACATGTTAAAGACAGATAAATCCGAGATGTGAGAGGCTGAGAGCAAGAACTCGGACGGCAGAGGGTCTGCCTCTAACTAGTTGTGTAATCTCGGGTGATTTACTTAACAGCTCAGAGCCCCAGTTCCCTCATCTCTGAAATGAGGATGATAGTGAAGTCTCCCTCGTTCCTGTGAAGGTTAGAAAAATTATTTTAAACTCTCAGAACGGTGTCTAGCATGTAGCTAACACTTGTTGCATGTTGTTATTACTATTATATGGTTACTAAGTAGAGACTTTAAGAGCATTAATTCAAATTATAAACTCTTATTTAGTGAGCATTTCAGGTTGAATTAGCATCTCATTTGCTCACAGAATTATAGAGCTGGAAGGGACACTGAAAGATCGTCTGCTGTAGCAGGTGAATGTCTGATTCAAGGCCTGGCGTTTCCTTTTATAAGCAGTGTGTGTGTGTGTATGTGTGTGTGTGTGCGCACACACGCGCGTACATGTATGTATACGTGCACACCACCTAAGAAGAATATGCTGACTCTGGAAGGAAGACAGCAATTTCTGAAAGCATCCAGAAGGGGCCAACTGTGCCTCCCAGCCCAGAGACCACTAAAAGCAGAGAAGCTCTGGATTGACGGGGTCTTCACAGGAGGTCTAGGCCACCCACCCTCCGCATTGGGTGGTTTCCGTTAGCATCCCCTCTCTACACCCTGTATCGGGGCTTGTCTTGCACTGAGTTGAGTACATCTGACACCTGTGGGAGCCCGGCTGTTCTAGAGGTGAGAACACAGGACTGGCAGTCTGGGGCTGCCTGTACCAGGACTTTGCTTTGAGACTCTTGAATCTCTTTTCCCGAGTTACTTTTCAGCCTTGGAAACTGAGATCCCTGGAAACTGTCTTACTGCCTTTGAAGTCCTTGCCACAGAGACATGGTATTGTAATGAGGTTTTTCTGGTACTTCCAGTTATAAACTGCCCTGTGGGTCATGTTACAGCAAGGCATCAGGGTGTACCTGGCCTGGGCCTGGCTTCAGAGATGCAGTTAAGATAAATGACAAAACAATGCCTACTGTTTTAGTACATAGTTCCTATAATTATATTTTATAGGCTTTTATTGTGTTGCTTAACTCCATGAGAAATTAATTCCCTGTTCATTTTAAGGCAATTAAAAAAAATTAAAATATTTGTTTTGGCCTGTAGTCCTGCACAGTCATCCAGCTCAAGATGGTGTCCCAGTAGTTCAACCCTCATGGCACAGATGAGGAGCAGAGGCCGGTGATCCCGGGACTTGCCTAGGGTGATGCAGCTCCTGGTGGGAGAGGAAACCACTGCCCTAAGCCCTGGACTCCGATTTCTATGCCTTTACAATTTGAAACTCATTTTTATGGTCACTACTCTTATCAGATACCGAATATGCTGTCAGCAGCTCCATGAGACAGGATATTATGAGCAGAGTTTTGTAGTTGGATAGACCAGGGGTCGAAACTTGGCTTTACCATTTACTAGATGTGGGACCCTAAGTTCAAGCTTATCTATAAGGTTCTGTTAACACCTTCCTCGCCAGGGTGACTGTGGGGATTTTAAGTGGTGCATGTTAAACCCCAGGCACAGCGCTGTGTGCTGAGTAGGGCCTTGACAAACGAACCTTTACTATTATGGAAACTGTGCAGCCTTATGCGCCCAGATCAGGCTCCTAGCTGAGGAATCTCAAGTTTAGACAATCCTGAAAGAATGTGGGCATGGTAACCCCTCAGTGATCGCTGGATTTATCTATTTATCTTTTTGGCAGTGAGATATGTAGCTCTCCACTTCCTCAGCCAAACCTCCAGCCCTTGAGGAAAGAAAATGGAGCTCCCTTTCAGAGGTGACGAAACCTTGGTGTGGAAGGAAACAAGGGACGGAGAGTCCGGGTTGCCATATTATGTTGCATCTGTAAGATGCACCTAAACAGAGCGATTCGGGGGCTGAACGCATTTGAACTTTTAAGTGTCCAGGGTCCTCAGCTGCCCCTCACTGACTGGTGTCCCCTCCCAACCGTGATGTCCCACTGGTCCCTGATGGCTGCACAGCACCTTTGCTTCCTGCAGTCCACCCTGCCTCAGACTCTTAAGAACATCCATCACCTGGGGCAGGATGCACTTGTCCCAGCTCAGGGGCTCCCTTGTAATCTCAGTTCTGGCCCCTGTGCAGACCTCCTGTTTCTTTTCCCACAAGTTTGGGAGGAGGATAGTACCCATTAAACAGGCCCGAACAGGCTAACACACATGGAAGAGGTTCGAAGCAGTCAAGTATGACCTAAATGACTTTATTATCATTAGTTTAGTTAAAATATGTTGCCCTTCACAGAAAGGACCTTTCAGAATCAGAAGTGAGTCCATCTGTGGGAATTTCCCATGGGAAGGGAGATACATTTTGGGTCCAGTGGCTACTCAGCATTCTTTAAATCACAGCGTGTAGTCAGCCACTTTTTCCACCCATGCTTTAAAGTTGGCCTTGATGATTGGTCATGGAGCACTTAACGTCTACTCTTTTGTCCACGGCTTTGATTTTGGAGATGCAGGTCTTATTGAGATGTTTATTAGGCATCGCTCCCACACCAGCTATTTTTCAAGTCTGCTTTTTATTTTTGTCATGCATTTCTCTGGGAAAAAAGTAACCAAAAACATTATTGATGATAGCTTTCCAAACTGACAAGGCATTATCTGACATTTTAATGGGGGCCAATTTGGACTGTGACCTCAGAACTCTGCTTCTCAGATAGTGTCGATCTGATCCCAGACACTTGAAAATTGACAGTCTAGTCCAGAGGTCCTGTAAGCAGCTTTTGACAGAGAACTGCATATTCTGGAACTGAGCTGCATAACCACAAATTCACTGTGGTAAATCAAGGCTCCGCTGTTGCTCTGAGATGTGCATGGTGGCACATGGAATGAACGTCACAGCATTTGGGAGAAGGAAAGGATCAGTATTTACCATTAAGGGCCTCCTACCCGAGAATGGACTCCTTGCCAAAGACCCATTTGCCAACCAAGACCTTAGGTGTCCACATATCTACCTAATCAGAACAGGAATCCACAGAAAACACCAGTCTCTCCTCATGGTGGAGGATTACGTTGTGTAGCTGCTTTGAATATTCTTACCAACTATGCATGGCCATGGATTGCAGCCCTAGATTAGTGGATTTCAGATATTTCAGAATGTACAGTACAGATGATAGTCAAACTGTGTTGAACTGGATTTGCCTTTTCTTTGACTCAGTGGGCTTGTCAGGTCCCTGAGGGCCTTAATCATCTTCATGAGCATTAGTGGTCAGAGTCCAGCCTGCAGTAGTATCAAGTGCCAAAGACTAGACCCAGTTTTTCCTGGTCCTTTGACATACTCTGGAGAATTTGTTTCCTTTATATTAAGTCCCTGATACCGACTTGCACATTATTTGGCTGCTTCTCATACAAGCAGAAGGCAGATTATGAAACAATTTATCTCTTTTTGTTGTTTTCTGGAGATTTTAATTTTGTACAAATGAGCACTTAAAGCACATTTAGGAAGCCCCAGTCAAGTGCTTACTTTTGAGTAGTTCCGGAGCTGTTCTACCAAATGGTGAATTTGTTCAGTTTATCTTGTATTCTCCTTCAGAGAAAATTTTAAGAGGTTGAAACAGAGTTCACACTGGAGAGAGGATGCTTAATAATTTTTTTTTTGTAACCATATAAACAACTTTGGCTCTAAAGGAAAGGGAGTGAATATTGAGCACTTAGGACTGGGGGGGGGGACATTAAAACAGTTATTATATCTATTCTTCATGTCCAAAAAGTTTAGTAGAGACATGGAAGTTAAAAATAGAACTGAATCTAATTTCTAGAGATGAAAACTACAATATCTAAGATGAAAAATACACTGGATGTGATTAATGGCAGATTAGACATTGACGAAAAGATTAGTGAACTTGAAGACGTAACAATAGACACCATCTAGAATGAAACAGAGTGAAAACTTTTTTAAAAAGTGGAAAGAGCATAAGTGAGTTGTGGGATAACTTCAAGTGGCCTAATATGTGTGTAACTGGAGTCCCCTAAGGAAGGGGAAGGGTAAAAAAAAAATTCTGAAGAAATAATGGCTGAATGTTTTTCAAATGTTATGAAAACTATAAATCCTCAGATCCAGGAAGCTCAGTGAGGCCCAAGCACAAGAAACATGAAGAAAACTAAACCAAAGCACTTCATAATCCAAATTGCTCATGACCAGTAAGAAAGAGAAAATCTTTAAAATAGCCAAAAGAAAGACACATTACATGCAGACGAATAAACATAAGGTGATAGCAGATTTGTTGTAAAAAAAAAACCACACAAGTGAGAAGACACAGAGGAACATCTTTAGTACTAGGAGGGCGGAAGTCATGGGCGGGGGAAGCAACCTGTCAGGTGAATGGGAATGAAAATATTCTCAAACAGGAAGGTGGAATAAAGCCTTTTTCAGACAGACAGTAACTGAAAGACCTCATCATCAGCTGAACTGCACTATAATAAATATTAAAGGCATCCCTTTAGGTAGAAGGAAATATGAATCTGCACAAAAGAACAAAGCGCACTGGAAATCATAACTCTATTAGAGACTATATCAGGTTTTCCTCATTATTAAAATGTCTTTAAAACATAATCCACCATTTCAATAAAAAATCATCATCATGTAGCATTGGATTTATGATCTGTGTAAAAGTATAATGTATATAATAAGAAGATATGGACTGGAAAGAGAGAAATGGAAGTATGTAATAGTAAAGGTGTTATGCTGTATGTGAATTAGTATAATATCGTTTGACGTAGACCGTGATAAGTTAAACCTTAAAGCAACCACTGACAGCACTCCTCGGAGACTTCCATACCCTGTTTCAATAAATGATAGAACAAGTCGACAGATGATCAGTAAGGATACAGAAACGTTGCAACAACACAATCTACTAATTTTACCTAGTTGACGTTTATATGTCACTCCACCCAACAACAGAATACACACTCTTTTCAAGATTCTTACCAAGATTGACCATATTCCGGGCCAGAAACAAATTTCGATAAAATTAGAAGGGTTCAAATATGTTCTCTGACTTCTGTCAGAGATTCCCAAGACCACCCTCAGGTCAGTGATTCACTAGACAGACTCACAGAACTCAGAAAAGCTCTCATACTCATGGTTACAGTTTATTACAACAAAAAGCTACAGATTAAAATTAGTAAAGCCAAAAGGCACATAAGGCAGAGTCCAGAAGGGATGACAAGATTTAAGTCATCTTCTCACAGTGCAGTGTTATGGCAGCACTTAGTTCTCCCAGCAACGGTGTGGGACAGTACTAATGGTGTGCTGCCAGCCAGGGAAGCTCACTCAGGCCATCATGTCCACGGTGTGTATTGGGGGCCAGTCAAGAAGGCATAGAGCGCCATGGAACTTAATTATTTGGTCTCTAGTCTCCCTAGAGGTCAAAGTGGTATAGTGTGGCCTAAGACCTACACTGTAAATCACATTCTAAGTATAACTAAATGGAGTGGCCTGAGGCCCCAGATGTACAAAGACACTCTTATCAGGTAGGATATTCCAAGAGCTTAGAGCTTTTCTCCCAGCTGATCAAAGGCCAGTCCTTTCTTTGGAATGTGCAGGGTTTGAGCCTGTTTAGTCTTTACTACATAGACCATAATGGAATTAATTTAGAAATCAAAAACAGAAAGATCTTTGGACAATCCCTGAGTGTTTGGAAACTAAATAACACATTTTTAAAGAAGAAATCAAAAGTTAAATTAGAAAGTATTGTGAACTGAATGAAAATAAAAACAACACATGCAAAATTTGTATGATACTGCTAAAACAGTACTTGGTGAGAAATTTATCACACAAAGTGCATATATTAGAAAAGGAAAAAGGTCTCAGATGTATACTTTGGCTTCCACCCTAAGAAACTGGAAAAGGAAGAATAAGTTAAGTCCAGTGTATGCAGAGGAAAGGAAATAATAAAGATCAGAACAGAAATAAATGAAGTAGAAAACAGGAAAATAATAGAGAAAAATCAGTGAAACCAAAGTCAATGAAATCAAAAGATCTTAATGAGACTTTCAACAAAACTGATAAACTGTTAGACTGTTCAGGATAAAAATAGAGGACACAAACTGCCGACATCAGGAATGAGAGAAATGTCACCATTAGAGATTCTACAGATACTAAAAGGATCAGGGAGCATTATAAACAACACTATAACAATACATTTGACAACTCAGAAGAAATGGACAAACTACTTAAAAGATGTAAACTACCAAAGCTCACTTAAGAACAAAGAGATTATCTGAACAACCATATATCAAAGAAATGGAATTTATAGTTTAAAAGCTTCCACACAGAAAACTCCAGGTCCAGATGGCTTTACTGGTAAATTCTACCAAACCTGTAAGAACAAAGTAGTAATTCTACAGGAACTCTTCCAGATAATTGAAGGGAGAATACTTCTCAAGTCATTTTATGAGGTTAAGACTTACCCTAATACCAAAATCAGACAGAGACATTACAAGGAACCTATAGACAAATATTCCTCATCAACATAGATGAAAAAAATTCCAAGCAAAAATTTAATAAATCAAATATAAAAATATAAAAAAAGGATAATACATCATGGTCAATAGGGTTTATCTCAGGAAAGGAAGTTTGGTTTAATATTTGAAAATCAGTCGATTTAATTCACCAGATTAAATAAAAGAGAACAAGCCATAGACACAGAAAAAGGATTCGAGGAAATCCAACATCCATTTTTGATATAAACTCTTAGGAAAATTGGTGTAGAAGGGATCTTCCTCAACCTAATAAAGGGCATCTATGAAAAACTGATAGTTAACATCAAACTTCATGTGAAAGACTAAATGCTTTCTCCCTTAGGTCAGTAATAAAATAAGGATGTCTGCTCTCACCACTTCTATTTAGTGTTGTACTGGAGGTTCTTGACAGTGCAATAAGGCAATAAGGCAATAAATAGAAATAAACTCATCCAGATTGGAAAGGAGGAAGTAAAACTGTCTTTATTTGCAGACAACATGATTGTGTAGAACTAATAAGTGACTTTAGCAAGGGTACAGAATATAAGATCACTATTCAAAAATCTATTGTATTTCTATATGTTAGCAATGAACAAAAGGAGATGAAAATTAAAACAATACCACTTACGACAGCATAATAAATATGAAATGCTTAAATCGAACAAAAGGTTTGCAAGGCATGCACACTGAAAGCTACAAACCATTGCTGAGAGATGTAAAGAAGACCTACATAAATGAAGAGACATACTCTGTGCATAGGTCAGAAAACTCAATACTGATTTTAATAGACATTTCACCAAAGAAGATGTATGGATAACAAATAAGCACATGAAAAGTCAGTATCATTAGTCATTATGGAAATGCAAATCAAAACCACAGTGAGATACCACTTCACACCTACTTAGATGGCTATAACAAAACAGTCAGACAATGACAAGTCTTGACAGGAATGTGGAGAAACTGAAATCCTCATAAATTGCTGGTGGGAATGTAAAATGGTATAGCCACTTTGGAAAACAAGTGTTTTTTAAACAGTTAAAAGTAAATTTGTTATCTGACCCAACAATACCACTTCTAGGTATTTACCCAAGAGAATTAAAAATATATGTTCACACAAGAAAATTATACATGAATGTTCATAGCAGCATTATTCATAGTAGCCAAAAAGGAAGCAACCCAAATGCCCATTACTGGCAAATGGACAGAAAATGCAGTATATCCATACAGCAGTAAAAAGAAATGGAGTATTGCTGTAACTTGGAGGAACATTGAAAACATTATGCTAAGTGAAAGAAGTTAGACACAAAAGACCAGATATTATATGATTCTATTTTTATGAAGTGTCCAGAAAAGGTAAATCTACAGAGACAGAAAGCAGATTAACAGTTGCCTGAGGCTGGGGCTGAGAATAGAGATTGATTTGGGCAGAAAGGATCATTTGGGGATGATGGAAATGTTTTTAAACTGGATTGTGTTGATGGTTGTACAACTCTATGAGTTTATTTAAAAAATGTTGAATTTTACTTAAAATGAGTGAATTTTATGGCACGTAAATTATCTCTCAGTAGAGCTTTTTTTTTTTTTTTTTTTTTTTTTTTTTTGCGGTACGTGGGCCTCTCACTGTTGTGGCCTCTCCCATTGCGGAGCACAGGCTCCGGACGTGCAGGCTCAGCGGCCATGGCTCATGGGCCCAGCTGCTCCGCAGCATGTGGGATCTTCCCAGACCGGGGCATGAACCCGTGTCCCCTGCATCGGCAGGCGGACTCTCAACCACTGCGCCACCAGGGAACCCCAGTAGAGCTATTTTTAAAAAATGATATACTGTATACTGGTAATCCAGACACATAATATTGGTGAAAGAATAGACCAAAAAAATCAGTGGAACAGAATAGAGAGCCCAGAAATAGACCCACTCAACTATAATCAACGGATTTTTGACAAAGGAGCAAAGACAATTCAATGGGGAAAGGTAGTCTCTTCAACAAATAGTGCTGGAACAAACAAACATCCACATGCCACATATATATATATATATATAGAGAGAGAGAGAGAGAGAGAGACACACACACACAAACCTTATACCTTTCACAAATACCAACTCAAAATGGATTGTAGACCTAAATGTAAAATGCCAAACTATAAAACTTCTGGAAGATAACATGGGAGAAGATCTAGGTGACCTTGGATTTAGCAGTGGCGTTTTAGAGACCACACCAAAAGCACAATCCTTGAAAGAAAAAATTGATAGGTTGGACTTTATTAAAACCAACAACTTTTGTTCTGTGAAAGACACTGTTAAGAGAATGAAAAGTCACAGACTGCGAGAAAATATTTACAAAATAGATACCTGATAAAGGACATGTATCCAAAATATACAAAGAACTCAAAAGTCAACAGTAAGAAAACAAACAACTGAATCGAAAAAAGGGCAAAAGATCTGACCAGACATTTCACCAAAGAAGGTATACAGATGGCAAATAAGCATAAGAAAAGATCAATATCATATGCCATTAGGGAATTGCAAATTAAAACAACAATGAGACACCACTATACATATTAGAATGACTAAAATTCAGAAAACTGATAACACCAAATGTTGGCAAGGATGCTGAGTAGTAGGAACTCTCATTCATTGCTGGCGGGAATGCAAAATAGTACAGCCACTTTGGAAGGCAGTTTAGTAGTTCCTTATAAAGCTAAAAATAAGATCTTATAGAAAAACCCAAACAAACTTTTTGGCCAACCCAATAATATTTATTCTTACAAAGCTATTTGTAAATAAAATATATTTATTTAGCTATTTCTTACAAACGTATTCTCACCATTCAATCCACCAGTTCCCCTTCTTGGTATTCACCCAACTGAGTTGAAGTCTATGTCCACACAAAAACCTGCACGTGAATGTTTATGGTAGCTTTATTCATAATTGCCAAAACTTGTAAGCAACCGTGGTGCCTTTAAATAATGAATAAATGGAATGTTATTTAACGACAAAAGGAAGTTAGCTATCTGTCTACAAAAAGACATGAAGGGACCTTAAAAGCGTATTTCTATGTGAACGAAGCCAATCTGAAAAGGCTACATACTGGATGATTGCAATTATATGATATTCTGGACAAAGCAAAACTGTAGAGACAGTAAAAAGATTAGTGGTTGCCACGGGTTCAGGAGGAGGGCTAGAGGGATAGAGCACAATTTTAGGGAAGTGAGTCAATTCTGTACGATGCTGTGATGGTGGATACATGACACTATGCATTTGTTAAAACTCATAGAACTTCACAACACAAAGAGTGAATGTAATGTAATGTAATGTAAACGATGGACTTTAGTTAATAAAAAATAGTCAATAAAAACAAAAGAAATCATGATGAAACATTAAAAAAGCGCAACCTCAATAAAGCTGTTAAACAATAACAAAATCTTTGGCCGATCCGCACCTTCTGTGACAACGTGGTCACCTCTGAGCTCCCCAGCACTGTCCTCAGCTGTGGGCTCCCTGTGGATGGAAGTGGTTTCTTCTTCCCATGCAGTACGACCACCTCCTGTCACCTTCTACAGCCTGGAGGGACTGTCACAGTTTGATAAAAGCACCTTAGAGGAGGCCGTTCTCAGAGTGATGAACGGGAGGCTCTGGGTCACTTGCTGGCATTTGGTGTGTCTGGTCCCCTCTGCGGTGGTGTCTGCTCTGAAAGCCAGCAGCTCACTTGACAGGTGTTGCCTGGGAGGCCCCAGACCTGGGTTCTCATTCCTGCTGTGCTGTTAACTGCCTGTCAGGTGTTGGGCAAGTCGCTTACTTTACCATGATGGTTCTCAGCTTCTTCGTCTATAAAATGAGTGGGTTTCCCAGGGACCTCTCTGGCCCCTTCCAGTTGCAGAGCCAGACTGTGTCCGCATTGAAGCTTCTCGTGCCCTCGTGCGTGGAGTGAACGTGTGCAGTGTGTGTTTCCCGGTACCCCAGGGCACTTGACACAGCAGAAACCCTCCCTGTGGGGCTCCCTCTCTGCCTCCAATTACAGGCGGGGACCTGGAGCCTGATGTGCCCCAGGCTGGTTGCCCAGAGGAGGGGCTGAGGTTGGTGCTGGGTTTACGCAACAGCTGCTCCTCTCAGCATTGTTATTTCTCAGTCTTTCATGCTTTCATATCCCGTCCCAGCCCTGAACTCTCTCTTGGCAAAGAGTAACCCCTCCATCTCCCAAGAAGTGCCCACACAGCAATGTTCTGGGTGTTTTCTTGGCCTGGAACTGAGAGGTGGCTTGGGGTGTTGTCATTACTACAGAACTCTAGGGCTGAGAGTTGGAAGATTTTCCTGGTAACAGAGGCTCCTGAGAGCATTTAGAAATGTTTTGTGTTCAATCGGTTAAGTGTACATCTTGGGATAGAAGATATTCTGTACCTAGTATTGTGCTGTGAGCCTACTTGTACTTACTTTACAAAATTCTTTAAGGACCTTGTGACATATTTGAATGAGAAGCTCTGTTAGATCTGAATGGAATCATGGTGAAGTACCTGATCAAATTCTCAACCTGGATATCAAAGTCAAATGGTGCTTTCTGTATATTTAGGGGCCTCCTTCATCTGTAACTTGTGGATATTCTTTTTGGTACTCCATTTTGATGTTCCATTTTGTCCTTAAAGAGAGAGGGCAGAGTATCTGCTTCTCTGATATTATCTGGCCCTCTAGAGCAATATTAAAAAATTAAGCCCCGGGGGCTTCCCTGGTGGCGCAGTGGTTGAGAGTCTGCCTGCCGATGCAGGGGATACGGGTTCGTGCCCCGGTCTGGGAGGATCCCACATGCCGCGGAACGGCTGGGCCCATGAGCCATGGCCGCTGAGCCTGCGCGTCCGGAGCCTGTGCTCCGCAACGGGAGAGGCCACAACAGTGAGAGGCCCGCGTACCGCAAAAAATAAATAAATAAATAAATAAATAAATAATTAAGCCCCATGAAAAACAACTTACCCAGTTTTTGTATGTTGATTTTTTTTAGGACTTTGTTTAGAGAAGTTGCCTATTTCTTCTTCTACCAGTAATCTCCTTGTGGATCGGGAACAGGATGTCATCACCTGTTATGAGAAGGCAGGGGACATTGCACTCCTGTACCTCCAAGAGATAGAAAGGGTAAGTGAGGACCATGTGTTCATTCAGTTGATAATTTTTTAAAATTTCAAATCAGATCTCACAGAACTGTGGTCAGCCTCTGGAAGCCTTCAACTTATCTGTCTCTGGGTGCAAAGCTTTGCTTCTGTTCTTTAATGCTATGGAGAATATGGTGGTAAATGTGGCACCTTGTGAAAATAGATGGGTCGATGTTTGGGAAGCATTTTAACATCCTCTGAGCAGAAATGACACTATGCATCTATTTATACTCTCAGTGCCCTGAAGCTGGCTAATCATTCGTGTTCTCATAGGCAAAACAGGTTAGCTTCCTTTGTACTTGCGTGGATTATGTACCAACATAGGGTACATCTGGAGTTTGGGAGGCTTTACCTCAATGGTCATGCCAAAGGGCTGCTGGGGACTCTCAACCAACCTGCTTGGAGCAGGCTGTGTATCCTTGAGACCATCTGGGATGGTTTTCTCCCAGCAGTCAGTCGTTTGCCTCTGCTGTGGGGAATGAAACCAGAAGCTGATCAGAGGGCCATCAGAGGAGAGAACGAGTGAGCAAGGGACCCTGAGCTCACACCCTCAGGCAGAGGAAGTTGAAGCCTGGATGAGGCTGGGGAGGTGTGGGCAACTTGTCTGTTTACTTCTCAGCGTTAATTTTCCCATCTGTAAAAGGAGCATAATAATGGTTCTTACTTCATGGAGTTCTTGTGGGGATTGTAAAGGGTCGTTTAAATAAAGGCATTTAGCCCAGATTCAGAAATGTATTGGATTCTTGGTAACTGACACTTATTTTTACTAAAAACAATAGCTCCTAGTCAAGTCTGCCCCTCGCAGAGCTTCCTGGTGTTCTAACCAAGGCTCCATCCTGATATTTCCCCTTTCAGACCCAGAGGTGGTGCATCCTGTGAGATTGTTTGAAATGATTAGAAGTTCTGTGAGACTTTTTGAAAATGGTCAGCATCTTGTTTCCCATCAACTTATGGGTTCTCTGTTTCCTTAAGGATTAGAATAGAGAGGGACTACCAAAGTCTTGATGGTTTTTGTTCTTTTATAAGTGTACAGACTGGAAGTAGTTTCTTTCATAGACATCTTTTTTTTTTTTTTTTTTTTGCGGTATACGGACCTCTCACTGTTGTGGCCTCTCCCGTTGCGGAGCACAGGCTCCGGACGCGCAGGCTCAGCGGCCATGGCTCACGGGCCCAGCCGCTCCACGGCACGTGGGATCCTCCCGGACCGGGGCACGAACCCGCGTCCCCTGCATTGGCAGGCGGACTCCCAACCACTGCGCCACCAGGGAAGCCCCATAGAAATCTTTTTGTAGTGTGTTGATGTGGGTGGCAAGGATCAGAATGACCTTTCAAGAGCAGGGAGAGTAGGGTGAGAGCCACAGAGAAGAGGGGGAGAGGATGACGGGAGTGGTGTCTGGCCTGGCCCATACCAGAATGGATGACACATCATGGTTCACGATATCCAGGAATTCAGGAATATATTTGGCTGTCTTGCCAAAATGTTCTATAAGAAGTCTGCTATGAGAAAGGAATTATTTGTTATTCAGAATTTATGGTACGATCTTTAGAGAAATGATCATGCAGCTTGATTTTAAAATCTACATGATTTTCTTTGTCTACCTCCCTGATGGCCAGTGCTGGGCAGCTGAGAAGTCTGCTTATGCCAGCTAAGCTGTTCTTGTGGACCCCACAGTCCTTGCCACTTAGGGGACCTTATTTTGCATTTTACTCCCTGTTGTCACGCTGGGGCTGCCTTCTCCTGGCTGGGAGAAAGGAGGTTCATCTGTTATGTGTGTCTTTAATGATGTGGCAATTGGCAGATCTGGATGTACTTCCTGTTGTGTTCCTTTATAACCACCTCTTCACCACTGGGTTCTTTAGCCAGACCAGAAGGGAGACTCTCATAATCAAAGGATTTAAAATAAATATTTTTCGTGGTTTTGAGGAAACAGTGATCATAGGATGTTAGATTTTGAGAAGAAAATGGAGGCCCAGAAAGGGAGACCCCTAAGGGCACACAGGAAGTTAGGGCCAAAGCTAAGATTAGAACTCAGCTCTTCTGACACCTAGTTCAGCATCACTTACTTCATTATCCCAGGCTGCTGCCAATAAATGTGGAACCCCGTAGTTTCTTACACCCTTATATATAGAAAGTGCCCAATAAGTATTTGACCAAGCAAGCCACAGCTCTTAGTAGTGTGGGGAAGCAGCCTCACTCAGCGTATGGTTCAATTTCAGGGTATATATTAGATGACTTTCACATTTCTGGCTCTGATTTTCCAGTCTGAGTTTTCCTTCATGGGAGACCACTTTGGGTCTCCACAGATCCAGGAAACTGGGATATTAGCAATGAGAGAGATTGAATGAATGAAACATCTGTTTTGACTGTAGTAGATGCTCAATAAATTATCTGTGACTAATTAGAAGTCTAGGGGGAAAATGACCTTCCTGAAGTGACCACTGGGCTTGGTGGACATTCAGGGGTTTTTATGAGGCAAGACAATGGTGTCATGCAGAGGAAGATACCTGTTTGGCCTTTTGTTTCTTCCTTTAACTTAAATGACTTTTAAGAATTATGCTAAATTGAAAACAAATGTTAGGAAAATAAAATCTGAAGGAAGCAAAAGACTGGGGCAAGCTTAGGTAAATAGTGCTTTGCTTTTCTGGGTAGGTAGCCCTTTAAGTAGAAAACCCCACACACTCTGTTCCTGTGTTTGTTCTGCTGGGCAAAGGCAGTCTTTCAGGGTTTTCCCCTCATTTCCCAGCCATTCTAAAGCGAAGAAACTTCTGTTTGCCGGGACCTTTTGGCATTTTATTTATGTGTTGCCTCCTAATGTCATTCACTAGCAAGGATAAAATTTGAGGAGAACTTTGGAGCACAGTTTGGAGTATTGTGGAAAATGTGTTTTCATAATCTGGAACCATCGATTTGTTTCTGATGCAGCCTTATTCTTCTTCTAGTTTCTCTAAGAGTGGGTATGTTTAGCAACGTTCGTGTTGTTTGTTTCCCGAAGGGCAGGGGCTCTTCAGAAAGGGGGCTGACCTTGGCGTCCCCTCCAGGCGGCTAAGTTAAGTTGGGACAGGCAGCAGGGCCCAGGGGTTAAGTGACGCGGGCGTTGGGATCCTGGCCTTGCCACCGCTTAGCTGTGGAACATCAGGCAAGTTACTCAACCTCTCTGTGCTGCCTCCGAACCTCAGCTGTAAAATAGCAATAAACATTGCTGTAAGGCTGTTGTGAGCATACATTGGGTTAACTCATGTTCTTCCCAGGACATGTTTAGCACACATTAAATGTTCATTTTATTGTCATTATCTGCTCCTGTGTCACCTGGCAGTGGAATCTTTCCTAACCTTCGAAGATTTCAGATATTTAGATGAAAATATGGAGTATTTTAAACATGCTGTTTTAATAAAAGTGTTAAATAATTTTAAAGAGATATTTATGGAGTAATTTTTTTCAGGAGAAGTTGGTTTTCCATTCCTTGCCTGGAAGCTAATGGAACAACATCTTGCCTAGAGGCCCCATATCACATCTGGGTTCTGAATCTCTGTTCACCCCGGCTGTTTGACCTTGGTCCAATCGTTTCTATCTGTGTGCTGCAGCTTTCCATTTCCATGGCGGGGTTCATACTGCCTGACTTGTCTGGGGAAGAAAACCAGTGAACCACCAGTGTTCTCCACCCAGTATGATAGGAGCTCTCCATGCACTGTTCTCCCTCCTTGTTCCAGACGGGGAGGCGGGGCCACAGGAAATTTGCACACCTGAAAGCCGTGTGCATTGAATATTGGTTTAGTGTTGTCCTTGTTACATTAGGGTCACAGAGACATCTGCTAATCATTTTCTGTGATAGTTTGTTCTCCGAAGGGGAATGAAACATACCTCCAAACTTATGCACATAGAATAATTTAATCAAGTAAACCAAATTAGAATAGATGGACATGACATAGGTTGACCTTGATTAGTTTATCTTTGGATGGTGGCATTACACCAACAGTAAATAAAGTTATCTCCCCCACAAGGAGCTTCTAAAGGTGCAACGATAGGAATAAAGATGACTTCACCCTCGAATATCATAATATGAGCCCTGCTTTTGGCAAATGAAATCATCCTGTCTCTGTCCGTTGCATGCATCAGCCAACCAGCCGGGTATGGCTTTCTTGAGCAGAAGCCGTGCCAGGGTGGAACTTTACCTTCTGCTGACAGTTCATTCCTTTACACCCTGTTTTAGAAAAGAAGTTAATGCTACATTATGGGACACCCATAGATTTTTTTATGGGCTGTTTTAGTGTTCAGGTTTTAAGAAACAGCTGGTGCCCAGATGTTGCAGAGCCCAGCCTAGGCTTCATCTGCTCATCAGGAGCTGTTCACTGGTCCTGGTGGTCAGTCCTTGAGCGGATTCTGTCCTCTCCACAGGAAGAACTCGCAGTGACACAGCCAAGACGTTGGATTCACAACTGGATTAGATTAAGGTTACTGTGTGTCTTGAACTCAAACAAGATGTCCTAGGAAAAGTACTCAGTGCTACTGACACGGAAGGCAGGGTGTGACTCTGGGGGTCCATGTGGCTGTGCTTTTGGGTCTAAAGCATGAGACCATGAAGAAAAGATGGATTCTCCCTTCTCTTCTTCCTAATCCCTGCCTTTTCACTTAAGCTGAAGCAGCAGGTTATAGGTCATGGCGTAATGTAGTACATCTGAATAAACGACTTCCTTAAAGAAATGTCCAGAAACTGACTGGCCAGTATGTTGCTCTGACTTTGAGGCTGCCATCTGACCGGCTGGGAAAGGAGGCTACCGCACACTTAAAGCTGAGTTAGAAAAGCCTGGAAACCAGAAAAGAACAGTAGCTTATTTTAATTTTTGTATGTTCTTGGTCAGTCTTTGCCCTCATAATTGTATAGCTTTAAAGGGATCTATATCTGTCTTTTTTCGCTCAACATTACATCAAAACTTCAAAGTGTTGTCATGGTTATGTAATATTTTATCAAGTGGATGGCCTCTATGATATAATTCACTTATAGTTGGGTATAGCCTGTTTTTATAGTGCTCTGGTGCCAGCTTCCTTCAGGTAGCTTTTCCCTTGTTTTGCTTTGTTTCCTAAGGGCAAATTCCCAGAAGTCGGGACATTTTTAACATTCTCGTTACTATATATTGTATCCAATTGCTTTCTACAAGTCATACTAACATCTTCTACCTTTGGATGTACAGGAGAGTAGTGGTTGCTTTGCAATCTTGATGGGGTTGCATTTGTTTCTAAGTTACTTTGCTGATTTGCTAGGTGAAAAGAGTACTTTGCCATTTTGGCCTGCATTTCTTTGACTATCAGTCAGGTTGAAATTTTTTCCATCTATTTGCTTACTAGCTATATTTCTTTTCTTTTTTTTTTAAATCACAGCATTATTGAGATATAATTCACATACCATAGAATTTACCCATTTAAAGTATTCAATTCAGTGGTTTTTAATATAGTCACAGAGTTGTGCAACCATCACCAATATTTAATTTCAAAACATTTTCATCACCCCCAAAAGAAATGCTGTATGCATTAGCAGTCACTCCCCATTTACCTTCAATTTCTCCAGTCTCTATAGATGTGTATATTCTAGACATTTCCTATAAATCAAACCATACAACATGTGGTCTTTTATGACTGGCTTCTTTGGCTTAGCGTAATGTTCTCATGTTGCAGCAGGTATTGGTCCTTCGTTTCTTTTTATTGCCAAATAATATGCCAGTGTAGGGAGATCCTACATTATGTTTATCCATTCATCATTTTATCATTTATTATTTGGGTTGTTTCTACTTTGGGCTATTATAATAATGCTGCTATAACTTTTTGTATCTAAGATTTCGTGTGGACAAATGTTTTCATTTTTCTTGAGTATATTCCTGGGAGTGGAATTGCTGGGTCATATGATAACTTTACGTTTGACCTTGTTATATTTCTTTTTTGTTTGTTTATACTTTCTCTCTGGTTTTAGCATGTAGTATTATTCTTATAATTTGAATCAAGCTTTTATACCATAAATATGTTAACCCATTATTATGTTTGCTCTGAATGATTTCCCACTCAGTACTTTTCCATTTCTAAATTGTTCATAAATTTTAAATCTATTATATATATTAGTTGAATCTGATTATCTTTTTATTACATTTATTTCATTGTTTTAAAGCTGAAACACTGGGATAAATCTTCTCTAGGATTTAAAAAGTTTTCAACCATTTTCCATTTTTTTAAAAAAAACTTTTAATTTTCAAATCTTGTTGGAGAGATTTATTTTGGTGTAAGATATTAGATATGACTCTAATGTTTTCCTCAGACTTCAGTACCACTTTAAGATGATCTTATCTTTCTTTTTTCATATTTTCTGTTATGTATTTTAAGTCATTTAATAAAATTTTAGACACAACAGTAATTTCTGAACTTTCCTATTTTGTTCTGCTAATCTTATATTGCACCAGTGTAACACTGGTTAATAAGTGCTTCTTTATGATATGTTTTAACATCTGAAGGGATTAGTAACTCCTTATTTTTCAGAATACCTTTTGTCCTTTTCTGTTGGTATTTCTAGATGCATTTTAGAATAATTGGGATTTGGTCAAATTTTTATTAACGCTGTACATTGGTTTGGAGAATTATATTTAGTCTTTACTCATCTGTGACCATGATACCTCTTTCCATTTTGCAAGATTTTTGTTTTACAGACTTCAGTAGATGGATTGTATTCCCAGATCTTTTCTATTTGTATTGCTTCACGTATAGGATCATTTGTTTCATTGTATTTTCACATATAGCAATGCTTTGGTTTTTAAAATTCAATTACAAAAATATTTAATGAGTGCCTTCTTTGTTCTGCACACTGTGCTTGACACCAGGGGCACTAGAAGAAATAAGCCACAGAGCATGTCCTCAGGAAACTTACTGTTTTCTGAGGACACAGGTCCATAAACAGCACGTGGGCTGCTTTGGTGGGGAACGCTCAGAGAATTCTGCAAGCCCAGAGAAGGGTCTTGGACCCGTGCAGAAGTTCAGGGATGGCTCCTGGGAGAGATGACACCTGAGCTGAACCTTGAAGGCTGACAAGGATAGCAATACAGGATTATCAGCCACAATACTGAACTCCTCCATAAAAATAGAGTTGATTCTTTTCATTTTTCTAAGGATGAACATGTGGCAGAGGAATGATTTTTGTCGTTATTCTTTCTTCCTTTCTAGTATTTTCCACTTTATCTCTCTTTCATGCCCTATCTCCAGACTTTTCTAAAACAATGTTATTATAAAGGTGGTGGAAAGTATCCTTATTTTGTTCCTACTTGAAGGTGATACTTTAATATATCTCCAGTAAGGATTATAATGTTTACATGCTCATTAAGTTTCTCATTTGCAGTTCATAACAATTATGTAGGTATATATTATTATCCCCAGTAATCAGATGAAAACAGTGAAGATCTGAGAGATCAAAGGAGTTGTCCTAAGTCCACAAGTGGTGAGGCATGTCAGAACCAGACCTTGAACCTGGGCCTTTTGACCTAAAATCTTTGGCCCCTGCCTACTTTCTGTCATGCTTCCTCAGGTGTTGGGTGTGTGCTTTTGCCAAAGCAGGCTGTACTTGTTACGGATACTTGTTGGCAGTCCTCTCACAGGGAAGTGTTTATCCACAGAAAAAGTGGTGGCTTCGACACTGCCAAACAATGGTCCTGCCCAGGCCCATGTATTAGAGGCTCTTTGTGAGGAAGGGATTAAATCCAAGATACTTAGACTTCAGGGCAAACTCAGAACTAAGCTATTCCCTCTCTCATCCACCTTGCATTTTTCCCATCCTGCCTCATCCTGGCAGCCCTGACCTTGTCTTTTGGGCTTTGTTCTGCAAGCAAATGCAGACTAATAGGAAAAAGGGAGAGGAGTCGGACTGCAGAGTCAGGTAGACCTGAGTTTCAACACCAGCCTTAACACTCGTTAGCCATGTGATTTGGGCAACTTGCTCAGTGGAGCAAAGTCTCAGTTTCCCCTTCAGTAAAGAGAGGGTAATAGTATGCATCTCAGTGGGTTTTTGTGGGAGAATAAATGAGATAGTCTATGTACCTTCACAGTGCCTAATGCAGAACAGGTTATTTTCTTATTGCTTTTTTCCCTGCATTTCTTATTGGCCCTGCAAATTTATTCATTCATTCATTTACTATGTGTTTTATTCATTTACTACATTTACTATGTATATTGAATGCTCACCCTGTCCCAGACACTGCACTGGACCCTGGATATATTAGTAAATGGAATAGACATGGCCCCTGACTTTGCAGAAGGTGCAGCACCATGGAGGGAGACAGCCAATAATCAAATAAAAAATACATTAATAGGGCTTCCCTGGTGGCACAGTGGTTGGGAGTCCGCCTGCCGATGCAGGGGACGCGGGTTCGTGCCCCGGTCTGGGAGGATCCCACGTGCCGCGGAGCGGCTGGGCCCGTGAGCCATGGCCGCTGAGCCTGCGCATCCGGAGCCTGTGCTCCGTGACAGGAGAGGCCACAACAGTGAGAGGCCCACGTACCACAAAAAAAAAAAAAAAAAAAAAAAAATTAATAAACGCAGTGAAGGAATAGAATAGGATGCTGTGGGAGGGAATAATAGAGGCAGGCCTGCTTTATGTTAGTGCTCAGGGAAGGCCCTCCTGAGAAATGACAATCAAGTTGATGCATGAGAGGTGAGAAAGAGCATAAGAGTAACATGATCCAGACTGTGTTTTAAAAAATGATTCAGGCTGCTTGTGGAGGGTGGAAAGGAAGTTAAGGAGCAGGAGAGGACATGGAGACTCTATTTAGGAGGCTGCTGTAGAAATCTAACAGGAAGTGGTGGTAGCTTTGTTGAAAGTTATGGTTGTGGAAATGGATATATACAGACATTTGAGAAATAATTAGGAGGAAAATAGTAATAGATTAGATGTGAGAGAGTGTCAAGGTCTCAAGGCTCACTCCCCAGCGTCTGATTTGGGCAGCTGGCTGGATGACGTTACAGTCGCCCCTCGGTATCTGTGGGGGATTAGTTCCAGGACCCCCTGTGAATACCAAAATCTGCAGACGCTCAAGTCCCTTATATAATATGGCATAGTACAGTTGGCCCTCCGTATCTGCAGATGTGGAACCCGTGGATACAGGACCAGCTATATTTATAAGATGGAGTGATAAATAGAGGCTTCAGTTTGGGGCTGAATCTGGACTCCTAGGAGCGTAATCATGCTCAAAGTTTCTCTGGGGTAGAAGTTATATGGCTTTTGTCCCAGGAAGGCATTCCAGGAGCTAGGAGGGAGATGCCCAGAAAAGGGCCCTTGAAGCTGAGCCCCATCCCTGAGGTTCTGGTGTACAGACCCTTCTTAAGACTGAGGCTGGACCAGGAGAACCAAGAATTTCTCCCTTCCACCACCAGCCACATAACAAACACAGCACCAAGTACTATGCAACAGCAGACTACTACTGGGAAAGGGGCGCGAATGTGGAGCGAGAACTCCTCTGTAGTGCAAGCATACAGAGACCGCTTAAAACTGAGGGTGGAATAGAAACACTGAGGAAAACCCTCTGGCATCCCAAGTCCCACAGTTAGTAGCCCAGTGCTGGAGGAGTTTGAAGCCCATGGTGCATTGGAGGTAACTATAGAAACAATAAAACCCAGCTCCAGCTCAACTACTGACTAGGTTGACTCAATCCCCAACACTTAGGGCCTGATAAGAGAAAAGGGGTACACATTTTCAAGTGTAAATATTATTTAACTCAGTTTATTTCTGTATACACAATTGTCAACAATAAATAAAAAATTAAGGGCTTCCCTGGTGGCAAAGTGCTTGAGAGTCCGCCTGCTGATGCAGGGGACGCGGGTTCGTGCCCCAGTCCGGGAGGATCCCACATGCCGCGGAGCGGCTGGGCCCGTGGGCCATGGCCGCTGGGCCTGCACATCCAGAGGCTGTGCTCTGCAACGGGAGAGGCCACAACAGTAAGAGGCCCGCGTACCGCCAAAAAAAATTATAAGATACGTATATATACACACACAAACAGGAATAAACAAATCACTGTGAAGAGCAATAAACAAAACAAAACCCAGAAATGACCCAGGTATTGGAACTATCAGATAGGAACTTTAAAATACCCATGAGTTATGTGTTAAAGGATATCATGAAAAAGATATGCAACATGCAGGAACAGATGGGAATTTCAACAAGGAGAAGGAAACTATAAAAAAAGTATAATTAAAATGCTAGAAATAACAAAACATGATATAAGAGATGAGGAACTTCTTTGATAGCTTATTAGAAGACTGGAAACAGCTAAGAAAAAAACTTTCATTTGAAGATAGGTTAATAGAGATTATTCAAAGAGAAACACAAAAAGAAAATAAAAAAGAGTGGGAAAAAAAACAGAACAGAACATCCAAGAGCTGTGGGAAAATATCATATATGTATTTGGTGTCCCAAGAGGATAAGAGAGAGACACTGGGACAGAAGAACTATTTGAAGAGAAAATGGTTGTGCTTCCCTGGTGGCGCAGTGGTTGAGAGTCCGTCTGCCGATGTAGGGGACGCGGGTTTGTGCCCCGGTCCGGGAAGATCCCACTTGCCGTGGAGCGGCTGGGCCCGTGAGCCATGGCCACTGAGCCTGTGCGTCCAGAGCCTGTGCTCTGCAATGGGAGAGGCCACAACAGTGAGAGGCCCGCGTACTGCAAAAAAAAAAAAAAGAGAGAGAGAGAGAAAATGGTTAAGAACTTTTCAGAATTACTGAAACACAGCAAAGAATCTCAGATCCAAGAATCTCAGAGAACCCCAAGCAGGATAAATACAAACACACACTTAGACACATCATAGTCAAAGTGTTGTAAATCAAAGACAAAAGTCTTGAAGGCAACCAGAGAAAAAGAAACTTTAAATACAGAAGAATAAAGATAAGAGTTATAGAAGACTTATCATCAGAAAATGATATGCAGATTAGAGGACACTGGAAAGACAAATAAAAGACTTTTAGAACAAATAAAAGTTGACAGAATGCATTGCCAGCACACCTGTGTGACAAGAAATGTTAAAGAAGTTCTTCAAGCAGAAGAAAATACAGACCCACACAGTGAAATCAAGAGCATCGTAAATGGTTACACTGAGGGTAAATAAAGAAGACTTTCCTATGTTTAATTTCTTTAAAAGATAATCGACTGCCTAAGCCAAAAATATGAACAATGTATTATGGGATTTATAATATAGAAGTAAAATGTGTGGCAACGATAGCAAAAAAGATAGTGGAGGAAACAGAAGTATATTGTTATAAGGTGTTTCTACTATATATGAATTGGTGTGATATTACTTAGAGATATTATAAAGAGCCGCATTGTAAACCCTAGGGCAGCCACTAAACAATAAGAAAAAAGAGACATAATTAACCAGTTGATAGTGGAAATGAAATGGAATCATCAATCCAAAAAAAAAAAAAAAAAAAGAAAGTGAGAAAAAGGAACAAAGAGCATATGGGACAATTAAAAAAAAAAAAACTAGCAAGATGGTTCCAACCATGTCAATAATTATATTAAATGTAAATTGTCTAAGCACCCCAATTTAAAGGCAGAGATTCTCTATCTGCAAGAAAATGATTTAAATATTAAAACATAGGTAGATAAAAGGTAAAATTACACACTATGCAAATAATAATCAAAACAAAGTGAGAGTGGCTGTATTATATCATAAAGTAGAATTACAAACAAGGGATATTATAGGAGATAAAGGGAGATATAATAAAAGGAGTCAATTCATCAAGACATTATAATCCTAAAAGTATGTATACCTAATAATAGAGCTTCAAGATATAGAAAACAAAATGTATTGAAGAGTTTATAACATTAAATGTGTACAGTAGAAAAGAAGAAAAATTTCAAATCAATGATCTACATTTCCAACTCAAGAAATTAGAAAAAGATGAACAAATTAAAGCCAAAATAAGCAGAAGGAAGGGAATAAGAAAGATTAGAACAGAAATCAGTGAAATAAAAAACAGATAAACAGTAGAGAAAACTAGTGAAACCAAAAATGGAGTCTTAGAAAAGATCAATAAAATTTGTGTAAACTATTAATAAGATGAACAAGAATTAAAGAGAGAAGACACAAATTGTCAATACCCAGAAAAAAGGAGGCACTTCTATAGATCTATAGACATTGAAATGGTGTAAGGGAAAATTATGACCAGCTTTATGCAAATAAACTTGATCATTTATAGAAAATAGACAAATTCCCTGAAAGACACAAAGTACCAAAGCTCACTCAAGAAAGAATAGATAACTCAAGTATACCTATATGAATTAAAGAAATTGACTTTATCATTAAAAATCTTCCCATAAAGAAAACTACATGTCAAGTTGGCTTCCTTGGTGAATTCAATGAAGAGAGATTCAATTTAAGGGAGAAATGAGGCCAGTACTATAGGAGCTTTCAGAAAGTAGAAGAGGAGTAAAACACTCCCTAACTAATTTTATGAGACCAGTATCTCTTTTTTTTGTATTAATTGATTAATTAATTTATTTATTTATTTATTTTTGGCTGGGTTGGGTCTTCATTGCTGCGCGTGGGCTTTCTCTAGTTGCGGTGAGTGGGGGCTACTCTTTGTTGCGGTGTGAGGGCTTCTACATTGTGGTAGCTTCTCTTGCTGTGGAGCATGGGCTCTAGGCATGCGGGCTCCAGTAGTTGCGGCACTTGGGCTCTAGAGCACAGGATCAGTAGTTATGGTGCACAGGCTTAGTTGCTCCGCGGCATGTGGGATTTTCCCAGACCAGGGCTCGAACCTGTGTCCCCTGCATTGGCATGAGGATTCTTAACCACTGTGCCACCAGGGAAGTCCCAGAGACCAGTATCTCTTATGAATACAGATGCAGATATCCTCAACAAAATACCAGCAAACTGAATCTAACAGCATAGAGAAAGAATTATATACCATCAAGCGAGATTCTTTTCAGAAGTGCAAGGTTGATTTAACGTATGGAAATCAATGAATGTAATACAACAAATAAATAGAATAAAGGACAAAAACCACATGTTAATGATAATCCCAGTAGATGCAGAGAACTCATTTGGCAAAGTCCAACACTCCCCATGATAAAAAAACACACAACAAACTAGGAATAGAAGTAAAGAAAAATTTTTAAAAAAAGAAGTTATTATCCTCAACCTGATAGAAGGCATCCATGAAAAACCATGTCTAACAACATATATAATGGTGAAAGAGTGGATGCTTTCCTTCCAAGATCAGATTAGGCAGGAAAAAGAAATAAAAGGCATCCAGATTGAAAAGGGAGGGGCTTCCCTGGTGGCACAGTGGTTAAGAATCCACCTGCCAGTGCAGGGGACATGGGTTTGATCCCTGGTCTGGGAAGATCCCACATGCTGTGGAGCAACTAAGCCCGTGCGCCACAACTACTGAGCCTGCGCTCTAGAGCCCGCAAGCCACAACTACTGAGCCCGCATGCCACAGCTACTGAGCCCGTGTGCCACAACTACTGAAGCCCTCTGAGTCTGCACACCTAGAGCCTGTGCTCCACAGCAAGAGAAGCCACCACAATGAGAAGCACACTCACTTCAATGAAGAGTAGCCCCTGTTGGCCGCAACTAGAGAAAGCCAGCGTGCAGCAAGAGACCCAACGCAGCCAAAAAATAAATAAATATTTTTTTTTAAAAAACGAAGTAAAACTATATTTACAGATGACATGATCTTGTATATAGAAAATTCTAAGGAATTCGCACAAAAATACTATAAATAATAAATGATTTCAGCAAGGTAGGATACAAGGTCAATATACAAAAATCCCTTTTATTTGTATACACTAGCAATGAGCAATCTGAAAATGAAATTCAAATTGTAATTCACTTCTAATAGCATCAAAAAGATTAAAATGCATTGGGATAATAAAAAGAAGTCCAAACCTTATGTTCTGAGAACTACAAATCACTGTTGAAAGAAATGAAAGAAAACCTACATAAATGGAAATGCACCCTACACTCATGGAACAAAAGACTTAATTTGTTAAGATGACAATACTCCCCAAATTGATCTACAAATTCATCCCAATCCCCATTAAAATCCTAGCTGCCTTTTTTGCAGAAATTGACAAGCTGATTCACAAATTAATATAGAAATGCAAGGGACCAGAGGAGCCAAAACAATCTTGAAAAAGAACAAAGTTGAGGGACTTACACTTCCCAATCTCTTAACTTTCTATTGTACAAAGCTACAGTAATTAAGACAGTGCACACAATTAGTATTCCTGAAGAAGAAAATGGAAAAAAACAGAATAGATGAGAAAATACAGTTATATAATCAAAGAGAGATTCTTCAACAAAGAAAGGCTATTCAGCACTTGCTATATACTGTGCTAAGTGTTCTATCCATTTATTATTCCATTTAGTTCATAGGACTGCACTAAGTGAAAAATTCTATTACCATCTCCATTTTACCAATGAGAAAACTTTAGAGACTGTGACTTGCCCATAGTAGTGGAGCTGGGCTTTGAACCCAGAATGGCAGCCTGAGTCCAGTGCCTCACTTGATACTACAGATCTGAATTTTTAGATTGAGAGTTCATGCTGTGTTCCAAGAATAGCTGACCTAGAATGATGAATGGCAAGACAACACCTGGTAGATTTTCTAGACTTCAGGGAGAAAAGGACTGCTCTTTGCAGATTGTCTGCAGGGAGAACAGTAAGCCTGGCTTCCGAGTTGTCCACAGCAACTGTCAGTGTTGGAAGACTGGAGTATCGTCTGCCATGTTCTGAGGGAGAGAAAATGGGAAATCTGAGAATGTCATACTCAGGTTTAGAGGAACAGAGACAAGAGACAGACATTCTTACATCTGTAAGAATTCAGGGCCTGTAGCATCCATGAGCCCTTTTTGGCAATATTCCACCAAGCAAGAATCAATTTAAAATAAAGAATTAAAGAAACAATGAATGCATTTGATTGATTGATTGAGGTATAGTTGACATACAATATTATATAAGTTTTAGGGGTACAGCATAGTGATTCACAATTTATAAAGGTTATATCCCATTTATAGTTATTATAAAATATCGGCTGTATTCCCTGTGTTGTACTCTATATCCTTGTAGCATATTTATTTTATACATACTAGTTTGTACCTCTTAATCCCCTACCCCTATCTTGCCCCTCAAATGCATTTTGATATAGAACTGATGCAAAACAATTATGGGGTAGAACGTAATTGTTAGGTACCTTGGCAATAAAAAACAGTACTATAACAAAAATAAGAGGCTGAGGAGAAGGCAAAGGAGAAGGTAGTATGAATATGTCAGTTTCCTCGTTTTTGTTCTGGGTCAACAGATACTGTATAGTGTTGAAATATGTACATAAAAGAATGACCTACTTTCTGTCCTTTCTCTGTCTCTTTCTTTGTCTCCCTCTCTCTGTCTTTCTGTCTATATACACATACATATAACACACATGCATACATGTAATAAATATAACATATTTGTTACTTTAGAGAGACATACATGTATGAACTATGTGTAAAAAACCACATTTTTCTGAGGTTGAGTGATTACTTTGGTCCCACTTTAGTTTCTCCTGTCAAATTTCATTAAAATTAAAACCAGTATGTATAACAATCTCAATGTCTGTAAAATGATTTTTATCTTTCTCTCCTCTTGATACATATGTACACAGAGATAGCTGGGTTATCGTTCAATCAATGTTCACTGGCTATTTCTGTGTGGTAGAATTTTGAGATGATTTTTAATTTTCTTTTTGTACTGTACTACATTGTTTTCACTTTTAAATAATCATGGCATTTAAAAAAATTAAAAGCTATTATCAAAAGCAAGTGGAGGATAATTTTTTTAAGTTTCAGCATTGGACCCCCAAGTGGGAATGTCAAGGAAGTAGTTGGATATATGAGTCTGGGAAAGTCTGGACTAGAGATTATAAATTTGGGATTCGTCAGCATGTAGATGATTTTTGAGAAGTGGATGAGAGACACTTAACAGAGAAGGACAAGGGCCCAGACCCGCACTCTATGCATCTCCAGCACTTCGAGGATGGGTGAGGGTGGAGCCAAAAATGACAGTTCTCAGAGGCAGGAGGAACACCTTCCTACCCCTTAGCACTTGCAGAGCCAAGGGCTAAGTCAAGAAGGAGCCAGGCGGCTTTGATAAGATGCTGGGATGTAGTTCAAAGGCAAGGGTTGGCCACCTGGATTTCGTTCCACAACGTATTGTTCGTTGTGTGTCTTCTACTTTTTTTTCCCTCCCCAAAGCTCATAAGGTAGAGAACCAGCAATTGCTTCAACTCCATTTGGAGAACAATTTCAAGACCTCTAAAATATTTGGGGTTTGGCTAACAGCTGGATCTTCGGAGAGCTGCTGACTCAGCAGATGTTGGCAGCATGTTTGGAGAGCACTCCTGTGGTTTTCAAATGGGCCACAAGTAGCTTCTGGTAGATCAATGCTTTATCGGACTTGCGAGTTTAAGGAGAGCAGCCTCTGTGACAGTAGCTAAGTGTGTACACTTCCCTGCATCCCCCTCAACTTGCAAACCTTTCTCTTGACTAGTTGGCAGTCTTTCTGGCGGGGCTAAACACGTCAACCTTTCAAACCTTGTTATCTGCTGACAAGAGGTCAAGTTTGGGGAGCGGGGGAGTCGAGGTTGTTTTTCTCAACTCTCCCCTTGAGAATAGGTGGCTGCTGCCCAGTCCACAGGCCTCAGCTCTGTAGCCTGGTGAGTTGGCCCTGTCTGGTTAATTCCAGAGCCAGTGCCAATCATGGCACTTTCCAGCTCTTTCTGAAGCTCCTCAAGCTCTGGAGGGCCGAAGCCACGGGCCACCCATCAGTGACCTCAGCCGCTGATGGATGCTGACTGTTTCTGTCCATTGCTGGACCGGCTTCTGTGTCACTCAGCCTTTCTGTCAACATCCTGGCCTTCGGCAGAGCCACTCCGCCTCTAATGCTTCTCCTGGCACCGTGCGCTCATCAGCACCCTTCACTCCTGTGTCCACAGTGCCAGGAGGGCCACACGTGGCCCGGGGTTAGCAGTTGTTCCCTGTCTCGCAGAAGTCATTCTCTCTGCTTTTCTTATCCCTATACTTCTATATCAGTGCCTTGCACGGACGTTTGCCTACAGACGTGAATTTTTCAAGTCCTGCAGTGCACGTAGAGACAGGGTTTGAAGGAGGTAGGCTTGCATGTGGATCTGATTAGTTTTCCGGTTTTCTCCCCTTCTAGGTAATACTTTCTAATATTCAGAACAGAAGTCCTAAGCCTGGCTCCGCTCCCCACGATCAAGAACTAGGTTTTTTCCTAGAAACAGGACTACAGAGAGCCCATGTCCTCTATTTCAAAAATGGGTAAGCCTTCTTCTTTTTCTAAATCCAGGTCCTAAAGAAGGAAAGTAGAAAGCCTCATAATGCCGTCTTCAGTTGAGTTGTTATCGTAAAGCAATTTGAAATATAAACCACGATGGGAATTTTTTTTTTAAAAAAAAGAATGAGCATAGGCTCTTTTGTCTCTTCTCCACCTGGGTCCTCACTTTCCCATGAGATTTGAAGGGGGGAGGAGGGGGGAGGAGGCTCCCCCATGAGTACGAGTCCCAACGTGGAGCACCAGGACCAGTGGGGGAGGGAATGGGCACCATGCTTTGTGCTCCCTTGCCTCCCTGGGATGGTACTGTGCAGGCCTCCCCGCTTTGTTGCGGGGAAAATGAATGGATTGGGAACCCTGGCCCACAGGATCACCTCCCTTTGAATGGCTGATCCGTTTAGAGGACTGGATTTGCCAAATTTCAGATGGTTTTTATGAAAGCGAGTATGGCTGTCATGCCACACAGGTACATTTTCCCCTTGAGCTGCCTTTGAAAAGAGTTTTTAAAAGGTTTAAGAGCCTGCATGTAAGGGATAGCTCTCATGCATTTGATGCTTGTTTTCCTTTTCGTGTTGCTCTTATGAGAAATGCAATGGTGCTCTTCCAAATCTCTTCAGCTGTCCCTTGTTTTGACATTTTGCTGCAGGATAGATACGCATGGAGGCCAACAGTAGGTATCTGGTTCCCCCGTCGCTCCTCCTAGGCTGTGCATGGGGGGCCCCTTCCTCAGGAGTAGTCCAATAGCACTTTAAACTGCAGATTGGATAACTGAACAGGGGAGTTGCTCCCTCTTCATTTTCAAGAGCTTCAAACCTTGGGGCGTAGCTCATGGAAGTGGGATTTCACCTGCCCAGAGCCACGTGCTTCTGTTTCCCATTTGTTGGGGAGTAGGTGCTTATTTTCCAAATCCTATTAAACTGTTTGTGGAGAAGGCCTGCTTTGTTCCAAAGGTTCACATTGGCAGGGCCCACAAAAGGCTGCAATAAACACCCCAAAGTTTGGAATGGCTTGGTAGCTTTGGCATAGATGCTTTTGAGTTCGATCTCATCTGTCACTGATTGAGATCGTCTGAGTGATGGTGCCTGTCCTCTAGGCTGAGTTTTGAGTTCTAGTTTCTTTGCTGTTATACATAGAGAAGGGAGGGAACGTAGAATATTTTTTTCTGTTTATTCTCCCTTTTCACAATAAATAGTGTCATCACAGAGGAAACTCCAACCCTGGCTTTCCCTCCCTCTAACCTGTGAGTGTGTGTGATTGATATGCAAGTCCAGAGGCCGGAATGAATTTCCTTGGGGCTTTCAGGAGTCCCAAACCAATACCTTCTATTGGAAATGTTTTGTGTGAGATTGATAGGGGCGGGCTGGATGACTTATTTTCCTATTTGAAGCCTATTCGTCGAGGAGGAAGAAGCGGGGCTATGCCCTGAACCTTTGGATGCCCACCAGAACCTTCAGGTTCTTGCCCTGAACCTTTGGATGCCCACTAGAACCCAACTAAAAAATAATGATGAGAGGTTTGCACTAGGTGATGGATTACATGCTGGGAATTGCTTACTGGCTCCTGTCTCATTTTATCTTACCCAAGTTCAAGAAGATTCCCATTGACATAGTCAAAGTTAAGGGACTGCTTAATTTTGAAGCCCCTCTTCCTTTTTTCGTGTCCTCTTGCTCTTTTCCCTGGGCTCTAAAGACCAGTGATGCATTGAGCCGGCTGCTCTGGAGGGCTCTTGTCAGCTGCCGGGTTCTAAAGCAGTAACAAGAGGTCACGTGGGTAGGTGGAGGTGAAGGCCAGTCTTGAGACCACAAAATACGGACGAGGGCTTCCCTGTTGGCTCAGTGGTTGAGAGTCCGCCTGCCAATGCAGGGGATGCGGGTTCGTGCCCCGGTCCGGGAGGATCCCACATGCCACAGAGCGGCTGGGCCCGTGAGCCATGGCCGCTGAGCCTGCGCGTCCGGAGCCTGTGCTCCACAACGGGAGAGGCCACAACAGTGAAGGGCCTGCGTACCAAAAAAAATGGACAAAAGGAGAGGAATCAGTGGGAGGTTTTGGACATTCAAGCGCTGTCAGGGCTGCTGACTTACACGGTGGGTCACTCGGGGCCCAGGAGCCACACCCGGGGGGCATTCATCAGTGGATGCCTGCCGCCCGTGTCTCTGCGGAGCAAGTGGGGATAAATGGAGGTGGTTGCCAGCCCTCAGCACCAGCGGCTTCCCATCTTCCAATGTGTCTGCTCCTGCGTTGTCTCGCTCCCTGTTTGTGTTTCTACACTTAAAAATGTATATATATCTGGAAGGATATAACTGACAGGATTTGACTGATTTTCAGGGTTAGGAAAATGCATCTTAGATGAGTTTGGCAATAAGGGTTACTAATTGGTAAAGCATCATATCTTTTTCTTTAGAAATACACTTAAATATGTTCAGCCTTTTAGTTGCCAAGCCCGTGAACTTGGGTCTCTTTCAGAAAGAACCTGACGCCAGGACCAGTTCCTGGGCCGCGCCTGATCCCTTAGATCCCTCTTCTGTTTACCAAGTACTTTATTTCACCGTTGATCCTCATGGCGTTCTATCTTCCACGCCCACCACCGCCCTGGGGGTTGGCGGTGTAAACAGCATCGCCTCTATTTCACACACGGTGACCTGGCTGCCGGGCTCAGTCCTTTCAGTGCCGCCCCCACTGCAGGGGAAATGCTGTGTGCAGGGCCTTGGCTCAACCTTCAAACCGTGGCCTTGTCCACCATCCAGCCTCTCTTGTGAGGGAGCACTCGACCCCGGGATGAGACATTGCCGGGGGATGGTCCCCAGCCTCCACGAATTGGGTGTTTTCTCATCACACTTTTCCTCATGTCTCATCTACAGCCTGTCACAAATCATATGTTTCTTCTTCTCTCCTCCTCCCCCTGCCCCTCTCCCCCTCCTTTCCTCCCCCTCTCTTTCCTACCTCACCCCCTTCCCCTCCCTCTCCTTGTTGCCCCCTCGCGCCACCTTCTCCCCTGTCCCCTTGGAGGGAGAGAGAACCTGTCATCATTCCAGCCCCAGTGTCCTTGGGCGTGGTCTGGCTTGGCACACACCCACGTCGGTCGATTTCACGTGGGATTCTCTTATCCCTCTGGGTAGCAGCAGCAGGCCTGTTATGGATGAGAACAATATCCTGCTGAGGCTCTGCAGAGGGTGAAGGCAGAGAGCCTTAGCCTCAGAGGGCCACGGCTACTGCTCCCGAGCTTCTCGAATTTCCTCGCCCACGGTAGGCACTCGGATGAGGGGAAGCAAGGGCGCTGGAGCCAGAGGACCGGATAAGGGACCAGCCCTTCTCCTCGCTGGGTGTGTCGGTTTCTTTATCTGTAAAATAGTGCCAGAACCAGAGAGCTGTGCGAGGTGTAAATAAGAGAACACATGTGGAAGCATTTGGTGCAGCGTCAGGCAAACAGGCAGGGGGAAATTGTAACTTCCAGTGATGATGACGCCCGGCTGGCTTTCCAACTGGAAGTGGGACCACAGGAAGGTCAGGCTCCAGCTGAAGTGGAAGTTCTCGAAGCAGGCGTCACTCGTTTGATGGCAGAGTCTCACACAGCAGAGTTTTCAAGGAAGGGCACTCAGTTTTGACTGCTGGTGTGAGCGAGCTCTGCTCGAGATGCATAACAATTAGCTTGGATAACCCCTAATCACCGAGGGCCACCCCAGTGTTTCAGAGAAAGGAGGCGGGGGCACCTGGTGTGAGGCGCTAGCCCTGGGGGTTCTGGGCAGTGTGCAGAGAAACGGCCTCAGCCTGGGGCTCCCCTCAGCCTTCGGAGAAGTGTTACCCTTCCTTGAGGCCACAATGCCAGAGAAGCTTGGGTTTGGGATGCCAGTTATTTACTCCATGTTATTTTAGGAATAGTTAACTATATCTTATAAACAAAGGGTAGCCAAGGACATTTCAAGTAGCTTTGCTTCTTGCTCCACCATGTCAGGTGCACTGGGTAAGCCAAATGGATTGTAGTGTGTGTTTTCCCTGGTTCTGAATTGGTTTTAATTCAAGGAGGGTGGGGACAAATTCGAGCAAGAAGGCAAATGAGCGTCCGTGTCTGGGAAATGTACCCGCTGGGTTGTCCTCTTTCCTAGGGTGCATCACGGAGTTCTGTGTGGGAGATCCTGTCTCGGAGAAGGTAGGAAGTCAGGCAATATGGTCAGACTCTGGGCTTCCCCCCACGTGCTTGCAGCCAGGCCAGGGAATAAAGTGGGATGGAGGGCTTTTTGGAGTTGTGTTATTACAGTCAGTCACCGCTATGCGTTGGCTTTAAATAGACCTCTAATTACCACTACGCATTGACTTTTAAAAGTTTTTAAACTTCCCCAGTCATCTTGTTGACCTTTGCAACTGTTCAGCCCTGCTCAGTGTAGCTTGGAATTAGAAGGGCCATGAGGCCTGAGGTGTCCCATGGGCTGCTGAGGTTCCTGGGTTTATGGCCTCAGAGAAACAGTAGCAGCAGACAGGCTCCCACAGGCCCTGTTGGGGGTGGGAGGGAGGGGGAGGGTGCTGGCCAGGAAGCGAGGGGGCTTGGCTCGATGCACTGGCCTCCCCAGGCACTGGAGCGACTTGGCCTTGTCCTCTGCATTCTTGCCTTCAGTACGTCTTCCTTCTGGAGGTGATAGAAGTGGTTGCTTTTTTCAACTGCCCCCTGCTTTTTACATTAGGAGTCAAATGCAAGGAACATGAGAAAATTCAGACACATTTCCAGTAAGCATTTCGTATGTATCAGCTTTTTGTACTTGACATTTCTCGAGAGATTCAGAGAGTATAAAGAGATGGGCCTGCACTGTGGGAGATAGTAGGAGAAAAGAAAAAGGGTAAGGTGTGAAAATAAGTAACTTTATAGGCGACAGTATGGTTGTATAAAAGAGTAAACAATGCAAGAACACCTAATAATCACTTTAACTGAGCTGAGGTTTCCAGGCCCATTCATTCATTCAGTAAAGTATTTATTCATTCATTTAATGAGGACTAATTGCATAGGAGCCAGGCCCTGTCCTAGCACTGGGGCTTTAATGCGGAAAAGAACAACGAAGTCCCTGACCTCCTAGAACTTCATCTCAGGGAATTAACTAAAAGAAGCAGTCTCAGGATAGTCTGTACATGTGTGACAGGGGAAGTCCAGGTTGCCAGAAAACCAAATAAGGAGGCTGCCTGTTGAGACGGCTGAAGATTCGGGAAGGGGAGTAAAGCTTTGGAGAAGTGGGATTGAAATGATGTAGGTGCACAGATTTGGGAGAGTCAGGGGTACTTTCCAACTAGTTGGTAGAAACATGGGGTTAGAACTCTACTCAGTATTGTATATATTCTGCAGGGTATGAGGAGACCACTCTGGTTGGAGCAGAGGTTTATACAGTAATGTATGCGCTTCTATATAAACCTCCCAGCACAGGACCTGGCATGCAGTAGGTTTGGTCAGTTATCCAACATAGTTCTGTTATGTGCCGGTACTGTGCTTGGTACTGAATTGGTGAATATAAGACACATAGTCCGGGTTCTCAGGGAGGATACAGTCTAGTGAGGGAGAAGATAATAAACAAGTAAACCAATGTTTATAATTACAAATCATAATAAATGCTAGGAAACGAATGGGTGCAGCAAATAACGGAGGGCACCTGCTTAGGTAGGGTGGTCAGGCCAGGCCTCCTGAGGAAGTGACACGAGACCAAGACTTGAAGGATGAGAAGGAAGTAAGCATGCCACAAGCAGGAGAAAGAGTGGTGCAAGCAGAGGGCCCACCACGTGTAAGGTCTTGACCCAGGAAAGTGTGACGTGTTTAGGAACCTGAAAAGAGCCCAGTGTGGCCGCAGCAGAGTTGGAAGGGGGAGAGTCACAGACTCTCCTGGTTTGGCTTTTTACCCTGAAAAGGCAGATCGACTCTGGTGGCATACAGTGGAGAGTAGTGATCGTCCAAAGAGAAATCCCCAAGTCACCAAAACAAAGGCGAGGTGACAGTGGTGGGCAAGGCATTAGATGCTCATCTCAAAGATGACAGTGGGGCTTCCCTGGTGGCGCAGTGGTTGAGAGTCCGCCTGCCGATGCAGGGGACACGGGTTCGTGCCCCGGTCCGGGAGGATCCCACATGCCGCGGAGCGGCTGGGCCCGTGAGCCATGGCCGCTGAGCCTGCGCGTCTGGAGCCCGTGCTCCGCAACAGGAGAGGCCACAACAGTGAGAGGCCTGCGTACCGCAAAAAAAAAAAGTTGGCAGTGGTAGCAGGGACCAAGAGAAGCGGATGGATTGGAGATGTATGGTAGAACTGCTGTTGGTTGATGTGTGATCCCAACTGGTGTGGGGACTAGCTGATGAACTGGATTTGGGGGGGAGCGGGAAGGGGAACAGAGGAATCAGGAATGACTCCCCAGTTGCAGTCGGAGCAGCTGGTTAGATGGAGTGGGGACAAGGAGAGGACCAGATTCAGAAAAGGGAAAGTCAGAGATTAGCCTTGGATGTGTATCGTTTGAGAGCCTGTGAGATTTCCAAGTGGCAGTGTCGACTAGGAGGACAGATGAGCACAGGGGAGGTTGAACCTTGAGTTATAAGTTGGGAGTCTCAGCATGTTGATTATATTTAAAGCCGTGGACTGGATGAGATCTGAGAGGGACAGACTGTAAAGAGAGAAGCAAAGCCCAGGACCCAGCAGGAAACCTGCAAGAATTGGAGTTGGGCCAAGGAGGAGGAGCCCATGGAGGAGCTGCCCGAGGTCCGAGGGACCATGAGGGTGTATTCTCGTAGAAGCCTAAGGTGCCTGAAGAGGAGGAAGGGCTCACCTGATGATGCTGAGATGTTAATAAGGGTAAATACCAAAGCACTGGATTTGATAATATGGAAAGCCTTGTGACCTTGAAAGGACTTTTGGTGGATGGTCAGAGCACAAGCTAGATTGGGGAAAGAGCGGCACGAATGAAGTGGTGGCCTCAGATGTGGGTCACTTTAAATAAATGTTATTTCCGTTCCCATTTCCTTTTCCAAGTTAGGGTTCTTGCTGGAAGGATGGATGGTGGAGAGATGGTGGAAGACTGAAAACCAGGCTAAGAGGCAGGGAATTAATTCTTCAGGTGTGGAGAAGGATGGGGTATCAGGAAGGGCCAAGACTAGGGTAGTTCATTTGGCAGGAGTCTAGTGCCAGCAGAATCATGCCCACCATATCAGTCGGACTTGGTTCATTTTACTTGGTTTTCGGCCATAGGCTACGTTCCGATCTCAGCAAGAACCATGTATGTATTGGACTGAGAGGAAGATGGGGTGATGGAGGGAGTGTGGGGGGGAGTCCTTGTAAGTGGGCTACTTCCTTTATTCGCAACAGCTTCAAGAGGGAAGTTTATGGACCAGTGTGAGTCCTGCAGCCTGGCCAGCCAGGACCACCTCGGTGATGCCACTTGTCATTCAAGCAGTCCTGTGTCTGGAAGACTTTGGGTTAACCTAGCGAACTGTGCTAAGCACTTCCCATGAGTCATTTCAGTAATAAGGAAAATTTTCATAATAGTTGAGCTGAAGGTCGGGTATAGAATCTGAAAATCCTGGAGTCCAAATGGTTAGAGCATATTTTTAAAAATCACTGCCCTTTGTAGCTGAGGACTCTGAGATCCAGAGAAATCACATTCAATGATCATTTAATAAATATTTGTCAAGAACCTCAGGAGGTTATTTACTAGTGCCAAACACTGTTCTAAGTGAACAGGTCAGACCCAGTCACTGCCTCGATGGGGTTTACATTTTGCTCAGGGAGACAGTCAGTAAACAAGGCAGTGCTGGAGTGTGCTCAGAGCAGGAGCCTGAAGAAATGGCTCCTCTGTTTATAACACATCTGACAGGCATCTGGGTTCATTGTGACAAGGGACACAAAACTTGTAGCCTTCCTATGAACAAATACCCTACACATGTCCTCCTGCACCTCCAGGTGGCCGCTGCGTGGGACCAGTGGGACAGGACTCAGTATTGGAAGAAAAGCCACGGTATTTAGTGAGGGAGTTTGCCGCCTAGAGCCTGTGGTGGGCCATGAGTGGTCTTATAGACTTAAAGGGTTTGAACCTCTCTTTTCAAGAAAAAAAAAGATCCCATTTATATGCTATTCTAGAAAAGACCAAACAATGGAGACAATAAAAAGATCAGTGGTTGCCAGGAGTTTGGGAGAGAGGGGAGATGAATACACAACATATAGGTTTTTTAGAGCAGTGAAAATACTTTGTATGCCATTATAATGATGGATAGGTGTCATTATACTTTTGTCCAAACCCATGGAATGTGCAACACTATTTACTTCCTTAGAGTGAACCCTAAGGTGAACTGTGGACTTTGGGAAATTTCTGTACCTTCCTCTCAATTTTGTTGTAAACCTAAAACTGCTAAGAAAAAAAAAGAAAAGAAAAGAAAAAAAAAAGAATTAAACAAGGCAGTGTGATTTATTCAGGGTCAAGCAGCTAGTTGGTGGCCTGTGCCTCCCCCTGCTGACACCCAGCCCAGTTTTCTCAGCACTCGCACAGACTGACCACGTCCAGTTAGTGCTCTCTTCTTGAAGATGGAGCTCTGGGCAGCAGAGCCGCAAGGAATACATTAGACTCAGAAAATAAGGACTTTTAAAGCCAGTCTAGTTGTAATTGTTTATGTAATAAAAAGCGTCAGCCAAGTCTTCTCTGTTTTGTTTCAGTGTAGACTAGGTCTGGCGCATCCCTTAATGCCATCAAAACTTTAGTATGAAAACAAAGGAGTCTTTGTCAGTTTTAATTATGAAATTCCAGGACCACTTTCCGTGATAAATTTCGGGGAATGAATTATGGGGGACGGGTAGTTGCTTTCAATGCACTGCCTAAGCGCTAGCACCCACGGCGTGTTCGAGGCCTGCGCCATCAAAGCGTTATCAGCGTTCAGCAAAGTGGGTGCATCCATGTTGGCCTGTCCTGGCTTCAGCAGAAGAACGGGATAGGCCATTTGAGGCTTCCAAAGTACAAGGCGGGGTAGGGTGGGAGCATGGGGCATGGGGAGGGGACCGGTGAACTAATTGGCAGTTACATGCATCTCACAAAGGCCCCTTTCCGGACGGTTTCTCCCAGCTGTAGGCTGCCTCCTTCAGCCTCCATTCAGAATTGGAATTCCCTGAAAGATGAACTGGTACAGGAGATTATTCCAATTTTTCACCTTGGGTTTGTCCGGGATAGTGATTTTCTATTTTAATGGAGGCAGGGGGGAAGGGGGAGGTTCTTTGTTATTCATTCACTTAATTTGTTCATCCTTCAAACATTTATGTGCTCGGAGCTAGGGTTGAGACAGCAAATGATCCCAGTGGGTTTTCTAGTCCAACAGGAAAATAAATAACTACAAGTAGGCTTACACCTTAGGAAAGGAGAAGAAGGCAATACTATCTCTTTAAATTTAGCCTTTCACTTTGCAAGTTTTCCCCAAAAGAGATGGTTATATAACAGTTGTGGCTAAAAAATCAAAATTTACTTTATTTTTCTGATATTTCCCAATAACTCTTGATACGACTGGAGATTGACCCTGGAATTTTCTGCTATAGAGGGCGATATTTGCAGGCCGGCTCTGGACAGGAGTATCATCAGTGAACCTACACAGCAGGAACATAACAGTGTGGTGTGAGGACTACTGCCCAACTCTGTTTAGTTTCAGCTGATTTGTTACAACATTCACTTGTTCTGCCAGTGTTTATTCAGCTGCTACTCCTGCCAGATGTTCTCCAGGTGCTGAGGGTGAAATGGTGAGCAGCCAGACGTGCTTCTTGCTTTCAGAGAGAAACCAGGTCCTTATATTCCTGGGTGTATAACTACACCCCGAGATGGTGCTCAGGCGGCAAGGTACCCATTTCTGTGAGAGGCCATTTGAAAATGCAGTTGACCTGGAGCTGGTGGTTAGGGGAGGTTTCCCGAGCAAGTGGCTGAGCAGAGCCTGAGGATGAATCAGTGAAGAGGAGCTAACTCACAACGGCAAGGTGCAATGGGAAGGGCACTCGTGTTGGTTAGACCTGAAAGGATCCTAAATAGGCATCAGAGGCATCTGGTCCAACCAACCCATCCTTTTTCTCTGCTTTGTGTTTCTCAGTATTTAACGGGCATCAAATGTACTACGAACAGGGCTTACCAGGGATCTTCTTAGGTTCAGTCAAGCATTCCGACCCACAGGGCTTTCACTGGCCACACTTGGCCATCTATGGAGACATATCTGGAACAGAACTGTAAGTTGCCTGCCAGGCAGTGTCAAGGGTTTCTCTCCTATGTGAACTGTGCCCTTGGCAGTCCATCTGGCCACCCGGGAGCTGTCTTCTTTGCCCCTCCCTCATCAAGTGACAGCTCACGTGCTAGAGAATGAGCTTCACGTGGAGTAGGGATGGGGTCTGCCCTGGCTTAACGTCTCCCTGAGGGATATGCTCCGTTGTAAGTCATCCCATTCAAGGAAGCCCACAGCGGTGTTGTCCCCTTCAGATATTTATAGTTCCTTCCAGTCCAGATGCAAGTTACCAGTCAAAGGTCATTTTTAATATAAGCAATGTTGCCTCATAACATAATTGACATTCTAGCTTTATTAGGTTTCCAGGGAAACAGAACTAGAAAGTTAACCTAAGGTCAGATTCTCAAGCAGGAGAGGAAAGGAATTTGCTAACCCTTTGCCCACATTGTGTTTTTTTTTCCCTCATCTAATCTGTTTATTGTCTGTCTCCCATCACTGGAATATAAGTTCCAGGAATTTTTATCTATTTGGTTTGGGGAGGGATCTGTACCTTGAGAGTATCTGGTATACAGTTGTACGTGAATGAATGGGTGAGTGAGTGAATGAACTTCTCACATTCAGCTGAGACGGCTGTGGCTCACAGATGCCTGACAGTTGTGTGTTTTCTTTAAAATTAGTTCATGCAGCATGTATGTACTGAGAGGTAAGTGTGCAAGCACTGGGCTAGGTGCCGGGACGTAAGGAAGAAACAGACATTCTAGACGGGCCTCATGGAAATGACCGCTCCTGTTGCTGTTTAGGGGGAGATGTGCCCTGACCGTCCAGCTCTTCCCGCAGATGATGTCCTTCTGTTGGAAGAGGGTGAAGGGGGCCAGGTATCAAGTGGTTTCCTTGACCTCAGTAAGAGAGAATACGTTTTCTGGGACGGTCCTAGGGACTTCTGCTGTCTGCCTTATCTCTGAGACTGGAGGCTGTTTCCCATAATGGTGGCTTTATTATAAGACACCCCACCCCGAGCAGGCCTGATAGACTCTTTCTTTTCTGAGAAACTCCTAGCTTGGTGGAAAATTGGTGCTTGTGGCCCTCCTTACTTAAGCCTGGCATGTACACATCTGGATGGGATTCTAGCGTTCCCACAGCAGGAAAGAGAATTATCATTTTCCACGGTTTAGTGTTGAGAACATTTGCTCCCAGAGCCTCCCAGACCCACATTTTTTTTCAAGTATGTAGCTCTTTGAGTTAAAACCTCACAGGCTGAAGTTGGACACAGAAGCATGAGAGCCCGTTTAAGTATGGCCTTTGTAGGCAGCCCCTCAAGGGCAGGCCATTGAAATGACACACGTGTGTTGGGAAGGAGGAATTCACGTCCCGTCTGGGGAGGAAGGAAGCCAGATTTTACCCTCTCTGAGCCTGTCAGACTGTGGAAAGCTTTCTCAGTAATTTAGTGACGTCTGTGCCACAGAGCCGGTCCAGATGTATCTGCCCGGGAAGCGGGCTGGATGGGCAGGAGGGTGTTGGCAAGGCATGCAGCATTCCTGTTCTTGGCCAGAGCAAAGCTCATCAACCTGTTCTTTCCCTTCCCTGGTTTAGGTGTCAAATGCGTTAATATTTTATATGAGGGCAGGGTGCAGGGGGTGGAGGCCCCAGCTCATTTCAAGGGATATTTCCTACCTATTTCTTTTTAAGTCATCATTTTTCTCTCCATTCTTTTTTATTTTTTGCAGAGGTATTTTTAGTCAGCTCTTAGAGAGAGTTGCGGAGAGGTTGAGTTAAAGCCCAGAAAATGACTGAGACATCTTTGGAAAATTTATGACTTTTCTTAGGAAATGCTAGAACCTTCTATTGAAAGTGAGAGGGGCCATAAATTTTCTTACAAACACCTGCCTTTATATTTGTATAGCAATGTCTGCCATAGATCTGTACACCAATAAGGATATCTACAATATGATTGTATGTTCTCATAGCAAAATCTTGCATTAAATTGTAAGATTTTTAAAAATTAATGAATTGTTTTTTTCAATTGACATTTGGTTTTTCCACCTTCCTCTCTACTTGAGGTTTGATTTTTACTTTTTATTCACAGGTGACTTTGGTGGTGATTCTCTAGGCTTGGCACAGACATACTGTACCTTTTTTTTCAGCTAGCTCTTCCTTCTGTATCTTTTCTTTGCTGGCAGGTGCTTGGTTGATGGGTATGGGAGCTAGTTCTCCTTTGAATCTCCCTGGCAAATTAGCATCAGAAGCAGCAATCTCTGCATGTTGGAAACAAGCAGTTAAAATACCAGGAAGAATCTGCTGTTGTGTTTCTTCTGAAGAATACTCAGAAAAACTCATTAGCCAGACTTGGTAAAACCTCTGAATTACAGATTTTTTTAAAGATGCAATTATACTGCTTTCAAGTACGTTTTGAGCTAGTTAAAAAAAAGAAGCTATTGCCTTCTCAATTCCATGTATGTTTATTGAGAGCCTGCTGGGCACCAGTCACTAGGATAAGCTCTGGGACATGAGATGAATAAAAAATGTTCTCTGAGCTCATGGGGAAGACAAGGATGTCAACAAATAATTATAACACCTGGTGAAAAGCACTATAAAGAAAAGATGGGCTGGTGGGGAGAAGGAGAGGGAGAGGAGGAAGGAGGAAGAAGCACTTGCCTGGGTGCCTTCATCAAGTTCATTAGAAGAACTGACATTTGAACTTGGCCTTTGAGGGAGGGGTAGGATTTCCCCATCTCAGGGAGGCCTGGGGGAGGGAGCAGGGATGGCAGTCATGGTTGAATGCTAGAGCTACCAGGCCAGATACACTTTATGCACTCTTGGCAGGCAGCATTGTCTGGTAGTTAAAAAGCATTGACTCTGGATCCACCTGCCTGGGTTTGACTCCTCCCCCTTACAAGCGCGGTGACCTTGGCAAGTTACTTAACCTCTCTGTGTTTCACTTTCCTCATTTGTAAACTGGGGATAATAATAGTACCTGCTTCATAGTGTTGTTAGGCAGATTAAGTGCGTTAGTAATTATGGTGTGTTTGGACAGTGTCTGGCACATGGTAAGTTTGATAAATAAATTAATAAAACTCTGCAGAGTGAAGGGTTTGTCAGCTCCTTAGAAGAAAAGGTAAGAATCAGCAGCTGAGAAGTCTGGGAAGATGATAACAGCAGTGGCAGTATAGTTTTGGGATCTTCTCATATCCTGTCATTTAAAAAGACACAGTAACCAGACAGCAAAACCAAAAACCCATGCGCAACATTTACAGTGAAACTAGATGACAAGGTGTACTCACGAACACCAAAGTACAAGCTAATGGGGACAGGCTACCAGCAGCTAGAGACAAGCATGTTATTTGCATTTGTGTGGGAGAAAGCAGAAGGAAGCAATGGGAGATCCGAGGGGCCTGAGGACAGGAGACCCGAAAATAGCCATCAAGACTACTGGAAAGCTTGTCTGGCCAATTTGAGATTAGCTGCTGAAAATGAGAGGGTTTTGCCAAGTAAGGTCTAAGGGACTGGAGCAGTCTGACCCTTGTGAAGACTTGAAACCAACCCACTAGGGCTTTTTGCTGGGACTGGACCCCACCATGAGGAGAATGATGAAAGTGGAATGAAAACTGACCAAGTGACACAAGAGACAAAAGAACGATCAGGTAGAGATAAAAGTGAAGGCCGGGGAGGTAGCCAGGAATTATCATAAAACAAGATGCTACTATTATTTTTTAGCGGCTTTATTCAGGTATAATTTATATATCAAAAATTCACCTGTTGTAAATATACAGTTCAATTGTTTTAAATAAACTTACGCAAGCATTGCAGTCATTGGCACAATTCAGCTTTAGAACATTCCATCACCCTAGAAGTTCTTCATGCCTATTTGTAATCAGTCCCCACTCCTACCCCCAGCTCCAGACAACCACTTATCTTCCCTATAGATTTGCCTTTTCCAGAAATGTCACATAAATGGGATCATAGAATATGTAGTCCTTTGTGTCTTGCTTCTTTCTCTTAGGATAATGTGTTTGAGGTTTACCCACGTTGTTGAATATATCAGTAATCACTCCTTTGTATTGCTAAATAGTTTTTCCATTGTTTATCTGTTTACCAATTGATGAACATTTGGATCATTTCCACTTTGGGGCTATTATGAATAATGCTGCTATGATCACTCATGGACATATCTTTCTGTAGACATATGTTTTCATTTTCCTTAGATAGATTCATCAGAGTGGAATTGATGGGTCATAAGTTTATGTTTAACTTTTAAGAAACTGCCAAGCTGTTTTCCTGAGTGACTGGACCATTTTACCTTTCTAGCAGCAGTGTATGAGAGTTCCAGCTTCTTTCCATTCTCGTCAACATTTAGTGTTGGCAGTTTTGAAATTAAAGCCAGTCTGGTGGGTTTGTAGTGGTATCTCGTGATTTTAATTTGCATTTCCCTAATGATTAATGATGTTCAGCTGTTTTGCATGTGCCTATTAGCTATTCTTATATCTTCTTTGGTGAAACGTCTTCAAATCTTTTGCCCTGTTTTCAATTGGATTGTCTTCTTATTATCAAGCTGTAAGAGTTCCTTATATATTCTGGATACAAGTCCTTTATCAGATATATAATTTGCAGATATTTTCTGCCAGTCTACGGCAGGTATTCATTTTTTTAAATTATGTCATTCAGAGAGGAAAAGTTCATTTTGATGAAGTCCAACTTAACCAATTTTTCTTTTTATGGATCGTCCTTTTGGTGTCATAGCTAAGAAATTTTGGCCCAATCTAAGACCACAAAGTTTTTCTCCTGTGTTTTATTACAGAAGTTTTATAGTTTTAGCTTTTACATGTAAGTCTCTAATCTATTTTGAGTTAATATTTGTGTATGGTGTGACGTAAGAATCTAAGTTAATTTTTTTTTTTTGCATTTAGATATCCAGTTGTCTAAGCACCATTTGTTGAAAAGTCAACTCTTTTCCCATTAAATTGTCTTGACACTTTAGCAAAAGAATTAATTAATTGAGTATAAATATAAAGGTTTATTTCTGGAGTCCTATTTTGTGTCATTGATTTATATGTCTATTCTTAAGCCAATAGCACACTGTCTTGAATATGTAGCTGTATTGCAAGTTTTGAAATTAGGTAATGTAAGTCCCCTAATTTTGTTCTTTTTCAAAATTATTTTGGCTATTCTCAGTCTTTGATATTTCCATATGAATTTTAGACTCAGCTTGTCAATTTCTACAAAAAAAAAAAAAAAAGAAAAGAAAAGCCTGCCAGGATTTGGATAGGGATGGCAGTGAATCTCTAGATCAATTTAGGGAGAATTGCCACATTAACAATAGTGAATCTTCCAATCCATTGTCTCTTCTTTTATGTAGATCTTCTTTAATTTCTCTCAAATTTTTTTGCAGTTTTTATTACACAGGTTTTGAATTTTTTGTTAAATTTGTTCCTAAATAGTTTATTCATTTTATGTTATTGTGAATGAAATTGTTTTTTAAATTTTATTTTCAGATTATTCTTTGCTCTTATATATATATATATATATATATATATATATATACTATTGATTTTTATATATAGATGCTGTATCTTGCAACCTTACTGAACTTGTTAACTAGTTCTTATAATTTTTAATAGATAGATTACTTAGGATTTTTACATATGGGATCGTGTCATCTGTGAATAAAAACAGTTTTACTTCCTCCTTTCCAAACTGTATGTCTTTTATTTCTACTGTCACCTTATTGCACTGTCCCGAACCTTCAGTACAATGTTGAATAGAAGTGGTGAGAGCAGACCTCTTTATCTTACTCCTGCCCGATCTTAGGGAGAAAGCGTGCAGTCTTTCACCATTAAGTAAGATGTTAGCCATAGGTTTTTCATAGATACCTGTTTGTCTCTAGTAATATTTCTTCACTTAATGTCTGTCTTATCTGATATTAATATAGCCACTCCAGCCATCTTGTGTTTACTGTTTACATAGTGTATCTTTTTCATCCTTTTGCTTTCAACCTATTTGTGTCTTTGAATTAAAGCACCTCTCTTATATATCTCTTGCAGATAATGGATAGTTGGAGCTTGCTTTTTTTATCCAGTATAAAAAAATTGCCTTTTGATTGGAATATTTAACTCATTCACATGTAATGTAACTACTGATATGATTAGATCTACATCTGCCATTTTGCTCTTTGTTTTCTGTATGTCTCATGTCTTTTTTATTCTTTGTTCCTCCCTATAGCCCTCTTTTGTGTTAAACATACCTTTCAGCATGACATTTTAATTCCTCTGTTGATTTTTTACCTGTATTTTTTGAAAATTTCTATGGTGGTTCCTCTATGAATTATAAAACGTATCTTAAATTATCAATCTATTTCAGTAAAATATGCAGGTTGGCTCTAATATAGCTTTATTTCCTCCCTCCTTTTGCTACTAATGTCTCTATATGTTATAAACACAACAGTGTGATATAATAATTATTTCCTCATACAATCCTATTTTTTAATATAAATTAAAAGAAGAAAAGATTTAAAAATATATTTAAGCAATATTTTATATTTAAACACATATTTACATTTCTAGTACTCTTACTAATTTACTCCTGTGGTTTCAAATTACCCTCTGTTGTCATTTCCTTGTAGTCTGAGGGACTTCCTTTAAAATTTTGTATTGGGCATGTCTGCTAGATATGAATTCTCGCACTTTTTGTTTATCTGGGCATGTCTTTATTTTGCCATCGTTTTTTTTTTTTTCCAGTACACGGGCCTCTCACTGTTGTGGCCTCTCCCATTGTGGAGCACAGGCTCCGGACGCGCAGGCTCAGCGGCCATGGCTCACGGGCCCAGCCGCTCCGTGGCATGTGGGATCTTCCCAGACCAGGGCACGAACCCATGTCCCCTGCATCAGCAGGCGGACTCTCAACCACTGCGCCACCAGGGAAGCCCTTGCCATCATTTTTGAGTGACAATTTTATGCCATGCAGAATTCTTGGTGATTTTTTTTTTCTCTCATCACTTTGAGTATATCTTCCACTATGTTTGATGAGAAGTCACTATTAATCTTAACTGTTATTCCCCTCTATGTGATTAATTATTTTTCTTTTGTTACTTTCAAGATTTGTTTTTCTTTGTTTTTCAGCAGTTTTATTGTTATGTGTCTCTGTTTTTCTTCAGCCTTTTTTTTTTCTCTGTTCTTTGGATTGGATGATTTTTATTCATTTATCTTAAGTTCAGTGATTTTTTTTGCTATCTCAAAGCTGCTGTTGAGCCCATTTAGGGAATTTTTCATTTTAGTTATACTTTTTAACTCTAAAATCCCCACTTGGTTAATTTCTATAGTTTCTATTTCTCTATTGAGAGTCTCTATTTGCTGACTTGCTATTTTCTTTTAATCTTTAAACATAGTTTCTATTAATTCTTTGATCATACTTATAATAGGTACTTTGAAGTCTTTGGTAAATCCAACACGTAGGCTCACTCAGAGTGAGTTTATATTGACTACTCTTTTTTTTTTTTAAGTATAGGTCATGCTTCCCTATTTCTTTGATTGTCTCATAACATATAGTACAACCATAAACTAAAAAATGGAAGGAGAATGCTGATAGCATATGCAGAAAATAAGTTTTTTAGCTTTTCAGTAATCATAATGATGGTGATATGATTTGATATTGTGAAATTTTTTTGTGTAACACAAAATAGAGTAGCTTAATAGTCATGGAATGTTCTAATTCTGTTATCCCCCATGTCCTTGAGAACCAGGATTCTTGGTGTGGGAGAAAGGCAAAATAGATTTAAGATAGAAGGAATCAAGGAAAAACTCTGTAGTCCTAAATTTGTTTTTTTCTAATTTAATTTTTTAAAAGTATAGTTGATTTACAATGTTGTGCCCATCTCTGCTGTATAGCAAAGTGACTCAGTTATACGCATATAGACATTCTTTTTTTTAATATTCTTTTCCATTATGGTTTATCACAGGATATTGAATATAGTTCCTTATGCTGTACTGGAGGACCTTGTTGTTTATCCATCCTATGTATAATAGTTTACATCTGCTAATCCCACACTCCCAGTCCTGTCCTCCCCTACCCCTCTCCCCCATGGCAACCACAAGTCTGTTCTCTGTGTCTGTGAGTCTGTTTCTGTTTTGTAGACAGGTTCATTTGTGCCTTATTTTATTTTTTTTATTGGAGTATAATTGCTTTATAATTGTGCCATATTTTAGATTCCACATATAAGTGATATCATATGGTATATCTTTTTCTGACTTACTTCACTTAGTATCATAATCTCTAGTTGCATCCATGTTACTGTAAATGGCATTATTTCATTCTTTTTTATAGCTGAGTAGTATTCCATTGTATATATATGTACCACATCTTCTTTATCCATCTGTCTATCGATGGACATTTAAGTTTTTTCCATGACTTGGCTATTGTGAAATAGTGCTGCTGTGAACATAGGGGTGCATGTATCTTTTTGAATTATAGTTTTGTCCCAGTATATGCTCAGGAGTGGGGTTGCTGGATCATATGGTAATTCTATTTTTAGTTTTCTGAGGAACCTCCACCTGTTCTCCATAGTGGCTGTACCAACTTACATTCCCACCAACAGTGTAGGAGGGTTCCCTTTTCTCCATACCCTTTCCAGCATTTGTTATTTGTAGTATAGTCCTCAATTTGAATGACTGAATTGGAAATATCAGTATGAAATCATTAGGTATCTGTGTGTGTGTGTGTGTGTCTGTATGTATTTGTATGTGCATGTGTGTAGATATACACATATATGTTTTTGTGTGTGTGTGTGTGTGTGTGTGTGTGTGTGTGTGTGAGAGAGAGAGAGAGAGAGAGGAGGTCCTTTAAATAAGTCCTTCAGAGAGACAAGGAGAGGAGAGGAGGTTTGGCTCAGTGACTGACCCAGTAACAATGACGGTCCCTAGCGTCTAGGTTGTGATCTTGAAGTATCATTTTCCAATTTTAAAAACCTCATTCAGTTCTGGGGTAGGAAATAAATAAGACAAACCTGTAAAATTTCTACATATCAGATAGCAAGAGAACTATCAAAGATTTCTAGGGCTATGTTTTCTAACATGGAATTCAGGCCATATATGGGAAAATTTGAATTTCAAGAAGGATAAAAATGGCAATAGTCTCATCAAATATGTTTAAATTCATGAGTTCTAATTCAGTATCTAACAAAGTAGACAGAAAGAAAGAATCAAATGTTTTTCCTCCATTTACTATATGAACTGGAAAACCAAATATTAGATGAAGGGAAACACCTCCCTATAAAATTATTCCAACCAGTACGTGAAAATGCAGTGAGAGAATTAGAATGTCACCATTTTGTAACTCCCAGTGAATTAGCGTATCTAACCATCAAGCATCAAGGGCAGCTAACAGCAAAAAAAGAGCGACAGCTGGACCCGATGTGCCTCCTGATGGAAGAACACACCACTGGCAAAGTCTTGCAAAGGGATTGAACCTGAATGGGTGAAGCCTCAAAATCCAGCTCCCAAATGCAAGAAATATAGGGAAAGGAGGAATATATCAAACTGCATGACTCTGTGGTTTTCCTGTCGAACTGCATGACTGTGTGGTTTTCCAGCCAATGGGAATCTCTACAGGTCAAGCAGTTCAGATTCTTTAACTGACAAATTGTAAGGAAAAGAAAGAGGTAGAAAGGGAACCTGTAGATTAACAGAGATTTTAAAGAGTCATCAAGTAAGAAAAAAAAAAAAAAACGGGCAAGTGCAGGGATGTATACTTGAGTGATTAAGCCGTAAGGAATGGAATGAAGCCATGACTATAAAAGTCAGGGGGGCAGTTACTTTGGTTGGATGGAGAGGCCTGTTAACTGGGATGGGGTGAGTGACAACGATCCTTTTTTTTTTTTTTTTTTTTTAAACTTGGGTGATAGTTACAAGTGTTTTTGCCTTGTAATAATTTCTTAAGCGATATATTTGTTTTATGTGGCTTCCTCTGTCTATATTTTATATAACAAAAAGTTTTAAAAAATAGTTGGGGTGGATAGAAGGACACCGAGCAGGGGCAGGGGAAGGATCCCTGCATTGGGGATCCCAGTCCTGGCTCCGCTGCCCACTCAGCGCTGTTGGGCGGGCCTCTCCCACTCCCTCTCTGGGACTCAGTTTCCCTCTCTGTCAGTTGAGCGTAACGAGTCCTGTCTGCTCGCTAGGTTGGTGGGAGAACCATCTGGAACAATGGGCTGGGGGTGGCGTGGGACCAGCTCAGTCACTTCAGAAGAAGGCGATGATGGCGAACATTTACTGAGCAGTGACTGTGGCCTCATGTGATCCTCACAGCAGCCCTGTGACTAGCAGGTGTGCAGCTGGTCTTACCCTGGAAGACCCCGTCTCTGTCCTGAAGCAGCTGAAAGTCCCTTTCAGGGCTTCCCTGGTGGCGCAGTGGTTGAGAGTCTGCCTGCCGATGCAGGGGACACAGGTTCGTGCCCCGGTCTGGGAAGATCCCACATGATGCAGAGCAGCTGGGCCCGTGAGCCATGGCCGCTGAGCCTGCGTGTCTGGAGCCTGTGCTCCACAACGGGAGAGGCCACAACAGTGAGAGGCCCACGTACCGCAAAAAAAAAAAAAAAATATATATATATATATATATATATATATTTATTTATTTTATTTATTTGGCTGCGCTGTGTCTTAGTTGCAGCTCGTGGGCTCCTTAGTTGAGGCTCACCAGCTCCTCAGTTGCAGCACGCGAACTCCTAGCTGCGTCATGCATGTGGGAATCCATGCACGGGTTCCCTGACTAGGGATCGAACCCAGGCCCCTTGCATTGGGAACGTGGAGTCCCAACCACTGCACCACCAGGGAAGTTCCCAGCAGCCGAAAGTCTTAGGGAGGCTTTCTTCATGAGAGAGAGGACTCATTTGTAATTATCTTGTCAGGGGTCTATTAGTAAATGTCCGCTCTTCTGGATGGCTTAGAAGGGCTTGAAAACAGCTTATTCTGCTGAGCAAATTAAATATTCTCCCCACAGATCATGTTCGCCCTGCTCATGTGCTTAGCAAAGCTTTTTCTCTATAGATGGTGCAAAGGTACCGTTGAGCTCCCCATCTGAGTGATTGAATGTGAATTCTGACTGGGAAGGGCCACTCTGTGAGGCATAGGATGGAAGCCTCTGATGTAGAAGCTTGTCCTAACGAACTGTGGACAGACCCGTTTTTGTTTTTTTTTTTTTAATTAATTTATTTATTTTTGCAGTGTTGGGTCTTCGCTTCTGTGCGAGGGCTTTCTCTAGTTGTGGCAAGTGGGGACCACTCTTCATCGCGGTGCGCGGGCCTCTCACTGTCGCAGCCTCTCTTGTTGCAGAGCACAAGCTCCAGATGCGCAGGCTCAGTAGCTGTGGCTCACGGGCCCAGCTGCTCCACGGCATGTGGGACCCTCCCAGACCAGGGCTCAAACCCGTGTCCCCTGCACTGGCAGGCAGACTCTCAACCACTGTGCCACCAGGGAAGCCCCAGACCCGTTTTTAGATTGTCATCCTTTTGTCCATGTTAGTCTCTTTGTCCATCCTGGCCCACTTCAGAGTTCTCCTTCTGCCGTGAGGGTTAGCCCACGCGGCAGAAATGCTCTGCTGTCCCTCTGTGGTCTGCCGCCACTGGCAGGGGCCATGAATCACAGCCCTTCCTCAGAGCCAAGTGTGTCCCGGTAGGAATTTGGCCTGGCCCTCGCTGTTCCCAGCCTTCCTTGCTTCTCTTCTGCCCTGTTGTGCTTTTGCTTTTGTGTCATGGGAGTTAGTCACAGTTTCCAGACTTGTTTGCAGGCTTCTGCATGACAGGGATCATCAACTTTTCTGGGCACTGGAGTCAGACTGGGCCTGGGTTCAAATACCAGCTCTTCCTTCTGTGGGCTGTGTGATGATCAAGGGCACGTTACATAATCTCTCTGAGCCTTTGTTTCTTCGTGTATAAAATTACAGAAGATGCTAAATAAATACTTGTCCGTTGAGAAAAAAATGTTGACCATAGTATATGATGGAAACCAGTTCTGATGTTGCAGTGTTTTCTGCTAAACCAGAGGTACACAAACGTACCAGTGGCTGTCTTTGGCTTTTACCCGATAACAGTTTACGTGTGGAACGGAGGACCAGATGGGGGGTGGTGCGAGGGTTAGGGGAGGGTGGGGAATGGGAGGATTACGTGATTTTGAGCGCTGGGCCAGCGGCTTTACAGGCGTCATCTTATCCAGGCCTCAGGAGCAGGTATTAGTCCCATTTTACAGATGGGGAGGCAGGTACAACAAGGTGAAGCCTGTTTGCCGGGCTCTTACCCCTCCCGTGGAGGCCCAGCGTCTGGTACTGTTTCCCTTCGCCTTGTTTCCAGATGTCTCACATTCCAGTCTCTGTTCTTCGTCTCATGATCACTCTCAACCTTTGCCCTTTCCTTCTTTTCTATCCCCAACTTACTAGTCTTTCCCAGCCTGACTCACAAGAACCTGTGAGGATTCCAAGCTTCACCATGCTGCCTCAAACGGGGCAATACTGCTTTGTTTTCCCCGAGAAAAATCCCGGAGGCTTTCATGTGCCTGCTTCGTGGCCCAGCTCCTCCTTTCCCCTCCGTGGGTGCCTGGTCTGGTTTTGAATGGGGCCCTCGGGCTGACCTGGCCTGAGCGCCGCCTTCAGAGTTGCTGCCACTCCCCGTCCCTGCTCAGCTCTCCTCACCCCCATCTCTTGCCTGCTTGGCTCCTGAAGGCATTTGGACCCGTGACTCCTGGACATTTAAAGTCCTATATATATATATTTTTTTAATTTTATTATTTTATTTTTGGCTGCGTTGGGTCTTCGTTGCTGTGTGCAGGCTTTGTCTAGTTGTGGCGATTGGGGACTACTCTTCATCGCGGTGCGCGGGCTTCTTGTTGCGGTGGCTTCTCTTGTTGTGGAGCACAGGCTCTAGGCACACGGGCTTCAGTAGTTGTGGCACACGGGCTCAGTAGTTGTGGCTCGCGGGCTCTAGAGTGCAGGCTCAGTAGTTGCGGAGCACGGGCTTAGCTGCTCCACGGCATGTGGGATCTTCCTGGCTTGAACCCGCGTCCCCTGCATTGGCAGGCGGATTCTTAAGCACTGCGCCACCAGGGAAATCCCTAAAGTCCTATATATATTATTTTTAAACTGAGTCCCTTGGATTTTTTCTCACTTGCCATAGCTTTTGAAATATTGTCCCCAGAGGTTGTTTTGGAAATGCAGTTCTGTTTCCTGCTATTGAAATGGAAGTGAACACTGCCCTCTTATCCTTGTATTGAGCCTTCAGCTTAAGTACTGTGGTCCATCTGGAAGGACTGCCCCACCCCCCACCACTTGATGTCCTCTCTGCCTTTCCCCCTCTCCACAGCCCAAGTGACTGGATGAACAGGATGGTCAAAAGTCCTTCTAACTATGTGACCCTCCTGCTTAGAATTCATGAATGTTTGAAGCCATATTGTTAGCAGACCAGTTCTACCTCCTAGATTGTTTTCCTTCTGCTTTATTACTGACATTTTAGATGAGTATTAGATTGGCCTGGTGCGTATCAGGGTTCCACGTAATAAGCTATGTCCCTTCTTGGAGGCAGGCCATGGAGCCCTGGCCTCTCTTGCACTCCTCATGCTACATGCGTGTGTGTCTTCCACCTCGGGCTGGTCTCGAGCAAACACTTCCCTCTGGAAGTGAATGATGTTGGTGCTGAGCTTTTCTCTTGTCAGCTTTGTATCAGGCTGTCCTAGAACTTTCGTGGCTAAACCGCCTGGACCACTGGTTTGATCCACTAAACTACCTCTAGTGGCTCAGCCACCCAAGCTCACGTTTTTGAGTTTGGACTGGCCCCTGTTGATTGATTCAGAGCAACCTCAAATTGATTCAGAGCCAACCCGTATTAACTGAGCCAGAAGAAGAAGGACTCAACTGCTAACAGCCTTGGTTCCTCTGCCTCATCCATGTTGTTGGGCTCTGACCCTCGCCCGGTGGCCTTTGGCGGAGACTCTCTGCCCTTCCCCATGGACACCAGCACTCCTAGGCGATGTCGCCATCCTTTCCTGCGAGAGTGACCACAGGGCCCCAGGAGAGAGCTTTTCACTCTTCCACCTGACATCAGTCGTGTCTTTTGTCATCGTGAGCATGGTAGGCTTTCAGTAAATAGCAGAGTGAATGAGTGAATCAAACTGGCGAATATCTTTTTTTTTTCCTTCAAAATTAAATGACTCCAAAGAAGTAAAACAGACTTTCATGTCTGTGCATTGACTGGAAGGTAGATTCCAGAATTCCAAAACTGTTTTGATCAATGGCAGAGTTTTGAGGATAATAGTGATAATCATGGTGAATGCTTAAAAAGCACTTACTCCATGTATGAACTCATTTAATTCCTACAGCCAGTCTATGACGTGGGTACATTTGTTCTCACCATTTTACAGATGAGGAAACTGAGGCAAGCATTTGCCCAAGGTCAACAACTAGTTAAGTGGAAAAGCTTGGGTCTGAGCCCAGACTGACTCCAGAGTCCACGTTCTATTTTGCCTCAGTTTGAGGATGTAGATTAGATGAGTACATGGATTTCCAGTGGATGCTCTGAAGAGCGAGCCTCGTATGTTAGATGCGCTCTGGTTTGTTTGTTTAACGTGCTGTCAGGTTGAGGAGTCCAGCTCTGCGTTAGGTGCTGTGAGGCCTCTCGGGTCAAGTTGAGCCTCGTTACGATCCAGGTCTGGGGGAGGAAGCACGTTCGTTGGCTGGCCCAGCACCGCATCCCCGGGGTCCTCTCTTTGTGCACAGTGGACACTCGCTGTGTATTGTCTGAATGAGGATTGATATCCTTTGACTCATTTCCAAAGGTTGAAAGGAAGGAGGATGGGAGAGGAGCAGGCCTTTCCGTATCCCATGTTTCCCCAGAGCCTCGGGGTCGGGATGACGGGAGAGAATGGGTAGGAGGGTGCGTAGTCCTTCCGTATGAGCCCCTACAGCAGTTTGTCCGGCTGTCATACATCACAGGCAGGACAGTTTGTCTGGCTGTCGCATGTCACAGGCGTGAGCAGGCCGGGCCCCCCAGGGCTCCCTGTGCCTCATCCACCTGTGTCTCTGCTGCCGGGACCCAGCTGCTCCCTGTGCCGTGGCTGCCTGGCCAGCTGACTAGGATGCCTGGTTTGCTCTGCTTTTGTCACGAGGAAGCCCTCGTTGCCAGGGTGGTCAAAAAAATGTTGTTAAGCCTAGTATGACTCTCATTGTGTTTGAAATGAGACTTACGGAAGCTTCGCCCGCTTGCTCAGGTCCCGGCGTGCACGGTTGTCACACCCTCCATTGCTATATCTAGGTTGCAGCTGGCTCGCTCCAGTGATCAGAGAGAGTCCTTTGCTAATGAGGCCAAGGTTGTGGGTTTGATCCCTGGCCCTTGACTACAGCAAGCCATCTGTCTTCACAAATGCATGTCACTGGATCGGAGGCAAAGAGTGTGCACAGAGGGAGAAGCTGGAATCCATTCTGGGAAAAACAGCTCCCTGACAGCCAGCCAGAAGTGGCCTTCCGTACCTTGAAGGATGTCTTTTTCTTCTCCCACTTTGCGGATCTGGAGCTCAGGTTTCGATTCCAGACTCCTTCCACATAGGTGATACTAAGGGTTGTATAAATGAAGGGGAAGCAATTCCCAAGCCTGAGAACGAAGAGAAATTGACCTAGGGATACATGGTACTTTTGTGTTTTTCTAGGGTTGTAAGTGCTGACAGTGTCCAGACACTGACAGGGTGGATCTCCTGGTGTGAGAAGGATCTCTTCCATTGTCCTCTCTGTGATCACAAACATGCTTTTCAGCCAGGAGATGGGGAAGGGGATTTCAGAATGTAAGATGGCCCTCACCCCGCAGAAAGCTTGCTGAGGGTCACTGGGTACCTGGTTGGCTCTGTGAGGCAGCTGGGACAAGAAGAGGTGAGTACGAGAGGGCCTGTGCTCTCAAGATGACCGCAGACATAAACACAAAGGAAAAGGAAAAGCACAGGTTGGACTTGGACTTCCCTGGTGGCGCAGTGGTTGAGAATCCGCCTGCCAGTGCAGGGGACACAGGTTCGAGCCCTGGTCCGGGAAGATGCCACATGCCGCAGAGCAACTAAGCCCGTGCGCCACGACTACTGAGCCCGCGAGCCACGACTACTGAGCCAGCGTGCCACAACTACTGAGCCCACGTGCCACAGCTACTGAAGCCCGTGCACCTAGAGCCCATGCTCCGCAACAAGAGAAGCCACCGCACCGCAACGAAGAGTAGCCCCCTCCTGCCCCAACTAGAGAAAGCCCACGTGCAGCAACGAAGACCCAACGCAGCCAAAAATAAATTTAAAAAAAAAATGTACAAACTTGGCAGCACCAGGAGGCAGTGTCGTATCTTCCTGGGGAAGCTCAGAAAAGGTTCTCAAAGGTGCCCTTTGACCTGGGTCTTGAAGGATGACTTAAGACTCTTTAAAGAGAGAGAGGAGCATGTGGAAAGGCACCTGGGCAGCAAGGTTTCCCTGAACTGTCTGAAAGGTTTTTTCAAAAGTCTCGAAATCCTCATTATCCACACAACCCTCTAGAACCTGGCAGGCTGGGCATGCCTGGGTACGTTGCTTGCTACAGGCATGTCCCTGCTCCCCCAGGCACCCATGCTGCGAACACGACTGAGGATGTATGAGACGTATTCGGTTTAAAGGGAGCTTGCTGTGCTGCCTGCCAGGCCATGTGCAGTGAGAATGAAGGGGATAAGAAACAGGTAGAAAATGCATCCCCTCGGGGTCGTGGTTCACTCAGCTCACGGTGGTTCTGAATTTCATTCATTCAACACATATTTACTGAGCACTTTCTGGATGCCAGCTCTGTTTGAGGGGCTTGGGATATGGCAGTGAGCAAAACAAAGATCTCGGTCCTCATGGCGCTTATGTTCTTATGGGGGATGTGAAGCCATCCAAGCTTCCTGGTGCTGTGCCGTATCCTCAGGGATGAGCCTGGAACCCGATATGTAACAGTGCTCAGTAATTATTGAAACAACCTACTGCTTAAGAGATTCAGAAGCGCCAGTTGGTAAGAAAGAAAATGGAAAAAGCCAAACGATTTCTTAGCTCTAAGAGATCTACTGTGTTGACTTGTTCTAATATTGATCTTTAGTTATAAAGTTCTCCACCACAGAGAAGGAGAAAAAATACTGAACCTACGCTGGCAGTGGCACCTTTCCCTTGTTACCCAGGAATTTGACATCCAGTATTTTATTCACATCAGAACTTTGAGTTTGCAGTGACAATGACAGTTGAGATTGAATTTGAGTGCATTGGTGGCCTGGGCCAAACTCTGAGGTTAGAAGAGAATTTGGAAGGACAGGTTAAGGGAAGAATTGTATTTTCCCACCCTGCTCCCAAGAAGTGAACATAAAAAATGTAAAAAAATATATATATATTGAGCTTGCAGGTGAAATAGCTGCCCATCACAAGGTGAAATAGTTCTCCGGTCTCCGAGTTTCTCCCAGCCTTGGTTTTCCGTTTGGATTTTGATTTTGGAACTCTGGCTTCCTTCCTGTATATGTTTCCCCCTTGGTTCGATTGTAGGTTTGTACGTCAGAATGTACATTTCAGAGACCAGCCTTCAGAAGTGCTGCTTTCAGGGCCCAAAGAGGGAGGCCGAGAGCTGGCCAGTCAGTGCCCTCCCTGGATGTCCTCAGGAAGTCATGCTTCTGCACTGACCTAAGGGCCAGCACACGAGACCTGGAAGGAGGAGGCTCAGGGGGAGGAGGAGGAAACCTGATGGAAAAGGGAGGAGGGAAGAAAAAAAGGAAGTAGGTCAAGGGAGCTTTAGAACGTGTCCCTGTGAACCGTGGATGGGCTTTCCTTTGCCTGGGTTTGCCCAAGAGCAAGGCTGAGGACGCTGGCCTGAGCTCTCCCTGCTGGGCTGGGGACTGTCGGTGATGTTAGCAGGTTTTGCCTGCCTGTCGGGCTGAACAGCCATTTGGTGCTCAAGGGACTTGCAGGCCCTTTCTCTGTGGTAAGAGCTTAGCTGTTGGGAACCGTTCCACGTGGAGAGAAGCGCACCCAGCTCAGGAAGCGAGGCGCAGGAGGTGGACCCCAAGTTCTGACAGCTCGCCAGTGCCTGCTGCTCGAATGCTGGCCAGAACCTTCCTTTTAAGAATAGTTTACCATAATGGATTTTGACATCATTGTACTCTCTCAGTCAAGGGTGTTGAAATGGGACAAATGACCTCATGTCGAGCGTCTGTGGAAACCCTCAAAACCGGGGAAATTCCTTGTCTCTCTTCTCTTCATTTTGGAGTGGAGTTTTTAAGCAGCGGTGCATTCCAGATAGTTCATGGGTCTCCACATTTTAAGAATAAACTAAGAGTTTAGAGACATGAAAACAATCATGTGGCTTTTGTTTATTTCCCTCAAATTGGGGTATTTCATAGCCTTTAGACTGTAATTCTTGCAAGTTGATCCCTTTTTGTTCCTTTCTATCATGATTCTCCATCTAGCTTAAAAAAAATTTTTTTTCTGCTGTCATGGCAACAGTGGACGTGATTGCTTGAATAAAATTATGTGACTAAAAACATGTATGAATGGTACAAGAGTTGCTGAGAATTGCATGTCTCTGGGTTTAGGATATTTATTTCCTTTTCTGATATTTAAGCTGGGTGATCTCTCCCCTCCAGTCCCCCTCCCTCCTGCCCTGTGGGTGGACAGGTGGCCTCATGGTTGTCCTGACGGTGCCGTTTGACCAGCACAGCCGGAGGCCTTCTGAGACATTCTGCGGTTACTGCAGATCCGCCGTTTACAAGCCGGATTCCTCCCAGCTTCAGGAAGAATTTGATTCTGAATCCTAAGCTCTTCCCAGAAGTAAACTGGAAGCAGTTTGAGAAAAACTTGAATTTGCCTCAAAGGCAGTGTCAATGCGTCAGGAATACGCCCTCAGCTGCTACCGGTTTGGCCTCCCGTGCGGCGTCCTCTCGGTCACGGGGACTTCCTGCAGTCGCCACCAGAGGGCGTCGGCCCTGCACGGGAGAACCCACACCTCGGCCTCAGAGGGGAATTGAATTTCTCTACCCGTCGGTTCTCATTTAGGGCAGCTGAGGCCTCACCCTTGGACACCAGGCTGCTTCACCTGGGCCAGCAGATTTCCTTTCCAGTTTTGAACCAGTTCCTAGGAGAATCTCATTAGCTGGGAGCACTGGAACGCATCCGATTTGTATTATGTATATATATTAGTTTTCAAATTAATGATGTAAAACGTAGACCTTTCTCGTACGCATATTTTGTTCTTTCTTCTAGAGCTGCACTTCAGTTTGGGGGCTCACATTTCTTTTGTCAGGAAGGTGAGAGGTTGGGTAGGAAGGTCCCAGCTCGCCCTCTCACTGGGTGTGGAGGTCTGAGCAAGCCGTTTCTCTTGTGTCCTAGTGGGCTAGGTTGTGTCAGATCACTTATAGCTAGACAATTCTGTGCTTCCGTAACTGGATAGGTATCTCACTCTGCAAAGAGGGCCTGGGAGACATTCCAAATGGCCAATTCCCATCTTATAGCCTCCCCTGACTTATAACATATAGACTTGATACTGCCTACTCAAGGCCTAATTTCCACCCTGCTAAAACAGCCCTTTAAACCTGGGTCTCCAACTATATTGTCCCAGTCCCACCTTATTTCACACAGTTCAAAACGCCATTCTTCTTGTACATAGTAGGAGCTTAATCTGCGATTCTGGAATAAAATGAGACTGCTCTGCCCTGCCCATCCCTTTTTTCAGCTGTAGCTGTTTTCTCCCCACCATGTTACTTAACAGAACCGAGCTTCAGTCCAAAGCAAATGTACGCTGGTGCCTGTGAACACAGATCCCATGAAGGCAAATGAAGGGGAAAACAGCAGCATAGATTGCATGTCCCAGGGCCTGTTACCTAATTTTTATTCACGTCTCTTTTAGTGCTGCCTGGACTGCCAAGCACAAGCCTCTCTTTTTACGCCACCGTAAAGCTTCTGATCTGGTATCATCTGATATGTGTGGGTGAGAGGAATATGGGAGTATTGATGTATCTGTGCCAATAAACCATTACCTTCAAGTTCTGGGGCTGTTCTTGTGAATCAGCGTCCTGGGATGTCACGTTAGGTATAAGACACGAATTAATAGCCCTTGTGAGTGCTCGTAGCATACAGAACCCACCTTCAGTTTGATTTAATCCCTTTGTGTGATTTAAAATGTCATCCAAGAAGAGAGCTGAATACCTAAAGCATCTGCCACAGACTGCAGAGGCTGGCTGACAGGTCCGCACCGGCTGACCCGCTCTGTGGCTTTTTTGGAAAGCTGAGATGTGTTCTAACGAGCAGGTTATAAATATCACGGGGTTCTGTCGTAGGAGGTGGCGGTGCTCGATGTAAAGGGACCTGCTGGGAAACGCTCCCAGCTGAATGGGTCAGGCACAGCCTTCAGAGGGGGCAGACAGCAAGTGGGGTCTGGGCATAGGGACCGGGATTTACTAACGAATTACTATCCCTTCACGAAACGTGTCACCCTGCACGTCTCTGTGGGGTGTGTGGGCACCAAAATGAGGTATGCTGGCCCCAGTCAGGTGGCGCCAGCCTCCAGCCAGCGCTCACTAGCTGTGGGAGGGGCTGTGACTCTCTGCCTCGCTGGGGGCAGGAGGGGCCGATGGGTTTACTGGGCAGTGATGTATGTTCTCGAAGACGCGGAGTGGTTGCTTGGTGGAGCCCCTCATGTTTCATACCTTTTCTCTTTGTCTTGCCTGTAAAGGTTGCAGGTCACAAGAAGCCTTTCCCACATTGCACAGAGTGCCTTGTTGATACTCCTGTACCCCTTGGCCACCCACCTTGCGGTGAAAAGATAGAGTTTTCAGCACCACTCAGCAGAGCAGGAAAACTCCTCAGCCACTGTGAGGTGGAAGATAGACTCTGGAAAGATATCTTGCCTTTTTTTTTTTTTTTTACCTCGGATCTGATCTTCCGACATTTATTTTCTTGAGAAAATTGAATTGTGGAAGTTCAAAAGACCATTGATCCTAGGTCAGACTTTTCAGAGTTGAACCAAGATGGACAGGCATGTGCAGAGTGATTGCTTACAGTCTCGCCAACAGCTTTTATGTAGGCAAAATGCATTGAAATATGTGTATAAAATATTTAACATTAATACACGCCAGACGGAAACTCTGTCAAACTCTGTGTGCACACAGGAACTTGACGAGAGGAGTCGGGAGATTTAGAGAGATCCTCAGAGCCGTGGAAACGAGAACAACCCAGAACCTGCGGATGGTAAGTGTAACTAATGACTTGGCTGAGGCCCGAGGCACTTCAAGTGCCGCTCTCTCTTTCATACGTGTATCATAAATTATATATTATATATCATAACATACTATGTAATATAGACATTATACATTATAAATTATATCTCAGTGAAGCATATGTATATACATATATATGTATATATATACACATCATACATTCACCCAAAGTCATTGGATTTTAGTAGTCACAGAATTGTTCAGCCATCACTAATATTTAATTTCAGAACATTCTCATCACTCCCCAAAAATCTCCATGCCCGTGACTAGTCAATCCCCATTCTTCCCTTTCCCCAGCTTCTGGCAGCCACTAATTTACTTCCTGTTTCTATGGTTTGCCTATTCTGGACATTTCATATAAATGGAACTATACAGTGTGTGGTCTTTTTTGTGACTGGCTTCCTTTACTTAGCATAATGTTTTCAAGGTTCATTCACGTTATACCATGTATCCGTCTTTCATTCCTTTTCGTTGCAGAATGATATTCCATCGTATGGATAGGCCACATTTTTGTTTATTCAGTCATCAGTCAATAGACATTTATTGTTTCCACTTTTCAGCTATTATGAATCATGCTGCTACAAACATTCTCATGCAAGTTTTTATGTGTATATATGGGTTCATTTTTCTTGGGTATATACCTAGGCGTGGAATTGCTAGATCGTATGGTAACTCTACATTTAACATTTGGAGGAATTGCCAAACTATGTGTCAAATCAGTTGCACCATTTTACATTCTCATCAAAAATTGTGAGGGTTCCAGTTTTTCCACATCATCAACAACACGTGTTTATTATCTTTTTTTTTAGTTCTAACCATCCCAGTGGGTGTGAAGTGCTGTCTCATTGTGGTTTTGATTTACATTCCCTGATGGCTAATGCTGTTGAGCATCTTTTCAGTTGCTTCTCGGTAATGCTCTCTCTTGAAACATAAAAAATGCATCCTGTATAGGAGTTAGAAGGTATACCCTCCTGATGCCAGTGTGGTGAAGGGTTAGTTGTATGCTGATGATTCATACCAAAACCCAGACAGAGCAAAGCAGATTAGATCCTGAGGAGAACCTAGCTGTTTGACTAACTATATTGACCATAAAACCCAGAAATAGAAAAGCTAGTTAAATAAACTGGTTGATCAGCAGCTTGGCTCTCCTGTTGACTTGAGTTCTCTCTCTTTCCTTTTAAACCTTTCACCTTCCTGTCTGGGAGGCTCATTAATTATACCTCCACAATTTACCCTTCAGAGCCAGAGTCATCGAGTGTTTGGATGAAGGCCTGGTACTCGTGGAAGCTAAGAAGTGCCCCAGGCCCCAGCCGATGTGGCAGCCCCACTAAGACTGCAGTGTCCTTGGTCTCGTCATCCACGCTGTTGTCCTCCCATTATCATGAGTCCTTTAAATGCTGTGGGAGAGTGTTCAGTTGGGCAAGGCTAAGAGATTCCTATCGTGGGAAATGAGGCTGTATCTTCATGCTAAGGATGTGGACATACAACTCACTGGCCCAGATGGCTAAGCCATAGGCTTTCCTAGAATTATGGGAGGTAAGACAAGATGGGTGACTTCACACACACACCCCACCAAGAACTCACTTGGTCTTCAATATCTACTTATGTATTGATATGATTTATGGGTGCCCTCAGAAGTTCAAACAAAACATTTTGATCTTCACAGTACTTTAAGGGAAAAAAACCTGCAAAAATATGGATAAAAATTGTTGCCATCTATCTTTTCTCTCAAACTGACCTACTCCCAACAGTCCATAAAACTTCTGAACTGGTCAGCATGAATAGCTTCTTCTAACATTTGGAAGCACGATGAAAGTAACTGGTTATATTGGCAAGTGTTCTTATAATTGTTTTAAAAGCACATTTAAAATGCCAATCTTTTGGGCTTCCCTGGTGACTCAGGGGTTAAGAATCTGCCTGCCAATGCAGGGGCACGGGTTCAAGCTCTGGTCCGGGAAGATCCCACATGCCGCGGAGCATCTAAGCCCGTGCACCACAATTACCAAGCCTGCACCCCAGAGGCCGCAAGCCACAGCTACTGAAGCCCGCGTGCCTAGAGCCTGTGCACTGCAACAAGAGAAGCCACCGCAATGGGAAGCCCACGCACCGCAACAAAGAGTAGCCCCCGCTTGCTACAACAAGAGAGAGCCCGTGCACAGCAACGAAGACCCAACGGAGCCATAAATAAATAAATAAATAAATAATAAAAATAAATAAAATTCCAATCTTTCAAAATTGCTTATAGACTCTCAAAAAATATATATTTCATTAAGGAAATAAAGGGTTTTTCCTCGTTAAAAGGTTGAGTGCGTGCACTGCACTGTGAGAATCTGCCTGCTGCTTACTCCAATATTATTTTTCAAAATTAAAGAATATCTTCCACTATCGTCTAAGGTTTATGATTTTCAAATCAATGTGTTTTAACTTATAAAAATCCTGTGAGGTAGGATTCTGACTAGAGATGTTAGGAAGGAAGACAGTTTTCTTCTTCTTTTTTTTTTTTTTCTTTTTTCTGAGAAGCCCAGTGAAGAGAATTCTAAAGAAAGCCTGTGTAGATAAAGCTGCCCCTGGGCACTTGCAGCTGTTAACTGACTGGTTAGTGTTAATGTAAGGGGGAGTCACTTCCCACTCAATGTCACACTTGAGTTGCAAGTACGCCTTTGGTCTTGGTTGATGGTTCTCAAATGACCTAATTTAAACTGTTTCTAATCCCTTGAGTGCTTAACGAAAGGTGTGCATCAGAACCATCTGAGGAACTTTGAGCAAACACACATCCCTGTACCTGACCTCAGAAATGCCAACTGAGGGCTTCCCTGGTGGTGCAGTGGTTAAGCATCCGCCTGCCAATGCAGGGGACATGGGTTCGAGCCCTGGTCTGGGAAGATCCCACATGTCGTGGAGTAACTAAGCCCATGCGCCACAACTACTGAGGCTGTGCTCTGAAGCCCGCGTGCCACAACTGCTGAGCCCGGGTACCTAGAGCCCGTGCTCCTCAACAAGAAAAGCCACTGCAATGAGAAGCCCGTGCACCGCAATGAAGAGTAGCCCCCACTCGCTGCCCACGGGCAACAAATAAGACCCAGTGCAGCCAAAAATAAATAAATAAATAAATAAATAAAATTTATAAAATAAAAAAAAAAGAAATGCCAACTGAGTCAGTCTGCAGCAGGGCCTGAAAATCCGTATTTTCTAGTTTCCACAAGTGAGTCTTTGCCCACTCTATTTGAGAAGCATTTCCTGGGAAGTCTACACTGGTGTCTTGGTTTCCAGTGGACATCAGGAAACTTCTCCAGCTGTTGCCACCCATAAGACAGTGTTTCTATCAGCCTTAATTGCTGTATGATTCTTTTTAGATTAGCTGATAATTACAAATTTATGATATCCTTATGAGGTAAAAAAGTTGCTTTGTAAACTCTGGTGTGAGACCATAGCAGAGAAGGATTTAAAAGTACATTCACAGCAACCCCATTTCTAGATAAGTACTCCAAATAATTGAAAGCAGTTGTTCAAATCAAAACTTGTATATGAATGTTCATAGCAGCAATATTGACAATGGCCAAATGACGGAAACAATCCAAATGTCTACCAACTGATGACTGAATAAACAAAATGTGGTCTAGCCGTACAATGGAATATCATTCAGCTATAAAAAGGAATGAAGGACTGATTCATGCTACCACATGGATGAACCTTGAAAACATTATGCTAAGTAAGAGAAGCCAGACACAAAAAGACCACATATTATATGATTCCATTTATGTGAAATGTCCAGAAGAGGCAAACCTATAGTGACAGAAAGCAGATTTGTTGTTCCCAGGGGGTGGAAGGAGGGAGAATGGAGAGTGACTTCTTAAAGGGTACGGGGTTTCCTTTTAGGGTAAAGAATGTTCTGGAACTAGAGTGGTCATGGTTGTACAACATGGTGAATGTGCTAAATGCCACTGGATTGTACACTTTAAAATGGTTAACATGGTGCATTTTACGTTATGTGAATTTTATCACAATTTAAAATCACATACAAAAAAGTGCATTTAATGACCCAGTTTGTACTAAGAAGTTCAAGTCTTCTTCCAGACCAGCTTCTCTCCTTTCCTTCCTTTAATTCTAAATGTATTTGAAATGTATTGGATAGCTACCAACAATTTTTAGGCATTTAAACTGCAAGCTAAATATAACCAGAGTACAAAACATAAAAGGTATCATAGCTATTGGTGATCTTGCTCATAATTTCTCATATTTAATCTCCTTTTCTGAACTTCATGTGAGATTTCAGTGAACACAGCCAACATCCTTCCTAATCGGTAATGCATGACGTGGTGATGCCTTTAAAATGGGCAATCACATCAAAACCTCATTTTAAAAATCTCTCCGGAAGGTTAATACCTTGAGGGAAAATGAGATCTAGCATGAGCTATCCAGCAGTGGACAAGCAAACTGTTTTGAGGGCAGAGACTTTTACAACCTTAGAATATCTCCATGGCAGATACATCCAGAAAGTGAAGTTCTTTGTTCATTTTTCTCCTGTAACATTTTTTTCTCAGCTGTAGTGAGTGGAGGTTATTTTTGCTAGTTGACGCTTCCAGCAGAAGTCATTAGCTTATATGACTGCAGTGAGATCAAAATGAGGCTGTAATGGAAGGTTTAAGAAAACAGTTCAGGAACTGTGTAGGTCCTGAAAATCGTGCTCTTATGAGATCTTTACAGATGGCTCAGTTGGGGATGATAGGAGTGCATTTAATTTCACATTTTTATAGACATTTAAAGCTAGTGGGTCTTCCTTGGGGATAATGAAGAAAATTTCCCTTTACCCAGTGGTTATCAGAAACCACTAAGCTAGTGATTTGGTTGCATTTAGGTTTCCTTGTGGTGTTTTAAGAGAGTTCACACGGATGAAAGCCTAGCAAAGATCTCTTCTGGAACATATTTATTTAAAAAGTCTCGTTGTCAGGGAAGATCAGCATTCTTTGTCTGCATCTTCCAAAGAATGCTAAAACCTTGTGGAAAAACCTACTGGTTGAAGTTGTATTTGGCCACCTCTGGCTGATTGTGAGGTGGCCTGGACCACCCTGAGATGCAGTGCTTCTATTTTCGGAGGGATTTTTTTTTTTACTTCTCTTCTTTGTCACTGGAAGATTGTGAGGTAAGTTAACTGATATGCATCAGTTAACAAAGTACTTCTCAGTAGCTGCCACATCTCCCTCCCCCATACATCGTACGTGATGCTGTTCTAGGCAGTGGAGCTATAGAGCTTGGAAAAACATACTAATCTGCACCTAACTTAGAAGAACAAGATCTGGATATTTCTGGGTTTTCACAGTAAGAAAGGAGATCCCTACCCAGCTTTAAAAAAACAGTCTTCTGGATCAGTAGCCATAGTCACTTTGCCAGCTCTCCACTTTGCTCAAGGCCAGTGGGAGCCTTTGGGCTGAAGGGCCAGGATGCAGTAAGAACGGGGCCTCAGGTACTGAGTCGCAGGGTGGGGCTGTGAAGGACTTGCCCTTGGCACTCCGAAGAAGGAAGACATTCTAAAAATCCGCACTGAACATCATCTTATCATCAACGAAGAGATTTTTTTCAGGGATTACATCATCTAGGTTGGGTACTGGCTTTCAGCCAGGGTCGGGCTTTGGCAGGCCTCGGTTGGGAGGTGATGAAAATATTTGCAGTTCACCTATTATTTATAAGAGCTTTTGGAAAAGAGCTTAACTAAAAGTTTCAGTTGTTTCCGGTGTAAAACATGTTTAGTGTTCCAGAATATAACAGAGGCAGGGCAGCATTTGAAGGGCATGAACTTATTTTTTTTTAATCTTTCAACTATCTTAGTGTATCATATTTTCTTTTTTTTGTCATCAACTGATATAATTTTCATCATAGGAGTAGAAATTTTTAATGATGAGTCTTGGAACAGCGATGACAAAGTGATGACTAAAAAATATTTATTAAATGAGCGAATGAATGAATGAATGAATGATACAAAATAGATTCATGGCTGTGCCTTTGCTCCTTTGTGTCCCCAGACAATAGCCAGGCAGCTGGCGGAGATCTTGTTGCGGGGTATGTGTGAGCAGAGCTACTGGAACCCTCTGGAGGATCCGCCATGCCAGTCACCTCTGGACGATCCTCTCCGGAAAGGAGCAAACACAAAAACCTACACCCTCACGCGGAAAGCCCGTGTCTACTCAGGAGAGAAGTATGGGAGTTGGTGTCCTCATTTGTAGGTTAGGGGATGGGAGGGAAACTTCAGGAAAATGTAAGGATGAATAGAAGTTCAAGGGTAGATTTTTTACCAGTTTAATAAAGATAGCTCTTTACTCTGCATAACTTCAGCAAATAGTGCTGGCTGCCATTCTCAGCCTTCACTGATGGTCTTTGGGATTTTCATTTCCTTTATTATAAGAACCGCAGAACCATACAGCAGTCAGTGACAAAGCTATTAGTAAGCCAGAGTTGACGTTTCTTTACTTTTCCTCAGCAATTCCTTGATCCTTTTGTTTAAAAACTTGTTTTTAGCTGTAAGAAGAAGGCGAATTTAATAATTTACAGGTGATTGGAAGGTGATGTCTCTTTAGAATGTTTTAATTGGATTAAGTTTTGAATTTGGAACTTGATCACCTTTGAGGAAAATGGTCTATAGGGAAACACTCCGGTCAGCCTGGGATTTCCCCAGATCCAGGAAGGAGGAGGTAGGAGGGAGAGAGACCACAAGAAGGTGGGGAGACGGGAACAGGGGTTGACTCATTCTATTCCCCCCCTCAAAGCTTTCCTTCCCGTCTTTGTTCCTACAAGGACAAGGCATGATGGCTTTTCAGAACCCCTCCATGAAGCAAAGGGGAACGTGTAAGGATAAATACGGAAACCTTCTTTAGTCATTACAAATTGGAAAAATGGCTGAAAGACCGCAGGCTGCTGCTTCTGAGGCCCCAGAAAGCACTGACAGAGATGGGGTGATTAGATAGTTATTCCGTGTGTGACTTCTGAACACAATGCCGCATTTTAAAAGGGGCAGCATTTCTCAGGGTAACTACCTCTTAATCCTCTTAAATTGACCCTGGCATTTGTCTTCCTCCTCATCTTGTTCAATTTGCATTTCTTATATGGATTCAGACTAGTGAGCATTTTCTTAACTTTTTCCTGCGTTTACTCCTTAGTACTTACCTGGATTCATAGAACATCTGTTCTAGCAATTCTCAAACTCTCACTTTTAAAATGCTGACCCCTCATTATGAACTATTTAGCAGCAGGATTGGGGTTCTTTTTTAGGTGATATTTAAATCTTAAAAATAGACCCTAGATTTTTCTTCTGCTTCAGATGCTTCTTAATAGCCAAAGTGCCAGTATATTGAAGAATCTAGTTCCTGCTCCCTCCCCTAATCAAGTTTCACACATGGATGAAGCCCTGTGTCTCTCTGGGTACGATTCCAATGTGGCCTCACCCCTTGAAGGCAGAGAAGCTCACAGTGCTGGCCACTTTTCCCTTATTTCCTAAACCACTCAGCCTCTGTCACTCTTCTAACATCAGCTTCCCCATCTGTACGAGAATTATGGAGGCAAACTGCAGATCTAGTTAAATGAAGTTATTAGTTAAAGGGAAGATTCCCATGTGACTGGTTACTGAGACACAAGTTTCATTTCACACAAATGCACACAGTCATTTTTTTAAACTGTTTCACTGAGATATAATTCACATACTATATAATTCATTCATTTAAAGTGTACAATTCACATTAATATAGCTTTTAATATAGTCACATAGCCCATCACTACAATCAAATTTAGAATACTTTCACTACCCCCAAAATAAACCTAGCACCCCTTAGCTGTCACCCACTATCCCCCAAACACTTGTATTTTCACATGAATTTTAGGATCATTTTGTCTATTTCTGCAAAAAAAAAAAAAAAAAAGGCAACTGGAATTTTGTAGGAATTGCATTTAATCTGTAGCTCAATTTGAGGAGTATTGCCATCTTGACAATATTAAGTCTTCTGATCCATGAACATGGGATATCTTTCCACTTATTTAGGTTTTCTTTAACTTTTTTCAACAACAATTTGTAGTTTTCAGGGTATAAGGTTTGCACTTTTTTTTTTTTTTTTTTTTTTTTTTTGCGGTATGTGGGCCTCTCACTGTTGTGACCTCTCCCGTTGCTGAACACAGGCTCCGGACGCGCAGGCTCAGTGGCCATGGCTCACGGGCCTAGCCACTCCGCGGCATGTGGGATCTTCCCAGACCAGGGCACAAACCCATGTCCCCTGCATCGGCAGGCGGACTCTCAACCACTGCGCCACCAGGGAAGCCCTGCACTTCTTTTGTTAAACTTATTCTTAAGGGTGTTTTGGTGTGTGTGCTATTCTTTTTGATACTATCACAAATGGAATTGTTATTAATTTCATTTTGGGGTTGTTCATTGCAAGTATATAGAAGTAAAATTGGTTTTCTATATTGATCTTGTATACTGAAGTCTTGCTGAGCTGGTTTATTAGTTCTAATAGTTTTTTTTTAGATTCTTTAGGATTTTCTATATACAAGATCATGTCACCTGCAAATATAGTTTTACTTCTTCCTAACATAGATGGCTTTTATTTCATTTTCTTTCCTAATTGCCCTGGGTAGAACCTCCAGTACAATGTTGAATAGAAGTGGCAAGAGTGGACACCTTTGTTTTATTCCTGATCTTAGGAAGGGGAAAACATCCAATCTTTCACTATTAAGTATGATGTTAGCTGTGGGTTTTCATAGATGCCCTTTATCAGGTTGAGGAAAGTCCCTTCTACTACTAGTTTGTTGAGTATATTTTTTTGTGAAAAGGTTTTGAATTTGTCAGATGCTTTTTCTGTATCTACTGAGATGATCATCTGGCTTTTGTCCTTTATTCTATTGATGTGATGTATTACATTAATTGATTTTCAGATATGAAGCCAACCTTGCATTCCTAGGTGAATCCCACTAGGTATATAATCCTTACTTATTGCTGAGTTTGATTTGCTAGTATTTTGTTGAGGATTTTTGCATCAATAGTCATAAAATAATTAATCTATAGTTTCCTTTTCTCATGATGTCTTTGTCTAATTTTGGTATTAGGATAATACTAGCCTCGTAGAATGAGTGGGAAATATTCCTTTCTCTTCTATTTTTGGAAAGAGTTTATGGAGAATTATTATTAATTCTTCTTTAAATGTTTGGTAGAATTCACCAGTGAAGCCATCTGGTCGTGGGCTTTTCTTTGTGGGAAAGTTTTTGATTACTAATCCACTCTCTTTACTTGTTACAGAGCTATTAAGATTTTCTATTTCTTCAGTTTTGGTAGTTTGTGTCTTTCTAGAAATTTGTCCATTTCAGCTAAGTTATCTAATTTGCTGAGTACAGTTGTTCATAGTATTCACATACACACACACACACACACACACACACACATATATAATTTCTATAAGATTGGTAGTCATGTACCCTCTTCCATTTCCCATTTCTCCTTTTAGTAATTTGAGTCTTCTCTTTCTTTTCTGGGTCAGTCTACCTAAAAAGTTTGTCAAATCTTTTTGATCTTTTTGAAGAATTAACTTTCAGTTTTGTTGATTTTTCTCTATTGTGTTTCTATTTCTCTAGTTAGTTAATTTCTGTGCTAATCTTTCTTCCTTCAGTTATCATCATCAGTTTTTAGCTTTCTAGTTTTGCATGTTCATACCCTTACTTCTGATTTATTAGTAAAGAGAGAAAATCTGCTTGGGGCTTCCTTATTAACAAGACAGGACTCTCCAATCAAGCAATTTTGTGGCAAAAAGATGTTATCACCAGTTCAGTTATGTGAGTTGGGAGGTAAAAAAGGGAATCCATAGATGATGTTTAAATCTCATTTTGGCCGGTGGTCCCTCCTCTCTCCCCTCTTATGAGGAACATGAGCACAAAGCAAACTTTGTGTGCCATAGATCCTTCCAGCTCCAGCAAACCACATGGACCATTCAGGACCATGGGTCATAATGGACAATTACTGCAAAATAACCTCTGCCAGAAAACTCCCCTCCCTGTCACTGCAACCTGGACGTGAAGTGGGTACAGGATGCTCATCCTCTCTCCATCTTAAATGTTGAAAGGAAATAAAATGCTGATAATCCAAGATAAAAAAAAGAGAGGAAGAATCACATGCCATAGCCCTCCTTACTTCCTTTCTTCTAGATCTTTCTATGAAGAATTTTATTGACTTTTGTTTACTTATTTTTTAAGTAAGCTTTTTACTGACACATAATATACATTGTGAAAAATACACGAACCAAAAGTAGAAAACTTGATGAATTTTCGCTAAGTGAACACATGCAAGTAATTAGCATCCTGGTCAAGAAATAGACGTTGCCAGAACCCTAGAAGGACTCTCTGTACCCTCCCCCAGTTACTACTCCCTGCCCAAGGGTAACCCTATCCTGATTTCTATCACTGTAATTAGTCTGGCCCATTTTTGAAATTTACATGAATGGAATCATATATTAAGTACTTTTATGTTTAACTTCTTTTGTCTAACATTATATTGGAGAGATTCATCCATATTTTTGCATGTAGTAGTAGTTTGTTTTTGTTGTTGAATAGTATTCCATTTTATTAATATATTCCCATATGTTGATCCATTCTACTCTTGATGAACATTTGCGCTGTTTCTCATTTGGAGCTAATAGGAATAGTGCTGCTATGAATATTCTTATACATGTTTCTTAGTCCACATATGTGTGCATGTCACTCAAGTATGTTTTTACTTCCATTGTATTCCTCCTTGTAAAAAGCACTTGAGGTGGCTTAGACAATTAAATACATATTTGACTAGATAATTAGCACTAAGTAAAGAAGGAAGCTAGAAACCACTATTATGCCAGGAAGCGGATGATGATTTATTGAAAACTAGGAGGGCCATACATTGTGCTAAACTCCTCGGTAGGCCTAAGAGGAGAAAGTAATTATCATGGCGTGCTAAATACAGGTCAGAACCTCCTGGTAGCCAATGCAGAGGCTTTTGGTAAGGATGAGGATGCTGTTCAAAGTATAAAGATGGGGGCATTGAAGGGTCCTAACAACTACTTGATAGCAGAACCGAAGCTGTGAATGACCATCCCTTCAATCAGCTTCCTCCAGGTCTAAGGTCCCAGTTTTCTGGCTCCACAAGGCTGAGGCCCGGGCACCCCAGGATCTCCCCTTGAGGCTCTTGAGCCCCAAGAGGATAATATCACAAAAGGAGGGCCCCAACAATTGTGACTGTCCACCCTGAGGTCCACACTCCCCTGGGCAGGGAAGAGGGAAAGAATGGCCAGAAATAGATCTAGAGAATTCATAATTATGGAGAAGGGGGCATTCCAGTGGGTAGTTTTTTAGGCATGTCTCTTAAAACTATCCTTTCCCCCTCCCCCACCCCCCACCTCTTCCTGCCAGCCCTGAGAACTTTGCAGCGCCCCTGAGTACCCATCTCTCCTGCCTTGAAAAGAAGGGTAGAGGAAGTAGAATTAGAATCAGTTAATGTGCTATTTGTTAGCAGCTCTAGTGAAAATAACACAACCTCGCATTTAAGTAGGCTAGATGGCTCAAATGGAATTTGGGGATTATCTCTGGACTGAATTTGCTGGTGTTAAGTTATGATTAGAATGGGCTCCCTCTCTTTTCAATTAGTCTGGACAATGCAGAACTGGGTAGCTGTGAAAAAAATGATTAATGGTTCTGCTTTATTTATAAGGTCCCAACTGCATGTAAGCATGAGCCAGGATATCAGGAACTGATTGCTGGATGGGGATACACACAGACACACACACAGACACACAGGCACACAGACACACACACACATGAGCATTCTTAATTCAAAGGCTGTTGGCTCTATTTCTGAATTTAAGGGGAAAGAAATGTTCCATCTTCCAAAAACCCAAATCACCTCAAGTTACCCCTTTAAGGAGGTCACTGCACATTCCAGAATCCTGCTTCTCACTCACAGCCCAGCCCTTTTATAAAATTTTAGCCCTGTAAGAGCAATAGGAACCGTCCCACAGGTGGTTTCCTTACCTCCAGGGATGACTGAATTGTAAAAAGAGTATCAGTCAAGGGACTTTTCTGTCTTACTCCTCATGGCCCTTTGACACAATACAAAATTTGCCAGCACTTCAAAGAGAACAAATATTTGTAATCATTTGGAAAACATTATTTTGGCCATTTTGGGGGGGTGGAAATCATCCCTTCTCTTAAGTTAAATGATTGTAATATCACCCCTGGGAAGATGTAAATTTAGTCTTTATTTAGTCATCTCCAAAACATCCAGGAGTTTTTTTAACCAAGTTCATTTTTATTGCACTCTTCTACCATTCCACGAAAAAGAGTTGATGGGACTTGCCTGGCAGTCCAGTGATGAAAACTCTGCGCTTCCACTGCAGGGGGTGCGGGCTTGATCCCTGGTGGGGGAACTAAGATCCCACATGCCCGCCTGGCATGGCCGAAAAACACACAAAGAAAAAAACAAGAACCAAAAAAAAAAAGAAACAGAGTTGAGTTTGGCCCAACTAGTGATGAGACACAATTCTACTCAAAGGATGCTAGAACTTTAGAATGGGGGGAAATGCTGGAGGGTTTGTTTTTTTTTTCCGGCTGTGCCCCGCGGCTTGTGGGATCCTAGTTCCCTAACCAGGGATTGAACCCCCGGCCCCGGACGATGAGAACGCAGAGTCCTAACCACTGGACCACCAGAGAATTCCCTGGAGGTCTTTTAAAACACTCAAAGCACAAAAAATAGGATATAGGGAATGGAGACCAGAGTTATGTTTGGTTTTTATTGTTCTTTAATCCTGAGCAACATTGAGCTTAAAAGCTTTTTATTTTAATCCAAGATGGTAGAGTTCAGCCAAATCCCATAAAGTTGATGAATAAGACAGCTCCTGCATGCCCCCCCCATAGTACACGTGTGTTTGAGTAAGATAGCTCGCTAAGTTCTTACAGTATTCTAGAAATCATTCAAACTCTAAAATTGCTTCCAATCTCCTATTTCATCTAAATGACAATATACAATACGCCAGCTAGCAAGTAAGAGGTAAGAAGAGTACCATGTAATGAGATGTCTTCAGTTTATACCTCGTAATGGGTTTAGGAGAAAGCTTGTGTTATTTAGATAACGTCCGTTTGTAGTGATCAAAATTTCTGCCTCTGTAATAGGCACAAACGTTCTTTGGGCTTTTAACTTGGTTTCTACAGCTTTACCCGGCTGCCTGCTATTAAAATGCGTAGTTAAAATGTATACATTCCATAGATTACCATAGAAATAAACAAATTAATTCAGGGGCCCAGATTATACAGTATTTTTCATGGGTTCTACACTATATAAAAATCTAGAAGCTGTTAGCCCTTCAGTTCTGCTTAGTCATGTATTTTGTGTTATTTTGAAATTGCCATGTATCAAAGTCAATTTTCTTTATACAGCATTTTTTGTCCTCAAGAAAATACTGAAGAAGCCCTGTTGTTATTGCTGATTAGTGAATCAATGGTGAGTAGAATGTGTTTTTACATTTTTCTTTCCCCTATTCCTATGGTCCCTGTTTTGATATGGTGACTCCATCAGGATAATGATTCTTTTTCTTTGGAGAAGAGTACTTTCCAAAGGGAATACCTGATGGGAAAAAAAGTATAGTGGTTTAAAAAATAAAGGGACGTTTCTAATTCTTGGACTGGCCAGATATGTCCCTGGGTCAGCCTGCAGCATGGAGCTTCTCTTCCCTTAGTTCATTCATTTATCCACCAAGTACTGACTGAACACTAACACGGTTGTATATGGGTAACTATAGGTAAAATGACCACCAAAGGAACCTTGAAAGGGGAAAGAAGCCCCCAAAAGGTAACCTTTATGAGCCTTCTCCATTCGCCTTGGTGGGAGGGAGAATTTGGGGGTGAAAGACTTGTATACTTGAACCTCCGGTTTCCATAGCAGCAGCCTGATGAAACTGCCTCGTCCTCCTGCCCAGGTCCTCTCCCCAAGCCCCCACCTGTTTCCCAGGCATTGCAGAGCCCAGGCCCAGAGAGCCCACTCCTGTTACCTGGCTCTGCTGTTGTGAGGGAGTTTTTGCCAGACCATCAAATTCCTTTGAAATGTTTTCTTAGTGTTTGGCCAGGATATCAAATGTAGGTCTACAATTTCATCGCTCATCATCTACTGGGTTTCTACTCTGCATATTGCTAGACATGACAGCCCGGCTTGAAACATTCTGGAGCAATCTGTGTTATAGTAGTTAATACCTTGGCAAGTAAATGGTGTCTGCTGAGCACCTGAGCAGAACACCAAGCCCCTGGAATGTGGAGGAACCTAGAGGTCCTCACATCCACCTAGTTATTTAGATGAGGGACCGGAGGCCCAGAGCAGGCAGAATGGAGGCATCATGCAGTGGTCTGCTGCTCCTTCTAGCAGAGCATCCTGCCTTCTTCCATAACTCCCACCCCACCAGGCAGGCAGGAGGAGAAAGGAGGAGGAAAATGAGTCATAACTAAAACAAGAGAAGGTGTTCCCTTCTTCCCCAAGCAGACAGTTTAAATGGAGGCGTGAAATACACTCGGGGAGAAAGACTCAGAAACGGAGCACAAGAGGAATGCCTGTGTGCTGAGTGAAAGAGGGGCAAAAGAGGCTGGGATTAGGCAGGCGGCGTAGCTTTCTTGCCTTAAGTTAAAGCTTTGGGTTTTCTTGTTCTGTGAAATGGCCCCGAGATGTTTATAAGAGCAAGACCGCTTGAGTCACCGCTTCTTTTTATTTGGAAGCTGTTTGACATCATTGGCCCTACTTCCTCTGAAGGAAACAGGTTGCCCCTGTGGCTTATCTTTCCTTGACTGTCAGCTGGTGACTTAGGACGGTGTCATTTACATCCTCTACTCTACCTTGGCACAGATGTGGAGGCACATATGTGCACCGGCTGGCGCCCAGTGGCCTCCAGTAACTGGTGTTCAGATGGGCAGGTCTCACCGTCATCAGTTCTGTGGGGGCGGGGGGCTGCCCACACAGCCCTCATCGCTGGAGTCTTCACAACCTGGCACTTAGCTTCCTTTGGGCAAACTTGGTTAGTAACGGTGTAAAAATTCTGAAAGCATGGTGAGCATACACTTTCGATTTCTTGGACAATTCTGATTGAAAGGATTGAGTTCTGTTGTCAGATCATGCGTTCCAGACTGGAATTTGGGAAACATGGCCACATCTCCAGAATGCTCGCTCTAAGTGTTGCTGTCTTGGGAGTGATGTCCCCAACTCTCCTGCTCCCTCCTTGAAGTGGTAGAAACTAGTAATAACTCAAGGTTCGGATCCCCTGGAGACAGTTACATCTGACGCTGCCGTATTTAATTTCCGGGAAGTCTCTTCAGAGGATGGTGAAATCCAGTGACAGTAAATATGAAGGACTTAGGTTGCCAACCAAAGTGGTTATGTTCTCCCTGTAAATCATTCCATAGTTACGTAGGTAGAAATCTAAATTAAGTTGCCTTGGGAAGTCTTTTTTCACGTCCCTTGACTCCTTTGATTTTTTTCAGTTTTTAGACCAAAAATAGATGTGCTCAATTTCAGAACCAAAATGAGAATTGCCGGGCTTTTTTGGTGTCTGAGAAAATTGTATTCTTTACTGGTCCTAATTTTAACTTAGAAGCATAAATTTGTCCATAGTCCCTCCACCTACAAGAACTCGTTTGGAATTGAACTGCATTCTTACCTCAAGTCAAATTAGTTTCCCCAGGAGAGAGGGGTTATCAGAACCATGTTAGTACAACTAGAACTGAGACAATGGTCTGGGACATTTATTATTTGTGGACCTGTTTGAGGTTCTATATTGTACCTTTTTAATCAAAAAGCACTGATAGACTTTTTCTTTTAAAAAGAAACAAAAATGCATTTGGGCATAACCTGAAAATCTCTCTTAAATGGTGTTTTGTCTTGTTCCCTTCTCTCCCAGGCATTGATCTCAATATGGAACATTTAGAGGAAGTAAATAAAATGAGACCACTTACAGCAGGCTGTATTTTCCTCAGAGCTTCTTTTGTTGGGTCGAAAGGCACTCCTGACAAGAAAAACTTAGAATGAAATCTTCAAAAGCAGGCTTGTTTCCATAAGAGATGACTCACTTTGTAGGAAGTGGCCTGTCTTATATAGTCTTATTTGTCTTTGACATTTAAGAGTAAGGAGTTTTAAAACAAGTAAGTACTGACAGGAGGCTACAAGTCAATGCCTTGGACTCACACGAAAGAAAGCATTCACCTCATTAGTGAACAGGAGGTTGTGTGCGTGGCCTTTCCAAGTGTCAGGCAGGAAGGTAGACATCAGCCCGCCTGGACCAGTGACCCTCGTCCTGCACGTGCCACTTCCATGGGGAGAACGGAGGGGCCCTTTCTGTGCTCCTAGGGATGGACTTCTGTTCCTTAGCAAGGAAAAGAAGACAGGAAAAATCTAACTTTATTGATACTGAACTCCCTATTAGGGAGAAAAGGAAAATGAGCTATGTTTAGGGTCTCCAGTACATGTGATATGTCTGGAGGAATCGGAGGAGAAATTTCAAAAGTAATGAAAACAAGTCACTGTGAAGAGCGGTTGATTTCTAGATAGGTGAGATAAATAAGCTTGAATGCACCTGCTGCATTTCTGTGCTAAGCAGTGGGGAAGTGAAATAGGTATGCCCTGGTGTTCTCCTGGGTCCTCTGTGCTAACGTCTTTTAAAACAAAAATCCGTTTGCTTCTTGCTGTCTCTTGTACATCTGTTTTGTGCTTCCCTAAACAAAGTTGAATTAGTTTCTGTAGTCTGTTCCAGTGAAGATTTCATATAGGGCTTTGAACGTGACTTGGGTGAGAGAGGAAAAGTACGCTATATCTCTGTTGGACTGATGGAACGTGATGACACCATTTGGTGATGGGAAGTGTGGGGCTGGGACTTTTCTCCCACTCTTTTTTTTTTTTTTTTTTTTGCGGTACGCGGGCCTCTCACTGTTGTGGCCTCTACCGTTGTGGAGCACAGGCTCCAGACGCGCAGGCTCAGCGGCCATGGCTCACGGGCCCAGCCGCTCCGCGGCATGTGGGATCTTCCTGCACCGGGGCACAAACCCGTGTCCCCTTCATCGGCAGGTGGTCTCTCAACCACTGCGCCACCAGGGAAGCCCTCTCCCGCTCTTTAATGTACAGCAGAAGCAGGGTCTACAAGTGAGGCACAGCAGAGCTTCACTTGGTGGATGATCCTGCTGCCCCAGAGCACAGCTGTGTCTGCAGCGTGGCTGACTGTGAACCCGAGCCCAGGAGGAACCCTGCTTTGCATCAACTCCTAAAGCTTCCTCCAGATGCCTGCTGACAGGGACAAGTGCCCGCCAGGCCTTCAGTGTTTGGATAATACCATGTTACCGTGTGCTGTGGTGCTCTGGGGACTTTGACTAAATCACCCCTGGCTCATTTGTCCCCTTGTCTCCAGACCCGCGGCAAGCTCCCAGGGGCAGGAGAGCCTGGATGGCTCCTCTGCGCATGGTGACAGCTGTGTGCACGGGCCAGCTCACCGTCTGCTTCTCTCTTCTGTGTTGTTTTCAGGCCAACCGGGATGCTGTGCTGAGCAGGATACCTGAGCACAAGAGCGACCGCCTCATCAGTTTACAGAGTGCATCTGTGGTCTATGATTTACTGACCATCGCCCTTGGAAGAAGAGGCCAGTATGAGATGCTGTCAGAGGTACAGCCCTTGAGTCTGGTTGACTTCCAGCAGTGGGTAGTGCTGGCAGTAGCAACACTTTGAAGAGCTGTGGGACCTGGTCTTGTCCCCACCCCCCCGTCGCTGGCAGCCATGTGACCTCGGGCCCATCACTTAACTTTGGTTTCCATCTCTGCAAAATGCGAATTGGGCTAAACGATTAGGTGGTGGAATTCATTGGTGGTCATCTCCTACCAAGGGTCCATAAACCCACTGGGGTGAGTTCACGTATGAGAGGAGGCAAGCGTTTCTCAAGCAGTTTCTCTCTCAGTGTAATTTCCACCATAACCCCAACCTCCCATCTGTGATATTAATTTCCTTGTAAAGCAGGTTTTATTTTATATAAAGTATCAATGCATAACTCCTGGTGCACTGGCAGCTTCCGGCCCAGTGTACGTTGGGTGAGCTGGTACAGGCTTCACGGGAAGTAAACGCTGTCGTCACGTAGAGTCTTTTACTTGTTCAGAAGAGACCCCAGTTGCTTACAGATCTTGTACCAGGCGTTGCCGTCTCATTCCCTCAGCTGCTAAGAAACATTTAGGATGGAAGCCTGACAGTTTTACAGTTTCACAAGAAGCTGGTTAATCCGAGGCTGCGGTTATGCGTTATTGAGTCCCTGCCCAGAATACCAAATCCACCCTGGTAGGGGCTAAATCAGTAACAAGATCATTTTATCTTCTCTTTAGTGAAGTAAAAAGAAAGAAGGGAAGAAAGACAACTCCTTTTGTTAAAATGAACTTTTCCATGTTATTTATCTTTCTTTTTCTAAATTTACACATATTGCAACAGCCTCTGGGCACGAGGACAGGGAATGAAATACAGTAACAGATTGGCTGAAATCAGATAAGCACCCAGCTCACCCTGTAGCCTGCCTGCCGGCGCATCGCCACATTAAGCAGGAGCCTTGGAGAACAGATGAGCCTGCGTGGCTTGGATCTTTTTTTAGTCTTTGGTTTGGTGACTATACAGGGCAATGGTTACTCAGTCTTCAAAAAAAAAAAAAAAAAAAAACCTCGCAATCTGGCTTAGATAAGGCAATGAGTCCAGATGTTCCTGTCATACACGGAACACCCCCTGGGACACTGCCCAGGCTTGGGATTGGCCCAGATTCTTTACCACCCCCGGGGCTTTGGCTTCCTGGGACCCTCTCCTTCTGGCCAGCTTAGTTCCTGTCCGCCGTTTCCACCAAAGAGCCCATCTGTGGGGAGAGTGCCACCAGGCTCACAGCTGAGTTCTCTTAAGGTGAACTCCCCTCCACCCCCAACAAACCACTAAAAGTTTCTCGGAGGCCAGGGCTCAGCGTGGTTTGCACGTCTGCTTTCCTCCCATCATGTAGCAACAGAACCTGTCCCCAGCTTGAAATTCACCTGTGTCCGCAGCAGGTGTGAGGAGCCTGAGGCTGACAGGCTGGGAGGCCCCTGTCCACAGGCTTCTCGTCGTGCCACAAGTGACTCCAGGGGCACGGCTGTCATCCTAGCGGCATTCCTCCGCGAGCCCGCAGCTCCCTGGCATGGGCCTCTCTGCCCGGCGCGGAATCCTGGGACCTTGTCTTCAGCCAGATGACTTTCACCTTGACATCACATGTAGCTTCATCTCGTGGTGATGACCTGACGCCCAAGTCACTGGGTAGTCCGGTTGGTTGCCGGAGCCTTTGCAATTCAGAATATGCTCTAGTCACATTGACAACAGTGGAAACAGCGTCAGGGATTGCCTTGAAGGTGCTGGAGCAGAACGGTGGAAGAAAGGGAAATTTATCACCATATATCCCTTGGAGCCTTTTGAATTTCGTGCCATATCTGTGTTTTATCTATTAAACATATACATCGATGGATCAAATATATATATAAAAAGGACATTCATTTCTTTAACACATATAAATGCAGCCCCTGGTTCTGTGCCAGGGGCTGTGATTCAGGCCAGGGATGCAGCCGTGGGCGAGGCGGGGGTCCCTGTCCGTGAGCAGCTCCCAGCCTAGAGGAAGGCAGCCAAGCAGCAGGCAGTTGCCATCTGGGCTGGCTGCTGCCGGGGGGTCTCCACACAGGGTCTCATCCAGTAATGAAGGATCTGAATCCTTGGCCTTAGCTTTTCTTGCTATTTCTACTTAGTTCTGCAGATGGAGCTTCCCCCAGTGCACATTTGGCGGCCACGGTGAAGCAGATCTAAGTAGAGCTGTCTTAGGAGGAAGGCGCAAGTGCACAGCATCTCGAGGGCTGGCCCCGGTTTTGGAGAGCTCGCCTCCTGGAGGAGGGTCTTGGTCCACCCTTGACTGAGCACGGACCCCTCTCCCTTGGTCTCAGGCCATGACTTAAAGTGTCCCGCTTCCCTCATTTGCTGGGGTTTCCTCCCTCCCTCCCTTCTTTCCTCCCTCCCTCCCTCCCTCCCTTCTTTCCTCCCTTACTCCCTCCCTCCCTTCCCTCCTTCCCCTTTTTTCCCCCCAATTTGTATTGTATGTTTCCTTCCTTCCTCCCCACCCTTCCTTTCTTTCTTCTCATCTGCTTTTCCATTTTCTGGGGACTTAAAGTTAAAAGGCTAACTGGATTTTTTTTTTAATTGCGGTAAATTTACATAACATACACAACCATTTTAAAAGGTACAATTCAGTGGCATTTAGTACATTCATGCTATTGTACAACCATCTCCACTAATTTCAAAACACTTTCATCACCCTGAAAGGAAACCCCGTCCCTATTAAATAGTTGTTCCCCATTCCTCCCTCCCCCCAGGCCCTGTCAGCTACTAATCTGCTTTCTGACTCTGTGGATTTACCTATTTTGAGTATTTCATATAAATGGAATCATCCATTATACGACCTTTTGTGTCTGGCTTCTTTCACTTGGCGTAATGCTTTCAGGGTCATCCCCATTGCAGCATGTATCCGTCCTCATTCCTTTTTATGGCTGAGTAACATCCCATCGTATGGATAGACCACGATTTGTCTCTCCGTTTATCCGTTGGTGGACATTTGGCCGTGGCGACAGTGCTGCTGTGGAGTAACTGGATTTTAAACTTCCTACATTATTTCTCTGGGCCCCGCGGATGTTGGGATTATCATTATCATTCACGTGGTGGTTGTTTATATCCCGTCTTCATCTGCTGCATCGTCACCACAGTGATCTTTCTCAAACACCCTTCTGTTGGGAAACATTTCATGGCTGTCCCCCTTGCCCCTTCTTTTTCTCCCTCTTTTTGTTTTGTTTTGCTTTCCTTTTCCTCCTATAAGGAAAACAACTTCATTGTCTTTCTGCCCCGTGCGACAGCCCAGCAGACTCCTTGAAGAATCAAACATTACGTACAAACATGGAAAAGAAAAAAGTCACTGAGAAGCCCACTCTCCTGAAAGAGTTGACTACCCACTGACATTTTAGAGATCACTTTGTCCTACATCTCTTTATGAACAAGTGCATGTACATCTATGTAAGTTTCAAGGGATGGGACAGGATCGTAGACGTTTTACTGTGGAGATTCCCCATCATTCTCCTCCCCTCCATCGGCATCCCCACCCCAGCCCTGCCTCCTCAACCCCCAAACCCGGGTCAGCCGTCTCATGTGTCCTGGGCACAGGCCCTAGAGTCAGAGAGCTTCGGTTTGAGTTCTGGTTCTACCGCTTACTAGTTGTGTGATCCCGGCAAGTCATTAACCTCTTATGCCTCAGTCTTTCCTTCTGTAAAATAGGAATAATAATCACACCTATGTCAGATCATTCTGAGAGTTATTCGCTAATTCATGTAAAGTGCTCAGAACAGAGCCCTACACGTAGAGCTCATTAAACAGCAGCCGTGTGCTGCTGTGCTGTTTCTACCACTGTGTGCCCAGGAGTTGCCAGGCAGGGGGGAAGCAACTAAGTATACAAAAACAGTCTCTTGTCTTCCAGAAACTTCCAGTCTAGATAGGGAACTCAGAAAGCAACACATGGAAAGGTAACCAGTTAGAGAAGACTAGATAGTGCAAGGCATGTTAATTGCAGGTGAAGGGACTAGGCCGGGTGCAGCAGAGCTGGCAGGCTGGGGGTGCCAGGGAGAATGACAAACAGCTGATGTATGAATTGGCTCTTCGGGGCCTGACAGGAATTAAGTCTAAGAGCAGAGGGACACCCTCATTATCAAGGTCACGGAGGTGCAGGGACATGAGGCCTTGCTCTCCTGGAGGGAGGAGAGGAGGCAAGGACATTGGGTGAAAGCATGGAGCCAGGTTGCCAGGCCCTGACGTGTCTGGCACATCACCCTTCAGCTGCTCTGTGAGCAGATTCTCTTTGCCTCTGTGCCACTGCAGGAATCTTCCTTTCTTCTGGGTGGAATCTTTCATGCACAGAAGAGTTCACCTCCACCAGGCTGCTGTGAGAGAAGAGGTCTAGCCTCCTTCTCACCCTGTCCTCATACCTTCCTCCCTTCTCTTGTCCCCAAACAGCGTCAACACTTCTGCATCAGGACGCGGCTAGCACGGGCCCAGGCACTCCCGCACCAGCCGGGACAGGGTGGGGGGCCCCCAGTCCACCTTCTCCTAGTCCCTCCTGTCACGACATCTTTGTGTGTGTCGTAAGCATTGTGCAGACTCCGCCCATTAAGAACAGTGCTTATGCGGGGAGCAGGGCCACTTTGCAGAAAAACTCTCCTCTCTGTCTCTGTGGTTCAAGACGGAAGGCTCCCCTCGCATCTCAAGATGGGCTGCTTTCTTGTGTGCCCACACGGTGCCTTTCTTTCTCTCGGGGTGCTGTTCAGCCAGATCCTGGGCAAGGAGCGCTGTGTGCAAAGGGAATTCAAACCAAAGGAGCATCACATCCTCATCCTAACAGGTTTAAATATAAGTGCAGTGGTTACCGTATCTCCAGTGCTAGGAGTTTTCATGTTTTTAAAGACTGATGTGAAGCCCTGCTGAAAGGTTTGTGTAGGAAGGAACACTTCTTTTTCTCCCCCTTTTTAAACAGTAGCACTAGTTGGCATGACAACTTGCGCTATTAAAAGTAAAGTAACAAGCACCGCTTTCTCTGTTTTTTAGAATCAACCCAAGCTGCTAAGGAATTGTTTCTTGAATTTGACTATTAATGGCTCCATTTGGACAGAATGTTTTGGGGTCCTTTTTGAAGGGTGCGTGTATCCCCTCTACACAGACATGGCAGCTTTAAAGACAGAAATGGTATTGTTATCTTTCCTATTGAATTCGTATTCATTTGTTTATGGTAAATCTCAACACCTTTATAGTTCTGTGGGTAGAACTGTCTGGCTCGTGCTTGTACCAAAGGGGCATCTACACATCCATACCCCAAACGCTTATTTAATCAGGGAGCCTTGTAGAAAACACTTGAACGTCTAACTACATCTGCTTAACCGGCCTATCATTTGTTAGTTTACATTAACATTTGGTATTTCACGCAGCCCCACTCACTCTGCAGAAACCCAGCCTTGACTTACATGCCAGGGTCTCTAGAAGGCATCAGGGTGGCCTGATGCAAACGGAGCCGCAGACTTCTGAGAAATCAAGGCAGAGCGTTCGGTTCGTGATAGGTGCACAATAAAAACTTGCTGAATAAACCCGTGCTTCAAAACCAATGTGCATTCTCATCCTGCTTTTCTTTGGTTTGGGGGTCAACTGTCCCTGGATATGCAATGAGTGTATCTTCCCCAGGTAGGCCCCAAGGTTAAAGGTCCTTTACTTGGGGAATAGCAGAGGAAGAGGTGGGCCCTGCTCGGGGCAGAGCAGTGACTGGTGCAGATCCCAACTCTGGTCCAGCTTTGGGGGTCAGCCCAGTAGGGATCAACTACATCATTTTTGAACAACCTGCCCTGAAGGATCTCAGCCACTGACGTGGCCACGGGTATCTATAGTCCCACCATTATGGGTATGTTTTTTGAATTAAGCATCATTGTTCTCTTCTTATGGCCCTCGAGGGAAAACATTTTTCAACTTAAAAAACGCCATATTAACCATTTTAAAATATATAATTCAGTGGCATGAATTGGATTCACAGTGTTGTGTAACCAGTATGTCTGTTTTCCAAACCCTTCCATCACCCCAAACAGAAACTCTATACCTATTACGCAATACTCCCCATTCCCGCAACCCCCATAACCTGGTAACCTCTAAGCTACTTTTTGTGTCTATGAATTTGCCTATTCTGGGTACATTATACAAATGGAATCATGCCATACTAGTTTTTTGTTTCTGGCTGATTTCACTTAGCCTAATGTTTTCACGGTTCAGCTATGTTGTAATAATATATCTGATAGCATGTATCAGAACCTCATTCCTTTTTATAGCTGAGTAATATTCCATTGTGTGTATATGCCACATTTTGTTTATTCATTCGTCTGTTGATGGACGTGTGGATTGTTTTCACCTTTTGGCTATTGTGAATAATGCTGTGATGGACACAGGTGTACACGTATCTGAGTTCCTGTTTTCAGTTCTTTTGGGTATATATGTCCAAGAGTAAACTTGCCAGGTCACAGGGTAATTCTATGCTTAACTTTCTGAAGAACTACCGCACTGTTTTTCATGGCAGCTGCACCATTCCGTGCTCCAAGCAGCAAGGCACAAGTGTTCCAGTTGCTCCACATTCTCACCCACGCTTTTATGTTTTGTTTTTGTTTTTTTGCTGCTGTTGTATTATAGCCATCCTAGTAGGTGTGAAATGGTATCTCATTGTGAGTTTGCCTGTTGACTAATGATGTTGAGCATCTTTTCACGTGCATATTCATCATTTGCATATCTTGTTTGGACAAATGTCTGTTCAAGACCTTTGCCCATTTTTTTAGAAAATTATTTTTTTATCTATCTATTTTTGGCTGCTTTGGGTCTTCGTTGCTGCGTGCAGGCTTTCTGTAGTTGCGTCGAGCAGGGGCTACTCTTTGTTGCGGTACGCGGGCTTCTCATTGCGGTGGCTTCTCTTGTTGCGGAGCACGGGCTCTAGGCGCCTGGGCTTCAGTAGTTGTGGCCCGTGGGCTCTAGAGCACAGGCTCAGTAGTTGTGGCTCCTGGGCTTAGTTGCTCCGCGGCATGTGGGATCAACCCGTGTCCCCTGCTTTGGCAGGAGGATTCTTAACCACTGAACCATCAGGGAAGTCCCCCTTGCCCATTTTTATATTGGGCTGTTTGTCTTTTTGTTGTTGAGTTATAGGAGTTCTTTATTTAATGTGGATAAAAACCTTAACAGATACATGATGTGCAAATACTTTTTCCCATTCTGTAGGTTGTCTTTTCACTTTCTTGATAATGTCCTTTGATGCGCAGTTTTTAGTTCTGATGAAGTCTAGTGTACTGATTTTTTTTCTTTTGTTGCTCATGCTTTTGGTGTCATATCTAAGAATCCATTGCCAAATCCAAGGTCATGAGGATTTGTCTGTGGCCCCCCTTAAAGGACCTCCAGAAGAATGGATCCTAACATTTGACCTATATTCAAGCATTCGTTGAACACATACTTTGTGTAAGACACACCTCTGGGGAGCACCCGGGACACCTTACTTCCCGCCCTACATCTTGTGTGTGTCAAGGGGCCACCACTGTTGAAGTCCCTGGTGCCCAGAGCCAGGGGAGAAGGACTGAAAACAAAGACCAAAAGGTGAGGGCACTTGGGGAGGGAGGAGGGAGAGGAATGAAATGCCCATTTCCTGAGTTTAGGGATTCATTTTGTAAGAATAACAAAGGGCTACATCAGCAGAAGAGCAGATGGAGCCGTATTTGAGTAGAAACCTGGCAACCCTTTACTCACTGTGCAAACTTGATCCAGTTGCTTCACATCCTCCAAGGGAGAGCGTGCCGGAGGGTGGCGTCCAGCGTTCACGCTCTGTAATAAAGTCTGTGACCTTTGAAAACCAACCCGCTCTCTACTCCTCCCACCATGGCCAGAGGCAGCGGTGGCCTCTAATTTAAGCATCTGCCGAAGTAATAAAGGTTTGACACTTCTCTGCTTGGAGCCATATCGCTGTTTTAGGGCAAAAAGAGAAACGGGAAGCGGGGGCACGGATGTGGGGTTTGCTCTGTTTTATTTCCAGTTTAAGGGGAGAAAACTTGAGCAAGCCTTGATGGGTGTTGTCTATGTTTTCTCAAAACTGGGTAGGAGGATTTTATTTGTAGCTGAGAGTCCCATCAGCCTGACTTTTAGAAGCTTTTCCTGGCCCCAGACTCCTTGTAGACTAGATTTCTCGAACTCCGCTTTAATTTGTACTTTTATATGCGGTTAATTTAGAAATAAGGGCTCTGACCTGAGCATCATGAGACCTGGCTTCTAATTTCAGGGCTCCCACTGTGTGACCCTGGGCCGGTCCTATCTCCTGTCTCTGGGTCTTAGTTTCCATGTCCTTAGTAAAGTAAGAATGGGATGAGATAATCTCGAAGGTCAACATGCTCTCTGATTATATCAATCTGTGGGTCTAAGATAATGGTCCAAAATGTCTAAATTGCTTAGATAGTTTTTCATTGCTTAGATAGTTTTTCACCGCTAAAGTAAGGAAATGAAATATTATTCATATACCATGTTAAATTTTTAAAAATTGTTACACACCTGCCAAGGATTACATTTATTAATTGATTCATTAAGTATATACGATGTAGAAAAGAAAACCTTCCTAATCAATTGAAGGATCTAGGTTACGAGAACTTGTAGGATATGGCCAACCTGTCCACAAAGTAAATAATGAAGACAGTTCTCTATGTTATTTGTTCTATTTTTTTTTTTTTTTTTTTTTCGCGGTATGCGGGCCTCTCACTGTTGTGGCCTCTCCCGTTGCGGAGCACAGGCTCCGGACGCGCAGGCCCAGCGGCCATGGCTCACGGGCCCAGCCGCTCCGCGGCATATGGGATCCTCCCAGACCGGGGCACGAACCCGTATCCCCTGCATCGGCAGGCGGACTCTCAACCACTGCGCCACCAGGGAGGCCCTATTTGTTCTATTTTAATAGTGATGAATTTTAGACATCCCCTCCAGGCTAAATTTGAGGGGTATCTGATTATTTTATTCCTGCCCCCTCCCCCATGGGTTTTTGAATCTCACCATTGAACTCCAAATATAGACGTTGGCTTTTCCTTGCTTGTGGTATTGTACAGCTGTCACTGCCATGCACCCAGTTCGTGTAATTGGGCTTTGCATACTAGGAAGGTAATTGCTAAATCCTTTTCTTCTGCCAGAAGAACTTCTCATCCCTGGAGCCCCCTCGGAGATGGCTGGTTTATGAAAAGCCAAAATGGGAGACTGGAAAGGATAAGCTACCAAAAGGAAATAACATTTTTGGAAGTGACATTTTGACTACCACTCAAATGATTAGGATGCCAATTAGAGCCTAATTATTGTTCTACCAAATATTCTTGGTATTAAATGAATGTTATCTGGGATTTAGAGAGAGGTGGCGGTAAGTCTGATTACAGCAAATGGGCCTGTCTTTCCTGGTAGATATAATACTGTTGCCAAATCCATCTTCTTTTCTTGTAAGGGAGATGATTTGGAGACGTCACCTGCTGTTTGTGTGGGTGACTAAGGGATCTGCAGATCTGGAGTCCATGTCCCTCTCCCCAGGCCCACACTGCCGTCTCTCCGCTGGACATTGGAAGTGGAAAACGGCCAGCTCTCATCTCCCCCTTTCCATTCAGGGGCTCCCTTCCTCTCTCCCCCTGCCCTCCACTGGCACCCCAGCCCCGTTCCCAGGGCTTCTCGCCACAGATCTAGCCCTGCAGCAGCATCCACTACTTCTTTGTTTCATGAAAGCGACATCAGCAGTAGCATCTTCATTGCATTCACTCTGTGCCAGACACTCTTCTAAGCATTTGACACGTATTACTTCCTTTAACCCTATAACAACCCTCTGGCTGGTGAGTGAGGCGTCTGCTCTTCCTCTCCAGCCACCAGCCAGGCTGGGTCTGGGGGACCGAAGCCGCCTCTTATATGCACCCCACTCCCGTCTGTCTCCATCCTGCAACACCTGCATCTTGTTCCATTTTCATTAGTACCTCTTTTAGACTGGAACCGCTATTGAAATGTGAATTATCTCACTTTACAGCATATATTCTGTTCCCAGGCTCCCTACTTCATTAAAACTGGCATTTTTAAATTTATGGACAAGATGTTATGCTATCTGTGATCTGCATCAAAATAATATGTTGGGGAGAAATGGATAGGGATATAAATGAAACAGGGTTGAGAACTGAGTTGGTAGTTGAAATAGGGTGAAGGGTACATGGGGATTTATTATGCTATTTCCCCTATGTTTGTGTTTGAAATTTTTCAATAATAAAAATTTTTTATCACCGAACTTCTTATTTATATCAAAGGCAATTAACTCACAGAGAACAGGAATGGTAATAATAAAAATTTTTAAGAAGGAAACAAAACTGGAAATTTTTACTCTGTCACATACATGTGTGTTTAAGGTGCTTAAAAGGGATAGCCAGACAGAACTGGGGTGAGCAAAGACCTAGTCTAAGGGGCAGAGGTTGTGGATAGCAGATGCTCTAGTGACACCCCAAGTTCCCTTTGGTCTTAGATGCATTCTTTGGAAGAGCGCTTCCTTTGTGATTGAGGTATGTCGACCTGAGTGCTTAGAGATTTATATAATCTCAGTGTTTACAGGAATATAGGGAAGGACGTGTTACATAGCCGAGCAGTACGCTTGGCATCAGGATTTCAGGAGCATCTGGAGCTGTCTGGGCACTTTTTCAGAGCCAGCTGCCATCATTGTATAGAGGATGCCAAGAGCCCACAGGAAGACAGAGCCATCGGCTCTGAGGCCGGAGCGCAAATGCTTTTGAATTGGGATTAAGGGTTAATTTGTAATTGTTGGTTTGCATTTCCTAACTCTCTTTATGACACTCCGATGGCTTATAATGGGATGTGGATAGTTATAGTTATGAGGATGGGGTCCGAGCTGGGAGGGACCTGTGAAAGAGCTGCAGTGTAGAGGAAACCATGGCCTGTGTACATCTTTGTCAAATCGTGCACCTTTGAGATGGGCCACTGTGATGCTGGTGGACATCTCTGGGATCTGTGAGGTTTCCTGAAAATTCTGCAAGCTGGAAAGGCCTCAGTCCTCAGAGCTCCAGGGATCCCCAAGAGGACACAGGAGCGAGGGCCCCTAAGCAGTAAAAAATATTGTTGAATCTCAGAAGTATTTCAGGGAACATGTGGCATTTTTAGGAGGCTTTTATTTAGCTAGACTTTGCTTTATGCAGTACGGGTGGGCCCAATCAGTTGAGTGGCTTATCTGTAATTAACGTCTCAGAGGCGGTGGAGTGCTATGGGTAAGCACTCCAGCTCTGGAACCAGACCACCTGGGTGCAGATCCTGGCTCTGCCACAGCTCTCTGAGACCCTGCATGGTCACACGGCAGAGCTGTGCTCCATTTCCCTCCTCTGTCAATGTAACAGTACCCGCTTGGACCTTGTTGGGTCATTAGGACCAGCGAACGAGGCAGTTCTTGTAAAGCAATTAGAAGAGCACCTGGCTGCCAGTGTTAGCAAAGCTTGTTGTCTCAGCGAGTCTGGGCTTTTGTAACAAAATACCACAGGCTGCGTGGCTTGTACACAACAAACGTTTATTTCTCACAATTCTGGAGGCTGGGACGTCCAAGATCATGACTGGCAGATTTGATGTCTGGTGAAGGCCTGCCTTCTGGTTGCAGACTGCCCGCTGTTCACCCAGTGGAAGGGGCAAGGGATCTCTCTGTGGCTCTTCCCTCATGACCCAGTCAACCCCAAAGGCCCCGCCTCCTAACACGGTCACACTGGGGATTACGTTTCAACATAAGAATTTTGGGGGGGGACACAAACTTTTAGTCCGTACCACTTATTAAGGAAATAATAAACATGTATTCTAACAGTTCGGTTCCATAAAGTTGTACATTATTTTCAAGGGTCTCAGATTGAATCCTTTTCTAAAATGAGGAAACATTTTGTAAAGTAAATAATTATTTCTGATATGATGTATTATACGTTTGAATTTTCATATATTAAATTTGGGTAAAATGATAGATGTCATGTTACATTTTCTCTCTTAATAGAAGAATGTTAATTTTAGGTAATAGCTAACCTTTTTTTAGCACCTACTAGCCTGTATCTGAAGTACTGTTCCCGTTGCTTATTATGTATTAACTAATTTAATCTTCCTGATAACTCTCTACATTAATTACTATTATATTTTTCATTTTACAGTGAGGAATCTGGGTATAGAGAAGTTAATTGGCTTGCCCAAATTCACACACTTCATCTGTGGTGATTCTTTATTTCTAGCTGCTGTACATGTCATGAATTCCCTATTCTGGAAGGTTCTCAGGCAGAAGTAGCACAGCTACTTGTTGGGGGCTGGGTGGTTGGGGGTGCTATCAGAGGGGCCTGAAGCATTTGATTGGGTGCACCTTCAGAGCCTTGGTTGTAGGTAACAGACCTGACTTGTTAATTCAGGCAGAAAAGTCACGCATCTACCAATGCATACCATTTAGCACACAGGATCCACAGAAGGCTAAAGAACAGGGGTGGGCAGAAATTGAGGAGGCAAGCCCCCTGCCCCAGTTTGGGAGGATACTGTTAACACTGGAGGGCCTCCACCAACCCCGCTGCTACCGTGGCCCCCAGGCCTGGCCACGGAAAACAACTTCCAATAGCCAGTCCCCCTGCCCAGACCTCTGGATGCAGCTCACTGACAGGAGCATCTCACTGGCCAGGCTCAGGTCACGTGACACACTCCAGTTGCTTCCCTCCTTCATTCACCCTTAGGTTTGGCACCTGGAAAGCAGAGTCTGTCCCCCTTTTATCTAGGGTGTCCTTACCCCAACCCCTGCCTGAAAATAAACAGGAGAGTTTTGAGGTGATAGGCAGCCAAAATGACAAACGTCCCTTCCGTTAAGAGACTTCGACTAGATGCTTCCCAAGTGCCCTGGTAGCCCCACGATTCTGAGTCTACTCTTGATGAGGGCTGCTATTTCCCTGGAGCACCTGGAATGGAGCTCTATACCAATTAGGCTTCCATGAATGTTTCTCACCGAGGATAATGAGTATGTTGGCCTTTGTCCCAAAAGAAAATAAGGATGCACACTTCTTTATAGGATCTAGCTTTTTGATTCAGGACAGACTGTTTCAGCTGTGAGCTCCTTCTGTTTATCAGGAAAGAAGTTGATATGTATCATTCTTCTTCACAAAAGGAGGCAGAAAAGCACTCAAACCTTTAAATGTCCCTGCGTACATAGTTAAGGGCTCAGTGGTTATACTGCAATGAATTCGTTGAGTGGAGCTGTAGAACAAACCTCATCTTTGATCATTATGTCCCTACGTCTCTCCACACACTGACTCCTTTGCCTGATTCCACCAATGTGATCATCATTCTCGTTTCCTTCTTCATCATCCCTCCTCCCCCTTCCCTAAATCACTTTCCAAGCACTGTTGGCTTTTCACCGCTTGGTGTTCTCTCCTTAATACCTGTCCTCCCCCACGTGTCCCCAGCCCATGCCACCCCACACCTGGGTTAAGCCTTCCCGCACCACCCCATCTTGCCCACTTGATCTTCTCAGCGAGCTGCCTTCCCCTTTTTACACCCGCTGTGCTCCTTAAAGGCACAGTAATGCTTTCTTGTTGCTCATCTGTGTCACAGAACAGGTAAGAGGGCTCTGGGGACAGATTCAGATCCCAGCTCTGCCATTCAGTGTCTTTATTAGTGAGAGGTGTATCCAGAAGTAATGAACAAAACCACCATATAGTGAGTGCCTTAACCCAATATGAGTTTATTTTTTCCCCATGGCAGGAAGTCTGATGAGAGGCAGCTGCAGCATCTCATGATCTCGGAGGCCCGGCGCCTTCCCTCTTTCGGCTCCGTCATTCTAGAGAGCAGCATTTGTCCTCATGCTTCTCACTTCCTGGCTGCCCCACCTCCAGTACTGAGTCTGTGTCCCGGGCGGAAGGAGGACCAAGGCTGAGGGCAACGTGTATGCCAACTGCAGATGCCCTCCCCTTAACTTCTGCCAACATCCTGGTCTAGGATGGAGTCACATGTCCACCCCCGAGTTTTTGACTAAGTGTGTTTCCAGTGTGATCAAACTAAGGGAACAAGTGTCCATTTTACATCCTACACCATCATTAGCATGGGCTTATCAACTGCTTATACTTCGCTTTCTTTCTTTTTTTTTTTTTTTTTGCGATACGCGGGCCTCTCACTGTTGTGGTCTCTCCCGTTGCGGAGCACAGGCTCCGGACGCGCAGGCTCAGCGGCCATGGCTCACGGGCTCAGCCGCTCCGCGGCATGTGGGATCCTCCCGGACCGGGACACAAACCCACGTCCCCTGTATCGGCAGGCGGACTCTCAACCACTGCGCCACCAGGGAAACCCTACTTCGCTTTTTAATATATTTTTTAGGGCAGGTTTTCACAGTAAACCAGCCAGCATAATATTTACTGTGACTTTCTCTGTGATACCGTTTAAAATTCTGGAATTCTTTCCTCTCCTCTCACCCCTGCACTTTACCTGTATCATGACCTTCGGTGTCACCTTCTCTGTGGCTCCTTTGTCTCTCAGCCCCAGCCCCCGCCCCTCCCTCCCTGTGCATCCATTAATCCTGAGCATCCCACCTGTCCTTCTCTGCTCCCGGGCTGCATGGAGCATCACTGGAGAAAAATGGCCATGTGGCGCCGTAGGTACTACTGTATGTCCACACCAGTCTTTGAGGTGACCCTGATGGGAGCTGTCTGCCCTCTCAGGGTGAAGCTTTTGTTGTTGTTTAAGGCTTTTCTGTTCATTTAAAAACCTCCTTGGGAGAAGGCCTCACATGAGAGGCCTGGCTTTCTAATTCATCTCTGCACTGTCTTCTCTGCCTGCTTGTTCCCCTCAGGTTGCCTCCCCAGTCTGTCTTTCTCTCTGTCTCTTTCTCTGTCGTTCTCTCTAGTAAACACACACACACACACACACACACACACACACACACCCCTGCATACACAGACCTTCCGTGCCATGGGTTTGCTCCCGGGTATGCAGGCCGGAGACTCAGGGGGCCCGCTTCACTCCCTACATCTCACCAGCCACCCGCTCCTTCCTTGGGCGGCCCTTCCTTGCTGATTCTAATTCAGACACATTTCTTGCTTCTGTCCTTGTTTCTGAAGTCCCTGGACCATTCTATCCACCTTACTCCTGGCCTTCATCCACCCTGGTCATACACCCCCCTCGTCATACACCCGCCTCATCCCATGATCTTCCTTAGGTTCTGACGTGGTCGTGTCACTCTGTGCAGAAACCAGAGGCTCCTCATGGACTGAGTGGCCTGCATTTGTAGATCTCCTGCCTCGGGCGGGCACTGAGGAGACAGAGGAGACAGGATCTCTGCCCTGGATAGTTTCTCAGAGTGGGACGGGACTGGGCTGGGCTGGGCTGGGCTGGACTGGGCTGGGCTGGACTGGGCTGGGCTGGCTGGACTGAGCTGGGCTGGGCTGGATTGGGCTGGGCTGGGCTGGGGCGGGTGAAGACATCGCATTAACACAGGTATGAACTCTGGGAGCACAGAGGAGGGAGAACCAAAGCTGGGGAGGGGGAGGGAGATGGAACAACTCAGACAAGGAGCCGCCATGTCAGACTCTCAGGGACGCTGCCGCGCCTGCCTTCTGGCCCCCGTGCCCTCAGCTGGGTTTATACTGGACCCCTTGTCATTGGCACGTCGAAGCATCCTCTTTTGTGCCTCCACGTCTTTGTTTGTCCCCCCTCTTCCCGGAGTACCGTTTCCAAATCCTAGCTGTGTTTTCTCCCTTCTCATCCAACAAAACTGGCTCAAGTACCAGTCTTCCAGGATGCCATTCCCGATCCCCATGACCACTTTCCCGCAGTACTCTCTGTTTCCTCCTCTTGGGGCGCTTGTCCGTTGGGACCTTGTATTTGAGTAGTTTGTGTACCTGCCTCTTGGCCTGTATTGGATGAAAAGCTCCTTGGGATCAAGGGTTGTGTTGTAGTCAGCAGTGGATGGTCCCCGGCTTCCGGCCCAGTGGGCTGCCTCGGGGGGCGCCTCGGGAGGGTTCGGAGGAGCGGGGTGCTTTACGCATTCCAGGGAGGCCGATGTGGTAGGATTCCTTTTGGTGCGCACAGACGCACGCTCACACCTGCCCAGCTGCGCCACCGGTGATTCTCACCTGTCTGCCTTTGTTCTTCTTCCCAAACCAGTGCTTAGAAAGAGCCATGAAGTTTGCCTTTGAGGAGTTCCACCTCTGGTACCAGTTTGCTCTGTCGCTCATGGCTGCTGGAAAAGTGAGTCTCCCTTTGTGACATGCAATCCTCTGTGTTGACGGTTCACTTGCATTTCATGGGATGACGTGATGCCTGGTAGATGTCTACACCAGCTATTGGAAACTGTCCTGAGGTCATTTATAAATGAGCAATCGAATTTAATTATTTGGGGGCCAACACGGACACATCATTGAGAAGAAAATTTTGAAAGTCTTCCCTTTTTCTAGTCACTGTAACTTTATTTATCTGAAGCTGTGGCTTAAACTAAGGTCAGTGCTTCACGCTGACCCCTTTCACTCATTTGAGAGTGTAAACGATTCCTGGCAGAGGAAATCTGCTAATTATCTTTAGCAAGATGTGATACGAGGCAGTGTAGGGTATTGGTTGAAAACAAGGGCTGTGGGGAGAGAGGCCTGGTGCTGCCCTCGAAGCCGTGTGACCCATGGTAGGTCACTTAGTGTCTTCCTCTTCCTTTTCCGTCTCATGGAGAAATGGTACCGACTTCATAGAATTGTCATCAGGTAGTGAGATGATACCCACAAGGTGTTTAGCATAGGACCCCCCAAACGAACCCACTCAATAAAGATAATAGCCACTGTTATTCTTGTTAATGTGGGCCCTTTAGTGAATTGTAAACTCTGAGACACAAGATTATTTGGGCGAAGTGGAGTGGTATGCTTTCAATTCTGAATGGTATGCTTTAAATTAGTTTCTTTTTTATAGTAACGTAAACCTCCACTGACTTTATTTTTTTCTTACTTTTACAATGGCTACACAAGTAGGGAATAAAACTAGGGGGATTCCGGGGCAGCGTTTTCACTTGTTTTAACCGCAGTTTACTCCCCGGTCCCCCAAAAGTTCCAAGCTCAGGTTATCACCCTCCCCAGGCCCTTGCTTCATTGGGTGAAAGTTGGAAAACCTCATTAAGAGGGTATCCTAACCAGAAACCCCACTGGGAAGGCTTTAGTGTTTGGTTCTGTCAAAAAATTTTGAGTTTCACAGAAATGATCTCCTTTTGCCAAGTCTGCTCGCGCAGTGAAGGTGCTGAAAGAGTGCATCCGCCTGAAGCCAGACGACGCCACCATCCCGCTTCTGGCCGCAAAGCTGTGCATGGGCTCCCTTCACTGGGTGAGTGGGGCTGGGGCCCTCCGCGTGTGCAGGGGCTGCCACCCTTTTGATTCCTAGGCAGAGAGGAAATAGTAGCAGTTCATTAGCTACACAAAAACAAAGCTGTTCAGAGCCCCGGGCTTCTGGCCTGGGCTACAGCCCTCCTCAGGCCTCAACCCCACCCCAAGGACTTCGGGGAATCAGTACAACTCCAGGTTTTTCTTTTTCATGGGAATGTGCTTCAAAAGTAGAAATGGTAAGATGGAATTGGAATTCCTACTCAGATGCATCCTGTATGTAAGTCATATGGGACTGAAAAAGTCTATGTCACTCAGTGTTTCCCTCTTAGGAGAGCCTGAGTTTTTCTGTAAAGCCAAGAGTCAACCTCTACTTCAGCTCATGTGTAAACCCAACTTCCTTCATTCCTCTTCCTGCACAGAGGCTTTCCGCTTCAAATGTTCTTGTTCAGCTTTGAATCTGGGAAGAGCCTGATTTGTAACAATTGTAGTACCTCAAAAATGTACTGTTTGAGCAGAAACTAGAAAACTCAAATTGATCGCCACATACGATGGAGTTTTAATGTCTATCTCTAACTTCATGTCAAGGTCAGTGATAAGAAGAAGTTGCCCAAAAGACTGAGGCACCTGGCTAAGGTTTTTTACCATTATGGTCCTTGCTGCTTGTTTTTTTCCATTTATTCTCACCCAGCAGGATGAAAGTAAACATTGTGAAGAAAGTGTCCTACTTTGGTCAAATTTTTCTTGGGAAAGTGTGGAAGAAAAAACACATTTTGAAATGTGGCTCTCACCTGAAACACAGCCGTGAAGGTGTTGTGTGGTCCGTGCAGGTTTTAACACTTTGGTGTGGCAAGTGAGGGGACATGCAGGCAGGCTCTGAGAGTGGCCGGAGCAGTGGACCGAATCTTTCAGTTTTGAAAATGCCAGCTTCCAGCTGTGACTCTGCCGCACTCCTTCCAGCGATGGCATCATTCATCACCATAACGCCTAATATAAACCTGATTCTTTTTTACAAGATGAGAATAACAAATCTTTTCTGTATTTTTTTTACACTTTTATCATTAAAATTTCCAAATACCACAAAAGTAAGGAGTATAATCAACTATCATCCATGTACTATCACCCAGCTTCAATAACATCAACACTTACCATACCCCAAAGGAGCAAATCTTATTATTTTTGCCTCTAGTGAGTTGTGCAAAAGGTTTTATTGTGGGTGTAGTTTACAGGTGCACACTTTTCCCTTTGGAATCTGCCAGTGCAAGGTCTGTGTGCGGTGTATTGTAAAATAAATAGATGGAGTTTTGAAATTTCTAACAGCTTGTGGGAAAGAGAATCCAAGCCTAAAAGATTCTTTATGTCATGCAAAAAAGGAAAGACCCAAGCACAAAATATTTCAAGAACTTTATTCTTTACAAATTATACTTACATATATATATAACTTCTGAATACCTAGCACAATCTAATTACAGAGCCAATCAGTGAAAAACAGAGATGACAAAGAGCCCCACCAAGTATGAAAGTGACCTTGGAAAAGAGAGCAAAAAAGCAATAAGGAAAGGTTTAAAGCAAAAAGGCAAGGTGGGAATCCTGAGGACTGTTGAGAAGCTGAAATACAGAAAACAGAATCACCAGAGTAGACCTGGAAGATCTGGGAGTTATTTTCACAGTGACTCATCAGAAATCGCTTAGGACAGCAGATGCTTACGGGAACTCATGTTAGAAATTCTGCAGGATGTTGGTGTTGTTTTTAACTTACCTGGTTTTTCAGTTGGAAGAGGCTGAGAAGTTTGCCAAAACCGTCGTTGATGCGGGAGAGAAAACGTCAGAGTTCAAGGCCAAAGGCTACTTGGCCCTGGGGCTTACGTACAGTCTGCAGGCCACTGACGGTGAGCGAAGTCCCCGCCCACGGGAGCTGGGGAGCCGCCAAGTCTGCACTGCAGGACCGGCCCATCCCCTGTCTCAGGAGGGCACATGGCTGGTTCCTCGTTTGCCGTCCTGTGGGGACCTGCCACCGCTGTCCTCTTTGCTTGGACCGGTCGGAGAATGGGAGGGAAGAAATGCAGGCCCTGTGCCCCGGCTCCCAGGCCCTCTTCACAGGGGCGCTGTGCTGGTACTGCCCAGCTGGCAACTGTAGGGATCTGTCCTGAGGAGTGAGGTGAGCAGGGCCCTGAGAGAGAATTCACCCCACCCGGCCTTCACCTGACTCTGCCCCAGCACTTGGCCTGAGCTCTCCCCACGGGGAGGGATGTTGGGTCTTAGGCTAGGAATGTAGAAGCATTCAGGGCCCACCTCCTCCAGAAAGCATCCCTTGATTTATCAGTCCCTGTCCCTTCTCCATTTGCACTTTTTTATTTTTAAACAACTCTTTTTTTATTTATTTATGTTTTGGCCGCGCCGCGCAGCACGTGGGATCTTAGTTCCCCAGCCAGGGATCGAGCCCATGCCCCCTGCAGTGGGAGCACGGTGTCTTAACCACTGGACCGCCAGGGAAGTCCCCATTTGCACATTTTAATTCACAGATACGTACATGTGTAGTATGGCGGCTCACGGCACACGCAGTAACGTTACACGTTTGGGATGTATTTACTGTTTTGGTGGATGGGCTTCCGGCTAAAAAAAATCTTAATTATGTTTTCTATACTTAATGAGTTTTCAATTATACGTTTGCAGAAAGGGTAAATTGGTAAATTGTTTTTCTGAATCCTTTCTATTATTCCTTTTACATTTTGTCGTTAAATGTAACACAAATACCAAAAAAGAAATCTCAAAAATGATTGTCCAACTCAGTGAATTAGTATAAGGGAAAGTATTCTTATAAGCAGCACCCTGCTTAGGAGATAGAACCTTGCCAGCTACCTGGGAGCCCTTTACATACCCCTCCCAATCACAAGCCCCCTTAAGAGAAAACACTACCTTGACTTTTATGGTACTCATTTTCTTTTGCTTTCTTTGTAATTTTGCTGTAGTTTATTTTACATGTTACCCCAAATCTTTCTTTCCTCTGCCCTAAAATATCAAAGACCCTGGAGAAGTTTTGCATATCAACTGATTTTCAATCATGGATTTTTTTGCTAATTTTTCATATATACTGGCAATACCCAGCACATTTTTTAACTATAGTAGGCTTTCAGTGAAGGGTAAATTTAATACCATATATTTATCCATATAACTTCTTAGTTGAGACTCTACACCTAATTAGCCCTGTAATTTTGGGAGAGTCACGTGACCCTGCTGGGTCTCATCTGTATCCATGGTTCACTTGGGACAGCTCTCTGGGTGCCTCTAGCTCATTCACTGTTGTTCTAAGTTAGTCATGGCTTACAGCTACATCCAGCTCTGGGCAGCCTTCCACCATCCTCAGAGCGATGTCAGGACGGGATCTGCCATGTTGGATTTGTTAGATAAGGACCATCTCCAGGTGCAGCCATAAACAGGTTCCTCTAGGACTTTTCCTGTTGTCCCAGTAAAAAGTACCTTTTTAGTTTCTACAAGACTCTAAGGTGGCATTCCTCCCATGCTGTCTACAGGGGAAGTGTTGAGCTGATTTTCCAGTATCAGTGTTGGGTTTGCCCTGTCTGTCCCTGGTGTTCACATCAAGGTATTAAAGTTCCTAGCCATTGCCTCCGTGAATTAAACTGGCCTTCCATGGCATCAGGCTAGTGTCCTTGGTTTTTGGTGCCAGAAGGAACTCTGAAGGCCATCTAATCCACCCACTGGTGCTTGAATCTCTTCTATTCCATTCTGGCAGAGCCATTCTTCACCCGTGAATTACATGCCTGCCCTTGAGAATGTTTTCCTCTCTGGAGTTCCCAGCTGGTCTTCTGAAGACAGGCTGCTATTCCTGGGGGTACCAAGAGTGACCAGTCAACTCCCACTCTCGCCTTGGCATGGTTCCACAGTTATGCTCAACAAGTGCAAGGGCATCAGGCTGACACGGCCTTCGTTTCCCATCCTCCACAGTGCCTGGGACAGGACTGGGCACATAAGCTCCCATAATTTGTTGCTCTTAATCCAGTCAAATGTTTAGTTTTCGTGATGAGTTTTCTATTTGTCAGAAACTCCCTGATCTCCCATGCCACTGACTAATTGAACCCTTTTCTTAGCTTCTTTGCGAGGGATGCAGGAGGTCCTACAGAGAAAGGCGCTTCTTGCATTTCAGAGGTGAGTGGGAGTTCATCTTTTCACTCGGCTGTACATAATGACACCAAAGTATGATAAGTATAAAAAGAAGAGATATTTATAAAGATTATGTAAACAGTGTTTTACCCCTGGGAGTCTTTCCTCTCGAGTACCGAACAGACAGTATAAAACTTGCTGCATCACTTGTTGCCATGTAAATCTGCATCCTTGATCTGTTTATTCATTTGGGCACATTTTATTCATTCCTAATAAAGTGATTTCAGCTCTAAGAGAGGTACTTTTTTATGTCTAGGGAGAAGATTCTTTTTATTAAAGACATTTTTTTAGCATCTAGAAAAAGGACCATTCTTTGCAACCTTTTTTTTTTAACATGTCAATCTGCAGATTTTTTTTTTTTTTTTTTTTTTTTTTGTGGTACGTGGGCCTCTCACTGCTGTGGCCTCTCCCGTTGCGGAGCACAGGCTCCGGACGCGCAGGCCCAGCGGCCATGGCTCACGGGCCCAGCCGCTCCGCGGCATGTGGGATCCTCCAGACCGGGGCACGAACCCGTGTCCCCTGCATCGGCAGGCGGACTCTCAACCACTGAGCCACCAGGGAAGCTCAATCTGCAGATTTTTATATTACAAAATGAAAAGACCAGATTTCAGGGCAGTCTCTGAAATACTTACAAGACAGTCAGGCCGGCAGGTCCCAGGCCTCTCCATCCCCTCCATGCTTCATAATACGTTATGCTTATCTCCATCACTGTACCTTTCATGAAATTAGGAGAAGGCCTTATAACTAGAGAACGGTTGCGTGTCACAGTGGCCTTTCGCACCCCTTACTTGATCCTCACCCCACACCAATAAGGTAGATGGAACAAGTCGTGTGTTCACTGCAGGTGAGGGACCGAGATGCAGGGATGAAGAGCCGGAGTCCTGTAGCCATTGAAGTCAGGAAGGTCAAGGTCTCTGATGCTGACTGGCTTCTCTGGTACCTACTACACCACACTTCCCTCATTTTATTCTTATTGCAGGCATAATAAATCACTAACATGAATAACTGTCTGAAAGTATAGCCCCATGATGTCCAATCTAGAATTGGTATTGATCCTCTCACCTTAAATATATCTGAGTTACTTGATTTCTTGGAATTATATTAGAAACTTAGTTACTTAACCAAAAGTTGTATGAGGACCTCTCATACCTAATAACCGTTGTTAGATTTCTTTCCTTAGAACTAGGGTTGCCTGCAGATTTGTCACAGTGTACATGCTCCTTTTTTTCATGAAATCATTATCACGTGGTTTCAATTAGTCTGAAACACTTTCATCTCTTTTCTTTCCATGTCCTAGCAGACTTGCCCATAGCACCTTCACGTTGCCAGTCCCAGACTGGTTAATGACAGAAGGTACCAACTGACAGCTGCAAACAGACCTCCTATCTCTGTGCTAAGTTTTTGTTGATGTTCTTCAGCACGGAGTGTGGAAAGCATTTCCATTTCAAATGATTTGGAGTTTTAAATTTTCCAGTCCTAGTTTGTAAAACCCACACATGGATGCCTAAGAAAGTGGTCATTACATCTGTTTCACTGTTTCACTTTCCTTAAATCAGCTCATCTTACTGGCTCTCTAAAAACAGCCATGGTGGTGGTCTGCCTTGAGCCGCAGAATTCATAACTTCATGTTATATAACAGCTGTTCCATTGGCCTGAATTTCTTTTTGTTCCTCTTTTGCTTAGTTTCTAATTCAAAGGGATTTTTAAAATATTAGTTCATATGGGAATAAAGCAGAATAAAATTCTACTAACCTATGTGATTATATTGGGAAAGGCTAACCTAAATTTGTATTTATGTGTATTTAGGGATATTTTGCAAAGTAATAAAAATATTTGGTTTCAAGTACACATTAACTAGGACTATCCTAGTGTACTTTACAAAAGTCTATAAGGGAAAGATTTTAAGTAAATAAGAAGAATTTGTATTACTTCTTACATGTAAATGAGTATTTAAAAATCACTTGGATGAGAAATATTTTCTTACTATATATTTTAAATCTTCTCCCCACAATTCTGTTAATACTATTGCTTAGCAAATGTTGTTTAAAAAGAAAACGGTGTATCTCAAAAAGTGGTGAGGCTGCAGATATAGCGTGTGAAAATTAACTCAATTATGACTGGAGTCAGAATTCAAAAAGGTTTGCTCTCCCCTGGATTCAGAGAGGTGATTTTTGAAGACATCCCAGTTGCATGACTGCATCTTAATGTTGAGACCCTCAACTGTTCATACACTCATAAGCTCAGCCCAAGAGGCTGAACCAATTCATATGTCCTGTACAAAATTAGAGTGAAGAAAAACTGTTGTTTGCAAAGCTTTCTAAGATGCTGTATTGATCTCAGTGGTGGCTCCTGGGGGCTCTCACATCCTACAGAGAAAAGCCAGGCTGGAAACAGTCGAGCACATGTCTCAGTGACTTGCCCCCCAGCATGCAGGAATCCGGGCTGCTCCACAAGGAGGAGGTGGCGTGGTGTCACTGGTGTTTATCACTCAGTGTGGTAGAAGGGACACAATCTCACAATCTCACTTTTATTTTCCTCTCCCACTCCTAGCTTGAATTTAAGTTTGAATGTGGTATGTTTTGTGGGTATGGAGTGATCAGCCAGCCCGGTTTGTTAGGAACTGAGCAGTTTCCCAGAATATGGGACTTTCAGTGCAAAAACCAGGAAAATACAGGACAAACCAGGACAAGTGGGTCATCCTATGTGTGTAAGTAATGGGAGGTCCCTGAGTAATAGATTTAACCAGGTTTGCACTTTTCTTTCTTAACATAATGATACACTAATCCCATGTCTACTGTAATCAGGATTGAAGGGGACTTCAAGGAGAATTGGCTAAATAAGGCAGCAGGGTGATATGGTGGAGAGACCAGGCCTCGGAATTTCACTTCTGGTTTTACCTCTTTTGCTTGATGTTCTCAAACAAGATGCTTAATAGTAGATGCTTCATAAATTGTAGTTATTATTGTTACAAGGTACATGTCTTAATGGACCAGGGTCAAAATTGATCAGCTGTCTCTGTATTCTTGGTTCAGCTCCAGAGGATGTTGGAGCCAGAGTCTAGGAGAAGGATGGGGTGGACCTCAGGGCAGTCTCAGTTTTAGCCAGGTGATCTGGGAGGCCCATGCCATGCACTCCAGTAGCAGTCTGGCATACCCTTCTCGGGGCACTGCTCCTACTACAGTGTAATGATCATTTAGATCTCCCCCTCTGTAGTGTTGGGGGGAGCTCCTCAAGGAAAGGCACTTGTATTATTCATCTCCAAGCTCCCTAAAAATTAGCACAGGGCCTGGCATCACAGTAGTTACTGCATAATGTGGATGGATGGGTGAGTGGATGGATGGATGGATGGATGGATGGATGGATGGATGGATGGATGTTTGGATGGATGCATAGATGGATGGGTGGATGGATGGATGGATGGGCGGGTGGGTGTATGGGTGGGTGGGTGGGTGGGTGGATGGATGGATGGGTGTGTGGATGGATGGATAGATGGATGCCCTCAGTGGGCCGGTGTCTTGCAATTCTTTCCTTACCTATGGAATAAAAATGGAATTAAAGGGTATGGAGGTGCTTTGACAAGGGAAGCACTTTGTGAACATCCCTGTAGTGACATTTTTTAGGTCTCTGATTTTCTCTTAGCAGCCTCACCAGGTGCTCACAGCATGGGAATGGGATTCATAGTGCTGCTCTAAATTCATGTACAGAGTCCAGCAAGCTTGCAGTTTTCAAGATCACTAATGTCCTTCCTCTCACCTGCATTGCTTGATGATTTCCGTCAAGCACATTTCCTGTGGGCATACAAATGTGGTGTTGTCACAGGAAGCCTAGCTGCTGAAGTTGGCCTGCACAACTGGAGCACGTTTTCAGGAGTCTACCTGAGATGGACACCTTGCACGTCTTCTAGTTTTTTTGAGCATCTCCATGTTTCCTTTTTTCTTTCATAGGCTAAAGTGGCCAGTTTAACGTATTAGCCAAATTATTGAAATAAGGTTTTTTTAAAATGTGTATGCTTAAGTTGTGCCTCATTAGAAATTTGGCTGTTGGATATTCATTATTAGCCAAGTTGACGATTCTTCCGATGTTGTCCTAATGTACCCCAGTGATGCCAAGATTTCTAGCACTTCTGTTTGTTTCTTAGTGCTGTGGCTAACAGTTAATAATCATTTGAAGAGGCTAAGGTAGGGCCTTTGGCCAGAACTATTCTTATCCACACCCTGAGTTCACCAAACCATTGTCAGCTTTTCACTTGGTTGGTGTTGGGTAGAAACAACCGTGATTTGATTTAACTTCATTTGTAAAAAATCTAGACTGTGCTGAGAAAATTATAGCTCTGTGGAATTCTTTTTGAGGGTTGTAGAAAGCTGGTTTAATTGTGAAAGAAGATGAGATAAAATAGATAATGCTAAATTCAAAGTCTCTTCATAATCCATTTTGTATTCATTTTCCCTGAATAATTGGGAGAGACAGAAACCATGACATTCCAATCTCACTTTTTATGAACACCAAAGAAAAATATTCTTTGATGTACAAATTCATGGAAAAGCCAATGCCTGTCAAGTAATAAAAACTGGGGCATGCTGAGTAGGCCTCTGCTAGAAATAAGACATCTCAAAGGGCAACACAGGCAAATCCTCAGCCTCAGCCTCTTAGACTAAAGTGAGAAGAGTCCTAAGGCCGTGTCTGGAGGCAAACTTACTAGTGAAGATTCCCCAGGGATGGGAGTTTTGCTCTTAAGGTTAAAAAAAGGACAGAGGACACCCCCCACCCCTAGTTCCCCCCAGTTGCTTGTGGTAAGATACAATTGACTTCCACATAAAAGCAAGAATGACGTGTCTGCCATCAAGTAGGAGGCCAGCATAGCCTCTTCCCATTGGTGTCAAAAGCCAGTTGATAGACTAAGTCTGGTGTCTGGCCACAAAGTCTTACATGTCATGGTTGCATGTAATTAGTTAAACTGCATGGAACTTAGTAGAAGCTTCAAAAGACTGAATGAATATCCTCCACTTCTCTCTATAGTTCATCAAAAAACCAAAACCTCATTTTACAAGCAAAGCCGGGCCTTTGATTTTCATATGGTTTCTCTGAAATCCAGAAATTTGCATAAACTAATGTTAAGACCAAGCCAAAACTTAACCAAAGCAGCCGTCACCTTGCCAAGTATGCTCACAGCCTCACCGTGTCCCAGCGTGACATGTGGACCTCTCCTGCTCAGCCCAAGGGAGGTGTCTGCTGGGGAGGTCAGACCTCGGGGCCTGTGGCTTCTTCAACCCCAGGCTCCTTCTCAAAGTCAAGGCCCACTGGCTGCCATTTCAGATGTTAAACAAAACAGAAACATGCGCCTGTGTCATTCCCATGTACAGTGGCAAGAGGAAACATGCATGCCATTTGTTCGTGGACAGAGGAGAAGAGTTTAAATGAAACATTAAATAGTTAACTTAACTATGGAGCCTTGGTAAAATAATTGATAAGAACCTACTGTATAGCACAGGGAACTCTACTCGATACTCCGTAATGACCTATATGAGAAAAGAATCTAAAAAAGGGTAGACATATGTATAACTGATTCACTTTGCTGTACAGCAGAAACGAACACATTGTAAATCAACTATACTCCAATAAAAATTAATTTTAAAAAAAATATGGGGCTTTGGTATAAATAAAAATACAAATGGGAATACTTGTTTGACATGGAAAATAAAAATGGCCTCTCTCATGTACTAATAGCCGCAAATACTTTTTCAGGGCCCACAGCCTGTCACCTACAGATCACCAAGCCGCTTTCTACCTGGCTCTGCAGCTTGCCATCTCCAGACAGGTCAGTTCTCCAATGTTCTCACCCTTGGTGGCTGTTCTGTCTTGATACAGTTTGAGGAAGTAGCTGACCTGCTTTCCTTCACCTGAGGCTGCCCTGGAGCCAGGGACTCTCCTCAGAGCCTGCTGCCTCCTCGCAGCGAAGACCCTGGTGTTTCGGTCAATTGGAGCATCAGCTGTGAAGACCCAAGGCAGGCAGGCTCTGCTTTTGGAGATTAAATCCGCAAATCTGGAGGGCCCCACCTGGGGTCGGGTGGCAACAGGGGATGCAGCACAGGGTGTATACCCTGACCGAGGAGTCCTCAGAGAGCCTTTGTCCCTTGCTAACAGAGCCCAGTGGTGAGCTGCAGGGTGGGGATTTAGTCACTGGTGGGGCCTGGTCGTCATAAGGGTATCGGTGATTGACAGGAAGATGCCAGCGAGTATGGACAAAAGAGACCAGTTCCTTTCAAATATGTAGAAGATAGGAACAATTACACACAGTGGCCTCTCGAAATAGGAGACTCGACCGTATTCTCCTTGCTGGAGGGGCAAGCTTTGTTGGTCTTCATCTTCCCAGCGGTAGCTTCCAGAAGCGCCTTTGCCATTCTCATACCCTCCCGTTCCCTCCCAGCTGTTCTGGAGACTCTGGCCCCATGTCTGCCTGCCCACCACGTGCAAGACACTGGTGGTAACCCCAGCACATTCCTAAGTGCTGACTGGAGGGTGAATCGAAGGTCAGTTCCCCAGACATGCCATCCCCCTGGCAGGCCTGGGCTGTCCGCATGTATCTGACTTTCCGGAGGCCAGGGAATGGTGCCAAGAAGTGGCTCCCCTTGGCGACCTGGGGACCAAGGAAACCAAGAGAGCTCGTCTGTAAAGGTCCCCTCACCTGGCACGGTGTGGCTCACAGCTGGCCTGATCACGAGCTGCTGCGGAGACAGCTGTGGGCTGGTGACTGACCGTCCGGCCTCTCTCCTCCTCCAGGAGCTCCGCGCGCCTCCTCCTTGAAGCCCCCTTCCCGTAGCAGCCTGCTCGTCTCCTTCCTCTTGCCCAGCTCTCTTGTTCAGTATCTTTCTCACTAGACCTTAGGTTCCCCGAGGGCAGGAACCCACATCTGTCATCACTGCTTTGCCCTGGCAGCAGGGACACTGCCTGACACGTGGTAGGCCCTCACTAATACTCATTGAATGAAGGAACCAGCTTCGAATTCCTTCCAGTCAGCCTAGCCCTTAAGGACCTCACTTTGCACCCTGTATCAGTTTTTTCTTGATTACGCTAGCCATCCCTAAAAACGGATATCATGAGTGTGCCTGCCTTTTGACCCTCCCAGAATACCAGTGCTGTTCACACAGCAGCCTGTCCCCCTGGGGAAGGGAGCAGTAGATGGAGCCCTCTGGGTGCAGCAGCAGCCTTCGTGAAGTGACGTGTAGGGCCGGATGATCTCTTCCCGCTGTGATAGCTGTGATTCTATGGCTCAAAACAGAAAGCCTCTGTAACCAGCATTTTTAACTTACATCCATCAAAAATGGTATTTCGGAGAGGAAAACGAATAGATTTGGTAACGACAGAAGTCACGGTTTCCTACTAAGGAGTGAGGTTACTGAGGGTTTGGAAAGAAGCAGGAGAGCTGAGAAGAGGTCTGGCCAGGGCCCGGAGTTGGAGGGGAGACAGAAAGGAGTCCCTGGGGCGACCGTGTAAGAATGCTTCAGTCTTGAGCCTGTTTCGAAATCCAGCTTCAGGTTCTAATTCTCCCTAGGTACTGTTAAACCTGCACAGAATCTCGGGTGTTCAGATACCCATTATGTATGCATTTTACCCACCCTTGTGCTTGGATGGTTTTGAAGAAAGTCTTGAAGAGCTGTTGGATTCTGAAGGTTAAGGTTGTATCTGGTCCTACTTAAATTTGGATACACCTGCTCTGTATGTGTCATTGCAGTTTGTTTCTTGGGTGGGGTTCCTTTGGATTGTAGTTTGGAAAGGTGTGGGGTTGGTTAGTTTGTTTGCATAGTTCCTTGATGTCTAGGAGATGCAGGACAAAGGGACTTGAAAAGACTCACAGGTGTCTGATCCTTTGGAAAGCTCTGTTTAAGGTTCTGAAACTTATCAAGCAGTTTAATTTCAGTACTACTTAAAAAATCAGCACAGTTCAGCTAAGTCAGTTTCATTCCAATAAAAACTGCTGGCAGTTTGTTATGTGTCTCCATTTAGAGTGAAATTATCTAGGGCATAATCGAAAGTAAATCAGTTTTGTGGAAAAAGAGAAATTATTTAGGGAGAAGTAAACGATTTGGTATTGGCAGTTATACTGAGAAACAGTCTCTTGTATCACTTCATTAGTCATACTGTTGCTTGAAGGGGGCCTCTGTTTTCGTGTTTGTGGTTAATATCCTGGGGCTGCCATGAAGATGGCTTAAAGTCTGAGTGTGGCACGTGGTGAAACAACTCCTGATATTTACAGAGAATCAGATACTGAAATGGTGGCTGTGTGTGTGTGTGTGTGTGTGTGTGTGTGTGTTTAAAAATTCTTTCTGGTTTTGTTTTAAACCAGATACCAGAGGCTCTGGGGTATGTCCGCCAAGCTCTTCAACTTCAAGGCGATGATGCCAACTCCCTGCACCTCCTTGCCCTCCTGTTGTCAGCACAAAAGCATTACCATGATGCTCTGAATATCATTGACATGGCCCTGAGTGAATATCCAGAAAATTTTATGTAAGTGATACTGGACTTGTTTTTCCTTATACAGAAGGTATTGAATTTACTTCTTCTCCCAAACTATCAAAGCCCTTCATGCACATCCTGGTGGTAAATAGTACAGAATCCCCTCTACTCTTGTTTTTTCATGATATTTAGAAACAAACATAGTCTTCAGGTCAACCTGAGTTGAAATACTTTATCCATTCTTTCCCAGTGTGTACCTTTGAGACATACAAGATGATTTTAAATGCATTGTGGATGAACATTTTTATTTTAATAGTTATGCCTTTTTAAATGTACATTAGAGAAAATACAGCTGCCTACCAAAGTGTGATTTCATAGAAATTAGTGCTCAGAGGGAGACTAAGAATTTTTAAATGAGTTGTTTTAAAGTGAATTTAAAGGGAAATATTAATATACATGGATATGGCAAAAGCTATGTTGAACAAACTCCAATGACTGAAATTTGGGAAACATTGCTTTATAGCTTGTTTGTCCCACATTACATAAAGGACTCCCATTACTTCCAGGTGATTACTCTAGTTTAGGCAACTTTGATCTGGATACCTGACCTCTTTGTGGATTAGGGCTTATTCTCTAGGAAATGGAATTCCTTAAATCAATCAGCAGTATTTGTTCGTAACCTAAGAACTGTCATTACAAACTGCCCTGTGCTGGAACTGTCTGCTTTATTCACCTCTTCCCTCTGAATCCCTGAATCCAGGCCTGTTGATTAGGCTTTGTTGAGAAGGACAATGTCTTTTGGGCTACTCATTTATCCTCAGTGGAGTAGCTTAGTAACCAGTACACAGTGGCCAGAAACAGTAAACAGTCCTGCAGGCTGGCAGGTTCTCATTGTCTAAGTGGCAGGGTCAGCAGTGGGCGGGGGCGGCCTGGGGCAGGGGGAGAAGGGAAGGCAGGCTCTCTCCACTTCCAGAAATAATGCAAAGTTTAAGTGGATCCGCCTTGGCTTTATTTCTCCGCCTCATCACCTCACTGTGGTTTTAATCAGTGCGTTTCAGCAAACTCCCCTCGGAAAATTGGTTCACACATTTCCATTACAAACATTTCTTTGTCTTCAAGTGAAAAGGGCACTTCTCTTCTCCCCATCGAGAAAATTCTCATTATAATCCAGGAAACCTCTGACTAGAGATTTCTCTTGTAGGTTCAGCTATTTGTGCAGAGTGAATTAAAGAGCTTTGCCGCTTGCTCACGGAGTACATCTCAAAATGCACACGGAGTACATTTCTGGATTTTGTCCAAAGCTGGTTAGCCCGTGGAACCGTCAAGTGGCTAAAGCACTTTCAAAACTACTCGGCCCTTTACCCCTCAGTAGCGTAGAGCCTGATGCAACTGAATTCAGTGTCTCTCATCAATACTCTTATAAAGTGGCTGCCCCTGCCTCCCAAGCCCAGCACCTTCATTGGATGTTTGTTAGATGTTAGATGTTAGACTCCAGCCTGTGGCTCTTGCCAGCCTGGGGTGTCATCTGAGAGGAGAGGAGGCTTATTAAACTAACAGCCACACTGCACAGTAAGCAGTAAACAGTGGTGGCTAATATGGTAATGCCTCCAAGTGACCGCAGCTGACAGCCTTTTCAAGTAGTAGAAGTAAGGAACAGCAGTAGAGGTATTTGGGGAATGCGAGCCTGTTATTTTCATGTTAAGCTGTAAGCTCAAAAAAGCAAAGCATATGGCAGCAAGGCTGAGAGCCTCTGATGACTTGCTTGCTTTTTAAATATTTGTATTTCTTCCTTTGTGATGGGAAACTTCTTCCTCCCAAGAATACTTTGTTAAAAGTTGGGGCCAGATATAGTCAGTGGATCCCATGGTTTCCTCCCAACCTGGCTAAAACATTGCAACACCAACCTAAACAGGATTACGTGGGCACCTGTCCCAACTGCCATGTAGCATCATCCGTATGTTTGTGACAAGCTTGTCTCCAGCAGAGCTGCAGACTCTCGGAAGCCTGGGATGTCCTCGTCCTCGTGTCCCTCGTGTCCCAGCAGCCATAACCGACCACAGACTGAGTATGTAGTGGATGTTCCCTCGGCCTCTTCCCTCTGCTAGGGTCAGGCCTGTCCGACTGTTGAACCAAGAAGTGATCTCACTAGCCTCTTAGCCTGATGCAGAGAATTACGGAGCTTTTTGGTCTCCGTTAAACTTATTCAAGATACTTAACCACCATCTTTTATCACTTCATGGTGACAGTAAGGACGGGTAACCCTGGAGAGACCAGGGGCTCCCCCAGGGGCAGTGAGCTGTTCTGGTCAGTGCATTGAAGGCATTCATACATGGTGATCACTCAGTAATTGAGAGGCCTTCATATTAATATTATTACTACTGATACAGTGTCTTCAAATGTAATATTTTAGAATCCTTTAAAATGATTAAATATTGAGTAGAAGCAAAAGACTATTTATTAACTCTATTTAAAATAATAATACAACTAACCTATGTATACCCACTTCTTAACTTAAAAAAAAGAACGTTAATGTTGCCTGTGAATTTCCTGTGCACTCCTGCTGTCCTATTCCCTGACCTCTCCCCGCACAGGTTAACCACCATCCTGAATTCTAAAAAAATGTGTAATGATCTCCTTACACCACTCGCTTTCATTGCTTAACACTGTGTTCCTGAGGGTCGTCCTTCTTGCATACAACAGCAATTTATTCATTTATACTGACGAATAGTACTTTATTGTATAAATATACCGAGGTTTCTTTTTCTAGTTTTCCGTAAGCGGATATGTGGGTTGTTTTCAGTTTTCAGCTGTTACACGAACGATGCTGCTCTAAATATCCTTGCACAGTTCTCCTGGTGCCCATGTGCAAGCATTTCATCAGGTAGACGCCTAGGAGCGGAATTGTTGAGTCATAGGATGCGTGTATCTTCAGTTTTACCAAATAATTCCAAACTGTTTTCCATAGCGGTTGTGTCCGTTTACATCTCCAGCAGCAGTGCCCACGGGCCCACACAACTCCAGACACCAACACTTGGTGCCCTCAGACTTGTTGGTTGCTGGTTAATGGTATCACACTGTGAGTTTAAGTTGCATGCCCTCATTATTAATGAGGTTGAACACCTTTTTCATGTGTTTATTGGTCATGTAGCTTTTCTCTTTTATGAAGCCATATAGAAGTCTTTCTTCTTTTCTAATCTGGTTGTCCATTTCATACTAATTTGTAAGATTTCTTTATGTTATGATTAAAAATGCTTTTGCTGGTTATATGTGTTGTCAAAATCTTCTCCCAATCTGTGTCTTGTCTTTCCTTTCTCTTAATGATATCTTTTGATGAACAGAAGTTCTTAATTTTAAAGTTTAGTTGAATATATCAGTCATATCCATGGATAGTACTTCTCTGTCTAGTTTAAGAGACCTTTCCTAAGTTATCTTCTCAAGCTCTCTCACGTTATCTTTCATCCTTGAAGCTAGGAGTCCGTCTGGAATTGACTGTTTTATATATGTGAGGTGTAAGGGATCCAGGGTAATTTTTTCCCATGTGGATACCCAATTGTCCAGCAACATGTATTGAAAAGATTCCTTTTGCAGTTTCTCCCCAGGGTCACTTTTGTCTTAAACCAAATGTCCATCTGTGTGAGGAGCTATTTGTGAGCTTTCCACTTGGTTCCATTGGTTCAGGGTGCCCATCTCTGTGTGATTGCCTCTCTATCGTCATTCTTACAACTTTATTATACATGAGGTCAGTCCACCTCTGTAACTTGCTCCTCAGGGATATCCTGGCTGCCCTCAGGCCTTTGAGCCTCCATATAAATTTTCAAATTGGTTTTTCACATTCCACCGAAAAAATCTGTTGAGATTTTGATTGGAATTACATTTAATCTAATAGCCTAGTTTGGGGAAAATTAGATATCTCTAATTATTTAGGTCTTTAGAAAATACTTTTTAAATGAAGCTTTATAATTTTCTTTATAAAGATTTTGCTGATGTTTACTAGGTTTATTCCTAGTTACCTGAAAAAAATTCCATGCTTTTCTATTTAAACCTCTATTTAAGAGTTTAGGGAAATTTCCTTCTTCCAAGAAGGCTTGCTAAGAGTTTTTTTTTTCATCATGAATTGATATTGAATTTTATCAAATGTTTTTTCAGTATTTATTGAGATGATTATATGATTTTACTCCTTTAATCTGTGAATGTCATATTAATTGATATTTTAAAATGTTAAATTAACCTTGCATTCTTGGAATAAGCCCAACGTGATCATGATCTATTAGTTTTGGGGGGTTTTTGTTTTGTTTTGTTTTTTGTTTTTTGCGGTACGCGGGCCTCCCACTGTTGTGGCCTCTCCCATTGCGGAGCACAGGCTCTGGATGCGCAGGCTCAGCGGCCATGGCTCACGGGCCCAGCCGCTCCGCGGCATGTGGGATCTTCCTGGACCGGGGCACGAACCTGAGTCCCCTGCGTCGGCAGGCAGACTCTCAACTGCTGCACCACCAGGGAAGCCCTATGGGTTTTTTTAAACTTATCTTTTGTCAATGGGCTTTTAACTTCATTGAATTGTGTTCAGAGACTATAATCAATATAAGTTTGAAATTTGTTGAGACTTATTTTATGGCCCAGCATGTGGTCACTACTTATAAATATTTCATGTGTGCTTAAAAAGAATGTTTCCTGCATTTGGGGGTAAATTTGTTTTATATTTTGTACGTTGAGCTCTCAACTGTGCATTTCAGATCTTTTTTTTCTTATTGATTTTTTTTTCTACTGAATCTATCAGTTTTTGAGCAGAGGTATATTGAAACTACCTCTGATGGGTAGACTGTCCTGTTTTACCACATAGTTAAAGCAGTTTTTGCTTTTATATATTTTAAAAGCTGTGCTATCAGGTGCATTTAAATTTAGAATCGCTACGTCTTCCTAGTAAATTCAACCTTTTATCAATATGTAAGTAGTTGCATAATTCATTTTGCCTGAAAGTCTGTTTTGTATGATGGACACATACCTGCACATACAAATAGCCATGTATATGTGTACATATACATGTATACCCACATACTGTGTGTGTGTGTGCTTGGAATATCTTTTTCCATTCTTTGAACTTTTTATAGTCTTATATTTTACATGCACTCTTGTATTCATTAGATAGAGCTTTTTTTTTTTTTTTAACTCAGGCTGGCACTCTATCTGGAACATTTAGTTCACTTCCATTTATTGTAAATAGTGACATATTTGTATTAGTGTCTCCCACTTCATTTGTGTTTTCTATTTGTCCTGCTCTTTTTTCATATCTTATCCTCTCCTTTCCTACCTTCTTTTAAATAATTATGTTTTTATTACATATTTTTCCTTTACTAATTTGAGAAAGAAACATTCTATTTTGGTTGTTGTTGTTTACTGATGACCCTAGAAATTTTAGTGAGGGTCTGTTGTTGGCAAACTTTCTCAACCTGTGTCTAAAATTGTATTTGGCCTTTCTCTCAAAAGAGATTTTCAAACTAGATCTATGATTCTAAGCTCACATTTCCTCACAGCACAGTGATCTTGCTCCTTTTGTCGTTGTTGAAAAGTCAACCGTTGGTTTAATTTTAGTTCATTTTAATGTCATCTGTCTTTTCTCTCTGGCTGCTTTCATTGCCATTCTTGCTGATGCTTGGCATTTTCACTGTGATACAGCTAAGAGTAGATCCTGCTCTGGACTTTTTAAAACTGTGGATTTGTCTTGTTTGTATTGTTTATCATTTCTAGAAAATTCTCAGCCATTATTTCTTCCAGTATGTCTTCTCCTATAGCTGGCATATCATTGGATCTTGCTTTTTTTGTTTAGTCTGATAAGTTCTACCTTTTGTGTCAAGTGTTTGGTCCATTCACATTTAATATAATTAATGATGGTTGAATGTATGTCTGCCATTTCTGTATGTGTCTTGTCTTTTTTGTTCCTCTAATACTGCCTTTTTCTTCTGTTGAAAACTTGTTTATTTAAACCCTTTAACTATTAAATGCCTAAACAAAAGGATGAAAGATTAGTATTTGCTGATTATGTATTAAATGTCTCTAACACACTGTAAGTTTTTTCCAAAATAAAATTTAACAAAGTACACATTTTTATATTGAACAGTGTTCACAGATTCTGATAGATTCGCTATCTCTTGTACTTGGTATAAGAGCCTCGATCGTTCTTCTTTTAAAATAGAGCTTTGCAAAAATTTCCTAATTGATTAATGTATTTTACTTAATAATTTTCCTCATTGGTCCAAGAATGTAGAAGTAGATGCCAGGTAACGTTGGGAGCAATTGTTTCTCCTAAAGACAGTGTGACCAGGGGCTTGGTCAGGCCCTCACAGACTTGGTGTTTCTGCCATGGGATTATTCATTTTTAGATAAAATATCGCAATGAGAACTGACAGTTTTTGTCAGTTTTGTCTTTGGAAAATATACCAGATAGTATCATACCAATGGTGGCACATTTGAGAACTTTAGTGTAACTGAGATATTTTATTCTAATTCAGCAAGGCTTCCAATGGCTGCTAAGGGCAGCCACACCAGGGTGTAGTTTCTTGCCCTTAGACAAATTGTGGTTGTACAACTTTCCTAATTACAGATTTTTAGTTGATTTGAACTTTACTCTTTCCTACTTAAGCAGAACACATACAGGCACTTATTCTCCGGCTCTCAGAGAGGTCATCAAATCAACAACACACTTAAGAAACCATCAAATGTTACCACAAAGCACAAAAAGTAAATTTTGAATCCTCCCAAAGATAAAAATACAAGTGGGATCATTATGGTGTTTTCTGATCCATGACTTTGATATATCAGATATTGAAACAAATCCTCAAGTCACCAGATTGGAAAACAATCTCTTCTTCTGTATGTGGTCTTCTATTCTCGTACCCGTGGAAACAGATTTTTTCAGACAATCGTGCTGCTTTTCACATCAACAGGAACTAACTGTATGGAAAGAAATGAACATATATAACGTTCATTCATTCATCCATTTGTTCACTCATTTAGCAATAATAACCACTAGCATTTATGCACTGCTTTGTGACAGGCAACTCCTATCAGCACTTCACATATTTTAAACTAATTTAATCATCATGAGACCATCAAAGGTTGGTAGTATTATCATCCCCATTTTACAGATAAGGAAACTAAGGCATAAGGAGGTTTAGTGATTTGTCTAGTTGTGTACCTAGTAAGTGGCAGAGTCATGCTTTGAACCCAGGCAGCCTGGCCTTGGCCTCTGTGCTCTGTGCCTTCGAAGCATTGTGTTCTTCCCACATTCCAGTTGCCATGTGAGGTGTTGGGCATGCCGCCATGGACAAGAGAAAGGCAATTTATGCTCTCTTCAAGCTAACAATCCAGATGAACAGGATTTTTATCCTATATCCTCTGTTAATCTCTTCAATAAACCAGAAAACTTGATGAGGATCATTCTTTTCTTGAGCAGAGTATATATACCTGGTTTAAAAAAAACATTACTTGGCAAGTAAGATTGTACCTTTTTCTCAGTCTGTCTCACTTAACACACATAGTCTCAGAGAAACTCAGTTTAAGTTGAAATATCATATTGAGTAATGTTTTGATGTAGTGATTACTGAGAGGCCAGGTGTTATGGGCTATTTTTACGTCTGAGCTGAGTGATGGAGTAATGAACATGCCTATTAAATTTGCATTTGATAGAAAGTTGGACCACAAGGAGAGAGGCTGTTTATCTTATTAAACTAGAGAAATGATTCACTGGAAACCTGAAGGATGTCTGGGAGGGATGAGTGCAAGGTAACCAACCCAGGGATGCCTATTCCTCAGATACAAGCTGGGGAGGGGATCTTTGGGCAAAGGAGAGTGGGTGACAGCCTAAACGACACCACAGACCAAAGTGGAGTGGATTCAGTGGTGCAGTAGCTTTTTAAAATCAACTTTCCACAACAACAACAGCAAAAGAACTTGAATAAAAAGTGGACAAAGGACTTAAATAGACATTTCTACAAAGTAGATATTCAAATGGCCAGTAAGCACATGAAAATATTCTTAGCATCACCAATCATTAGGGAAAGGCAAATCAAAACCACAATGAGATACCATTAGGATGACTATTATTTTAAAAAAATAAGCAAAAAAAACCCCCAGATACTAACAGGTGCTGGAGAGGATGTGGCGAAGCCGGAACCCTTGTGCTCTGCTGGTGGGAATGTATAATGGTGCAGCTGCTTTGCAAAATAGCATGGCTGTTCCTCAAAATAATAAAAATAGATTACTATATGATCCAGCAATTCCACTTCTGGGTAAATACTCAATAGAATTGAAGGAAGGAATTCGAACAGAGGTTGTACACTCATGTTCATAATAGCAGTATTCATAATATCCAAAAGGTAGAAATCACCCAAGTGTCCATGGGTGGATGAATGGATAAGCAAAATCTGGTCCATACATAAAACAGAATGTTATTCAGCTTTTAAAAAAGAAGGAAATTCTTAAAAAAAAAAGAAAAAAAGAAAGAAAGAAGGAAATTCTGACATGCTGCAACATAGATGAACCTTGAGGGTGTTATGCTAGAGAAACAAGCCATCCACAAAAGGACAAATACTGTATGATTACTCTTAGATGAGGTTCCCAGAGTAGTCATCATAGAGACAAAGTAGAGTACTTAGTGGATACAGGGTTCCAGTTCTGCACACCTGTCTCCCTGTACGCCTGGGAAGAGAGCTTGTCTGAAGGCCTGCTGGGAGAAGCCAGGCCAGGGCAGTCACCCCAGAGCCAGCCATCCCTGATGGTGGCATGCAGAAGGTTTATTTATTTCAGTGCTCTCATTTACAATGTCTCAAGTTCTCCTAGATATCTTGTCCCACCATTCAAAGTATGAAGTATCATCTTCAGAATTCATGCGGGGTGTTTCCTGGAGATCTCTGGATCCCCAGCCCCTAACCCAGAGCTTAGCTTGCTGCAAACATTACTACGCATCTGTACACTGATGACCCAGCTGAGCAGCCTAGAGGCCTTAGTTCATAGCTAAGCACATTTACCAGTGTTTTATCTAGTGTCTGTTTCCGCTTTCACTCTGCCGAGTTCCGCTAAGTGATAAAATGATGATGTCTGCTTATTTCAGGGCTCATATTACAACTCCTGCTAGGTACCCAGCCAACTGTGAGAAAACCTCCGATAGAACAAGTCCAGTTGAATGCCAGTTCATTTGTAGTGGTCTTTGCATTTTAAGTTAATGACAAACAAAACAAAAACACCTGAGAGCTAAAGGAGAGCAAGAAAAGAATCTTCAAATTTATCTCCTAACATTCTTGTGGGATCCTGAGCCGAAAGCAGCTGGTGGGGAATGCATCACCCACCTGCAGATGGTCAGACTTGCTCGCCTTTAAACACCCGTCCAGTTAAGGGTTAGAGAGCCCGCTTTCTGCCAAGGGTGTACCAAACCTCTTGAGGTGCTACGTGAGAACACAGAGAAGGTAAAGAGAGAACATGGATGAAACAGGCCAGGATTCATGGGAGCAGGTTCTGTGCAAGGACCCATGGCTCCATCTGGCCTGTGATCCCAGCGAGACGCCTGATCCACCTCTGGCCCCACAGAGCTGGCCAGCTTCGCAGCACCCTGCTGCTCTCTTCCTTTCTGGCACCCTTCTTGTCTTTGAGTGGAGGCTGCCATTTCTAAATTACAGAACTTCATGGCTCCCTTAGAGTCCGTGTCTCATCGGGCTGAGCCCTCTTCCTTCTAGGTCTAGGTGATTGTAGGGTGCCCACTCTTTGGCATCTGCCTTTATCCCTGAAAAGGCCCCCCAGTGCATCTTTTCTTCTTGAGCTCCCATCCTCAGACGTGGGAATGTGGGGGAGATCCAGCCCGTGGCAGCTGAGTCAGAAATAAATCCTGCAGAGATGGCTTTTGGGGAGCGGCCTGTCAGTAGATCTGCTCTTGGTTCACCCCCTCAGGATTTTACAGACGACCAATGGCTTTGTGGTTCAGACAGAATAGAGTATTTCTTTTTAGAGCCGGGATAGTTCAATGGAGAACTTGTTTTCAAATGTTTCCTGTTTACACGTTTGTATAGCAGAGGGCTCACCGGGCCCAAGGCACTTGCTCACCGAATCGCTCACCAGAGCCGGTGGGCAGGTTCTTGGCCTCCTGCTGCCCTGCACCCCGTCAGCCCCTGGTTCCACCCGCTCAGACCGCGCTCAGGAAACCGTCCCGACTGCTGCTTTGTGGATAGCACTGAACGAAAGGGCTACCTTCATGAAAACGTCACACTCAGGCATGGGAGGAGGTCTCCCAAGTCTGGGCAGCGTGATTCCACCCATGTTCTCAGGTCAGCCTGTCCTGGTCGTTTCCAGCTTAGGTGCTGGTTCCAGGACGCTAATGGGAGTTGAGATTAATAGCTGAGGTGGGAGCGAAAAATGAGCCAAACCGGGGTTTCTTGGGGTGATTTATTTCAGCTAAATATGTCAGTTGTTTGTTTGTTCTAAAAATATCGTGAGGAGGATGGGGGAGTATTCCAGATTGTTGACACTTTGACTGAAATGAGAAGCAGAGTGTAACTGATACGGGATGGAGCAGGAGTCCCTGCGGGTCATGAGGAGGAGGCGGAATCAGGCCACCGAGAAGCGACGGCAGGACCGTCCCCAGCACCGTCACTCCGAGCAGCCTCCCAGGCCAGGATGAGGGGCTGCTAAGCCCTGCAGAGCAAGGTGTCTGACCCTGATGCTTCCTTTTGCTGAACAAGCGTGGTGTCGATGTTCCAGGAACCAGCAGATCTGGGAGCCTGAGCTGGGGTCAGGCTCATGGCGACCGGGAGCTGTGCTGAATGTCCCCCCAGACCTGCCAGCACCCTGTGCGGCGTCTCCTTCCACGGCAACCAGGGGCCCTGAAAGTGGTCAGATTTCGAGAACTTCCTCAGTGGTCAAAACTCCCAGACAGAAGTTTGCCAATGAGTCACCTGTGCCAGTCGCTCGGCAGGGCTTCGTTCCTGGAGAAGATGCACTCATAGCAAGAGCCATGCCCTCCAAACCCCATTTTGGTGGTCCTGTTAGCAAAGCCAGCAGGAGTCAGCGTGCACTTGGGGGTTTTGTAAAGGAAACCAGGCACTCAGATCTGATCCCTTTAAAACTTGTAGACGAAGGGTTTCTGTCTGGCAGCCTGGGAGCAGACATCTCTTAGAATTCCAGGAGGTCAATGCACATTTCAAAGATGTCTGGATTTGATTATCTTCAGGCTAGGCAGGCATGACTCCAAACACTCCCTGAGATCCTGAGCTCAGCTCCTGTTTACTTGCTTGGTTCTGGAAGACGTTTGAGCTTTCCAGCCCTGAAGAGGACCCCCACGGGCAGTGGATGATTATCCAGTGCTTTGCAGACTCAGGACGTGCCCTTTATGTGGGTGACAATGTGAATGGTGCCCCTGGCTTAGTACACTGCCCCTCACTGGAGATGCTCGGGAAGGACCTGGACAGGGTTATAGCACATCCACCAGGAAGCCATCCAGAGAATCTCTCCAGAAGGAAAGGAAGGTTCAAGACCACAGGTGGGGGTAGCCTTCATTTGTGAGCTTAATGTAGGTGGTTGATCAGAATTGCCACTGAATTTAAGAATAAAATACCCTCAAAATCCTTATTGGAATGAAATAAACACAGGTAGAATTGCCTAAGTGTAGGGACTATGGGAACTCTTTTCCTTGGATGTCTTTTTTTTTTTTTTTTTAATCAGACCATTTGAAGGCTCAGATGGAGAGTTATGAAGTAGAGTGGTGCTTTTTGAACTTAAGTTTGCACAAATCACCTAGGACTCTTGTTACATGAAGATTCTGATCCATTGGGTCTAGAGGGGTGTGTACTTTCTGCGTTTCTCACATGCTCCCAGGGGATGCGGAGGCTGCTTGTCCCGACCACGCTCTTGAGCAGTAAAGCATTATAGGACCTCTCAAGGCCTTTTCCAGGGTTGGGTTAATTGGAAAAATCTATATTTTTTCTAATGAGTCGATGAACAGCACGTCAGTACAGCAATTAGGTGAGCCAGATGATCAAAGAAATTGTGTATTTCCCGTGTAATAGTTGAGTAGACAGATCATTCATTCAGGTGACATTTACTGAACAGTCACCATTAGGGAGACCCCCCCCCAAGCAGTGTTGGATATCTAATGGGAGCAGTCACATGACTGGTTCCATACCCCCCTCCCCCATCCCTTCCAGCTGTCATCAGAGGGTCCTTAGGGGGCTGGAGGCCTCAGCTCTGGGGCCTACGCAGCTGCAACCCCACCATCACAGGCTCGCCTGGTGGTGACTGGGCCTGTGGAGCTGCGTCAGGCCAGGCAGCTCGCAGGCCAGTCGTGGCATTGACCTCCAGTGACAGTGACTCAGCCCCGGATCAGAGGCTGCTTTCTGCAGAGAACACCACCTCCTGGGATTGGGCTGCTTTGGAAACCCGGCCAGGAGAGCAAGGGCTCCAAGACCAGCAGGACACGAGAAATGCTGGTCACGAGGAACTGAGATGGATTTCCTTCACGAAAGCCACATTGAAACCTGAAAGCAGCCCCTCGTCCCCCTCTGAGGGGTGGGTTAGAGGTGTTTAGAACATCCTCTCCGTGACCGGCTGCCGCTCGGTCCTGTCTGACTTTGTTCCCAGCTGACTCATCTGGCTTCAGATTTCCACCGCCCCTGCTCATCACCACGTGCTTGGGGCACATCTCTTTCAATTTCTCTCACCATCTGATCTGTGGCTGCCAAGCCATCTTCTCAATTTAAAATTTCATTTCATCATACCTACCTCCTCCCCACCCCTGCCTGATGTACTGTCACTTCTACCTGGTGACAGAGTGGTGACACTTCCCTTCAGGTGTTTGGCAGCCCGCCCCACTCCAGCTCTCAGGTCAGGCTCCCGGGAAGTGAGAGATGTGGGCGGTATCCAAGTACCCTGTGGCCACTGCCCCACGTGGGCAAATACCACATGCGTTTTCTGCACAGCTGTTTTGCATCCCAGCCTACATTCAGCAGATAAACAAAGACAGGTCCCTGGCATGCTGAGCCCAAGAGCACACAAACACAGATCAGCACAAAATACCAAACGTTCAAGTTTCCCGTGATGCTCTTTCTGAATCAGTTGCCTTGAATACAGCATTTACGGATCTGCTAATTAGTGAGGGTTTTGTTTATTAATATGCGTGTTTTCTCCTTGATGGACTTAGTGAGTGCACTGTTTATACTGCCAAATAAGAGTGAAGGGAATTATTACTTTAGAATTTCTCTAAACTTTCCTAATTTATTTTCATGGACAGTTCTTCATCAGAAAGCTTAGTGAGACATATCAGATTTCAGAATTTAGCAATATCTACCCTTTTAGCTTCTTCTTGGGCCCAGCCTTATATCCCAGACTCCAGACACCATTCCTTGAGTGCACAGGACGCTCCTGCCTTTGTCGAGATGGTCCATCGGCCTGCCTGGAAGGCCCCTCCCCAGGACGCCTCCCACCCTAACTGTGAAAGTCCTACTTCTCCGCTGTCTTGCATGACCCCCCAGGCAGACCCTGTCTGCTTCCTTTTGTGCTGCCAGAGAACCTTGTCCATATGTCTGTTTGTGTTCATCACATATGTATATGTAACACTAGACTGTGAGCTTTGGTGGGGAAAGATACCATGTCTTATTCCCCTTTGTGGCCTCAAGGGCATAATAGGCCTTTTTTTAATGATTGACAAAAGGATGAACAAATTCAAGTTCATTATCAGGCACACTGACATGTAGGTAGTCAGCTGTATAAATTATGGGGTGAGTAAACAGATTACAAAAATTATTTTATACAGATAGATGAGGAAGGAGCTAGATGCTGCCTGGGGGGCAGGGGGTGAGTCATAGGAGATGTCAGATGGTGGGGCTTGCACAGGTAGAGTGGGAGGGGCACTGGGGAAGGGACTTCTTGGCAGGTGGAGGGAGCACCGTGAGCACAGGCAGGAAGATGGGAGGGCACGTGGCAAAAGCTCGAGGAATCCTGTTGAGTCTGTGTCTCATGGGGGTGGGGCCCGGGGTGAAGCTAAACCAGAGAGATGTGCTAGAGGGGGAGCCTAGTGCTTGGGGGCAGTTTCCAGGGAGTGAGGAAAGTCTTCCCGGGGATGAGGATTAGACATTAAACCTGGCCCTGGTACATTCTCCAGGGTGCCCAGTGAAAAGTCACCAGGCCACATGGCCCCAGAGCTTCACCAGGGGCCTGTATCTTCTTTCTAAGCTCTACACTAAGCCAGACAGTTATTTCAAGAGTTATCTTGGGATTCTCAAAAAATCCCCAAAATGGGGTAAAGTATTGTTTCTGTTAGTTTTAATGAAAAGTAAAGCCTTGATTAACTGCATCCTTCAAGTGTCTAGAATTTTATATGTGCCTGACTTTTGAGTGAAAGAGGCAAGTCACAAAAAGCACAGGCAAATGTGATCATTTTTTAAAGAACCATGTATGATGTATCCTAGGAACAATACCCCAGGAGCCCAAACTCCACTCTTCCTGCAGCCCTACCCAAATTTCAGGGCCTAAATCTGTCCCTGAGCCAGAAATCCTGCCTAATATTCGTGGCAAGTCTTTCCTGCTGATTGGACTGTAACTCCTCTGAGGGCAAGGGGCTGTATTTTATGCCACTTTTTTTTTTTTTTTTTTTTTTTTTGCAGTACGCGGGCCTCTCACTGCTGCGGCCTCTCCCATTGCGGAGCACAGGCTCCGGACGCGCAGGCTCAGCAGCCATGGCTCACGGGCCCAGCCGCTCCGCAGCACATGGGATCCTCTCAGACCGGGGCACGAACCCATGTCCCCTGCATCGGCAGGCAGACTCCCAACCACTGCGCCACCAGGCAAGCCCTATGCCACTTTTATTCCACACAGTATCTAACACAGATCTTTGCACATTTTAGGGTTTTAAATATTTAACAATGGATTAGAAAATGCTACACATCTTCATTCGTGTCAGTAGTGTGGCTAGAACATTTCAAGTCCTTCTCCTCTGTTTCTTGTTTGGCTCTTTGGAGTCAAATGGGTTTGGGTTTACATTTCTGTTCTAACAGCGACTGCCAACGTGAACTTGGGCAGATTCCTTAGCTCTCAGCCTAACTTGGAGAGTTGTTGTAGAGATCACTGATTACATATTTACAGTGTCTGGCAGCTGCTGCTGTTTTTATTATTTCACCCGTCTTGAAAGCAGAAGCCTCCTGGCTTATAGCTTATTATTCCACAATTGAGAGCTCTTGTATCTTCTGGAATTGCATTTCCATTTGGGAGTTTTAGCTCCTATTACTTAAGGCTGGCTTCAGCGGTTGGGAGTTGGGGAGGCTCTTTGACCTGAATCTCAAAAGATAAGTAGAGGCTTAAAAAGCAGAAGCGGGGCTTCCCTGGTGGCACGGTGGTTGGGGGTCCGCCTGCCGATGCAGGGGACACGGGTTCGTGCCCTGGTCCCGGAAGATCCCACATGCCACAGAGCGGCTGGGCCCGTGAGCCATGGCCGCTGAGCCTGCGCGTCCGGAGCCTGTGCTCCGCAACGGGAGAGGCCACAACAGTGAGAGGCCCACGTACCACAAAAAAAAAAAAAAAGCAGAAGCAGATGGAAAAGGCATTCCAGGCAGAAGGAACAGCATGTGCAAAGACCCAGGGGCATGAAGGAGAGTGACATGTGGAGGAAGTTGATCGTGGCTAGAATGGGGGATGTACCTGGTGGGCAGAGGGCAGACAGAGGCTGAGCATGTGGGCAGGAGCCAGATCATAAAAGGCACTGCACGTGATGCTAGATTTGGACTAACAGGAACATTGTTCGATTGGTATTTTAGCGAGGTTCTATTCTTCATTAATATCCTGTAAGTATTCAATGAGTCTCTGGGCAAAATTTCTTTTAATTAGATTAATGGACTTTGAGCCAGGAATAGGGAACAGGAATAGACCATTTTCCCAGCATGTGATGCCTTACTATATTTAAGAGGAACATCTCACTTAATTTGTGGTGGGTCCTGGGTGATGTGGCCGGCAAATGATCTCAGCCCGGCCATCCCTTTGCCCTCTCTATCAGGTTGTCAGTTCCACAGATTGAAATGCAGTCAGTGCTGGTTGGTCCCAAGTTTTTTGCCTCAGGGTTTCCTCAGTAGATGGAACCTGCAATATCTTTGGACATCAAACGCAGCACATTAACGCTTATCGTTGTTTGTGTACTCTTCACGTCTGTGCCAGTGTAACATGCACCCAGCCAGATGTTCTCGAACAATCTTGAAATGCGTGAGCAGGGCTCGGCAAACATGTTGACAAGTCCCTTGTTCTGTTTTCGGCATTGTTCTCTGCCTTATAAACCAGCCGAGGTCTGGGGAATGGTGAGAAGGAGCACAGTCTCTGAGGCCTCCAATCTCCTGCTTCTCCTTTGCATGCAAGAACATGTCAGAGCTAAAGGCTCCTGGAACTTTCTGCCCATCGCGCTGGACACATCCGACAGTGGCCGAGAGGCTTTGCTTTTTCTCCCCAGCCTGTGCTCTCAGCCCCTCTTCTCCGTCAGCCTCTCCTTCACGCTGCCCCTCTTGCTTCACTTCCAAGTACCTTTCCCACCATTTGGGCTCAGCAATTCTACTATTGTTCTTCCTGTCTGGTTCTCTGAAATCCAGCCCACACCTTTCAACTCCATATCCTGAGTCAAGTGTTTGAAAGCTGTTATTTCATGTTAATTAGAAGTTCTTTTTCCAGCCAAGAAGCCTTGCACACAGAACTGTTCCCCCAAGCTGTGGCTTAGAGACGAGCTCTGGTGTTTTGTACTTTGGTACAGTTAGAGGAATCATGGATAATTGCTCTTAGAGCCGCAGCGCTGCCTGCCAGGCCAGGAAACCTTCCCCACGACTCCGTGGCCCTCCGTGGGCTGGCGAGCTCCGAGCTTGACTCAGCCAGAGGACTCGGTGTGCCTCTAGAGAACACCCTGGTCTCGGTGGGGTCTCCCCTGGCCAGAATTGCTTGGCACCCAGACCCCATCCACGAGGGTCTCTGGCCTCCAAGTAGGTCTCCACCAAATGCTGGCAGGTGACCGTTCGGCAGCTCCTCCTTCCTTTGTAACACATGTTCCAGTTGACCCCTGTCAACTGGACCCATGTCATGTGGGAGATTCTGGTGGAGAAGTACTCCCACCACCTTCTGGACTCATGAAGACATCAGCAGGAGTTGGCTTCCGGCTCCTTAAAAACCCCTCAAGACAGCCTGAGTGGCTGCCATTCCTTGCAGGCAGTTCTGGAAAGACCTCAGGGAATTTCCACTTCTTGAGGTGTTTTTGAGCAGAAGCCAAGCCCTGTTCTCACACCTGGCCTCACTCTTTACGCCCACCTGCTGGTAGATCAGGGCCTCCATCCGTCTCATTACCTGGCCTGGTATTCCATCGTCCTAGGCTTCTGCAGACCCAGGCTTGAGAAGGCTGCAGCCTTGACCTCTCTGGGAACCTCCAGCGCCCCCTTGGGCATCCTGTGTTCCATTTGGAGGGAGTGGTTGGTGCTAACCCATCCTGAGCTTGGGTGGTGACTGTTAGGACCAGCCTCATTCCACCTCTCCCGGGGCAGGGGGCGGACTTTCCTCCTCTGAAGTGCCTGCCTTCAAACGAGTAGTGAGGAACTCTCCTATAAGTCTAACTTAAATCACTAGAAACATATTTCTTTACCTTCTGCGGTTTATAGAGAAAATAGTCCGTGAGCAAGTGCTGATTTAAAGCCCACTGACCTCAGAGCACAGTTCTAAGCACCCTGGAAGTGAGGCCAGGGGTTCTTTTATTGAAGGGAGATAAAACCCCCTACTGAGAGGGGTCCTTGCAAAGATAACACTGATATTGTTTTGTAAAAGTGCCAAGCCGGGGCACATAGAAGACCTTGAAAAAACAGGAGTTCCTCCCTGTCTTTGTCTTCTTTTTATTAACAACAAACACCAGCTAATATGATACACACAGCGTAAAGATAAAGGTGTGAAAGTGGTACCCATGGAAGACTTATTTGATGAGGTGGAGTTTTAGCTGGATTTAGGAAGAATTAAGGAGCGATGTGGATTAGTAGAGATTAAGATTGAGAACGTGGCATATATTCTTAGTTATGATAAAAACATAGCCTTTGGCCAGTGAATTACATTGGTAGGAGTAAAGGGCCCAGTGGGATCCATGGCACCGAATGGGATGGTGACATAGGAGTGGGCCAGCGGGCAGAGTGTCTTAAAGCAGTGGTCCCCAACCTTTTTGGCACCAGGGGCCAGTTTCACGGAAGACAATTTTTCTCCGACTGGTGGGGGGCCGTGGGAGGCAGCGCAGGTGGTTCAGGCGGTAACGCGAGCGATGGGAGGCGGCGGATGAAGCTTTGCTCACTCGCTGCTCACCTCCTGCTGTGCAGCCCGGTTCCTAACAGGCCGCGGACCAGTACCCCTGTCTTAAAGGACTCGATAAGGAATTTTTACTTATTATTACAGCCAGTAAGGAATCATTGTAGTTTCTTGAGCTGGGAATGAAAATGATTTTTGGAGATCTTTATTATATGACTTCTTAGAGCCAGGCAGGTGAGTGGACAGCAAGACCATCAGGACGGTACCTGGGCTCATGCTGGGGCTTTCACAAGGACAGTAGTGATGAACCCAGGGACCAAATGTCTAGAGGGACATAAGTAGTCTTAGGGGGCGGGGCAGCTCTGAGGGGCCACGAAAGGGAGAAGGGGCTAAGCTTAGTGCCCTGAAGGTCTGGGTGGAACGTGAAGCCAGCGGTGGTAAAAAAAAAAATTGGGAAGAGGTAGTGGGTGACTATGGGTGATTTGGTGAAGTCCTAGCCCCTACAGAGCAGGGCTGGAGAAGATCAAAGAGGAGAGGGCCTTAGCCCCGAGGCCCCCTTTTTATGTGCCCTCGGTTCAGGCTTTCATCTCCTTCCCATGATGAAGATCATTGTGGAAGGTTATTTGTAGATATTTATGTAGATAATTACATCTCCTGTGTAATTTTGTAAATAAATCAAGGTTCACTTTTGATGCATTTTTGAAGTTTTGCAAATAAATTGGCTTTGTTCTAAAAAGCATGGTCTTAATAAAATCCCTGTGTTCTGAATGAAATTAGCCATTCCAGATACGTTTAACCTGACCACACATGGTGGCATTGTGCCGGCATTGGCCTTGGGGGGTGAGACTTATGCAAAGGCAGATATTGAGCCGGGAGTTCTGGAATCCTCGGCCCTCCTGCCACTGCTTCCCTCGGATCCAGCCTTCTAGAATGAGTACAGAGCTTCTGGCTACTTTGTTGTGTTCTGGTGGGGACTCTGGCTTGAGCTGTGTTCTTTTCTCCCTTTATCTTCCCCCCACAGACTACTGTTTTCCAAAGTGAAGTTGGAGTCGCTGTGCCGGGGCCCGGATGAGGCGCTGCTCACTTGTAAGCACATGCTACAGATTTGGAAATCCTGCTACAATCTTACCAATCCCAGGTAAGAGGCCAGCGGCGACACCTGTTGTGCGTGGTTTTTGCATAGCCCCTGCCTCTCAGTCCATCCCCGATTGGCATTTAGCAGAACAAATTCTCCACCCCTGTGCACCCCTAGGCCCCCGGGAGCCACAGGTAAGAGCAGTGGAGCCTCACACATCGCATTTTTAAGCAGGTTTTCTCTTAGTGTCTGATGAAATCTCCAAATCGTGGGCTTCTTATGCTTTTGTTGCCACGGTGGCCCTCTAGGCTCGCTTCCAGTTGGTCTCCATCTGATTTCTCTCAGCCAGCCATTTATGTAATTCCCTTTGACGAGTCTTTATCTTTCTGGTGATTTATGGATAGACTAGTCAATTATATATTCCAGATGGGGTTCTCACAGTAATATTTTAAAAAGACCTGCATAGACAACAGGCCACATGCTACTAAGGAGAGTAGAAATTGATTTGACATGATAAAGTGTCATTTTCAAAAAGTTAAAATCATGACTCAAACAAATATAAAAGATTAGCACATATAAAACGTAAAAGATTAGCACATATGAAAGATTTTACGTACCTCCTTAACTAATGAGGGAAGCAGTAAAATGTTAAGACCCATTCAAAGAAGAATTTGAAAAACAGATTTGCTGAAATGAATTTGCAAATAAATATAAAAACAATAATATTCTATAGAACAATGAAATACATTGTTTGGGGTTATCTTTTCTACGGGGTGGACATTGATTGTATCTCGACCAGACAAAATTCATAGGTTTTCTACTGGCCAACTCTGCCCCACAGGGATGTGAAAGGGCCCAGCCAGTCGGAGTCAGTCAAAGGCGCCCACCCTGCAGAGGCAGATAATCTGGGGAAGGTCCACTAGTCAACTCCCAGCATGTCCCCGAGAAACACCATCTTCAAGTCTTGAGCAGTGTTTCCCAGCATGTGTCTAGATTACGAAGTGTGCCCTGACCTGTGAAGGAAGTGATTTAATGAAAAGAGACCTCACAATTCAGGTGAATTCAAACAACTGCTCAAACACTCAGAATATTTTTCGAGTTCGCAACAAGATGTATGGACAGCCCACATTCTTCTCTTAAGAGTCAGGAGCCTAAAAATGTATAAGTCAAATTGTAAATGTGTTCAAGGGTGTGGCCCACCCAGTCCAGCCCAGCAGGAGGCGGGCAGGTGGGCTGGTGAGTCGCTGCGGGGCTGGAGGAAAGGTGGGGTGGGGTTAGGGACGCATCAGGGTGCTGGTGGGGTTCCGTGTGAGATCTTGTTTGACAAGTTTCTGCCATTAAAAAAAATACATATTCAAAATCTGGGCCTTGTTGAGGTGATGGGTCCTGATGAGTTGATATGAGCCAGAGTTGAGACCACAAGCCCCGTGGGCGGTGTGGCTAGAAGATGGGGGAGCCTGGCCGGGAGCCCCCACCCTTGCAGAGCCCGAGCCACAAGAATTACACGAGAGTCCCCTTCCTAACCGTAGCCTGTGGCACGTTACCAGGCCCACGGGGCCCATCTTCCTCTTGGTGAAAAGCTAATCGTGAAACTGGCCTCTTCCCTTTTGTGGGTATGTTCTGGAGATAAAGATCATTTTAATTTTTTTTAAAAATTCTGCTCTTCTAAGTCTGTAGGCAGAAAGAGGAAATGTCCATATTTATATCCCGCAAAGTCCCCACTCCGAGACGCAGCAGGATTTGAGGGAGGGTCTTTGCCGTGAGCCCAGCTACAGGCGATACTCCCCGAGCTGGCTGCTTCCTACTGGAGCACATCCCTTTGTCTGTACCCCCTTTAGAAGTGAGAAAATAAATCCATCAGCTTTCCCGTTGCCAGTTTTCTCTCAGTTCTCCACACCTCTCCCACCTCCCCACATTTCTTCCCACTTAGCAACCAAGAGCATTGCATGTGAGGAGAAGAAAAAATAGCAGAATTGGAAAGCTTTTTAAAAACACTTAACCAAATGCCTGGGCTGTGTCCGTACTTGCTCGGCTCCCTGAAGGATCCTTCAGGGCCAGGCAGGGGGGGGACCCTGGCTCCGGGCGCAGAGTCTGGCTGGGGGTGGGGGTGGGGGTGGGTCCACGGAACCGCTGCCTCCAGCTACTCCCAAAGCCTCGAGGTGGGGGGAGGGGCTGGCAGTCCAGCAGCCCCTTACTAAGGAGTTTCCTGTTTGTTTTTTTAACTCTATTTTCTCTGGGATATAAATAACTGTTTCTCCCGTAGCCCTCACCAGTGTGCAAATTTAGACATCCTCCCCAGTACGGTCGGGGAGGGCGTGACCCTGGCAGTAGAATAAAGCAGAAGAGGGGAGGGCAGTGTCTTGACGGGGACAGCACACCCCGCAGTTCTCCAGATAAGGGCGGCTCGGGGGCCCAATAGCCTCAAGTCGGGTCACGCGGGGTTTTAGAAGAGTATAGAAACGCATGCACAAGTGGGTGAGAAGCAGCCCTGCTTAATAAAAGACGTGAAAACTGAGCCGAAAGCATGCTGGCAGGGGGCGGTTGCTTTCCAGCTGGAGAAGGTCCTCACTGACTTCCGGGCTCAGGCGCCCGTGTTTCTAAGTGTGCTCAGCTGTGAGGGACCTGTGCTCACCCTCCCAGGGCGTCCCACTGCTCGCCACCCCCAAGAGCCCCACCCAGGGGCTGGCACAGGCCTCCAGAGCGGTGGGACAAGGGGGCGCAGAAGAAGACACGGGCAGTAACAGGGCCACACGGAGACGAGACCTCGCTTCCTGTTCTCTGCGACCCGTCCCTCCTCTTCACTCTTGCTTGAAGGAGCACCACCCTCTGGGCCGGTCGCCGAATGGAGCCTTAGGCCAGAGAGCGGTCCCCGCAGGCTGAGAACGCTTCTCCTGCTGTGAGCCAAGGGTGGGTGGCGTTCTCCTGAGTGTACGTTTGGCAAGGTGTTGGTCACTTCAGAAGCCTGGGTTTATTTCCTGAGGCCTGCAGTTTGGCGTGCCTTTAGGACAGAAATCCGCCTCCGTTTCATCTTCTCTCCTGCTGAAGTGCACAGCTCCCTCAGCTCTTGTCCATGTTGACTTGGCCACTTAAGACAGTGTGACTTCTGGCCAGGGCCTCGCCAGACGGTCCAGCGCTTCAGCAAGGGATGCTGTACCTTCTCTGTGCCAGCACCGTGCTAAGCTGTTTATACATATGTTCTCCTCAACCCCTGCCTCAGCCTTGCAAGAAAGCTACTGTGCTTTCCACTTCATAGAAAATAAAAGTGAAGCTACACTTCACTTTTATTAAAGAGCTCGCCCTAGTTTTCTCAATTAAACAACTAGTACAGTTATTATTCAAGCCCAGGGCTGCCGAACATCAAAGCTCTCTCCAGCACCCATCCTGCCTCTCTGAATTGACAACCAGCTTTTCTTCCTTTATTTTTATGTTTTATTATTAACTACTTCTTCCCCCTCTTGTCACTGCCACTTAGACCATCTCCATGATGTAGCCATATGATCGGAAGAAAAGTTTTTCTTCCCAAGTCCCATTTCAACCACATTAACGAATAACATATAAACATTTTTTTAAAAAGACAATTCATTTGCTCTAACCTCAGTTGGAAATTGGAAACCCCATTTTTTTTTTTTTTTTTTTTTTTGCGGTACGCGGGCCTCTCACTGTTGTGGCCTCTCCCGTTGCGGAGCACAGGCTCCGGACGCGCAGGCTCAGCGGCCATGGCTCACGGGCCCAGCCACTTCGCGGCATGTGGGATCCTCCCGGACCGGGGCACGAACCCGCGTCCCCTGCATTGGCAGGCGGACCCTCAACCACTGCGCCACCAGGGAAGCCCCGGAAACCCCATTTCACGCTAGTAGTCATCCATATTTTGGTGGAGCTTTTCTTTTCACAAAGTGTGCTCTCATTCATCTTCAAAGTAGCCCCATAAAATGGGCAAATGTCGTGTTCCATCAGACCCATTTTACCGATGAGAAAATTGAGTTTGGGAATGTTGAGAACTTGCCTTGATTCATGTAATCCAGGCTTAAGTTGCCTGGGAAATGTTCTGGTTTCCTATCCAAGGCCCCTCTATTACATCAGTATTTATTGTGTGCCAGGCACTGTCTCAGAGCTGGGAAAGGACAAAGCTGTGACAAGGACCCCAGGGTCTGGCTCCCAGTCCACCATCAGCTTGCCTCTTGTGTTTAATCTCTGTGTAGCTGCGTTAGAGGATTTCCAAGAGAAGCTTCCAGTTTCCAGGATAACTTAACCATCAGTACAGTATACTCTGGATTTTCAGTCCTTATTTAAGGGAATAGAAATTACCTGGGTGTGTACATCTACGTATGTGGATCTCTGCAGCGTATGTGCAGTGGATTTGGGGTTCCTTCCAGTTTCCTTCCCCTAAACCCTTTACTAACACCACTGACCAGGAATGGTTTTCCTTTCCTGCCTGTCATCCTCCTTCGGAGGTGGTCCTGGCACCTAAGGGCCAGGCAGAGAAGAGGTGAGGTGACTGAGCTGTAGGGGGAGGTGGTCCACGGAGGTGCCCAAGCAGATGTGTCCCAGAGGGAGAGAGGAAGGCTTGCGGGAGGGAGGCTGGCCAGAGTGAGAGAGCGAGGCCAGGCCTCCCCCTGCCCTTTCTTCCACATCCTGTGGATCATGACAAAGGCAAATTCTGCACCATATAAACAAACAACTAAAACCTGCTTAAAGCATCCAGCAAAATTCTCAGTCAGTCACAACAGTCAGAGTGGAAATGAAAGCATCTCCATTGTGAATAGTTATTTGTTGCTATATAAGCAACAGATACTATGGAGATAAACTAAGGAATGTAACCAAATATTGTTTCTCAGCTGGTGGAAGGGAAACAGGTCCTGTGTCCCTATCATTGGCTGAGTTTCATAAGTTAAGATCTTCGTTTTAGTTGGGGTTTATAACATCTGGAGTAGGAGGTCCTTAACTCAGCTTCTCCATACCTACCGTTGCACCAGACAGCTGGGAATAAGTTGTCTCCACAAGTCAGCCAGCCTTGTTAACCCCAGATGCATGTTTGGAGGCATGGTATTTATAAGGACACCTGGCGTGTGTCCAGAAGTTATAATTCTTCTGAATGTTGTGTCTCCATGACCTTAGTGCAGCCTGACACACTTCTGTGTGGGAAAACAATCCTTATCCTCACCTCACAAGGAAGTCACTGAGGCACAGAGAAAGGGGCCTTGCTCAAAGTGACCTACCATTAGTGAGAGATGTGGGATAAGAACCCAGATCTGGTTGGTTCCAGGACCCAGCATGACACGCAGCAGCCAACCCTGTGCTCTGATACTTGGTGAAATGAAAAGCCTGGAGGATTGTGGCTGAACCAGACATCTCCCATCCACTTACTGTGATTTGGTCCACTGAAAACCCAGGCAGATCCTTCCTTGGCAATTCCAAGACCTCATTGTGTGTCCTGGAATCCCCAAGGTGATGAAAAACTTCACTGTATTTTGAGATAAGATCTTCCGAAAAACTCCTAAGTGGGGAGCCATTGCAACATTCAGATAATTACCTCTTTGTAATATTTTTGTAGTATTTTTTTAATATTTATATTAAAAATACATGCATGAATAGATCAATGCTAGAAATATTCAGTTGCTAATGTGATTAATGCAAATTTGCATGTACTTTTATGCTGTCTTCTGCTCAGAGACATTTACTGTTTCTCAGTCATGGAAATAATTAATAGAATAGATCCCAAAAAGCATGTATCCAGTGATGTCATAAGTATAGGCTGACAAACCAGTCTGTACTGAAGCAAGTTTCCTTCTGTTTCCTGTGGATTTCTCTAACTACATCACTGGACGTGGAAATTGCAGCCTGCAAACCATATTAAGTTTCATAGCAAATCTTGTTTGTACCACTTTTAGCAACAGCTGCATAGAGGAAGGAAATTGTGTCCCTTTATTGTGGAATTTGAACTTCTTAACGAAAAAAATCATTTGTAGAGCCCCCAGATTGGGGAAAAAAATGGATTCAAAGAAAAGCATTAAAGGCTCAAAGCTCAAGAGACAGATATGCATCTTTTGATAGAATACCATGATAGAGGAAAGAAGAATGCAATTGTTGAATCGTTTTTACTTACAAGCTTCTTAGAATTAAAAAAAAAAAAAAGTCTTTCTGAGCCAAGGGCCCTTAACGGTGTCTCATTCCCCTTAGTCCCGATGTGGTCTCCCACGTGATTCGCCCAAGGAGTGGGGCTGATCCCGTTACTATATGCAGGAGCAGCCTGGAGGGGGGGCTTCAGTGCCGGAAGCTCATGAGAAGCACCGGCCTGGAGGCTGCTGCCAAAACGCGACTGTGTTCTCTCCAAGGCCCAGCCTTCCCAGCTCGGGAACACTGGAAGGGGGCTGTAGCTGCCACTCTGCCAGCACCGAGCTCAGTGTAGGGCCTCACACCTCCTCTCTCTTGTCTATTAAATAGAGGTATCAACCACGCCATTTATCTTAAAGGCTTGTTCTTAGGACACAAACGAGGCGGTGGCTGTGATCACCCTTTGAAAAGGAAGGGCCAGTGGTTCTTGAATTTGGCTACGCATTAGAACCATCTGGGGAGCTTTGAAAACCAGAAATTCTGATTTACTTGGTCTGGGGCAGGACCCAGGCATCAGTGGCTTTTAGAGATGCCCTGGGTGATTTTTCTGTGCAGCCAGGGCTTAGATGCACTGGTGTAGAGCATTGGTTCCTAAAGACAGCTCGAGGATGATGTGTTTATGGGCTTGATGAGCCTGAGACTTACCTGCACAGAATGCTCATCAGTTTCCCCCACAGGGTGGATGGAGAACGTGGCTCGAAGTTCTCATTTTTGTGTCTAACAATGACACAAAAGAGAGGAAAATCAGCTTGGGTCTCTGGGCGCGGTTTAAGCCGTGTTTGTGATACGGATCCTGAAAGGAATCCCAGCCCAGGCCGGGCGGGGAAGCAGGATGGCCGGTGATGAGTGGAAAGGTGCTGAAGAAGCTCAAAAAATGCACAGAAGGTTTTGCTGCATTTCAGGAGTCGGGATTGGTTGACTCTGTTTCCTTCCCCTGCCCACCCTTCAAATGACTGACATTTGTAGCTGTGTTTTGCAGTGATTCTGGACGTGGGAGCAGCCTCTTAGATAGAACCATTGCTGACAGACGACAGCTTAATACAATTACTTTGCCAGACTTCAGCGATCCCGAGACAGGTGAGAATAAAAAGCCAGAGGGGCCGAAATGGTGTCAACCAGAAGGGACATGGGGCCTGGCCCCAAACCGCGCGGGATGAAGACCATCAGGGCCTGGGGTGGGAAGCAGTCCTCACCCAAATAGGCTAAACTCTCACCTGAGGTGCATTTTCTCCAGTGTCTTCTTTCAAGTGTTTGTTCACAGTGGGGGAAGTAATATTACTTGCCCAACACAGCTCTTTGAAATCTTTCTATTTTTCCCCTTGCTCTTGGAGCTGAAAATTTGAAACTAAAATTAGACTGTTCCCATCCCCATCAAGCTTCCCCTCTGCTTTTCTGTTTCTTTCTCTTTCTTTAGATTTCAGACCTTGCTAAAATCAAGCTTTTGGTTTCTAATCAGTTGCACATATGAACTCACACAACCCCACAAAAATCCCTGCAGGGAGAGGCAGGTGGGTTCGGAGCTTCTGAATCTACTGACCCCACGAGGAAGCCTGTGGCACTTACTGCCTCGGAGCAGATATTTACACCTCAGTTATCATCTGTGTTTCCACAGTTGCCTAAGTACAGAGCAGTAAAGATACCTCTGTAATCTCCAGAACTCCAAACAAGTAACTTTAGTAGTAATACTGACCTTTCAGTGGCAATTCGGAGGACTCGACAGACCCACAAAATGTAAAGAAATCCACGGCGCTTTGAGCCTCAGGGGTAGTTCCAGAGCATCATTTGGAAGCTGGTTTTGTTGCTTCTCCCGCCACCCCAGAGGGCCCTGGGTCAGGCTGAATCGCTGTCTGGGTACGCCTTGTCTTCTGTGGGTTGATTTCATGAAAGGAGCCTCCGGGTCTTTCTCCTGCACGGTGCCAGGTCCCGGCTCCTGACCAAGCCCCTCCAAAGAGCCAGAGAGCAGCCCTGAGGCGTGCACAGCCATCCTTGGAAAATCTCTCCCCAGGTGGCAATGGGAGCCGGGTGTGGTACTCACCCAAGCCCATCCTCACAGCTACCTGCCTTCCTGTGCTAGTCTCCCTTTTATCAAATTTAAAGTCGGCTGAAGAAGCCTGATCCCAGGGCCCTGGGGCTCCTAGGTCAAAAGAGTGTTGGGCATTGGAAGCAGCATGAATTATAAATTAGTGCAGTTTAACCGGGCTTGCAGCCACTGCTCAAAATGCAGGCCAGCTAGGCCACAGAGAAACTCGCCCCTGGAGTAGCCTGGCCCCTGGGTGGAGGGGCAGTCATTGGTGGGCTTAGACGGCGAACCAGGCAGTCTCTGACCTGGGATGGCACAGCAGAGTTCTGCTCATGGTCCAGACCTGCTAGAGGGATGTGTGTAGCCCCTCTCGCTGCAGGAAAGGAAAGGTCAGGCTGTCAGGACTTAGCCACTGAGAGGTGAGGCTCGGACCCCGGGGAGAGAAGAGAGGGAGGTAACATTCACTACGGCTGTCTCACAGCTGCTGTGGCTGCCCAGGGTCAGCTTCCCCTTCTCCCCTACCCCCAGGACCCTGCGAGGACACTCATACTACATTCAGACCCCCTTCCCCTCTGGCTGATCGGGGAATTTAATTTCCCCTGAGGTCTGAGACTTGCATCCACATCACATTAAAAACAGACAGTGGGAGAAAATGAGTGAGGCCCTCGGGATTCATTCTCCCCTTTGCCCCTTGGGACCTTTTCCCCAGAGCCTCCAGGAGGCTCCCACTTCAGGTTAAACATCAGGGGCCGTAGCTTCCAGCCGAGGCGTGTCTCCGTGGCAGAGTCGGGGGTCGCTGCCCCTTGTCCGTAGTGGACGCTGCTCTCCCTCACTCTGGAGCCTGGGGGGTTGGAGTCTGGATCACTGGGGCAGGTGCCCTTGGACAACCGGAAAAACCACAGCCTCCCAGGCGCTGGCCAGTGACCAGTTTATTGTGTTGGTGTGGTTGTATGTCCACACGACGCCCTCCAAGACTCCTCTCACCGGCCCTGCCCCCACAGCCCCAAATCGTTGCTTTTCACACCACCAGTTACTTACCCAGGAGGCCAGGAATCAGAGAAACGGAAGGCCATGTTAGCAGGCCTTATCGGGTGCAGACTGATTATAAATGATGGTAAAACATTCTGAAGTGATCGTTTAAATCAGAGAGACTTAAAAATTAGGAAGGCTCGCCTCTAAATGGAAAAGATGCCTCCATCTTGATTAATAAAGCCCAGGTTTATATAGTTCAGCCCGTGGGTGGTCGCAGGAGGGCAGCGGTTCTTATTAGTGCATCAGTGGGGACTGCCTGTCTCGTGAACGACCCGCAGATTTGGTTCAAACTCTGATTCCAAAGGTTCCATAGAGATGTTTTGCTTCCATCCCTGCCCTTCCATCTTGCCTTTCTAAAGATAACCATTTTTTATGAGCTTTTTGTTTACCCTCCCATGCAGATAAGATTAGATCTGATTTCCCGTGTCCCTTGACTTGAAAATAGCATACCATATGCTATTTTCCACCATACGTGCCGCACAGCCCCTGTGACGTGTCCCTTTACACATGCCCTGAGGATTCCTCTGCATCTGTTTGGGAGAACGTCCTCAGGCTTCTGCAGTGCTTCTCTGCTTTTCGAAATGCATCCGACAAAGAGCACAGCCGGCAAAGACGTGTGGCCAAAGCTGAGGTGACCTGCCACGGTTGTGATACTGCCAATTCTGAGTCACCCAATGTGCAGTAGACTCCTCTGTGAAGCCACAGGCCCTCTTGGATTGTTGTTTTTGTCTTCCAGAACTAAAATTTATTTCCTTTTTTAAAAAATTTTCTACTGTGGAAAAATTTCAAGTATACCAAAATAGAAATACTCGTATAATGAATCCCCATGTACCTACCACCAGCCTTCAACAATTCCTATTCTTTTTTCCTGTATCTCTGCTGTCCCACACTTAGTTTTTGTGGACTATTTTGAGGCAGATCTCAGACATCATATTTTGCCTGTTAAAATTTCAGTGTATATGTCAAACAGATAAGAGCTCAGTTATAAAAATATAACCGAGATACCATTATTATACATCTGGGTCATTATAAAGTACAGGCTCAGTGTTCTTGATTTTGGAAAGTGAATAATTAACTGGGGTATGGTTTTCCACCTCTGAAATTGTCCATATGCAGATCTGTGCTATAACATAAGGGGAACCCATGTCTAGAAGCTTTGGACTAGCTGAGTCCACTGCGGCTAAAGAGTGGACATTGGTTTTATTAAATGGATGTGGCAGACTGAAAAAAAACCCTTAAAGAATATGCTTTCCCTTCTAATATCACCTCTGGGTCCCCTTCCCCCCACCTCTGTCATCCAGTAGGTCCTAGCCACCAAGAGAGAGGAATCAAATGGGGTGACAGTCATTTAACTTTGAAGCTTTGAATCATTGTCTTTTCTTCAGAATAAGTTAGTTCCTTAAATAGAGGAGGAAAAAGAATTCTTTTTCTTCCTTTTGCCTTCAAAACAGGATGTGGAGTAAGGAGATTTATCTTTAATCATTGGTAGATATTACCAGACACCGATTGGTAGTAATGATTCTTTTACCTTGAAAATTTGATCCATTTTGTCTGGGAAAAATTTAAATTTGTCACTGCAGTGGTTCTCCCTACTGCTGTGTATCTCTCCAGCTGAAGACATGGAAGTGACAGTAATAGATTCCTTTTCAAAGTGCCCGGCCAGTGGAACCAACCGTAGACCAGCTTAGCAAGCTTAGACTCCATTGTCACGATTCGGGGACCTGACCCATTGTTGCACCTCAGTATCTGCACCTAGAAAGACCTTAGTTTTCAAGTAAACTTTATATAAGTGCTTCTCATAAAAAACAAATCAGGGAAAAGTCAAGTTCTAATCCTTTCCAATTGAAAAGCAAATAGTTTCTTTTCCTCCAGAATGTCCTGGGTATTCTAGGTTAAAGAGGTATTATTTTCAATGGATCATACTGCTGAATCTGTGCCCAGGTAAATGAGATGTTTTTATGCCGTGGTGTTGTTGCAGAACAATTAAATAACCAGTAGAAAAAACAGCAAATTTGTTTTCTTCGAAAAGCACTTGTATTCTCTTGTCAAGTAGAGGAATGATTGTGTATTACATGACCTCATTTTCTTTGCAGCTTATGTGAGTATATTAAAAGCCAGTTTATTTTTTTCTTTGTGTTTCTAAAGTTTTTTTTGCCTTTATCCTTTTTTTTTTCTCTTTCACTTTTTTAGTGTCAGATTCCTCCTCCTCCTCTTCTCTTTCAAGAACCGAATCTTCTCTCCACCTGTTTGTATCTTCTCATCTTCATTCTCATCCCAAACCCGATACCTTTGTGTGGCCCCCGGCAGCTCATTCAGTCAGTGACCCAGGTCCCCGCCAGGAACCCTCTCTGTGTAAACATGGTTTATGGTTTTTTTCCTTTCTTGTTAGATCTGCTTCATTTGGCTGATGTTTTATTTTCTGATAATCTTCCTAACTGATAAGCTGGATCGGAAACTCCATCAAATTTACCTGAGAGAAAATCTTGCTAGTTTGAAAATCCAAAAACTCTGAGGGCAGAAGGAGACCTTGGTGCCCAAGTTCCAACCTCCCTTTTAAAAAGTAAAGGAAATCTGTTTAGAGCAGAATCAATAGAAGCTTCTCTGGAACATCGCTTCTAGTTCTTGGGGACTTCTGTGCTTTCCTGGAGTTGATATAAATTCATACAGATCTCATTTTTTTAAAAAGACAAATGAGGACATTTTGCAAATAATAATTTACTCCTAATTATTTCTGGTTTTCAGTTTAGAAATTAATTCAACAACTATATAGTAATCAAGGTAGTATTCTAAAGATATCGGTCACATACATGCCTTTTAAGTATGTGGTCCTCAAACCTGACTGTGCGTTAAAATCACCTAGAGAGCTTTGAAAACTGCAGATTCTCTGGGCCCTACCTCCGGAGCTTATGATTCAGGAGGCCTGAGGTGGGGCCCAAGAATCTGGCTTTATAAAATACCTTCTTATGATCCCGATGCCAGTGGGTTGCGTACTACATTTTGAAAAACAATGCTATAAATTGTTTTCTGTTTGCAAGGAAGGAAAATGTAGGGCTTGTGTCATGAAACTATGCAGGGAAATTGAACAGTATCTTAATCTGATCTTGATTTTAAATAATAGGGAAATTTGAAAGTCTGTTTTAGGGTGTTCAGGGACCTGTCAATGGGAAAAAAACAAAAGATCCCTGTATTGAAATGAGACACTGGTTGATAAAGCCCTTAAACAGCACCTAAATATGGATCTCACCAGGAGATCCGCCCTTGTCCTTCCACTCATTTATTTAATGTTCACTTTACCCGCAACACGGCCAGAAAATTTCATCTCTATGTCCATGATTTAAAAGGGCTTATCTTTGTTCCAAACACTCAGTTATATGCTAAACAAAAGCTCATAAGGGGAGCTGCTGCCAGAAAGAACTACTTTCCCTAATGCGCTTATCTTTCTGATGGCAACCTGCTGTGTTTGTGTTAAACACACACACACACACACACACACACACACAGTCGGGCAGAAAGGAGACTATGATCTAAAATAAATAATTCAAACCAAGAAACACTCTGACCTTACTTATCTGCATATTAAGTGTTCTGAACTCAGCCTCAACGGCAATCCCAGTTTTATGAAATGGAAGATGAAGATAAAATGTACAAACTGCTTCTGTTGTATTTAATCCACTTCTTAAAATAGACATTTTCCCTTTAATATGATGCCTACGGGCAATTGCCAACTTTGTTTTTTTCTGCTTTGGTTTTTCCAGAAAAAATTGTTTATTCCATTGACTTTTGCCCAGTTTTTTGGGGTCTTAAAATGGGATCTTACTGTTCTAGAATAATGTTAGATGTTCCCACTGCCCCACCCTTTCTCGTTTGCACAGTGAACCCACCTACCTCCACACCCTGCCAGTAGTTATCTTGTTGCATCCCAAGGAGCCCTGTGTCCCTTTAAACCTCTGAAGATTGAAGTCCAGACTCTTCTGGTGGGGCACCTTATATCAGATTAATTAGCAAATTGTTAGGGCGATGAGCACCCACTGAGCTTTCTGCTGAATGTAATATGTACCAAGCAGGTGCTCAGTTGTTTATTCTCTGTGAAGCTCTGAGTCATCTTCCATCCTTAGGGAGTGCATAGCCAGTAACCAGGTGTTTTAAGTAAGACTGTTCCCCTCCCCCCCCCGCCCCATAAATACAACATTTAGTTAGAGAAGGGAAAACATAACATACATTGCTAGTAAATGTAGAATTTCTTGATTAAAATTATAATGAATTTGAATCCCAACTCTTTCCCTTAGGACACATAGCCAAGACCTGAAGTTTTATGAATTTCTCCCTCCAATCCTTTACTTCACAGGATTGAAAGCTAGCCCAACCCTACAAACTGTTGGAATCATGATTAGAGTTAACGTGTGGAAAGATCTGAAAACTGCTTGATTATTTTTCCCTTCCCTTTGGAATTTCCTGCCCTGGAAACAAAACACATTACATGAATTGGTCAGCTTTCATGTGCTGAGTGAACATTTAAATGTGGAGGGGAATGCCTAGTTGGCCTTTCTTTGCTTTAAAAAAAAAAAAAAGAAAAAATCATTGTTAGTGGAAAAACATAGGTCACTCTTGAATTGAAATCTGATTCCAGACAGCCAGACTTACAGTTGGAAGGTTATTAGAACTCCATTTGCTTTTTTAGCCTTAATTTTGATTTTTCAAATGTTTGTTTCTTCGTTTTAATTTTTGGTTTGATTTGTTGTTCCAAGGCAACTCTCCAGAAGTACACTTTCATGGTTTTCCCTCCCTTTTTTCAGTTAGTAAGTAGTTTACCAATCTCTCTGTGAACTTTTCTGAGGGTCTCCAGAATCACGCTGACCCCACCATGCAGTGTGTGTTGTGGCCGTTGATCAGGAATGTTGAGATGGCTTGGACCTGAAGCTGCCACCCGCTTGCTCACCCCTCCCGCTGGGGCCCAGCTCTCCCAGTCTCTCTAATGCTTTCTGCAGCTCGGGTGTAAACACTGAGGAGGCACCACTTGTCTGGGAAGGACTACAGAAGAAGGCATTGCAGGAAAAATGCCCAAGTAGGGGCGCGCAGTGGCTTGGTCAGCAACCCCACGGGGGCTGATCAAAAGTGTGAGACGTCCAGCCTCCCCAGTGCGGCTCATCTGTAAATCTGGGGTAGAGGGAACTAGTTGAATCTTAAAATTCCTTTCCAGTTCAACCATTATTGCTCATAGAAAACAATTCTAATAATTCGTTTTCCTAAAATAAGCTAATCAGACATCATAAAACTTAAACTACTTTACCAGAATTTAAAGCAGACTAAGCAATTCCCTTTAAATATGTTAAAGTGAGGCTTGACATATGTATACAAGGGACTTAACTATTTCCATAAAAACAGCTCCAAGTCTCTCGAGGGTCAGGAAACCTGGGTTCAGGGGCCAGTTCTGCAGAGGAATCCGGGCAACTCATTTAACCTTCCTGGCCTTAGCTTCCTCATCTGTAAAGGTCTTAGTTGACTGATTATTCTGTTCACACACACCTTTGGGGTTTGCCGGTAGCTGATCCTGATTTCAAGCCTCTGCCAGGTGCCTTTCTCCCCGAGTTGCAGCCCGGACTCTGTGGCCTCCAGAGGGCAGTGACCAGCCAGGTGGGGAGAGCCGGACTGGAACGCGGCTGCCAGGACCCCCACCCCCACCCCGCGCGCTGCCCTCACTCCTGAGACCTGAGGGCCCCAGGCGCCCCCAGCAGTGAGCGCCCCAGCAGTCATCATTCTGGAGAGAAGCGTGGGTTGAGGTTTTATTCTTCTCTCCAAGAACGGGCTGACCTTGGGTGCACAGCTTCATTTTTCATATCACCAATTCTGGGGAAACTGCTGCTGTCTTTAGGAACCAGAACTAGAGAATAGACATTAACGAGAAAACATACCTCTCAAACGAAGTAAGGTGAGAAATAAAGCCAAGGTAGTAGTTTTGTCTCCTTCCACTGTGGCTGGCATTTTATGATTGACTTCGCATTTTTCTAACATTCAAAAACATCTGTCATGATCAGGAAGTGACTAGTCAGGTGGTGAATTTCACCCTCTGCTACTGCTTAATAGAATAAAGTCATTTTTGTCACCTATATGTGAAAAAAAAAAATCACTCTAGTGATGACCCCACTGCTTTCGAGGAGTGGCAGCTTAAAAAATTCAGCCCTAATGATTCAAGTATAAACCTTTTCTTGCCATTTTAATTAAATTAAAATTAATTCTCCTTAAGTAGTTCTGGGGTGTCTTTCTTTAAACAAGGTCGGATGGAATTTTAGGAGATGGACAAGTCAATAATACATGGCACCCGGGGAGAAGTTGAGCATGTGACCAGCCGTTAGACTACGGCCTGAGCCTGGGAGGCTTCTCCCATCGGCTGCATCAGAGACCAAAGCCTTTCCCAGGCGGAAGGACACTTCATTCCAGAGGCACGGCCTCGTGGCTACGCACTGGGGAGGGTTTGAGGAGGTGGGTAGCCTCTGCCCGGTGTAGTCCTCCGGAAGGTGCTGTCCCCGCCCAGAGCCGTCTCTCGGCTCACCCCCCACAGCGGGCCCCTCCCTGCATGTGCACCGCTTAGCTCCGCCAGCCCCATCAGCAGCACGCAGGCCAGCCCCCCCCGCATGCCCACTGGTGACCACATACCCCTGCCTTAGGGGGATCCTTCCCTAAAGCTTCCCCGGGAAAGGACTTTCCCCTTTCAAGAGAAGGCACATCCTGTCAGGTTTCAACTGTGCCTGATATTCTGTTAAAGTCATTTGGAAATTGTGATCTCGTCTTGGGACCATGGGTTGGCTGTCCAGATTTCCTTGGCTATCTTAACCTCCTTTTTCACTCCGTGAAAAAAGGAAAGTATCTACTAGAATGACCCCCAGAGCTATTTATCGGCAGGACCCACAACCAAGAGGCCCCATAGTCGGTGGGAGTTGGATAGACCCAGCAGTGGCCCCTGTATCCGCCCCAGCCCCGCGGCCTCATCACGTGGGTGGACATGCTGTGTAGAGGGCAGGAGGCAGCCCTCGAGGGATCAGAATGTGGAAGGGAGATCTCTGACAGCGTGCTGTGAAGAGCCCGCCACCCCCAGATCAGCCTCCTCGAGAGGCAGGACCGCCTCCAGCAAACATGGGAATTGTCCTCGCCCGGGGTTGGCAGGGTGGGGAGTGGAGGAAAATGGCTCATGTTTTCAAGGTATGGAGAAAACTATGCCTAATTTGAGTGCTGAAGTGAGAGCGGACGCTCGTATCTCTCCTCCCGCCTCAGAAAAGAAGAGACAGTCATCACTGTCTCCTCGGGTCCAAGGACGTTCGGGTTAGAGCACAGGGGCCAGGTGTGAGGTCACTGGGCTGCCAGCAGTCCGCAGTGTTGCACTGATTTACGCGCAAGCCCTATCTTGAGAAACAGGCATCCTTTTCCTGTTAAAACCGAAAAATTTTAAGCCAAGGTCTCGGGCAGAATGCTTAGTCATTCAGATCGTTGTTTAGTTTGCAGGGTCTTTAAGAAGGGGGGCTGCGCTTTTCTTTAATTCTTTCATTGTTTTGGGGGCACAGCTTCTAAGAACTGGAAGCTGAATAAACTCTACTGACAGATACTATTGAATCCCTTCAGGACTGAGGGAAAATAAGTACGGAGATTGATTAGCAGTGGGTAATTTCTGCACACTCGGTTTCTTTTCAGAAAAACGTGGGGAGGGCAAGTATCTGCTGCGGCGGCATTAGGCAGAAAGAATGGGGGTGACAAGCAGAGAGATGGAACTTGGGGCGCGACCATGTGCTCTGCATTCTCTCACATTCATGCATATGAGGCATCCGAGTTAACTCTCCAGGGCCGGGAAGCAAAGAGCAGCCTGAATCCTGAGCAAACACCTATGAGATGTGCCTACTGATGTCTCTTTGGTAGAGGATTTTTTTCGCACATCAAGTCACATAGCTGTCTGTTGTTCCTGGACTGTGTTGCTCACCAAGTCAGCAGGCTGCAGGGCTGCATCTGAGACCTGTTCATCTTCTACATGCTGTGAAGATATGAGGGGACAGTGAAGGTGGACATCCTTCAGACCTTACACCATAGCAGCTTACATAATGCGACCAGAACAGCCAAAAGGGTAGCTAGAATATAAATACATGCCATGCACTCAGTGACCCTGCTTGTGAAAATACAGGTGATGGAACATAACTAGGCCACATAATTTATTGAGCCTTTTGCTTCACAGAATTATTGGCTCTGAGATCCCTTTGAATGATGAGCCTTGGATATTGACATAGGGTCCACATGTGATTGCCACATTTGAGGTCTGTGTGAAATGGACCGCAGGTGTAGTGTGCTTTGGAAAAGGATTTTTGGAAAGGCTTCAACTGCAACGGCAACTTGACCTGGCTGTGCCCGGCGTCCTACTTGTGGCAGGGTTTCTCCGCAGGCTTCAGCAAATGATAGGAATGTGGGGCAGACATCCTCCAAGATGAGCTTGGACTCAGCTTCCTGAGGTCAGGGGCCTGGGTTCCTGGACCCTCAGCCCATGGGGAGATGACTCCACTGCAGTTCCTGGGGCCTCTCTTTCGCTGCCCCTGTCCCCCACCCCACCCAGACAGTGGTCCGGGGTGGGGAGGACTCACATAAAGACCCCAGATGTAGGGATCAGAACAATTCTTCAAGTGGCACTTCGCCTATGTATCAGGTGTCCGAGATAACATTTCCTCTTGGGCCTCTAGGAGGGAGGAAATTCAGATCTCCTCAGCTCCAGGGCATCTTATGCCCCCTGACCACTGGGGCAATCAGGTTACAGAACCTAGGCCAGATTTTAGGGCATGCTCTCACCTGCCTGTGTCAGCTGTCGGTTCAGTTGGTTTTGCGGTAGCTTTTCAGAGCCACTGTGCCCTGTGACTGAGGGACTTGGTGGCTGCTTGACTCTCAGGGTTATGACAGGGATAAGCGCTTCTCAAATTAACGTGATAAATAAGAGATGTACAGTGGCCGGACACATTTGCTGGCTTACCTGTCGAACCTGATTATTTGGAAGCTTATTTCTCCAGAGTCTTGGATTTCAAATTAGAAATATGTCTTCTATTCCTCCCTCTAATTCCTTTCTCAAGCCTCAATTTGTCCATTTCCCTTAGGGGAATAATCCTCTTAAGCCCCATGCACGCTGTAGGAGTACATTTGCTTTGGGGAGAAAGAAAAGGGTTGCTGTAAAAATAGGTTGGTTAGACTAGCATTTCTAGGTGTTTACCAACAGAAATCAAAATCTGTTTGGGCACTTACCATTTTCAATCCTATGAAACAGTTAAGTTACAGGTTGTTTTGATTCATTGTAATCAGATCTATCCATTCTGATTCATAATGATGTTTATCCCTTTTTTCCTCCAAATGCTAACCCAGTGGAAGAATTTGATATACTATGCTATTGCCAGAAAGAATAGACATTAACTATTAAATAGTTTTACCATTATCATAAGTCACCCACCATTATTAATAAGTACTGAATGCCCTAATATCCATCCCTAGTACAGAACCTGAAGGGTCTCTGCCCCTGTGAGGTGTGTGTGAAGAGGGATCGACTAGGAAGGAACCAGTTATTTCTGACGAACCTCAGTTACCCTCCCTATTTAAGTGGGTTAGTTACGTTAGAGATGGGAAGCCCCTAGGCGGGTGCAGTGTTAATCCAGCTGTGCACCACTGTGGTTCTTAGTCCAGGTTGTTGGAAGTGAGCACAGCCATGCTGAGAAGCCCCTTGAGACGGGGAAGGTTCTGGCCTCTGAGCCATTAGGGAAGGAGAGTAGGGCACCCAGACGTGCTTCCCCAAAGAGGGGCCACTCTTCTAAATTTCACACCGTGATGTGTTTTGACAATACTCATTCTTCCATTCATTCATTCATCATTCTGCAAGCATTTACCAAGTACATTGCGTGGGCCTGGCATTGTTAGCCCCTGAAAATACCTAAATGGAGGGCATGTTCCTGTCTTCCAGAACCACCCAGTCTCAGAGGTGAGACAGTTAACATCAACTTTTAACATAAAACAGTGTGGTCTGTACGGTGATAACCATTCCCACAGGGTGAGCTGGGGCACTGAGGACCCGAGGCCTAACTTTTTACACGAGGGTGGAAGGGAGAAGGAACAGAAGGTTCACGGCAGCCTTCCTGGTGGAGGTGGCGTCAGGGCTGGATTCAGAGGCTAGTGTTTGAGTCCTGGTTTTGCCACCTGCTGGCTGTATGACTTTGGGTAAGATACTCACTAAAATCTCAGTTTTGTCATCTAAACAATGCAGGTAACAGTGTTACCTGCCTCCAAGAATTGTTTAAAGATTAAGTGAAATAATATAGGTAAAGTGCAAATCTGAGTGCCTGAAACAGGCCACGTTCACTAAAGCCGATAATCACCACTGCTGGCATCATCATCATCATCATTTGCCAGACCTTATTCACAGTGAAACATTGATTTTAATAATAAATTAAAATTTATTATTTTACAGATTGTTATGTGAAGAATTCATTAATTTAGTTGTATATAGATGCCACAAAGAGAAGGAACTTTGACGTTAGTTCTGATGAGTGCATTTGTGAACCAAACAGTTAATCCAAAAAAGCAAAATTAGCCCCTCCAAAAGTGACAAGTCCTTGTAGCAAAGGAGCCTGAGAACCTGGTAGAAAATGTGTAGGATTTTTCTAGAGCGGTAGTTTGTTATTGTTCTTTTTTAAAAATGAATTAATAACTAAATATTATGAGCATTTCTCAGTTTCAATTTCTCATGTGTCAATATCAATAGATATAACCCGTGTAAACAAGATCTCTTGAGGGGTCTCAGTAAATTTGCAGACTCCTAAGGGATTCTGAGACCGAGAGGGTTCTGAGAACCTCCGTCCTAAAGAACAAGGTCTTCCCCGGTACTCTTTCCCCAGGCTGTTGGGCTGCAGGGAGGCAGGACTGCTCAGGCTGGCTGGCCTGTGTGGAGGACGCCTGCAGGCTTTTCTTGACCAAATGTCAGTGAATAACACCTGCTTCCTCTCTCCCCAGGTCAGGGGCCTCAGGCTTAGCTGCACCTTGGAACCACCTGGGCTATTAACAGATAGATGCCTGGTCCCACCCCTAGGGTCCATGATTTGGTCCATCTGGGCTGTAGCTATGGCATATGATTTTTTAAAATCCCTAAGCGATTCGGATGTGAAGTCAAAGTTGAGAACCACTATTGAAGGTAGTCAGTGAGTAGGTGAGTCGGCTTGATAATGTCAGAATGTAGCAACAACACCCTTACTTATTTACTAATAGTTGCTGTTAAAAGTCTCAGGGAAACTACATCAAATCCTTGTTATCAAAGTTAGAGCATTGATTTTTCCATAAGAAGGTTAAAAACAAAACAAGACCAAAAAAATCAACAGCCGTTTAATCATTTTGCTGTTTAGGGTTTTTTTAGGTAGTCTGACACACTTCGTCTAAGCAAGGTCAGTTCTTAGCTGAACTTCACCAGTTCTCCTGGATCATAATGATATTGATCAGTGTCGCTGAACTGGGCCTCGAGATCCTCCTTGCATGGCAGCGCTCGCTCTGGAGGACTCTCTGGTCCTTCTCCAGAGGCGCCCTCCTCATACCCTTCCCCGTGGGCGCTGTGTGTGGATTATCCACAGAAGCTGGATTCCCAGTCTGGTTCCCATCCACCTCCTGCATTTCACCTCCACCAACCCCACCCCACTGAAGGATTTGAGTGTATTTAGAAAAATCCATGTTTCCTTTGTGTTAGAATATGGATGGCCAGTCTATTGCTGCAGGTAGTCTTAAAAATGAATACATTAATTTTTATTAAAAAAAAACTTTTTTCAGATCAGTTAATTTCCAGATTTTATTTGTCTTCATGAAATACAATCATAGAGTCTGAAAGTAATAATTTTATGCTTTCTTCTTTTCAAATCTTTCATGTCTTATTCACTGTTTAGAACTTTTAGAAGCTCTCTTCCTTAAATACTCATGCAAATAGAAGACATTCTTATGTCATTTATGGCTTTAATAAGATAATCTCTAATGTTTAACTGTGAGAATAACAGTTGCTGGCTGTTTGTGCCATACTGAGACTATACTTTCCCATTTCTAGATTAATATTTTTCTATCATAAAAAGGACCAACTTGGTGCATTTCAAAGCCCCAACAGAAATTATTTTTATGCTCACCATCTCATTTTACCCAGAGTGAAATTTATTTGAGTAGTCAGCACTTATCTCTCTATATTTTCACCATTTTCAACCTCATGATAGGTTGATAGTTGCCACTGACGGCGCTGGAATGTTTATCTCCATATTACACTTTACGATGAGTTATAAATTAAGAATGTTGCCAGTGAATATAAATATCACCAGTTTTAAATCTGAAATAACCAAGACTCCCGCTCTCAGTTCTGAAACCATTCCTCCAAGAGCGGATGTTGGAAAGAAGTGGGGAAAGAGCCCCTGTTTGGGGAGGTGGCCTCCGATCGCCAGGACATCTCGAGGGTCAGCGTGGAGAGGAATGTGTCATTTGACTTCTGAATAGAAGCCCTTTGGCCAGTGAATGTGCTCCACCTGCCGCCTCCCCCAGTTCTCGGGACAGTAGCTTCTACAGAAGAGTGAGGCGGGTGCAGCTCCTGAGCTCCGGGCCACTTTGCTGTAACCTGTCCTCGGCGAGTCTAGTATTAGCCTTAGTGACAGACACCTGCTTAGACAGCAGGCAAATTGTGCTTTGTCTACAGTTTTTAAGCCATGTCCTAGAATATGGTTCCAGATGCCTCAAAGGCCAGGGAATGAAACGGGCGGTTGCTGGGTTTGTCTTGAGCATGGCCTCCATCTATGCCAAATCCTGCCCCAGGGGGCAAGTGTGGTTCCTCCCCCTGCCCCGCAGGTAGTTTCTAGGTTCAGGCCCAGGCAGGGGTGCTTTGTCACCTCCCTTTGTGGTACCTCACGTCTGCCAAGTTTCAGCAGCGTGTCACGGCCTCGTGGCTAGCTGTGCCCCTCCTGCCCCGACACTCAGCCTGCGCTCGACTCAGCTCCCAGACGAGCTAAAGCAATGGACAGAAACTAAGGTGCCAGGCCATAGTGACTGTATGGACAGTAAGGACCGTAAACCTCAGAAACATCATGAGGGAGGGGCGTGTGTACGTCTTGAACCCGTGCCTGTGCGTGAGGGGGACGGCTGGCTGTGTGGGTCGGTGGCTGGCTCTGGGTCTGTCCTTTCACCTCTGATGCCGTCTTCCCGACACCCTCCCGCAGGCTCTGTTCACGCCACGTCGATAGCAGCCTCCAGAGTGGAGCAGGCACTGTCGGAAGTGGCGTCGTCTCTGCAGAGCAGCGCCCCCAAGCAGGGCCCGCTACACCCCTGGATGACGCTGGCGCAGATCTGGCTCCACGCAGGTACCGCCCCGCCCCTCAACCCCACGCCCACCTGCCGCGCTGCCAGAGGGAGCTTGCGGCCTGGGCCGCAGGGTTTATGCTGTAGCAGGGGCCAGAGATCTACACCCCAGACTTTCTTTGAGGGGGACAGCAGAGCGTGGTGTCCCAGACCCGATGGAGGTCTGGCAGTCCTGCAGCCTTGGAGTGGAGCCTCAGCTCTGCTACTTACCAACAGCTGCATAGGCTAGAGGTGATAGCCTCCCCTCTCAGCCTCGGTTTCCTCATCCGTACGGTGGGGTCAATAGCATCGTCTCCTAGGGTTGGTGAGCACGGTGCCTGGCACAGCCTGGTGGTGAAGTCTAAGAGACCCTGGGAGAGGGGCCAGGTGTCCTGATGACACAGATGTCTTTATCTAAGCCGAGGGGGTGGGGGGGACAGCGTTTTGATGTCCGACCTCTCCCTTCTGATGGCGCTCCTCGTAATCCTCAGAGAGCGAGGCAGGTACCAGCAGCTGCCGGACTGGAAGCTAGCCCAGAAGGCAGGTGTGACAGCCCCTCCTCCAGCTTCACATGGCTGCTTCTGCGTAGCTAGGAAGTCGCCACAATAAATCCAGCCTGCAGACATTTTAGCAGTGGGAATCCCAGTATACAGAGCAAATGGTGGCTATTGATTTGCTTACATATTTATAGTTCCATAGGAGAGATAACTTCTGTTTCTCAAGTTTTCCCCCTTGATCTGCAAGGCCTTCCCAGGCTCAACTCTCAGGGTGCACGGCAAAAGCCCAGGTTTGGCTGCAAAAGCGCTTATTACCCACCACTGGCCATCTGTTTACTCCTTTTTTTGCCAAGGCTAATTGTATGATGTCCAACCTTGTTTGGAACCTTCGTGTAAGAAACACAATTGGATTTACCTGGGTTTGGCATGTCCCAGAGCCGAGCTCAGTCAGCCGCTTCCATGTTGGCATCTTTAATTGAGCCAAAACAACCACTGTAAATGAACAAATTATGTTCTTCTAAGCAGAAAGACAAAAGAGGGATGAATCACGAATGTGCCGATTGTTCTTCCTGTGCAGATGCTGGCCAGCGTTCAGCCTCTTACTGGGTTCTAGACAGGCTGACTCAAGGGCCCGGGAACAGCAGTCATGCCTTCCTCTGCGGCTCTCTTGAAGAAAAGCTGGTCCCCAGTCTAGGACCTGGTGCCTGTCTTACTCAGTCGCCCTCATGAGCAGTGACGGCAAAGAACAAAAAGAGAAGGGGTTCCCTTTAGTGTCCAGGCCAGGTGAGACTGGCCGAACCTGCAGGGCTTAGTAGAGGGGCAGAGTTGTCCTTCAAAATGGGCCTGAAGTTGACTTTTTAAAGGGCCAATGTCTACGAAACCACAAGGGCAGAAGGTGATCCTTCTAGGCTGGAAGCAGCTCCCTTGACCTCCCAGGCATTGCTTCTCTTGCCTGTGGCTCGGAGAAGCTAATGACCTTGGTGAGGGTCACTGAGTTCCAGGACCGCCTTGCCCAGTGGCTTGCTGCACCCCACTCAGTTATCCAGGCTTTGCTCCTCTTGACGTGACCCACCATGACGCTTGGAAGGAAATTTTGTAGCTGCTTATTAGAACGTTGAAGAACCTGGCAGCTAAGATTCCTTGTGGAGTTATCCTTGAAGTTTTATGAATCGTGTGACATCCCTTTCCCATTGCCGTAGCCTATAGGACAGAATAAATCTCTCATTGCTATTAATGTGTGTGGCTTTTAACGTTCTATGAGTTGGTGGAATTGAATTCTGGAAATGGAATATCATACTTGCCTTAAACTCCAGGCAGAATATAAATCCCGCTTCTATAGTATGTATGAATGAAGCAAATTATCATCTTTATAGGATTGGTGCTATACTGACTCTTTCAAAGCACTGACTTTGAGTCAAGATTAGAATTGTATCGTATATTCAATATGGTCTTTGAAGAGGTAAACTCAGAAGGAATTCATAAAAGAAGCTTCCACTGAACTGTAAGGTTTTACCATATGTGGTTTGAGCTTTACTGCTCTGGGTGGCAAACTAAAAGTGACTCACATTTTTTGACAACCTATGGAAACCAGGTAACATCTGCGTCCATCGTCAGCTCTAACAATACTGCCAGATGCTGTAAATGTCGCAAGCTTTGGAAGAAACTAGATCAAGGCCTCACACCCAAGGCCATGGTGTTTCTGTGGCGTTTGTGGGTCTCTTCTCTCCTGGTTGTTTTTTCTGGTGAGCTGCGTGTAGTGGGAGCTTGTGGTGGAGGCCCGTGCGGGAGGTGGCCCCAGATTTGAGGCTGGCAGGTAAGGCCACTCTGAGACGACCTCAGATTTCCAGCCTATTATATGAGCAGGTCCCTGAGCCACTTGTGTGTCATTTGAGTGGCAAAGAGATCATGACTGGGACACCTGAGCCTCTGGCTGCTCTGTGAGGAAATCAGCCACAGGCCCAGTGGGGAGCATAGACCCAGGAAGTCCAGGGATGCTTGACCATCCGGGGTCCCTCCCGTCCTGTGTGGTGGGACCCATGCCCTGGGCGCCCCTTCCCTCTGTACCTCCTCCTCCTTCCTGGACACTTCTGACCCCAGGGCCTCAGGCTCCTCACAGGATACCTGGTGGCCAACGGGCATGGGTTGTACATGTTTTATTGCTTGGTTTGTTTGGACCCATGTGACAATTGTATTTAAATTATTTTTGAAAAACTAATACATGCACATGATACACAGTTCAAAAGGCACAAAAGACGTGAAATGAGAGGCTTCCTGCCATCCCGAGTGTCAGTCACACTCCCCCACGGCAACCACCGTTAGTGTGTGCACACCTGCCGGGGTGTAACACTCGCTGGAGATCATTGGCTGTCGGCACATCAGACAGTAAGTCCATTGTATGATTTTACCATAATTTAGCCAGTAGCCCACTGATTAACATTTAGATTATTTCTAGTATTTTGCTGCTACAGACAATGCGTCAATGAGTAGCCGTCTATAGATTGTTCTGTACCTGTAAGGTGAACTCCTAAAAGTGGAATTGATGGATCAAAGGGTGCATACTCTTTAATTTTGGTAAATTCTGTCACACTGCCTTCCATAGAATTGTGCCAGTTTGCATTCCAGTCAACAAGATGAGAATGCCCATTTGCTCCCACTCTTTATAACACCGCACATTATCGGACTTCAAGATCTTTGCCCATCTGATAGGTGAAGATGGTATTTCAGTTGTCTGCTCATGGCTTCTGCCCATTTGTCTTCTTAGATACTGAGCGTTTCTCTTTGAGTTGTGAGCACTTATTATGTGTCAAAGAAATTTGCCTTGTACCATATGTGCTATGAGTATTTCCCCCCATTTTAATTTTGTTTGTGTTTTGGGGTTTTGTTGGGGGTTTTTTGCCAAATTTTTTTTTTTTACATTTATCAAGCTTTTCCTTATAGCATCTGGGTATCACATGATATTTAGAGAGAAACTACCCATTTTTATGGTCTCTTTTCCTGAAAGTTCCTAGTACCTTCTAGTGCCATTTGTATATACACCATCTTATAAAGAAGGTCCAAAGGGTTCTTTTCCTCTGTTTTGCAGAAGGGAAACCCAGGCCAAATAGAAGCCAGCACCTCTGTGGTCTCACTGGGCAGGAGTCAGGAGAGCTGAATTAGAGCATTTGATGTTTGTTGCACCTTGAGACCTATCTCCCTGGGAGTCATACATCGTTTTCTTTAGAATGCACACCTTATCACTGGCCTTTGGAAATTCATACATTCACAGTCATTCAGAGTTGAACCAGGGCCTTTCCCAAGCCAAGCAGCTTCTTGGTGTCCATCCTTCAATTTCCACTTCTGGGATGGCAGCTAAAAATGACTTTGCAGAAGGTGGACAATTTCTGCTTGTTACTTACTAATAATTATAGCTTTCACTTTGGCATCTCTCACCGTCGAAACCAACGGCTATTCTTAGATGTGCAAGATCAGATTTTCTGATTTCTGCTGGGAATGTAAAGCTGTGATACTCTCACAAATTCCTTGGCCCTGGCTGGCCTGTCCCCTTTGCCCTTCCCCCCTGCCAGGTTCCTCCCAGCCGCCGGGAGGCTGCATCGGCAGGGCTGAAGGGTAATCCTGTGGCATGGCCACCATGACAAGATGAAGACAGCTCCCAGACAGGTGGCGTGAGGGTCACTGTACAGGGAGTGCTTGCAGGAGGGAACATGTGGTACCCAGGGGTCAGGCCTGACCCGACACGGTGCCAGTCTCTGTGGGTCAGCCCCGCCAGACCTGCCCCATCTGCTGCCCTGGGAGGTTTTGATTCATGGTCTACAACCTGCAGGTAGCTGACTTTTACCAAGCACCATGCATGTGTCAGACCTTATCCTAGGACTTTATGTGTCTTAACTTGTTTAGTCCTTGTGATAGCCATATAAGGTATAAATACCCTTTAATCACCCCATTTTACAGATGGAAAAACCAAGACACAGCTCTCACATCACCTGCCTAAGGTTACATGACTAATAAGTGGAGAAACCAGAAGTCAGACCCAACCAGTGTGGCCCCAGAGCCCCAGCCGCTGCCCAGGGCGGGCACTCGGCTATGGAACACACACCTGTGAGCATCTGTTTACGTGTGTCATCAGGGTGAGGCTCTGGAGCTCAGTGGTCAGCAGACGGACACGGGCTCTGCCTTCACACAGTTTACAGATGCGAAATGTAACAATTGCAGAAGCACTTAATTCCACGGTGCCGAGTACCCCGGAGCAGCAGTGTGGGCTCTGGGAGAACTGGGAACAGAGGTCTTCCCCAGCCAGGACCGGAGGAGGCCTGAGCCCGTGGCAGGCGTAGGACACACGTGGACAGGCCTGTGGGCCACGTGAGCCCTGAGGTTAGAGAAATGGCAGGGCCGCAGGGCACGAAGCCTAGAGAGGAAGAATCACGTGGCCGAGGCGAGGCCAGACGAGCCAGCGCCCTGGTGACCAGGTCAGGATCTCTTCCTAAAAGCACTGAAAAGCTGTTGAAGGACGGCAAGCGGGGGAATGAAAGGATCAGAGGGAGGTTGCTACAAGATCACCCCTGCGGAACGTGGGGCACGGAACGGGAGACAGTGCCGTAGGGAGGCAAGGTCAGGAGCTTTGGTCTGCGTGACTGCAGGGAACGGCCGGTCTGAGGGTGGAGAGAGGGGGATACCTGAGTTGCATTTTCGAGGCAGAACTGATAGGACTTGTTGATGGGTTAGATGTAGGGGTGAAGGAAAAGGAAGACTCCTGTGTTGGGAGCTGGAGCCAGCGGGTAACTGGTGATTCCTCTTCCTGCCACGGGCAGCCTGGGTGGTGGGAACCGATGGGTAGGGGTCGGGGAGCAAGAGCAGCCAGAGCCCTGCTTGAACTTGGGAGCGTCGGGTGCCTGAGGACCCACAGTGAAGTTGTCAGGCAGGTGGCTGGATATTCAAGTCTACACTTGAGGTTTGGGCTAGAAACATCAAGTTGCGAGTGGGGATTTAAAGCCAAGGGGTGTGATGAGAAGGCCTAAGAAGAGAAGGTCGATGGAGAAGGGAAAGGGCCAGGCCCCGGACCTGAGCCCCCAGCATTCAATATTTGAGGAGGAGAGGAAAAGCCAAAGCAACAGAAAGGAAGTGGTCAGCAAGGCGGGAGGGAACCGGGAGACGTGGCGTCCTGGCAGCCAAGGGGGGTTACAAAGGCGCCTGTGCGGTACCGTCAAGGGCTTGGCTTCTGGACTCAGACTAGTTGAAATCCTGGTCCCACACCCTAGTGCCCTCCTCTGCAAAATGACAGTTTGACAGTCACACAAGATAATGCATGAGAGTGTCCAACAGGGAGCAAACACTCAATAACTGTTAAAACAATGATTTCTTAATCAGCATTGTATCTTCATTTATTTTTTAAAGGTTATACTCCATTTATAGTTATTATAAAATATTCCCCACGTTGTATAATATACCCTTGCAGCTCATTTTATACCTAATAGTTCATACCTCTTAGTCCCCTACCCCTCCCTTGCCCCGCCCCCTTCCCTCTCCCCATTGTAAAATAATGATTTTTTTTCTTTTATTGTTGATTCAATCTTTTTTTTTTTTACATCTTTATTGGAGTGTAATTGCTTTACAATGGTGTGTTAGTTTCTGCTTTATAACAAAGTGAATCAGCTATACGTATACATATGTTCCCATATCTCTTCCCTCTTGCGTCTCCCTCCCTCCCACTCTCCCTATCCCACCCCTCTAGGTGGTCACAAAGCACCGAGCTGATCTCCCTGTGCTATGCGGCTGCTTCCCACTAGCTATCTATTTTACATTTGGTAGTGTATACATGTCCATGCCTCTCTCTCGCTTTGTCACAGCTAAAGACACAGACCTACTAGAGAATGGACTTGAGGATATGGGGAGGCGGAAGGGTAAGCTGTGGTAATCTGTGATAAAATAATGATTTGTAAGTGCGTGTGGCAGGCAGGAAATGCTGCAGAGGGCCTGAATAAGGTGGAGACAAAAACATTTGTCTCCCGGCAGACACCTGCGCCCAGCCCTGGCGCTGCTCTGCCCTCCGCGGCAGAGGCTGTCCCAGGACCAGCTTGCTAAGGTTGTTTCCCAAGTCTCCTCTGTCTAGGGAAGCAGGGTTTGGGGTAAAGGAAATGGTTTCGGGGGGTCAGCGAGTCTGCAGGCCTAACTCCCTGCTGCCTGCAAGACTGAGAGAAGCTGATGGCCCTCGCGCCTTTTCCTGCATCCCTCTCCGCCAGACCTCTGGTGGGATGGAGGATCTGACGGCACGCACACAGGTACAGCCCTGGGGCTGCCTCTCACGTACACGGCTCCTTTGTGTGAGTTTCACAGAAATGTCCCCTCTGGGTAGGCTAAGCCCCAGGGAGCAGGTGTGCCTTAGCTGAAGGCACCTTGGTGAGAAGAGCTTCCTCACTTTCCAGGGGCAGATGCAGCCCTACGCCAGGCTCACAGCTGGCCAGCGGGGTCCAGGCTGGTCAGCCCCACTCCGCCCAGCGCCTTTGCACGGCGCACAACCCAAACAGCCCTGAGCCCAAGGCAGGCAATGGGAGCTGGTTCTCAGCCTTGCAGCCAACGTGAAGCAGGTGCTTGACAGGTGTCAGAAGAGTGAATGAACGAGTGAGGAAACTGGGCCCTGTGCGGGGCTGTGGGTGCGTCCCGCTCCAGGTCCCCCTATAGGGAGCCCCGCTCACCACTGAGGAGGAAAGAGGCCCCGGGCCTTAGCACTATAGCTCAGCCCTTTTCAGATCCCATCTTTAGCTTGGTTTGGCCAATGATTTCGGAAAGCCCTCTGCGCGAGGCGCAGCGCAGAGGGGAGCGGACTTGATCCCGGCCCTCCAGGGACATGACCTCTAGGGGATAACACGAGTCATGGGAGCACGAGGCAGCCTGGGGTGAGGGACTCCCCAGAGCACGCAGGGCGGTGGAGGGGTGACACACCCAGGCCTGTCTGGGGAAGTCGTGTGCAGGGTGGGGTTTGGGGGGACGTCGTGTGCAGGGTGAGGTTTGGGGGAGCCCAGGGTGAGGAGTGATGGGTCTGCAACAGTACAGGGAAGGCACTTTGGGCAGAAGGTACAGCACAGCCGAGGTGTGGAGGTGAGACCGTGAATTGAGCATGGAGGGGGTGAAAAGGTAGCAGGGTCCTAGTTTAGAACGGGAAGCAAAAACATTTGGGTTAGGGCTTCCCTGGTGGCGCAGTGGTTGAGAGTCCACCTGCTGATGCAGGGGACACGGGTTCGTGCCCTGGTCCGGGAAGATCCCACATGCCGCGGAGCAGCTGGGCCCGTGAGCCATGGCCGCTGAGCCTGCGCATCCGGAGCCTGTGCTCCGCAACGGGAGAGGCCACAGCAGTGAGAGGCCCGCGTACCGCAAAAACAAAACAAAACAAAACAAAACAAAAAAAACACATTTGGGTTACATTCACCTGCAATTGAGAACCATTGAGGGTTTGCAAGCGGGGGTGGGGTGGAGGGGTATTTCCAGCATTTTTCATAGTAACCTGGTAGCAAGGAGAAGGCAAGGGATTCCAGAGAGGACCGTCAGAGCTTAGTCTGAGCTTCAGAAAGGGGTAGAAAGTGTCCGTGACCCTGAGTGGCACCTTACCTTTGGTTAGAGGCTGTCAGCTGCCAGCGACCAGGACAGACTCTGTCCCTGTGACCTCTTCAGAGAGTGACCCTTCAGAGCCTGCCCCGCAGTGGGGGCTCTGACATTGCACTGAACTGTGTTCTTGTTAGGAGCCCATCAGCTTCAAGTTCCCAGAGCCAGCTTCCCTCTGTGTTGCTGTTCCTTCTGTACAAGCTCTTATATCTCTTAATGAGCTCAAAAGGCCCTTTGTGGGGTTTTTTTGGGTTTTTTTGTTTTCACTTGAATTTAGCCCTTGGTGAAGGGGTCAGGGGAGCATCACTTGCTGTGGCTTCTCTGGCCTTTGACTCCTCATCGACCTGGGCCACAGAGATGGTTGCCTTCCTCTGACCCGCAAGCAGTGTCCATTAATCTACAGCCTTTCCTTAAGCACCTACTAAGTGCTAGATCCTGTGCTAAGGGATGCAGAGGTGACGTGGCTGGCAGTTGCTCATAGTTTTAGTGGGAAAAGACAATACCGATCACATTTTTTGGAGGCATTGGGGAAATAGTACACCTCTGTTTACGGCCTGAGTTCTGAGCCAATTAAGAAAGAGACAGGGAGTGAGATGGAGATCACACTCCCAGCTCTGTGCCTCGGGAGGCTGAATCGGAGAGTGCATCGTGACTTCTGGCCTCAGCTGGTCTCCCAGTGCATCACAGCTGATTGAATGCACCCGCCCCAAGTTGCTGGCCTCGCTGTCGCAGGGGCAGGGCCCAGCATCATGCCCGCAGGAGCAAGCCGAGAATGCGGGCACCCAAGGCTCCAGGCTTCCACCCTCTTGGTTGAGAGGCGGGCCAGCCTCAGGCCCCATCTGGCAGGTGAACAGGCCCAGAGAAGTTGATGGTCTTGCCCAAGGTCACAGACAAGACCTGGGGGCAGGGATCGAACCCTCCATGTTCCCCTGACACTGGCTGACCAACGGAGTACCCTAGGGCCCTGGGGTCCCCAGTGCTGCCTCAGAGACCCAGGGAGGGGGCCAAACCAAGAGGGAGGGCAGCTGTCCACTCTTTGGAGGAAAGAGGCTCCACTGGGGGAAAATGGAAAAATGGCCAGCCCGTTGCGCCTGTGTCCTTCTGTTTGACCTTAAAACGAAGGGATCAGGGAGCAGCGCAGGCCGTGCACTCGCCTGCCCCTACAACTTGGACAGCACGGCAAAGAAGTCCTCGGGGGTCTGGATGCTCTCTCCCACCTTCTCAATCATGACTCAGCTCAGCCCCCGTCATCTGTTTCCTCATCACGAGGAGGGAGGAGAGGCACCAGACCTGTCGCCGAAGACAGGGAACCAAGAAGACACTCGGTGCCGTGTTTGTTTTCACGGGGACCCACACAGAACAGGGTGTCATCTACATTGTTGTGTTGGTGTTTAAGGCTCCCCCCACCCTGCTGCAACATACACCTTGATTCTTGTTATAAAAACTCTGGGGACTTCCCTGGTGGTCCAGTGGCTGGGAGTCCGCCTTCCAATGCAGGGAATGCGGGTTCGATCCCTGGTCGGGGAACTGGGATTTCACATGCTGCGGGGCAACTAGGCCCGCCCGCCACAACTAGAGAGGAGCCCGCACACCGCAATGAAGAGCCTGCGTGCCGCAACTAAGCTCCGAAGCAGCCAAAAAACAAATAAATGAAAATGAAATAAAATATATTTTAAAAATCGAAAACAAAACAAAGCTCTGGAATCATTTAGTCCCCACTCTCCCAAGTTGGCTTTTATTCCAGAGCGATCTAGATGGGAGAGGCCTGTGGTGTCTCACCCGCCCACAGGCAGCCCTGGGACCTTGGAAATGAACACGAACTCACCCCCAAAGGGAAGCAAGTCAGGAGGCAGCCTACAGTGGGAGGAACATTCTGTATTGCTGCCCCCGCAGCCGCCAGGCTCCGGAACCTGAAACTGCCAGATACACCCCGGACGCTTCTGGCGGGAGCTTGGAGAGAGTCGTGTTACTGGAAGACAGCGGGCAGCCCTGCATGTCTACCTCCCAGGAGGACAGGTTTTGCAGAGGCCCAGGCGGAAGGACAGACGCGTGTGGTCTTTGCTCCTGCAGAGGCCCCGTGTGTAGTAGGTGCTCAGTAAGTACCTCGAGAGCAGAGTCTCGGAGGACGTGAGGCAGGTGCAGTGCCGGCCCGGCCACACTTAGAACTCAGTTGTATGTGAGTGTCCGAGTTTGCAGGTCTGAGAGGCTGGGCCTCTCCCCGCAGGTCCCGGGGCCAGCCCATCACCTCTGTTCCCTGTCGAGGGGGACTGCCGGCCACAAGCACAGATGGGGTGCAGGGCGGGTCTGTGCCTCTCCCGGGCTTCCTCGTGGCCTGAGGAGTCAGTCACTGGTGTGACTGTGGTCACCAGGGAAGTGAGGTGCTTAGGAGAGGGCCATCCAGTGGCATCGACACGGACCACACCCTGTCCAGAATTTCCAGTCTCCGCGCCTGAAGCCGGAGGTGGGGAGATAGAAGGGTGGATGTCAGCAGTACGTGCTGTCCGGGGGCGTAGCCAGGACCCCTCACAAAATGTCTCTAGGGACACAGCCATCATAGGGATACCCAGGCTGGGCTCCCCTTCCAGCTGGCGGGGGGGGTGGGATGGGGTCAGAGGTAGCTTCCAGGCGGGGGGTGGCCATTGAGCTGGGCTTTAAAGGGGGTACAGGGGTGACACCATCGGAGCAGAGGCAAGAGAACAAACAAAAGCCCAGGGAAACAGCGGCAGCTTAACACAGCAGAGCCCGGGGGTGTAGGAAGCAGTAGGAACACAGGTTAGTAGGGGTGGTAGAGACAGTCACCAAGGGCTCTGGGTGCCAGGCAAAGGGGTCTGGATGTTATCTGGAGGCAGGGGAGACACTGTTCTCTGTAGAGAGCTGAGAGCACAGCCACAAAGCCACACCTGCCTATACCTTGCCCTGGGACCTCGGACAAATTGCTTAGCCTGTCTGTGCCTCAGTTTCCTTGTCTGTATAATGGGGATAAAATAATAGTACCTAGTGGATCACTGTGCAGATAAAAGCAGAAATGAGAACACTTCTCTGCACAAAGCACATGTTTGATGATTATTAGCTACTGTTATCATTACTGTTACTGTTCATTCATTCGCAACCATTTCCTGCGCTCTGACTGCCAGGCACTCATCCAGTCACTGGGGACACAGCAGTGAATAGTGTGAAGCTGGTGGCTTATGTTCTAGAGGGGCCCCCCAGACAGTGAGTGAGACAAACAAGGTGAGCCTGGTATTGGCCGGAAAAGAAAGCAGGGAAAGGAACTGGGTCGTGCTGGGTCAGGACGGGGTAGGGGGAGCAGCAGTTTTAGGTGGGATGGTCAGCAAAAGCCTCCCAGAGGCCGTTCCGGGGAAGACTGAATGGGGTGAGGGGTGCACAGGAACGGAAGGAGCGCTTTTCAGCAGTGTGGTGACCCCAGCGGAGCTTTGCCTGGGGAGGCTGGTCTGTCAGTAGCTGCGCAGAACAGAGGGGCTGGAGGAGAGACGGGAGGGGCGTGAGGAAAAATGTCAACATGTTCTATTTCTTTTTTATTGTGTTCTTCTATCATTCCTATTCTCGTGTGCCTTCCATTATACACAACGTGTGCATATACACGTAACTTGGAGATATGGGCACAAAACATCCTTCTCTGCCAGAAGTGGAGGCCAGCGGTCAGGGCAGGAGCGGGCGAGGAAGGCGCTGCCCCGGAGGTGGGAGGAGGGGTCCGTGGGCCCAGAGCACAGCGGCCACCTGAGCGGGGCTCTGGGCGGTGGTCTTGACAGGCGTGGCTGAGGAGGGAGAGGAGTCTTCCCACATCCGGCCAACGCAGGCCCTACATTGGAGAAGTGGTGGGGCCGTGACCTCAGGGCCCTCAGGAGATGAGAGATCTGAGCGGACCTGGGGATGGTTGGGGGCACTGGACGTGCGTGGTGGAAGCCAGGGCTGCAGAGCAATTAGGGACCCTCCACGTAGGCGTGGGAGACTTGAGGCCTGAGATTGGAGGAGAGCTCATCTTCCTGCTTTTTGGAAAGCGATGGCTCGTCAGTGTTATACAGTTACTAGTCCCCCGGTGCAGTGGCTTTCCCAGGTCGGTCCAGGGCAGGGTCTGATGGAGCAGCGATTTTACCTCGTGCCCATAGCAGCCACCACCTGCTGGCCTTGTCACACTTCCTGGCATCAGGGGAAGCAGCCCGAGAGCCGAGCCGTTGCCCTGTGAGGGGCCATGCACCTCTGGTTTGCCTGTCCTTGGGTTCAGCCAGCCCTTCTTCTGTGGTTGTCAGAGCTGAGGGCAGGTGTCCCTGGTGGGCCCTGAGGATGCGTGACCTCCGAAAGGGGGGTGGGGCCCAGGCAGGCCTCACTCCCCTCTCATCGGTGGTGACAAGTGTCCCCTCCGAGGCCGCACGGCCTTGACTCGAGTGCCTGTGAACAGTGGGCGGGAAGGACCGTCAGCCCGCGGCTGTTTCCACTTGGGGTTGGGGGCTGGGCTGGCTGGCTCTAGGCCCTGCGTATTCCAGGTGGGCCCCTGCCAGACTCCCATGGTGGAGGGGAGGCGATGTCCCAGGGCCTCTGAAGGACAGGGACCCAGGACAGCACCTGCCTGTGCTCTCCTCCTCACAGCTGAAGTCTACATCGGCATTGGGAAGCCGGCAGAAGCCACAGCCTGTACCCAAGAAGCTGCCAACCTCTTCCCGATGTCCCACAACGTCCTGTACATGCGAGGCCAGGTTGCCGAGCTCCGAGGGAACATCGAGGAGGCCCGGCGGTGGTACGAAGAGGCCTTATCCATAAGCCCCACCCACGTGAAGAGCATGCAGCGGCTGGTGAGTCTGAGCGCCGGCGGGGCCTCCAGCCCTGGACCAGGGGTCCCCTGGGAAGCAGCACATAGTCCTTGACCCTCAAACCCTGTTCCCGTTCCAAAGGCCAGATGCACTTGGCCTGCCAGGCTGTCAAGGTGCATAAAGCCAGCGAGCGCCGTTGCTGTTGTAGTTTACACAAATGGAGCTCATAGAATCGGCAGCGCACAGCCTCAGCGACCCTACCTGGGGGTCCTGATCGGTGTGACGGGAGGGTTTTGAGTCAGCGGTCTCCGGCCAGCAGTCCAAGCCACCTTGTGGCCCTGGGTTTCATGAAGACATATTTGTGGGCTTTGGGCACTATCATTGTCATCTTGGTCTCCGAGCTGCTTATAGCAGCCACCTTGGGGGTGTCCGCACCTTGGGGAGCCTTCAGTACAGAAGTCAGAGCACTTTACCTCCTGGGGGGCTCTCTTACCTTGAGGGAGCCGAGACCCCAGCCTGTCTCGGAGGCCACTGGCTAGTGGGAGCATCCTGTCAGAGGACGGGGGCAGCCCTACTGCGCCCAGAGGACCCAGGTAAGTCACCACAGCGTCCACACTGCATACGGGTGTGGTGGCTCTGAGGCCGCACACGCCCCTCCTCTGGGTGCCCAGCCAGGAGCCCGGGGCTGCCCCACTGCTCCCCTCCCTACCTTGCCTGGGAGTTGGCCACCCGACCACCTCGGTTTCAGTTGGGCGGGGTCAGTTAGACCACTCTGGAGGGTTCTCAGAACACACGTGGGGCACAGCGGCTGCACGGGAGCCGCCCGTCTGCTGTCCCCTTCCTGCAAGAGTCTGGACAGAGACTTGGAGATGAACCGGGTCCAGGGAGCTGGTGAAAAGCCGCTTTCTCTGGGCCTGTCGGCCAGACTTAGCTTCTGAATTTGTATTTCATTCTTAGCGGTAGGACATCTCTGATTTCATGAGCCACGGGAAGGGAAAAGCCGGTAATGCAGCCGAGGTGTCCTTCAGGTGGGCAGCCCTCGGGAGCCCAGCGTGTATGATCAGGGGGGTGTGACATGGAGGAACGGGCATCGCACAAGGTGTCCAGGGACAGAGTTCTGGCCCTGCCGTGTCACTCGCTCGCTCTCTGACTTTGGGGAAAGCCCACAAGCTCTCCGCACTCGGTTTCCTTGCTGTAAAATGAAAATATTCAACTAGATAGGCTGTGAGTTTCTGTCCAGTGCTAAGAGGATACGGTTTTGTAACCAATAAGTAAAATGTTCTCCAGAGGGTCCCAAAGGCTTCATTCTCTCACCATTGCTCACAGTAACATCGCAAAATGTAGATGGAGCTGAGCAGTAACTACTGGTTTTCAGCAGAAGAGGGCCCAGGTGCCCAGCATTAGGAACCATGGGAAACGTATGCTTCTGAGTCAGATCTGGGTTCAAACTCAGCCCTGTCCCTGCCCCCGGGACACCTTGGGCTAGTCACTTAACCTCTAAGTTCCTCAGTGTTTCTGTGCATTGAGCTGTTCCTTACCCAGTTCATTTGTGAGAACAACATGAAATGATTTACATAATGAGGCCAGCAGAGCTCCTGGCACCTAGTAGGTGCTCATTAAATAGAAAACTGAAGACAATCATTTTCAGTTTTAAAAGTAAATCAGACCTTGTAATAATTACAATCATTTAATTTTCAACGTCCCTTTATGAGCATTTTGTAGTTCAGTACAGCTTTATAAATAATTTTACGTATTATCCAAACATTAGTTTGTTTGATTAAAAATATTCCATGGCTTTTCATTTTTGTCTCACTATTGTAAGAGGAATTTGTAAAGAGCTTTTGAGATCTCCCTGCTTTTGCTGAAGTATCACAGAAGAGGTATAATCAACACCGAGTACCCAGCCTTTTTATTAAAAAGAGGCAGCGTGTTTCTACCCCGGGGCCTATGAATTATTCAGAGAAGTATTTCTTGTTTGTCCCCAAGGGGAACACATGAGACAAAAGATCAAATAGGAAAATCGCACCGGGAAAGTTTTCTGTTTCACCTTTGGAGCTTGTCAAGACACCTGAGCTCCCTGCCAAATGCCAGACGCCTTCCTTTCTGAAAGGAGCAGCAGTGGGCCCAGCGGAGGAGAGCTGTTGAGCGAGGGCCGGGTGATGGAGGGGCCTTGCCTGTTGGATCCAGGGCAACGACCAAGCCTTCTCTGGCCTGGAGACATTAGCTGCCTTGGAGGTCTCACCAGGAGAAAATTGCGATAATAATAAACTCTTAAGACTTCTCCACGCATCCTGATACATTCAAAAACTATCCAGGGCTTCCCTGGTGGCACAGTGGTTGAGAGTCCGCCTGCCGATGCAGGGGACACGGGTTCGTGCCCCGGTCCGGGAAGATCCCACATGCCGCGGAGCGGCTGGGCCCGTGAGCCATGGCCGCTGAGCCTGTGCATCCGGAGCCTGTGCTCCGCAACGGGAGAGGCCACAGCAGTGAGAGGCCTGCGTACCGCAAAAAATAATAATAATAATAATAATAATAAAAACTATCCAGACTGGAGGCCGACTGAGACCAACAGGCCTACAAATTTGAGGAGTTCAGATTCTCGTGGTCTGAAACTGCCCAGTGACTGTGATTGTTGTGGGACCCAAAGGGTGGCTTGGCCGGTTCCTTCTTGGTGACCTCGTAAATGATGCACGCCGGCCTGCGTCCTCCCAGCCCAGCCACAGCTGGCGGGGGCCCCGCTGCAGCCAAGGTCAGCTTCCCCTCCCACCGGCGCTGCTGACTCTCCTGGTGCCCATGGAGGGGCAGCCCCTGGAACCCAGGCCCCCAGCCCTGAACATCACAACCCTCTCTTTCCTGCCTCCCACCCCAACTGCACAGGAAAGCTCTGTTTCTTTGGCTCACCCTCTTTGTGCATAAAGAGGCATAATCTTAGCCCCAGACACAAATGAAGCATGAGAAGGGAAACCTCTTTCTGAGTCCCAGAAGGTCGTGCCTCTACCCTCGTGGCAGCCAGACTGGTTTGCAAGCCCCTAAGTGAAGACGAAGTGTCAGCAGGGAGATCAGAGGCCGTCTTTTTACCAAGTGACGTCCAAGGGAAGAGTCGGGGGCTCTAGACTTACGGGGCAGAGGAGGAGGAAACAGACATGAGCGTTGGCACCTGCCTGGCTCTCAGGAGTGGGGTGCGCAAGTGACAGGGTTGGCCAAGGAGGCCTGGTCGCCAGGCCACGGCGAGGGTCAGAGGTCAAGACTAGAAGGAGTTCGAAGGACCTGAGCGCGGCAGCGAGCACCACCCCAAAGAACCAGCCAAGGGGCTTCCAAGGGAAGGAACTGACTGCAGGCAGATTGAAGGTCATGGAAAAAGCCCAGAGGATGGAAGGTGCGTCTGCGTCAGCCCTGATGCTCAGAGAGGAAGGAGAGGGGCCGAGGGGCAGTCGGACAGAGCCGATATGAAGGAAGGAAGCCACGTTGTGTGTCACAGGTGGAGACCAGGGGCTGACGGTAGCCTCTGAGAAAGATTAGCAGTCGGGGCATGAGCTTGTTCCCTGAGGAACGATTGTTTGCTACCTTCTAGGGCAGGTTAGTGGGAGGATGCACCACCGCCCAGCCCAGCTCGTAGGAGAGGCATGATTTCAGAGAAATGCAAACACATTAATATTGTTAAAAAGCAATAACGACTTGGAGGCAGATGGTATTCATTAAAGTATTAAATGTATTAAAGTTAATACAAGGTCAGACTTGACAACAGAAATGTAAATTAAACCCCAGTGAAAATTGACAGTTTTCTAATAGTTTCAGCCTTCACAGATGTGTTTAAATTCACATACAGGGCAAAGGAAGAAGAGAAATAATGTGTTTAATATTAATAATGAGATAGCACAAGACAAGAGAGCTGAGTGTGGGCAGATAGTAAGGGAGCAGTGAGCTGACGGGATAAGGAATTACAAAGTGATGTTGTTGACAAGGGGAGAGAATCATAGAGTGATCAGACTTTTTTCCAGAAAATCTAAAGGCATATTTTCATATCATTTTTGCATAAGTATATACCTTTACATACATTTGCATGCCATGGTAAAAAGCCTTTCCCTCCCAGGACCTGAGATAAATTAATGAAACATAGAGCAAGTGTTTCCACACCAGTAACCCTGTGCTCAGGAGGAGGGGGTAGAGAAGGGAAATGGGGCTCACGGCGGACTAAGGGCAGAGGAGTGGCCTCTGGGTGATAACACCCAGGCCAAGGACAGGCACGGACTCAGGGTAGACAGGGACACGATGACCAGGACAGGGACAGGCTCTGCAAACAGGGCCACCTGCTTGCCCTCTGATAACGTCAGCCTAGGCTCCCGAGGGCAGTGTGTGAGATGGGAGGGTAAGAAAGGAACAGAGGGGCTTCCCTCGTGGCGCAGTGGTTGGGAGTCCGCCTGCCGATGCAGGGGACGCGGGTTCGTGCCCCGGTCCGGGAAGATCCCATGTGCCGCGGAGCGGCTGGGCCCGTGAGCCATGGCCGCTGAGCCTGCGCGTCCAGAGCCTGTGCTCCGCAACGGGAGAGGCCACAGCAGGGAGAGGCCCGCGTACCGCAAAAAAATAAAAATAAAAAACTTAAAGGAACAGAGCCTTCGAGAGATGAACGTGGAAGGATGCCAGAAAGGCTGTGTGCAGGGGAGCTGATGTTGGTAAGACTAGAGGGGAAAATACTGCTGAGAAAGTAACTTATCCTGGAGCACATTACCAATGAACTGGACAGGTCAAAAAGAGGTGTGAAACAGAAGCAGATGATGGGGTCTCCCAGGGCATGCTGGGGGCCGGGGCCACAGGAGAGGGAGACAGGCATGCTCTGCTCGGACAGCTTTGGGGAGGGTGTCAGCTGGAGAGGGGCTGGGCCCGGAGTGCCCCGCTCGCACCCCAACCCCGCCCTGCAGGGAAGGAAGTGGACTGACGTGTCCCCAAGGGATGGGCCTCCAACTACGGCAAGATGAGGGTCTCTCAGAGCTAATGCCGAAGCGGGGAAAAACCAGAGGGAAAGCACCAGGGACCACGCCCTTGAATGTTGGAGGTCCCACGACAAGGCTGGACACCTGGACAGGGACAGAGGCCATCCGTCCTTCAAAGCAGGGCAGCTAGGAGACCGGGGGTGGGCGGTGTGAATTTCACCCGCTCTGCCACAGGAAGTAGTGAGAAAGGCCCACTGGTGGAGCTCCCCAAAGAAAGGGGAGGACGATGGGGAAGAGAGACCATCGGAGGCCAGGGGTCAGGCCCCAGGGGTCCTCCCAGGAGTGGGGCGGAAGCCTCCCTGCCTCAGCCTGAGGGCCCCGCGATGGTGGGTTGTATGAATAGCTCGGCAAGGACCCCCAGGGAGGCTGCAGGGGGTTCCTGCTCAGTGGAAAGTCACTTTGGGGGCTATTGTAGGCGGCCAGTTGAATAATAGAATAGGCTTTTTATTTGGGGCGTGAAGGGTCCAAAAGTGCTGGTTGGCCTCCGTGGATGAGGCGTGAAACACCCCTCACCCCACACCCCAGTTCAATTCAGACAGCTCCAGGCTAAAGATTTCAGCACAGCTGTCTTCGAGGGTTTCCTCCGTGATCTTACATTTTCAGAAACGTCAGAAATCTGTAGTGACATCAAGTGTGAGAACTTCAGAACGGGAGCTGCAGTTCTGTTCCGGGAACACATTAGTAGCAAAGGCTGGCAGAGAACGGCCGCGCTGTCGGAAAAGTGCATTCTGTTATGAAATACCCGGAGGCACGCCACGTTGGCGGGAGGCCTAGAAGCAGGACCTGAAATGCGCAGTGCAGTGGGACAAGTCTTCTGGATGGTTACTACATTTTAAGCTGTTTTCACAGCTCTAAAGTTTGAGCCAGAAGCATCCAAACAAGGCTAAGGACATGGCTCGGAGATGGCGGCAGCTCTTCTGAAGTTCAAAGAGGGACCTGAAGTCGGAGCTTTCTTTAAACTGTCCTCAAGCTTACACGCTTGTCTCCTGTGCGAAAATACTTCATCCCATTGCGCATGACGAGCCAGAAGGGTGGCAGGCAGGGCAGGTTTGAATCAAGGGCAAGAGGTGACTCCGGCTTGCCTGAGGCAGCTTGCACTGCTAAATTATGAAACTTTGGTGTTTTTCTCTCTCTCCCTCTTTTAAAGTGTTTCATGAGATTTGGAGGAAATTGCTTGTGTCTATTTTATGATTTAGAAGCATGTTTTCCAGTTGATGCCCCTATTGGAGGAGAGATGCAGCCTGAAGTCGTGAACTTTTCAGGGTGATTCCAGAGGCGGCAGCTGTCTGTGTATCTGTCTAGCTTATCCATCCGTTTAGTAAGGGGTACCCAGGGCCCAGGGCACAGACAGGGCAGGGCTCCACACCTTTCCCTTGGAGAAGCCAGTCTTACAGAAGGGAACTTTGTTCCTTCCTGTTACTCTGGATAAGACCCAGGTACAATTAAGGTAATGAAGCCGAACGGAGATACCCTTCCCCTTGCAAATGCTGATCTTGAGAAACGGATCTCTTTCATCCAAAGTATCGATTTCTCTCTGTACATAGAAAGAATGATTGGCAGGGAACAAAACACTACCATCGTCTAGTGAGAAGCCTTAATCTGTTAATTGCATTTCATTTACTTCCAGGACTTTTAAAATGCTTTTCAACGTAAGGGGAACAATTGTTTTCTTTAAAGAAAGACGACTGAAATAGTTGGATGCCCACCTTTCCTACTCATCTGTGTGCTATGGGCAGTACTCTTTGAACAGTGTACAGGCCTTAACTTCTCTACTGCCTTTACTGACAGTATGTGGGGCTCAAACTAACAGAGGAGAGGAAACAGCAGGGCCTTCTGCCAGAGGCTTAGCCCCTGTTGTTCACTCCAGCTTCCCTCCCGTCCCTTAAGGGTACACACTGCCTCTGAGCAACTTTGACAGCTTCAGGCCTTTCCAAGAATGTTTCTTTTTTTTAATAGATTTATTTATTTATTTTTGGCTGCGTTGGGTCTTCGTTGCTGCGCGCGGGCTTGCTCTAGTTACGGTGAGCCGGGGCCTCTCTTGTTGCGGAGCACGGGCTCTAGGTGTGCGGGCTTCAGTAGTTGTGGCACGCGGGCTCGGTAGTTGTGGCTCTCAGTCTCTAGAGTGCAGGCTCTGTAGTTGTGGCACACGGGCTTAGTTGCTCCTCGGCATGTGAGATCTTCTCCGACCAGGGCTCGAATCCGTGTCCCCTGCATTGGCAGGCGGATTCTTAATCACTGCGCCACCAGGGAAGTCCCCCAAGAATTGTTAATAATTAGCACGAATATAACCTTAACCTCTAAAAGGAAATGTAAAACCTCATTCGCCGTATCTGATGTTTATTCTTGCAGTATGAAATATGAACTAGAGAATTTCATTTTTACTGATGGGGATGCTGCCCTTGGTGACCTGCCCTAGGTCATATTCCAAGTTAGGAGCAGGGCCAGGACAAGAAGGTAGAGTCACTTAAGAGTCTCCAGCTTGAAGGACAGCACGGCACAGAGGTTGAGAGCATGGCGCTGGAGCCAACCCACCTGGGTCCCAGCTTTGTCACTTAGCAACTGTGTGGCCTGAGATAAGTCCCTTAATCTTTCGGTACTTCCATTTTCTCAGCTATAAAATGGGGATAATAATGGTGACCCCCTGGCGGTGTGATTTTGCGGGTTAAGTGAGTCACACAGGCTGCCTAGCGCTCCATAAGCACTAGCTATGAGCGTTACTACCAGTCTCCATAATTTAGGTCCCACCTGCCCGTGGTGGAAGCCTCTCTGCCTCGATTTGACAGGGAGTTCTTTTCTGAAGGAACTGACCATGGGTGTGGCTTTCCTCCTGAACCAAATTTCAGCAGCTGGAGGAGCTGAAATAAGAATATATCATGGGGCTTCCCTGGTGGAGCAGTGGTTGAGAGTCTGCCTGCCGATGCAGGGGACACGGGCTCGTGCCCCGGTCTGGGAAGATCCCACATGCCGCGGAGCGGCTAGGCCCGTGAGCCATGGCCACTGAGCCTGTGCGTCCGGAGCCTGTGCTCCGCAACAGGAGAGACCACAACAGTGAGAGGCCCGCATACCGCAAAATATATATATATATATATCATGGCACATGCTTGGCCAAGAGCATGGTATTACAGTTTCCTTTTTAAGTATTACTTTCTGACTGTTTCTGTTGAGCCTGTAGCCCTGGTTATCAAGGCTGAAAGGAGTCAGGGAACGGTGGAGGCCCCAGCTGGCCTGACTTGTTGTCAGGTAGAGGCGGAAAGCATCTCTTCTGACTGTGTTCAGAGGGAGGCCCAGATGGGCCAGACCAGGGCTGCTGTGGAAGATGGGTGCCCCCATGGCCAGGTTGGGGTGGGCCCTCGGCCTGTGGGCAGGGGCAGTCGGGTACCAGGCATCAGCCTGGGCGGCAGGAAAGGCAGAGCCTGTCGTGGAGCCCGGCTCAGCAGTCACTGCCTCTGAGAAGCGCTTCTTGGCCCCCTACGTACCCACCCTGACAGAGGGTCCCTCAGCCCCCTGACCTCCCTCCCAGGAAGCACCGGTTGAACCAACGCGGACTTGTTTGCTCATGGGTCTGTCTGCTCCTTGGGGGAAGGCGCCCTGCCTGAGGCAGCCCAGTGACTGCGTAGACCAGGGGTGGCCGGCCGGCGTGGGGCGGGTGGGCTGGGGAGGAGGGAGAGGGGGAGAACAACTACAGGCGACCGTGAACTTGACAGATGTCATTACTCCCCTTTTATGAGTGAAGCCCCCCCAAAGCCTGGGTGCTAATTCCCTGGAATAGACTGAGCAGCTCTCGTGGGAACATGCTGGCTCCGGCCGGGCAGGTTAGCTAGCTCTTTGTTGGCTCCGCCTCAGCACAAAGTCCCATCGACCACGAGGACAGGAAATGACATTGAGGTGGGACTGGAGACCGTGGAGGCCCGGACAGGGCTAATGAATGCACCTCCCAGGGCAGCGGGATCTCAGAGAGGACTTGCTGGGCTGCCAGGCAGGGCTCCCGTCAGGTGTGTCAGCTTAGTGGTTACCTGTGGACCTGCTCCAGGGGCTGAACATGACAGAAGGCTGGAGGGGCAGCCCTCTGTTCGGGGGCCCCGGGAGGGGGGCGGCGACGGCCCCTCTCAAGTTCAGACACTCTGTCCTGTTGTCCCCAAGTACATTCTTCTGTGTCAGACCCTGAACCCCATTTGGGGAGGATGGTGGTCACCATCCTTAGACCACAGATGGCCGTGGGACGCTACTGGAGTCCACAGTGGCCTTCCGTCCTCACAGGCAGCATCGCAGCGAGAGAGGCCTGGGCCAAGGGCGGGCAGGCGCCCCCGTGCAGCTGTCTGCTGGGCCTGCGAGGCTCTCTCAGTCCAGTCGGGGAGGGTCACCTCTAAGAAACGGACTCACCTGACCACGCCCACGAGAGACCTAGTTCCAGACCAGAGATCAAAATGGTAATGTAAAAAGAATCCACCATTCCTTGGTCAAAGCCCCTGTGCTCTGTTTCTCCGCTCCCCAGAGGAGCTCACCTGCCAAGCTAGATGCCAGGCCCCAAGGCCTGACTCAGACTCAAGTGCCGGGGAGGCTGAAATGGCCACCCCGGGCAGCCGGGGGCACCAAGGCAGACGTGTTGACGTGGCAGCCGCCGAGGGGTTGGAGCTGCGTGGACCCAGGCAGCACCCCTCCTCCGCCACACAGAGCTTCTTCCTGGGCCAGAACTCTCCCACCTGTTACCTCCCCTGTAGGCCAGAACCTCCCTGCTAATGTCCTGTGGCTACAGATGAGCCAAGAAAGGGATAGCTTCAGCCCTGTGTGCCATGCAGGTATCATTAAACATCATTTCCTGTCTGAAAACAACGGACATCCAAACCCCACTCCCTCAGGCCAGGTGAATTCTCTTGTAGTGGACTTTCTGTTGGTCACCCCCGAGCCATCTCTCCCAAGGACACGCTTTTGTCCCTTGGTTGTGACTCGGGACACATCCTCAGCCCTTCCTGCTGGTTCCCTCTATAGATTGTGAGCCTGGTGTCCCGTTCAGGGCGAGACCACCTTCTGCTCTTGGTCCCAGACTGAGGGAGCCTCTTCTTTTGCCCCTGACCACCCCCCCCAAACCCAGATGAAAGCAGCTTCCTGATTTCCACAGCACCAAGATATCTTCTCTGCTCTCACGTCTTGCTTGGGTTGGGGAGGGGAGTCCTCTGAGGAAGGGAGGGAGAGGCCACCTTGCCCTAACCAGCTTTTCAGAGCACCTGCGCCCGTCTGGGTGGGAGGTGATAGCAGTGGCAGAAATAGTCAAAGAGCGAGTCTGCCGAAGCGGGTCAGGGGAGCGAACCCAGCAGAGAGGACCTTTGAGTGGGGACGGGGGGCGGGTACTGGGAATGACTTGAGGGAAGAACCAGGTAATTGAAAGGCTTTACGACACGAGCTATGTCTTCACATCCTTTGGAAACTGTGCGCTTCTGGCTTGTTGGGAACGTGTGTCCTCGTTAGAGCAAAAGGAGTGTCGCCTGGGAATCCGGAACGTGTGCTGTACGTCCATGTGACTCCTGTGTGACTTGGGGCCCTTGTTCCTGCCACCCCCCGCCCCCGCCAGAAACCCTCCCACCCCAAACAGCATCCGTCGGGGCAGGGATGTTCTCTGCAGACATTTTCTGCTTGATGATTGGGTCCATCCTCCCACTGCAGCATTTTCTGGGTGCTGGCCAGGGAGCCGTGGCATCGGGCCACCCCTGCGTTCCCTGAGGACTGAAATCACAGACCCAGAAGCAACACAGACCCAGGGCAGGCTCTGAAATGCAAGCCATGTCACTAGGCTTTCCTTTGCTGCAGCTTAAGGAAAAAAATGAATTCTGTGTTTATTCCTATTTTGTTTTGGAGTCTTAGATGACTAATTACAGGCAGAGTGGTTCAGTGTCTCATTAGTAATGATGATCTAAAGTTATTTAAAATCTGACATACTCTACCCAAACCATTTATTCTTAGAAATTCTGCCCCATTATTCCAGGACGATTTGACGTTTCGCTTCCACTGCTTTCCTGCCTTTCCACAGTTATTGCTCCCTAGCTTGGATCAGGAATTTGATCCAGATTTTTTCACTTACCAGGGTCCTTCTGTGTTCTCAGATCCCGGTTCCTGATCCCCCCTCCTTATTTCAGGCCTCCCAGGATTTTAGCCCTGCTGCTTAGCTTGGATTCCTCGGCACCCTCCTCCCCCGCGCAGCCTGCCTCTGAACTCAGCCAGAGGGCGTAGCTGCCACCATTTTCTCATGGTGGCATTTGGAGCCACCCAGGCTGGCAGCCTCCGACCTGTCCCGTGCCTGAATTGCTTCCCCATCATTTGGGGCTGGTCCCAGAGACGCCCCTGCTAGTGTTTCTGGGCTCTTTCTGGGCCATGTCTCTCTCATGTGTTGTCCGGACCTTCTGACAGTCTGAGCTTAAAACTCTTCAGCCCAAAGGTCTAGGGAGGACCTCCCGTGAGAAGTCTCCCCCAGGCACTGCTTCTGGTTTTTCTGCACCGATATCAAGGATGAGGGCCTAGGGTGGACAGGTGGCAGATGAAAGCCTTTGGACCTGATGTTCCCCAGACAGTTGAAAGCAGTCCGGGGTTTAGAACGCCAATGGAATTTCCTAATCTAAGCATCCCCTTTTACAATTGGGGAAGCTGAGACAGACAGGGGAAGGGACTTGCCAAGGGCACAGCACTGAGTGGCAGACCCACCAGGGATCCTGATTCCATCACTTTTTTTTTTTTTTTTTTTGCGGTACGCGGGCCTCTCACTATCGTGGCCTCTCCCGTTGCGGAGCACAGGCTCCGGACGCGCAGGCTCAGCGGCCATGGCTCCCAGGCCTAGCCACTCCGCGGCATGTGGGATCTTCCTGGACCGGGGCACGAACCCGTGTCCCCTGCGTCGGCAGGCGGACTCTCAACCACGGCGCCACCAGGGAAGCCCCCTGATTCCATCACTTTTGAAGGTTTCATGCCCACTTTCCTTATCAGTAAAACGGGATGATAGCACTTGCCTTCTTGGGTTGGGGGTGGGGTGAAAGGGATCAGCTCTCTGAACCCCTCCAGGGTGACCCTGGCCCCAGAGAACTCTGCCCCTTGCTCTGGTGGGAGGAGTGGAATTTCTCACCATCTTCTGGGGACTGGAGGGCTTGACTCTGTGACTTGACAGTCAAGCAGTAACTGCTGAGCTGTCTCCTTTCTCTTTTGCTCTCAACTGCAGTGAAGTCTCTGTCTTTCCTCTTGCCTCTCACCTTGCCCAGAGGGGTCTCTCCCTGCTGTGTAGCATCCCTGCTCAGAGCTGCCCAGACCCTGGATATGCCTGAATCGACAGCTTCAGCACTGATTTAGGAGCCCGGGCACATGCAGAAAAGTTTCTGGGTTAGCCTTTGGTGTCCCTCCTGTTACCCAGGGGGTGGGGTGGTGGTGAAGGATTGCTTTGGAGGAAGGAATGCCAAATGCACCAATGACGAAATACCAAGAATCACCAGGTTTCAGGCTCTGGGAAGGTCATGACTTGGATCCAGATGTGCAGAAGCCTCCTCTGGGGCCTGTCATTGCAGACCCCTTGCTCTTAGAAACCTACTGACCAAGGAGGGGTACAGGTGTGCAGGGGCTCCACGCTGGGGTATTTGGTGAGAAGGCTGCCCGGGGTCTGGAGGTGGCCTTACCCCAAAGTGCCTCCAAGGCTTCAGCTGCCTCCTGGGGAGAGAAGAGAACTGCAGTCTGAGAGACCCCCCCCCCACTAGCTCTCAGATCTGGGCCTCAGTGTCCAGAAAGCCCAAGACTCCAAGAGTTTAGGAACGCCCTTTGCGAGCTCCTTAGCTCGACGGCTCCTCCACCAAGGTTCCTGGGACTCCTACCACTTCGCCCCCTGGTTACTTTGCCCCTTCACTTCCCGCCAGGTCCACTGACTGTCCCGTGGTCCCTCTCTTTCCTCCTCCAGGCTGCGCCCTCCCTCCCCTTCCTCATCTGCTTGGTGTTTACATAACACCTGTCTCTTAAAATACCTTTGCAGGTATTATTTCTTTTTTTTTTTTTTTACATCTTTATTGGAGTATAATTGCTTTACAATGGTGTGTTAGTTTCTGCTTTATAACAAAGTGAATCAGTTATACGTATACACATGTTCCCATATCTCTTCCCTCTTGAGTCTCCCTCCCTCCCACCCTCCCTATCCCACCCCTCTAGGTGGTCACAAAGCACTGAGCTGATCTCCCTGTGCTATGCGGCTGCTTCCCACTAGCTACCTTACGTTTGGTAGTGTATTGTTTCTTTTCAAGCCTCTCAGAACATCAGCTAGTCACCCAGAAGGCTTGTATAGCAGGAAAGGACTCAGTATTCGAGCCCCTGCTCCGTGTCAAGAGTTGTTCTAGCTTTACCTAGACTCCGATGGTGTCTGACAGTCAATGCGGCCTTGGTTCTCTAGAAAAATGTGAACTATCCCCTCTTGATGTCTCCTGGAGACCTGATTCTCTTGCCAGCTGGCAGCCTCCCGGGTTGGGGGGGTTGGGAGGGGGATAACCCAAGCTGATAACAGCAGTGATTGTTTCTCCAAGGAATCTTGGACACACAAACACTAAGCCTGGGATCTGGCCTTGCCAAGAGGTCAGTCTTGATTAGATCCGTAATTGAAATGCTGGCTGATGTCCTTCCAAATGAAGCAGAAACTGCTGGCCCAGCCCCACAGGGGAAGCTGTGGGGTACGATGCTGTGTCTTTCTTCATAAACAAAGGCGTGAAGCAGGCCTGTTGTGGAAAAGGGCCCCTCCCCTGTAGGGACCCAGGTCCCCACAGGTTCTCTCTGATCCTCTATGTCCGGGCAGCGGGCATCCGGACAGATGCAGGAGGCTAGAATCAAAGTGCCAGCAAGCCATCCCTGCGGGGATCTTGCAGAACAAACGAGAAGCAAAATCTGCTTCTTCCTAAGGACAAACATGCATTTTTCCAGGCCTTTCAAAGCCGGGCAGGTCAATGGAGTTATACCTGGCTCTCTAATTAGAACTCCCACAAGCTGTTAGGTTCTGTGCCTGCTGCCTGGTGTCTTACACAAAGGGGATGAATCTGCTCCTGCCTCTGGAATGATTAAAGCTGCAATCCCATCCTCCTTGCTGTCAGCAGCCCCTCCAGTCACCCCCGACCACCATGCACCCACCCACCAGTAGGACAGGACGCAGCCCGGTGTACAAGAAAGTTGGCTTTAGGGAAATCCAGGCTTAGAAGGCCATGTTGCCCAATGATCCTTTGGAGACTGAATGGGAGAAGACAAAGGCCAGGTGTCGGAGGTGTTATGAGGGCATGTCAATGATGCCTTCAGCTTCCCCGAGTCCAGTTGCTTGATGACAGAAGAAAATAGGCCTCTTTTCTCCCTTTCTGTCCTCGATCCTGGAGAAAATAGTATTTTTGTGCTGACCCCGCCCAGCCATCAAGGTCACATGTGCTTGGGCCGACGGGGTGCACGTGTTTCAGGGCACCAGCGTCGCCTGCCTTTCCTTTGCCCCTCTCTGCTCTCGTTGCGGGGCGCGGAGCTCAGGGCTCCTGCCAGTTAGAGGACGCAGACGGGGCCTGCGGGGCCGGTGGGCTGCTCTGCCCTCCGCTTCCCAGCTCTGCCTACAGTGACATCCTGTGAACTCAGCCGCAGGGGGAGTATTTATACCACGGAAAGTGGCAAATGCTACGCATCAGAGGTTTTTTCTTTCGGAGAGCAACTTTACCAGCACACGGCTGGACTCCGATCCAGATGGTTTAGGGGTGGGGAGGGAGGCAAAGGAGGAGGGGGAGCAGTGGACATCGGCAAAGAAGAGCACAGGTGTCCCTGAGTCAGGACTTCCGGGCGCAGGGTGCTTGGGGCCCAGATGCAGTGGAGCTCACCTCACCACTCTCCGCAGAGACAACAGCTGAGAGGAGGCAACGGGGAGAAAGACTGAGACTCAGAACTGCCCGGGCAGGTGGCAGGGAGGGAGAGGTCGTTGGGAGAGCTCACATTTTGGAGCCAAGAAGACGCACATTTGAATTCTAGCTCTCCCACCCCTGGGCGATTCCTACGACCTTGGACAGTTTGGCCTCTGTCATGCAGAAAGGAGAGTTCCATCCTTTTTTTTTTTTTTAACATCTTTATTAGAATATAATTGCTTTACAATGGTGCGTTAGTTTCTGCTGTGTAACAAAGTGAATTGGCCATATCTACACATACATCCCCATATCCCCTCCCTCTGGCGTCTCCCTCCCTCCCACCCTCCCCATCCCACCCCTCCAGGTGGTCACAAAGCACCGAGCTGATCTCCCTGTGATCTGCGGCTGCTTCCCACTAGCTGTCTATCCTTATAGGTGTTGTGAGGGCACCTGCCCAGCATGTAAGAGCTGCCTAGCAGGTGTTAGGTTTCTGCACCTTCCCTTTTCCCAAGGATGCATGGCTGTGAGAACGGAGGGTGAGATGAAGAGGTCCCCAGGGCCCATGAAAGGTGGATGTTCGGTCCTTTGGGAGAAGGCCAGGGCTCACTTCTCAGCAAAGCACTCCAGTCGGAGAGCAGGGGGTGCCCGAGTGGGTTACCGGGAAGCTGGGACCAGATCCACTCAGCTCCTGGGGCAGCGGAGCCCAGGGCAGATTCCCGCTGGCTGCGAGTGGCCACCTCTGTGGACCCAGTGAGTGTTACCTTCCCTAAGTCCACACACGTGAGAGTTGCAGGAGCTTAACCACAGGAGCGATACTTGCAGTGGCTGTAATTACCTCCTCCGATTGCCTGTCTCCATCCAGGTGATTGGTCAACCCCTCAGGGATCCACTGGGGAGCTCCCTGCACAGGCACGTGGCCTGGAGAAGCCTTCACAGCCCTGGGCACCGAGGCCCAGCCCCGAGGGCCTCTGTTCAGGGGAGCCACCACATCACTGCACCCTTCCCATGGGGGCTGATGGGGGAGTTTTGAGGAAATGGCCCTAATATTGATGCTGTTTACTCTGTGTTGAAGTGGTCAGTGGTAAGAGCTCAGCTCTGTGGGAACAGAGAGAGCGGGCCAGGTTGTTCCATTTCCCCAGCAGCCACATGGTTCCCGGTGGCAGCTGCTCCCCGCGTGTCCCAGGACGAGGCCTGAGGGCCCTGGGGAGAACGTTTATAACAAAAGTCCAGGCGTGCAAGTCCCCATGTCCGAGCAAACTGCCTGTCTTTCTTTTCCTCGCTGCAGCGTAGCTTCCCCGGGCTCTGGCCTCCAGGCCGGGTCCCGGAGCCCACACCTACCTTCCTGCCCGGACTCCGTGGGGTGAGTCCTCCTGTTATTTGTGGAAAACGTTTTTTCCGAGGCTTATCAATTCCTGTCCTCCCGTCATCAGAAACTGTCTTATCATTTCCGTTTGTTCCTGTGTAAAAATGGAAAAATTGTTCATGCCAAACCCTGGCGGGGGTGGGGGAGGCGCTTGCCAAAATGACCGCATCCTCTTCAGCGGAGAGTAAATCACCGCGCTCACGTCCCGGCGGGGCAGGTGGGGAGCACTGTCCCGCTCCAGCGGGTGGGCCTCGGGTGGGCAGCCCCCGGAAGGACCTGCTGGAAGCCCGGTCACGGGAGCTCTTGGCCTTGAGGCGTCCTGGTGGCTGTCGTGTAGCTGATGTTCTCCATGATATCCCCAAGGGGCCTGCAGGGCTGGGGCCTGGAAGCCCTCCCCTCCGCTCCCCTGCCCCAGGTGACATGGAGGGTGCCAGCCCTTCTTAGGGTGGGCACTGCCTAGACTGGAGTGGGTGACTGAGCAGGGAGATGACACCCATACACAGCCATCTATTGAGTGCCTGTAGTACACCGAGCATGTGCCAGGGACCGGAACTGCCTTTCAGTCAAGCAGCATTTACCGAGCGCCCACGGGGTTCCAGGGCACACAGGTCCCCAGCGTCCCCAGGGTCCCGCACAGAATCAGAGCAGAGCCCGCTCCCCTCTCTTCCGCCTGGGCTATTGCGCCGCGGTAGGGAACGTGCCGCCGGGGCCGCTCTCCTGTTTGTGTCCAGTTTCGCTGCTGGACGGCAGCCCTGCTCTGGGCCTCTCCTCCCCCGGGAAGCCCTCCCAGCCGCGCCGGCCGCTGCCCCTCGCCCCTTCCTTTCACGCTGTGGTCGGTTCCCCTGCAGACAGCAGGAAAGAGGCTGCCCTGTAGTGTTTTCTGCTTGTTTCTCCAATTAAACTTTAAGCCCTGAAAGAATAGGTAGGCACCAGGTGTGTCGTAGGTGCTCCAAAAATACCTGTTAGGTGGGAAATTCTACCAAACCCTAGTGTTTTCATCTGGAGATGAAAATTTTCTAGGTTGGGAAAGAGGCTAGAGAGAAGGTTTTGCCTAAGTTGGACAGCTGGCGGTGGACCACAGAGCTGGCCTGAGAGGGCGTGCCCTCCACCAGCGTGCCGTCTCCCGGCCCCAGCTGCCGGCCCAGGGAAGGCCAGGACTTCTTGCTGGAAATAACACGACCGGCTTTTGCTTTCATTGTTTGGTGGTAAATGTTCAGACTCACGTACAGTGACACCCCAGTCAAAGGTGTGACCCTCCCCCACCCCATCCCCCCATCTGAGGACAGGTTGGGACAGAGACCTGATGAGGGTGTGCCAGGGTCGTTGGGAAGGGATCTCAGCCTGGGACCTCAGGAGTGGGGCTGGAGTTTCTAGGACCCTCCCACCCTTGGCTTCTCCCAGGAAGCTCGTCAGCTCAGCAACGAGGTGGTGGCCTGTGAATTGTCTTTCTGACCGTGGAGAACCTCCACTCCCCACACCAGGGCTCTGGGGTCCTGTCTCCCTCCCCATCCCCATCCCCACCAGCTTCTGGAAGAGCCAGGTGACTGCCTGGGCTGCTGTTCTCACCTGTGGAAGCCCTGGGACCCCACGGGGAGGCTGGGCCCGAAGCAGGACCTGGTTTACTCTCTGGCCAGGCTGCACAGGCCTCGAGAGGAACGCCATCTTCCCAAACACACCCGGAGTAGCAGCAGCCTCCCCTGAGGGTGGGAGGCTGGGCCTCGGCCTCCGGGGGTGACTAGCACCAAACTTTCCACTGTGTGGGTAACTCAGACCGTGGGGAAATGCTGACTCCCAGGCCACCCCTTGCTGTTCTTCCTGCCTGACTTCTTGCTGGGGAAGGTGGATATCCCCCTTATTTATTACTTACAAATAAGTCAACCAGGGAGACGTTTAAATAAGTCAGCCAGGAGTCTCTTGCCCATTACCAATGGAAAAGTATGGGCACGGGGAGCCGTGTTAGCACCCACAGAAAACATTGGCTGGGGCATGGCAGGTCCCACAGCCCTGAGGCCAAGCTGTGGCTTTCTCTCTCCTCAGAGCTGGCAGCTAACATTCCCGTTCACGCTGAGACTGAGTTGCAACAACAAAGCACGTGATTTAAATGGCAGATTGAGGGAGGCGAGGCTAGAGATTTATCTGGAATGTTACCAAGAACTGTCCCAGGCTTCATAGTAAGGAGGATGCCCAGGATCTCCACATCTTTCTGGGGACACCAAGGCTCCCCGCTTCGCCCCTCGCCAGGGCCCCCGCCCAGCCTGAAGTGCAGAGGTAACCCCGAGATTCCTTCTCACGGGTGTCCCTTGATGCTGCATGGGGCTGGCTTGATCTGACATTTCTTCGATTAGGTCAGTGCGCCACGCAGAGCTCTGGAGATGCTTTCTCCAGAAAGCATCAATGAGCACGAGCTCATTGAATTTATGAGTGCCTTGCCTCAGGCTGCGGCCGGTGTGGAGCTCACCTGCCCGGGCACAGGACTCCCTGTCACCCTCCCGGCCTGGTCTCCGAGGGTCCTGCCTGCCGCAGTGTGGGACACCCAGGCCTCGGGACACAGATAAAAGTAATTCCACCCCCAGGGCTAGGGGTCGGGGCAGCACTTGGGGTAAGGAGAGAGCAGCTCCCAGCCTGCCTTTGGGCTAGTTTTCAGGGAGGAAGGAAGCCGACGCCTCCTTGGTCCTTCCAGTGCTCAAGTCAGAGAGATGCTGAGACATCCTGATGTTGAGGTGACGTCATCCTTCTGTTACTGAGGTCAGCTCTCCCTTTTTTTTTTCCTGACCAGCAAAATCACCACACCATGAACTCTGAAGGTCAAGTAAAGGGGCTCTGAGTTCTAGACAGCCAGGTTGCAGTCGGGGCCAGGGGAGACTGCCGGGGGCACAGGACACCCCATCTCTAATCTGGAGTCTGAGCTCATCTTCCAGCAGAGATCACAGGTAGGGGGTGGTTATAAGATTAGCACAGCCAGCGGGAGGGATGCTGCTGAGGTTACGTCGCAGGGAAGGGAGGCGGGCTGCCCCCGTCCCAGACGGAACGGGCGTGCCGTGTGAGTAGCGTGCCGGGTAGGGTGGGTGCTCTTCACGTCACACAGATGCGGGCAATGCTGTCAGCCCCTCTCAGGCCAGGCGCTCCGGTGGTCACCCGGGTCTGTAGAGCCCATGGTCTGGAAGCCACCACATGCAGGAAGGGCCTGCGCTGCCCAGGCAGGCTGACAGAGCTGGGCGGGGATGTCACGTCCCCAGAACTTCTCCCCCAAGGAGGATTGCTCCCTGGACAAACCAGCCACGAGCTGTGCGGTCAGAGCCAGTCCACCCAGAGAAGGCTCTTGGCATGCGTCTAAGCCCCCTGTATGCCCGGTGCCCTCTCTAGAGATCCTGGTAACCTGACGTGGGGCAAAGAGCCCTGAGCTGGTCCTTGGGAAACCTGGGTTCTGGGACCCAACTCCCAGGGCCATTTCCTCATTTCTCGGTCACCTCTAAGGCCCCTCCCCGGTGTGGCTCCCCCAGATAGGAGCCTGCCTACCCCAGACCATTCAGGGAGAGCCACTGTCCTCCAGGAAGAACTAGACACGCAGGGCCAGGTACCAGTTTACAGGAAGCTTTTAGAGGTGGAGGCATCGGATCCGATCTGGGGTGACAGTGCTTCACTGCTGTGTGGCCATGAGCGGTCACCCCAACTATGAGCTTCTCATTCATTTTTTACAAAGGGGGAGAGCATCATGTTTTCTCTTCTGGAATGTTCCCCCTTATCCTCCTTCCAAGAGCCTGGCTCTGTTCTTGATGTGTCCACACGTTGAGTGACAGCCCTGCCCTGCTCAGGGGGCTCTTAGTCTGGGGCAGGACCCCCAGCAAACCAACCCCTCCAGGTCAGAGAGAGCAGGGAACGTGGCCAGGGTGTCGGCCTGGGCCTCTGAGCACTCTGCGTGCCACACGGCTCCCGACACCGCGGTGTTAGGTCATCTGCAGTACTCAAAAGAAGTTTGTGGAAGGCAGAGAAGAGCTAAAAACAGCTTTGGTTGTAGCAAAGTGAGCGAGCCCTGTCCTGGGAACCTGGGAACTGGGATGCTGTTCCTCAGCTCACTCTGTGGCCCTGACAACGTGAGTGCCCACCCATGGCCCCCTTTCCCGCCTTTGGGGGCGCTCACGTGCCCTTCTGCACACGCCTGAGCGCCCTCCCGACGCCTGCTGCAGGCGCGACAGGCTGTGGGTCTTCGGTGCTTGGAAGCTGCTGGCAGGCCAGCTGTGGTTCCTCCCTGAGGGACTGTCCCCTAGAAGCCACCACGATCTGTGGATATTTCAGCACTGACGCCGGACTACCCAGTTTCAAAGAAATTAGGCCAGAGGAAATTTGGGGCCAAGGGCCCTGAGTCTGTGTGACATCCACTGGGGGCTGGACGGGCACTCTGGCTCGGGCCAGACCTGCCCCCTCCTCACCGCTGGTGTCTGCTGCCTGACGGCCCATTGCTCTGCTAATCGTAGAATGAGCTCCTTCAGAACATTCCACACCATCCTGGAAGAAAGCAGCTTTGAAAGATTCTGCCAGTCAGACGCTTAAAAATAAAGGAAAAGCCACACTCGCGGTTTTCTGGGGCTTAACGGCTCCTTCTTCTGAGCCCACAGTGAGGTCTCCTTTGGGCACTGCACTCAGCACTAGAGTCCAGTGAGATGGGGGCAGGAGGGTGGGAGGTCTGAGCTTACCATTCCTCTAAAGCCCTGGAGTGTTTGTGTGTGTGTGTGTGTGTGTGTGTGTGAGAGAGAGAGAGAGAGAGAGAGAGAGAGAGAGAGAGAGAGAGAATGCTGGAAGCTTTCTTCAGAGCCTGAAAGGCTATAGGGCAGAAAGGGAGGGGAGGGAACTTTTCTGCATGACTCCAGAGGACTCAGCAAACCTCAAAGAGTAGGAATTAGATATAAAGCCTAATTAGGGCTATACATTTTTAACCGACAGTTCAGACTGCCCACCAACGGTGTGGGCGGCCTGGAGAAGTAGTGAGCTCCCCGTCACTGGAGGGTGCAAGCAAGAGTGGGAGGCTGCCTATCGCAGACTGCAGCAGAGACTTCTGTGTCATAGAGCAGAGGCCCAACCCACCCCACCGCTGCCGCACCCCTCCCCCCACCGCCAACCCCGAGGATTTCTGCTTCCATAGCTGGTTGGCTGCTGGCTTTGAAAAACAAGAGGTTTTTGAAAAATTGAGTTTTGTTTCCTTCTGAGTTGAGTTCAATGCTAGAAAGGCCTGGTCCCCAGAAGGTACATTTCTTCAAATAAAACATTTGACCTGGAAAGGGGCCCCCATGAGAGCACAGCCTCCTGCAGCCGCCAGGCATCCTGGTGAGCAAAGGTGTGGGCAGCCTCTCAGCCATGTCTGCTCAGCCTCTGGGGGAGGGAGGGGAAGGGCCGGGGGTCTTTCCCTCCTCCCTGTGGAATACTCAGCACCATTTCACAGCACACACTGCTGAGGGAATGGCTCCCAGGGTGTCTGCTTAGTGCCCAGACCACTGGTTCCTCGGGCCGAGGCTCCCCTCTGGGTGCTGCACCCCCATGCCTGTCTGAGGACATGGGAGCATTTGGCCTAGTTGACTTGAAGGGGGGTAGGGGAAGGAGCCACCTTGTGATTTGGTTCTGACACTGGAGCAGGGAGGCTGGGGGGATGTGGAGGACGGAGGCCACAGGGGTGCAAGGAGGTTTTCTCGTAACGTTCGTCTCCAGCCCCAGCATACGTGGACAAAGTCTGGCTACCATGGAGGCCTGGCTCCCACTCTCCTCCCCCTGCCCCCAGCTTCTCAATCCCACCAACCCTGGTCAGGAGCCATGCTCAAGGTCACTGTCCAGTACTGGCCCTTCCCCAGGAGCCGCTCAGCCAGCACTGTGCCTCCTCTTCACAAGCCTCAGTCCAGGGCCCCAGAACAGGACGTCAGCGGCCCTTTGTTGCTCTGAAGGTCAGATGGCCTCATGAATGCTCTGTCCCCACCTGAGGACCAGGGCAGCTAGGTGGGACCCTGAGACCCCCAGGTGACGGTTGCAGCAGCCGTACACATGCCCTGCTGTGTCCTGGCTCAGATGAGTACACGGTCCTCAGGAATGGCTAGGCTTGGCCTTTGGGGAAACTGGATCAAATTGAGTAAAGTGGCAAAGAACCAGCCCCTCCCCAAAACTTGAGATCTGTTGATAGGAAAACTGAGTCACACCAACTCCCAGGGGTCCTTCTCCAGGGCATTCTCGACTCACTCTTGACGGCCTATGGAAGGCTCTGGAGCTCCAGCGGGCAAGGGGCTGTAGGAGGTAGGGTTGCAGACGCCCTCGGCATCAGCCAGGATCCCTAGGATGGGGCTCCTTGGGGACTCCTGGCCGGGTTAGGCGGGGCTTCCATGGCTGCCATAGTTGCCAAGATACACACACTTGGGCCCCTGGCAAGCCAGTGCGATTTCTAAGCACTCAAAGCAAACAGAAATGAAACATAAAACAGAGCCCAGTGTAGACCAGGCCTCACCCAGAGCTGCTGGAATCCAGGTGGAGAAGCTGGAACCCCACCCCATCCGAGTATGAGTTCAGTTCCTTTTCAAGGTGTTGTTGGAAAGCAGGGCAGGGCTCAGGGCTGCCCCCTCGCTGCACCCACAAAATGCTCGTGCTCAGAACAGTGCCTTTGATGCTTGCAGAGAAGAGCGGGCCTCCCTAGGCTTGGCATTCAGAGCTGCTCCGAGGAAAGCCTTTCCAAGTCGGTTGTCTCCTTGTGGTCTTCTGATTTAAAAAAATATATATTTTTGAGAACACGACCGCTACCACCCTGCTTCTCTCTGATGGATTGCATCTTCAGGAAGGAAAATGCAAATACCAGAAGAGAAGTGGTGACGGCAGCGTGCTGGTTTTTCTCACCCAATGCTGATGTTTCAGCTGGTGCTGACTCCCAGACCAGCCGACCTATGGCCTCTGGGAAAGGGTGGGGGCTCATGTGGGGTCCCTGTTCCCTCTTGGGGGCCTGATAGGCTTCTAGAAGGCCCTGACTCTGCCGTGCATGTACAGCTGTGTTGAGGGCAGTGTTAAAGCACTGGGCTCTGAAACTAAAACTCTGGGTACTTGCCACCAGGCCTCTCCTCCTGGCGCCTTCAGGGGTCGAGCCCAGCTCTGCATCCAGGGGTCGTGGCCTTGAGCAAGGCTCTTTTCCTCTCTGTTCCCTCATCTGTAAGAGTGTAGGACCAGAAAGTCTGTAGGTGGGTTCTGGGGTTTTCTTGGGGAGCGGTGTCAGATCTGTGGTGAGTGAGCAAACAGCCTGAGGGGAGGCCATGGCAGCCCCTGGGCTCCAGCGGGAACCGGGCACCTTCTCCCACGGGGCTGCTCCCCTGCCTCGCTCAGCCACCATGCTGATGTCCCCGGAAGGCGGGGAAGGCTCTGAGTGAGCGGGGTGTGACTTGGGAGTGTGGACAAGGGTGACCTGAGGCCAGAACTTTGAGGGGCTCATTAGTCAGAAGCACTGGAAGAGGCCATGCCCACTTCTCCCCTCCCCACCATCACACAGCATCCACGCCGTCCCCTTTTCCATCCTTCCATCCACTCAACAAACATTCACCTAGAACCTCAGATGTGCCAGGCCTGTTCTAGGTGGTCAAATCAGGTGGTCCCTGCTCTTACAGTGCGCCAGCCAAGAGGGCATCAGGGATGGCAGTGACGAATCATCTAACCGTGGGTATCCTGGAAGCCCTCCCTGCCCCGTGATCGTTAGGAGGAATCATAACACTCACAATCATAGGATTGATGATGGGGACCATTCACCAAAGGTCTATTATACTGAGTACTTTACAAACTCTGTCTCATGTAGGCCTCGCTGCTCTCCTGTATTTTAGTATTTGTCCCCATTATACAGACAGAACACCTGAGACCCAGAGGAAGTTGTCCAAGTCAGTGGTGGAGCTAAGATTCAAACCAGTTCAGGGGAACCTAAAGCCCGTGTTCCTGACCCACCCTCTGCCGTCTCTGAGCGATCCACACCTTTCCCCGGCTGCTGGTGGGCCCCTCTAATTCTGGAGCCACCAGCGGTGACCAGGGCCTGCACAGCCTGTGTCTTGACCCCCTGACACACCTCCCCCAGCCAGCACAGCCGCAGCTCAGACTGCAGCCAGCTCAGCAGCTCTGTCATTGTCCCCGAGAGTAACAAGCTGGGGAGACAGGCTTTCCTTTAGCTGCCATCACAATCCCGGGGTCCTGACAATGGGAATTCCGCCAGGAGGAGGCTTAACTAACCTTGTCCAAAGCTCGGAGGAGCTGGCTTGCCTTGAACGGTCCCAGCAGCTCAAGTGCAGGCCAGGCCCTGGGAAAGGCTGCAGATCTGGTCATTAGCCCCCATCCAGGATGGGGCCCCTGGCTCACGGGTGCCGGGGAAATCCTTCCCCCTCTCCAAGGCATGCTGTGGTGGGGATCTTGCGGCGATGTTATCTCCCTGTACCTGTACACCTAGGGGGACAAGCAGGGGTCTGAGACAACGCCCTTGAGCCCAGCAAAGGGCTGACTTGGCACTTGGGCAGAGCACCGCAGGGATGTCTAAAATCAAGGAGCTTTTTGTCCTGCAGCCCGGCTATCGGTCTCCTGGGAACGGGGACAGAGGTCTCCGCAGAGCCAGGGCTGCAGCAGTGGAGCCTGCACAGGGCTCCTGCACGGGTGCCCTCAGCGTGGGGCAAGGTGTTTAGTCCTTGGGCAGCAATTTTCACACACACACGAAAGACATGAATGAGGAAGATGCTAATTGTCCTCAAACTAGCCAAGTCCATTTTGTCTCATTTGAAATAACAAGTTTCATTTAATCCCTTATTTGCAACTTGGTGCATCACCAAGATCTTATTTGTACAAAACACCTGATTATAATAATTACAAGCTTGGGAAGCTGTCTCCATTTGTGTCTGAAGAAAGGGACTAATGAGTTACCTCCTCAGTGGTTCCCGTCTTCTCAGAAGGCCAGCCCCAGCCAGCTCCCCACCTCCAGAGTCTACAGAAACAGCAGGGCTGGCAAAGGCGGAGGCCTGTTTGCACATCCTCTCCAAGAGAAAGGGAGAGGGCCCAGTGTTAGGAGCACGGACTGCAGCGTTCACGTCTCAGCTCTGCCACTTACCCACGTCTTAGGCAGGAGCCAACATTGCCTGCTGAGGCCCCAAGGTGTAGACGTGAGTGAGGGCCTTGGCGTGCCAGCCAAGGCGTAGCCCAGCGCCTGGCACATAGCTCGGTCATGTTAGGATTGTCCCCAGGCCCCAGCTTTGAAAGCAGGCCTGCTTCCTGCCCACATCGGTGTCCCCAGCACATGGCTGGGGTCTGGGCAATCACTCAGTGAGTTTTTGTGATTTTGATATGGGGGGTACTTACTAAGGTAATGAAATACGTCAGTCATCGAAATCTCTGTCTCCTGCCAGCCTGAGGGCTGGAGCTGGGAGCCGTGTGCCTCTGGGGAGCCGTGCCTAAGGTAGGCAGTGTAGCCTGGGCTTTGGGGGGAATGGGGATCGTCAGCAGTTCGAGCAGATGGACTAGAGCTCCAGCAGCCGGGGCCAGGCCAGGACTGACTAAGGCTAGAGAGGTGGAAGGGGGCTGGGGGCTGTGTCCTGCAGAAATACCTGGGCTGACAAATCAGCCTGGATGAACCAAGAGGTCTGTATCGGGAGAAAGTTGGACCCAGCTGGTGGTGAGAACATTTTGGCCTTTGATCTGTGCAGAAGAGAGGAAGCGGGGGCCTGAAGAATGAAAAAGACAGCAGGGTCCTAATGCATAAGAGCACATCAAAGCCAGGGGGGCGCCTCTCACAACGTAAAGGGGCTTGGGAGGTGTGTCAGTCCTGACAGACAGGCACGTCCAGGTCCCATCCCACCTCTGGCCAACCTGCCGGCAACGCTGGCCCAGTACAGTGACTCAGACCCCAGCTGGAGCCTGTTCTGGTTGGTCTCCTTGTGTGACTGATTTCTGAGCTGCTCTTGGCTCACTGGGGCACTGGGGAGAGGCCGATTTTTCATTCCCTGGCCAAGCCTGAGCTGGCAGCCCCTAGCAAGTCTGATGTCTCCCCGAGCTGCTCCAGCTTTAGGAATTAGTTCCACTAGACAGATTGCTCAGGAAGCTTCAAGGTCATCTGGAAATGGTAGCCTGTTCGTACATTCGGAATATAAGTCCAGGAATGGGCTGGAAATTTCCAAGCCCACAAGAACACTAGAGAATCACAAAGACCCTTAGCTGCCCAGCACTGAGGGCGACGGGTCACATTAGCCCGGTGGCTGGTTCCTGCAGGCATTTTGGGGGGTGCACTTGCTGCTGCCGTGTACCCTAGAGCCCCCAAGATAGGGTAGACTCAGCAGCCTGCCACTTTCTAAACAAAATTCCCAGCAAAAGGACTGGGTTTCTTGTCCCCACTCCAGCAGAGTAGGGGCAGGTCATTGCTGCTGAGAGCAGTGACCTCCGGGCCTTGCTGGACCAAGGCCCTGGTCCTCCTGGGTCTCCACATCTCATTGGTCTGCTTTCCAGCTAACAGGAGCCCCAGTCCTTTGGCAGCTGCAGCCACCCCAAGCCTCAAGATCACAGCCGGCCTGTGGGCCACCAAAGGGAGGCAAGGAGCCTTCCGGTCCTTGAGTGAATATACAGGATGCTCCCAAACAGCAGAAAAACAGGAGAAAAGCTGTGCCCTGGAGAGGAGCCACCTCCCCATTGTAACCGTGGGAAGGAGCGACAGGGCCAGCCATCAGTGGTCCGAGAAAGTGGAAGGGAGAGACTGCATGGCAGGTGCCCGTTTACTGTTGCTCAGATGTAACTGGGTTAGTGCCTGGGGGGCACTGGGCTTGTCTCTTAAAGTGACAGGGGCAGCAGCGAGCGGATGAGAAGCCAAGGTGGGGAGAACGGGGCTTTGGCCTCAGGCAGACCTGGGCTGGCCTGCAAGCTCCATACTCATGTGCCCTGTGACCTTGGGCAAGACGCTTGGCCTTTCTGAACCTGTCTCCTTATATCTAAAGTGGAGGAAATAGGAGATGAGCCAAAGCCAATCAAGTGTCTAGCATAGTGCCCGATAGAGAGAAAAAACTCCGGGTACAGAAAGGAAACAGCACGAGGTTGTGTCTACTGCAGCAGAGCCAGTGGGACCTAAGTTATATTCTCCACCTGCGCCAGTTAACCAAGCATGCCTCTTTCTGGCTTACCAGGTGGCTTGTCCCCATCACCATTTGCCAAACACGCAATCTGTGCCTCCCTGCCTGGTAGAGCCGCTCAGAAAAGACGTGTGTTCAATAATTTGATGCATTGAGAAAGTCTGGCCTTGAAGGAACGCGACAGGACTCCTCCTGTAACCTTTAAATGCCAATGTTTGCTGCCACTACCCAGACCCTCCTCCCTACTCTCATTTCTCTGTTGGCTAAATCAGAATGTTCTAGCATGAGCTGGGGCTGCTAACCTCCCCTGGAAGAAAGGAAGTACAGCCCTCACGTCCTGGGAAACTGGCCTCCCGCTCTTTCCACCTGACCTTCGAGGTTGGGAAGTGCAGGTGTCAAGCTGTCAGGTTTTCTCTAACGGAGGGCGGAGGGCCGGAGTCGGGGGGGCGCCACCCGGGAGAGGGATGCGGTTACTCCCCACCCCACCGTGCACTCTACACCCGAATGGCCTTCAGGGAGGCCCGAAGAGTTGGGAGACACAGGTTCTGGCCCGGCTCTGCAGTAAGCAGCTTATGCCAGGGCAAGAGACCCGGAGCCTCTAGGCACCCTGGCATACTCACCTGCAAAATGGGGGTAGGAGGACCCAGTGCGTGAGCCTATTTTCCACCGCATAGTAGGTGCTCCTCAACTGTGGGCTCTTTCTCCGCAGCAATAAAAGCAGGCCTTGCACGCAGGTGCTTCTGTGTCCTCGCCACGCCTGTGTGAAATTGCTCTGGAGTCCCCAGGTGAACGAAGCACTTGGAGCAGGGCCTGGTGTGCCATAAACACTGTGAGCACTCGCTGCCGTTCTTATGAATATTCATCCTGCCAGGAAGCCCGGGTCCACACTGAATGTCCGCCCTTGTTGCCTTATCCCCTCCTGGGTGGGTAGGGAGTGGGTGCTCTGGGGTGGGAGCCATGAGGAGAAAACCCTGTGGACGCGGGAAGTGCTTCCCTGCGGTGGCCTCATGTGCAAACAGGGGGCTTTCACGGTAGTCCCAGCAAACCTGGCCCTGACCAGCCTAGGAAGGCAGCCGAAACCCAGCAGTGCTCACTGCAGAACGGGAAGGCCTTGCAGTCTGAGGAGAGCAAATTCCAGAAACCCAGTAAAGTCCTAATTGCAAGCACTGGCTTCTGCCACCTCTTTTGTTCCGAAGCTTGGCACACCCTCCTGCCTGGCCCTGGCCACCACCCCCCACCCCCGGAGCCCCCAGCTCTCACAGATCCAGTCCAGGACCTACTCATACCCAGGGACTCCAGGGTGGACATGGTTACAGCGTATCTAGGTGTTAATAAGAAAGGACACATACGCAGTTTGCCTCTTAGAGAGGCTGGACCTGACCTTGAAGTCTGCAGCCTCTGTTGGCCTGAGGCCTCCTCTCCCTCCTCACTCAGGGAGCCTCCCCGAGCTGCCTCCCCTCCCAGAGCTGAGGCGTCACACTCTGCGCTGGGGCCGTGGGTCTCCCAGGCCCCTCTGACCGCAAGCTCCTCCGGGGTTGGTCTCACGGCTCCCGTGCCAGCTGCTCATAGGTGCAGCGGACTCTGGGAAGTCAGGCTGCTTTTCTGGCTCTCAGACACCACCCCCAGGGCCACACGCCCGGGGCAAGGTCAGCCGGACAGCCCTCGGGGCCTGGACACCGCCTGCTGAGGGCACCTCCTACCCCATCTAAGAGCTCATCTTGGAGGCCAGAGCCCTTTGGAGTGGGCCCACCTGGCCCAGGCTGCACGTTATGCCCCTGCACTGCCTGGGTCTTCCCCTTGCCCGCTGGTGAAGTACAGCTTTGAGGAAACCACGTGCCACACGTGAGCCACAGAAAGAAAGTACAGGGCTGAGATTTGAAGGACCAGTGAGTCAGGCCACGTTCTTGGGCAGGAAGACAAAACACTGTAAGGACGTTAGGCTTCTCCACGCTCTTAGAGCTTTCATGCAAGTACAATTCAACTCCCAAAGGGAAGCCGCAAGGTGGTTTTTTAAATTCATCTGGACTAGTACAGGGCAAGATTGTCAATAAATACACTGAAAGCAAAGAGCGATGAGGAAAGGCTCTAATCCCACCTGTTCAATCCTTACGTGGAATAAGGAAATCCAAACGGCACGGTGCTTCTGCGAAAGGAAGGTGGTGTAGCTCACAGGAAAATTTAAGAAGCCCCAGCCCCATCTCTTGCAGTAATTCACTGTGTGACAAAGGCAGTGCCTCACAGGAATGAGGGGAGGGGGGAGTAGCTAGTTTGTGTCCAGCTAGGTAGAGGAGACCCACTGAGGTTTCCTATCTGCCGGGGGAGGTGGACAGCTACGGGGAGAAGTCAGATCACAACAAATGGAATCCAAGGCACGTCAGTTCTTTGAAAGGATAACTGCCTAAGCTTTGAAGTGACAATCAATCAGTAAATAACCAAAGATCAACAAGTTCAACTTAAAAAACTAAAAACTTCTGTTCACAGAAGAAAAAAACCCTCAAAAGTCAAAAACAGACTTTAGACAGTTACGGTAACAGATGCATGTCTTCTAATGGGCATGGGAAATATTGAATATTTAACCTCAATTGTTATGAAAGAAATGCAGGTTTTGACAAGGAGGGGACAATCTGCACTTACAAAATTAGTAAAAATAAAGAGTAATGATAGCGGGGTGGGGCAGGGCACGGACCACTGCAACTCTGTAGATGGCTAAAAACGTGACGCCACCCTTCGGGGATATCATTTGCAAAATATTTGGAGAACCCTAAAGAGTCTTATCCTCTGACCCAGTAACGCCACTTCGGGGAAATTTGTCCTAAAGGAAGACTCTCCAAATGGTTATCCAGCTGGTTCCACTGAGTCTGTCCAGGGCCTCTGGGGAGCCTACTGGGGACTCTGGGCCAACCCCTCCTTGTCCTACTCCCAGCAGTTCCTTTTTGTCTGTTTATACCCATAATGTGTGAGCGTGAGCAGTAAGGTTCCATTTAGCCAAGGATTTCCGGGGCTATAAAAAACGCTTTGAGGGCTTCCCTGGTGGTGCAGTGGTTGAGAGTCCGCCTGCCGATGCAGGGGACACGGGTTCGTGCCCCGGTCCGGGAAGATCCCACATGCCGCAGAGCGGCTGGGCCCGTGAGCCATGGCCGCTGAGCCTGCGCGTCCGGAGCCTGTGCTCCACAATGAGAGAGGCCACAATAGTGAGAGGCCCGCGTACAGCAAAAAAAAAAAAAAAAAAAAAAAAAAAAAGCTTTGAAATCCATTCGTCTAAAAGAGCACAGAGGGATGTCTGAAAAGATGTTCATTGGGTACAGCCTAAATGTCTCCCCTGTGAGGGAGACGTTGAGTAAAATGAGAGTGTATCTGTTGGATGAAAGGGTACAAACACATCAGTTGAGGAGATGCACAACTTGGAAACACGGTTATGATAAAATATTTGGGGACCAACACATACGCCCTGATTAAAACTAAAATGACAGCTGTGTGGGGGCCGAGCCTGGAGTGCACAGGGGACAGTGATATTGGGGGCGTGGTTAGGGTAAGGGCCTGAGAGCAACTAGAAATCTCTGTTCTAATTGTTATGGTAGTAAGGCCACAAATGACATTTCTTGAGGTTAAAAAAAGTAAAAGCTGGCAGACACCCTTCTGTGCAGGCAAGTGTCAGCCGTTACACGCAGGACGCCCTTGAGTCAGTACAGACCATGGCCGATCCAAACAGTTCGTTCCTGGGTGAACCCTTTGAAATCGCCATTTTTATGGTTCAAAAATGGCTGCACATCAGTAACTTCATACAGTTCATGGTTCGAGCGATTCTTTTGACTCTTAGCCCCGAGTGCAGGAAGAACTTGAACTTATGTTGTGCCCAGCCCAATGGAGATGCATGCCTCTCTCCAAGGAACGTGCCGAAACTCAAGGACAGATAGGAGTGCAGAGTGGTAGTCTCTCTGACGGTCTGTCTGTCTCTGCAGGCCCTGATCCTCCATCAGCTGGGCCGCTACAGTCTGGCCGAGAAGATCCTCCGGGATGCGGTGCAGGTGAACTCCACGGCCCACGAGGTCTGGAACGGACTGGGCGAGGTCCTGCAAGCTCAGGGCAACGACGCGGCGGCCACTGAGTGCTTCCTGACGGCCTTGGAGCTGGAGGCTAGCAGCCCCGCGGTGCCCTTCACCATCATCCCCCGCGTGCTCTGAGCAGCGCCCCAGCCTCACCGCCGCCCAGGCCAAGGGGGCCCCGCCTGGGCGCTGAGGGTCGAGTGTGCGCACGAAGGCCCTGGATGAATGTGCTATTGACCACAGTGGACTAACCAAACCAACCCCCGATCATTGCTCTCTACGTGCATTTCTGTTGTCGTTTTCGCCAGCCCAATGATAGTTTCTGAATCTACTGACATTGTTCAAAATGGATCATGTGCCATATTTTGTTAGCTGACATCTAAGTTTTAAGTAAAATGATCATGGAATTAATCTGCAAATGTAGAAGAATATATTCAAAGTTAAAATTCAGTGGCAGAACAGATTATTTTTATCAGAGCTATAAAGAAAACTGTTCTCTCCCCACCATCACCACTCCTGCCCTACCCTTGGCCCAGAAACCAAATGTGAATTTTCTGTTTTCCGCCTCAGTACTCGTCCAAGCCAGGACACCAGCCGACAATTTCTTGGTTTTGTTGTCAGTAATTGTACCATGTGATAAATTACTGCCCTCACTTAGAACAAAGCCTGAGTCCAAGAATATTTATATTTTACCAATATAGGCCTGTTACAAGAGAAGGAAATATGAGTTATTTAAGTTTAACTTTTTTATGTGAATTCAGAGTTTATTTATCGATGGAAATATGTACAAAGAAGCTTCAAATGGAATATTTACCGACATTCCTTATACATGACAAGACACTTGGCTAAATGGAAAGATGAAGTTAATAATAAAATGATTTTTAAATGGACCCATGGTTTGTGGTGTTCGTGAAAGCCCACAGACCCGAGAGAAGTTAAGACTCACTTCCTGGGGTGGGTAGCTTTTGGCGCCTGGGGGCCGCCCTGGACAGGTCAGCCCTTGGAACTAGGAGGTCCAGCCCTGATTTCAGTGTGGGAATTCACCTTTCCCAGCTCCCCCCATGTTGCCTGGGATTGGAGCATGTGACTGAGGCCTGGCCAGTCAACATCTAGCATTCACTTCTACGGAGAATCGGGAATGAGCACGTGACCTGAAATGGTCCAATGAGAGTGGGAGCTGCAAGGAAAGAGTCTCACTCTCCTGAGGGACTTGAACCTGAGAGGTGAGGCTGGAACTGCAGTAGCCCTCTTGCCACTGTGAGGAGGGGGCATGTAGAGGTGTGGGGGCCAGATGTGAAGTCAGAGACTCAGCCCAACAGAGTGAAGAGTAAAGGTCAAGAACCAGAGAGAACTTGAGCAGGCCTCTCTCATCCCCCAGAGCTGCTTGGCTGAGCAGCTGTGGGGTGACCCCACCCTGCCAGGACCCAGGGAAGTGTGGCGAGCCTGAGCTCTGATTGAGCCTAAGTCTCAATCCCCCTCCCCCTAAGCTAGGCACAACCTCCCTGACTCGCTAGGCAGGCAGGTGAGGGGGCAGCTGATGTCTGGAGAGAGACTGAAAGCAAGAGCTCACTGTAGGCAGAGCAGGTAGGCATCCCAACTTAGCACTGGCCCTGCCAGGCAGCACCTGGAGCTGTGGGTGGTCATCATAAGTCATGGAATTTGCAACGTGAGACCCTGGCAGGAAAGGACAGGTGTTCAGAGGGGCAGCAGCTAGCCCTGGCTGGAGGGTCAGGGCCAGCCTGCCGTCCTGTGCCGCACTGTGGGAAGAGACCCTCCCAGGTCAGGACTGGGAAGGCAGGAGGCCAGGGCCACCCAAGGATAATAGTCTAGGTATCATACCAGCCACTCTCTCCCAGGCTGGCTGTGTGCCAGGACCTTGCCTTGGAAAGTCCTGCGCACATCAGCCTGTGCAGGGGCGCTGGTGATGGCTGCTGTCTGCCTGTCCACAGTCTGTCCCCTCCGTAGTGTCCCATCTCCCTTGGGAGAACCCAGTCTCCATCCGTATGGCTCAAGGATGAACACATGGGCCCAGCCTTTTTGTCCAGAACTCTACAGCCCCCAAGTTTAGTGACTGGTTCAGGTTTAGACATGTGGCCCAAACTTGGCCAATGGAAGGCCCCTCTAGGACTTGTGTTATGGAAATATTAGAAAAAATCTCTTTCTACTGGGTTTGACATCCTGACAGGATGCCAGCCTGGGGATGCGGGTGGCCATCTGGCACCATGTGGGAAGGCCTGCCTGAGAATGATGCCAACTCAGGAAAAGAGGGTGAGGAGGTAGAGAGACTGGGTCCCAGGGTCATGGCTGGAACACGAAAGCTCCAGCTCCCCCACCAGTTGGAAGGGAAGGGGAGGGCAGGTGGGCCAGGGAGGGGAGGATGAAGAAGTGAGGGGAGAGGGGAAGCCCTTCTTTAAAGGGAGCCAGCCCTCCTCCCCACCACCAGCAGCGGGGAAGGGTTTTGGGGACAGGGCCAGGTTGGGGCCTGGGGCAGGTCTCAGGCTCACTCCCAGGACCAGGGAGGGGCTGTGAGCTCAGGATCTCCCCAGGTGGGAACTAAGGCCTCCTTCCCCTGGACCCCTTACCTGTTCATGGCCCAAGAGAGGGCCTGTGCGTGTCCTTGTCTGTGACCGCAGGAACAGCCCCCAGAGTCCTCTGGATGGTCACTCCGAGCTCCTCTGTGGTCACATGACCATCCTTGGATGCCCCATCCCATCTGCCCCCCGGAAGTCCTGCCCTTAGCCAGGCACCCTCCCCACATACTCTGGAGATCTTCGCCCACCACCCTGTCTGCTCTGGGCACGCTGGGCAGCCTCTCACTCCCCCCTCAGCCGTGGCCCCAGCCCAGCAGCCCCTCCCCAGCTCCCCCGGCATCGCCGGTGCGGGGTAAGATGACAGGCTCGGCTGAAGGCCTGGGGGCAGCAGAAGGGGGTTTTGAGTCAGGGCCAGCCACTCGGTGCCTTGCCGTCTCCCTCTTCCACGCCCTCCCGGCCTCCCACAGGGAGCCTCTGGCTGCACAGTGCCTCCTTCTTCACCTCGGCCTAACTCCTTCCTGCCCCCTCCCCCTCCCCCCGCCCCCTCTACCTCCCGTGTCCAACTGGGGGGCACCAAGTGAGTCGTAGAATTGGCACTAGCCCACTCAGGCCTCCTCTGGTTCCTCTGCCTCCCGCCTGCTCTGGAAGCATCCACACACGGGACCACAAGCTCCTGAGACCGTGCTCAAGTCCTGTCCGGGGGCAGATGGGCAGTGGGCAGACCGTGCCGGGTTGTGAGGACCCCAGCCCCCTTCCCCCGCCCGCACACACACGAGCGGATGGCTGGTCCCCAGGAGACTGACCCTGAGAACTGCCACCAGCCTTCCTCCCACTCGAGGTCAGCTCACTTCCTCCTGCCTCCGCCCACTCCACGGCCAGATGGGACCAGGAAAAGGACATCCTGCAAATGTCTCAGGCAGGCAGGGGCTCCTCCAGAAGGTCTTTGGGGGCCAGGCTGAGACCCCCCCCAATCCCACCCCGCCAAGGCCATACCCTGGGGGACCCATTCCAGCTCTGTGCCTGCCAGGAGGTGACCCTGAATCACTGTCCCTCTCTGGGGACAGGCCCCGGCTGAGACGTGAGTCAGCAGGCAGCTGTAGCGGGTGTGCGGTGCCAGGAAGGGGCCACCACCCCACGAGGCCACCGCGAGGGGCCTGGGAGCCAGGCTGCAGCTGGACTCCTCCTGGATGCTCAGGCCCAGAGTGGCGCTAGCTACGGGGGGTGGCAGGCAGGTCGTGGGGTTCCTTCTGCCCGTCTGCCTGGAGCAGCAGCTCCAGCTGGGCCACCCAGAGCCTCCAGGGCCCTCCCTGCCTCCCCCGTCTTCTACTGGTTGACCCCTGGCCCCCTGAGGACAATAAGCTTTCCTGGTGACCACTGGGCTGTGGGTCACACAGATCTGGCTGGAATCCCAGCTCTGCCCGGTCACGTCACCTCCAGCGGAGAAGGGCCTCCAGCTCCTGTCTCAACGTAGGGGTGACGTTTCCCCTCACACCGCCGTGGGGCCTATTAATACAGCCTCGATGAAGCACGGTGCCTGGGCCCCGGGTGCACTGCGGGGACGCCCCTCTTTCTCCCCTGCCCAGAATGAGGCGAGTCCCTGGGGAGACAGGCCGCTCCCTCCTCCCTCTTCCCACACAGAACTATTTGCAGCCACATGGCGATTCCCACCGCGCTTCATTCCCTCTCTGCCTGGAGGAGGAGATGAGAGGCCTGGGCTGGGGGCCTCCTGCCCACAGCGCCAGGTCAGCAGGGGTGCAGCTGGTGGCCTCCCTCACCTTGGCCTCCTCGGTCCCCTCGGCCCCCGAGTCCAGGAGAGGGGGAGAGCCAGCCCTGCCCACACGCGCTATGAAGCTCACGTCTGCAGCTGCCTGAAGCAGGGCCTGCGTCCAAGGGCTCAGGCTGTGGGGCCGGCCAGCCGGGCTTTGAATCTGGGCCTAGATGCTCATTCTCTGAGGAACCTTGTGGTGGGGGGGAGGGGGGGCCCGTCACTAGTCCTGAGTCTCAGCTTCCTCATCTGTCAAATGGGCAGAACCAGATCACTGCAAAGATTCAGAGTGTGTGTAACACAAGCACAGCGCTCGACAGGCACGTGTGCTCCATGGATGGTACCCGTGTTGACAAGACTTTCCCCACCACGGTGCTTATCGTTACTCTCCGGTGACAGCCAAGCCTGGCCCTCCCATGCAGCAGCCCCAAGGCCATGGTGGGAAGGAGGGGATTCCAGCCTGAGCTTCGGCCCCAGCCCCCAGCCCCCCACCCCACTGCCCCTCAGCAGCACCCGGGAAGGTACAGCTGCCAGGAAGGCGGACCACCCCCCACCCGGATCCCCCTTTGTCAGCTACCAGATTCTGAGCACCTCCTGTGGCCTTAGGTGGTCACAGTCTAGGTGGGGACTGGGGAGACAGACAGCAAACAGAGCAGTAAATAAATAATTACTGGACAGATGGCAGTGCTGGGAGCAGGTTTTCAGTAATGGGTGGATGGCTACTTTAGATGGGGTGGCCAGGGGACACTTCTGTGAGGCGGTGACACTGAGTGACAGGAAGGCCCCCCACCATGGAGAGAGGTAGGAGTCTGGGGTTCTATGCCTAAAAGAGGATCATGTACAGACTTCCTGAGGGAAAACCATGGCCAAGAAGCCTGTGGTCCTGCCACTTTTTACTCTAGATGCCTGGGCCTGGCTGTGCGCAAAAGGGGGCCCATCCTCTAACTGTCAGCAAGGAACTGACAATCTGACCATGTGAAGACGAAAAAGCATTCTCTAAACTGAAAAGATGTGGCCCACTTTAAATCCTCTCAAGGTTTTTTTTGTTTTTGTTTTTGTTTTTACATGGTTGGTCAAAGGTTACTAAATTAGTTTTTACAAATATTTTCATTTAGCCAATCGTGGTCTTAAAAACAATAAAATTCATTAAGCAATCAGATGGAACTCAAAAACCGCAAGACTTTTCAGTACAGTATTTTGAATTTTCTGGCTTTCAACTTCATGAAGAATTTTTACAAAGTTCATTTTCTCGTATTTAACATCTTGAACCTGGGCAGCTCCTGTCTGCACTGGCAGGTGCACATGGCTCTCTGTGGAAATGAAGTTGCTTCACCCATAACTCTGCCTTTTTAAAAATAACAAGCAGCTTTCTCTCTCTCTCTCTCTCTCTCTCTCTCTCTCTCTCTCTCTCTGTGTGTGTGTGTGTGTGTGTGTGTGTGATTATAAAATACATGCTCACTGTGTTAGTTTCCTACTGCTGCCATAGTCAATGGCCACTTAGTGGCTTAACACATATTTATTCTCTTAGAATTTTGAAGTCAGAGGTCTGCAGTGGGTCTTAAGGGGCAAAAGTCAAAGTGTTGGCAGGGATGTGTTCCTTCTGGAGGCTTGAGGGGAGAATCTGTTCCTTGCTGTTTCCAGCTTCTAGAGGCTGCCCACATCCCTTGGTTGGTGGCACCTTCCTCCATCCTCAAAGCCAGCAGTGAATTGTGCTGACCTTTGATCTTCCTCATCATAGCGCCTGCTCCAACCCTGACTTCCACCTCCCTCTTTCCCAGGTAAGGACCTTATGATTACTTTGGGCCCAAGTGCATAATCCAGGATCACCTCCCCATCTCAAGATCCTTAACATAATCACTTCTGCAAAGTTCCTTTTGCTCTGTAAAGTGACAAATTCACAGGCGTGGACACCTTGGGGGTGGCGGGTGCATTTTTCTGCTGACCACTCCCACCACACACAGTTTCAGGAATACAAAGGTAAAGGTCATTAAATTCTACCATCTAGTGTTAACTTTCTCATCATTCTGGCCTATTGTCTTCCAGCAATTTCCTATGAGTATATATATTTTTGAATGATAACTGCATTTTATTTTTTTAATTTCCATTTTATATTGGAGTATAGTTGCTTTACAATGTTGTGTTAGTTTCAGGTGTACAGCAAAGTGATTCAGTTATAGGTATACATATATCTATTCTTTTTCAGATTCTTTTCCCTTATAGGTTATTACAGAGTATTGAGTAGAGTTCCCTGTGCTGTACAGTAGGTCCTTGTTGATTATCCATTTCATATATAGTAGTGTGTATATGTTAATCCCAACCTCCTAATTTATCCCTCCTCCCCCCACCTTTCCCCTTTGGTAACCATAAGTCTGTTTCTGTTTTGTAAATAAGTTCATTTGTAGAGTGTATATTTTTAATAAAGTAAAATCATACTATATGTAACACTTTATACACCATTTCACTTAATCTTCCCCTTGTCATTAAACTCCATGAACAATTAAAGACAGCCTAACCTTCCATCATATGGATGCCCTGTCAATTGTTTAACCCTTATTATTATTATTTAACCCTGGCCCTTATTATCAGCCATTTAAGTGGTCTTACCCTGTCACACCACATACAATGGAATAATTAATGCTAGCTCACACTGATTGAGTACTTACTGTGCACCAAGCACTGTTCTAAAAGGTCTACATACATCTACAAGATGTATGAACTCATCTAACCCTCATGACAACTCTATGAGCTGGATGCTATTACTACAGATACTGGTACAGTTGCGGGATGAAGCTCTCTTCAGAAGATGAAGAAACTTGCCCACGGTTGGGTGATTCCGTGGTAGCTTCAAACCCAGGTCACCGGACTCCAGAACCCACACTCTTAGCCACTCACATACACATTTCCTCCAGCATCTCTGATTATCTATCTTAGGATAGACTTCTAGGAGGAATGTTAGTTTGTGCAGGAACCACACTACACACTTTCTGTGGATTGTCTCACTTAACCCTCACAATTCTATGAGGCGGTCTATAAACTGAACAGAGCCCACGTGGGTGGCTCCAGTTGCTAGATTCTGTCTGACCGCTCTGTTTGGAGGCCCATCGTTTGCAGCACTGAGGGCTATCGGCTCCTCCCTCACAAGCTCACCTTGCCAGCTGGTGCCCCAATGCATGTGAGGCATAAACAGAGGGTACCATCAGCAAGCAGGTGCCAAAGCAGGTACCCGGTCTGGGCCGGGTGGGGTTCCCAGTCTCTGACATCCCAGGCACTGAGAAGCTCTCCCATGAAAAGTCCGCTAGGGCAGATGCAACAGGATTCTGACGACAGGATTCAGCTTCCCTTCTGGTCTGATCAGGCAACAAAATCCTCAAAGGCATCTGGACACAGAATTAGATGGAGGTTTGGTCCTAGGTGCTCCAGGTGGGGTAGAGGTTACTGGGCGTATTAGAGGTACCCAGACAATATTGCTAACCAATCCACCCTGATTGTGGATTGACGCACACTTTAACACCACTAATTTCACCAAAAAAAAAAAAAAAAAACCTTTCTCAAATCTACCCTCATTTTATAAATGGGAAAACTGAGACTCAGGGTGATAAAGTGACTCATGGAAGAGCATAAGCTGTATTCCATCCAGGATCCATCTGATTCCATGGTCCAACCATGGCCTCCCTGTGGGAACCAGGGCGAAAACCATTAACACTTTTAATGCCCTTGATATGTATGAACAAATTACCCTACCAGTTTATACTCACACCGTAGGCTGTGACTGTGTCTGCTCACTATGGGGACCCTGACCACTTGGTAGGTTGTTCGTAGCCAGCTGAAACCCCGAATCCAGTCTTTCTGTTGTGTGGCCAGCTTGGGGTGCATTCCAGGCTCACATCAGGGTAGTGTGGGGTGGTCTGCCCTTTGGCATCACCCATTCTTGCTTCCCTGGTTTGTGCAGGTACCTGGGAAGCACAGGTGTGCTGCATGGCTGTCTGCGTTGTCCTCAGAGAAACCTTATCACGAACAGAAGTCCTTATCATTCAATCATCATATGCCCAACTCATCTACCAATAGATGTCTACTCTGGGCCAGGACATCCTTCCAGAGCTCTGCCCTGATCCAGTGCCCCAAGACCACTTCTTTTTTTTTTTTTTTTTTTAGATGTTGGGGGTAGGAGTTTATTAATTAATTAATTTATTTTTGCTGTGTTGGGTCTTCGTTTCTGTGCGAGGGCATTCTCTAGTTGTGGCAAGCGGGGGCCACTCTTTATCGCAGTGCACAGGCCTCTCACTATTGCGGCCTCTCTTGTTGCAGAGCACAGGCTCCAGACGCGCAGGCTCAGTAGTTGTGGCTCATGGGCCTAGTTGCTCCGCGGCATGTGGGATCCTCCCAGCCCAGGGCTCGAACCCATGTCCCCTGCATTAGAAGGCAGTTTCTCAACCACTGCGCCACCAGGGAAGCCCCAATACCACTTCTGATTGTAGTGTGATCATAAGTGAGTCACCTCCCTCTTTGGGCCTTGGTTTCTTCATCTGTTAAAAGAGTAGGAAAGAGTTTGAATGAATGATCCCTGATCCTTTGTTACTTTAAACATTGCCGAGTTTAGGGATAATTGGACCCTCTCCCAGTGGGACAGTGGAAGAGCTGGGGATTTAGGGAAGTATCAGTGTGAAGTGCCTGACATAGAAGATGCTCAAATCAAAGTGAGGCTTGAGAAGCTTAAACACTCAAGAGTGGGCTAGAATTAGCCACTCCTTTCTGAAGAGTAGAGTTTGGAAAGAGGAAAACTAATAACACTACAGTGGAGAAACCTGGCAGGAGAAACCTAGAGATCAGGTCAACATCACCAGTGGTTAGTCACATGGATGGCAGGTACCCTGATAGGATGGGATGAGAAGGCTCTTCACCCCTGTGGGCTTCTTTCCCAAAACCCAGTCATGAGAAAACACCAGAAAAACCCAAATTGAGGAACTTTTTACAAAATACCTGACAATACTCCTCAAAACTGTCAAGGAAATTCTAAAAAACTGACCTGAGCTGGAGAAGCCTATGGAGACATGACAATATAATGTGGTGTGGGGATCCAGGCACAGGAAAAGGACATGGGTGTAATGGATTGGTGACATCTAAATAAAGTTTAATAGCAATATACCAATGCTGGTTCCTTAGTTGCAGCACACATACCAGGTAACAGAAGGGGTTAATATTAGTAGAAACTGGGTGAGGGGATATCTGAGTATCTATGTTATCTTTGCAACTTTTCAGCAAATCTAAAACTATCCCCAAATTAAAAGTTTATTTAAGAAGGAAGTGCGATTTGGGCCAACAAGCACATGAAAAGATGGTCAACTTCATTAGTCATGAGGGAAATGCAAATCAAAACCACAGTGAGATACCACTTCACACCCACTAGGGTGTCTATAATCAAAAAGACAGACAGGGCTTCCCTGGTGGCGCAGTGGTTGAGAGTCTGCCTGCCAATGCAGGGGACACGGGTTTGTGCCCCAGTCCGGGAAGATCCCACATGCTGCGGAGCAGCTGGGCCCGTGAGCCATGGCCGTTGAGCCTGCACGTCCGGAGCCTGTGCTCCGCAATGGGAGAGGCCACAACAGTGAGAGGCCCACATACCGAAAAATAAAAATAAAAAAAGACAGACAATAACAAGTGTTGGCACGAATGTGGAGATACTGGAGGCCTTGGGTATTGCTGGTGGGAATGTAACATGGTGCAGCCACCTTGGAAAACAGCTTGGCAGTTTCTTAAAAAGTTAAACATAGAGTTACCCAGGAATTCCTCTCCTGTGTATTTACCAAAAGGGAAATATCTGTCCACACAAAGACTTGTCCATGAATGTTCAGAGCTGCTTTATTCATAATAGCCAAAAACTGGAAACAGCTCAAATAGCCATCAACAGGTGAATGGAGAAACAAATTGCGGTCCGTTCACATAATGGGATAGTCCTGGCAATAAAATAGATAACTAATGAGAATCACTGTATAGCACAGGGAACTCTACTCAGTGCTCTGTGGTGACCTAAATGGGAAGGAAATCCAAAAAAGAGGGGATGTATGTATATGCATAGCTGATTCACTTTACTATACAGCAGAAACTAACACAACATTGTAAAGCAACTATACTCCAATTAAAAAAAAAAAGGAATGGACTATTGATACACACAACAACATGGATGGATTTCAACGTAATGATGATGAGTTCAAGAAGCCAGTCGAAAAAAGAGAGCAGACTGTACGATTCCATTTACAGAAAATTCTAGAAAATGAAAACAAATCAGTTACAGAAAGCAGACTCGTGGTTCCCGGGAGCAGGAGGGAACTGAGGAGGGTGGAGGGGGTCAGGTGGGTGGGGTTACAAAGAGGATAAGGAAAGTTTGAGGGACGATAGGTGTGTTCTCTGCCTGCATTGTGGTGCTGGCTTCATGAGTTTAAACCTAGGTCATACCAAATGGTACTATTTAAATATGTGCAGTTTATCATTTGTCAATTATACCCCAATAAAGCTGGTTTTTTAAAACAAAAATAGAGTTACAGATGTAGAAAACAAACTTATGGTTACCGGGGAGGGGGAAAGCCGGGGTTGGGGGGGGATAAATTGGGAGATTGGGATTGACGTATACACACTGCTCCATATAAAATAGATACAGCACAGGGAACTCTTCTCAATACCCTGTAATGGCCTATATGAGGAAAGAGTCTACAGAAGAATGGATATATGTACATGTATAACTGATTCACTTTGCTGTACAGCAGAAACTAGCACAACATTGTAAATCAACTATATTCCAGTAAAATTTATTTTGTAAAAGCTGTTTTTTTTTAAGTGAAGACTGAAAATGGGGACAAAGGCCACATGGCTTAAGTCTTCCCACCTGTAATTTGGGGTGATCGTGTGTGCCCCAGACCCCCTGAAAGCCCAGGATGAAGAGGGCCCGAGGTGAGCCCTGCCCTGGCCCAAGGGCCTGAGCACCTAACTCCAGGCTGGGCAGCTGCAGGGCCCTGGTGGTATGAGGACCCTCCCGAAGGAGGGGGAGTCCACTTACCCTCTCTGTTTTTTCTTCCTGAAGAAATGCTACATGTACTTTGGGAATTTTTCAACACAATTGTCTAAAAATAGCCTGGGCCACCACAGTCCGATTCCTTTTTAGGAAGGGTTTCGGCAGCCCAGCCTGTCCTGGCTACCGGCTCAGGAAGTGGAGGCTCGGCCAGGCAGGGCCCCGGGGCAGAGACCGTGGTCTGGGACCACGGGGATCCTTCCCTCGCTCAGGCCAGGCCCACCTCCTGTCTCCCACTTCCGGGAGCACAGGGCACGGCCAGGCAGCTACCTCCTCATCATCGCTGCTCCCTATGCCGGGCCCACGGCCCCAGTGCACCTCCACCCCCTGCTACAGTGCCCCGCGTGGCTTCTCTGTGCCTCGGTTTTCCCATCTGGGAAGTGGACTGCTCTGCTACCTTGCCCTGCTCACTCTAGGGCTGCGCTGTGCCCACTGGGCTGAGGGTATGGACGGCTCTTGGAAACAGTGCACATCTGCCCTTTTCTGTGGTGGAGTGGACAGGGCAGGCTCGAGAAGGCTGGGCTCTGCCCAGGGGTGCAGCCAGACCAGGCACTGAGCCCTAGCACCCCCCATTTCCTGGGGGCGCAGGCCTGTGCTCCCCCCAGGCTGTGAGGGTTATGGATATAATGTATGAAGACCCTGGCTGGGCTGTGGTGCCCAGGCCTGCTGGCTTCATTCCATGATGAATAATCCTCACACCAAACCAAGGAGACTGCTACTCATATTACACCCTATTATGGATAGAGTTGTACCCTTCCAAATTCACACGTTGAAGTCCTAACCCCCAGCACCTCAGAATGCAACTGTATTTAGAGACAAGGGCTTTAAAGGAATGGAAAACTTATATGAGGTCATATGGGTGGACACTGATCCAGTAAGACTGGGGGAGATTGGGAGACAAGAAGAGGAGAGGAGGACTCAGGCACGCACAGAGGGATGACCACGTGAGGACCCGGGGAGAAGGCGGCCGTCTACAAGCCAAGGAGAGAGGCCTCAGAGGAAACCAGTGCCGCCGACACCTTGATCTTGGACCGCCAGCCTCCAGACCTGTAAGAAAATAAATGTCTGTTGTTTAAGCCCCCGGTCTGTGGTACTTTGTCATGGCAGCCTGCGCAGACTGGTAGGTGACCCATCACACATGAGAAGGCCGAGGCTTTGGAGAGGTTCAGAAACATATGCGGGGTCACATAGCTGGTGAGCAGCTGGGGGCGGGATTTGAAGCCTGGGCCGTCGGTCCCCCAAGCTCTTGCCACCAAGTTCTCTGGAAGGAAGAGCGGTGCTCTCTGTCCCTGAGCAAGCACGGGCAGTGGAGGGCTTGGCCATTGGTGAGGCCACAGGTGACGGGCTTACCAAGCCACCTCTCCCCAGACACAGCCCCAGGAACCCCACCGGTGGTGAGGGGCAGGAGGGACAGTGCGATGCATGCAGGAGACTCAGCTTCCCCAACCTGCGTGCAGCTGCTCAGCTGACCAGGGTGGAGTCGAGCCTATAGCTCCCAGTGCCCTTTCCCCTGCCACCTCCTCCTGGTCCTCAGCCCTGTGGGGTCCAGGCTCTGCCCCTGCCCAGGGACCCCATCAGGACGGGGCCTCCTGCACAGCTGTTCGCAACTTGCCCCAGGAGGACGGATGCCAGGTGAGCCAGGAGCTCTGCTCAAGAGCACCAGGCACACAGTCCAAGGACAGAGGAAGGTGTATTGTACAATTTGGGTCCTGTACCTGCAGCCAGAAGGAGTGACAGAGGGGACCGGGAAAGAGTCTGGGCTTGGATCCGACAGGTCTAGGGGCAACGCCACTGCCCTGCTGTGCTGTGGGCAAAATACATAATGACCCTCAGTTTCCTCATCTATAAAATGGGGGGATGTTTCCTGGACAGTTGGAAGGATTAACCGAGGCACCCTTTTTTTCCCTTCCCCTTCCTTCTCCTCCCCTTTCCTCCCTCCCCTTCTGATACAGAATTGAGGGCTACGTGCTTATAGGCTGTGGTACACACAGAGACACACACCAAGGCGCGCACACCCTTGCTACACACTCCTGCTCGCACGCCAGGCATGCACCGGGCACACACACACACCCTTACAGCACTTAGGGATGAGCGGGCTGGGCTGTGACTCCCCAGCACCCAGCTTCCCGCCTCCTCTCAGCCATCGGGCCTGCCTCCCCTAGGGCTGCTGTTGCCCTGGCGACCAACTCGGGCTCAGGGTCTGGAGCCAAAGGACCAGCTCCCCCCATCATCCAGTGTGGAGAGGGGCATCTCTCTCTGAGACCCAGTAACACCTGGTTTTACAGAGAGGTCGGAGGGCAGAGGGTGGTGTGGAGCCCGCCTGTGGCTGCAAGAAGAGATAGGATTGGGCTGGGGATGGAGGAGGCCTTCCCTGCCCTAGCGCCCCTCCAGGAACATGAAGCTCCCTTGGGGGACAGGTGATGGGGGCAGACTCTCAGAGCAGAAGCTCCAGAGACCTGGAAAGGCCTGTGGCTGGGAGACAGAGGAAGCCATGGCAAGAGCCCAGGCAATCTCTCTGGTCACCTCCATGCCCAGCCGGGACCGGGCACCTGGAGGAAGCCGCACCGACCGCAGCCCCTGTGTCCTTCAGCCAATGGCTCCTCCTTCTACTACCCCGGCTGGGTTTCCCTGGGAGGGGCTTCCCCTGCGCTCTGCCTTTCTGTTCCTTTCAAGGGTCCTAACTGGCCCCTGCGTCCTCACGGATATCCCCGCCTGTCCTTCCCCGGGAGCAGACAGCCTTCGGATGAACAGAGGTTAATCGTTTGCGCTTAGGCTGCACTAACCACTGTTTTAAGTGCTTGACCTCAGCTCCTTCCATTTCTTCCATGGGGTCTCAGCCAGAGCGCCCCGTTGCTGTGACTGCCTGGTCTGCATGCACCTCAATGCAGTGCCTCATCCGCTGGGCGCCTACTATGCACCAGGCACCCAGCAGAAGGCGCCCTTGCACCCTTCCCCCCTGGCCCACGGGTTTGGGGAGGGAGGTAGGGAATGGAGGATTATGTCAGCTTCCCTCAGCCCCCATCAGAGGCCACGGCCACAGACACTGGAGTCAGACGCCCTGGGTCTGAGTCCTAACCCCGCCATGTGTCAGCTGTGTGACCTTGGGTCTGTCCCTTGCCATCCCAACTAACTCATCTGTAAATGGGAGGGTAATAAATGTGCCTAATTTATCAGTTTGTTGTAAAAATAACTATGATCATGTACTGAAAGCTCAGAGCACTAGGCCCCAAGTGCAGTAAGCACCCGATAAGCATCAGCTATTTAGTTCTGGGGATGTCCTTGGAGGTCCAGTGTTTAAGACTCCGCCCTTCCACTGCATGGGGCACGGGTTCAATCCCTGGCCGGGGAACTAAGATCCCGCATGCCACGCGGTACGGCCAAAAAAAAAAAAAGCATCAGCTATTTAGTCCAAGCAGGATGCAGGGAGAACCAGGAGATGTGTATTCTAGCCCCTGTCCCGTGAGAATGCCCGCTTTGGGCCTGTTTCTCCAGCTGAGAAAAGAGGCTCTTGAGGGCCACTCTCTTTACTGCTGTGATGTCTTCTATGGACCAGGTGTGGGATGGCACAGGGACCACGGGGGATGTGGGAACAGCCAAGGGTGTCCCGACTACTCTGTGACGTCAGGCAGGTCATCGCTCCCAGACCTCAGTTGGTCACCTGTCCTGTGAGAGGCTCAAGCCAGTGCTGTCCCCCCTCAAACACGCTTGTGAGCTGTGGGAAACAGCAGAGCCCTCAGGAGGCCCTCCTCACTGGGGCCTGCTCTATGCCAGGTGCGAGGTGGTTGTCCCCAGGGGGCTGGCCTCTTGCTCAAGGCCTCATCAGGAATGAAGCTGGGCTCCCCAGCTGGGCTGCAAGGCCCCGGCCATAAGCACCCTCTTCTGCCTCACTCTGTGCCCACCCCCCCGCTGCCCTCAGAAGCTCTCCCCAAGTTCCTGGGAGAGGGTCAGTGGCCTTGGTGTGTGACAGTGGTTGGTTTCGTCCTGTCAGAAGAGCAATTTTTTCCCCTCCTTGGCTGTACTTTCTTTTAATGACTTTTTGGCTCAGGGCCCAAGCTGGATCAAAGCCTCCCTGGAGGGGAGGACGTCAGGGCAGTGTGTTTGTTGTGAGAAAATCATGGAACTGAGGCCTGTGGCCCAGGGGCTGGAGGTGTTGGGTGGGCCCAGGAGGTGGGAATGCCCTGAGCTCCAGGTGGGAGGGAAGAATCTCCTTCTACCAGAGATGCAGAAAAGGAGGTGAGGACAGGGAGCAAGGGGGAGGAGAAAGGCGCCCTTCAGGGTAAGGTGAGAACAAGAGGGTTTCCCAGCATGTTTGTCGTGACTGGGCAACGTCTGGGCCAGAGCTTAAGGTCCTAGTGGACCCCTGTCTTCAGGGCAACCTGAAAGATCTGCTCCAACAAGGAAGAGGGTGAGGGTGGGGCAAGGAGCCTGGGATCATCTCTATAAGCTTCTGACAGCCTTCACCTGGCCTCTCTTTCACACAAGGTCCCCACCCCTGCCCCCCAGGCTGGCCCAGCTGGAGAAGCCTGGGAAACACCCCTTGTTTTGGGGGTCTTGGCATCAAAGGAGAGGGAAGCTCTCCTCAGGAGCAGTGCACCAAAACCGGCCTTCAAAGGTGCCAGAGGGGAAAATGTCAGGGGCCTAGAAAACACACCTGCTGGTGGCAGCCTGGAGCAGCCCAGCAGGGTGAGGCCTGGGCAGGTGGTAAACAGGAGGGAGGCGGCTCAGCCCCTGAGACCTGTTACCGATGCTGCTGTTGATGTCGTTTAGGAGAAGGGAGCAGGAGGCCCCAGCACTCCGGGAGCTACAGGGAGTCGCACACGGAGCAGCCCTGCTGGAGCCTGGGAGTCCGGGACAGCGTATGTGACTGCACTGTGTGACAGTGTGCACACGCCCCTGCACACGCACCCCTATACATACACCCCTGCGTACACACCTATACACACACCCCTGCACACACACCCTGCACACACACACCACATGCAACCCTCCAATGCCCAAAGCACTGTGTGAGGCCACATGGTGGAGCAGAAAATCTGGTTCAAGTCCCAGCTTCCCCACTTCTCAGCTCATGACTTTGCCACATCACTTAGCCTCTCCGAGCCTCAGTCTCCCCATCTGCCAAGTGGAGCCAGAACTCTGGCCCTAACTGCGTCATCTTGACACCTGACTTATTAATTGCCAGTTTAGTTAGTCGTCATCATCCTCTGAGTTTAATTAAGGAAACTGAGTCTCCCAAGGTTAGGGGCAATGCCCCAGGGCCAGGCCGAGTCACAAGACCTGGACGTGAATTGCATTCCGACTCTAGAGGTCACGTGTACGTATACTTCACACATCCACCATCCATCTGCACGTACCCATGTGAGTAAGCAACCGCATACACACGCAGCACGTGCACCACGTGCCATGGTGATCATGGCCACCGTGCTAGGCGCTTCACAGACGCTCACAGTGAGCAAGTCACACCTCATTGCCTCCCTGATGTGTTTGGCTGCAAGTATCAGAATCCAGCTAAACCACAAGTGCATTAATTCCTTATTTTAAAAGAATCCTGGGGCTTCCCTCGTGGCGCAGTGGTTAAGAATCCACCTGCCAATGCAGAGGACATGGGTTTGATCCCTGGTCTGGGAAGATTCCACATGCCACGGAGCAGCTAAGCCCGAGTGCCACAGCTACTGAGCCTGCGCACCTAGAGCCCATGCTCCGCAACAAGAGAAGCCACTGCAGTGAGAAGCCCACACACTGCAACGAGGAGTAGCCCCCACTCCCTGCAGCTAGAGAAAGCCTGTGCGCAGCAACAGAGACCCAATGCAGCCAAAAATAAATAAAAATAAAATAAATTTTTTTAAAAAAAGAGTACATGTCACAGAGTAACCATCACCACAATCAATTTAAAAATAAATAAATAAAAATAAAAAATAAAAAGAATCCTGGGCATAGGGGGCTTCAGGGTGATTTGGCAGTTTGGTGAGGTCATCAAGAACCCAGGTTCTTTACATATCTCTGCCCACCATCCTCAGTGTTAACCTGGTGCCACATGGTTGCGGGTTGGCTGCTGCAGCTCTAGACATCAGGCCTGCGTTCCATCATGAAAAAAGAGGAAAGGTGGCCTAAGAGAACTCTCCTTTGATACCTGTCCCTTTTATGAAGGAGCAAAAGCTCTCCCAGATGTCTCCCCAACTCCCCCTCCACCCAACAGACTTTTCCTTATATTTCATTGCCTGGGACTGAATCAGTGGCCACCTAGAGCTGCAAGGGAGCCTGGAAAGAGAGAATCTGGAAAAAGGGCACAGGACCGTCAATGAGGCAGGATTCGTCCGTGGGCCTGGACACTCTGCTATTTTGAACAAAATTGGGATCTGGATGCCCAGGAAGAGGTGAGGGAGGGCCTGTTAAAATGTCTGGCACTTGTGCGCATGTGACCATGAGCTCCATCCTCCAGGGGGCAATGTGATGATAGAGGACACAGAAGGTACAGGGGTTTGAACTCCCTGGGGAGGGGAGGAAGGGACCCCAAATCCCAGTGCAGCTGTGCCCCAAAGATAGCAAGCCCAGCCAGAAACAGGCCTGCTGAAGACAGCCAGCTTGCTAGAAGCAGGGGGGCCACTTACCGGGTTGTGCCCACCCCAGGCACCAGAATCTTGATCATAATATCCTGTGTCCCCCAAACCCAGACGTCTAGAGCTGCAGTGCTCAGCCTTTGTTTCTTCGTACCATGACACACCCGTTGGCATTCCCGCGGGGTCCCACCCCCACCAGCCCTCACCAAAACATCTGCCTGCCTGTGTGCTATGGTGTTGCGGGGTAGCCTGGAATCCCCTTTAACTCTGAACAAATAGGTAGTCATTTAGAAGCTCAGATGCTTTAGTGTGGCCCCTTTCCTTGGACCCCGTTACCCCAGGGACCAGTCAGTGCTGAGAAGCCCTGAGATGGCATGCAGCAAATAAAGATGATTTATCAAGGGATGGCTGGCTGTCAGGCACCTTCTGAAATAAAAGTTCACATGTCTGCCCTGCAGTTAACAAAGCCTAAGGATGGGGAGCCTGACAGTGGGGATTGGTGTGATCAGGGTCCAGTCTTTCCTCTCTGAGGACCGGTGACAGTCCTTTTCTTGGAGACGTCGCCCTGTTCTGATGTTATCCGAATGCCTCCTCTTTGGGATTTTGCTGACTCCTGTTGTGCCCCATGAGCTCTCGTCCAGGACATGGGGTCTGGGAAGGGGCCCTTCCTGAGGCAAGGCCCGTTTCACCGTGTGCACAAGATTTGGGGTCCCTGAACCTGCGAATGCCCTGAGCCCCAGGTCTGGCAGCTCCAGCCCGCAGCTGTCAAGAGTTTCCTTCCTTCAATGCCCTCTGTGCCCTGCTGGCCACTTGCCTACCTAGAATGGCTTTTCACTTTATGTTTGGCCCTGCAGCAGGAGCTGCCTTTGTCCGAAGCACTGGAAGAGAAAGGTGACGGAATCCCTTCCGCATCAGAGTCTGAGGAGGAAGCAACCTCTTACCTGTGCAGATCACGGCCCCAGGATGTTTGCTGCAGGAGCGCCCCTGCCGCCCACCCAGCGCCCTTCACCTCGCAGCACCCCTGCCCAGGACCCCTCCTGGCCGTCCCAGCCCTGCACATCTACAGGAGCATCACCTACAGCGCCCTTCCTGGTTGCAGTTCTGAGAATTTAACTCCCCGTAAATACTTTAGCGTGTTAAGGATGTGGTGCTGCATCCGGGGGCGGGTCCTACTGAGAGCGGTGCCGGGGAAGGATGTGTGTGAAGAATGCGTGTGCAGAGACCCGGCAGAGGCCGTCGCCCCGACGGCCGCTGGCCGCTGTGTCCCCAGCGCTGGCTTCCCTGTGTGCGGGGGTTGGGTAGAGGGCAGTGTCTGCAAATGTTACTAAAGCTTGTTTCACTCCAAGGATTTGGTTCTTTTCATCATGGTGACTTGGAGACCAGAGCTAGGGGAGGTGGGAGGACACAGTGGGGCTTTCAGTGTCCTGGGCTGGGCAGGCAGGGGGCAGGGCTGCTCCCATTCTCTCTGCAGGCGGGGGAGGGGAGGGGTCCGGGGGAGGCAGGGTCGGAGCCCCCCGTTTGGCTGAATGGCTTCTGTGCACCGGGCCTGAGCTGGGGCTCAGAGACCCTGCCCAGGAGGAGCGTTCGGTCCTGGAGAGGGGCTGACGGCCATGTAGGTCACTGTGGGGTCCTGGTTCCCACTTGAGGGTGATTGTGCCCCCCAGGGGTCATTTCACAACGTCTGGAGACATTTGGGGCTGTTACAACGGTCAGGAGCACCACTGGCATCTAGTGGGTAGAGGTCGAGGATGCTGCTAAACATCCTCCAATGGACAGGGTAGGTCCCCACATAGAAGTTTCTGAGCCCCCAGATGTCAATAGCACATCTCAAGACATCCAGGGGCGTGGCTGGAGCACAGAGAATGAAGCACGGCATCTCCTGTAATTGTACAATGCTGCCAGGCAAAGGCCCTGTGGTTACTGATCAGGCTGCCTTGGAGTGGCTCTGGACTTGGGTGAGAGAGCCTGCCGACCACAGGAGGATCCAGCCCTTTCCCCAGGCTCACCATGTCCCAGCAGGCGCCTGGGGCCCAGCCCTCACTGCGGGTCACGGGATGGCCCAGGCCCTACTGGACTGGGAGAGACACAGTCACGGCTGCAGCCCCAGCAGGCCTCAAGTAGGCACGACTTGCTTATATGTGAGCATCCGGCCTCTGCGGGCCCGTCCCCTCCTTTCCAAGGTTTTCCCGCCGGGAGCAGTGAGGCCCGGATGTGAGCAACCAAAACGGGACAGAGGCACCGGGTCAGGGCCCGCGCCTCGTCCCACCAATTCCAAATGAGCTCCACACCCTGGGCTGCCCTGGTGGCGCAGTGGTTGAGAGTCCGCCTGCCGATGCAGGGGACACGGGTTCGTGCCCCGGTCCGGGAAGATCCCACGTGCCGCGGAGCGGCTGGGCCCGTGAGCCATGGCCGCTGAGCCTGCGTGTCCGGAGCCTGTGCTCCACAATGGGAGAGGCCGCAGCAGTGAGAGGCCCGCGTACCGCAAAAAAAAAAAAAAAAAAAAAATCCACACCCTGCACCTGGCCTCTAGTCCCTGTGATCTGACCTCAACCTACTCTTCGAACTGCCCCCATCCTTCGCACCCCCGGACTCCTCCAGGTTCTGACCTTGCAGGGTCCCTCCTGCACTGGCCCCAGGCCCTCCCTGCCTCTGTGCTGCCCTCCGTGGAGCCTTCCTGACCACCCCCACCATCAGGACGGTCCACATCTTTTCCGATTTGAGTCACTCCGTGCCCTGGTTCATTTCCAGACGCTGAGAGGGAGGCCTGGATGATTCCATTCAGCACATACTGCATTTGAACTTGAAATAACAGAAAATAGCTTTAGGAAGATTTTTTAAAAACAACTTTATACACGTTTGCTTGTGTTTTAGTTTAAATAATACAGAAAAATATAAAGAAGAAAATAAAAGCTACCTGAAGAGAAAACCACTGCTAGCATTCTGGTGAATATCCTCACACACGATACAAAACCTATAAATCTATGTTTACAATTTCACATAAATGGGATCTCTTTGAATTCCCTGTCACATGATCTGCTTTTTCATCCTTCAGTGTGATGGGTAGAATTTTCCATATCAATACAATTATCTCCACCCTATCTGATCTAATGGCTGGGCGGTATTCCATTGGATAGATGGATTACAATCTAATTATTCTCTCCCTATTAATGGTCATTCAGATTCCTTCCAATTTTTTGTTTTTACAAACAATGCTCTGAGGCATATCCTTTTAATTGCTCTTTGCCCACTTGTCTGATTATTTCCTTAGATCTGGAACTGGTGGGCAATTTAAAACTGGAATACATGTTTCCAAATTGGCCTTTAGAAAGACTGTACCAATTTATATATATATATATATATTTTTTTTTTTTTTTTTTTTTTTTTTTGCAGTACGCGGGCCTCTCACTGTTGTGGCCTCTCCCATTGCAGAGCACAGGCTCCGGACGCGCAGGCTCAGTGGCCATGGCTCACGGGCCCAGCCGCTCCGCGGCATGTGGGATCTTCCCAGACCGGGGCACGAACCCGTGTCCCCTGCATCGGCAGGCGGACTCTCAACCACTGCGCCACCAGGGAAGCCCCCAATTTATATTTTGAATAATAATATTTATAAATAATAACTACCATATATTAAGCACTTTTTCCTTGCCTGGTACTGCTGTAAACACGTTATACCGAAAAATTCATTTAACCCTTCCCTCAAACCTGCAAGGTGTGTACTTTCATTACCCATTTTACAGATGAGGAAAGTGAGGAACAGAGAAGTTTATGTCGGTGGTCAAGAGTTAGTAAGTGGCAGAGCGTTAGTTTATGGAGGCTCCCATTTCCCCACATTTCCTTTTTTTTTTTAAGTAAATTTATTTATTTAGTTATTTATTCATTTATTTTTGGCTGTGTTGGGTCTCTGCTGCTGCGTGCAGGCTTTCTCTAGTTGGGGCGAGCAGGGGCTACTCTTCATTGTGGTGTGCGGGCTTCTCATTGCAGTGGCTTCTCTTGTTGCGGAGCACAGGCTCTAGGCGCGTGGGCTTCAGTAGTTGTGGCTCGCGGGCTCAGCAGTTGTGGCTCGCGGGCTCTAGAGCGCAGGCTCAGTAGTTGTGATGCACGGGCTTAGTTGCTCTGCGGCGTGTGGGATCTTCCCAGACCAGGGCTCGAACCCATGTCCCCTGCATTGGCAGGCAGATTCTTAACTACTGCGCCACCAGGGAAGTCCCCTCCCCACACTTCTGACAATACTAGGAGAAATATTTCTAATCTTTTGATAATCTAATAGGAGGAAAAGAAGAAAATCTCATTGTTGCTTTTATTTTCATTTTTGTTTCTGGTGAGGTTGTTTTTTCCCCAAGTGTTTATCAGCCTTTCTTTTATGAACTACTTTCTCATGTTTTTGTCTCATTTTTCAGCCTAGGCATTTATCATTGTATCGATTTGTAGTAGCGCTTCACACACTACACGAGTCAGCCATTTGTCATGATCTGCCTTACCCCCTGTTTAGACATTGAGGGCCAGTGGGGAGAGGGGATTTCCCCCAGGGCCTGGTACAGAGCAGGCTTCCAGAAGAGGGGCTCCTCGTGTTCAAAAGGGGGCCTGGGAGCCTCTGGCTCTCAACGGGGGCACAACCCATTTATCATCGACTCTCAGCACCCAGCCTGAAATGACAACTCCCTCTGCTCTGCCTGCCCAGGGGTAGGGTTTATAGAACGAAGGTCCTCAGACATTCATCTCATTTGATGCCCAGGCGGCCACGCGAGGCAGATGGTGTGCAGCCCCCTGTTACAAATGAGGAAACGGAGGCCCAAACCTGCTTCATAACGTGCTAAAGATTTCACGCCCAAGAGTGACATCGAGGGCTTCCCTGGTGGCGCAGTGGTTGAGAGTCTGCCTACCGATGCAGGGGATGCGGGTTCGTGCCCCGGTCCGGGAAGATCCCACATGCCACGGAACGGCTGGGCCCGTGAGTCATGGCTGCTGAGCCTGTGCGTCCGGAGCCTGTGCTCCGCAATGGGAGAGGCCACAACAGTGAGAGGCCCGCGTACCGCAAAAAAAAAAAAAAAAAAAAAAAAAAAAAAAGAGTGACATCGATCCCCCCACCCCCCTGCGCTTCCTTGGTCCAAGGCTCACCCTGCTGCATCTCTGACTGACAAGCGTAATAGAAAGAATCAGGTGGAGTTTCCTGCCTGTAGAGGACAGGACCCTCAAGGGCCTGGCTACCCGACACCCAGCCCTCGCACAGCTGGTCCTGTACCCACCCCTGTCACCTGCCTGGTGGCCCGGGCCTGCCTCTCCCAGCGCTCCCAGCTGGGGCTGAGCCGGGGAAGCGCTGGGCGGGTGCACAAAGGCCCCTTTGTGCCCGTTGCTAGGGCCTGGCTTTATTTACTCAGCCTCGGTAAACAGGAGGTGCCTGGAGGCCCACTCTGCTATGACAACTCAAAGAGCCTGTCTTTCCTTCCTGAGGCTGCTCGAGCCCCACGTGGCTCGGGGGAGATTCCCCAGAGCGAGGGGCTTCCCCGGGACTGAGCTGGGGTGTCCTCGCCACGCACGGGCCGGGCTGGAGGGCATCAGAAAGGTCACTCAGCTCAGCCCCTCGAGAGTCTGATGGCGCAAGGTCACAGAGGAGGGGCTGGCGAGACGGGCCGGCCACCGAGGTCCTGTCCTCTGCACGGAGCTGACCTGGGAGGCGTCCACCTGCTCCTCACATGCTGGTCATCAGCACTTGGCTCATTCCCTAAGCCTCGTCATCTTCCCGCCATCCCTGGGGGATGGGGGTGGGGAGGGCTGCCCACTCGCCCCGCAGTCCCGGGGCCAGGCCCTCGGAGACGGACGACAACCCAAAGCACGGTCATTTCCAAACCAAGACATGTCAAGATAGGGTTATAAGAACCACAGTGTTAGTTTTAAAGCTTGCAATTAATAAAATGCTACTGTTAACACCCCACCTCACCCCCAGGGCAATACCGTAGTGATAATGACAAGCTAGTTATAGGACTTATTTTCCACATACACACGCTCGGGGGGCCACGCGTGGGATCCGGGGATGGGACCCTCCCTGGTGGCTATAAAATAAACTTCCTTTCACCCTGCAGACTCTCAGTCATGCCCAAGGCTGTCACCTCCTTCAGAGAGAGTGTCAAAGGGCTACTTGGAGGCCTTTGGTGCATGAGAGGCCTCCCGTGACAGGCCCCACCCAAGGTGGCCAGTGGCCAAAGCGCCTATGTGACCTTCAGCCCGTGCCACCCGCCTCAGTTCCCTTGATGCAGGGGAAGGGCAAGCTGTGCTCTGGGCTCCGTCTCTCCTCAGCTCGAGGACCCTGTTTGGCCTCACCTCACACAGGGGACCCAGGAGGGCTGGGGTGGGAGCTTTGGGGGCTTGAAGCTGATTTGGGGGGCAGGTGCCTAATGGCCTTCCGCCAAGCCCGGGACTCCTCCTGGCCCGAGCCCTGCCCGCCCCTCCTGCCTACACCCTGTGCTTCACAAAGGCCCTGTGTACCTTGGCTGGCAGGACGCTCACGCAGGGAATTCTTTGGGGAACAGGGTGGATTTCCTCATAGATGGGGGCGGGCCGTCCTGGGGAGGCCTCCTGACCTCAGGGTCACCCTACCCTGGCAAGACAGCCCACAGCTCAGGGCCAGGTCCTGGGGCTGCTGCGAACCTGGCCCAGGGCTATACAGAGCCAGCCCAGGCTCTCGGCCTGGCAGAGGAAGGTCAAGGGCACAGGTCCCCACTTGGGGATGGCACACTCTGGGGCCTCCCCCCAGTGCAGCCAGCCATGGAGTCTAAGGGTTCCTTCCTGGCCCTGCTCTTACTTCCTTCCATCCCAGCAGCTTGTTCCAGCAGAATCGCATCAGCAAGAACTTCTGAGCCAGCCTTGGCCAGATGGTGGACGGAAAGGAGAGGGTATGGAGCCCCTGTACCCAGCCCTGTGCCCCCGCAGAAATGGCCATTATTGTCCTCACTTACGGATGAAGAAACCGAAGCTCAGGAGGCCCCACATGGCATGTGGAGGAGCTTACAAGATAATATTGTGTCTGGAGATGGGCTTAGAACCATTCTGTGCCCTGTTCTTAGCTTCTACCTCTCAGAAGGAAGCAGAGAGCCCTGCTCTGACATCCATTAGCCATGTGACATCCAGCAAGTTACTCAACCTCTCTGGGCCTCGGGTTAATGAATAGCACCCATCTTCCAGAGTTGATGTAGTAAATGAATTCACATTTTTTGAACATGGAGAATAGTGCCTGGTGTATCATAATCATTACTTAAATCAAATACAACATTTATCAAACATTACATTTACCAAACAAAACAGATACATTGTAATGGGATGATGACAATGAGAGTGACAGATTACAGGATGAAACTGATGGGGAAAGCAAAAGAGATCAGGCCTGTGGGTTCTAGAGATTTCTTCAGCTGAGGTGCCTCCAGGGCCCCTGGATTCTGGGAAAGGAAGAGTCAGTCACCCTCTGAGTCAGCACCACCTACAGTGGGCTGGGCTGGGCTGGTCCCTGGGTTACTGTCTAGGAATTCTCCGAAGGCCAAGTGAGCTGAGAGCAGTCTTCCTTTGGCCTGCCCCTGCCCACCTCTGCCTGCCTCTGCCTGCTGACTCACCCCAAGGTGTTGCTTGGGACATTTTTCCCTGGGTTCTCAGCCCCAGCTGGAGCTGTGAGCTCACAAATCAGTCCATATTCACTCCTCTGACTCAGGCTGGTTTCTCTGTGTGTGGCCCTGTGCTGGGCATGGGGCCCCTAACAGAGGACATAGTGGAGGGTCCCAGCCCTCCAGGTGCCCACACGTGAAGGGCAAGCAGACCTGTACACACATCATCACCATGGGACTTCTGTCCGGGGGGAAGGAGCCATTGAACCCAGAGAAGGCGGAGACCAACTTCAAAGTGACCTCAGAGAAGTATCCTTGTTCAGCCCCAGAACCAGGCAGGCATGTCTGACACGTCAGGACTGGTACTGTTGTGCCCATTTCAGAAATGACAAAACTGAGGCTCAAAGAGGTAAAGGAAATCGCCCAAGTTCACACAGCTAGTAAGGAGCAGAGATGTGTCCCCCAAACCCTCTGGGGGTCCATGTTGCTTCTAGCAGCCAAGGCTTGAGCCATTTGACCCTGACTCAAAGGCCAGTTTTCAACACTCCTCCTTTCCTAGACACTTTTTCTGTTCATTTGGGGTAAACCAGAAGAAAGAGAGGCTCTGCCAAGACAGAGAGCAAAGCTTATTCGGATTTGCAAGCCGAAGAAGGGAGCTGACGAGTGGCCTTGGGGTGGCTCCCTGAGCTCTGAGGATGAGGACGAAGCCTCAGGAGGTCAGGGACGGGGGGTGGCACTCACCACAGTGAGTGACAGATGGTCAGTTAATGAGAAGGACTGGGCCTGGGGCCACAGAATGTGAGGTAGGGGTGGAGGCAGGGGCAGTCGGAGCCGACTGTAGAGCACAGGGGACTATACTTAATATTTTGTAATAACCTATAATGGAAAAGAATCTGGAAAAGAAGATATATATATATATATATATATATATATATATATATATATATATATATATATATCTGAATCACTTCGCTGTACACTCAAAACATTGTAAATCAACCATACTTCAATTTTTAGAAAAACACAACATTTTGTTACTATAGCCTGCATTCCTGGGGGTTGACTGGCTCTCACTTGGACCCTCTGATGCAGTTACGGTGTCTGGGGCTGGAGTCATTTTGAAGACTTCCTCACATGTGTGTCTGATGGTTGAGGCCGGTTATCAGCTGGGACCTCAGCCAGGGCTGTCAGCTGGAGCCTCTGCTCATGGCCTTTATGTGACTTGGGCTTCCTTACACCATGGCGTCTGGGTTCCAAGGGCAAACATCCCAATAGAACTGGACAGAGCTTTGTCACCTTTCCTTACCCAGTCTCAGAAGTCACCCAGTCTCAGAATATCATTCCCAACATAGTCACAGGCCTGCCAAACTTCGAGGGGATGGAGCGCTGACCCCACTACTCAAAGGGGGGAGTGTCAGCCTCGTGCTGTAAGAAAAGCAAGTTGCACAGGGAGATCAGCTCTGTGCTTTGTGTCCACCTAGAGGGGTGGGATAGGGAGGGTGGGAGGAGACGCAAGAGGGAGGAGATATGGGGATATATGTATACGTATAGCTGATTCCCTTTGTTATACAGCAGAAACTAACACACCATTGTAAAGCAATTATACTCCAATAAAGATGTTAAAAAAAAAAAAAAAGCAAGTTGCGGGCGAAGTGTGGTGGTGGCCATCTTTGGAAAAATACAATCTGCCATCTTTAGTAACTATTGTGCACCTACCATAAGCCAGGCATAGTACAACCCCTGGAGACACAGCAGTGACCCAGAGGCCAAAGTCCCTGCCCCGTGGAGGTGACATTCTAGTTGGGGAAGACAGCCCGTCAGCCAAATAAACAGGTAAACTAAATGGCTATTAAGTAGAGGTAAATGCTAGAGAGGAAAAGCTATATTGCAGGGTGGAGGGCTAGGGTGCATTGGGAGGCAGGTGACTTCTGAGAGTTGGCCGTGGGGAGGTCTAGGGACAAGGTTCTAGGAGGCAGATTAGCTAAGGCAGAGACACTGTGGTGGGAGTGTGTCCGGGGCTCAGGAATCAGCCCAGAGGTCAGCAGGACTGGAGTCAAGAGAGGGAGGGGGATGGGAGGCTCCAGGACCGGGACATGCAAGGTCGTCCATCCCCCCATGCTCCAGCCTCCGCTTGCCCACCTCCAATGACGAGGAGCTCACCCCTCCGTTGTTTATGGGTGTCTTGGGTTGCTTATGTCTTGTCATGAATGAAAATAAACCCCCTGTAACTCCACCCCCCCCATTACAGCCTGCCTCTGGGACCACTGAGTCCCTCCCCAGTCCCACAATGTTTTAAAGGGGGGATTGTCTAACTCTCCAAGTCTCCTCCACACAGAGCCCCAACAAGTTCTTTCCCTAATCCGCCTGAATGTCTGCCATACCGGCCATTTATGCCTGTCCTTTTTCTAAAGAGGGACTGGCAAAATACAACCCAAGGGTCAAATCAGGCCCTCAGCCTGTTTTTGTAAATAAAGTTTTATCGGAACACATTTGTTTGCTATCGTCTACGGCTGCTTTGTTCGGAGTTGCGTTGCTGCCTTGGAGACTGTGTGACCCACAAAGTTTACGATATTTACTCTCTGGCCCTTTACAGGACAGTTTTCTGACCCCTGTCCTACATGTGTGTGCCTTAAGTTTCTCTCTTGGCGAGACGCTGAAAATGACTGTAAGGGGCAAGGGTAGAGGCAAGGAAGCCCATGAAGAGGCTGGACCCTTAAAGACATACAGTAGGGACTTCCCTGGTGGCGCAGTGGTTAAGAATCTGCCTGCCAATGCAGGGGACACAGGTTCAACCCTGGTCTGGGAAGATCCCACATGCCACAGAGCAACTAAACCCGTGCACCACAACTACTGAGCCTGCACTCTAGAGCCCTCGACCCACAACTACTGAGCCCACGTGCCACAATTACTGAAGCCTGCGCGCCTGGAGCCCGTGCTCCGCAACAAGAGAAGCCACTGCAGTGAGAAGCTTGCACAATGCAACGGAGAGTAGCCCCCGCTGATGACAACTAGAGGAAGCCTGCGGACAGCAACGAAGACCCAACGCAGCCAAAAATAAATAAATAAACAAATTAATTTTTTTAAAAAAGACGTGCAGTAGTAAAATCCCAAATTACTGGGCTTCCCTGGTGGCGCAGTGGTTGAGAGTCCGCCTGCCGATGCAGGGGACACGGGTTCGTGCCCCGGTCCGGGAAGATCCCAAATGCCGCGGAGCGGCTGGGCCCGTGAGCCAGGGCCGCTGAGCCTGCGCGTCCGGAGCCTGTGCTCCGCAACGGGAGAGGACACAACAGTGAGAGGCCCGCGTACCGCAAAAAAAAAAAAAAAAATCCCAAATTACTGTATTATCGCAATTTTGTTACATATTTCTACAATTCAAATATTTTATTTATTTATTTATCTTTTTCTGAGGTATGTGGGCCTCTTACTGTTGTGGCCTCTCCCGTTGCAGAGCACAGGCTCCAGAGGCGCAGGCTCAGCGGCCATGGCTCACGGGCCCAGCCGCTCCGTGGCATGTGGGATCCTCCCGGACCGGGTCACGAACCCGTGTCCCCTGCACCGGCAGGCGGACTCTCAACCACTGCGCCACCAGGGAATTGCATATATTTTAAAACTAGACTTTATATATCTAGTTCTTTGTAGAGGCTTCTAGTACTTGTCTCTGGTTGAGTAAATACAGATCTCTATGTGTTTTCATGAATAATCAGCATGACAGAGCCTCGAAACTTACCTTGAGGCCCTTCATTTGCCTGGAAGAAGACCAGTGGCTGGGAACAGAGCAGGGTGGTATCCTGGGGTGCAATTAAAAACCACAGATTCTTAACTCTGAAAAGAAACCACATTTAAAACCGCAGCCGGCGGGAGGCCTACAAAGAGCCGAGTCTGAGGCTGGCTGGCAGGGGTCGGTCAACCACGTCCGCACCAAAGAAAGCGAGATGGCCCACACCCCGCGGCCAGGCCAGCCTCCTTAGGAAACTTGGACTCTCCCCCAACTTTCCAAAGCAGACTTTCTTCAGTCACTATGGTCATGAAGCATGAAAAGAAAGGCCTGAATTGTTTTCCAGGAAGAAAGGGAGAAAAAGGAAATAAAACGTTGCCATTTCAAAAATACATGCTTTGTCCTCAGGCTGCCTTAAAGAAAACGAACAGGCGGCGGGACTTACAAAGTTAGACAGAGATGCTGAAAAAGTGAAGTTCTCACCTCGCCTTAAGGGTACCTTCCAGAATCTGTGCCCCTCGGTAACTGAATCGTGTGACCTCTCTTGACCCTCTTGCCCCGGGTTCTGCGTCTACAGCTGTGTAGTAGAAACCCTAAGTCCCTCCCCGCAAGAGGGCTTCTAGAAGTCTCCACGAGCGGTAAAGGAGGGAGAGCCAGAGGAGGTGACCACCAGGTGCCCCAGAGTGGGGCTACATGTGGAAGGAAACTGGAAAGGGGCCGATGGCACCCCAGGCACGGCTCTCCTGGGTCATTGCCGGCCTCACTGGGATTCAGGGATGCAGGACAGTGTGTGGGTACCACAAGTGGCCAAGCATCTTCTGGAAGCTTCATTAATAAAGTCCGTGGATGGGGCCTCCCTGGTGGCGCAGTGGTTGAGAGTCCGCCTGCCGATGCAGGGGATACGGGTTCGTGCCCCGGTCTGGGAGGATTCCATATGCCGCGGAGCGGCTGGGCCCGTGAGCCATGCCCGCTGGGCCTGCGCATCCGGAGCCTGTGCTCCGCAACGGGAGAGGCCACAACAGTGAGAGGCCCGCATACCGCAAAAAGAAAAAAAAAAAAAAGAAAAAAAAGTCCGTGGATGAAGAGCTAAGAATGAGAGGACTCAGTGCTATGGAGGGGACAGGGCTGGGGGCACAGGTAGAGGTTCAGTGTTTGGACCTTGACCACAGAAGGCAGGTGGGACAGTGCAGAGGAGCCAGATTCCTCCACGGCCAGGCCCTGTTCTGGGATCCACGAGGGGCACCCTGACCTCCCGGCTCACCTCCCCCGAGGGTTCCCAGGCACCCAGACCACTCTCTAATGCTGCACAAACCTTTTCTGTGTCATGGCCCTGGCAGGGTGCCTGGAAGCTGGCACTGGCCCAGATTCCCTTCCTCCTGCTCAGGAATGTGCCCAGGGTTATGCTGGTTGTGGAAAGGCAGCTGCCGTGCTCAGGTCTCCCCGGCCTCAACCCTGGGTGAGGTCATTTCTTTTTCGCATCTGTTCCATGAAAAAAACTCTCCCCAGGTTGGTGGACAGGCAGGCACTGCCCAGAATGAGCCTCCAGGAGAAGAGCGAGTCAAAGAGTAAGTAGTGTGCAGAGCTCTGGAGGGAGTTAGAAGAGCTGAGTTCAAGGTAGGTAGCTGAGTCCAGGAGCCGGCTATGACCTAGGCAGGCTGCTTAACCCTCTGAGCTCTGGTTCCTCTGATACGCCCTTGAGTCTATTGAACTAAATCATCTCTAGAATTCTAGTGTTTCTTAGTAACCACAAATTGATGATGAGTTTATTGTCTAAGGTGAAAATGTGCAGTATAAATGTGCCAGGTCAGGCAGCTGGGGCCAGCTACAGGGACTACTTGGGAACCCCTGACTGCCTTGTGAGAAAGCTGACCAGCTCCAGCGGCATAAAAACTCACATCTATCCACGAATCCCATCTGAGCATGCATGCCTTCACTCAACCATCCTTCCATTCTTCCTCCTATCGTCCCTCCATCTTTTCATCCTTCCATTCATCCATTCGACCAACCATCCATTCCATCCAACTCTTCTTTTATTCATTCATCTTTTCTCTCCTCCTTCCTTCCTTCTATCTTTCCATCTTGCCTTCTTGCCTTTCTCTCTGTCCAGCCACCCATCTATCCATCCATTTATTCATCCATCCTTTATCATTACATCCTGCCATTCAATACCTGTCCTTCTTTCCTTCCGTTGAGCTGTCCCTCCTTCCTTCCATCCTTGTTCCTCCAACATATCCATCCATCCATCCATCTTTCCTTTTTCCTTACTTCCATCCATTCATCTATGCAATCATTCTTTCTTTCATTTTTCCATTTGTCTTCCCATCCTTGCTATCTAACAATAGCTCCATTATTTACATATTTATGAACACCTACTGGAGCTGGATACTGCTTATATTTAAATATTCACATTTGTATTCATGTTCAACCTAAATAAACCATGAGCCTATTATAGAAATACGTCATAAGGGAGAGGGACACCCAATACTTAAGGTACAACATGAGAAATGTCATATAATAGATGTATTCACAAAAGCTGTACAACTCTGGGTGGTCAGGATGGGTTTCCCTGGACACTGAGGGAGGTGAGGGATGATTGTTTATCATGCGGACAAGGGAGGCCTTTGCACATTCCAGGTCAAAAGAATGGAATGAGCAAAGGCACAGAGGTGTGGAGAGAGCATGGCGGTTCCTGAATCATAAGGGGAGTGTCGTACAGTAAGAGGAGAGGGGCGTGGATAGGCAGGAGTACTGGAAAGATAAGCAGAGGTCCATCTTCCAAGGGCCATGCAGGGCCTGCTGAGGAATTTGGACTCTGTCCTGGATGAGAAGGACCCATCTAGCTGCAGTGGGGAGGATGGGATGGTGTGTGTGGTGGGGAGGTGTGACTGGAGACAGGCCAGCTGGGAGGTGACTCTGGAAGGTAGGAGGGGAGAGGGTGGGGTCCACTAAGGTGATGAAGTTCAGATGGAGACAGTGGGCGGAGCTGAGATTATTAAGTATGTAGAGGGAGCAAGTGACGGACAGGAGATGAGGGTGATGATTCTGAGGGGGCTCCTAGGCGGTGGTCAGGGGCGATGATGTTGAGCAGAAGCCGGGTCGGGGGGCAGGCAATAAATGAGTTCAGTTAGAAGGAGTCTGAGGCCTGAAAGCATCCTGAAGGAGGGGTCCAGTTTCCAGCGTGTGCACAGATCTGGAGATGGGACCAAGTTGAACTTTGCAGCCTATTATCTGGTTTCCACTACTGCCGTCAGACCAAAGCTGGGCATTCATTCATACATTCATTTACTTACTTGACAAATACTCTCTAAGCACCATCTACCTGACTGCATTGTAGGTCCTGGGATACATAGTAAATGGGCCATCAAAGTCCCTGGCTTCCTGGGGGCTGCATTCTGGTGATGGGAGCTCCCACTGGACAGTTTGTAGGTCTAAGAGGTAAAGCAACCTGCCCAAGGATCACAATCAGCTAGTGGCCAGGCCGGAGCAGAGGCCGAGGCTCGGAGGTGACGCTGGGCAGGGGAATGGAACTGAATGGAATGAGTTGATTCAGGCAGCCCAGCTCTGCAGGAAGCCTGAGGAAGCTCTGGGGCTGTCCCAGCTGCTGGGTGACTCAGCAAATGACTTTTCTGCTGCAGCCCAGGACCCAGAGTCGAAGCAAGAGGGGTCTGTGGGGACCTAATGGAACGGCCAGGTGTCTGGGGTCAGACCTTCCCCTGCCCCTCAGGAGACTGCTGGGTTTCCTCTCCCTCTTCCTGCTGGGAACTGCCTCCCTCTCCCCTCAGCCCTGCCTGTCTTCTCTTTTTCCTGCTGCAGCCCTGAGTTCCCACCACACCTTCACTTGGGTCCCTCGGTAACTGCCTCTCTCCTGAGCCAGACCCTGGGCTGAGTTTGCCCTGAACCAGCTGTAGGGTCTGAGAAATGTCATTTGGCCACTCAGAGTCACCTTCATTTCATTCTTTGTAAAATGGGGTCTCCTGAGCTCACACGCTGGAACAAGCCTTGTGAACCGTGGCAGACCAGGGGTGGCTGGACGGAGCAGAGGCGGAGGCCAGTACAATGTCAGGCTCCCTCTGTGATGACAGAGGCTCACATTTCCTGAGCGCTCACCATGTCTAGACTCTTTCCAGGCATTATCCCACTTTGTTGTCACAAAAGTCTACAAAGTAGGTTCTCTTACTATCCCCTTGTCTGCAGTAGAAACTGAAGCTCAGGAGGGTTAAGTTGTCTAAGGTCACACAGCTAGTAAGTAAGGGGTCTGAATTTGAATATCTGGCTCTAGTCTGTGAACTTCCTTTACACGGTGCTAAGTTCTCTCTCACAGCTCTGTGCTGGGCACGGCCAGTAAGGGGCAGGACCACACTAGCCATGGGGGAGGGTGCGTGGCCGTGGCAGGAGCTGGGCTGCTCAGTACGGAGAAGAGATGTCCTGAGGACAGGGAACCCCTTCCTCGCTCCCTTCATCTGGTTACCTCCTACCCACCTCTTAGGACTCAAGGCTCCTGACCACTGCCTTTCTGGATGCTTCTGGAGCACAGGTGATTATCCTGTCACAGGTGATTATCTCATTGTATCTAGCACGTTCTCTTCACCAGGCACAGGGATAAGCATTCAACACATTCTCTCACCCAACCCTCACAGCCCCTCTGTCGGTCCTTGGCTTGGCTGGACAGGGGTCTAGGTGGCAGGAGCTGAGCCTGCTGGAGCCAGCTTAAGAGAAAATGAACATCTGTGGGGAAGCTCCAGGCGTCTTGGGGAAACCCAGTCTCACAAAGGATTGCAGCCAGACCCTGGGAAGGTGTCAAGAACCCATATATCGGGCTTCCCTGGTGGCGCAGTGGTTGAGAGACCGCCTGCCGATGCAGGGGACACGGGTTCGTGCCCCGGTCCGGGAAGTTCCCACCTGCTGCGGAGTGGCTGGGCCTGTGAGCCATGGCCGCTGAGCCTGCGCGTCCAGAGCCTGTGCTCCGCAACGGGAGAGGCCACAACAGTGAGAGGCCCGCGTACCGCAAAAAAAAAAAAAAAAAAAGAACCCATATATCTCCTCTGCATGTCACTCTCTCTTACACTGGAGGCTACCCAGTGTCTCTCATCTGCATTTCTTTCTGCGGTCCTTAGAGCCCTGGTACAGAAGTCTCCTCAGTGCAGGAAGAACTCCTCTCAGTCAGGACTGTTCAGACAGACAGGGGCTGCCTCAGCAGCAAGTGAGGACCCTGGGGACGTGCAAGCAGTGATGGGAGATGCGTGAGGGAATGTGCCAGCTCTGATGGGCGCTTGGGCTCAGGCAGCCATTCAAGCCACTCTGGGCTGTGAAATTCAGCTCATATTTCAAATGCCTCCTCAGTGTCTCCACCGAGATGTTCAATGAACATCTCGAAAAGAACAGAGCTGAAACTGAGCTCCCGTTCTGTCCCCCAAGCTGCCCCCTCCACAGCTTCCTCATCTCAGTGCATGGCAACTCCATCTTTCCAGGTGCTCAGGTCAAAATTTCAGAGTCATCCTTGAGTCCTCTCTCTCTCTCTTCCATCCCACATTTGATCCTTCAGCAAATCCTGTTGGTTCTGCCTTCAGAATCTATCCAGAATCTGACCTGTTTCCTCCACTGCTCTGGCTACCAGCCTGGTGAAGCCTCCCCACGATCTGGTCCCCTGCTGCTGCTCTCCCCTACTCCCTGACTGGTCCTTGCCATCCCTCCAATACACCAGGCACAGTCCCCTTCTCGCAACTTCTGCAGTGGCTGTTTCCTTGGTCTGGACCTCTTCCCCTCTGTGTCTGCATGGCCACGGCCCTCACCCTCTTCAAGTCTTTGCTCAGGGGTGACTTCCACAGTGAGACCCCCTCTTTCCTCCGTATTTAAAATTGCAACTGCCCCTCCCCCACCCAGCCCATCCTGGGTGCCCCCAATCCCTCTTAACCTACCAGGTTTCTTCCTTTCTTTGCATAGCACTTACCACTTTGAATATACTATATAATTTTAAGTTATTTGATTATTTACAATCTGTGTTCATCCACTAGAGTATACGCTCCCTGGGGGCATTGGCTTTACTTTTTCTGATATCTTCTAAGCACCTAGAACAGTGACTGATCCAACATAGATGCTCAATCAATAAATATGATGACGGAGAGATGGGACTGCAAGTAAGTCAGGATCCAGGAGCCTGCGGATGCCCCTAGCAGCTGGTCAGGGAGCATGGGGCCCCCAGTACCTTCCTGTGGATCCAGGAAGACTCAGCCAGCTTCTCTCACCACCTATCCTGCCTCCCCCTCCCTTACACCCATGCAGAGGAGGACCCTGGAGGGGGACTGGTTCTTAACTGTGTCCATGGAGGGCTCGGGCATGCTAAACATCACAGATACAGAGAACAAGCTAGTGGTTACCCGTGGAGAGAGGGAAGGAGGAAGGGACAAGATAAGGGTAGGGGATTAAGAGTTACAAACTATTATGTATAAAATAAATAAGCTACAAGGATATATTATACAGCATAGGGAATGTAGCCAATATTTCATAATAACTTTAAATGGGGTGTAATCTACAAAAACATTGAATCACTATATTGTACACCTGAAACTAATATAATATTGTAAATCAGTTACACGTCAATAAAAATAAATAAATAAATAATAAAGAGATGATTTTAGAATGTCAGAAAGAAAAAAAACCTCCTAAATTATACCAAAACATTCAGTTCACTTGGGTCTGTTTTTTTTTATTGGGTGGGAGGGTTGTTTTTCCCACAGCATATATCACCTTCTGACATATGATTTATTTATTTATCATGCTATGTTTCTAAATTTATTCTTTATTATTTAGCAGATTCTCAAAGGGATTTCTGACTCTCAACAGTATGAGAACCACTTGTCTCGATCATCCTGCTGTTCTCCTTGTGGCCAGCAGGGCTCCTGGGCTCCCAGGCCTAGGGGTTGCTCACCACGATCCTCTTGGGTCTGGTGACTGCAGCCATCTCCCAGCTGGAGAGGTGACAGTTGATACCCTGGACTTCAGTCAGGTCCCCAGACTCTCCTACCTCTTCTTCTAACCAGGTGGTTCCCAAACTGCCACAGACCTGCCTTTCTCCTCAGGTCTTAGCCCAAATGGTGCACCTTGGAATTAACAAGGTCAAAATGGTGGGGAAGTCCCTGCGGTGCTCTCCGTGGTCCTGAACTACCCCTCTGGTCTCTGCTCAGAGTGAGGTTGTTTCTTTGGGAAGTAGAGGTGGGGGAGGGGGAATTGTGTGGCCCCAGAGAACCTCTCCCCCTCCAGGTTATACTTATCTTTCCTAGAACTCTAATCCTACTTCTCTGGTTTGTATGAAACCTTTTTATCTTTGAGGTCTTGGCTGAGTTGTCACCTCCTCAGGAAGGCTTCTCAGGTTCTGCCAAACTAAAGGTGGTGGTCTCCTCTATGTTCTGTACCTCCCACAGCCCAGTGTGTGGGGACCACCTACCTGACCCCATGAGTTAATGATAAACTTGTCTGTCTACCACACTGCTGTGCCCCCAACACACAAGTGATGACAATACATTTCGATTGAACAAACAAATGAATTAATGAAATGAATGAGAGGTGGATGGTCTAAGGAAGGAGTGCCCTCATGGTTTGTTCCTACCTTTTGACTTCACCAGGACTACTATGCCAGGCTCTCTGTAGTAGGAAGGTGGAAGAGAAACAAGAGATTGACACGGTTCTTCCCCTATGGAACACATGACCTGGTGAAGGAATGAACAGTGGCCACACTTTATAGAGGGGAAGACTGAAGCTTAGAGAAGTGATGCAATTCTTCTGCAATCACTTAGTTCAGGAGTGGCAGAGGTGGGTCTTGAGCCCCTACGCCCTGGCTCTGGATCTTGTCCCCATCCCCTGCCTAAGCCATCACTCCCCGCTCTAGATGGCAGTTCACACCACTGGGTAATGAAGACATTGGGCTAAATCTATCTCTAAGGGAATTTTCCAAATCCTAGCTTCCATGGAAAATTAGGACTCATGGGCTTAGTTTCTGGTCTTTGGGTAACAGCTTCCAGGGTCACTAAGATCACATGAGGAAAGCCCTTTGCTTCTAATAAGTTGTTTTGTTGTCCAAGTCATATTATCAGAAGCAGGGTGGGAGACCCCTTCTTGGCAAGAGCTGGATTCTCGGCAGCAACTGCAAGAGTCTTTCATGTACCCCAAATGCCTGGACACTCCAGCCTCACAGGAAATGCAGGTAGGCATGATATGGCCCATCCTGACCTCAGTCTGGTCAGTAGCCACAGCTTCCAAGACAATCCACATCCTACCCACTAGTGGTTTGTGGGACTTGGGAGAAATCCCATTGTCACCAACCTGGGGACTGTCACCTGCAGGGTTCTAAGGTGTGGGGACCATGAGTCCTGAGCTAGCGTCAGTTTTCACTTCTTGGAACTGTCCCATGTATCCCCCATACAACTACACCAGTCCTGTGTCTCTGCCTCTGGAGCAGTCAAACCTGGGATGTAAAGGATTTTGATGATCAAAAATGAGCTGTGAAAAAAAAAAATGAGCCGTGTGAGCATAGCCACTCAATAAAGACGTTTTGCTCAAGGGACAACGTTTTGAAAATATGGGATCCATAGAAGAAAAATCACACAGAAGAAGCTGAGTAGGTGAAAAGTACGAGAAGCCAGGACCTACCAACACCTGAAGGAAATCGTTGGCCTCCTTCTGGGAACCAAGGCTCAGTCTGGGGGGAAGGGAAGGGGTGGAGGAAGGAGCTGAGACTGGGCAGTGGGACCCTGTCAGGAAAGGCCGGAGGGGGCTGCTAAAGGCTGGCTTTGTGACCTTCTCACTTTGGCTGAAAGTCAGGGCTGCTGCGAGGAAAGCAAACTCAGCACCTCAGCAAACCCCACCGACAACTGTGATGCGGGAAGGGGGCAGTGGTGCCCTCCCCAAAGTCCCATTGTTTTCCCGTGCACCCCTGGCTCTCCGCAGCTGCCCAGTTCTCTGGGGCTGGCCTGCCCTGCCACGCAGCCAATGCTGTGATGTCCTCGGGTAGCCCACGCCTGCAGGATTCACAGCTGAGCCCAGAAGAGAGAATACAGGGGCGTCAGGAGCCCTGTGTCACCCACGTCACCTCCCAGGCCCAATGTCCCACCTATAAAATGGGACAGGCTAGATGTTCCCTGAGGGCGCTTGGTGCCAGTCATGCCAGGGCTCCCATCCTAGATTCTGTGGGGGGAGGGCTGGTCTCCATGGAGAGGGAGAGGCCGTGCTGGCCCTGAATCTGGCAGCAGCCGTAGCTGGCCGCCCACGCACAGGCAGGCAGGAGGCAGGGTGCTGCGGTCTCGTTGCCAAGCACAGAGAACTTTCCACTGGGTCCAGGTTTCCATCACCATGGCAACTGCTGGGGGGTGGAAGCAGAATTCCTCAGAATTCCGGGGAGAGCATATGGGGGAGGGAGGAACAAGAAAGTGAGCCCTGAGCAGGCCCTGGGCGAGGGTAGGGCCAGTACCCAAGTGGGCCCCACACTTCCTCTGCCATTTTCATTCCCTTCTCCCTCTTTTGATGTTTCTATGTTCTTTTCTCCTTTCTCTAGGTCCTCCTTCCCGCTCCCTTCCCTGAGCCCTTGCCCTTAGGAACAGTAGTTGGTGTTTATTGAGCACATACTATGCACCAGGCACTGTTCCATGTGTTTCACACATGTGAATTCATTTAACCCTCTCACCACTATGTGGTAGGTACTATCACCATCCCCATTTCACAGATGGGCAAGTGGAGGCCCAGGGAGGTTGGGTGACTTGCCCAGTAACCGGCAAACTCAGGAGCTTGGCTGGATGCCAGTGACTGCACTCTCAGCCACTGTGGTGTCTGGATGGTCTCCATTGTCCAAGAAACACCAGGGGCTGCTAATGAAATGAAGGGGTGGGGGGGACACAGAGGGGCACAGGCAGCCAATGTCCATGCTCTGAAGACCCTGTCCCCACTTCCCCTCCCACTGCCTGCACCCCCCACTGACCTTCCTGGTTGAAGCCAGGGTGGAGGGCAATGCCAGCTGCCCACACCTGCTGGGCACCACTGTTGGCTGAGTTCCCTGGCCTTGGCTGACCAGCGCTTGCTCTCTCAGGCCCGGAGAAGGCTCCTGTCCTAGAGATGGCATTGGGAGGTTCAGGGAGCCAGAGACCTGGGTGCCATTCCCAGCACCCCCTCATTTCTCCTGGGGGACCCTGGGGACTGAGAACCTGACCCAGGGTTCAGGGCTGCCTATGCCCATCACACTCCTACAAGAGGCTTAGAATGCCAGGGGGTTCACTGCACTCCTCAGAACCTTTCAGATGATGGTGAGGGGTTGGTGGGAGATCATGTATAAAGATACTGTGGGACCAGCAAAGATAGTAACTCAGCCAGGCCAGTCACTAGGCATGACCTCCATGGTGAGCCACTTGGCCAGATGTATCAAGACCAGCACAAACTGGGGACTGGGAAAGACCTGCTTCAGCTCTGGCTTTAAAGATGACCAGCCCCGGGGCTTCCCTGGTGGCGCAGTGGTTGAGAGTCCGCCTGCCAATGCAGGCGACACGGGTTCGTGCCCCGGTCCGGGAGGATCCCACATGCCACGGAGCGGCTGGGCCCGTGAGCCACGGCCGCTGAGCCTGCACGTCCGGAGCCTGTGCTCCGCAACGGGAGAGGCCACAACAGTCAGAGGCCCGCGTACCGCAAAACAAAAAACAAAACAAAAAAAAAAAGTTAGTCTAGGCTAAGCTATGATGTTTGTTAGGCTAGGTGTGTTAAGTGCATTTTCAGCTTACAGTGATTTCAACTTACCATGGGGTTTATCGGGATGTAACCCCATTGTAAGTTGAGAAAGATCTGTATTTTTTCAGCTTCCTTTCTGTGTGTTCAACCAAATTGTTGATTTTAAAACAACCTTGTAGCATGTCCCTAGAGACCTCCTTTCCCAGTTGTTATTGACCTACTTATCAGTGCTCCTTAGGTATCATTAATCAACCTGCTGTGACCAATCTCCACCTACAACCTACAAGGTTCCATTTTACTATATTATTAGTAAGGATGATTGGGAGCATTTTGTCAAATATTTGACTGGGTTTCTATTCTCAAGTACTACCACCCACCTTTTAGAAAACAGACTTGTAGAACTGTAGAATAGAAGAGACTTTGGAAATCACCTAACTCATACTCTTTTCTCACAGATGGTGAAGCCAAGGCCCAGAAAAGTGACTGGTCCAAGATGACAGAGTGAATTGGTGGTAGAACCAGGAGTAGGGTGCTCTTTTCATGACACCCTGATGATTCAGACTGTGTATTAGTTAGAGTAGGCTAACTGCTGTAACAAATAGGCCCAAACATGTAACGGATCACCACAACAGAAGTTATTTTTGCTCACACTAGTCCTGACTGAGTATTCAGGGTGGTTAGTCAGCTGTCCTCCTCACTGTCCTTCAGAGACCCAGGCTCCTTCCATCTTGTGGCTCGGCCATCCTGCAGGGCTTTGTCATAGTTCACTGCCATCATGTGAAAGATGGAGACAGAGCCCTGGCTCAGTCAGGAGAATCCTACTTCTACTTTGCTGAAATCCCAAATGACTTTTTTCTGGTTTTCACTGCTCCCTTCATGCTGCCCTGAAGCCACACCTCCAAACTGCAGCCTTCTCTTGGCCCCTTGTGTCACATGCTCAGCCCCTCTGCCCATCCCGGAAGGGTTGGGTCTGGAGTCAGGGCTGGCCAGGTGGGCAGGGCTGCAGTCCAAGTCACCAAGCAGAGGGAGGCTGGAATAATTGAACAGCTGGTGTGTGTCCAATAATCATCCATTCTGCAAGGCGGCGGGGCGGGGGGGAAGGGGGGCTCTTCCCCCCATCCTGTGGCAGGAGAGAACAGGAAGCGGCAGCTGGCAAGTTCACAGTTGGAGTCTGCCCACACAGAATCACAAATCCTTCTCTCTGAATTTAAATGTGCCTGGTGCCATGGTGAAAGAAGCAGTTTCTACCCTGAGGATATTCAATCGGGCTGAGAGGTCTACCAACCAGGCCCTCTAAGAGGTAGCCTTCTTTGTCACCACTGTTGTTGTGGCTGGATAAGATTGGGAACACCCGGCCCCCATTCTTTTTTTTTTTTTTTTTTTTTTTGGCTGTGTTGAGTCTTCGTTGCTGCACGCGGGCTTTCTCTAGTTGAGACAAGCGGGGGCTATTCTTTGTTGTGGTGCGCGGGCTCTAGAGCACAGTCTCAGTAGTTGTGGCGCATGGGCTTATTTGCTCTGCAGCATGTGGGATCCTCTCAGACCAGGGCTCGAACCCATGTCCCCTGCATTGGCAGGTGGATTCTTAACCACTGAGCCACCAGGGAAGTCCCCCGGCCCCAATTCTTAATATTCTACGTCCACCAGGCCCTTTTCCTCTAGTAGTTTTCTGGGAATCTGTATTTGTAAAGCCTGGGATCTTACTCCTAGTGCTGCAGAAAGGGGGACACCTTCCAGGGTCCGAGAGTGGGCTCCAAAATGAATTGTCCAAGGAGACACACGTGCTGACAAAGCAAGAGACTTTATTGGGAACAGGCGCCCTGGTGGAGAGCAGCAGGATGAGGGAACCCAGGAGAACTGCTCTGCCGCGTGGCTCGCAGCCTTGGGTTTTATGGTGATGGGGTTAGTTTCCAGGTTGTCTCTGGCCAATCACTCTGACTCAGGGTCCTTCCTGGTGGCGTGCACATCACTCAGGCAAGATGGATTCCAGAGAGAAGGATTCTGGGAGATTGGTAGGGACATATAGACCAGTGTCTCCTCCCTCTTCTTGACCTTTCCCGAATTCTTCCGGTTGGTTGTAGCTTGTTAGTTCCACATTCCTTACCAAGACCTCCTGTTGTAAGATAACTCATGCAAGTGGCTACTATCATGCCTGGCCAGAGAGGGTGGTTTCCGTCAGGGGTTCCCCTAACACTAGCATTCAAGGCCGTTCCCTTCAGACACACCCCATTCTCATCTGTCCTTACCATCTCCTCGAGCCATGCTCTTTCCTGAGGCACTGTGGCATCAAAGGTCTTTAGAGTCATGCAATTCTTGCTTCTGCCATTTACCAGCAGTGTAGGCAATCTCCCTGCGACCCAGTTTCCTTACCTGTAAAATAGAACTAACAGTGAGTAATTAGCAGGGATATTGTATGGATTAAGTGAAATGAAGGTATGTAAAAGAGCCTAGTACAGTGCTCCATAAATACCCATCCTCTCTGTGACTTTTCCCTCTCTCACTGGATTCCCATAGCTTCCTCTTCCTCTATGCCTAGCCCGCTGCCACTTACGCCTCAAGCTCCACCGCCAATATCTTCCAATGACTATCGGAGGTAAACCTTCTCTGACCAGCCCATTCCTCAGTCACCTCTTTGCTGTAGTCCTCATTGATAGGGAGTAGTTATAAATCTGTTACCAGGATAAGATGCAGGGCTCCATGCGGTCAGTCTTTGCATAGAGTTGCACTCAAAGACAGTCAAGCAACCAAAAGTAATTTTAAGACATTTCAGTCCTTATTCTTGATGCTTGAAAAACAAATTCATCATCCATAGCAGACTTCTCAGAAGCTCCTTTGAAACTCCCAAGTTCTCATACAGCCTGAAGCTGCAGCTCTCAAAAGCCCATCCCAGCCCCAGCCCCAGCCCCAGCCCCTACAGATTGGCTTTCGTTCTCTCCCCTCCAGTTCTTTATGATGTACATTGCAGGGTGGGAGAGGGGAACACAAACACTCACAAATTAATGCGCATCTTGTCCTCCTCATATGTGTTTGAGTTTCCAATGGGTATCTCCCTCATCTAATTATAAGCTCTAACACAAAGGAACTATTGATTTGGGGGACTGACTTTTTATTTCATATCATTTCAAACAGACAAAAAATTTGCAAGAATATAAAGGCTCCCCCTTATATTCTTGACCCAAATTCATTAATTGCTTACTTTTTGCCCCATTTGTTTCCTCCCTATTTCTCTCCATATATATTACCATATATTACAGTGTTTATATATATTATACATTTTATATATTTTTATATATATAATAAAAAAAAATTTTCTGAAATCATTTACAAGTAAGTCAAAGATTTCATGCCCCTTTATTCCTAAATACTTCAGTGTGAACTTCCTAAGAAAAAGGACATTCTCTTATATAACCACAGTATAGTTAGAAAAATCAGGAAATTAAACATACCAGGAAAATACTATTATCCGTGTACAGTCCATATTAGAATTTCATCAATTATCTCAATAATGTCCTTTATAGGCCTTTTATTTTCCCAAGCTAAGACCCAACCCAGGGTCTAGAATTGCTTTTAGTTGTCCTATTTCTTTAGGAGGAAATATTTTATGTATTGTGGGTTTTTTTTTTTTCTGAATCCCTACCCCTACCCAGCAGTGCTTAGCACAAAACTATGAACTTAATAGCAACTCAGTAATCACTTTGAATTGAATTAAGAACAACAGGTTTAATAGTAATAATTTCAGCTTCACACCCTATGGCAAACACTGTTGGTTATGCACCCAACAGTCATTCCCCCCCTCTTCCCCCGGGTTGATGGATGTCATGGTGGTTGGATGGAAAGATGGGTAGATAAGTGAGTGGATAGATGGATGGTGGATAGGATGGTGGGTAAATGGATGGATAAGGACTTGTTGGATAGACTGATAGGTGGATGGATGGATGATAGATGGGTCATGCATGGAATGAGGTATATGGGTGGGTAAATGGAGCAGTTGGTGGATCTGTGAATGGATGGTGGATGGTTGGAGGGATAACTGGTTAAATGGGGGGAATTGGCGGGTGGATGTTGTTTGTACCCAATATTCACAATGATGTACTGGATGAAGTACTTGGTTGGGAGTCAGAAGTCCCTGGTTCAGACTCCAGCTTGCCTCCTACTACCTGGGACTCTTGGAGAGCTCCTTCCCCACTCAAGATCTCAGCAGCATCCTCTGTAAAATGAGGTTGCTGGACTAGTTGGCTTTTTTGATCCCTTCCAGTTTGGACCAACTCCTGTCTCAGAAACATTAAGTGATTTTTCCAAGGTCATGATGGGGCCCAGATTTGGATCTGGTCAATCTGGCTCTAAAGTGCATTCTTTTTAACTGTTCTGCTTCACGGCCACTATTGGAACATCAGAAGAAAGGCTGGAAGTCCAGTCAGGGGTTCCTTGTTCCCCAGTCCCAAGCCCCTAATCCCCTATACCACCAAGCACCATCTGGGCTTGTTCCACATTTTTCTGCCTCATCCAGAGCCGAAGCGATGATGCAGGTGGCATTTTCTACGGGCCCCTCCCGACTCACTTTCCTCCCAGCTCAGCTTCTCCATTGCCCACCCGTCCCCATCCCTGCACCCTTTGTCACACCCTCACCCCACACTCGGCAGCTTGCAAGACTTCCTTCCTCCTCCGAGTGCCACGGGAACTGGAGAGAGGTGCTGCAGCTCTGAGACCTGGCTCCTCTCCAGCCACGTGTGAGGGGAAGTATTAGCACCTACCCACATGGACAGGAATTGGGCTCCGCTCCCACAGACACCAGGGATGTGCAATTTTCAAGGTGCTTTCAGATGAGTATCACTTGCCTCCTGGATCCTAACACAGGAGGCCCAGCAGGTGCTGAAGAAGAGTGCAAACAGGGTGACCAAAAATAAATGAGGAAAAATAAAACATTTTAGAAAGATGTTGAGATGTAATGTTGTAAAAGCACTGTCAAAATAATAATCATGAAGAAAATCAGAACTCATTTGGACTATGGTATTTCCAGTATTGTTTTAATTTTGTATGACTTCTGCGGTGGTGGCGATCCCCAGAATCTCTTCCAAATATAGTGGCCCTGCCTATGGGGAGTTTGGAGCAGTGAGACTGGCTGGGGATGAGCTGGGCAAGGCAGGGAGAGCTGAGGCCTGGGCCCATAATTCTGGTATTTGCTGACATGAATGCCACTTGGGACCCCAGAGAAGCCATAGGGCGGCCTCCCCCAGCCTCAGGTCCCTGTTGCTCAGCTCCCCTAGGCCCACATTCAGGTCAGAAGTTATCTCCCCCGCTCCCAGGTACAGCTCTCTGAGGTGGAGGGGTGAGTCCAGGGCTGGGGGCGGGGGGAGGGGTAACATGTCCAAGCCTGCACAGCCAATTCCAGACAGAGCCAAGGCTTGAACCTTATGTGGTAAGAAATGAAGGGCCCGTGCAATCCACATCATTTGTACCAGTGCAAAAACAAGAGCCTTTACTGAGAGCTGTCCCTGGCAGTGACCCAATGTTGTAACTAAGCCAACAGTTCGCTTTGAGACTTAAATTTGGACGAGCAGGTGAGTGTGTTATTTCCACACCCTTTTGCAGACATCAGCTAGCCTACCATCTTTATTAGAACATGGATTTGATGCATCTTCATACTACACACATTCTTCATTCAACCCACGAACCCTTGCTGAACACCAGCTGTGGGCCAGGTGACTAGAGAAGATATGTAAACAAAGAATCCACAATCCAGTTTGTGATTCAGGCAGGGCTTGTGCTAAGTGACCTACGAGCACAGAGACAGAATGACATTAATTTTGCCTGAGGAGGTTGGAGAAAGTCTCACCAGGGAGCTGGCATTGTGAGATGGGTTGTAAGGGATGGGAAGAAGTCATGTTTATTGAGCATGGTATTACTTAGGGTAATTCTAGTTGCTGTAACAAGCAAACCTTGAAAAGGACAATGGGTCAAATATGGTAGAAGTTTACTATGTATTCAAGTAAAGTCTGAAATTATGTTTCTGATTAAGAGTGACTCTCCTCCACATGGCAATGCAGGGGCCCAGCCTCCTTCCACATTGCAGCTCCACCATCTGCACCTTGCTTGTCTGCATGAAACCAGCAGAAGGGGAAAAGCATGGACAATTACCTGTGGGAAGTTTTTTATGGCCCTTACCTGTAAGTATCACACATTATTCTGATTATATTCCATTGGCTAACACACAGGCACCTGGCCACACCTAACTGCAAGGAAAAATGGAAATGTTTTTTAAGAATATGCTCAGGAAGAAAGGATGGGTTTGGTGAGCTATAACAGACGTGTGTTAATTGTACTGTCTCTTTCATCCGTTACTCTTATCAGCAATACTGTGAAGTAAGGCACTATTATCATTTCCATTTTACAGATGAGAAAGCTGAGGCTTGAAAAGATTCTACAATTGGCCCAAAGTCACAGAACTGGTAAGCGGCTGAGCTGTGATTCAATACCAGGTTGGTCTGTGTGAGTCTGAGGTCTATTCACTTACCCAATCCCACCAAGATTCATAGATTCCCAGGAAAGAGAAAGAACAGAAAGCAAACATGAGGGTGAATGGAGAAGAATAAAAAACCAATGGAGGGTGAGAAAAAGGAAGCAAAGGGGAGGTATATTTTGAAGGTGATAACACCAGCCAGTGTGGAGGAAGAAGAGAGGAAAGAAGATGCAAAGTGAAGTTAATGAGAATCTTTGCAGTTCATGCTGTCACCCATGCTTAGGCCATGGTTACCATGGAAAGGTTTAAAAACAGGCCCCACCAATCTCACCTATGAACACAGATAGAAAAATCTTAAATAAAATACTAGCAAACAAAAACCAACAGCACATTTAAAAACAGCACATTGTGACTATTTAACATGCATTGGAGATATTCACCAATGCAATTAGATAAGAGAAAGGAAGTAGAGGTATAAGAACCAGAAAGGAAGAGGTAACAACTATCTCTATTTGCAGATGATATGACTATATATATTTGGAAAAGCCAAAAGAATATGGAAAAACTGCTATAAGTGTTGAGAATTTAGTAAAATAGTAAGATAAAATTAACATGCAGAAACCAAGTCTTCATAAATATAAAAAATTATGTTAGAAGAAAATAACAGCAGAGCAGACTCCATTTATAATAGCAAAACTTAAAAAAAAATTAGACATAAACTTAACAAGAAATGTGTAAAATCTATAGGAAGAAAAAGTTTTAAGTTCCTGAAATGCAAATATGTACACTTGAGTAAATTGTAAATTGTAAATTGTATATACCATGTTCTCAGGTAGAAAAATTCAACGTTGTAAAAATGCCAATTCTCCATAAGTTAATTTATAAATTTAATGAGATCTCCCACTCCCAAAATACCATCTTTTTTTCCCTGGAGCATCAGAAGTTGATTAAAAAATTCATAAGGAAAACAGCTAGTAAGAGTAGCCAAAAAAAAGAAAAAAAAAACTAAAAAAGAAGAGTAATAAGGGATCCTAGCATTAAAAGATATTAAACATATTTTAAAGCCTCTATAATTATAACAGTATAGTATTGGTGCACAAATTGATGAAAATCCAGAAATAAACACAAGCGTATATGGAAATTTAGTATATGATAAAGGTAGCATTTCAAGTTAATAGCAGCAAAGAAAACATTTTATTTTATTTTTTAAATTTATTTAAATTTATTTTATTTTAATTTATTTGTTTATTTGTTTGTTTATTTATTTATTTTGGCCATACCACACGGCATGCAGGATCTTAGTTCCCTGACCAGGAATCGATCATGTGCCCCCTGCAGTGGAAGCGTGGAGTCTTAACCACTGGACCACCAGGGAAGTCCCAGAAGAACATTTAATTTAATTTTATTTATTTTTTAAATTAATTAATTAATTTGTTTATTTATTTTTGGCTGCATTGGGTCTTCATTGCTGTGTGCAGGCTTCCTCTAGTTGCGGCAAGCAGGGGCTATCCTTCGTTGTGGTGTGCAGGCTTCTCATTGCAGTGGCTTCTCTTGTTGTAGAGCACAGGCTCTAGGCATGCGGGCTCCAGTAGTTACAACACATGGGCTCAGTAGTTGTGGCTCACGGGCTCTAGAGCTTAGGCTCAGTAGTTGTGGTGCACAGGCCAAGTTGCTCCGCGACATGTGGGATCTTCTCGGACCGGGGCTCAAACCTGTGTCCCCTGCATCGGCAGGCGGATTCTTAACCACTGCACCACCAGGGAAGCCCAGAAGAACATTTTAATAAGTTGTGTTGAGACAACTGGGTCGCCATACAGAAAAAGATAAAATCAGATCCAGTCTTCATATTGCATGCAAGGATAAATTCCATATGAACCAGAAATTTAATTGTAAAAACTAAATAAAATTCTATAAAGAGAATATATGTGAATTCCTTTATAACCTGGGGTTGGAAAAACTTTTTTTTTTTTTTTTTTTTTGCTGTATGCAGGCCCCTCACTTCTGTGGCCTCTTCCGCTGTGGAGCACAGGCTCCGGATGCACAGGCCCAGCGGCCATGGCTCACAGGCCCAGCCACTCCATGGCATGTGGGATCTTCCCACACCGGGGCACGAACCCGTGTCCCCTGCATTGGCAGGCGGGCTCTCAACCACTGCGCAACCAGGGAAGCCCTGGAAAAACATTTTTTAAACTATGACTAAAAATCCAGAAGCAGGGCTTCCCTGGTGGCGCAGTGGTTGAGAGTCCGCCTGCCGATGCAGGGGACACGGGTTCGTGCCCCGGTCCGGGAAGATCCCACATGCCGCGGAGCGGCTGGGCCCGTGAGCCATGGCTGCTGGGCCTGCACGTCTGGAGCCTGTGCTCTGCAACGGGAGAGGCCACAACAGTGAGGGGCCCACATACCGCAAAAAAAAAAAAAAAAAAAAAAGATAAAAAATCCAGAAGCAATAAGGGGGAAAAATAGTAAAATTACTATATAAAAAAGTTTTCATTTTTTATATAAAAATATAAGCACAGTGAAAAAATGATAAACTGGGGAAATATTTTTAAGCTTATATCACAGAGTTAGTACCCCTAACAGCAACTCAGTAGAAAAATGGATGAAAGATATGAATAGACAGTTCCCAGGGGGAAAAAAAAGCATGTAGCCACTAAACTTATAAAAATAGCAAATGCAAATTAAAACTAAACCAAGATACCACTTTTTACCTAACATATTGGCAAACTCCAGAAATTTAACAACATACACTATTGGAGAAGCCTTAGGGAAACAGGCCCTCTCACATAATTCTGGTAGGAAGACAAACAAAAAAAGAGCACTCCCTATCAAGAATTTGGCAATATCTAGCAAAATTACGTAGGCCTTACCTTTTGGCCCTGCAATCCCATTTCTAGGAATCTATCCCAAAAGTACACTGAAAGAAATACTAAATGATGTAGGTAAAAGTCATTCATTGAAGCATTATTTGTAACAGCCAAAAACTGGAAAAAAAACAAATATTGATCAATATGTAATTGGTTGAATAGCATATGTACATCCATACAATGGATTACTATGCAGCTGTATAAAAGAATGAGGACAATGTCTAAGTAATGTTATGGAGCAATTTCCAAGACATATTGTTAAGAGAGGGTGCAGAACAGAGTGCATAGTTTGTCCTTTTTTTGTGTAGAACAGGGAGAAATACACATAAACACACACACACACACACACACATGCATGTGTGTGTTTTATTTATATTTTTAAGAAGAAACAATTGAAGGAATCCCCCAAGCTAATAAAAACAATAGAAGTGAACATAGCTAGAAGTAGACTTATCTGAATGTACCGTGTTTTATAGTTTTGACTTTGGATCAAGTAAATAAAAATGAAAAAAACATCAAAGAATCTCAAAATTTTTTCAGAAAATCACAGGCCAACTTGAAAGCTTGCTATAGCACTATCAAAAGACCTGGCTATAACCCAGCTCCACCATTAACTCTCTGTGTGACCTTTAACCTCTCCAAGATTCAGGTGCCTCCCCTTTTAAACCTCTCTGCTTCAAATGCTTATATGGGAGATACAAATGCAGCTGGGCCCACTAATCCCATGATCACTCCAGCAGTGATCACCATCCCTGTTCCTTTGTAAATGTTGACCCAACAAGTGACAGGTAGGCAGGGACTGTTTACAAGAATCGCAAGTCCTTCAGAGCACTTGTTTACTTGATCTCTTAAAATCAAGCTTAGAAGTTCTACCATGTTTAATACTAAACACAAATCACCTATTTTGAACTTAATGCCACCCATAAAAGTGTTTTTGAGAACTGTTAGTGTTTCTGAGCTTGTATTTAGTTAATCAAATAATTTTCTGTGGCTATTTTTAAGTGTTTATTTGGTTAGTCAAAGGTTTGATCTGTGTAAAATTGGCCGAATCATGTGTAAGAACTCTCGAAAACCATAGAAGAAATGGTAATGAACATTAAAGGAGCAAGAAACAGACTGTAATGGGGGGTGGTATATGCACCCATGGGGTGCTAAAGCTGATTCATCTGAGTTCAGACAATATTAGAATTTTTGTTCGGATCTTCATGTAAAAATTAGGAAAGAAATGATACTTTACTGATGTTTAATTTACAAACTGACCTCTAGGTTGTCCCAAATCAGGTGACCACAGTGTGGAGGGGTTAACGGCAGACCCTCTTCCATTAGTGTTTCAGTGCATGGGTTTCAGGTTTGCCCAAGGCAACTGAGTTTGCAAACTATTTTTCATTAAATCAGCTCTCAAGAAGTGGACATATGGCTTTAAAAGACTCCCAAGAATCTATGGGCTGAAGATAGTACAAATCATGTAAGCACAGGAGAAAAACAAGCAAATGACAAAGCTGACCCTCCTCTCTTCCAAGGACAGCCTTTACTTTCAGCTGCTTTGAGATAAAACCAGTGACAAATCTGACAAACAATTACCCCTAGTCCCCAATTTTAAATTCTCAAGAAGACTATTTGAAAAGTGGGTTATTTCCATCATAGTAAGTGATGGCCCTTGCACGAAGTCTATATTGGGCCTTGAGATATTGATTCCTGATAGCAGTGCCTGAACATAACTTATAGGCACTTAAATATACGTATATTGGAGGGATGCACGCTCAGAAATTTTTGCTGGTGGCATACATGATCAGAAAGTTTAGAAGCTCCTTTATGTTGATCAAGGCAGGCATACAACATCAGAGAAAGAGAAGAATGATGGGAAATGAAAAGACCAGGAGAGGAGCTCAGCTAAGGCTTAGGGCACAGAATCTGCAGCGAGGCCGCCTGGGTTTAAATCCCAGCTCCTCAGTTACCCACAAGCTGACTTAACCTCTCTGTGCTTCAGGTTTCTGTGAAATGTAGATGATGACTGTACCTACTTCATAGGGCTGCTATGAGGATTCAGTGAGTTAATAACACCTCAAACAGTGCATGGCTCATTGTAGACGCTCCCTAGGAATTTGCTATGTAAGTTACAAGATCCCATAGGATTTCATCAAGTGGAAATACTAAATGTGAATAAACAATATACCGGATTATAAACTAGCATAGGAAGTATGTGTCACAAACGTGAGCTATCAGGAACAGGAGTCAAACAAAACGGCAGATGAATGGCAGATGCCAGGCTGGTGACAGCTACTGGAATGATAATCCTTGGGCTCTCCCCTCCCATGGGATACACATGACATCATCTACACAGGCTCTGGGGGTGACAGAGATGAAAAGAAATCAGATGCTGCTGGAGCTCCCAGCCTGATGGCGGCGGCAATGATGCCAACATGACGACCCAATGAGACAGAGGCTGGGACCAGGGAGGGTCTGGCTGGGATGAGCTTTTCCTTGGTCTGTCTGATTCCCTCTGACTTGGACAACTCTCCTGCTGGCCCCGTGTCCGTCTCCTCTCCGCCACCTGGAGCTCAGGGCATCAGCCCCCATAGCAACCAGGTTCCCTGAGGGAGAGTTCTGACCTCAGCCAGTGAGCTCACCAAATGGGGCACCCATCCCGTGAGAGCCCACCTGAGGCAAGGTGAAGGCTCTCGGTCCCCAGGAGCAAGGGACACAGAGAAGAACGGCATCCCAGCACATGGGCTTTCACCTGCCCATGAAAGCTGGGGGAGAGGGGAGCACAAGACATATGGAGAAAGTGTAATCTGGAACCGTGGCAGAGGATGGAGAGGAGGAACCAGATGCAGGCTATACGTCAGAGGAGAAGTCAAGGAGGGATGTGTGGGATGGAGACAAGCCACGCTCCAAGGTCCAGAGCAAGGATCTCAGTGTGAATCCCAGTTAACTACCTCCTCTCTGTGCCTTAGCTTCCTTAGCCGTAAATGGGACCAACAGCAGGACCTCCACCCGGTTTTGGTGTGAGGATTAAATGCATCAGTGCTGGTGGAACTCATAGAACGTTGCTTGGTACATTGTAAATGCTTGACAAGTGTGTTCTGGCATTGATGACCAGCAGAATATCCGACAATCATGCTTCTCCTTCTTAGTCTAAATGGCGCTGGGAAACACTCTACTACTTGGGGATTATATTTCCCTGCCACCTCAGTCTTGAGATGAGGCCACGTGACCGAGTTCTGGCCAACAGAATGTGGGGGGCATCACGTATGCCACATCCCCACCTGGCTCCGAAAATCTTCTTGGGCTGCCACACTCTCTCTTCCTCCTCCTGCCAGTGGGATATCCAAGCTCAGAATGACCTTGGGGGTGGGGGTCTAAAGTATAAAAGACCAAAGACCATCGCTTCCTCCCCTCCGTGATGTTAACTCGAATCCGTTGATCTGTCATTTATCTGGCATCGTGGAAGAATCAGCTGTTCCACAGAAGTTAACTGTCCAGTCAAGAAAGTAAAACATATCAGAAGAACTAAGCTGGAGTCCCCTCTCTGATTTTAATTGAGTGACCTTGAGTGAGCCCCTTGACCTTTCTGAGCCTTATCAAGAAAGTGGGGATAAACTCATTTACAGGACTGTCAAGAAAATTAGACCAAAGGGTATGTGTAAATGTTGTTTGTAAATCTATATAAGAATGATCGATTTTCTTTAAGATGCGATCATCTGGTGTGCCTCATTTAACAATAGATCTAAGAGATAATTAAACATGTGGATGGCCCAGAATCATCATTATGGACATTGATTATTGCCCTAAATATAACTGGACGATTCCCTCTGGGCTTGTAGAGATTTGGGGGGCTGCTTGCCCCTTCCCTGAATAGGCCCATATTGCTGTATATAACTAGCTGTTGCTCATGTTAAGGCTACAGTAAAAAGATGGAAACCATATATATATATATATATATATATATATATATTTTTTTTTTTTTTTTTTTTAACTTTGGGTCTATGAGACAGATCGACATTCAGCCATGGTTGAGAAGATCCAGCCTCAGGAAGCTTGCAGGGTCACCCTGCAGGTCAAACCCTACCCTGCCTCTCGGTTCCCAGCACTCTTACACTCCTTCAAAACCCAGCTCAAGGTTGACCCTTGAGCCCAACCACCCCCATGTTTCCAGGGCTCCTTTTGCATTTCTCCAGCAGAGCGCTTAGCACATCAGAGTCCACATTTTTTAAATCTTATCCAACTGCTTGCAGGTAGGAGCTGGATCATCTGCATCTTCAACCTGGACTAAGCACAGTGCTTGGTACCTAGTAGGCACTCAGGAAATTTTGTTAAATGAATGACTCATAAGTCCAGTAATTTTGGATAGTGATGGGAACTATATCATCTCCCACTGAAAAATCATTTCTCTTTATTTCTGAGTCATACTTAGAGTCTGAACTATTCCCTTTGTTTCAATTACATTAGCTAATTAGTTCAATGCTTAAGCTTTTCTTGGTTATTTTCCACGATAGATATGATTTGTTTCCATAAATAATTTAGGTGCACACTGTGTATCCCACTTAGAAGGCAGTAAGCGCCTCCAGATACTTCTGAATGGGCTGGAACTGCAAAGAAAGAGAAAGCATCCACCCTGAGGGGCTTCTTAACTAGACAGGTGCTGAAAAGGAAGGACACCTCCGGTGCCAGGTTGTAGTTTCCATAGATGGCTGCAATCAAATCTCCCAACTCATGTGTTTCTGCAATATGACCTTGACACTTCTCCCAGTGAGAAGGGGCACCTATGTGTGCTCCCCCCGAATCTGGACAGACTCATGATTTCTTTGACTGATAGGGATGGCTTGTTACACTGCAGGGGCAACTGAAATGCCACCTGGCACTGCACAGCCAAGATTCCTCACTTCCGATGGTCATCTGGTCCCTCACTCACCCCCAAACCCACAAATGCTCCACCACCTCAAATTCAAGAATATTTCTGAATCTACCTCTCACAGACTTCTGTAATCTAATTCATTTGTCCTCTTTGATGTTATTTCCAGTGATATCTTCCAGCCCATCTTATAACCTACACACACACGTGCACACACGTGCACACACACGCACACACTAAAGAGAACATTCGTCCTTCAAAGGAGACATGCAGGTGGCCAATAAGCACATAAAAAGATGCTCAGCACCACTCATCTTTAGGGAAATGCAAATCAAAACTGCAATGAGATACCACCCCATATACAATGGAATATTACTCAGCCATAAAAAATAATAAAATCTTGCCATCTGAGATAACATGGATGGATCTAGAGGGTATCATGCTAAATGAAATGTCAGAGAAAGACAAATACTGTCTTATTTTACTTATATGTGGAATCTAAAAAAACAAAACAAATGTACAAACAGACAGAAACAGAGTCATAAATACAGAGAACAAACAGGTGGTTACCAGAGAAGAGGGGTAAACAAGAGGGTTTGCTTCTCTCACACAAAAAAGTAAAGAGATAGGGAGTTCAGGGACATCATGGTGGTTCCACAGCCATCAGAAACCCAGGCTCCTGTCATGGTCTATCATCCTCAGTACACTTCTTCTATCTGCAAGATGGATTCACACTCCAAAGTGGATGCTAGAGCTCCAACCATCACATCAGCATTCCATACCAGCAAAAGCAAGAAATGGGGACAAAGGGACTCTCCTCCCAGCTGAATCAGATCCTTTTGAGCAGCCTTTCTAGAAGTCCTACATAACACCTGTGTTTTCACTTCTTTGAACTTAGTCACATGGCCATGTCTAGCAGCAAGGAAGGCTGGGAAATGTAGTCTCAGCTTTGTTATTAAGGAAAAAAGGGACAATGAATAGTGAGGGGCAGTTAGTAGTTTCTCAGTACAAGATTTTCCTGTGAAACCAGTCCACTAGGATATCTTATATCACACATCGCCAAAACCACACAGTTTATCTTTACTGTTAAACTCTCGGGGTTTTATGAAATAATAATAATAGTGGTAGTTACCATTCATTGAGCCTTACAATGTGCCAGACACTAAGTGGTTGATCCACCTGATTTTATTTAATCCTCACAAAATCCCTATATGCAGGTATTAACTATCATTAACCCCAATTTGCAGGCAAGGAAACTGAGACCCAAATGGAGGTTAAATACTACATGCCTAAGGCCACAAAGCTATTAAGAGTTGGGATTTGATTCACGAGCTTGTCACGACAAGAAACCGTGTCATCTAAAGCACCCAGCACAGTGGTTCACAAAGAGAAGACATTATTAAAAACAAACAAATAAAACCTCGTTGGTTGCATGAGTAATTAACTCAGCATCGAGATAGAAACAGGAACTAGACAAGGGACGTGACGTAGTAGAGTGACCTGGGCCTTCTCCAGGTACAGGAAACCACCAGTCTGAGAAATGGGCAGGACTTGAACACCGTGGCTTCAAAAGTTGGGAGATGTGCAGAGACCATGGGATGAAGCGGCGCTGGAGTTCAGGGCCCGACTCTGCTCGCTCTTTGGGGTCTTCTGGCCAACGTTCCGCAGGGAAAATTGATGCTCCCGGAATGACCCAGTGTGCCTTCCTCCGCAAGCAAGAAGAATTTTCGTTTGATGTGTCTACTGCTTGTTTGGATTCCTTTAATTTTTTATTGTTACTTAGTAAGCAGTTAAAATGTCAATGAAGGGCTTCCCTGGTGGCGCAGTGGTTGAGAGTCCGCCTGCTGATGCGGGGGGCGCGGGTTCGTGCCCCGGTCCGGGAGGATCCCACATGCCGCGGAGCGGCTGGGCCCGTGAGCCATGGCCGCTGAGCCTGCACGTCCGGAGCCTGTGCCCCGTGACGGGGGCGGGGCACAGCAGTGAGAGGCCCGCGTACCGCAAAAGAAAGGAAAAAAAAAAATGTCAATGAAGCCATCTTCCTAGCTCAAACATACCCAGTCAAGTCGCTAAGCATTTGCTGTCAGTGATCAGTAAATTATATTGTTACTATTATTAGTAGTTCAACAGAGATCATTCAGGAAGGTTACAGAAGCCTCTGAGAGTTGTTTTCAGCTTTTTTCATAACAGTGCTACAGATTTTAGTACCAGCCTGGGATACCACTTTCCTAGGGCACAGCCTCTTGGAAAAGCAGGATTGGACCTCTCCTTTTGCTCTAAAAAACGTTTATTATGAAAAATTTCAAACATACACCAAAGGATTAGTTTGTACCATACAAAATTGCCGTTTGAAGTTCCAAAATGGTTAAATAGCAGCAATTTGACATGACTTAAATTAATAGTATAATGACCCCCATGTTCCTATCACCACCCAGTTACAACAATCATCAGCTCAAGGTCCATCTTGTTTCATCTAAACCCCTCCACCCTCCTCTCCACCATGGATTATTTTAAAGCACATTCCAGACCTCTTATTATTTTATTCACAAATATTTCAGTATGCATTCCTGAACAGCTAGGACTCTTTCCAATCTCCAAATCATGTTAACATCCCTAAAAATTAAAATTATTCAATGATATCAGTAGACATCCAGTCAGTGTTCACATTTCCCCAACTGTCTCATGAATGTCTTAGTTTTTACTGTCATTGTTGTTTTTCAGTTTATTAGTAAGAATCAGGATCCAAATACAGTCCATTTATTATAATTGGTTGATATTTCTCTTGAGCTTCTGTCCCTTCTGTTTTGTTTGAGGTTTTTGTTGTAGTTGTCTTTGCTGTTGTTCCTTTTCCTTACAACCTCCTGTTGATGAAACCTGTAGTGTTTTTCCTATAGATAAGATCTCGCTGCATCTCTGTAACTGGGAGTTACCTCTAGAGGCTCGATCAGATTCAGGTTTGATTTGGGGGGGGCAGGAATACTGCATAGATGGTGTTGTGGTCTTCCATCAGAAGAAACATAATTTCCAGCTGTCTATCATTTTATGATATTAGCTGTCATTGACCATCACTGCCTAGATCCATTGTATTCTAAATGGCTGTAAACTGACCTTGGTGACAGGCAGGTGGCAATATTCAGTTAAAGGACTCCCCCTGTTCCTCCCTCCCCCCCCACCCCCACTGTGTTGTTTGAGAGGCCTGATCTGGGCCAGGAGGGGGCTGGACGCTACACTTGTTGCTTTTTTCTCTCCTCTTTTCCCCAACCCGCCCCCCATTTCTGTGGAAGCCTAGGGAATTCGAACAAGCCTTGAGTTTGGGTTTAGCCCTGTGGATGTCAGCCTTGGAGGTTGCTAGGATACTCGGCTCCCAGAGCCTCCTTGGAGTTGCATCCTTCTGGAGCAGTTCACAGACACTGGATGGGCTGGCTGTGCAGTGGGGAGGGGAAAAGAAGAGCAGCACCCAACAGGCAAGTCTGCCAAGAAAGAGGAGGCTGAGGTCCCTCCTGGCCCTCCATGGAGCTGCAAAATGTCCCCCCAGAAGCACCTCTACATGGAGATTAAGTCTGATCACCTATGGTAAGGACAACTCTGAATTTTAAAAGTCCCCAGTCCTACCTTCTCCTGATGCTTGCATTTCTTCTGCAACATGCCCTTCTATATACAATTCAGAAGATATAACCTGAATGAATGAATGAATGAATAAATGCAAGAATGATTGTCAGACCTCTCCCCAGCCCCTGTCTGCCTGGCAAACTTCTGGTCCACTTTAAGACTCAGCTAAGGGCTGAAACCTCATCTTCAAAGCACCCTTCCCGGGCTTCCCTGGTGGCGCAGTGGTTGAGAATCCGCCTGCTGATGCAGGGGACACGGGTTCGTGCCCCAGTCCGGGAAGATCCCACATGCTGTGGAGCGGCTAGGCCCGTGAGCCATGGCCGCTGAGCCTACGCATCTGGAGTCTGTGCTCCGCAACGGGAGAGGCCATAACAGTGAGAGGCCCACGTACCGCAAAAAAAAAAAAAAAGCACCCTTCCCTTCAGGCTCCCAGGCAGATTCAGACTCCCCCTGCCTGTGCCCACACTTACCCACAATGTCAAAATTATCTGTTAAAGTGCATGTGTCCCCACTGGGTCTCATTCTCCTCTGTACCCCCAGTACTTAGCACAGGGCCTTGCATAGGCCAGTTTAGATGCATGAGTAAAAGTGCTCTGTTGCATGACTCTGGAGACAGGGAGCTCACTACCACAAGTCAGCTCATTCTGGGCAGCTTCAAAGTTCTTCCTTATGCACAGCTGAAATCTGTCTACTGGAAACTTCCACCTGAGACCTTTGGTGAGCCTGCCAGTGCCACACTGAGCAAGCCAGCTGCCTCTTTCGCAAAACCACCCTTCAGAGTTGAATCGCTCTCCATTGCCCTCTGCAGCACCTACCAAGAGGTAGTGGGGAAATGGGTCAGACATTCATGTTCTAAGTCACCAAGCTTGGCTCCACAGAAGCTTCCCTAAGGTTTGAAGTGTTGGTCCTATTAAGCATTCAGGGGACGTCCCTGGTGGTGCAGTTGTTAGGAATCCGCCTGTCAGTGCAGGAGACATGGGTTCGATCCCTGGTCCGGGAAGATCCCACACGCCGCAGAGCAGCGAAGCCCGTGCGCCACAACTATTGAGCCTGTGCTCTAGAGCCCGTGCTCCACAACAAAAGAGGCTGCCGCAATGAGAAGCCCGCGCACCACAACAAGGAGTAGCCCCTGCTCACTGCAACTAGAGAAAGCCCACGCATAGCAATGAAGACCCAACACAGCCAAAAAAAAATTTTTTTTAAGCATTCAGACACCTGCACCCTCTCCCTGGTCCTGCACCCCCAAAACTGCACCTTGGTTCAAAACCATAGGGCACAGGCCAGATGAGCTCAGGTGGAGGGCACAGGTAGGGCCCCACAGGTTTCCTGGGTGTGAGATTATCCATCGCTGCCCTTTCCTGGTACAGGTTAGTTGATGTCAGGCCTAGACAGTCAGGACAGTTTTCTCAGGATCACTCAGAGAATCTGTGTAGAGTTCACACAAGAGTCAAGACAGATGGGGAGAGAGAGGAGGCAGCCATGCTGGCATCAAATGCCACAGGTGACATGCCAGGAGCCAGTCTGCTTTGATTTATGTGCCACCATCCCTGGGGTGGCAGAAGAGCTAAAATCCTTTCTGACATCTCAGGACCGAACTCCTCAAATCCCAGCAACAGCTTTTCCGCAGCAACACCCAGGCTCACTGACAACAGTTCAGGGGAATAGCCCTGCCCTGAGAAGCCAGTCCAGGGAAGGCTCCTGCCAAGGACTGCCTGTCAGGCGGGGGAGCTTAAACCAGGCCCAGCGGTGAGGGTTGGCCCTTCATTCCCATGGCTTTGGGATTAAGGGCTCTGGAGCCAGCCTGCCTGGGTGCGAAGCCTGGCTTTCCCACTCACCAGTCTCATGACCTTGGGCAATCATTGTCCTCACCCAGCCTCAGTGTCAGTGGGGAGTTAATGTTTATAATATGAATAAAATGATATATAAAGCTTAGCACCATGTCTGCCTTTTAGGAAAACACTCAGTTAACGCTAACCATTATTATACATGTTCACGTCCTGCCGGGCTCTGGGGATGAAAAGGAGAGTGGGCCAGACGAGATCCTTGTCCCCCCAGGGCTCCTGGCCCCGCGGGGAGGACGTTCAAGCCGGTGGATGTGGTGTGGAGGAACTGGGTCAGAGCCTGGTCCTGGGGAGTTCTGTAGAATGGCGTCAGGGGGCGAGGATGTTAAAGCAGAAACTCTCTCCTCTTGCACGTGAGGACGCTGACGCCTGGCGACACAGCGCCTCACCCCTTATCAGTGGCAGAGCCTGGACCTCCGGCTCGTCGGGCCCTTCTGCAAACCCAGCACTAGACCTTTGGGAGCCTGGGGCACAGAGATGCCCATTGTCAAACACGGGGGTAAGCGCCGGGAAGGCCGTGTCCCCAACCAATGGGAGCCCACAGTGATGATGTAATGCTTGGCCTCCAATGTCATTGGCTGCTCTTGCTGCCACTCCAGAACCCGCTCCAGGGCAGTGCTTTTCGCGGCTGGGGGTTTTCCGCCGAAGGAAACAAGGGTCTGGGGATGGGGTGGGGCGCTAATTGGGGGAGCTAAGGTCTGAGCCAGGACCCCGGGTCCCTCCCTGAGCAGCCCCGGGGACTGGCAGCTGCCGGCTGCGGCCTTTACCAAGCTCTAAGCTCATGGGGGAGCGCGGGGAGAGGGTTCCAAACACCCCTACTCCATCACCCCCTGGGGCAGCGCAAGTGTCTTCGAGTCTGCGGGCGCGCAAGTCCTAGGAGAATCAGGAAAGGAAGAGGCACTAGCCCGGCCCTCCGGGGAAACAGCCTGGTGCCCGGAGGGAGGAGGCTGAGCCGAGAATGTGAGGTGTGAGATTCCGATACCTACGACTTGCTCTAGACACGTGATGAATTACAGGTTTGAGTCCAAAATGTGGCATGGGCAGCCAGGAGCTGCCCAGGACTTTCCTTTGCCTCAGAAATCCCTCTGCTTTTTAAAAAAGACCATTCAAATGGCCCGAGGGAGAGAGAGCAGGGGGAGTTGGGGATGGAAACCAAAGCAGCTTTTACTTCTCGAAGGAGGGGGTGAGGCACCAGTGCTAGGGATACCTGTGGGCCCCTCCATCCCACCTCTGCCCCGGGGAATCCCAACTACATGCACTGGCACACAAGGGCCCTATCCCTCCCCCAACCCTATGAGGTAATCCCTGTCGTGATCCCCATTTTACAGCTGAGAAAACTGAGGGATGGAAAGGTGCAGTGGCAGAAAGCCAGGACCTGACTCTGGACTGCCTGACGCCAAGGCTGGTGCTCTATGGTTCACACAGGTCCCCAGCCAGAGGGACCAACCTGGGCATGGGGAGTCCTGGGACAGAGGGACTGCCTGGGTGTGGGGGAAGGGTGGGGAAGGGAGAGGCTGCCTTGCAAAAACCCACTTCCCGCTGGAGCCACGGAGTCAGGACACACGGAGCGTTTCCTTGCTCTCCTCAGAAGCAGGGCAGAGGCCTAGGACTACCCCTGCCCCCCCCCCAACCTGCACATTCGGGGCAGAGACAGTAGGTCCCTCCCTTCCAGCCCCTCCCAGGGGGCTGGCCCTCTAGCCTAGGCCTGAACTAGCCCACTTCCCACCGACTTCCCACCTGTGCTTTTGCCAAAGGTGTGCAGGTGAGCTGGGCCTCTGTCTCTGTCACACAGAGCACCCTCACAGGGCCCGAGACGTGGGTTCCAGTCCCAGAATGGCTTTGGCCTCTGAACAGCTATGGAACTCAGGCATGGTCTTGGAGCCTCTCTGGGCCTCCCTCGAGGCCCTGGGGGTCACACCCACATGGCAGGTGCAAAGGACTTCTGGCATGCAGTAAGCACCCCCCACCCCAACCGCCACAGGTAGCCTCCTTCCCTTCTCAGATGCAGATCTTCAGGGGGTAACACAAAAACTGCAGGCTGGGGATCTGGACAGGATCTCAGAGCTCCCTTAGACTCCTCACCCCCCGACTTGATAAATGAAGATACTGAGCCCTCTTGAGGCAGTGCAAGGACTGGGGATGGCTCTCCAGACTCCCAGCTCAGGCTCTTTCCACACCCACAGGTCTCCTTCCCCACCACCCGATGCCCACAGCCTCCACTGCCCTCACCCCCATCACTGTGCCCTTGCTGTGAACCTAGCTGGCTAGGGACTCCTTAACAAAAAGGAAAGGGGCAGGACAGGCTGGAAGACCCCCCCCTTTCTTCTCTGAGGGGCAGGCTGGGCCCCCTGCCCCCAGGCCTTCTGAGCAGCCCCCAGACAGAAGTGGGGGTTGGTGGGGAGAGACCAGGTACAGGAAAAGGACGAGGAGAATGACTGATGGCTGTAGTTACAGGGAGGGGCACTCGGGGGTCCTGAGGTGGCTTGAGGGGCTCACCATCCATCCACGCAGCCAGGATGCCAGATTGTTCTGTGTGGCTCTACTTCCCTGCCCCTCAGAGAGGGGCAGAAGAAGGGATGAAGGGGGAGCTTGGCTCTGGCAACAAGGGGAGATTATGGGGAGGCAAGGCAGTGCTGGGCAGTGTGGTGGGACCATTGGCATGGGGTTCCAGTCTGAGCCCAGCTGTGAACTTGCTGTGTGACCAAGGACAAGCTGTTTGCCTTCTCTGTCTCAGGCTCCCTATTCCATAATAAGAGGTTAGACTAGAGGGTTTCAGGGGCACATTTCAGCTCCAGCACCAGCAGAGGAGGGGGACACATCTAAGAACCCCTCGACCTTACTTGTCCTAACTCTACCCCCCTGTGTCATCAGCATCTCCTGTAAGGCCTCCTCCCCTCTAACAACTAGAACAGTAGACATGACCAACCCCATGTGGCCATCGATGCAGTGAATGCTCAGAAGGTGTGTTAGTTCACTCAGGCTGTGTAAGAGAATGCCACAGACCAGGTGACTTATAGACGAGAGACATTTATTTCTCACAGTCCTAGAGGCTGGAAGTCTGAGATCAGGGTGCCAGCATGGTTGGGTTCTGGTGAGGGCCCTCTTCTGGGTTGCAGACAGCCAAGTTCTCATTGTATTCCTATGTGGCAGAGATGGGGAGAGAGCTCTGTGGGCCTCTTTTAAAAGGGCACTAATCCCATTCATGAGGGCTCCACCCTCATGACCTAATCACTTCCCAAAGGCCTCCACCTCCTAACACCATCACACTGGGGGTTAGGATTCCAGTGCATGAATTTGAAGGGGACACAAACATTCAGTCCATAATAGAGGGCACAAGGGAGGTGCAAAAGTCACCAGTGAGCAGGATCTGCCAGGAAGCAGTCTTTTGATAGGTGTTTCAAAGGCCTGGCCACTGGCAAATATCAATAGGAAAAAACAGGCTGAGGAAACATCCCATCAGGCTGGCCTATTTGTCTGTGAACCTGGCAGACATTCAACTGGTCAGCTCATCAGATAGCAGTCAGGCTGGTGGCCAGTCAGCCAGGCAATCAGATACTCACTTGATCCATCATTCAACAGCTGGCCAGGTCAGCTGCCCTGGAGGTTCCAGGGCCCCTGGCTGGAGAATACTTTGGGGCTACCTCCAGTCCTCCCTTTGAAACAGAAATTCTGGACTGCTCACCATCCCCAGGTACCCCACACTCTCCCACCTCCAAGCCTTGTCTTCCCATTCCCTGTATTGAACACTGTATCAGTTCTCTATTTCACAGTAATGCTGTGTAACAAACCACAAAACCCATGCTTAAGAGTATGCATTTGTTTAGCCTCTGAGTCTGGGGGTCAGCGAGGCAGTTCTTTTGTCTTAACTGTCTCACTCATGTGTCAGCAGGCAGAAGAGCTGTGGGCTGGGCTCTCTCACATGCCAGGGCCTCAGCTGGGACAATTGGGTGACTTGCCTCTGCTCCATGAGGTGCCTCATCCCCCAAGAGGCTAGCCCAGGCTATTCCCACGGAGGAGGCTGGAGTCCAAGAGAGTGGGTGGCAACATGTGAGTCCTCTTATGGCTTGGGCTCAGGACTGGCACATTTCTGCTGCATTCTATCAGCCAAAGCAAGTACCAAGGGCATCCGAGATCGGAGGTGGGAAGGAGCTGCAAGATCTCATGGCAAAGAGCGTGGGCCAGTCCCTGGGGCCATCAGTGCAATCAGCAGCAAACACCATTGCGGCCCCTCTTCCCTCTACCTGTTAGCCTGTTTCCTGTTCCTCAAGACCCTTCTCAGTCTAGTTCTTTGAAGTTTTGCCTGAATGTGCCTCTGCACGGCCACTGCAGTCTAAATGAAGTGTTGGCTTCTCTCTGCCCTCCTAGTATTTTTTTGGTGCTTGTCTTAAAGCCCCCAAGTCTGTCCCCAAGGCCGTGGGTTGACTTTCCCAGCTGCCTCCATGGCTAGGCGTGAGCTCCAGAGCCCATGAGCTGCATCAGAGCCAGGAATGACAGCAGGTGGGGCTGTGAGCTGGGAGGCCAGCCTGGTGCAGAAGTCCCCTACCCCCACCCCATGAGAGTCCTAAGCAGCTCACCCTCCTCAGAGCAAGACACTGTATGAGACACCCACCCCTCCCAATTAGTACCCGTGTGTCCTTGGGCAAATCAGCTAATTTCTCTAAGCCTCTGTAACCCCTACTCCGGGGTAGCTAGAAGGGAGGGTGGCTGACAGCGGAGGTCAGCCTCAGGGCCCACAGCAGGCGTGATGCACGGCAGTTTCCGGTCTTCTTCTCTTGGTCGTCACAAACCCAGACTCCCTATTTTTCCCAGCATAATGCAGAGCCATGCAACAATTTCCCAGGCAGGCCGAGCCCTCTCTGCGCTGTTCTCCTGCTGGGCTTCCCTCAGGCTTGGTGCCCACGGGCAAACATTTGTCCACATTTGAACATACAGCCCAGCTCACAGGGAATCACATGCGCGCGCTTCTCCCTCCAGTCTACCACATCACCCCTTGCCTTGGCCACGCGTTATCTCCTCTCTGCTTCCCTCCCCGCCCCTTTACTTCTATCCAGCTGATGCTTCTGCAGAAATGCCCAACCAGGCCATCAGGACCTTCCCTGGAGGATGCCTCCAGAACCCAGAGGCAGCGGGAGGCTCCCAGAAAGTGGCCTCGGACGGCACCTTCATGTGCACCAGCTGTCATGCTGTCCTCCAGGAGCCTGGCCAGCACCGGGCAATCAGCGAGGGCTTGCGGGTGGCATTGTGACTTGGAAAGGAGGGTCTCAGGCTGGCCCAGATGATGCTCTGCTGCCCAACCTCTCCCTGGGTTCCTATTTTTGCTCCTCTTTCTCCTATTTCTGAGACAGCTCTTTATGTCTGGAACAAAGTGGGTTCCAGACTGGATAACCCAGTCCTTCCCCAACCAGCCAGCTATGTTCCTTGATGCTCTTGACATTGTTCACATGTCAAAAACGAGCTCTGCCCATCAGAAGCACCAGCACCTGCCAGGCAGGGCTCCTCTCCAGAAAATGGAGTCCCAGCTGCAAAGTTCTGATAACTCCACGTCTTCCCTCTGTTCCCTGATTTAAGGGTGATGACAGCTGTGGCTTCTACCTCTGTGTTACTCTCATATCCCCCGTTTCACTTCTTCAATTCTCCAACACCTGTTCAAATAACTTCTTCCATTAAAGTCTGTTGGGAAAACAAAACCAACCAATGCTGTGTGATCCATAGGGCAGCCTGGAGAATGGAGGCCTGAAACCAACCCATTCACTACAGTGCCTGTGCCTGACTAGATGGCATAGCTTTTGGAGTTAGACTAGCTTGAGGTTGAATCCAAACTGTACTACTTACTATCTGTGTGACCTCAGCCTGTTTTCTTAACCTCTCTGAGCCTCGGGGGGGTTTTTGGGGTTTTTTAATCTATAAAATGGAAATAATCATAACGAACCCTCAGGCCTGTTGTAAGAATTCAGCGAGATGATGCATATAGCCCTTCTCACAGGACCTGGAAATAAGAGTTCAGTAAGTGATAGCTTTTGTTATTGTTATCATGATTGGTATCGGAGAAGTCTTACAAGGGAAGGGGTTCATTTGGTCTTCATGTGTGGCTAGCAGCCTCCCACGGAGAAAAACTCCACTTCGTTGCTATATCAGATATCTACTGCTGCATAAAAATATCACTGCAAATCTCTGAAGCTCAAAACAGCAATCATATTATTTTTCATGTCTCTGTGGATTGACTGGAGTTGGCTGGATGGTTCTGTGGGTCTTGAGTGAACTCACACATAGGTCTGCAGTTGCCCAGCTTGGGAGAGGCTCTGCCACATGTGTCTTTCATCCTCTTCCATGGATCACTAGGCTGGCCTGAGCATAGCCTTCTGACCGAGGTGTCAGAGGTGCAAGGGAGCGAACCCCATCATGTAAGCATTTGTCAAGACTCTGCTTGTGTCAGCTCTGCTAATATCCCATTGACCAAAGCAAGTCATATGGGAGCCCAGAGTCAAGGGGTAGGGAAGTGCTCCCTTCCCACAGTAAGAGGGCACTGCCAATTTACATGGCAAAGGTAGTGGATACAGGCAGGGGTGAAGAATTGGGTCCATTAATGCAATCAATCTATTGCACCCTACACTCAACCTCAATTATTCAGATCCTTCCCACATGCAAAAATCAATCACTCCCATTGCAAGACTGAGAAACAGCCAGTAGCATCAAGCTCAAAATCTACTTTCTCATGATCTACATCAGGTCCAGATGCAGCTCCTTTTGATCCAAGACCTCTGGGCAAGTTATCCATCTCCCATACCTCCAACATATAATGGTAAGCTAGGAACAGGACATCTGCAATAAACATTCCCATTCAAACAGGGGATGAAGGAGGTCCATACCAGTCACTGGTCCATAGCAATTCTGAAATCCTGCTGGGAAAATGTTTCCAGCTACCACAACCTGGGGGATAGGTAACATTCCTTGATTAGCTCCAAGATCTGCATTCTTTTTTTAATATATATATAAATTATATCTGGCAGTTTATTAACCAGTGGAGTATATTGCACAACAAACTACCTCACATCTTTCAGGAAGAAAAACTACTATATTTGAAAAAGAAAGACATCACCCACTGAATCTGGACACAATCAAAATGTGCTTTAAATATTTCTTTGGGGGAGGGGACACAACACTTCTACTCAATTAAGAGAAACACTTGTACAGTCCAGGTCCCTTAGTTTCTTTACACCCATCATGCCATGAATTCATAGGGAATGGGCTCTAACAGTTCAGGCTCCTTTCCACTGGTTCTCACAAAGTGTGCTTCTCTGGGTGGAGCATGCTGATGCTTCAGCTGAACCCAAGTACCTTTCTTTTTAGCTTCCTTCTTTTTCTGTCATTTTCCTTCACACATTTCAGGAAGCTGTCTCGGGTCTTAGAGTGCTCAAAAGCTCAATTTGCACATTAATTCTCTTGGCAAGAATCTTGCCCTTAACTTGTTTGTTTACAACAATGCCAACACCATGTTGTGTAACATTGTAGACTCTTTCAGTTTTGCCATGGTAACATTTGTGGGGCATTCCTTTTTGAAGAGTGCCCATTCCCTTGATACATACAATATCACCTTTCTTGTAGATTCACATGTATGTGGCCAAAGGAACAACTCCATATTTTCTAAAAGGCCTAGAGAACATGGAGCACGTGTCCCTCCTCTTTCCCTTTGCGTTGATCATTTTGACAAATTACTGGAAGATGGCGGTTCCGGCCGAAAGACTCCAAGATCTGCATTCTAAGAAAGGTTCTCTCCCCATTGTTCTCTATGGCTCTTGCTCCAGCCTCTGAGATGTCCTTCCTTTTCTATCACCATCCCTGGCTACTTCTGAAGGCATTATAAAATATAGCCTTTAAGCAATCTTTTGAAACTGCTTCCTACCCAGAGGTCTTTTTGTATTTTGAACAATTTCCATCTCTTTTAATTCAGGCTAAGAGTCGTTATGTCAATATAACTCTGTCTAAAAACTTTGTGGGTTCCCTTTGTCTTTGATTCCATTCTACAGCATGTGCCAGAAGCCACAGCAACAGAACAGATTCTAACTTCTCTATCATCCTTCTGATACTACTTGCAGTTATTTTATGAGCTTGTCTCTTTTTTGTAGTACCTTACCAAACACAGTCATAAAAGCCAACTGATGCTTTCAATACTCTGCTGAGAAATCTCTTTGCCCAAGTCCAAGAGTTCATTAGATACACTTTTTATCTCCCGAGTTACTAACAGTTTTCCTAAAGGATTCAGCATTACATAATGTGGATTGCCATTTTTCCAGCCTCCAAGAGCAATTTCCTTACTGTTCTTTCAGCCTTCCCTAATAGATTACTCAGTCCCACCACCCAGTCCCCAAAACCAATGTTACATATGTTTTATGTCCGCTTCTGGGTACCAGTTTATGTATCAGTTAATTATTGCTACATAACAAAAAATCCCAAATTTCAGTCATTTAAGATAACAATCCTGAATGATTTTTTTACATGTCTGTGAGTCAGCTGGGGGGTGGTTGACCCAGGCCGAACTTGACTGGCTCTGCTGGTCTTGGCTGGGCCAATGTACGAGTCTGCAGCTCGTTGATCTAGGCTCGGCTCAGTTGGGGCTGGCTCTGCCCCATGTGGCTCTCATCCTCCACCTGAGACCAGTGGGTTCACCTGGGTATGTCCATCTGAAGGTGATGGTAGTAACATGAGGAAGCAAAATCAGTCCTGCACGCCCTTATCAAGTGTCTGCTTGAGCCATATCTGCTATCATCCCATTGGCCAAAGCACATAGTCGAGCCCAGAGTAAAGAGGTAGGGAAGTACCTCCCACCCACAATAAGGAGGGTACTGCAAAGCCACATGACAAAGGGCATGGACACAGGGAGAGGTGTAGAACAGGGCCATTAATGCCACATGCCACTGTGGTCAAAGGCAAACACTCACTCACTTCCAGTCCTTTGCATCTGGTTTTTCCTCTTCTTGGAGGGTTGTCCTTATAATTGTTCTACAAGGTAATGTCCTCCTTTATCAGATGAGAGGGGTCAGAGAAGTCCCTTCCTCAGGATCACACAGCTAGTAAGTACAAAGCCCACATTTGAATGCAGGCCTCTTTGGGCACCTACTAAATGTATATGAAATGAAAAGTAAATCATTTCTGCAGTGGTTATACCCATAGGGTTCTTGAACTGTAGATCCTAATTCTGGCTAACAAGCAGGGGAAAAAAGCTATTTTTTGGAAGGAAACTGGACAGCTCACAGTGGTGAAAGAAAAGCTGAAGAAACAAAGGCAGGTCCAGAGAACTCAGTCAGAAAGGAGCTTTTGGGGGCCATCACTGTGAGGATGACTCAAGACGTCTTTGTCACTCAGCCAAAGAGTCCTGTGCCTAGAGAATCTGATTGACCCAGCTTGGGCATTGGGTCCGCCCTGTGGGTAGGGCATGGTGGCTGACAGCCAGCCCCTCCCTTCCCCCCACCTCACAAAATGGAGGAGGGGAGCTTCTTAAAGGAAATGCTGAGTGAATTTCCCCCAGAAAGGAGAAGGGAGGGATAAGCTGGGTGCAGTGATTGGGCGCATGGACTTGGGAGCCAGGCTGTCTGGGTTTGCCATCCTGGCTTTCCCACTGACTAGTTGTACTTAACCAGTACAGGCAGGGTATTAACCTTCCTATGCCTCAGTTTCCTCATCGGTAAAATGCTGTTGTGCAGTAATGTATCAACCTCACTAGATTGCTGTGAAGGGTAATGAATGTTGGTTAGTGGTATCGCTGTGTCTGGGGACTGGGAGAGACAGAGTGCAGAGCACAGGATCAATCCACTCCCCGGAGAAACAGCACAGGCTGCCAAGGTGGCCCGTGACGGGCTGTGTCCCTCCTGGCCTGGAGTGACTCCAAGAGCTGCCAGTCATGTTACTCCTAGGCTCTCTGTTTCTGGATGGAGGAGCTCCAAGAACTCAGAGACTGCAGGTGCTGAGTCATCACTGGAGATTCCCTTAGAGATGGGACAAAGTCATGTTCACGTTTCTCAGTCTCATGTCGGTTGGCATCGCAGTGGGGCCTTCTGGGTGTCGAGCCCATATGACCAGAGCATATGGTTTCCTGAGCTGGTACCAGATGTGAAGGCAGAAAAGATTAAGTGGCTGGAGCCCAGACTTGGCCTTGAGAGACCCCGTTTGAATCTTAGCTCCACCATCACTCACTGCGAATTTGGGCAAGTTGTTCCAAGACTGGTTGCTCATCTGTCCAGGGAGTGGGTAGCAGGGGTTCCCCGATGCTGTCAACGCCACCCCCTGGGGCTTATCTTTGCTTCTCTGCTTAAGCAGGCACCCAAGCAAGTCAGGCCAATGAAAGCCTTAGGTCCCCCACTCTATCTAGGTGGACCCCACTTTATGACACCCCAGTGTTACCCCACAGAGAAAGGATGAGAGAGGCCCAGCTTCAGTCCCCGCCACTGGCGTTTCTGGTTGTGAGTACAAGTTGGCACCATGCTGGCGTAGCAGGTGGGGAGGTCAGAGGAGGTGAGGACCCCCCATCCAGCATTAGCTGCATGAGCGAGGCAGGGAAGGATCCGTTCAGAGAGACCCAGAACACAGAGGAGCTTCAAGGGGCCGCTGGCTCCCGGCTGCCCTCCACAAACCACGGGCAAGATGTGCCCCCAGCCTGGCTGTTCTCTTATAATCTCATGATCTCAAGGAAGGAAATCGGGTTAGCCCACCAGGCTCATCTTTTACGAAGCTGCTTGTTTTTCATAAGGTTTGTTCCGTTGCCCCGTGTAACCCCAGACTTCACAATAAAGTTAGCAGACAAGACCCTCAGCCATTCTGATGGTGGACCGGGAGGGACGATGGATGTCGCCCAGTCCCATTCCCTCATTTTTTGATTAAAATAAAAATCAAGTCAGATACCAAGGTTCAAATCCTGACTCCACTACTAGTTTACTCAAGCATGTTATTTAACCTCACCGTGCCTCGTTCTCCTCGTCTGTCAAAAGGGAACAGTAACGTTCCCTTTTACGATAAAGTAATGATGCCAATAAAAAGTGTAGGGTCCCGGGCTTCTCAACCACTGGTGGCGCAGTGGTTGAGAGTCCGCCTGCCGATGGAGGGGACGTGGGTTCGTGCCCCGGTCCGGGAAGATCCCACATGCCGTGGAGCGGCTGGGCCCGTGAGCCGTGGCCGCTGAGCCTGCGGGTCCGGAGCCTGTGCTCCGCAGCGGGAGAGGCCACAACAGTGAGAGGCCCGCGTACCACAAAAAAAAAAAAAAAAAAAAAAAAAAAGTGTAGGGTCCTTGTAAGTCTCAAATGAATTAACACAGGAGCGTGAGTGGAACAGGACTGGGCACATCTTGAGTGCTCCCAGACTCCTAGACCAGTGCTCATGCCTCTGCCCAAGGCTGTGGGGTTCCTGGGGATAGTTCTGTGCCTTCCTGGAAGAGACCAAGGGCCTCAGTCATGAGCACCTCGAAGGAGCCGCCCCAGGCCAGGGTCTGTGCAAGGGCCCTGTCTTCACCTGACACTCCCTCCCCGAGCACCGTGACCCCTGTATTGTGTTTCTAAGCTGCCCTGCCCCCATTTCCATGCCCGAACACCCACAGCCCAATTTCTTCAGATATTCATTCTCCTCCCTTACCATCTCCCCGCTCCAGCCAAGAATCCCCCCTTCCCCAAGGTCTCATCCCAGCTGCAAGTATCTTCCGAAAACCAGGAGCCTCTCTGCAGTCTAGGATATAACTGACTCACCAGGAGCCCCACTTAAGACAATAAGAGGAAACATTTTATGCCACTGCTGGAAACTGAGGGCATTTCTCAAGACTTTAGTGGTCTCTGGCATGAAGCTGAAGGGCCAAGCAAAGGCAGGGGTAACATAAAAGAACAACCGCCCAGGCAGGGGCTGGGAAATGTAGTCCTGTGGGCATCCGGGTGCTGTAAAATGCCTCCGTTTTATGTTATGTTTGTGTCAGCCTCAGGAGCCAAAGCCTATGAGGAGAAAATGCAAGGCTTTCTTGAAGAAGAAATTCAGAAAAATCTATGTTTCCATTAACTTAGATTGCTCACTGTGGCCCGCTGGTACTTAGGGGTTTATTTTGATAAATTATCCTAACTCATATATTAAGAAGAGAAGCAGAGAAAGACAAATATCATATGATATCACTTATATGTAGAATCTTTTTTAAAAAGCTGCAAATGAACTTGTTTACAAAACAGAAAGAGACTCACAGACATAGAAACAAATTTATGGTTACCAAAGTGGAAAGGGGCAGGGAGGGATAAATTAGGAGTTTGGGATTAACAGATACACACTACTGTGTATAAAACAGATAAGCAAGGATTTACTGTATAGCACAGAGAACTATATTCAATATCCTGTAATAACCTATAATGGAAAAGAATCTGAAAAAAAAATATATATATATATAAATAACTGAATCACTTTGCTCCACACCTGAAACTAACACAACATTGTAAATCAACTATTTTTTCTCAATAGAGAAAAAAAAAAGTGAAACAGGAACAATTTTAAAGGATTGACCTATATTTAGGAAAGAAAGAAAGAGAAGACACATGTTGTTGTTGGCTGTCTGGCATCACCCCTTCCTAATAGCACCCCCATTTCCTTTGGGGGAATTCTCTCTGTCTCACTGTTTATACTCTCAACGGGAGAATTACTCCAGGCACGGGATCCCACCAGAGAAGAGCAGGGCACAGATGCTCCTTCTCTAGGGCCCGTGACCTTGGCTCAGCCATAAGGGCATCTCTTCTGTTTTCGGATTGCCTACTCTGCCCTATCGCTGGAAATGGACATTAGCAACCCCAGCGGATTGATCTGGGTAACGGAGTAAGCAGGTGGTGTGGCTTCATGCCCAGCTTTGCCAGGACTAGTTATGTGACCTTTGATGTGTCACTTAACTTCTCCGAGGCTCCCTTTTTTCATCTGGAAAAATGGGCCACCATTACAATCATGATTTTGAGTAAAAGAAGCTGACACAGATAACATGTCCTGTATGAATCCATTTATATACGGTTCAAAAACAGGCAAGACTAAACTTTATCGTTGAGGAATGTATACACGGTGGCAAAACTAAAACGAAAGAGAAAGAAAAAGAAATGATTTTCATAAAAGCAAAGCTATGAGTGCCTGTAGTATATGGGAGGGGACGTGAGTGGGAAAGATGACTTAGTGTTGCTGGCATCATTCTGTCATTCATTCTGTCTTGATCTGGGTTGTTCACTAGATGGGTGTTGGCTTTAGAATTTATTACAATTAGAATTACTCATGACACTTTGCATTTGCTTATGTCCTTTTCTGTATGTCTGCTAGGATGATAATGAAGAAGAAATGGACAATGTCTTTAAAGAGGCTCATAAACTGTAAAGTTCTGTGTACATATTAGGGCTCATGAATAACCTCCTCTTCCTGCCTGCCCCTTTTCTCTAGGTTCATAATCCAGAATGTTCAAGCTCCATTCTAGTCTGGGCTCCCAGATCCCATTTTACAGAAGGGTAAACTGAGGCCCAAGGAGGCAAAAGCATGATCTCCTCTTCCTTCTCTCCTTTTACCCTCGAAGGGTTTCCAGCCCTGAGACCTGGAACCTGAAGCTCCTGAATGCTGGTGAACCTGAATGCTCACCTACAACCTGAAGCTCCCTTTTTGCCTTGAGCTGCTGGACTGTTGTGTGTGAATCCAGCAGCACTGGAGTTAAGAGACAACGGAGCATTTCCTCTCCTTCAGAACCTGTTCCAACACCCTCCCTCTCAGGCTGAAAAAACCAGTTGCAATTTCCTCCCGCCCACGACTCACTCATCACATGCACTCAGCCATGAGAGTAGTAGAGGACCTTATTATTTTTTAAAGAACCCATACACACAGTCCCAGGTTCTCATAAACCCTTCTGAGCATCCTTCTGCAAACCAATCCAAAAGAATAAAAACTGGGCTGAGGAGAGCGCCAGGCCTGTTGAAGTTGCATCTAAGATTCCAGCACAGTCTTTATGAGCTTGCAAGAGGCTCCCTGTCTCCCCATCACCTCAGCAGATGTGGCCCTTATTTCCCTTTGAATAAATTGCCTTCAGCTTGGAGCAGCCGAGAACTTTACAAGCAGTCCTGCTCCCAAGGCCAGTAATTTGCCAGAAATTAGCAGTGACTAAGACACACGAGCCTCCCTTTGTTCTAGGCAGTGGGGACCAGCTTGTCCCACAGTTTTCATTTTCAGCACTGTTTGGAGAGCTGTGGACACAGCCATCCAGAGGCCCCAGGCCTGGGGTGGGGGGCTTTCTTTTTCTGTGTCCTCCTCCCCTTGACCACACTGGTCAGGGAGATGTTGTTGACTTTCCATGACATTTGTTCATCTTCCTTGTTTCTCCCCCATTTACCTCTCACTCATCTTCCAGAACAAGACGGAAAGAGAGTGGGCGGACTGAAGGCCATTTTTACTGCTTTGTCAGAAACTGGAAGTTTTTCCAAAGACTGGTGAGATCCTCCAAACCCCTGACTTTTAAGAGCTGGAGGAAAGGCCACTCCAATTTGTGGATTTGTAACCTGTCCACTGCCAGGCCCAGCCCAGGCGTGAGGCCAGAGCAACAGGGCCACCACCCCAGTGAAAGAACTGCATTTAGTGGAGGGCCACACTGGGGCCCTGCTCTGCATTTTACAGGGAAACTCTGTGCAAGTAGTTTCGCCTCCCTATGTCTCAGTTTATGCATCTGTAAAATAGGTATGACAATGCAGACTAGGTATGTCCCACAGGGTTTATGGAGAGGCAATACCAGCTACATAATTTGCAGGACCCAGTGCAAAATCAAAATGCAGGGTCCTCTTTCCCTGCGTGAAGCCAAGGACCCTTATTTGGTGGCCCGTCCCAGGAACTCACCCAAGACTTGGGACCTGACTGTCCTCTTGTGCCCCATTTTCCTGCAACAAAGGATATTAATAAATCTACTTCTTACCTTAAAAAAAAACAGGGTCCCTTGTTCAAAAAGTATGAAACATTTCAAGATGTCAACCGCAGAGCATTAAACTAAGTGTGGGGTCCTGTGCAAGTGCCCAGGTGGCCTGCACGTGAAGCTGGCCCTCTGAGGAAGTGTTTATTCATTCATTCAGCAAATAGTGGGGATTTTGTGCCAGGTACAAGTCGTATGAGCTGACAAATGTCAAGGGCTCAGCAGATCTGGTACACAGTGTGTACTCAATAAACAGTGCCTTTTATTTCATGTAAACCTCATGATATAATACAGCGTGTATTATCATCTCCATTTCACAGTAAGAAAACTGAGACTGCAAGAAATTTATCCAAGGTGCATAGCTGGTAGGTAAGAGAGCTAAGAGTTGAACCCAAGACCCAGGTCCTTTCTAGTTCCACAGGCCACTCCAGCAGGCAGCCCAGCCCCTGATGCAGGAAAACTTCCCAGAATCACAGGCCCTTCTTAACCCCGCTAAGAGCCAAATGCCCAGGGACCCTTTGAGTGATTGCTTGGAAGCCTGTGGGTCATCAGTATGAGAATAAACATCCACGGGGCCCCAGAAAGGCTCTTGAGTACCAACTTGAATGTCTCAATTGTCTTTAGAGGTACAGAGACAATCTACATTGCATGCCAGACCTGGCTACAAAACTGACTTTTGAGTTTTGAAAATGAACTGTCTGCACTGAGAACATAAATGTGGTCATTCTATCAATAAGGCAAGTAAATTTCCTCCAATTCAAAATGTAGTAGAGAGTACACTGGGAGATGGAGAGACTCGAATGAGAAAAATCACGTACTATGAGCTTGGCACATAATAGGAGCTCAGTGTGGGCTAGTTCAATCTGAAATTGAATTGGTCACTGAAGTGGACCAAGACCAGCCTTTCAGTTCCCACAGCCAGGATCTGTCAGGTGTTGGTCTGGTTTTGCCTTGAATCAGGCACCTTTCCTTCCCAGACCAGGCTGCCACGTACAGGAGTGTAGGTTGTGCCCTGCACAATGGGACCGGTGCTCCCCAGAGCTGTGCAGCGTACATCCTTCGTGGAGCCCAGATGAGGCGGACCTGCTTCCCTGAACCACTGAAAGATGTCCAAAATGGATAGCAATGGACCAGTGCCTCCGCCCTCCCCCATAGCCCACCCAGCAGACCAGCTTCAGCTCCCTCAATAAAATCTCACCCCAACCCTTCAAAGCTGACAGTGAGGGGAGAGTCTCCATGCGGGGAGGGTGCCTAGTCCCTATAGTTCCAGTTGTGGAGGGCCTTTGTAGTATAAATCCTGCCAGTTGTTTCTTATTTGTTTGTTTGTTTTTTCTTTTGTGTAATGCAAGTGCCTGGCTTAAGCTTTGATGGCCAAGGCAGCCACTTCAAAGAGGCATCCACTTCAATGATGGCGATCTTGAATAAACACATTGCCAGCCAAAGGACTAGATAAAGAGCCAGCCTACCTCCTCCCACTGAGACTCCTTTGTTTTAGAGACCTTGGTTGATTTCAATAACTGACCATTTGGGCCAGTTGTTTTTTCTCTTCCCATGTTTTAAATTCTCACTCTTGTGGGGTTTTTTCCCCCTTAGTAATTAAACTTTATTTTTTTTAATTAATTCGTTTCTTTGGCTGTGCCTCATGGCACGTGGGATCTTAGTTCCCCAACCAGGGATCAAACCCTTGCCCCCTACAGTGGAAGCGCAGAGTCTTAACCACTGGACCGCCAGAGAAGTCCCTAAAATTAATTTTTGTTGGAGTTTAGTTGATTTACAATGTTGTATAAGTTTCTGCTGTACAGCAAAGTGAATCAGTTATACATATACATATATCCACTCTTTTTCAGATTCTTTTCCCATATAGGTCATTACAGAGTATTGAGTAGAGTTCCCTGTGCTACACAGTAGGTTCTTATTAGTTACCTGGTTTACATATAGCAATGTGTATATGTCATTCCCAATCTCCCAATTTATCCCTTCCCCTCCCGCCTTTCCCCCTTGGTGACCTTAAGTTTGTTTTCTACCTCTGTGAATCTATTTCTCTGTTGTAATTATGTTCCCTTGTACCATATTTTTTAGATCCCACATATAAGCAATATCATATGATATTTGTCTTTCTCTGCTCACTCTTATGTTTTAAATTCACCAATAAAGATTGAGTCCTTGAAAGCCTAGGCCTCCACCGTCGACCCCGATAAAAGCAAAACCCAGGCCCATTCCCCCTCTACCCAACCCCTGCCCCTGCAAGGCCTTGCTGTGTGGCTCCAGGTGTGTCGTGTAACTTCCAGGTCCTGTAAGTAATAAACCTTTATTTTTTACCGAGTCTCCTGATGGGTATTGCCAACGGCTGCCTTACAATCATAATAAGAGCCACAAGGGCCAATCCAACCACAGCATTGCTTATTGACAGGCTGAGCTGGGCACCAGACGGCCTCCCCACCTTCCTTAGGGTGTTCTCACTAGGCACCATGCTGCCACCAGGCAGCTCTGGGAGTGGACTACTGCCCGCCTTTGCCATCCCTCCTCAGTTACCTGTAATTCCTCTTTGCTCATCCAAGATCAGACTGAAGCCCTGAATCAAGACTTTAGTAGAGGGACTTCCCTGGAGATCCAGTGGCTAAGATTCCGTGCTTCCACTGCAAGGGGCGCGGTTCAATCCCTGGTAGGGGAACTAAGATCCCGCATGCCACGTGACACGGCCAAAAAAAATAATAAATAGATAAAAGATACTAAATTCTCAAGTTAACCTTTTAAGAGAAAAAAGAAAAGAAAAGAAACCCTGGGAGGACACAGGAAAATAAGCAGTCGCCTACAGCTCTCTCCTGGCGCAAGGAACATGCCCACCAGCTGCTCCCCTTGCCTCCTGCCTTGAGAGCCTTCCCAACACAGGAAGAGAAGCCTCCAAGAGGCAATCCAACTTTTCTTCATGGAGGGATTTCCTCACTTCAGCCCCGGGACCCAGAGGAGGAAAACAGTCACAGTTCTAAGCAGCCTGCATCCTGCCCCTCTCATTCTCCCCGCCAATATTTCCTGGAAGCTTCCATCTCCACAGGCCTCACGCTCAGAGCATTGAGGTTTAAGGTCAAGAGACCTGGATTCAAGTCTTGGCTCTGCTCTGAATCACTTGTGAGACCTCTGGTGAGTCACTTCACTTACTACTCCGGCCCTCAGTTTCCCCATCCATAAAATGGGGACAATATTGGCTTCCTTCCCAGACCTGAGGGGAGGAGCCTGTAAATGCTGAGGGGAAATTGCTTTCTGTCTCAGTGTTAATAATACCTGTCCAGTGTGGGTATTTTAGCTCTCTCTAGAGCTGGATGGTGTCCCAGAGCAGGCAGTCGGGGCTCAAAAGGCCACTGTTGATTGCCAGCACCTTGTTAAAGCTTCCCGTGGAGAAACCAGCCACAAATGGCTCCCCTCCTGTTCCCGTGGAGAGAGGAAAGGAGAATCACGGGAACTGCCCTTGCCTTGAAAGCCTCTTCCCACGTGGTCATTGGTCTATGGGTCCTGGTGGTGCAATTAGCAAGGGGGTAGCAACTGTGAATTCAGAGCCACCAGCTCTGTTCCTGTTAATTAAAAAGAAAAAGAAGAAGAAGAACATCAGAGAGATGGAGAGAAAGAGGAAACAGTGAGCCAGAGAGGGAGAGAGACAGAGAAGAGTCCATAGAGAAAGACGGCGGCATCCAGGGAGACACACAAAGACCAAGAGAGACACAGAGAGACGCTGGAACACAAAGCAGGTGGGGACAAAGGGAGGACAGAAGAGTTGTAGGGACTGTGTCTAAAAAATGAATATTACTAAGAAAAACAAAAATCAAAACTTGCTTCACGGCAGGCCTAATGCCTTCCACCTCGGCGTCCCAGGCAGGATCACGGGAGGTATATGACAAGTAATTTGCCTGGGGAAAAGGTGCTCATTAATAGCAATATAACTTAAGAGGTTCAAGGTTGCCCTTGCTCCCTTGCTTTAGTGGCACCAAGAGCACTGGTGTACAGCAGGAAGGTCACTCCCAGCTCCAGCCTGGGGATGCCAGCCCTCGTGATCCAGCAGAAGCCAACTGGGAGCTGCCTCCCCCATGGAATCCCCCTGTCTCTGAATGCAACCCACACACTGCCGGGACCTTTGCAGTCATCAGTAAAGTGCAGTGTTCCTTCTTCCTTGGTCTGATCTCTCCAACCAGCCTTGGGCTCCAAATGATGCACTTGGAGATTGATTTCACGTGGGTTGAAGGGCACCAGGCAAGGATCCTCAGAGGTATTTAGAAGCACCTCCTCAGAGGTATTTAGAAGCCCCCTCTAGGGGAGGAGGAACCCCCATCGGGCAGGATTTCATCCCTTGCACCACCCAGCCGTCTCGCTTCCATCAGAGCAACCTAGCTTTACTGTGTTTTGTTCATTGGGCTTCTCCGGAAGGTTTAGTTAGCAAAAAGGTTCTCTGGTTAGACAAGCGAAAAAGAAAAAAAAAACAAGATTAAAACTGACTGGGGCTTCCCTGGTGGCGCAGTGGTTGAGGGTCCGCCTGCCGATGCAGGGGACACGGGTTCATGCCCTGGTCCGGGAGGATCCCACTTGCCGTGGAGCGGCTGGGCCCGTGAGCCATGGCCGCTGAGCCTGCGCGTCCGGAGCCTGTGCTCCGCAACGGGAGAGGCCACAGTGGCGAGAGGCCTGCGTACCGCAAAAAAAAACAAAACAAAACTGACTGGACTGGCAGACATTGGGTGATTTTGAGCTTTGATGTCTATGATTCTGAGGTTTGAATTGAATTGAGCAAAGTGAGTAATTGTGAAAACAGAATAAAAATTTCTGGGAAGGGATGGAGTTAGAATTATTGCATCTGAAGAGAAAGACTTTAAGTAAATACATGCTTATTTGCACATTAAGTAAAATGGTTACTTTTATCAAGTGCCTTCTACATCCCAGTAACATTTATGTTACTCAGTGTGATCCTCACTACAAACTTGTGAGGCAGGGCTTCTTATGCCCATTTTATAGATACAGAAACTGAGGCTCAGAGATGTTCAGAACTTGCCCAAGGTGACAGAGCCATGAAGAGCATCTCTGCTAAGAGGAGAGGCTCCTGAGCAAGAGAAAGCAGACAGGAGGCCTCTAAGGGGCTCAGTTTTCTCCTTTGTAAAATGGAGGATTGATGGAGATAATGCAAGTGCCTGGCTCATAATAGTTGCTCAATAAATGGTAGCTATTGATGGGGCTGTGATCCTTCCATTTGAAAAGCTAAACCCCACCCACAGAACACGGCCACTCCCCTCCACACACACACACATGCCCCGTGTGCTGGTGCTAAAATCCCACTCTACAGCCAGTTTCCAGGAGAAAGAGCCACAGTCAACAAAGTCTCTAATCAAACAAACATCACAGGATGAAACTGCTTGTACTGCTTTTTTTTTTTTTTTTTTTTTTTTTTTTGGTTGCGCTAGGTCTTAGCTGCAGCTTGCAGGCTCCTTAGTTGTGGCATGCATGTGGGATCTAGTTCCCTGACCAGGGATCGAACCCAGGCCCCCTGCAATGGGAGTGCAGAGTCCTATCCACTGCGCCACCAGGGAAGTCCCCATGCTTGCACTGCTTTTAACACAATTTCTTTTTTTTTAATAATAAATAAATATTTATTTATTATTGGCTGAGTTGGGTCTTTATTGCTGCGAGCGGGGGCTACTCTTCGTTGCGGTGCGCGGGCTTCTCATTTCAGTGGCTTCTCTTTGTTGCGGAGCACAGGCTCTAGGCATGTGGGCTTCAGTAGTTGTGGCTCGCAGGCTGTAGAGCGCAGCCTCAGTAGTTGTGGTGCACGGGCTTAGCTGCTCCGTGACATGTGGGATCCTCCCGGACCAGGGATAGAACCGTGTCCCCTGCATTGGCAGGCAGATTCCCAACCACTGTGCCACCAGGGAAGCCCTTAACACAATTTCTAAAAGAACACGTCCACTCCTCCCCTACCCCTCTATACTCCCTTTCCCACCCCCTTGCAGATGACAAGAGCAAAGAGAAAGGAAGACATTTTCCTTCCAAAGCAGGGGTCCAAGGCTACACACATCTCTGAAATGGAAGCCACTGTAGAGATCACCCAACCACATCCTCCAGCCCATTTCACAGGTGACGAGACCGAGGCCCAAAGAGAGCAAGGGGTGGGCCCAAGGTCATACCACATGTCTGTGGAAGCTGGGTGCAGAACCACAGAAACTTACTTTCAAGCTTTTGTAACTCCAAAAGCAGGGCTTTCCTAAGTACCTGTGGGGGTCATGTTCACCTTCATGCCATTTGGTGCAGGTTGTAACCTCACCATCCCCTAGCTTCCTAACAGCCTTTAGCTCAACTCTGCCTGCGGAGAAGAACAAGGCAGATTTTCCTGCCAAAACAGCCAGTCTGCCTTTTGCTGCCTTACCACAGAATTCAAACTTGGACAATAATAATTACCGGTGCAGTCACATGGAGAGGCATGCACATGTGTTTGCAGGCAAGCAGCCTTCTCTGCCAGACTGTGAGCGTCCTGAGGACAGAAACTGGGTCCTTCCAGTCATATGATCTGGGGAAGGTTGCTTTCACTCTCAAAGGCTTAATTTCCTCATTTTCTTCATAGAAATGTGGGAGAATTCAATAAGATATTATATAGAGAGAGCTGAGCATGATACCTGGAACCTAGTAAATGTTTAATAAATGTTCATTATTATTATTTTACTGATTTTTGTTATTATTTGTATCCCCATAACTTAACATATCACAGTGGTTGGCAAAAACATAGATACTCAGTAAATTTGTAGGAAATAAACACGCCAGGGTGTCATTTATTAATCACCTACTATCTACAGAGTTTCTACTGAGTACTTGTATCAGTCAGCAATGGCCATGAAACACTGTGTAACAGATCACCTCCAAACTCAGAGAATTACAACAGCCGTCATTTATTCCCTCTCGGGGATCTGTGGATCAATAGGGGCAACTCTGACCCCTCACATGTTCATTCTGGGTCCCAGGATAAAAGGGCAGCGGCACCCAGGGGAAACTTTCCTCGTGAAGATAGTAAAAGTGCACAAGGACAAGTAGAAATAGGCACAGTCTCTTATTGCCTAGGCTGAGAACTGGCACACTGTCACTTCTGTCCACCTGCCATAGGTCGAAGCAAGTCACACGGTCAGCCTCAAAATTAGTGGGACAAGGAAATCTATGAGGCTATGGCTAGGGTGTGCGTGTGTTATATGAGCACAGGGGAGTGAAGCATTGCAACCAATTATCCCATCTGCCGTGGTGCTAACCCATCACGTGAATCTCGCCCTTGCAGGTGACTGAGGGCGAGTCACTCTACTGCTGTTTGCCTCCAGTCCATCCCCAGGAATCACTAGAAAGATGCGTCCCCACCAGGATCTTGGGGGACAAAAAATCCCAGACACAAAGTGAAATGTACTTTGAAGCATTTTGCAAGTAGAAAACGTAAAGCGTAAATAAACAGACAGTAATTCCTCTCATTCTACCCTCTGCAGTTAAGGTTGTTTGTACAAACCCTTCTTAACGTTGTTTAATTTCAAGGAGCTGAACATCAAGAAGACAATGTGTTGTTTACAAGCAAATTCCAGGGTCTGGAAGTAAGAAGAAAGCATGGTTCAAGCCCGTGGATTATTTTTCCCGTCAGGATCGAGCCTCCATCTTAACCTAACAACACCCCTCCTTTCAGAAGTGCTCCCCTTTTGCTCCTTCCCAGGCCATCAGGCCCGTCTGTTGGGAGTGGGGAAAGTCCAGAGGACTGGAGTCCAGCTACCCCGACTGAAGGGGAGGCAGAAGCATCTGGAGCTCCAGGTGTCCCCGCGGCTGGTCTCTGTGGGACACCCTCCACCCTTGGAGCTTGGTCCTCAGGCCTTCCTGGGGGACACTGGACAGTACTGGAAAGACGGGCAGAGGAAGCAGAACTGTCGGGGCCGGGGATGGGGAAGGAAGTCTGTATTTGCTCCCTTGTAGCAGCAAAGACTGTTTACTTCCAAGTCTGTGTTTTTCAAGGAAGCAGAGACCAGCAGAGGAAAAACGCCCTTGTGAAAACATTTCCATGAATTTATTTTGTTCATCTGGAGGGACATGACCCCTCAGCGAGGCCTCTGGGATTTGACATGGTCAGGATGAGTCTGGCCAGCCTCTGGCTGCTCAGAATCCACTGCCACCTGGTACCCAGCCTGCTGGGTCCAGGATGGAAGACACTGGCTCAGCTGTGAAGGTACAGGGGCCACCCTGGGCTCCGCAGGACCAAGGAGAGATGCACACACATCCCAGGGGACCCCTCAGTAAAATTTAGTTCTGTCTCTCATCTGAGGAATGAACAAGGGAATCAGAAGACCTGGGTTTGAGGTGCCAAGTCTGCTAGTGCAGGAACGTGTGACCTTGGACAAGTCATTGAACTGTTCTGAGCCTCAAAGTTTGGTTCTTAAAATGGGTTAAAATCTCCTACCTCACAGACCTATTGTAAGGACCAAATGTGAAAATGAGTATGATAAGATCCATTTTCTTTGCTGCCTGAACAAGGCAGAGCTGGGGCCTGGGGACAGGTGTCCATCCCTAAACACAAGTCCCTTTCTGGAATAGGAATAGGTTCTAGGAAGCTACTGAATCAAGCCAAGGGATGATACTTGGCGTTCATGAACCACCTGGGAAGCCAGGTGTATTTCATCAGGGCCAGATGAGAGACCTGGGCAATCAGGGAAACACACAAGAGGAGGCTTCCAAGGAAGTCTTCCTGCAAGAGGGAGAAGGACCTTGGAAAATAAGTAGTACTTAGCAATTAGTCCTAACCTAATATGCCTACCTGTCTAAGTACTACTTAGATAGTAGCAAGTGCTGAGTACTCAGTACTCAGATAAATAGAACGGACATTCCTGGTAGGGACAGTGCTGTAAGCAACACCCTGGAGGGTGGGTTGCTCACAGCATGTTTGGAAAAAGGCCAACTGGATCAGTGGCCTGAGTGGAGGAATCATTCAGAGCAATTAGTGGCGGTGCAGATAAAAGGGGAGAGAAGCAGATGGCAACAAGCCTTGAATGCCAGACCCAGGGGTCGAGATCTGTACCAACTAAAATTTTTTCAGGAGCAAATGATGGGAATGTATCAGCTCAAACAACTGAAGCGTTCGGGGGCTGGGAGGTGGGGTTCAGGCGAAGCTTAATCCAGGGTGATGATATCTCAGCATTGCTTTCTCAGCGTGGGCTCCTTTCTCTAGGCAGGTTTACCCCTTCATGTTCTCAAGGTGGCCCCCAGCACACTCACGCTGCCAAGTTCAAGCCCAGAGGGGAAGACGGACATCTCTCTCGCAGAACTCCAAGTCAGCATCTAATGACATGTCACTTGCCTATCCTTTAACACGTCCCTGTGGTCAGGCAGGCCTCTCCCCTGGAACTGGGGGTGGAGTCAGTCCTGCAAAAACCACATGCCTGAGAGTCAAGGATGGGTGGGTCCTGTGGACATTCAGGGGACCATTCCCAGAAGGACAGGGCAGCACACATGCCCCACAGACTCATCCTGCCAGCAGTGAGGCGCTACACCAGGGCAGTTCCCTGGGGCAAGTGTGACACTCTGGGAGGCGAGACCTGTCCTCACAGGAGTGCACCTGGCGTTTCGGCAGTGGCTCCATGGCCTCCACATAAGGGAAAACTAGCTCAGTCCCCACTCACCCACACCAGGCCCACACAATACTGGGGATGCCTTGTTCCCAGTCCTCAGTTCTCAGGCCCTGCAGAGAGCGGGGGGATGGGACAGGGTGGGGCTGAAGGGATGGCCAAGCCCAAGAGGTGGGGTTCTGGAGGGAGCAGTGGTCCCCAGCCCTCCCCCAGGCACTAGGGCCCAGCTGACTTCCTCAGCCCCACTATCCCACCTGCATATCTTCTCTCCCTTTTAATCCAGCGCAAAGCTTTTACCGTGTTTCCATCTGCAGTGGAGCCGGAGGATTTAGGTCTTTTGCATTTCGAATGTTTATTCATGTTTTAATTTAAAACCCTAGAGCTAATTCTGGGAACCCCACGGCCATGCGGCCCCCTGAGATCCTGAATCCTTTCCTCATCCTCCCCTCCACCTCCACCCCGTCTCATCAGACTAATGTGGTACAATGGGATTTGTATATGAGTGTGTGTTTTTAAGAGGGGGAAAAAAAATAAGAGGATCTTTGAGATATTAAACTGTTGTTTTAGTCTTTTAAATTTTGGGTGGTTTCCATGGTAACTGGTGAGTTTGCTTCTTTGTTCTCTCCAATTTTTTAGAGGAGCCAAGGCAGCTCTCAGTAGCTTCTCAAGTAGGTTTGGGTCGAAGCCCCAGAGTCCCGGTGCAGCAGCACGGCAGGCTGCAGCCCCAGGGGTAAGGAGCTGCCCCCCTGAGATGCCATCACTGATTAGTAGGAAGGCCAGACTCAGAACAAGGCCCTGTGTTGACCCCATTGCACTTCCCTCATCTCCCCAAGGCTCCGGACTGTTCTATCAAGGTCCAAGTAGTCCAGGCCAATTCCCTGTGGGCAGCAGGAGGTGTGAGGGCGGAGCAGGAATGAGGGATGAGCCTTTCTGGGGTGCCTGTCTGCAGGCTCAGACAACCCCCCCCCCCACTGCCTGGGCTTGAGGAGGGCCATTTTGGGTTCTTCCATCCTGGGAGCCAACCTCCCTCCTGGGAGTCATCCTAACCATGTCTGTGGGCTCAGCTGGTTCTCTAATCTCAGCCCCCAGGGCCTCCAGCTGAGTCTGGGTGACCGCTGTGCTCAGCAGTCCTGCTGCCCAGTGGAGTCTACTCTGGGGTGAGCCTCAGAGCCCCAGTTACTATTATATCTGCTTTAGGCCTTTTCCCCCTCATCTTCTAGAACCATGCTTGTCAACTGTTAGTCCTGACCCACAGGGTCCCGACAAGGGTTCTGGCGGGAGACAGAGGACACCTTGAAACAGGAGAATTGGGGCAGTTTACAGGGTGTGGACAGGGAGAAGGACACCAGCATGGGATATGGAAGCATCCAGGCTAGACACGGCACCAACCCTACTCCTGCCGAGCAAGAGGCGGGGGCAGTTCTCAGAGAGCGCCGGAGCTGCGGGGAGGGCTGCCCCACAGGAGCTGGGACACACACACACACACACACACACACACACACACACGCACGCACGCACGCACACGCAGCAGCTGGGACGCAGCCACTGGTGACTCATGGCCCGGCAACGACTAGCCCCTCTGCCTTTCAGTCTTCCTAAGTGCTTCCCTTTGGCCAACTCCAACCAGAAACCAGTGGGTAAGGGGGCCACTGATGCCATGGAGACAGGCCAGCCCCACTCCCGGACACTGGGCAGGGCAGCGAAAGGCAGAGGTGAGTCTGGGGGTACATGGAGAACAAACAGCCCGACAGGCTCCCTGGCTCCCCACTGCCCACCTGAGTCACGCAAGCTCCACCCAGCCCCGCATCCTGGGCTCTCAGCCATTCCCTGAAGCCCTCCCCATGCCCATCTGTTCAGAATCAGGACCCTCCCGGGGGGGTCGTTGAGGCCTTGCTGCCACCCAGCCCATCTTTTTTTTTTTTTTTTTGCAGTACGCGGGCCTCTCACTGCTGTGGCCTCTCCCGTTGCGGAGCACAGGCTCCAGACGCACAGGCTCAGTGGCCATGGCTCACGGGCCCAGCCGCTCCGCGGCACGTGGGATCTTCCCGGACCAGGGCACGAACCCGTGTCCCCTGCATCGGCAGGTGGACTCTCAACCACTGCGCCACCAGGGAAGCCCCCCAGCCCATCCTGAGCAAGTGCTCGCCGGCCCACCTCGGCCCCTACAGTCGCAGGCGGGACTGGGTGCTTGGTGGGTGCTGTCCAGGAGGGCAGGCCAAGGGATTCCAGAGCCCCCACCCCGACCCCTGAGGGAGCTCTTTCCCTGCCTGCTCACAGCCACCCTGCAGGCCACCCTCCACAGTTCCTCCCCTTCCTGGTCCCTCTGGTTCTAAGCAGATCCTTGTCCCTCTCAGTCCCCTTCAGGGAACAGTCACCAGGCACTTGCTCTGAGCCTAGCCCTGTGCTGGGCTCTGCAAGGGAGAGACCACAGGACCAGCCGTGACCTCCAAGGAGCTCTTAGCCAGTGTGTTGCGGTGGGCATGGGATGGGCACGGGGAAGGGTGAATTTAACTGGGTTAATGAAGGCCACACGCTCCCAGGAGAGGACACTCATTGAAGTGCATCAGCCTGTTTGTCAGCTGGCCGATCAGGTGGACCCATTTGTCACCTGAACCTGGGAAAGCAAGACATGGATGGGTTAAGTCCTGACCAGAGCTGATAGAAGGCAGGCCTTCAGAACGGCCATGGCGGAGCTTGGAGAGAAAACTGGGCCAGTTAGGACATTTTGCTCGTGGGGTCCTGCCTGGGAAGGAATCGGAACACCAAGTGGGGGGATGTCCACTTCTACTTGTAAAGGTAGAAGGTGCCAGCTGGGCCGTGGGAGGCCTGGACGTTGCCCTAGTCTCACCACCCTGTCCATGGGTGACTTGGGTTGGTTCTCCTCCAACATTTGGGACCTAATTCTTCACCTGGTAAGTGGAGAGCTTGGCCCGGTTATCTCAGAGTGACTTCCCAGCTCCAAAAGGTAGGAAACCCAGCTTCAGCCCATCCTGTAGGCCTCTTCCCAAGAAGAAGTTTGGAGAAACCCTGTGTGGTGTGGGTTTTTCTCCCTGCAGACGTGTTTGGCAAGAGGAAAGGGCAGGGTGGAACTGTGGCCAGCTGCCTCGACACCCGGGCCAGGAGGCCTGCAGGCCTGTCCAGGGCAGGTGAGAGCTCAGGATGTGCGTGGTTCTTCCCCTGAAGCTTCTCAGGCCGGAGCTGAGGGAAATACCAGCAGGCTGGCCGTGTGCCGCCTGAGTCAGCCCACCCCTGGCCTCATTCGAGGAAAACTGATCGCAGGTCAGAAAGTCTGGTGTCAGGCGCGGGGTGGCAGGGGGCAGTGCCCTTGTATGTGCTGATGGATGAGCAAATGTTCGCAGGTAGGCAACGTCGACATTCATCTGATGTGTACCTGATAAATACCATCATGGCCTTCACAGTCTTCAAATATCCTAAAACATCCTTCCCTGCTGGGAAACAGCCACTGCCCCAAACACCCAAGTTCTCCTTTATTGCCCCAGCCCCTCCCTGGAGCCCTGACACAGATGAGCCTTCAACTGAAGGGTTAACCCCTGACCCTTCTCCAGTGAAGGAAAGAGAGCGTTCTAGTTGGTGGAGGTAACAAGGGCTCTATCTGTTGTTCAGTGTCTTGATGGCTACCCTGCATGTGCGTACGCAGCTGTGTGAAGGTTTGTATCTGGACGCCCACGTGGGTTGGTTTCGCAAAGATCCTGTACCTCACCTTTCCACGACAGTTTGATAAAAAGGTGCCCCCTTTCATTATTTCAGAGGAAGGAATCTGAAGTTTGGAAGCAGGAGAACCAAGTTCCCAGCCCAGCTCAACTCAGGGGCCCAGGGGGGAAAGTATTCTCTCAATAGCTCAGAGAAGCTGACATGTCTTAACCACTTGACTAGAAATTATAGGAGCCAGGATTTGGACCAAAGCAGTCTGGGTCACATGAGGCCCAGAGGCTTACTGCTCCACCTGGGCCTGGGAACCAGCAGTATTAGCTGCCCATCTGCTAAGCTTCTCAGCTCACGAAGGCTTCTGGCATCCACAGGAGCCTCCCAACATACCTGTGAGGGGGCAGCACAAGTGTGGCCGGCTCCATTGGCAGGTGAGGTCCAGGGAGCCCGCATGGCAGAGCCAGGACTCAGAGGTGGGTGTCCTGAGGCCAATAGCTGGGCTCTTAGCACTGCCCCCAAAGACAGCAGGATGGGCACAGGGCCCCCAGGGCACATCTGTGTATTCTTCTCACTTGTGATATCAGCATCACACACACTGGGGTACCATTTTCTTAGGTCACCCACTAAGATACATGCATCACTGACCAGAACAAGGGGAGACCAAAAGACGGGAGTCACTCAAATGCCCATCGTGGATGAATGAATGAACAAATTGGGGTCTATGCATACAGTGGAATATTATTTTATTCAGCCATAAAAAGGAACAAAGCATTGATACATGCTGCGGTGTAGGTGATTCTTGAAAATACTCTGCTAAGTGAAAGAAGCCAGACACGATAGGTCACATGTTGCATGATTCTATTTATAGGAACTATACAGAATTGATAAATTCATAGAGACAGAACACAGATTGGTGGTTGCCAGGGGCTGGGAGGAGGTCTGGGGTTTCCTTTTGGGTGATGAAAATGTTTTGGAACTAGACAGAGGTGGTGTTCGCACAATAGTGAATGTACTAACTGCCACTTTAAAGTGGTTAATTTTATGTTATATGAGCTTTGCTACCATTAAAAAAGAAAAAAACAAGGGAGAAGTCAGGCAGTTACAGTGTGATATGTACATTTTTTTAAACCCATCTATAATGTATTAAACTCAACTGCATGCTGGGCCCTACACGAACACAGCAAAGAACAATGTTACATTAAAGCCACCTGGATCCTGGGGTCTGAGTCCCTGCCTTGGCTCCTTGACCAGGACTACAGTCCCCCAGGACTGGACCCTGCTGTGGACTTACTGACCTCCTCATCTCCTCCCATCCCCTGCTGTAACAGGAGCCCTTGTTGAGAAGGCCCACCTGTGTGTTTGGCGTTTCCTGTGTAACTTTCTACTGCTTCAGTGGCATATCTTCCTCCAATTCAACAAATATTTATTTACTGAGGACCTCCAACACAGAGGCCTGGAGCCGGAGGCTGGGGACACATTGGTGAACAAGACCAACCTGGTCCCTGCCCCATGGGCTTTGTCTTGCACAGGAGACAGACAATGAACAAGGAAGGGAAGCAAATTACGCTGGTGGGAAGCAAACAAACAGGGATGCTGTGGTAGAGACTAATGGGCGGATGTCTTATAGAGGATGGTCAGGGAGACCACCATTTCTTGAGGAGAAAACATCAAAGCTGAGACCCAAAGACTGAGAAGGAGTCAGCCATCCCAGAGTGGAGGAACAAGCACTGTGACCAGAGGAAACAGCCTAGCCAAGAGGGATGCCGTGAAATATAAGACACGCTTTTCATCTTCAATGGAGACAGAAACCAATAAGAGAGAGAGGCCTTGGGGAAGCCATGCTGGACTATAGAAAGAATGTCGGAAATGGAATTTCAAACTCTGGACTCAACACTGACCCTTTCCTGGCCTTGAGTCGCTCACTGAATCTCTAATTTTCACAGTGCTACCTTATTTGCTGCCCTAAGTTCTGTCTCCCCCTTGCTGTATGTGGGCAGGTGCATTCTGGAACCTAAGCATAAGATGTTACGCAAATGTCTGTTCAATTCGTGTGGGACCATCATTTCAACCTCAACTTTCCTGATTCTGTCATACGGGGTGTTGTTATGGTTTCATCAGAGCCAAGCATAGGAACATAGATCAGGACAGAGCTCAGTGGCAATCCACTGGAGACCTCCTGTCACATGGGAGTTGATCCCTAACACATTTTTGGAGTATGAGTCATCCCTACATGCCAGGCCAAGTGGATTCTTATGTAAGTAAGAAAGTCTTTACCCTCAAGAAACTCACCATTTAATGGGATGGGTTGTATGTGAGGGGACCCATGAGCAAGTTGGTTTTGCTGCAGCATAAAGTGGCAGGAAGGCAGCTGGAGAGGTGGGTGAGGCACCTTATGGAAGGCCTTGGAGAGTATGTTAGTGAGACTGGACTTTCCCCTCGACAGTAGGAAAGGAACCCTCAACTTCAGCATTTTAAGCAGGCAGATTTGCATTTTAGGCAGATTAGTGTGTCACCTGTTTGACGGATGAATTTGAGGGGACCAAGCCAGAGGCAGACAGTCCAGTTAGAAGGCAGTAGCAGTCAACCAAGAGATAAGAGGTGGACGGTGGGAATTCCCCGGCAGTCCAGTGGTTAGGACCCTGCACTTTCACCGCAGGGTCCCAGGTTCAATCAAGCTGCATGGTGCAGCCAAAAAAAAAAAAAAAAAAAAAGAGGTGGATGGTAACAGGATAAGGCTCAGGAAAGAAGCAGATCAGGGTCAGGGTGCAGGGTGTTTAAAAGGTAAAATTGTCTGGATCACCTTCAATCACAGTTATCTGAAGGAGTAAATAAGATAATGTAGGGAAGAAACAGCATTTAGGAAATGCTCACTGGCAAAATAAGGAAAGGGATCAAGGCAGAATTGAAGGGTGTTTAAGAGCATGGACTCTAGGGCCAGTTTTCCTGGGTTCAAATCTTGGCTCTCAGCTTCCTGGCTGTGGGACCCCAGGCAAGTACTGGACCTTTTCTATGCCACAGGTTCCCTCCTGGAAAATGGAGCTGGGAGAGTAACTATCTCACAGGAGGTTACATGAGTGACTATGGGTCACAGGCTTAAACAAACACGTGGCACAGACTAAGTGCTACTTAAGTATTGTTTAAAATAATATAATTGATACTGCATGAGGGGGAAGGAAGGAATTATGAGTGACTCCCACATTTCTAGTTTGGGTAATGAGTGGACAGCAATGCCACCGGAGGGAAAATTTTCATCCTCCCGTCCTTCTGAGGACTCCCCCATCTCTGTGGTTCCTGAGGAAGCAGCCCTGACTTTAGAGTAGCCCAAATTCCTAGCGGTGGTTGATAGGTCCAGAAGTGAATACCTGATCCAAGCTAAGCCAATCACAGTCGAGGGCAGACAGAATAATAGCCCCCAAAGAGGCCCACATCCATTTCCTGGAACCCGTGAATATGTTCCCTTACATGGAAAAAGAGACTTTGCAAATGTGATTAAGAATCTTGAGGTGGAAAGAATATCCTGGATTGTCCAGATGGGCCCAATATAATCACAAGGGTCTTTATAAGCGGGAGGCAGGAGGGTCACAGTCAGAGGAGATGTGACAATAGAAGCAGGGGTCATAGAGAAAGAGATTTAAGATGCTACACTTGAAGATTCAGGAAGGGGCCATGAGCCAGGGAATGCAGGTGACCTATAGAAGCTAGAAAAGGCATGGAAACAGATTCTCTCCTAGGGCTTCCAGAAGGAACCCGTCCTGCTGACACCTTGATTTTAGGCCAGTGAAAGTGATTTCAGACTTCTGACCTCCAGGACTGTAAGATAAGTGTGTGTTGTTTTAAGCCAGCAGTCCCCAACCTTTTTGGCACCAGGAACCGATTTCATGGAAGACAATTTTTCCAGGCCGGTTGGGAGTGGGGGGGTGGGGGGAGGGGGCAGGGATGGTGCAGGCGGCAATGCGAGCAATGGGGAGCGATGGGGAGCGGCAGATGAAGCTTCGCTCGCTGGCCTGCCACTCACCTCCTGCTGTGTGGCCTGGTTCCTAACAGGCCGCGAACCGTTACCAGTCTGCAACCCAGGCATTGGAGACCCCCGTTTTAAGCCGCTAAGTCTATGATACTTGTTACGGCAGCAATAAGAAACTAATACACAGTTGTTTCCCCAGAGTCTACCTCCTGGCACAGATGAATAGTCCAAGACTGGGTACCTTAGGCAAACTGTAGCAGAATTCTTCCTCAAAAATGTTGGAGCTGGGACTGAAACAGATTGTCTCTACCTGGCTAAAAGTGTACGGTAAAAATCTCAGGAGTGGTACCAGCCACATTTCCTACAGTAGAGAAAGCCAGTCTTTGAGGAAGATAGGGAAGGAGGACAATGCACAAGGCAAGAGGGCCAGAGGCTTGACAGAGGAGGGGGAGTCCCCAGTTCCAGAAGAGCCTGAAGCTCGGGGCATCTGCCTTTCCACTGGCTAGGTTGTTCAGCCTTTCCTTCCCCTCGTACAACTCTCTCTCCTTCCATGTGAAATAATCATTGGATTATTGGATTACAACCAACATGTTCATAGATGCATTTTATTTAATACACTGCTGGATTGAGTTTAATAATTATATTTGTATATTTTTACATCTATGTACATAGACCAGCCTGTCATTTTCCTTCCTTCTTGTATTCTTATCTGGTGTGGATAATCAGTTTTAACATAATCTCTCTTTATTTTCTGGAAGAATTTGTCAAGAATGGGTAAAGAGTTGCAGTGTAATCTTTTTGTTTTGTTTGTTTTGTTTTCTTTCTCTGGAAGAATTTTTTTTCTGTTTTTGGTGGTGGCTTTGTTATCTGTTACTTCAAAACAAATGAACCCAACTATTAGTGGCTTAAAACAACTACCTGATTTTGTGGGTGAGGAATTCAGGCAGGTTTCAGATGGGGGATTCTTCTGCTCCATCTGAGGTCAACTGAGATTACTCAGTGGTATTCAGCTGGCAAATGACCTGGTCTGGAAGATCCAAGATAGCCTCACCTACTGGGCACCTCAGGGGGGACAGCTGGCAGGAAGGCTTGGCCCAGCTGACTGTCTGCTGAAGCATCTACATGTGGCCTCTGGAGGTCTCAGGGCTTCCAGAATGTTCCAAGGACAGAATTGGAAAAAGCATGGGCCCAGACACTAGTATATCCCTTCTAGTGTATTCCATTGGTCAGAGTAGTCACAGTGTCCTCTTAGACTCAAGGGTATGAGACCAAGGCCTCATCACTCATGGGGAGGAACTGGGCACAGTTTGACAGTCATCCAGCACAGGTAGATATACTTTTAACTACTGATTAGATTCCTTTAATGGTTAGTTTGTTTTAAATTTTCTACTTCTTCTTGAGTCAGTTCTCTAGGAAATTATCCCTTTTACCTAAGTTTTCATATTTATTGGCATCAAAGTTTTTACAGTACAGTTTTTTTAAAATCTCTGATTTATTTGTGGTTACGTCTCCCCCTTTATTCCTAACATTTTTTTTTTTTTTTTTTTGGCCACACTCCACAGCTTGTGGGATCTTAGTTCCCCGACTAGGGGTCGAACCCGGGCCCTCAGCAGTCAAAGCGTGGAGTCCTAACCACTGGACCACCAGAGAATTCCCTCCTAACATTTTTTTCATTAGCACTGCCTGAGATTTGTCTAAACTTTTTAAACCAGAAACAGCAGGAATGAACTTTTATTATAAAACTATAATAATTAAACATTATATTAATGGTGAAATAATAGGGGAAAAAATCAATGAAACAGAAAACATCGTCTGCAATATAAGCAACTTCCAGGATGACATTATCCTTCTGTAATATTTTCTTCACTTGCTTGACTTTTAAAAACAATTGTAAAACATGCACAACAAAATTTATCATTTTAACCATTTTTAAGTGTACAATTCAGCAGCATTAAATATATTCACATTGTTGTGCAACCATCACTACCATTCATCTCTAGAACTTTTTTATCTTGCAAAACTGAAATTTTACACATTAAACAATGATTCCCCATTGCCCCCCCATTGCACCCACCCATTCTACCTTCTGTCTCTGTGAATTTGACTACTCTAGGGATCTCATGTAAGTGGAATCATACAGTATTTTTTCTTACAAAAGAACAAATTGTCGTCATCCATGTGTTAGCATATGTCAGCATTTCCTTTCTTTTAAAGACTGAATAATATTTTGTTTTATATATATATATATATATATATATATATATATATATATACCACCTTTTTTTTTTTGATCCATTCACCCACTGATGGGCACTTGGGTTCTTCCACCTTTTAGCTATTGTAAATAAAGCTGCTATGAACGTGGGTGTACAAATATCTGTTTTAGTCCCTGCTTTTAATTCTTTTGGGTATATACCCAGAAGTGGAATTGATATATCATGTGGTAATTATATGTTTAATTTTTTGACAAGCTACCATACTGTGTCTAATCATCTTTTCAAAGAGCCAACTTTTTGTCTTTGTTGATCTTCTTTTTTGTACCTTTGTTTTGTATTTCATTAATTTCTGTGGGTATCATTGATACTTCTGCTCTCTTTGGGCTTATTTTATTCTTTTTCTAACTCAAGTTGGATGTTTACCTTATTTATTTTTAGTCTTTCTTCTTTTCCATTATAAGCATTTTCATGCTATTAATTTTGAAGCTGTATCCCACAGTTTTGAAATGTAGAATTTTGTTCTCATTCAGTCCTAAACATTTTCTAGATGTTCATATTATTTCTTTTTAGAAATGCTATTAGAAATGGACTTTAATTTTCAAAATAAATGGGTATATTAAAAGTTGTAATTTTTAAATTATTTTCTATCTATTGCATTGTTATTAGGCAACTTGGTCAATATGAAAGATTTTTTTAATGTTTGTTGCAGTTTACTTTATGATCTAATATGTAGTCAATCTTAATTCTCTATTTAATCTTATTTATTAATTTCTTATGTTATCATTTATTTGTTATGTATTTGTAATTATATTATCCTATAACTGTAATTAATATAATACTTAATGATTTATTAATATTATTATTAATGTTAATTAATATCTGTAATGTGAAATCTCTAACTGCTGGATGCCATGTTCTACATACATACATGAAATCAACTTGTTCATTGTGCGGTTCAAATGTACCATTGTCTGCTTGATTTCTTAATAACTGGGGGAACTATGTCAAAATCTCTATGATGATGGATTTGTTACTCTTGTCAATTCTTGCTTTATACTTTCTTATGCTATGTCTGCATCAGTTCTTATTTATTCGAGTTGTTATATGTTGTTCATTGGCACGCTACTTGGCGGTTGTATCTAATAACGTTTCTACGAATAGCCTGCAAAAGCTCCTCAAAAGGTTGATACTGAGCCTTCCAGTATTTTGAAGTCCTCTAATTCTGAGCTCTGAGCACATGAACATTGTAGGCGTTGAACCTGAGAACAAATAATCAGAATACAGCACTCTCACTTTTTCCTCTAATGAGTTGGCTCTCCCAGTAAGAAACAGCAAAAGAACTATGCTCTGAATTCCTTCCTGGCCATAGGTGGCAGCCTGAATGGGAAGGCCGGGCAGTTATTTGCAAAGCTGAGTTAAAGGACTTGCTCTGTTTGAACAGCTGCATTCAGACCCTGAGTTCCCCTCCAGAACCCTCCAAAAAGGATGAGCTCACTAGGGTTTAGCCAACCCTTGGGTCATCACCCACTTCTGGGGTTTAGGGAAGTATCTCCGACCTTGAGCTGGAATCAGGTCATGGGAGCCCAGGGGTGTTGTGTGACATCTTCCAGTTGAAGATCAAGACTTTGGCAAAGAAGAGAAGAGGTGAGATGTGACCAGGTGGCTTCATTTAGGTGTTAGACAAATCTGGGCCAGGTCCAGCCGTACTAGAGAGAAGGGCTCCTGGCTGGGGGCAGTGAGCATTTCTCAAGGAGTAGTCAGAATTCTGATAGGACCACAGGGGTCCCAGAAGAGGAGGAACAGGAAGAGGCAGGCCTCTGCCAGGCTATGGAAGGGAATGGGATGTTCACAGAGAGGGAAGAGAGAGCCGAACCACTGACCTTTCACCTTTGTGAAAGTGAAAACAGAACTTAAAAATGTGACATTTGAAATACTATCTGAATGTGTAAATCACACCTTCACTCCCATAGTTGCTGACACACAGGCAGGACATAAATAATTCTTATGTGGGACAGTGCCACCATTTTTTTAACCCAAGTTCCGGCATTGTCGATGGAGACGTGAGATGGGAGAGCCGGCAGTTCCTCAGGCTCCCGTCAGCTTTCCCGTGGGTTCCAGAGCACGAGTGAACTCCTCTCACTCCCTGGCAGAGGGCTGAGGGCAGTGGGAGAGAAGCAGCAGCAGCAAGCTATAAAAAAACTCTAAGTCTGATTTCCTTCTAAGGCATCATGAGTCACTGGATGCTCCAGCCCTCAGTGCCCTGGGAAGTTCAGCTCAAATCGGAAATGTGTGCATGTGTTTTTCTTCCTGAACCAAAACTGCTGAAAAACTAGATGACGTCACTTGGACTGAATCTCCTGCAGGCAGTGAATGGTAGCTTCCTATTTCTGTGCTGCCAGGAGGATGGAAGTCACTTAACGATCAGTTTCTTTGACCCCCGTTCCAGTATTACATCACAGTGTTAAGAGCAAGCTTACCCTCCGCTCCACCCCCAACAGGGAGCTGCTGAGACTTTAAAAATCCCATTTGTCATCTCCAAGTGTACAGCACGCCTACACTCTTTTGCCTCCCACCCTTTAGGCTGCAATTTCAATTTAAACACCAAGTGACGCCAACCAAGCTGGGTTGGTCAGAGTACTAGAAAGCCACAGGTAGAATGTACCTCGTCCAATAATCTGATTTTAACTGAGGTGTAGAGAGGTAAAGAACCTGTCCATGGCTACAGAAGGACAGAAGCAAAACTAGGAGCCGGGCCTAAAGTCTCAGCAGAGGGCTCTGTCCCCACGGTGGTGTCTCCATCCTTGTAGATGAGGCGCTGGCTGTATACAGAAGCTAAATGTTCCCTGGAGCTGTGTCTCAAGCCCTCTGGCCAAAGCAGGGGCTTACCCTGTGATCACTCCCGTTCTTCTCAGCCCTCTTGTGCTCCTGGGCAGGGTGGGAAAGGAAATGGGCAAGGCAGCCTGAGGAAGATCCTTCTGGAAACACAGGTGGCAGCCAGGAGATGGCCTTTCCTGCTAGAGAACCTTGTCTAGAAACCAGGGTCCGGGATGGCACTGATTAAGGGCAAGGTTTCAACTCCAAGGTTCTGCAAGGAAGCCGCAGCCTCCACTGCCCTGCTCTGGACATGGGCGGAGGCATGTGCTTATGTAATGTTAAAGTCCCATCTAGTATCTAAATTCCCATCTAATGTTTAAAGTGTACTTCTTCACGCAATTCCTAAGGAGACTTGGATGAACCTTGAAGTTAAAGAGGAATGAATCTTTTTACGGTGTGAATTTTCCACATACGGCAAACACAGATACATTAATATGCCAAGAGACTGTGTTAAAACGTCAGCTATTGACACCTGAACTTTAAAACCAGGGTAAGGCCGTAGTGGGATGTGTCTGTGGTGTTTCTGGTCCCTCCCCTACCACGCTAGGGCCCAGGTGGAATCACATCTGAGGGCAGGTGTAGCTTGTTCATTGAGCAAAAGGGATGGAAAGCATTGCGAGCTAAAAACCTACAGAGTTCGCGGTTAGAGATGAAAGGCTGCAGAAATGTTTATTGAATACAGTGCCAGGTTTATAAATAGAACTTATTTACAATTTCCATAGAGTTGGTCCCCCATCAGAGAGGTGGTGAAATCTCCAAACAGTTCATCTCACGATTTACAGAAACGTTCAAGTACATCTCCTTTGCAAATCGCCACGGTGAAGGGTGACTTCGGTAACAAAAGAACTACCACCATCTTTGCTACAGACATGTTTAATGAACATTAGAATAGATTTGGAGAAAGAACACACACTCCTCCCAAGCCACTACCTTCTCACTCTGAGGAATACAGACAGCAAAGAATTTCTGTCTCCTACAGGGTAACTTCAAGGGATCAAAAAAGATAATAGTAACCGCCAGCTGAAGGGATAGATTAAGACACATTCGTGGAATCTAGTCACTGCCAAAAGGATAAGTGTATTTAGGATATACAGTAATTAATTCAAATGTTAAAAATAATTGAATGAACCAAGAGCAGACTTGACCAAATTTACATTCTTTGTTTAGGAAGAAGTTCCCAGTATGCTGAGGGGCCACAGCAGCACGAGGCCTACTGGGCGGCCACGTGTTACAATATGGTTACAAGTACAGTCAGACATGCATTTATAAAGAGAATATAAAAATATGTACAGTAGCTAATTTTCAATGTGTTTTAAGTTGCCGAAAGACACCAATTTAAAGTGTGCAAAAATTCGTTTGTCAAAAAATCAGAAAAACAACCTTCCTTGGCAACAACAGTACATCAAAGGTCCATCTGAAATATCAAGATACATTTGCCTTGCTTGACACCTACCCCGAACAGATGGAGAACAAAACTATGAAAGTATATGCCAAGGACTCAGCAGTATGTTATGGCAAGTCTCAGGCTCCAGCGGGATGCCAGTTAAACTAGTCACTTTATATATATATATAAATATATATATATATATATATATATTTATAGAGCAGTTAGAAGTAGGGGCAAGAGTTTACAGGAAGGTGCTGACCAACTTTCACAGCACTGCCACCTCGTCCAGCTATTTCCTCTCACAAACCCCTGCAGACTGCAAACACCCAACCCCTGGGCTGGTCATCCCCCTCAAAGGCCAGAGAGAAAGGCTACAGTGGACTGAGTTCCCTCTGCTCCAAAGTGGAACTCAGCATCCCCCTGGGGGAAAGGTTTCTGGTTCCCGTACAGGATCCGGGCCATTCAAGCATCTGGTTTCAAGGGTAGTCTTTTAGGAAAGACTGCAGGACCACTAACATGGAGTCCACCCGGCTTCTAGAAAAAAACTTGGTCAAAGGGTAAGATAGAAGGCAAAGTTTCTGAAAATCAAGCCAAATCGCCCTCAACCCTTTTTAAAACTACAAGGAGGTCATCGGCCACAGGCCTGAGAGTGGGTCAACAGTCAGGCTACTTGACCTCCCTGCAAGAAACGTCCAGGTTATTCACTTACTGGAAGGAGAAACCCCAGTCCTGTCTCACCAGAAGAAAAACCCCCGAGGTATTCTGAGATGTTCCTTTCAGATTCAAGGAGTTGTGAAAGCCAAGCCCAGCTCATGACGTCAACCTCTCTTCTTCCAACCACCCGGTCTAAGGACCAGCAGCAAAGGCAGATGGGCAGGCTCCTCTCCACTGCTCTGACCCACCCCTCTGGCGGGAAAACTAAAGAGTTGCAAAGTGCCAGAGAGACAAGGAGTAGGAGAGGGAGAAGCTGAGGGTCTCCGTAAAACAACCCCGAATGCACCCATTTGGCTGCCAAGAGCTTCTCACTGCCTCACTTGCAGCCTGCCGCTGTTCCCTGGCAAATTAAAACTTCTCACAGAAACACTCAAAACCCAAATCTCCTAGCTAATAAGATACAACCAAGTTAACACCCTGAAACACGTACATCCAGCCTTCACTTCAAAAACGGGTCTGCACTAAATCCAAACGCCTTTTAGGGAGCTTTTAAGCAAACCAATCCCACTGCAAAGACCAGTGCCAGCATCTCTGAGTTTTGGTTACAGGTTTATAAAGAAGCACAAAATTCCCTCTGGGCTGGGAGTTTTACTTTCAAGCTGGGAGCTAGCATTAGTTCTGCTTGGGGGGTGGGGAAGCAAAGTCAAGTCAACCTAAAAAAAAAAAAAAAAAAAAAAGTAAAAGGAGTCTAAGGTAAGTATAACCATAAATTAAAAACTGTGAATCAAAAGGTGACTGGTAGTGTCTTTTAGGCATGAAAAGCCTGGCTTAGAAAAGTGACTGCTTCTACCACACACAGCGAGGATTGAATTAGACACACTAAATCATGTCTTTTGCACAGATGGTCTCAAGTAGTTACATAAAACAGGTAATCAGCAGCACAATTGATAAGAACCCCTAAATACATGCTTGAAAGTGGTTTTTTTCCTTCATTAAGAGTTCTACTGCCTGAATAATCATTAAGTTACCATAATTCACTTTCCCCCCTCCCCCCCAGTGAAAATACAAGTAGACCTACATGTCCATAAATAAGATGAAGCAATCGGTATCTGCTTGGTTTTAGGCAAGGTCTCAGGCTCAGCAGTTGGTGCTGGGATTTCAGGAGGGAGGGAGGGAGGGAAACCCAATGCTGGGCTGTGGGCATTTAAAGGTACACTTGCCTCCCCCTCCAACTGCCTTGTCCCCGTTTAGATCTCAGCTTTACAAAGCATTTAACACCACTTTAAGTTAATGGTCTTTTTATTGGAAAAAAAAAAAAAAACTAGCATTTACAACTTGGAATGGACGTAAATTGTAATTTCTTGAACAGCAACGTTGATGGTTGTGCTGAAGTCCACAGCCACAGCCTACTCTGCTGGCTCCAAGTCATGGTTCAGAAGGTTTTAAAAACAGAGAGTCCAAAGATGCTCCCTTGATAAAGGTTTGTTTTTAAAAATTTGTATGAATGGTGATAGCCTGACACCCACTCCGCTCTAGCACAATGCAGACAATGCTAAACCAACACACGTGGGCATGCCACCAGGGTGTGTCACGGTCACGACAGGTAGGGGGGCACGGGGAAGTGACAAGAGGGCCATCCTGCTAGTGGGGCTATGCCTGGACAGTTTGTCTTCCACAGCATCCTGAGGTAAACCAATCTTAAATGTCTGTCTTCAGTAAACCAGCTATGACAATTTATGGTAACACATTGAACTAGAACCCCTTTGAGTAGGCTTTGAATTTGTTTTTTTGTTTGTTTTTCATTTTTAATACAAACGCCTGACTGTGCTCAACTGTCAAGCTGCATGCATGAAAAACTGGCCAGCCCAAACAGTGTATTAACCATGAGCGGACGGACCTGCCAGGTGTCCACTAAGTGCTTCCTTATCATTAAGGTAGGACAAGTATTTATATCGGAAAACTGATGTAGCTTGATCTTTAGGGGACAGGACCACCAATCGATACATGCAGATTTTGTGTGTGTGTGGACAGAAGGTACTCTTGACATTCAGTTTTGCTATATAGAAACAGAATGAGTAAATGAATTTTTTTTTTTTTTGCAAGAGGTAAGTAAAAGATCAATTTGATTCTTCTAGAGGGGGGAAAAAAGGAGTTGAAAGTAGGTCTTCATTTTGCAGTCATCATCTGTACGAATTCTGAAAAGACAAATAATCATAACTTTCGGTTATCTTCAAAAGCAGCTTCAATGAACATAACATCTCTACTCTGCATAAGGAAAGAAAAAAAAAATCTAGTTCAAGTAGTTAACTTGTTTATAGATCCTAAGGGGAAAACTTAGAAACTAAGCTAAAGCAACTTGGTGTGTTACCTTCGTAGTTGACTTGTCCATCTCCATCAATATCTGCTTCTCTGATCATTTCATCTACTTCTTCATCTGTTAGTTTTTCTCCTAAGTTTGTCATGACGTGACGTAGTTCTGCAGCACTGATGTAACCATTGCCATCCTGTGAACATTCAGCAACCGTTACTGGCAGGGACTCATAGTGGTTCGGTGTGGGCAAGTAGGCCTTTGACTTAATTAAGCCCCTCAAGTTACTGCCAACTGTGTGTATGTCGACAATTCTCCATCTCCAGTTCCCACCTCTACCTACTAAGCACATGCAGTCAGCCAATGCAGACACTGCAGGGGCTTTTGAAAAGCAAACAGAAATTGAAAGTCACAATCAAGAAACTTGGTTCAAAATTTCTCTACTATTTATTATGTTTACTCTCATCTGATAAGGTTACTACAATAAGTCGGGATATCTGAAAATGAGATTTCAGAGGCTCAGGCAGTTAGGTAAGTGTTCTAACTAGAATAGAACGTTAAAGCTTTTAGAAATGACAGCCAGAAAGCCATATTTAAGTACAGTCTGCAACGCAGACGCAGGGTTACCTTGTCAAAGACTCGGAATGCCTCGCGGATTTCTTCTTCACTGTCTGTATCTTTCATTTTTCTAGCCATCATAGTCAAAAATTCTGGGAAATCAATGGTGCCATTACCTCAAATAAAAGAACAAAAGCTCATGTAAAATAAGCGCTCCAGTAATGCTACCCTGGAGTGATAGTTTTAGAACCACTTTATAGAACAGTAAGCATTTGCCAGGACAAACTGGTAAATTGTTTTATTATGTTGAGCCATCTTAGGTTTAAGCTATTCAAATACTTCACAGGGCAATTTCATGTGATTCACATAATTCAAACCAGTGATCAGTGCCCAGGATAGCATTTAATGATGCAAAGGAAACTGCACATACAGATTCTTGGCCACTGAAGGTTTTGTACAGTTCAAGAGAAAAAAAAAAAAAGCCCACAGCAGTGCAAGCTGGATCTTTCTACTCCCAAGGGAGGCACCTGAGTTTGCCTCCCCCCGAGTTAGGGAGATCACTCGGATCTAGCTCTGCCTGCCCTAGCGATGCTGGTGAAGGTCCATAATTGGGCCGCCAGGAGTACACAACGTGTTTAGGAAAGAAAAGGATTATGAACGGGAAAAAAGTTGACCTTGTTACGCCAGGGACCATAAAGTGTGGCAAAGTCTTCTCCAGGAGGCATTTCTTAGCCACATTATGGTAAGTCACCTAATCGCTTTCTCCCCAACTCAGTATCTTTATTTCCCATTAAGGGCAAGGCTCAAAAGTGTTTTCTCAGCTTAGACTATTAACATTCAGGAAACTTTGTCAGAAGAATCCGTTCTACGGCCAGTATTCCAAACAGCTCCTCCTTTAAAGCCAACAGCTCGATGAACACCCCAAAGACAAGTCACCAGGATCAACAGTGTTACTTGAACTGAACGAAACAAAAATTAAATTAGAAGAAAAAAGCCTTACGTTAAGTCACTCGTTTTCACCAGTACCTTTAAATCAAAATGATAATTCAGAGAGTCCTTCAAATCTATTTAGCCTCCAAAATTTTTAAGCATTATTGACATTCATGGAAGACAAAATTATTTGAAATGCTCTCTTACAGCCACACAGCGATGTCCTTAGGCATCATATTTATTCATCGCGAGTACCAGATTCTATAGCTTGAGACAACTTTCCCCACCTTGTTCCATAAAACCCGAGGGCCTAATACACTTTGCCAGTCCCCAAGCACAGTTTCCCCAGGGCTTACACAAAACATGAGAGCCATCCCATGTTCCCAGATGGCTGATCACCCTTAGCAGTCAAACGAGACAGAACTATGAAAAACCTCTTTTTCCAAATTACTAAGGATGAAAACAGCCTTTAGAAATAGTTCAAATGGGGTAAAACCATTGTTAAAGAGCTGACCCGGGCTTCCCTGGTGGCACAGTGGTTGAGAGTCCGCCTGCCGATGCAGGGGACACGGGTTCGTGCCCCGGTCCGGGAAGATCCCACATGCCGCGGAGCGGCTGGGCCCGTGAGCCATGGCCGCTGAGCCTGCACGTCCGGAGCCTATGCTCCGCAACGGGAGAGGCCACAACAGTGAGAGGCCCCTGTGCCACAAAAAAAAAAAAAAAAAGAGCTGACCCCAAACCCCTGCTTCTAAATGTATATGACCAGACAAGTATAATTCCATTTTATCACCTTATGATACCATATTTTTAAATCATGCCAATCAAGAAAGTAGTCCAGATCCAAATCGTTTATTCCTACCTCATCTTTTCAAAATTTACTAATGTTCTACAATGTTTGTAGATTTGATTAATTTACTTAAGTTTATTAAATAAATTAAAATTATTAATTTAATTGATATTATTTCCAAAAAAACGTGTTTTGTTTGGGGGGAGGGAGTGATCAAAAACCACTTACTGATCGAAGTGCCCACTAAAAGGTCTACTGTCCACTGTTCTGGAGTCCAGAGGAACGAACAACCAAATGGTGACCGACTGCTAGAGGGGTTACTGCTTGCCCCTTCTGGCTCCACATCCTTCTACTAGCTTCCATAAATCCACTCCCTACAATCATCATGCACCCCACCTCCAAGCCTCAATGATCCTCAAAATCCTCTTCAATAAACACACTGACGGCTCACATTGTACTCACTCCCACATGTTAACATCTGAGAATGCTCTTCCCCCACCTCACTTGGGTTTTTTCTCCTCTTAGAGACAGTAAGCTTTTTTAAAAGGTCTATGGCAATTTATTTTTATTTTCCCCATAGGACTCAGCGCAGACTCATGGGCCAGTTGATAAAAGACTGAGCTGTAGGTCATGGCGAGTGGAAAAGAACAATACTATGATCTGATCCAGGAAATATTCTAGACAGTGAGCAGGGCGAAAGGCAGGCCCATAGTCTTCTGTTTTAATTGTCAGTGGCTGTATGGAAACCACAGAAAGGATCTTTGCACATTCGCCTTGATCTGGGGACCTGAAAGACAATCTTTAACATGTCTGAACTTGAATTACACGACGCTGGCATTCATTCATAGTTCTAAAGCCCTTACCATCAGCGTCCACTTCATTGATCATATCCTGCAATTCGGCTTCTGTTGGGTTCTGACCCAGTGACCTCATGACAGTTCCAAGTTCCTTTGTTGTGATGGTGCCATCGCCATCTTTGTCAAATAGGGAGAAAGCTTCCTTGAATTCTGAAAACAAAAGTTTACCTTTTAGAATGAATGTCTTCACCCAACCCAGCCACAGCACGCCCTTCCCTTAACTTGCCAAAGCAAGCCATCCAAGTTGTGCAAGTTAAGAGAAACTGCCTGCTCTTTATCTGCTGAAACAAAGATCACAGCAGTTCTGTTGGACTGGCCTTCACACCATAGTCCATAGAGCAAACGTCATTCCTGGTAACCAGTTCCATAAAGCCACAATATTCTCACATAAAGAGGTTAAGCTTAATTTAGTCCTAGGTCCAATCTGACAAGTGAGATTGGTCCACATGCTCCTTTATGGTCCCTTCCTGTTAAATTTCTACAGCCACAAGAACTCCCTGTTTCACAGCCATAGGAAGAGGTGGTTACCAGAAATGTACAATCCCACGTAACCAGTGTGTTCTCCCTACATGGCATTCAGAGTATTTCAAAGGCATTCCTGGTTTCCTAAAGAGAAACCATCTCAAAAAAGTCCTCCAGGGGCTTCCCTGGTGGTGCAGTGGTTGAGAGTCCGCCTGCCGATGCAGGGGACACGGGTTCGTGCCCCGGTCCGGAAAGATCCCACATGCCACGGAGCGGCTGGGCCCGTGAGCCATGGCCGCTGAGCCTGCGCGTCCGGAGCCTGTGCTCCACAACAGGAGAGGCCACAACAGTGAGAGGCCCGCGTACCGCCAAAAAAAAAAAAAAGTCCTCCAGAGAATATTAAAAGCTAAAATCTAAACTAAATCATTCCTTCCCAATTATTACAGGGGTCCTGACACTTATTTCCACCCATTCCCATTTAGAATAGCAAGTACAAGCTTTCATGGTGAATTACTAAAAGACCTGTGACATAAGAATTCTAAACTACATTTTTGAGTAGCAGGCTCCATGCAATCTCATTATATACAAAGCCTGGCACACCGTGAAGCATAAGTGGGTATTCTTAGTTCTATTTCCTTTCTCATTATCTCCAAAATGCTGACAAGGAGTAACACTTGACCTAAATATCTCTGCTTATTGTTTTCATTTAAATAAATTCTTAGAAAACTGCTCAGACCATAGGGGGAGATGACAGAGGAGTCACCAGAACTGAGTCTGCCTAGTTCCGCTCTCCTGAAACTCCCTGAAGTCATCAACTTACCAGCAATCTGTTCTTCGGTCAGCTGATCAGCCTACATAGAAAAAGAAAAGGTTATAATTCAATCCACCAGAGTTTGATCGAGGTCAACATGGTTTTTCCAATTACACTTTTATTAGTGATCTTTCAAAAATCAATCTCGAAGAAAAAATCAGCTGTTTGAAAACTTCAGCAATGTCATTTAATAAAAACAATTAGAATAAAGGGAACCCTTTACACTATTTTAAAAACAAAGGAAGTGACAACATCTCATTTCGGGTTTTCTTCTCTGGGCCTAGGGCTATACGCTCTGCAGTCTAACCAGGAAGGGTCAGGTTCATAGTTTGAAAAAGGGCACCTCCAGTGGCAAAAGGCCCACTGCATCGGCTGCAGGGGCAGGCTCTGAGAAAGAAGAGCGCCACCTACTGCACCAGGGATGCCACAGTCCCCGCTTCCATCCAAGAAGGGACCCAGCCTGCTGCCGCTGTCACCGCAGCCAGGATTGGGTCCAGGGGCAGACTTTTAGTGCACCTTGCGCATTGCTGCAGGCACTCCAAATCTCCAAACTGGCGTTACATAATGTCATTGGGTTGGATTAACAGGCTTTTAATATCTATTTTATGAGATACAATTCAATGGAAAAAAATAAATATACAGCAATGGGTTATCCTACCAACTTCATTTCCATGTAACAAGTGCTTTCCAATCATTTAAATTAGGCAGTTATTTGGTAAAAGCCTAACATTTAGAACAGCTAAATGCCCTTGGTCAAATTATCCTGATTTAGGAGCCAGGAAAAAATGGAACTGTCCTACAGCTGAGCTGTTACAAAACTGCAAAAATTAAGTATGCACAAACTATATAATAATTATGAGACTGTGCCCTCCCTTTTTTGGAGAGGAACTATTAACTTTGCTAGAGAATATTTACCTACTTTATGGATGACATAAGAGCTGCTCATAATAGAAATACTTGACTAGAGGTGGTAACGGCCACGAAGGTAATTCTCACTTGCATTATTTGGCCTCGGCAACACTGAACCTGTGCCTCCAGCCAGGGGAATTCGAGATCTCAAGGAGAGCTAATATGTATTTTTATATTAATGAAGCACGCCTAATGAAGCCAGTTCCAGAATAAGTCCTAATAGAAAGCTGACAACATTAAGTTTATTCTAACTCATAAGTGGAAACTTTCACAATAGGAATGATGTTCCAACATACTGATTTGGGGGAGACACTTATGTTTTCAAATTAGAACTGGGTCTTCCTTTCTAACCCAGGTATAGCACGTTGGTCTTCTTTATACCGAATGAAGGAGACACGATGATTTACGTAATGCCAGGGCAACGTCAGTCTTGCACAACAGGAAGCGCTGCCACACCTCGCAAGAGAAGCTGTCACCTCACCGTGGAGACAGTCTCACCTCGCCGCAAAATTCTCGCATTAGAGTGGTTATCGAGAGCATCAGCCTTCCTCGACAAAGAAATACACCCCGACCACCGGACCGCGCTGGCCTTGGGGGCGAAGGTGCGCTGAACCTGCCGGGAGCCACCTCCCCACCCCGCCAAGCCAGAAAACGCTGTGGGTGATGTCAGCCCTGCCCGCCGAGAGAGGAAGGGGGCTATGGAAAACACCCAGCGAGGCGCACAGCCGCATCTGGCAGTCTAGAGGCTGCAGAGAAAGCGGAAACGTGGAGGGCATCTCCCTTCGGACTGGGAAGCGGCTCGGGGCGGAGAAAACGCCGGGCGAGGGGCCGGGCAGGGGAGCGGGCCCCGAGTGCAGGAGGGTTCAAGGGGGCGCCGCCCTCCCAGGCCAGGGAGACCCCCACTCCCACCCCCAACCCCACCCCCGCGGCTGCGCGGCAGGCGGAGGCCCAGTCCGCCCCGCGCCCTCCACCCGCTTCTGCTCCCCGAGGCGGCGAGCCCGCCGCGCCGCCACCGCCTCCCGGAGCAGAAACTTTGCGTCTCTGCTGGAGGCCGAGCCGCGCGCCAGCTCCCTCCTCCCGCGCCTCTCCCCCGTCCCAATTAGCGCGAGCCGAGCGCCTCCCTCGGGAAGGGACCTCTTGGTGTACCGAGGATCACGCACGCCTTTACTGCCGCACAGGGTGGGGGGCTGCAGGGGAGCGAACCGGGGAGACACGAACCCCGGCCACACCGCAGGGCCCCGCCCGGGTGCCGGGCGGCCGGCCCGCCGCTTCCGCCCTCTCCGCCCCCCACCCCGCGCCTTCCTGCCCCCACCCCACCCTTCCCCGGCTCCTTCCTTCCCAGCCCACGCCCGCGCCGCGCCCCCCGGGAGGGAGGAGGAAAGAGCGCCGGGAGAGAGCGCCCAGCGGGGACAGCAGTGTTGGGGGAAGGCTGACGGCGCCCCCCACGTCCCGGCAGGAGCAACGTGCGCCACCGGCTCGCTCCGGCCCATTCATTCTCCGCTGCCCGCCCGCCCAGCTGCCTGCGAGCCAGGGTCTAGTGCCCGGCCCCGCCCGGCTCCCCCGCCCCCCGGGGCAGAGGCGAAGCGCTGCGGGCAGCCCGGGTGCGGCGCGCTGGATGCAGTATTGCGGACTGGGGGAGGGGGGTGGGTGCAGACGGCTCCGATTCAGCTGGGGCCAGAGCCCCTGCCCGCGGACAACCCACGGCCAAGCCCAGCTCCAAGACGCACCAAAATTTAAATGAGGATCCCTGGCCGAGAAAACCGAGATGCAAATCCGGAATGCATCCTAAACCGCACCTGCTGCGTAACACCCAAAAAAGAAAAAAACCCCAACAAAGAAAAGAAAAAGAGAAGAAAAATTATAGGCTGAACTAAAAATTGGGTAAGAAATCATGGGCCGGCAGCTGCTACGCCGGCGTTTGCCACTCCCGACCTACCATGGTGCGAGCGAACGGAGGAAGAGCAGAGAGAACAAGGGTGGCTGCACCTGCGCCGGGGCTGTGACCGCAGGGGTGCCTCTGCTACTGCTGCTGCTGCTACTAAGGCGCTGTGAGCGCTGAGCGTTATGCCACCGCCGCCGCCGCCCAACTGCGAGTAACGGCTCCGCGTCCGCGAGGCTCCCAGCACCACTGTCGAAGTGCGAGCCTGCGCTCCGCGGTATATATACGGCGCTCGGTATCCCTCCGCCTCAGCCGCGGCCGCCTCGTTCTGAGCTGCGCTGCAAGGGCCGGGCCTTGGCCACTCGGCCCCGCCCACAGGCGCGCCCGGCCTCCCGCCGCCTCCTGCGCGCCATCCGCGGCGGGACTGGGCTGGAGACCCACATGCGAAGGGTTAGGGGGGAGGCGCAGGGTCGCGGGGCAGGTGCGGCGAAGAGTCCCGGAAGATGCCCACCGGGGCCGGGGCGAGGACAGAACGTCAGCATAGCCCCGACTTGGGGCGGCCCTGGGCTTCAGAGGCCCAAGGCCCCTCACCCCAGCCCCACCTCCACCTGTGGACCCCCCTCCTACCCCCACCTCACATCTCCTACCGCTCCGCTGGGGCACCCGGGTGCCCCTGGCCCCTGGCCTCGTCGTCCCCAGCTGGCCGCCTCCGTTGGGGAGCTGCGGGCGGTCCTAGGGTAGGGGGCGGCCGCGGGGAGCTGGGGACAGAGGAATTGACCGCTCTCCTTCTGCTGCCGGGGAGAGGGGTCTGGAAGGGGAAAGGCAGTGTGCCTCGTGCAAGTAATTGGTCAGACGTTTGCTTTTGAAAATTTGAAGTAATACCAGAGACAAATTAATATATGCTCAGTTGCTAAATCTGTGTCGTGTTCATATGCTTAGCCAGTCTTATTTTAATGTTTTTACGTTTCCACTGAATTTTTTTTTTTTTTATGCCTGAATAATCTCCCTCGTACTGTTTGGTTCTCTTTTTCCTGTGGAAAATACTATTCATCCTGACCCCAGTCTTACTGAAATTAATGTATCTATGCATCTTCTATAGACTAAAACACATGCTTTGACTTTTTTGTTTGTTTCGTTTTGGGTTTTTTGTTAATTACCTGGTCCTGAGAGAGATCAGATCTTTACTCATACACCCCGTACAAACAAAGAAGGAGAAAAATAGATACATAGAATCCCCTAGATTAGAGCTAGAACACACAGCTGACTGACTCTACTGTGGAGCTAGACCATTTTTTAATGCACAATCTTAATTATATTCTTTTTCAAGTAGTATTTTAACCTTTAAATTTACTAATGTTTTCAATTTTCTGTATACTAGAGAAAGGACAGTACCAGTTGTAAATTTGAAGCCCAGAACTTTGTAAAAATCTTGACAAAATGCTGCAGTTTCTTTTTTGGCCAAGGCAGAGCACAGAATTTGATCTTTTGTTTACAGGGCCTGGGCAACAGTTGCAAGTTATCATTTGCTTACTGTTTCAGAGAATGTGGCAAAGTGTGCGAGTGACAAGCTCTGCCTGAAAGGGATTTGCTTGGTTATGTTTGTTTCTGGCTTTGACAAAGTCTGCAGAAAGATGTTTTAAAACAATGGAAAATGCTCAGGCACATTGTAGATGCCCCAGGACTTCTGTGATAACCTCAGACAAGCATCTGTAGAACTGTTCTTACTGATATTCCTTCTGGAATGCTGCAGAAAGGGTGAAACTGCTGTACAATTTAAAGAGAAGCTGTAGCAGCAAGCCAGGGAATGGTACTGCCTTCCCTCTGCAGATGAGAAAGACATCATCCAGTTAACACATCTACCAATCACTGTCCTTGTCATCGCCATCGTCATCATCATCATCTTGTGCTCACAGGGGTAACCTGAGTGGGAATAAAATGTATGTATGTATATTTTTAATGTATATATTAATAGGAGAGTTGGAAATAGGGGGAAAGGGACTAATATAAAGTCAATTAAAAGAATATTCAGTAATACAGTGAGTTACAGTCTAAATGGCCAAACACACGATGGGAATTTGTATTCTTTTGCCAGGCTTTTCATACAGTAGTTAGTTAAATACATTTTAAACTTGGTATACATTGTGTAGGTAGGGGGAAATAGTGGCCTAGAAATGAAATGTGTTTGTTAAGGGTTTATTACCTTCTAATAGTCTTCCATTCCTTATAATTAAGTTGCTACAATCTATGGTTTTGAAAACCAGGCATTTTCTAAGATAATATTTCTTCCTCTATCATTTAACCTATTTCACCCAAATAAAACACTTTGAAACTTTTTCATGATTTTACTTGCTAAAAACTTTATTTCAAAATCATTTTACTTATTATAGTAAAATTCATTATTGTGATTCTTCATATTTTACCAGCTAGAGTTGTCTTTTGGTAATTCTTTAATGTATCAAAGCACATCTTAGCTTTAAAGTCTATTGGATTTATAATGAGGTCATGCTTTACTCAGTTTTATGGCTAGTTTGACACATTGAAATATAAGAAGGTCAAGTGACTTGCCCAAGATCTTGCTCAGGGGCTCTAATATTAGATTATATATTAGTAAAATGCATACCTGAAATTTTTAAAGGTACCGTGTGAAGATTTACCTGTTTCCTAAAGCAGGTTCTTCCGACCACCTAGATGATCACTGGGTTTTCATTAAAGATTCTTTAAGTGAATAAACTTCCTAATTTATGAAAAGATCAGGAATCAAGAAAATAAGCCACATTATTATGAAGTCATAATTTACTGAGAACCAAAAAACTATGGAATATTTCATAATAGTGATAGAAAATGGTTATTATTATTTATATAAAGTAATGTTAAATTGAAGAAAAATAGAAAGAAGCAACCCCAAGTCAGGAATCTCAAGTTCGAATATCATTTCTGTCACTAACCTGATTACTCTATCTATCTGAGTCTAACAGAAAGAATACAAATGTAATAATTTTACATACTCAGGGGTAAAACAAGAGGTTTGGACTTAATCTAAAAATTCCTTCCAGCTGTAAAATGCTGTGCCTGAGATTATAATATACGTTATTATAAAATATACATGTATAATATATATTATACATTATTTCATATATGCGTGTATACACACAAATATACATATATTGAAGATGAAGAGGGCAATTGGAGAAATGGGAATGGTTTAAAAATTAACATTTGCTGAGCATTGGCTATGGCCAGGCTCTGTGCTAACTGTATTATTTCATCTTCCTGCCCATCCTGTGAGGCCAGTGTCATTATTATCCTTATGCAGAAATCAAGGCACTGAGAGATTCAGTGACTTGCCTAATTTAAGTGATGGAACCCAAAAATCTATTTCAGAGGCCCAAGCATGTAAGCATTGCACTATATCTCTTGTAATTTAATAGAATTTTTAATAGAATTTATTTTTAATTTTTTTGGAAGGAGCACAAAGAATAAGATTCAAATTTGGTTGTTAAAGAGATACTTCTTACCCAAGGATTTAAAACTAAAATCAGATCATAGGAATGTAGTAATAGCTGTATCTCCCACACAAGGAGTAGAATGCATAAGAAAAAGCAAAACTTTTACTTTGTGATGCTTCCTAGTTGGAGGACATTTCTCACTTTGCAGAGGAGGCCTAAAGAGGTGAGGAGACTTGCTCACTGTCAAACATTTAGTTGACTATATGCTTTCATTGAAAGAGATAGTCAAGAACTCCCTAATCCCAGTCCTATTCCATGCTGTATCTCTGGGAATTGGTATTTTAAATTAAACACAGAGAGAGATAGATGATTGGATGGATGGATAGATAGATAGATAGATCTCCTAGCCTTCATGGAGCTTACAGTCTTTTGAGAAAGTGACTATGTGTGTGTGTGTGAGAGAGAGAGAGAGAGAGAGAGAGAAAGAGAGGTGGATGGTTGGTTTGATGGTTTTTACAAAGTAACCAGGCTAAATTCATTCCCTGAATAAAACCATAGTCTGTTGTGTCTTCGTGGATGGATTATCTAGTTAGAGGATTTTCCTTAAGAAATTTGTAAGCTGTCTCACAGGAAAGAAATCTTGTCTTCTACCTCTCCACCATCCCCAGCTCCCTCCTCTCTGCCCCATAGTCCAATATAATTTGATGATGATCCACCATTTGGGATTCTCTCCCTCATTAATCATCTCCAATAGCCAGAACAGGTTCCTGCTGTTTGTGTGTGGATTTACATTTCATTAAATGTTATACAGGATTATTACACAAGCTTTACTATCCCTATCAATGACAAAATACCTCATTACTTTTCCATATAAAATTTTGCTATTATCTTTTTTTTTTGCTATTATCTTTTATGAATGACTCTTAGGTAAAGAATAAGGGAAAATTCTAACATTACATTCAAATTTGAAATGTGTTACCATTGTAACAAAACAAGCAAGTGTTAGGCCATGACTTATTACCATGAGAAAAACATTATCAATTTTAGCATATGTCTATTTAGTGTCCCAGAATTTTAAGTGAATCATAACCAGACCACCACATGTCCTACTGTGTGTTCCAGCTTGCAGGGTTCTTCAGTATATTTAGTTAATGATCTAAAGTGAAATATTTCCAAATAGCACCATTCACCTTGCATATGTGCCCAATTCTTGTTTGTTTTTTAAACACTTTCTTTTGTATAGTAGAGGACACATCTTGCCCTCCATTCACAGGGCTTGTGCTTCTTTTGCTAGTAGCTGTGGTCATGGATTTGCACTATTCCCTCCCTGGCTTGGTCCCCCCTTGTGACCTAGGTCATGAATATGCAACACAGCAAGTGTGAGGTCAGTGATAGAGAACAGAGCAAAATAATTTACCATTAATGAGACTGGACCCATGACTTGGGCCTCGTTAGATCTGTGCTTTAATGGACGGAGTTTTAAGTCACAGGCAGCCAACAGTTATACAGACTTAGGGACCAAGTATGTGAATTCAGATTCTAAAATGCCCAACGGGATAAGATCATAGTTTTTGTGCTTTAGGTGTTTACACTAAATTTAAACTTTTTTAAAAAAAACAATGCAGCTGACCTACTGAGCAATGTATTCTCTAAGCCATATTATTTTGGAAATTCCTGAGTCACCATTTTCCCCATTAATCCAAAAGTCAAGTGCAAAAGTAGCTTTAATCAACATCCAAACAATAACCAGCAACTTCTCATTTCTACCACATGTGCTAGAGTGGGGGTCACACCAGAGAGCAGGTCTAAGACATCCATGCAACAATAGGCATTTAGCAGCTTATAGATGATTTAACAACTAGTCATTTGAGGGCTGTGTAGCCACAGTGGTAAGCTGGAATGGCAGGTTTTGGGGTGACTCAGTTTGCTTGAAGGGCAGAGCCAGTGATCAGCACAAACTGGTACTTTCACTGAGGTCTTGATATGCAGAAAACTGGACCATAATGATAAATCAGAGAAACTGATGCTGATTGTGGATTATACCAAAGAATGGGCCTCACCAATTCCAACAGAATTAAGATTTACTTTGGTAACTGTGTGGTTTGGTTTTGAATCATAATGAATAGCTTTTATCCTGCCTTCTGGAGCCATGATGTTCAAAACAGTAGCCACTAGCTACGTGTGGCTATTTAACTCTAAATAATTAAAATTTAAAAATGTAGTTCCTTCGTTTCACTAGCCACAGTCAAGTACCCAGTAGGCCCCTATGGCTAGTGGTTACCATATTTGACAGCATAGAACATTTCCATCATCACAAAAGTTTTATTGGACCGCAGCATTCTAGAGATTTAAAAAAAGGAAGGAGCATCATGTTTGCCTGGATCAAGAATCCTGAGGGTTCCAAATTTTTAGTACCACATCCATTATTCTTCATTCATCCCAATGAGTGTATTCCCTTCTGATACATGCAGCACACAGTCAGCCACCCAAATTAGCTTCATCCTGTCATGTCTCTGCTCAGAAACTTTCAGAGGCTCCCCAATGCCTGCAGAAGATAAAATGCAAAGTCCTTGTGCCTAGCATTCAAAGCCCTTCAACAGTCCGTTGATCTACTTTCAGCATTACTTTTGTTACTCTACAAATATGAATTCTCTGCCTCAGACAAACGGGTTTACTCTCTGACCCCTGAATACTCATTCTGCCCTCCCAACTCACTGCCTTTTCCACGCCATTCTCAGTGCCCAGATGCCTGTCCAGATCCTCACCACCAATCTAAATCCTACCAGTCCTTCATGGCCTCTTTAAATCACACATCTTTCAAAATTTCCCGATGATCATAGCTCTAAATGATACTTCCTCTCTTCCGAATTCCTACACCTCTTACCCATTTCTACTGGATATTATCTTTTCATGTATTTTATCTCCTCAACCAGGTCGTAGCAGAAGCTATCATCTTATACCCTGAGCTCAGCACAGTACCTGATAATACATATTAATAGATTATTTAATTGATTAGTGGTGAGCTCAATTCACTACTGGGCTAGAGAGGATATGAGAAGTGAATTTTCCAAAGTAGAGAGAAAAGGAAAAGGAAGTCTTTTGCTTTAATACTACCACTGGAACTACCACCAGAAATGAGTCTCCCTAGATTTGGTGGCAGATCATACTTCTTCGGGAATAGGCCAGACTATTCCTGCTTTGATCCTGACCTGTACCCTTTTACAGCCCTGAGCAAATATGGACCTGGGCTGATCCTTCCTTCTTCTGCAATGCTTTCCCCACTTTCACATGACTGGATCCATTCCCTGCTTCCTGTATGGAGAAAATACGGCCAAAGGCAAGTTGTAGTTGAACAGAAAAACTGGAACTATCTCTGTCTGAGTCCAGTGAAGATGCTTCTTGAGTCTTATTCATTCTAAGTAGAGACTGCGAGTCATTGGCTAATAAACCAACTCTAGGCATCACAACAAGATGACTGGATCATTTGGTCACTGAAAAGATTTGCCTTCAGGAGAGTTTTTAGGCTGTACAACTGAGCAGCGGTGTGCCCCCTTTCTTCTCACATCCTCCCCTATAAACCAAAACGAAAGAACTTTTGTCTTATTTCAGCGAAAGGCTTGGTTATTTTTATTGTTTTTTGGTTTTTGTTTTTTCGGTACGTGGGCCTCTCACTGCTGTGGCCTCTCCCGTCGCGGAGCACAGGCTCCGGACGCGCAGGCCCTGCGGCCATGGCTCACGGGCCCAGCCGCTCTGCGGCATGTGGGATCCTCCCGGACCGGGACACGAACCCGCGTCCCCCGCATCGGCAGGCAGACTCTCAACCACTGCGCCACCAGGGAAGCCCTATTTTTATTGTTTTGACAAGAAAACAGTTATTTCCCAAGAAGAGGATAATATGGAGACATATTATTTGCCAGGTTAAATGACTATTTCCTTGGCCAGTTAACCACACAGACTCAGCCATCTCATCTGTAAAATGGGTGTAATAACAAAACCTCAAGGGCTTGTGTGAGGGTTACACGCGAGAAAAGAATGTCGAATTCATTTGTAAACAATAAATACCTAGCTAGACAAATACAGGTTGTGGTTGTTTGTAATATCTAAAACATCAATCAGCTAAATATGGGAAAGGTCAGATAGAAGGCAATTCAGAACCAGTCGGGGAATCTGAAGCAGTCTAACAGTTCAGCAGTGGGAAGATCCAAGGTCTCCCATCTTTCCACGCCCCCAACAGGCTGGTGCCCAGGGCAACAAGCCCTCGCAGACTCATTCCCTCCACCATGCCAGTGGAATGCTGCTGAGTCATCACTGTCTTCTAGAGCAGCCGAAGAGATTTGTGACTCAGAGAACTGATTTATAGTTTCACGTTTCACTGCTCTAGCTCTTCTCTGCCACACAAAGTTTCCTAGTTGCACCTGTTTCACACAAAGTTTGAAACCTAGGAAATGACCTCAAAACCGAATAGCAGCAAAATATAGAAGCCATGTTTTAAATGGCCTATTGACATAGTGATTCTAATAGAAGTATTTCTGACTTTCAAATCCTAAAGAAAGGTTGAGAACTGAACAGAGCCGTTCAGGACTTTGTATACACCTGTGGGAACTTTGTATTTTGGGGTACTTTGAGACTAGAGCATGCATTTCAACCTGTGCTTTGTATGGTGATACCACAGGCTGCCACCGAGCCATTTTTACTTTCTAAACTCTGCTGCTTGTAACATTTGCTAGGTAGCCAGCTGGGTCGGGGGTTAGGTGCTGCGAAAGGCATGGAACAAGTTTTTCTTTCTGTGAAAGAGCACCATACTCTGAACAAGTCCATTCATACCTGTTTTAATCAGCTGAAGAAAAGAACCAAATTTTTAGGAACCAGCCTAAAAGTTGCACAGTGAGAAATGAAGATATATTCATGATTATTCTTTATTAGCGTTTTGCAATACCCTAAAAAATACTTTGGAATGTTATGAAAAAATTATAATTGTATAACTACTTACCCTTTCATTTGTTTGTTACTCATCTCAAAAAATTACCTTCTTTGGGACTTCCCTCGTGGTCCAGCCATTAAGACTCCACACTCCCAATGCAGGGGGCCCGGGTTCAATCCCTGGTCAGGGAACTAGATCCCGCATGCCGCAACTAAGAGCCTGCATGCTGCAACTAAAAGATCTTGCATGCCACAGTGAAGATCCCACACGCGGCAGTGACCTGGCGCAGCCAAATACATAAATAAAATTTTTTTTAATTAGCTTCTTTGCACTACATTGTAAATAAACTACACTTCAGTTAAAAAAATTCTTTTTAAAAATTAGCTTCTCTAAGCTCTTTTAGGAATAAGAAAGGGAACCACTGCTAGCCTGAAGAAGACGTAAGTAAAGAAACTATGATAAGGCAACAGGAAAGTGTCAGCAATTTAAACGAAGGTCAAAGATTTTAAACAAGCTGTATAGATAAGGCCTAGCACAGGGAACAATTCAGGACAGCCAATCCCTAAATGGAATCACAAAGTCCAAAGCAAAGTCATCTAGAGATTTTCCACAGTCATTTGGAGGCCTTGTAAATGATAACATTCCTCTGATCCCCTTAATATGATTAATCTTTCATTAAAATGTTTTCAAAGGTCAAAGGAAAGATCACTCTAGTAAGACCCTAAAGGCGGCTCTGTCCTGAACTTGTACTTCTTGGAACTTAGTTTTCTTATCTGAAAAATGGGAAAGGGGACCCAGATGGACTTTCTCTGGTGCCTCCCTGATTTAGAATTTTATGATTCTAAATATTTTGCTTGTGAAATTTGTGAGGAACTTGTGCAGAATTCCCTAGTAACTAGGAGACCCCTGGAGATGTGAATGTAAATAGAGCTAAGGTCATAGGGGGCTTGACTCAAGAGTTACATCTTTTTATAAATGGTAAAAATTCAGATCATTATAGAGTTCCTACTTTGTTGAATGATACTCAGTTAAAATACTTAGAACAGACTAGGCCATGCCTACTCCCACTGACTGATCAATCCTGAACATTTATTTCCAAAAATAGCCAAAAATGATCAAAATCTGGGAAGAGGATAGTATCTCTTTACAAAGACCAGAAAAGCAACAATAAAAGGGGAAAGTGAGCAATTTTGAGTGTCACATTTAAAAAAAAAACATTTTCTTCTAAATATTTATATTCTTCAAAGAACATAATAGAATACATACAAAGGAAAGCTTGGAGATAAGCCCTGCTATATCAAAAGATTAATGTCCCATAATGATGATATTTCCTTAATTTAAAAATAAAAAGTGAAGACAATTCAAATGGAAAAAAATATTGTGGCGTTGAAAAAAGAAACTATACCTTCTACACTGTAGACTCTCCATAAGTATTGGTTGATTGATTTTCTTGGAACTCAAAAGACCCTTTCACATCCAAGTTCTTCTTTCTACCTCTGTCCTAATTATTGTTCATTCATTCCTTCAATAAACTTTTATTGAGCTCATGGAAATGAAATTCACTAAACACTGTGAATAAGAAGATAAATTTGATAGGCCCTGTCCTTGAGGAGTTCACAGTTTAGTGAGCTCATTTTCTGACCACCAAAAGTAGCAGGTTTGGTATGTACTAGGATTGAAGTAAACTCAGAGGAATATTTTGTGGCACACTGATTCACATTAAGATAAACCTGGGATACACTTTACAGTAAACCTAACTTCTTGGTAAATGGGGACTCTCCCTCCAGCATGAAAATAAATGTAAAAGTGACTTTAAAAGCTTAAAGCACTATATGCAGAAGCAGGTAAGCCTAAATATAATGACACAGCTAAGTTATGGTCTAACTTCTTTGCAGCAGAATCAAATATTAGAGCTGAAAGGAAATCTGGAAATCATCTAATTCAATCCTCTCATTCGACAGAACAGAAAACTGAGGTCCAGAGAACAGAGGGGCTTAGCCAAGAATTTCCAATTTGATAGTGGCACATTCAGAGCTCTTATCTCACATTATGATCTGACTTGACACCGAGAAGTCATGGTACATATTTCCTATACCATACACGTTGCAAAAGAAATATGATGTACTGTTTCTTTGAGTAGGTATTTTTATAATGAGTTGCTCATTTGGAAGTTCAGATATTTGCTCATTTGGCAAACATTTTTAGAGATGACTACTAGACGCCTACAGAAAGAAAACCATAGGGCTTCCCTGGTGGCGCAGTGGTTGAGAATCTGCCTGCTAATGCAGGGGACACGGGTTCGAGCCCTGGTCTGGGAGGATCCACATGCCGTGGAGCAACTAGGCCCGTGAGCCACAACTACTGAGCCTGCGCGTCTGGAGCCTGTGCTCCACAACAAGACAGGCCGCGATAGTGAGAGGCCCGTGCACTGCGATGAAGAGGGGCCCCCGCTTGCCACAACTAGAGAAAGCCCTCGCACAGAAACGAAGACCCAACACAGCAAAAATAAATAAATTAATTAATAAACTCTTACCCCCAACATCTTCAAAAAAAAAGAAAACCACAGCTTTTCTCCTTTTTGATCAAGGCTTTGAGTAAAAGTCTAAGAAGCAGCAATAAACAGCAACTGGCAACTATAGCCTTAGATCAGAGAACAGCTTTTACACTGGTACAGAGCAGACACCACTACAAGTTGTAAAACCTCAGGAAAGACCATTAATAGCATAAGCTTGGAAACAGGAATATACACTAGTTCAATCACAAAAATCATTAGATCATCCAAGCCATACTGTGTCAAAATCAGAGAGAGGATAAAATCACATTTCAATGAAATGGCAGTTCTAAGAAATCCAGAGGATTTCATTTTCTTAGCTAGATTCTTACAGTAGTGAGAATAACCAAGTAACATTTCTCCTCTGCTAACTTTCTCTGTAGGACACTGATGGAAAATTATGTTCAGAGACAACTTAGTTCCCTTAATTCCTGTACCTTCCTTCAATTATACAATAAAGCTCCCCAAATGCTTGAGCCATCTCACACTACAGCGTCAGCTCCAGAAAATGAGGTGTTACTAGAGCAGAAAAACTCGGGCTTGGGAGACACAACCTAGATTCTGTTCTGGGCTCTGCTTCTCAGTGGCTGTGTGACCGCAGGAGGGTCCATTGACCCTCCTGGATCTCAGACTGTTTCACTGTACAGTGAGGGATTAGAGGAACCCAGACAGACTATACACTAGGCAGACTATGGTACCAGATCGGGCACGTTTGACAGGTTATTTCACTAAGCCTTCTCCTCTATCTAGGAGAGTCTTTCCTCAGGACACAAGAAGCTCCCCGTCGGTCTACCCAGGAGCTAACCATTGGCTCTCAGGTCACTGCCTGTTAAGTTACCCTTGTCTGTCCTGTAGCCCCCAGGCCGGCTCCTGGCGCGTCCCCCTCAGGCCCCTCCTGCTCGGCCGCGGCGGAAAACCCGAGCCCGCGGGACCACAGGAGGGAAGTGGAAACGGGCCCTTCTGAAACAAAAGTGCCCACAAGGATGCTTGTCGGGCGGCTGGGCCTCCGCTCGTCAACAGGAAGGGTCGTCTCGGAGGCAGATCGAGTCAGGTTTTCGAGATAAGGGGAGGTTTTTCTTATTTCACCAGTGGCAACTGTTTCACACAACGTGCCAGATGAACCGTAACGAGCGCGGCCTCAACAAGCCAGGAGGCAGGGCGAGGGTGGTTTGAGATCACCCCTCGGAGTGCCACGTGCCAGGGCAAAGGAACTCAGTACTGTTCTTAAATCAACTCCTTGCTTCCCGTCCCTGCGAGGGGAAGAGAATAGGCGACTCTCAAGCCTAAGCTTTTCAAGCGCGCGCGGGCAGGCGGGGCGGGGCGCGGGCCGAGGGCACTATATCTCCCGGCGGAGGAGCACACAGCAGCTTTTGCCTTACACGCCCAAAACGCGCGGCTCTGGAGCCGGTTGTTTAGTTGGCGCTGCCGAGGCTGCTTTCCTCGTTCAGTTTGACAAGGATGCTCTGATTGGCCAGCGCGACCCTGCAGTAGTTGGCCGGAAAGAGCCGAGGCGCCTGATTGGCCGCGCCGCACCTGCAATGCGTCAAGCCGCAGTGGGCGTGGATGCCCGTGGCTGGAGGGGCAGCCGGCCGCCTTCGGGAGGGAGCGGCTCCGCCTATGGCCGCCATCTTTACTAGTGGCAGCCGGGAGGTCCCGGACGCAAAGGGGTTTTTCGCGGCGTTCTTTGGCCAGTAGAAAAAGGCTTTGCGACAGAAGTTTTGTGGAGGGGTGTACTTTTCCTTGTTTCCGTTGCGGTTGGTTGTTTCGGTTTTGCTCAGGTGCCAGGGAGGTGGTGGGGGTAGAATTCGAGGGCTCCCGGCTCAGGGCCGAGTGGCCATCCAGGAAGGAGGGAGTCTGACAGGACGTTTAGCCGCCGCTTCCCGAAAACCGCTGGGTCTGCGTTCTGTCGGCGAGCGCGGGGAGTGTGATTTGACTCCTCTCCATTTCTAGAAGCAAAAGGGAGATTTGCTTCCTGGGCATCTTGCTCGGGCTGGAAAGCAGTTCTGGAAAGCTCTCCCGAATACGTCATGGTTCTTGCTCATGCTGTGCGCCTGCAGGGAATGCGTTTTTTGTGTTTTAGAGCTGTAAATCCAGTAGCCGTCTTGGAAACTGTTTACCGGCTCCAGGGACAGTGGCCTGCAGGAGCAAAACGGAGCTTGCCTGACAGAAATGCTACGAGACGTTGGCTGAAAATTATTTTGATCTTATCAGTTTAGTTGCCTTTTTAGGCAACTATTGTGTGTGTGTGTGTGTGTGTGTGCGCGCGCGCGCATCCGGCTATCATTCGTCTCTGATATCCACACCCGCAAAAAAGGAAAAACCTCTTCTTATCTTTTACTGCAGCAGAAGGGGTCGTTGTTCAGGACTCTCTTCAGTGGATATGGGTGAAAAGAAAGACTATGTTCCCTGGGTGAATTAGAGCTGGAGAAACGGGAAAAGGCCACGGTTGTCTTGGTTTAGCGGGAGTGATGCCTCTGTTGGTTTTGTTTGAGCTGCATAGGTGCAAATTCGGTGCAGTGTGGGTATCCAAAGGTGAATTCTGGAGCTGCCTTGGTGTGGGTGTTGCCATGGCTACAGGGGGAGAGAGTTGGTGAGTTAAGGGGGCCAATAAACCCAGCAAGGCCGGGCCTCTCCCTTGAATGAAACCGTAGTATTAACTCTCCAAGTTTATGTATCCTGGCTTTCACCATTCCCATCCCAGTCCAAGATTCCTGGACTGATCATTACAGGCACACGAGGGTCTGTATTGATTCCTCTATTGACTAATACAGGCGCAGTCACTGCCTTGTATGGGTTTTCTAGTTAGAGGCTGCATACGGGAGCATAATTTTGGAACCATTTGCCGTACAATTTGATGTGTACGTTATTGCTACTCTTACCTCATCATACCGAATTTGAACATTTAATCATTGGCTTTTTATGCCTTTTCCCATACAAACCACCACTTTACCTTAGCGTGCTTTCTGCCTAAAACTTACACTCCATTTTACTGTGTATCAGTATAATACCAGAGCACTGAGTTCACGGACCTTGCAAAAGAGAGACGACTCCAGCTTTGCATGATCGCCCTATAGCAAGAAGCACTCGTGCCTTTGTGGAACACGCAGTAATCCCGTGTTCTTTGGCAGCTGCAGTGCTGGGAGTCCGCCACTTGGCTTGCTGTGTGAGGGGAGCGAAGGACTACATCTTCCAGAGTCTCGGTTTCTTCTGTAGTATGAAGAGAATCAAGTCTGTTGCCCCGTCCTTGTGACGACTGCACGAGATGGGAATGTGCCAGCACTATGTAAATTGTAGAACTATTGACATAATGATATTCAGTGACTGAAGCATTTATTGAGTGCCAATAGCTGTCTGACATGGTGAGAGGAAGCTTTTCCTTCACTATTTTCTGCTTTGTGGGGTGAACAGACTGACAAACTCAGATCTAAAATAAACCTTAAATGGCATGGTTTTTTTTCTTAATTGAAGGCATAGTATTACTGTAACCTTATTAGCATGCAGGCCAGATTTGAGGGCCCTTAGGGTGACTAGCACATCAGTTTGCCTTGGTCTTGCCTGGTTTTAGCATCAAAGGCCCATGTCCTAGAAAGCCTCTCTGTCCCAGGCAAACCAGGACATTTGGTCACCCTTGGATTGTTTTCATTCCCACAAAATGGGAGGGTGAACAGAATAGGAAATGAAGATTCCTACTATATAGAGGCGATTACGTTTCCCTGCAGCTGGAGGCTACTGGGCTCAAGAAGAGGGATGTCCTTGTGTAAGGTAAGTGTGGGCTGACGCCTGAAACTCAGCATGTCCAAATTCAAACATAATTTTATCCATCTTTATTGTTCTTCCTTCTCTCAGTCCCCACACAGGCCTGCCTGCCTGCCTGCCTTCCTTCCTTCCTTCCTTCTTTCCTCTCTTCCTCTGTTTTCTTTCTTTTCTATCTTTCTGTTTCGGAATTTTCTTTATCTTTATCTCTGGTAAAGGCTCTCCTAAAGATTTCGTCACTTTGGAGTGCAGAAATTCTTTTTTATGCCATGGATCCCTTTGTCAGTCTGATGAAGCCTAATGCTGCTATGGTTCATTGCTGTATTCATAATTGAAGGCAGGCTACATTTCACTTAGAGGTTAGTGAAAAGAGATGTTCTACTTTTCCATCCAAGTTCATGGACCTGAATTGTCTCCATGTAGGCCAGGTTCAGAACCCCACTCCTTCTCCATTGCCCCATTGTAGTTCTCTTTCCACCCTGTCCTCTTTTATACTCTTTCACCTTTACATTCTTTTCTCTTTTTTTAAATAAATTCATTTATTTATTTTTGGCTTTGTTGGGTCTTCGTTGCTGCGTGCAGGCTTTCTCTAGTTGCAGCGAGCGGGGGCTACTCTTCGTCGTGGTGTGCGGGCTTCTCATTGCAGTGGCTTCTCTTTGCTGCAGAGCACGGGCTCTAGGCACGCGGGCTTCAGTAGCTGTGGCGTGCGGGCTCTAGAGCGCAGGCTCAGTAGTTGTGACGGGTGGGCTTAGTTGTTCCACGGCATGTGGGATCTTCCTGGACCAGGGCTCGAACCCGTGTCCCCTGCAATGGCAGGCGGATTCTTAACCACTGCACCAGCAGGGAAGTCCCACCTTTACATTCTTGCCATTATATGTCACCACCATAGTCCAAGACACTGTGGCTGTTTTCCTAACTATTGCAATAATTGTTCTCCCACCCCTAGTTCCATCTTACGCCTAGCTGATGGAGTAGTTTTTCTAAAGCACATATATGACTATATAATTTCCCTCCTCAACCTCCCATGGCTTCCTATGGCCTCTAGCCTTAAGTGCAGTTTCCTCAGGAATTCCTTCAGGGCCCTCCATAATCTGATCTTTCAGTCCTAATAATCTACTACCCGTTGCAACTCCTAAATTTTGGCCGTATGAACTGTTCTTTAATCTTTGTGCTTTTTCCCCTCCATCTTACATTCACGTTGCTCTCTGGGCCTCGATTTCTGATTTCCATCATCTCTGCCTAGCAGAGTTCTAACATCCTTAAAGACTTACTTCAAATGCGAAGTTAGCTAAGATAACCTCTTCCTCCACTGGACTCCCTCCGTGCTTTATTTTACCCTCTTCTGTTCTTACTGTCTACTTTATTATGAGTATTTGATTACTCATTCCATAAGTGTTTTTCAGGTATCTGTTGTGAGTGTGGCCCTGTACTAGGGGCCATGCGGATATAAAATAAAACTGATTCGAACCTTGGTTTTTAAAGGACTTGTATTTTGGGTTGGGAGGTAATGTGAACCTAAGTAACATTTTTTTTCAAGGTAAAAGAAAACAAGTATTTCAGGCATCCAGAGGGAGAACTCACTTTGCTAGAGGGATGAGAGAAAGCTTTGTGGAGGAGGTGGCATCCAGGTTAGCTTGGAGGATCAGCGACTTATATGGATGTACGTAGGTAAGGCATTCAACACAGAGGGAATACCAGGAACAAAGCTACCAAGCTGAAGAGAGAAGGGTATGTTAGGGAAGGGGAAGAAGTTTCGTCTGTTATTAAGGGGCCTCTTGGGAGACAGGCTGGTGGCAGGTCGGTTAAGGCTAGATAGAGAATGGCCACACATTCCAGGCCAGAAGATAAGATGATGCCATCGCATGGAATCCATTGAAGAGTTTTGACAAGAGACTGACAGAATCAGAGGTGGGTTCAGAATAATTATGTGGCAGCAAAGTGGGAGGTGAATTTTACAGTGATACTGTAGACAGGGAGACTAATGAAAGCAGTAAGAATATTGGCGTATACTTATCGAGCCCTTACAAAATGCCATGCAATATCCTTCCTTGCGATATCTCATTTATAGCTCACGAAAACCTTATTATTCACTCCTTTTCACAATATATAAGGAAATTTAGGTTAGAGAGGAATAACTAACCTCTAAGTTACAAGAGGTTAGTTATAATAACTAAGTTATAAGAATAACTTACCCAACTTCACCCATGGTGACAGAGTTGGAAGTGGAACCCATTTACTGTATGCAGTAGTTGGTCCATGAATTACCCTTAATCTGAAAGTGTTAGCAGTGGAATTAGAGGAGAAGATCCAAGAAATGATATATATTTTTAAATTGTCCTTATTATGTTTTGGCCGCGTCAGGTCTTAGCTGTGGCATGCGGGATCTTTTGTTGCAGTGTGGGTTTTCTCTCTCTAGTTGTGGCACGCGGGCTCCAGGGCACGTGGGCTCTGTACTTTGCGGCACGCGGGCTCTCTTGTTGAGGCGTGCGAGCTCAGTAGTTGTGGTGTGCGGGCTTAGTTGCCCTGCAGCATGTGGGATCTTAGTTCCCCGACCAGGGATCGAACCCGTGTCTCCTGCACTGGAAGGTGGATTCTTCACCACTGGACCACCAGGGAAGTCCCCGATACTTCTTAAATTATAGTATTTTATGTACTTTAAGTTTGAAGTGAAGAATGAAAAAGCAACAAATATCACTGTGGTTGGGCTGAATTCCTGAACTGTCTTCTCCAATGTTGGTTTCATCATGTATCTCCTACATATTTTTCTATATGAAGGAAATAAGACCAGTAAGCAAAATGTGTTGCTACAGTTTTGCCTCACTTTACGAAAACTCATGATATCAAAATGGGGAAAGGATATAGATGCTAGTTGGGCTTGGCTTTCTACTTGGACTCCTCAGAAACCTCATAGAGGAAAAGTGCCAACAGCAGTGGCCTGGAGGTGTACCAAGTTATGCTTCCAAATCTTCCTGTTGATTGGGCATGTTTCTGAGTGTGAACTAGAATTTTTCAGTGCATTTGCCTTTGGGTGAAAGACCTTGGGTAGTACCTGCTTAAAGATATTTAATGGTTTCAGAGCACTGGAGGAGTGATTTTCCTACGCTCTGGTCAAGTCAGCATGACCCTGGCCCCCCACCGTGCCCCTCAAAAAAATACACTAGCAATAAGGAGGAAGAGCGTCAAGAACAATTGCCCTTCAAGAACCACTGGATTGGGCTTCCCTGGTGGCGCAGTGGTTGAGAGTCCACCTGCCGATGCAGGGGACATGGGTTCGTGCCCCGGTCCAGGAAGATCCTACATGCCGTGGAGCGGCTAGGCCCGTGAGCCATGGCTGCTGAGCCTGCGCGTCCGGAGCCTGTGCTCCGCAACGGGAGAGGCCACAACAGTGAGAGGCCCGTGTACCGCAAAAAAAAAAAAAAAAAAAAAAAAAAAAGAACCACTGGATTATTTTGTGTTTCCCTTGGTACTGTCTTCCCAGTCACCAAAGACCATAAAAAGAGGAGTATTTATTCCAATCCCTTCTATTTCACCTCTCCCTACCCTTTATACTTCTGGTCTTTTCCTGATTATAGATGGCAAAATTAAAGGCTGTATATGTCAAAGATCCTTCAAACCTAGGAAAGGCTTTTCATCGTCAGTAGTTCTAGTATACATTTTATAATACACGGACTACCTTTTCCTTTTTGCTAATGTTCTTACATCGTTTTGTGTGTTTTTATCATTCTAATTAGATCATAAGTTCCTTAAAAACAGAAGTTACCTTAAAAAAAAATTCCCACCACCTGCACCATTGTCCTGCATATAGTAAGCACTCAGTCTTGATTTGTCATTTTTCTCCTCTTTTTTTCTGATTTTTCTAGTCAACACTTATCTCTGATGACAGCATTGAAAAGTTTAATGATACTCTAGAAAAAGGATATTCATTCAAGATTCATTCAACAATGTTTATTAAATTCATTCTGTATGTCAGATACCCTTGAATGTGAGTGCTTATTACCCTCTCCTGGGGTCATGGTTATTAGTGGGTTTTGGGTCATCAACACCTTTGGGTGTCTAATAAAAGCCATAGAAACCTCCCAGAAAAGCATACACAAAATAATTCTGAAACTCTTGTCATAGAGTCTAGACTTTCAGACTCGATCAAAACCAAAACATTTAAAATCTAAAAATCCTCTTCAGTGGGATGTGTTTAGGCCTTACCACTGTATGATCACATATGATCTATCTATGTAGATAACTATATACATAGGCGTTCATATGTAGTTTAGTTGATCAACCGTATACGTAGCACTAAGGGAACTATTTCAATACTCGAACTGATTGTTGTTTTTAATCATAAGACTTTAATGCAAAAAATGGCCATCTTTTTGCTACCGGAATTTGGGAGGCAAAATACATTATAGCATTGTGGGTTTTTTTTGCGGTACGCGGGCCTCTCACTGTCGTGGCCTCTCCCGTTGAGGAGCACAGGCTCCGGACGCGCAGGCTCAGCGGCCATGGCTTACGGGCCCAGTCGCTCCCCGGCATGTGGGATCTTCCTGGACCGGGGCACGAACCCGTGTCCCCTGCATCGGCAGGCGGACTCTCAACCACTGCGCCACCAGGGAAGCCCCTATAGCGTTGTTTTTTTCATTAAGATAAGAGTTGTAATTCGTCACTTATGCAAGCATTTTTCAAATTATAATATGCCATATTGGTAAATCTAGTCTTTTAAGTTTTTAAGTTCTGATCTCTCTTTTGTTTTAAAGTCTGTACAACCTGAAATATATACAATTAAAGTCAGCTAAGACCTGGAGTACGTAAATAAGATTTTTCACAGAACATTTTCCTGTGAGATTTAGTACAATTGATGTTTTGATCAAAGTTTGTTTATTATCTTGAAAAAGTATTTTCATTGAAGAGAATGAGTAGTGATTGCCTGAGTTATTTTCAGAACAGGTTACCAATGGGTTTTTTGGTATTACTTTCCTTGTGCTGCTCTTCCTAATTAACATCAGTTTTGCTAAATTTTATTGCAGAAAGACTGATAAAGAGAAACCCTGTCATCTGGAACCTGAGATTTATGCATTTGTGTAAAACTTGCATGTTTAAAAGGTGCAGAGAGGGAACACAAGCTGTCATTTGAGAATGCTTCTCTGTGTGAATAATTAATGATGGTATAACTGGATACCAAACAAAATTTACAAGTGTCTACAACTCTTTGCCTCTACCTGGAAACTTGTTGCGATGATTATTATTTCAGGAAGACAAGGTTGCTGAGATTTTCCAAAAGGATGCAATTCCAAGTGGCCTTTAGGAATCCAGTATGACAGATTTCCTTGTTGCTGGATGAAGTCTATTTTAAATGGTAAAATGATCTGATTACAACATAAAGAATCTTCTACCCATAAAAAAGATCTATAGGTGGTGCAAGCAGCATCAATATCATCAGTGAACATTATTGAGGTTCTTACCTGGGCAAGGCACTCTGGGAGTACTGAGCTTGCAAAGAATTACACATAGCTCTGCCCTTTACATTCTCACAACTAAACTATAACCCACATGCAGGCAGGGACCATGGTTTTATTTAGTTACACTTACGTTTGCTTATACCCTCAATACTTACAACCAAGTCTGGCATATAATAGTTGCTAAATAAATGTATGTTGAACATCGGAATCAATAACTATTAAAATAGTTGGAGAGGAAAAAAGTTAAATGAAAGAAGAAAAGCTTCTATTTTGTAATGTAGCTTTTAAAAGGGAAAAAATACTACATATGTTCTTTTAAAACACCTTTATGATGTGATATTTGATACATATAAAATAATATATATAGTAAATGTGAATTATTAAGCATATTAAAATAAGCCCCAGTGAATTCACCACCTATTCAAATAATTAGAAAATTACCAATACTGTGGAAAATAACTTGTGTACTTCCCAATGTCATCTTCCTGCCTCTCCCTCAGCCCAAACTGCATTCTCAATTCAGGGGTATTTTAACTTCGAGATGGATAAATCAGAAACAAGGATTTACAGAAGACAAATCTATGTGATCCTTTATTAAGAATTAATACATTTAGTAACTGATTGAAAAATACATTTGTTAATAATCATATGGAAGATCATTTATTACAGGCTCTTTGAATACCATAAAAAAGTAGTAAGGGTTACTTCTGTGTGCTAAATCCTGGGGACCTCAGAACAGCCTACCTATGCACTCAGAGAAGGCATATATTAGAGTTCACTTTTTTGTTTTGTTTTGCCTTTCCTTCCCTCTTATGGTGTAAAGTAAATTTTGAAATGTCATTTTTGGGGGGAAATTTACTTTAAATTGCTTTTCTATTTGTCATGTATGTTTTCTATTTCATAGTCTCAAAACTGTCTTTAATCACTTGGGGTATGTTTGTTTTGTTTGGTTTGGTTTGGTTTGGTTTTGGTTTTTTGCGGTACGCGGGCCTCTCACTGTTGTGGCCTCTCCCGTTGCAGAGCACAGGTTCCGGACGCGCAGGCTCAGCGGCCATGGCTCACGGGCCCAGCCACTCCGCGGCTTGTGGGATCTTCCCTCACCGGGGAACAAACCCGTGTCCCCTACATCGGCAGGCGGACTCTCAACCACTGCGCCACCAGGGAAGCCCTTGGGGTATGTTTTTACATCGATTCTTAGTGAAACTCTTCCTGTGAGTTGTCTGTGAAGAGATTTTAAGTTATAACACTGGTAAAGATTTACTAAAGCAGAACATAAAAGTAAAGAAGCAAGCCACAAACAGAATGGCATTATAGAAACATTTATCTTATCAAATAAGAATCCTTACACCAATGTTTACTAGGAGCATCCTTTTCTACAGTACATAGTATAGTGTATTATGTCTAGTATCCTAAACTCAAATTCCAGAGAAATATAGTATTGTAAATGAATAGGGTTTCTTTCCAGAACAATTTTCCCTTTTCATTAATCTTTCTACATCTGGTTTCCATTGTAGTTCTATATGCAGCCATCAGACAATTGTCTTTCTGATTTCTTTCTTTTAATTTTTTAAAATTTATTTATTTATTTATTTTTGGGTGAGTTGGGTCTTCGTTGCTGTCCGCGGGCTTTCTCTATTTGCGGCGAGCGGGGGCTATGCTTTGTCACAGTGCGTGGGCTTCTCATTGCAGTGGCTTCTCTTGTGGAGCACAGACTCTAGGCGCACAGGCTTCAGTAGTTGCGGCTCACAGGCTCAGTCGTTGTGGTGCACAGGCTTCGTTGCTCCGCGGCATGTGGGATCTTCCCGGACCAGGGCTTGAACCCGTGTCTCCTGCATTGGCAGGCGGATTCTTAACCACTGCGCCACCAGGGAAGTCCCTCTTTTAATTTTTTATTTGACATAATTTCAGACTTACAGAAAAGTTCCAAGAATTGTACAAAGAATCCCCATGTACCCTTTATTTCCCAAATGGTAACATTTACATACATGTTCTCTTGTGCTCTCTCTTTCTTGTGGCAGGCATGATAGCCCTTTGTCCCTAAACATTTCAGTGTCTAATTCTAGAAATAAGGTCATTCTATTACATATTACATAACTATAGTACAATTATCAAAATCAGGAAAAGGACATAATAACATTGTCCAATATTGTCCAATCTACAGTCTTCATTCAAAATTGTAAATTGTCCCACTGCTGTTCTTTATAGCAAAGTAAAATCCCAGATCATGCATTGCATTCAAGTGTCATGTCTCTAGTGTCACGTAATCTGGAATCCTTCCTCAGTCTGTCTGTGTTTTTCACAACATGGACTAATTTACAGATTTCTAACCAATGAATACGCTGAGAATTTTTAAGGAAGTAAGTATATTTCAAGTAACCGAATTAATCACTGTCAGGATATATAGAAAAAAGGTTTAGGCACTAATTATTTTATGTTACATTCATTAAAAAATTATGCCAAAGAGATGGTAGAGCAAAAGATGAGAAAAAGCAATTTAAAATTCTAGACTTTTCCCCCCCTTCCTAATCCAATTCACTCTTTTTTACAGATGAGAAAATAGAAAGCAGACCAAGACAGATTAGGTAATTGGTCAAAAGTCCTCTAGCTCACCTTCTTGGATCTCTGTACTTTTCTCTATAGCATATAATGCTTAATGGAAAAAAGTCAATATAAAACTCTAAAAGTAGTACATTGGTTTATTTTTATTAATTCCGTCTACTGTGTTTGGTTTGCCCATAAGAATTCTGCCAACCAGTTGTCTCTGTTACATATGTATCCCAGACGATAGTTGTGTAATAGTTGATATTTGATTTCTATTATAATGTTTATAATATAATGTTTTGTCACATAGAAGTTAAATTTATCTTAGGACCATTTACATAGTATTTAGGCAGTAGTGTGATAATTTGTCTAGGATACAAGTGTAACATGACCTTATGTACTTCACAGAAGACAGGGTGGGCTCCAGGCTATGCTCTGAAGGAAAGGAACCTTTTAACCAGGTTCAGTCACCCTTGGTATGTGAGGGGGGTTGGTTCCAGGATCCCTGAGGATGCCAAAATCTGCAGATGCTCAAGTCCCTTATACAAAATGGCATGATATTTGCATATAACCTATGCATATCCTCCAATATACTTAAAATCATCTTTAGATTACTTATAGTACCTAATACAATGTAGATACTGTGTAACTAGTTGCTAGTGCACAGCAAATTCAAGTTTTGCTTTTTTTGAACTTTCTGGAATTTTTTTTTCCGAATATTTTCAATCTACAGTTGGTTGAACCCACCAATACAGCACCTGAGGCTACTGAGGGCCAACTGTACAGCTGTAAGCTTTTCACCAGAGTATCCCTGACAGGATAGGGGACAGAAGAGATTTATTGCTGCGAGCCTGAGCTAGTCTACCCAATGCTACACATTTTTTTGAAACTTCATGTATTTCATGTTTAAAATTTATACATATTTTATTTCTTTCAATTAAGAAGATGTTGCACCTCCAAAACCTGTCTAAGAGATAGGACTTACTACTCCTGTAGCTTCAAAAACCACTCCATATCACCACACCCCAGTTTGAGAAACACACGAACAAATTTATGAAGAGAGTTGTGGAATTCCATGCCTGGGGTCCAGGCAGAACAGAGTAGTAACTCATGAGAGACACTTTGACAAGTAAAAGGCAGTCTGTGGAGAAGTGCAGAAGTGGGGTTTGAGAGCAGTGAGATAGGGCAGAGCAGTTACGTGGCCTTTGATGCCACCGTGAGGAGCTGAAGAAATATAGTGAGTGATAGGATTAATGCCAATTGGGGTGAAGAAAACCAGGATTCTGGGTCTCTCTCTGCTATTCCCTATGCCCTGTGACATTGGGCAATCTGGATTCTGGTTTCCTTATATGGAGAAAGGCAAGACTAAAATAGGTGATCGTGAGTTTTCTTCTGGCTGTAGTATTTTGTGATTCATTATGAACTAATGGAATGCATTAGCTTGTTAATAGTTTCCATGCTTCATAATTTCCAAATTTAATCTGATAGATGCCCTTAATATTATTACTAGCCACACACTGCTGATAATATGCAATATTTATTTCAAGGCAACCAGTATACTTACACTTTTAAGAATATCACTATGAAATCTAGGCCTGCCATCTTATGGATCCTAAATGGTACTACCAAAATACAGGGTAGTGTATCTGTTGGTGTCAGATGATTTCTGAACAGATCAAGAGAATACCTACTTACGTATATGTAGCTTACTTCCAAAGGAGTTTATACAGTCTTTTGAAATTTATTTTCTTTGATAATTCTTAATTTAACTTCCTAAGAAAGAATCCAAGTAAATCTAAGTATCCCCTACATCCAATTTTAGTTGTTTATTGATCCCAATAATTATTTTCTAGACAACATTTCATTTTCTAAATGGCTATAGGTAGTTCCTTTGCTTTTGAAATTGTTTGGAACAAGAGAATGGTCCTTTGAAGTGATTGTGGGGAAGTGTTTGCATGCGGATTGTATGAAAGCTGTGATCAGCTACTCATCCGTGGTTGTGAAGTGTAACAGTCTTCCTTTTTTCTTTTTATATAGCTATAAATGATTAGAGTTGATGGTTTCACACTGCAGCTAGGATGAGTGTTTGCGGAATTCACTCCTTCCATCTCCTGCTGATGGACCTTAGCATTTATCTTCTGTCGTGTAAAGGATCCAAAACACAGACCTTTCATCCACAGAGAACATGGGAGAGGTAGTAGGAAACATTTTCCAGCTCTTTCAAAACTGGAACTTTAAAATATTGCAAATAAATAAACCAAGGAAAAAGGACTCTGCTTCCTCAGTGCATTATGGAATTTGTCTCTAATTAAACTTTGTTTTGTCCCAAACAGATCCAGATAAAATTGTTAGGCCTCTCTTCCCACTAACATAATTTGAGACACTGAAAATAGTCTAAGGATTGCTTTTGAAGTCCATTCTGAAATTTTATCTGGGGCACAAGTGGTAACTCTTCTGTTTAAGGTGGCTGATGAAGCTTTTTAAACCACACTCTATTTCCCCCTGGTTTTCAATTTATTTTCATTATGCTTCAGTATTTGTGGAGGTTTTAATCCCTTTCAAGTTGAAACGTGATTATTATAGTATAGAAGGCAGCATTTGGACATGGCTGACAGTACCAGCAATTGCTATAACGAATTTTCATCGGTTTGAGTCCTTACAACTGAATCAAACAGCAGTAGCGGGCTTCCCTGGTGGCGCAGTGGTTGAGAGTCAGCCTGCCGATGCAGGGGACGCGGGTTCGTGCCCCGGTCCGGGAGGATCCCACGTGCGGCTGGGCCCGTGCGCCATGGCCGCTGGGCTTGCGCGTCCGGAGCCTGTGCTCCGCAGCGGGAGAGGCCACGACAGTGAGAGGCCCGCGTACCGCAAAAAAAAAAAAAAAAAAAAAAACCAGCAGCAGCCCCTATCAGTTATAGAGAGCAGTAGGGGTGATGTAGCGCAGCCATTTCAGTTTCTCGGGGCTCCTCTCTGTTTTGCTGAATAGAGATGTTGGCTGAGATCACCTTCTTCCTGCTTCCTCTTGGAAGGTACATGCTTTTGCTAATCATCTCATGATTTAATGATCAGATCTCCTTTCTTTAGAATTTTCTCTCTTGTTCTGACTAAGTCCTATTAATGACTTCCAGGAAACAGTGTAAATTGTTATTTCCACATTGAGCCCAATCCGAAGCCTGTGACGTCTGTATTTTTCTGTTTATTTTGGTTATATATTTTGAGATTTTTATGAACATTTAAAATGTTTTAAAGTTCTGCTCAAAGTTAGAAGTTTTCTTTTTAGTCTGACTCTAATGGTTTATTTAAAACATATTTGAGAGGGCTTCCCTGGTGGCGCAGTGGTTGAGAGTCCACCTGCCGATGCAGGGGACACGGGTTCGTGCCCCAGTCCGGGAAGATCCCACATGCCGCGGAGCGGCTGGGCCCGTGAGCCATGGCCGCTGAGCCTGCGCGTCCGGAGCCTGTGCTCCGCAACGGGAGAGGCCACAACAGTGAGAGGCCCACGTACCGCAAAAAAAAATAAAATTAAATAAATAAATAAATAAAGTAAAACATATTTGAGAAAGCTTTTGGTTTTTACTTCCAGTTGCTCAATTTATGTTTCAGAATTTCTAAATCGTCTATATTTGCTTTTACTCTTAAAATATACTGTCATTATAAAATTAAATGACTATACCACGTGCAAACAATATATTTTACAGAAATGAAATTGTTCACAGAAAGAGTCACTGTAGGAAAGATACCTCACAAATGAGTGTTTTGTGAAGTTCAAGTTTCACTAAAAAAGGTAAAGATTGAAAACACTCTAATGCTTAAAGCTGGTTTTGGGGAAAGAATGCAAATGTGTAATGTACATGTTGAAACTTGTGTTAAATTTCAAAATTTAGCTTAATTTTACTCCTGCCACAGGAATATTCCAGAGGTCATAAGTCCAAAAATAAAATCATTGCCAATTTTGTGCCTTTCACTTAAATATTCAATTAAGTAATTTTTTAGGCAATTACTTTTGGAAGAATAAGGTACCAGCGTAAAATTTAAATGGAGCCAACTGGTTTTATAGAGTTCAATGTAATAAGATATATATAAAAAAAAGCTTAAGTAGAATTGCTTAGTAATGGAATAATTTGGCTAGAAAAGAAGTAAAATAGAGCATTGTTCCTATGAAAACTCAAGCATAAGTTGAGGTCACTGTTGAAATTTTGTAGAATATATTTTTTCACTGGAGGGAGGTTGGATCAGATATACTCAGAGATCCCTTTTAACTCTAAAAGTCTAAGATTTCAGTAAACTTTAGACTAATCCTTTATATAACTAACGTTAACAATTTCAGAGAGTATGAATGAGAGGCATTTTGGGGAGTGTTTAATCATTATTCTGGAAATATATCCTGAGTTGGGGCAATGAAGAAAAATCTGTTTCCCTTTTTGAAGGCATGTTGACAGTAGAGAAAAAAAAAAATGAACTCCTGTAGCTCTAAAAACGTTTTATAAAAGCAATTATCCATTTCAACTTTCTCTTCTATTTCTGCTGATCTTCAGCAAATCCTTTTTAATAAAATGTGAGGATCATTTCCTGTCATTATTGGGTTCTAAAGTTTGATCTCCCCAAAAGGATTACTGTCCTTTGTGAACTGGCTGTGTGTGGTGGCCGGTACCTTGTGGGATCTGGATGTTGATCAATGGTGAAGATTTTTCCATTTTAATTCCAGCAGAAGAACCTTGTGATCAGAACTCAAGGGCATGATTCTTCCCTTTTGGGTGGGTACCAGATACACGTCCTCTCACTGTCCCCCAGCATCATCTAGTTGAAGAGGAAATGGTTCCCTGGCTGCCAAGTGTCAGTGAAGCGCTGTGTTAGAATTCTCTGGGAAGGGGTCTCGTTGACCCTTGGTAAGTAGTAATCTGGCAGTTTGTTTCTGACCAATGGTAAGCTGACCCTTAACAAAACTGTGACATAAGAAAGGTTATTTTTTTACACCATTCACCCTGGTTCCCATCATCAAGTCGCAGCTTCCATCTTCAGACATTCAGAGTCTTGATTTAGTGTTCTCCATGACACACCCTCTCCTCGAGCTTACTTTCTCGGAAGGATGTTATTAATATGCTAATGCAAATTTAGGTTAATGTCTTATCTCTCTCAGGGATATGTGCATTTCAAACCTTTCTTCTATGGAATGATAGCATCAGCTGACAGCAGAGGTATTTGGGGGCCCTTCTGGAAATTATATCATGTTAAACTATCTCCCAGCCTGTCTTCTTTTAAGGTCTTAGCCTCTAGTTCCATCTCCAGCATGCCCCTCTTACCTCTTTCTCTCATTCATTCATTCAACAAATATTTATAGAGCTTCAGTATGCGTGATGTACCAGGCTAGGCACAGGGAGTACCACAAGAAACTAAAGAAAGGGGCTTCCCTGGTGGCGCAGTGGTTGAGAGTCCGCCTGCTGATGCAGGGGACATGGGCTCGTGCCCCTGTCCGGGAGGATCCCACATGCCGCGGAGCGGCTGGGCCCGTGAGCCATGCTGCTGAGCCTGCGTGTCTGGAGCCTGTGCTCTGCAACAGGAGAGGCCACAACAGTGAGAGGCCCGCATACCGCAAAAAAAAAAAAAAAAAACTAAAGAAAGGCACAGTCCCTACTGCAATGGACTTTATAGTCTAATGAGAGATTCTGTCAAATAATCATATAAATACATGTCAAGTTATAACTGTGGTAAGTGCTTTGAAGGGGAGAACAGAGTACTGTGTATATATAATAGGGGCCCTAGCCAGGAGGTCCAGGACATATTCCCTGAGAAAGTCTGATTGAACTGAGTGGGAGTTAATGAGACAGGATTGATAGGATGTATTGGTCTCCTAGGATTGCCATAATAAAGTACCAAAAATTGGGTTGCTTAAGACATCAGAAATGTAATATTTCGTGGTCCTGGAGGCTAGAAGTCCGCAATCAAGGTGTCAGCAGGGCCATGCTCTCTCTGATGGTTCTAGGAGAGGATCCTTCCTTGTCTTATCTAGCTTCTGGTGTATGCTGGCAACCCCAGGTGTTCTTTGGCTTGTAGATGTACCTCCCAAGGCATATGACTGCCTTCTCCCTTTGTGTCTTTATATTTCCTTCCCTCTGTACATGTTGGTCTCTGTGCCCGGATGTCCCCTTTGTAGTAAGAACATCAGTCGTATTAGATTATGACCCACCCTAATGACCTCAATTTGTTTAACTTGATTACCTCTGTAAAGACCCTGTCTTCAAATAAGGTCACCTTCTGAGGCACTGGGGGTTGGAGCTTCAACATACCTTTTTGGGGGCCACAATTCTACCCATAACAGGACAAGATGAAGAGGAATAGAAGAGTGTTCTATGCAGGGGAGACAGTGCATGCCATGGCCCTTTGGCGGGAGGAAACATGGCCTCTGTGGAGTAGAAAGCGAGGGGCTGTGCGGTGTGAGAGGAAGCTGGAATGGAAGTAAAGATGCGTGGTTAGGCCTACGTTAGGGACTTTGGTCATAATGTAAGAGCAATGAAACTTTATTGGAGGATTTCAGCAGGAATAAGACGTGATCAGATTTGCACTTTGAAAAAAATCACCCTGGCTACAGTGTGCAGCATGGGTTGGTGACAGCAAGAATAGATGCAGGTATACCAGTTAGGAAGCTACTGCAGTGGAGCAGGTGAGAGAGGAAGGGACATAAAGGGAATTGGTCACAGAAAGTAAAATAAGTGAGCCTTGATGATAGATTGGATGTAAGATGGAGGAGGGAATGGTCAAGAATGATTCATTCCTAGATTTCTGACTCATTTGTCTAAATGCATGAATGAACCATGTTATGGGCAAACTTGTGAGTTTACTTTGGACATGCTGGTCCTGGGGTGCTCCTCTTAGAATCGTCAGATCAGCATTTGTAGATCTGGGGCCTAGAGGGAAGGTCCCAGCTGAAGATGAAAATTAGAATCACTGCCGTGTGAGTGATAATTGAAGGTGTGCACCCTGGTTGAGAGAGTGTCTACAGGGAGAAGAGAAGAGGGCCTAGGGCAATAGCAGAAAATAGGCCCACGAAGGAGATTAAGGCAGAGCAGCCAGAGACAGAAGAGGAAAACTAGGAGAGTGTGGCTTCACAGAAGCCAGGGGAAGAGGGAGTGGTCACATACAACTGAGAGAGGCAAAAAATGTCCATTGGATGTAGCAATATGAAAGTGACTGGTAACTTAACAGAAAGATTCTTTGGGCTAGTGAAACGGAGGAAGCCAGACTGGAGGGGTGTGATGAGTGGGAGGAGGGTAATGAAGACAGTCTTTATAAACATGGACACTTTCCAGAAATTGGGCTGTGAAATGGTGGAAGAAGTAGTTCCTGGAAGCAAAGTGTAGGACCGTCTTAGCTCGGGCTGCTGTAATGAAGTGCCATAGACTGGGTGGCTTAAACAACAGACATTTATTTTCTCACAGTTGTGAAGGCTGAAAGTCTAAGATCAAGGTGCCAGCATGGCTGGTTTCTGGGGAGAACTCTCTTCCTGGCTTGTAGTGGTTGCCTCCTTGCTGTGTCCTCACATGGTGGGAAGTGAAAGCGAGAGAGAAGGAGAGAGAGCATGCAAGCTCTCTGGTTTCTCTTAGCATAAGGGCAGTAATCCCATCATGAGGGCCCCAACCTCATGACCTCATCTAAATGTAATCACTTCACAAAGGCTCTATCTCCAAATGCCATCACATTGGGGGGTTAGGGCTTCAACAAATGGATTTTGTGGGAACAAAATCTAGTCCATATCAAGAGAGTGTGGTTATTTTTCTTTAAACGGGAAGGCCTTCAGCATGCTGAAAAGTTGCAGTTGAGGGGTAAAGATTAAATATTTGAGCAAGAGAAGGGTAATTGAAAGCATGCAGCAAGAGAGGACAGAATAGAAAAAGTGGCCTTAGATAAAAGAGGAGAGACTGCCTCACTTAACAGTACTCTGGGATTTCGTCCTTTGGGGGATGCCAGCAGGGGTGTGGAATTGCACAGAGCCACTTAACCTGTGAGTGTTCTCAGCTGTCAGATCTCTCTCCTTAGGTTCATTGCCCCACGCTGCTGCATAGAAGAGGAGCAGACTGTCAGTGTCTGCAGGTTTTAATACATTTCAAGTATCAAAGCAAATCATTTTTTCCTTCTCACCCCTTCTCACCCCTGGGCAAGGGTAGGGTGGGAAGTGGGAAATAAGGTAACATTTTCTGGGACCAGACCTATAAAAGAAGGTGGTGGTGGCAGTGGTGTTTTCCTCATAATCCACTACGTCTATGCGCCCCTCCCTTCTCCTGAGTACTTCCTCCATTAATAGAAATCAGCATCTGAGGAGCAGGGTCCCTTGGAATGCTCTCCTTAGGACTCCTGACAGGTAGGGGAGCCCACCGTCTTCCCTCCCTGAGGCTTCCCCATGCCCCTGCTCTCTCAGATGGCCCTCGGACTGGGCTGATGCTGCAGGCTGGGGCAGGTGCTTTTTATTCTAGTTTAATAGAATCTAATCTGGCACCTGCTATAAACATAGGAAGACCCAAAGGTCAAGCCTTTAGTAAATCAGTTTGGTAAGATACACCAGGCGGCAAAAGAGAGAATCATTTCCACTTTAAAAAATAAAACTTTGTGATTTTCAGTCACCTCAAGGCACACCTTCTGTATTTTTCTTCTGAGACAGTAAAAAAAAATTATTTCGGTTTTTTCATGCCATGGTCTAATCAAGTCCAACCCAGAACAAAATCGGCCTAGTCCTCTCCGCGGGGGTGATGATTCTTTTTGTTGTAGTCATCATTTCTGGCTCCTTCTACTTTTTAAAATTCTGGGTTTAACTGGTCCTTAACATAAGCGTTCCTGGAACTCCTGTGTTTCCTGTTCTCCTGTATTCCATTCTGCATTTCCCAGATTAAGCTTCGTGTCATGGGTAGGAATTTGTGGGCTGGCCTTCAGCTGCACCTGCTGATAAAGACTGAACCCCACTGTCAGGCAAGTCGGGAACATGCTGGTTCGTGCTGGCATAAATGGGCTTAGGGTTTCCATGAAAGTCTTCCTCTCTTATATGTTTATTTTTGTCTTTTGAAAATATTGAATAAGCATTTCCTGCATTTCTCGTTGTAAAAGATATTTTAAAAATACAGAAGTACTTAGAGCAAAATGTAAAACACTGTCTCTGCCACCTCTCTTTTCCAGCACTCCCCCTGTCAATTCCATTTGTGATTTCTTTAGTGGAATTTGCATCTTTTCAAAACCTTTTCTCGTTACATATACCTAAATACTCTAAATATATACTATATATTACATATATATGTGTATATATATATGTTTATTTTATATATCTTTATATATGTATAAATACATATATACATATTTTGTAATATTACATTTTATATATAATATATATTATATATATACATATATACACATTTATGAGGGTTCTTTTTACATTAACAAGATCAAATCATACATATTATTCTATGACTTGATTTTTCATTTAATATGTTTTTGCAGTCGTTCTCTTTCTCTTCTCTCCCTCTCCCTTCTTCTTTTTAATCACTGCAAAGTATTCCATAATACAGATGTATCATTATGTAACCAACTTCCTATTGATGATTTTGCTGATAACTGATAATGCTGCACTGGTCAGTGCTTCCTTTGCATTTTTGTCCATGTGTGAAAGTATTTCTTTAGGTTAGATTCAAAGAGGTGGTATCCTGGGCATATGCATTCAGACTTTTGGAAAATGTCTGTGACACTCTTTCTGCCTCCACTTGTTCCCTCAGCTGGTGCCGCCCTGGAACTCCCTGTTCTGGTTTGACTAGTCATCCTAGCTTCTCAGAGAAGGAGACAATGTCGGGGCTGGGGACTGGGTGGGCAACATGGCCACCGCTGCTGGTATATTCCCTTCAGTCAGAGAACCAAGAAAGTTTAGAACTGTGGCAAAAGCAGAGGATCTCAGGAAGTGCCGCCAACACAGGTGCAATCTTGGTTTGCTTAAGTGGAAATTAACTTCTAAGGCTTTACCCAATGATATAAGTTGAGATAACTGGCTAACTTGTATTCAGGGAAAAAAGTTTGATTTCTACCCTACATCATACATCATATGAAATTTCAGATAAATCAAAAAATTTAGTAACTATCTGCTTTGGGAGGAATTATGACCGATTTTTGTTTTATTATTTTTGATTGCCTCTAGTTTCCAAATAGTTCACATATTATTAAAAATTATTTTAAAAGAATTTCTTGTTGGGACTTCCTTGGTGGCCCAGTGGTTAAGACTTCGCCTTCCAAGGCAGGGGGTGCAGGTTCAATCCCTGCTCAGGGAGGTAAGATCCCACATGCCTCATTGCCAAAAAAACAAAACATAAAACAGAAGCAATATTGTAACAGATTCAATAAAGACTAAAAATGGTTCACATCATGAGCTTCCCTGGTGGCGCAGTGGTTGAGAGTCTGCCTGCCGATGCAGGGGATACGGGTTCGTGACCCGGTCTGGGAAGATCCCACAGGCCGTGGAGCCGCTGGGCCCGTGAGCCATGGCCGCTGAGCTTGCGCATCTGGAGCATGTGCTCTGCAACAGGAGAGGCCACAATAGTGAGAGGCCTGCGTACCGCGAAAAAAAAAAAAAGTCCACATCAAAAAAAAAATTTTTTTAATTAAGAAATAAAAAAAGAATTCCATATTTTCCAAGTACTATTTCTAATTCATTAATCTCTCTTCATCTCTTTATATCTACATATTAGAACATTACCCTCTTTTGTAGAGTCTCCTATTTGAGGGTCATTTTTTGGAAATCTTTAGTGAGTAGAGGTGCCAAGTCTTGCCTTAAAAATATGAAAGAGCAGACCTAGAGATAAGAAAATTTTTGTAACAAAATTGTATTATGATTTAAGACATGAGACACATTGTATAATATGTAAATGGCTCACAAACATGCTCCTAGAAATACATTCTAAGTATATTTCTGGCTCATTTTTTACTACGTGTGGATAAATACTGTTGTAGATGTTCAAGAATATAACAAATATTAACACTACTATGTTAACTCCCCCAAATATTTATGGATTCGATTGTGAATTAAGAAAAATGATATCACTTTCAGTTGTTAGCCCTCCTTGAACTGGGAATTAGTTCACTCATGCAATTTATTTATTTAGTTAGTTACGTGTTTGTTTATTTGTTTATTTATCTATCTATCAGTACGCGGGCCTCTCACTGTTGTGGCCTCTCCCGTTGCGGAGCACAGGCTCCGGATGCGCAGGCTCAGCGGCCATGGCTCACGGGCCCAGCTGCTCCGCGGCATGTGGGATCTTCCCGGACCGGGGCACAAACCCGTGTCCCCTGCATCGGCAGGCGGACTCTGGACCACTGCGCCACCAGGGAAGCACAACTTATTTTTAATTCACTTGGTTTTACTCAAAATTGTTTTTCTGCAAATTAAAATGCTGCTCTGCTTGCAAAACAATACTACTCAGACACCCTGAACATGCTGACTCGCTCCACCTCTCATTCTCATCTTTGATCATAGCTGCAGGACATGGTTTCCAGTGAAGATGGTTTTGCTTATCAAGTCTTCTAAAGAAAAAGTGCCATTTCCGTATAGATGAATAGTCCGTTTTAATTAGTTTATTATTCTGGGTTTGATGAAAGTCTTTAATGGATATTTGAGATAACTAAGCAGAGGAAGATTGTTGGATATCCTCTTTTCTATTCAACAAATTTTGTATAGCATCCACCAGGTGCCAGGCACCATGCAGCTCCCCACCCTCATTCCTCTCTCCCTTCATACCTACTATGTGCTGAGTGTGGTGTCAGACCATGAGGATCCAATCCTGAGAGAGGCAAACTTGCTGTCTGTCCTCAGGGGGCTTGCAGTGTAGCAGATACAGATGAGTTCAAACTATAGCTGTGTGAGAGAAGTATACTGGGGAACAGTGAAGGGGACAAGGGTACAGAAAAGGCTGAGGAGAGGAGATAGTCTTGCTGAGTCATAAAAAAATGAGGAAATGCTTATCGTGAAGGGGAGTTCATCACTCTGGCAGCAATTTGGGAGAAAGAGGAGAGAGGAGCTGGACCAGGGCAGGGAGACTAGGTGAGTGATGATGGGACCCTGGACTAAGGGAACAGCAGTGGAGGAAGAGAGATGGGAACAGAAGCAATATGCGGTGAAGAGACAGAAACACAGTCTTGATGCCTGGCTTTGAGGGGTTTAAAAAAAAGGAAAAGCCAAGGAAGACTCCCAAGTCACAAAGCCTTGGAAGTTGCCTGGGAGGGTGGGTATTGGTACTGTCCCAGGACACGACACGGGGACAGGTTTGGTAGAGATGAACAAACAGTTTGAGGTTTGTGAGACCCTGGCTGAGTATACATCAGTCTGAAGGCAGTGGAGAGTCTGGACCAGAAATAGATTTGAGAGGCATCTGTACCTAAGAGCTACACTTACCATAACAGCTAGAAAAGAGCCTAATGTTTTAGACTCTTAGACTCTCACTTTAATTATTATATTGACAGAGCCACTCTCTCATTTCCATTATTTCAAATTATTTATCCCAAAAAGGAACATTGCCAGCAGTAGATAATCACAGCCCTGTGATGGCTAACTTTGAATTGTATCATCTGGGGAGTTTGAAAATGTAGAGTCCTAGATCCTAACCCCAGAGAATGATTCAGTGAGTGAGGCAGAGAGAGACATTTCAGATATCTGCCCTCCTCACCTTTTTTCTCAGCTCCTGGCAGTAAACGGGATCACATGACAGGTTCTGGCCAACAGACTGTGAGTAGATGTGCCAGGAGTCACTTTGATGGTCTTCTTCACCTGCCACATCAACAGCAAGAGGCTTTATCTCCACGGTGGAGCAACCAGAAACAGCCTGCGTCCCCGAGCCCCTGCTGAAAATGAGATGCCCTGGAGGACACTCAGAGCCACAGCGGACTTTGCGTGAGTGAGAAATAAACCTTTCAAGGTGAAATTGCCAAGCTTCTAGTGTGTGTCTCTTACTGCAGCATAGCCTGGCCAATCCTGACCAATGCAGCCTGCCTTCTAGGGGGCCCAGAAACCAGTTTTATAAACATGCACTATTGGTGATTCTGGGGCAGTGGCCCACTGACCACACTTTGTGATAAGTGACCACACTGACCTTTTGTGGTAGTATAGGTCTCATGGGTACCTTAGAATCTTCCTCAACACCCAGAATGTTAGATGTTCCGTAAAGGAGGTTTGGCTAGCAAAGGGTACACCCTTTGAAATGTTAATGGTGTATGTCTTTTAAAGGAAGCATGATTCATCAGCATAATTAATGTATTGATCACAGTTTGTTGAGCATTTACTATGTGCCAGGCACAGCACTAAGTGCTTCACATACATTATCTCATCACCCCCATTGCAAGGCAGACAGGATTGTAGGAAGACACGGGTAGGAAGTGGTAGAGTGGGATTTGAGCCCAGTTCTGTCTGATTCCAAACTTTTGCTCTGACTCATATGCTCTCAACTTGCAGACTCTACCCTCCTGATGTTTTAGAGCTGGGGTCCTGCAGTTGAGGGTGACTTTAGTGCCCTCATCAGAATGACTTGCAAAGGCTGTGGTAATACTAAATGTTGTGTAGTATTAAATAATAAACAGTTTCTTAAACCTACTTCATGATTTTCAGCTAAGCATTTTTCAGGCTTTTGAGGACAGCTATCTAGCATACTTTCAACTTTCCTAACAATGAATGAAGGTTTTTTGATTTCTAAGGACTGCAAAGGATGTTTGCTGTGGGGTTACAATTCCTTCTCTGGGGATCCCAGCCTCTAATGAATTTGCATATCAATAAACCAAACTGATAACACACATTGCTTGAAATAAATTCCCTTAACAGGTCTCTATGCATTGACTATATGTCAAAAAGTCTAAAAAATAGTCTCCACAGAGAAAGACAAATACTATATGATCTCACTTACACATGGAATCTAGAAAACCCAAACCCATGGAAACAGAGTAGATTGGTGGCTGCCAGGAACTGGGGTGTTGGGTGGTGATGAGATATTGGTCAAAGGGTACAAACTTCTAGTCATAACATGAATGAGTTCTAGGGATCTGTTGTGCAGCATGGTGATTATAGTTTACAATACTGTATTGTATATTTGAAGGTTACTAAGAGGGTAAGTCTTAAATGTTCTCACCATACACACATACACACAAATGGTAATTACATGAGGTGTTTAACCTTATTGTGGTAAATATTCTTCAATATAAATGTCTATCAAATTATCATATTTTAAACTTATATATGTTATATGTCAATGATCTTTCAATAAAGCTGGAAAATAGTCTGCGGATCAATAGTCTATATAGTTCATCCTCTCTTGATTCTCAACAATTCAGTGTTCTCAATCTGCTTAAAAGCAGATCTGTCTCTTCTTATGATATTAGAGTTAAGTTAGGCCCAGTCTTCTCCCAAGTCATACAGTTTTGCGTTTGCCCCTTCCCCTGGACAGGTAACAGGACAAGCCAACTCATGGACACAAAGAGAACGGTTATGGCCCACTCAAAACCAGAGCTCAGCTAGTTAGTGGATGGCAGAGCAGGAGGTGGGAATGTTTAGTAATCATAACAACGACAACAACAGCAAAAAGTACCTCGATCGGCTTCTCAGTAACAGGAACTGTCGTCCCAGCAGACCGTGGATGTGCTTTTTAACATCTGTGAAATGTCAAATCAGCTGATAGGGCCCAATGTTGACAAGCATTCAAAAGGGCTTTTTCTTGTCAAATAGAGAACCTTGTCGCAAAATCATTATCTACAGTCTACAGTAGTTGGTCATTTTTTTAGGAACCTTGACTAAAAGACCCTCTGGATTTATTTTTCCCTTAACTTCTCTTCAGAAATGGGTAGCGTGGAGGGAGAAGTTACCATGGGATACCATGACTGGGAAAGTGATTTACCGTGCTGTTGCTAGAAAGGTTGGTTAGTTGGTTGATACAATTTAATGCCAACTCCCAGAGTAATTAAACATTAGAAGAATGATTTGGTGCAAGCTCATGAAATATCTCCAAGCACGATTTGCTCAAGTCCCATTTTCAAACGAAGCGTCCTGGAAGAAAAATGCCCCTACAGTTCCAAAGTGCCCCATCAAAGAACCCACATCTTGCCTGCAGTGCGGAGCCACAAAGGCAGGGGTTTATCCTGGGTGGAAAGTTCACTGAACATGCTGTGCTGACTTGTTGAAAATTACTTGTTCCAGAAGCCATTCAGAAACCAGTAATTTGATTAGCTTGACTTCTGGAACAGTTGCCTACCTGCAGTAAAAAGTAATTACAACTGTCCGCCAGCAAATAATTGCTCCAGTGTCTAAACGAATGGCGAATCTTCTCTGGAAGGAATTACTGTTCTTCAATGAGTCAGCTCAGACCATGTCTCTGCTTTGGTTGCTGACGGACTGGGCCATCTGCCTAAACCAGTGAGGGAAGGGGAAAGGGCTGAGCATGCTTTAATTGGTGGAAACAAGGCAGGACAGGGACTTCACAAAGCTTATCAGCTGCAAGGCTTTTCTGAGCCAGGCAAAGCCCTTCATGAAGACACGGCCACCCGAGGCAGCTTTCAGGTCAAGGACTTGGCCACTGACTGTGAAACCGAGTCCCTCTAAAACCAAGTTCCCTTACGGAGTTTATGATTGATCTCTCTATTCAAAACCTCGATCCCTTTCTTGTCTCCTCTGACCTCAATCCTGTGCTAACTGAACACGAATCAAACAGAGTCAGATGACGAAGATGGCTGTTCTCGGTAACATTGTTAATACAGTAAAATTGCTATTATGGAGGTCATCAGTAACGTAAAGACTCAGAGCAAGATGAGCTCACAGATCCCTGAGCCATGGACCATCTGGCCAGAGAATCATAAACCAGAGACATCCTGACTCGCGAAATGACAGTTAAGAAATGTCACAGAAATGTCACAAAATGATTAATCCCAGTTTCTTTGTTCTTCCCCTTTAAAACAGCCCTAACTCAAAGACCAAGATGGAGTGGATCTGAGACTGGTCTCCCACTCCCTTGCTTGGCACCCTGCAAATAAACCCTTATTTTGCTGCAAACACCCGCTGTCAGAGTTTGGTTTTCTGCACCGTGGGTCTTGCTCTAGAACAGCTGCATCAAAAAACCTCTGATGCTCCGGCCTTTTCCTCCCATTCTTGGCCAGTGCTCACTACATTTACAAGGGAGCCTAGTAGACAGGAATCCCTGTGCCCACAGCTGGGTAGCAATGGCAAGGGGTGTCCAGGTAGACCGTTTCCAGAGGAAAAGAAGGGGAACGGTTTAGCAAGGGCAGGAGGTCAATGTGTAAAAGGAAAATTTCCAGTAAACTGGAACAGTGCTTTTCCAATAACACTCAAAGGTCCTGGCGCTCAGGATTCCTGAAGGACTGCAACATCACTTCTGAAAAGCCAGCTCTACTTCGGTTGGCATCCCCTACGTCATAACAGCTGGCAGAACTGGGATACAGCAGAACCTCCTCTGGACTGGAAGAAGATCAGGGTTCGGGCCCAGTTCTTAGATCTTCCAGGCCCCCGTTTCGTCACATGTGCGATGAGAGGAGCAGGTATTGTTGAGGGCTCTGACCTGGAAATTCTCTAGATTTGGGGCACAGTTGGGCTGTGTGGTCTGAACCCTGGTGGGATGCTATGGGCAGCCAGCTTTGGGGATGACAGCTTTTAAAGGGCTCCTGTGTGTGGAGGTCCAAAGGGCATCGTTAAGCCCTGGGGGGGAATTTATAAACTGCTGTTGAGTTGGTAGAGAGTAGATGGTCTGGTAGAAGCCAGGATCCGTGGTGGCTCTGTGCCTAGAGGCTGGGGCCTTGTGCAACTGACCAAACGCTCACAGCCCTGATCCTATCCATTATCCTCTGCAAATGAAGATGAAGCACTGGGGGAATGTTATATTGGTGAGCGCGTTATGAGGGACGGGCCCCGCCTGCCGAGCCACCAGCTTCCTGCTTGGTCTTCCGTTTCAGTAACACCTAATTTGGCAACTCACAGTTGCCTGCAGTTGTAGCGTGGTTCTGTGGCTGTGCACCAGCCCCTGTTTTTTGTTCTCTCTTCAGCTCTAGTTTAATATTAATATTGACGCATGATATTAAACACCTAACTTAACTGCGGACACAGTTTCTCCTTAGAGACCAACAATATTGGCTTAGAATGTGTTGCAAGGAAGACATTTCCTAAATAATTATGCCCGGGGTTAGTTGCATAGGTAACAGTAATTAAGCAAATCCCTGAGATAGTGATTTACAAATTATTAATGCAAAGTGTATTTTCTTTCTCTCCACTGTAGATTTACTTTATCATCACATCCATGAAAAATGTTAATAGAAATATGTATATTTAATATGCACCTATTAAGGATGTCATTTGACTTTTCATTTGCCGCTTTAAACCACTTTCAACTCCAGTGCTTTTATATTACAATTTTTGAGGCAAAGACTAGGGAAATAATTCACCTAATTTTTGCAAAGTACTTTGTTCAAAATATTTTGCAGGCAAATTTTAACCTGATGAAACTCCCATTCCCCCATCAGATTATGTTTCATTTTGAATGTAACATTCCACATTTGTTCAGTAAGTATTCAAGTGGGCTCTTTGTGGAGCCCTGGGCCGGGCACCTAAGTGCTGTAGAAATTGAGAATAAACACTTGACTGTTTTTGCTTTTAGTTACCTTGGAGAGCTCTTTCATTGTCAAGGTTGAAACCTTGGAGAGCTCGTCCTTTTTCAAGATTTTCAACTCCATGCAGACCTTTCCAGCTCTGTAAACCTCCAGGCCCACATCCCCTCTCAGGTATCCTGTCATCTGAAACCAAACTCCACCTCTAGGCTGGTCTTCAGCTGGGACGTGCCTTTGGCTGGGCCTTGAAGTATGGGGTGTGGATGGGTGTGCGGAGAGAGGCAGGTAGGAAAGCAATTAATTAGGAGTAAAACAGGTGTGGTGGCACTGCTCTCAGGCTCCTGTGGACTGGGGGGATGGGAGAGAATTAAAGCAGGTAAACCTTGTGTTCCACTGATGATCAGTGAGGTGGTGTCAGTGCACAGAATGGTCTGGAAGGACCCTGGAGGCGGGGGGACCAGCCAGGAGGCTGTTCTACTGTTGCAAGTATACCATAGGACAGTATCGATGACAGTGACAGACCATTTCCATCCTTTTGGATGAGAGGGTCATGGGCCCTTTGAGAATATAATGAAAGCTGTGGGTGTGATCACCAGAAAAATATGCACACATGTACCACATATTATGTGTGATTTTGGAGGGTTGGTTCATGGGTCCAATAGGTGATGTGGGATCCCCAAAGGACACAGGAATATTTGCACAAACTGGTGGGAGTAACTAGGGAGACTCTGGGAAAGAAGGGAACACGTTTAGTTTCGTACAACAGGACAGGTGAGCGGGGGTGTGCTCGGGACAACTGGACACCTGTCTGGAGCTGTGGGGAAAGGCCAGGCAGCATGGCTGGAGCAGGAGAGCTGAGTCATTTGATTCAATTGCAAGAGTTTATATTTTGAGAATGAACGGGTTTCCTGATATAACAATAAGCAGAAAGCAATCAAGTATTTCCCAGCATAAATGCTGGGGGCACTATTTATGTGCGTAATCTTCCTAGAAGTGTTTGAGATCACTGTGATAAAAGCCATACATAAAGAAATAGACTCTAGGTGAATCCCTAAGTAAATTAGTTCATTAATATTCATTATGAAGCTTAAAAATTAAATGTAAGATGTAAGACTCAAGATCAGGATAAAAGATGACTATCTAAAATTAGAGTTATTAGGGACTTCCCTGGTAGCCCAGTGGCTAAGACTCTGCGCTCACAATGCAGGGGGCCCAGGTTTGATCCCTGGTCAGGGAACTAGATCCCACGTGACACACCTAAGAGTTAGCATGCTGCAACTAAAGATCCCTCATGCTGCAACAAAGATCCTGCATGTGGCAACGATGATCCCGTGTGCCACAACTAAGACCCAGTGCAGCCAAATAAAATAAATGAATAAATAAATAAAAATTTTAAAGGGTATAAATGCTTTAAAAAATAAAATTATAGTTATTAAAACAAGCTTAAGATGAACAGATACATCAAGATGTCTCAGATTTTCAAAATTGCTTTCGCAGTGTCCACAGGCTGCAAGGGAAGCAGTTGTAGGTCAGAATAGCATGCCTCCACATCCCAGCTTCTCTGCCTACATCACCCCAGCTGTCAGCCAAAGCAGCAGCATCTTTTGAGCCTGTAACCTGCACTCAAGGTGGGGCTTTTTGGAGACTGATCTCCTGGGATCAGGTGTGTAGAAGTAGGCTGCTCTCCCAGAAGAGATGAGGGAAAATGATACGGTTAGTTTCCAAAATATCCCGGGCTGCCATCCACTCTCCACAAGAAATCACCACTCTGACATTTGGATTTGGGGAATTCACCAGTTCTATCTGGAGCCAAAGAGTCACACCGATTTCAGAGACTAAGTGTGGGACACATCCCTGAATCTTCCTTCAGTCACACTCCCATGCTGTTGCCACCTTCCCAAAAGTTCTGGAGGTCATTGGGCAGGCCATGCAGGGTCCTGAGTGGGTCTCAGCTGGCACTGACCACAGTATAGCCATGAGCCACTCTGGCCAGAACTGAGCATGTCATGACTTTCTCGGAACCCACACCCTCTGTTCACTACAACCTATGCTAGGTCTCTTCATACAGGCTCTTCAGATAACCTAAAAGCAGAGACTTTAAAATGGATTTTGTGCACTGTCGGTGGGAATGTAAATTGATACAGCCACTATGGAGAACATTATGGAGGTTCCTTAAAAAACTAAAAACAGAACTACCATATGACCCAGCAATCCCATTACTGGGCATATACCCTGAGAAAACCATAATTCAAAAAGAGCCATGTAGGGCTTCCCTGGTGGCGCAGTGGTTGAGAGTCCACCTGCCGAGGAAGGGGACGCGGGTTCGTGCCCCGGTCCGGGAAGATCCCACATGCCGCAGAGCAGCTGGGCCCGAGAGCCACGGCCGCTGAGCCTGCGCATCCGGAACCTGTGCCCCGCAACAGTGAGAGGCCCGCGTACCGCAAAAAAAAAAAAAGCCATGTACCACAACGTTCATTGCAGCTCTATTTACAATAGCCAGGACATGGAAGCAGCCTAAGTGTCCATCGACAGATGAATGGATAAAGAAGATGTGGCACATGTATACAATGGAATATTACTCAGCCATAAAAAGAAATGAAATTGAGTTATTTGTAGTGAGGTGGATGGACCTAGAGTCTGTCATACAGAGTGAAGTAAGTCAGAAAGAGAAAAGTACTGTAGGCTAACACATACATATGGAATCTAAAAAAAAAAAAGGTTCTGAGGAACCTAGGGGCAGGACAGGCATAAAGACACAGACGTAGAGAATGGACTTGAGGACACAGGGAGGGGGAAGGGGAAGCTGGGACGAAGTGAGAGAGTGGCATGGACTTATATATACTACCAAATGTAAAAGAGATAGCTAGTGGGAAGCAGCTGCATAGCACAGGGAGATCAGCTCGGTGCTTTGTGATCACCTAGAGGGGTGGGATAGGGAGGGTGGGAGGGAGACGCAAGAGGGAGGAGATACGGGGATATATGTATACATATAGCTGATTCACTTTGTTATAAAGCAGAAACTAACACACCATTGTAAAGCAATTATACTCCGATAAAGACGTTAAAAAATGGATTTTGTGGGTACTTCTGGGCAGAGTGATTTACTTACCAAGATAATTGTGACACTTTCCAGGAGCTACATAACTTTTGGGATCCATTTGGATGGTTATGGCATAGGAAGTCTAAAAGCCCCCTGCTCCCCAGAACTTGCAACAACTGGAATGCTGTTGCTTATTTATTTTCACAGCCTTTGTCTCTTATCAGAAAACATCAAATGACAAGAGATGTGACTCAAGCCAAGGATTCCAGTGTCTGGTCCTATCAGATATGGATGAACCATATTATTGGATGAACTGTAGCTCTGTGCAACCTTCACTGACGTTTGAAATGAGGACGCTGAGATACATACCATGCTGCATCATTGAGGAAGGATCAGACAAGAAATCCACCAGTTTTTACAGGTGTTATTTACAGTAAGTGTTGATGCAAAATAAGATTTTCTCCTTGACTCCCAAAAGCAAAATTTCCAAAACTGCCTTGGTCTGCTCAGTTGGAGGAACCAGGGCTGGCTTGGTGGGGACCTGTCCTGGGTAAGGGGCTCCTGGAGGGGCTTAGGTCTCATCAAAGAGCTGGGTTTAAATCAAGGAGGAAGCAGAAGGCAGAGTTAAGAGCCAGAGAAGCCATCTGAGCATCAGGTACAAGGGTCAGGAAAGGCCGTAAGCAGGGAACAGGTTGGGGGACAAGAAATGAGGGGTCAGGGCAGACGGATGCTTGTATGACAGACAGTGACTTGGGACCAGCCCTGTGCCGGAGAAGGCAATGGCCCTGGGGGGCGGGGCGCAGGGTGGAGGGGGACCTGTTCTAATGGGAGGTGACCAAAGGGATGCGGGCAGATTGACCAACTAAGAGATGCCAGAACAGAATGAGGAAAATTCCAGAAAACAGAGGTTATATTTTTGAGACAGGAATAAAATTCCTAAAATTAGAGTTTGAAGTCTCCTTGTGTGATGGGTATTTTGCATATCTATGCACAGGACTAATAAATGCTTATTAGTTACATGGCTACCCCTTGTCTCAAGCACAGGCTTCCTTCCGGTGTTTTGTGTGGTCTGGTCTCAAATTGCATGAGTAAGCGAGGGGATGCCCGGGCTTCTGGGGTGTTTGTGGTGCAGTGTCTTGTCATCAGGCCCATTTTTTCTGAGGCGATAACAGGTCTTTCCTCCCTCCCTTTGTCCTTCCTTTTGAAGAGTAAAATCCCTCATGCCAGGTGAAAAGCTTCCCTTTCTATTGGCGCATCTGAAGTTCCTGTAGGTTGAGGGTCATGAGCAGAGTGGGTCAAGCTGGCTGGAAGGAGCCTGGGCCCCATGTGGCTGTGGGTTTTTCACAGGCAGTGGCTTGCTGGTGCTGAGTCTGGACTCCCAGTGAGCCAGTTTGCTGCTTCTGTTGCCTTGTCAACCGCTTCTCCTGGCTTCTCACTGTGCTGCTCTCTCTTCTGTGATTGTGGGAGCAGTTCAGTGAGGCCCCCTCTAGCCTCTCACATTGGCCTCACCTTGAGTTTTCCAGCTGGGGCCATGTACTACATGGGATGCTCCTCCTGGGAATGACACAGGGTTTTCAAGAGATTAAAACAAACAAACAAACAAAACAAACCCTGGGGGAATGTCATCTCTGTGTTATGTTCCCTCAGCCCTTAGAGCCCAGGGCAGGGCTAGGAATCTTGTCAGTGTTGACTAAAAGAAATATGGAAAGAAGTCAGATGCATGGGACACATTTAGGTGTTGGTGCAAAGCATAACCATCACTTCTGGCAGTTCTAAAAATTGATAGGATGATATGACATGTCAGTACTTTCAAAATCTCAGCCTCTTGCTAATACGCTGGATCCTAGAGATTCTTGCTTTTTAGTTCTGTGGACGATAACGGTTCGCCATGAACATTTGCAGTTATTCAAGGGCGGGAGATCAGGTTTTCCTGAACATTCTGATTCTGAAAGCTTCACTTCTGGAAGGTCATTCATAAGCCCACTAACACAGAGCCCAGTGTCACTGGCTGGCATATTAGAGATGCTAATTTAGTTTTCTGTCTTTATTACATGATCCCTTTTAAAAGAAAAACTCGCCCAATACTATTCATCCAATTGCTCAGTCTCATGCCATGATGTATAAAGTTTTACAGTAATTGAAAAAGCAATGAATAATACCCCAGCCAGTAAATAAATCACAAAGTTCATTAATTCAAAGCACTGAACATCAATTTGTAGAAGACTGTAGCACAGTGTAAAATAACATTACCTACAGTGTAAGAATGGGAAAGTGAGAATTAATTTTATTTTAATTTTTAATGCACTTTGCTCAAAAAAGATACAAAGCATTAACATAATATATATGCTGGCACTTATTAAACCACTGATTCATGAACAAATTAAGCCACACGTATTTTTTAAGTATTAAAGATTCAGTAGTGATAATTAACTTGAATGTCAAAGAGGAGACCATTATCAGCACATTCTGCAGAATCCCCCAAAGATTATGCAACCCATATGCTGAAGGATTGTGAAAGGTTGCAATCAGCTACTTGATAATCCCAGGAGAGGTTGAAAGACATTATGCTTTCGCCTGTCCTGATGGATCAGTTAGCTAAACGTTTGAGGATGGCAAAAAGTCAGGAGATGAATTTCTGTTCTTGATGCCAACTTTCACTCCAACAGAGAAAGATCTGTTTCTTCTATTTAGGCAAATCAAGCTGCATTTTGGAGGTTCTGTCTACGGCATAACCATCACTAAGGATGCAGAAGGGAGGGCTACACTGGGAATGTTGCTTAGTCTGAATGACCATCACCACTAGGTGATTTCACTGCTGAGGTCTTCAAATTTGAGGGAGCTGCCGTGAATTTTGATGCTTTAAATACAAAAACTAACTCAAAAGAAGTAGCAAATTGGGATGATTTTTCACTAAAAGGAAACAGTTGTCACTCTGGGGACTGAATTAGTGGATAAACCAATCAGGGACTAAACCAACATATACTGTTACGTTGTTTTTTTCCTTGTTGTGAAAGTGCAATTTTTTTGTGAAATTCCACTTGGTTGGTGTTGAAATTGTGCATAGGATTCCAAGTTGCTAAAAAAAGGAATCTATTGTCTTTGAAACTTGTCAGTGTATTTGTCTATTCTAACAGGGCCTTTTGGCTTAAATTATGTAGTTTGATAGGCTACAATAATCAAATGGAATGAGTGCCAGTGTCCACAAAACACACCCATAAATTCTGTTGGTTAATTAACACTTTTTCTTTTTCTTTTTCTCTTTTTTTTTTTTTTTTTTTTTTTTTTTGCGGTATGCAGGCCTCTCACTGCTGTGGCCTCTCCCGTTGCGGAGCACAGGCTCCGGACGCACAGGCTCAGCGGCCATGGCTCACGGGCCCAGCCTCTCCGCGGCATGTGGGATCTTCCCGGACCGGGTCACAAACCCGTGTCCCCTGCATCGGCGGGTGGACTCTCAACCACTACGCCACCAGGGAAGCCCCTAATTAACACTTTTTTATGGTCATAATTTTTCTGCAAATGAATCTCTTCCACTCAAGATTGTAATCTGCCTCCCATCAGTGGCCTCCGCTGGTGCACCCCGTAGAGTCACTTTGGCTCATAGTTTGTAATTATTTATGCATAAAATTAGCAATCAGAATTTTAAGTTTATCTAAATAATCCTGGAAGAAATAAATTTGGGACTGAACTGTCCTTTCGAAAATAACTTTTTTCTCCTTTATTATAAAGGTTAAAATATTCATTTTATATTATTCATAAAAATATAAAATTGAATATGTATCTTTCTCAGAGCTCCACTATCCAGATGTCACTTTGTTTACGCTGGGGTACATAAACTTTTTTTTGCAAATATACATATATATGTTTCCAAAAGAGTGGTCATACTAAGCCTATTGTTTTAAAACCTGTTAAGAAACATGTCATAAGGAATTCCCTGGCGGCCCGGTAGTTATGACTCTGCGCTTTCACTGCCGAGGGCAGGGGTTCAATCTCTGGTCAGGGAACTAAGATCCCCTAACCTGTGGGTTGCGGCCAAAAAAAAAAAAATGTCACGTATCATGGCAGCTTTCCATGTTAACAAATATAAATCGGCTTCATCGCTTGTGAGGCTGCATAACATTTTACTTTCTGGACCTCTAGGTTGTTTCCACTTTTCACTATTTGCAATAGACTGACTTGTGTTCCCCCCAAATCTGTATGTTGAAGCTCTAACCCTCAATGTGACTATATTTGGAAATAGGGCTTTTAGAGAGGTAATTAATGTTAAATAAGGGTGGAGCCTTAATCCAATATGACTGGTATCCTTATATGAAGAGGAAACAAAGCCAGAGCAAAGCCACGTGAGGACACAGCGAGAAGGTGGCCATCGGCAAGCCAAGGAGGTCTCAGGAGAAACCAACCCTGCTGACACCTTGACCTAGAAGCATATCTAAGATAAATTTTAAGATAAATTTCATGAGAAGGGCTAGTTCAAAAGTATTCCCTTCAGCATCTCTTCTTCCCCTCAACCTTCTTCCCCTCTATTTTCTCTTCTCCTTTAACTTTTTACACGTATTACCAAATTTCCATCTAGAAGATTTCTGCCAAGGTATCTTGCCACCATCAGCGTGTAATAATATCTGCTTTCTGCACAAACTGGTATTTTCAGTCTTAAAATCTTCACCATGATTTATTGTGAAATTTGCATTTCTTTGACTATTAGTAAGAATGCTATCTTTCCACCCGATTATTTGTAAATCTTTTGTGAATTGCATTTTTATTTCATTTTTCCCATTTTATCGGGGAGAGTCACATTTTCCTTATTCATTTATAAGAGCTCTTCACATCTTAAGGATATTAGTCCAGACGACCTACTTTTTTTTTTTAAAAAAGATTGCTTCTCTTTTTACATTTGTTTGTGACAGTTTTCTGTAGTTCAGAAGTTTAAAAATTTAATCTAGCAAAAATTATTTTCTTTTTGGAATTTCTAAATTTGGTGTCATGCTTAGAAAGATCTCATTTGACTCAAGATTTTTAAAATACCTATATTTCCTTCTAGTTTTTCATGTGTTTTAAAAATATTTAATCTTTGATCCTCCTAGAATTTATTTGCTACTAAGAAGAACTAGGGATATGATGTACTTTTTCCTCCAAACTAAAAATTATTTCAAGATCATTTATTGAATAATCCATACTTTCTTTACTGATATGAAATACCATATTTATGCTAGATCAAACTGTTTCTATACTCTCTATTCTATTATGTCTACCTAGTTTTAAACCAGTGCCATATCCATATAAATTACAGTGGATTATTATAGCAATATATTTTAAATCTGGTCGAGTAAGTTTGTTGGACTATTTTAATTTAAATGGCGTTCTCAGCTCTTATTACAAGGTTATAAACAATAGTTTGGATGGGATGAAGAAGGGCGTTGCTATTACCAATTGAGTCTTTAATTTCACCTCTGCTGCAGTTATACTGAAAAAATATCTCTTTCATTGTCCCACCATGTCATTTTACGAGCATTATCTGCTAATGTTTGTGTTTCCCTTTCTGGATTATGAGATCCTTGAGGGCATCTTGAGTGATATTTCCCTCACTTGGAGTGATAGTTTATCACCAGTATAAAGCACAGTCCTTAGCATGCAGTTAAAAGATAGTTTTGCTTTTTATTTTTTAAAATAAAACACAAGGAGCTATTTTTTGTTCTCCATCTTTTTGATAACTTTTTCATTTCTTTTAGCTGATTTTTTTTTGCATTGAAGCATCATTTCCGTATTAACCCCAAATTCTCATAAGCTGCTTGTAACACAAACATCTGTTTGTAAGTCTTTTGTAAGACTATGACTTGAATTAGATCATCCTTGCTGAATAAGCCTGCTTTCAGTGACCCTGTTCCAACAGATGTTATTAAACCCTTACTGCATCCTGTAAAAGGGTCAAAACCATATGATCTGGTAGGGTGGACTGCCAGTACCAGTGTAAAAGGAGACTGAATGAGGAGTTCTTTGTTATGTGTTGGTCAAGGCTGAAGCATGTCTAGCACTGTGTCTAATCTTATTTCTGGCAATGGGTTTTCATCGTCTTGTTTTTTACCACAGTAAATAAAGGAGAGTACAATCTCCTCTCCCGCTTTTAGGTGGGCAACACAGCCTAGCTTGAGAAAGAGGGCAGCGCAGATTAACAGTGGTAAGGGGATGGATCTGGATGTGTGTGTGTGTGTGTGTGTGTGTGTGTGTGAAGGCAGCACCTTTACAATTGTACTTTTTTAATGGCACAGTGGTGTCTATGTGGGTACTTTCATTCCTGTCGGAGACACTGAGAATTAACTAAAAATTTTCAAAGGGTTGAACCCTAAGAACTTAGCAAAAAAGAAATGGGAAAAATATAACTCAAAAAAAATCCTCTGTCCTTATACCTAATTCAAGTTAGTGGCTGCCTTTGGGGAGAGGGTGGTTGAGAAGTGGGTTTGGAAGGGTACACAGGGAATTCAACTTTATCTATAATATTTTATTTCTTTTATTTAAATCAGGATTTTTCAGCCTCAGCATTGACATTTTGGGCCAGATAATTCTTTGCTATGGGAATGGCCCTGTGCATTTTAGGATGTTTAGCAGCACCTCTGGGCTGTATTCACTAGATGCCAGTAGCATCCCCAATTGTGACAACCAAAAATACCTCTAGACACCATCCAATGTCCCCTGGGAGTCCCCGCCCCCCTGCCGAAAGCCACTGATTTATAATAGAAGACAAATAAGCACAAATAGAACTAATTAATAGAAAAGAAGAGAATATTTACATGTGCTAATTGGGGGCAGGGGTAAGCACCTAATCATTCATTGTATTATTCTGTATCTTTAAACTCTTCCTAAAGACTCAAAAGAAAAATGCACCTTTTTACTTTTTTAAAAGAATCAAATCTTTTAGCTTGTGATAATCGAAAGTGATGTTTCCAATAAACTGCTATCTTCATTCCATGATAGGTTGGGCACATTCTTGCAGAGCCAACCCCAGGGGATGCTGCTCTTTGATCTGCTGCTTCACACACTTATTTCAGAGATTTTTGGTAATTCATCTTCACTCCTGATTGCTGTATGTTGGCCTAGTTTATTGCTCCTGCCTGATTCCCATCAATCCATAAAGCCCTCCCTTCATATTTTTCCCTGTCTAATCCACTCTTCATACTGCACAGAGTGATTTTCCTAAGACACAAATATGTGATGTCCCTTTACTTTAAAATCCTTCAAAATTAGGTCCAAATTTCTTCCCAGGATGCAACCTTGCAGTGTGATTCCTATGCAGATCACCTGAAGTTTGCACAGACTTACAGGTTGAGGGCACTGTCCCTGGTAAGACTGCTGTCCTTCAGATGCCAGTCACAAGTTCAGGGTCCCCCAGCCTACCTGCACTTCTGACCAACTGGCTACAAATTCAGGGTGCCCTCAACCACCTAGAACAACTCATAAAACTCTCAAGAAAGTACTATACTTACAACTATAGTTTTATTATAAAGGATGCAAATCAGGACCAGCCAGATGTAGAGCTTCTGTGCACTTTCCTAGTAGACTCAGGATGCACCCTCCTCCTTGCACATTTGATGTATTTGTCGACCAGGAAGCTCACTGGAGTCTTGGGGTCTCGAGTTTTACTGGGGTTTCATTACATAGATATGATTGATTGAATTATCAGCCATGTGATTGAACTCAGTCTCCAGCTTCCTTCCACTCCCTAGAGGTTGGCTGGCTCAAAGCCCCAACCCTCTAATCACTTGGTTGATCTTTCCAGCATGACTGGTCTAAGTCATGACAGTCATGCTGGAAAGTCATCTCATTAGCATAAACACAGGTGTGGTCAGGGGCCACCATGAACAACAAAGGATGACTCAGTAAATGACAAGTATTTAGTGTTTACCACTGAGATAGGACTAGACACAAGGACCAGACAAATTCTTTACTGTACAACACAGGGCATCAGGGTTCTTCAAGACGTGACCCCAGCTTCTCTCACTTCACTGCAGCTACATAGCCCTGGTTGAGAGTCCTCGAACACACCTTGCTGTTTTAGAAACTGGACTTCTGCACATGCTATTTCCTCTGTCTACATGCGTTTTCTCCTTTGTCTAGCCAGGGAACTCCTTCTTATTTGTCAAGACCTAGGTGAGCAGTTCCACCTCGGTGGAGCCCTCCCAGGCAGAGTTAATCCCCACCTCCCCAGTGCTGCTAGTACTCCTTGTTTGTTTATAGATTATCTTTGCACTTTGTTTGTTGAGATGTCTGTATGTCCTGTTGGCACGTAATGTAGGGACTGCCGAGTGAATGTTTCATGGAGTTTTGCCTACATTATTTGAAGTTATATTTGTCTTTTTAGAAAGTGTCCTCTTGCCCTTTTTTGCTGCCATGTTTGCCACCTCACCCTTCATGCTCCAGCACTGTGGCAGTTCCTCATTACAAACATCCTTTCTTGGCTACCGGTGGATGAGCTACCACTTAAGATCTTGTTGCTGACAATCCTGCCCGGCCATTCATGTTTTGGAAAACTCACGGGTAACACTGATGAGATGACAGAAGAAGTAAGGTTTGCGAAATATCTAGAAGTAGGAAGTGGTTACGTAGAATATTTCACTGGATGAAATATTATGCATCTAATGCATATTTATGAGGTTTGTAGTAAAACCGAGAAATACTTCTATAGAATATTAGGGGGAAAAGTAATCACAATTATGATGAAAAAATATACCCATAAACTAAGACCCCAAAAAAACATAAAAGAAAGAAAGAAAAGGCCTCTGTAGAAATACCCCAAAATAGTATTTGTCTGTGGGTAATGAAAATATGGGCAATTATTCCCCATCTTCTTTATACTTTCCAGTGTTTAAAACTTTTTTTTTTTTTTTTTGTATCAAGCATGTATTGCATGCTTAAAATGGTAGGAGGGGATAATTCCTCTCTGTACTCCTAAATAGGTGGGCACAAGGTGAAACCAATTTAATTTAGATACTTTCATTTGCAACTGTAAATTTACAGGTGAAAGAAATGCACATTTTTTTCTTTTTGGCAATGAGAGGAGACAGTGAAAAGAGAGGCAAAGATGGGAATAAGAAGGGGAGGAGATAAACCAGCCACGCTTGCCCCATACTTAAAAGACATGCTGCCACAAGCCAGGAGAATCACCAGGGAGAGAAAAGCCAGTAGGATAAAGGAGGAGTTTTTTGAATGGAAACTGGGACCAACCAGTTCTTAAAAATGTCACTTTCCTAGTCAAAGAAAGGCAGCCTGACTAGTGGGGATTTAACTATTTGCTTGTTAAAAATTACTTAAAAAAATAAAAGGCTTATGTTTTTTCACGGATCCCTTTCATTTTCAGTATAACTTAGAAAACATATCACTTTCTGGAAGAGCTCTAATCATAACAGAGACTGACAATTCAGGGCATTTTGGGAAGAAAGGCTAGTTTAAGAGTAAGCTACACAAGAAAATTCATTTAACCTTTTAAAACTCTGGTTATAACCCCTTTTATCCAAAGCTCTTAGGTAATGCCCTCAGCCTGACCACATAACCCTCCTTATAGAAGAGTAAACCTGAGTTTCCTCCTAGAGACTCTCCTAAACGCTAACATCATTACCAAGCGTTGTTGCTGACATTCTTCCATAATTTCTGCACAACTTCTCAAAACTTTACATATTTCTGACAGATTCTTGAGTATGTGAACTGCGATTAGGCATAAATAGGCCACTTTAGCCATGACTGAAGGACAATTGCTTGGGATTGTGTCCACGTATTAAGGCATTCCTACATAAGACATGCCATCCCTTCTTCCTCTTAAAAAAAAAAAAAAAGGGAAAGCAGATCACAGCAATGAAATGGCTCAGGCTCTTTTATTTCCTTGTTGATATCTCTGGTTTCCAAAGGCACATTTTCTTTCTTTTACTTCATAGGGACTACCAGAAAATTCCTTAAGATTGAATGAGTTGATAGACCTGTTTCTCCAGTTTGCCTGAGTTAGTGGGTGAAGATTCCTTTCTTCTTAAGATGAAAAGAGTTTGCTTTTACATGTTCTTCATAGGCCAATGTTGACCTTAAAAATAAAAGTCAGTTATTCAACCAGCAAATATGTTTATTCCAGGATAGTGGAGGAATTGCAATTCGGGACAAACAAGCTATAGCAAAAGCCATAGGCAAGTCCAATAAACAAAGGAGAAGAACATTATTTTATAGGGAAAAAGGAGCACATTGGGAGGGTAGTTTTTTTTAAAATAAATTTATTTATTCGTTTATTTAATTTTTGGCTGCACTGGGTCTTCGCTGCTGCACGCGGGTTTTCTCTAGTTGCTGAGAGCGGGGGCTACTCATTGTTGCGGTGCATGGGCTTCTCAGAGTGGTGGCCTCTTGTTGCAGAGCACGGGCTCTGGGCACGCGGGCTTCAGTAGTTGTGGCGCACGGGCCCAGATGCTCCACAGCACGTGGGATCTTCCCCGACCAGGGCTCAAACCCGTGTCCCCTGCATTAGCAGGCAGACTCCTAACCACTGCGCCACCAGGGAAGCCCGGAGGGGTTGTTTTGAATGAAAGTCCATTAGAGAAAGTGAGAGTTTGGGGTAATGATGGTTTCTCATTGGCTGAATTGCTGGGGTATTGGATTTCATGTAGGAGATGCAATGTACATCTTTTCCTGTTGGGACCTGTAATTGATGGTTCCTTCTTTTCCGTGATTCTTCTATTGGGGTCTGTAATCGACAGTTCTTCCTGTAATTGAGACTGAGTGGTATGTGCATGAGAGCTCTCCTGCTTCTAGCCTCCCAAATCCATTTTAGTGAGGTTTCCCTTTATTAACGTTTATACCAGTTTAAAAGTCTCATCATCATTGAAACTAACTGGAACACCTCTAGGCTCTGGGATTATGACCTTGAGTGTAGAGATGTTGTCATTTATTCATTCATTCACTCATTCATTCTGTATCATATAGGACTCCTGGTTGTGAGTGACAGAAAGTCAACTGGAATCTGTTTAACTGAAATGAGGGATACATGAAAGGGATATTGGGCTGTTTTCCAGAATCCAAGCATAGACCCGAGGCTCCAGGGACAACTAGAATTAGAGTTCCGTACCCCTCTTCTCCAACTCACATCTGCTTTCATCCTTCTCTCTCTACAAGCAGGTGTCCTCTACTCGTCCACCAGCTCCTGGGCTATTATATCTTGCAGTCCAGACATACAAAGAGAGACCAGCTTTCTCTTTCTCAGTTCTAGCTCCAACATTCCTGGGAAAGAACTTTGCTTGGCCTGGATTGGGTCAGAGCTGGGTTGAACACTGACCAACTAAAGACGTGGCCAAGTTGGGTCACATCCTTACCCTGACCAATCAGATGGGGCCAGGACAGTAAGGCCACATTGTACTAACACGACCACCCTGTGGATTCAGAAAAGAGGGTGCTAATTAAGCAAAACAAAAGGTGTCCACTACCTATTCTTTTTTCTATAATATCCTTCTCCAAAAGTAAATGGGAATTATGTAGGTGCTATTTTGGCAACAAACAAGTACCGAGTACCTACACCTACCTACTTGGTGTCTAACTGCCTCCTGGCAATCCTTTTGTTCATGTGGTGTCTTCTATGACATTGTTTAAAGGCTGTTTTCTATGGTTTTCAGCCCCTACCTCATGCCCACGTCTTTTTCATTCTTCATGGCCAGTCTGACTGCCCACTTTACTGAGATCAAGATTGCATAACTACTCTCATCCAACTCTTCTGCAACTAAAATACAGCCCCTTTTCATATATCTCTCCTGCACAACCCCCCTGCCCCACATCTTTTCCTCCCAGCTTTGGAGGAAAGATTCACTCTTGTTGGTGTCCAAAGGTGATCAAGGTCTGTGAGACAGGCTAAATGAGAGTACATTAGAAAGTGTGACAGATGCTAGAACAGCAAGTTATCAATTTAGAGTGAGTAATCTCTACTCCAAAGAATAGCAACATTTACAAGTAGTTGAGCAGTGCATTCTTTTCCTTTAGTCAAGCTCCATGCAAAACCAAATCATAATTTGAAAACATTGTTGGTTTATTCCAAGAAATCCCTGCCAAAGGCACTGGAAATACCCAGTCTATAGGGTAAAATAATAGTGATAATAATAATAATAGTTAAGTGAGTTAGTTTCACGCTCTCCGGGGTGGTTTTTCCTGTGCAGAAAAGACTATTCAAAAGTTTACTTTCATTTTTGTCTAATGATAAAAAGTTTGTAAGGGTCCAGTGAACTATGGCCGTGGGTCAAATCGGCTCACACTGATTTGCATGGCCCATGAGTTGAGAATGTTTTTACATTTATAAATGTTGGAAAAAATAGAAAGGGGAATAATATTTTGTGACGTGAAAATTTTTGAAATTCAGATTTCAGTGTAGTTGCCACAGAGACCGTATGTCCTGCTATGTCTAAAATATTTACTATGTGACACTTTTCAGAAAGTTTGGTGATCCCTGGTTTAAAAGATTAGTGTTCAGTTTATTGAAACAACAAATTCAAAACCTTAGTGTGTTCCTAAGCTTTTAAAAGAACCAGATGGTTCACATCTATGAAACCATGACCACCACAATCAAGATACAGAACATTTTCATCACTCCCAAGAGATTCTCCTTGCACCACAGAATATCCCTCCTTCTACTCCCAGAGCCAGGAAGCCACTGATCCACTTTCTGTCACTATATATTAATTTGCATTTTCTAGAATTTTATATCAACAGAGTCATACAGTAAATACTCTTCTGTGTCTGGCTTTTCTTACCCAGCATAGATTTTGAGATTCATTCATGTCCCTCTGTATATCAGTAGTTTGTTCCTTTTCACTGCTATGTTTTTTAAAAAATAAGCTTTTAAATTTCCAGTTTAAAAATGTTGTATTGGGCTTCCCTGGTGGCGCAGTGATTGAGAGTCTGCCTGCTGATGCAGGGGACACGGGTTCGTGCCCCGGTCCAGGAAGATCCCACATGACGCGGAGTGGCTGGGCCTGTGAGCCATGGCTGCTAAGCCTGTGCGTCTGGAGCCTGTGCTCCGCAACGGGAGAGGCCACAACAGTGAGAGGCCCGTGTACCGCAAATAAATAAATAAATAAATTAAAATTAAAATTAAAATTAAAATGTTGTATTATGAAACATTTCAATATACTTAACAAAAAAGGCCAAAATAGTGTATGAACCCCCATGTTCACATTACCCAACTTTAATCATTATCAACTCAGGGCCAGTGTTGTTTCAACCATACCTTCACCAGTTAATTCCCTCCCATATTTGAAGCAAATCCTAGGCATATACCATTTTACTTGTAAATAGTTCAGCGTGTATTTCTAAAAGATATGGACTCTTTAAAAATATATATAACCATAACACATTTATCATGTCTATAAAGTTTGAACAATAATTCCTTAATTTTATCAAATATCCAGCCAGTGTTCACATTCTCAGCTGTTTTGTAAATGTCATCATTTTACATATACAGTATGTTTGAATCAGAATCCAAACAAGATCTGTGCATTACTATTGGTCAATATGCCTCTCAAGTCTCTTTTAACACGTCTCCATTTGGCTCCTTGCTTTATTTTTTTCCCTTGCACTTTATTTGTTGAAGAAAGCAGGGGGCTTCCCTGGTGGCACAGTGGTTAAGAATCCACCTGTCAATGCAGGGGACACAGGTTCGAGCCCTGGTCTGGGAAGATCCCATATGCTGCAGAGCAACTAAGCCCCTGTGCCTCAACTATTGAGCCTGCACTCTAGAGCCCACAAGCCACAACTACTGAAGCCCGTGTGCCTAGAGCCTGTGCTCCGCAACAAGAGAAGCCACCGCAATGAGAAACCTGCGCATTGCAACACAGAGTAGCCCCCCTCACGGCAAATAGAGAAAGCCCGCGCACAGCAACGAAGACCCAACACAGCCAAGAGAGAAAGAGAGAGAAAGAGAAAGAAAGCAAGCAGGTAGTTTGTTCCACACGGTTTCCCACAATCAGGATTTTGCTGATTGTATCCCCTGGTGGTGTTTATGATGTTCCTTTGTGCTTTCATTTCCTGAAAACTTGTTGTTGGATATAAAGGAATAAATATTTTAATTGAAGAATAATGTTCTTAAATGTTCAAGTTCAGATTACATATTTCATTTGTTATTTTAGCAATAAGTTTTAGGGATCTTGAATAATGTTTGCTTCAGTTTATAAAGGTAGCTAATGAAACACTTCCCAATGTAATACAGGCCTCTTTGGGATTGGCAAATGATGGCCTCTGGGCTCACCACTTGTTTTTGTAAACAAAGTTTTATTAGAACACAGCCATGTCCATTCATTTAACATTTATTATCTCTGGCTGCTTTCCCAATACAGTGGCAAAATTGAGTAGTTGTGGCACAGACCCTCTGGCCCACAAAACCTAAAATATTTACTATCTGGCCCTTTAAGAAAAAGTTTGCTGACCTTGGCTTAGCATTTATGCATCTTATATAAATTTATAAATGTAATACGTTTTATTTCCTCTTTGGGTATTTCAGTTACCTGATAATACATCAATCTTCTTCAAGTATTAATTTTTACAAAGGTAATCAATTATACCTAAAAGTATGGTAAACTTTAAATTATTCGATGGTCTGAAACTTTGCCTAAACTTCATAAGATTTCGACTTAAAATCAGGAGTCTAAAGCAGTTACTCGATTACATACTTTTAAATTGTGCTTATAAGGCGTCTCTTAAGCCAAATTCTCTTCCCCATCTGTAGTACAGAAAATATCTAATATGCCCAGATTCCTTCTTATGACAAAAACGTTACTATTATGGCCCTGATTCTCCTAACCCTTCCACATTAGTTGCTCTTCTGGAATGGAAGGATACGAAGCAGTGGGGAAGGCGGCAGCCAGGGGGGTCTGCTAAGGGAGGCAGAAGCTGCCCCGATTAGCTGAGGGAACTTAGAGCCAGAGATTTTGGTAGAACCTGAAAGTTGCAGACTTTTGCTGCTCATATCGTCATACTAAGTCTCTTTTTGTAAGCACTGTGTAGAGGCCTTCAAAACTTGAAGGGTGCTCATTTTGGACGCACACAACCTAATTCTCACACAGGTCTGCAACTTTCACAAGAGTCCATCCATCCTTTGACTTGATTTGCATCTCCCACTCTTAATCTGTTTCCTAACTAAAGATCTTTGAACTCCCCGGGACTCCACCGCCCCCCAGATATATTTTCATTTATTTATTTTCACATGCAAATACTTCACTATATATCTCTGATATATAAGAACTTTTAAAAAGTAACCTCAGTGCCATTAGTACATTAGTACATCTAACAGAATTAATAAGAATTATCTGATGTCATCTAATATTCTGCCGACTTCTAATTTCTCCACCTGTCTCAAAAAAAGAATTTTTACAATTCTTCCAACCAGAATCATAATGAGGCCGTATATTGCATTTGGTTGATATATCTCTAAAATCTTTTAATCTATTTCAATCTCCCGCCCCCTTAAAGATGTTGATTCGTTGAAGAAACTGGGTTGTTTTCTATAATTTCCTACACTCCGAATTTGGCTGATTGCTTCTAGGTGGTATGAGCTCTTTAAATTGTTCCTTTACCCATATATTTCTGGTAGCTGTCTTCATTAGATTCAGATTCAATTTTTTTAAAGTCAAGAATACTTCATAAGTGGGTAAATATATTTTCTAACCAACAAAGACCTTTGAACTTGAGAGGACCTTGAATTCTTTTGTATTTCTAAAATATTTAAAATGAGAAATTGATTGAAGTTTGGATATTTCACAAGGCTTTGAGTCAGACTTGCAGTCACAACTCACATAATAGCTAACTTGTATTAAGTGCTTTCTACGAGCCAGGCACAAGCCTAAGCACTTTACCTCTATGCTAATTTAACCTTCAAAACATTTTGCAGAAGAAACTGTCCACACAAAAAAATTAATCAATTGTCAATCTAAGAAAGAAATGGAAAGTTTTGTTTGAGCCAAACTGAGGATTATAATACAGGAGACAATCTCCCAGACAGCTCTGAGAACTGTTCTGAAGAGATAAGTAGGAGGCCAGAATGTATGTGATTTTGGTGAAGGGTTACATGCAAACTCTCATCTTGATAGAAGGTTACTGCTATTTGGGAGGAAAAGATATCTTAGTTAATGGTTTTAGTGCTTTTCTAAGTATTGGAAGGTGCAGGAAAATGGGTTCATAAAATTTTCACCTGAAAATATCTAACTATCTGAGGGCCAGTTCTATCAGTTCTCCCAGGGCACAAAGTGCCTCATCCTGATGCTTGCCCTGAATGCCGTTCAGGGATTCCTTTCAGTGACTGCAGTGGCTAGTGACTTGATTCTTGTAGAACTGGATGGTGGGTGACATTCTTTATTTTACAATCCCCTCCCTTTTGGTCTTAATTTTGACCAAGGTTTGGGAGGCATTTCGTGACCACTTTGTCCCAAGGTGCCAGGAATGCTCATTTGCAGGTCAAGCAAAGATTTCATTGATAGGCCCCTCAAGGTACTGTTACTGGACTAGGCCCCTTTAACAGTAACCAAAAGCCTCTGGACTGCCTGTCTTACTAGTCTTCTATGGTCCAGGAAATGGTTGCCTCTTGTTGCTTTTTCCTGTATCTAGAGTTACACTATTACAGTCATTGATCTTATAGAACTATGTATTTGATCAATCACTTCAAGGCATCTATTCATCATTAATTTTATCTGAGACTCAGTCACACATTTGGTAATGCAAGAAACAATAAGCTTATAGAATAGACAGAAAACAAGTAATATAGCTAGTAACATGAAGTTCATAAATATGTATTTAAGCCAAGAACTTCCATAAGGTGTGGCCCAGTATTCTCCCCAGGTCGTCTGACCAGTCTGTTCTGCACCAATCACTATCTTTAAGGGAAATGACATATTGGCATTGTACATAAAGTTCACCAAAGCTGCCTACACATACAGGGTGAGTGGTGGGTCATAGGTGACCCCTTACAGGATTGAGAAAGGAATGTTATCTTCTGAGGAATTACCCAGCTGGCACCGGAAAAAGAAACATTGATCTTTATGGTTGAGCAGGTATTTCTGCCATTGGGGAGGTCTGGTTAATGCATAATGCAGATACACAATGCACACTAGATGAGAGGGAGGAGGTACAAATGGGCAGAGAAAATTTTTGTTTAAATTTTTATCTTGTCTTAAAATACAAATTTTTATTTCATCAGAACTGAAGCTTAGGGCTTCCCTGGTGGCGCGGTGGTTGAGAGTCCGCCTGCCGATGCAGGGGACACGGGTTCGTGCCCCGGTCCGGGAAGATCCCACATGCCGCGGAGCGGCTGGGCCCGTGAGCCATGGCCGCTGAGCCTGCGCGTCCGGAGCCTGTACTCCGCAACGGGAGAGGCCACAACAGTGAGAGGCCCGCGTACCGCAAAAAAACCACAAAAAAACCCCTGAAGCTTAGGGAGTTTGATTTGACTCAGTTAGGAAGCCATGGTGAGAACTCAGGGGTGTAATCAGAATCCCAACTTCCTTGAACTTTGTGCTCTGAACAGTTGCACCTGCAGTCTCAGCATTTTCTGGTTCTCACAGAAGCCTGACGGTACTAATTACTTCAAAGTGGTCCCTTCCGCCCCTTTCATTCCGCCCCGCCCCCGCGGTTGGGGTCCAGGCCAAAGGACCGACGGGAAAACTACACTTCCCAGAGTGCACAGCGACCGCAAAGGGCCTTAACTACCGGCCTCGGCTTCCCTCCGCCATTTTTGCGGAGTGAAAAGGCGGTGCGGCCTGTGGTCATGGCGCTGTTTCCCGCCTTTGCGGGTGTTAGTGAGGCGCCCGAGAGCGGGAACCCCAAGAAAGGTAAGCACACAAAAGGGATGAAGAAGGTACTTGGCGGGCTTAGGGCGGAGTTTCTCGGGCCCAGGTCTCGCCCTTGCCTTGGATTTGTTTATTCATTTGTATCCCAGAGTTCTCCGCGGTGCTGCAAAGCCTTGTGGGAGGAGCAGCGGCACTTGTCCGGGTTTCTGGGCTAGAGTTGTAGAGTCCAGAAAGAGAAAGACAGACCAGGAGATGCCTCGGAGCTGGGACTTCCATGTAATCATATTGTTGAGCCCCGTTTTCTCCCCCCAGCCTCAGCTACTTCACCTGTAAAATGGAAACAGTGGTACTCCACATCTCGGGGAGACTCCTGATGCAAATGCTGGGTGTTCTTATTACAGTTTTTTTTTTCCTTCTCTGTTCTCCTTATTTCTGAATTGTTTATTGGGCTCATATCTTTTGGCAGACCAAGAGCTAGAGAATTAGGATCCAAAGGCTAATCAAACACAGTTTCTCTCCAGATGGGCACAGCTGCTGGGAATAAGAACTAACATTTATTTATTGAGGGTCGACTGTAGGTCAGGTAATGGCATTACATATTTTATTTAAGCCTTAAGCGTTCCCAGGTCTGCATTGTTAAAAACTGGCACATAGTGAATTGTAATTTAAAGTGATTAATCCTAAATCATGCCCTTATGTGGCAGAGTCCAGCTGTGTCTGATACCTTTATCGTATCCTGTAGTAATTCCTACATTTCTTTTTTTGGTACACTTCTCATAACTGTGAGTAACTTCTTATATAATTAGTGTAATTTTGGTCATCCTTTACTAGACCGTAACATCCATGTCGTCAGAAACAGTGTTTGTCTATTCATTGCAGCATCGTTAACCCCTAGCACAGGCCCAAAGTATAGTAGGTGTTCGATAAATATTAGCTGAATGTACAGACCAATAGTAGGTACTTAACAAAAAAGTAACAGTACATACAAGGTGGGATGTTATAGATGACACAGGTGAACCAGAGGAATAATGACTTCTGTGGGGAAGTTCAAAGAAAGCATTATATAGGAGCTAACTTTGGAGATGGGTCTTCAAGAGGGTAGGATTTGGACAACAGATAGTGGAAGAGCATTCCAGGGCCTTCAAAGGCACGCAGGAAGGAAAACATGAGACCTCTGCAAAAAACTGCAAATATTTCAATTTGTCTGGAAATGTAGAGGTGTAAGGAGGCACCTTGGGAAATATGGTTGGAATTGGTGATGAGGGATGGTACTGACTTGAATAACAGGCCAAGGGTTAATCCTTTTATTTTGGGAGGGTGAAGTGGCAGGTTTACAGGGGAGTGTTGCTCTTGTCATTTATCTTAACCAGTATTTATTGGACATCTTCTGGGTACCCAGCATCAGGGTAATGATTGTAAAAGAGCTTTTATTCTTTTTTAATTTATTTATTTTCATTTTGTTTTTTTAATTTTTATTTTATATTGCAGTATAGGTGATTTAAAATGTGTTAATTCCAGGTGTACAACGAGATGATTTAGTTATACATATATCTATTCTTTTTCAGATTCTTTTCCCATATAGGTTATTACAGAGTATTGAGTAGAGTTCCCTGTGCTATACAGTAGGTCCTTGTTGATTATCCATTTTATATATAGTAATGTATATATGTTAATCCCAACCTCCTAATTTATTCCTCACCCCCCACCTTTCCCCTTTGGTAACCATAAGTTTGTTTTCTAAGTCTGTGAGTATGTTTCTGGTTTGTAAATAAGTTCATCTGTATCATTTTTTAGATTCCACATATAAGTGATAGCATATGGTGTTTGTCTTTCTCTTTCTCTGACTTCACCTACTATGATAATCTCTAGGTCCATCCATATTGTTGCAAATGGCATTATTTCACTCTTTCTTATGGCTGAGTAATATTCCATTGTATATATGCACCACATCTTCTTTATCCATTCATCTGTTGATGGATATTTAGGTTGCTTCCATGTCTTGGTTATTGTAAATAGCACTGCAGTGAACACTGGGGTGCATGTATCTTTTCAAAATATGGTTTTCTCAGGGTATATGCCCAGTAGTGGAATTGCTGGGTCATATGGTAGTTCTATTTTTAGTTTTTTAAGGAACCCCCATACTGTTCTCCATAGTGGCTGTATCAATTTACATTCCCACCAGCGGTATAGGAGGGTTCCCTTTTCTCCACACCCTCTCCAGCGCTTTTTTTTATGTAGTCTAAAAATTTTAATTTTTTTCTCTTTAAAAAAGTATTTTTATTTTTCATTTTTTATTTTTTACATCTTTATTGGAGTATAATTGCTTTACAATGGTGTGTTAATTTCTGCTTTATAACAAAATGAATCAGTTATACATATACATATGTTCCCATATCTCTTCCCTCTTGTGTCTCCCTCCCACCCTCCCTATCCCACCCCTCCAGGTGGTCACAAACCACTGAGCTGATCTCCCTGTGCTATGCGGCTGCTTCCCCCTAGCTATCTATTTTACATTTGGTAGTGTATATATGTCCATGCCACTCTCTCGCTTTGTCACAACTTACCCTTCCCCCTCCCCATATCCTCAAGTCCATGCTCTAGTAGGTCTGCGTCTTTATTCCCATCTTACCCCTAGGTTCTTCATGACCTATTTTTTCTTCTTCTTAGATTCCATATATATGTGTTAGCATACGGTATTTGTCTTTCTCTTTCTGACTTACTTCACTCTGTATGACAGACTCTAGGTCCATCCACCTCATTACAAATAGCTCAATTTCATTTCTTTTTATGGCTGAGTAATATTCCATTGTATATATGTGCCACATCTTCTTTATCCGTTCATCCGATGATGGACACTTAGGTTGTTTCCATCTCCGGACTATTGTAAATAGAGCTGCAATGAACATTTTGGTACATGACTCTTTTTGAATTATGGTTTTCTTAGGGAATATGCCCAGTAGTGGGATTGCTGGGTCATATGGTAGTTCTATTTGTAGTTTTTTAAGGAACCTCCATACCGTTCTCCATAGCGGCTGTACCAATTCACATTCCCACCAGCAGTGCAAGAGTGTTCCCTTTTCTCCACAGCTTCTCCAGCATTTATTGTTTCTAGATTTTTTGATGATGGCCATTCTGACTGGTGTGAGATGATATCTCATTGTAGTTTTGATTTGCATTTCTCTAATGATTAGTGATGTTGAGCATTCTTTCATGTGTTTGTTGGCAGTCTGTATATCTTCTTTGGAGAAATGTGTGTTTAGGTCTTCTGCCCATTTTTGGATTGGGTTTTTTGTTTTTTTGTTATTGAGCTGCATGAACTGCTTATAAATTTTGGAGATTAATCCCTTGTCAGTTGCTTCATCTGCAAATATTTTCTCCCATTCTGAGGGTTGTTTTTTGGTCTTGTTTATGGTTTCCTTTGCTGTGCAAAAGCTTTGAAGTTTCATTAGGTCCCATTTGTTTATTTTTGTTTTTATTTCCATTTCTCTAGGAGGTGGGTCAAAAAGGATCTTGCTGTGATTTATGTCACAGAGTGTTCTGCCTATGTTTTCCTCTAAGAGTTTGATAGTTTCTGGCCTTACATTTAGGTCTTTAATCCATTTTGAACTTATTTTTGTGTATGGTGTTAGGGAGTGATCTAATCTCATACTTTTACATGTCCCTGTCCAGTTTTCCCAGCACCACTTATTGAAGAGGCTATCCTTTCTCCACTGTACATTCCTGCCTCCTTTATCAAAGGTAAGGTGACCATATGTGTGTGGGTTTATCTCTGGGCTTTCTATCCTGTTCCATTGATCTATCTTTCTGTTTTTGTGCCAGTACCATACTGTTTTGATTACTGTAGCTTTGTAGTATAGTCTGAAGTCAGGGAGCCTGATTCTTCCAGCTCCATTTTTCGTTCTCCAGATTGCTTTGGCTATTCGGGGTCTTTTTTGTTTCCATACAAATTGTGAAATTTTTTGTTCTAGTTCTGTGAAAAATGCCAGTGGTAGTTGATAGGGATTTCATTGAATCTGTAGATTGCTTTAGGTAGTAGAGTCACTTTCACAATGTTGATTCTTCCAATCCAAGAACATGGTATATCTCTCCATCTATTTGTATCATCTTTAATTTCTTTCATCAGTGTCTTATAATTTTCTGCATACAGATCTTTTATCTCCTTAGGTAGATTTATTCCTAGATATTTTATTCTTTTTGTTGCAGTGGTAAATGGGAGTGTTTTCTTGATTTCACTTTCAGATTTTTCATCATCAGTGTATAGGAATGCCAGAGATTTCTGTGCATTAATTTTGTATCCTGCTACTTTACCAAATTCATTGATTAGCTCTAGTAGTTTTCTGGTAGCAGAAATCTCCAGCACTTATTGTTTATAGACTTTTTTTTTTTTTTTTTTTTTTTTTTTTTGCGGTACGTGGGCCTCTCACTGTTGTGGCCTCTCCCGTTGCGGAGGACAGGCTCCGGACGCGCATGCTCAGCGGCCATGGCTCACAGGCTTAGCCACTCCGCGGCATGTGGGATCTTCCCTGACAGGGACACAAACCTGTGTCCCCTGCATCGGCAGGCGGACTCTCAACCACTGTGCCACCAGGGAAGCCCTGTTTATAGACTTTTTGATGATGACCATTCTGACCGGTGTTAGTTGATACCTCATTGTAGTTTTGATTTGCAATTCTCTAATAATTAGCGATGCTGAGCATGTTTTCATGTGCTTTTTGGTCATCTGTATGTCTTCTTTGGAGAAATGTCTATTTAGATTTTGTGACCATTGTTTCTTTTTTTTTGATTGGGTTGTTTACTTTTTTGATATTGAGCTGTATCAATATGAGCTATATATATGAGCTGTTTGTATATTTTGGAGATGAATCCCTTTTTGGTTACATTGTTTGCAAATGTTTTCTCCCATTCTGTGGGTTGTCTTTTCCTTTTTGTTTATGGTTCCCTTTGCTGTGCAAAAGCTTTTAAGTTTAATGAGGTCCCGTTTGTTTATTTTTGTTTTTATTTTCATTACTGTAAGAGGTGGATCCCAAAAGGTATTGCTGCAGTGTATATCAGAGAGTGTTCTGCCTGTGTTTTCCTCTAAGAGTTTTACAGCATCCGGTCTTACATTTTAGGTCTTTAATCCAGGTTGGGTTTATTTTTGTGTTTGGTGTTAGAGAATGTTAAGAGCTTTTTATAAAGTACTGTATTTTAAAAAATTTAAACATAACATTATTAGCCATGATGAAATTAACTATAATTCTTTAATATCGTCTAATTGTCAGTTAATGTTCAAATTTCCAGAGTTGTTTCAAAAATGGCCTTTTACAGATGGTTTCTTCAAGTCAGTATCCAAAGAAATCCAACACTGCATTTTGGTTATGTCTCTTAGGTTTTTTTTTTTTTTTTCTGTACGCGGGCCTCTCACTGTTGTGGCCTCTCCCGTTGCGGAGCACAGGCTCCGGATGCGCAGGCTCAGCGGCCATGGCTCACGGGCCCAGCCGCTCCGTGGCATGTGGGATCTTCCTGGACCGGGGCACGAACCCGTGTCCCCTGCATCGGCAGGCGGACTCTCAACCACTGCGCCACCAGGGAAGCCCTCTTAGGTCTTTTTTAAAAATATAAAACAGTTTCTCCCTCCCTTCTATTTTCTCCTGTGATTTGTTGAGGAAGCTGCATCATTTGTCCTATAGACATTTCTCACCAAATCCTTATGGTGTCATTTAACATGCTTTTCTACCCTAGCATTTCCTGTAAACTGGTAGTTAGATGTAGAGAGTTAATTAGATTCAGGTACAGTTTTTTTAGTTGAAAATACCTCATTGGGTGTGCTCTACATTTGCTGTTGAGCCAAATCAGGAAGATGGGCTGTCCAGTTTTCTCTCTTTTAGTAGTAAGATTGATCAGTGGATTCCTGGATGGCCTGATTCATCCATTATGAAGCTGCCCATCAGTCTTTCACCTAATGATTTTTGCAGCTATTTATGATTATTGCTTAGATCCACCATTTCCTTGGGGTTACAAAATGGTTATTTTCCATTTTTAGCATTCCTCCTATATTTATTAGTATCAGTTATCCTATAAAGAACTTCTTCTCAACACTGTTGGGATACCCTGAAATACAGTTCAGGCAGGAAAGACAGGATGAATACTTGATTTGTTCCTTTTGTCAGTTTACAGAATAACAAGTTTGGATCTTGGCAACTTTTAGAGGTGACAAGTGAGGTGTTTCTCCCCCCACCCCCTTTAATTATGAACTCATGAATTTTTAACATGCTTATATTTCAGTCCATTGCAAATACTATTTTCTAATGCTCAAATTGTCCCATTTTTGGCTAATGGGGCCTTGATCAAGTTGGGCCTGTGTCTTTTTGGCATAAATCCGTTGTCTTTAATCACTTCCTTGCTTTCTGCCCTTAAAGCTGCTCAGAGCTCATCGCTTACATGTTTTATTATGGCCTGGAATTGGCCATTTCTCAAAGGAACCCTGGTTTCTTTTAGTGGAAAATGGTATGGGTATGTTAAAACCACAAATTGGATGTTGGGAGTACTCATGGCACTGGATTGTCATTACTTCTAAACATTTTCAGTGTCCAGAACCAGAAAGAGAAAAATACATCATGACTTCATACTGATATTTCTAATCCAAGTTAAGATTATGAGATTTTTAATTGATTTCTTTGATTTACTATTTATATTTATTTCCTCTTATGCTGAAAATATTAGTTCTTAGTGTCATTAGTCCAGTTATGTACAGGTCCAAAATAACAATAGTAATATGACTAATACTAAATAGTTCACTATTTCTTTATGGTTCTATTTGTCCTTAGGCTGTATCCCACAACCCATGTGCTGTCAAATTACTGTGTTTTAAATTCACTTGAAATAATTCTCTGTGTGGCTTCATTACCAATTTGATATACAATTAGGTATATTTGTTTTTAATTTTGGGGGATTGTGTTTTTATTCTTTTTGATTTGGTCCCGTTTTATAATGTTGTGAAACATTTACATGGTTCTAAAGTTGAAAATACATGTAACCCAGTTATTTCTGGAGAAAAACTTCCATCTCAGTTCTCCAACTTTCCCCTACAGTTTAGAATTTTTAGTAATCAATGATAGCCTTCCGTTTTTTTCCTCCTTAACATGAGCAACAACATTTCCACTCTGTTTCTATTTTTATTTTAATTTTTTGTTTTTTTATTAAAGTATAGTTAATTTACAGTGTTTCAGATATGCAGCAAATTGATTCAGTTATACATGAATATATATATACTTTTTCAGATTCTTTTCCATTATAGGTTATTACAAGATATTGAATATAGTGACCTGTGCTATACAATACGTCCTCATCATTTCTCTATTTTATATATAGTAGTGTGTAACTGTTAATTCCAAGTCCCAAATTTATCTCTCCTCCCCTCTCCACTTCGGTTTCTTTCTTTTTTTTTTTTTTTTTTGCGGTACGCGGGCCTCTCACTGTTGTGGCCTCTCCCGTTGCGGAGCACAGGCTCCGGACACGCAGGCTCAGCGGCCATGGCTCACGGGCCCAGCCGCTCTGCGGCATGTGGGATCCTCCTGGACCAGGGCACGAACCCGTGTCCCCTGCATCGGCAGGCGGACTCTCAACCACTGCGCCACCAGGGAAGCCCATGCTTCTGTTTCTTAAATGCATATTATTCTGCATTTTACCTAAAATCCCAGACATCACTCTACAGTGGAGTATAGAAGTCTTCCTCACTTCTTTTGACTGGTACACAGAGCTCCATAGTGTGGATGTCATATACTTTATTCTGTCAGTCCCTATTAAGGACATTTTGACTGTTTCTGGTCTTTTGCTGTTAAAAATAGAAGCACTGTACTTTTGGCCTTACACTATAAAATGTGATAAAAATGTAAGATGGTGTTAGTACTGGTGTGTGCAGAGTTTCAATTAAAAACAAAAACAGAAACAAAAAACTCCTGGACAGGAAAGATGAGCAACACCAAAGTAAGTGAGAGAGGCTCTGTTCGCCACTCTCGGTACTGTTAAGAGTTAGGCCAGGGTTTCAGCAGGCATCACACTCAGTAAGTGTTTTGGGGAGGCTAAATTCAGTAACATTCATTCGGTCAACAAACAGGTATCCAGCGCCTCCCTTGTGTTAGGAGCAGCAGAAAGACCCCAGTGTGTGCTCCCACCAATTCTCGAGCTTTTCTTTCTACACCGTCAGATTTATTAGGCTTGTCTACTCTAAAACATTGTTGCTTAGGGGTTGAATATTCAGACAGAGTTGGGCTGGAAGATATGAGGCATATGAGGCAGGTGTATTATTTATATTTGGGGAAGAAACTACACACATTGTCTTTTTACCTGAAACCTGCTCTTCTTCCTGTGTCCACATGTTAGAAAATGGCACCAGCATTCTCCCAGGCCAAAACTTAGACACATACCTCAACTTCCTGTTTCCCCCATTCAGTTCTTTATCCAGTCCTTCCAAATAACTCTTAAATTCATTAGTTTCCCTCTATTCTCACTCTCACTGCATAATTTTCACCATGGTCACTCCCTGGATTATTACAACGGCCTCCTAAATAGTCACTCCCTGAACCACTCTCCACACCGTAGTCAGAATTTTAAAACTACTTATTTAAAAACACTGTCTCTGATATAAATCGTACCAGTGTTTTCTTAGCTCAGTCTCCCAAGACAATAGAAATAAAAACAAAACTAAACAAATGGGACCTAATCAAACTTGCAAGCTTTTGCACAGCAAAGGAAACCATAATCAAAACAAAAAGACAACCCACGGAATGGGAGAAAATATTTGCAAATGATGCGACCAACAAGGGCTTCATTTCCAAAATACACCAACAGCTCATACAACTCAACAACAAAAAACCAGACAACCCAACTGAAAACTGGGCAGAAGACCTAAATAGACATTTCTCCAAAGAAGACATACAGATGGCCGATAGACACATGGAAAGATGCTCAACATTGCTAATCATTAGAGAAATGCAAATCAAAACTACAGTGAGGTACCACCTCACACTGGTCAGAATACGGCCATCATTAAAAAGTGTACAAATAACAAATGCTGGAGACGGTGTGGAGAAAAGGGAACCCTCTTATACTGTTGGTGGAATGTAAGTTGGTGGGAATGTAAGTTGGTGTAGCCACTGTGGAAAACAGTATGGAGGTTCCTCAGAAAACTAAAAATAGAACTATCATATGACCCAGCAATGTCACTCCTGGGCATGTATCTGGACAAAACTGTAATTCAAAAAGATACATGCACCCCTGTGTTCATCGCAGCACTATTCACAGTAGCCAAGACATGGAAACAACCTAAATGTCCATCAGCAGATGAATGGATAAAGAAGACGGCACATATATACAGTGGAATATTACTCAGCCATAAAAAAGAATGAAATAATGCCATTTGCAACAACATGGATGGACCTAGAGATCATTCTACTAAATGTAAGTCAGAAAGAGAAAGACAAATACCATATGCTATCACTTATATGTGGAATCTAAAATATGGCACAGGTGAACCGACCTACAAAACAGAAAGACAGTCATAGAGAACAGGCTTGTGGTTGCCAGGGGAGGTGGGGGTGGGGAAGGGATGGATTGGGAGTTTGGGGTTAGTAGATACAAACTATTGTATATAAAATGGGTAAACAACAAGGTCCTACTGTATAGCCCAGGGAACTATATTCAAAATCCTGGGAAAAACCATAATGGAAAAGAATTTAAAAAAGAATGTATGTGTATAACTGAGTCACTTTGCTGTACAGCAGAGATGGGCACAACATTGTAAATCAACTATACTTCAATAAAAAAATTAATTAAGGGCTTCCCTGGTGGCGCAGCGGTTGAGAGTCCGCCTGCCGATGCAGGGGACACGGGTTCGTGCCCTGGTCCGGGAAGATCCCACATGCCGCAGAGCGGCTGGGCCCGTGAGCCATGGCCGCTGAGCCTGCGCGTCCGGAGCCTGTGCTCCGCAACGGGAGAGGCCACAGCAGTGAGAGGCCCGCGTACCACAAAAAATAAAAAAAATAAATAAAATTTTAAAAACCACTATGTGCCATTCACTGGTCTAAATGCTTTACAAATACATATTAAGTCACTGAATCGTCATAACAACCCTATGAAGTCAGTATTATTGTCAGCATTTTTAGGGAGGAGGAAACAGGCACAGAAGCAGGATTTGAGCTCAAGCAATCTAGCTTCAAAACGTGTGTGCTTAAACGCTACTCTTTGCTGCTGATCTTTTGAACCCTAGGCCTGATTTTGTCACCCTTGCTCAAACTCAAGCATTTCCCCATTGCTCTTAGGGTAAACACAAACTCTGGTAGGGTTTTTTAGGCCCCTGAACCTCTCCGGCTTCATTTTGCTCACTCCCAGTGGTCCAGCCACAGCAGCTCCCTCCTGTTTCCCAGAGAATCATGCGTTCTCACTCTCAGGCCTTTGTATAAGCCATTTCCCCTGCCTAGATGCTTCCTAGGAGCATATTTGCCTACTTTTTTTTCTCATCCTTTAGGTCTTATTGAGCTGTTCTCCCAGGCAGCTTTCTCTGATCCATACCTAGTTTGGACTAGGGAACCCAGCTGTGTGCTCTCATTATACCCTGTAACTTTTCTTTATCTTGGGGTTGTCTAATTACATGTAAATGACTGCCAGCGTGTCCGCTCCCTGAGGGCTGTCCTGGGTCTGTCCATGCCTGGCTCTGAGGGAAAAGGTGCTGGATGAAAGGAGAAGACTTGGAGAGATGAGGTTTTTTGTTCCGAGTTGCACAACTAAAAAACTTTAATGCCAGTGTTTGAACGCAGGTCCTTCTGACACCGGAAATTGTATTATAAACCACACTGTGATATTGGAATGTTGGGGTTTGGTTGTTTAAACATTACCTTTGGGATCCCTGGGTCTCTTCAAATTGTAGCTTAACTGTGGAAAGGCTGACTTTGCTTAGATTCTCTGTACTCACCGTCTTAAATGAAGTTTAGTCATGTTTGCCAGTGCTGTTTGTACGAATGCTTGTGCTCTCAGATTCTGTCAGGAATCAAGTGTTTCCATCAAAACAAAGAGCTTGGCTCATTCTTTTGAAAGGAATAACCTCCTTCCCTAATATATATGCTGTAGAGCCCTAGAAATGTCTTGAATTATCACTGAAGGGGTGGTGCTTGCCTCTGAGTTCATGTAAACTCATAATCAGTGCTATTTTGTTAAACAGATTTCCCCCACTATCTGAAGGTAGAGCAGCGTTCTGATGAAACCTGTCCTAAGCTGAAATGGTGTACAGTGAAGAAACAGTTACTTCAGGACACATCTTGCTAACGGATGCACAAAGTAAATCAGGATAAAGCACAGATACTCACAGACATAGTTCAGAGCTATGGCGGCTTGATGCTGAGCTCCTTCCTGGGGAAGGAGCTTGGTGAGGCCACTGTTGCTGCTTGGGGTGCTCACTGCCTCTCAGAAGGCTCGCTGCAAAACAAACACTGAAGGCTACTTTTGCTTTTCGCCTTTTTTTTTTTTTTTTTTTTTGTAAAAGCGAAAATCCTCTTCGGATTTTGGCTAGTGAAAATAGGTACTAGTTGAAGGTCTTTCATAAAAGGAAAGTGCCATAAAGTGAACTTTGGAAAAGCAGGGGAAAGCCTAATACAATGGGGAATGGGTGTAGAACAAGGATATTTTATCCACTTGTGGTTCAAAATTTGTTTTTATTTTTTTAACTTTTTAATTTTTTAAAAAATTTATTTTTGGCTGTGTTGGGTCTTCGTTGCTGTGCGCGGGCTTTCTCTAGTTGCGGTGAGTGGAGGCTACTCTTCGTTGCGGTGCACGGGCTTCTCATTGCGGTGGCTTCTCTTGTTGCGGAGCACGGGCTCTAGGTGTGTGGGCTTCAGTAGTTGTGGCACGCAGGCTCAGTAGTTGTGACTCGTGAGCTCTAGAGCGCAGGCTCAGTAGCTGTGGTGCACAGACTTTGTTGCTCCGCGGCATGTGGGATCTTCCCGGACCAGGGATCGAACCCGTGTTCCCTGCATTGGCAGGTGGATTCTTAACCACTCTGCCACCAGGGAGGTCCCCAAAATTTGTTTTTAAAATTTAAATCTATTCATGACAATTCCTTGTTCCCTCCATCTATAGTGGAATTGAATTAAAGCATTTTCACTAGTGATGGAGAAATAGAATTATATAATAAACTTATATAATCGCAAAAAGCATTTCAGCTTGAAGTATTCAGTGATGATACATTATATTTTTTTCTGTAAAATTACACATGATGTAGTTTTTGTAGATACCTGCCTGGTTTTGTTAGGCAGTAGTTCTAAAGTGGTTTTTCTGCCCGATACTTCCACTCTTCTTCCTTTCTTAGATGTGTGTATGTGTATAGCAGTGTGCTAATTTCCAGGTAAATTTCAACCTGTGATTTACTTACTAACCTGCCGGGACAGAAGGTTTGCTAGCTAGTCATCTTCTCTATCTTAAACCCTAGGCATGTGGTATCCTGCTAGTCTTCTCTGTAATGTGTTACATCCTGCTTGGTATTAGCACAGTTATCTAAATACGTAATTGGTATTTGTAAATTATTTGAAGATGTAAGTAACTGTAGAAAAGGACTTTGCAATCTGATTAATAAAGCTTTTTTTTTTTTTTTTTTTTTTTTTTGTGCGGTATGCAGGCCTCTCAATGTTGTGGCCTCTCCCGTTGCGGAGCACAGGCTCCGGACGCGCAGGCTCAGCGGCCATGGCTCACGGGCCCAGCCGCTCTGCGGCATGTGTGATCTTCCCGGACCGGGGCACGAACCCGTGTCCCCTGCATCGGCAGGCAGACCCTCAACCACTGCGCCACGAGGGAAGCCCAATAAAACATCTTTTGATCTCAGATAACTTTCCCGGATTCTGTGTAATTAAAATTTAAGAATGCAGATGTATCACATGAACAGTTAATGTTATGATTAAGTATGTTCACCACTGTGCCTCCAAAGCCTGGAACTGTGCCTGGACACATAGTAGATATTCCATTCCTTAATGATTAAATCTGAATTTACAATGAAGACTGGAAGAATTATAAAGTAGTACTTTATACCTAGATAATGGCATTCTTTTAACAATCAAATTTTTTCAGTTCTGTAAATTAGGTGCTGGGGGTACAGGGATGCAGAGATATGATTCAGATCCTCATTCACTTTACTTATTCAACAAATATTTATTGACTCCAGTTACTTTGTACCAAGGCACTGTGCTAGGAGTTGGGAATACAGGAGTGAATAGTCATGGCTCCTGCCCCCATGTTTCTTTTGGTTTGGGAAGAAGGGAGTGGGAGTGGAGGCAAGCTGGAAACTTGGATGCACGAGTTGTAAACCGGTTGGTATATTTGTTTGGCTGGAAGAATATTTTTGTCGTTTTCTTTTTTTCTGTTGTCACTCTCGATAGTGTCATAGTAATCATTACTCATCTGGTCCCCGTAAGGATTTGAGTTGTTGGCCTTTGGCTTAGAATATGATGGGAAAACTTGACATGCAGATAATGAGATTACAATGTGAAAATTGCTGTCGTAGCCCCCTGTACCGATTGCAGGGAGACTTAGGAAAAGCAACTCCTTAGTTGAGGCGGTAAAGAGTTAGCACCATGGCATGGTTAGAGAGGGCTGGATGGAGGATCCCAGATCCAGGTTCAGTTGTGTGTGTGACTTAACTTCTTTGAGCCTCCGACTATTGATCTGTAAATGAGGGAAGGGTATCCAGGCTGTGCTCCAGTGAACCTTTGTGGACCTGCTCCCTCCCTGTGAGCCCCCAACAAGGGCATCCTGCTGCTTCTGTTCTGCATTTTGAACGTCTCTGAAACATTGTGCTTGAACAGTGAGTTCCTTGGCTAAGAAAGTTTGAAAATCTGTGGACTAGGTGAGCTCCCAAATTTTTCTAGGCCTAACACCCAATGATTATTACTTTAATATTCCACACATGGTTACTGCTAATATGATAGCCTCCTCCTCCCGCCCCCCCAAAAAGCAGCAGCAACTTCTTATCAGGTAAAAATACCTTTTGTTCCTATAAAAGGTCATTTGATTGAGATGAAGGTCACTCAGAGGGTCAGTGATGATTTGAGTTCAAAACCCAAGAGTTTTAGTTCTTTATAAACTACTTGTTTCCTCCCCACAGTGGTCCTATGTGGCAAAGCCTTAAATGCATCCTTTAAAAGCTTTTTTTGTACCTTCTGAAGGACTCTGGAGAGCTACACACTTTGTTGTTTTAAGGTATCTATTTCTTTACATTTCCTCCAAGCTCTCCTCACTATCCAGATATTTATGTAAAAATATAATGGACTTCTTTGAGAGCATCTCTCCTTGCATATTGTTTGTTCCACTTTTTCCCACTTTTCCTTTGCTCATGATAGAATCCAATTATTGTGAAAATAATTGTTATCTCAGTGAGCAACAGGAACTATTTTCACATACCTCTTGCCAGGAATTAGGCCCAAGGGAAGGGAACCCCACAGAAGGAAAAAGGAGACAATAGAAGAAAGACTGCATGAAGAATTCTTTTAACTCTTATTAAGTATGACCTTAAAAATTACTTGATCCCTTTGAGCCTTAGTCTCCTCTTCTGTACAATGAAGACTGTGGTACCTCCTATAGAGGGTTGTTGTGAGGATTAAAAGATGTAAATTAAGTGCTTAACCTGTTGCTTGGCCTACAGTAAAGCCCTTCATAAGCTAGATTCCCTCTCCTTTCCCTCTTTCCTGTGCTTTTCAATGTACCTTTTCTCTTTAGGAACTTTCCTTCCTTCCTCCATCCCCTCTTTTCCACAAATATTTATTAAACTCCTACTGATGGATGCCAGGCATTGCTCTCAGTGCTAGGGATGCAGCAGTGAATAAAATAAGGTACTGTATCATGGAGCATACATTCCGACATCCCCTCTTCACTAAGATGCAGTTACCACCAGGGACTAGAATACAGAATATATAAAGAACTCTTACAACTCAATAATAAAAAGACAACCCAGTTAAAAAATGGGGGAGAGATTTGAATAACTATTTCTATTGAAATATGAAGGGCCAACAAACACATGACAAGATTCTCAACACCGTTAGTCACCTGGGAAATGGACATCAGAACCACAGTGAGAAAACAGCATGCCCAGTAGGCTGACTGTGATCTAAAAGACGGAGAGTAACAAGCTGGCAGCGACGTGGAGACACTGGAATCCGCATACCTTGTTAATGGGCGTATAAAGTGGTGCAGCCAGTTAGGAAAACAATCTGACAGTTCCTCAAGATGCTGAACATGAGTTACCATATGACCCAGCAATTCTGCTCCTAGATATCTGCCCAAGATAACTGAAAACATACGTCCATATAAAAACTTGTACCTGGATGTTCATAGCAACATTATTTATAGTAGCCCCAAAGCCGAAGCAACCCAAGTGTCCCTCAACTGTTAAAGGATAAAATGGGATATAGCCATAAAATGGAATTATTATTCAGCAATACAAACGAAAGGAGTACTGATACATGATACAGCGTGGATGAACCTTGAAAACATTATGCCAAGCGAAAGAAGCCAGTTACAAAAGACCATATATTGTATGATCTTGTTTATATTCAATGTCCAAAATAGGCAGATCTATGGAGAGAGAAAGTAGATTTGTGGTTGCCTAGGGCTGGTTGTGGGAGTCGGAGGGCAGGAGGTGGGTGATGGGGAGTTGCTGCTAATAGGTGTGGGGTTTCTTTTGGGGATGATGAAAATGTTCTAAAATTCTCTTAGAGTGGCAGTTGCACAATTCTAAATATACTAAAAACCATAGACTTGTCCACTTTAAATGGGTGAACCTTGTATATAATCTATATCCCAGTACAACTGTTAAAAAATGTAATTAACCCTTCTCTCTTCTAATTTCAACCATTTTGTGGGTCCTTTCTCCTGAGCATGTGATTATACTCTGGCCTCCCATCCTAAAACAAAGCAGGACAAAATACACACCCCACTGTGGGCCCCCTTCTGCCACCATTCTTTTTCTTTCCTTCACAGCCAAGACTCCTAAAAGTTAGAAAATAAGTAATTTAGAAATAGTTCATCATAGAAGAGTTAGAAATTAATAGATAAGCAGAAAGAAGAAAAATTTTAGATATTTAACCTCACTGCCCAGAGATAATCATTATTAACATCTTATATAATTTTAGCATTAATTTAAAAAGTTGACACCTTCTGTTTTTATTTTCACAGAGTACTGTTATAAGGAAAAGCTTAAGTTACTGTACTAAGATAGAACATTGGAATTTTTTTTTAAAGAAAAATATCTGAATCTTCTGGAATAATGTTAAGCCTGGTGGGTTTCTATGCATGATTTGATTTTTTTAAACTTTTCAGAATTGTCTAAATCAAATTTGGGGTCATTAAAACCTAATGCTTTGGAAGCGTTCATGCTCATTAGAGTGTGGATGGAATACATAAAGCCTTGTTGTATTTTAGGCCATGCTTATTACATGGCTTTTGCTTAAGCTACAGCCTGATATCACAAGAGGATTTCAGCTTTAAATATTTTAGAGTGTGTTAAGGCCCCATGCCCTATGAAATAACAATTTCATGGATTCCCTTCAGCTTCTGTGGACTGTTGAAAACGTCTGGCTGACGTTGGCTGTGAATTAAGATGTCAGCTGGTAAGATGGATTTCCTGCTTTAGAAATCCTACTGAGCTAATTTCATTGATCTTTTCTCCTTTTTGCCCATGTGCAGAATTAGACTGGCTGAGCAACCCAAGCTTTAGTGTTGGAACCATAACATCTCTGAGCCAACAAACTGAAGAGGCCACAGCCTTTGTTTCTGAAGAGTCGCTACTGACCAGGTAGTTTTTTTGATAGGTGGATTTTTAGTCTTTGTCAGTGTACCGTCTATAGCTTAGTTTGAATGATGCTTCATAGAAAACCCTGTGATAAAAGAGTTAAGTAAAACTCTTCCTTTTACCTGATGTAATGAGGTGATCTTTGACTATTTTCCCTTATCTCACTCTTACAGATTATCCTTTTTTTCTCCTTTCCATTGGAGTAGCAAGTACATGACACAGTTACTGCCAGTAATTAGGCCACAAGGGAAATGGCATCATTGTGATTCTTCAGTAACTTTATTAACCTCATTAGTAACCTTTAGAATATTGTAATTCAGGTATTTCTTTAGTTGCATAAAGATAGAAGTTGCATGCAAAAATAGAAGGAGCTTTTGTAATAACATAGGATAAAACCTCATGAAAACTTTGGGGAAAGCAAAATGGCACACATCTGTACCCAGCTTTGAAAGAATTTTGTTATAGATCACTGGCTTGAGAAATGAGCTCTCTCACAAATATAGACCAAATGGTCTCATTAATATGATGTACTCTAAAAGTGTAGGAAGCTTTTAGAAATTGAGAATAGTTGATGCATGAGAGGGAGTAATGAGGAAGATCTCGTTATAACTTTAAAAAACAAGGACCAGAGTTAAACCTTTTTTTTTTTTGGCATTAAGGATATGCTGGCATAATATGTAAGACTGAAAATAAACCTTTTATAGCATTAAAAAATACTGTATTTGATAAAATAACTGGTAGATTAATTTAAAAATATATAGCTTTGAAACTATAGGTTTACAAGCTTAGAAATCTTAGAAAGATTAGAATTTCTTCGGCTGATGTTATTTTAGGTCCAACTCTTAAATCTTTAAGGTGAGTTGCAATCCAGGAAGGTACTGTATAATGTATGGGCACATAGTAAGTCTGTGTGAGCATTTATAGAATTTCCTTTTGCATATATGTTTATTTGCATACTTGCTTACATATTATTTCCCTAATTCTCCTTTGAAAATAATTCTATTGTTGATTTTCCCAAACAGGAGTCCTCTGAATTCAGAGCCTTCAGATGAAAGTGACACTAACAAAAAGCCCAAACAAACAAGCAGAAAAAAGAAGAAAGAGAAAAAGAAGAAAAGGAAGCATCAGCACCACAAGAAAACCAAGAGAAAACGTGGGCAGTCAAGTAGCAGTGGATCTGAGTCATATACTGATTCTGAAAACGACAGATCTTCCGGAAGCATCAGAAGCAGTAAAAAGGAATCAGAGAAACCGAAGTAGGTTTTCTATTCTCAAATACCTATGATTTTTCAAATCTTGAATTTTTCTCCCTTGATCGTTGCCACAAGTTAGACATCTGAATGACTATTTAGCCACTCAATCAAAATGGAGTCAATAAATACCTCAGTAAAGTGGGAAAAAACAAAAAGAGCTCTATCATTAGGTCAACATAAGAAAAGAAAACTTCATTAAAAAAAAATAGGGCCATGATTTTATTTGAGAAATATTATTTAGACACAGTAATGGTTGTGTCAAAATCTGATTCAGACAAAAAGTCTACAGGATTTCTGAAAGATGGCAGATGTGCCTTACAGTGGGCATATGGGCCAGTTCATTACTTAGCTTTACACGCTTTTGTAACGAGTAAGAAAAATGTCTTCTTTCTCTTTCTTGATATGTCTTCCTTTCATTCACTCACATCAGAACCCCTGTGTGCATAACACACACACAGACACACACACAGACACACACACACAGGTTAAGGTTAATATAGCACTTAAAAATAATCATTGCGTTTGTCCTTATTTCACATTTGTTTAGAACCACTGTGTTAAAGGTATAGAATGGCTCATGACCACAGTACTTCCTTTCCTTGGGGGCCTTTTTTCTCCTCGTGTTTCGCTCTGCTGTCTACGCCGAGCATAGTGTTCCAGGTGTTCTGCAGGTTGACCCCCGAGCAGGTGCTTTTCCTCTCTGCTTAATCTAACTTCCTCTTACATAGGGAGGCACTTTTCCCATGCGTGAGACAGGTGGTTATGTGGTGAAACTACTTGAATTATTATTCCTCATTTAACTTTTTTCTTTTCTTTGTTCATGTGGTCTAGAAGAGAGAAAATCTAAGTCCTGTCCAAGGCATACTTGAAAAAATTGAGTGCTGTTAAGACTTTTGCAACTCTTCAGGGATTATTTGCTCTTGTGGTGTGCTTAGAAGTCCCGTTGATGTCAGTGGGAGCTGTGGTCGGAGTGAGCCTGGAATCCGGCCCGTAGTCTCCAGAGAGGCAGACACCGTAGTCTTCCGGGACCCTTCTGTCTGCAGATCCGTGTTGGAGAATGCCGCAGTCCTCTGTGGCTCAGAGGACCCAGATTTATTTAGCCTTCTCTGTGTCTCAGGTGCTATCCCTGTAACCCTAGAGGAGGAAGGAATACAGGAGTCTAGCAGCAAGGTTTCGAACTTGGCTGAATTTCTGTGGGCGGGAACCACCCCACCTTGCTTGCCTTTGAGTCCCCCCAGCGGTTGGCACTGGGCCTGATGTGGAGTAAACGCTCAAGTACGTTTTTGTTACATGAATGAATGGATGAATATACCATTGATATTGTTGCTTTTTTAGTATGTCTTCAAAGCAAAATACATTCATTGCTGTGTGTTCTGAAGACTCATCTTTATCTTTTTTATGGCTGAGGAAAATGAGTTTTAAAGGATTTCCTGAAACTGTACAGGAAGGACCATAAGAACTTGAAAGGTAGTTATTTTCAGCCTATGCTTAACCACATCAGAGGTGATCTTTACAGCCTCTTGATAGTTTTCTGATCCAGACAGCATTTTTAAGTCTGTTGACATTTTGTAGAATATCCCCATTAAGATCAGAGTGGATTGTTCGAGTCTTTGTCTTTTACTTTCTCCCTACTCACTTCTGCAGTCTGTTCCTGGGACGGTGACCTGGAAGAATCGTTTGTTTCTGTACAGACAGGGAGTAAGATATTACTGAGTTGTGAGAGTCTTTCCGTGATGTCAGGAAAGCGGCCTGGAGGGAGGGGTGGGTTGCATACCATATGGGACTCTATTTCAGGGTGATGGAGGGACAGCTTCCCCAGAGGTCACAGCTTATAACTGACCTTTGTGTCCTAGGATGAGCTCTTCTTCACCTTCAGGGGGAGGCGCTTCCTTCCTCGTACACAGCCTAGACCACAGCCTGCTTCCTGACCGCAGTACCCAGCAGGGGAGGAATGAGGGCTTGTTGCCCCCCAGGGGTGGTCTGCAGCCTGGCCCTTCCCGCCCCCTCTCCGCACTGGCTTTCCATTTCTTTCTGGAATGCATCGATCTCTTTCTCTCCCTTTGCTGCCCCTTTCAGTTTTTGTCATCAGAAAGCCCTCCACAGTTGTTCTGGAGGGGAATGTGTTAAAAATCACCATGTATTTTAACCCGAGATGCATCATTCAACAAATATTTATTGAGTAGCTACTTTGTGTCCCTGAAATACCATTCAGCCAATAATTGATTTAGAAGCCGTTAGAATCTTTATTTCTATCTGGGCAGAGCCAAAAAGCAAAGATGGAACAACACTTAATGGCTGTTTTGACTACTTTGGCACTTTCTTGTGTCAGCAGCATTATGAACTCATTTTCTTTAGAGGAAGAAAGAAGTTAGATGCCAGAAAAAAACCTCCCTCTTCTTTGACTCCTAGGGAACTGGTTCCCTTTGTATCTGAAAGTCTGCCAAGTCACAAATTGGTTCAAAGGGATAAGTAAGGGTCTTGTCTTAGAGTGGACTCTCTGCCCTTTAGATAGAGGTCCGGACGTATAGGCAAAACACCCTACACAGAGCCCAGACTATAAAAATGAGGCTTAGACCATGCCTGTACAGTAGCACACAAGACTGAAGAATTTAGAACTGTGGCTTTGTTGCTGTTGTTGATTTTAATTGGAATAAATTATCTGAGCACTTTCAAGTAAGTTAGGCAAAGTTAGGGCAGCCTTATCTTTCTCTCTCTCTCTCTCTTTTTTTTTTTTTTTTTAGAAAAAACCTTGTTTATAAATATACTTAAAAATCAAGTTATAATCATTTAAATGAATTATTTTTTTAAAAAACACCTATATCCTTCACGTCTATTTCTGGGATAAGTTGACTTCATTTCTTGGTAAAGGTCACTTAGTGTTGACAGTTTTTGCTCTGTATTTTAAAACTTTCTCCAGAGTAGGAGTCCTCTTCCCATTTTTATGGCATGTGCACATTTTATGTACTTAGGTGTGCTTGATGCTGTACGGAGTTTGAAATGTGTAACTTTCACATTTCTGAAACGTGAAATATGTAACTGGGAGATTTCTAAGTGCCTCTTCCCTTTTCTTGTTCGCCTTCCTTTGTCCCACAGCCAAGAAAATAATGCCACTGCTGATATTGGACGTCACTTTGTTTGGCTTGAGGACGTTCAGGCTCTGACGGGAGAAACCTTCAGAACAGATAAGAAGCCGGATCCTGCAAACTGGGAATATAAGTCTCTTTACCGAGGAGATGTAGCAAGGTATCCATTGTATAGCTCTCCCTGGCTTTCCCTGGCGGGAGGGAACTTCCTTCTCCTCTGTGCTCTCTCAGCACTGTCTGCGTCTCTTTGCCTCCCCACCCCCGCCATCGACTCTGTTGACTTTTATCCACTGTTAACTTGTGTAGGCATATACGATAGAAGGTGAGTGATCTCACATTCTAAAATAAAATTTTAAACCTTGAGATCAGGACCCAGGTCAGATTAATCTTATTTAACCATGGTGCTTGGCATAGTGTGTGGCATAGTAGGTGTTCAATGAATATTTGTAGAATGAATGAACCGAAAAATACCTTGAAATAATTGTGACTCTCCGTAAACCATTTGGTCTAATCTATATGCCGTTCTTAGAATTTACAAAAGCCTTTTATTTATCCACCCCCTGCAACGCACACATGCCATTTTAAAAAATGACATTAAATGGTAATGACTTTTTCAAACTGTTTCCAGCATACATACGTCACCAGATAATCGTAAAAATAGCTGATGGTATTTGCTTCAGTAATGAGTTTCAACTTTTCTCCTCTAATCTGTCAATCAAAAATATTTGAATCCTCAATAAACCCCTTAGACACTTAGTACTTTGTAAGAACAATAATACACAGTCTCTGTTCCCAAACAGCTTATAGGTAATGAAAACTGAAGGTAGAGAATCATGGAATATATGGCCAAGAGGAGGCCTTGAAGATCATTATCATTCTTTATGGGCTAATTAGTTTTTAAAGTAAATTTTAGTTCCCATTACTTTTCTGCACCTCCACATTTTAGTCACATTGTCACTCATTGTGACACTGTAACTCACCACATAAGCAACTCCAACTAAAATTTCCTCTACGATGAGTTTATATCAGGTTTTTTTGGTGCATATTTGTATCTCCATACTGTCTACTAAAACCTCATGGCAGGGAGTAAGTGACTATCATATTTAAAGTGTATTTGTGTATTTTTAGAATGATTTTAATGCTCCCTAAAGTCCTGTGCGGTTTTTCATGCCGCAGATGTGGGGATACACAGCAAATGCTGGATTGGCATGAAGTATGTAGCATGATCCTGTGCATGTTCTCTCACCGATGCTAGCCTGTCTGACCCTCACAGCTGCTCCATGAGGAGGGGGCACTCTGATTTTACCAACAAGGAAAGGAGTCTCAGAGATGAAGTACCTTCTCAAGGTCATACAACCAGGAAGCAGGAGAGTTGGGGTTTAAACCTGTATTTCTCTGACTTCAGATGTTCTTCCACTGTCCACACAAAAAAAAGAAGAGACAGGTTGGGTGGTAGGGCATTTTCTAGGCTGGGAAACAGAAGGCTCTGGTTCTCATTCTGACTTTGCTGTTGACTAGTAATATAATCCCAGGCAAGTCTCTTAACTTCTCTGAGCTTCCATTTCTTCAGTTGTAAATTGGGAATTGTAACGCCTGCTGTGCCTTACACTCAAATATCAAAAATATTTGCCATGAAATTAGAAATTGGTGTGCAAATAGAAAGAGTTATTATTTAGTAATAGATTGAAAAAAAGAAAAAATATGAACAGAGAGTGGCTCTTGAGCCTCTGTTAATCAATGGCCCAGAGCTCAGGAAGAGTAATTAAAGACAACTTTATTAATCTAAACTACAAAGAGACTACTACAAAGGGCTTAGGGCATTGGTGTGATTTCCTAGTAAATTACTAAAACTTAAGTAGGCAAGTCTTGCCCAGATTAATAGCTGTACAACTGTTGGTGTCCAGGTCTGAGAAGGTGTTGGTCCCATGGTACTCTGAGCTGCTCAGGGGACGGTGGGAATACTGTGTCAGGTACTGAATTTTCACACTTTTTAAGAGGGATACTGACAAACCAAGAGCATTGAGAGGAAGGTGAGCAGACACTTGGCTAAGGCCATCGCATGAGGATGAGGTGAGGGCTTGTGGGTATTTGGCCCCTGTCAGGGGTATGGTCGTCGTTTTGTAGGCTTTGTTGGACTGTCTTTTGGAAGGTGGGTTGGCAACGTTCTGTGTAACTTGGGAAGCAGAACCGGGACCAGTGAGTGGAAGTCTGGCTCAGCATAAAAGCGATCTAAGAGTGTGAGCATCCCAGCAATGATGTGTGTTTTGGAGCATTGTCGTAAGCAAGGGTCAGGTTCTAAAGTTAGTGTATAACAAGTCAGAATTACCTTTGGAAAATTCCGTAGGACTAATATACTATCTGTCAGTGAAGTTCAGCTAGTTTTTTCTCCTTTTTTGGAAGAGATGATTGTTTCTTTGGCTATATACCAGATGAAATAATTGGCTTAAGTTTAGGAGCCAAGTTGTATGAAATAATAATAATAATTTAAACTTATCTAGTCCTTACTGTATGGCTAAGGACTTTACATATATAATTTAATTTTTTTTCTATTTATTTATTTAGTTATTTTTGGTTGTGTTGGGTCTTCGTTGCTGCGTGTGGGCTTTCTCTAGTTGCGGCGAGCGGGGGCTACTCTTCGTTGCGGTGCACAGGCTTCTCATTGCGGTGGCTTCTCGTTGCAGAGCACAGGCTCTAGGCGTGCGGGCTTCAGCAGTTGTGGTGCGTGGGCTCAGTAGTTGTGGCTCGCGGGCTCTAGAGCACAGGCTCAGTAGTTGTGGCACACAGGCTTAGTTGCTCCGCAGCATGTGGGATCTAATTCCCTGACCAGGGATTGAACCCATGTCCCCTGCATTGGCAGGCGGATTCTTAACCACTGCGCCACCAGGGAAGTCCCAGGACTTTACATATGTAAACTTTTTTGATCATCCTAGCAATTCTCTGACATAAGGTATTGTTATTATCCCTGTTTTACAGACAAGGAAACTGAGGCACAGTTTGTTTGTTTGTTTGTTTTTTAAAACTTGATCATGGTCACCCAGCTAATAAATGGTGGAGTTGGAATTTGGACCTAGGCAGTCAGACACTGAGAAGGCATGTGTGAATTGAATTCGCCAAAGGAAAGGCAAATTCATGTTGCTCAGCCCAGCTTACTCTGGGGCTCAGACCCACTGAGTGGATTCAGGGCAGAACTGGGTGTTTGATTTAAACATATTCTCTTCCCAAACCCTTTCCCTTTTTCTTTTCTTTTCATTTCTTTCACTCTTTCTTTCTTTCTCTCTCTCTCTCTTTTTTTTGGGGGAGGTGACTAAGTACCTGTATCTGAATTTATTTAAATTAGATACATGTGATATCATTCACTGACCCTCCAAACAAAGTGGGGGTCCCTACCTCTGGAATTATTCAAGTGAAGACTAGCAGATTATTTGGTAAGGATTTTATAGGAAAGTGCCTTTATTTGGGGAACTATTGCATTAATCCTAGGTTCTGTCCAATTATTGAGGTTCTGTGATAAGTGATAAATTGTATAGAACCTAAATATCCAACAGTAGGGAAATGATTAAATAAATTATGACACACTCTTCCAATGAACCAGTTTGAAGCCAATAAAAATTGTATTTTCTGAAACTAATGGTATGGGGAAATGCTTAAAAGTAGGGAGGAAAGCCTGAAGCTATATATCAGCTATTTTAAAAAAGGATGTGTGTATGTATATATATGAATATATGCATATGCACATTATCTGAAAGTTGATACTTAATAATGTAGGCCAGTAGCATTCTTTTTTCTCCTTTATCATTTTCATCAAATTTGTTATAAAAGGAAGCTATTAAAATCAGTTTTACAAAATGCAGTTTTAAAGTCAGAAAACATTTTTTAAGAGATTGAATATCTAAAATCTTGTTCATTTTTAGTGAAAATAAGATAGTAATTAAGGAAAACAAAACTAGTTTTTAACTTAAAATTTGTTTCTTAGGGGCTGAAAGGCTTATATAGAGCTGTTTTAGCCTATTTTATCTCATCACCCCTTTGCTAAAGTTGTTTGACTCATAAATGGAAAGGAGAGAGATTATCCAGAGATAATCCAGGAGGAACGGGAGAGAGGATAAAGAGAAAGGGTTTGAGAGAAAACTCGTGTGTGTGAGAGAAACTATTCCCGCAAAGTGGAATCACCACAGTAGAGCAGTGGGGGAGGCACAGGCAAGCAGAGAGCTTCTCAGGTCTCTGTTGACAGTGAGGAAGGAGAGGAGGTGATGGAGCTGGACCAGGACGATGTGGAAGAGAAGCTCCCTGGGAGTTGACAGAAGATGGCAGCACCTCTCTCTTGCTTTTTTCTCTCCACAGCATTTTATTGTGAAAAAATTTCAAAATACAGCCAAAGTCGAAAGAATTGTACAGTGAGCACTCATATAACCATGCCCTGCGTTCTACCATTAATGTCTCTGTGCTTGCCTTGTCACATACGTGTCCATTCGGCTGTCTACCCACCCATCTTAATTTTTGGATGCGTCTCAAAGTAAACTGCAGAAATCAATACACTGCCCCCTAAATACTTCAATGTGCATATCATTGGCTAGAGTTCAAGATTTGCTTATTTTTTCTTTTGATTTAAAATTTACTTACAGTGTAATAATCCACATCTTTATTTGCTGAGTTTGACAAATGCATATACCTGTGTAACCCAGACACCTATGAAAATAGAGGACATTACTGTGACCCCAAGAAGTTTCCCCAGGCTCCTTTCCACTCAGTCCACACCCCACCTCCCTAGAGAAGATTACCATTCTAATTTTTTTCCACCATCAATTAGTATGGTCTATTCTAGAATTTCATATAAATGGAATCATATAGCGTGTGCTCCATTGTGTCTGGCTCCTTTCACTCGGCATAATGTTTTTGAGTTTCAGCCATGCTATGGCATTTATCAGTAGTTTGTTCCTCTTCCTGGTGGGAGTATTCCATCAATGGCCATACCACCATTTGTTTATCCATTCTTCTATTGATGGACACCTGGACTTTTTCCAGTATTTGGCTGTAAGGAATAAAGCTGCTGAGAAGATTTGTGCACAGCTCTTTGTGTAGACGTGTGGTTTCCTTTTTCTTGGGTAAATACCTAGGAATAGAATTGCTAGGTCATAGGGTAAGGTCTGTGTTTAGTTTTTTTAAGAAACTGCCAGACCTTTTCCCAAAGTGATTGTACCAGTTTACATTCCCACCAACAGCATATGAGAGTCCCGGTTACTCCACAGATCATTTGCCAACATTTGGTATTGTCAGTCCTTTTAATTTTAGCTGTCTGGTGGGCCTGTGCTGTATCTCACTGTGGTTTTAATTGCTTTTCCTTGATGACTAATGATGTTGACCACTTTTTGTGCTTATTGGTCATTCATATCTTTTGTGACATTTCTGTTCAGATCTTTTGCCCATTTTTTAATTGGGTTGTTTGTATAACATACATACAAAAAAGTGTGCACGGTTTTCCTTAGCTTTTGTGCACATATTCAGTAGTCTCGTGTTTAACTCTGGGGACGCCTACATGATCCATAAAAGCATTTCAGAACCCAGCCTCTTTTCCTGTAGAGTAGAAAATAGCCAAATGTAATTTTATTTGACATACTTTGTTTCAGGATTAAAAAAAGAATCTTAGACCTCTCTGTTATCTTAAGTAGGGACACAGGGCAGTACTGAGAAAAAGGGACTGGTCTAGGAGACGGATGACCTAGCGTCACCTGAGGTCTCAGCGTCCTCATCTAGGAATGGTGTAAAAGAGGAGATGATTTCCGCCTTGCCTGTCACACATGATTGTGATGTTCAGATGACATAATGTATGGGACAGTGCTGTACAAAGCTGCAGGAGAATATAAGTTACTAAGATCTGGAAGACAGGCGTGATCTTAAATTCATGAGACGTAAACAAAGAGTCATGTTAGAGGAATAAGGCAGGCAGGAAAAGTTAACAGCTAATCCTTGTACTTCTCTAAATAGAAGCAATTTGAAGGGAAGGTGAATTTGAATGTATGCAGTTAACTTGCAGAACAGAGTGTGTCTGCTGGGTCTTCAGTGATTTGGATCCAGGGCACATGTTCTCTCAGTAACTTGTTTTCTTTTTCAAATATAAGATACAAGAGGAAAGGAGACTCCTGCCTTGGCATTAACCCTAAGAAGCAGTGTATATCTTGGGAGGGGACTTCCACAGCAAAGAAGCGGTCACACAAGCATGTCGAGCGCTACTTTACAAAGAAGAGTGTGGGATTAATGAACATTGACGGAGTTGCCATTAGCAGTAAAACTGAACCTCCCTCATCAGAGTCGATCTCATTTATCCCAGTGAAGGGTGCAGAGGATGTGGTTTCCCCTGTTACAACCTGGTTGAACCCTCTGGGGATTTATGATGAAGCCACCACGCAGTGGTTACAAGGCCGGGGTCCTTCAGGGCAAGAATCCAAGCAGCCAGATTCACAGCCCAACAGAGAGAACGTGCTTCTCAAGGCCAAGGTGGAGGAGTTTAACAGGAGGGTTTGGGAGAATCCTCGGGATATTCAGCTGTGGATGGCATTTGTTGCTTTTCAGGTAAGTATCGCTGTCCCAGTTCTCTTACCTTAGAATAACGGTCTTAATTTGGGGCACTGATATACTCTGCAGTGATTTTTGAGCTCCTAGGAGGAACCCTGGTGCCGGGCCTCTAAAGATAACTAGAATTCAGCCCTTGCCTTGAGTTTACTCAAAAGCCCAGTGAGGAAGGATAAATGCCATCTGGGGTAATAAATGCTATAACATCTAATTTGGGGATGGAATGAGGGGGTGACTTGCCACTAGGGAGTAAGAAATGGCTTCCAACGGATGGTGAAACTTGAACAGAATCGTGAAAGAACAGTAGATGCTAACCAGGCAGGGGGAGGCGTTCCTGAAATACAAACAGAGCATGCGAAGGGCACAGAATTGCAAAGGGGGGCTGCCCGTGCAATGACGTAGTTAGAGCTGTGTGCTCCCCTTCTGGAACACATGGATTTGTCTTCGTCCCACTTATCGTTTTGAACCACTTATATAATTATCATATTTGTCCTACATTTGGCTGTGTTATTGGTGAAACTGGCTCTTCAGAAAAGGTTTTCAAGACATTGCATGCTAGTTATTGATACATAAATCTAAGTTTAAAATGACAGAGAGTGGATAGGTAAATTAGGTGAACTAAACACAAGATCAAACATGTCTGAATAACAATTCATTTTGAGAGGTGAGAAACCGTTGGGGGCTTATAAGTCAACTCTACAAGCAGCCTTGAAATCCTGAGGGTCCCCCACTTCCATGTGCATTTGTAAATTGGTGTTTTTGTTGTTGAGGACGAGGTCATGAGAAGTCCGGGCCTGTACGCCATCGAGGAAGGAGAGCAGGAAAAGCAGAAGCGGTCCCTGAGGCTGGTTCTGGAGAAGAAGCTGGCCATTCTGGAACGGGCCGTGGAAAGCAACCCGAGCAGCGTGGATCTGAAACTCGCCAAGCTGCAGCTCTGCACCGAGTTCTGGGAGCCCTCCACTCTGGTCAAAGAGTGGCAGAAACTGATATTTTTACATCCCAACAATACAGCCCTTTGGCAGAAATACCTTTTATTTTGCCAGAGCCAGTTTAGTACCTTTTCCATATCAAAAATTCAGAGTCTTTATGGAAAATGCTTGAGTACTTTGTCTGCTGTTAAGGACGGCAGCATCTTGTCTCACCCTGAGCTGCCTGGCACTGAGGAGGCCATGTTTGGTAAGGAGATGATGACCAGATCCTCGTAGGCAGGAGGGGCTGTACTTTCTTTTGGCTAAGTTGAAAATGAAGATTTGTTTTCGGTTTATTTTAGGAATGTCTAAGTCGATAAAACTGATTTTTAAAAAAGATATTATGACTCCTTTTGATAACAGGTTCTCCCCCTCCAGCTTCTTGGTGGTGGGGCATTAGAGCCAGTAGGGTTCGGAAAATATCACCAGACTAGAAGTTCCAACTTTTCTACTTATTGATCAGGTACATGTAGTCAAGTCTCTGAACTGCTTTGGCTGTTGGTGGCCTTCTCTATTGAGATGCCTGCACTGCTCATCTGACCCGTTACAGCACAGGGCCTGAAGCACTAGTGTTTGCGGGGTGCCCTGACTGGCTGGAAATCACCGATAGATGCAGGTGTTTGCTATTATTATACTGTTGCCATTTTTGGCGGGTCCTGAAGGAGACTAGAATATAAATTTTGTCCAGTAATGAGGCACGGGAGCTGGAGAGTGTCACTCTTGACTTGAATCCTGAGTTTGCCCTTCACGGGTTCTGGTGTGACCTTGGATAGGTTCCGTAACCTGTTTGAGCTCTAGTTTCTCCCTCAGCAGCAATACTGCAATACCTGCTTTACCTGATGGTTGCGCATGTCAGCTAAGATAAGATATGGTGAGTCTAGCTCAGTGTCTGGCATGTAGCAGGTGTTTATTTGATCAAATCCCTGCAATCGAATAGTGCTACTAATTTCTAAAGATAGAAATATGTTGCTCTAGAAATAATAAGCATTTACTCCACTGACTTAAAGAGTCTCATGTTTGATATCCTTTGTGACGAGCTCAAACAGCTTAATGGTATTTAGTAGATGGAACTGTACCACAGTTAAAATGAACTGAAAATTTCAAACATGGAACCCTGATTTGTTTACAGCGGACTGAGTACACAATGAAAACTGCTGGTGAATAATGCCATCTAGTGATCAGTTGAGTACAGATCTTTGCTTTCTGATAAAAAATCTACAACGCCATCCTTTTCCTAGAATTTTTCTCATATTAATGAGTATTTGATAACCAATATTCAGACCATCCTCTTGCCTTATTTTATTGTTACTATTCGAACTCTGTGATAGTTTCACATAAAAATGAGAATGTACTTTCATTGCAGTACTATTTGAGTCCTTTAAAATCAGGACATGTATGTCCCACAGCTTTGAAAATATTAACAGTCACTAATTTCAGGGAAGAGATGTTCTGGGTGTTGAACTGCATGTCTGTAGGAGTTATGTTCTCTCCCTTTTTGGGTGTTAACCAGGGTTCTTCCCCTTTGCTCTCCCTGCCTGCAGCCCTCTTTCTTCAGCAGTGCCACTTTCTGCGGCAGGCTGGTCACTCCGAGAAGGCCGTCTCTCTGTTCCAGGCCATGGTTGACTTCACCTTCTTCAAACCCGACAGTGTGAAAGACCTGCCTACCAAAGGACAGGTGCAAGTCCTGCTTGAGTCCCCCCACCCCATCTCCATCTCTCTCCCTCCCCCTCTCCCTCTTTCGTGGGGGGGTGTGGATAATGGGAGGTGGTGGTCGTATTTTTTAAATATTTATATCCTCCTTTACATCAGTCCTGTTGAGGATTGTTCCTCAGAAATATTCTGGCAATCCAAAGAAAATTCCATAATGAAAGTAGTGAAACATGGAGAGAGGAAAGACGATCCCTCCACCTCCCCAAATACAAAGATTCACTTGTGTTCCTTTTCTTTCCCTTACTTACTGCCCGTGTTTAAATGCTAGTTGCCCCCGCCCTCCAGGCAGGCAGTTGTCATGCCCTTTAAACTGTGGTCCTCTCTCCTGCCTCTGTGGATTCTAATCTGGGTCTCGTGTCTCTCCCCTGGTGAACCTTTCCACCACCTAAAATCTTTGCTGGAGTTGCAAGTGAAATTACACGTTGGTGCTTTGTCAACACTGATCCTGACTGGGGGTGGGTAGGGCTGGGGGGGTTAGGCATTTAGAAGATGAGGGAACATTGCCAATATTTGTGATGTGAAGCAATAGAAAAAACTTACCGTAGAACTATCCAAATAAGAAAACCTTCTTTTCCCTTTTTCCACTCAAGAAAACTCAGTTTTCTACTCAGCAAAGAGGGTCTGATGAGAGATGGATTGGACATCTGAATTTATGGTGAACTTTCAAAGGTCTTTCGTGACAGGCTATGGTCTCCATCTTGTGGAGCTTTCATGAACTGCCTGTAAAGACTTTTTACCATCCTTATTTTTAACCTTTTTTTCCTAGACAAAATTGGGTTAAAGAATATCGGTTAGTATTGGTATAACTGATTATTAGTATAATAAGCCAGATAACACAGTTATTTTAAGACACGTTTTGCTGTTTGAATAACGTGCTGTGCTGCAGAAGTGGTTCTTAGCCTCTCTGCGGAGCCTGGGGTATGTGCTGGGGGTCAGGATCAAAATTGCCCTCACCCCCACCCCTTTGCTGACACCCTCTGGGGTGGGAGCAGTTGCTGATGGGCTTGGGGGGCGCTGCCCAGGACAGAAGCATCACCCAGGGCTGGCCCACGCACTTGAGGCTTTAAATACTCTTGAGGGCATGACCACACCTCAACTTAATACATGTTCCCAGCACACAGTAGGGACCAGTGCTTGTTGGCACCGAGCTGAAGGTGGTGGGCACCCAGTGAATAAGAGGTCTGTAATTTCAAAGCATGTGTATGACAACTTTGAAGCTTTTATTTAATGACATTCCATACCTTTGTAACTGAGAGACACTGTTACCATAAACAGAGTGGTACAACAGAAAACAGGCAGAGTCTGGGATTACTGGTCTGTGTTTCTGTGGAATAAATGAATTGGTTATAACCATTCATCACACTTAAAAAAACAAACCTTCTTTTCCTTGACTGCACTTCTGCCATCCCTTTTATTTATTTATTTATTATTTTTTTTGCGGTACGTGGGCCTCTCACTGTTGTGGCCCCTCCTGCCGCGGAGCACAGGCTCCGGACGCGCAGGCTCAGTGGCCATGGCTCACGGGCCCAGCCGCTCCGCAGCATGTGGGATCTTCCCGGACCGGGGCACGAACCCGTGTCCCCTGCATCGGCAGGCGGACTCTCAACCACTGAGCCACCAGGGAAGCCCTGCCATCCCTTTTATGAGAGCAAATCCTGTAAAGAGGGAGTGTAGTCCTCCCGGTTCCCCTTGCCGAGGTGGCTGCCTGCACTCGGAGCGCAGGGCCTGGCCCTCCTGTGGCTCTCCTGGATGCAGACGGGGGCTCAGGCTGGGTCATCCTGCCGCTCCTGCCCTTTGAAGCCTGCTCGTTCTTCTTCGAGAGGTTTCTTGCAAAAGCTTTCATTGAACAGGTTACTGGCTCACTTTTTTTTTTTTTTAATTTATTTGGTTGCACTAGGTCTCCTTAGTTGCGGCTTGCCAGCTCCTTTAGCTGCAGCTCACGGGCTCCTTAGTTGTGGCATGCAATCTCTTAGTTGCGGCATGTGAGATCTAGTTCCCTGACCAGGGATCGAACCCAGGCCCCTGCATTGGGAGCGTGGAGTCTTAACCACTGAACCACCAGGGAAGTCCCTACTGGCCAACTTTCAAAGTCCTGATTGCCAGGTGATGACATGTTCAGTTTCCTGTTCATGGAAGTGTTCACGTTTGTTCCATAGGGAATTGCTGCCGCCAAACTGCCCCCACACGCTGCAGGCCTGGTGGCCAGATGACTGAGGGAGGGGCCAGGCTTTACCCTGCAGGCCTGTTTGTTCACGGGGTGCCAGCCGTGTTCAGCCGTCTCCCAGCAAACACTTATTGAGTCCCTCCTGTGTGTTGGGCACAGTGCCAGGTGCTGGGGGTTTACTGTAATTGAGATGTGGTCCTGACCTCTAGAGCTCACAGTCTGTCCTGTTGAAACTTTGGTAATATAATATTGTAAATCAACTGTAATTCTATTAAAAAAAAAAAAGACGTTGAATCTCCTTCCCCTCCAAAGGTCTTGAAAGCAACATGACTTCAGGTATCAGTTAGGGGGCCCAGTGGCATTCAGGGAACTGGCAGTGCCACTGTCCCTGGTCAGAACCGGCAAATTGTCCCTCTGCCACCCAGCTGCAGGTCCCTTTTGGTGGGCTTGGCCCGTCTTTCTGTAACTAACCTCAGAGGCGTCCTCCCATCACCTTGTGCCATATTCTGTTTGTTAGGAGAAGCCGCTGGGCCCAGCCCACGTTCAAGGGTGTGAATACCTCAGGGCAGGGGAGGGCCACAGGGGCCTCTCTCGGTGGCTGCCTGTCACACTAATTGTTTTTTCTGTTTTGTGTATCGTATATCTACTCCCAAGACTGATGACAGGCAAGATTTCAAGAATCATAAGCCCCACTTATGCCAGTCAGCACTGATTTTGCCCAGTGACTTAGCAGTTCTGTACAAGGTAGACTAACCTCTTTATTTTAAACCTGAACAGGTAGAATTCTTTGAGCCCTTTTGGGACAGTGGAGAGCCCAGGGCTGGGGAGAAGGGCGCCCGAGGCTGGAGAGCGTGGATGCAGCAGCAGGAGCGGGGCGGCTGGGTGGTCGTCAGCCCAGGTAAGGCGCCTGTCAGTTGAGATGCTCCGCCTTTTCCTTCCAGAATTTGTTTTCACGTCTTCATGGGTTATTTGTTCGTAGGTGTGAGCTATTTATCAGTAGCTTAAGAACACTGTGCAAACATCAGAGTGTCAAAAACTCATGAAGTAACTGACCTGGGAGAAAGACTGTTTCTTCCCTTTAGAGATTTTAAAGCAGTTGACTGCCATCCCCTCCTTTAGTCCATACACTCTGAGGGTTGAATTTCTTTCCAGAGGAAGTAATTTTCATTTTTCCTTTTGTAGGTTGATTCTGATTTGTAATTTTGTTACTAATCCCCTGCTCTCCCTCCTCCCATTTTTGTGTGTGTTTAAGACTGTCTTTTTGTTTTCTTGGCAATGTACAGACCAACAGATTATTTGAAAAATACTTGCCTTTTTAGGAATACTATAAAATAATTATTAACTAGCATTTATACAGTAGTCATTCTAAGTGACTCCAAAGTATTTTCCAGATTTGTACTCTTCAAGACAGCATTGACCAACAGAAATATAATTCAAGTCACATATGTAACTTCACATTTTCTGGTAGTCACGTTAAAAAAGTGAAAAGAAAGAGGTGAAATTAATTTTGATAATGTATTTTGTTTAACCTAGTATATCAGAACATTAACATTTCAACATGTAATCAATTTAAACAAATTAATGAGCTATTTTGCCTTCTTTTTTTTCCATACAAAGACTTTGACATCTCGTGTGTATTTTATACTTACAGCACGTCTCAATTCAGACCAGCCACTTTCAGGTGCTTGATAGCCTCACACTATGGCTACTGAATTGGACAGTGCAGCTCTCAGCTATTCAGGAATGGCTTCACTTTCTGGTTTTGTTGAAAGTGTGAGGGGGAGAGAGCCCAGACTCAGCCAGCCTCTTCTCACAGGTGTGACCTTTCTGGGCCTTGGTTTCTTCATCCACAGCATGGAAGCTTTGGATTAGCTAAGGTCTGCTTGGCAGCGCAGAGCTCCAGGCCAGGTGGCATCCCCGCCTCCACTAAGGCAGGTAGGGTGGTGGGACCGTCAGGTATTTGGGGTGACTCTGCTCTGGGCAGTGCTGTCTGGTAATGGTCATGCCTCACCTGGGCTGTCAAAGGCTCAGCTGTTTTGACTTCTCTTGAGTGTCCTTTCCTAAAAGAACTAGAACTGTTCTTCAGGCTGACCTCAGTGGTTTCATATATGAAAACAATAACCTGCAGGGAAAAATGGAAGTAGGTGTTGCACTTTGAGCCACTGAGTCTGCAAGACCACATGAAGAGTTACGAAAATAGGTCTTTGGGTAATAAATCTTTCTCTGAGTGACCGACTCAGCATGGTTCTGTGTTTTCAGCTTGTTTTTGTTTGTTTCTATGTTTTGTGAATGAGCAAGACTCTTAGACTGCATGGTATGTATGTTCTAAAGTTTACCATATTCTGCAATTCTATGAGGATAGAGTTCTCATAGCAGTGTCCAGAGACCAAGTTAACATTACTTCTCTGATAAATGTCCAAATGTCTAATCGTCACTCATAATCAGATGTAAAGTAATTTTCTCAGAAAGGTAACCCCAGTGCTGAAACCTTGATTTTTAGTATCAAGTTAGGGACATGTGTTGGTGCCAATATTCCTGCAAAGTTTCCATTATAGAGAATCTTCTACTGAATTCAGTGAATTTCTTTCTAATGAATATAATGGGAGTACGCAAAACCCCAGCAGCATCAGGAGAAAGGTTGAAAGATTCTTGTTTTCAGAAAACTAGTGGATAGCTATTTTTGGTTTTGTTTTAAGTTTTTGGTTCATCATGACAGGGTTGGCATCTAGAGAGTGGCTGGTGTTTCTCATTGATTCTGAAGTACTTCTTCATACATTACAACTTATTTCTTCTTGCTTACCCTCACTTCCTGATTGTTACGTATATACATCTGTCCACAACCATGTAACTCTGAATTACTGATGTAATAAATTCTGATATCTAAGTCTGATGTGCAACTCACAGGGGTAATTTCTCTTATAGTAAGTTTCTCAGCGTGATTAAAGGATTACTTCAAATGTAGACCTTTAGAAGAAGGTGATAAACAGTTAAATTTGTTTTCTTCTTTGAGGAATTCAGAAGAGCATTGGGTAGAATATTGGGTTTAAAATGCTGGTACACGTATCATGCATTTCGATTTTTTGGGATTTTTGCTTGTTATTTATTTTGAAATACTTAGAGACTCACAAGAAGTTGGGGGACAAAATACACAGGGAGGTTTGTGCCCCCTTCACCCAGCTCCCCACAGTGCCAGTGCTGCAGAGAGTAGCAGAGCCGGGAAATCGATGCTGGTACAATCCACAGAGTTCATTCAGATTTCACTGGCTTGACAGGCACTCGTCTTTGCCTGTGTTTGTTTCGTACTTCACGGCTTTACCACACGTGCAGCTTCACGTAACCACAATCAAGATACAGAACCACTGCATCGCCACAGGGCCCCCTATGCTGTACCTTTCTCGCCATGCCTCCTCCCCGCTCCCCCCCACTCCCACCACTGATCTGTTCTCCATGTCTATTATTATATTACCGTGTTATTTCACCTATGTTTATATAAATGGGATCATAGGGCATGTAACTTTTCAACATTTTTTATTGTAAAACACACACAAACTTTACCATCTTAACTATTTTTAAGTGTACAGTTCAGTGACATTAGTTACATTCAGACAGTTGTGCGACCATCATCACCTCTATCCATCTCCTCAACTTTTTCATCTTCTCCAGCTGCAACTCTATACCCATTAAGTATTAACTCTCCATTCCTCTCCTCTGTCCCTAGCCCCTGACAGCCACCACTCTACTTTCTGTCTCTATGAATTTGACTACTTTAAGAACGTCATATAAGTGAAATCATTCAATATTTGTTGTTTGGTGATTGCTTATTTCACTTAGTATAATGTCTTCAAGGTTCATACAGTATGAAGCACGTGTCCATATTTCTTTGCTTTTTGAGGCTGAATAATTTTACATTGTATGTACACACCACATTTTATTTCTCTCTCCATCTGTGGATGGACACTTGGATTGCTTCAGCTTTTGGCAGTTGTGAATAATACTGCTGTGAACGTGGATACACAAATACCCGTTGGAGTCCCTGCTTTCAGTTCTTTGGGGTCTATACCCGGAAGTGGAATTGCCGGATCATGTGGTAGTTCTGTGTTTAATTTTTTGAGGATCCATCACACTGTTTTCCACATCAGCTGCACCATTTTACATCCCCACCACCAATGCACGAGGGTTCCAGTTTCTTCACATCCTCACTAACAGTTGTTTTCTGTGTAACTTTTTAAGATTGGCTTTTACTCAGCAGAATTCCCCTGAGATCCGTCCATACTGTTGCATGTGTCAGCAGTTTCTTCATATTTATTGCTTAGCGGTGCCCATGGCATAGATGTACCACAGTTTGTTTCTCTATTCACCCTCTGTAGGACATTTGGATAGTTGCCAGGTTTTGGGTATTACGAATAGAACTGCTGTGGGCATTAATGTATAGGTTTTTGTGTGAACATAGGTTTTCATTTTTCTGGGATCAGCACCAGGAATACAATTTCTGGGTCTTACGGTAAGTGCGTTTTAGTTTTATAAGAAACCGCCAAACTGTTTTCTGGGTGGCTGCACCATTTTACATACTCTGTTTGTTTATTTTTAAATATTGAACTTTACAGAAGACTCAGACTTTTTTCCTTTCCTATTCTGCATGTTCAGAGTTAGGAAACAAAAGTGAAATAAAGTATAGGATATCTTGACTTGCTTCTTTTTTAAAAAAAAGTGAACATGTGTCATAATCATAGGGCCACTGGCTAAAAATTCTGATGGCTTAAGAAAATCTAAAGCAATGCTCTCATTAAATGTCATTTAGCATTCTAGAAGTGTGTTGTACAATACAGTAGCCACTAGTGACACGTGGCTATTTTAATTAAAATTAGTTAAAATGAAATAAAATTTAAAATTCAGTTATTCTACCAGCTACATTTCAAGTGCCCAGTAAGTCACTTGTAGCTGGAAGCTATCATATTACTCAGCACAGAACTGGAACACTTTCGGCATCACAGAAAATTCCTCTGGGCAGTGCTGTCCTAAATATGTGTCATTCCCATTTTAATTGCTGTGATAGCATTAGCAGTCATCTTATTTCACCGGCTAACCTGCCGTTTTTTTCTGGGAACCTGAGTGACTATGGGAGAGTCTGTAAATGCCACTGAGTGTCCCAGAAGGCTGGGCCTGGGTCTTACCTTGGCCTTCCAGGTGCCCACCCCTGTAGCTGGCACAAGCAGGTAGATTTAAGTGTTGATGGTGGCTTTATTTGCTGGTTAGGTGTGCTAGAAGTTTGATTCTTGCCTAGATGATGACGATGATGAACCAGAAGACGACGACCAGGAAATTAAAGATAAGACTCTGCCCAGGTGGCAGATCTGGCTTGCTGCTGAGCGCTCCCGAGACCACAGACACTGGCGGCCGTGGCGCCCTGAGAAGACCAAGAAGCAGGCGGAGGAAGACTGTGAGGACCCAGAGAGGCAGGTGAGCGCCACGCCCCCCACGGGGTCTTTGCTCTGCCCCCGTTCCCGTTGGGGTTTGGCTCCCCAGAGGAGTCTGCTGGGCTTTCTGGGCACCTGCCTGGCTTGGGAGGTTCTAGCCTGCTCCTGCTTGCGGAAACTCCCCTCTTTCCCGGAAACCGGGGAGGCTTTCACTGGCTGTGAGTGATGGGGGAGCATCGAGGCACTCAGCCTGATAGTTCTTGTCCCCGAGGAGGAGGGTCGGCTCTGGTGGTCACCCTTCTGGAGATTGTCTTCCAGGTTATTCAGTTAATTTTTCACACGGAAGCCTGGGGGCTCAGGGTTTAAAAGCGTGGAGTCACTGTCCTAGATTCTTCAACTGTGTCCACTTTCCCCACCCTACTCTTGGATCCTTAAAGATGGGTGGGTGGGTGTGACTCCGGAAGACAAGAGGGACAGGAGTGTAGAGGCCGTGTTGGGACGGTGGGTGTCCAGCTCATCTTGCTGGGGAGGAAGTAGCATCTCTTGGGCACCTGTGCTCGCCAGGCACTCAGGTTACGTCCCTCACGGCTGTTGGCATGGCTTGGCGCCTGCTACTCTGTGCCCAGTGGCCAGCAGCTTTGGAAGTTTTACATTAAACGAAAGGAAGAGATTCTATTTTGATACCTGGAATTGAGCCACTTTGACAAGATACCAAGTACAGTCGACCCTTAAACAATGAGGGGCTTAGGGGCACCGACTCCCCCGAGCAATTGAAAATCCGACTATAACTTTGCAGTCAGCACTCCGCATCCGTGGTTCCACAGCTGCGGATTCAACCAGCCACGGGTCACGGGGTCCTGTGGGACATGTTTAGTGAAAAAATCCGTGTGTAAGTGGACCCGCCCAGTTCAAACCCGTGCTGTTCAAGGGTCTACTGTGTGCTGCTTGGCATGTGACAGGTCACAAGTACAGTCTGAGAGGTTTTACAGCAGCAAAGGCTCCTGAGCTTTGACCTGCCTGCTCCCTGCAAAGCACGTGCCGTGAGAGTGGAGACTTTGCCTGTTTCCGTCACTGCTGCGTCACCAGTGCCTGGACGAAGCTTGCCCAGTGGTGAGCGCTCCGTTAATAGTCCTGGATGTGGACAGTATTTATTTGATGCCAGAGCCTCGGCTCCAGGCAGAGGGATCAGCACGAGTGAAGGAACCAGAGGCCCGGGGATGTTCGAGGAGTGGCCAGAATGAGAAAACAGCACTGGGAGGGAGGACGGGGGTGGCCTCTGGGCAGGGGGGAAGGGCCAGCGCCCGGGGGAATGGCTGCTCATGTGGCGACCATCCGTCGTGTGGCGAGCCTGCCCGTGAGGGCCCCGCCCCGCCGAGCTGAAGTTTTCAGGCAGAGTGGGTGGGCTCGGTCTTCGGTGTCTGATGGCTTTACAGAGTTCATGGTCACCCTTCAGAAGTTAGTTCTCAAGGCGCAGCGTTTTGGCGGTTTCCCGGAAGCCCATTTCTGGAGCAAACTACTGCCGCGAGCGATTTCTTAGATTTTTTTCTCTAGTCAAAGCCTGGAGGAGAAAAAGCTTTCTGATTAGTGGTGGTTTTGATGAGCTGAGTCCCAGGTAGTGCACTTTTATTGTGCTCGTGTTTTGATTTCCTCTTTGCTGAGGGCCACAGAGACCAGTCAGATACGCAGGACCTGAGCCGCAGTGTAGTCCCCATACGTGAAGTCAGCTACAAACGGTTCCCGTCAGTATTAGGCTCTTACAGTTGCTTTCAGCACATGGTCTGTGGCTCCTGCACTTTCCTTTTTACTGTGCTGCTGTTTGCATATTTTTTAGCATATCTTTCATTTCCTGAAGCCATTTTATACAAAGAAACCACAAAGTAGTAAAGCTCTTCTATCTTAAAATAAAAATTTTTCACAATTGTAACTTATCAAAGTAACTAGAAAAGCAATTTTGTGTGTTCTCAGAAGTGAATGTAAAAAAAAAAAGTGCATGTGATTTTAGATTTCCTGTGAATCCGTTAGGAGACTGAAAGTTTCCGCTTTGGTGTCCCCTCCTGTGGAGGATTCCCAGGACGTGTGAGATGCTGCTGGCGCTGCGGGACCCCTGGCACTCACCCTCCTGCCCTCAGCTTGCCTTGGGAGGCCTCTAGCTTTTTTGCGTCTTGCAGACAACCTAGCTCTTGTCTGTTTAAAATTTAATTTGAATAATGTTGACTCGTTAAGTATATCCCTATAAAAAGAATTGTGGAAAAAATTGTGAAGGCTTCTTTGTTTGTTGCATTCGGTCACTTGATTTTGTCTTTGTTGCAGGTGTTGTTTGATGATATTGGACAGTCTCTGATCCGACTTTCCAGCCCGGATCTTCAGTTTCAGCTGATTGCAGCCTTTCTGCAGTTCTTGGGTGTGCCTTCCGGCTTCAGCCCTCCGGCCTCCTGCCTCTATCTGGCCATGGATGAGAACAGCATCTTTGACAACGGACTTTATGATGAAAAGCCCTTGACTTTTCTCAACCTTTCATTTTCCGGCGTCAGCTGTGTCGGACGCACGGACCAGCTGGGTTGCCGGCACTGGACCAGGGGTCACACTCGAGAGGGCGAGGAGTTCATCCGCAGCATCTTCCACCTCGTGATGCCTTTGTTTTCAGGCGAGGAGAGGTCTGAGCTCTGCTTCTCCTGGTTACGGTACGAGATTGCAAAGGTAACTCCGGCCTCCTCTCCCCTGTGTGAGGACCTCATTTCCCATCGCTGTTTGTCAGGGGGATGGCCAGGCTCTTGGTGTTGTTCAGGGCTCTGGGCCACAGCACCACCGGGTGTGTGGCTGCCCCTTCTGAGGGGCCACGGGGAAGAGGAGGAAGGTGGGAGTGAGTCCAGCGCGTCAGTGACGGGAGCTGTTTGTTGTGTTGACTCTTTATTACCAGATGTCTGTGATCATGTGAGCAGTTAGTGTTAAGGACCAAGCTTAAGCTTAAGCCAGGTTAGAGCATTTAGGGGCTTATTAAAATAGATGAAATAAGCTACTTACTTATGCTGCTCTTCAGTATCTGCTAGAAGTTCGTCTAGGGTTGACTCCTCTGCCCTCTGCTGGCCACCGGTTAGTATTGAATTATAAAACCCAAAGTTCTGATGCTTTAATTGCAGGTTGCACACACCAGGCTGTATGTATTATTAAAATAGTGCCTGGGGGCTTCCCTGGTGGCACAGTGGTTGAGAGTCCACCTGCCGATGCAGGGGACACGGGTTCGTGCCCCGGTCCGGGAGGATCCCACATGCTGCGGAGTGGCTGGGCCCGTGAGCCATGGCTGCTGAGCCTGTGCGTCCGGAGCCTGTGCTCCGCAACGGGAGAGGCCGCAACAGTGAGAGGCCCGCGTACCGCAAAAAAAATTTAAAAAAAGTGCCTGGTAAAATTTGGTGGTCATCTATCTTTGGAGAAGAACACATGGAGTATATAAGCCTTCTTTGTAGGGTTTCAGGTGGAAAACTAGATGTGTTCGTTTTGGGGCTCCTGTGGCCCTGGTGGAATCCTGATTTGTTTCTCAGAGAGCCTAAGTGTTTAGCAGACACGTGATAAAGGAAGGCAGTGGGGACGCCTTGTGTGGCTTTCTGCAGCTGACGGTACAAAGGGATGTCGTTAATATCACAGAGCACTTGGAATCATTCTTTTCTTTTTACCTTTAGGTCGTTTGGTGTCTGCACACTAAAAACAAGAAGAGATTAAAATCACAAGGAAAGAACTGCAAAAAACTAGCCAAGAATCTCCTTAAGGAGCCAGACAACCGCAACAATTTTTGCCTCTGGAAGCAGTATGCGCATCTGGAGTGGTTGCTCGGCAACACGGAGGACGCCAGAAGAGTTTTCGATACAGCACTGGGCATGGCAGGGAGCGGAGGACTGAAGGACCGTGAGCTGTGTGAGCTCGGTCTCCTCTACGCCGAGCTGGAGGTGGAGCTGTTGCCGGACGTGAGAGGGGCCGCCCCAGACCGAGCCATTCACGTACTGACCAGACTGACTGAGAATGGGGCCTACGGGCCCTACGCCGGGCAAGTCTTGGCCGTTCACATTTTGAAAGCTCGGAAGGCTTATGAACACGCGCTGCAGGACTGTTTGGGGGAGAGCTGTGTCTCCGATCCAGCTCCCGCCGACTCCTTTAGCCGCCTGATTAGCCTGGTTAAATGCTTTATGCTCTTCCAGTATTTGACCATAGGGATCGACGCCGCTGTGCGGATATATGAGCAGGTATTTGCAAAACACAAGGTCTCTGTTTCCGCAGAGGGCCCTGGTCTGGAGAGCAGTGCCAGCCCCCCGAGCCTGAGCAGGGTTCTTGAGGCCGTCACCCTGATGTACACGAGCCTGCTCAGATTCCACATGAAAGTCGCCGTCTACCCTCTGGCTCCTCTGCGAGAGGCTCTCTCGGAGGCTTTAAAGTTGTATCCGGACAACCAGGTTCTTTGGAGGTCGTACGTACAGATTCAGAGTAAGTCCCACAGTGCCAGTAAGACCAGAAGATTCTTCGATGTGATCACCAGGTCTGCCAAAGCCTTGGAGCCGTGGTTGTTCGCAATTGAAGCTGAGAAAATGAGGAAAAGACTAGTGGAAACTGTGCAGAGGTAATTACAGAGCATCTTGTCCGTGTGTCCAGAAAGCTTTACGCAGTGCTTGCTGTGTTCCCACCACCCACTCGGCCTCCAGAATACAGAAGTGAATGCGTCCCGGGCCTGGAACGCCTGCCGGGGGGTTTCTCTGTGTTGTAGAAAAACATGGTGAAAAAGGAATAAGAGACTTGCAAGTAGCAACACCTTTCGTCAGAGGCTCCTGTGGCTGTCTCCCTAGGCCGTGCTTTTTGGGATCCCTGAGCATTGCTTATGGTGCATGAGTGGTGACTGCCAGGTCTTCAGGTGTCTGAGAAGGTGTAGTAAAAGCATGGGGGTAAGAGCACAGGCTCTGGAGTTGGAATCTGGAGTCAAATCCCAGCTCTTAGCAGCTGTGTGATCTTAGACAAGTCAGTTCATGTCTCCAGTAGGTTCCCCCTTCTGTAAAATGGGAATAAAGACCTGCCTCAGAGGGTTGCTGGGAAGGGTGAGTACCGAGCACAAAGAGAGTGCAGACTAATTAGTAGCCTCTGTTATCATTACTGATGATGACAGTGTCATGTTTTAAATGGTTTTTGGGTTTTTTTTGGATACAGTATTTTATATCTGAAGGTTAAACGACAGGCTTGGGGACATATTGGCTTAGGCATTATTGTTCCTTCCAGAAGCTTTGTTGTTACTTCACTCTGACCTTAGAAATCGAGTGTTCAGAATTGCCTTTGAATAGTATTTCTTTCTTTTTTTTTATAAATTATTTTTAACTTTTATTTCCTTCCTTTCTTTCTTTTCCTTCCTTCCTTCCTTCCTCCCTCCCTCCCTCCCTCCCTCCCTCTCTTCCTTCTTTCTGCATTGGGTCTTCGTTGCTGCACGCGGGCTTTCTCTAGTTTCATTGCGGTGTGCGGGCTTCTCACTGTGGTGGCTTCTCTTGTTGCGGAGCACAGGCTCTAGGTGCGCGGGCTTCAGTAGTTGTGGCTCGTGGGCTCTAGAGTGCAGGCTCAGTAGCTGTGGTGCAAGGGCTTAGTGGCTCCACGGCACGTGGGATCTTCCCGGACCAGGGATTGAACCCGTGTCCCCTGCATGGGCTGGCAAATTCTTAACCCCTGAGCCACCAGGGAGGTCCAGAATAGTATTTCAGTTTACTTGTTGTTTTACTTCTTCCATCAGGATTTTATTCACTCTGCTTTCAACTGAAAGGTCTTTCTTTCCCATACGGTAAAATTTGCACTCTGCTGATGAAAGGGTAGGTTTTCCTTAGGAAACAGAGAAGCAGGGAGTTTGTGTGCCTTCTGGGCAGACCCAGTGTGGTGGAGACACCACAGCACCCTGGACTCTGGCTTCCTCTGGCCCTGGAGGAGCCACATCATACTATATCCTGCACCCCCGTGTCCCCAGGCCTGGGCGCAGCACTGCCTCCGACGTGCTCAGATCCACTTGTCGCTGACGTCTGCTGTCACTGACGTATCTCTTCCCACTGCAGCGTAGGTGTGGGAAGTTGTCTTGGAGTTACATGAGCTTTTGTCTTGCAGGGTAGATGGTAGAGAGGTCTACGCCACCATTCCCGAGACCGGCCTGACGCATCGGATCAGAGCCCTGTTTGAAAATGCGATGCGGAGTGACTACGGCAGCCAGTGCCCTTTACTGTGGAGGATGTATTTGAATTTTTTGGTAAGAAAAGATGCGGAGTTTTTGTGTTTATGCAGAGCTCTGCTTTCTCCTTCGTAAGTGAGCGGTGTGGGTGTCCAGCAGCCCACACCCCTCTCAGCCTTGCCTCATCCTGTGGGCGTCCTGGTGGGATGACGTCAGGTCCCTCAGGACGTGGGAGGGGTCACAAGTTGCCTTTTCAACTGGGGCCTTTGGTAGAATGGTAGCGAGGAGTGATGCCTGGGCTGTTCACTGCAGCAGAATGTCATGTGGCTTTCTCCTAGTTGACTTTGTTGAGTCAACAACTTGGAAATGGTCTAAGAGCTTTCATTTGAAAGAGACCTAAATTTGTTGCCATTCTGCTTCTAAGAATTTCCAGGTCCTGATTCTGTTTTGTTACTAAAAGATAAGATTCAATCTGGAATGTGGTTTTTAAAATAGACCTTTCCAAAGCAACTTTGTCTTTACTTAAAAGTACCACGATGATTGAATATGGTGAGAGGTCATTTAGTTTTGTTAATGTGTTGTGCAGGCTGAAAGGTGGTTCCTGGGCTTCATTCCTGGAGTCTTGAACTGTCTTTGCCTTTGCTTAAAGGCTTGGCATTGGGCTGGGCCTCCTTTACTATAATATATCTACTGCTAAGTTGCATGCTTTTTTTTCTTTTTTTTTCTTTTTTTTTTTTTTGCGGTACGCGGGCCTCTCACTGTTGTGGCCTCTCCGTTGCGGAGCACAGGCTCCAGACTCGCAGGCTCAGCAGCCGTGGCTCACAGGCCCAGCCGCTCCACGGCATGTGGGATCCTCCCAGACCAAGGCACAAACCCGTGTCTCCTGCATCGGCAGGCGGACTCTCAACCACTGCGCCACCAGGGAAGCCCTGCATGCTTTTTTAGAAACAGTCTTCTAGGCCACTTGAGTGTTGTTTGGCTCAAGGCTGTTGAATCATATCAGAGTGACCGCCATTGAATATTGTACCTTTCAGAAGCCAGAAGTGACCTTCCTGAAAAAAGATAAATATGTATCTCTCTGATTGTTTCCATAGGATAATTTCTCAGAAGTTGATCAAAGTATTTGAACATTTCCCATTGACATTTGACAGAGTCGGGTGTAAAGAGATACAGAGAGAGTAAGTTAGGAGTTAGGAGAGGTTTGGGCCTCCCCCATCCTCTTAAGAGTCCAGAATTCATCGGGGAGCACCTCCCCTGACCTCTGAAAGGCCTGAGTAGCAGGGAAAGACGCATCTCAGGACAGCACACCCAGGACAAACGGGCATAGTTTTGTGGGCAGAAGTCGGCATCAAGATGAATTACCACCGAAGTTTCTGTGTTTTTAATGTTTATTCTTCAGACTCAAAAGCTCAGATTTTACGTCTTGGCTCCCTTGTGTGAAACGGAAACCTTCAGAAGTCCAGACGCCAGCATGGTGTCCGTGGGCACGCGCGGCCTGGACGCGGGCCCTGCCCGTTACCAGAGGAGGCCACTGGGGCGCAGCAGGAGGGCTGGGTTCCCACTGAGCTCCACCCCCGTGGTCAGGCCCGCACTGAAGGAGCGCGCCAGATGCTCCCTAATGGTTCCAGCGCTAACACTCTGGGAGTCTAAGCCAGTGAAAGACTTTAAATTTAAAAAGAGGGAGAGCTTGCACACTTGCCAGTTTAACTTCTCCAGTCTTTTTTAGGTAGAGACAAATAGGGTGAAGTGCAAACTTGTAGTACTTTTACTGAGGATCTGCCATGAGCCAAGTCTGGGCGGACTGTAGACAGAAAAATTCTTGTTGACTTAGAAAAAAAGACGGGGACCATTAAGGAATGTCTGTCTTTTTGGAAAGATTAGCATCAGACCAAGAATTAATTAGAGCAGTGATTTCCCCTAGCAGTTTCTGAGGCATCTGGGTGAGCTCCTAACGCTTTGATAAACTCAGGAAAAAATCAAATTAGGGCCAAACTGTGAGGTGTAGGCTCTGAGCGCCAGGAGAGGGCAGGACGCCGTGGGGCCACTGTGGAAGGATGTGGCTCTGGCTCCCTGGAGGAAAAACGGTCACTACCACGCTTTCACCTGGCCTTTAACCCTTTCATACCTGATGCAGCAAAGGCGTTTTCCAGTGGCCGACTGATGAAGGAAATAGCAGAGGGCAGTTCTCATTTGAGGCTAGCCAACTTACGTACCTGGATTTGCTGGACTCCAGGATTAACTGTGAGTCTCACAAATGCAGTGGTTGAGAAAGTACAGGAGTACAGTGTTCTTTCAGGAACAAACAAAGCCTTAAGTGTAGTTACTATTTTAGCAGAGGACACTGAAGTATTTTGGTGTGTGAAGGAAGGACAGCTCACACTGGCTTCTTGGGTATAAATTCAGAGGTCCAGCCTCAGAATGGCCGAGGCTCATACCAGGGAGGGAGGCAGGAGTCCCCCGGGCCACGCGGCTGACTCTGTGGGTGGCACTTGGAGGGGGTGAGGAAGGCCCGCGCCTTGCCGGCCTGAAGGTCATCAGAGATGCCAGCTGGTTACAGCCCGGAGTTCCAGTCTTCCTGACTGTGGGAGTTAACCTGAAAGATCCGAAAAGGAGGCGAGGCCGTCCTTGGTAGATAGAGGTCCTGAGCTGTGGATGGGGGTCTCTTGATCCCCCACATTTCTGAGAGGTCGGTCAACAGCCCTCACCAGTCCTGTCTGGACACCATGCCCTGGCTGCCTGGTGGGCAGAGCCAGCGTCCACTAGAAAGCTCTGCTGTGGGAAGGGGAAGTCTGGCGGAGGTGGGTGGGCAGGAAGCCCAGGAACAGACTTCAGTTCCGTGAGCTAGGCTTGTGCCCATTCACAGCTGCGGACGCCCGCCTGGGGAGCTGCCCGGTGGGTTGTGACTCCCTGGAGGAGGGACAGATCCCTCCCTGGGACTTGGGAGAGGCCCGGGGATATGGAGGGAAGGACACACGCTGCTCCGGCTTCCGCAGCAGGTGTGGAAAAAGCGCCTGTGAATTGATACAGGATATAAGGATTTTATATCTTAGTATAAAAATGTGCTTAGATTAAAAACATGCTGAATATCTGCGTGCTCTCAGACTGAAATTTCTGACCCAAAATTTGCTTTTGATAAGGTTACTGATTCAGTAATCCTGGTTACCTCATTTCTCTAAGATAGTTTTCAGAAAATGGCAAGTATTAAAGCCAATATTTTCTCTGTGTAAAGTTATCACCCTCACCTCACGCACAAGGCCTCGTTCTAGGCACTCTTAGTAATGCCAGGTGTGATGGCCCACAGTGATGGAGGAGATGAAAACAAGTCATAAGTGTTAAAGGTCAACTCCAGGCCCACTGAGACACAGCAGTGGCCCCTGAGGGCATCCCGTGGTACATGGACTCATACCACCCATCAGCCACTGTGGCAGTGCCCCGGGTGGATCAGTACCGGGATGGCCTTGGATTCTCTTTCATCATTTTTGTATTTTTTCCCCTTGCCTCAGGTTTCCTTAGGAAATAAAGAAAGAAGCAAAGGTGTGTTCTACAAAGCACTTCAGAATTGTCCTTGGGCAAAGGTGAGTTTTAAAGGCCACGGTCTCTTCAGATTCCCAAGGACCTCCCTGCCAAGCCTCATCCAGTCAGTGTCATGGGGACAGGGCACTTCCCAGGCCTTTCCATAGTCAAAGTATCCCCTTTGGAGACGGAGGGGCGTTTGTTTCCTTTCCCTGCACTGGAGCTGGCGTTTCATGGGAGCGTTGATATAGGCGGCTGGTTCCCAACACTTGCCCAAAGCTCAGCCCAGATGCTGAGAGCATTGGGATCCGCGTCTCAGCTCTGCCCTGTACAGCCCAAGTCAGGAGACGTTCAGAGACCAGACTGATGGTGACCGCAGTGTCTGCCAACAGCTGCTGGCCCCACTTTGGAAAGAGAGGGTCTCACTTTGAGTTTACTTGCTTTCCCTCTGCTTTTGAGCTCAGCCCTTCCTGAAGCACGTCAAGGCGTTGCCGGGTTAGGACAGCAAGGGGAGCGTGGGCTGTGGCGGGGCAGCTGGAGGGAGCGGCGGTTGACGAGGGTGTTGCTCTCCGGCCCCAGGTGCTGTACCTGGATGCCGTGGAGTACTTCCCCGATGAGCTGCAGGAGATCCTGGACCTGATGACGGAGAAGGAGCTCCGGGTGCGCCTGCCGCTGGAGGAGCTGGAGCTTCTGCTTGAGGACTAGAGACCAGGAGGGGAGTGGGGCGTGCCTCCGAGGCCTCGGCGCCTGCCCCGTGGGAGCCAGGAGATACCAGAAGAGACGGTGACACATGCGTGCGAGCGTGTTAAGACCTCTGCCTTTGGAGTTTCTTTCTTGATAGTTTGTGTCTGGGTTATTGGTCTCTCACCTCTTGCACTTTTTTTGCGTGTGCAAATGACACAAAAGCCATTGTTCTGCATATTATATATGTAAGTGTAGATATGTGCATAGACAGGAATCACGCTAAGTGATAACTGAACCTGTCATGGTTGGTGTGTGAGTTCTCATTTGGTCCACTTCCCCTGCCCAGCCAGCGCCAGCCCTGCTGGGGTGAATGTACCTTCTCGGTTGGCATCCTTGGTGGTCCTGCCAGGTCTCCTGGGTCTTGCAGTCAAAAAAAAGGTCTGGTTACTCAATACTAGGACTTCCTCCCCTGGGCTGGTGAGCAGATTTTACCCTTATCTTCAGACCAGAGCAGAGGGGAGTCATTTAAACCTTGGTATTCTCACCTGTATCAAATGTGTTGAGTTCTCATTACTCCCTGAACCCTGTTCAGTGACGTCCTCGACTATGGCCCGAGCAGCCAGCATCGCTTGGGAGCAATGTAGACCCTCAGGCCCCTCCCCAGCCCTGCTGTCAGAACCTGGGCTCTAACAGGACGCCGTTAGGGGACTTTGTGGGTACATTACCGTGTAGAAAGCACTGCCTGAACAAATAAGGAGCCCGCTGCCGGGGAGCTCACCAGCAGCCAGTCATGGAGGATGGAGCGAGCTCCTTCCCACCAAACCCAGTGCTGCCTGTGACACGTGCCGAAGGTGGCTTTCAGCGGTGTTGGCCACGCTCTCATTTTGATTTCCAGGAACTGAGTTACATTTGACTGACAGGAAATTGCTTTATCTTCTCTGAGGTCCTGCTTTTTAAAAAAGTGGACAGCTTCTCTCTGGCTTTTTTTTTTTTTTTTAAATCATGCTCTCTAGAATTGCTGAAAGCATATTTCCTTGGCAACTCATCCAGAAAAGCCAGTGCTGTGGAGTAGAATTTTGGCTAGAAATCGATGGACACTGGTTGGGAAAAAGCAGCAGAGGGCAGCACAGCTACAGCAGCGGTCCCCGACCTTTTTGGCACCAGGGACCGGTTTTGTGGAAGACAGTTTTCCCACAGAAGGTGGGGTGCGGGGGAGGGAGATGGGGGATGGTTCAGGCCGCAGTGCGAGCAATGGGGAGCGGCAGATGAAGCTTCCTTCACCTGCCACTCACCTCCTGCTGTTCGGCCCGGTGGTTCCTAACAGGTGGAGGCCCGGGGACTGGGGACCCCTGACCTAGAGCACTTTGTAAAGAGCGTCTCGGAGCACCCAAGGAAGTTGGCCAACCAAGGGGAGGCTTTCCTTCATCTGCCCCGCTTCCAGGCTTTGAGATGGAACTGTTCTGAAACGGGAGAAGAACAGGAAATAACAGACAAAGAAAAGGGAAGGGGAAGCTTGACACGTTTCTGAACACTCCTGGGAGAGACCAGGTTCTGAACCCGAGAACAAGGGATGGCGGGGCTGGTGCGGGACTCTTCGGCCCTGCCCTTTTGAGGACTCTCGGTAGGAGCCTCAGTCTCTTAGCAACAGCGACACCTCCTTCCTGCCTCCAGAGCGCTGAGAGCCCACATGCTCCACCGACCTTCCAAAAGGGAAGCCACGGCTGTAGGGACTCCTCAGCCCTGTTGTGTAGCCGGCTATTCACGTATGATCGTTGCTTTCCCATCAGCTGCCGTTGAACAACTGCCACCAGCTCTGGGGGTGCGACGGGGCAGCAGGTATTGGAGTCTGCAGTCCTTTTGGTCAGCCAGCTTCCTCAACACCCGGATCCACCGACTTGCTGCTACTGAGCGGCCGGTATGGAGAGCCCAGAAACAGGATTCAGTGTTTGTTTGAGAAAGAGCACGCTTTATTGGTAAGAGAGCACTGCACGCGAGCAACATACGAAGAGGGCTGCATGGGCATCCTACACATCACGCTCAAAAGGTACTCGGGGTGCTGTGCTAGTGAAGATCAACCGCAACATGGACTCCTGGGCAACTTCCCCAACCTCCCACCTCTGAGGGGGTTGACACACTTCCAACCTTTTCCTGGAAGCCAACTGTGGTCCACTAGAGATAGAGCCCCTCAGGGGTGCCTTCTTGTTTTTTATAAAGAACATTTTCTTTAGACTTTTTGAAGTCTTCATTTGTTACTTTCATCCTACGTTCTCTCAAGGCCATCAGACCAGCTTCGGTACAGATTGCCTGTAAGAAGAAACAGTGTGTTCAGAAAATGAAATACTTTTTATTCTAACAATTCAGAGTGCTATTTTGAAATCTGGTGTAGGCACCCAACCTAAACACGAAGTTCTCAAACCATTTGGGAACGATTAGATTTTTAAAATGTATTAAACAGTCTAATTATTTCCTCAAAGGACCTGAAGTGGCTTAAACTGGGATTATTTCACTAAGGAAGAGGACTGGCTCAGGTTCCAACCCCCGCCGTGTGGCCTGGCAGGCCAGTAAGTTCTCACAGCCCTGCTTTCATTAAAGGCAGTAATCTTCCTAAGAAATAGATAAAATTATTCCAGAAATTTAGAGGCCACATAGAGTGTACATCCATTTCATTTACCTATAGTCAGAAGAGAACTTGTATTTTCTGGTTAAATATTTACAAGTTTCAGTACAGTATTTATTCTAATATATTTATTTTCTCAATAATTACTTGCCAAAAGTAAAACAAGAACCCAAGCAACATGATATGATAAAAACACAATCCTGGCATTGAAGATTCTATCTGGTTATGTCCTTTAGGATATTTATTTCAGATGGTTCAGAAAAGAGTGTGTTTCTGCATACAGAGAGAAGAAACAGGTAAAAGGGTAACATTTGGTAAATGGGGGTGATGACTATGTGGGTGTTTTTGTTGCAACTTTTCTGAAGGCTTGAAATTTTTCTAAATAAAAAGTTGGTGCAGAATTTTAAGGTTATTTAAATTTTAAAGAGATTTACTCCCCAACTGAGACACTAACCTAGTTCTACAGATGCCAGGGATACGCAGTTCAGTGCAGGCACCAGCATGAAACAGCCTGTGTGTGCTGCCCCTACCTAACCGTGGCATCAACCCAGGTCCTCCCCAGAAAGCAGGCTGTGGCTGTATGCAGTGCTGCCAGGCCTTGCTTTAAACTCTGGTCATCTGGGAAGACATGTCCAAACTCATACACACATACGATAAAACAGAGGTACAATCCAGCCCAGGTCCTCACCTTGATGTCGGCACCAGAGAGGTCATCTTTAGCCATGATCAAGTCATCCAGGGTTACGTCGTCTGCTAGTGTCATCCTGCTCGTGTGGATCTGAAAGATGCGCTTCTTCGTCTTTTCATCGGGCAAAGGGAACTCGATCTTCCTGTCGATGCGGCCTGTGGGTATAAAGGTTTTCAGTCACACCCCTGGGGGCCCCAGGAGAGGCCTAAGTCTCCACACGAGTGGTCTCAGTCACATAGTGTCCTATGGAAGGAATCCAGATCTTAAAAAGTGAACACTCATGTCTGTAGTTTGTAAATATCAACGTTTGAATTCATCTCATTTACAAAATCCTCTCTGCTCTGGTACTTTGGGAAACAAACGAAAGGAGCGATTCCTAAATGGCACAGTTAGTGGAAAAGGACAGATCAATCATGTTAAAAACATTACAAAAGACAGTAAAATTAGCTACTGCTTCTTTTGAGTACTACCTGAATGTAAAAAATGGACCTGAGCTGTCATGAGTTATTTCTTTAAAAAAAAAAAAAAGGCGTCTCGAGGCTAAAAGGGCCAAGCTACACACACTACGTCACGATTATCTCAAGGGAACACAGTTTTGGTGAATTATTCTAAGTTTCAAGGCAGTATCTGCCTTACATGTATCATTTATATTCTCCCCAAAGCGCTCCTAAGAAATACAAATCCACATAGGACGTTCATTCTCCAAATGAAACCAAAGCAAACGTGACCTGGTCTGATAAGTGCTGGGTCCAAAGTCTCTATCCGGTTTGTGGCCATGATGACTTTCACGTCTCCCCTTGAATCAAACCCATCCAACTGGTTCAACAGTTCCAACATTGTTCGCTGAATTTCTCTCTCACCACCGGAATTTGAGTCATACCTTTGGAAAAGAAGTGAGGGAGACGTGAAGACCCAACGGATCTCCTGTTAAAGGGGATTACAAAACACAGCTGTCTCAGCCTATATACAGTCACACCCTCCCAAAGCCCAAGATCAACACCACATTATTTTCTTCATAGCGGTTTTCATGCCTGAAATTATGTGATTTATTCAGTCTCCACAATTCAGCTCCTCAAGGGCAGAGACTCATCCCTATGGCTGTGTCTCCAGAGTCAGGATGGTGCCGTGCCCAGAGCGGGTGCTCAAGGCATGGCTACTGACTGACCAATCAACTGCCGGGTAGTTGTTACCTGGCACGTGGGAGAGCAGAGCCTAAAGCACCCATGGAAGCGACCCAGTAGAGACTGTGGCAAACCAACATGGGGGCCATGTAGGGAGTGCCCAACGGTCGGTCATTCTCAGAGAAGAGCCATATGGTTTTTACCTCTAAATAACACAAAAGAGGTAAGAGAAAGTCTACCTTTTCGTCCCAATAGCATCAATTTCATCAATAAACACGATGGACGGTGCATGTTCTTCAGCAACTCGAAACAGTTCCCGAACAAGTTTGGGCCCATCACCTAGGTACTTCTGAATAAGTTCAGAGCCAACCACTCTCAAGAAAGTGGCCGAGGTTTGGTTTGCTACTGCTTTGGCTAGTAAGGTTTTACCTATTTTAGATTGAAAGAGAAAAAGGGGGAAAGAAAATCTCAAGTGCTGTTTTAACTTTAAAACCCTCATTATCACCTTAAAAAGACATCAAGAATGGGTGGATCCCTCTATGAAAAGCATTCTGTTCTCCAAAGCAGACGAGGAAATTAAAAAAAACCTAAAAAACATATTTTGATTATTTTTAACCATCTTCCTAAATTCATCATGATAATGTCAGAAAATACTTTTTACTGCAAAGTTGCATATAATATTAACCTGACCTATGCAACCAGGGTTAGAGAACCAAACTCAACTCCTACAAAACTATCAGTGATGAAAAAAAGGCCCGGGAGCCCTAGGTTTGACCGAAGGACACATAGTGTCCCTGAGCAGGGCCTGCAGTGCCCTGGGGCTACCTGAAGACGTTGCTGTGGGCTTACCCCAGGGCTCAGTCAGCTGAGCCAAGACCAGCTCCTGATGAAGCCCACAGCTGAGAGCTGCTGAAAGCTCCAGAGACTTTTCCCTTTGTGGTGTGCCCTTATGGGACGTTCCTCACTGATCTCAGGAAAGACCTGACATTTCCAACCCTGCTCTGTTCCCTGATACTCCTCCTTCAGATCAAGAACAAGAGTAAGCAAAGGGTACCAACTTAAGAACTTTAGAGCTCAAGGCCATGGCCCCTTTGATGGTGAGGGCTGGGCAGTCACCTCAGGACACAGAGGCAGTTAGAGGCACAGCTGGCAGAGGACCACCCTTAGGCCTGTAAGGGGAAGTGAGGCGAGTGAGTGAGGGACACCGAAGATTTCATGCAAGCGGGAAGGAGGACAGGGAGTTAAGCTCTGCAACAAGACGGGGCAATGGCATTCCCTCAGCCGGGCAGTCAGAGTGGCAGGTTCAAATGCCTATTCGAGGGCTGGACTGCTCCCTGAGAGCATCATTTAAGGATGGCTGACAGAAGACCAAAAGGACCTTCTACGTGGATGGGATCTTACAGTCCAGAAGCAGCCAGGTTCAGCTGCTGGGATGTTCAATGGCCAGAGGGATCCCTGAACCAGTCTCCTCCTCCTCCCGACAGGGCTGACACCCGGCGCTCCAGCCCTTGTCAGCACCTGTGCCCCAAAGAAGGCTCACGGCTGTGGGTCAGAAGGCCTGTGTTCCAGCTCCAGCCCTGGTACCAGTTCAGTTCCCAGAGCTAATGGGGCCTTGGGCTAGTCGCTGGCTTCTCTGAAACTCACCTCCCTGGGCTATAAAATGACAGGCTGCAGTAGCTCCCTGCCTCAGGGTACAGCTGGCTCCCTGTCCCTACAGCGTGGGCAGTCCTCAGTATAGACCCTCTTGGCAACATGGCTTCAGTTCACTCCATCAAATAACCTCTTTTCCTTTGGAATTTACATAGCAATGACTACACAACTTACTCAGGTCAACTTACTGCATAATGAACCAGATACATATATGCATTTCTATCTTTATCCATTTATTCATCCAATGGTAGACTCGTTCAGTACCAGTGGACCAGGAGGATGAACCTAATCTGAACAGCACAGGATAGCTTTTAAAACAGTGGTCCTCCAAGGTGCTGATGCTTGGCCACACTCCAGATGAACAGATCAGAATCTTCAGGGATGGGAGTGGGCATCAGTACTTTTTAAAGCTCCCAAGGTGATTCCAACGTACAGCCAAAGTTGAGCACCCTGTTTATTTTTATTTTTTCTTACAAAATATTTTCAGCAGACTCACATTACTCTTTAAAATATTTTAAAGCATTATGTTTTACAACATATAAATCTAGCACATTTGAGTATACAACAGGTGTGCTGGGGAACTGGAAATGCATTCACATTGAGCAGGCATTTCCGGGGGGGTGGGCTGCCTCCTACTCGTGTTTCTCTTCTGTTGTAATTCCTAGTATTGTTTTTAACACATTAACTCTGTTAAGTCTACAGTTACAAGCCTAAGATCGTTCAGTTTCTTAGTACACCTATTATACAGAAATATATACTTTCATGCAATAGGTATGTTTCCAGAGGAGCTGCTTATTCAGAAATGTCCAAAATGCTGCTTAGAGCACATTTTCAAACTAAGGAACTGTGGCATCCTCACTCAACAGCTAAGTCATTATAACCAGCTAATGCTGCTGCTCAAGAGATGAGCTCAGTGCCTGGAAAGTGACCAACACAGAGCACACATACCTGTGCCAGGTGGACCATACAGAATGACCCCCTTAGGGGGCTTTATACCCATCTCTTCGTAATATTCAGGATGAGTGAGTGGAAGCTCCACAGATTCCTAAAGAAAACAGACACTTGGTAAAAATAAAAGGCTTTCTTACTGAAATTTATCAGATTCATTCACTGACATCATGGGTACATCTCACTTTCAACAAAAATAAGCTAAAATTTCTACTATTCTTGTTAGAGACAATGTTTGACTTCCACCAGCAGCAAGGACATATTGAAGGGGACCTCTGTCCTACCTGAGGTCCCAGCACCCATCCCCTCTTCCTAATAGCACCCAATTTCCCTTTCATTTCCCAGTAAAAGTCAACCTTGAGTAACATTTAAGCCCTTCCTGAGCAAAAGAAACTTAAAGCTAAAATTCACCCTCTTCAATGAAACTGCAGGCAGGAGCTGGCAAGATTTTCTGTTGTGACCACCTAGGGACATGATGGCTATTTCCCAGCTGTCTGAGAGTCACCAGTGGAGATCTGTGATCACTCTGAATGACCTCCCTGCAGATGAAAGAACCTGCAGAGGGCTGGCCCACCACGTGCCCCTGACCCCAGGACCACGGCAGGAGCTGGGGTTAACGTTCTAGACCCCAGCACTGTGCAAGTGTGTGCCACTCACCCTACCCCCAGACATCACTGGAGGCTTCTGGATAGCCACAGCTGAAGTCAGGACAATTGGAAACATGTTCACACAGATAATTAGTAAACATTACATGTAAAAAGTATTCAGCTGCTGCTGCTGCAAGAACTATCATACAATTCATACCCACTTCTAGTACCTAACTCAGTATTAACAACACAAAACTCCACCACTAGCAAGGTCTGAGTCAGTTACTGGTCTGATCAATAAAGAAAAAATAAAACATGCAAAGCAGCGCCAAGCGCCCTAAATGAGATACCAGTAAGAAACCAAAGGTCTGAAAACCCAGAGCTCGGGACGTCCCTGGTGGTCCAGTGGTGAAGACTCCACGCTCCCAATGCAGGGGGCCCAGGTTCAATCCCTGGTCAGGGAACTAGATCCCACGTGCGTGCCGCAACTAAAGAGCCCGCGTGCCACAACTAAGACCTGGAGCAGCCAAGTAAATAAGTAAATAAATAAATAAAACCCCAGAGCTGGTTCCTTGACATACCTTAATTTCCTGGATTTGGTTGTCTAACCCCCCAATATCAGCATATGTCTCCTGGGGGGCCTTTTCCACCTTCATCACTGTGACCAAGGGATCTGTGTCATCCATCAGCACCCCTATCACAGCATGCACCTAACAGGGAACATTAAGCTTTAACAAAGGCATGTAAGGTTCACACAATCCACTTACGATGAAATGGCAAAATCACAGAATTTTCTCTACCCTTTGGAGTGCTCTGGTGATCGACTTCCACAGGACGGGTGGACGGATCTGCAAGGAAGAAGCAACCACTCTGACGGGCTTTCTTAGGCTATCAACTTACCTTGTGGTTGAGCAGGACCGAGCAGCCCGGTTCCAGCAGATCCTTGTCTACAAATGAAAGAATGCTGACGTAGTGTTCCGAGCCCACAGACGTAGACACGATGGCGTGATTGTCATCAATGATCTCTTCCAAGGTTCCTACTGACATTGGGGTCCCCCTCAGATCATCCACCTTTGATCTTTCCTCCTACATAAGAGTAGGCCAAGAAGGAAAAGCAGATTTGACCTAAAAAGTAGACGATGCTGACAGTTCACTAGATTCACAAAGCAGTTGGTACTTTTCAAAGGCAGCTAAGGATTTCCCTGGTAGCACAGTGGTTAAGAATCCGCCTACCAATGCGGGGGACACGGGTTCGAGCCCTGGTCTGGGAAGATCCCACATGCTGTGGAGCAACTAAGCCCGTGCGCCACAACTACCGAGCCTGCACACTAGAGTCCAAGAGCCACAACTACTGAGCCCGCGCACCTGCAGCCCATGCTGCGCAACAAGAAAAGCCACCGCCATGAGAAGCCCGTGCACCGCAACAAAGAGTAGCCCCTGTTCCCCGCAACTAGAGAAAGCCCGCGCACAGCAACGAAGACCCAATGAGGAAGACCCAATGCAGCCACCAATCAATCAATCGATTAATAAATTTAAAGTAAAAAAAATTTTTTTAAAGGCAGCTAAATAATAATTCATTAAAGCCAGAAAATGAATTTCATTTATTCATGAACAGTTTTAAGTTCTAAGTAGAATTCAATTGGTAAAAAAACAAGTTACAGTAATTTCTCAATTTACCTCTTGCTTTTCTTCTAAAGGCTTCATTTGTTCCTGATTTCTAATGAATTCTTCCTCCATGAGAAGATAGTCTTTAATTCTCTCTAACTTCAGTAATTTTAACCGGCACTGAGTGTGAGGTGTCACTGTAATTAAAAAAGGAAGTTTTATTATACTTGGAGCTTGAAGTCTGCAATTAATTCGGTTCATCCTTAAGAACAAAAGAAGTTAACACTTAAAATAGACTTAGTTTAGTTGGACAGACACTGAAAAATTCAAAGTTTGGTGACCCAAAGTAAGCAGGTGCCTAAATGCAAAGGGGAGAGGGATTTTATGTATTGGGTTGGCCAGAAAGTTCGTTCGGGTTTTTCTGTAACATCTTACAGAAAAACCTGAATGAATTTTTTGGCCAACCCAATAATGGGATGAGGCCTATGACCAAACAGATAATATAAATGACATATGGTAACTGTCTACAAAGAAGAAAACACTCATTGACCAAAAAGATAGTTTGCTTTGGTTTATTATTCCCCACAGGTGCTAATAAAGATAGCTGCAGGTGCTGTTCAGTCAGTATAGGTTGTTGCACCCTAGCTGTAACACATACATCCATTTATAGGAGGATTATGAAATACTGGGGATATTAACATATGTGCAAACATTTTTTTCCACACTCGTGTGTTCTTTCTTTTGGCCTAAAGTCTCGTGCTACATAGGACTTTTAACATTTATATAGACAACTTCTCTTTTGTAGTTTCTGGGTTTCTTGGCTTCTTCAAAAGGTCTCTCCTCCCCTAAGGTTAAATGTATTCCTGAATTTTCATTTATTTACTTATTTACATATGTATATCTAATTCATCTGGCAAAGAGCAAGGGGTCTAATTTCATTTCCTCTCAATAACAAATAAAAGATGCCAGCCATTTATATTAAATAACCCATCCTCTTCCACAGAACAGAAATGTCACCTTTACCACATATTAGTTATCCATAACTTGACTCTGTTTTTGAACTTTATACACTCTTCTGGGGATCTGATCTATTCTTTATCAATACCATACTGATTCACTACGGTAGGTTAATGGCACATTTTTTTACTGTCTATTATTAACCAAGCAATATTTTAAAAATTATTTTATTGCATCTAAGCAAGAACAGACTTGTTTAGATGATAGATGAGGATGGCAGAGGTATGTGAGCTGAAGCCTGAAGGGATGAGAAGCAGGCAGCCACGGGAAGGACTGGGGGAAGAACATTTTTAAGCAGAGGGAAGCAAAGGCCCTGATGCAGGAGATTCAAAGGACACGAGGCAGGGCAGTGTGAAGAACAACACACAAGGGGAGTGCAAGAGGCTGAGGATGGAGCAGTGGGCTGGGCGACGTCACCTGATTGAGTTTTATTCCTTGCTTAGTAGGAAGACATTGAAAAATTTTATGTTCAGGCATCGCATGCTCTGAGTTCCAATACACTAAATTCCATGTCTTCATGAAATAAGTGTATCTTATCTCTAAGGTAATCAAGCTCAACCTGAGTTTTCTAATCTAACCCCATACTCTAATACACTAGAGGAGCTGGTTATTTAAAGGAAATTAATGGAATTTCTTAAAATGAATAAGTCGTATCCTGTGTATACTGTTAAAACCAAAATATAGCGTTTATTCCAACCTAGAGAATGCCACAAAGTCACAGACCTAGAGCTTCAACCACGCCCTATTTCCTGTCTCCACATTCAGACCTCTAAGCTACACACACAGAGACAGTCCCCCTAGGAATTGGAACCATGTCATTACCCAGGGGCAGTTTGCTGGCAGCATCTGGTCCCTTTGTTTTCTTCTTCTTTTTCCCCACTCTAGTTGGTACAGGAGGTTCATATTTCTTTTTCTTGTCCTTGAGTTTTTAGAATAGCAAGGAAAAAAAATCACACAAATCATATTAAAACACAAACTTACTTATGCGGGACCATCATCTATTTTCAGGTAATATAATTTTCCTCATCTTTTAGGATGTTATTAAAGACAGTCCTAAAAAAACCCCAAAATCTGTTTTTACATTCCTGCAATGTTAATATGTGAATGTAACTGATCTTTATTATAATACACAATGATAGATCATTCAATAACGAACAGAGGTCAGAATTCAGAATTATATGCCAGAAGTCTGAGGTGAAATGATTTGACACAATTCTTCACACCTAAGGATATTAAACACTAAAATCGCAGGCAATTTATTTTAACACTTCTGTAACGTTATTAATTTTACACCTTTAAAAGTCATTAATTCATAAATACCTACTTGACGGTCAATAATCTTTTGTAAAACACGAAAAGGGTACTGTATCTGTAGGCTAGGCTGGTTAAATGAATACAGATCATTTATTTTGCATTTTAAAATTCATGGATCCCCAAAGAACTTCTCAGCCAAGATCCGCCGTTTGCCGCCGTTTACTCACACGACAGACACATCCGGCTTCTTAGTTATTTACCTTGTCATCCTTCTTTCCACCGCCAGGACCGTGACCACCACTCTGACTCTGACCCTGAAAAAAAAGGAAAAAATTAAGACAGAGGTATAAATTCAGAATATGATCACTTCAAAAAACCCTTCTTATTCTCCTGCGATTCTAAGACACCAACACTTCCCCACATTTTAACATTTTTGAACTCAAGATATACCTTGCAGTCAATGTGTACATTTAATGTGGCAGAATTCCTTTTTCCTGGAAAGCTGTTAGGAGATCAATGGTGCACCTTGCCACAGACTGCATCTTAAATCAAGGACAACTCTATTAAGAAACAGATATAACTAATGTGTCATTATGAGACTAAGATCTTAAGACCACCCTTTCTTGAGGGGAAGGTATACAGCTTGACACTCTCTAATATAAAACTACCTGGCTGAGGCCACCAAGAGTATATTTCATGAAATTGGGCCATGAAAGCTAAATCATTTAACCTACTCAACAATCACTTATCAATCACTTACTCCTTACTAGGATCACACCAAGATCCAGGAGAGTTTCCTTTCAATGGCAGCTTAAATACCTCCCATCCCTAAAGCCTGGGGCGCTCGGGCAGGTCCTTCTCCCCAATCTAAAATGTTGAATCACCTTAAGCTATCAAGAACTTAGTGTATTAAGAAGTTCAGCGGGATTTCTGACTTTAAAACAGACCCTTCAGTTACAGGACAATGTTTCACACAGAGCAGTGTCTCAGAAATGACGGCATTTGAAATGAGCAACAGTGAATTTACTTGATTAGAGGGGACCTCTGTTCCCACAAATCACTTCCTCTAAATTAATACAGCACCAGCTTCGTTATCAGGACAAAACAACCCTCTCATCGTTACCTGGAAGAGTTAAAGTCAAATCTATTTCCCTACAGGCAGGATTCTTAAAACTTTGCACTTTATTCTGAAGAAGGTAATTCAAGGCTCTGAGAAATTTTGGGAAATAGAATTAGTTTTACTGCAATAAGCCGTCCAAATTGCAGGCCTTTCACAATCAATTATACCCGTAAGGAAGTGTGCTGTTGGCTGGGGCAGCTGATGTCTGAGATGTTTACGATGCGCCTAAGTCTGTACCAGACGTTCTCCCCCACTACCGCATCAATCCCGGACAATCCTTCAAGGTAGGGTTCATTACTACTACTGTCTAGATGAGCAACTGCAAGAAGCCTAAGAACATGGGCTAAGGAAATAAATGTATCCAGGTTTGAATTCCGACTTCATTCCTAATAGGCTATGTGACCTCAGGTAAGTCAAGTCACCTCTCTGAGCCTTGGTGTCCTTAACTGGAAAGTGGGGATGGTATTAGCTCCTATTTGTTGCTGAAAATGAAGTAATGCACGTAAAACACTTCAAATTTGCATGACTCATAGTACCTGCTCAATACAATATCATCGGTGAATAAGAAATGTCAGGGTCAGGATTTTGTCAGTCTGGTTATGAAGTCTGGGCTCTGAAACAAATCCACTCTGGTTCAGTTCTTCACTCTCTCTTCTGTTCACACCCTGTCTCTGGTTTTGTCCAGGCCATCATATCTTATTTGGGCTCTAGTCTCCCAACTGAGATTTCCAGGTCCAGTTTCTTCCCTCACCAATCCAATTATTACCGCCTACAGCAAAGAGCCGATCCCTCAAATCTCCTCAAAAACCTTCAGCTGCTCCCTAACAGAGTGTGATGTCCAAACTCTTTAGCTTGGCGTAACTGGCCCTTGCCAAACTGGCTGCAACTAACTTTTCCCAGGTTCATCTACCTTTCCCATGATCCTACAAGTCTGGCCCCACTGGAGGACGTTTTCCTGAGTCGGTCCCGAACTTCTTCATGTCTGGGCCATTTACGTGATGTTTCTCAGCCTCAAATAATAACAAGTCTATGCGTTGCACTATATGCCAAGCAGTGTGCTAAACATTCTCAGGGCATCACCTCGTTTTATTCTTACAGACGCTATGAGGTTGGCACCATCATTACCCCTAGTTTACAGATAAGGAAATGAAGGCTTAGAGAGGTTAAGTGACTTGCCTGTTGTCACAAAGCTGTCAGAGAGGTAGCCAGGAATCACACTCAGGTCCACGGGACACCAATACCTGTGTTTCTCTACTGCCTGGATAACTAGCACCTCATAGCAAAGACCCACAGGGTTTGTGTTCTAGCACAGCCGCTTACCCTGTCTCAGTTTCCTCCTGGGTAAACTGAGGATAATAATAATGACCTCAAGGGACTGTTGAGAAGAATAATGACCAAGTGCTGGAAAAGTACCCGCCACGTGTCTATCATACCTACAATACTGCTACCCCAAAGTCCTTCTAAGACCTGTAAGACTGTGGTCGGGGCTTCCTGCTGTTCACGATACGGGCCAAACACATTCCCATCTCAGGCCCTTTGCACTTGCTGTTGCTTCTGCCTGGACCAGTTTCCCTCAGGTATCTGCACAGGCTACTCTCTCATTCCATTTACATCTCTGCTCAAATCTCACCTCCTCTTCGGGACTCGCTGACATCCTATGTAAAACAGCCACCCCTCCCCATCCTATCCCCTTCTGCAGAACAGCCCTAAGCGACGGCCACCCGCCCCGACGTCATATCACATATCCTTTCCTCTATTTTTTGTCTGCCTTCTTGAGAATGTAAGCTCCAAGAGGCAGAGACTAGGTCAGTCATGCTCACCCCCTGTATCCCCTGCGCCTAGAGCAGAGCCTGGGCCCTCCCTCCGCCAAAGTGCAGCAGCAATCCGCGAACTAATGAATAAATGCTAGCTGCTTTTATTATTACTAGCGCACCACGGGGCCTTTCCCTCCAAGGTCCACCTGTTAGAAAGGCATCTTAAGGCCTCCGTCAAATGCCTCCAACTCCGAGCGGTCTCCCACGGCTCGCTCTCCCTCCGCAGCTGGAGCGAATCCCTCCCCCCGCTCAAGCCGCCCATCCCTCCACTTGCGCGGCTCCGAAAGCCCTCGTCCCAGTTACTCGAGGAGGCTCCCGCCGAAACACCCCGCGCCGGTTGGCAGAGCCCTGGCCGGCGGAGGAGTGAGGCCGGGCCACCTGACCCGCTCCGCCGCCCCCGTGGCCCGCCTGGGGGACCCTCCGTGCCGAGCCCCGGCCCCGGGGCCCCGGGATAAGGCCCGCCCCAGGAGACCGGGCCGGCGGGTGGACCGAGTGCCTCCGGCAGCCGCCTGGTTCTCTCGCCTCGGGTCGCCTCGACCCCGTCGCACCGCCACTACCAGCCGAAACCCTTAGTCACTCACCATCTTGCTTCGGCCGCTCGAGCCGCCGCTGCCGGAAGTGCACCGCCTCGGCGGCCCGTCAGGGGCGGAAGTTGACGAGAGACGCCACGGGGGCCGATAGGAACCAAATCCCGCACGCACCAATGAGCTCTCAGGGCTTGTGCGAGCGGGTGGGCAATGATGCACTAATTTACAAGCGAGATTTGAGCCTTATAAATATTTCACTTGAAAAAAAATTTTAATCGCAGTTATTAGGTTATTGTCAACAACTTAAGACAATGACCTCGACTGTCAAACTAAGACAATTGTGAAAATATAATTTTTTTTAATATGCAAAAGTCAAGCTGGGAAGACCTGTACTTACTTCTCCAAGAACTGGACTGGCATTTGGAACTGAGAAGTTAACATATACTTTTGCACCAACATTTAAGCTCTGATTTGGTCTCTGGAATTAATCTGCTCATCCGAGAGGCTGTCTCATGAATCATCTAAATCTTTTTTTTTTTTTTTTTGATGACTTGTGATGATGCCAAATGTTGTCTTAAAAGTCCTCATCTTGCACCCAGTTTGTAAAGTTCGTCATTTATTACATCCATCAGAACATCAGAAAGATGGCAAGCATCCTTTTGGCCTCTGGAAACTTCCATAACAGGTGCTCAAAATGCTGCATCTCGCTGAACTGGAGAGATGGATTTATTTGTCTGATTTCCGCCCCATCCCCATCCAGATTAATTTAGGCATTTTAATTTTGAAACTCTAAAAATATTTCCCTAACACGCAACAGGAAATTACTCTTTCCATTTCATCACTAAAATACTGTAATAGAAAGTCTTGACACTGTCAATCTCCACTAACAAACGTGGCATCTACATGATACATGAAATGATGTGATAGGTTAGGGGCAAGACAACTCTCCCCTCACGAATGCGGAAAGCAATTCCAGAGTTGTGCAGAATGTCTAGGAAATCTGTGTGTTATATGAAGAAGTACAGTGCCCCTGAGATTGCGTCACTTTCAAAAAATATAGGCTAATAGTGAAAAGTTAAGAAGTTATTCTGGAGGATATTCATTAAAAAAGACTTCTTAATGCAGAGCAAACATGGTCCTCTCTTTTCTCCCCATCACGGACCCTCTCAATATTCTCCACCCAGCTGACAGCCATCAGCGTATGGGAAGAAGTCAGAATGTTTTCATGCTAAAAATGAAACTAAATCTAAATCTTTTTAAGATACTAAATACTAAATCTTTTATTTAAAAAAGAAGAGCAGGGCTTCCCTGGTGGCGCGGTGGTTGGGAGTCTGCCTGCCGATGCAGGGGATACGGGTTCGTGTCCCGGTCCGGGGGGATCCCATGTGCCGCGGAGCGGCTGGGCCCGTGAGCCGTGGCCGCTGAGCCTGCGCGTCCGGGGCCTGTACTCCTCAGCGGGAGAGGCCACAACAGTGAGAGGCCCGCGTACCGCAAAAAATAATAATAATAAATAAATAAATAATAAAAAAGAAGAACCATTAAACAGGCAATCAGCACAGGGGTTAAGGGTGTGGGCCCCCACTTCAGGTCTCCTTTCTGGCCTTCTCACTAAGGAGCTGTGTGGTCTTAGCAAGCTGTTTAAGCCCTTTGTGCCTCAGTTTTGCCATCTGTGAAATAGGGGCCTTAAGAGTTCCTCCCTCGATAAATTAGGAGCTTGGGATTAATATATGTAAAATAGACAACCAACAAGGACCTACAGTATAGCACAGGGAACTCTACTCAGTACTATATAATAACCTATATGGGGAAAGAATCTGAAAAAGAATGAATATATGTATATGTATAACCGAATCACTATGCTTTACACTTGAAAGTAACACAACATTGTAAATCAACTATACTCCAATGAAATTAAAAAAAAAAGTTCCTCCCTCACAGAGTCCTTCTTTGAGGACTCAAGTGCCTAGAACTCTAAGCATCAGCTACAATTATTATTAGTAGTATTTTTAATACACGAATTGCTCCTAGTTTCCTTGTTCTGTGTTGTATCAAATGGTCACATATCCCTCACAAAATTTATAACCTATTGGTACAGAGATCTTCAAACACGTTTGCCTACACATGTCCTCAAAAATACTCTGCAAAACCACGTATTGTGTGACACGTTTCTAAGTTGGCATCTAAATTTCATTATAAGTTTTAAATAGCTGCAAAGAATCCATTCATCAGCACATTTGAAGTCTTGATATTTTCCTGTCTATCCAGTGGAATCTAACTAGCTTGATAGCTTGATATCTAACACCATCCATTTGAAAGTTATGTACACAGGTTCTTTTTAGCACTGAAAAATTTTCTCCCCATGATATAGCCGAAAAGGGATTCATATCCAAAATATATAAAGAACTCATACAACTCAATGATAAAAAAATAAACAACCTATTAAACCGCAATGAGATATCACCTCACACCTGTCAGAATGGCTATTATCAGAAAGACAACAAACACCAAGTGTTAGTGAGGATGGGGAGAAAAGGGAACCCTCATGCACTGTTGGTGGGAATGTAAATTGGTGCAGCCACCAAGGAAGACAATATGGAGGTTCCTCAAAAAATTAAGACCAGAACTACCACGTGATCCAGCTATCCCATCTCTCGGTATTTATGCAAAGAATATGAAAACACTAATCCAAAAAGATACCCCCATGTTCATTGCAGAATTATTTACAAAAGCCAAGATATGGAAACAATCTAAGTGCTCATCAACAGGTGAATGGATAAAGAAGATGTAATTGGTACGCATGTGTATATATATAATGGAATTCTACTCAGCTATAAAAAGAGATAAAATCATGCCGCTTGTGACAACATGGACAAACCTTGAGGGTATTATGCTAAGTGAAATAAGTCAGACGGAGAAAGACAGATACCTTGTGATTTCACTCATATGTGGAATATAAAAAGCTAATAAACAAAAGAAGGGAACAAACCAAACAAAACCAAATATATAAATACAGAGTAGCGGTTATGAGAGGGGAAGGGGCGGTGGGGGGGAAGGGTGAAATGGATAAAGGGGATCAACTGTATGGTGACAGATGGAAAATAAATTTTTGCTGGTGAGTATGTTGTAGGGTTAAATTTTTTTTTCTCCTTGAATTCACATTTCCATCCCACATACTTTTATCCCAATGTCATGTATTTCTGTGCTTGAAAATATTTTATTGATCAATCTCCCAAACATCTCTGTAAACATTTTATACAAATTAGAATTTTACAATGTATTTTATTTTCTGTCTTTAAGGTGCCATATGTTAAAAATGTTTTCTAGATTGAGTTATTACAACCTATAACTAGTACACACTTGATCAAAAGTATATATTATATTATAGTTTGTGATCAATTAATTTTTAGGAACTAAAAAGCAAAGGAAAGAATTTAGTAATTACAATGTCACCCAATTCTTTTTTTTTTTTTTTTTTTTTTTGTGGTACACGTGCCTCTCACTGTTGTGGCCTCTCCCGTTGTGGAGCACAGGCTCCGGATGTGCAGGATCAGCGGCCATGGCTCACGGGCCCAGCCGCTCCGCGGCATGTGCGATCTTCCCGGACTGGGGCACGAACCCGTGTCCCCTGCATTGGCAGGCGGACTCTCAACCACTGCACCACCAGGGAAGCCCTCACCCAATTCTTTAAATCCTTGTGTGTCGTATACCCCAAATCACATAGTGATCCATCAGCAAAATCTATTATTCATGATAATTTGAATTGAGTCTTTCTTCCATGTGATGACAAGGAACTAGAGAACATCGGGTGCACAAAAGGATTTACTACTCAGTCATCAAAGCCATTTACTCTCAGTTTCCAGGAGACGCACCCAAAAGGCTTTACCACGACACATCAAAAGATTATCTATTATCCCTACTACCCCTTCACTCAGAAACCCCTTATTTAAACTAATAGCCCCCAAAAACGTTGGGAAACATTTTAACATCATTAATTTCATTACAGCTTTGGAAATATTGTAATATTTTTTATGAGATTTCTTTGTCACATAACTTCTTTAAATAGATCTTGTCAAAAACTGTGGTGCAGCAGTGATTTGGAATATTCTATTTATGAAACATGTCTAATTGGCAAATAATGCTCAACTTCAAGCTATTCAGCCACATGAGGGTCAGAAGGAAGTACCGCAGCCATGGTGCGGTGTTCTGAATTTACACATGGGGAAACAGGCAAAGTGGGAGTGATGACAAGTTTCGTTTGATGACCTGACCTCTATCATAAGATGCATCATTCTTTTATTTATTTATTTTTGGCTACACTGGGTCTTCTTTGCTGCGCACAGGCTTTCTCTAGTTGAGGCAAGCGGGGGCTACTCTTCGTTGAGGTGCGTGGGCGTCTCGTTGCAGTGGCTTCTCTTGTTGCGGAGCATGGGCTCTAGGCACGCAGGCTCAGTAGTTGTGGCACGCGGGCTCGGTAGTTGTGGCTCACGGGCTCGGTAGTTGTGGCTCGCAGGCTCTAGAGCACAGGCTCAGTAGTTGTGGCGCACGGGCTTAGTTGCTCCGCAGCATGTGGGATCTTCCCGGACCAGGACTTGAACCTGTGTCCCCTGCATTGGCAGGTGGATTCTTAACCACTGCACCACCGGGGAAGCCCTGATGCTTAACTTTTTAAAATTACAATTTTACCGATGCGTGAGCCGTCATAGAAGTTTGGAGGTCACGGTGGCCTGCAGAAGAGAGGACAGAGAGCAGCAGTTATGGCAGTGCCGCCGCCAGCATCCATATTTGCTTCTCTACCCCCCTCTCCGCTTCCCTCTGGGCCCCGTGACCTTCCTCTCCTACCCTCCGCCTTCTCCCTTCCTCCTTCCCACATGTGCTGAGCCCCTCAGGCGCGATGCATAGGGTGCCTTCCCTTCAGAGTTGCCTCCTCAGCTAAGTGGGCCGCTTGACGTTACCTGAGAACCCCTGTCTCAGTACTGGCTGTTCTTGCTGGTGTCAGTCTCCGTTAGGTGCTGTGGTGAAAGAATAGTCTGGAAATCCTAACCACTGGCTGTTTTGTGTCCCAGTTTCCAACATCGCCTTTTACCTTTTGCCCTCCCCCATTCTGCCGGGCTCTCCTGGACCCATTGCTCCAGGTGAGGGATGGAGAGGTTGGCACAGAGCAGAGAAAAAGGAGCCTCTGCCTCCTAATCCAGTGTCAGAAGCCAGCTTCAAGGGGGCAAGGAAAAATCTCAAGACCTAGAACATAGACTCAATAGAGTCCATGTGGATTAAGAATGAAGTTTCTCCCCAGGCTGGTGGGGAGGGTAGTAGGTGCAGAAGACAGGAAGGGAATCTGGAGGGAGGAGTGGGTGTCCAGAGCTGGGTTCCCAGGGACCGTGCCGCCTAATGGGACACTTAGGAAAGTTCTGGGGCAGCTTTTGGTCCTTGTGATGAGGAGGAATGTGACTGGTATTTGGGGGCAGGGTGGGCAGGGACACCGCACACAATGAAACATCCTGCATTCACCAGGACTCTCAATACCTTACCGCCAGGCATCTTTGTGGTTGAAAAACCTGTTTCTGAGGATCAGAGCGTGGAACCGGACTCTTTTTGCATCAACCATAAACTTCAACCATTAAGGTGACTAATTTTTCCTCTCAAGGCTTGATTCCTGCTGTAAAACAGAAGCCCTTGGGAAGGGTTTAAGCGTCATCTGGACCTTGGTGTGGAAGGAAGTTCTGCTATTTGGTGTAGAAGGTGAAGAGAAGCAGGCAGAGGAAGGGGTGGAACGTGGCACTGCTGGCAGCTCAGCTGACCCAACGGGTGAGGCCACCGGCCCAAGGGACAGTGTGGTGTAGTGGGAGGGGCACTGGCCAGGAGTCAGAGACTTGGGGTCAGGTTCTGGCCTTTTCTTTACCTTGTGTGTGACCTGGGGAGAGTCCCTTCCCTCCTGGGGTCTTACCTTAAAAAAAGCACACATACATTAAAAAAAAAATGAGAACAGTCTGGAAGCTGTTCTGGAAGGTTCAACAGAGCTACCCTGTGACCCAGCAATTGCACTCCTGGGTGATGATGAGAGATGAAAACATAATACATCCACACAAAACCTGTGCATCAACATTCATAGCAGCATTATTCTGATGGAATAGAATTATTTTTAAGGCATGACAAGAAACCTTTTACCCATAAAATTCTCTCTCTGCCCGTTTGGGCCACTACCCCTCTTTGGTGCACACTGTGCATCTACATTATACATTAACCAGATCCCCTTGGAAGACACAGGAATGCCTGATCAACTGAAAAGAGCAGTTTTCTCCTGGTGCCAGCACGGTAACTCCTTAGGAGATAACATTCTTTTCCCAGTCCTGTAAAGGGTCACCATGACCCACTACTGGCCTTGTACGTGCAGATCTGGACCATGTAAACTGTCAATATGTTACTTTGATGTATAACCCTTTGTCTCGAAATCAAGACTGTGCTTTGACCTCTAATGGGTGGAACAGTCCTCAGAGCTTTCTGAGAGACTGCATCCAAAGTTATAATCCTCAAGTTGGCTGGAGAAAAATTCTCCCATTTCTTTCTTCAATTGACTATTAATTAATTTCTCATCAACATTCATAATTACCAAAAAAGTGTAAACAACCCAAATGTCCACCAATGAATGGATAAACATGAGGTGGTATATATCCACACAATGGGATAGTATTCAGACATAAAAGAAATGAAGTCCTGATACATACAACATGAATGAACCTTGAAAAAATTATAAGGGAAAGAAGCCAGTCACAAAAGACCACATATGCTTCCCATTCATATGAAATGTCCATAATAGGCAAATCAATAGAGACAGAAAGTATATAGATCCGTGGTTTCCTGGGAATGGGTGAGGGGTATGGGGATTGACTGCTGGTGGGTAGTGGGTTTCTTTTGGGGGTGATGAAAAGATTCCAAAATGTATCGCGGTGATGGTTGTACATATCTGTGAAGACATATAAAAACCAGTGAATCGTACACTTTAAGTGGGTAAGTTGTACGCTTGTGAATTATATCTCGATAAAGCTGTTTAATATATATATATTTAATATATATGTATTTTATATATATATATAAAAGAGTGGGTGGTGTAGAGTAATGGTTAAGAGCAGAGACTCTAAAGTCAGGCTGCCTGGGTTTGACCCCCAGTGTGCCACTCACACAGCATGTCAGCGTGTGACCCCGTGCATCAGTTTCCCTATCTGTAAAGTGGGTGCGCTAACCGACCCTACTCACAGAAGTACTTAAAATAAAAAAGTAGGTGACATTAGTAGTACATAAAACAGTGTGGTAAGCAGTATATATGTTTGTTAAATTATTTTTTTTAATAAAGGGTTTGGGTAAAATGACTTGAAGTTTGATAACCTTCCAACAAGAAGAAACCCCAGAGTTAGCGCCCAGGCTGCTTGTTACTGTCGGTGTGTCTCCCAAGCTGGGGGACTGAAGGAGGAATGAACGGCGGCCAGTTTTCCGGGTGGCTGACGGGTGCATGCAGTTCAGAGACTCACCAGCAGAGGGGGCCGCCCAACGAAATACTGCGCAGTGGTCGTGCTCGAAATGCCTCGTGGAGCGGGACTCTTGCTCCTCCAAGGCGCCCGAACAGCGCCAGGGCGCTCTCCCTTGCTCACCCACTCCTGCTCATTTCTGCTCCCCTTGGGCCCTTAACCCCACGGCATGAACTAACGCTAAAGACTTCGGAGTCCACTTAACTCTCACCCAGTGACCCCTGGCCACATTCTTAGACGTGGGCTCACATGACCTCACAACAATGCTTTGAGTTCCATCTATTACCCCCAATTAGCAGATGGGAAATTGGAGCTCAGAGTCATTAAATGACCTGCTCTAGACCATATAGCTGATGGGCAGGCAGGTCTAACTTAGACATTCCGGCTCCCAACCTTTATTTTCATCACTTTTTTTTTTTTTTTTTTTTTTTTGCAGGAAAATCCGGGGGGTTTTAGGACTGGGGTGCAGCCTCAAGTTCACATTCTACACTTCCCAGACAGTGGATCAGTGCCTCAGCCAGCCCTTGGGGGGCCCCGTGACCTCTGCTTGGGGACATCTCTGCCTGGCTTCCTCCTACTTAACTTGCAGATCTCAGCTTAGATACTTTGGGTAACCACTCAGAATCCCAGAGTTGGTAGGAAGATTATTATAAGCTGAAAACATTTGAGAGTCAACAGATGCAGAAAGAAGCCTAGGAGCTTCCCATATCTGACTAAAAGCAGCAACTTTGGGGAAATGAGGCTGCCATGAATTTCCTCCTGGGGCAGTTTACTTCCAGGAGAGAGACCTCTGAGGTCTCTCCTTCCTCTGAGGGAGTTTTATGGCCCTGAAGAAGACAGAAAGCCAACTCAAACCTGCATAGACAAATATCATCACAACCTTTCTTATCTCCCATTTGTTCTCCTGAAATATGTTTGTCTTTCCTAAAGAAACCAATTTGTTCTTCCATAGAAGCCTTTTCTCCCCCATCCCTTTATGCTACTAAATTAGGTATATAAGCCTCTAACTTTAACCATTTATTGAGCTACTACTTCTTTTGTTACCTCTCATATGCATATGAATAAAACTTTTCTCCTGTTAATATGTCTCTTGTCAGTTTAATTCGCATGTACCCACTCAGTTAACCTAAGAGGGTAGAGGAAGAGTTCTTCCTCTCCCATAACAGCATCCACCTCAGAACATCTCCCTGGCCCACAGATCTGATCCCTACCCCAGCCATATCTCCTCATCCCTCTCTTCTCTGAGCACGAATCCCACAAGACTTAGATGCTTGTCTTTGGAAACAAATGTTTACAATTCTCAGACACTGTCTTCTGGGTGCCACATCTACTGCTCATCCCTGCATCCCTATATCACTGTATCCTGCCCCAGGCACTTTGTGGGGCCTCCTTAACCATTTACTGGTTGAAGGAAAGTGCTGTTCAGCTGGGAGCAGTTCTGCTGCTCTGCAGTGGGTCTGGCTAAATACAGAGGCATTTAAACTGAAACCACTTCTACTTTCCTCCAGGGTTTTCAAAGTTGGCTCCTTGGGCTGCTTCCCCACCTTGCCTTCAGACAGGTTCGGGATCCTCATCACCTGGAAAAAGCCTCAGCTGACCCGGCTGTTTCTGTCTGATTTCTTTCCTTGTCTCAGCAGGACTGGTGGGACCGCTGCTCCATGCCCCTGCAGTTGATTTCTCCTCAACCTTCCATCTGCTGTGTGGTTTCCGTGACCTTCATTCTGCTGACCCTGCTCATAACATTTTTTTTTTCTAACTCTGGAAGTGCCGTATGTTCAGTACAGAAAATGTTAAAAATAGAGAAAAAAGTTGAGAAAAACTGAGCGAATACAAGTCAGTTGCTGTTCTACCACTCAGACGTAACCCCATTAACATTTTGGTGTGTCTCCTTAAGCTGTTTTTTGCATGTATAATAAATAATTAAGCAAAATCGGGAACATACTATATATTTTGTATGACATATTTCCTTTTTACTTAAAATATTATCACAGTCGTTTATCATAAATATTTCCCTCATGTCATTAACAACTCTTTGAAAAATGATTTTTAATGACCTTTAATATTCTATGATATAGGCTTATTCCTTCACTTATTTTATGAATTTACCTTATGAACAAATATGAAATAAACTCATTTATTGAACATCTGCTATGTTCCAGGCACTGTTTCAGGCACTGAGGAACAAGTCAGACGAACACCCCACACTCATGGAGCTGACCTTCTCACGGGAAAGAGATTTACGATAGAGTGATACTTCGGTTGTTGGATATACCATCATTTATACCAAGCTGGTATTTTTCAGCATTTATACTGCTTTCACATTTGAGAGTAGGGGCTCTGTGTCAGAAAGACCTGAGCTTTCCCTTGTATTATGTGCCTTTGTTAAGTTAATCTCTTTACGCCTCAGTATCCTCATCTATGAAATGGGTATAAAAATAGCATTTGCCTCATTGAGGTAAATAAGATAATACACGCAGAACACTCAGCACCTGGTAATCACTTAACAAAAGTCCGCTGTTGGGGCTTCCCTGGTGGCGCAGTGGTTGAAAGTCCGCCTGCTGATGCAGGGGATGTGGGTTCGTGCCCCGGTCTGGGAAGATCCCACGTGCCGCGGAGCGGCTGGGCCCATGAGCCATGGCTGCTGAGCCTGCACGTCCGGAGCCTGTGCTCCGCAACGCAAGAGGCCACAACAGTGAGAGACCCGCGTACCGCAAAAAAAAAAAAAAAAAAAAAAAAAGTCCGCTGTCATTATTATTGCAATGAATATGCAGAAATCTGTGTGCCTCACTTAGTAATTTCTATAGGATAAATTCCTAGAAGTAGCGTGAGTGGGTCAAAGTTAGCATTTTTAAATATTGTGCCATTTTGCCATACTGCAAGTCTGCACCAGGCTGCCCTCCCAGCAGTAGAGGATGAGGGTGTTGGCGGAATGTGCCCTGGAGATGTAAGGACCATACCCGGCGGCCTTTGGGTCCCTGTCCTTAATTCTACGCTGCTCTGTGCACACGACACCACTGACCTCCATGAGATTCTCTCCCCCTCACCTCCCTGACATGTATGTACACTGTCGAGGCTGGCCTCTCGCCCTTAGCTGTCCCTCCTCCAGTCCCTCTAATTACCGCCATTCACTAGTCACCCTGGCCCATTGGCTGCTTTCCCTACATCCTCCCCGAGGAGAGTCCAGGACTTCAGCCAGCCCCTCTGTGAAGACAGCTCCCACCTCCTTCCGCCTTCTCTCCTGCGTTGTTTATTTTACCTGGAGTTCATGGAAATTCTTGGATCTGTAAGTTGATCCTTTTCACCAACTTTGAGGTGTTATCAGCAATTTATTTTTCAAAAAATTTTTTCTGCCTCATTTTTTTTTTTCCTTTCCTTCTGGGACTGCAATTACTTCTATGTTGTTACACTTGATATTGTCCTAGAGCTCAGAGGCTCTGTTCATTTTTCTTCCCTTTTCTCCCTGTTTTCTGGATGTTTAATTTCTATTCATCTTTCTTTAAAGACACTCATTCTTTCTTCTGCCCATTGAACCCACCTAGTCAGTTTTTTGTTCAGACATTACACTTTTAAATTCTAGAAGTTCTTTTTTTTTTACAGTTTGCATTTATCTGTCAATATTCTCTATTGTTGACTCATTATATAACACATTTTCCTTTAATTATTTGAATATATAATCGTGAATGCTCTGGAGTCTTGTTCTGCTAAATCCCACATTCCCACTCAGAAGTGAGCACTTTCCTCCCGAGCGCAGGTCACACCGTCCTGTTCCTTTGCAGGTCTATTAATTTTTTTTATTGAACCTGAACATTTTGAACAATATGTGGTATCACTGTAACATTTCTGGCTTCTGTTTTGTTCTTCTGAGGGTTTTGGTGTTTTGTTTTTGTTTCTTGTCTTTTTTTTTTTAGGTAATTAACTCAAACTGCAAAATCTGTATCTCTTGGGATATGTAGCTGCTGATATGTTTATTCAAAGTTTTTGGTTTTTGTTTTTAGAGCCTAGCTCCCTAGGGGTCTCCCTTGCAGCTACATATTTTAAGTGGTCAGTAGAGGTTCTGTTCAGACACTTCACTACCCTCTGCAGCCCAAGCTGTGTGGGGATTGGGAAATGCATTCATAAGTGCACAATTTCAGAAGTCTCTTCAGGCTTTGAAATTTCTCTGGGTTCTCTGGGGTCCCCCACTCTCATGTGTCGTTGGGCAGTCAGCCAGGGATTGTGGAGCTTGTTATGCAGTCTTCCTGGCTCTCTCACTTCACTATCTCTGTTAGGTTTATAGCTGCTCTGCTACCTGCCTGGTCCAGACACCACCTCTGGTTGAGAAAACTGCAGGTTTTGCCACCTGAGCTGGGGAGGGGGTGGAACACCTCACTCAAGAATGCCTCAGACGTGGAGAAAAGGGAACCCTCCCCTCCTTCACTGCTGTTGGGAATGTAATTTGGTGCAGTCACCATGGAAAACAGTATGGCGGTTCCTCAGAAAACTAAAATAGAACTACCATGTGACCCAGAAATTCCACTCCTGGATATTTATCCAAAAAAACCAAAAACACAAATTGGAAAAGATATATGCACCCCTATGTTCATAGCAGCACTATTTACAATAGCCAAAACATGGAAGTAACCTGAGTGTCCATGAATGGATAAAGAAGATGTGGTGTATATATATAAAATGGAATATTACTCTGTCAAAAAAAAAGAATGAAATATCACCATTTGCAGCAACATGGATGTATTTAGAGGGTATTATGCTAAGGGAAATAAGTCAGAGAAAGACAAATAGTGTATGATATCACTTACACGTGGAATCTAAAAAATATACTGGTGAATATAACAAGAAAGAAGCAGACTCACAGATACAGAGGACAAACTAGTGGTTACCAATGGGGAGAGGGAAGCAGGGAAGGGCAATATAGGGGTATGGGATTAAGAGGTACAAACTATTATGTATAAAACAAGCTACAAGGCTATATTGTACAACATGGGGAATATAGCTAATATTTTACAATAACTATAAATGGAGTATAATCTTTAAAAATTGTGAATCACTATATTGTACACCTGTAACTAATATAATACTGTACAGCAACTAAACTTCAATTTAAAAAAAAAGAAAAAAAAAGAATGCCTTGAACTTGCCTTCCCACTCCATGAAAGAGCTGTGCTTTCATGAGTAAGCACTTCTCAAGCTGTCTCCCTCTGATCATTTTCCAGGGCCCTGCAATGGTCATTTTGATAACTTTGTCCAGTTTTATATGCGTTTCCTGAAGAAGGTACTCACCTCATGCCACCACTTTCAGAAGGAGAATCTCTTTTGTCTCTTTTTCAGTCCTGAGATTTAGGCTTAAATCCCCTGCTGCCTCCTGGACACTTCGGTTTCTTCTGGACCTTCTCTCCCCACTTAGTGCAGCATGGGCTTCTCAGCCCCTGGGCTTTTGAGTTATTCAGGCTTGGGTTCAAATCCTGACCCATAACCCTTCCTAGCCACATCCTCCTTAACCTCTCTGAACCACCATTTCCTCATAAAATAGGGATGATAATACCTCTTCCTCAGATCTTAGTGAGAATTAGAAAAGACGTGCCACGTGCTTTCACACAGTAATTATTTAATCAATGGTAGCTACGTTTTAAAAAAAAAATTAAACTCTAGGGCTTCCCTGGTGGCACAGTGGTTGAGAGTCCGCCTGCCGATGCAGGGGACACGGGTTCGTGCCCCGGTCTGGGAGGATCCCACATGCTACGGAGCAGCTGGGCCCGTGAGCCATGGCTGCTGAGCCTGCGCGTCCAGAGCCTGTGCTCCGCAACGGGAGAGGCCACAACAGTGAGAGGCCCGCGTACCACAAAAAAAAAAAAAAAAAAAAAGATGCTTTATTAATCAGATTGCAAAGTCCTTTTCTATATTTACTTACATCTTCAAATAATTTACAAATACCAATTATGTATTTAGATAACTGTGCTAATACCAAGCAGGATGTAACACGTTACAGAGAAGACTAGCAGGATACCACATGCCTAGGGTTTAAGACAGAGAAGATGATCTATAACAACACAATTTCCTAGAGATTCACTATTAGTGTTTTTAAAAATCCCCTTATATAGTAATTATCTGTTCATGTATCTCTTTCTCCTAATAGATTGTGAGCTGTAAGGTCTTTTCCATCTCTGTGTCCTCAGCAGCACTTCTGGTATACAGTAAGCACTCAGGGAATATGTGTGGATAAAGGTATGGCCAAGGCCTTCCCAGACCCATGGTGTCTGTGCCACACCCACCAAGCCCAGTAAGGCCCTCACCAGCTGCCATTCCCAACGTCACGGCTTCCGGCTCCTTTGTCCCTCTTCCAAGCCATCTCCTAAACTATTTCCATTCCCGCTTTGACTTCTCTCTAGCCTCAGTCTTTCTCTCCTTCCCCATCCTATCAGGCTCTTAAAGCAAGGCTTGAAATGGAATAGAAAGTAGAGAGGAAAAAAACATGGCTGAAACTCAGTTATGAAAAATAGAACTCATAATTAGGAAAATAATATATAAGGACATTTAGGGTGTAATGGCATCCCACATACATTCTAAAAGTGAACAAAGAATGAATCAGACGCTGCTCGTTTGGAGGTGGCTTCTTAGAGTGATTTCTGCAGCAAAAGCGTAAATGACAGTGTGATACTAAATCCTTCATGTCCCAGTTGATTTTCATGGCACAATCAGAAAGGTCGTTCTAGCAAAAATGTTTGACGGCCTCCTGGACTCTCAGAGTTCAATCACTCTCTTTCTACGTGTCACCACCCGCTTGTTGAAGCTCTTGTCCTGGGGTGTTAACTGGTCTGTCCTCACCACATCCTCCCTGGACCAGACCTTTGCTTGAGACACAAGCAGCTCTCCAGCATCACTGTCCCAAAGTCCAGCATCGTTGTCAAGATTCAAGGTTCTGCTCTTGCATCTGGATGGCAACATCTGACAATCAGACGTGAGCAAGAGACTGAGGACAAAGCTATGGACCCCGTGTGCTGGGAAGCGGGGGTGGTGACTGGGTGGCACTGGTTTTATAATGGCTGAACTCATTAGTAAAATGGCAGCGTTGCTTCCTGTAGCCTGGAACTGTTGCTTGCTGGGATAACAAACACCCCCATAATGAAGACCCCTCTGATCCCCTCCACAGGGTTTTGTGGTCCAAGCTGCCAGCAGGATGGACCCGCCCAGAGGTTCACCTTAATCAGAGCAGGAGTTCAGAGCCTGGTTTTCCCCAGCCCACCTTGGTTCACAGCTTAGCTCCTCAACCTCCACCCAGCTGGGTGACCTTGGGCAAGTCACGTGACCTCTTTGCCCCTCAGTTTCCTTCTCTGTAAAATTAGGTTTTAAATGAGATAATGCATGGGGAGCCCATAGTGTGGAGCTTAGCACATAATAAACACTGATTGTACATATTCTGGGGTTCCAGCTGACTCATTTTCTCTCATCTGCTCTGCATACAATCTGGCTTCCAGGCTCAGAGACCTACCTACAATTCCCCAAAGAACGGTGCTTATTCATTCATTTGTAAGGGGAGGTGGAAGTTGACAGAAGTTAGGAGAAACCCTAAAACTGAGAAGAGCAGACAACGAGTCCTTCCACCTGCTAAGAGAGGTACCAGATACACCTTTGCAGGGCTTGGTCTTATCAACTCCCATCAGCCGCCATGATGGCCCTTATAAAGGAACTGGAGAGAGAAGGTCACACATGGAAGCAGAAAGTACTTTGGATTTTCCCTTCCCCCTCCCAAACCAAGTGAGCAAACCCAAGCAGAATCACCCCTAGAGATGTGGGGCTCCCGGTCAGAAAGGGGATGAGTGCAGGTTCCCTGGCTGCAGGTTTGCTAAGTTGCAGACATATGGGGGTACCAGGCTGCAGCATGTGAGAGTAATTTTGGTGGGAATTTGACATGTATGCCTGTAGCTGGGGGGCCCACGTGGGAGGGTGACTGGACCAGCTTGCTGTGGCCATTGGAAAGAGGAGGCAGCGTGATTGTTGCTCATCATGGAACAAGAGGATGCCACAGAAAACAGCTGGCTTGAACCTTCAGTGGATCCCAAACGAGTCGTCTGTCAGCATGCAGGAACCCCAGCAGGGGGAGTCTGTGTGACATACCCCCAGGGGCAGGAGGGGGGGTGTTCATGAGAGGTCAGCTGGAGAATTTGAAGCCAAAGTCAGGGAACAGAGCAGTGTGGAGGTCCTCATGAGGAGCCTCCACAGAATCCCAATGTGTTTCATGAAAGTACTGACATTTTGCCCAGTCGGTGTCAGACAAAAGAGCATGGCAAATAGCCCCAGGTAAGACTCAGTTCTTAAAAGAAGATAATATCACTTCCTTGGGGAGCATTTGTAAGCATGAGGAGGTGCTTTTTTTTTGTCATAATGATTGGGGGGAGGGGTTGCCCTGGCATTTAGTAGGCCGGAAAGCTGGACATCTCATGATGCCTGAAACAGTTCAGCACAATGAAATGGCCCTTCAGAAATAAAACACACTCCAGAATCACAAAAGACACTAAATAGCCAAAGCAATCTTGAAAAAGAATAAAACGGGAACTATCATGCTTCCTGATTTCAAACTATATTACAAAGCCATAGTATTAAAAACAGCAGTATTGGCATAAAAACAGACACACATATCAATGGAACAGAATAGAGAGCCCAGAAATAAACCCATACATATATGGTATCAAATAGTTTATGGCAAAGGAGCCAAGAATATATTGAGTTGGCCAAAAAGTTCGTTTGGGTTTTTCCATAACAACTTACAAGACAATAGAGAAAGGACACTTTCTTCAATAAATGGTGCTGGAATCCCTATCAAATTAGCAATGGCATTTTTTATGGAACTAGAACAAAAAATCTTAAAATTTGTATGGAGACACAAAAGACCCCACATAGCCAAAGCAGTCTTGAGGGAAAAAAACGGAGCTGGAGGAATCAGACACCCTGACTTCAGACTATACCACAAAGCTACAGTAATCAAGACAATATGGTACTGGCACAAAAACAGAAATATAGATCAATGGAACAAGATAGAAAGCCCAGAGATAAACCCACATACCTATGGTCAACTAATCTATGACAAAGGAGGCAAGGATATACAGTGAAGAAAAGACAGTCTCTTCAATAAGTGGTGCTGGGAAAACTGGACAGCTACATGTAAAAGAATGAAATTAGAATACTCCCTAACACCATATGCAAAAATAAACCCAAAATGGATTTGAGACCTAAATGTAAGACCAGACACTATAAAACTCTTAGAGGAAAGCATAGGAAGAACACTCTTTGACATAAATCACAGCAAGATCTTTTTTGATCCACCACCTAGAGTAATGGAAATAAAACCAAAAATAAACAAATAAAACCAAATAAAACTTCAAAGCTTTTGCACACTAAAGGAAACCATAAACAAGACAAAAAGACAGCCCTCAGAATGGGAGAAAATATTTGCAAACAAATCAACAGACAAAGGATTAATCTCCAAAATATATAAACAGTTCATGCAGCTCAATATTAAAAAAAAAAAAACAACCCAATCCAAAAATGGGCAGAAGACCTAAGTAGACATTTCTCCAAAGAAGACATACAGATGGCCAAGAAACACATGAATAGCTGCTCAACATCACTAATTATTAGAGACATGCAATCAAAACTACAATGAGGTATCACCCCACACCAGTTAAAATGGGCATCATCAGAAAATCTACAAACAATAAATGCTGGAGAGGGTGTGGAGAAAAGGGACCCCTCTTGCACTGTTGGTGGGAATGTAAATTGATACAGCCACTATGGAGAACAGTATGGAGGTTCCTTAAAAAACTAAAAATAGAACTACCATACAACCCAGCAATCCCACTACTGGGCATATACCCAGAGAAAACCATAATTCAAAAAGACACATGCACCCCAATGTCCATTGCAGCACTATTTACAATAGCCAGGTCATGGAAGCAACCTAAATACCCATCGACAGACGAATGGATAAAGAAGATGTGGTACATATATACAATGGAATATTACTCAGCCATAAAAAGGAATGAAATTGGGTCATTTGTTGAGATGTGGATGGATCTAGAGAGTGTCATACAGAGTGAAGTAAGTCAGAAAGAGAAAAACAAATATCGTATATTAACACATATATGTGGAACCTAGAAAAATGGTACAGATGAACCAGTTTGCAGGGCAGAAATTGAGACACAGAAGTAGAGAACAAACGTATGGACACCAAGGGGGGAAAGCCACGGGGGCAGTGGGGGTGTGTGTGATGAATTGGGTGATTGGGATTGACATGTATACACTGATGTGTATAAAACTGATGACTAATGAGAACCTGCTGTGTAAAAAAAATAAATAAAATAAAATTCAAAAATTCAAAAATAAATAAATAAATAAATGGTGCTGGGAAACCTGTACAGCTACATGCAAATGAATGAACTTGACCACTGTCTTACATCATACACACACATTAACTCAAAATGGATTAAAGATTTGAATGTAAGACCTGAGACCTAAAACTCCTAGAAGAAATCATAAGCAATAAGCTCCTTGACATTGGTCTTGGAGATGATTTTTTGGATTTGACACCAAAAGCAAAGGCAACAACAAAAAAATAAACAAGTAAAAGGACAACATCTACCTAAAAAGCTTCTGCACAGCAAAGGAAACCATCAACAAAATGAAAAGGTGGCTTCCCTAGTGGCACAGTGGTTAAGAATCTGCCTGCCAATGCAGGGGACATGGGTTCCAGCCCTGGTCCGGGAAGGCCCCACGTGCCACGGAGCAGCTAATCCCATGCGCAACAACTACTGAGCCTGCGCTCTACAGCCTGTGAGCCACAACTACTGACCCCACGTGCCACAACTACTGAAGCCCACGCACCTAGAGCCCGTGCTCCACAACAAGAGAAGCCACCGCAATGAGAAGCCCACACACTGCAACGAAGAGTAGCCCCCGCTCGCTGCAACTATAGAAAGCCCGCACACAGCAACGAACACCCAACACAGCCAAAAATAAAATAAATTTTTCTTAAAAATGAAAATGTAACTTATGGAATGGGAGAAAATACTTGCAAACCGTCTATCTGATAAAAGGTTAATATCCAAAATATATAAAGAGTTCATACAACTTAATAGCAAAAAAACAAACAATCCGTTTAAAAATGGACAGAGGATCTGGATAGATATTTTTTCAGAGAAGACATACAAATGGCCAACAGGCACATGAAAAGATGCTGAATTATCACTAACCATCAGGAAAATGCAAATCAAAACCACAATAAGACAGAATGGTTATTATCAAAAAGACAAGAAATAACAAGTATTGGTGAGGAGGTGGAGAAAAGGGAACTCTTTTGCACTGTTGGTGGGATGTGAATTGGTGCAGTCACTATGGAAAATAGTATGGTGGTCCCTCAAAAAAATTAAAAACAGAACTACCATATGATCCAGCAATTCCACTTCTAGGTATTTATCCAAAGAAAATGAAAACACTAACTTGAAAAGGTATCTGCACCGCCATGTTCATTGCAGTATTATTTATAATTGCCAAGATATGGAAGCAATCTAGATATCTATTGAAGGATGAACAGATAAAGAAAATGTGGCATCTATATACAATGGAATATTATTCAGCCATAAAAAAAGAAATCTTGCCATTTGTGACTACATGAATGGACCTTGAGGGATTAGGCTAAATGAAATAAGTCAAACGGGGAAAGACAAATACCGTACAATGTCACGTATATGTGGAATCTTAAAACAACACCCCCAGCCTTAATTCATAGTTACAGAGAACAGATTGGTTATCAGAGGGAGGGGTGAGGGTGTGTGTGAAATGGGTAGATGGGGGGTCAAAAGGTACAAACCTCCAGTTATAAAATAAATAAGTCCTGGGAATGTAATGTACAGCATGATGACTACAGTTAATAATACTGTATTGTATACTTGAAAGTTACTAAGAGAGTAGTTCTTAAAAGTTCTCATCACAAGAAAAAACTTTGTTACTATGTGTGGTGACGGATGTTAACTAGACTTACCGTAGTAATCTTTTTGCAACATATACAAATATAGATTCACTATGTTGTATACCTGAAACATATAATATTCTATGTCAATTGTATCTCAATTTGAAAAATAACAAAATGCAACACACTCCATTGAGGAATGCAGAGTCAACACAAGACTTTTGTAGCATCTTCCTCCTCCCCAGGTCCTGATCCTGGGGGTGTCAGAGCAGCAGAGTGAGTGGGGGAGGGGGACCTGAAAGGAAAGGCTCCACCCCTTCTCCAATGTGGGATCTTGAGCCATGAATTGGGTCTGAGGTGGGGCCTGGGGGAGGCTTCAGACTGAACTGGACTTTTTAATCAGAGTGAATCTTCCTAAAATGTGACTGTTACCTGCAGCATCTCAATGAAAACATTAATTGAATTATTAAAGAAAACCTTGAAATCACTGTAGGATAATTGGAAAAAAAATCTGCCTCCTTTTATTAGCCATTTTTTCAGCACTTCACACTGTGTGAGCCTAAGCACATTGTTCTCTGCCTCGAAACCCTGGGCCTCACTTTTCCCATCTGTGAAGTGGGCTTATAATCCTTACGTTCTCAGGTGCTGTGAGGATGGAATGGAATGACATAGGTGGAAAGCCCGTTCTGGGGACCTGGCTGCTGGGCGCTTCACCTCGTGGGTGTTCTAGCCACAGCACTGGCAGGACCATTGCGAAGCAATTGCTATGCCTTCTGGATCATCTTTCTCATTGCAAAATCAGGATTCTGATGAGCTTTGAGGCATTTCCTAGTGCTTGTAGATTTATGGATTGAATCCTCAAAGGGCATTATTTAATTAATTTATTTATTTGGCTGTGTTGGGTCCTCGTTGCTGCATGCAGGCTTTCTCTAGTTGTGGCGAGTGGGAGCTACTCTTCATTGCAGTGCGCAGGCTTCTTGTTGCGGTGACTTCTCTTGTTGTGGAGCATGGGCTCTAGGCACACGGGCTTCTGTAGTTGCAGCACATGGGCTCAGTAGTTGCAGCATGCAGTCCCTAGAATGCAACGGCTTCAGTAGTTATGGTGCAAGGGCTCAGTAGTTGTGGCTCATGGGCTCTAGAGCACAGCTCAGTAGTTGTGGCACATGGGCTTAGTTGCTTCACGGCATGTGGGATCTTCCCAGACCAGGGCTCGAATCCATGTCCCCTGCATTGGCAGGTGGATTCTTTTTTTTTTTTTTTTGTGGTACGCGGGCCTCTCACTGTTGTGGACTCTCCCGTTGCAGAGCACAGGCTCCGGACGCACAGGTTCAGCGGCCATGGCTCACGGGCCCAGCCGCTCCGCAGCATGTGGGATCTTCCTGGACCGGGGCACCAACCCATGTCGCCTGCATCAGCAGGCGGACTCTCAACCACTGCGCCACCAGGGAAGCCCCGGCAGGTGGATTCTTAACCACTGTGCCACCAGGGAAGTCCTCAGAGGGGATTATTATTATTATTATTATTTAATATCACCTCTCTAGTTTCTTCTCCCATAATTTCAGGCTTTTCAGCCAAGTTGCACCAGTTCGTGTTTCCCATTCATGCCCTGGGATTCCCACCGCCCTGCCTTTACTCCCTGCCTTTACTTCTAACTCTGCCACTAGCTGCTGAACTCCTACTCAGCCTTCAAGACCCACTCAAATGCCATCTGTCAATAAAGCTTTTCCTGATCCCCCCCACAAAGGTTGTGCTCCTGCCTCCTTCTTAGGACCTTTTCGTTCACCGACTTAATTAGGGAGGTGATGCATGTCTTATCCCCTTTCTGAGCCTGGAAGCTCCTAGACTAGGGACCATATCTGTTTTGGGTCTGTATCCTGGGACCTGTGCCTGACTCAGTGGCCTGTGGTGGGGCAGTGGGGGGAAACGCAAGGGACTTCCCAGAAAACAGGACTGAGATCATGGGGGGTATGGGCGGGTACTGGGACAGGAGCCGAGCAGCCCAACACCTGAGCTGACCCCTGCTTCCATCATAGTCTGCCTGGCATGGCTCCGCCCACATGGTGCCAACAGAGCCACCCACGAGTGGAGGCTCATTCATTCCATTGGCTGGCTTCCCCCAACTCCCAAGAGAAATCAGCTGCGCCCCTGGGAAGCCCTCGTGGAGATAAGAGTAGGTGCAATTTGTTAACGAGTGTGCTCACCAAATGTCAAAATGTGGCTTTCTCTGCCTCAGCAAAGCCTTCCTGACAGAGCAAAGTCCCTGGGGAAATGGAGCAAGTCCCTGTGGTATTTTAACAGCTGAAAGCCAGCTGCTGGAAGGATTCCAGCCAAGTGCTGCCAGCAAGGGATTGACTAATTTATGGAATCCAATTTGCAGTATTAATGGTAGACATCATTACCCAGATGTGTTGGCCCTACCGGCTAGGCAGAGAGCTGTGGAATTAAGAGCTGATTTTAAAAACAGCTGATGGGAATTCCCTGGCGGTCCAGTGGTTAGGACTCTGTGCTTCCACTGCAAGGGTCATGGGTTGGATCCCTGTTTGGGGTGGGGTTGGGGGGAAGGAAGATCCCCCAAGCCGAGCGGCCAAAAAAGACATCTGAGATCTGGGAGCCAGCTTGAGGGGTGGAGGAGAAGAACGTACCGACAGTCAGAGGGCTCAGGTTCCAGGCCTTCCAGGGTCCTCTCCTTCCAGCCTGGAGTGATCTCAGGGCTCCATGGCTGGGAATATGTCCACTGGATTTCAGATGGTTGTCATGGAGCATTTATTGAGCATCTACTGTATGCATGGCACACTGGCTCAGGAATTAGAGAACCTGGCTCTGCCCTTTATAGGATGACAACCAATTTTACCTGTCTGGACCTTATTTCCTCAACTGTAAAGTGGGGACAATGATGGTGTCAGTGATGGTGACAGCTTCTATTTGATGAGTACATTCAATGTGCCAGGCTCTGTGCTAAGAGCTTTCCAGCCATATCTTACCCGATCCTGATAACAACCCTATGATGTGGAACCTACTAAGGGCACCGTTTTATGGATGGAAAAGAAAAGACAAGGCTTAGAGGGTGTACTGGGCTGGACAGTGTCCTCTCCCAAATGTATGTCCTTCCGGGAACCTCAGAATGTGACCTTATTTGGTTATTTGGAGATAGGGTCATTGCAGATGTAATTAGTTAAGTTGGCTGGATTAGTACTGGAGTTAACACTGGGGTAGCATGGGCCCTTACTCCAGTATGACTGGTGTGCTTATAAAATGAGTACTTCTAGCCTCCAGAACTGTGAGAGAATAAATTTCTGTTGTTTTAAGCCACCCAGGTTGTGGTAATTTGTTACAACAGCTTTAGGAAACTTACACAGAGAGGTTAAGTAAGTTGCCCAAGTCTGCACAGCTGAGAAGCAGAACCCCTGGGATTCCAAAGCAGATTCTGATTCCAGAGGCCCAGTGATGAGCAACTACTCTTTATTAAATGAGTCAGTTGTATAAATCAGTGGCTGGAACGTAGCAAGAGCTAAAGAAGTGCTAGTTGCTATTCCTGTTGCTGTGTTATTAATTACACATCACTGTGGGCTCTCCCCTCCTCCACATACTTCACGGAGTTGATGTGAGGATCAGGAAGATAATGAGTGCCTTGTAATCTTTCAAGACCCAGACAACTGTAAATTATATTATCATTAATATGATCAGTCAATGAGATAAGAAAAAATATAGCAAATATTTTTCACAACCCATGGAAGTGTGTTTAGTCAAAGCAATACCAGTTCATTCTAATGAAAGGTGGGAAGTCAGTAATTCTGTTGTCTTCTGGAGAGAACTTGAGATGTTCCTGCTGCTCCATTTATGTCATCAAATGCTGTCAGGTTCAAGAAAAGAGAGAGAACAGCCCCCTGAACCCACACCTTTCACCAGCTTTGCAGCTCCCGTCACTTCCATGGCTGGCCCATATTTCCGTCCTTGACTCTGGGTTGGCCACGTGACTTACAGTGGTGAGTAAAATGAGATGGATGTGATGGTATGCTTAAGTTCTTGCATTTCTACCTGCCCTCTTGTGAGTCTGCCATCACCATGAGAAGGATGCTCTGGGGCAGCTTGCTGATTCCAGGAGAAGGATGAGAGACACCTGGAGCACAGTCCCACCCAGATCAGCCAGTCCCCAGCTGCAGACACACGAGTGAAAGCAATACTCATTGCTGTACGCAGTTCAAGTTTTGAGATTGTTTGTTATGCAGTATGATTGTAGCAAAAGCAAACCGTTACAAACCCCCAAGGACTTCCTCCTTTACAAATCCAGGTCTGTAAATGATGCCACAATCACCTGGAACTGTGACACACAGTGAGACTCAAATAGCAGTGAGGACGATCTCTCGAACCTCAATGGGGATTTGAGGGGTTGAGAATTTGGTCACGTGAATGGCACCTAATGACTATATGACCTTAGACAGCTTCCTGAAACTCTCTGTCTCAGATTTTTTCTTTTTTTTTTTTTTTTTTTTTGCGGTATGCAGGCCTCTCACTGTTGTGGCCTCTCCCGTTGCGGAGCACAGGCTCCGGACGCGCAGGCTCAGCGGCCATGGTTCATGGGCCCAGCCGCTCTGCGGCATGTGGGATCTTCCCGGACCGGGGCACAAACCCATGTCCCCTGCATCGGCAGGCGGACTCTCAACCACTGCACCACCAGGGAAGCCCTCTGTCTCAGATTTTTGACTGTAAAATGGGAATAAAAGTATGTCCTCTTAGGACTACTTTGAGTATTAAGTGAAATAAAATATATGTAGAATATTATGCTTAGTGAAATAAGTCACAGAGAAAAACAAATCCTGTATGATATGACTTACATGTGGAATCTAAAAAATAATACGAATAAATGTATATGCAAAACAGAAAGACTCACAGATATAGAAAACAAACTTGTGGTTACCAAAGGGGAGAGGGAAGAGGAGAGGAACAAATTAGGAGTATGGGATTAACAGATACACACTACTGTATATAAAATAGATAAGCAGCAAGGATATACTATATAGCACAGGGAATTACAGCTATTGTCTTATAATAACCTATAATGGAATATAATCTGCAAAAATATTGAATCACACCTGAAACTAACATAACATTGTAAATCAAATATATTTCAACAACAAAAAAATGTAAGGACCTAGCATAGTGCCTGGCACATAGTAGGTCTCAGTAAGGGTTAATTCCTTACTGCAGAATTGAGTGGTCGGGGGCCTTGCACTGATTAGACTTCGGTCTGCGGGTGTAGAGGCGTGTCTTCCTGTCCATCTGCAAATCTGTTTCCCACACTAAGCCTTGGGGCCCCAAGGAAGGCTGTTTGCCTACGAACCCCGATGACCTTCAGTCAAGTTCTTGAAAGGTCTGGGGCCCTTTACCTTGCCCACTCTTCATGATGCAAGTTTGTTCTGTGTGACATAAAGAGGTTAAAGTACAGTTATATGCCGGCGGCGTGACCTGGCTTTGCGACTCTGCCGTGCCCCTGGAAGTGAACGCGACCTAAGGGGAGGTAACTGAGCTCTCCGGGCCCCTGAGTCCTCACCTGTGAAGTGCAGGGGATGATACCTGCCTCGTTGCGCAGGTGCGGGGGAGGGAGGCGTCGTGAAGGGCTTAGGACAGCGCCTCCTGTCACGAACGTCTGCGGGCCAGGCCGAGCCAGGGTCTCTTCATCCTGGGAACTTACCCAACCCCACGCACCTGAACTCACCTGCCGCTCCCACCCGCGGAAGCCCGTCTCCCTGGCAAGAAGGAAGAGGGGGTGTGAACCATGTTTTGTTTTAAACCCCGCCCCCTCAGCAGGGCGTTCCCTCTGAAACGTTTCTATGAGCAGGGCCAGCTCATCACCCGCTCTGTTCGTCCCCTTCTGTGTCTTCCTCACCCCTCACTGGTCCCCAGATGACGCCGCGATACATGCTGGGAATCATCCAGGGATGAAGCCAGAGCGCAGCTCCTGACTTAAGGACTCACGATGAAGGGAAGGAAATGAGGTGCAAATGTAGAGTCACAGGTGCTGCCCTGTGGCTGAGCGCTTCCCAGCGCCAGGCACTGGGCTAAGCAATTTGTCTGCTCCATCCCACTGAAGCCTCCCACAGCCCTGAGAGATGGCTGCCACCATACCTGCTTTTACAGGCAAGGAAACTGAGGCTCTGTGCAAAACTGCCCAGAGGAGTGGGGGGGGGAGCGGGGAGTCGCGAGGGGGTCACTTCCGGTTAAGGGTGATGGTGAGTGGGGCTGGGAGGACCTCAGGAGAGAGAACGTCAAGGAGGAGAGAGTTAGGAGGAGAGAGAGAAATAGAGACAGAGACAGACAAAGAGAGAGAGAGACCATGCCCCAGGAGCTCCTGACAGCCAGGAAAAGCAGAATGACACACGGATGATTCTCAGAGGCCACAGCCCCAAACTAGCTTTGCATCTAGAGGGGCATTTTGTAGCTGAGACAGAAAAAGCTGTCTTTATGCTGTTCAGCAAAAAAGAGATTCCTTTGGCCTATAGTAATAATTATAACTGTTTATGAAGTGCATTTTATTATCAAAAATAATAATAACAGGGCTTCCCTGGTGGCGCAGTGGTTGAGAGTCTGCCTGCCGATGCAGGGGACGCGGGTTCGTGCCCCGGTCTGGGAAGATCCCGCATGCCGCGGAGCGGCTGGGCCCGTGATCCATGGCTGCTGGGCCTGCGCGTCCGGAGCCTGTGCTCTGCAATGGGAGGGGCCACGGCGGTGAGAGGCCCGTGTACCGCAAAAAAAAAATAATAATAATAATAATAATAATAATAACAGTAGTAACAATAGCTGCCACCTCTGTCCAGGGCCTCCTCTGTGTTGGGTCTAATGCTCACAACAATTTAGAAGGTAGGTCCTCTCCCCACTATTTACAAATGAGGAAATTGAAGCACAGATGGTTGTGTAACTGGCTTACGAGACACAGCAGTGAGTGGCAGAACTGGGACCTGAATTCGGGTCTCCTGACACTTAAAAAAGGGTAACAAAGGATGGTCAGCGTTTGAGCAGCGGAGAGGCCCCACTTCCACTCCCCCCACCATCCCTCCTTGGGGACCCTGGCCAGGCTCCCATCACTGCTGTCTGGGTGGGGTTCCAGGCTCCCTAGGGCCAGTGGCTGGGGGCTGGCAAGGATCCCCTTGAAGGTCCAGCTGACCTCGCACCTGTGTGCAGGTGCTGGGGTGCATTCCACCTATGCCCACCCACCGGCAATGGCACCCATCTGCCTTCTTCCTGCTCTATTCTCCCAGGGCCACTGCTGGAAACGTTTCTGGAGATTTAACTGCATGTGGAGCTGAGCTGCAGTCACTCTCCTGCTCTGAGTCCTCCCTCTAATGGGCTTTGTGCTATTACCAAACCAAGCAACCAACTACCCAGCCATCCATCCAACCATCCATCCATCCATCCATGACCCAACTACCCATCCATCCATCCATCCATCCATCCACCCACCCACCCATCTTACATATGTTTATGGAGCACATACTACATGCCAGGCACGATGCTGGATAGTGGGCTCTCAGCAGTGAATAAAACCATGAGCTCACCCTCATGGGAGGGCACGTTCTAGTGGGGAGATACAACGAAGAGGTAAACCTATCAATAAATACTGTCAAGGTAGATGGAGGGCCAGATACAGGCTGTTGGTTCTTAGCGCCATTCTCTCACTTCCTTTTTCCCAATGATGACAAAAAGAACGATGATGACAACAGAAATAATAGGTGTCCTGTGCTGACTGGTCACTCTGTGCTGGGCATTTCACCTGCATTAACTCACTGCATCGTCACAACAGCCCTTTGAGGTTGTGCTACTATTATCCACATCTTATAGTTGCAGAGAAACTAACTAATTGGCCTAGGATCACACAGCTGGTAAGTCAAGGACTGGAAGAAATGAAAACCCAGGCTCCCTGGGCTCCAACAGTCTTCCAACATACCCTCTCCCCAGCCTTTGTGTGACTCATCCCTCCGACATACCTTTATACACACCCTCATCTTCTAATGCACCTTCTCCTTTTGGTGGCTCCTATTTACAAAAAAAGCCTACTAAGTGCCAGGCAGCACCTAGATACTATATGTACATTATTGTTTTTAATCTTCCCAAGAACTCTTCTTAGTAGGTATACTATAGATAGGGGAACTGAGTCTCAGAGAGGCTAAGTAACTTGTCTCTGGTCATATGAACAGTAAAGAATGGAGCTGGGATTGGAACCTTGGACTGCTTGATTCCAACACCTGTGATTTTTACCATCTCACATTGATCCTTCATCTGGTGAACTCTTACACATCCATCAAGACCCAGTCTAAATTAACCTCCTCATAAAGTCATCCTTGACTTTGAGGCATAGATTTTCCTCTTCTGCACTCCCATTGTCCCTTTAATGTGTTATTACTTTGTGATTATTTGTTTACTTCTTCATCTTTCTCCCTAGGCAGTGAGCTCCCTGAAGGTGAGGCATGTCCGGCTTCATGGTAATCTTGCCTCTTCCTCCAGAGACTGGGGCTCTGTGCGTTTAACTTCATTTCTGGTTGTAAACTAATTTAAATTGTTAGCCTATTTGTCCATTTATTTCTGCCATTTACCACTAATCAATTAGTGTGGAATGGGGATTCCGCCCCAGTGGAGCTAAAGGAACTAGTGTTCTCAAGGACAAGTCCAGTCCTTAGCAATACTGTGGACTCTGCTTCAACCAATACTTCCCCCTCCACTGTGGGCACCGAGGGCTCTCTGGCTGTATCTTTCCCCTCTTATTGGAGACACTGGCTGATAAACATTCACCCCGAGTTAAGCTTCATGGAACCCTGTTCCTCAGGGACCTGCATTCAATCAAGAAATAAATAAGATTGCCAGCACTTGGAGCAAGGCTGTGGTGTAACTTCTGTGGTCCCTTTCCTCTTAAAAAAAAAAAACCTAGGGCTTCCCTGGTGGCGCAGTTGTTGGGAGTCTGCCTGCCGATGGAGGGGACGCGGGTTCGTGCCCCGGTCCGGGAGGATCCCACATGCCGCGGAGCGGCTGGGCCTGTGGGCCATGGCCGCTGAGCCTGCGCGTCCAGAGCCTGTGCTCCGCAGCGGGAGAGGCCACAGCAGTGACAGGCCCGTGTACCGCAAAAAAAAAAAAAAAAAAAAAAAAAAGACCAATTAAAATTATATTTGATGATTGCATTGGTTCAAAGACAAATACAATCCAGGGTGGATTATAATCAGGTTCTTTCTTTCTAGTACTTTTTCCTTCCTCCCTCTTTCCCTCCCTCCCTCCCTTCCTTCCTTCCTAGACAGGAAATATAGGTTTATTGTGGAAAAGCAGACTTGGAGAAAATAAGAAACAGCAACAGGATGTTTAGCCCATCTATTTACAACACACAGGGGTTAGGGTTTCCCGTGCACAGCTGTACCGTTCTCCCTCCTTCAGCCTCAGATGTATTTACCCCCTTCATCAACAACCATTGCCTTTCTCTAGCTCTGGACCTTCCAGTGACCATAAAATCGACACAACTCTTCAGGGTGATGTCCCACCATGGAATTCCGAGGCACTGTCTCCTAGTCGCTCCGGCTCCCTTCCCAGCCCATGGCTCCCACAGAGCACTCTGGGGGCCCCTGCTCAGTGGAGGGGGCTTCAGTGGGCATTGTGGGGGGACCTCCAGCATTGACTCTCCCCCCAAACACATAACCCCAGTCTAATTGTGAGAAAGCACCAAACTAACCCAAACTGGGGGACATTTGCAAAACACCTGACCAGTACTCCTCAAACCTGTCAAGGTCTTGAAAAGGAAAGCAAGCAAAGGCTGAGAAGCTGTCATAGACCAGAGGAGACCGAGGAGACACGATGACTAATTTGCAGTGTGGGACCCTGGCTGGGATTCTGGGGCAGAAAAAGCGCATCAGTGGGAAGACTAGTTTAGTTAATAATAATGTATCAGCACTACTCTCTAGTTTTGACAATTGTGCCATGGTTACGTAAGCTGTTAACGTTCAGGGAACCTGGGTGAGGGGTATATGGGAACTTTGTACTATATTTGCAACTTTTCTGTAAATCTAAAATAATCCTAAAATAGAAATTTTATTTTATTTTTTATTTTTTGCCCACACATCGTGGCATGTGGGATCTTAGTTCCCCGACCAAGGATTGAACCCTCGGCCCCTGCAGTGGAAGCACCGAGTCCTAACTACTGGACCGCCAGGAAAGTCCCGAAAATTTATTTTAAAAATAAAGTATTAAATAAAAAACCTCCATTGGCAGGACATTTTTTATGACCTTAGATTTTATCCTTTCCAAATGGAGTGCTGTGAACCAAAAGTTCATCTTATAATCTGTTGAACGTCGGGTTCTTTTGACGACTCTGGGCAGCTCCTAGTGTTTGGAGGCAGAAAGGAGTGCTGCACCCCTCTGCACCCCCGTGACCACCACCAGGAGGTGAGTGACAGTGAGAGCAAGTCCCACTCCAGATTCTTCCAAACACACAGACATTTATTAGTAAACAGCCTGGAGAGTCTCACTAGTGGTTGGAATTTCAGGAAAGGTGTCTCTCTCCATCTCAGGGACTCACATCTACCCTATGCATGAAAGCTCTGAGTGACAACATGGCTCACAGGTAAGGGCTGTGGTCAGACTAGACTTCCAGAGGTTTCCCCGTCATAAGGGCTCACCAGTGTTCATACTTAATCACACGGTGGGTCCCGATACTTCACCTGTAATTCCACCAACCAAAGGATGCTCTGTCATTCCTTATGCTCATTAGGCAACCCTGCGGAGGTGTTACAGGTTTGGATTATCTTGAGGGTGCAGCCTTCCCCACTACACTTCTCATACTGAAGTATTGACACATATAACAGGGAGAGGAACGTCTGCAAAGAGAGTATCCCTTACACAGGCTGAAACTTGCTCTGCCTTTTTCTCTACCACCAGCAGGACACGTGAGTGACATCAGTAGAACTCTAAGCAGTGCTCCACAGGGCAGGAGTAAAAGGCACGTGGGTGGGTGAGTGTAAACCCTGGAGGATGTTCGCAGCATGGACAAGGAAGAAGATCCCTGGAGGAGGGGTGCCCAGAGAAGTAGGACGGACAAAACTGTCAGCCAGGCTAGCAAGGACACAATTTCAGGAAGGCCATGGACGCCAAATACGCCAGGAGACAGTGTAGGGTCTGTGCCCAAGTATATGTTGCCCCTGGCAACATGGATGCTGCTGGTGACCATATCTCATGGGTGCTGGAGGTACAGCCTGTGCTGCAGCGGAACAGAGGTGGGTAGAGAAGAGGAAATGGCAACTTCAACTCTTGCTTGGGGAAGCGTGGCTCTGAAGGGAAGACGAGAGCCCAGGTGGCAGATCAAAGGAATTTTTTTGTTTCTTGTTTCTTTTTTACTTTATTTATTTGTTTCCCTGGGAGTGACTCAAGCACAGTGCAGTGGTTAAATGCAGTATGTGGTTAAGTGGTTAAAGTCTTGGCACCAGCCAGACTTCCCTCTTTATTCCTCTAACTTTGGGCACCTTTAATGCCTGTAACCTAGGACAAGTCACTTCTCCAAGCTCCACTTTCTTAGTTGTACAACAGGGCTTCTAATACTTCCTAGGTCATATGGTTATTATGGGGACTGCATAAAATAACATCTACAAGGTGCTTAGCACAGTGCCTGGCACACAGCAAGAACTCGGTAAGTGTTGGCTGTTCTATTGGTGGAGGGTGCTAATAGAAGAGATCAACTGTGCAGAAGGGAAGGGGTGAAGACTGAGCCCAGTCCCTCAGCCAAGTCTCCAAGTGTCCCTTGTCTAACGCAGAACGTAGAGATCTGTTTTGATGCTGGCTACTGGTCCCTCTGCCCTGATGAATGTTCTCTGTGGAGTGTGGTCAGAGGGTGTAAAAGGACAGGGGCTGGGACTCTGTCAAGCTCACAGAACAGGCTGTAGGAACTGGTTTGGGACCGGCATGCTGATAGATAGTTATTTAATAAATGTCTATATGTAGGGTGGAATTTGGTCTAAGACTTGCTTTCATTATTTCCTGGCAGCAAGGTTTGGTGGGGTACTTAACTCTTTTTCCTCTCAGAGTTTTTGGTGGTCTCCAGCATCTAGCATAGAAAACGTAAGAATTGTAAATGACCACACTGGCCCAGGTCAGGCCACGGGGAGGCACCAGAAATGGGCTTTTGAAGTGAGGACCAGGAAATTAAGAGAATGGGAGAAGTGGGGGATCACAGGGGCTAAGTTGAGATAAGACAATGGAGAGTCCAGGGTGGAAAAGTTGTAACATCTGCAGGTCAATCTCTTCATCTAGTTAGAAGTGACAGCCAAAGATGGCTCAGTGGCTGAAATGTAGCCAAGTGTCTGGACTAAAAGGGACCCCTGGAACTGCCCTGCAATAGGCCTGTCACTACAACGTAGATTCAGAAACTTATCAGGTAACTTAATTACGACTTTCTGGTGAGTGGCATCCATTATATTGAAGGTTCTAATTAAGGATCCCTTTAAGGAAGCCTTTGAAAATGGAACTGATTGGAGGAATGTTTCTTAAATTTTTCTGAGAGCCTCTGAGTAAGAGGCCATTTCTGGAGATGAAGAACAATTGTACTCGCACTCTCAGCCCAGTGAATAGATCCTTGAAACATTCAACAAGAAGCTATCTGTTGGCCTCACACATAGGGCTTCAAACCATGTAATGATTCAATCCTCCAGCCCCCATCACTAATCTGAGAAAAAAGTAAAACAAATGAAGCAGGAAATATTTTGGATCAAAAACAATTAGACGATTGTAACTGGTTATTCCCGCCCCCAACCACTTCATATTAGAGAGAGATCTTTCCCTATAGTATATAATGGCATCCTTCTCAGCAATAATTTAAAATAATTCTTCTCCTTTGTGATGCTAATTAGAGATATTTATTAGATTCAACGATAGGCCTTTTTCACATTGAAGGGGCATAATTCAAAAGAGGACAATGAAGAGAAGGAAATATTATAATTGTTCATAAATGATGAGAAGAACTGGTAGTTCCCCAGAATAATCCAGGAGAGGATGAGAAGGTGAGGCAGGAAGGTGCATTAGTTGGGGTGTTCCAGAGAAACAGGACCAATAAGAGATAGATAGATGACAGATAGATAGATTGTTAGATAGATAATAGATAGATGATAGGTAGATAGAGATATGAAGATATAGAGATATAGATACAGATATAGATACAGAGATTTATTATGAGATATTGGCTCATGGGATTATGGAGGCTGAGAAGTCCCAAAATTTGCTGTCTGCAAGTTGGACACCCAGGAAAGCTGGTGGTGTAGTTCAAAAGCCTGATAACCAGGAGCTCCGAGGGCAGGAGAAGATCAATTCCCCAGTTCAAGCAGTTAGGCAGAGAGCAAATCCAACTTTCCTCAAACTTTTTGTGCTATTGGGGCCCTTGACAGATTGGATGGTGCCCCCCACATTGGGGAGGGCCATCTGCATTGCTCAGTCTATGAATTCAAATGTTAATCTCTTCTAGAAACACCCTCCCAGACATACCCAGAAATAATGTTTGACCAGATATCTGGGCATCTGGCGGCCCAGTCAAGTTGACACATGAAATTAATCATCACAAAGGAGAAGAGGGAGAGAGAAGCCAGAAGAATGGTGCCTGTGTGTTTGTGGGAGCACACACAACAGGAACCACACGTGTTCACCCAGGAAGGCATTTAAGGACCTATTTAGAAAAAACACTAGTTTAGACTGTTAAGAATGTCAGAGCCAGAAATGACCACAAAAGCAATGGCTCCCCTAGAATTCATATCAGTCTTGGGAGTAGAGAGGGGAGGGCTTTGAACTGATCATTTTGTTTTAATGTGCTTTTTCTTAAACTTATTTTTATTTTTTTGCTGTGCTGCACGTCTTGTGGGATTTTAGTTCCTGAACCAGGGGTCAAACCCGGGCCCTCAGCAGTGAGAGCATGGAGTCCTAACCACTGGACCGCCAGGGTATTCCCTGAACTGATCTAGCTCTTCGGGGACAGAGAAATCCACCTTAACACCCATCTAAGCATCAGACAGCAGTTTTTTGACAAGTTCCATGTTGTGGAATAAAGGCTGAAGTCTGTGGATCTCCTAAGTCTGGACTGTGCCTTATTCATCTTTCTACCTCTAATGCCCATGGTAGCACCTGGCAGATGGTAGATGCTCAATCTATATTTGGTAAATGAATGGTTGATTAAATGAACATAGCAGCACACAGATTTAGCCCTAAAATGCCATAAACCCTACAGTAAAGCCAGTCATTCTTGCTTAGACTCTCTTTCAGCTTTAGTAACTCATGTTTAATCAATAATTAAAAATTCATTTAAAGGTCTATTTTAGAAGCATTAACTAGGAGAGGCAGTGGAGAGTGGCTGGTCCAAAAGGCAGAGTGGTAGCTGAAAGAGAGACGGCTGCCAGGATGACCCTAAAAGCGGAGGGAGACAGTAACATGTCAAGAACAGAGTCAAAGTTAGTTCCTCTAAGAGCTTACTCTGAGCCAGGAACTTCTGGTCATTTTGCAGACATTAAATATTTTCAGCTGTGCAACTCCACTGTAAGGTGAGCATAATTATTCTGTTTCACTGATGGGGAAGCTGAAAGTCAGAGAAATTAACAAAGTTGCCAATATGCAAATAGAAATCTGTCTGATTTTCCCACTACATAGTACTGAACTCATTTTATTTTGTATTTTATTTTAATTCTTGAATATTTAAAAACAATAGATAACTACAAAGAAGCAATTAAGAGTCAGCCATACTAAAACTCAGAATTAATTATTGTTAGCATCTTAAGTATATTTGTTTCCAGGTTTATGCCTGAACAAAATTTCAGACATCTTTTTAGGCATCAGAATATGGATAAATAAATAGATGGGTAAATGGATGAATAGATAGCTGTAGAAAGAAATGCTATTGCAAAAATGGGATGAATCTATATAAGACATTTAGAAGACTAATTACATTTAATCTTACTTGAACTTTATAGAAGTAACTGACAAGAAATAGAAGAAATCATTAAACTTCAAATAAATGTTTCTTCTTTTCAAGAGATATTTCTGAAACAATCCATGTAAAGTAATGAAAAATGTTGAGGTTGAAATAATTGTCTTCCTTCCCTCCCTCCCTCTCTCCCTTCCTTCCTTTCTTCCCTCCCCCCGTCCCCCCCTCTTTCCTATTTCTTTTTTAACTAGATGTTTCTCTCATAGATTCTTTGTCTTGTCTGATTGCTCTGGCTACTGCTTCCAATACTATGTTGAATAGAAGTGGCTGAACTGGGCATTCTTGTCTTGTTCTTGATTTTAGAGGAAAAGCATTTAGTCTTTCATCATTGAGAATGATACTAGCTGTGGGTTTTTCATATTTGGTCTTTATTAGGTTGAGGTAGTTTCCTTCTATCCCTAGTTTGTTGAATGTTTTTATTATGAAAGGGTGTTGAATTTTGTCAAATATGTTTTCTGCATCATTGAGATGATCATGTGTTTTTCATCCCTTCATTCTGTTGATGTGGTGTGTTACGTTGACTGATTTTCATGTGTTGAAGCATCCTTGCATTCCAGGAATAAATCCCACTTGGTCGTGGTGTATAGCCCTTTCAATATACTGTTGAATCCAGTTTGTTAGTTTTTTGGGTTTTTTTAGGATTTTCGCATTAATGTTCATAAGGGATATCATTCTATAGTTTTCTTGTCATGTTCTTGTTTGGCTTTGGTATCAGGGTAATGCAGCCTTGTAGAATGAGTTAGAAAATGTTACCTCCCCTTCAACTTTTGGAATAGTATGAGAAGAATTGGCATTATTTTTAAATGTTTAGTAGATTCCACCAGTGGAGCCATCTGGTCCAGGGCTTTTCTTTGTTGGGAGGTTTTTGATTATGGATTCAATCTCTATTCAGGTTTTTTATTTCTTTGTGATTCAGTCTTGGTAGAGTGTATGTTTATAGATATTTCTGCATTTCACCTAGGTTATCCAATTTGTTGTTATACAAGTGCTCACAGTATTCTCTTATAATCTTTTTATTTCTGTAAAATCAGTAGTAATGTTCCCAATTTCATTTTTTATTTTAGTCATTTGAGTCTTTGCTCATTTTTCCTTAGTCAATCTAGCTAAACATCTTTCAGTTTTGTTGATGTTTTTAAGAACCAGTTCTTGGTTTTGTTTATTTTTTTTTCTATTGTCATATTGTCTACTTTATTTACCTCTACTTTATTATTCCCCTCCTCTTCTAGCTTTGGGTTTACTTTGTTCATTTTCTAATCCTCAAGGTGTAAAGTTTGGTCATGAATTTGAGATCTTGCTTCTTTTTAATGTAATCACTTATAGCTATAAATTTTCCTCTTAACTCTGCTTCTGCTGTATTCCATAAGTTTTGGTATGTTGTGTTTTCATTTTCGTTTGTCTCAAGATATTTTCTAATTTCCCTTGTGATTTCTTCTCTGACTTATTGGTTGCATAAGAGTTACTTAACTTCCACGTATTTGTGAATTTTTCAGTTTTCCTTCTGCTATTGATTTCTAGTTTCATTCTGTTGTGATTGGAAAAGATACTGTGTACGATTTTAATATTTCTGTTAAGACTTGTTTTGTGGCCTGACATATGGTGTATCCTGGAGACTGTTCCATGTGCCCTTGAAAAAAATGTGTTCTGCTGTTATTTGGTGGAGTGTTCTGTAAAAATCTGTTAGCTTAACCCACTTTGTATCTAATTTAGCAATTTTATTCCAGCATCTTTTCTTTCACTGTGTATGTGTACATACATATGAATTATGTATCTCCTATCATCCTTTGAATGATTTGTCGTCTCTCATTTTTTCTTTCCTTTTTGTTCCCTCACTGAGTTAAATATATCTTCTATTAAAAAAAAGAAATCTTCTATTTTTGCTCACTGTATATTTGCATGAGAATTATGATTTTAATTTTTTGAAAATTATGTTTTGACACATGGATCCAACAAAGAAGAGCATGTTTTGTGGCCTCCCTGCAGGAAGCAAGGCATGGATATCTAATCTGACTTTCCTACTCATGCTCTTCTCCTGAGGCTGAGTGAGGACCAAACCACCTCTCTCCTGAGCCAGGATAAAAATTTCAAGACAAATCTTACAAAATATAGCTCAGGGAAAATTAAAAAATAGATAGAAATACAGAATTTATATAGCAATTTATACAGCATAAATTGAGTACTTCATGCAGTTCTCTCTTGTAACAACTATGGAAGCAACTAAATAATACTCATGACTGAGCATCATCCCAGACCAACTGAGCCAGAATCCCTGGAGACAGCAATGGGGCATCATATATGTTTTAAAGCTCTCAAATGATTCAAGTGTACAGTGAGAGAAGAGGATGCCCTGTTGAAGGAAAAAGCCTAGAGGAGACACTACAGACAGCAGCTTTCACTTTCGGCAGAGGATAGAATTTTCTCTTCTCTCCCTTCTTCAGTCTCCCAGCTGAATCAGGGAAGGGAAGGATCAAAGGTGCTCTCCTCAGGGCTCTCCCTCTGATTTAATCAGAGTCCATTTGGAGATGGAAACCACACCAACAATCTGAACAGGGAAAATGTAGCAGAAGGAATGGTTACCTGGTGAAAGGTGTTAACCACTCAAAGGGGGAAGGAGGGTCTTAAGTGTGCAGATGCAGCAACTGCAGAAAGCAGCTACCGCCCCTAGAGCAGAGGGAGAGTGGCTGAGGGAGACCTTGGACACTTAGAGGAGTGCTTGCCCCTCCCTCAGAACTGAGGTCCAGACCCCTGAGGCGAGAGTGTGCCATTTGGGGCATTCTCTCTGAAGCTTAACTGGAGGGGATTTCAGGGCTTAGGGTAGTTTCTGATTTTTGTCTGCTTTAGGCTCTGAGGTGTTTAATGGATGTGATGATGGTTAATGTTATGTCAACTTGGCTTGGGCAAGGTACCCTAATATTTGGTCCAACACCAGTCTGGATGTTGCTGTGGAGCTATTTTAAGATGAGATGAACCTTTATATTGGTAGATTTTGAGTAGAGCAGATGACTGTACAAAATGTGGGTGGGCCTCATCCAATCGGTTGAAGACCTCAAGAGAAAAAGACTGAGGTCCCTGGAGGAAGAGGGAGTTCTTCCTCTGGACTGTCTTTGATCTTGAGCTGCAACATCAACTCTTCCCTGGGTCTCCAGACTGTTAGCCGGCCCTGCAGATTTTGGGCTTGCTGGTCCCCACATGTGCATGAGCCAATTCCTTAAAAGAAATCTCTATGTATCTACACAACCTATGGGTTTCGTGTCTCTGCAGAACGCTGGCTAATACAACAGGCTGTGGCCTGCCCATCTTCCCCAGGTGGTGCCTCTCAGCTCATCACTCTCCTCTGTCCCATGTCTCTTCTCCAGGAGCATGAGGTGTTGATGCTGGTTGCTACCTTCCATTCCCACTAGATCGAGCTTAAGCGACTCACGGAGAGTTTAAAGGGTCCTTGCAGTTAGTGTAAAATCCCGGAGGACCCAGGGTGACCAAGAAGGAGAGAGATTCTAGTAAAGGAAAGAGAAGAGTCAGGACAGACTCTCCTTAGAGGAGGGAGAAAAAGAATTCCAGAAAAAGATGAGCAAGCAGTTTCCTTCAGCTCTAGACTTGTTCTCACCCCTGATTTCCCTTGCGCATGGGAGGTGCTCTTAAGTACTCAATGTTGGTTGCAGGACACAGTCTCTTTCCTTGCAGTCATGATCTTCCTTCTCCCTTTCTCACCTACCTGTGCCTTCAGCAGAGAGCTCTTTACTGCTCGTATCCATTCTCCCGGTCCTAGCTCCCAGCCCACCTCTTCCATGCGATCTCCCTGACTTGCTCAGTCCACATGGACACTCACCCCTTCCTGGTCACCCTGGAAATTTTTCAGATACTTTGTTTTCAACCCTTAGTTATATAAAGTGTGTTGAGTGTGTCCCTAAAGTCAGGGACTGACTGCCTGAGATTTGCTTTGTACATTCAAAGCAGCTCACACAGGGCAGGTCTTGATACTTACTAAATATTGAACTGACTTACAAGAGCCCGCGAGAAAGCAGAGATGAACATTTCCATTGTACGTGGAGAAGCAGATGGGGTGGTGCCCAAGTTCCCACACGCGTCAGAGAAAGTCAGGAATAAATCATGGGAACGGGTGCACCATGCAGGTTTTTGATTGCCTCAGTGGCCATCAGCCCAACCAAGCTGAATGCACAAAGCTCTGCTGCAATTTACAATCTCAGGTGTCCATGAATCTTTCTCAGCAAACCCGAAGCAGATCCTGCATCTTCTTTGAGGCCATGTCCTTTCTTCCTCCCACCTAACCCCACAAAGCAGTGGTTCTCGAACGTTAATGTGCTGAAGGACTGATTTTTACGGGGATGGTGGATGCATATTAAAATAAAAAATGCAGATTCCTTGGTCCCACCCATAGAGGTTCTGATTGAGAAGGTCTGAGGAAAGTCCTGAAAATCTGCATTAAAAACAATCTCCCTAGGGGATTATGGTGATTTTTGAGGAAGGTAGGACATACTGGACACATGGCTCCCACTGGCAGGGAATTCTGTAATAACTTAAATTCCAAGGCCAGCCTCTGGGAAGACTAAACAAAATTCACTCAGCAAATGTCCTAGGAATACAAAGAAATCTACCCAAGGACAACTATGAGATGATATTTTTAAAAAATCCCTTGCAAACAAAAAAGCACCATCTTCTGCCTAAATCCAGAATCATTACCTTCACCTAATAACCTGCAGGGAGCATAGTTTCCAGAGTAGTTATTTTAGTGTCTGGGAAATTCAAAATGATTAGAAATGGCTCTGAGATACAGAAGAAATTAATTTCTGGGAGCCACTGGGATTTGGCAACAGCAGAATAGCCTGATGGGGATGCAGGCTGGGTCCCAGGGAGGGTCTCTTTCCCATCCTTTATAGCTCATGCTCAGGAAAGCACTCTTTACTGGAAAAGATTGCCTGAAAAACTTGTTAAAATACAGATTGCTGGGCCCTACCCTCAGAGTTTCTGATTCTTTAAGTCAGGTTTGGGGCCTCAGATAGTTGCACTTCAAACTTCCCAGGTGCTGCTGTTAAGGCTGCCGATCTGACGACGACATTCCTAGAACTACAGCTTTACAGCAATGGCCAAGACCTGCTTAGGATGTGAGAACTGAACTGGAATCATGGGTGTACTATGCTCAAGTTACAGCCCACGCTGAACTGTGACTGGCTGTGTGCAAACTCGAGAAAGTCTTGGGTTTTTTCCTTCTAACTTTTTGAGATAATTTTAGACTTACAGTCAAGTTGTAAAAATAGTGCAGAGAGTTTCTATATACCTTTTATCCAGCTTCTTATTTAACATCTTACATAACCATAGAACAATCATCAAAACTAAGACTGTAACCTTGGTATAATACTATTAAGTAGACTATAGAATTTATTGAATGTCACCCCGGTCTGTCCACTAAAGTCTGTTTTATATTCCAGAATTCAATGCAGGATCCCACACGCATTTAGTTGTCATGCCTCTTTAGTCTTGTCTTTCACTGGCTTGAAATTTTTGAAGAATACTTGTCAGTTATTTTGTAGAATGTCCCTCTGTTTGGGTCTGTCTGATGCTTTCTCGTGATTAGATTGAAGTTACTGCAAAGGATGCTTTAGATGCTGCTCCCGTCTCGATGCATCATTTTAGGTGGCTCATGATATCTGTGACATCATGGTGTCACTGGTGACATTAACTCCGCTCAATTGATTTATGTGGTGTCTGCCAGAACTGTCCACTGTTAAGTGACTATTTTTCTTTTTGTAATGACTAAATATTTTGGTGGTTGGTGGAGATCCTTTGAGACTGCAAATATCCTGGTTCTTCTTAAACTTTTACCTCACTAATTTTAGCATCCATCTGTGGGTCTCACCTGCAGCAATTATTACTTTGGTGTTCTAATGGTAATTCACTATTTCCCTAATTTCCTCTACATTTACTAATTAGAATTCTTCTGTTTGGAAGAGTTGTTCCTTCTCTCCCATTGTTTTAAAATGTTAAAGAACTTTAAAAAACATTTCTTGAAGGGTAGGTTTGCTGGCAATGAATTCTCTAAGTTTTAGTTTGAGAAAGTATTTATTTCTCCTCCCCTTTTGAAAGATTTTTGATGGATATAGAATTCTGGATTGACAGGGGTTCTTTAAAAATTTTCAGCATTTTAAAGATGTCATACTATTGTCTTATGACAGCCATGGTTTATGATGAGACATCTGTCGTAATTTTTATCTTGTTTTTGTGAATGTAATGTTCTTTTTTTTCCTGCTTTCAAGATTTTTTGTCTTTTGTTTTCTGCAATTTGAATATGATATGCCTAGGTGTATGTGGTGTGTGTTTGTGTATTATATATGTGTGTGTGTGTGTTTATATCTAAAACTTGTTAGGTGTTCTATGAGCTTCTTGGATCTTGGCTTCTGTCATTAATTTTGGAAAATTCTCAGCTATTGGTTTTTCAAATATATTTTCTGCTCTGTTCTCATTGTTTTCTCCTGGGATTCCACTTATTCATGTGCTAGCCCATTTGATATTGTCCCAAAGCTCTTGCATGCCATTTTTTTTTTCATTCTTTCATCTCTTTGTGGTTTAGTTTGAGCAATTTCTATTGGCCTATCTTCAAGTTCGTGGATTCTCTTCTTGGCTGTGTCAGTCGACTGACGAGCCTGTCGAGGGCACTGTTTATCTCTGTTGCTATGTTTTTTATTTCTAGCATTTCTACTTGATTCTTAGAGTTTCCATCTCCCTACTGAAATTATCCATCCTGTGTTGCCTGATGTCCACTTTTTCCTCTTGAATCTTTAACATACTAATGATAGTTATTTTAAATTCCCTGCCAGATATTTTCTAACATCTGTTTCAAATCTGAGTCTGGTTCTGAAGATTGCTTTGTCTCTGGGGGAAGTTTTCTTTTTTGATGTTTTTTGCCTGCCTCATAATTTTTTTCTTGAAAGCTGGGCATCTTGTGTATGTCAGCAGAGACTAAGGCAGAGTTTTTATGCCTAGACACGAGCATGCTTTTCCTACTGATAAATGCTTAGTGTGGATGTTTGAATTAATCCAGTTAGGAGTTGGCCTGGACTTGAGGTTGGTGGTTGCTATGGTTACCCTCAGTGCTCCTCAGGCCTCACATTCCTGTATCAATGCCTCGTGTTTAGAATGAAACTTGATTTGTCAGAGCAAGGTTTTGTTTGATCTTGAATGTTAGGTCTTCTTCCTGCATCCTTCTGAGAGAGGGTCTCTTTGCACACTCTCATCTTCCTAGCAGTATGCCACTGATACCTGTCATCGGAAGCTCCTGAGCTCGATGGGGAGGACGTTGGGAGTGTTTGTGTTGTTCAGATTCAGCCTTAGTTTCAGAGAGGTGCCATGTCCTTGGGCATCAGGGGCATGTTCATCCCAGTCCTACTGCTTGTCCCCTGCCTGTGCCTTTTGGTGCAGCACATATTCCTGCCTCTCTCCCCAAAGCAGAGATGCTTTTTCTGTCCCCTTGCCCCCCTGCAGTGAGTTTTCACTCTGCCCTAAGGAGAGCAGATTTTGTTGCCCCACCTCCACTCCACATTAAGGCTTTTGTCCCATAGGGGAGACAGGAGAGAGAGGGTCCTGGTGGAGTTTCTCTCCCCACATGGCAGCCACTCCCCTCCCCTGGGTTTGCACCACAATGGACACTTTCTTGGAGCTCTTTTTGGTCTCTTCTGTGAGTGCTCAGTGGGGTTCATGGAGAAAAGATCTGCAAGAGGGTGTGGGCTCCTCCAGTTTCTGTGGCCCTTGGGGCTTCACACATCCCACGAGGCTAGAATCATCGTTCACCAGTTCATCAATTATTCTGGCTAAATGTTTCTACCCCAGCTAAGCGAGCACTTGCGTTTCCTCTTCTTTGGCAGATTATCTGTTTTTCCTCCTACTTTGGGCCAGTTGCTCTGCGACCTCAGCTCTCCAGTGATTTCCCACAAAGTGGAGAATTTGAAGCTCATCTGGCTCTTTTTCATTGTTTGGCTGGAGTGATGTTCCTTCCAGGTCTCCACATCTAGGGGCAGAGGTCAGAAATTTTATCAAGTCCTTACATTTTTCTGAGGCTCAGTTTCCTCATCAGAAATGTGGGAATGGTGATGCCTTCTTCACAGGACTGTCATCAGGATCAAGTGGCACATGGAACACATGGAAGCTCTTCAAAAAGTATAAAGATTATGCCAGGTAAGGTATTGTTCTTGTTAGATCATCCTTACTAATTATATACAGTAATTTCTGGAACCCAAGATAACAAGCTCCTCCTCAACAGGGGCTCTCAACCTGACTGCACATCAAAAGCACCAATGAAAATTGTGCAAAATATATTTCTGAGGTTCCAGCATCAGAGAATATTTTGCAGTAGGTGAGGAATGGAACCTGATAATCTGTTGTGTTAACAAAAGTCCTTAAAGGATGCTGATGCACAGCCAGGGATGAGAATTCCCATCTCATCTGGTACTTTCCATCCCACCTTATTAGCACACCACTGTATATCCAGGAAGCAGTAGCTAAATTTTTAAATGAGATGACAAGACAATCTATCAAACCACTAGGCTACTTTTTTTCCATACCAGAAGATTGAATCTTCTAGTACACTTTTTTGTTTAAATAAGGGGTGGGAATTTCCTCCTTGCTCCCCATGTGGTACATGGCTATAGATAACCCCATTCCTCTGGAGGCACAGAGAGTATGACATTGAGAATTTTTTCACGTACCTGTTGGCTGTTTGTCTGTCTTCTTTGGAAAAATGTTTATTCAGGTCCTCTGCCCATTTTAAAATCAGATTGATTTTTTTGCTGTTGAGTTGCATGAATTCCTTATACATTTTAGATATTATCCTCTTGTCAGATAGATGGTTTGCAAATAATTTCTCCTATTCTGTAGGTTGCCTTTTCATTTTGTTGATTATTTCTTTTGCTATGCAGAGCTTTTAAGTTTGATGTAGTCCCTCTTGTTTATTTGTGCCTTTATTGCTTGTCCTTTTGGTGTCATATCTAAAAAAATCATTGCCAAGACCAATGTCAAGGAGCTTTCCCCCTATGTTTTCTTCTAGGAGTTTTATGGTTTCAGTGTTTATGTATTTAATCCATTTTGAGTTAATTTTTGTGAGTGGTGTAAGATAAGGGTTTAGTTTTATTCTTTTGCTTGTGAATGTCCAATTTTCCCAGAACCATTTATTGAAGAGGCTGTCTTTTCTCTATTGAGTATTCTTGGCTCCCTAATCAAATATTAGTTGACTGCATATGCTTGGGTTTATTTCTGGGCTTTTGATTCTGTTCCATTGGTCCATGTGTTTGGTTTTATGCCAGTACCATACTGTTTTGATTACTATAGCCTGCAATATAGTTTGAAGTCAGAAAGCATGATGCCTCCAGCTTTGTTCTTCTAAGGATTGTTTTGACTATTTGGGGTCTTTTGTGGTTTCATACAAATTGTAGGGTTGTTTTTCTATTTCTTTGAAAAATGCCATTGGGATTTTGATAGAGGTTGCATTGAGTTTATAGATGGTTTGGGGTAGTATGGCAATTTTACCAATATTAATTTTTCTGACTCATTAACACAGGATATCTTTTATTTGTGTCTTTAATTTCTTTAATCAAAGTCTTATAGTTTTCAGTGTACAGATCTTTCAACTTGGTTAAATTTATTCCTAAATATTTTATTGTTTTTGATGCTAATATAAATGGGATTCTTTTATTTCTTCTTCAGATATTTCATTGTTAGTGTATAGGAACACAGCTGATTTTGTATCCTGCAACTTTACTGAATTCATTGATTAATTCTAACAACATTTTCTGTGCAGTCTTTTGGATTTTCCATATGTAAGATCATATCATCTGCAGAGAGAATTTTTACTTCTTCCTTTCTGATTTAGATGCCTTTTATTTTTTTTCTTACCTAATTTCTCTGGCTAGGATTTCCAGTACTATGTTGAATAGGAATGATGAGAGTGGGCATCCTTGTCTTGTTCCTGACCTTAAAAGATTTCAGCCTTTCACTGTTGAGTATGATGTTAGCTGTGGGCTTGTCATCTACAGCCTTTATTACGTTGTGGTACATTCCTTCTATACCCAATTTGTTGAGAGTTTTTTTTTTTATCGTGAAAGGATGCTGTATTTTGTCAAATTCTTTTTCTACATCTATTGAGATGACTCTATGATTTTTATCTTCAGCCTACTGGTCGTGTATCACATTTATTGACTTGTGAATGTTAAACTGTCATTGCATCCTAGGGATAAATCCCACTTGGTCATAAAAGAATGTATTACATTATGTCATATAGGAAGGAGGAAACTTCCTTTCTTTCCAAATCTTGGAATAAAATGGGCTCTTCTAGAAGCTAGTTTTGTTTTTCCTTTGGCTTCTGAAATGCTGTGACTTATCATCCTTCACTTCCAAGGGCTTAGGGACCATAGTCTTGATGATGAGAGCCTAGACCCAGATCACTTCATTTACCTGGTTCAGTGATGCCGCAACGCAGATACAACCGTTCCCACATTAACAATGAGGAAACTAGGCTTTAAAACATTAAGTAATTTTCCCATATTCATATAGCCAGAACGTGACAAAGCCAAACTTCAAACCCAGTCTGTAAAATTTTTTTTTTTTTTTTTTTTGGTATGTGGGCTTCTCACTGTTGCGGCCTCTCCCATTGCGGAGCACAGGCTCTGGAGACGCAGGCCCAGCGGCCATGGCTCATGGGCCTAGCCACTCTGTGGCATGTGGGATCTTCCCAGACTGGGGCACGAACCCGTGTCCCCTGCATGGGCAGGCGGACTCTCAACCACTGCACCACCAGGGAAGCCCTGTATAATGTTAACTTACTTATTCTCTAACCTACTTCAATCTGAACCCCAGTTAATTTTTATGTGAAGTGTGATTATTTCTCTCTCTTATTTCAGAAAAGATTAAAGGCAGTTTGAAGATAAGTACCCTCCCTACTTTGCAATGTGGTTATGAAAGTCAAAATATTACAACTGTGAATGGATAAGCCTTAAAAGTTATAAAATTCTAGCAAAATCCAAGATATTACAGCTTTCCCAGAACAATCTACTGTGTCAAATCATTCAATTGGCTCAGCTAATACTAAAATAAAAGGACTCAGTGGAACAGAAATAAAGGCATTGTGGTCTTTTGGTTTAGTATAAAACCATCACCAAGAGTGACACCATTTAATAAATGAGAACAGTTAATGAAGCGCAGTGTGGCAAGTGCTGGGTGGCAGGTGCAAGAAGAGAACAAAATCCTTCCCTGTTGGATGTAATGTCCCCCCACCCCCACAGCACATGGACCACCAGAACCCACTGCATTTGCAGCTCCTCAGAGGCCACAAAGCCCTGCCCTGAGCATCTCCTCATTTGATCTAGTGTTGCTACAGTTTCCACATCACAGGTACAGAGGGAATGGGACACAGTGAGGTTGAGAGACCTGCCCACTGTCTCTCACATTAGAACTACTGGGCCTGGTGTTCAAATCCAAGAACTGTTCTTTACCACGTGGGGGGCATGACCTCAGAAACTGTGCTGTACTTTGTTACTTTTATGTAGCCCCCCCAATGTGGGATGTGCACCAATGATTTGGGTGGAACATGAGATGATTTTAGGGGCCCTCAGGCTTGGAATGAATTAACACTGAACCGTACGGTGAGGAAGTTACTCCCTTCCCGATTCTCTTCCTGTCCTTTCATTACATCATGAAGAGAGTCTCTGTTTGGTGCTAATGAGTCTTTATAACAACTGCCCCACATTTGCCAATCTCCGTTTTTAACCAAGAGAGGAAAGATCTTGGGATTCAAGCCTTTACTAGGATATGGGATCTTGTTAGAATTTAATAACATAGTTTTATCTTCATTATATTGATTTTTGCAATGACTCTATTTTCTGTTTATGGCAAGTGATATGAGTCTTCTGTTTAGGTAGTGAGACAAAGTTTCTTTTTAAACAAAACTAATTAAAATTGAGTTGATTAAAATATTAAGAAGATACTATTTCAGGTAGGATGGAGATATAACAAAACTTGTGCAAGTGTGTGGGATGACGGTCACTTGAGAAACTTGATGGTCACTTGGGTCTTGGCTTTGAGATCCCTGCATTCAAGGCCAGTTCACATTTATAGTGTCACAGAGAGCTCAAGATGGCCAGCTGTGAGCCCAGCCATGGATGAAGCCTGACCACCTCATGATGCTGAGTCAGTATGTCCTTTATCACTCTGGGGAGTCTCTGGGTTCCTAAACAGAAGAACCTGGGCCAACCTAAAGGTCACACAGTGGCAGTTCAGAGAGAACAGAATAGAGAGAACTGGTCAGGAGGGCTAGAGACATGCTGAGTGGGGACAAAGGTAACAAGAGAAAATAGCAGTAAATGTTCTTACTCTAGTGAAGACGTGAGGACCCCTTTGGAAACATGATGAAAACCCTGAAGCTTGTTACCTAGGAAATTGCACATGTGTGTTTCCGCTCACGTTCGTGTACGCATACATAACAATATTAGGGGATTTGTGGGCTCCAGGTTTTGAACTCCAGCTTTGATATTTCTATCTAGAAATTCTCTTATTGACCAACTCACACCTAAGGGTAAGTATAAAGAGGTTTATCTAAACAAAGATTCCTAGTTTTGTAATTTTTTTGGCATGTTACTCCCATCCATCTATCCATCCATCCTAAATGCATTGCACTTTTCTCTCCTTACACTGGTTCTCAAGTGTGTCCACCAGGGAACCCCCAACCTAGAGGAGAACAAACTCATCCTCTGAGACTCTGAGAAGACTTAGAAAGCTCATCATAAGATCACAAATGTTTTTCATGTTTAGCTTAAAAGTTTATGCCAATTTTGGGACCTACTTAAATAGATGTGTTTTGACATAACATCTCTCTGCAAAAATCATTTAGTAAAACTTACCCTCCAGGAAGATGAGGCTTGCTTATACTGATGCTCCTTGGCCTCTTGGTACACCTGCGAGATCTCTAGGGACCCAGGTTAGAGAAGCAAGGCCTTGCTTCGTGCCAGTCCTTGTACCAGGAATGTGGAGATCAAGAAATCCCCTAGGGACAGGGACACAGATGCTCTCCCCATCCCCACAGTGCCTCGTGCAGGGCAGAGCCCCCAGGGAGCTCAGTTTATGATCAGAAGTTCCTAACAAGGGTTTTTCAGTAGCTCCAGGCTGCTGCCCTGTAAGAGCGATACAAGGTAATGGTTGAAGATCTCTGACTTTGGAGCTTCACAGCCCTAAGTTCAAAGCCCAGCCCTGCTGTTTATCACACTTTGGCTCTAGGGCACTCCTGGTACCGTAAAGAAAATATCTGAGTTTGCCAGCTGGAAGAAAAGTCAACTCAGCCTGGAGAGGGAGTTGTTGGGGGTGTTCTGAGGCTGGGTAGAGCATGCGTGAAGAGCCCAGACTTCATCAGAGACCTGGGCGCTTCTCCTAGCTGCATCTCATCGGCTCTGAGCATTCAGACAAGGAGCAATCCCCGCGTGCCTCTGTTTCCTTGTGTCAAAAACAAGGGGGTTGAATGGGATGGTTCCTAAGGTTCCTTCCAGCCTGATGCTTTCTGCTCAACAGCTCAGTTTCACTGGGCAGAGCTTTTCTGCTTTATCTTCTTTATGGCACCCATCTTTCTTCCTCATTTCTGAAAGTGCCTTTTGGACACCATTCTCATCTTATAAAAACGGCAGCTATCTCTTATGAACTCTGCTCTCATCCCCCCAGATCTTCTCTCCTGCGTAGATGAAGAAGATCAACAGCTCTTGCTCCTAGCATGGACCGCTTTAACAACATGGGAGGTTATGTAATTAGACCTGTTACAATACCACAAGGCAGAACTGAAACGGATTAGACAAGATAAGCCAAGTTTCATTATCTGGTCTAGAATATTTCTCCAGCCAAGAATCCAAGATGATGTCCACATTCCTAAAAGTTAACTTCCTGTTTCCTTTTTCTCTGAGTGCAATAAGCACCTGTTTAATTAGGCACCCTCCCCCCAATGTCCTTAATGAGCACTCATGTAATCTTCGTTAATAAAATGAGGATTTATTAAACTTTTGATTCTAATAAATAGTCAGCCATTATCTTTGCAATGGGCCCCAAGCCCTGGTAAAAATGAAGTGGTCTCTGGGACCATTCAAAGGGTCCATTCAACAGAGCTTAACGTGTTAAGAATAGAGCTTAACACGTTAAGCTCTATTCTTTAGTGACAAGAGTGAGTCTTCCCACCACCATGCCTCAGTTTAAACGCCTGAAGCTGAATTTTGTTTTCTTACGACACTGAGGTCCCACAGACACCTTAGTCAAGCATTAAGAGCTTAAAAATAAAAGAAAGGAAAAGCAAAAATAGAGAGGCAGGTATAAAGAGGAACAGATGCTTTCCCTAGCCATGGCCCCATGGATGAATCTGCCCAGAAGGAAGCCCAGCAAAAAGAAAGTCCAGTCACATTCTCAAATAGTTCCCACCCTCCCCCTTTGTTGAAGGGACTAAGAGAGGCAGTGAATTCAGCTGTTCAGAGTTCCAGGGGAAAATCAGGATCTTCAGGATTTTTATTTCCAAATGAAGAATAGAGCAGCAGGAAATCAAGGCTTAAGGAAGCCCTCCCTCTCTTAGGCAGTTAAAACCCTGGAGCAAGGTGGGTAAAGGAGACAATGTGATGCCTTAGACTGCCTTTGTGGTTCATTTTTAAAAGACTGAATTTAGACTTAAAGAATAAAGATAAGGAGAAAGGCATCGAGGCTGCAGGTTCCCGCAGCCCTGGGAAGTGGCTGTTTGCTGGAGACAAGAAGATGAGATTTCTCAAGCAGGGCTCCAGGCTAGAAGGAACAGAATGAACCCAGCCAGGGCACAGAGCTGAGTTGGGTGACAGTACCCTCGTTGTCCATTCTCTCCTTGCCCCTACCTGTCCCCACTGGTCTCTGCCAGCCTGTTGTTCATTATTGCAAAGGCTCCTATCCCCCCTGAGAATTCATCGTCCAGCGACAGAGTGCTGGTCTGGTGGGGGCAGCCATTGGCCGTTTCGGACAGCTGCTTCTGGAGGATGGCTAGTGAGACCTTGTTGGCCGCCAAGAAGTCCTTCATGGAGATCATCTCACCCGAGAGACGCCGCCCATCCATGTCACTCTCTATGACTCCATCCGTTTCTATGGAGATGTTGCACTGGTTCTGGACAGTGCCTGGCATCACCACATTCCTCCGGGACTGCAAGAGTCTTCTTTGGCATTGTTGGCAGCACCCGCCATCCATCTTCCTCAGGATCCAGTTCATGGACTGCTTAATGAGGATGGAGATGACATTGAACAAGGAATAGATGCAGCAGACGCCCATGAGGATGAAGACAAAGTTGGCGAAGCGGTAGAGGCCCTGGCTAGCATACCGGGTGTTCTGGCTGCTGACGAGGTCCCCAAAGCCAATGGTGCTGAAAGCCACAAAGCAGAAGTAGAGTGCATCGAAGTAGCTCCATCCTTCCACGGAGGTGTACATGGCGGACGCGCAGCAGGAGATGAGGAGGGAGGCCATGCACAGGATCAGCATGACATAGTACACGGAGGGCTTCCAGCCAGCCGAGCTGTCCACCTCACCCTTCCCCGGGTTCTTCAGGCTCTGCTGGGGCAAGGCGCCCCGCCTCTGGAGCTGCCGCTGGTGGCACGATTTCATGATGCAGGCGATGATGGTGATCAGGCGCTCCAGGAAGAGATTGAAGAACAAGATGGTGCTGGAGCACCCGAGGAGGCCATAAAAGATCAGAAAGGTTTTCCCTTCTACTGTTGCTGGAGTCGTCATCCCAAACCCTGCAGGAGACAAAAATCAGAGGAGAGTGAGGGACATCTTTGCCGTGAATGGGGTCAGTCTTGGCTTTGATGGCTGGCAAAGGATCTGAAGAAACAGTTTCGTAAAAGCACTCTGTGCTAGCCTTTCTAGGAACGAGAGGGAGAATTCTGACTCGCTTTTGAAGACACTAAGTGTTGTTCAGAGCTGGGCTGCTCAAAGCCCATATGGTTCTACAGTGCCAATCAGAAAAAGGTACCTCTTCCTCTAAGTGGATACCACCAGTGACAGTGGCTTGGTGATGAGAATCTGGGCTGGATTTCAGCCTCCCCTCCCAATTCTGATAGATGTCCTCGTACAGCAGATAACCTGAATGACCATACTTAACAGACGTTGTTCAGAGAGATAAACAAAGGCTCATACAAAGAAAAGTCTTACAGAATTCACTTATTCTATAAACACTTATTGGATGCCATTCCAGGAATGGGGAATAGTACTGTGGAAAAAGAGAGACCTTGGGCTTCCTTGGTGGCGCGGTGGTTGAGAGTCCGCCTGCCGATGCAGGGGACACGGGTTCATGCCCCGGTCCGGGAAGATCCCACATGCCACGGAGCAGCTGGGCCCGTGAGCCATGGCCACTGAGCCTGCGCGTCTGGAGCCTGTGCTCCGCAGCAGGAGAGGCCACAACAGTGAGAGGCCCGTGTACCGCAAAAAAAAAAAAAAAAAAAAAAAAAAAAAAAAAGATAGATCTGGTCCCTGCCTTCACAGAGTTCTAATGTAGTGAAGTGATTACTATGTTTTGTAATAAATGTTGTGATAAGCGTGGTGCTGGAGAATGTTCAGGGTCTTATGGGAGCTATTAAGAGGGAAACCTATCTCAGACTTGGGGTCTAGGAAGACTAAACAGGGAGAACCTAAAGCTAAAGAGGAGTTAGGCAGGGCAAGGAGGGTGCATGTGTGTGTGTGCATGTGCATGTGTATATGTGTGTGTGAGTGTGCGTGGTGCTGGTGATGTTTCAGGCAGAGAAAGAGCACATGCCAGCATATACGGAAATGAACAATTTGCTCAAGATTTTCCCATCTTTAAACAAAACTCTCATGCTTTGGGAGTGGTAACTGATGTGTTAGTTGTTAGAGTTTGAGAACATATAAAAAGTCTCTCTTGCCTTTGTCTCTTACTGTTCACAGTTTTGACTTTCTTGACCTTTCTACCCCTACACACAGATATGTTAGTAAGAATACCAACTGTAGGACAGTGGACATCACTAAGAAAAAGGAGAAATGGAAGAAAAATACACTCAGTATTTCTCACTCAGGGGCACTAATCTTCAGCCCACTGTGAGGGACACGAATTTCTTCCAAGCAAATGATTCAGTAAACATGAGGAGGCTGATTTGTTTGAGGGGATGGGCATCAAAGTCCTTCTGAAAATAAACACCATCTGAAAAATAAGTACTCATCATGCCACCCTGGGTTCAGATTTTTTATTCAAGTCAAACCTCCTTCTTTGTATTTTTTCTTTATTATCAAGCTCAGTTTCCTACCGAGGCCGCCTCATTGGGATCTCTAGGATTCACCCATTATCCTCTTTCCTGATAACACCCTGCTATCATCAAGCCAACACTTTTCTTTGCTGCCACAGCTCAGCTCCTGGCTGCCTCTCAGTGCATCCTGGGACGTGGTCAGATCAGACCTCGCGATTTGTGAGCCTCTGGGATTATGACTTCCTGCTCCCTCATGTGGAGCCAACGGGCCACCTTTCCCAAACACCTAGGTGTGCATACTGTGTTACCATTTAGTTTTCCAAGTAAATTCAATTTTCCTTTCTCAGCATACAAGGGTCTATCTAGGGTAGGAAATTAACAATATATAGCCAAGAGCCTGCAGGAAGATACTGATTGCTTTTTAGCTGGATGGCATGGAGTGGAATGGGTGATCAGGTAAGGAAGGAGTGAGGGACAGGGAATGATTCCACTGGGAGTTACAGTCCTGGCCCTTAATGGTAGAGAGAAAGTCAGACCATCATCTCTTCTCTGGGAACTCTTGTTTTGAAAATTAAAGGCCTTTAGTGACTCTTGGCAGTATAGGTTTCATTTATTAGATATCTTCATTATGATGTAAGGAAATTCTCTCTTTGCTGTCTTTTCTCTTGTTAGTAACTTTAATTCTTATCGCCAAGCCTGAGTTGCAATGAGGCAGTTGAAGTAGTGGAGAATTAAGAAAAAACTTACGGAGTTTAAGGACTGAGCTGAGAGCAGTGTCTTTTTCTACCCAGTCTGAAGAACATGGAGGAGTGACCAAGGTGTGGAGTGATTAGTTCCTGATCACTTAGGGCTGTGGGGGGAACCTCCTCTGGCTCAGTGAATTCCTGAAACCAGTAAAGCTTGTGAATGCTTCTGCACTAAGAAGATATAAAAATGAAAGCTGGAGCCCTTGCCCCAAAGCTGTAAGGCTAGCAGAGAACTGCAGCTGTCTTCATTGAAACAGAACTGAGGCAACACGCAGGAAAAAGGAGAAATGTTTATCTGCAGCCATTTATTGACCCAACAACATTCCAAAAAAAGGATAAAGTTATTGAAAATAGGGAAGGCCCAAAATACCCTGAGAAAACCATAATTCAAAAAGACACATGCACCCCAATGTTCATTGCAGCTCTATTTACAGTAGGCAGGACATGGAAGCAACCTAAATGTCCATCAACAGAGGAATGGATAAAGAAGATGTGGCACATATATACAATGGAATATTACTCAGCCATAAAAAGGAACGATATTGGGTCATTTGTAGAGACGTGGATGGACCTGGAGTCTGTCATACAGAGTGAAGTAATTCAGAAAGAGAAAAACAAATACCGTATATTAACGCATATATGTGGAATCTAGAAAAATGGTACATATGAACCTATTTGCAGGACAGGAATAGAGATACGGACATAGAAAATGAACATGTGGACACGGTGGGGAAGAGGGGATGGGATGAATTTGGAGATTGAGATTGATATATATACACTACCATGAGTGAAACAGATAGCTAGTGGGAACCTGCTACATAGCACAGGGAGCTCAGCTGGGTGCTCTGTGATGACCTAGATGGGTGGGATGGGGGGTGGGGTGGGAGGGAGGTCCAAGAGGGAGGGGATATATGTATACATATAGCTGATTCACTTTATTGTGCAGTGGAAACTAACCAACATTGTAAAGCAACTATACCCCAATAAAAAACAACAATAACAATAAAAAACAATACAACAGGGCAGCTCATTTTTTGAGCTGTATTTGTTAAATTTAAAAATATATTTAAAAAAAGGGAAGGCCCAGAGGTAACAACAGGTGTATATGTGGAGGAGTGAGGGGAGGCATTTGCCAACAATCAGAGAGCTTTCTTGTGTAACACAAGACTCAAGTGGGCAAATGTTTTCTTTTACAAAATCTTCCTCTGATCCCAGAAGGAGCTGAATGATTTTCCTCTTGGAGAGCAAAGAAGCAGGAGTAATGAGTAGCTCCCAGTCAAAGGTAAGAACAATTATTTACTGAGCATCTGTTAAGGTCAGGGGCAGCACTAGGTGTCTGGGCCACACAATGATGGCCTGGACAAGGTCCTTGGCCTCCAGGAGCCCATCACCCAGGCTGCGACAGATAAACTGCTGTCTACAGAACAAGGCAGAGTGACTCAAGGGCCAAAGTAAAGGCACAGTGGTGCTATCCTGGCTTCAGGGTCCCAAATGCAGCCTCACTTGGGATGAATGACTGGGATCCATGTAGGTGTGTGGCTGAAGCCAGCTGACAAGCTTGATAAGATGATTTTTTTTCCAATGACTGAGACTTCTAGTGATTTTGCAACATGTTCCAGGGATTTAAAATCTCTATATGCTATCTTGTTTGTTTGGTTTTAAAACATTCAATTTTATGAAAGAAAGGACAACCTGTGGCTTTTGATTACCTACACTATTTGCTTGATCAGTACCATCTTTCCAATCAGCAAAATGACAGAAGATGGCACAAGTGATGTTATTCATAGAAGCAACGGGAGACAGCTTCCTAATATTCGCAGTTAGAGGTGTTGCCATAGGTTTTACTACTCTCAGAGCTTAAAAGTGGGTCAGCTAATAATGCAGGCTTTTTCACAGAAAGTCTCCCACTTTTTTGAGTCCCATAATACTGAGCATTACGGATCCCTTGGATTGGGAATAATAAGCCTCAGGGTCCTCCTTAGTGGAGGAAAAGGACACAGGCATTATCAAAGGCCTGCTCTCTGCCAGGTATCACTGACTCCTAATACCCAGGCCCGCTCCCGGGTGTACAGGTGTAAAGCCAGAGTTAGAACCTAGATTTATCTTGTCTCCCAGGCTTGTGATCTTTCCACCTGCCTATGCTACGTGAGTGAAACCACTGTCAGGTGTACACACTGTAAGTAGAACTGAGAGAGGGAAATTAACCAAGCGTCTAAGTTCCGTGCTTTACATAGACACCCAGACTGCAGTAGCTGCCAGGTCTGGTACCAAAATCAGGGGATCGGCTGAATCAGAAGCTGAAGCCCTAGAGTCTTCACTTACATCTCTGAATGTACGTGTGCCTCTCCCAATGGGTGATGCCATTAAATCGGTTTAAAAAACTTGTTACGGGCTTCCCTGGTGGCGCAGTGGTTGAGAGTCCACCTGCTGATGCAGGGGACACGGGTTCGTGCCCCGGTCCGGGAAGATCCCACATGCCGCGGAGCGGCTGGGCCTGTGAGCCATGGCCGCTGAGCCTGCGCGTCTGGAGCCTGTGCTCCACAACGGGAGAGGCCGCAAAAAAACAAAAAAAACAAAAAAACCAAACGTGTTACACCCCATGCATTCGGTCTCTTTGTATGTCATAGGCACACAAATGAATCTGACTGTCACAGGTGGTGCTTTCCAATACACAGCTTCTTTCCTGTGCTTCAAGCCTGAAGTCTTCTGATTTGTGTCCAGCCCCTGAGTCTGGGGGCAGATGAGCTAGCTGACTGGGGATCAAGGGCACCTAAGTTTGGTTTGGAGGCCAAGGGAGCTCGCCTGGCAGTCTACTTCGGCCGAGCTCCCTTGGCCATTTCAGATCTGTTTTAATGTGCTCCTGGGACCAAACCAGGCTCCCTGGTGTCCTTGGGGCCAGGAATGAAGCAATTAGGCACTGCCAGCGTCCCAGTCAACGCCAAAAGAGCCCTTCACTTAGACCATGAAGAGAGGAGAATAGGTCTGCCGTCTCCCACCCTTTTATGCGTATAGTGCCAACTACATATTCTTTCAAAAAATTAGTCAAGGTGAAAAATCAAAAAGCTTTGCGTTATATTTTTCAAATATACACAGAGGTAGAGAGACTACTATAATAAGCCCTCCTTTCCCAGTTTCAGCAACTGTCAAGATCTTGCCAATCATGTTTCTTCTATCCCACCCTACCCACTTTTTTTTTTTTTTGCGGTACGCGGGCCTGTCACTGTTGTGGTCTCTCCCGTTGCGGAGCACAGGCTCCGGACGCGCAGGTTCAGCGGCCATGGCTCACGGGCCCAGCCGTTCCGCGGCATGTGGGATCTTCCCAGACCGGGGCACGAACCCGTGTCCCCTGCATCAGCAGGCGGACTCACAACCACAGCGCCACCAGGGAAGCCCCCTCACCCTACCCCTTTTATTTGCTGGAATTTTTTAAAGTAAATCCCAGACAGCATGCCATTTCATCCATTAATAATGATGCATCTGTAACTGACAAGGACTTTGTTTTCCCAGTATAACCACTATGTCATTATCACACCTAACAAAATTAACACTAACTCTCTTTTTTTTTTTTTTGCGGTACACGGGCCTCTCACTGTTGTGGCCTCTCCCGTTGCGGAGCACAGGCTCCGGATGCGCAGGCTCAGTGGCCATGGCTCACGGGCCTAGCCGCTCCGCAGCATGTGGGATCTTCCCGGACCGGGGCACGAACCCTTGTCTCCTGCATCGGCAGGCGGACTCTCAACCACTGCGCCACCAGGGAAGCCCAACACTAACTCTTCAACACCAATACCCAGTCCATATTTCAGTCTCTCAAAAATATATTTTTACAGACTATCTGTATGAATCAGGATCCTAACAAGGTCCATGCAGTATATCTTTTAAGTCTCTTGCATTTGTTAACAGTCTCCCTTTTCATTTTTTTTTATGCCATTGACTTGTTGGGCAAATGTGTCCTGTAGACTTAAATCATATTTTTTTCCAGAAACATTTGGGGAAAAATGTATATTATGAGAGTGACTTCAGATGCAGTAGCAAATCTCAAACATTGCATGGGGACATACAAATTGGCATAAACTGTTTAGAAAGCAATTTGGGAATATGCATCAGACATCTTAAAAATATTTATATCTTTCTCTCTGTTTTTTTTATTTTTAGGAATATATCCCTCAAAGTATTAGAAATGTGACGAATTATGTACAGTGATGTCACCCTGTCTTTACTTTTAATAATGAAAATCTTTAGCAACCTAAGTGTCAGATAACAGGGCAAGGACTAAATAAAAGTAGCCATTAAAATGAAGCCATTAAAATTACACATACATAACAGAACTAATACAAATAATCCTAAAATCTATATGCAACCATAAAAGACCCAGAATTGCCAAAGAAATCCTGAGGAAAAAAAGAACAAAGCAGGAGGCAAAACCCTCCCAGACTTCAGACAATACCGCAAAGCTACAGTAATCAAACAGCGTGGTACTGGCACAAAAACAGACATAGGGATCGATGGAACAGAATAGAGAGCCCAGAAATGAACTCACACACCTACAGTCAATTAATCTTTGGCAAAGGAGGCAAGAATATACAATGGGGAAAAGACAGTCTCTTCAGCAAGTGGTGTTGGGAAAGTTGGAAAGCCGCATGTAAATCAATGAAGTTAGAACACACTCTTATACCCTACACAAAAATAAACTCAAAATGGCTTAAAGATTTAAATATAAGACATGACACCATAAAACTCCTAGAAGAGAACACAGGCAAAATATTCTCTGACATAAATCATACCAATGTTTTCTTAGGTCAGTCTCCCAAGGCAATAAAAATAAAAGCAAAAATAAACAAATGGGACCTAATCAAACTCATAAGCTTTTGCACAACAATGGTAAACAAAAGGAAAAGACAACCTACGGACTGGGAGAAAATACTGCAAATGATGCGACCAATAATGGCTTAATTTCCAAAATGTAACAGCTCATACTACTCAGTAATAAAAAAACAAACAACCCAGTCGAAAAAATGGGGAGAAGACCTAAATAGACATTTCTCCAAAGAAGACATACAGATCGCCAATAGACACATGAAAAGATGCTCATCGTTGCTAATTATTAGAGAAATGTAAATCAAAACTACAGTGAGGTACCACCTCACACCGGTCAGAATGGCCATCATTAGAAGTCTACAAATAACAAAGTGAGAGAGTGGCATGGACATATATACACTACCAAACATAAAATAGATAGCTAGGGGGAAGCAGCCGCATAGCACAGGGAGATCAGCTCTGTGCTTTGTGACCACCTAGAAGGGTGGGATAGGGAGGTGGGAGGGAGGGAGACGCAAGAGGGAAGAGATATGGGAACGTATGTATATGTATAACTGATTCACTTTGTTATAAAGCAGAAACTAACACACCATTGTAAAGCAATTATACTCCAATAAAGATATAAAACAAAAAGTCTACAAATAATAAGCGCTGGAGAGGGCGTGAAGAAAAAGGAACCCTCCTACACTGTTGGTGGGAATGTAAATTGGTGCAACCACTACAGAAAACAGTATGGAGGTTCCTCAGAAAACTACAAATAGAGTTGCCATATGATCCAGCAATCCCACTCCTGGGCATATATCTGGACAAAACTGTAATTCGAAAAGATACCTGCATCCCTATGTTCATAGCAGCACTATTTACAATAGCCAAGACATGGAAACAACCTAAGTGTCCACTGACAGACGAATGGATAAAGAAGATGTGGTCCATATAAATAATGGAAAACTACTCAGCCATCAGAAAGAATGAAATAATGCCACTTGCAGCAACATGGATGGACCTAGAGATTATCATACTAAGTGAAGTAAGTCAGAAAGAGAAAGACAAATACCATATGATATCACTTATATGTGAAACCTAAAATATGACACAAATGCATTTATCTGCAAAACAGAAACAGACTCACAGATAATACAGAACAGACTTGTGGTTGCCAAGGGGGAGGGGGATGTGGGAGGGATGGAGTGGGAGTTTGGGATTAGCAGATGTAAGCTTTTATATATAAAATGTATAAACAACAATGACCTACTGTATAGCACAGGTAACTATATTCAATACCCTGTAATAAACCATAATGGAAAAGAATATGAAAAAGAATATATACGTATACATATATATGTATAACTGAATCACTCTGCTGTACAGCAGAAATTAAAACAACATTGTAAATCAACTATACTTCAATAAAATAAATTTTTAAAAATTCTGTATACATAAGATATATATTATGTACAAAATAAGCTATAAGGACATATAAACAGGGAATATAGCTAATATTCTATAATAACTATAAATGGAGTAGAACCTTTAAAAATTGTGAATCGCTATATTGTACACCTGTAACTTATATAATATTGTACATCAACTATGCTTCAATTTAAAAATTACATGTACAAATAATTTTTAATGACCAGAGAAAATGTTAAGTGGAGAAAAGCAGAGCCAAAGTGTGTCTGCAGAATGACTCAAGCCTGGGACGTCCTCATTAAATGTTTGTTGGATGAAAGAATAAACTTTACAAAATATGTTCATACAGCTATATGTATTGTAGCACTTAGGGTGCTTTTGGATGCCAGTAACAGCAAATCACAAGTAGTGGTAGCTTAGCTTAAACATGAAGGGGATATACTATCCCATAGAACATGAAATCTGGAGGTAGGGCAGCTCCAGGAATGGTTAATCAGGTGGCTTTCGAACACGATCTATGAACCAAGATCATTTCACCTTTCTGGCTCTGGCTCCATCAACATGTCAGCTAGTCCCCTCTCCACGCCAAAAGCTTCAGGAGTTACCTCCTCACACATCAGTGTCCAGAGTCAGAACATGTTGTGTTCCTGCCTTGTTTACGTCTTTATCGGAGGAGAGAATCCTTCCCAGAAACCCCCTAGAAAAATTCCCATCGTATACCATTAAGCGGCACGAAGTCACACGCCCACTTCTCAAACCAGTTATCTACAGGAGGAATGGATTTCCTCTTGGACTGGTCAGAGTTTACCAGCGCCCCTGAGGAAGAGACGGACCCCAAAACAGGCAATGTCTGCCACAAACATACACAGAAAAAAACAAAATAAAGGGAAAGACACAAAAGTCTTAATCGGTTATTTCAGGGTGGTGATAATTCTTTCTTAATGATTTATATCATTTATTACCTTTAAACTGAGAAAAATATGTTATAATATTCTGGAACGTTTCCTCAGATTGCAGGTAAACACCTGCCCAGAAGAAGCATTCCTCTTGATTCATCTCCTTAATACACCGAGAAATCAAACTTTGACTTGAATAAATGTTTTCATAATCTTTTTCAAAAATTTTAATTATAGTTGATTTACAATGTTGTGTTAGTTTCAGGTGTACAGCAAAGTGTATCAGTTATACACATACATACACCCACTCCATTTTATTGGGGGGGTTGTTTTTTTTAAATTATTATTTATTTATTTATTTTTGGCTGCGTTGGGTCTCTTGCTGCTCTTGGGCTTTCTGTAGTTGCAGCAAGCGGGGGCTACTCTTCATTGCGGTGCGTGGGCTTCTCATTGCGATGGCTTCTCTTGTTGCGGAGCACAGGTTCTAGGCGCACAGGCTTCAGTAGTTGTGGCTCGCAGGCTCTAGAGCGCAGGCTCAGTAGTTGTGAGGCACGGGCTTAGTTGCTCCGTGGCATGTGGGATCTTCCTGGACCAGGGCTCGAACCTGTGTCCCCTGCATTGGCAGGTGGATTCTTAACCACTGCACCACCAGTAAAGTTCTTTTTTTTTGATTTTTGATTCAGAAATGTTAAGCCTCTTTGTGTGGGATGAAAGAGGTTTCATAGGAGTTTGTGGGTGTTTTTTTCAGAAGACCCTCCAATTTCAATTGGGAAGGAAAAAGGGGGCAAGAGCAGACCCCATGGATTATTCTTGGGGGGAGGCTGGGGGGTGGGGAGTGGGTTCCAATGATGGAAGATTCAAGGGTCTCACCAGGCACACTATCTCTACACAGCCTTCACGTCCAAGGTTTTGTGTTCCAGGTGAGGAAACTGAGGCACCAGGAAGCCAGGTAACCTTCATAAGTGGTGGAGGCTTGGCCTGAACCCAGGTTCTCCATCCAGACTGCCCTCCTTTACTCTTGTTGCCTGTGGTCAAGTGTTTCCAGAGATGATTCTGAGCTAACTGCTCCCATCCCTGTAAGCACTTATTGGTCCTCCCATCAACAAGGGAAGCCTACTTTGCTTCCCCCTGAACCTCGGGTGACCTTGAGGCTTGCTCTGATCACCAGAATGTGGTAGAAGTGAGGCTGCACCAGTTCCAGGCCTAAATGGTAAGAAGCCCGGCAATTTTGTCTTTCTCTCTCTGGATCCATGAGTTGCCATGTAGGAAGCGTGCCCCCTCAGCTGGAGAAAGAGGCCCGGCTCTCCCCAGCCATTCCAGCCTCCCCAGATATTGAGTAAAGCCATCTTGGACATTCCAGCCCCAGTCGAGCTCCAAGTTGAATGCAGTTGTATGAGTTATACCAGCTGATACCTGATGGAACCAAAGAACCACCAGCTGAGCCCAACAGATCACAGAATTATGAGAAATGTCCATGGTTGTTGTTTAAGCCACTACTTTGGAGCAGTTTGCTACATAGCAAGCAGTGGATAATGAAATGACTTCTCTCTGGGACTTGCAGTTTTTTCACCAGGCATCTTCTCTATTTCTCTGCCCCTCCAGCTCCTCCCTCCATTTTTTTTTTTTTTTTTTTTTGGCCACACTGTGCGGCCCGGTTCCTAATAGGCCATGGACCAGTACCCCTCCTCGGCCCAGGGGTTGGGGACCCCAGGCCTATGGCATAGATTTTCATAACAATATTCATAGTGCTAAACAGCCACCTCTTTTAAAAAATTTATTTAATTAATTTATTTATCTATTTTTTGGCCACGTTGTGTCTTAGTTGCAGCACGCAGGGTCTTCGTTGAAGCATATGGGATCTTTTGTTGCAGCATGGGCTCTTCGTTGTAGCGCGCAGGCTTCTCCCTAGTTACAGTGCACAGGCTTTTCTCTAGTTGTGGCATATGGGTTTTCTCTCTCTAGTTGTGGCGCACAGGCTCCAGGTTGCGTGGGCTCTGTAGTTTGTGGCATGCAGAGCGCGAGCTCAGCAGTTGTGGCGCTCAGGCTTAATTGCCCCGCGGCATGTGGGATCTAGTTCTTGGACCAGGGATTGAAGCCGTGTCCCCTGCACTGGCAGGCGGATTCTTTACCCCTGGACCACCAGGGAAGTCCCAACAGCCATGTCTTGAGAATGGATTCCAGAAGAGATGCTTCCATTGATGGCTAACTGCTGCTAGGGTATAAACTGAAGTTAACGTACACAACACACACTTACCTGTTTATAGTGAAGTGTTTAATGATAAATGACCACTCAAACAACACAATAACACCAGAAACTGCTTGTGTTAACACCCTGTCAGGACTTTTATATGACAAGCCAGGGTTTGAACCGTCTAACAGAAAGCTGTGGTTGTGTACCAAATGCTGACACGCCCTACAGGAGAGAAACAACTTCCATTCATCTCACACTTGAGGCACCCCTGTACTAAAGCAAAGGAACAAGAGGATGACTCATCCTTTTGGAAGACCTTCTAAAACTTTTAAAAAGTCACTCCTTTCCCATCCTAAACACTTTGTTGAGTTCTGCAAGAAAGAATTCTGCCAATAAACAAAACATCCCTTTGGCTCTTTGGCTTGATGGGATTTCACATGGCACCATGTTTGCGGTCACCCTTATCTTCCTTATACAAACTAAAAAGACAGTCCTTATTAATTAGTAACATCAAGCTAAGAATGTCTCTCCTTTGACACGGTTCTTTCTTCACAACCAAAAACTGGAAAATTACCAAGAAGGAATGATGGGACGTGAAACTGGCTTTCTCTGGCCTCTTTCAGTTTTCCTTCCTGGTCCAGCATTGCACCCTGTGGCTCCCATGTGCGTAATAAATCAGGGCTGCTCAGCAGAGCCTCGGTCCTGCAGGGGAAGAGCTGCCCCAGGAGGGATGTCGCAGGCCCTTCAATTCCACCGAAGTCCTGGCGTCCAAGCCCTTTCTCTTCCCTCACATGTCTGGAAATGAGCTGGAGGGATGGGTGACAAGTTTAAGTAAGTGAACTGCTATTTACTGAATAGTTAGATGGGTAAAACCTTGTCTTAGCAACTTATATTAAAGGTTTAGAAGATCGGGCCCTGTCACTTCAGAGAAAGAAAGTAGAGTGTGTTAGTAATTTAAAAAAAAAAAACACTCTGGGAGTGCCAGAATGGTGATGAGGGTCCCTTAAAAGAAACTTGGGATGATGAGAAACTGGGAGGATACCTTAGGACGCTAGTACAGGAGGTGAGCAGGGAGAGGCGTGCAGGTACATGAAGGGGTGGAGAGGTCACCCGTGCTTCCCAGGCTCTTGAAAGTGTGGATAGGGCTTCCCTGGTGGCACAGTGGTTGAGAATCCGCCTGCCGATGCAGGGGACATGGGTTCAATCCCTGGTCCGGCAAGATCCCACATGCTGTGGAGCAACTAAGCCCGCGTGCCACAACTACTGAAGCCCATGCGCCTACAGCTCGTGCTCCACAACAAGAGAAGCCACAGCAATGAGAAACCCGTGCACCGCCAACGAAGAGCAGCCCCCAATCGCCTCAATTAGAGAAAGCCCGTGCACAGCAACGAAGACCCAATGCAGCCAAAAATAAATAATTATTTTAAAAGTGTGGATAAAGTTTTATGAATCTTCTAAAGAACATGCTTCAAGACAGAGGTTTAAAACATGAGGGTCAAGTGTTCACAGTCAAAAGTTACTTGGATAGGTTCTAGATGTTGAGGAGAGAGCCACGGGAAGGTCAGTGTTGATGTGACAGTCAAGTGAGGCAACATTTCAGTATTTGTTAGGTTCCAAACACTGTGCTAAGAACAGGGCAGGGACTTCCCTGGTGGCGCAGTGGTTGGGAATCCACCTGCCAATGCAGGGGACACTGGTTCAACCCCTGGTCCGGGAGGATCCCACATGCCACGGAACAACTGGGTCTGTGCGCCACAACTAAGAACAGGGGCAGGGTGGGGGGTAATTAGAGGAGAGAACATCAAACCTGGTCCAGGAGATCAAGTACTAGAAACAACACACAAGAAGGAAAGCTGTACCAGGTTGTGTATCAAGTAGACTCCTTTACCGAGTCACCTGCAGACAACATAAAAGCTGGATGGAAAACTTCTGTCAAGCTTCAGGAAGGATGGAAGGTCTGATCACACCTTTATTTACCGTCCGAAAATTAACTGAGAAGTGAATAAGGTAGAAGGAAACTACGGTCACTTAGGACAGAAGTCTTGAACTTGAGTACACATGAAAATTCCCTGAGGAACTGGTTAAAAACTGGGGATTTCCAGGCCTCACCCCCAGAGATTCTGATTCAGGAGGTTGAATGGGGCCAGAAAACCTGTTTAAACCAGCACCCATAGTGATTCTGATAAAAGGGCTGCAGACCCCCCTCAGGAACACACCACCAGCTGGGTTCAGAGCATAGGGGGCAGGAGGGTTGGAAACAAAAGTCATGTCTGCCTGGGAAGCTTCTAAAGTAGGGCCCCCCATTTTCCCTGCCGAAACCCAGTAAAGGACTGATACCTCCGGGGTCCTAAAGGCAAAAGCAACCCATTTTCTTTTGTATATTAATATACAGTGCAGAAAACACGGCAGATGGTACATTATATCAAAATGAGCCGTCTTCAGAAGTTCTGGGTTAGCTGTGGGACCATGGCAGCTGCTCCCGTTCCTTTGGATTGAAATGACTTCCAAAGTAATCAAGGATATTTTTAGAATGTGCTATTTTTAGGATTATGACATACCTCTCTCATTTTGTTAACAGTAGAGCATCCTTGACAAAAGATTATGATATCATATGTAGTAAAGATTAAGCTGTTTTCCAGGTAACTCTGAACTAAGGGATGTTTCTAAACTCTTTAGCAATAAGTAGTTTATAAGTCAAAAATAAATGACTGATGTCCTAACTATAAAAGCAGAAAATGGGGGTGTGACCAAAAAAGGATTCTTTAAGTCATTTGCATTACTTTAAGTCACAGTAAGTTTTGTACTCAGAAGGTAACAAAATTGGCCTCGTGGGAATCAGACTACGCCAGCTCCCGAAGAGAAATTTTACAAATTTCATTTCCCTGAGAGATCCACGGAGTCATGGGGGCATCAGCTCTGTGTTTAGTGCTATCTCAAGCTCTCTGCCTCCTCACCAACATTTAGCTAGTGTGACAGCTGGAATAAAGGCTCTCATTATTTCTGACTTTACCCTCATTTTCCAGGGGGAAAATCATTTGATTTACTTATCTCAAGTGGGTGTCCCAATTCCAGGCCTTCTTAATTTTTTTTTTTTTTTTTTTTTTTTTTTGCGGTACGCAGGCCTCTCACTGTTGTGGCCTCTCCCGTTGCGGAGCACAGGCTCCGGACGTGCAGGCTCAGCAGCCATGGCTCACGGGCCCAGCCGCTCCGCGGCATGTGGGATCCTCCCAGACCGAGGCACAAACCCGTGTCCCCTGCATCGGCAGGCGGACTCTCAACCACTGCACCACCAGGGAAGCCCCTTCTTAATTTTTAAATAGTGAAACTACTCCTTAGAAACAAGCACCTAGGGACTTCCCTGGTGGTGCAGTGGTTAAGAATCTGCCTGCCAATTCAGGGGACACAGGTTCGAGCCCTGGTCGGGGAAGATCCCACATGCTGCAGATCAACTAAGCCCATGTGCCACAACTACTGAGCCTGCACTCTAGAGCCTGCGAGGCACAACTACTGAGCCCACGAGCCACAACTACTGAAGTCTGTGCTCCTAGAGCCCACGCTCCGCAACAAGAGAAGCCACTGCACTGAGAAGCCCACGCACTGCAAGGAAGAGTAGACCCCACTCGCCACAACTAGAGAAAGCCCGTGCGCTGCAACAGACCCAATGCAGCAATCAATCAATCAATCCATCAATAAAACCAAGCACCTGTAATTATGTTCTCTCTTGAACAAAACTGACCTCCTCAAGACTACAAAGAAATGGTTCAATTAAGTAGAATGTTAGCACAACACAGGTGGCAACTGATGAAAGGTGCCTTTTCTTCAACATGAGTGAGAGGATCTGGCTGCAAGACATTACGAAAATGATACCTTTACTGTAATGGATATCCAGATAAAGCACAAGCAAATCCACCTGCCTTTTTGAATTTCTTTTTTTTTTTTTTAATAGATGTTCTTTATTAAATTAAGGAAGTTCTCTTTTCCTGCTTGTTTCTTTTTTTTTTTTTTTGACATATTTTTTTTTATTTTTATTTTTTGCCTTATAACAAATTTAATCAGTTATACATATACATATGTTTCCATATCCCCTCCCTTTTGCGTCTCCCTCCCACCCTCCCTATCCCACCCCTCCAGGCGGTCACAAGGCACCGAGCTGATCTCCCTGTGCTATGCGGCTGCTTCCCACTAGCTATCTACCTTACGTTTGGTAGTGTATATATGTCCATGCCGCTCTTTCACTTTGTCACAGCTTACCCTTCCCCCTCCCCATATCCTCAAGTCCATTCTCTAGTAGGTCTGTGTCTTTATTCCTGTCTTACCCCTATGTTCTTCATGACATTTTTTTTTCTTAAATTCCATATATATGTGTTAGCATACAGTATTTGTCTTTCTCTTTCTGACTTACTTCACTCTGTATGACAGACTCTAGGTCTATCCACCTCATTACAAATAGCTCAATTTCATTTCTTTTTATGGCTGAGTAATATTCCATTGTATATATGTGCCACATCTTCTTTATCCATTCATCCAATGATGGACACTTAGGTTGTTTCCATCTCCGGGCTATTGTATATAGGGCTGCTATGAACATTTTGGTACATGTCTCTTTTTGAATTATGGTTCTCTCAGGGTATATGCCCAGTAGTGGGATTGCTGGGTCATATGGTAGTTCTATTTGTAGTTTTTTAAGGAACCTCCATACCGTTCTCCATAGCGGCTGTACCAATTCACATTCCCACCAGCAGTGCAAGAGTGTTCCCTTTTTTCCACACCCTCTCCAGCATTTATTGTTTCTAGATTTTTTGATGATGGCCATTCTGACTGGTGTGAGATGATATCTCATTGTAGTTTTGATTTGCATTTCTCTAATGAGTAAAGATGTTGAGCATCCTTTCATGTGTTTGTTGGCAGTCTGTATATCTTCTGTGGAGAAATGTCTATTTAGGTCTTCTGCCCATTTTTGGATTGGGTTGTTTGTTTTTTTGTTATTGAGCTGCATGAGCTGCTTATAAATTTTGGAGATTAATCCTTTGTCAGTTGCTTCATTTGCAAATATTTTCTCCCATTCTGAGGGTTGTCTTTTGGTCTTGTTTATGGTTTCCTTTGCTGTGCAAAAGCTTTTAAGTTTCATTAGGTCCCATGTGTTTATTTTTGTCTTTATTTCCATTTCTCTAGGAGGTGGGTCAAAAAGGATCTTGCTGTGATTTATGTCATAGAGTGTTCTGCCTATGTGTTCCTCTAAGAGTTTGATAGTGTCTGGCCTTACATTTAGGTCTTTAATCCATTTTGAGCTTATTTTTGTGTATGGTGTTAGGGAGTGATCTAATCTCATACTTTTACATGTCCCTATCCAGTTTTCCCAGCACCACTTATTGAAGAGACTGTCCTTTCTCCACTGTATATTCCTGCCTCCTTTATCAAAGATAAGGTGACCATACGTCCGTGGGTTTAACTCTGGGCTTTCTATCCTGTTCCATTGATCTATCTTTCTGTTTTTGTGCCAGTACCATACTGTCTTCATTACTGTAGCTTTGTAGTATAGTCTGAAGTCAGGGAGCCTGATTCCTCCAGCTCCATTTTTCGTTCTCAAGATTGCTTTGGCTATTCGGGGTCTTTTGTGTTTCCATACAAATTGTGAAATTTTTTGTTCTAGTTCTGTGAAAAATGCCAGTGGTAGTTTGATAGGGATTGCATTGAATCTGTAGATTGCTTTGGGTAGTAGAGTCATTTTCACAATGTTGATTCTTCCAATCCAAGAACATGGTACATCTCTCCATCTATTTGTATCATCTTTAATTTCTTTCATCAGTGTCTTATAATTTTCTGCATACAGGTCTTTTGTCTCCTTAGGTAGGTTTATTCCTAGATATTTTATTCTTTTTGTTGCAATGGTAAATGGGAGTGTTTCCTTGATTTCACTTTCAGATTTTTCATCATTAGTATATAGGAATGCCAGAGATTTCTGTGCATTAATTTTGTATCCTGCAACTTGACCAAATTCATTGATTAACTCTATTAGTTTTCTGGTAGCATCTTTAGGATTCTCTATGTATAGTATCATGTCATCTGCAAACAGTGACAGTTTTACTTCTTCTTTTCCGATTTGGATTCCTTTTATTTCCTTTTCTTCTCTGATTGCTGTGGCTAAAACTTCCAAAACTAGGTTGAATAAGAGTGGTGAGAGTGGGCAGCCTTGTCTTGTTCCTGATCTTAGTGGAAATGGTTTCAGTTTTTCACCATTGAGGACGATGCTGGCTGTGGGTTTGTCATATATGGCCTTTATTATGTTGAGGAAAGTTCCCTCTATGCCTACTTTCTGCAGGGTTTTTATCATAAATGGGTGTTGAATTTTGTCGAAAGCTTTCTCTGCATCTATTGAGATGATCATATGGTTTTTCTCCTTCAATTTGTTAATATGGTGTATCACGTTGATTGATTTGCGTATATTGAAGAATCCTTGCATTCCTGGAATAAACCCCACTTGATCATGGTGTATGATTCTTTTAATGTGCTGTTGGATTCTGTTTGCTAGTATTTTGTTGAGGATTTTTGCATCTATGTTCATCAGTGATATTGGCCTGTAGTTTTCTTTCTTTGTGACATCCTTGTCTGGTTTTGGTATCAAGGTGATGGTGGCCTCGTAGAATGAGTTTGGGAGTGTTCCTCCCTCTGCTATATTTTGGAAGAGTTTGAGAAGGATAGGTGTTAGCTCTTCTCTAAATGCTTGATAGAATTCGCCTGTGAAGCCATCTGGTCCTGGGCTTTTGTTTGTTGGAAGATTTTTTATCACAGTTTCAATTTCAGTGCTTGTGATTGGTCTGTTCATATTTTCTATTTCTTCCTGATTCAGTCTTGGCAGGTTGTGCATTTCTAAGAATTTGTCCATTTCTTCCAGGTTGTCCATTTTATTGGCATAGAGTTGCTTATAGTAATCTCTCATGATCTTTTGTATTTCTGCAGTGTCAGTTGTTACTTCCCCTTTTTCATTTCTAATTCTATTGATTTGAGTCTTTTCCCTTTTTTTCTTGATGAGTCTGGCTAATGGTTTATCAATTTTGTTTATCTTCTCAAAGAACCAGCTTTTAGTTTTATTGATCTTTGCTATCGTTTCCTTCATTTCTTTTTCATTTATTTTTGATCTGATTTTTATGATTTCTTTCCTTCTGCTAACTTTGGGATGTTTTTGTTCTTCTTTCTCTAATTGCTTTAGGTGCAAGGTTAGGTTGTTTATTCGAGATGTTTCCTGTTTCTTAAGGTGGGATTGTATTGCTATAAACTTCCCTCTTAGAACTGCTTTTGCTGCATCCCATAGGTTTTGGGTCGTCGTGTCTCCATTGTCATTTGTTTCTAGGTATTTTTTAATTTCCTCTTTGATTTCTTCAGTGATCACTTCGTTATTAAGTAGTGTATTGTTTAGCCTCCATGTGTTTGTATTTTTTACAGCTCTTTTCCTGTAATTGATATCTAGTCTCATAGCATTGTGGTCAGAAAAGATACTTGATACAATTTCAATTTTCTTAAATTTACCAAGGCTTGATTTGTGACCCAAGATATGATCTATCCTGGAGAATGTTCCATGAGCACTTGAGAAAAATGTGTATTCTGTTGTTTTTGGATGGAATGTCCTATAAATATCAACTAAGTCCATCTTGTTTAATGTGTCATTTAAAGCTTGTGTTTCCTTATTTATTTTCATTTTGGATGATCTGTCCATTGGTGAAAGTGGGGTGTTAAAGTCCCCTACTATGAGTGTGTTACTGTCGATTTCTCCTTTTATGGCTGTTAGTATTTGCCTTATGTATTGAGGTGCTCCTATGTTGGGTGCATAAATATTTACAATTGTTATATCTTCTTCTTGGATCGATCCCTTGATCATTATGTAGTGTCCTTCTTTGTCTCTTCTAGTAGTCTTTACTTTAAAGTCTATTTTGTCTGATATGAGAATTGCTACTCCAGCTTTCTTTTGGTTTCCATTTGCATGGAATATCTTTTTCCATCCCCTTACTTTCAGTCTGTATGTGTCTCTAGGTCTGAAGTGGGTCTCTTGTAGACAGCATATATATGGGTCTTGTTTTTGTATCCATTCAGCCAATCTGTGTCTTTTGGTGGGAGCATTTAGTCCATTTACATTTAAGGTAATTATTGATATGTATGTTCCTGTTCCCATTTTCTTAATTGTTTTGGGTTCGTTATTGTAGGTCTTTTCCTTCTGTTGTGTTTCTTGCCTAGAGAAGTTCCTTTAGCATTTGTTGTAAAGCTGGTTTGGTGGTGTTGAACTCTCTCAGCTTTTGCTTGTCTGTAAACGTTTTAATTTCTCCATCAAATCTGAATGAGATCCTTGCTGGGTAGAGTAATCTTGGTTGCAGGTTTTTCTCCTTCATCACTTTAATTATGTCCTGCCACTCCCTTCTGGCTTGTAGAGTTTCTGCTGAGAGATCAGCTGTTATCCTGATGGGGATTCCCTTGTGTGTTATTTGTTGTTTTTGCCTTGCTGCTTTTAATATGATTTCTTTGTGTTTAATTTTTGACAGTTTGATTAATATGTGTCTTGGCGTATTTCTCCTTGGATTTATTCTGTATGGGACTCTCTGTGCCTCCTGGACTTGATTAAATATTTCCTTTCCCATATTAGGGAAGTTTTCAACTATAATCTCTTCAAATATTTTCTCAGTCCCTTTCTTTTTCTCTTCTTCTTCTGGAACCCCTATAATTCGAATGTTGGTGCGTTTAATGTTGTCCCAGAGGTCTCTGAGACTGTCCTCTGTTCTTTTCATTCTTTTTTCTTTATTTTGCTCTGCAGCGGTTATTTCCACTATTTTATCTTCCACCTCACTTATCCGTTCTTCTGCCTCAGTTATTCTGCTATTGATCCCATCTAGAGTATTTTTTATTTCATTTATTGTGTTTTTAATCGATGCTTGATTCATCTTTAGTTCTTCTAGGTCCTTGTTAACTGTTTCTTGCATTTTGTCTATTCTATTTCCCAGATTTTGGATCTGGGAAATAGAATCTTGGATCATCTTTACCATCGTTATTCTGAATTCTTTTTCAGGTAGACTGCCTATTACCTCTTCATTTGTTAGATCTGGTGGGTTTTTATCTTGCTCCTTCTCCTGCTGTGTGTTTTTCTGTCTTCTCATTTTGCTTATGTTAGTGTGTTTGGGGTCTCCTTTTTGCAGGCTGCAGGTTCGTAGTTCCCGTTGTTTTTGGTGTCTGTCCCCAGTGGCTAAGGTTGGTTTAGTGGGTTGTGTAGGCTTCCTGGTGGAGGGGACTAGTGCCTGTGTTCTGGTGGATGAGGCTGGATCTTGTCTTTCTGGTGGGCAGGTCCACGTCTGGTGGTGTGTTTTGGGGTGTCTGCAGACTTTTTATGAGTTTAGGCCACCTCTCTGCTAATGGGTGGCGTTGTGTTCCTGTCTTGCTAGTTGTTTGGCTTAGGGTGACCAGCACTGTAGCTTGCTGGTCGTTGAGTGAAGCTGGGTGCTGGTGTTGAGATGGAGATCTCTGGAAGATTTTTGCCGTTTGATATTATGTGGAGCTGGGAGGTCTCTTGTGGACCAGTGTCCTGAAGTTGGCTCTCCCACCTCAGAGGCACAGCACTGACTCCTGGCTCCTCAATTTGGGATGATGTGTTGTCTATTCATGTATTCCACCGATGCAGGGTACATCAAGTTGATTGTGGAGCTTTAATCCGCTGCTTCTGAGGCTGCTGGGAGAGGTTTCCCTTTCTCTTCTTTGTTCTCACAGCTCCTGGGTCTCAGCTTTGGATTTGGCCCCGCCTCTGCGTGTAGGTCGCCGGAGGGCGTCTGTTCTTCGCTCAGGCAGGACAGGGTTAAAGGAGCAGCCTCTTCGGGGACTCTGGCTCACTCAGGCCGGGCGGGAGGGAGGGGCACGGAGTGCGGGGCGAGCCTGCAGCGGCAAAGGTCGGCGTGACGTTGCACCAGCCCGAGGCGCGCCGTGCGTTCTCCCAGGGAAGCCGCCCCTGGATCCCGGGACCCCGGCAGTGGCGGGCTGCACAGGCTCCCGGAAGGGCGGTGTGGGCAGTGACCTGCGGTCGCACACAGGCTTCTTGGCGGCGGCAGCAGCAGCCCCAGCGTCCCACGCCCGTCACTGGGCTCCGCACTTTCAGTCGCGACTCGCGCCCGTCTGTGGAGCCCCTTTAAGCAGCGCTCTTAATCCCCTCTCCTCGCGCACCAGGAAACCAAGAGGGAAGAAAAAGTCTCTTGCCTCTTCGGCAGCTCCAGAGTTTTCCCGGACTCCCTCCCGGCTAGCTGTGGCACATTAGCACCCTTCAGGCTGAGTTCTCGCCGCCAGCCCCAGTCCTCTCCCTGCGCTCTGACCGAAGCCCGAGCCTCAGCTTCCAGCGCTGCGCGCCCCAGCGGGCGAGCAGACAAGCCTCTCGGGCTGGTGAGTGCCGCTCGGCACCGATCCTCTGTGTGGGGATCTCTCCGCTTTGCCTTACCCAGGTATGTGGGGGGTTTCTTGCCTTTTGGGAGGTCTGGGGTCTTCTGCCAGCGTTCAGTAGGTGTTCTGTAGGAGTTGTTCCACGTGTAGCTGTATTTCTGGTGTATCCGTGGGGAGGAAGGTGATCTCCGCGTCTTACTCTTCCGCCATCTTACCCCCCTGCTTGTTTCTTGGGAGTCGCCTTTTTGAATTTCTTGCTGCTGCTGAGAGGGATGTAAGGTTCTCCTGGAGTGGTGGTAGCTGGTGTACACAACAGTGATGCCCACCTGTTCTGCTTGACCTGGGATGGCTCCCAGCCCACCTTCTCAACACCTCGCTTTTCCCACAGCAGCAGCCTTTTAGCTCCTTTGTGGGATCCTAGTGCTTCTAGAAATCTGGTGTGAAAGTCAAAGACCTACAGAATATTGATGTTTCTCTCGCTTTTAGGGTTTTACTTAGATGTATGATGTAACAAGGATGAAAGAAGCATGGCCCAGGTAAATGACAGAATCATATAAGACTGAAGAAATCAATGTGTTATTTATACTCTCATAATATATGTTCCTCCCCAGTCTGTAGTGCTTCCCTTGAAACTCATGAAATTTCCTACATGTTACAGACTGAATGTTTGTGTCCTCCCCAAATTTATATGCTGAAACCCTACCCCCTCAACGTGATGCATTAGGAGGTGGAACCTTTGGGAAGTAAACAGGATTAGATGAGGTCATGAGGGTGGAGCCCTCATGATGGATTAGCGCCCTTATAAGATTCACCAGAGAGAGCTAGTTTCTTCTTCTCTGCTCTCTACCACGTGAGGATACAAGGCAAAGACAGCAGTCTGAAACACCTAAGGGGGCTGTCACCCAAGAACCCAACCAAGCTGGCACCCTGATCTTGGAATTCCAGCCTCCAGAACTGAGAGAAAGAAATCTCTGTGGTTTATTAGTCACCCAGTCTATGGTATTCGTTATAGCAGCCTGAGCTAAGACAGTATGTTATTACTACCGTACCCATACCGACTCTGCATTACCTACAATTTCCTAGAAACATCTGGCAAACATCCTCACGTTTGCAAAGAAAAGTAGCTCTAGGGAATCACAGCTCCCTACAGCAAATCAAGGTTTTCTTTCCTTTTTTTCCCTTCCTTCCTTTGCTTCTAGTCTCCTACCTTCCATTTCTTTGAAAAAGTCTTTAGAGACTCAAACCCCATTCTTTGTAGAGGCACCTTCTGGGCTGTATCTAAATGAGTCACTGCTCTGTAATAAACTGTGCTTTGAGGGGCTCTGTTGGGGCCTTTTCTTAAAAACATTAATTTTGATAGTATTAGTTCCAGAAAGCAATTATAACTTTCTTTTGCCCAAAGCCAGTCGAGAACCCATTTCAGAAAGCACCATGACAGCTGTGGCACAAGTGGACTTGGTAGAGTAACTGCCAGCGGGGCTGTTTGAACCTAGTATAACAAAATGGTATTTTAGCTAGTCGTGGGGAAAGAAAGGGCCAGTTCATTCAGACTGATGTTTTCACTGAGGGGAAAAACACTGAAGACAGACACTTCCTGTGAACTCAGGCTATTAACCCAAATGCGAGGGTCTCTGCTAAGTTACTTCAGAAAAGGGAAATGTGAACTTAAAAGCTGGAGAACAAGTCTGAGGTGCCCAGTGCAAACCAGAATCCAGGTGCACCCTGAATCTGATGTGCATCTCGTCAATCACACTGTTTATGCTGAGCGGCAAAAACATGGGGCTGGAAAAGGGCAAAGGCACTGGTTACCCACTGGGGGATGGGAAGAGGACTGAGCAGCTGCACATTCAGACAATAGGCCTTGAAAAGAACGGTTTAAACCCTAAGCTTTATCTCAGGGACTCTCCTATCTGAGTGTACTTTCACTGGAGGCTTTCTGGAGTTGACACAAAGGGATTTTCTTCTGATGACATCATTTCTGGTTTAACTGGCCAAATGGGCTCTACGATCAAAGTCCACCTAATTTGCCCATTTCTCCCTTAAAATTATGCTACACTTCTACCTTTCTCTTCTCTCCCATGTGCATCTGAAGTATTCCTTCTCCTTGACAGGTCACCCGTGTTCTTCTCTCTGCTTACTCATCCATGCAACAAACATTTATTGAGCATGTACTATGTGCCAGACGCTGAGCTAATTGGTATCAGTAAATAAGATATCACCTCTCAGCTTCCTTCAACTATATTTCTTCCATAATTTATACTTTCTTTCTCTACCAATTTCTGCTTCATTGCCTACATTTTTCATGTTCAGTGGCCTTTTTTTGTTTCTCTTCTTTTGTGAATTCCTATTCATGTCTAGTCCATTTTCCAATTAGGGTATCTATTGTTTTTCTTATTGATTTGTGAGCGCACTTCATAGATTTTTAAGAAATTAACTTGTCATCTTTTACATATGTTGAAATAGTTTTCCCAATTTATGTCTGTCGTTTATTTTTACATGTTTTGTTGCTATGCTGAACTTTATCTTTTTTTTTTTTTTTTTTTTTTTTGCCGTACTTGGGCCCCTCACTGATGCGGCCTCTTCTGTTGCGGAGCACAGGCTCCGGACGTGCAGGATCAGCGGCCATGGCTCACGGGCCCAGCTGCTCCGCGGCATGTGGGATCTTCCCGGACCAGGACACGAACCCGTGTCCCCTGCATCGGCAGGCGGACTCTCAACCACTGCTCCACCAGGGAAGCCCCGAACTTTAACTTTAATGTAGGAAAATCTATCAGTTTCCATCAATCTTCTTTTGTGGCGTTTGGCTTTAGGAGTCATGGAGAAAAAAGTCCTTCCTTACCCCAAGAATATACTGGTATTCACTTACAGTTTGAATTTTAAAACTTGATAATCATTCCTCTTTAACTGTAGGGATCTAACATTTTGAAAATACTAGTTTGTTTTTCTCAGTACTATTTCTAGTTAAAATTTTTATTGAGATAATTGCAAACTGATAAGCAATCGTAAGAAATAATAGTGTGTTTATACTTTACCCAGTTTTTTGCTAATACTTTGCAAAACTACAGTATAATATCATGACCAGGATATTAACATTGCTATAACCTACCATCTTATATTTACATTTTGCCTTTTTTACTTGTACTCATGTGTGTGTGTATTTAGTTCTACACAACTTTGTCACATGTGTAGGCTCTTCAGCATCATTTTTAAATAGTCCATTCTCTTCCACTCTCTTGAAATGTCATTTTTATCAGAGGCACCTTTCTTAAATTTGTTTCTGGATTATGTATTTTGTTCCATTGATCTGTCTATGCTGGGACTGGTACCCAAAACCCAAATAGTTCTCCTTTTTTAATATCTGTGAAGACTTCCCTCTTCCTTGTCCCCTCTTCTCTTCCTCCTTTCTCCTTTTTCTTCTTCTCTGCCTCCTTTCTCCTTTTTCTTTTCAAAAATGCCCAGCTTATTTCATGTCCAATTTCCCTGATGAGCTTTAGAATTATTTGGTTAAGTTCCAGAAAAGATATTTGGATTTCTGATTAGAGTTGCCTTATGTTTAGAGATTCATTGGTAGAGAAATGACATCCTTACTAAATTGAGTTTTCCCACCAGGAAAACACTGTATCTCTATCCATTCATAGAAATCTTTAAAAAATAAGCCTTAGTAGAATTTTGTCATTTCCTCATATAAATCCATCACAAATCTTGTCACACTGAATTCTGTTTCTTAGCTTTTGTAGGTGATGTGAACGGAGTCTTTCCTTCTACCATATATATATTTTTTTGGTTGTCTGTTTTCTTATTGACTGTTTTTATTGATGCATAGTTGATTTACAATATTATATTAGTTTCAGGTATACAACTTACTGATTCAATACTTATTATAAAAATTATACTCCATTTAAAGTTATTATAAAATACTGGCTGTATTCCCTGTGTTGTACAATATATCCTTGTAGCTTACTTATTTTATACATATTAGTTTGTACCTCTTAATCCCCTACTCCTATCTTCCCCCTCCCCCCCACTCTTCCGACTGGTAACCACTAGTCTGCTCTCTATATCTGTGAGTCTTTATTTTTGTGATATTCACTAGTTTGCTTTATTTTTTAGATTCCACATATAAGTGCTATTATACAGTATTTGTCTTTCTCTGTCTGACTTATGTCACTAACCATAAGACCCTCCAAGTCCATCCATGTTGCTGCATATGGCAAAATTTCATTCTTTTTTAAGGCTGAGTACTATTCCATTGTGTATAAATACCATATCTTCTTTATCCATTCATCTGTTGATGGACACTTTGGTTGCTTCCATATCTTGGCTATTGTAAATAGTGCTGCTATGAACAGGGGGATGCGTGCATCTTTTCAAGTTAGCATTTTCATTTCTTTGGATTATGTACCCAGGAGTGGAATTGCTGGATCATATGGTAGTTCTATTTCTAGATTTTTTTATGAGCCTCCCCCTCCCCTCCACAAGAAACCCCCCCAAACAAAACCAAAACATATGTCCTCATCCTTCAAGGCCCTTGCCAACTGCCTTTCCTGCTTCTCTCAGGCCCTGACCTCACCGTGCTAGTTATTGATGAACGCTTGCCCATTCCTAGACTGTGAGCTCAGCACATACCAGATACTCAAAGCTTTAAAGTTTAATTTTTAGTTAAAAAATCAGCTCTCTCTTTGTGCTTTTGAATCTTCTGGATGAGTTTCTCTGCGAAGGCACAAGAGAGTGGTTAGTGTAGGTTCAACAGAGAGATTCCTTCAACCTGGCCGAAGTGACTTGAGGCCCAAAAGGTAGCAGAATTTATCTGAAGGGGCAATTTGTCCCATCAATGTCCAGATATTTGTGGTTGCCTGATAGCTCCCTTGGAATACACTTCTCTTCAGCTCTCCGCACAAACAACTTCTCTCTTCTTTTTTTTTTTCTTTTTTCTTTTGGCTGCACTGTGCAGCTTGTGGGATCTTAGTTCCCGGCCCAGGGATCAAACCTAGGCCTTGGCAATGAAAGCACCGAGCCCTAACCACTGGACCTCCAGGGAACTCCCACAATTTCTCTTGATAATCTGGGTGTTCTTGTTTTGCTGTGGCCTGAAGGCCTGGACTGAGTTCCGGATCAGCACTTCTTTGTATTCTGTTAGACTTTAAGTTCCTTAAAAGCAGAGTCTTGTCCTTCAGCCTTCCCCCTCCCGGGGCCACCCCGCCACACACACACAATGGTTAAGAACACCAAGCCTGAAGTCAGTCTGTCTGGGCTCAGATCTGAGCCCCATCACTTTCCCAAGGACACTCAGCTACAAAGGGATGCAGAGAGGGTTTGATCATTCTCTTAACCTTGAGCAAATTATTTAAACTATGCCTTGGTTCCTTCATCTGCAGAACCAGGTAGTAACAACACCTTCGTCATAGGGTTTTTGTGGGGATTAAATGACCTAATACAGGCAAAATGCTAGAGTGGTGCCTTCAAGTTTGAAGAGTTAGCCCTTTAAAGGGGCTGCTGTTACTGACATATGGGGCCAAGCATCGCGCCTTGCACAGTGTTTGCTAAGTGATGCTTTCTGTAAAGTTGAATGTTCATCGTGCGCCTTGGGAAAACTCCTTACATAATCACAATGGCCCAATCACACGGTACACTTGACTCCCACCATCCTGCCCTCACCACGGCACCTGGAATAGCATTTCCATTCATATTTGACTGGAGCCAGCGCCATCAGTAACAGACAGCGTACAGTGGCCGCACTGTCCACTGACTGGCCGTACACATGGCCCTGAGAGCAGCAGGCGCCTGGAAGGAGAGGAGGGCCAGATGCTGAGTCTGTGGGCCCCATTTCTGATTTCTAACCTGCGCAGAAAGGCTGTGGCTGTCTTCTCTGGATACTTACAGTAGCCTCTTGACTGGTCTCCCTGCTGCTGTCCTTGAAACATCCTACAGCAGCCAGAGGTACCCTTCTGAAATATGTCAGATCACACACTCCTTGGTCCCAAACCCTCCAGTGACCCCCATTCACCAAAGTCCTTACAAGAACCTACACAGTGGACCCAACCTGCCCCCTCCCTAATTCACCTCTGACTTCTCCACCCCCTCTGCTCTTCCAGCCCCAATGGCCTCCTTGCTTCTTCTACATCCCAGGCCCACTCATGCACCTTTTACTCTCTCTGCTTTTCCCCCGGATAGCTGCAAGATTCACCCCTTCACCTCTTTCCAGGTCTTTATTCAAACGGGTAGGGGAGCAGGCACTGTGGGTAGGAGAACACAGTACTGTGGTAGGAAAGCCCATTGCAGGGTTGGTAGAGATCACTCAGGATTGTTGGCAAGGGCAGAAAATTCTAGTGCTTTCAGGTCAAACCAAAGAGAACATGAGCTACCTATTTATAGTCAGGTAGAAGCAAAGTACAAGAATCCTGACAGAGGTCAAGGCATAGGGACCTATCAGAGATGAGGGACCAGGTAGAGGTCAGAATCCAAATGGAACTCACCCCCTGAGGTGGCAGGTTTGTGCCAGGACCCGCTCACCATCACCCGGAGCCCCCAGGACAGGGGCTGTTTGCCTTTGCTCCAAGCACCTTTCTTGGTGGGTACATCAAGCCTGCCAGGTGTCACTGCTCTTGGGAGAAAGGCTGGGAGCACAGGGCATGTGGCTGCAGCTGCCACACCTGAAGAGGGCTCCCTGCCTCTGAATCTTCTTCACAGCTCGGAGGCCTGCCTGCAGGTTGCAGCCCGTGTTTCCTCCCACAGTTCCCCTTCCCGTTCTCACGACATCAGGTGGAGGACCTTGAGCCAACAGGAAATTTATTCATACCACAATATTCACTGACCACCCACTGCACGCCAGGCTATGGGCTGTGCACTAAGATCATGAAGAAAGAATAAATCCAGGTCCCGCCTGCAAGTGCAGCGGTGAAGACAGAAACATACCAAGTATAAGTGAATGATAATCATGATAACAGCAACAGTTTACTAGGTGCCAGGCTCTGTGCTCTGAGCTTTACATGGATTCCTTTACTTTAGGAGCCCATGAGGTAGGTACGACTGGTATTATTATTCCCATTTTACACATGAGACTTACGGGGGGTAAAATAAATTGCCCAGAGTCACGTAGCCGATAAGACGCAGAACCAGGTAAGAGAAATACAGTCTTTTGGACTCCAAAGCTGTTTCCTAATCAGTGAACCCTGCTGACTTTTGGGGTGCTAGGTGATACTGTGGGGAGACCCCTAACTCTGACTGGGTTTAGGGAAAGGCCAGGGGAGGAGTGTCAGGGACATCAGAGAAGCCTTCCCCTGGGAGGTGGATGGAGGAGGCCTGAGATGAGCAGTCCAGGTAAAGAATGATGGGAGCAATGTTCCAGGCCAGGGAACTTCCAGTGCCTCGGAAGGGGCTCGAAAAGCACATGGTGTGCCCAGGAAAGTGCCAGCAGGATGGGGATGGAGACAAAATGTCAAGGTCCAGATCAGGCCCTTACTATGATGTCGTCCAGCAAGGCCATGAGCTACAGATTTCTCAAGCCTCAGAAATCTCCAGAATGAAGCCCCCTGAACAGGAGTCCCCATGTTGGTTAAAATGGGTGACCTACGAGGCTCTGTTAGCCATAGGCTTCCTTAAAGAAGTTTCCTTAGCATGTACACTTGAAAGTGGAAATCTGCTTCCTTGTACGTGAGACAGACCTTCCCTGAAGTAGCTAGCTCCAAATATTTTTCTGGACTTTGTGGGTTGGAGTGTCTCGTTCATGAAGGTTTTTGAGGGCTGGATTGGGGATCCCACCTTTAACAGGAGATCAGAGTAGTTAAGGGCATGGACTCTATGGCTAGACTCCCTGGGTTCAAAACCTGGTTCTGCTACGTGTTAGCTGTGGAAACTTGGGCAAGCTACTTAACCTCTGTTCCTCAACGTTCCCGTGGAAGAGCCACAAAAGTTCCGTCCATCAACCTGCCTATTGTACCCAGAACAGCCGGTGAGGAGTGCAGACTGACAAGCCCCACCCCCAACAAGCCGTGCCCCTGACAAGCTCCGCCTCCAGCCCAAGCTCCAAATCACACTAGACGAACACCTGTTCCACCGAGCCACACCACCCGCAGGGAGAGAATGGCAGGACCACAGGGGAAAAAAACCTTACCCTGAACTGTCCTTACATGAATTTCTTTTACCTCTTTCCATTTACCACTCAATCTGTTTAAAGTTTAGGAGTTGTCTACACTTGCTGTCTCCAGATGACTGTCCTAATAGTTCTGTCAATTAGACTTCTGCCTCATTGTTCTTGGGTTTGCCTGATCCAGCAGTTCATTTTAGTCCTCACTTGTTCTGCTATGTTGACCCGCTTCCTCCTTATTGAAACTCTCCCCTTGGCTTTAGGGAACCGCTTGGTTCTTCCATTTCTCTGGTCCTCCCTTCATTGGTTTCTCCGTCTCCATCCACCCCATGGAATTGGTGCTCCCCAAGGAATGCCAACACTTCGCTCTTTTCTTTGTCTTATCTTTGTGTGAATTCAACTACCCAGACACCTCCCAGAGAAAATAGAAGCCATTAGCACAGAACTTCTCAAGAAACCTACACACATCCCTGCTTCCACACCCTTCTAGCTTTCTCTTCTGAGAAAGAGAAAGGGATGAGGTGGCCCTCCCCCAACTAAGGTTAATCCTGCCATGTGTGCCTGTCTCCCACCTGTCTCCCACCTGTCTCCCAAGGGGTCCTGCTCCATCACTTACCTCCTCTTTCTCCTGTATCTTTCATTCTCCCTCTCTAGACCCATCCTATCAGCATTTACACTGTTCAGGTCTCTCCCGTTTCCTCCTGTGATCACTACCTCTCTTCCTTCTCCTCTAATTCCCTGCCAAATGTCTTCAAACAGCTGAGAGAATCAGTTGTTCCCATTCCGTATCTCCAGTTCACTCCTCTGGAACCTTTGGAATATGGGCTTAATTTCCCACCTCCAGAAAACTGTTCTCAGACAAGTCACTGAAACTTCTTTTCAGGAAGGCCAATGGATATGTTTTAGTCCTCATCTTCCGTGGTCTCTCTGCAGCATTTGACACGACTGACCCCTCTTCTGTTGGAACTCTCTGTAGCTTCAGTTTCCATGACACCACACTCCTCTGCTTTTCCACAGGCCTCCGGTAGGTCCTTCTTGTTCTCCTGAATGGTCTCTTGTTGTACCCCCCTTCAATGTCGGTTTTCCTCACGACTGTCTGTGTTCTGTCCTTTTCCCATGTTCAACCCACTCTGACAGCACTCACATGTTCTCTGAGCTTTCACTACTATCTATATCCTGATGTCATTAAAGTTATATCTCAACCCAGATCTCTCCAGGAAGCTGGACATCTGCATTTACATGGCCCATTGACACTTCAAACTCAACCTGCTCCAAACGGAAGTCATCATCCTTAAGCCCCAAACCTTTCCCTCCCTTTTGGGTGAAGAGTATCACCATTACCCCAACGCAGAACCCTTGGGGTTAGCTTGACTGCCCTACATCTTTTATCTGGTTAAACTTCACGTCCCATTGATTCCAGCACTGGAATAGTTATCTGATCCATCACGGCCATATCCCTGGGTCCAGGCCATCATCTCTCTTGCCTGGGTATCACCAGTCTTGTCCCACTCCTACCCATTCTTCATTCTGCAACTAGAACTTCGGTTAAAAGGCAAAATTGACATTCCTGCTTCAAACCCTGTAGTAGTCCTTGGAATAAAGTCCAAATTCCTCAGATACACTGGCCTCTCTCTGCTTCTCCAATCTCATCTCTTGCTATACCCCTCTCACACTACACCCCTGCCACGTTCTCCCCAACTTCTGGACCTAAGCCTAGAACTCTCTTTTATTATCCACTCACCTCTTTGGCTGGATAGTTTCTAGAGTGTATCTCAAGTTTTGGATTAGACATCATGAGTCCGCCAAATCTTTGAGGACTGACCAGGTTGTGTGTCCCTCTGTGAGTTCCTATGTACATTCCTGTGAGCAACATTACCTAACCCTATGGTAGGCCTAACTTAATGCTGTAATTGCTGGTTTGCTTGTCTGTTTCACCTTCTAGATTCCAAGCAGTTGGAGGGCTGGGAATTACTTGATTGCTGATATGTCACCGGTGCCTAGCACAGAGCCTGGCACACGGTAGCTGCTCTGTACGCATCTGTGAATACAGTTAGAAACCTCAATCATCCTTTGTCCTCTTCCATCTCCCTGAATCCAACGTGTACCGAAGTTCTTTTTCAGAAATGCCTCCTGAATTCCTTCCATCACCATGGTCCTCATGGCCTTAGTTTAGGCCTTCCTCTAGTCTCACCAGGCCTATTCTGATCTCCTTATTGCTCTTCTTCCTGCTGAGCAATAAACCCTGCAAAACCTTTCCTGACCTCGCCTCTCAGTGGGGCACAGCTGTAACACATCGCTATTACAGTTTTTACAGTGTATTCACAATGAAATGCAAAGCGTGGTCTTCTCCCAGAGAGCAAGGACTGTGTGTTGTTACTTGTTCATTCGTGCATCGCCAGCATCTTTTGCTGAGTGATGGCTACTAAAGCAAGTATGATTTATGGATTGCTCCCTTTTGAAAAAACCTCTATGAGCTTCCTGTTGCTCACAGGAGGAAATATAAATTCCTTAGCAGGACCCCAGAATCTGGCCTCCTGAAGCCTTTCCTGCCACATCCTGCTCCTCCCCGGCACATGGCAGAGCTTGGGTGCTCTCCAAAGGCACCATGCCACTCTGCACCTCGGGAATGCTACCTGTATGTGTCCTTGACCTGCTGTGCCCCTTTTCTGGCCATTCAAGACTTAGTTCAAAGGCCACCTTCTTTGTGAAGATTTGTTCAGCTTCCCTGACAAAGTTTCTTTTCCTTTCTTGCCTTTGGCAGCATTTGTTACCTGTGTGAAATGATCTGTTTACAGGTTATTCCTCCCTCCCTGGACATGATGGGTCTTAAGGCCCTGGGACGAAGGGAGAGGATCTCATTCATGGCCTCATGGCTTGGGTAGTACCTATGATGGATCAGGTGCCCTAGACTTATTTGTGCTTTATGGATTAGTAGCATGGTACTAGGGCAGGAATGGGTAGGCACACTAAACAGCCAACAGACAATGAACTAGGAGACAGCTAATAACATGATGTTGGTGAAGAGTTTTTCATTATTTAAGAAAATGTCCTCTTCCCCTTAAATTATAAGACTATATATAGGTTCAATTGTGTGAGAATGTAAAAAAAAAAAAAAAAAAGGTAAGGGAAATATGGTAAAATATTAATAGGGGTTATTTCTAGGTGATAATATTATGGGTAATATTTTCTTTTTAGTACTGTCTGACATTTTCTAAAATTTCTGTAATGAACAGAGATGAAAAACTTTTACTTGAAAATTAAAAAGATGTGGCTAAAAAACTCTTAGGATTTCTCTTCTGAATATGATGGAATAACAAGAGCTAAATCTACCCTCTTGCCTTAAATGACTAAAAATAGTGGACAAAATACATGAAATGACAGCTTTCAGACACTGAACAGCAGGCAGCACACATGCTGAAGTAAAATGTATGACAACAATAGAACAAAGGCCGGGAGGGGAGAAATGGAAATACACTATTTTAAGGTACTTATACTATATGTGAAGAGACATAATAATGTTCGAACATAGACTGGCTTAAATACGGATATTATAAACCTTTAGCAACCATTAAAATAACACATCAGAGAGTTTTAGCTAGTGAGCCAGCAGGGAAGAGAAAATGGAATAATAAAAAATACTCAGTTCCTCCAAAAGAAGGCAGAAAATGAAAAAAAAAGAGAGAGTGAGAACAAAAATAGATGGAACAAACAGAAAAAATAGTAAAATAGTAGATTTAAACCCAATCATACTAATCATCAAATCACATTAACTGTAAATGTTTAAACACCTAATTAGCCAGCACTGATTTTCAGATTGGGGAAAGAAAAAGCAAGATCCAACTATATGCTGTCTACAAGAGACCCACTTTAGAGGAAGGAGGGCAGTTGCGCTAGGAGCTGCTATGGTGCTGAATTCCCCGGCAGAGTCGACCCAGACGCAGCGGTCGCGGCCATGAAGGCGGGTGCCACGTCTATGTGGGCTTCGTGCTGTGGGCTGCTGAATGAAGTCATGGGGACTGGAGCTGTCAGGGGCCAGCAGTCAGGATTTGCAGGAGGCACTGGTCCATTCAGATTTACACCGAGCTCTGATTTTTCCACTTACCCACCAGCACCTACAGAAGGGCCTAATATAGTTTGCAAAGCCTGTGGACTTTCATTTTCAGTCTTTAGAAAGAAGCATGTATGTTGTGACTGCAAGAAAGATTTTTGCTCCGTTTGTTCGATCTTACAAGAAAATCTCTGTAGATGTTCCACTTGTCACTTATTACAAGAGACAACCTTTCAGCGCCCTCGGTTAATGCCACTGAAAGTGAAGGATCTATGGCAGTATCTCATTCTTAGAAACATACCGATCGATACCTGTCGAGAGAAAGAAGACTTGGTAGATCTGGTACTGTGTCACCGTGGGCTGGGCTCTGAGGACAACCTGGACACGAGCAGTCTGAATTCCTCAAGGTCCCAGACTTCTAGCTTTTTTACACATTCATTTTTTTCAAACTATACAGCCCCATCTGCTACCGTGTCTTCCTTTCAGGGAGAGCTTATGGGTGGAGACCGGACCTTAGGATCTGGAGTACTGGCACAGGTGCGAAGTGAAATAGCTTCAGCAAACACAGAAGATGATGAAGAAGATGATGATGACGACGATGATGACGAGGATGAAGAAAACTTGGAGGAGCGGACATCTGGCCTCGCTAAGAAGAGAGTGAGAGCTTCTCTGTCTGACCTGTCAAGCCTTGAAGACGTGGAAGGGATGAGCGTGCACCAGCTCAAGGAAATCCTGGCTCGGAATTTTGTCAACTATTCTGGCTGTTGTGAAAAATGGGAGCTAGTAGAGAAAGTAAACCGGTTATACAAAGAGAATGAAGAAAATCAAAAGTCATATGGCGAGCGGCTGCAGCTGCAGGACGAGGAGGATGACAGCCTGTGCCGGATCTGCATGGACGCCATCATCGACTGCGTCCTGCTCGAGTGCGGGCACATGGTCACCTGCACCAAGTGCGGCAAGCGCATGAGCGAGTGTCCCATCTGCCGGCAGTACGTGGTGCGTGCCGTGCACGTGTTCAAGTCCTGAAGCCGAGGACCCCCCAAGCTCGATCCCAGACGTTTCAGTGCACAGAAGGGACTGGAAACTTCCTGTTCAAAATTTGAAGCTATTTTTAAAAAATATTTTCACAACTAACTGGGGATGGGAAAGATTCATCCTAAGTTGCAGCAGCACTGGTCCATGCTGTATGCCTGTCAGCTGGAGGACTGGCTCAGTTTCCCAGTTTCTGCTGGGCTTCTTCACACATCTCTTATTACTAATCACAGAAGTCAGACTGCTTATGGCATCAGCTACTGTTCTCTTTGGAGGACATTTACCCTGTTCTCTTATTTCTCCTTCATCCTATTTTTAACTTAAACTACTCAAATGTTTGAAACTTCTGCTCTCTTTGGATGAGGTCACTGTCTGCAAATGGCCGACATGGTACACACTGAACAGGGGCACCTCTGAATGTTCATTTTATTAGTCATGTATATTTTAAATGCTACTGTTTGATTGATGAATGTAATTTTCCACATTGTTGCTATTTCTGCGTTTAAACGTAATTGGGAACAACTGACATTCTATAGTCAATTGCCAGGGCCTGAGACTAAACATGTCCATTTTTGTTCAGGTACAGCTTTTTTTAGCGAGGGCTCCATCTAGCTTCCTTCATTAGAGAAGTGTGTGTGTTAAATTCTTTATTAACATGTAATCAGTTTACACTGTTTTATATATTGAAAGTGTATTTTCAGTGCTACCCACTAGCTAGTTTGAACCTTAGGAATAAAATTAGGTTAAAAAAAAAAAGGGACCCACTTTAAATATAAAGGCACAGAGAGGTTAGAAGTAAAAGGATGGAAAAGATATTCCACATTAACACTAAGTAAAAGAAAGGTGGAGTGTTCATATTCATTAAGGATAAAGCATAGGTTAGAGCAAGGAACACTGCTGGAGGAAAGAGGATCATTTCTAAGGGGATCTTCTACCATGGATAAAGGGACCAATTCATCCAGAGGACAAAAAACCCTTAAACGTTTAAGCAACTAATAACAGAGCTTTGAAATATATGAAGCAAAAACTGCTAGAACGGTAAGTAGAAATAAACAAAACCATGATTACCACTGAAGATTTCAACACGTCTCACGATAAATGACAGAACGAGCAGATAGAAAATCAGTGAGGATATGGAAGAGTCGAACAAAAGTGTTGACCAACCAGAATTCATTAATACTTGTAGAAAACTCCACCCACCAAGAGCAGAACACACATTCTTCTCAAGTGCAATGGAACCTTTACCAAAATAGATAATATTCTCAGCCATAAGACAAAACTCAATAAATCTAAAAGCATTCAAATAATAAGTACGTGGAGGACCACAATGGGCCTAAGTTAGAAAATAATAAGAAAAGGATTGGCACAAAATCCCCAATTACTTGAAAATTAAACAACACACTTAAATAACCCATGAGTCAAAGAAGAAATAAATAGAAATTTGAAAGTATTTTGAAAGGAATGAAAATCAAAATATGAAAGATTAAAGATTCATTTAAAACAGTTCTTAGAAGGAAAGAAAGAAGTCTTCATTTACAGGAGACATGATTGTCTATATAAAAAATCCAACTGAACCTTAAAAAAAATTAAGAACTAACATATGTTTAGCAAAATTGCAGGACGCAAATACAATTGTATTTCTACATATTAGCAGTATATATGACAATAAAAATTGAATTAAAATATCATTTACAATAGCATCAAAACTGTAAAATACTTGGGAGAAAATATTTGCAAACGAAGCAACTGGCAAAGGATTAATCTCCAAAATAGACAAGCAGCTCATGCAGCTCAATATCAAAAAAACAAACAACCCAATCCAACAATGGGCAGAAGACCTAAAGAGACATTTCTCCAAAGAAGATATACAGATTGCCAACAAATACATGAAAGGATGCTCAACATCACTAATCATTAGAGAAATGCAAATCAAAACTACAATGAGGTATCACCTCACACCAGTCAGAATGGCCATCATCAAAAAATCTACAAACAATAAATGCTGGAGAGGGTGTGGAGAAAAGGGAACCCTCCTACACTGTTGGTGGGAATGTAAATTGATAGAACCACTATGGAGAACAGTATGGAGGTTCCTTAAAAAACTAGAAATAGAACTACCATGTGACCCAGCAATCCCACTACTGGGCATATACCCTGAGAAAACCATAATTCAAAAAGAGCCATGTACCAAAATGTTCACTGCAGCTCTATTTACAATAGCCAGGAGATGGAAACAACCTAAGTGTCCATCATCGGATGAATGGATAAAGAAGATGTCACACATATATATTATGGAATATTACTCAGCCATAAAAAGAAACAAAATTGAGTTATTTGTAGTGATGTGGATGGACCTAGAACCTGTCATACAGAGTGAAGTAAGTCAGAAAGAGAAAAACAAATACCATATGCTAACACGTATATATGGAATCAGAAAAAAAAAAAAAGGTTCTGAAGAACCTAGGGGCAGGACAGGAATAAAGATGCAAATGTAGAGAATGGACCAAAGGACACGGAGAGGGGGAAGGGTAAGCTGGGACGAAGTGAGAGAGTGGCATTGACATATATACACTACCAAATGTAAAATAGATAGCTAGTGGGAAGCAGCTGCATAGCACAGGGAGATCAGCTCGGTGCTTTGGGACCACGTAGAGGGGTGGGATAGGGAGGGTGGGAGGGAGACACAAGAGGGAGATATGGGGATATATGTATATGTATAGCTGATTCACTTTGTTATACAGCAGAAACTAACACACCATTGTAAAGCAATTATACTCCAATAAAGGTGTTTAAAAAAAAAGAAAAAAAAAGGAAAATATTTAAGGAAAATTTGACAAAAGACATGCAAGACCTGTACACTGAAAACTATAAAACATTACTGAGAAAAATGAAAGACCTAAATAAATGGAGAGAGATGCTATGTTTATGGATCAGAAGACTTCATATTGGTTTTTTTGTTTGTTTGTTTTAAATTAATTTTTATTGGGGTATAGTTGCTTTGCAGTGTTGTGTTGGTTTCTACTGTACAGCAAAATGAATATAAGACTTCATATTGTTAAGATGTCAATTCTCCCCAAATTGGTCTATACACTCAAGGCAATCCTAATCAAAATCCCAGCAGCATTTTTTTTTTGGTAGCAAACGACAAGTTAATTTAAAAATTTATATAGAAGTGCAAAGGACCTGAAATAGCCAAAGCAACTTAAAGAAGCACAATGCTAGAGACTTATACTACTTGATTTCAAGGCTATTACATAGTTAAGACAATCTACACAATGAGGTATTAGTGTAAAGATAGACATACAGATCAATGAAACTCAATAGAGAGTCTAGAAATAGACCCACATCACACACACACACAGTCAATTGATTTTTTAGAAAGGTGCCTAGGCAATTCAACTGAGAATTGAAAATGTTTTTAACATCAAAACAAATGATGCTAGAAATAATAGACAGCCAATAACAAGGAACAAATTATTGATACATGCAACAAGATGGATAAATATCAGAATGATTATGCTAAGTGAAAGAAGCCAGTTTAAAAACTGTATAATCCCAATTACATAAAAATTCTAGAAAATGCAAACTAATTCATAGTGACAGAGTAGTAGTGGTTACCTGGGGATGGGGAAGGGAGGGATGGATTACAACAGGGCACAAGGAAACTTTTGGAAATGATGGGTATGTTCATTATCTTAATTCTTTAGCTGGCTTACTGGAGGCATACATATGTCAAAACTCATCAAACTGTATACATTAATAGGTGCAGATTATTGTATGTCAATTATATTTCAATAAAGTTGTAAAAGACAAAATCTATGGTTTAAAGCAAATAGCTCTCTGGTTATGCTATTAAGCCTTGAAGTGATGCCACATCCTTGTTTGTGTTTGCACTGGGGAAAATGCTCCTTGAAATGTGGTCAATTTTAGAGTCTCTTCCTGGCGAAGAGCCAAGAACTGGGAAGGAGGGTCCTGGCTGGGTTGCCAGCAGCGGGCCAGCTCTCTTGGTTTTGACCTGGAGAAGCTAAGATGTGCAGGAGGACCTCCATATCTGGGGGAGGGGATGGTGGGTGGTGGAGAGAAGTCTTTCCTCTCATTCACTCTTGGTAAGAGCGTAAATTGGTCTGACGAGAAAAGTATGACTTCCCCTAACGGAAGAGGTAGGTGGCTGAGGCTCAAGCCCCCTCCACCACATGCTGCTTTTAAGTTGCCAGTATTTACTTACTTATTACCCAGGATATGTGAGAGCTCTGCCAGAAGTGGCTGGAGGAATGATCATAATAAATTCACTGCCCCGGGGGGAGAGAATGAACCTTTGCTGATTTATTTCTCACCACGGAACCTAAAATCTACAAAAGTCACTGGCACATTTATCTTCAGCTCCTTTCCACTACCCTTAACCCTCAAACTCTACTGGACATAATTCATCTTCCTCAGGTAATTCAGAGGGTACATTGGGATCCTGTGGGATTTTCAAAGCAGCAACATTAACATGAAATGGGTGTCAAATTATTTCTGTGCTTGTCCAGCTTTAGTACCAGAGTTATTTCTTTGGAGAGAGGGGGCTGGGATGGAAAGGGCGATGACTCATGATCTCAGCCCTGCATCAATGTTTAACAATTAATAGCACCATTCCTTGTCTCCATTTCCCCAGATCTAAATGACTGCTTTGTCGTACGGTATGTTTAAAATGCTTAAGTTAGGGCTTCCCTGGTGGCGCAGTGGTTGAGAATCCGCTTGCCAATGCAGGAGACATGGGTTTGAGCCCTGGTCCGGGAAGATCCCACATGCCACGAAGCAGCTAAGCCCGTGCACCACAACTACTGAGCCTGTGCTCTAGAGCCTGTGAGTCACAACTACTGAGCCTGCGTGCCGCAGCTACTGAAGCCCACACGCCTAGAGCCCGTGCTCTGAGAAGCCCCTGCAATGAGAAGCCCGCGCACTCCAACGAAGAGTAGCCCCCGCTCATCGCAACTAGAGAAAGCCCATGTGCAGCAACGAAGACCCAACACAGCCATAAATAAATAAATAAATAAATAAAATAAATTTAAAAAACAAAAAAGTTTAAGTTCATTGCTTCTTAATGGGCCTTCAAGAACCAGAATGTTCTTAATGAGGGGGAGGTCTTCGAGAATCAGAAGAAACGAACACATTTCTCAAGTCTTTTATCCTGTAGTTGAGACCAAGCACTGGGAGAATCTATCCCTTATTCAGGAGCCTACATGATGGCTCAGAGGCTCTGGGGTGTGGTTTCCTGCTGGTTATTATAACCACCCTCTAACCTCACACCCCAAAGTCAGGGGGCCTGTCTCAACCTTTACTATCCTAGCGGTTCTCAGGATAGCCATCCTGGCTCCCCTGAGACCGTGGTTCCTGCAACTCCGACATCGCGAATCTGACCACTCCCTGTCTGCATGGCCACCCACAGTCGAAGACCTCACTGCTCGCCTGGACCACTGCAGATGCTCCTACAGGACGTTTCTGCTTCCTCTCCTGCTCAGCTACAACACCGGGTCCACCCGGCATGCGGAGTTCATCATTAAGTTAATTTTTCATTCTGAGAACGACTGTTTGAAAATATAACTCTGATCTTGTCACTCTCGTGCTTAAAATCCTTCAGTGGCCTCCCACTGCAGGAAAGTACACAGTGCCAGCTCCTCAGCATGGCTTCCAGGGCCCCGCATGCTCTAAATCTCACCTCGTCTCCAATCTCATTTAGTTATTTTGTCCCCCTAGCTCACTGTGCTTTGGCCATGCTGGCCTGCCACAGGGCCTTGGTACCTGCTATGCTCTCTGCCTGGAATGCTCTTCTCCAGCTCTTCATTCACACTGCTGACTTCAGATCTCAGCTTCAGTAATCCCAAGCCCTTGGCCACCTGAAGAACAGCCTGGCCCTCTGCCCAGCTGCACGCTATAATCTCAGTCTGCTTTATTTTTTTTTACGGCACTTGCCCCTATCTCAAGTCACCTCCGTATGTACTTGTTATAACAGCATGGAAGCTCCATGAGACGGTGGACCTCATCGTCTTACTCTGCTGTCTCTCCAGGGCCAAGCAGATGCCTGGACCACACTGGCTCCCCATGTGGTTTCCTCCTTCCAGAGTCCCCTGAGCCACACTCTGTGTGATTAATGGAACCAATCCTTTTTACCTTGTTGGGCCTTGTCTGGAGCCCCACTATTGCCTTCTAAGCACCACTTGCGTGGATGTGCAGGGTAGGCCCTCCCTACCTCCTTCCCCTGCTTCTGGGGCATGTCCGGAATCCAGGAGCCCTGGTCCTCCGAGCATAACACCAGCTGCCTGTGCAAGTCCATCTTGCAAATGTTGCCCGGTGCACTCTGGGAGGCCTGCTGGAGTTAGCAGCATCCCATTTAGGGGAGCTCAATATTCCAGACCAACTTCTTCAGGGTGATGCTGTGCTATGTCTTAGGATGTAACAGAAAATTATCCCGTAAGAAGCAACCTCTTACTAGTAGTCAAAGGGGTGCCACTTAGCTGGTGTGGGAATTTGTGTGAAAATCAGAAAGAGGCTCTCCTCTGGGCAGATGTAGCCCCCTGGGGGCAGAGCGTGGAGTGCATGCAGGCTGGCTTTGAGCTCTCCGCTCGACTCCTCTTGTGCAGTGCACACATCACCCAGCTGTACACAGCATCTCTGAGTGGTCACCTCAGAGATACCAGGTCAAGCCCTATAGGCTAGATTTTGAGCTTCCTCACTGTAAGCCTCAGTTCTCTGGTATTTTATATGAACTCTCAATTATCCATGGTAAATAGAGAATGAAGATCTGAAAGCCAAAGGGAACCCCCAAATCTTACTTTCATAAATCTCACTACTTACCAAGTCCTAACTATGTGCCAGGTGCTGGGCTAGACACTTGAAGCACATTGTCACATTTTATCAACCACATGACATTAGCACTTTGTAAAATGAAAAAATAAGTTACAGAGTTCAGTAGATACATGATCGCATTAGAAAATCAAAATGAATTATTTAAGTATGGATAGACAGGACAGTAGATAGTAGTAGTTATTTGGGGGAGTAGGATTTACAATGGGACTTTATAGTTGATATATTTCTGAATGGTCTAATTTTTAAAAATGAGCTTATCATTAGTTTTATAAACAGAAAATAATAATATTGCTGTTTTGGAAAAAACAGTACAAACTAAAAAACTGTAAATAAAAAGTAAAATTAATTGCTTTGAATTTCAGTTTCTTTCATAAATAAAAAAGTAAATATAAATAAAATTTAAAATTTTTCAAAAAGATACATGCACCCCAATGTTCACAGCAGCACTATTTACAATTGTCAAGACGTGCAAACAACCCAAGTGAATGTCAACAGATTACTGACTTAAAAATATGTGGTATATATATACAAAGGAATATTAGTCATAAAAAAGAATGAGGGCTTCCCTGGTGGCACAGTGGTTGAGAGTCCGTCTGCTGATGCAGGGGACACGGGTTTGTGCCCCGGTCCGGGAAGATCCCACATGCTGCGGAGTGGCTAGGCCCGTGAGCCATGGCCGCTGAGCCTGAGCATCCAGAGCCTGTGCTCCGCAACGGGAGAGGCCACAGCAGTGAGAGGCCCGCGTACCACAAAAAGCAAACAAAAAGAATGAAATATGGCCATTTGCAGCAACATGGATGAACCTAGAGAATATCACACTTAATGAAGTAAGTCAGACAGAGAAAGACAAATATTATATATCACTCATATGTGGAATCTAAAAAATAATAATCTATATACAAAACAGAAACAGACTCACGGACATAGAAAACAAACTTATGGTTACCAAAGGGGAGAGGGAGGGCAGGAAGGATAAGTTAGGAGTATGGGATTAACAGATACACACTCCTATACATAAAGTAGATAAGCAACAAGGATTTACTGTATAGCAAAGGGAACTATATTCGGTATCTTGTAATAACCTATAATGGAAAATAATATGAAAAAATATATATGTGTATAACTATCATTTTACTGTACACCTGAAACTAACACAATATTGTAAATCAGCTACACTTCAATTTAAAATTTTTTATTTTACTTCCTGTTATGGGTGCTGGTAAGCAGAGAAATGACCCCAAATGACTCGGGTCAGAGGAGGAGATTCTGCCCAAGGGCTGAAAAATCAGGCAGGGGACATCGCCCCACTCCACACGAGGACAGCAACTCCTCAGGGGCGGAACAATCCTGCCTTCACACTAACAGTTAAACCGCTTGCCAGGCTAACAGTGAAATCAATTTCTAATTATAAGAAACTACAGGCTTTTAAAACACACAATCGTGTGTGTAAGCCACTCATTACCATTGTGTCAAGCCACTGGGTGGGAAAATGAATTCTGGCACTCGCAGTTCTAATATGGTAAACACTCAGCTGAGAGTCAATTACATGGTTCACATTTTTACGGCTCATTTATTTCCTCCATTTTTAGGAATAACTTCACAATTAATAGTCTTCTTTCATTTGTTCCTGAGGTGTCCTTTTAAAACAAGAATAGGATCACTGGCCACAAAGCAGCAAAGTGGGGGTGGAGGGGAGAAGTCACACCGTTGAGTGTATACCTTATTACGGGCAGGAAAATGGAAGTGGTATTAAGTAGCCAGCAACCACAGTGCAGCAAGGAGAAAGGAAACCAAAGGTCAAGAAGTCAGAAGAAGGTTGGCCACGTTTTTGTGTGTTTGCTTTGGCTCTTTTTACTTATTTTTTTAAAATCTTCACTCCCATGTTTATTGCAGCATTATTCACAGTAGTCAAGATATGGAAACAACCTAAGTGTCCATGAATGGACGAATGGATAAAGAAGGTATGGTATAAATGTATACACACACACACAATGGAATATTATTCAGTCACGAGAAAGAAGAAAATCCTGCTATTGTGACAACCTGGATGGAATTTGAGAGTATTATGCTAAATGAGAGAAGTCAGACAAGAGAAAGACAAATACTGTATGATATCACTTATATGTGGAATCTGAAAAAGCTGAACTCGGAGAAACAGAGCGTTGAATGGTGGTTACCAGGGGCTTGGTGTGAGAGAATTGGGAAGATGTTGTTCAAGGGGTACAAAGGTGAATAAGTTCTGGAAATTTAATGCATAGTATTGTGATTACAGCTAACCATACTGTATTATGTACTTCAAAGTTGCTAAGAGATTAGATCTTAAATGTTCTCACCATAAAAAAGGAATGGTAACTATGTGACATGATGGAGGTGTTAGCTACCACTGTGATGGTGATCATATTGTAATAAAAATGTATCAAATCAATGTATTGTATACCTTAAACTTACACAATGTTATCCGTCAGTTATATGTCAATTTAAAAATAAGATATACTTTTGGGTGATGCTGAAAGATGCTGAAGGAAGATGATAAATTTCACTCATGTGGATTAATCTTAGCAGTCTAAAAACAATGATGTCCACAATGAATTTTCTGGGCATGCCTCACAAGAGCTGATTCTACTCAAGAAGATAACAATAGCTTCAAAGGACATAAGGTCATGAGAAGGGAAATGTTTAACAGCTTGTGCTGGTTATTCTTCGTAATAATGAGAGCACATGGCGTTGGAACACAGCTTTACACTTCTCAAACAGCTAGCTCAGCCACTGACCCATTTGATCCTCACAACAGCCAAATGAGAGTGGTCAGGGAAGTGACATTATCACCTCCCTAAAAATGAGGAAACTGAGGCTCTAAAGATTTAAGAGATTTCTCCAAGTTCACAGCAGTATCTTCCTGGGAACTCCAAGTTCAGTGTTCTTCCTACTACTCCATACTTGCATACTTCCTCTGAACCTGAAAGGGAATGGAACTATTTATGCTGAATTGTACGGACTAATTAACTTTAAAAAATGATGTAGAGGATGTACAGTGGCAGGAAATATCAGAACTGATTTCTGTGCTTGTTTAGATGAGCCTGCTTTGTAGTATACAGCTTTAGCAAGCTCATGTGTAAACAAGTGTTTTAACCAACAGAATGCAATCCAATAATTAATAACTTGTCTGCATTCCCACATAGGGGATTTTGGTTGGAGAGGAGAGTGAGGTTGGAGAGGTTGGGAATTTTATATATATATATATATTAACATCTTTATTGGAGTAGAATTGCTTTACATTGTTGTGTTAGTTTCTGCTGTATAACAAGGTGAATCAGCTATACATATACTTATATCCCCATATCCCCTCCCTCTTGTGTCTCACTCCCACCCTACCTATCCCACCACTCTAGGTGGTCACAAAGCACCCAGCTGATCTCCCTGTGCTATGCAGCTTCTTCCCACTAGCTATCGTACGTTTGGTAGTGTATATATGTCAATGCCACTCTCTCACTTTGTCCCAGCTTACCCTTCCCTCTCTCCATGTCCTTAGGTCCATTCTCTACATCTGCATCTTTATTCCTGTCCTGCCCCTACGTTCTTCAGAACCTTTTTTTTTTTTTCTGATTCCATATATACGTGTTAGCACACGGTATTTGTTTTTCTCTTTCTGACTTACTTCACTCTGTATGACAGACTCTAGGTCCATCCACCTCACTACAAATCACTAAATTTCATTCCTTTTACAGCTGAGTAATATTCCATTGTATATATGTGCCACATCTTCTTTATCCATTCATCTGTCGATGGACACTTAGGTTGCTTCCATGTCCTGGCTATTGTAAATAGTGATGCAATGAATGTTGTGGTACATGTCTCTTTTTGAATTATGGTTTTCTCAGGGTATATGCCCAGTAGTGGGATTGCTGGGTCATATGGTAGTTCTATTTTTAGTTTTTTAAGGAACCTCCATACTGTTCTCCATAGTGGCTGTATCAATTTACATTCCCACCAAAGTGTAGGAGGGTTCCCTTTTCTCCACACCTTCTCCAGCATTTAGTTTGTAGATTTTTTTATGATGGCCATTCTGACTGGTGTGAGATGATACCTCATTGTAGTTTTGATTTTCATTTCTCTGATGATTAATGATGTTGAGCATCCTTTCATGTGTTTGTTGGCAATCTGTATATCTTCTGTGGAGAAATGTCTATTCAGGTCTTCTGCCCATTTTTGGATTGGGTTGTTTATTTTTTTGATTTTGAGCTGCATGAGCTGCTTGTAAATTTAGGAGATTAACCCTTTGTCAGTTGCTTCATTTGCAAATATTTTCTCCCATTCTGAGGGTTGTCTTTTCGTCTTGTTTATGGTTTCCTTTGCTGTGCAAAAGCTTTTACATTTCATTAGGTGCCATTTGTTTATTTTTGGTTTTATTTTCATTACTCTAGGAGTTGGGTCAAAAAGGGTCTTGCTGTGATTTATGTCTTAGAGTGTTCTGCCTATATTTTCCTCTAAGAGTTTGGTAGTGTCTGGCCTTACATTTAGGTCTTTAATCCATTTTGAGTTTATTTTTGTGTATGGTGTTAGGGAGTGTTCTAATTTCATTCTTTTACATGTAGCTCTCCAGTTTTCCCAGCACCACTTATTGAAGAGGTTGTCTTTTCTCCATTGTATACTCTTGCTTCCTTTATCAAAGATAAGGTGACCATATATGCATGGTTTTATCTCTGGCCTTTCTATCCTGTTCCATTGATCCATATTTCTGTTTTTGTGCCAGTACCATACTGTCTTGATTACTGTAGCTTTGTAGTATAGTCTGAAGTGAGGAAGCCTGATTCCTCCAGCTCCATTTTTCTTTCTCAAGATTGCTTTGGCTATTTGGGGTCTTTTGTGTTTCCACACAAATTGTGAAATTTTTCATTCTCATTCTGTGAAAAATGCCATTGGTAGTTTGATTGGGATTGCACTGAATCTGTAGATTGCTTTGTGTAGTATAGTCATTTTCACAGTGTTGATTCTTCCAATCCAAGAACATGGTGTATCTCTCCATTTGTTTGTATCATCTTTAATTTCCTTCATCAGTGTCTTATACTTTGCTGCATACAGATCTTTTGTCTCCTCAGGTAGGTTTATTCCCAGGTATTTTATTCTTTTTGTTGCAGTGGTAAATGGGAGTGTTTCCTTAATTTCTATTTCAGATTTTTCATCATTAGTGTATAGGAATGCCAGAGATTTCTGTGCATTAATTTTGTATCCTGCTACTTTACCAAATTCATTGATTAGCTCTAGCAGTTTTCTGGTAGCATCTTTAGGATTCTCTGTGTATAGTGTCATGTCATCTGCAAACAGTGACAGCTCTACTTCTTCTTTTCTGATTTGGATTCCTTTTATTTCTTTTTCTGCTCTGATTGCTGTGGCTAAAACTTCCAAAACAATGTTGAATAACAGTGGTGAGAGTGGGCAACCTTGTCTTCTTCCTGATCTTAGTGGAAATGGTTTCAGTTTTTCACCATTGAGAATGATGTTGGCTGTGGGTTTGTCATATATGGCCTTTATTATGTTGAGGTAAGTTCCCTCTATGCCTACTTTCTGGAGCATTTTTATCATAAATGGGTGTTGAATTCTGTTGAAAGCTTTTTCTGCATCTATTGAGATGATCATGTGGTTTTTATCCTTCAATTTGTTAATATGGTGTATCACACTGATTGATTTGCGTATATTGAAGAATCCTTGCATTCTTTGGATAAACCCCACTTGATCATGGTGTATGATCCTTTTAATGTGCTGTTGGATTCTGTTTGCTAGTATTTTGTTGAGGATTTTTGCATCTATGTTCATCAGTGATACTGGCCTGTAGTTTTCTTTTTCTATGACATCTTTGTCTAGTTTTGGTATCAGGGTGATGGTGGCCTCATAGAATGAGTTTGGGAGTGTTCCTCCCTTTGCTACATTTTGGGAGAGTTTGAAAAGGATAGGTGTTAGCTCTTCTGTAAATGTTTGATAGAATTCTTTGGCTCTTTTTAAATGAGCACAAACAGAAAAGGAAGAAATACGAATCAGAAAAACTCACTGAGCTGCCCTGTGACCTGTGGGCAATTAACTGGTCCTAGAAACTACTTTCCCTACCTGGTTTGCTATTTTGTGACTCTTTCTTTGTTCCTCTTTTCAATTCTCTTTCATTGTCTGTTTTAGCCAGAGTAATACATGTAGAGCTACTCATGAAAGTAGGCTTGTGATTTAAAAAATGTACCTGGTGGTAGACTTTCACCACCCCAAGTGGTATGTAAAAGCTGACCGGGTCTGTAGTCACCCTCGGTTCAGCCTGGAATGAGGGGAGGGGAGACTGGAGGACTTTCCCTCTCTCTCCAGTCTCTCCCCGCAGTCCATCCTTGAGCCTTCATTCAACATCTATTCTGGTTAGACTCTGAGAATGGAGGTGAAAGACTCCCACCTTCAAGTAGCTCAAAAAACTTAACTGGAGAGACAGAGAGTAAGGGGCCATTTCATTACAGGATGCTATGTACTGTTTCTATTATAAAGATGACCATTAGTATCAACTATTTTATTTTCAGTAAAACCTGAGACAATTCAGGTGTTACTAAAATTAAAAACAAACAAACCCTATAATCAGTTAGTTAGCTTGTGTCCCTGCACTAAGGGAGAGGCTTATGTTATGCTTTCTGTGGGGTCCTGGTTAAAGAATACCCCCTTCTGGGTTCAGGACTTACTTGGTAAGGAGTCTCCGGATTCCTTGTCCCCAGATGCCCCACTTCAATCAGCAGCCACCTATGCCCAACTTCCTGTTCCCACTTAGAAGTGACTGTTGCATGGGAACCACAAGAACAGAAGCAAAGCTCTGTGATGGGAAAACAAGGGGCCTGCAAAACAGATCAGGGACCATCGGTCCATCTACTCTGTTTTGCAGGAAAGGAGGAGCCATGCAGACCAGAGATATAGAGAGTACACACCCAGCAGGCACCGACTTCCTTGACCTTCAGCCATCTGCCCCGTCCCATCACATCAGCTCTCACTCACATTCTGGCCACTGTTCATGACCCTCAGACCAGGCTCCCTCTTCAGTAACATGTTTCAATTTCCCAATACCATTTGGCCTGTTGGTCCATACCACCGCTGCCCTGGCCATGGCTTACTCAGGCCAGGTGTGCATGTCCTGCAGGTGGCGTGGGTGGCAGTGGCGGGCCTGCAGCACCTGGGGAATGGTTCCCTTCAGGTCAGGTGAGTGATGACAGCTGGAGGCCTCTCCTCATTTCTCCCGGGGGAAGAAAGTGGCTTATCTGCATCTTCCGCTGTCCCAGTGAATGTGGACCCTTCCTTCTGATAAGTCCTTTCAGGCAATTTGGGAAACTTCTTTAAAACTCTGTGAGCAGCTCATGCCCCTAAACTCAATTATAAGTAAAGACCTCAACACTTGGCCACAGGGACAGGCGGTACCTTAGTTCCCCCACCAGGGAGAGAACCCACGCCCCCTGCAGTGGAAGCACGGAGTCTGAACCACTAGACCACCAGGGAAGTCCCAAAGCTTCTTGTTCTCGAAGAGGCCATCTGCACGATCTAGAGCTGAAAGGCAAGCCAAGTGCCCTCCAACCTTCCCCACCAGGCCAGATGATTCTCACGCCCACCCATGACGCGGGAGCCACATCAGTCAGAAATCACCCCTGAACGGCGATGAAGGCAGGAAAGGTCTTCCCAGACCTGACACCAGGCACTGGTCACCAAACAGAAGACAATGGAACCTCAACATCTTTATGTTTTGACAATCTGAAAAATCACGTATCAGCCTGGAAACAGTGCGAGCCATAAGTGAACCTCAGCACCTCCCTTCCCTTGGCTCTCGGTGAGATAAACGGTGACCACACGCTGTGTCAGGCGAGACAGGCCCGGGGCTGCCAAGGAGATGCTGGCCGGCAGCACACTTCCCGTCCGCCTTTGCCAAGAAGTCATCAAGCACATGGTCAGTTTTCTTTCATGAAACCCACTTTATCCTTATCTTTGTTTTCTTTTTGAATGAGTCCCAGTTGAAGGATTACGCACAGATGTGTGTGTTTTTCTTAGAAGACCTGGGTCACCGGCAGCGTGGAGGTGAAAGTCCCTCAGATGAGCCACTGAGCACAATTCCTCTGAGATTTCACAATGTGAAATGTCAGGTGTTCACACATGACTTTAAAAGTAAGCTGGCATGCTTTAGTAAGCCTTGCAGCCAGGACAGAAACTCTCGAATCAGTCCTGTGCATGATTAATAGGCCATCTTGATCCCCACCAGCCCCACGGCAGGGCAGCCCATCATCTGGGAAAGCATTTCCTCCTCAGTGGTTGCTGCATTCTTTGGTTTTTTTTTTTTTTTGCGGTACGCGGGCCTCTCAGTGTTGCGGCCTCTCCCGTTGCGGAGCACAGGCTCCGGACGCGCAGGCTCAGCGGCCATGGCTCACGGGCCCAGTCGTTCCGCGGCATGTGGGATCTTCCCGGACCGGGGCACGAACCCGTGTCCCCTGCATCGGCAGGCGGACTCTCAACCACTGAGCCACCAGGGAAGCCCTGGTTTGTTTTCAACAACATTTTGTTTGTAATAACATTTCATATGTGTTATTCCTAATGACACATGTTTGCTGTAGAACATTCAGAACATGCAGAAAAGCAGAGAAAAGCAATTAAAAACCCCTCACAATCCTGCCGTCCAGAAAAAGGCGGTTAACACAGCTCTCCGCAGTTCAGATTTCCCAATGGCCAAACAGGGACAAATAATAGTTCAAGGGTAGGAGGATTTAAGTGAGTTTATAGTGTAAAGAACTCAGCACAACACAAGAGATAATTAAGGTGAGCTGCTTTACGGATAACATCTTAATGTATTTCCTTGCAGTCTGTGTGTGTGTGTGTGTTTGTATGTACAAACATCAACATTTCACACACCTTGGATCTTACGGAGGAATTTAATTTTTCTTAAAATCCCTTTCCATTTCAGCTGGGTTCTGACTGATCTTCCAAGGCTATGTTCTAAAAACTATCATAGGAGGAAAGACGGAGGATCAAAAACTAAGAAGTGTCAGCTCTGTGTATAAGGAATAGCGTTCATTCACACCACTTGGACATGAACTTGCAAATAGTTTTCCAGAGGCAATAGTGTATTTTTCCCCAATGATGCATAGTCATTTCTAGTATCCTATCTTATCAACTGCACGGGCTTTACAAGAAGGCTGTCTGGGGTGAGGGTCCAAACTGCAATCACAGAAAAGAAAGCAATGCTCAGTGACCTGCACGGAGATTAGACTGGCCACTTGGGCCTCATCAGTGTGAAGAAGGCATCAGTCAAGCTCCTCATACCCAACTGGGTCCATAAACGTATCTCACATGGGGTCGTTTTGCTCAGGAGTCTTCTTTGATGCTGGTGCCGAAGGACGCTTTGTGGAAGGGACTGGCCCTTGCCCCATTATTTCAGCCACAGTGCCAGGACTGAACACATGTAATTGGTGCCAGACACTAGCTAGGCCCTGGATTTATACAGCCCTGGATTTACATGCTTCCTAGAAGCATACATGGTTATACTGAGGAAGCAAACAAGCAGCTCACCTTACAGGACACTGTGGAAAATGCTCTACAGAGGAGGTTTTCTTGGGACAATAAGGGCCCCGGAGAGGGAGCACGGAGGCTGCCTGGAAATGCAGAAAACCTTTCGGAAGAGGAAGAATTGAGCTGAATCTTGAAGGACCAGCTGGAGCTTGTCAGGCAGACAAATAGGGAGAGATGAACCCAGAAGCCTCAAGTGTGGCCTCTGAACTCAGTCTGCCTGTTACTTGCTAGCGCTTATAATCTTGGTCAAGTTCCCTAACTGCTCTGAGCCTGTTTTGTTTTCGTTTTAAATAAGACTTTTAAAAAATCAGCTTTACTGAGATATAACTCACACACCATAAAACTCCCCCATTTAAAGAGTACAATTCATTTACAATGTAGGATATTCACAGAGTTGTGCAGCTACCTGCACATCAATTTTGGAACACTTTCGTCCTCCTATAAAGAAACGCCAAACCCACTAACAGTCATTCCCCATTTCCCTCCAGTCCCCTTAGCTCCTGGCAACCACTGACCTACTCTCTGCCTTGATAGATCTGCCTTTTCTGGACATTTCAGATAAATTAAATCACACAATATGTGGTCTTCTGTGACTGGCTTCTTTCACTTAGCAAAATATTTTTGAGGTCTGTGGCTATTTAGTCATGTATGAAATGAAAGTAATAATTGATTCTACCTCGGATGTAGATGTTTTATGAGATTGAGATGAGAAGCCTGTCAAACGTCTGGTGCAGAGGAAGTACTCAGAGTTAGGTCTCCTCTTGCTGATGTTTCTTTGCAGAGCCAAGGAGGGGATCAGGTGAGACTCCTGTCCAGTCCGTAATGATCTTGTCATCCATACGCTCAGATGAGAGTGGGGAACCATGGCGCATGCGCACCGCTCTTCAAAGTTCAAAACGGTGCGCGGAGAGCAAGGCGTGACGTTAATTACAGAGGTGATGGCCTCAGAGGTGAGGCAGGTGAGGTGAATGAGCACGTAATGAGGATGATGGAAATGGCATCCTCTTGGGGCGCTATGAGCATTAGATATGGGAAAGGGCTTTGCCAACAGTGAACTAATGTAAAAATGGCAATACTTACTCTTCTTATAAACCTGGTCCAAAGGAAAAGAAGACACGGAATGCTTATTGGGTGCCCTACCATGTGCCAGGTGCTGTGTGTGTTATTTCATGTAAACCTCTGCAACACAGGACTGATTCCAATTCATAGAAGAGGAAACTGAGGCTCAGGACAGAGCAAGCAATTGGGACGAGTTTTCACACCAGAGCTTGGCTAGAGGAGCTAAAATTCAAGCTCAAGCCTGGCAGACGAAAGCTGATACTCTTTCTACCATGTTCTGTCTTGCCACCTTGTGGGCAAGTTAATCCTTCCATGTCCTGAACAGGGCAGTCTCCTCTCTCCTCTTATTTATTTTAAATACCTATCTCTTATCTTCTTCCAGTTCTGGCATGTGATACATCAGTCCTAGATCATCTTATCTGTCACAATATCAAAAAATTTCAAACACATCCCTCCTGAGTCTTCATCTTCTCAAAAAGAAGTGCCTTTTGATTAAACAGCATTGTACTCTGATGGGAGAATAGACAAAAATGTCTGTAATCGTTTCAGCTAGGGTGTGAGGACCTTCTCCAGTTTTTCTACTTGGAAAGAACCTAAATGACTAAACCACCCAGCTCCCCCTGACACTGGTAAATGACGTCCTTTTAAAGTTATATCAATTGTTCACTATTTACTTCCCTTGGCAAACCTGTTGAGTCCATTCTTTCGCTCGTTAAGCCCAAAGAAACACACTCAAATAGTGAAAAGATCTCTGTTTTCTTTTTAAAAAGTGTAAAACGCAGTAGCCAAGAAATGAAAGCAACTTAAGTGTCCATCAAAAGATGAATGGATAAAGAAGATGTGGTATATATACACAATGGAATATTAGCCATAAAAAAGAATGAAATAATGCCATTTGCAGCAACATGGGTGGACCTAGAGAACATCAAACTTAGTGAAGTAAACCAGACAGAGAAAGACAAATATTGTATGATATCACTCACATGTGGAATCTAAAAAATAATACAAATAAATTTATTTACAAAACAGAAACAGACTCACAGACATAGAAAACAAACTTATGGTTACCAAAGAAGAAAAGTGAGGGGGAAGGGATAAATTAGGAGTATGGGATTAAGAGATACAGACTACTATGCATAAAATAGATAAGCAACAAAGAACACAGGGAACAATATTCAGTATCTTGTAATAATCTGTAACGGAAAATAATCTGAAAAAATATAAATATATAACTGAATCGCTTTGCTATACACCTGAAACTAACACAATATTGTAAATCAATTATATTTCAGTTTTAAAAAGTGTAAAACATACTTGTCTCAGTATACAAATCCTTTCCCTTCCTACAGTGTCAGTCACATTGAATGTAGAGAAAGAACACGAATAAAACCAAGGATTTGTGAAAACATGGCTCAATGGAACTTTTCTATACTGTCATGAGAAAATAAAATGATACAACAACTGGAAAACAACTGGGTATTACCTTATAACAGGTACATCCCCTGCAACCCAGCCATCCAACTCCGAGGTGTTTCCTCTAGGACAGCGGTCCCCAAAGTGCGGTCCCAGACCAGCAGCAAAAGCAGCGTCACCTGCAAACTTATTAGAAATGCAAAATCTCTGGGACCCACTGAATCAGAAACTCTGGGCATGGGGCCCAGCAATCTGTGTTTCAACAAGTCCTCTGGAGAATTCTGATGCATGCTCATGTCTGAGAACTACTATACTAATGAATGCTCATATGAAAATGCACCAGGAGACATCCACCAAGAATGTTCCCTGGCCCTCAATCATAATGGCACAAAACCTGGAAAAAGCTCAAATGCCCCAAGTCAGGAGAATGGAGAAGTAAACTGGAATATTCATATTACAGCATACTATATAGACCCAAAAATAAATGAACTACAGTTAAGAGCTCCACATAATATACATGAATCTTAGGAACATAATTTTGAGGCTGAGGAGAACATTGCAGTTGACTACATTCAGTGTGGTGCATCTTTTGTAAACCTCAAGCCAAAAATGAAACAGTATATTCCTTAGGGCTATAGACTTATGTAATGAAAGTATAAATTTTTAAAAACTGGGGAAAAGATAACCACATAGTTTGGGGTAATGGTCACTTCTGGGGGTGGGGAGGTGGGAACAGGTGGGGAGACGCAGCGGTGTAGGTAACACTCCCAGTTCTTAGAGCAGGTGGTGGGTTCACCTTATTAGGAAGATTTGTAAGTTACGTTTGTGTTACACACGTTCTTCTGTGTGTATCAAATATTAAGTTAAAGAAGGGGGGGAGGGCTTCCCTGGTGGCGCAGTGGTTGAGAGTCCACCTGCCGATGAAGGGGACACGGGTTCGTGTCCCGGTCTGGGAAGATCCCACATGCCGCGGAGCGGCTGGGCCCATGAGCCATGGCCGCTGAGCCTGCGCGTCCGGAGCCTGTGCTCCGCAACGGGAGAGGCCACAGCAGTGAGAGGCCCACGTACTGCAAAAAACAAAAAACAAACAAACAAAAAAAAGGTGGCGGGGAAGGGGATGAATTCTGACAAGTACCACGCTATTCTTGCTTGATTGGGGAACAATGCTCAGGAAAAGTACTCTGTAAGAGAAAGGATGAGAAGTCTCCAAAGGGGAACCAGACTGGAAGGACTGACACCCTCAGAGGAGCCTGCAGAGGATGAAGGAAGTAGACACACACAGAGAATCCACCTCCCTCCTCCTCGTCAACCTCCATCTCTAGGACAGTAACAGTGCTGTGTGTTGGCTCTTTTTCTGCCACCAGCCTTGTCTGGGTTAGTCATTCACTGAACACTTGAGCTGCCAGTGTGCCAAGCAGGGAGAAGTCAGTGGCAAGAGCTGAGCTGTAAGGCTGTGAGGAGAGGAATCATGAGCAACAGCTGGCCTAGGAGGCCCAGGCCTCCTGAAATGTCAACAACTAAATACATACAGGCACCCTTACTACACACACACACACACACACACACACAAATTTTTTCCTACCACCGGTTGAATCTTCCCTGGGACTGGAAATAAATTGCTGCTTGGAAAATTGTTAATCCTTTCCTGAATGAGTAAATTAGCTTCATTTGAAGATAGAGAACTTAACCACCTCTCAAAGTACTTAAATGTTTGCGCCATCAAGTCCACTGTTTAAGATGAGATACACGATTCCTATGCTCCCTCTGATGGACTAGAGGGTAATGCACCCATTTTTATTTCCATGTGCACATGGATTTACAATTAGAGTGGAAAGCTCTCCTTAATGGCACGGGCTAGAGCTGGGCTCCCAGAGGCCCAGGGTCAAACCAGGTTTGCCTTCAACTCAGGCAAGTACCAAAGCTCCGTCTGTTTTCCATGATGCATAATTTTTCCTTATTTCCCAAAAGTATACTCAAAATGGTCACGGAATATACTTTGTTAAATGAAACATACTCTTGGAACATCAAATAGCTTTAATGTAGTATGATGAGTGAGTCGTATGTGAGACAGAGAAAGTAGTGTACAAAAAAAATACTAAAGTATGGTGAGTGCTTTTACTTTTAAACTACGTGAAAAATAAATGCCCCTTCCTCTTAACTGCTCTGGGGGCCGTGTCCAAATCCACACACCCAGTGCTCCTTTTCCCCTTCAGAAAATATAGAAAGATTATTCTTACTCTACGGAATGTATGTGGTCCATGGAAGAAACATTTGTAAGGTGCATATGCTTTTCTTTTTTACTTAAAAAATTACGTTTTATTTTAGAATAGTTTTAGAGTCACAGAAAAACTGTCAAGATAGTATACAGAGTTCCCATATACCTTACACCCAGTTTCCCCTATAGTAACAGCTTTTATGAGTATGGTATATTTGTTACCATTAATGAACCAATATTGATGCATTATTATTACAGTCCATTCTTTATTCAGATTTCCTTTGTTTTATCTAATGTCTTTTTACTGTTGCAGGATTCCATCCAGGAGAACATGTTACATTTAGTCATCATGTCTCCGTAGATGGCACTAGTCTGAGACACTTTCTCAGACTTTCCATGTTTTGGGTGACCTTGAGAGTTTTGAGGAGCACTGGTTAGGTATTTTGTAGACTGTCCCTCAGCTGGGCCTTGTCCGATGCTTTCTCATGATTAGACTGGATGATGTGTCTAATATCACATCCTTGGGGAGGAAGACCACAGAGGGGAAGTGCTCTTCTCATCACATCATGTCAAGGAAACTTACTATCCACATGCCTTATCACAGATGATGCTAAAACCTTGATCACCTGGCTGAGGGAGAGTTTGACAGGTTTCTCCACTATAAAGTTATCTGTGTCCCCATCTAGGCTTCTCTGCCCTGTGCCCTTGGAGGAGGTCACTGTGCACACACACATAAGGGGTGGGGAGCTGTGCCCCATTCACCTCCTTGAGGGTGGAGCATCTACATAAATTATTTGGAATTCTTCTTCACGGGAGGTTCGTTTCTGCTTCCCCACTTATTTATTGAATCAGTTACTTATATTAGCATGGGCTCATGGATATTTACTTTATATTTGGGTTATTATCCAATACTACTTTATTTTATTCCTCAAATTGTTTCAGCTTTGGCCACTTGGAGCTCTTTCAGTTGGCTCCTATGTTCCTTTGACATACCCCCATCATTGTGGAATTTTCTTCTTCTTTTTAAATTTTGAACATTTCCTTACTAGATGCATATGATTTTTACCACAAGCTTTCATACTAAAATTAAGATTTGGGGGCTGAGGGTAGGAGAAGATAGGTATTCCTCTGAAGTCTGAGGAGCTATTATTACATAATTTTCTTTATATAAAGTCTACCCTTTCTATATGATCAGTCCTTCCTATATTTAGCTACAAAAATTTCCCTTTTCCATCAATCTGTGGTAACAGGGTCCTCATTCTCCTTTTACCAGAAACTTCCAACAAAAGTGCAGAATTCGGGAGAGTGCCCAAGATGGCAGAGTAGGAAGACCCTGAGCTCACCTCCTCCCATGGGCACACCAAAATTACAAGTATTTACACAGCAATTGTCAGTGAGGATGACCCAAAGACTAGAAGAAAAGATCTTATAAAACTAATGATGTAAAGAAGGAACCACAATGAGACAGGTAGGAGGGGTGGAGACACAGTACAGTCAAGACCCATACCCCTGGGTGGGTGACCCACAAACAGGAGGATAATTATAATTGCAGATGTTCTCCCCAAGGAGCAAGGGGTACCAGCCCTACATTGGGTTCCCCAGCTTGGAGGTCCTGTCCCAGGAAGATGAGCCCCCAGAACGTTTGGCTTTGAAGGCCAGTGCAGCTTACTCCTGGGAAAGGCACAGGACTGTAGGAAATAGAGACTCCACACAAAATCTTACACACTATGAGACTCAGGCCAGAAGCAGTCATTTGAAAGGAGCCTGAGTCAGACTCTCTTGCTGACCTTGGAGAGCCTTCTGGACAGGCAGAAGGCAACTGGGATTCATCCTAGGGTCACAGATGACGGTGGCAGCCATTTTTAGGAGTTCATTATACCATGAGGACACAAGTGCTGGCAGGTGCCATTTTGTAATCCTCCCTCTAGCCCATTAGTGCTGGGACCTGCCCCACCCACCAGCCAATTGTTACCAGTCCTGGGATGCCCCAGGCCAAGCAGCTAGCTGGGTAGGGACACAGCCTCACTCACTAGCAGGCTGGATGCCAGAGGACCCTGAGCCCCTAGCTACCCCAGGATTCGGCCCCACCCAACAGATGGCCCAGGACATAGTCACATCACCAGTGGGCTGACACCAGCCCCAGGACCCCCTAGGCCTGAGCTCCACACACCAGCAGGCCAACACTAGTACTTCAGAACCCCCAGTCCTGCAGCCAGCCACCCCAGGACTCAGCTCCTCCCACCAGTGGGCCAACACTAGCCCTGTGACCCACCCTAGGACTCCATAGCCAGTCACATCGTAATCCAACCTCACCCACCAGTGAGCCAGCACCAGGACTGAAACTCCCCAGGCCTTGAAACCAGCTGTGACAGGACCCAGCCCCACCTACCAGCATCCAACAGCATCTGCACTAGGCAGGGCCTGGCAACTAACCAGACCGGGGGCCAGCCACACCTACTAGATGACCACAATAGTCAGAAAACCACAATAGAAGGGCCCATGCAGTCCACATAGTGTGCATGCTAAAGCATATAGCTCTGGTGAACAGAGGGGAGTATGCTGGTGGGCTCCATAGGACGTCTCCTACATGAGGCCACTTCTCCAAGATTAGTAACTATAATCAACCTATCAAATACATGGAAATAAAAACAGAGAATAGGCAAAATGAGGCAACAGAGGAATATGTTCCAAAGCAAAGAACAAGATAAAATCCCAGAAGAATTAAGTAAAGTAGACATAAGCAACCTACCCAATAAATAGTTCAAGGTAATAGTCATAAAGATGCTCAAAGAACTTGGGAGAAGAATGATGAACACAGTAAGAAGCTGGAAATTTCTAACAAAGAGTTAGAAAATATAAAGAAGAACCAAACAGAGCTGAAGAATACAATAACTGAAATAAAAAAATACACTCAGAAGAATCAATAGTAGATTAGATGATATAGAGGAATGGATCAGTGAACTAGAAGACAGAGAAGTGGAAATCACTCAAGCTGACAGAAAAAAAGAAAAAAGAATTTTAAAAAATTAGGACAGTTTAAGAGACATCTGGGACAACATCAAGCACAATAACATTCACATTATAGGGTTCCCAGAAGGATATTAGAGAGAGAAAGGGGCAGAGAACATATTTGAAGACATAATAGCTAAAAACTTCCTCAACCTGGAAAGGGAAACAGACATCCAGATCCAGGAAGCACAGAGAGTTCCAAACAGGACCAACCCAAAGAAGATCACACCAAGACACACTGTAATTAACATGGCAAAAATTAAAGATAAAGAGAGAATATTAAAAGCAGCAAGGGAAAAGCAACAAGTTACATAAGGCTATCAGCTGACTTTTCACCAGAAACTCTGCAGGCCAGAAGGGAGTGGCACAATATATTCAAAGTTCAAAGTGATGAAAGGGAAAAACCTGCAATCAATAATACTCTACCCAAAAAGACTATCATTCAGATTTCAAAAAGAGATAAAGATTTTTACAGACAAGCAAAAGCTAAGAGTTAAGCACCAGGAAACCAGCTTTACCAGAAATGCTAAAGGGAATTCTCTAAGTGGAAAAGGAAAGACAACAACTGGAAGCATTAAAATTACAAAGGGAAAAATCTCATTGGTAAAGACAAATATAGAGTAAAGGCACTAGCTCAACCACTTATAAAGCTAGGAGAAAAGTTAAACAATAAAAGTAGTAAAAATCATCTATATCCACAATGAATAATTAAGGGATACACAAAGCAAAAATGTTATATATGACTTAAGAAACATTAAATGATGGGGGGCAGAGAGTAAAAATGCAGGGTTGTTAAAATGTGTTTAAACAGATACACGCACAAAAAAAGAAAGGAATCCAAACATAAGACTAAAGACAGTCACCAAATCACAAGGGAAGAGGACAAAAGAAGAAGAAAGGAAGAGAAAAGAACTACAAAAACAATCCTAGAACAATTAACAAAATGGCAATAAGTACATAGCTATCAATAATTACTTTAAATGTAAATGGACTAAATGTTCCAATCAAAATACATAGAGTGGCTGAATGGATAAAAAAAAATACCCAGGTATATGATGCCAATAAGAGACTTGCTTCAGATCTAAAGACACACAAGACCGAAAGTGAGGGGATGGGAAAAGGTATTCCATGCCAATAGAAATCAAAAGAAAACTGGGGTAGCAATACTTATATTAGGCAAAATAGACTTTAAAGCAAAGACTGTAACAAGAGACAAAGACGCACATTATGTAATGGTAAAGGGATCAATCCAAGAAGAAGACGTAACAATTGTAAATACATATGCATGCAACATAGGAGAACCTAAATACTTAAAACAAATATTAACAGACATAAAGGGAGAAACTGACAGTAACACAATAAGAATAGGGGACTTTAACACCCCATTTACATCAATAAACAGATCATCCAGATGGAAAATCAATAAGAAAACACTGGTCTTAAATGACACATTAGACCCAATGGACTTAATATGTATAGAACATTTCATCTGAAAGCAGAATACACATTCTTCTCAAGCTCATATGGAACATTCTCCAGGATAGATCACATACTAGGTCACAAAACATGTCTCAGTAAATTTAAGAAGACTGAAATCATATCAAGCATCTATTCCTATCACAACACTATGAGGCTAGAAATCAATTACAAGAAAAGAAATTTCAAAAACACAAACACATGGAGGCTAAACAACAATCAATGTGTCACTGAGGAAATCAAAAAATACCTGGAGACAAATGAAAATGAAAACACAATGATCCAAAATGTATGGGATGCAGCAAAAGCAGTTCTAAGAGGGAAGTTTATAGTGATACAAGCTTACCTCAGGAAACAAGAAAAATCTCAAATAAACAACCTAACCTTATACCCAAAGTGACTAGAGAAAGAAGAACAAACAAACCCAAAGTTAGTAGAAGGAAAGAAATCATAAAGATAAGAGTAGAAATAAATGAAATAGAGACTAAAGAAGCAATAGAAAAATCAATGAAACTAAGAGCTTGTTTTTTGAAAAGATAAACAAAATTGATAAACATTTAGCCAGGAAACTACACTACAGAGCTACAGTAATCAAAACATCATGGTACTTGTACAAAAACCAGACACATAGATCAATGGAACAGAACAGAGAGCCCAGAAGTGAACCCACACTTATACAGTCAACTAATCTAAGACAAAGGAGGTAAGAATATACAACATTCTGAAAAAACAGCCTCATCAATAAATGGTGTTGGGAAAACTGGCAGCTAGATGCAAAAGAATCAAACTGGACTACTTTCTCACACTGCATACTAAAATCAACTCAAAATGGATTAAAAGTTTAAATGTAAGACCTGAACCCATAAAACTTCTAGAAGAAAACACAGGCAGTATGCTCTTTGACGTTAGTCTTAGCAATATATATATATATTTTTTTGTTATGTTTCCTCAGGCAAGGGAAACCAAAGCAAAAATAAACTAATGGGACAACATCAAACTAGAAAGCTTTCGCACAGTGAAGGAAACTATCAACAAAATGAAAAGGCCACCTACTGAATGAGAGAAGATATTTGCAAACAATATGTCTGATAAGGGGTTAATATCCAAATAGACAAAGAATTCCTACAACTTGATATCAAAAAAACCAAACAACTGATTAAAAAATAGGCAGAGGACCTACTGAAATGAATAGACATTTTTCCATAGAAGAAGTACAGATGGCCAATAGGCACATGAAAATATGCTCAACATCCATAATCATCAGGGAAATGCAAATCAAAAACATAATAAGATATCACCTCACACCTGTGAGAATGGCTATTATCAAAAAGACAAGAGATGACAAGTGCTGGCGAGGATGTGGAGAAAAGGGAACCCTTGCGCACTGTTGGTGGGAATACAGACTGGTGTAGCCACTATGGAAAACAGTATGGAGGTTCCTCAAAAACCTAAAAATAGAACTACCATATGATCCAGCAATTCCTCTCCTGGGTATATATGCAAAGAAAATCAAAACACTAATTTGAAAAAATGTATGCACCCCTATGTTCACCACAGCATTATTTACAATGGCCAAGATGTAGAAGCAACTCAAGTGTCCACTGATGGATGAATGGATAAATAAAATGTATATGTATGTATATATATGGTTTCCCAGTGCATGTAAGAGTCATGTTTACACTTTTAAAAAGTGCATAATTTGGGCCTCACACACCACCAAACACCCAGGGCCCTTGAATTCAAAAACTTCTTGAGCCTAAGACTTGAGTTGAAACTTGATTTGTTTTTCCTTTTATAAATTTTGCAAATTTAAGTTGCTAAGCTCCATGACAGCAGGGAGAATGTGTTATTATTTTATTTTTCACTTTTAAGCTGTATTAGTTTCCTATTGCTGCTGTAATGAGTTACCACAAATTTAGTGGCTTAGAACAACACAAATTTATAATCTCACAGTTTCAGAGGTCAGAAGTCTGACTTGGGTCTCACCACGCTAAAACCAAGCATCTGCAGGGCTGCACTCCTTACATCCCTTTCTGGAGCTGCTAGAGGAGAATGCTTCCCTTGCTCGTTCAGGTTGTTGACAGAATTCAATGACTTGAGGTTATAGAAATGAGGGCCTACTTCCTTGCTGGTTGAGAGCTGAAGGCCGTTCCCAGCTGCCCAGTTTCCTAGGTTACTGAGGCTGCCTGCATTCCCTGGCTACTGTCCCCCATTTTCCATCTTCAAAGGCAGCAGTGGTGGATGGAGTCCCTCTCATGCTTCAAAACTCTCCTGCCCTTCTTGGGTCGTATTTCTCTGATGTTTGCTAGGAAAGGTTCTCTGCTTTTAAGAGCAGTAGGATTAAACTGAGCCCATGCAGATAATCCAGAATAATCTCCCTATTCAAGGTTCCAAGGATTAGGGCATGAACATCTGCGGGGGTCATTATTCAGCTTCTCACATCAGCATAGTGTCTGGTGTATCACAGGCCTTCAACGAACGACTATCTCCTTTAATGACTGAGAGAGAAAGCTGAGTGTGCGTGAAGTGGAGACTCAAAACTGAGCAGCTGCTCTGATATTTTGCTGATGCTGAGGTATTCTATGCATACAGCTAAGAGTTGGCCAGACAGAAAGCAGGACAGTTTCAGACAACAAAACCAGCTCAGGTGTCTCTTTGGTATTTCAATTCAACAAGGCTCCCAGTCCTGGGTGCGCATTCGAATCACCAAGGAGCTTTTAAAAAACACCTTTGTCAGGTGCTCCACAGACGAGTCAAGTGAGAATCAGCTATTTGTTAAAAGAACTCCCTAGGTGATTCTAAAGTGCAGCTGAGGCTGAGAGGCACTGGCTTAGAATTAGCCAAATTTCATAACTGAGGATTCACAATGTTTTGGACACTATGACCTTTTGTTATGGGCTGACTTGTGTCCCCCAGATCCATATGTTGAAGTCCTAACCCCCAGGATCTCAGAAGGTGATTATATTTGGAGACAGGGTCTTTAAAAAGTTACCTTATTAATTACTTAATTACTTAAGCTAAAGTGAGGTCATTAGGATGGGGCCCTAATCTAGTATGACTGGTATCCTTCTAAGAAGAGATCAGGACACAGACACGCACAGAGAGATGACCATGTAAGGACACAGGGGGAACACAGCCATCTTCAAGCCAGGAAAAGAGGTCCCAGAAGAAACCAACCCTGCCAACACCTTGATCTTGGACTTCAAGTTTCCAGAACTATAAGAAAATAAAGTTCTGTTGTTTAAGCCTCCAGGTCTGTGGTACTTTGTTATGGCAGCCCGAGCAGAGGAATATATCCTTTTAAGCATATCTGATCTCCCTTAATAAATGCAAGCTCTTAGGTCGCGCCTGGCCTTCTTACCTGTTTCTCATGATGCTTATCATGCTGTTTTGAATATAGCGGTAGCTCAATAAATCCAATCAAAGCAGTCACAAGCCTGGGTTTATGTCCCATCTCCACCACTAGTTGGCTATGTGATCTTGGCTAAGTCATTAAGCTTCATATCTTCATCTGTAAAATGCCATTACCTCACGTGACTGCTGAGATAATGTGTGATGGAAAAATCTGTGTGACGGGAAATCTACTAGGATCCTTCCTCAGCCTGTGTGATTTTGATTTTGATGGGAGCACTTACTGGGTATGTATTGAAAGGATGAACAGAGTGTCATAAAGCAAATCCATCCAAACTTTTTCTTCTATCAGCTCAGCTGCAATTTTAAAAATTAGTTCTAATGTTGGTCTCACCCAGTTGCAGCTTCTCCTTTATTTTGCTGTTTTACTGAATGCCTTGGGCCAGTTGGTAAATATCACATTCTAAATAAGACCCAACATTTTCACATAGAATCCTTAAAATATAAATAGATACAGCCCTTTGCAAAAGTAATGTCAAATTATGAGTGAAAAGCCGTTAAAATATTCATATCCTATCATCCAGAAATTTCACTTCTGTTACTTCTGAGGAACGGAGGCTAAATACAGAAATAACTCTGTTAGTATTGACAGCATTGTAGGTAACTGAAAAATCAGTGACAAACTAAATGCCCAAATAAAATATAAAATAGTACATGCTCAACACAGACTATTGTAAAACTAGTGAAATTATGAAAAATACTTATATTATGGTGTTTACTTAAGAAAAAGATGCAGAATACATAAGTTAAAAATGCATAGAGAGGGCTTCCCTGGTGGCGCAGTGGTTGAGAGTCTGCCTGCCGATGCAGGGGACACGGGTTTGTGCCCCGGTCCGGGAAGATCCCACATGCCGTGGAGCGGCTGGGCCCGTGAGCCATGGCCGCTGAGCCTGCATGTCCGGAGCCTGTGCTCCGCAACGGGAGAGGCCACAACAGTGAGAGGCCCGTGTACTGAAAAAAAAAAAAAAAAAAAAAAAGCATAGAGATAAGGTTGAAAGGAAATCCAACAAGGTGCTAATAAAGGGGGGACCTTAGCTGGTGGGATTATGTGTCATCTTCCTCCTTCCTTCTACTTCTCTGAAGTTTCTGACTTTTTTTTTTGTATAGATATATGCTTTATTTTCTATCATGAAAATATCTAGAAGTGGAATACTAGATCATATGGTAGGTGTATATTTCACCATTTTTTCTTTAATGCCAAACTATTTCAAAGTGGCTGTTATTATTTGAAATTTCCATCAAAAATGTGTGAGGGGGCTTCCCTGGTGGCGCAGTGGTTGAGAGTCTGCCTGCCGATGCAGGGGACACGGGTTTGTGCCCCGGTCCGGGAAGATCCCACATGCCGTGGAGCGGCTGGGCCCGTGAGCCATGGCCGCTGAGCCTGCATGTCCGGAGCCTGTGCTCCGCAATGGGAGAGGCCACAACAGTGAGAGGCCCGTGTACTGAAAAAAAAAAAAAAAAAAAAAAAGCATAGAGATAAGGTTGAAAGGAAATCCAACAAGGTGCTAATAAAGGGGGGACCTTAGCTGGTGGGATTATGTGTCATCTTCCTCCTTCCTTCTACTTCTCTGAAGTTTCTGACTTTTTTTTTTGTATAGATATATGCTTTATTTTCTATCATGAAAATATCTAGAAGTGGAATACTAGATCATATGGTAGGTGTATATTTCACTATTTTTTCTTTAATGCCAAACTATTTCAAAGTGGCTGTTATTATTTGAAATTTCCATCAAAAATGTGTGAGGGGGCTTCCCTGGTGGCACAGCGGTTGAGAGTCCGCCTGCCAATGCAGGAGACACGGGTTCGTGCCCCAGTCTGGGAAGATCCCACATGCCGCGGAGTGGCTAGGCCTGTGAGCCATGTCCGCTGGGCCTGTGCGTCTGGAGCCTGCGCTCCACAACAGGAGAGGCCACAACAGTGAGAGGCCCACGTACCACAAAAAAAAAAAAAAAAAAAAAAAAAAAAAATGTGTGAGAATGCCAGTTTCTCTACATCCTCACCAATGCTTAGGATCATCAGTCCTGCTTAATTTTAGCTACTCTACTAAAAGTGTATTACTATTTGATTATGGTTTTTTAAAATTAATTTTTATTGAAGTATAGTTGCTTTACAATGTTGTGCTAGCTTCTACTGCACAGCAAAATGAATCAGCCATACATACACATATATCCCCTCCCTCTTGGATTTCCCTCCCATTTAGGACACTACAGTGCATTAAGTAGAGTTTCCTGTGCTGTACAGTATGTTCTCCTCAGTTGTCCATTTTACACATAGTATCAATAGTGTATGTGTGTCAACCCCCATCTCCCAATTCCTCCCACCCCACCCCTTTCCCCCTTGGTATCCATACATTTGTTCTCTACCTCTGACTTTTTTCTAAAAGGAGAGTAGACTACATTTATCATAAGGGAAAATAAAGATAGAGTTAATATAAGACAGCCAACAACAATCAACAGAAAACAGGACCCAGGTGATCCATTTTGTCCGGGATTCAGCTGTCTCATTACAATGCATACAAATGATCGGATGCCATTTAGCTAATGACACGGCTCTGGCATGACGAGGTCCCCGCCAGAACATTTTCCTGGTGTGGGTGTAAAACGTATCCTAAGGAAGTCACAGTGCTTAAAGAGAGGCGAGGGCAGGAAGTTGCCAAGTGCTGCTTCAGCAACTTCTCTTCTATCCCTTAAACAAAACATTCTCCTTAATTAAGTTAACAGAAACCTGTCGATGAGAGTCAATATTTACACAAACCTGCAGTTCTGATAAGGCACGTATATTATTCCTACACTTTGTAGCACGCTCTACACAGTGGTCCCAACCTCTGCTGCGCGCGACACAGCCAGCCACTCAGTTAAGGCAGAAATCCAGGCACTGAGTCACTGCCTCCCTACCCCTCTCACTGCACCAACCCTTCAGGTCCTGTTGCTGAAGGACTCCAAATCCCTCATCATCCACTTCTCCATATGGCTAATGCCACCACCGTCTCTCCCTCAACAACTCTAAAGCCAGACACTACTTTCCTTCTAAATTCATCTTCCCCTTCTTCTAGAGTAACAGCACCTCCTAAAACAGCTGGCACATGGCCACTTAGGAAAAAACTACAGTTCCCTGTTTCCTTTAATTAGGTGAGATCATGTGACTGATGGGGCAACTTCTGGATTATGTGCATCCTCCTCTTCCCCTGCCGCTTCCCATGGGCTGGAACGAAGACACGGTGGTCATGGTTTCCAATTCTTTACTTACTAGGGGGATGTACCTGAACTGTCGGTTGATAACGTATTAGATTCCTTCAGCTGCTATGACAACTCAGCACAAACTTAGTGACTTAAAACAACACAAATTTATTCTCTTATGGTTCTGGAGGTCAGAAGTCTGAGAACGGTTTCACCGAGCTAACGTGAAGGTATGGGCAGGGCTGGTTCCTTCTGAAGGATCTGGAGGATCCAGGATCTGAGGGGAGAAAACTTTTCCTTGTCTTTCTCGGCCTCTGGCGCCGCCTTCCTTACATTCCCTGGCTCGTGGCCCCTGCCTTCAGAAGCAGCAGCACAGCGTCCTTTTTTGTTTGTTTTTGCGGTACGCGGGCCTCTCACTGTTGTGGCCCCTCCCGTTGCGGAGCACAGGCTCCGGACGCGCAGGCTCAGCGGCCATGGCTCACGGGCCCAGCCGCTCCATGGCATGTGGGATCTTCCCGGACCGGGGCACGAACCCGTGTCCCCTGCATCGGCAGGCGGACTCTCAACCACTGCGCCACCAGGGAAGTCCAGCACAGCGTCTTTGAAACTCTTTCTCCTTCTGTCTTCGTATCACCACCTCCTCCTCACAGAACTCCGCCTGTGTCCCTCTTTTCTGGATGTTTGTGATTACATCAGCCCCACGTGGATAATCCAGGCTTATTCTCCCATTTCAAGATCCTTAATTAACTTGATCATGTCTGCACAGCCTCGTTTGCCATACAAAGTAATATTCCTAGGTTCCAGAGATTAGGATGTGGAGATATTGGCAGGGTGGGCGGGGCATCATTTAGCCTACCACAGTCATTAAATATAATTTCTGATGAAAATGCATGTATGATTTTGGGCATGTAACTCAGAAGACATTCAGAAAATTGAGTGGCATTGCTAAACAAAATTTCCTTCCATTCTTATTTGCCTGTTTATATAAACAAGGCTGCTTGTAGGCTTACATTCAATTGAAAGATCGGAACAGAATTCCTAATTCTAAGCCGAATTCTTTCTAGCAATAAGTAACATTCATTCAGTGATAATTGGAAAAAATTATAAGGCTCCATTCATCTCATTTAGAAACGTATTTTCAGTAAAATTTCACTTTTTATGTGTTTCTTGTTTATCCAAATTTGTTACATATTCATGTGGTTTTGATCAATAATATACTTCTAATAATTGAAGGATAACTCAATCAGGAAGAAATTTTTAAAAAATTTAAGCCTTATCATCACAGGAAATTCAAAAACTTAAATTTAAACTTACATGTATATATTTTTGTTGTAGGAGAGAGGTGATCAAAGAAAGATTTATGTATAAAATGCATTAGTATAAATTTCTGTGGGGGAAGTGGAATGGGTACACAGGTTCCAAAAGAAAATGAAACAATATGAAATTTCTGACAGGTAAAGAAAATCTTGTTTTTATGTTTTTTAAATGGGTGGCGGTTGGTGGGTATCAAATTGCTATGGTATTTAGATTCCATTGGGTACATTTAGAAGAAAGATATGACCGTTTTGTTTTAAATATCAATATTTACAGTGTATCTAAAAAGCCATCTTTACTATCTGCATTTATGATGAAATTCTAGACACTGACTTAAAAATGTATGTTTTCCAAAATTCTTTTTGGAAGCATATGAACAAAAAGTTTGAAGACAACTACTGATGGGCCTGCTTCTCAGGAGAGCAGCACCCCGTCCAGCCCCTGGCAAGGGGGTTTTGCTTGAACCACAGTGATGAGAAGTTTCCTTGGGCTCTTGGACTAATAAAGTATCTCAATGGCTATTCCCAGCTCCGTCAAAATAACAACAAGGAAAAACACCCAGACTCTTCTATTCACCAGCTCACTCATTCCCTTCCTACACTGCCCAGCCAGAGATACTTCTCTGCAGTTCATCAGGCCAGAGAACCTCACACTCTGGTTGCCAACACAGAGTGCGTGGTGGTAAGAAGAGGCCTCTTAATGGATCCAAATGTTAAGTTCTGACTAGAAGTTGCCGCCGGGCTAGATACAGATATTGCCAATTCCCCCATCAGAAAAACAAAAGCAAGACTCCAGGGACCCATATTCAGAGCTTATTATGAGACTACTTTTATGAGCGTATATATATATATATATATATGGTGATTATTTTGGGTAAACGGGAGTAGATAAATAAAATTCAAAGTAAACTCTTGGAGGGGATTAGTTGGCTATCTTCACTGGAATGGCGTGAGCACACATACAGCACACACACAGCATAGCACGACACAACACACACATCACTTGAAGAGTGAGCAGAACGGAAATCAAGGATCAGAGTGTCCCCAGCAAGGGGCTCTGAGCACACAGTGGTAACACAATGAATACTTGGTTGACTCAGAAAACACATACCAACACTTAATTAAAGAAAACCAGAAGGAATAAAATGGAATAAAGCAAGAAGATGGGACATTGCCAGGCAAAGGTAGACTTCATCACTTGTTTGGGCAGCTGTAAAAAGGGAGTGGGCACTAAGCCATTCTGTTTAGGCCTATATCTCAGCTCTATCATTTATGAGCTCTGTGACCTTGGACATGAAAACCTAATATCCTCATGCCTCAGTTTCTCCAAATATAAAATAGGAATGCCATTGCATAAGGCTATTATGAGGACTGAATGAACTAGTACTTAAGTCAGTGTTAATGGTTATTATTAGCTATTCTTAAAAATGAACATTTATTGAACACTGTACTCTCATCAATGTCTAGGCCTTGGGATATAGAAACAAAGGACTGTGCCACTTCCTAGCTCAAGGTTGACCACCCAGCCCAGATGGGCACGTTCCAAAGGGCTTTCCTGGGGAATCCTCAGATATCCCAGCCATGGAAGCACAGCCAGGGGTAGGGCCCCACTGCAGAGGGACACAGAAAACACTCATTAAGGGGTGTCTTGGGGTGACCAAACCCACCTGGCCAGGTCAGAAGGGCATCTGGGGTAGTCAGTTCTGATGTCCTGTAAAGCATCTTGCCCAAAGACGGGAATTCAAGTCTGGCATTGAGCTGGCAAGGGGAGTTTGTTGAGGGGTTATTTTTGCTGCCTCTCTGACATCAGTTATGAGCCAGTTGCTGTTACTGATTTTATGAAAACTTAGGAGAACAGAAGACCACCACTGTACATCACCACATTGCTCAGGGCTCAATCACTTGTAAGAAATGAACTCTCAGTTTATGCTAGTTTAAGCTGAAAAGGAAGACTGGCTCATATGACCAGATTAAGAGAAAGCAGTCTTTCACTCTGGTACAGCTGGCTGCAGCACCTAAACTGGTATGAAGCTTCTTTTTTCAGCTCTATCTCTCATCTCAGCCTTTGCATGTTGGCCTATTGGGAGATAATTCTAGTGTTTCTGCATACATTCTGAGCAAAGCTGAGTATTAGCAGCTATGTTCAAGAATGTTTTCCAAAACCGCTCTGAGGCATGGAGCAGACTTAAAAAATATATTTATGTATGTATGTATGTATTTTTGGGTGCATCGAGTCTTAGTTGCAGTGCATGGGCTCTTTGTTGCGGCATGAAGGCTTCTCTCTAGTTATGATGCAGGGGCTCCAGACTGCATGGGCTCAGTAGTTGCAGCATGTGGGTTTAGTTGCACTGCAGCATGTGGGATCTGCATGTTCCCTGACCAGGGATTGAACCCGTGTCCCCTGCATTGGAAGGTGGATTCTTAACCACTGGACCACCAGGGAAGTCCCTGCATGGAGCAGATTTGCTTACATTCTAGGATCTGGCAATGGTGTCGTAGGTATGACACAAAAATCATAAGAAAAAAATAGGTATATTGAACTCCATCAGAATTTGAAACTTTGGTGTGTCAGAGGACATTATCAAAGGACAATCTGCAAAGTGGGAGAAAATATTTGCAAATCATATATCTGATAAGGGTCTAGTGATAAGGGTCTTGTATCCAGAATACATGAAGAACCCTACAAGTCAATAACAAAAACACAATTTAAAAAATGAATAAAAGAGTTGAATAGATATTTCTACAAAGAAGATATACAAGTGGCCAATAAGTACATGAAAAGACATGCAACCTCATTAGTTATTAGGGAAACGCAAATTAAAACTGCAGTGAGATACCCACTGGGATGGCAATAATAAAATGGAAAATGACAAGTGTTGGTGAGGATATGGAGAAACTAGAACCCAGGTACTTTTCTGGTGGGATATAAAATGTTACAGCTGCTGTGGAAAACAGCATGGAGGTTCTTCAAAAAGTTAAACATAGAATTATCACATGACCCAGCAATTCCACTCCTCAATTTATACCTAAAAAATTGGAAACAAGTACTCAAATACTTATATACGAAAGTTTATAGCAGCATTATGTATAATAGCCAAAAGGTAGAAACAACCCAAAAGTCCATCAACTATGAAACACTGATATATACCACAATACGGATGAACCTCAAAAACATTATGTTAAATGAAAGCAGCCATACCCCAAAGGTCACAATATTGTATGACTGCCTTTACATGAACTATCCTAAATATTTCATCCACAGAGGCAGCAAGCGGATTGGTGGTTGCCAGGGGCTGAGGGGAGGGGCTGATTGGGGGTGACAATGGGATGGAGTTTTTTTTAGGGTGATGAAAATGTTTCAGGACTAGATACAGGTGGTGGTGGCACAACGTTGTGAATGTATTAAAGGCCACTGGACTGTACGTTTGAAAAAGGCAAATTTTATGCTATGTGAGTTTCATCACAATTAAAAAAAAATAAAGCTAATGTCTGTCTGTGGGGAAAATGTTGAGCACATTTGTTTTCAGTCCCTTATAAGACTAGGGGTTTTCTGAGCTCATGTTCCTCAGTTGGAACACAGGCCCATGGCGGGAGCAGCGTTCACCTGGGCCTGCTGTACACGGCTTCCCTGGGATGTGAGAGGCAAGGGGACCACGTGAAGATGAAGCTCATGCTGCCTGCTGTGATGAAATGAGCTGTCTACTCGGGCTTGTTGTTACCTTCCCAGCAGAATCCATGGAAGTGTGGTGAGCTCACTAGCCCAGGCCTGCTTGAAAGCCCTCCCTGTTCCCTGAGGATCATGGGCCAATGGGGCCTGCAGAGCTTGCCTTCCAAGGGTGCCATGTGCCACAGCAATGAAATGTACAGTGGAAAATGCCAGGCACACCCTATGCTTGCTTTCACCCCTGTAATGCCAAGAAGATCTGTGGGCAAAGCAAGCTCCAAATACTCGGTGACTTAGTGACACCTATTCCTAGAGAACATAGATTTCAAAGCAGGCTTCAAAAAAACATCAGGAGGCTACTGACTGGGAAGGGGAACAGGGCTTCTCTGAGTGTCTTATACTTCGATCTGAGTGGTGGTTACATGGCTATAATATATGTGAAGAAGGATACAATCAGTAAATGTTTTTACATTCATCAAGCTGTACACTTAAGATCTGTACACTTGACTGCATATATGTCATATCTCGTTAAAAAACTGTGGTCCAGGGAGAGGCAGGCATAGAACAGTATGCCTGGAATACTTCCCTTTAAATAAATTTTAAAAACCAAGCAAGCAAACATACAAAGAAAGAAAAAATCTTCTGCAGCAGACTCAACATCGTGTCAGAGCAAGACTTTTAAAATGATGTGTGCAATCATAGTATATTACAGCTGTGGGTCTTAATCCCGGCTGATTGAAAACTCACCTGAAGAGGTTTTCATAAATACCCACGCCTGGGCACCCCCAATGGAGAATCTGATTTAATTGGCCCTGGGGGACAAGATGATTTTGTGGCTCCCCAGGTGGTTCTATCAGGGGTGGACAACATATGACCCGAGAGCTACATCAGCCTGCTGACTGCTTTTACAAATAAAGCATTACTAGAACACAGCCATGCACATGCGCATTCGTTTACATAACATCCCTGGTTGCTTTCACACAACAATGGCAAAGTTGAGCAGTTGTACCAGAGACCATGTAGACTAAAGTATTTATTCACTGGCCCTTTACAGAAAAAGTCTGCTGATCCCGGCATCAGATCAGGACTGCACATTTGAATCACCTGGGGAGTTTACAAACCACTCAGATGTTCCTGAAACCTTCCATAGCCAGCTCTTCAGGGATAGGGCTTGGGTCTGATGTCTTTGTAAATTCCAGGAGATTTTTACAAGGAACGCTGAGTTCCGAACCAGTCCCTCGATGCTTTGGGTTGACGCAGTTCCCAGTGGAGCCCAAAAGCAGCAGTAGTGGGCTGGCTCCCCCAGCATCATCTGAGGAACTTAGGAAGACTCAGATTCCCAGCTGTCAGCCTTCAGATTCTGAATTCTGAATCAGAAGGTCTAGGGTAGAGTCCATCAACTGCTGCTATTAAACAATCAAGAAGCAAACAAAAAATCCCCCAACTCCTCTCTGTGTTCGGGAATACTGACATCCAGGGGCTGAAATGAGACCAGATCCCAGCCCAGATCCAATGTTTCCAAGGCATAATTCCACCTGGACGCTCGAATTGATACTGACCAGGGTTCTTGGCCTTCTGCACTCAATAGAAATTGACTAGAGGCCAGACAAGTAATTCAGGCAAGGCTTTATTGGGGCCCCGGTGGCCGCAGGAGGGAGCGAAACAAGTAACATATTCCCTTGCTCTCTCCCTGAGAGGGGACTGCCGGGTTCCTTACATGGGGTGAGGGTAGGGGTGTGTCCAGGGGCTGGGCTGGAGCAGTGGCTTAGGTGTTTTGCCCACCCCTCTGGCGGCGCTGAGTGCAGGGGGCATGTGCACTACCCTGCTTTTGCTCTGGACACCCTGTTTTTGCTCCCAGCTCTTCAGAAGAGGCAGTTGGGTTTTTTTGGTCTTTTTGTATCTTTTGTCCAGAATTTGCCCCAACAAATTATTTTTAGTCCCTTATAGCTTCTCTGTAATTTGTAGCTCTAGGAGATGTTTGTCCAGGTGCAAGTGTCGCAGCACTGCAGCAAAGGGTCCCAGGTCCCAACCTCTCTCAGAATGTGCAATGAATTAGTGGGAGTCAAGTGATTTTGATCTGACTCTGGCTTTAAGGGCAAACAAGAGAGTAGGCTCTGCCCAGGCCATGGTCGGAGGGCACCCGAGGGTCTCTGCTCTTCAAAGGAAGTGATCAGAGAAGTGATCAGCAACTGCATCAGGGATAAGGGCCACCTGCAGAAGAGGAAACAGGCACTGTGGGCTGCTACACGGTGAGGCCGGTGCTTACCTAACAATGAAGTCCCCCAGGACAGTCAAGGCCATCTGCTTCCAGAAGAGAAACCAGCAACTTAACTCCTCACTCTCAGGATGACTCACAAGAACATCCTGAGAATCAGGAGCACGAACCTCCTGGTGGTAGAGATGCAAAGAAATACGCAACAAAACTGCCCACAGGGTGCTAATTAACATATATGAAAGCAGAGTGGGCGCAATGTACATATGCAATCATCTATGGTGGAAGGAGCATGTGTAACCTCCATGGTCCAGAGGACAGGGAAGGGCTGCTGTAATTAAGTCAGGGCTTCACTAGGCTTTTCAAGGACTAATAGGATTTGGTGAGGTGACGCCAAGGGTTCTCAAACTTGGCTGCAATTAGAATCACCTGGGGAGGTTTTTTTTTTTAATAAATTTATTTTTATTTTTATTTGTTTTGGGCTGCGTTGGGTCTTTGTTGCTGCGCATGGGCTTTCTCCAGTTGCGGCGAGCGGGGGCTACTCTTCATTGCGGAGCGCGGGCTTCTCATTGCAGTGGCTTCTCTTGTTGCGGAGCACGGGCTCTAGGCTCGTGGGCTTCAAGTGCGCGGGCTTCAGTAGTTGTGTCACGCTGGCTCAGTAGTTGTGGCTCGCGGGCTCTAGAGCACAGGCTCAGTAGTTGTGGCACACGGGCTTTGTTGCTCTGCGGCATGTGGGATCTTCCCCGACCAGGGCTTAAACCCATGTCCCCTGCATTGGCAGGTGGATTCTTAACTACTGTGCCGCCAGGGAAGCCCCTGGGGAGGTTTTTAAAATCCAGAGGCCCAGGCCATTCTCCAGACCACTTAAATCAGAATCTTTGCGGGTGGCAACCAGGCATGAGAAATTGTTAAAGCTTCTCAGATGATTGCAATATTTGGCCAAGGTGGAGCGCTAGGTCTACACACTGGGAGATCCAAGGGAGCTGGTTCCAGGATGAGCAGTAGAAAGCTGTCTGGAACCGGAGGAGAGCATTGTGGGGAGAGGCCAGAGGCTGGCCATGAGCTCACGGGTGCTGAGGGCAGGCGTGGCATTAGGTACAAGTCCCTAGAAAGAAATCAATGCATCACAACCACAGGGCTCCACCGGGAAGTGAGCCGCAAGGCTCATGGGAGAGCTGCAGTGGGAAGTTTGGGTTGTTTTTTCCTCTGGTCCAGGCCGTTTTGAGCCCACCATATTTGGGGAGTAATTTTAGACTTACAGAAAAGTTGCAGAGATAATACAGAAAGTTCCTGTATGCTCTTCACCTAGTTTTTCCTAATATAAATATCTGATATTACTATGATACATTTGCCATACCTAAAAAACCAACATTGGTACATTACTATTCAGTGAAGTCCAGACTTCATTTGGATTTCACCAATTTTTCCACCACCATCCTTTTTCTTTCTGTCCCAGGATCCAATCTAAAGTAGCATTTAGTCATCTAGTCATCATGTCCCATTTGTCCCCACCCACCATTTTTGAAGACTCTATTTGACCCAGTTGGTGCTTTGCCCTTAAAAACATTTTTTTGTTCTGTCTTTAAGAATATGTAGATTTTAATCTGAATTTTACCAACACTGAAGAAATTTCATTGAGAAACTATATTTTCCTCAGTGAATTCCATCATAAACCACTTTAATCCCTCAACGATTTTTCCATTCTGTGCGGTTAAACTATTACCATGTTGTCCCGATGTAAAATTTTCTTTTCAACAGGAGTTTTTCCCTGCTAAAATATTACCAAAAATACATGGTTCTTCAATTACTTTTGTCTACATGAATGCTGTCCATCATGGCTTCTGACAGTCTGAGTTTGCTTTGATGACTGCATTTCAACCAACAGCAATTTCCTGGGTCAAAATCTGCATATCCAGATTGTGCCAAGATTGATTCCTCTGATTAAAAAACTCCATTTTTATTTTTTGAATTGAGGTATAATTGACATACACTGTATTACTTTCAGGTGTACAACATAATGGTTCAGTATTTGTATACTATTATATATAATCTTTCTCAAGATTGCTTTGGCTATTCAGGGTCTTTTGTAGTTCCATATAGATTTTTGGATTGTTTGTTCTATTTCTGTGAAAAATGCCACTGAGGGGGAAAAAAAATCAATTTTAAATGTGCATGCATGTTTCCTTCTGCTGGTTTTATTTTGTGTAGGTGTTTCCTATTATACCTATTTTTGCCCAGTTCAACTGTTTGTACTTTTCAAACTTACCAACAAGTTTACAATCATGAACTTCTCATTTGTAACATTTTATTATGTTCAGTGTTAACTGTTGCCAGTTTCATGTTGCATTGGATATTTCTACTAATAACATTTACTGATAACTTGGGTAAAAACAGATAATTTGTATTCTTTTGGGTAAGCCATGGAAGAGTTGAGCAGCTCTTCTCAGATATTCCATGAATGCCCTACTGTCCAGAAGTAATCTGTTGTGTTGGCCATCCAGCTCTTCTGGATGCTTGAGCTCACTTCACATGCTTGGTCTGCCAGAGTAAGAACAAATGGGGTCAAATGAGTCAAATGACCTGTCTCATTAAAAAAAAAAAAAAAGGCGGGGGGGTGGCTTTGATTTTTTGATGCCTGTACCCCAGCAGCACTGCTTTGCCCACGGGGCAGTGTAAATGGCACTCTTGGAGTTGTATGGGATGGCAGCTGGCTGTGCAGCCAGCTGTAGAAGATCAACAAAAGACAAGGCACAAAAGCAAAGCAGAACAAGCAGAATAGGATTTGGGGCAGAGACATGGGCACCAGAAATGGGCCGAGGCAGAGGCGTGGCCAAAGGGAAGAAGTCCTAGCTCTTGGAACCAGGGTACAACGTCAGGGTGGGCCAGCCCCAAGCTGCTGAACTTTTGGCCTCCCCCCTGTAGACCCCGACAGGAGGAGTGGAGTCTATTGCAGCATCTGTAACATGACACAGCGACCCACCTATGAGGGCTGCACCAACGGGGTGCAGCCAGGAAATCACCAGAGAGGGTAATTCATCTGAGGAGATCAGAGGCCTATTTTAGGTAAAAATGTTCTTAGAAGGTTTAGCTGTAACACTCTCGGGGTAACCACCTGCCAGTACAGAGGGAAAGTGGCTTTGTCGTGGCTGAGCCACGCGGGGCAGAGATGCTGCATCGAGGGAGAGGAGGGACGTTCTATATCCAGAAAGAGAAAGACTCGACCCCTTCTCCAGATGCCCCCGGATGGCCTTTTCCAAAGTAGAGCAGGTCAACAGCTCTCTGCTTGGTCTCAGGACAACAAAAGGAAACATTTCACTGTGTCTCCCACGCTGCCCTCTCCCACCAGCAGCTGAGAATAAGTGAAACCAACAGAAAAAGGGCACAGCTGGGAAATAAAGGATAACTGGCCTTGACGAGTAAATAACAATTCCCCTCCTGCTTTCCCTGGGCTAAACGACCACATCTATTAAAGCCACCGAGGAGAGGTCTTACCGGTATGTGAAATGTGGCATACATTCAGAAAAAAGTGAATAAGTGCGCAAAAGGCTTGAGCATCTGTGTAACCACCACCCAGTCAAGAAATAGAAGATTTCTAGAACTTCAGATGAGTGGTTGACTTTCCAACTGCTATCTGATGAACCAGGACAGTTTTGTGTTTTTTTTAAATCTCTATTTCATATTGGAGTATAGTTGATTTACAATGTTGTGTTAGTTTCAGGTGTACAGCAAAGTGATTTGAGTTATACATATATCTATTTTTTTTCAGATTCCTTTTCCATATAGGTTATTACAGAGTATTGAGAAAAGTTCCCTGTGCTATAGGTCCTTGTTGATTATCCATTTTATACACAGTAGTGTGTATATGTTAATCCCAACCTCCTAATTAATTCCCCCCCACCATGTTTCCCCTTTGGTAACCATAAGTTTGCTTTCTAAGCCTGTGAGTCTGTTTCTGTTTTGTAAATAAGTTCAGCTGTATCAGTTTTTAGATTGTGCACATAAGTGATATCATATGATATTTTAGGAGTTTTTTGATCTGCACCACATCTGAGATTTTGTTGGAGAAACGGGGCTTTGTTCCACAAAGATCCTCAAGATCCAGAGATGTCAAGATACGTACTTGGGGGTTTTCAACGTTAGCGATTTTAAGGCCACACTCAGGGAATTAATTATTAAGATGCAGAAACAGGGAGTTCCTGATTCAAGATGTCCAGGTGAGGCTCTGGGATGTACTTTTTTTTTTTTTTTTTTTTGCGGTACACGGGCCTCTCACTGTTGTGGCCTCTCCCGTTGTGGAGCACAGCCTCCGGACGTGCAGGTTCAGCGGCCATGGCTCACGGGCCCAGCCACTCTGCGGCATGTGGGATCTTCCCGGACCGGGGCACGAACCCGTGTCCCCCGCATCGGCAGGCGGACCCTCAACCACTGCGCCACCAGGGAAGCCCAGGGACGTACATTTTTGAAAGCACCCCAGGAGATTTGATAGCAGTGGTTTTCAAAGACACCCCACTTTGGAGAGCCACGCACTGAATCTACAGAAGCTTAGTGCCATGTGAGTCCTGTAGGTCCTTGTTACTCCAAGTGTGGTCCCAGCCCAGCAGCAGCAGTGGCACCTGGAAGCCTGATGGGAATGCAGAATCCTGGGCCCAACCCAGAGCAGATGAATCATATGTATGAAATGAGATCCTCCAGGTAACGTGTGCACATCCAAGTTTTAGCAGCAGATCCTGGGTTCATGGAAGACAGAGTCTCAACAGGGCAGTGCTGCCCCCACAGAGCATTTAGGAAATAGGTGGCTTGGCCGTGAACAGAAATGCTTGATATCCTGCAATGTACAGGGCAGTCAACACATGAAAGAAGCATCCTGCCTCCTGCAGACTTTCAGACATCCCGCTGGATATTCATGGGTACAGAAAACCTGTCTGGATTTATCTGAACTTAGAACCTAATTCTTGTTTACCCTTTTGAGGGGCACCATTTTTACATACACTGAAATTTCCAGGAATGCAACCGCTGTATAAATTGAGGGAAGAGTCAACATTGATTTTAAGTATTACTATGAGTTGTTCACCGTAAGTGATGGTTCATTTTATGTGCCAACTTGACTAGGTGAAGGGATGCCCAGAGAGCTGGTAAAAGAGTATTTTTCAATGTGTTTATGAACATGTGTCTGGAAGAGATTAGCACTTGAAACAGTAGACTGAGTAAAGATCACCCTCACCAAAGCAGTGGCATCATCTAATCAGTTGAGGGCCTGAACAGAACAAAAAGTCTGACAAAGGAGAATCTGTTCCCTCTGCTGGAGCTGCGACATCCATTTTCTCCTGCCCTTGGACATCAGGGCTCCTGGTTCTCAGGCTTTGGACCAAGATCAGGACTTACCCCATCAGCCTCCCCAGTTCTCAAGTCTTTGGACTCCGACTGAGTTAAACCACCAGCTATCCTGGTTCTCCAGCTTGCAGACAGCAGAATGTGGGACTTCTTGGTCTCATACCCACATGAGCGATTCCTATAATAAATCTCCTCTTATTTCTGTCTCTCTCCCCCATTGGTTTCGTTTCCCTGGAGAACTCTAACACACCATCTCAGATTATCCCACTGCGGAGGGCAGTGCAGTTGTGTGTAGTACAGCATACCTGTCAGTCTACCTGTAGGTGTAGCACCAGACTATTTCATCAGAGTCAGACCCTAGAATGGATTTATTAACATACATATTATTTTACTATATTTTCCTTTGTTTTCTTCTTCATGTTAAAATTAAGTCAATACACTGTCTTTTTTGAAATTATGTGTACAGACAGCTTATTTTGTTTATACAATCTCATTTCAGGATAGTAAAGGAATATCTTATTTGTTAAAGTTTCATTTTAGTACCGTAAGAAAACTTTTGACATAAAAAGGAAGTTACTGGGTAGGACAGAGCTAAGAAAAAATGCCCTGATTGAACTGCCTCATTCTTTAGATAAAGGATTGAAACCCAGGGAGGTAGAGTGACCAAGGTCATGGGATAACTTGCATCAGTAGGACCAGGTACCCAAGAATCCAGCCCCTACCAGGAATGGCTTTCTGCCCCCCAGCACCGCCCACTCAGCCATCTGGAGATCTTGTCTCCACTGAAAACCTCCTTCTCTGCCCCTGCTCTTACCAAGGCCCTGGCTAATAATTGGTAACATCATGCAGCTGCACAAGGAAGCACAAAACCTTTGCTGGACTCTCAATTATGATTTTTTTTTACCCAGGATCTTTTCCTTGGAGACAAAGAAATTACAAATTACAAAATAAATGGAGCCCTTGTTCCTGGCTCTCTCAGGACACAAATTGCTGCCTGTCCTTGTCTGTTTGCAATTAGATTCAAGGGACTTCAAGAAAATTGACAAGAAGAAAAAAACAATAACTTCCTTGATTCTGAAAGGCAATGGATTTCGTACCTAAAGACCCAATACCTGAGATGCTAAGCCCATTAGTACACTATCACCCTCAGCGACAACGATCCAGGACCACAGGGTGGGTGGTGCCTAATCTGTCCCCACAGGGTGTCCCCACAAAAGTATAGGGGGACTTGTGTTGCTCAAATGTTGGTTGTTCCGCCACTTGCTCTATCCTGCATGTGAAAATCAAGTGACAGCTTTGCCTCTAACATCCATCATTTAAGGTAAGGGCTAGAGAGGAGGTAAATGAGGGGAGGGCTACTTCCCAGAGCAGATAATAGAAGGTAGCATGTCCTTAGGTGAGGCTGAAGGACACTGACCCAGTTTCATATACAGCTGAGAGAAGGAAAGGTGAGTCCAAAGGGGCCGGAAGCAGAAAGGAGCATGGAAGACTGGAAAACCAGAAAGGAGAGCAGCGTGGGTAAGGGACAGTATTACTGAAGGTCGGAGGAGTACGGCTGAACGCAACCCCACCACTCTACTATTTGTTAATAGCAAGATGGAGTTGGAAAGTAGTCAATCCCCAAGTTTAAGATGACAACGCCTCATAAAGGAAGGGATTCCCCGGGGCTCTCCCACCTTCCTGGCCAAACATGAGTAGCGCAGAGTCTTCTCTTGGGCTTAACCTGGCCATCCCATGAGGACACACTGCCTGGGAGAGAAACAGAGAATGGATATCACCCTCACGAGACAATTCTGGCAGAATTCGTCAGATGATCACACAAAGGCTTCAAGGACATTTTTAAAAGATAAAATTATCAAGCAAGTCACAGAGTCCCCAAACACGGGCACACATGTTGCAACAAGGGCAGTGTGACTTGTTGCCGGCTGGGTGCTTCTGCTGTGTCAAGAGGGAGAACAGGCTTCTGACAATCTGTGTTTTCAGAAACTCATCAGAGAAAGGCCTGTAGAATAATGGATTTGAGACAGTCTCTATAGAAAATAATGTTACTGCTTTCAGGGACGAAAGGGTCCAGAGAGAAAGTCCCAAAATGACTCAGTTCCTGACACCCAAAGAGAAGGCAGGGAGGGGGCCAAACAGCATGAAAAGGAGAAGGTGTGGGGGCGGGGGGCGTTGAGCAAGGCTCTCATTCCTCTGGTCCTAGAGGAACAGCAAGATTAGGACTTTCTGACAGGAAGAGGAAAACTGATGTTGAAGGAAAACTGGGCACAGGAGCAAAGTAAGGGGGTTGTCAGAAGAAAGAGGAAAGATCAGCAGAGAAAGAATGGAGGATGACAAGTGGACAAAAGGGCTGACTCCTGGCTGCCAGCAATGTGCAGAGATAAAGACAGGGTAGCTTTCAAGGAAGCTGAGAGGCTGATCTCAAGCATCTGGACCAGCTCCATGCTTCATTTAGCCTAGGGAGAACGGAAGAAGAAAAGAGAAGTCTTCAGAGAGACACGATGCGCTTACAGGTCTCTCTGGCCCAAGGGAGGGAAAAAGACACCTTTTTCTCCTTGGTGTGGAGAGGGTGCTCTAACTTCCCATGTATTTTTCAATCTCCAAAAATACCTGCATTATTTTTCATGGGAAAAGCTCCTGGATAAAATCACCCAAGTTGCCATTAAAATTCCCGAAGTGTTAACGAACACAAAATTCCTCAAACTCTAATGTTCTAACACTGTAGATGAAAGCTTTCCAATTCGACTAGAAATCCGGAAAACAGCAACCAGCAGAGAGATGGAAACTTAGTGTGAACATCTGAGAAAACACACCATACTGATTTAGAAGCTCCAAGAAAGGCTCCAGTTCCCAAGGGCTATATATAGATAAGGGAAGGAATTTCACAGGGGTTGGGGGAAGGACCCAGGAGAGAAGATACTGTTCATGTAATTGATTCCGATAACCAGGACCGGGGCAGGAGAGAACACAGGGTTCTGAGCGTGGCTGTGTGCAGTCAGGGTTGAGATTATGACTCCTGGAATCCGATCATCCAGGATGGAGTCCTGCCTTTGTCACTAGGCATTTGAGAACATGCAGGATGTTTACTTAACCCCTCGAAGCCTCAGTTTTCTCTCATCCACAGGTGAAGATATTCCAGTAAGTGGAAGAGCTATGTGCTGAGTCTGGTGTCCAATGAGCTTTCTCTGAGATGGTGGTTACAGTCACCTGTACCACACCACAGGTGTACGTCTCCACCTCAACCAGAATTAATGGAGCAGCCCCATATTTGCAGAGGAGTTCACTCCAATGGGCCATTCCTGAAGATGAGACCCTGCTCCCTTGTCTCAGTACTGGTTTTGCCATGCAAAGGACAAGACACCCTCACTGGGATCACTGATCCAGGACAAGCTATCAGAGTAGAGACAGGCTGGGACTTATGATGAAGATTTCAGAAAAAGAGTCCCCTGCCCATTTTGTACTGAAAGTGACTTCAGTGAAAAAGCATGGTTCTAAACACCTTGCCTATGTCATTCCTTCATTCCTCAGCACGACTCCGTGAGCTGTGATTACTATCACCCCCTGTTACTGATGGATAAACTAAGATACAGCAGAGTGAAGCATCTTGCAAGGGGTAAATCCACAGGTAAGCTGCAGCCCACTTAGTTGTAAAGCATGTAGGGCATCTGCAGGAGTCAAATAGCTACCCTAAGGTGCAAATACAATTTTATAAGTAGCAGATCTTCAGAATATTTTTCAAAATCATTCCACTGTTTCACGTGTACAAATCAAAGCTACAAAAATAACCACTACTAACTGGATAAAATTATCGTTTTCATTTGTTCAATCCGCTGCTTCGCACTTAAGATGCCTGCCTAATAACCTTGGGGCTGATTAGGCCTTGTCTTCTATGAGGTAGGCAGTTTTCTCTCCAGGAAACAGAAAAGCCTTATGTCCTGGAAGTCACAGGTACCAGCCAGAAAGCAGTTTATTTACTTATTTTTAATTTTTTGGCCACGCTGCATGGCTTGCGGTGCCCTAGTGCCCCGAACATGGATTGTACCCGGACCCTTGGCAGTGAAAGCGCGGAGTCCTAACCATTGGACCACAAGGGAATCCCCAGGAAAGCGGTTTATTAAGTGTAATTTCATTATGCAGTATCTACTTCGAGTTCAGACTCCATTAGGGTCAAACCTCTCTGAGCTTTGAGAATGGGCCAGTGACAAAAAATTAAGCCACAGAAATGCACCCATGGCAATTATTCTGGAGTTTTAAGAATGCAAAGTGAACTCACACTTCCTTGCATCAGGGTTCTAAATAAAGCTCTAAAAGTTTTGTTCTTTTTTGACTGTGGCCAGTCCCTATTTATCCAGGTGTAGATTATCTACACTATTTACACTAAAGTGGAATTAATGCCAAAGAAACTTTATCTAAGCCCTTAGGTACTTCCTAACATAGAAAAAGCAAATTAATTTTAATATTGAGTTGCAAAGGGAAAGGCAGGAGAAAACCAAGCCTTAGGTAATGTGCTAATACAACAGCAGCTCAAGAAAATTCAAGAGCTGCATAATTAGTCAGGTATATATATATCTATCAGAGAAGGAAATTTGCTGGGTGGGGGGAAGAAACCATTCTGTATGTCAAAGCCAAATACACACAATTTGGGGACTGTCTGCACTACTTGCCTCCCCTGGAAGGAAAAATTATGTTTGTTTGGTAGGAGAAAGAATGTGGTTCTGGGACTTTCTCCCTTAAGCAGATGTTCCAAACCGTTCTGAATAATTCTGTGAACATCATGCCCACCCCGATTTCCACTTTTCTGCTGTATGGTCAGGTTCTCACAGATGTTGACTTACTGCTCTGATCACACAGGGTTTCACTTTGCTCTGTGATAGCAATGCCTTTCATCTAGAGCCCTCAAAATTTGCCTAAACAATCAGCACTTTTTCCCCACTTGCCTCAAACAGAAAACTTGATGATACATTCAAAGCCAATTGTTGAGTCAGAAACAATCTAATAACTCATATAGATAAATCAATGATCAATTTCCTGAAACCCAACTAATGGACATTATATTTTTCTTGGGATTTCTCCTATACATAACTTTCAGGAAAAGGAGGTCATTAACAAGAAACAAGGTGTATCAGAGATTTATTGAGGATGTTTACAAAATCACCAAGGGAGTGACTTGAATAAGGGTGGAGAGGGGTCCATTTTTGATACTTCCTGTACTTGCAGTTGTACATAGCAGTATTGGAGGCCATGCAGAGTCCCAATCAAAAACTCTACCTACTGAGACAACAGAGACAACTATTTTAGAAATAGTTCATCTCAACTCTGTGAAAACCATACACACAGTGTTTGAAAAGAAACACACAAAAGTGGAAGCCCTAACTCTGGTTAGTGAGATAACAGGTGATTTTCATTAGATAACAGGTGATTTTCATTCTTTAGTTTCAAAGATGGATACAAAATTATTTTTTTAAAGATTCGGGATAGGATCCTAGTATTTCTTGATGATAAGAGAAGCCCATTAATGTGACGAGCTCCATTCCCAAGGAAATCTGGGTGAGGCTTTTAGGGTCTCCAGAAGCTCTCTCCATGATGTGGCCATATTGACCTTTAGCTTGAGTGGTCATGGACCTAATAATGCTATATAAATTGCAGCACTTGGAAACTCTAACTAAACTTCCTCCTAAACAAAGAGAGCAAAAATCACAGAGGGTTGTGTGTGTGGGTGTGTGTGTGTGTGTGTCATTTAAATAAAAATTGGAGTAAATAAATGTCAGTTAAATACCCATTTAAAAATACACTGTTTTCGGGCCTCCCTGGTGGCGCAGTGGTTGAGAGTCCGTCTGCCGATGCAGGGGATACGGGTTCGTGCCCCGGTCTGGGAGGATCCCATGTGCCGCGGAGCGGCTGGGCCCGTGAGCCATGGCCGCTGAGCCTGCGCGTCCGGAGCCTGTGCTCCGCGACGGGAGAGGCCACAGCAGTGAGAGGCCCGCGTACGGAAAAAAAAAAAAAAAAAACACTGTTTTCCATGTACCACCTAAAATTATATGTAGCCCCAGTGGTACTTAAAGAACCCTGCAGTAGGAATGTCTAGTTCCTCTGAATTCATATTTTAGAGCCTATGAAGAGTCCCCAGGTTAGGGCCTGGGATACAGAGAAGTAGAGAGAGAAACATGACGCAGCTACAGGAGGCCCAGAGACAGACTGAGAGTCATCCCCCACCAAGTCTGCCCTGAGATTTTGAGAGTGAGCTGGATTCTTGTGATGGATTCTCTCTGTTTGCTTAAGTTAGTGTGTGTGGGTTTTGATACCTGTGTTTGAAAGAGCTGGGTTCACTTTTCTCTCCGGCCCTCAGGATGCTGTATACACTCTACACCAATGGGTGATAACTGGACACGATGCCATGGTGGTTCCTATACCCCATTCCTTTTTCTAAAGGGGAATTTGTGTTGTAGGTGATGTAACCTGATTGCTTAGTCCACAAATGGCAGCTGATAGGTGGTCATACCTGGGAACCAGGATCCTCTCTCCACTGCAGCTCACAGGACTCTGAATATTCTCCCATCAAGGATGCAGAACACAATTTGTGGCTGTTGATAACATGGCTGGTTATACTGGGCCATGTCTCAAGGTGTACAGGAAGGGGGGCTTATGTTAAGAGGTAAAATAAGATAAAATAAAGGAGGTTTGGGGTTTCCCTCCACCTATTTCCTCCCTGGGGATTTTGCCTTTGCAGTCATGTTTATCCTGCCTGATCCAACCCCCCAAGGTTCAATTGATTGCACAAGGGATAAACACCTGACTTACATATGGCCAATCAGATTCTCTAAGGAATGTAGAGGCGGGACTAAGAAACAGCATGCAGTCATTGCTGGTTGTTTCAACTCAGGAGATAAAAACTCAGGGGCTGAGGGGTGGCCATCAGCCTCCAAGAGTGGGGAGAGGCAGGAAGCAGAAGTCAAAAACAAGAGATTGAGAAAATGACTGCCGTTTCCTGCTGGTTTTCTACCTCATAGTTTAGGGCTCTTGTGAGGGCGGGCTGTGCTTCCTGCCCCACAGGTCCAGAAACTACCCCTCTCTCCTTATAATACATTCTGCATTTTGCCTTGAGCTAATCCCAGTGAGTTCTAATACTTGTAAGAAAATGAGGCAGTTCAGAAAACATGGTCATACTTACTGCTAATAAAATTGTCCCTAGTTTTTATAAGAGAGTTAAATGTCACAATGTTTCATTATAGTCTGCAAGGAGGACTAAGACGGTGAGGTATCTCATCATCTGAACAAGTATGAGAATGACGGCTCTAATGTGTTGGCAGAAGGGAGAAGCCTTTCTTGGGTCCTCACACAAATAACCTGAGAAAAGTAAGGCAGCTGATACCAGCAGCAGAAGACATGCTGACTATAACACTGGCTCTTAAAGAAGATAAAAAGGAAGCTCTGGAGTTTTTTTTTTTTTTTTTTTTTTTTTTTTTCTTTTTGCGGTACGCGGGCCTCTCACTGTTGTGGCCTCTCCCGTTGCGGAGCACAGGCTCCGGATGCGCAGGCCCAGCGGCCATGGCTCACGGGCCCAGCCGCTCCGCGGCATATGGGATCCTCCCAGACCGGGGCACGAACCCGTATCCCCTGCATCGGCAGGCGGACTCTCAACCACTGCGCCACCAGGGAGGCCCTGGAGTTTGTTTTATATGGCGCTTCCAAGGCCCTACCTCAGACCTACTGAATCAAAAACTCCAGTCAAGCTGTCAAGGCAGTTACACATTTTAAAAAAAGTTTCCTAGGAGATTTTGATGTGCACTCCTATTAGGAAGAGCCACTTGATCCCAGGACAAAGGGACATCTGAGCAAAGGAAGGTTCTAGTGGTCACAGGTTAATGTAAAGACAAGTAATGCTAACCACAGTGGTTCCTTGATGGCACTGGTAGAATTCCTTCCTAACTCAGAAAGGTGATTTTCTTGCCCATGGTGATAAGCTTCAAACATCCAAAGTGGCTTAAATTATGTTCAATATATACTTCTTGAGGTGGTAGGATCACATGTAATCCATTTTTTTAAAAAAAAACGGGTTGAGTTTGCAATGTGCATAAAATTTTAAAGTAACTTCTTCATTGTAGAAATGGAAAATAAAGATAGGCATTAAGAAAACAAATTACATCCTAGAATCACGTCACCCACTGTTTTGTGATTTATATCACACTGTTGGGTTTCTATCTTTCTCTCTTTATGTTATCAGGTTATGTATATATTTTTTCCTTATATAAATAGGATATTGTTTTATGACATATTTTCTATTTTATATATTATGATCATGTTCTGTGTAAAAAATATACTTCTTATAGCTTCATTGCATTCCGGTTATGGATGAATTTGTGAGGGTTGGATGAGACAACCATCTGAGATGCATAGTAGGTACTCAATAAATGGTAATAGTAACTACTGTTACTATAATGTGCTTAATCATCTCCCTACTGATGGAATATGAGGTTGTTCCCAGGGGTGCGGGTATTCATGTTTTCTTTATTGTATATATAACAGACATTAACTCTTTTTTTTTTTTTTTTTTTTTTTGCGGTACGCGGGCCTCTCACTGCTGTGGCCTCTCCTGTTGCGGAGCACAGGCTCCGGACGCACAGGCTCAGCAGCCATGGCTCACGGGCCCAGCCGCTCCACGGCATGTGGGATCCTCCCGGACTGGGGCATGAACCCGTGTCCCCTGCATCGGCAGGTGGACTCTCAACCACTGCGCCACCAGGGAAGCCCAACATTAACTCTTTTCATTAGCTAGAAACAATTTTTGTAGTTGATTGTTTTATCTTTTGTTTTAGGTGTTAAGTACACAGAAGTTTTGTGTTTTCACCCAAATCTCTCAGTCTTATCCTTTGTGATTTCTAGGCTTAGAAAGCTAAATCCTCACTATGGTATTGGGTTGGCTAAAAAGTTTGGGTTTTTCCATAAGATGTTACAGGAAAACCCAAACGAACTTTTGGGCCAACCCAATACTATAATAAATCTTGATACATGATAAATATCAGTAGACAAACATTTAATTCATTAAAATGCTTCTACCAAAATGATTAACTTAGAAACAAGTTTAGGACAAATGCATTTCTAGAGAAAACTTTAATTCTAGAGAAAAATCCTTGATAATGTAGCACGCCATCCCGTAGGCGCCCGATAAACCTGATGATGCTGTGGTGCACGTGTAATGGGGACTTGTCCTCCTTCTAGGTGACCAGGGATAGGACTTGATCTCATTAAGACAGAGGAAAAGGAAGCAAGTAAAGCAAGAACTACATACTCTGGTATTTCCTCTCACAGAATCAGTTTTTTTTTTTTTATCGTGTTAACTTTTTTTAGGCATTTTATTTTAAATATAGCAGCATGTACATGTCAATCCCAAATGCCCAATCTATCCCCCCACCCACCCTTCCCCGCTGGTAACCATAAGTTCATTCTCTAAGTCTGTGAGTCTGTTTCTGTTTTGCTTTATTAAACATTAAGATTTTTTTTTTTTTTTTTTTGCAGTACGCGGGCCTCTCACTGTTGTGGCCTCTCCCGTTGCAGAGCACAGGCTCCGGATGTGCAGGCTCAGCGGCCATGGTTCATGGTCCCAGCTGCTCCGCAGCATGTGGGATCTTCCCGGACCGGGGCACGAACCCGTGTCCCCTGCTTCCCACTAGCTATCTATTTTACGTTTGGTAGTGTGTATATGTCCATGCCACTCTCTCACTTTGTCACAGCTTACCCTTCCCCCTCCCCATATCCTCAAGTCCATTCTCTAGTAGGTCTGTGTCTTTATTCCTGTCTTACCCCTTAGGTTCTTCGTGACATTTTTTTTCTTAAATTCCATATATATGTGTTAGCATACGATATTTGTCTTTCTCCTTCTGACTTACTTCACTCTGTATGACAGACTCTAGGTCCATCCACCTCATTACAAATGGCTCAATTTCGTTTCTTTTTATGGCTGAGTAATATTCCATTGTATATACGTGCCACATCTAAGATAATGTTTTATTAAACATTAAGATAAGTCACTTCACACTTGTCTCACCTCTGATAATTCATTTGAGCAACCCCTGTTTGGGGCTTTGAGCTGGATCACTGTCCTCTCTGGCTATCAGAAGAAACAGTCATTTTGGGAGATCGTATGAATGCCGGGTTCTCATCCAGTGGCGACAAAGGAAGCGCACAAGGACATCACAGTCAAAACGCACAGAAAGTAGTTCCATTTATTCATCCACTCAACAAACATTTACTGAGGGCCTGTGGTGTGCCAGGCATTGTGTGCTAGGTGCAGACACACAGAAGTAAATGAGATAGACAGGGGATTCATGGTTCCATGTGGACTGCAAGACCTAAGAGGTACCTGGGAGACTCCCCACCCTTCCCCATGGAGTGAATGCTGAAGCAGAAGTGATGAGATATAATGTAATGAGACAAAGGAGCCAGAGCAGTAAAGTGGCACCCACCAGGGACTTCCCTGGTGGCGCAGTGGTTAAGAATCTGCCTGCCAATGCAGGGGACATGGGTTTGATCCCTGGTCCGGGAAGATCCCACATGCCATGGAGCAACTAAGTCCGTGCGCCACAACTACTGACCCTGCACTTAGAACCCATGAGCCACAACTACTGAGCCTGCGTGCCACTACTACTGAAGCCCGTGCGCCTAGAGCCTGTGCTCTGCAATGAGAAGCCACCGCAACTCAACAAAGAGTAGCCCCCGCTTGCTGCAACTAGAGAAAGCCTGCATGTGGCAACAAAGACCCAATGCAGCCAAAATAAATAAAAAGAAAAGAAAGGAAAAGGAAAGAAGGGAGGGAGGGAGGGAAGGAGGGAGAGGCACCCACCAAACCCCATTAAACAAATCCCAATACAGCGAAGCCAATTATGTGATAAATCAGCATTTCCAAATGCCAGGCACTAATTCAGCTACAGAAAAAGACCAGTTAAGTTATCGAGAAAGATTTAGGACTGTATTCCAGAGCTCCATTAATGAGGATTTGATTTAAGTGTCCACCCATGCATGGTCAAGGAAACCTTCGGTGTCTTCTGGGAGGGACTCATCCTAGAGAACTGAAACAGCTCATAATGTTCTCCGCAAGTGAATGGGAGAGAGGAATCCTCAGACAAGCCCAGTACTGTCTGCTCTCCTTGGGTCCTTTAGCCCTTTAGCAATATTCACACCACATCTAATTTAGGCTGGGCACACCAGCAGGATTAGGATTCCTTGGAATACAGCATCAGAAGCATCCACCATTCTCTCTGACTTACTCTGGATTTGTTGAAAATGCAGAGGTGGCAAAGGGTAATCAGGGTAATGGTAATAGCTTTTATTAAAAAAAACTATCAAGGAAGAATAAAATCAGGTGGAAGTGGAGCTGACTCCATCTTCGCTGATATTATTTTGAATTAAATTTTTCGTCAGTGCTGGGAGAACAACAGCAATTCTACATCGTGTTTTTGGGGAGCATTATGCTCAACTAATTAATTAGTTCACAATACAATCTGGTGCTTGTGAAGGTGACACAGCAGTCTGGAAAAACTGTGGGCTTTGAAGCCAGATGGACCTGCTCCTTCTTCTGCCAGCTGTGGGATGAGAAGCAAGTTTCCTAAGTCTCAGTTTGCTCATCTCTGAAATGGGGATGTCATCACCTACCTCGGAGTGTTTTTCTGAGGATCAAACAGGATGGTTATTACATAAATCATCGCTTAGTACAGTGCCTGGCACACCGAAGGGCTCAACAAATTTCATTATTATAATCTGGGCACCTACTGGGAGTGTCTGCCCAGTGCCCAGAGGAGATTTAGCATCTGGTGCAAAATGGGTACCAGTGGTGGCTGTTTGGTCTCCCTGCCCTTTCAGAGCATCATGATGCTTCTCTAAAGGCAAAGAAATGAAGATGCTGATGTCTGAAAAGCTTGTTTTCTGTATCTTGCATCCTACCCATCTTCCTTCCTCACTGGCGGCTTTTCCTTCTACCTCAAAATGCTCCCTTTGACATCTATCTTCCATGTTTCCTTACCTTCTGCCTGCAAACCTCAGTATTTTTCTTTGTTTTTAACTGTGGCTTTACTGCATCTGTGTTTAATAAACTCAGTCCATCAGTTAAAAACCCTTTCCTCTCTTCATTTTATACAAATTGTTGGAAAGAAGAACCTGGAGGGATGGATGAGTTAGCACTGGGTCCCATCTCCTCTCAAACAAACATGAGATCATGAGAATGTACAGGGTTTTTACAGAGGAGTCATGAAAAACGTCTCACTGGGTTAAGGTTAAAAAAAAAGTGACTTTAAAAATGGAGCTCCGGGCTTCCCTGGTGGCACAGTGGTTGAGAGTCCGCCTGCTGATGCAGGGGACGCGGGTTCATGCCCCAGTCCGGGAGGATCCCACATGTCGCGGAGCGGCTGGGCCCGTGAGCCGTGGCCGCTGGGCCTGCAAGCCACGGCCACTGGGCCTGTGCGTCCGGGGCATGTGCTCCGCAGCGGGAGAGGCCACAACGGGGAGAGGCCTGCATACAGTGAAAAAAAAAAAAAAAATGGAGCTCCGAGAGGAACCAAGATGGCAGAGTAGAAGGACATACTCTCACTCCCTCTTGCAAGAACACCAGAGTCACAACTAGCTGCTGGACAGGAAGACACTGGAACTCACCAAAAAAGATACACCACATCCAAAGACAAAGGAGAAGCCACAATGAGACGGCAGGAGGGGTGCAATCACAGTAAAATCAAATTCCATAACTGCTGGGTGGGTGACTCACAGACTGGAGAACACTTATACCACAGAACTCCACCCACTGGAGTGAAGGTTCTGAGCCTCACGTCAGGTTTCCCAACCTGGGGTTCTGGCAATAGGAGGAGGAATTTCTAGAGAATCAGACTTTGAAGCCTAGTGGGAATTGACTGCAGGACTTCGACAGGACTGGGGGAAACAGAGACTCCACTCTTGGAGGGCACACACAAAGTAGTGTGTGCACTGGGACCCAGTGGAAGGAGCAGTGACCCCAGGAGACACTGAACCAGACCTACCTGCTAGTGTTTGAGGGTCTACTGCAGAGGCTGAGGGGGTGCTGTGGCTCACTGTGGGGACAAGGACGCAGACAGCAGAAGTTCTGGGAAGTACTCCTTGGCGTGAGCCCTCCCAGAGTCTGTCATTAGCCCCACCAAAGAGCCCAGGTAGACTCCAGTGTTGGGTTGCCTCAGGCCAAACAACCAAAAGGGAGGGAACCCAGCCCCACCCATCAACAGTCAAGTGGATTAAAGTTTTACTGAGCTCTGCCCACCAGAGTAACAGTCAGCTCTACCCACCACCAGTCACTCCCATCAAGCCTCTTACATAGCCTCATCCACCAGAGGGCAGAGAGCACAAGCAAGAAGAATTACAATCCTGCAGCCTGTGGAAAAAAACCCACATTCACAGTAAGATAGACAAAATGAAAAGGCAGAGAACTATGTACCAGATGAAGGAACAGGGTAAAACCTCAGAAAAACAACTAAATGAAGTGGAGATAGGCAACCTTCCAGAAAAAGAATTCAAAATAATGATAGTGAAGATGATCCAGGACCTCGGAAAAAGAATGGAGGTAAAGATTGAGAAGATGCAAGAAATGTTTAACAAAGACCTAGAAGAAGTAAAGAACAAACAAACAGAGATGAACAATACAATAACTCAAATGAAAGCTATACTAGAAGGAATCAATAGCAGAATAACTGAGGCAGAAGAACAGATAAGTGACCTGGAAGATAGAATGGTGGAATTCACTGCTGCGGAACAGAATAAAGAAAAAAGAATGAAAAGAAATGAGGACAGCCTAAGAGACCTCTGGGACAACATTAAATGCAACAACATTCACATTATAGGGGTCCCAGAAGGAGAAGAGAGAGAGGAAGGACCAGAGAAAATATTTGAAGAGATTATAGTCAAAAACTTCCCTAACATGGGAAAGGAAATAGCCACCCAAGTCCAGGAAGCGCAGAAAGTCCCACACAGGACAAACCCAAGGAGAAACACGCCGAGACACATAGTAATCAAATTGACAAAAATTAAAGACAAAGAAAAATTATTGAAAGCAGCAAGGGAAAAATGAAAAATAACATACAAGGGAACTCCCATAAGGTTAACAGCTGATTTCTCAGCAGAAGCTCTACAAGACAGAAGGGAGTGGCATGATATACTTAAAGTGATGAAAGGGAAGAACCTACAACCAGATTACTCTACCCGGCAAGGATCTCATTCAGATTCAATGGAGAAATCAAAAGCTTTACAGACAAGCAAAGGCTAAAAGAATTCAGCACCACCAAAACAGCTCTACAACAAATGCTAAAGGAACTTCTCTAAGTGGGAAACACAAGAGAAGAAAAGGACCTACAAAAACAAACAAGAAAATGGTCACAGGAACATACATATCAATAATTACCTTAAACGTTAAGGGACTAAATGCTCCAACCAAAAGACAAAGGCTCGCTGAATGGATACAAAAACAAGATCCATATATATGCTGTCTACAAGAGACCCACTTCAGACCTAGGGACACATACAGACTGAAAGTGAGGGGATGGAAAAAGATATTCCATGCAAATGGAAATTAAAAGAAAGCTGGAGTAGCGATACTCATATCAGATAAAATAGACTTTAAAATAAAGAATGTTACAAGAGACAAGGAAGGGTACTACATAATGATCAAGGGATCAATCCAAGAAGAAGATATAACAATTATAAGTATATATGCACCCAACATAGGAGCACCTCAATACATAAGGCAACTGCTAACAGCTATAAAAGAGGAAATCGACAGTAACACAATAATAGTGGGGCACTTTAACACCTCAATTAAACCAATGGACAGATCATCCAAAATGAAAATAAATAAGGAAACAGAAGCTTTAAATGACACAATAGGCCAGATGGATTTAATTGATATTTATAAGATATTCCATCCAAAAACAGCAGATTACACTTTCTTCTCAAGTGCGCATGGAACATTCTCCAGGATAGATCACATCTTGGGTCACAAATCAAGCCACAGTAAATTTAAGAAAATTGAACTCATATCAAGCATCTTTTCTGACCACAATGCTGTGAGATTAGAAATGAATTTCAGGGAAAAAAACGTAGAAAACACAAACACATGGAGGCTAAACAATATGTTACTAAATAACCAAGGGATCACTGAAGAAATCAAAGAGGAAATCAGAAAATACCTAAAGACAGATGACAATGAAAACACGATGATCCAAAACCTATGGGATGCAGCAAAAGCAGTTCTAAGAGGGAAGTTTATAGCTATAAAAGCCTACCTCAGGAAACAAGAAAAATCTCAACTAAGCAATCTAACCTTACACCTAAAGGAACTAGATAAAGAACAACAAAAAAAAAACCCCAAAGTTAGCAGAAGGAAAGAAATCATAAAGATCAGAGCAGAAATAAATGAAATAGAAACAAAGAAAACAATAGCAAAGATCAATAAAACTAAAAGCTGGTTCTTTGAGAACATAAACAAATATGATAAACCATTAGCCAGACTCATCAAGAAAAAGAGGGAGAGGACTCAAATCAATAAAATTAGAAATGAAAAAGGAGAAGTTACAACAGACACCGCAGAAATACAAAGCATCCTAAGAGACTACTACAAGCAACTCTATGCCAATAAAATGGACAACCTGGAAGAAATGGACAAATTCTTAGAAAGGTATAACCTTCCAAGACTGAACCAGAAAGAAACAGAAAATATGAACAGACCAATCACAAGTAATGAAATTGAAACTGTGATTAAAAATCTTCCAACAAACAAAAGTCCAGGACCAGATGGCTTCACAGGTGAATTCTATCAAACATTCAGAGAAGAGCTAACACCCATCCTTCTCAAACTCTTTCAAAAAACTGCAGAGGAAGGAATACTCCCAAACTCATTCTATGAGGCCACCATCACCCTGATACCAAAACTAGACAAAGATACTACAAAAAAGTAAAATTACAGACCAATATCACTGAATATAGATGCAAAAATCCTCAACAAAATACTAGAAAACAGAATCCAACAACACATTAAAAGGATCATACACCATGATCAAGTGGGGTTTATCCCAGAGATGCAAGGATTCTTCAGTATACGTAAATCAATCAATGTGATACACCATATTAACAAACTGAAGAATAAAAATCATATGATCATCTCAATAGACGCAGAATAAGCTTTCGACAAAATTCAACACCCAGTTATGATAAAAACTCTCCAGAAAGTTGTCATATAGGGAACCTACCTCAACATAATAAAGGCCATATATGATAAACCCACAGCAAACATCATTCTCAATGGTGAAAAACTGAAAGCATTTCCTCTAAGATCAGGAACAAGACAAGGATGTCCACTCTCACCACTGTTATTCAACATAGTTTTGGAAGTCCTAGCCATGGCAATCAGAGAAGAAAAAGAAATAAAAGGAATACAAATTGGAAAAGAAGAGTAAAACTGTCACTGTTTGCAGATGACATGATACTATACATAGAGAATCCTAAAAATGCCACCAGAAAACTACTAGAGCTAATCTATGAATTTGGTAAAGCTGCAGGGTACAAAATTAATGCACAGAAATCTCTTGCATTCTTATACACTAATGATGAAAAATCTGAAAGAGAAATTATGGAAACACTCCCATTTACCACTGCAACAAAAAGAGTAAAATACCTAGGAATAAACCTACCTAGGGAAACAAAAGACCTGTATGCAGAAAACTATAAGACACTGTTGAAAGAAATTAAAGATGATACCAACAGATGGAAAGATATACCATGTTCTTGGATTGGAAGAAGCAATATTGTGAAAATGACTATACTACCCAAAGCAATCTACAGGTTCAATGCAATCCTTATCAAATTACCAATGGCATTTTTTACGGAACTAGAACAAATCATCTCAAAATCTGTATGGAGACACAAAAGACCCCGAATAGCCAAAGCAGTCTTGAGGGAAAAAAACGGAGCTGGAGGAATCAGATTCCCTGACTTCACATTCTACTACAAAGCTACAGTAATCAAGACAATATGGTACTGGCACAAAAACAGAAATATAGATCAATGGAACAAGATAGAAAGCCCAGAGATAAACCCATGCACCTATGGTCAACTAATCTATGACAAAGGAGGCAAAGATATACAATGGAGAAAAGACAGTCTCTTCAATAAGTGGTGCTGGGAAAACTGGAGAGCTACATGTAAAAGAATGAAATTAGAACACTCCCTAACACCATACACAAAAATAAACTCAAAATGGATTTGAGACCTAAATGTAAGACTGGACACTATAAAACTCTTAGAGGAAAACATAGGAAGAACATTTTTTGACATAAATCACAGCAAGATCTTTTTTAATCCACCACCTAGAGTAATGGAAATAAAAACAAAAATAAACAAATGGGACCTAATGAAACTTCAAAGCTTTCGCACAGCAAAGGTACCATAAACAAGATGAAAAGACAACACTCAGAATGGGAGAAAATATTCACAAATGAATTAATGGACAAAGGATTAATCTCCAAAATATATAAACACCTCATGCAGCTCAGTATTAAAGAAACAAACAACCCAATCCAAAAATGGGCAGAAGACCTAAATAGACATTTCTCCAAAGAAGACATACAGATGGACAAGAAGCACATGAAAAGCTGCTCAACATCACTAATTATTAGAGAAATGCAAATCAAAACTACAATGAGGTATCACCTCACACCAGTTAGAATGGGCATCATCAGAAAATCTGCAAACAACAAATGCTGGAGAGGGTGTGGAGAAAAGGGAACCCTCTTGCACTGTTGGTGGGAATGTAAATTGATACAACCACTTTGGAGAACAGTATCGAGGTTCCTTAAAAAACTAAAAATAGAATTACCATATGATCCAGCAATCTCACTACTGGGCATATACACAGAGAAAACCATAATTCAAAAAGACACATGCACCTCAATGTTCATTTCAGCACTATTTACAATAGCCAAGTCATGGAAGCAACCTAAATGCCCATCGACAGACGACTGGATAAAGAAGTTCTGGTACATATATATAATGGAATATTACTCAGCCATAAAAGGGAATGAAATTGAGTCATTTGTTGAGATGTGGATGGATCTAGAGAGTGTCATACAGAGTGAAGTCAGAAAGAGAAAAACAAATATCGTATATTAACACATGTATGTGGAACCTAGAAAAATGGTACAGATGAACCGGTTTGCAGGGCAGAAGTTGAGACACAGATGTAGAGAACAAACGTATGGACACCAAGGGGGTAAAACCACGGTGGGGTGGGGGTGGTGGTGTGCTGAATTGGGCAATTGGGATTGACATGTATACACTGATGTGTATAAAATTGATGACAAATAAGAACCTGCAGTATAAAAAAACAAACAAAAAAAACAACTAATACTAAACTTTCTTTGGGTTATTTATACGGAAATATTTTAATATAAATGTTTCAGACATTACATGAAATTTCTAAAAATCTCATATGTTCTGGTATAATGTTATAAGTCATAATTCTAGTTATTACTCTAAAATGTATATCTCAGAAATAACTAAATTTCCTTGTCAATTGCATTATTATGAACTTTCATCAAATCTTTAACCGTGGTCATTTTTAAGTCTTTTGTCATGTACAGACAGTTCTGGGTGTACTCTGACACTTTCGCAAAAATGTTCCTATAAAAGGGTTTCATCTTCAAGGAATTCATGGAAAAGACTGACAAGTACAGGTTTCTGGTAACTGACTATACTGCTGAACTGAATGAATAAGCATTTTCAGAACTCTAATGAAAAACTGATGAATTCATAAAAGTGCTAACAAAAGATCAAGATAAAAAAAATTAATTACATGGGACTGAGTGAACTGATGAGGATGATTATAATTTTTGTGACTTTCTGTTTGAATTTTAAAAAAATGGAGCTCCCTTTCCCACAATGAAATTGATTTTTTCTTAAATAACACTCTTGCCGGGGCTTCCCTGGTGGCGCAGTGGTTGAGAGTCCACCTGCCAAGGCAGGGGACACGGGTTCGTGCCCCGGTCTGGGAAGATCCCACATGTCGCGGAGCGGCCAGGCCTGTGAGCCATGGCCGCTGAGCCTGCGCGTCCAGAGCCTGTGCTCCGCAACGGGAGAGGCCACAACAGTGAGAGGCCCGCATAACGAAAAAACAAACAAACAAACAAACAAAACACTCTTGCCAATGTTTAAATAAGTACATACATAACGCAATTCCTAACACCACTGCTTTTCTGACCGACTTTCCCTCATCCCTCAGCACTGGAAACTCCAAGACTCTCCCTTAGCCCTTTTCTAAACCTCGAATTCCTAAATCATCTGCAGAAGCACTCCACCTCACCCAAGAACAGGGTATTAAAGTGTCTAATATCCTTTCTGGGTCCCTTAATACCCATAAATAATGAGGTATTTATGGTACAATCACTTTGGCGGGGTTGGCGTTCCAGGTTTAAGAATGATTTTTCCCCCAGACACTTGGGCATTATCCAAAATCAACATGGCCGGTATCCAACGAGACCTCAGAGACGCTCTTTTCCTTTCACTGTGCTGTATCTATTGCCTACTGTACAGGGCTTGATACATTTTTAATTACTCCACTGAGTTTCCTTTGAACTTGTTACTTTTTGCCATTTCCAGTTAGTGTGTCTTAATTTCCCACAGGAAAACCTTTAGCCTGTCATAAAGTTCATGCCTTTCTGGTTCAACCTCATTTATTACATAGCTTAAGAAGAAAAGCTCTTTTGCCTACTGATCTGGGATGATCAGAGAGAAATCAACAAGAGTGGAATAAAATCTCCATGCATCCCATCAGGAGAAAATTGACTGCCCCATGATCAAACTGGAAGCAATTTCTAAAAAGTATTTTCATACAGGACACAACTCTGCAACTCCCTCTTGATTTTTTGATAAAGAGCCAGGTGACGAGATCACTTGGTTCTTATATCTCAAAGAGGTAGGAAGAACCTCAGTGCTTAAGCCAGGGGACAGCAAAGAAGTCAAACACACTGATGAATGGCAGGTAACACTCAGCCTGGATGGGGTGGGACCAGGGAACCAGTGGGCTCCCCAAAGGGAGCACCCATAGCTCTGCTTCATCCAGTGGTTGGAATGCAGGAATGTGGGCCCAGCATAACCAGGTTTCCTATTTTCCAAGAGGAATCAGAAATCTAGACTTTGACTGGAAATCTCATTTTTAAAAGTTGACAGCTGATTCGAATTTTCTCCAACACCCTGCAGCCCATAGTCATGTCCTGGAGCTGGCTGCTACAGGCTCACAAGAGGATATTTTCTCTACTCTTGCCTTCAGTGACTTCATGTTCATAGCTTGAAATCAGCCATTTGGGGAATATTTACATCACAGAAACAGGCAAATGTTACAAATTGGGTTGTTTGTTTTTTAAGCTGATTGTCAAACATTTACCAGCATCTGTGGGTCAAATAAAGCATGTTGCCTTTGGCCAAAGTTGCATCTTCTAATTTAAATACTAAACTAGAAGTAATGTTAAATAACCATGAAGAAGTAGTATATATTCCCAAACCTGTATTTACAACAAAGAATACATGTGACACTGTAACCACAGGAGAGGTGGTAGGCTGAGAGTCAGAGGGACACCATCATCAGCTGAGAACACAAAGGTAAGGACACAGCAAGGCAGCTCTGAACCGAGCCTGTGACCCCAGAAAAAGTACACCCTATAAATATGACATTTCTAATCACTTATTGCTTCCCCACTGCTCTGAGGGAGTGTGGTATTTTATGCTCCAACCATGACCCTCAAGACACTGCAACAGGGGTTTCCCTGGTGGCTCAGTGGTTAAGAATCTGCCTGCCACGCAGTGGTTAAGAATCCACCTGCCAATGCAGGGGACATGGGTTCAAGCCCTGGTCCAGGAAGATGCCACATGCCGCAGAGCAACTAAGCCTGTGCGCCACAACTACTGAGCCTGTGCTCTAGAGCCCACGAGCCACAACTACTGAGCCCACGTGCTGCAACTACTGAAGCCTGCGCACCTAGAGCCCGTGCTCCACAAGAGAAGCCACCACAGTGAGAAGCCCACACACCGGGACGAAGAGCAGCCCCCACTCGACGCAACTAGAGAAAGCCCGTGTGCAGCAACAAAGACCCACACAGCCAAAAATAAATAAATAAATAAATTAAATTTAAAAAAAAAAGACATTGCAACATCCTGAAATGTCTTGTGAATCATCAGCAAAAGATGAGATTATGCACAGTGATTGAGCAATAAGTCTTTCAAGTCAGTTTTCAAACAACTGCAAGTGGATTAAAGCTCTTTGCCAGCCATGCAAGGAGCAGCGATAACAACAGTTACAATTTCCCCTTCTGTCTTCATTTAAAATCAGCCTAACCTCAGTCTGGTTCTCAATTCCTGTTTTCTGTGACATAGAGCCTTTAGCAATCTGGGGACGCCTGCGGGTTCCACCTCTGAATGTTTTTTGTAAATGAATGAAATAAAATGCATAGAATTACAAAAGCAACTATATTAAAACAAAGTTATTAAACTAGGAAACAAATGTGTGATATAGTATACGACTTTATTATATCATTAAATAACAGGAACAGGCCTAACAACTACCATAATTTTGAAGTATGTTGAGGGGGGATGACCATGGTGGGATCCGCCACATTCTTAAATGAGAGGAACACCATCTGTGATTTCTACTGGTGACAAAGCTACAGGTGCCACTCATTCTGCCTCTGAGTTGTTGCCTATATTCTTGATTGAAGGAAATGCTAGAGGCTGCTTAGTTTGAGGTTAGTAAACATAAAGACGGAATTCTTTTCCCATCCAAATTTATAGCCCTCCTGAATGCTATGCATGGACCCAGGTTATCAGGCTGGACACATAGTAGGGATTCAATAAATTCTGACTGAACCAAACTAAATTTTCTGCTTGATATAAGATGGGTGCTGAGTGTGGTTCTAAGACGATAAGAAGGGAGAAAAGACTGTTCAAACCCAGTGAGGGACATCTAGATGTCTTCCTTATTATACAGCCTGGGAGCCCAGGTTCTTCAAAATGATAACTTGCAAATAATATTCATCACTAACATCAAATCCACTGATGGCAAAAATAGAACTAGTGTCATAGGTTTCAGTTTTCACTAGAATACTATCTCAGAGACTTAACTTCCTCTCCAAAATTTAAATCATGGCTAAACAAAGTCTGAACTAAAGTTCCAACACTTACTATTTGTATGACTTTGGGAAAGCTATTTATCCCTCTGTGCTTCAGTTTTCCCACTAATAGAATGAGGAAAACAATAATCCTACATCACAGGATGAAAAATTGTGTATCTAGAGCATTTAGCATAATACCAAGGAAGAAGAAGAATACAATATACTTTAGCTGTGAGAATAACAAAATTCTTACAAATTGGTTAAGAAAATTTTTAATTTTAAAATTCTCAAATATTTAGCAGTACCTAAAAATATTTACAATTGAAAGTTTAAATATTAAAATTTTAAATATGCTTTATAGAGCTGTTGTACTAGCAAATAATTAGAAACAAACTACATGTCCCACAATAGAAGGAACAAATTATTGAACATTCATACCACAGTTGTATATCCTGGGCAACCTCAGAAAGTTACATAAGAACCATAGGTGAATACTTCCCAACTTATTCTATAGGCCAGTATTATCCTGACACCAAAGCAAGACAGAGATATCACAAGAAAGGAAAAAAAATAGACAAATATATCTTTTGAATATAGATGCAAAAATCCTCAACAAAATACTAGCAAACCAAATGCAGCAATATATGAAAAGGATTATAAACCATGACCAAGTGGAATTTATCCCAGGAATCCATGGTTGGTTTAATATCTAAAATTAATTAATGCAGTACCATAGCATCAGTAGCAGAAAGGATGAAACCACATGATCATCTCAGATGCAGAAAAATAATCTGACAAAAATCCAACACCTCTTTGTAATAAAAACACCCAAAAAAGTAGGAATAGAAGGGAACTTTCTCAACCCAATAAAGGCCATCTACCAAAACAAACCAGAACTAATATCACACTTCATGGTGAAAGACCGAAACTTTCCCCCCAAGATCAGGAATAAAGCAAGAATGTCCACTCTCACCACTTCTATTCAACACTGTATTGGAGGCATGAAATAAAAGAAACAAAAGGCATCCAGATTGGAAGGAAAGAATGAAAACTATCTCTATTCATAGATGATATAATCACATAATCTTTTATATAGAAAATCCTAAGGAATCCACTAAAAAACTATTAGAACTAATATATGACTGCAGCAAGATCACAGGATACAAGATCTATATATAAAAATCAATTGTACTCCCTATACTTGCAATAAACAACTCAAAATAAAATTAAGAAGACAATTTCATTTACAATAGCACTAAAAAGAATAATATATTTAGGAATAAATATAACAAAAGAAGTGCCAAACTTATATTCAATACTTTGAAAACTACAAAGCATTGGAAAGAAATTAAAGGATCCAAATAAATGAAAAGACATCCCGTGTTCATGGATTATAACATTTAATATTTTTAAGATCACAATATTCCCCAAGATGATCTACAGATTCAACAGAAGTCTTCTTTGAAGAAACTGACAAGCTGATTTTAAAATTCACATGGAAGTTCAAGGGACCCATAATAGCCAAAACAATCTTGATAAAAAAGAAAAATATTGGAGGATTCACATTTCCTGATTTCACAATTTACTACAAAGCTACAGTAATCAAGGCAGTGTGGTACTAGCATAAGGATACACATATACATCAGTGGAATAGAATTGAGAGTTCAGAAATCAACCCTCACATTTACGGTCAATTGATTTTTGACAAGGGTGTCAAAACTATTCAATGGGGGAAAGAATAGTCTTTTCAACGAATGGTGCTGGAACTGGATACCACATGGAAAAATATTAAGCTGCACCCACATCTCATACCATATACAAAAAATGCCTCAAAATGGATCAACAGCCTAAATGTAAGAGCAAAACTATAAAACTCTCAGAAGAAAACATAGGTACAAATCTTTGTGACTCTGGATTAGGCAATGGTTTCTTAGATATGGTACTGAAAACATAAGCAACAACAATGACAAAATAGGTAAATTAGACTATTGACTAATCATCAAAATTTAAAATGTTTGTGCTTCAAAGGACACCATGAAGAAAGTGAAATGACAACCCACAGAAGGGGAGAAAATATTTGCAAATTATGTATCTGATAAGGGACTTGAATCTAAAATATATAAAGAACATTTATAACTCAATTACTAAAAAAACAATTTAAAAATGGGCAAAGGATTTGAATAGACATTTCTTTCAAGAAATGTCTATATAAATGACAAAAAAACATGTGAGAGTTTGCTCAACATCATTTGTTATTAGAGAAATGCAAATCAAAACCACCAGAAGATACCACTTCACATCCACAGGATGGATGTAACCAAAGAGACAGGTTATTGAAAGTCTTGGCAAGGATGTGAAGAAATAGGAACCCTCACACACTGTTGGTGGGAATATAAAATGATACGCCTACTTGGAAAGAGTCTGACAGTTCTTCCGAAGATTGAGAATAGAGTTTCTATATGACACGGCAATTCCAAATCTACCCAAGATAAATAAAAACATATGTCTACACAAAAACTTGTACACTTATTCATCATTGTACATTGTTATTCATAATAGCTAAAAAGTGAAAACAACCCAAATGTCCATCAACTGATTAACTGATAGATAAAATATGGTACGTCCATATAATAGAATATTATTCAGTAATAAAATGGAGTGAAGTATTGATATGTATTACAAGATGGATGACTTGAAAACATTATGCTAAGTCAAAGAAGCCAGGCACAAAAGGCCGTGTACTATATGATTCCATTTATATGAAATGTCCAGAATAAGCAAATCTACAGAAACAGACAGTAGATTAGTGGTTACCTAGGGCTGGAGGGGATGGGAGGTGATTGCTAAAGGGGATGGGGTTTCTTTGGGAGATGATGAAATGTCATCAAATTGATTGTGCTGATGGTTGCAAAACCTTGTGAATACACTAAAAACCACTGAATTGTACACTTCAAATATGTGAAATTTACGGTATATGAATTATAGCTCAATAAAGCTATTACCAAAAAAAGAAAAGAGAACCCTAGTATGTGTAAAAAAACAATGGTTACCTCTGGGGAGTAGGATGAGAAAGTAAAGGGAGACTTTGATTTTTCACTTTAAACACTTTTGAATTATTTGAAAATCTATTCAAATGTGCATATATTAGTTTAGGAATTTTTTTAATGGAAAAAATATTTTTAAAAAGAAAAGAACAAAGCCACTTTACAGTTAACAATTCAAGTTAAAGGTGAGGTGTTGGGGTGTGGATGAGGCATGGACAGAGGCAAACACTCCAAACCCTGTGTTTCAAAATTTTCTCTTTGGTCCAGAGACGCTGCTAGACGTCCTACAAGGCACAGGACAACCCCACAACAAAGGATTATCCCGCCCTTTTTCATGTGATTTTTTTCCCCCCAGAAACAGCAAAGTGCCTTGTTCTTCCCACCCCAGCCAGAGCCAGTGAGTGTCTGGTGTGGGCGTCTAAAAGCCCAGTTCCTCTGCCTCAAGGTGGGACAAACTGCAAGGTGTAATTTATGCTGCAGAGCTCCATAAGATAACCTCCCACTTGGCTTCTTCCCTCTTCCCATCCTCACACCCCTCCCTCTCCTACTAGTCTCTTCTGAAGTACTTCCTTGATAAATCACTTCCACCCAAACCTTTAGCCCAGAGTCTGCTTCTTAGAGAAAATGACCTCAGACCTTGAAAGACTCTCCCTTTCCTACTACTGCTACTTATGGTGTGGATATGATGGCCAGAGCTCCAGCAACCACATTGAGCCCTGAGGACAAGGGCAACATCCTAGGGATAACAGAGCTGAAGACACCTGACTCCCTGTTGACAGTATGCAGTCACCACACTTGTCCTGAATTGTCTATATGCAGTGCAGACCTCTTTTCTGGAACAGAGTGAAATTTTGTCTGCTTCAACCACTACTTTTTGGGTCTGGCAACTTGATGCTGATATACTCCCTTAGCTGCTGTGTGTACTTGGGAAATTTACTGACTCTCTCTGAGCCTTACTTTCCCGAACTCACAGAATTGTTGAAAGAATAAGCAGGTCATCAACTCTTCCCAAACAGCCCCTAGACTCTATATCCTCCAGGAAATTCATCTTAATTAACTGAAGAGGGAGTGATAGTTGTTGTTTCAAGTTATAAACTCCCAGATGGATGGTCTTCATCTATCATTCCATGAAATGGAACACCAGTAAATCCCTGTGTGGTCAAAGCATACCTTCTACACATTTGTTTTTACAGATGTTGGTATTAAGTCACAGGCTGTTAAATAAAAGAAACTAAGTCTAAAAATACAGTAGGTCAAGAAATAGTATATATAGCATGCCTCCCCACCAAGTACCAAAAATATAACATCTGAAGCAGAAAACATCAACAGCCAGAATTAATTTAAAAAGCCCATAGTGGGGAAAATGCTAACTGTAGCATAAATTCAGTTTTCAAATTTTAAGTCCCAAAGAAAGATCTCAAGATTCTGGTGGGAATGGAAGTGGCTTATAGGAAATAGCAGGAAACTAAGAAAGGAGGAATCCCACAGATGAGCAAGACTGAATGAACATCTACTTTAAGAGAGAAAAGAGAGATAGAAACTATAAACCACCAAAAGCAAAGGCAACAAAAGCAAAAATAAACAAGAAGGGCTACACCAAACCGAAAAGCTTCTGCACAGCAAAGGAAACCATCAACAAAATGAAAAGGCAACCCCCTGAAAGGGAGAAAATATTTGCAAACCATATTTATCTGATTAAGGGGTTAATATCCAAAATATATAGGGACTTCCCTGGTGGTCCAGTGGCTAAGACTCCACGCTCCCAATGCAGGGGGCCCAGGTTCGATCCCTGGTCGGAGAACTAGATCCCACATGCTGCAACTAAGAGTTCAAATGTCACAGCTAAAAGATCCCGCATGCCACAACGAAGATCGAAGATCCCGAGTGCCGCAACTAAGAGTCAGCACAGCCAAATAAATAAATAAATAAATAAATAAATAAATAAAACTCAGACAATTCAATAGCAAAAAACCCCCAAACAATCCAATTTAAAAATGGGCAGAGCAATTATACTCCAATAAAGATGTTAAAAAAAAAATGGACACAGGATTTTTTTTTTTTGCGGTACATGGGCCTCTCACTGTTGTGGCCTCTCCCGTTGCGGAGCACAGGCTCTGGACGCACAGGCTCAGCGGCCATGGCTCACGGGCCTAGCCTCTCCGTGGCATGTGGGATCTTCCCGGACCTTGCATCGGCAGGTGGACTCCCAACCACTGCGCCACCAGGGAAGCCCCTGGACAGAGGATTTGAATAGACATTTTTCCAAAGCAGAAATACAGTTGCTCAACATCACTAATCATCAAGGAAATGCAAATCAAGACCACAATGAGATATCACCTCACACCTGTTAGAATGGCTGTTATCAAAGAGGTAACAAGTGTTGGTGAGGGTGTGTGGAAAACAGAACTGTTGGGCACTGTTGGTGGGAATGTAAATTGGTACAGCCGCTGTGGAAAACAGTATGAAGTTCCCTCAAAGAATTAAAAATACAACTACCATATGATCCAGCAATTCTACTTCTGTGTATTTATCCAAAGGAAATGAAAACACTAACTTGAAAAGATATCTGCAATCCCATGTTCATTGTAGCATTATTTACAGTAGCCAAGACTTGGAAATAACCTAAGTGTCCATCAATGGATGAATGGATAAAGAAGTCATGGTAGGGACTTCCCTGGTGCCGTAGTGGTTAAGAATCCACCTGCCAATGCAGGGGACATGGGTTCGAGCCCTGGTCCAGGAAGATCCCACATGCCATGGGGCAACTGAGCCTGTGCGCCACAACTACTGAGCCTGTGCTCTAGAGCCCGCGAGCTGCAACTACTGAGTCCATATGCCACAACTACTGAAGCCCGCGCACCTAGAGCCTGCGCTCCGTGACAAGAGAAGCCACCGCAACGAGAAGGCTGCGCACCACAACGAAGAGTAGCCCCCGCTCGCCGCAATTAGAGAAAACCTGTGTGCAGCAACGAAGGCCCAATGCAGCCAAAAATAAATAAATAAAAATTTTAAAACTGGGAAATTAAAAAAATTAAGTGGTTTACTTTAAAAATTAAAACTAGAGAGATGATCCAAAAGTCAGCAAGTCTCTGCTAATATAATGCAGGAATTTAATCAAATGTAAGTTTAAAAATAGTTGTTAGCATATAAAGCATAAAGAAGTAAACAAAAGTATTATTAATAAAATTTAAAGTTACACAGTGATGGGGGCTTCCCTGGTGGCGCAGTGGTTGGGAGTCCACTTGCCGATGCAGGGGACACGGGCTCGTGCCCCGGTCCAGGAGGATCCCACATGCCGCGGAGCGGCTGGGCCCGTGAGCCGTGGCCGCTGAGCCTGTGCGTCCAGAGCCTGTGCTCCGCAACGGGAGAGGCCACAGCAGTGAGAGGCCCGGGTACCACAAAAAAAAAAAAAAAAAAAAAAAGTTACACAGTGATGAAATCAATAACACTGAATTTATATGTCCCCAAACACACAAATGTTATTTTGTGTGTGTTTACTAGGCTTAGAGTGTGGTTGGGGATTATGTTCCCTCCTGCTCCAAAATTCTGTAAGGTAAGAAAAATTCCAACTGAAATATATACAGATACCAAGATACACAGAAACACTCAAATAAAAAAGAGAACTCTGGAAAATGCACATTCTCAAACCATTATGTGATAATTTTAGAAATAAATCATATATTATATAATTATATAGCCAGCCATAAAAAAGCATTTATAAAACAGTCTTTTTGAAAAACACTGAGATGAGTTAGAACTAAACAGAGAATGGATAAGAATATTTATCTCAACCACAGAGAGGACCTAAATTTATGAAAAAATATTGAAAAAAATGCCAGTGAAAATGAGTGTATTTGGGTATATAAAAATCTCTTCTGGGCTTCCCTGGTGGCGCAGTGGTTGGGAGTCCGCCTGCGGATGCAGGGGACACGGGTTTGTGCCCCGGTCCGGGAAGATCCCACATGCCGTGGAGCGGCTGGGCCCGTGAGCCATGGCCGCTGAGCCTGCGCGTCCGGAGCCTGTGCTCCGCAACGGGAGAGGCCACAACAGTGAGAGGCCCACGTACCGCAAAAAAAAAAAAAAAAAAAAAAAAATCTCTTCTACATTCCAAACAATAGTCAATAAAAAGGTAGCATAATAGGATAAATATTTGGGACATATATAAATAAAAACATACAACAAAGATAAGAACTTGATGTGTCCCCCTTGGCTCTCAAGATAGCACTTATATACCACAAAGAATCCCAGGGGTCCTTGGAGCATAGTTTGAAAACCACTTGCCTGGTTGGTCTCTAAGATCGATGTTGGTCTCTAAGATTGGTCTCTAAGATCAATCTGATCTTCATCAGATGCTTAATACTAGGGAAGACCCAAGACACAGCTTTGGTGCCAGTATTCCAAGAGTTCATGGGCAGAGTCAGGAAGTGACTTCTGGGATCAAATATGTCCAAACTGGAGAGTAAAATTCTGGGGGCAGGCTCATGAGTTGTCATGGTGATGGGAGGACGCTTGCAACTTTGAGAGAACATCAAATATTCCAATGGGAGGTACAGACTCTGATTATGTGGACTCCTGGGAGGTAGGCAGAACACCACCCAAACCTTTTACCATCCTGACATTCTGCTAACCAGGCCATCTCTGTCTTCTTCTATTACCGCAGGTTGCCTAAGGACCAACACCACCGAAAAAAGGGGTTGTGATCTCTTTAACTGGCAATTCTCCCCACAAGGACCCCAAAGGAAGAAATGGCAAAGAAGTGGTGGTTCAAAGTATAAGCTCTAAAGGGATGCCCCACACTACTTCCACTGGGTAACTTCAGACACTGCCTGGAAGCTCTCTGGGCTTCGGATCCTGGTCTGTAATGTGAGAATATTAACAGTACCTACCCTTATGGGGTTGTTATAAGAATTAAACATATGTAAAGATTGTACTGGGTTTAACCTATGGTAAAGCACTCCATAAATTTCATAATTTTTAATTAAACACAAGAGTAAAAAATATCACATATAACCCCCAAATCCAATAATTTAAGGATCGTTAAATAAACTATTCTACATTAATTGAACACATGGAATTCTTGAGAAAGTGTACAGGAAATAACATAAAAGGAAAGGAATAAAACCAGAATAGTAGGTACTTATGGATTACAATACAATATGTTTAGTCATGAGTATCAGAAGGGTTAAGAGAATATATCGATAACTACCCCCAGCTCCTTTTAGAGATTAGTGGGTGCACAATGTGACAGAGAATATGTTAGATTTACCCTCTGTGATGATCAAGTGTCCTGCACAAACAGGTACTTAAGTGAACTGCAAAGATCAAGATGCTGCTACTGGGCTTCCCTGGTGGCTCAGTGGTTGAGAGTCCGCCTGCCGATGCAGGGGACATGGGTTCGTGCCCCGGTCCAGGAAGATCCCACATGCTGCGGAACGGCTAGGCCCGTGAGCCATGGCCGCTGAGCCTGTGCGTCCGGAGCCTGTGCTCCGCAACGGGAGAAGACACAACAGTGAGAGGGCTGCGTACCGCAGAAAAAAAAAAAAAAAAAGATGCTGCTACTGATGAAGAAAAGTTCAGAGCTTCTTATCCTTCTCCCTCCCAAAGGGAAAGCAGCCTGGAGCTCACAGATGATCAAAGCTTTAACTGAGGGACTCACACTCTGGAGTCGAGCTGTCCTCAGACCTGTCTGGCCAGGACAATGTTGTTTTGCAATTAGCATCTGAATGCCTGTGGTGGGGCTGCTCTTTCCAGGGCACATGCCCCACTGCTCCCTAATGTCCCACACCTCTAAGTCACACTCAGTTGCATTCCTGGTCTGACCCCTGGGCTCACTGACCACAGGATTTCCCTTCCAAGAAGAGGTGATCAATAGCAGAGATGCTGGGGGGTCGATCAGAGAATGGGAACAATAAATCCTGAACATTTCATGACGCTTCTATGACGGCTCTCCGGCCAAAGGAAGGTGCGGTGGGTGTGCTAAAGGTGCAGCCTTTCAGAAAAGTGGTATAATGTCCAGCAATTCAGATAAACTGAAGAGAAGGAGGCAGAAGGCTGGAGGGTGAAGGGAGGGCAGCATGATGATGGAGATGTGTCCTGATGAGGTGTGTTTCCCCACTGTCCTCAGCAGGACCCTGGGTTTCTGGGTCCAAACACGGTAATGTGTTCCTCTACAGGGAGAGTGTCCCCGCCTATAAAGTCACTGATGGGCTGGTGATAGTAATCATCCCCTGTCCTCTCTCCTCCTCAGGGGAAAGAACTGTGGCTTGCTGGGTCAGCTCCTGGGGCTATGCTTTACTATGAAGACTAGGCTGAATGAGGGGAAGCTAAAAGAAGTTGGAGAGGTTAAGTCAATCATGATAATACAGAGCAGAGAGAGATGGGGGAGAAGAGACAAGGAAGGACAGAAAGACTGAGAGGGCTGCCAGTTGGGGAGGATGTGGGGAGGGGTTTCGGGATAAAAGGCTCCAGAACTCCTTTGAGGAATGAGAGACAGGGAGATGGGGAGAGAGGAAGCTTTCCTTTGTGTTATAAATTGGAGACTAAGATGCTTTTTTTTTCCTTTTTTCATTTTTTTAATTAGTTTCTGCTTTATAACAAAGTGAATCAGTTATACATATACATCTGTTCCCATATCCCTTCCCTCTTGCGTCTCCCTCCCTCCCACCCTCCCTATCCCACCCCTCCAGGCGGTCACAAAGCACCGAGCTGATCTCCCTATGCTATGCGGCTGCTTCCCACTATGTATCTACCTTACATTTGGTAGTGTATATATGTCCATGCCTCTCTCTCGCTTTGGGAGACTAAGATTCTTTAGAGATACACAAGCAAAAATTGAGTTTATTTTTCCATTACTTTGGACTAATGGATCATGCTTTTTTGTATGGAACACCATACCCTAAGAACCCTAAGGAGCCCAAGAATTATGTGGGTTACATTCATACCAAACCCATCTCTCCTTCACAGAGAAAGGTATGAAGGGGAAGAGAGAACAGGAGGGAATTTAGGATAAAAGAAGAGGAAATCGCTGCTTTACAACATAAACGAGAATTTCTAATGAAACAAGCTGAAATGAACATGTATGTGTATGAGAATGCTGGGCAGTGGACAGTAAGAGCTATGGCCTGCAAAGTCTCTAATTTCAAGATAGGTACTGAAGTTTCCTAAGTCGGAAACAAATAATTAAACAAATCCAGGGTCCTCATTATGGACAATCTGAGAGCTTCCCTGTGAAAATTTGGTAGTAGATCCCAAGAGAGATGACCCTACCTTGAATGAATGCATGCAAATTCCTACCAGCCACTCTTTCTGCTCCCTCATTCCCCAGGACCAGCATTGCTCCTTGGCTACAGTCTTAAAATGTACCCATCATTGTTCACATGAAACAACAGGTTACAGTGTTTTAACAACTATTGCTATGACTAAAAGTGTAGAGCAGTTGAAAAAATACTGAACAAAAACTGGCATCCTGGCTATTATCAAAAAGGCAAGAAATAACAAGTGTTGGCAAGGATGTGGAGAAAAGAGAACCCTCCTACACTGTTGGTGGGAATGTAAATTGGTGCAGCCACTATGGAAAAGAGTATGGAGGTTCCTCAAAAAGTTAAGAAGAGAACTACCATATGACCCAGCTATCCCACCTCTGGGTATTTACCCAAAGAATATGAGAACATGAATTTGAAAAGATATATGTACCCCAATGTTCACTGCAGTATTATTTACAATAGCCAAGATATGGAAACACCCTAAGCGAATGTCAACAGATGAATGAAGAAAATGTGATACGCACACACATATATACATGCAATGGAACACTACTCAGCCATAAAAAGATGAAATCTTACCATTTGTGACAACATGGATGGGACTTGAGGGTATTATGCTAAGTGAGATAAATCAGACTGAGAAAGACAACTACCATATGATTTCATTCATATGTGGAATATAAAAAATAAATGAACAAACTAAATCAAACAAAAACAAACATGTAAATACAGAGAACAGAGTGGTGGTTCTCGGAAGGGAAGAGGCAGGGTGAGGGTAAAATGGGTAAAGGGGATCAACTGTATGGCTACAAATGGAAACTAAATTTCTGGTGGCGAGCACACTGTAGTGTATACAGAAGTAGAAATATGACACTGTACACATGAAACTTACATAATACTGTAAACCAATGTCACCTCAATTTAAAAAAACCCAATAAGCATTCTTACAAATGGGAAAAGATTTTCTAAGCACAAAAGCAATGGAAGAAATCAGAAGGAAAAACTAAAATATGAAATGGCACACAAATTAAAAATGTTTCTGTGTCTAAATAAACTTAAACAGGAATCGACAACGGATGGAAAGTAAGATACAAACATGGCAAATGGCTAAAATCCTCAAAATATAAAGCACAACCATATAATAATTAACACAAAATCTCTTGCTCCCAAAAGAAAAATGGGGGATTAGCTAGTTGATTCAGAGATAAACTGTATTTTTAATAAATATTTAAAATTAATCAACTTTAATATAAATCAAAGAAATTCTAACTATAATGAGATTCATTTTTACCTAATTACATCAGTTGTTATATGCTCATTTTATACAACAGTTGTTATATGCTCATGTTATAATGGTTATATGGAAAACAGATACAAAATATATTTCAGTGATTTTAAGTTATTTTTCTGAATGTTTTAATATCTCAGAAATCAGGATAATTTCACAATTGCTAGCAAGTCAAGATTTAATTGGCAGCATTATTTGCTTTCTCAATGGTACATAAAATAATGATGCATATTAGATTCAGTAAAATCTTTAGTACTTTAGGTCCAATATAATATGATATACCAAAATATTAACAGTGGTTCTTGTTGGATGGTAGAATTATGGGTGATTTTTAGTTTCTTTTTTATACTTTCCCATACATGTCCAGTCTTCTAAAATGAATATGTATTTCTTTTATCAACAGACAATAAACAAAATGAAATCCAGTTCTAATCTTGACTTTGCTGCTTTATAGCCACGTGGTCATAAAATATTTATGCTATCTGTACCTCAGTTTCCTTATCTGCAAGATGGAATTGATAGTAACTTCTCTGCCCATCTCCTAAGATTTGTGTGCAAATGCTTTGTAAAATGTGAAGTGCCAATTCAATGTGTCAGTTAAATCTTGACACACGTATGACATCTGCTAACATGTGACATTTATCAATGTATTCATGGGATGCTTTTACTCTTTCACAATGCCTGTTCATCATCTTTGATGTTCGGTTATAGCTTTAGACTATAAGATGGTGATTCCCAGTATTTTATTTTTTGGATCTAATATAATTTGATTCAAAAGCTCTTTCCATGTAGAAAAAAAAAAACGATTCTGAAAACAACATCCAGTTCAGCACCCCATAGGTGTGCACACTGGCCAGGCCAAATCACATACCTGTCTGCCCAGCTCCTGAACCCCACGAGAGCCTTGTAGAATACCGCTGCACAGGTGCTAATCATGAACCACACCCAGGTCCAAAAAGGGGCGCCACTATGATCATCTCTGTTTAGTTAAAGTAAATAAAACTGTGTTGAAGATCTGGCCATCTACTTTGAGTGGTCCACCACTGAGGCGGGGCTGGGCATCTCTGAGTCTGAGCTTCCCAGACCCATACAAGCCAGAGTCACTTTCTCAGCTCAGACGCAGCACATCCCTGCATCTGATAGTGTTGTTCTAGACTTTTTTTTCAAGAGTTTTTCCTTATCTCATTTGTTTTCATTTGCACCTTTTTTTCCCTTTTTTGTTTTTATTTTTTATTTGGCCTCGACACCCAGCATGTGGGATCTTAGTTCCCTGACCAGGGATCAAACCTGTGGCCCCCTGCAGTGGCAACGTGGAATCCTAACCACTGGACCGCCAGGGAAGTCCCAGTGTTGTTCTAAATTAACGTTCCCCTTGCCTCCTTAAACCACCAGCAGGTGAGGAGGTCCCCCAAGGCAAAAGACAAGCACATCTCACCTCTATCCATTCTAGCCCTGCCACCGGCTTGCCTAAGTTTCAAAGCTCAGGGAGGGGCCTTCCCTAGTCAGCAACATCACAAGACAACAGCCTTCTAGACTCCAGAGTTCTCAAACTTTAACGTGGCTACAATTCACCAGGTGGTTTGTTGAAGAGCAGCTTCTAATTCAGGTAGTCTGGGGCTGGCCTGAGACTCTGCATTTCTAACAAGGTCCAAGGTGATGCTGATCCTGCTGATTCACGGACCCCTGTTTGAGTAGCGAGAATCCTTGGGGGTGGCCTCAATTTTCAACCCCAGGCCAACTCCTATCCTCCAGTGTGCCCCCTGGTCTGCCTCTATCAGAGCCATCTGGGGAAGTTTCTTAAAATGCATCAGGAGCTCTGAAAGGGGGATCCAAACACCTGCATTTTAACAAGCACCACACTCCCCTCAGCTGAGTTCTTATGGACAGTGAACCTTGGGAACCGCCAGTAGAGAATTCTAAACGTTCTTACTGGACCATACAGTTGGAAGCTGCACACCCTGCATGACCTTGGACTTAGGCAGAGGGGCTTTTACAGAACTGCACCTTGTACTGAGGGACGCTATGCTGTGCAGGAGCACGGGGTTCTCTTTCACAGCTGAGATGCAGTGGAGAAGACTACTCATCACATTATCTTGTCCCCTTCATGACAATCTATAGGAGAAATTTTTATTCACATCTAAAAAAGCTGGGTGTCTTCCAAGTAGCCAGCCTGGATTAAAGGAACCATTTAATGGTTGCCCTTGCCTCTTTCTTTCAACAACTGGAAAACTCACAGCCAAATCTGGCAATTATGTGGGCCCTTTTGACATATATCTCTGTGTATTAACAATTTGTGGCTTAACTGTCCTATCCTACTCATGTTTTCTCATCTCCCCAATGTCTTAAATCCATTAGTATCCATTTCTAGTGCACTGTGCACATATGTGCGGTAGGCATCCCTGCTGTTCACCAGGATCAAGGCTTATCCACTTCTGGACTTACTGGAGGAGTGTGGTTCTTTACATCCTTGAAGTTGGGTATAGCCATGGGACTTGATTTGGCCAATGAAACGCGTGTGGAGGTGACTTCTTGTCACCTCCAGGTGGTGGCCGTTTAATTGCAAGTGCTCCACTCTTCAACCCTTTCTGTCCCCTCCTGGGCTGTACTGGAGGCGTGAGCTGACAAAGAGCAGCCACAAGATAAAAGAATCCTGGAACACTGGGCCAACCCAGGAGACAACTGTCCTGGTAAAGCACCTCGCCTGCAATGGGCTTTGGGTGAGTAAGAAGTAAATGCTTGTGTTAAGCTACTGGGATGACAGGGTAGCCCAAGGCTTAAGGCTACCCTGACCATATCTATATGCAAATTATCTCATATCCTTTGTGGACAGAAGCTGAGTTATAAATACACAGGCAAACACAAAAAGAAATGCCTAACAAATGCCTATTTGAGAGAAAAAGATATTTACAGAAGATCACTTCTCTGAGTACTTCAAATTCATTCTTGTTTCAAGTCTGATCACCAGCCTCTTTCAGAATCAACTCCCTGAGTTGTGTTTTAATATTCTGCTCTTTCTATGCTGTGGTAAAATATACATAATATTTGTCATTTTAACCATTCATAAGTGTACTATTCAATGCATTAAATACATTCACATTGTTGTATAACCATTGCCACTATCTATATCCAAAATTTTGTTATCATCCCCAACAAAAATGCCATTAAATAAGCCTTCCCTTCTTCCCTCAGTCCCTGGTACCCTCTATTCTACTTTCCATCCCTATGAAATCTGCCTATCCTAAATACCTCATCTAAGTCGAATTGTATTTGTCCTTCTGTGTCTGGCTTATTTCACTAAGTATCATATTTTCAAGGTCCATCTGCATTGTCCATACATTCCATTGTATGTATGCATATTTTGTTTATCCATTCATCTGCTGATAGACACTTGGGTTGTTTCCACCTTTTGGCTCCTGTGAATAATGCTGCAATGAACACTGGTGTACAAATACAGGCATACCTCTTTTTATGGTGCTTTGCTTTATTGTGCTTCACGGCTATTGTGTTTTTTACAAACTGAAGGTTTGTGGCAACCCTGTGACGAGGAAGTCTATTGACGCCATTTTTCCAACAGCATTTGCTCACTTTGTGTCTCTGTGTTACATTTTGGTAAGTCTTGCAATATTTCAAACTTTTTCATTATTGTCGTATTTGTTGTGGTGGGCTGTGATCAGTGATCTTTGATGTTACTGTTGCAAAAAGACTATGACTCACTGAAGGCTCAGATGGTGGTTAGCATTTTTTAGTAATAAAGTATTTTTAAATTAAGGTATATACATTTTTTAGACATACTGCTATTGCACACTTAACAGACTACAGTACAGGGAAAACATAATTTTCATAGGCACTGGGAAACCAAAAGAAATTCATGTGACTCGCTTTATTGTGATATTCGCTTTATTGCAGTGGTCTGGAACTGGATTCGCAGCATCTCTGAGGTGTTCCTGTATCTGTTTGAGTCTCTGCTTTCAATTCTTTTGGATATATATTCCCTAGGAGTGGAATTTCTGGGTCACATGTAGTTCTATGTTTAAACTTCTGAGAAACTGGCCACAATGTTTTTTACTCTGCTCTGACTTTTAAATTAAACAACAGTTGCATGAAATCCTCAGTTGCATTTTCCAGAAAACTGTTGTTTGTGAGTATCACCCACTGTCCTATGCAATGTTTCCCATATAAAATCCCAAGAGGGAAATATTTTTGAGGATTGCATATTGGGAAAAGGTGTATGCTTCCTTTTGCCTACTAAGAATTCCAGTGTGGGGACGTTCCTGGTGGTGCAGTGGTTAAAAATCAGCCTGCCAATGCAGGGGACATGGGTTCAATCCCTGGTCCGGGAAGATCCCACATGCCACGGAGCAACTAAGCCCATGTGCCACAACTACTGAGCCTGCACTCTAGAGCCCGCGAGCCACAACTACTGAGACCGCACGTCACAGCTACTGAAGCCCATGCTCTAGGGCCTGTGGGCCACAACTACTGAGCCCATGTGCTGCAACTACTGAAGCCCGCATGCCTACAGCCCGTGCTCCGCCACAAGAGAAGCCACAGTAATGAGAAGCCTGTGCACCACAACGAAGGGTAGCCCCCGCTCGTTGCAACTAGAGAAAGCCTGCGTGCAGCAACAAAGACCCAACACAGCCAAAAAAAAGAATTCCAGTGTGGGTCATGACTCCGCCATGGACCCTGCAGCCCAATCTGAAGCTTGAATAGTCACTGGTGATACTCAGTGCTTACCCCCTGGGACCTCCTTTACCATTTCTGGACACACTGGCCTGACTTCAAATGGTCAGTGCCTATATCTTATCAGAAGGCTACTCTTGGGCCGTCCATGAAAAATCAGGACACAAGTACCTGGAAATTATATTTTTGTGCTTCCCCCACCCTCCAAGAGGCTTTTAACCAATTTCTGACTAGTGTGGGTGTATAAATACCCCAGCTCCCTTGCCTGGGGTAAGTCTGGTTCATGAGCTTTGTACTGTTCTCAAGCTTCCACTTGAGATTAAGGATCAGTTGCCCACTATGCTTTCTGCCTAATACCATACCCTATACTGACTGACTTCCCTTTCTTGTATCACTTCCTCCTTCACCTCCCTGTATCCCTTGAATCTGCCAATAAACTGCTTGCACTCAAATTCTTGGCTCAGAAGCTGCTTCTGAGGGAACTTCAGCTAAGACAAAGCTCTTCTCTACCAATTTCCTAGATCCAATTGCTTTCCATATTTCTGTTCTTCTTTTTTTCCTAGTTCTGAGGTTTTATTTACATTTTATGATTATTCTACTATATGCTTTCTTGTTATCTGTTACCTCAATGTCTTTGCAGAATAAAACATACTGGAACTAATTTTTAGAAGAAAAAACCATCATATAATACTACAATTAAAATACAAGATGTAAAGGGTTTATAGACTATGATCCAAATTTAGAAAAACACATATGTACATATGTGTGTCCATAGGGAAAAAGAATAGAAAGAAATGCACCAACCAACCAAGGACCTATTGTATAGTACAGGGAACTATACTCAATATTTTGTAATAACCTATAAGGGAGAAGAATCTGAAAAAAATTGATATATATGTATGTATAACTGAATCACTTTGCTGTACACCTGAAACTAACACAACATGGTAAATCAAGTAACCTTCAATTTAAAAAAATGACCAAACTGTCAACCATGGTCAGCTTTAGGTGATGTCATTACAGATGTTTTTTCTTCTTCTTTATTTTACAAAGAACATGAAGCTTCAGTTTCCTCATCTATAAAACAGGGATAATCACACTTCACACATATGAATCACATATCACATATATGAATTGTGTTGACTGAAATTGTGGTTAATCTATGCACTTAGCTGCATCACATATTCACATAATAACCACAGTATGTGCCTAATTACGTACCCCAATAAAGGGCTGCAAGCGCTGTTATGACATCAGCGATTAATGAAACAATTTAAGGACATGTGAGAAATGAGAAAGTAAAAATAAGCCCATACTTACATAGTGCTTTGTTCTTTTTAAAGAACATTCACTTATATGAACTCATTATCCCTAGCAAAAACCCTGCGAGAGGGGCAGGCTTAGGGGCAGGGTGGGGGAAGGAGACGGGACTAATATTTACTCAACAGCTACAATGTGCCAGATACCAAGGTGGGCACTTGTAGGTATCTCAGAAGAGAAGGATGGGGCTCAGAATGTTAAGGAACCGGCCCAACGTACAGGCAGGGTCAGTAGCTCCAACTCCAGACTCTCGGTCCAGGTTTCCTTCTATTCCATCAGGCTTCATGATTCTATTTGTGCCCCCGGATGACTGTGTGCTTACATGCCCACCCATCCACGACATCCGCGGTTCCTCTGGCATTGGTGTTCACCAGTCTTTACACACACTCTGCTCCTTCCTACGTCCATGGCCATGGGAAGTACAAACTGGGGGGCCTGTGGAGGGGGTGGGGAGGACTTAGCTCCCCAATCTCCCCCCAAAACCACCCCCAAATGAATAATCTAAATCAAAACCCTGTACCAGCTACACAGACGTAGCAGATTCAAGGAAAGTTCCACAGCAACCCTTCCCAATCAGTTTGCCCACCCCAAGTCCTCCCTACATAGAAATTCTGGAACTGTCTTTTGAGAAATGGGAGGACTTAGGCAATTCTGCTAAGAGAGTCCAGTGGAGAACTGGGCTGGGGGAGAGAACTGTGGAGGGTATTACTCTGCCCCCATCCCCGTCAGGGCCCGTGTTCTGGTCACCGTGGAGAATGCTATGAAAGTCTTTCTTACCAGATACCCAGTTACCGTGGTGTCATAATGGCCCACGGATGGGCAGGGCCGCCTGAAATGAGAGAGGGCTGCGGTGGCGAGCTGGGCAGTTCAGCCCAAAGCACTTCAGACGCAGCCCGTGTATCCGGAATCACGCCAGTCCTCTCCACCTTGCCTCCTACTCACCAGCTGGAGCCCTGGGCTTCTAGACTAACCCTGGGAAGTCTTTCTTGACCAATCAGGTCTGAGGCTGATCCCTGTTGTACCTTGTGCTCCTTCTCCTGGTAGAACGTCTACCAAAGGCAACCTTGCGTGGGAGCTTCAAAGAAGTCCGCCTTGTCACCGCCTCACGGACGAGCTCTCCTGGCAGCACAGGGGCTACAGCAGCCGAGCACCTGCGCGGCCCCCTGCCGGCCCTGCTGCGGCTCCGGTGCTCCGGCCGCCAGCCGGGAGCCGCTCCCTTTCTGCGCAGCCTTTCAAAGCCCCCTCCTCCGCTCCAGCTCTCTGCTTTCTTCAGAATTTCTACAGCATCTTTCCCAACCCCCTTATCACTCAAGGATGCTTTAAGCGTGAACAGTCCTTCGGAGTGTGGTGCAAAGACTCCCAATCTTTTTCCTTCTGCTGGTAATAAAGGCATAACTGACGGTAGCAATGAGACCCTCTTGCTCAAAAACTCTCAATAGCTTCCAATTGCCTCTAGATAAGCTCTAGCTCCTGAGTCTGTCCATGAAGTTCCCCCATCCATCCCATTAGCCAGGAGACTCCCCTAGCTTTCCTTCCACTACTCCCTACAGATCAGGGAGCTCACTGGACCCTGAACGCAATTCTCTCCTCCTCCGGAGTGTAAAGCACTTTTAGTTTCCAGAGCCCAGTCAGGCCAACACTTAGCGGTTCAGCCCATAGGTCCCTTCTCCCCACCCCCCACCTGCTTCCTCCTGGCAGAAAACAGTTTCCATCCTGATTAGCACTTTTGCCTCCTTACTTCCAATCTCGTTTTCGATCTATTTTTTCTCTCTGTTAAGTTTTAAGTCACGGACAGTCTCTTTAAAATTTGTTTCTCCCCCTCAGACCAGCGCCTCCTGCATGGTACTAGCTCAATTAATGTTTATAGGTTCCCGTCCCGATCTGTAAGCTTTCTCCCGAATGTTCCATGAATTCAAGCTCAGTCTCCTTAACTAGGAACACTCCCAGAGCAGAACGTCTCCAATTTAAGGATCACTCAAATTCCCTGGAGATTTTAGCACGCAGATCCTGACTCAAGTGGTCTGGGGAGGGGCTGAGACTGCATTGATAACAAGCTCCCAAGTGATGCTGACGCAGCTGGTCCGTGGACCTCACTTAAAGAAGCAGGGAGGCAATACCACCTTTGGATCAGGCAACAGCTCACATCGGTGCCACCTGGCCGAGCGCGGAGATGGATGAATGCAGGGCTGGGAAGCGCGGTCCCGCCCTTCGAAGCGCCGGGCCAGAAAAACGCCTGCGAGGCTGGCCGCCCCTCCGCCCTCCCGCAGGGCCCACTTACCTATGGTGGACACGACGGTGCCCACGAAGTAGAAGGCGCCGGTGAAGTCCCAGCGCTGGCGAACATTGTCCACGCGGATGCCGGCCTCGGTGGCCTCCTCGTAGTGCCGAAGGAAGCCGCGCAGCTCGTCGCGGCTCACGTTGTGGCGGCGGCTGAAGTTGGCCAGGCGCTCCTCCCAGCGCTGCTTGGCCTGGCGTTCGTGCGCCAGCTCCAGCGCCGAGAAGACGGCGGCGCCGCCCAGCAGGTAGAGCACGATGAGCGCGGCGAGCAGCAGGAAGCGCGCGTTGTCCTCGTTCAGGTGGGCCGGGCCGCAGCTGCAGCCGCAACCCCGGCCGGCCATGGCCGGACCCCCGGGTGCAGCCCCAAGCCGGGCGGCCGTAGCCGCCGGCTGACTGTCGCCCGGTCGCCCCGGGAGGTGGGGTCTCGGCCCGGCGTTCAGTCCGCCCCTGGCCGCGCGACAGCCAGCTCGCCCATGACCGCCGGACGCTCCTCCAGGCCACGCGGCTCCCGGGGCCGCCGCGTCGACCGCTCCTGCAGCGCCAGCCCCCCACGTCCGCCTCGACTCCCGGTTTCAAATCCGCATTTTCGCCGCCGTCCCCGCCCCCCTAGGAGTTCTCCTAAAAGCTGAAGAGCTGAGTGACCCGGCACAGAGTCCGCTTCTGCTTGGCACGAGGATGCGGCCGCTGCTTCCCCCTGATGTCCTGCCCGGCTCAGATTGGGGAGGGGGCGTGGCGCATCTTCAGGGCAAATTCGGGTGGGCTTGACCTTCCCCCAAAGCAAAGGTCTGGGGGCCTCGGAGGCTGACGGGTAAGCGGAGCCCCGCGGTCTCCGCGTCCTTAACCGTCGCTTCTCAAGCCGCGGACGTCTAGGACGCGGGCTCTCAGTCCGCTGGTGCTGGAAGTGCCTCCCCAGATGGAGCCGCAGTGCTGTGTCCCAGGCTCGGCGTCGCGCGGAACCTCGGGCCTCTTGGGTCACCGGCCCGGCTGCCGGCGCTTAAAGGCTGGAGCAGGTCCCGGGTGGGCACACGGACAGAGGGATTGCGCAGAGCGCGGTTCACGGGTTCCGACCTCCCGCCCGCCCCCGACGCTGCGCGGCGTCCGGCGGGCCGACTTGCTGGAGGAGGAGACCAGAAAGGGAGGTTGGAGTGACGGAGCGAAGTAAGTTAGGGGCCTCTCCCCCAGGCAGCCTTCCTAGCCTTGCCCGACCACACGCCCTTGGCTTCTGGATCCCGCGCGGGGGCGTCTTCCACCCCCACGTGTCGGATCCGCCCGCTCGAAGCGCGCGCCGCGAGCCAGCCCCAGCTCTTGGGGAGGCTGCCAAGGACCGGGGACTGGAGGAGCCCGCGGGCAGGAGACAGTGACCCCGGAGAGTTCCATCTCCCGCACCCCGGCTTGGCTGCCTCGGTGGGCTCCAGAGATCCTGCGCCGACAGGGCTCCGCTGAGAGTGCTTTACCCCACCCTAGCCACAGGCTCGCTAGCCAACCGCCGGGGCCCCTCCCCGAGACCCCGCCTTTCAAGGGGCGCTGGCGCCGCGCTCGAGTCTCACTCACCGGGGAGTGCCCCCTCCGCGCCGCTCTGTCAGGACTGCCCTCCGGGTCCCTCTCCGCGGGGAGCAGAGGTCCACGCCGCGCTCTGCCTTGCCTGGTCCGCGCGCTCCGACGCTGCAACAGGTGGAGCCGCTCGGCTGGCAGCAGCGGTGGCGACTCCACCCCGTCCTCCGCCTCCCGGCCGCGCGGAGCCGCCCCCAGCACTAGTCTCCGCCTGCTGATGCCCGGCTCCTTGCTGGGCCACCCGTGGGCTGCGGCGCTTCCATCCCGGACGCGCAGATCCCGGGAGTGGGTGCTCAAGAGGAGGGTCAGGTCAGGTGCTTAGCGGGCCTGTGTGGGCCCCTCCAGGGCCAGAAGAGGGCGCTCCGTCCCCTTCAGACACATCTCGCCCCCACCTGCGTACCCAGCCACACACTGCCGCTTCGGAATCACCAGCCCCTGGCATTTGGGAGTGAATATGAATACAAGAGGGAAAGATGCATGGGCATCTTCGAACTAAGAATTTCCTCGCCTCCCGAGAGTGACCCCAGGCTCAGAGACCACCCACCTATACTCCCCAAGAGCAGAGAATAAAAAAAACACACTTCCGGGTTCCAATACATCTGCCATCAGAAGCCCTGATGCTGCTAGGATGCCTCTCCCACTCCTCTCCCGTTATCCACCCCTGGATGGCCCTCTTTTATCTAGCCTATCGAGGACAAGCGTTTTAGGTGGCAGCGCTTACAGGAGGCGCATGTGTATACACACTGGGTGAGTCCTGCAATTACTCCCCCATCCCATTTTATTGTGAAAAATTTCAAACATAAAGTTGAAAGAATTTTATAGTGAATAGCCTTATTCTCAACGAACATTTTACTATACTTGCTTTATTACGTATCTATCTATCTCTCTTGCCATCCATCAACCCATCTTGTTTGGATTCATTTTGAAGTAAGTTGTAGACATCACTACACTCCCCCTCCTCACCCCACACCCCAACTTCTCCCTGCATATTACTACCTAGAGTTCAATACAACCCTATTTACTTCCAGATTTTTGGGGGGAGGATAAAATTTACAAACTATGAAATGCACACATCTTAAGTGTACCATTAAATGAGGTCTCGCAAATGCGTACACTCCTGCAAATTAAACACCTACCTATGCAGCCTCTCAACCAAATATTGTATGTCCCTTCCCAGCAAATCCCTACCCACATTCCTAGAGGAAATCACTGTTCTGGATTTTTCCGCCATCAACTTGTTTTCACTTTGTAGAACTTAGTCTTGCTTAGTTCTAGATCTTCATATAAATGGAATCATACAGTTATGTATTCTTTTGTGTAAAGCACTGTATCTCTGAGATCTATCCATGTTATATGCCTTAGTAATCTGTTCTTTTATTGCTACTTTATTGTTTGAATATTCATTCTCTTATTGATAGAAACCAGGGCTGTTAAAAATGTTTGCCATCATAAATAATAAAACTGTTAGCAACATTCTCGCACAAGTATTTGCGGATATATGTTTTCATACCTCTTGGGTAAATACCTAGGTGTGGAATTGCTGGGTCATAGGGATGGTGTGTATTTAATTTTATAAGAAACTGCCTAACATTTTTCCAAAGTAGCTATACCAACCAACAAGATGCAAGTCTTGGATGTCCCACATCCTTGTGAACATTTGGCAGTATCAGTCATTTTAATGTTAAACATACTGGCGGATGTGTAGTCGTATCTCATTGTAGTTTAATTTGCATTTCCCTGATGACTAATGTGCTTGTTGGCCATTCGTATATCTGTTTTTATCTTTTGAAATATTGTAAAATCTCTGTTGAATATACATTAAAAGATTTGTTTCTCTTTTTTACTACTGAACTGTAGGGATTCTTTATATAGATCCAGGATACTAGTCCTTTCTCAGATATGTATCTTGGAAATTCCATTTTCGAGAAGTCTCTGGATTGCCTAATTGTCTTCTTAAAGATGTTTTCTGATGTTTATGTTTTTAATTTTGGTGAAGCCCAATTTATCAATCATTTATGTTTGGATCTCTTTGTGTAATAAGAAATCATTATCTCCCTTAAGGTTGCATAAGTTTTTTTCCTGTAGAAATGTTATAGTTTTAGCTTTTGTACGTGGGTCAATGATTTATCTTAAGTTTGTTTCTATGTGGCATGAGGTAAGAGTCGAGGTATATTTTGTTTGTGTGGCTGTACAGTTATTTGAGTGTCATTTGCTGAAAAGACAAAAGTGAATTTATTAGAGGAATATGTATCCTGCTCATTATTTGTCCATCCTTATAAGAATACCACAGTATTTAGATTACTTGTAGCTTTATAATCGGTCTTGAAGTCAGGAAGTGTGAGTCCTCCAACTTTGCTCTTCTTTATCAAGATTTTCTTTGGGTATTATAGGATCTTACCATTTCCATAAAAATTGTAGAATCAGCCTGTTAATTTCATCAGAAAAAAACCTTGTGAGAACTTGATTAGGATTGTGTCAGATCTATTTTAGGGAGAACTGACATCTTAATTCATGAATGAGGTATAGCCCTCAATTTATTTCAGACTTAGCAAATTTTCATGTAGAGATCTTGCACATCTTTGTAAATTCTAAAGTATTTTGGTTTTTTGATGAAATTGTAAATGAAATATCAAGATCCTATTTTCCAACTCTTTGCTGTAGTATGTAAAAATACAAATGATTTTTACAAATTAACTTGGGTCATGCAACCTTGCTGAATTCACTCATTAGTTAAGTAGTTGATTCCTTTAGGATTTTCATTTATTTATTTATTTGTTTATTTAGGGCTGTATTGGGTCTTCATTGCTGTGCGTGGGCTTCCTCTGGTTGCGGTGAGCAGGGGCTGCTCTTATGTTGCGGTGTGTGGGCTTCTCATTGAGGTGGCTTCTCTCGTGGAGCACCAGTTCTAGGCGCACAGGCTTCAGTAGTTGCAGCACTTGGGCTCAGTAGTTGTGGCTCGTGGGCTCTGGAGCACAGGCTCAGTAGTTGTGGCTCACGGGCTTAGTTGCTCCGCAGCATATGGGATCTCCTGCATTGGGAGGCGGATTCTTAACAACTGCGCCACCAGGGAAGTCCCCCTTTAGGATTTTCTATGTAAATAACCATGGCATCTGAAATAGTGTTTTGCTTCTTCTTTTCTGATATTTACCTTTTTTTTTCTTGTCATGCTGCAATGGCTAGGACCTCAGTATAATATTGACTAGAAGTGGTGGAAGCAAACATCCTTGTCTTGTTCATGATCCTAGGGGAAAGCCTTTAGTTCTTCCACCGTTAACTACAGTGTGGGTTTTTCATAGATACCCTTTATCAGGTTGAGGAAGTTTCCTTTTACTTTTGTTTGAGTTTTTTTTAAAACATGAATGAGTGCTGAATTTTATCAAATGCTTTCCCTGCATTTAGTGTACCGATCATATAATTTTCTCCTTTATTCTGTTAAATATCTTGAATTTCATTTATTGCTTTTCTAATGTCAAGCCAACCTTGCATTTCTGGGATAAATTCCACTTGGGATTTCTACTCGTATTTCATTCTTCTAATTCCTTTTGGGTTTACTTTACTTCTTTTTACAACTTCTTACAGTGGATGGTAAGGTCACAAATTTTAGATCTTCTTTTCCAATGTTTGCATTTTTCAGCTATAAATCTCCATTAGCCCTGGGCTAGCTGCATCCTAAAAATTTTGGTATGCTGTATTTCTACATCATTTTGTTGAATACATTTTCCAATTTTTTCTTCTTTGACCCACAAATTATTTAGCTGTGTTAATTTTTTTTTTTGCGGTACACGGGCCTCTCACTGTTGTGGTCTCTCCCGTTGCGGAGCACAGGCTCTGGACGCGCAGGCTCAGCGGCCATGGCTCACAGGCCCAGCCGCTCCGCAGCATATGGGATCTTCCCGGACAGGGGCACGAACCCGTGTCCCCTGCAGCAGGCAGGCGGACTCTCAACCACTGCGCCACCAGGGAAGCCCTAGCTGTGTTAATTTTTTAAGTCTGTTTTTAAAGACAAATTATAACATTTTCAATGTGGTCAAGTGAAAAAAATGCACATCCTAAAAGTTAAGAATTATGTTTTGTCAGACTTTCTGAGGATTTCAAGCCCAGGACACAGCTTCTCAGATAGTTCTGAAGGACTGCTCTGAAGAGGGAGGGGAGGAGCCAGGGTATATAGGAGTTTTCCAGCAAAAACCAGGTAGCTGGAACACCAAAAGATTACTGGTAAAGAAAACTGGGTATCTCAAGTTGATGAATTTAGTACTTTTCTGTGTATGGGAAGATGCAACATCTGGGCTCACTGAAATCATTCCTTTGATATGCACCTGAGCTATCTAGGGCCAGTATCCTGTTCTTTCCCATCCTGAGTCCCCTCAGGGTGCACCACTGGGAGTGGCTGCAGTGGCTTGATGGCTGCCACATCTTTTGTTTACTGATAAGGCAGGCAGTGTTTTTCATTCACAGGTCAGAGGACCATATTTGGTATGTTTCAGTATTCCTAAATTTATTGAGACTTGTTTTATGGTCCAGAATATGGTCTTAGTGAATGTACCATATGCATTTGAAAAGAATATGTATTCTGCAGTTGTTGGATGTAGTGTTCTATAAATGCCAATTATGTCAAGGTTGTTGATAGTGTTTTTCAGATCTTCTGTCTTTAGTGACATTTGTTCTAGTTATTCTAACAATTATTGAGAGTATTAAAATCACCAACTATGATTGTCAAATTGTCTATTTCTCCCTTTAATTATGTCAATTTGTGTTTCACGTACTTTGAAGCTGTTATTTAATATAAGCATTTATGATTATTGTATCTTCCTGATGTAGTGACCCTTTTATTTTTATGAAATGTCTGTCTTTATCTCTGGTAATACTCTTTGCCTTGAAGTTTATTTTGTCTGATATTAATCTGGTTACCACAGGCTTCATTTACTTAACATTTGCATGGTATCTTTTCCATTTACTTTTAACCTATCTCTGTCTTTATATATATTTAAGGTGGATTTGTTACAGACAGCATATAGCAGTTCGGTATTCTTTCTTTCCATTTTTCTGGTCAGTTCTGACAATCTCCACATTTTAACTGATCAGATAAACAATGTCCATCACTTCTGTGATGAGGGAGATATCCCATATCTATGCTGTTCTATAAAGTGGTCCATCGTGGTGCTACTGGGCACTTGAAACGTGACTAGTGTAAGTAAGGAACTGAATTTTTAACTTTATTTGATGTTAACAACATATTTAAATATCACATGTGGCTAGTGACTGCTGTATATAATTTATGATGGAGAAATTCTGGATTCTGTTCCTCTAAAAACAATACTTCTTAAACAGGCAGTAAACTTGGCTGAACTCAACTGCAAAATTATCTCTACAGTGGGAAGTATCTCAAATTCTAGTTCAGTTCTTTTAGCCTTAGCCACGCACGCACAGTTCAGCGGTCAGCCAGAGATTTGAGCAGAGTTTACAAACACATTGGGAATCCCCACTCTGGCTCTTTCTTCTATTATTTTCCTCTTTACTCTCAGAGGCTGTAGATGCTCCAAACCCTGTACTCTGGATCTCCAAGCCAAGAAGACTGTAGCTTTCCCACTGGTGGTTTACCTGCCATGCGTAAACCTGACCTCAGACTAAAACCTGACCTCAGGCCCAAAGTGGTGAAAAGACAGGAAGCTCACCCAGTGGAGTGCCTTTCTTTCAGTTGTTGACTCTCTTCTGCCTGCTTTTGGTTGCTTTCAGTAGCTGGTATAAGCTCCGCCCCAGAGCGTATACTTTTATTTGTGAAAGAATTGGTTCAATAGGAGCCATTTGGCGCTGCCAGAAACCGGAAGTTACGTGGTTTCCCCACAACGTTTGATAATGAAATTTTCAAACATACACCGAAGTCGAAAGAATTTTAGAGTCGCAATCTAGATTGTACAACTGAATTTTTCTATACTTTATCATGTATCTATTCGTCCTTTAATACACCTTATTTTAAAGCATTTCAAAATAAACTGCAGACATCAATACACTTGCCCCTAAATACTTCAGTATATATATATAAGTAGAGTTCAGCTCCTGATTTTTTCTTCTTATGTAGAATTTACAGACAATGCACATATCTGAGCTTGTACATTCTTTGAGTTTTTAAAAAGCAGCTTTATGGAGCTATAATTCACATTCAATAAAAATGACCCATTTGGTGTATAATTCAAGGGGTTTTGTAAAGTGTAACCAATGCCACAATCATGCTAGGAACATTTCCATCACCCCTAAAAGTTCCCTTATGCACTCAATCCCCTCTTCCCACAGCTGCACTTATTTTTAAGGCCACCCAGTTCTGCTTTGGGCAGGGGCTGGGTGCCACACCAAGAACAGGAACTAGAGACCCAGGGGAGAGGTCATCCACTGCCAAGTGTGTCCTGGAATGCCAGAGAAGACTGGAATGGCAGAGCAGAACCAGGGCTAGGCTGGGCTCTTCCTATGTGCTTCCTCCCAGGTTGTTTCTAGAGAGGTGTTAAGTGGCTGAGATCACACAGTTCATTCCTCTCTCTTAAGGAAGATTCTGCCAGTCCAAGCACAAGTAAAGATGCCCATTTCTTGAGGCTATTGTGGTATCAGAGGCGTTCAGGAAGCAGGAGCTCCCTCTGTCTTCAAGAAGGCAACTGTAGGCAGTTCACAGATCTCTTTGCGCCTCAGTTTCTTCATTTGTAAAATGGACTTCCTCTCAGGGCCGAAGGGTCAACTCACATGTGGGGTTCACATGAACATAGACTCCCAACCCCACCCTCAGTCCCAACTCAGCCTCCACGAGGACCCCTCTTTCCCAGAGGCAGGAGGCAACATGGATCCGTGCTTTCAGGGCAGGAAGTATGTGGGTCAGCTCTGCAGAGTTGTTCAGGGCGCGTTTGAGAGCCTGGGTCCCCAGACAAAGACTCCCTTGAAAATAGAGCCCCCGCCTCTGGAATCCAGAGGCCTATTAGCCACCCTGCTGCACCCAGGACTCTTCAATCTACCCCCGTCTGTCAGAAAAACCTGCCTTTAGTAGTGGGTGGCGGAGCAATATTTGTGGCAAGTAGCTAATTTTTCAGAAGGCATGCGTTTTATTTTTTACACTTGAGTTACCATTCTCTAAATGTCCCAGGGAGAGACTGCCAGTTTGGTACTTACCAAGAATCCTTCCAATTTACATCAGAAGGAGCTCCATTTCATTTGATTCTTACAACAATCCCACGAGGCAGGAAGGATAGCTATTAGCCCCACATAACAGATGAGAAAATGAAGACTCAGAGGCATCACATGACTTGCCTAAGGTCTCATGGGCGGAGGGAGCACAGCTGGGGCTAGACAATTCTAATGAGGAGTGTCACCGCTCAGGCTTTGGTAAAACCTCAAGTCATCCCCCAGGTGACCATCTGTCTTCATTCAGAGTGGGTGAACTAGCAAACCTGGGAAAGAATACATTTTAGATCGTAACCCTGAACCCACTCACACAAATTGAAACAAAAATAACCTTACTTTGTGCTACACACAGATAATTTCTATAATCTTTCATTTAAAAGTGCTGGTCGGGCCTCCCTGGTGGCGCAGTGGTTGAGAGTCCGCCTGCCGATGCAGGGGATACGGGTTCGTGCCCCGGTCTGGGAGGATCCCATATGCCGCGGAGTGGCTGGGCCCGTGAGCCATGGCCGCTAAGCCTGTGCGTCCGGAGCCTGTGCTCCGCAACGGGAGAGGCCACAACAGTGAGAGGCCCGCGTACTGCAAAAAAAAAAAAAAAAAAAAAAATAAATAAATAAATAAATAAATAAAAATAAAAGTGCTGGTCATGACACCCTAAATTGATTCATGATTCACTAAAGGGTTGTGACCCGAAGTTTGAAAAATCACTGCTTTAGAACACTCAAGTTACAAGGGTTCACTTATATAACCAGCTTTTTTGAGAAATTTGGATTTTAAAATGTCCTTCTTGGTTTCCTTTTGCTTTTATTTATTTATTTATTTATTTAAAAATTGAAGTATAGTTGATTTAGAATGTTAATTACTGCTATACAGCAAAGTGATTCAGTTACACATATATACCTTTTTTAAAAATATTCTTTTCCATTATGGTTTATCATAGGATACTGAATATAGTTCTCTGTGCTATATAGTAGGACCTTGTTGTTTATCCATCCTATATATACTAGCTTACATCTGCTGACCCCAACCTCCCAGTGCATCCCTCCCCCAACCCCCTCCCCGTTGGCAACCACGAGTCTGTTCTCTATGTCCGTGATTCTCTTTCTGTTTCACAGAGAGGTTCATTTGTGTCATATTTTAGATTCCACATGTAAGTGATATCATATGGTATGTGTCTTTCTCTTTCTGACTGATTTCACTTAGTATGATAATCTCTAGTTGCATCCTTTTACTTTTAAATAAAATCTGCATGCTTGCACACGTTCTTTAAGAACAAGGCATACTGGCACAATATTAATACTTCACCTAGAGAGACTTCTTGTTCTGGATTGGACCTCAGGCATCTTCCACTTGTCTTTGGTGAACTCTGCACCTGGCCCCCCCTCAGCAGGGGCAGTCCCTGATCTGGGGTGCTTGCATCATGGATGGACACATGACTCAACCTGACCAATCAGATGTGTCAGGGGACTTTGGCCAGCACTGTTGGGAAAGAAGTATCTTGTTTTCTCTGAAATGACGAGCCGGATATAATATGGGATCCTGGAGCGTGCGGTGGTGGTGAGGGAGTGGGAATTTCAGCCTCCAGGTGGAGAGAGCTTGCTTGAGAATGATGTCCAGAAACTGGAAAGCAGAGCTGAGACTCGAAGGTAGACTTGGTTACATTATGATCCTCTCGCATTTGCTAGACTCGTGTTAAAAGTCTCTTTCATTGCTTAAGCCTAACTAATCTGGCTTCTGTAACTATAAAAGCATCCTAATGTAGTCTTTCATAAAAATATTAATAAAGTATTATTAAATAACAAATATTTACAGAGGCTTTTTTTTTTTTTTTTTTTCGGTGGTACGCGGGCCTATCACTGCTGTGGCCTCTCCCGTTGCGGAGCACAGGCTCCGGACGTGCAGGCTCCGCAGCATCTGGGATTTTCCTGGACTGGGGCACAAACCCGTGTCCCCTGCATCGGCAGGCGGACTCTCAACCACTGCGCCACCAGGGAAGCCCTACAGAGGCTTTAAAATTTTAGTAATGTCAAGTATCTGAAGAAAACAAAATCAGCATTCAGCTGTCATAATGTTAATTTCTAAAGAACCTATGAACACAGAGCCACCCAGATCACGCACAGTGGCATCATCTGTGTCCTTGGGGCCACAAAGGGACACACACTAGTTCTGTGACCTTGAACCTTACTTTCCCCTCTTACAAAATGAGGTATAACCTGCCCCACATGTGATGACGTATATAAAGTTACCTACTATCATATCCCATAATAAATTCCCTACAGATGCAATTTCTCTTTTGCCTTTCCCTTCTGAGAGTCTCTTTGTGAGTATTAAGAAAACTGGCCGTTGCAATGGGGCTTTCCGAAAACCTTGCTACAAAGGGAAGAGGAGAAACTGAGCCAAGTGCCTTCTACTGATTAACATTAATCAGACTGCAGTTTCAGTAGAGCTTCTGGTAGACCTAAAGAGAATAAAGTGTAATTTATACACAGCAGTTGGATTCTGCGCTGAGGGACTTGCTTGGAACTCTGTTGTAAAAACTGGGCTACTAATCGTACCCAGATTTGCAATGCTTTGGCCCTGTGACTACTCGTCACACCTCCTTAAATATATGAGGCGCCCTCATTTCAACACATCCCTGCTCCCCACTTCCTGGGCTGCCTCTTGCCCTCCCCGCTCCAGCATCCTCTACGCTGGCAGTTTTCTGTGCTTTAGATCTACTGAGTCAGTGGAAACGCCAGGTTTCAGAGAACTGAAGAGAACATACTTAACAAGGCAAAGTTTTCAGCCATCGATGTTCTCTCTTGAAAGGAACTGGCTCCACTGCCAGGTTCTGGCTTTAACACTGCAGTGGCTCAGCCCTGCACGCTAAGGCGGCATTTAGTGGCTGATTTTGTGCACTGCCAGCAGGTTCTGTCTCGCCAACCGTGCACTGTTACAGTGTCTGAAAGTGCACCTGGTTTTGTAGCTACAGCTACATATCATGTATGGGAGCCCTGCTCCTTGACTGGAGCATTGGCCACACCTGCTGCCTGGCTCCTCCCAGCAGTCCTGCCTGGGTTCAAATCCCAGCTTTGCCCCTTGCCAGCTGTGTGACTCTCTCTGGACAAATCATCTTAGTTTCCCCATGTGTAAAATGGGGATAATAATAATGCCTCCTTGATCAGGTTCTTATGAAGATTCAGTTAGTTAATATGCATAAGTCACAGAACAGTACCCGGGACACAGCAAGTACTCAGTACTTGTGGGTCAGTGTTACTCCTCAGGGACTGGTGGACAGAGACGGGGCTCAGAGGTGGTCCCTGCCTCTAAGCTGCTGTGTTGGCATCTCCCAGGAACCTGTTTTCTGGCCTCATCTTTTGTTTCTGCTTGTGAATCCTACTATGTAAGCAACGGCCACTTAAGACGTATAACTTACTAGTTGATAGAAATTCAGTAAGAAATTGTACTGTTTTGTTTGTAGTACTTTTGTCCTGCATATTGCTTGAAATAAGTGGGCTACTAAACTTGGCAAACTCCTCAAAGATTTAATCATAATGGGATGTGACCTATGTATAACACGTGTTAGCACATCATCAAAAGAATTTTAGATTTAATTCTATACAATTGTTAAGCTAATTTATTTCTGCCAGTCACTGAGTTCCTGTACAGACTTCTGTCATTATACTTTGTCATTACAATTAATATCATTCATGCATCAACACAATTGCTACATTTTACAAATGTAAAAAAAAGAATGCCTACCTAACCTTTTCTTTGACATATTCAGTCAAAAGCAAGTATTCTCAAGGAATTCTCAAGGATGGGGTTAGTTAAAGCTCTAACTCTACAGTAAGTGGGGGGGGAGTCAAAATGTCTTAAGATTTGAATCAAACACTTAGATCACCCAAAAATGGTTTCACAATGGATCAAATGATATTAGACATTGTTTCTTAGAAAGTGAATTTTTACTGTCATGTGGGAAAAAAAGTTGCAACAAAATCAAATCTAAGATCCTCATTTTAAGCATACTGAATCTGATGCAGAAACCATGTTCATCTGAAACGTCATGTGATATTAATAAATTCCATTAAGGACAACTATGTAACTTCCACACAAGAAAACTTCCACACTAGGAAAATGAAGCTTGGTGCTGTTGCTCACTGTGGGATCTTACGGATGTTATTTAAGAGAAGGCTGGAGAGGAAGTGGAGAAAAGGGAACCCTCCTGCACTGTTGGTGGGAATGTAAGTTGATACAGCCACTATTGAGAACAGTATGGAGGTTCCTTAAAAAACTAAAAATAGAACTACCATATGACCCAGCAATCCCACTACTGGGCATATACCCTGAGAAAACCTTAATTCAAAAAGAGTCATGTACCACAATGTTCACTGCAGCTCTATTTACAATAGCCAGGACATGGAAGCAACCTAAGTGTCCATCGACAGATGAATGGATAAGGAAGATGTGACACATATATGCAATGGAATATCACTCAGCCATAAAAAGAAACAAAATTGAGTTATTTGTAGTGAGGTGGATGGACCTAGAGTCTGTCATTCAGAGTGAAGTAAGTCAGAAAGAGAAAAATACCGTATGCTAACGGACGTATATGGAATCTAAAAAAAAGGTACTGATGAACCTTTATCAGTCTTTATTCCTGAATAAAGACTCAGATGTAGAGAACGGACTTGAGGACACGGGGCGGGGGGAAGAGGAAGCTGGGACGAAGTGAGAGAGTAGCTTTGACATATATACACTACCAAATGTAAAATGGATGGCTAGTGGGAAGCAGCCGCACAGCACAGGGAGATCAACTCAATGCTTTGTGATGACCTAGAAGGGTGAGACAGGGAGGGGATACAGGGATATATGTATACATATAGCTGATTCACTTTGTTGCACAGCAGAAACTAACACAACATTGTAAAACAATTATACTCCAATAAAGATAAAAAAAAAAGAGAGAAGGCTGATGTGAGGATTAAACAAGCATTTAAGTACAGGAGTTTAAACATAGGAAGAAGTCAGGAAACATCAGCTATTACATTATGTAGAAAAATACAGTCTCCAAATCAGTGAACTTCTAAGGCTGATTTTTATCAACTATGGTTAAAACTAGGTCTCCTTTCCCAAGAGTATGAAGATAAAACATAATTTAAAAATCCCATCTCCCTCCCTCCCCCAAGAAAGAAGCTGGTGGCAGATCATTCCTCTCTTCACCAGAGAGTACCAGAGAAGTGAGGGGACATGGAATCCTCCTGCCTAAATGGCAAGTGACTTCCTTTAAGTCACCAAGTGTCAGGGTTGACAATTTCCTGCCTCCAAAAATTTGGGGAGGGTCTCTTAAATGCTTAAGCATTTAGAATACTGTTGAAATTCATTGTCCAATATGAAAATCTCATTTAGATTTTTGGCTACATGTCCATCTCTGTAAAAGGATGCTAGGTAAGATTTCAAAAGAACAAGATAAAACTTTTTAAGAAAAAGAGGCAGCGGTTCCTTTCGTCCACATGCAGAGAAACTCCTTACTCAGCAGATGAGTCTCCTGTATCGGGCAGCTTACGAAGAAGAGGGTGGATTCTTTTATATGGAAGTTTGCCCTCAGCAGGTATAAAGTCACTGGATACGTGTTTCCATGAGATCTGAAAGGACGGAAGGAGGTGGGGAAAATGGATAAAAAGTGGCACGCAGCTACAGCAGACAGAGGGGAGGCGAGGGTTTCCTGGGTTGGGGAGAATTGTTGAACCCCGACCTGAGAATAACAGAAGTGGTTTCCTCAAATATTAACAAGTGTTTGGACTTCCCTGGTGGTCCAGTGGCTAAGACTCTGGGCTCCGAATGCATGGGGGCCAGATTTGATCCTTGATCAGGGCACTAGATCCTGCATGCCGCAACTACGACCCAGCGCAGCCAAATAACTAAACAAATATTAAAAAAAAAATTAACAGGCGTTGATGATGCTTTTTTGTGGCACTTTGGGTAATTTAGCCAGTCACATTAATAAAAGGACCAGATGCGGTTGAACCTCTTGTTTTGTTGAACCTCTTGGAATTTAATCAATCCCATGTTGATTACTCTTGAGGCATTACTTTATTTTCCACATGTGCTATCAACTGTGCCCAGAGAGCTCGTGGTACTGACCTGATACTGCGCTGGCCTGGCCTAGCCCTGCCTCGCTGAGCCCATGCTGACCAGGGCAAGGGCCACAGGAGGCAGCTCTCCGGGACTGGGCATGCACACCCACTGGGTACATGCCCCTTGACCTTGGACTTCCCCTAACTGTACCTTGATGTACCTAACCAGCCCATCCTACAGAGATTGTCTCAGCTTCCAGAAGGGCACTCTGGGTCCCTGCTGGGTCTAGGGTGCCGCTCCAAGTGTGGCTGTGGACCAGGCCAGCCTGTGATGAGAACAGAAAGTAAAAGTGAGCATTTAGAAACTTTCTTAGCAATCTGACAGTGCTGACATCCAAGCACCTGATCCTGTATCCTATAAAAGTATCTGTCCACAATGGATTGGGGGAAAATGGTCCATCTCCTCAGATACTGTCCACCACACTGCCTGGGAACCTGGGCCACCTGGAAGTACAGAACAGGCTCTGGATGCTGCCGGACCTGGGTTCAAACACTGGTGAGAGCACTTTCTAGAAGTGTGACCTTGGACAAGCACTTCACCTGTCTGAGTCCAGGTTTCCTTATCAGGAAAATGAGGATAAGCCTAATGACTCAAGGGTGTCCCCTGTACAGTCCCCACTCTGTGCAGGCACTTTCATGTCCTAACTCACTGGACAGTCTCAATGAGCCTCTGCAATGGGAATGATTATTACTCCACCCCTATCTTACAGGTGAGGGGACCAAAGCACAGAGAAGTGGTGGCAGAACTGGGATTCAAAGCCCGGCAGCCTGACTCCAGCTCTGGGCTCCGACCCACTTTGCAGTCATGTGGATCAGATGAGCCACATACCCGAGTCCGCTATCCTTTGACTGGCTGGGCCCCGAGCAGCCCAGGCTTCCTGGGTCCTGCCCGGAGATGGCCGACTACTTGCGGCGGTTGTGACGCTCCCCTGCTGCCTGGAGGCTGGCACTCCCCCCACGCCCACCTAGGACGGACCACTGTGCTGGTGGGAATCACAGGTCTTTGACGGCAGTCCCCTGGACACCCCACTCAGACTCCTGGGCTCCCGCTCTGGGCCAGCCCCACTGCTACTACCAGTCCAGGGCACCTTCCCTGTTGCCTTCCAAGGCAGTTGGGCTAATCTGATACAGGGTCTGAATGCCCCTGAAGTAGAAGGCAGCGTGCAAAAAGGATTAAGCCTAACTTTTCTTACCAGTGGAAGAAACTGGTTAAACGAATTCAGTGGCTTTTCAACTTTATGTTTTTAAGCAGAATGCAAAACAAAAAACCACCCGGATAGTATCCTTTAGAGAACCCAATATGTAAAAGTGGTGAAGGAAGGCTCCTCTGATCGGGGAAGGAGAAGGGAGGAGCCCCGGCCCCTCACCCACCCCAGCAGCTTTCTGATGTGAACATCCTTGGCCTCTGAGGAACAGTCTGGAAAACTAGCATCTTAAAAAAAATCTTTCAAAATTAACATTGAACTCTATTCTAAATTCTAGGATGAAGAAGCTGGTGACAACCTGGAAATGAGCCTCACACAGAAGAAAAAACGAGAAGGCTCTAAGTCATCTGAGGAGAGCGCGATCCTGCATGTGAAAGGCAGGAAGATGCCCCTCACAAAGCAGGACACAAAGCAGGACGATGCTTGTCGCTCTGACCCAGGCAGCTGGGGCCTGGGGGACGTCCTGAACCTTTCTGGGCCTCAGTTCCCTCACTTGTGAATTAAAGGCACCCAATCAGTTCACCTTTCAGGGGCTCTTCTGAGTGAAATACTTGTGTGCTTTTGTATGATCCTGCGAGCTGTCTTTTGTGGACATTTCTGGGGTTGGAGGAGACACCATGCACTGTGGGGAATGGGTGAGGGGAGGGCAGGTGGTCCTTGAGCGGGAAGGCAGCCAGCACGGCCGGGGGCGGGGGGATGAAACGTCGTCTAAGGCTGCAGGGTGACGACGGTCAACATGGCCCATGGCATCGGGGTAGCCGCACCAGCCGACACACCCCAGACTCCCTCCAGCAACCCCGAGACACACTAAGAAAGCTGAGAGAGGGCTGGGTGAGAGGTCACGTTCCTGCTCTGAGAAGTTTCAGCTGAATCCAGAGCACCTCTCCTGACAGAGCACAACTGACACATGTCAACCTTCAATCCACAAGCGCCGACACGGCCCTGAAAGTCCTCATCGCTAGGAAGGTCATTTTACACATATATATTCTTTTAACGTGGTGAAGTTTAATAGCTTTCATTCCAAAGCATAGAAAAGGGAATTACGAAAATATATAATTTTTTAAAGTGAGAATGTTAACAATGGCCATTAAAAGGATAACCCACATCTGTGTTTGAAAGCTCGACCTTTGCAAAGAGTTTTGTAGGGGGGCAGATAAAACATTAAGAAAAGTGAACACCCAGTGCAAACAAGGACATCCAATGTTCGGAGTTCAATGCCTTACACGTCAACTTCACAGTACTTTACTGCTCTCAGGAGGGAACCCACATGTTCCCGTGTGTATCTGGTGCTTTGACATAAGGAATGTTCCAAATCCAGGGCCGATCTGGGGGAATAAAAAATTACATAAGTATAATACTGATTTAAATAGGATTACAGAAAATTCACCCACCTGACAGGATAAAACTACTCATGGGCCGGAGTCTACAAATCATGAAGAGCCTTTTCTGAATCAAGCCCCGAGAGCCCTTATAGGTAAAAGCTTGTAGTAAAGGTTCATGTTAAGACACGGGTGAGTGAACATGGGAGCAGGCTGAAGCCTGGGGTGAATGCTGGCTTGCCACTTACGTTGACAAGTCACTTCATCTCTCTGAGCCTCAGCCTCCTTATGTGTATCTAAGTCTGGAGCTGTCAGGAGGATTAAATGAAATAAACCTGTGTAGTGCACAAGACGCAGTGTTCCGCACAGAGAGAATGTAACAAATGAGGGTAGCTCATTTTCTTCTTTTAAGAACCTGCAGAAACCAACAGTGACAATGGGTTCAGTCAAAGGCCATTTTTCTGCTCTCAGCAGCTGGTCATGGTCGCACAGAGCCAAGACGCCCAGCGTCACATCCCTGAAATGGTTTTGTTCTGTAACTTAAGGCTAGTGATTGATAAGGCATAAAGGTCTCTGTATAATGACCGTAGACCAACATTGAGAAAAGCAACATGCCTTGGAAGGGTACAACGGAAAGGTGACCTGGGTTCAAATCCTGCCTTCATCCTTCTCTGCAGCCTGAGGAAGGCATGTGGATTTTGGCCTCAGGTTCCCTATCTCTGAAACGGGAAGTAATTACATTAGCAAACTCCCAGGATTATTGTGAAGCATGAATGAGAGAACATCTGTGAAAGTTCCTGGCATGTTGTAGGTGCTCAATATGTGTGAACTTTTCTTCCGTTTAACTGATGTTTCACAAATTGAAAAAATTGGAACAAATCTCTTTTACCACACATGGCTACTGCCAGAGTCAAACCATTTCAAAAAGAACCATAATAATATGGGTAGGGTGTAGGGACTTCCCTGGTGGCGCAGTGGTTAACAATCCACCTGTCAATGCAGGGGACACGGGTTCAAGCCCTGGTCCGGGAAGATCCCACATGCCGCGGAGCAACTAAACCCGTGCGCCGCAACTACTGAGCCTCTGCTCTAGAGCCCACGAGCCACAACTACTGAGCCTGTGCACCACAACTACTGAAGCCCGAGCACCTAGAGCCCCTGCTCTGAGAAGCCACTGCAATGAGAAGCCCAAGCACCACAACGAAGAGTAGCCCCTGCTCTCAGCAACCAGAGAAAGCCCACGTGCAGCAACAAAGACCCAATGCAGCCAAAAATAAATTATTTAATTTAAAAAAATACGGGTAGGGTATAAATACACTACAAGGATTAAAAAGAACCCCCCGTATTATTGTCCTGAGAAATACAGAGGATGGAAGGGTTGCATGCTTATAGTAAACTGGCCACTTGGCAGGTCAGCTGAGATGGACCATCTGCCTGCAGCCCCTGGGGGAGGCTTTCTCCTTTTCCTGAACAGAGGCAGATGGTAGCTTGGAGGCCGACCTGGCAAACAATGGTATCTGCTGCTCCTTCCACCCAGCCTCGCTGTTTGTTCTGAATAATCACAGGGCAAGTGTGCAAATGGCAACTCCCAGCAGCAAGTGCAGGAAAAGAATGCCAAAGATGGCAACAAGTTATCAGAACCCCGTTCTCTCCCCTTTGGCCTTGAGATGGTTTGAAAGCATGAAACCACACTTTCTGGTAATTAAGTTTCTTAAGAGGTAAGGGACTAGCAGGGCTGCAGACTTGACTCCCTGGCTACTCACTGGCCTTAAGGAAGCACGCACTCTCTTCCATTGGAAACACCATCTTCTGTGGCTGGACCTCCCCTTATTTACCTCTTTCCCTGCAAACTGCTCTGTTGGGCAATGTCTACTCTGCTTCATCCCCCAGGCAGAAGACCCCCCGGTCCCTGCTATATGAATAGCCATTCGAGAGATTCTTCACCAGTGCACATCTGTGATACAGACATTTGCCAGTGAGGCTGTAACTTAAAGACCACCACGGCATTTACAGTGGACCCTTGAACAACTTGGGTTTGAACTGTGAGGGTCCACTTATATGCGATTTTTTTCAATAAATACACATTACACGATCAGTGTTTGGTTGAATCTGGGGATGTGGAACTGCGGATACGGATGGCTCACTATCGGGCTTGAGCATCTGTTGATTCTGGGATCCAAGGTGGGTCCTCGACCAATCCCTGGCAGATACCAAGGAATGACTACTCCTTTCCCTCAAATTTAGTCAACGATGACCAAGTGAGGACCTGGAAACCATGCTCCTGGCAAATCCCCCTGAGGCTCTGCTTTATAAATGAGCAAATGTCTGCACCTCCCGGGCACAGCCTTTCCATGCCAGCTGCAAGGCCTTCCACTACCGTGGGGGAAGGCCACAAAAAGGGCCAAGAGGAAGGTGAAAAGAGGGGGGTGTTATGATTCTGTTGTGTTTTTACACCCATTACTACTGGAAATCAGCCATTACCACTCACTGGCTCAGATGAAGGCCTGTTTTAGGCAATCCTCCTAAACTGTCCCATGAGAGAACAACTTGCCTCACATGATACAGTCACATGTGTATATGAAATACTTGGTCGTGCTGGTTAGATGCCTGGTACTCCGCTAGCCAAACATGAAGGCCTCTCAAGTTTACGGTCCAGGGGGCAGGCAGACAAGCAGGCATGCCCTGCTGCTGGGATGCTGAACCCCACTGTGTCTGTGCAGCAGTTCCCTGACTGGGCTGATGTGGGAATTGCTGGCACGTTTTTCTGGGACCCACCCCTGGAGAGCTCGTTTCAGTAGGTCTGGGCTGGGGCCTGGCAATGCGCACCCTTGTCAAGTTCTAAAGGTGATCTTCACAGAATCTGTTTGGGATGTGAGGCTAAAGGGGATGAAAAATGTCTTTTTTTTTTTTTTTTTTTCTGGAATACGATGAAAGGATTTAAAACAGGAGAGGGAACGATCAGATGAGCCTGGCAGCAGCGTGGAGGATGGCATCCAGGGGGTGGAGTGCAGAACCAGGGAAATGAAAGAGCAGCACAGTCCAGGTGAGAGTCCAGGTGAGGCCTGCGTTAGGGCCACGGTGGGGGAGGACCAAGGACAACCTGGGGGGCATGGTTCTCTCTGTGTGTCCCTGTGGTCAGGGACTGCATGCTACAGTGCGTGATTTACAATGTTAGTGATTTTGCTTTGTAAAAGTTTTCTTTTAAAAACACAGTTCCTGTTGTAAAATGGGTTTGGGTATGTGTAACTTTTCATGGGAGGAGTAATATAAACTCAAGGAGGGCAAGGATTTGTGTCTGTCTTGTTCACTGATCTATTCCAAGCACCTAGCTGGTATCTGTGCACAGCAGGTTCTCAATGATATACCTGTGGGGAGAGAATAAGCAGCAAGCATAAAGCAGGTACCCCTGTAGCTAAGTCTTTGTTTTTGTTTTATTTGATCAATTTCTTGGTGTCAGGATGTGTGGTGGTCTCTTGTATCCAACTGTGATTTGTTCACATTAGTATATTTCTCTGCTCTTCTTATAGTCTCCTGACTTAAAAAATACTGAACAAGATCTTATATATGTTAAAGTGGCTTGAAAATCACTTATTCAAATGCAGTGCTTTTTTTTTTAAATTTATTTATTTTCAGCTGCGTTGGGTCTTCGTTGCTGTGTGTGGGCTTTCTCTAGTTGCGCTGAGCGGGGGCTACTCTTCTTTGCGGTGCATGGGCTTCTCATCGTGGTGGCTTCTCTTGTTGCAGAGCACGGGCTCTAGGCACCCTGGCTTCAGGAGCTGTGGCTTGCAGGCTCTGGAGCGCAGGCTCAGTAGTTGTGGCGCACAGGCTTAGTTGCTCTGCAGCATGTGGGATCTTCCCGGACCAGGGCTCAAACCTGTGTCCCTTGCACTGGCAGGAAGATTCTTAACCACTGCACCAACAGGAAAGCCTGAAATACAGTGCTTCTGAAATGTTCTTAACAACTCAACTTTTCCAAGCACTGGTAAGATGCCTTTGGTTTTTTTTTTTTACATTTATTTATTTTTGGCTGTGTTGGGTCTTCGTTGCTGTGCACGGGCTTTCTCTAGTTGTAGTGAGCGGGGGCTACTCTTCGTTGCGGAGCGTGGGCTTCTCACTGCGGTGGCTTCTCTTGTTGTGGAGCACGGGCTCTAGGCACGCGGGCTTCAGTAGTTATGGCTTGTGGGCTCTAGAGTACAGGCTCAGTAGTTGTGGCACACGGGCTTAGTTGTTCCGCGGCATGTGGGATCTTCTCGGACCAGGGATTGAACCTGTGTCCCCTTCATTGGCAGGCGGATTCTTAACCACTGCACCACCAGGGAAGCTCAAGATGCCTTTTTAAGGTGCACATGACTCCCCTGAATGTTGGCTTTACAGGAAATGGTGATATCTGAATCCCTGGCATTATTCTACATGCTAGTAAAGCAGTGTGGAAGGTAAAACAGTACTGATAAAAAAACTAAAATGTTCCAGTCTCTCTCGCATATGTCTTTCAAAGGAAATGTGTAAAAAATAGAAAACTCACTTAAACAATGGAAAACTTCTGCTTGCTGGTCAAATAAAAGGATTACCATTTTCATTACATGGTCTAAGACACTACCTAGTTGTAAACTTTTAAGTTCTTAGCAATGCTTTTTCTAGTGGAACTGAGGGAACCTTAGGATAATTCTAAGGCTCCTCTATCTCTTCCATTCTTGCTTTTACAGTTCTTTGGAGATTAGGATTAAAGGGAGGGGGTGAAATTCCAGCCAAGGTTCCAGGCTGTGGGTGGGAGGTACAATGCCTGAGGCCAGACGGCAGGAGGCTAAGCCTAAATAAGGCTGTCATAGTTAGTCCTTCCCACCTCCAACCTGTTTATTCAGGAGCACTCAGGTTGGGGGTAGGGGTGAGGGACATGGAGAGCAGAGAAGGCGAGAAAAGACAGAGGTGCAGCGCAAAGCCAGAAGGGGGGCAGGTCACTGGGTCATGTCCTGGGTTAGGGACTGTCCTGCACAAGCCTCAGGCTCTTCTGAATGTCAGCTCATGGGGGGAGGGGGAGGGATGGCCATCAATCCACTGTTATAACTGAACTGGACATTTTAAATAACAGAAACAATGGCTAACCGAAATCAGCTGCTAACTCTGAGCTGGACACTGGGTTAGATGCTTTCTAGACTATATCTCAGTCACTCTTCAACAGTGAGCTATGCACTCTCATGTTCTCATTTTGCAAACAGAGACACTAAGGCCTAGAGAACACAAACCACTGCCCAAGGTCACTTAATAAGTTGTCAGGCTGGCACATAAACATGGCCTGGATCTAAAGCATCTGTGGGTTGGAGGGTGGGGAGGAGTGGTCATGGATTTCTTGAAATTCTGGTAATACCTCTTGCTAGTGAAAAATGAATGTGTGTGAATTTACAACACATTTAGAGGACTCAGAAAAATGCACACGGCTTGGAAGGAAGGGAACAAGAATACCTTCCGAAACAGCATCCACACGACTGATCAGAGAGAGATGAAGTCACCTGGGTGAGGCAGGATGAACTCTGTTAGATGTGCCAATACAATCTGAGAAATGGGTCCATCAGAAGGGCAGGTTTGGTTCACCACGAAAGCCAAAAGGGCGAGTGAGGGCGGGGAGGTAGCTAGAACCCAACCAGCATCGCTCAGGGAAGGAAGGGACCCACTGGGGCAAGGCTGACTCTGTTAGGGAATCTGAGAGTTTGAAATATTAATGGGGTGGCATCATCAAAACTTACCAATCAAAAACCAAATTTTCCCTGTTCACATTCAGCCTTCACTCAAAAACCATAGATTACAATCTGGCTACCTGTGTAGGCCTCTACCCTCCAGGGGAAAATACTCCAGCCACAGTGATATAAGAATCCTCCATTTTAAATTAATAAGCTTGTCCCGATTACGCATCTTCTCCGGGGTGAGCTTGGTGAAGTGTGAACTCACCCCAAAGACAGATTTTCTGGGGCTGAGCAGAGCAGCCCTGCGGCCGGTGGGGCTGGGTCAGAGCTGGGATGAGGTGGTGCCTGCATCCCAGCCAGCCTTCCTCCCAAAAGCGCTGGGAACCTGGACCAGTACTCCACTGGCTTTCTCTTGTGAAAAATACCTGGTCACTGCCCTTGAAGTCCTCACCTAGCGCAGCAGTTCTCAGAGTGTGTGGCCTGGGGACCTACTTTTTAAGGGGGTTGGGGAGGGGGAAATACCTGTAAAGTCAAAATTACTGTCAACACTAAGCCATTATTTGTCACTTTCACGTGAGTGTACAGACGCTACACGACCTGTGTGATAACACAACAGAGCAGCCGTGAGAATCCGGCTGTTAACCCAGATAATAAAGGGGTCTGCAAAAAAGGTAAACAATGCCATCTTCCAAACTAACTTGTTTTTGGGAGTAGTCATTTTATATATTTTTAAATATACAAATGGGTTTATTAGTATCTTTAAAGAAGTTAATAAATATTTAAAAATTTATTGGTTTTAATTGCTGTTATGATACGTATCAATAGCTATAAAAGCCCACGTAAACAAAAGCCCTTTGTGGTCCTCAGTAATAAAATGTAGAGGGGTTCTGAGACCAACCAGTAAGGGAGACTCTGCAAAACCCTGCGCTTCCAGGGCCACCCACGAGCCAGGCTCCCAGGGAGAGCCCAACCCAATGGCTTTCCCTGGGCCCTGTTTGTTTCTGCTCTGGTACACACACCCAGGGTTTTCCTTCGCCGGTGTCTCACCTTTACTTCCATACAGTTCTGGAGGCAGGTCATACGGCACGGGAAAGGAGGCTGCTGGCTCCTGGCTCCCTGAGAAGAATTTCTGTTTCACTCTGAAACTGTCCAGGCCCTGCAGACACAGAGAATCTATAATTGCATCTCATTTTCTGGAAAAAGATCGCAAGAAGCAATTATATTTTTATGATAATCACAACAAAATTCAGAGCTATTTTTGTTATTTCAGTGCTATTTTTGATATTCAGTGGGTCGAATATATTTACAACACTCCCCCAAATATTCTTTCTTAAAAATAAGAGAGGTCCAAAGGTCAGAAAATAAATTATAGCAAGGTTTGCAAAAGTCTAATAAAGGATACAAAGACATAAGAGAAAAACAATTTTGGATGTTACAGCCCATTTCTACTAACCTCTGTGTACAGCAGCAGGTAGTGTGTAGAAGACACTGTGTAAAAATACCTCTGAATACTTTCGATATTGCTATCTACAGTCATGGGCTGCTCACTCTGGTGAAGAATGAAAGTTGCTTTCATGTATCGTGAAAGTGTCCAATACAATGGGATAGGAATATAAAAGTGAGACCTCCTCAAGACCCGTCAAAATGGAAGGTTTATCCCAAGAACTCGAGAACAGGCTACTATTAACTCTGGATCTGAATCAGGGTGCAACTATGGGTGCCACACCCAGGCCAATGTACACACTGCACTGCCTCCTCACACAGGGCCTGCCCGGTAGTGGGGGTGCCTACTACGTCGGCTTTGCCCTCCCCAGGCCTCCACGCATCGATCATCTCCTGGCCCCCTTCCCAGATGATCCTGGCATTGTTTTTGCCTCATTCCTCTGGCCACCCATCCACGCACAGATCCACCCTTCTCATCCTAAACACCCACATATCAAACAGTGCTAACGTCTATGAACCCATATACAGAGCTACAACTACAGTTCTTTGGAAGATGAGGTAAGTGTCAGGGCTGTGTGGACCTGGGCTTTGGGCAACCTGAGTTGAGTCTCTGTGCTGGTATTTACGGGCTGTGTGAATGGCTCACATTTGCATTCATTCATCCCACACATTATTTCTTGAGTCCCTCTTCTGTGTCAGGCATGGGTGCTGGGCACTGAGTGCACAGGAGTCAGAACAATTATCATGATGCCTGTTCTCGTGGCATGTACAGTCTAGTAGGGAGACATTAAACAAATACATTTATAGAAGTAAAATAAATAACTACAATTTTTGATAAGCGCTATGAGAAAAACAGAGGAGTCCTAGAAGAGAGAATAGTACGCCTGTTTTAGATTTTGGGGCGAGGGGGTGCTCAGCGGAATCCTGCCTAAAAAAGTGATTTTTTTTTTTTTTTTTTTTTGTGGTACGCGGGCCTCTCACTGCTGTGGCCTATCCCGTTGCGGAGCACAGGCTCCAGACGCGCAGGCTCAGTGGCCATGGCTCACGGGCCCAACTGCTCCGCGGCATGTGGGATCTTCCTGGACCGGGGCTTGAATCCGTGTCCCCTACACTGGCAGGCAGGTTCTTAACCACTGTGTCACCAGGGAAGTCCCGAGTTGCAAGGTTTTCAACAGAGAAGTTCCAGTGTAAAGGTGGAATGGCACAGACAGGAGACTGGATCAGACTGGGAGTTGCTAAAGACCAAGAGCTATTACAACAGGAATGCGAGATGGATTCGAGATGGGGATCCAGGTATCATCACAACAAAAGATGAGATAAAAGTGAAGTGAGGGGGCTTCCCTGGTGGCGCAGTGGTTGAGAGTCCGCCTGCCGATGCAGGGGATGCGGGTTCGTGCCCCGGTCTGGGAGGATCCCACATGCCGCGGAGCGGCTGGGCCCGTGAGCCATGGCCGCTGAGCCTGCGCATCTGGAGCCTGTGCTCCACAACGGGAGAGGCCACAACAGTGAGAGGCCCGCAAACCGCAAAAAAAAAAAAAAAAAAAAAAAGTGAAGTGAGGGCTTCCCTGGTGGCACAGTGGTTGGGAGTCTGTCTGCCAATGCAGGGGACGCGGGTTCGTGCCCCGGTCCGGGAGGATCCCACGTAAAAAAAAAAAAAAAAAAAAAAGTGAAGTGAATTTGGATGAGAAACGGAAAGACAGAAATGGATCTGAAAGAGGCTGAGGGAAAAGGTAGTAAAAATCAGAGCCAAAAAAAAAAAAAAAGTGGGGGACTTCCCTGGTGGTCCAGTGGTTAAGACTCCACGCTTCCACTGCAGGGAACATGAGTTCGATCTCTGCTCGGGGAACTAAGATCTTGTATGCTGCATGGAGTGGCCAAAAAAAAAAGAGAAGAACTCGTGCCTGGGCAGATGGGATCCGCTGGGATGACTGGATGTGGCTGGGCGAGTGGCAGCAGTGGAACGCCAGGCCGTGGCCCTACTCGGTGAGTCAGAGAACATGAGCGGGTACAAAGAAGCACCACCGGAAACAGTGTTGCCCAGCTGTGGCCTCCTGGGAAACGCCGAGAGCCCTGAACCCATGCGCTGGGCCCAAGGCAGGCTGTCAGAGGTGGTGCGGGGAGCAGGAGGGGGGGTTAATGTGGCAGCTCTTGTCAATTGTATTAGTTCTTCCAGCCGGAGCCATCTTTGGCAACAGAGGGACAATGAAATAGTTTAACCAGAATGGAGAAAAGAGAAAGTAAAGACTTGAAGACTGAAAGTTCTTGGGGATTTAGTGGCAGCATTTTTGACTCCGAATGTAGGAAAGAGAGCCCGCCATCTGGGGAGCAAGTGAACCTGGGGCTGAGCAGGGCCTGAGCTGGCTCTCAGTCCTGGGACAAGGGCAGGGATGCTCAGGGTACCTTCCTCTGGAGGAAGGACATTGATCCATGATTTTGAGATGGTCTGTGCATTATTCCCAGAGGTAGGAGGCATTCTAGACACAAAGTGCTGGGCAGCCTAGTCGGTGCCTGACAAAGCACGTACTTAGTAAACATCAAAATGCACCGAGTTCAAAGAGAAAATTTCTATCTCCCTGAAATACAGATACCTGAGGGTTTGGAATACAGCTGCTGGTCTTTGAAATCATTAGATGATCTTTCCTATATTGAGATTTTTCTGAACCTAAATGCATTAGTCTAATCTATAAGTTAAATACACCTAAATTAAAGGGACAACTCAAAAAACATAATAAAACTGATAAATTGATGTTAGACATTAAAAGAATAAAGTCTTCAATTAAACATTTATTAAGCACCTACTATGCAGCAACAACAGCCAAGTGCTGGGTACACAGTCAAATGTACCTTGACATTAACCCCCAAAGCCCTTGCAAGTGTTCCTAATCAAAGGGAAAGCTACTGACTCCATGCTCTATGGCAAGTTAGGTTAATTTCGAAATTATGTGTTTATTGATTCATTCATTTAAAAGCAGCAGGAAAAAAATGGGGAAAAAAATCAATATTCGGTTACCAGGGACTTATCAGCTTCCAGATCAATCCCAGAAGTTTCAAATGGCATCATAATTATGAATGGGAAGTGCTGGCTCTCCATCCACTGCAGTTTGTAGGCCACACGGCGTGTCCCTTCACACGGCCATTGGTTCCTGAGTGACAGGCCTGTATGACCGATGCGGGAAAGGAGACCTGCCGGATCTCTTCTGGCCGACCATCTCTGCAGCGTTTGAGACTGTGCCGTTCTGGGCACAAAACCTGACCGCTTGCAATGTTGGCCTCAAGTCAGCATTCAGGAGCACAGAGATCAGGATGGCTCACTGGTAAAGAACAGAAGTGGCAATTCTGGCTGCTGCTAACTCAGAAACATGGGCGTTTGGGACATGGAATTCTGCCTAAGGGCCACAAACGTGGGCTGATCTCAAGAAGCTGGATTTTGGATGCTGTCCAGTCAGAAGAACGACTACAAAACTGGGTGCTAAGTAACTCTCTGGCAAATGTGTAACTAAAGGTATAAAAAGACGTTATCTTGATGGTACTGAAGGGAGAAACCCAAAGAAAGGAATCACACTGGGCTTCATTTCACAACAAACTGCCTTACTGTCAGTAACTCTTTTAAGATCATGGCCAATACCGAAATTTTTAAGACATTAAATGAATATATAGGGATTGGCCTTTGTAGTTAAGGCAACAGACTTCCGTGACTGAGTGAGAGGTAGCGTGAGCCTGTGTGTACGTTTTGGTTTGCACAGAACAGCTACAGGTGAGCTATCGCCCGCTGCAAGCTGCTCACGACGAGATTCGTGGGCACACGCCTACTGCACCCGACGCCCCTCAGACTCAATCCACGTCGCCTCTGCAGCCACTGTTTTGCACACGTGTTCTCCTCACAGAAAGGGGAGAGGGTACTGCGGGAACCTCAAGGGAGCGGCACCGACAGACTTCACTAAGAGCCTCCCGTGTGCCACCCTCCCTGAGAGCAGCTCCCAGCCCAGTCAAGGAGACACACGAGTCATCGGTGACAACACAGGGGACACGGGAAAAGCCCCGGTTCTTGAAGGCTGTGGGGCACAGAGGAGGGACACCTGGAGCAGAGATGTGAGAGGCAGGTGGGGTTAGGGGCCTCAGGGGGTCGTTCCTGCTACAGATTAAGGCTGCTGAGAAGGGTGGTATGGTGGCTCATTCTACATGTCAACGTGACTGGGCCATGGGATACCAGGTAACCGGTAAACATCACTCTGGGCATCTGAGGGTGTTTCTGCACAGGGTTAATATTTGAATCACTGGACTGAGTAAAGATGATCCCCGCCAACGATGCACCATCCAGCCAGTAGGGGGACTGAGTGGAACAAAAAGGCCGAGGAAGGACTGCTTGGCTGGGACGTCTGTCTTCTCCTCAACTCAGACTGGGACGGAAAGCATGGGGTCCTGGTCCTCAGGCCTTCAGACTCGGGCTGGCCCACACCACCAGCCCTCCTGGTCTCCAGCTCACAGACGGCAGAGCTTGGGACTCCTTGCGCTCCAAAATCGTGTGGGCCAGTTCCTCACGGTAAGTCTCTTTCTATGTGTATCTATATATCCTATTGGTTCTGTTTCTCCAGAGAAGGCTAAGGGGCCTGGTCCAGAATGAGAGGCAGTCGCTCTATGTGGCTGGAACACGACAGGCCAGGATTGAGAGGGAAGAGGTCAGACCCGAGTAGTCACGAGTCAGGCCGCAAAGGGAAAAGCAGGCCATGCTAAGGAGTCACAGGATTTGAAGCAGGTGGGAGACACGACCAGATTCATGGTCTGTAGACGTTCTGGCAGCAGTGGGCTGAGCAGCTTGGAGGTGGCCTAGGAAGTGGGCCGGGAGGCGGGTCTGGACGCGGTGGCAGCAGGGATGGCCAGAAGTGACAGATTTACAGGGTGCATTAGGAGTTGGGGACGACAAGCCTGGGTGATTAGACATGTTGGGGGAGAACGAGGAGTCGGGGATGACTTCCTACACCCTGAGCTGGGACAGTGGGTGAAGGCAAGGCGCGATTCATTCAGAATCAGAATTTTCTAACAGTGTGGTGTAGGTGATTAAGATGATGATTTTGACGGTACCTGTAAGGCCCTTCTCCTCAAGTAACCTCGCATAATATAAATTACACTATAATCCTAAGGGGAGATAAGTTGTATAGATTCAAATTCTCTGAAAATTGGCCTGATGAGACCACTAACCCTGCTTAAAAAACTGATGGCTTGGACTTCCCTGGTGGCGCAGTGGTTGAGAATCTGCCTGCCAATGCAGGGGACACAGGTTCGAGCCCTGGTCTGCGAGGATCCCACATGCCGCGGAGCAACTGGGCTCGTGAGCCACAACTACTGAGCCTGCACGTCTGGAGCCTGTGCTCTGCAATGGGAGAGGCCGCGACAGTGAGAGGCCCGCGCATCATGATGAAGAGTGGCCCCCGCTCGCCGCAACTAGAGAAAGCCCTCGCACAGAAACGAAGACCCAACACAGCAAAAATAAATAAATAAATTACTAAACTCCTACCCCCGACATAAAAAAAACCCCAAAACCTGATGGCTTTCCACTATTCGCGTGGGACAAAGTCCACTCCAGCACGTCCTGCTTGCCACCTTCCTTCAGAACAGGGCTCCAACCGCGTAGCCCAGGCCACCCCCTGGCCCCTTCCAGGCACGTGGAGCTGGTTGCCATTTCTCAAATATAACGTGCACTGTTCCCTCTGGCCGGGAGCCTCATCTCCCAGATGGTGGGTTGAACCCCCATTCATTTTTCAAGACCCAGGTCAAATGTCATCTAAATGAAGCCTTCCCCAAGCCCCCCAGGCAGACTGCTCACTCCCTCTTCTCAGTCCTTATATTTTGGACCTACCGTGATAACTTGTGTCTGCTTCCTTAACTTAACCACGAGCTTCCTGAGAACAAAGGTTCCATCTCTTCCTCGCTGTGTTCCCAGGAGGAACCAAAGAGGACGCGGGAGGTGCTTACGGAGCTGACTGTACAAGAGGTCACCCCAGGCGGCCAGATGTCCAGTGACGAGCCGGGCGTGCACGCTGAGGACGGACGGCCGCTCCTTCACAAGCTAAGTCTCCTTCTGTGCTCCTAGAGCCTCAGCAAGATGACTAATGACCTCCTGTCATAGATCTTTGGGTTGCCCTCAAAGTCAAAACCATAAATGTTAATTCCGTGAGGGCAAACAAGGGTCTATGACTTTCCCAGAAGCTCCACGTAACAGTACATGAAGCAGATGAGTTATAGGAGCTTAAGGACAACGTGTCCTATGTTGCAAGATCCCCTTGAACTGCTTTCTGCAGAGAAAACACCCATCAACCCACTTACAGGTGAAACCCTCTGGCAGTAAGTTCCTACCTCTTGAGTGGCTTCCCAGCTCACAACAAACCCCCTTTTCTGGAAACAGGCCCCTACTGGGGGACAGGGTTGGGAAGGAGAGAGGTGTGCAGGGCAGACCCAAGCTTGCGCAGTGACTGTAAATGCAGAACCCCTGGTCACAGGGCGGAGAAGCCATGTGGTGGAGTCACAGCAGGGGCGGCAGCCCAGAGAGCCTGCCTGCTGCCCGGGCCCCAGAGCTGGCCGGTCCATCCCTCCCACGTCTCGGCTGTTCCTCCCTTCCTTTGATTCCATGACACTCCCCCTTCTATAGGCCTATGTCAGCTCAAGTTCGTGTCTATAAAATGCACCTAAAAGAACTCGGACACCCACTTTGAGCCCTCTGGGTTCTGCACGGTCAGGCCAGGTGCCCTCCTCACATGTCTGAGCACCCAAGCTCGCACCTGGGACGTCTCTCAAACAAGGCGTCTGCTTCACTTCTATGACATTCTTGCTCAACTCGACCCTTAGCTCCCTAGGAGGCAAGGTCAAATACTTGTGTACTGTCCACACATCTCATCTCAGCACTTTGCTCAAGTCATTTATGATTTGCTAAAGGACACGACGATCCGCCCAGATGGGAAAAAGCCTGATAGCAAGACAGTGGCAGTGTGTGGGTCCTTGTTAATGCTGTGGAGCAAGCCTGCTGTAAAGCACTGTTCCCCAAGGGATCTGCATGTTGCGACGCCATGGAACCGCCTGCTGGAGAAGCCACTGTCTCAGTGTGTCAACTACACGGGTCCCCCCGCTGGGGGCCTCACTCTTGAATCTGCTGGCACAGGACGGGGAGTGGGGGCGGGGGGAGTCCATGTTTTAATATTCTTGCCCGATGGTCTTTATAAATAACTAAATCTCTACTTTACCTAGAATGCGCTCTTGTGGGACTCACTCTTATTCCAAAAGTGTAGAAATAATAGTCTACTCTAGAGTCAATTTGGGGATTCTAAATGATTATGCCCATTCTTTCTCTAATGTACAGACAGAAACAATATTAGAGGTAAAAATTAGTAGCTTAGAAGGGTTGAGTGGTCCTGGAAGTACAGTATACTTCTTTCCTAGCATCATTTTTATGATGAGGGATAAGGTCAGAACAGTTAGAAATGACTAGAATTTTGCAAATGCTGACATGAAAAGCCAAACAAGAGCAACGCGGAATTTATTCCTTTACTTAGGTGATTATTGGGAGCTAATTCTAGCCTGAGTTTGAAGCTACAGCCACTATAATCACACCACATGACTGTGTACTATTACCCTGGTGCTGAGAATCTCCTACCTCCCTGTGATACAGCTGAGAGATCACAGGAGGATCAGTTAGAGACGGAGGCTTGAGAGCTAGATCTATTCAGCGGTGGAACCTTAGGGAAGTCACCTCCTTGTCTATGGAAACCATCTACCGATGGGGCTGCGGAGGTGCTGATCTTTAGCTGAAAGCAGCATCAGGATCTGCTGTTTGACTCTATGGGAAAGAAACAAAAAGTGCTAGAATCTGCCCTCAGGAGAGGCCTGTGGGACAGTTCAGTAGTGAAACCCTCTGAGACAGAGAAAAGGATGGATAAAGAGTGGTGAGGGCAGGAGAAAGGGAGAGGGGAGCTCTTCCCCAGAGCATGAGTGAGGAAAGGAACAGTGGGGAGGCCTGTCAGCCTGGGCGGGAGGGCAATCTCAGCTCGCCTTGAGACGATACCCCCACATCACAGGGCCTGGATATATAAGTCTCAGGACAAGCACACAGCACTCCCCTGGCTAAGTCTTCTGGTCCAGTCCAAGTGGTTTGCCATGGGGCTGCATCACGTGTGTGTTTAGCTCAACTAGAGCAAGTGGCAAAAAAAAAAGAAAAAAAAAAAGCATTAGGCGTCACATGGTGTGGGCAGTTCCAACTGCATCCACCAATGAGTGTGTGCCCAGAGTGGGGTTGGGGGTGAGAGGGGGTACTGGGGACCCTGTGTGCCGCTTAAAGAGGGAACAGCTCTCTGGGCCAAGAGGAATTCTAGTGTTGAGAGAAACATGTGGCTTGTAAAACCCAGTCCCTATACAAAAACTAGCTACTCTGTTGGGTGTTCAGCTGCAGAAACTGAGCGCTGTTCCAAAGCCAGGATGCAAGCTGGCTGTTCTGGTGCCCTTCTGGGGGGCTTCCCCGTGAGCCTGGTAACACACGAACTCTGTGACCCCCGGGACTCTGTCTCTAGCAGATGCTGTGAGCTTCCCTGCCTCCCTCCCGGCTTGTGCTCACGCCATTCCTCCCACAAGGGTGCCCTTCCCGCTCCTCTCCGCCGACCGAGAATCCTCAGCATCCTTCGATGCCCCCAAGCCGACCAGCTTCTGAAGGCGGTCTCCAGTCACCTAGAACAAGCCTCGCCCTTGGCTGACTCATCCCTTTGGTGACTTGTCACTTACTGCCTTATAGTAAATTTTCACACGCTGGTTCACAATCTTCATTTAAAGGTTGTTATTAACTTTACCCAAAGCAATGCCTTTGATCACTAATCTGGAACACTCCTGAGAGCAGCGATCCCCTCACACCCAGAACAGTGATCGGTGAATAAGTTCATCGGCTCGAGCCTGCGGCTGGGAGCACAGGCTCCGGGTCAGTGCACAAGCTTGCGACCTCCTGAACTCGGGCAGGTCATCGGGACTCAAGAAGAGAACACAGACCCCCATTCGATTCACTCATGACCAATCATCTCACAAGTGTGCACTTACAAATGCTGATGGGAGGAAAAGGACGCCGAGCTCATAGGAGCGGATCATCAGCTGGGCGCCGTTCTTCTCTAACGCTCCCCAGGCGGCCTTGGACAGATTGGCACTGCGGGGACAAGGACAGGGAGAGGATTGACTCAGTGAGGCGTTTCAGCGCGGGTCAAACTCCTACAGCTGCAAGAGCGACGGTCAACGCCTGAGAGCCGCAATCATGTCCGTTCAGCTTCCGGCAGAGTCCTGCATTCTGGGAAATGGAACGTAAATCCTGCTGTGCTATAACTCTCAAGATTTATCCAACTGCTTGGTGAGAATGTACATTGATACAGCCACTATGGAGAACAGTATGGAGGTTCCTTAAAAAACTAAAAATAGAACTACCATATGACCCAGCAATCCCACTACTAGGCATATACCCTGAGAAAACCATAATTCAAAAAGAGACATGTACCAAAATGTTCATTGCAGCTCTATTCACAATAGCCCGGAGCTGGAAACAACCTAAGTGTCCATTGACAGATGAATGGATAAAGAAGATGTGGCACATATATACAATGGAATATTACTCAGCCATAAAAAGAAACGAAATTGAGCTATTTGTAGTGAGGTGGATAGACCTAGAGTCTGTCATACGAGTGAAGTAAGTCAGAAAGAGAAAAACAAATACTGTATGCTAATACATATATATGGAATCTAAAAAAAAGTATGGTTCTGAAGAACTCAGGGGCAGGACAGGAATAAAGATGCAGACATAGAGAATGGACTTGAGGACACGGGGAGGGGGAAGGGAAAGCTGAGATGAAGTGAGAGAGTGGCATGGACATATATACACTACCAGATGTAAAACAGATAGCTAGTGGGAAGCAGCTGTAGAGCACAGGGAGATCAGCTTGGTGCTTTGTGACCACCTAGAGGGGTGGGATAGGGAGGGTGTGAGGGAGACACAAGAGGGAGGGGATATGGGGATATATGTATACGTATAGCTGATTCACGTTGTTATACAGCAGCAACTAACACAACAATGGAAAGCAATTATACTCCCATAAAGATGTTAAAAAAAATTTATCCAACTGCTAATTAGAGATAGCTTCACCCTCACCTGCGTTTTCCCCGAGGGCAGCTATTAAAATAATTATCCTTCCTTAGAAAGACCCCTACCCCAAAACCCCTTTCCTTTTCATGACTCTGCTGTAGCCCTAGACAGGAAATTTCATTTTGTTGTATATAAAAGTAGCACTTAAGAAAAAAAACTATGTCAAGGAAACGCAAATCAAAACCACAATGAGCTATCACCTCAAACCTGTCAATGGCTATCATTAAAAAGACCACAGGGGCTTCCCTGGTGGCGCAGTGGTTAAGAATCTGCCTGCCAATGCAGGGGACACGGGTTCGAGCCCTGGTCTGGGAGGATCCCACATGCCACGGAGCGACTGGGCCCATGTGCCACAACTACTGAGCCTGCGCATCTGGAGCCTGTGCTCCGCAACAGGAGAGGCCGCGACAGTGAGAGACCCGCGCACCGCGATGAAGAGTGGCCCCCGCTCGCCGCAACTAGAGAAAGCCCTCGCACAGAAACGAAGACCCAACACAGCCATAAATAAATTAAAAAAAAAAAAAAAAAAAAGACCACAAACAACAAATGTTGGTGAGGATGTGGAGAAAAGGGAACCCTGGTGCAGAGTTAGTGGGAATGTAAACTGATGCAGCCACTATGGAAACAATATGGAGGTTCCTCAAATAAGTAGAAATAGAACTACCATAGGATCCAGCAATCCCACTCGGGGGTACATATTCTAAGAAAACAAAAACACTAATTTGAAAAGATACATGCACCCCCACATTCATAGTAGCATTATTTACAACAGTCAAGGTATGGAAGCAACCTAAGTGTCCATCACAGATGAATGGATACAGAAGATGTGGTATATATTAGCGGTCCCCAACCTTTTTGGCACCAGGGACCAGTTTCGTGGAAGACAATTTTTCCATGGACCAGGGGTGTGGTGGTGGTGGGGGGTTGGTTTCAGGATGATTCAAGCGCGTTACATTTATTGCACGCTTTATTTCTATTACTATTACATTGTAATATATAATGCAATAATTATACAACTCACTATAATGCTGACAAGGAGGCAGAGCTCAGGCGGTAACGCGAGCAGTGCGGGGCGGTAATTGTAAATACAGATGAAGCTTTGTTCGCTTGCCCGCCACTCACCTCCTGCTGTGCGGCCGGGTTCCTAACAGGCCACAGACTGGTACCAGTCCATGGCCCGGGGGTTGGGGACCCCTCGTATATAACACACACACACACAGACACAGACACAGACACAGACACAGACACACACACACACACACACACACACACACACATGAATATTACTCAGTCATGAAAAATGAAAAGTTGCCATCTGTAACAACATGGATGGACATGGAGGGTATTATGCTTATGAAGTCAGACAGAAAAATATTGTATGTTACCACTTATACATGGAATCTAAAAGATAAAACAAACAACTATACATATAACAAAACAGAAAGAGACTCACAGATACAGAGAACAAACTAGTGGTTACAGTGCGGAGAGGGAAGTGGGGGGCAAGACAGAAGTGGGGTATTAAGAGGTACCACCTGGGCTTCCCTGGTGGCGCAGTGGTTGAGAGTCCATCTGCTGATGCAGGGGACACGGGTTCGTGCCCCAGTCCAGGAGGATCCCACATGCCACAGAGCGGCTGGGCTCATAAGCCATGGCCACTGAGCCTGCACGTCCGGAGCCTGTGCTCCGCAGCACAAGAGGACACAGTGGTGAGAGGCCCGCGTACCACAAAAAAAAAAAAAAAAAGAGGTCCCACCTATTGTGTATAAAATACATAGGCCACAAGGATATATTGTATAGGGGAATACACAATACACAGGGAATAGACTCAGTATTTTATAAAAACTATAAATGGAGTATAATCTATAAAAATACGGAATCACTATATTGTATACCTGAAATTAATATTATAAATCAACTATACTTTAATTTAAAAAAACCTGTCAATATAATCTTACAGAGTAGTATCTTAAGCTTCACATTCCCCTTTCTGCCTTTGGTTTTGGCCAGGGAGTGTTAACTTCTACTTTCAATCAAAAGAAAACAGCTCCAAGGGCACTAGATTGGTATTTGTGTCCAGAAATAGTGCCTTTAGAATCATGTTTTATGTGGACAAAGAGTTGTAGATACAGCTGAAAATCACACGATGCAGCGGGAGGAAGAGGCTTGGACCTGACCGGAGGCACCAGGATGCAAGCAGGATGCCCAGGAGCGGAGATGAAACAGCTCCGAGGCATCTTTAGAAACTCTCTCCTGCAGCAAATCAGGCCGAGAGCTCTCACCCATCCATTAATCAGTGTAAACCCACTGGGACCATTTTTTTCAATTAGGCTCACCCAAATTCTATCTCATTTTTAGAATGGAGAGTAAAACCTCAGCTATTTAGACCCTTAAAGCCTGACTTTGTGGATAACAGAAAGATTCATTAAAGATTCATTCACTGGGGCATCAACCACTCTCCTGAGCCAAGGGCTGCGGCTGTTGTGCGGATTGAAGTCAAGGAGAAACAGGCATCAATAAGGTGAAAAGAACGATCTGTTCAGCATTCTATGGGAACAGACAAAGAGGAGTATGGAAATCAGAGCTAAGGAAGCTCTTAAAGCAATTAAGCTATAACTTCAAAAAAAAAAAAGGGTATTCACAGAACTCCCTACCTTCTTAAATGGACCACACTGAGGACAGGGGACCTTTCTTTGATGCCCAAGAGCCACAATCATGAACATCACTACCGGTGATGTGTCACAAAGACATAAAATGCAGAGGAAGTGGGAAGTTGACAATAAAGTGATATGATGACTCTAGAAAAACAGCTTGCTTTTATTTCTCTTGCCTGTTAGTAACATGAAGTGACTGCCTGGGCCGAGACACAGGTTTAATGGCAAAACCAATCAGTGAGCGTGAGGTGGAAGCCGTCTTCCTATGAATAATTTTTCCAGCTTTCTAGATTATCGTCTTCCTGGTAACTCCCTCAACTTGTCGGCAGAACATTATAGGCGAGACGCACTTTCCGGAAGGCTTATTCCCACTCTTCCCTCACTAGCCACATTTTCCTCAACATCCCAAGATCCGAGGGCTCATTCCAAGGTAAAGATCAATGGAGATCATGAGAACATCTCCTCAGACGGTTTCCTAATAGAACTCTAAGCATCTGGAACCTGATACTCTATCCTGAATAATGAGACTAAAAGTCTCTTGTAGGCTGTCTAGGTGATAAATTTTTATTCCTTGAAATAGCATCTTTGATACTTCTTTACACTCTGCATACACTTTGGATCACTGGTACGCAGGGCGGCCAGCACATGGGGTATATATTTGCAGACTCTGACCCGCCTGCTGTGTGTGTGGATGGGCATCCGCCAGTGTCTGGCAGAGGCACAGCGGCACCACAGGGCTGTTTATGACAAGCTTGTTTGCTCCTGAAACGCCAAAGGAGTTCCAGCTTCTCGTCTTCTCCATTCAGGACCCACGTCTACTGCCTGCCCTGGCTTCTTGCTGTGGCCACTATCGCCCCTCAAGCTCAGTTCTCCATGACTTCTGTCTCCTGCTGGCCTGAGCTGCTTCTCCCCCCAGTGCTGTGCTTTCATTCTGGGTACTGGATGCGCTTCATCACCTAAGAGCGTTGGGGTCTGAACTGACTTTGCATTCTCTGGGGTATCGAACATTTGTAAGTTGGAGAACCTCAGAGGGTAGGATTCTGGAGGTCCCGCGTTGCACTGTCCATCAGAAACTGCCCAAGCCATTAAGAACGTAATGGTGAATAAAACAGTGGCTTCTGGGCTTCCCTCGTGGCGCAGTGGTTGAGAGTCCGCCTGCCGATGCAGGGGACACAGGTTCGTGCCCTGGTCTGGTAAGATCCCACATGCCGCGGAGCGGCTGGGCCTGTGAGCCATGGCCGCTGAGCCTGCGCATCCAGAGCCTGTGCTCCGCAATGGGAGAGGCCACAACAGTGAGAGGCCTGCATACCGCAAAAAACAAAAAAAACAAAAAAACAGTGGCTTCTGGGGGATGGAGGTGTGTATGAGTCACGGTTCAACCAGAGAAGCAGAACCACTGTGTGTGTGTGTGTGTGTGTGTGTGTGTGAAATATACAATGTATATAATTTACAAGAATTTGACATCAGGAAGTAGCTGTGAGAGCCAGTAAAGCAGTCTGGGTAACGTTGCTGTCTTTGCCCTAGAGCCGCAGCTTGAGGTCTGCAGGGTGGACAGAAGCCACAGAGGATGAACACACAGTGGAGGAGAACAAGCCAGAACCACAAGCAACGAGCTGAAGCCACATATACAGGCTCAAACCATGTCTTTTCGTGCTGCCTCTGGCACTGAGGGTGGGATGTCCTGCAGAAGCCGGGCCCTCACCAGAGCTAAACGCACATACCTGGCGAGGTCCAGGGTTAGAGAAGTTGCAGCAGGACCAGGAGAAAACGCAGCAATGCAGGGCCAGCTGCCACCTCATGCCGAGAAGGTGAGCCAGCCCAAGGTGACAATGTGTGGGTTATCACAACAGTGCACTTGGCATCTGCCCTCTAAATCCCCACAAGAATCTCCTTTGGGGCTCATCCTAGCCAGAAACATACAAGAGAACTAACCGGAAACATACAAGAAAAGGGACTCTGCAAAATGTGGTTCAGTCCTGGTCCAGCCCAGAAAAGGGACTCTGCAAAATGTGTAAAACTGACACATTACAAAGCCTCCACAGGGTGGGATGTTTTTTTCCTGAGCCCCTGCTAAGCTGACCAACGGTCGGTTATTCAACTGGACAGTTTATGGGCCCCTTAATGACCAGGAGCTTGGCTGTGGTCAGTTCTCTGCCATGGCCTGCAGAGCGTGGCTGTAACTAGAGATCTGAGCTCAGCCCACATTATGGGAATTTTGTCCCACAGTTTAAAGCTTTAAGAGTAAATTTAAACTAATAATGTATAACAGAGAATTCCTGAAAGAAAGCTCAGTAAAGCACAGGAATGCCACATAAAGGACACCGTGAAGAAAGGAAGGCCAATGCTGAGAACAGCTCCCTGGACCCCAAATCAGGAAAGAGGATATCGCCCACAAAGCCACCCAAAGGCACTCCTCTTCCTCCCGGGCCTTAGCTTCTCGTCTCTAGAATGAGGGATTTCAGCCGATGAGGCCAAAAATCCCTTTCCAGACAACAGTCTACAATGACTAGAGATGTCCATACTCGCCTCTAACTAATTCAGTCCCTCCAACCGCGAAGATAAAATCCATGATAACATGTTGGGAAAACAGCCACGCAAGAAAGGAGAAGGGAGGAAGGAAGGTGATCTCTGTGCTGACCCTGCAATGGCATCTGAAAGCCTAACATCTCATAGCAGCAGCAGCAGGAGCCATTACCTCCAACCCCAGCCTGAGCACCAGAGCGGCTGACGGACTTGACTTCTAAGATTCGGTTGCAAGGTGTCTGAATCCCTAACAGACCGAGCTTTTAGCCACGCATCCAGGAGGACGGGGGTGGGGGAGCAGACGCTCCCACAGACAGACGCAATAAACAGACCGTTGACAGTGGACGTGAGAGAGGATGGAGATGGAGCAGCGGGGGTGACGAAGAGGGAGAACGGTCAACTCGAGCTCGTGCTGCTGTAACCCCGTCCTCAAACCCCACAGCTGCGTGCCTGTCACTCACACTCACACACACACACACACACACACACACACACACACACACTGTGAGTCACCTTCCCCTTTGCATTTGCTGTAGGTTTTCCTGTATTGTGCTTAAAATTTTTTTTTTTTTTTGCGGTACGCGGGCCTCTCACTGTTGTGGCCTCTCCCGTTGTGGAGCACAGGCTCCGGATGCGCAGGCTCAGCGGCCATGGCTCATGGGCCCAGCCGCTCCACGGCATGTGGGATCTTCCCGGACCGGGGCATGAACCCGTGTCCCCTGCAACGGCAGGCGGACTCTCAACCACTGCGCCACCAGGAATGGCCGTGAAAAAATATTTTTGAGGAATACAAAAAGATATTCTCACGGCTAAGGATGTGAGTTGTATCTAGGTACATGCAAGGAAAGAATCTTTAATTTTGATGGATTCTGTCAAATTTCTCTCTAAAACTATTTCTTAATTCTGCCAATTATCCACTTTTAAATTGTCACTTGTCTTTTTTATTGATATACAGTGTGCATTAGTTTCCCGCTGCTGCTCTTACAAATTGCCACAAATTTAGTGGCTTGGAACAACACAAATCTTTGGTCTTACACTTCTGGAGGTCAGAGTCTGGAATAGGTCTTGCTGGGCTAAAACAAGGTGTTGGCAGCTTCCCTTTCTTCCCCTCCAAACCTGTTGTCTGCCTTCCACTCAAATAATATTCTTAACTGCCAAACCCTGTGGGCTTCTAGACCAGTGGTTCTCAACTGGGGGTGATTTTGTCCCTAGGGGACATTTAGAGGGTAAATAATGTCTGGGGACATTTTCTAGAGGCCAGGGACGCTGCGCGATACCCAACAATACACAGGACGGCCCCGTAACAAAGAACGACCTGGCCCCAGATGCTCAGGAGTGCCACGGCTGAGCTACCCCTGTAGACCTCTCTGCTGTGCTGATGTGGTTTTCTCCTCCTCCTCTGCCTCTGGTTTCCTTGGCTTTCTCTCCACTTGACTATTCTGGTTCTCTCCCAGCTCTCTTGACTCAGCTTCTCTCAGATTTGCTGCTTTTTCCACCCCGAACTGTACCCTCTAAATTTCTGCTCTGCCCTTGGTTCCTCTCTCTTCCCTTCCACAGGGACTTTCCCACTCACCAACTGCAACCGTTACTTTAACAAGATGACGCTCGGACTTGTCCAACTTTGATCATCAAATTTCCAAATGGGCATCTGCAACCACAAGCTGGATTTCTCCACTGGGATATCACATGGTTACCCCAAATCCAACACTCCAAAACCCGAAAACTATCAGCATGCCTTCCCCTCTGAAAACCAGCTTTCTTTTGAATTCGATTCTGTCCACAATCTCAGTCAGGCTCAGAAATCTCAGGGACTTTGGTCTTGTCGGCTCCACTGGCAGCTATGTACAGTCAGATATCAAGCTTTTTTAACCCCTTGTAACATTCTCTTTCTCTTTCCAAGAAGATCTCCCTAGTTCAGTCCTTCCCACCCCAGACTTTAGATCCAAACAGATTGCCCTGTCTCTGGTTTCTCATTCTGTGTCTTCCTCCAGTGGCTCTCCAAGTATCAATGCATCCTTTCTCCTGAAGCACATATACAGCAAATGTATAGCCTGGCATTTAGGAAACTCCACAGTCTGACCAAGTTTATGCCCTTCAATCTTCTTTCTTTCTTTCTTTTTTTAAAAATAAATTTATTTATTTATTTTTGGCTGCATTGGGTCTTCATTGCTGTGTGCGGGCTTTCTCTAGTTGTGGCGAGCAGGGGCTACTCTTCGTCACGGCGTGCGGGCTTCTCATTGCAGTGGCTTCTCTTGTTGCAGAGCACCAGCTCTAGGTGTGTGGGCTCAGTAGTTGTGGTGCACAGGCTCAGTTACTCCGCAGCATGTGGGATCTTCCTAGACTAGGGCTCGAACCCATGTCCCCTGCACTGGCAGGCGGATTCTCAACCACTGCACCTCCAGGGAAGCCCCCCTTCAACCTTATTTCACAGCATATCTTTTCATGACTCCCCTACCCTTAACTAAATTGATTTACCGACTGCCTCCACATCTTCGCAAACACCATTTCCTTGTCCACGATGCCTTCCACCCTACCCACTTCTGTGGATAACTGAGCCCTTTCTCCTCCAGCTCTTTCAAGTAGCTGTTGATGACTATTCCAGCCCACAGATGTCTCCCAGGACTGAATCCTGCAGATGTTAGGTGGGCAGGAAATATCTAATTAATTTGAGAAAAGAGACTAATACACAAAGGCTTAGAAGATACAATTTATCAAGACTATTTTGTTCATTGTGGTTAGAGAATTAAAAACTTTGAAACCACAAAATCTAGGGAAAAAGTCTAATTGTTGACAAGTAAGCAGGAGAGGCACAGTAGGCCAGTGGGTGAGAGCAGAATCTGAGCTCACATACCTTTCAATCACAATTAGAGCCAACACCGCTCACCTTCAAGTTCTGTACCTGTAAGGTCTGGTAATGCAGCCGCCTCATAAAAGTGATGTGCAGATTATATCAGATAAGGTGTGTAAAGTCCCAGGCACATACATGATGCTTAATAGATACTACCTATTACCATCATTGAATACTTGGCTAAATTTATGGGAGGCTGACTCTGGTCCTTCTCTCTGGTGTGACTCACCAAGGAATGGAATCCTCCAGAAGGCAGGTCCATTTGGGCCTCCTAATCCTAGGTTATAGTGGTAGATGGGTCCAAATATCATTCATCAGATTGCGTCACTGATTCAATAACCCTATCACAGGGCTTCCCTGGTGGCGCCGTGGTTGAGAGTCCACCTGCCGATGTAGGGGACATGGGTTCGTGCCCCGGTCTGGGAGGATCCCACATTCCACGGAGCCGCTGGGCCCGTGAGCCATGGCCGCTGAGCCTGTGCGTCCGGAGTCTGTGCTCCACAATGGGAGAGGCCACAGCAGTGAGAGGTCCACGTACTGAAAAGAAAAAAAAAAAAAAAAAAAAAAAAAAAAATCCTATCACAAGTCCCCAAGGCAGAGATACAGTGAGCTTCTATTTTATTTTGTAAAGGATGTCCAAAGGATTTTGGTCTCCTTGGTACAGATATATGTCCCCCAATTTTCAATACAGATATGAGTGATAAAGTGCCAGGAACTTAAAAGCATGGTTAAAATTAAACCAATCCTGCAGATGTCCAACAATCTTGTCAGATTAAGCACCAAAAAGGACACATCACATCAGCTGTGTTTTGGGGGCTGGTATCTGATTTATAGATACAATGTATCAACAAAGAAATGCCAGCAGAGAAAGAAAAACGAAAATGATTATGACCCATGTTTTTCCAAAGATAAGCAAGAGCAGAGTCTAGAAGAGATAAGATACGTGGGTGTAGGCTTTTGCAAGTTACGATTCTGACAGATTACCAAACAGACTGAGAAATCCACTTGCAAACTCACTTTGTTTCTCAGTCACAGGCATGTTACGACCCCCTTCTGAATCTGGATCTGGAAGCCTAGCTTTCAGTCCACGGCACAGTCCAGCCTAGCGGTCAACTTAGTCTGTAAAAGAATCCATCTCTCTTCGATCCCACAAATCGAATCACACGGGCTTAAAAAGCCATCACGTCAGCATCCAGAATCCAAAATGACAAAAACCCTGTCAAGCGGGATCAAAAGTTGCTTTTCAAAGTTCGGGTCAAAACTGGTATTTAGAACACCATATCAAACAATCTCAGTGTATATTTAATAGTAACCAATGTGATAACCCAAAACGGATTGCTATTTCATTTTCTACTGAAACGTTTCATTATTTTGGTCCATCTCCTATAGTGGAAAGGCAAAACAAGAACTTGAAAAGAGCAACAGGTTCGTAAGATTTGAGTTTTGGTTTTGGTCAGCTGTGACCTTGGGGTTACATCCTTTGGGCACCAATTTCTTTGTCTATAATATGGGTTTAACACCATCTGTTCACTTCACTGGGTTATAATGAGAATGAATAAAATAATCTAGGTGAAAGTGCTTAGGAAATTGTAAAGCATGGCACAAAGGAGACATTTGGAAAGTATTAATACTTAGAACAGATCCATGAAATTTTGTTAGAATAGGCTCTGAGAGGCTATCTACTGTAATATATTTTAAACTTTTTTCTTTTTTTAAGCCTGGAGAGTCCTTTGTTCAAAGGAAACATTTAAAGCAGGACAGTGAGCTCTGAAAGTGGTTTCCAGGACCCTTAGGGCTCCAGGGACCACGGCCCCAAACCACTGATCTAGTCCAGCCCCTGGTTTCCCACGTGGGGAAACAGCTTAGAAAACGGAAGGAGCTGTGGAGAGCAAGGGTGTGGCTGCAGGCGGTGGAGTGTTTATAATCCAGGTAGCACCAAAAGGTCTGATGAATAGCCAATATTTGGTCAACTCCCTTAGAGACCCTGAAAGGCTTTCTGAAGAAGATCCCTCCCTGAGCCCCCAAACCAAGTCTGTGACGTTGCTCAAGTCCCCCACCTTTGCATCCCTGGGTCCCACAGTGGGGCAGCCTCTGGGAAGCTCACAGCCAATAGCACCAAGTACTGATGCCACAGAGCCAACAAGTGGTTTCCACAAAAACCTTCCGAGACAGGACAAGGGGCAGCCTCCTTGGGGTGAGCGACCAGCTCCACGAGCTTTGCCTGCATCTGTAACTTTCCTAGAGAGTTCTGTTCACAACCTTGCAGGTAACCCAATTCTTCCAGCTTCCTCCCGCCCTGCTCTCATCAGCCTGTTTCTCTGCATTCTTCTGTAAGGTTTCTATTGCGAACGCCCCTCTGCTTTTCCCTTCTGTGGCCACCTTTACAGTTCTGTGTCTGGAACTCTGCACCAGTGTCTCAGTAGTTTTCTCTGCCCCCGTGCTTTATTTCCTCTATTCTACCCCATAAACCAATTCCAGAAAGAGTCATGGCTTAGAAGAAAGAGCCGTTCAAGGGCTGGGTCAGCCACGCCCTGGATGAGCAGCCTCAGCTCTGCAGCTGTTTCTACATTCATAACATACCTGCTCCACTTAGATCTCAGAGGGCACGGGGATGGCCTTATCATGGGAACAGTACAACAGTCATAAAGCTTTGAACAAGGACAGACACTATCAGTAACATTAGCAAAACACTGTTGGCGATCTCACTCCCTTGTTCAAAGGCATTCAGTGCTCCCCACCTGTGAAGCCTCAAGTCCTCTGCCCGTCAGGCCAGCGCCACAAGCCCTGCCCCATCCACCGGTCAGGCTGCCCTCCCACCCCACAGCTCTCCGTGCCAGCCCAGACCACCACCCCCTCTGGCAGCGCCCCCTGCCTCAGGACTTCAAGTACATGATTTCTTCTACCTAATGTTCCACCTCGGCCTATCAAACACAAAACGTGCCATGTCCCAAAGCTTCATCTAGTTATTTCATGCAGAAGTGATCTCTCTCTTCTCTGAACCACCACCCCTGCATTACTGCCACCCTGGATGCCCTGAACTGCCACAGGGTAAACTGTGAATTCCCCTGAACACACACACGTGTGCACACCTACCGACGTCCCGATCAAGCTCTCGGTAGATGGGCAGATCTAGTGATCAATATCCCGAGCTCGGGGACATCTGCAGGCCCATAGGCCCAGCATGGCACCAAGAATAGGTACTGAATGTGCATCTGCAAAGGAAGGGCAGATGAGCAAAAGACTGAATGATGAGGGACTTCAGAGCAATGTGGGACGACAGGAACATCCAGAAGATCCAGGCTCTAGGCGGCATGAACCACTATGCAGGGTGGTTGAGCTTGGTATGAACACTGTAGATGGGCAGAAGCCAGAGGACTCAGGCGCTCGAGAAATCTGTCAGGTGCCCGGATGTTGACTAGTAAGTGGGAACTGATGACCAGGATGAAGAAGTGTTTTAGGAGCACCTGGAAGGTTTAAGCACTGGACCCTATCAAAGCCTGGCACAGACCGGATGCTCAAAAGACTAACAGAGGCAGGACACACAAAGGCTAGGAAAAAGCAGCATCAGGCCTCTCACGGCCAGCCACACTGCCGTCTGAGCTTGAGCAGCAGGGGCCACAAATGACAGCTATGGCAGAAACCACAACCTTCACTGGGTGGGGGGTGGGGAAGCTATGGCAAAGCGATGGGTAGGAAGTCAGAACATTTTCGTCGAAGGACCAGGAGAGAAGAGTCGGGGAAAGGCCTGGCTCCGCAGTGCTGGAGGCTGTTAGTGGGGAGGAAACACGATCTGACAAGTTGCTCTTAGGAAAGGGGGCTGCGGTGAGTTTTTGAGCTGCGTGTTCTCCCCAGAGACTTAGCCAGAAGTGCTGATCCCGAAGCAGAAGGCAACAGGGCTACACCGACTAGAACACAAGCTCCTTGCGGGCAGGGACCATGCCTGTCTTGTTCGTCATCCATCACCAAAGCCTAGAGCAGTGTCTGGCATACAGGCAAGAAATATTCATGCTAGACTCTCCGGGTTTGAATCCTAGTTCTACCACCTTGCCTACTGGGCCATGTTATTCAAGGTCTCTATGCTTTAGTTTTCGTATCTCTAAAATGAGGATTATAGTACCTAGATCTCAACTGGGAGGACTAGATGAGTCAGCATTAAATGAGTCAGCATATAAGCACCACACAAGTATTTGTTATCATTTGTGAGGTGTCTTCTTTGGAAGCCAGGTCCTGGTGCAGAACTCCCAGACAGTACCTCGTCATCTCTAGCCACAGGTACAGCTTGTCACTAGCAATGCCAGCGTACGAAGGGTCTAGAGGCCCTAGGTTGGGGGTCTCAAGCTTTCTCCCATCAGGGATACTGCTTCAGGAGACTTGTTCCCACGAGCATGAAAAGCGGCATGTACCGACCTTGGTCTACTTGTACCAGAATGCAAGAAAGTGAGGGACATTGAATCATCTCTAACATATAAAGGAAGTCATTTGCAGACTTTCATACTAATAACCATTATTTGTAACCAAGTACTTGAGGCATACCAACCTGGAGCTGTAGTGCCAGGCAACCAAGTCTACTCCAATGACATCTATGAATATTTTTCTGTGTGATCCAATCTGATTTTTACCAAAAAGCTCAGACAAAGGAGGAAAAAGACTATTTGTTTCAGAATCAAAGGAACAGACATAAGAGAAACATTGCACAGCTATGTGGAAAAGCAGAGCGGGGCGAGAGTCTCCTTTATGTTTCCTCAAAAAGCCACAGTCGTTTTCTAGTCAAGCACTTGTCTTGTTTTCCCCTAAAGCGGCAGCACTAACATTTCTACTCATCCCGACCATCCGGCAATGCCTGTCGGTTGCTAGGCAACTGTAACAGGGATCGCTGCTTTCTGCCCACCCACAATGCACAGCTTTCATAATTGTTCTCACTGGGTTTGCCAATTACTCCTAGCCGCTATCTTCTCAGCCAAGGTTGCTTCTTCAAGCTCATCTTCTTGCCTGCTTGGTCCTGTGGTAAAATTTAAATACTGTATTTGTCATTATGCTCCAGTAATTCCATAACAGGCTGCCCATCAAACACAGGATGATTTCACAGTAGCATGGAGAACTATAAATAGCTTTCCATAAAAGCAACCAGACAGGGCTTCCCTGGTGGCGTAGTGGTTGGGAGTCCGCCTGCTGATGCAGGGGACATGGGTTTGTGCCCCGGTCTGGGAGGATCCCACATGCCGCGGAGCGGCTGGGCCCATGAGCCATGGCCGCTGAGCCTGCGTGTCCGGAGCCTGTGCTCCGCAACGGGAGAGGCCACAACAGTGAGAGGCCCACGTACCGCAAAAAAAAAAAAAAAAAAAAAAAAGCAACCAGACAAAAGCTAGCCAATAAAACATTCTAGTAAGTTCAAGCTAAAGTGCTAGTTTTAAGTTTCTTTGAACATATTCTTCTAGCTGAATATACTTGCCTTGATTATATAGAAAAATTATGACCAGTTTTTAACTTAACCACATTGAGTTGAGAAAAGGCTATACCTATGGAAAATCTTTAGGTCACATACTACACATCCATATGTCATATAAACAAAACAGATAAAGTCTTGATAAGCTTTCTTGACTCCCTAGAGGACTAATGAACATAACCTTAATAATAACACGTGGTTGTCAGTAGCCAGTAAAAACCAAGCAGTTGACTTACATCATCATACATCATACCGTTTAATGGGTAACCTTCGCACTTACTTCCTATCCTCCTCCTCTGAGCATTCCATAAGTGAGAAAAGGCTCAGATTAGAAATGACTTTCCCGGGGTGGAGGTGGGGGTGGTGCTGTGATGAACTGGAAGACTGGGATTGACATGTATACACTAATATGTATAAAATGGATAACTAATAAGAACCTACTGTATAAAAAAATAAATTAAATAAAATTAAAAAAAAAAAAGAAATGACTTTCCCCAAATTTGAGAGGCAAGGCTAGTAAACGGCAATCCCGAATTAGGACATGGATCTTGTCCTAGTATGATGGCTGATTGGATAAAATCATCATCTGAGGTACCTGAGTTTGAAAGGGCTGATGAGGTTAAAGCTAAGAAACTAGCAGTAGTGGTTTGGGGTTGAGCAGGATGGCTGGGGAACAGGAGTGGGATGACAAACCTGCTCTGCATACCCTTGTTCTATGATGTGTGGATATAATTTATTTGAACAAAAGAGTTCTGAAAAGGGCGCTGATTCAAATACGTACTGGTCCCTAACCATATGCTGGGCACAGTGTTAGATGCTGAGGATAAAGGTGAGTAAGACCTGGCACCCACTCTCAAGCAGCTCATAATAAATTGAGGCCAATGGATGCCCAAAGACCAAAAAGGGAGATGTAAAAGGACCAGGCAAGAGGTGCTTGAAAACACAAAGGGAAAACAATGAATCATGTCTGCTGAGCTAGAAGAAGTTGCAAAGGGGAAGATTTGAGACCAATCTTAAGGATAAGCTTAAGTTAAAAAAAAAAACAAAACTGATAAGCTTAAGTGTTCTGGACAGTACAGAAAGGGAAACATACTTAAACCTGAGAAGCGGTCAGAAAATGAACGGTACTGTAGTTAGATTAAGAGGGATACTACACATTCATTCAAAATTTGCTGAGCCACTGCAGACCAGGTACTGTACTAGGTGCTATACTTAGTGGTCTGAAACAAAACACAGACATTGCACAAAATTACCAAGTGTCAGGAAGAGCATTTTCGTAGGAAAAAAAGTATGGGAATTATGAATTCATTTTCTCTTAGAGTAGAACAAAAACTTCTAACGTATATAAGTCCAATCACACAGAAACTTCATTAAAAATGGTTTTAGTGCAGATTTAGGTGATGTGGCAGCTCTATACGAAAACATAACCCAGGATCTATAAAAAAGGTTTTCAGTCAGAATCCCAATCACAACACATCATGAAAGAGAGGAAATGAAAACTTTGTGATTTTTGTGTATTTAAAAGGATAAATAAAACAGAAGATGAAAACCATATCAAGGCTAGCATTTTTATAAGATTTCAGTCCCTGATCTTCAAACCAGTTTCCACATTTGTGAAATGTCAACTGGATAAAACCAAGTCCCCATGACCAGGTAGCCAACATCCTCTACTTATGATGGGTACAGAAACGACCAGTGATCATTATGCACACACTACAGGAAATATGTGAAGTACACTTCTAAAGTGATGAAGTTTTTTGTTTTTTTTGGAAATTAGATCTTTTAGGATCCTACTTATGTTTTTTCTTTTTTTTTTTTGTGGTACGCGGGCCTCTCACTGCTGTGGCCTCTCCCGTTGCGGAGCACAGGCTCAGGACACGCAGGCTCAGCGGCCATGGCTCACGGGCCCAGCCTCTCCGTGGCATGTGGGATCTTCCCGGACCGGGGCACGAACCCACGTCCCCTGCATCGGCAGGCAGATTCTCAACCACTGCGCCACCAGGGAAGCCCAGAACGTCACTTCTTAAACAGCCTCTAGAGCCTGAGGTTCAGTCTTTTGAGTATATTCAAGGGGCATTTCCCTTAACTATGGAAAATAAACCTCAATTTTAAAAATAGTAAGAAATCATTTCAAGTCAAGGCTGGAGAATAAGATGGATGAATCAAGCTGGGTAATGAATACCAATGAGGCCGGTGAAGGGCAGAACTGGAAGACAGCCCCCAAGGTTTCTGCCCCTGCCCCTGGTGTACATATCCAGTATAACCCCCTCCCCTGGAGTGTGAGCAAAAATTGTGAGTATGATGGGATTTCACTCCCATGATTAGGTTACTAATCCCTTGACTTTTTTTTTTTTTTTTGCGGTACGCGGGCCTCTCACTGTTGTGGCCTCTCCCGTTGCAGAGCACAGGCTCCGGACGCGCAGGCTCAGCGGCCATGACTCACGGGCCCAGCCGCTCCGCGGCATGCGGGATCTTCCCGGACCGGGGCACAAACCCATGTCCCCTGCATCGGCAGGCAGATTCTCAACCACTGCGCCACCAGGGAAGCCCAGAACGTCACTTCTTAAACAGCCTCTAGAGCCTGAGGTTCAGTCTTTTGAGTATATTCAAGGGGCATTTCCCTTAACTATGGAAAATAAACCTCAATTTTAAAAATAGTAAGAAATCATTTCAAGTCAAGGCTGGAGAATAAGATGGATGAATCAAGCTGGGTAATGAATACCAATGAGGCCGGTGAAGGGCAGAACTGGAAGACAGCCCCCAAGGTTTCTGCCCCTGCCCCTGGTGTACATATCCAGTATAACCCCCTCCCCTGGAGTGTGAGCAAAAATTGTGAGTATGATGGGATTTCACTCCCATGATTAGGTTACTAATCCCTTGACTTTTTTTTTTTTTTTGCGGTACGCGGGCCTCTCACTGTTGTGGCCTCTCCCGTTGCGGAGCACAGGCTCTGGACGTGCAGGCTCGGCGGCCATGGCTCACGGGACCAGTTGCTCTGCGGCATGTGGGATCTTCCTGGACCGGGGCACGAACCCATGTCCCCTGCATCGGCAGGCGGTCTCCCAACCACTGCGCCACCAGGGAAGCCCTCCCTTGACTTTTTTTTTTTTTTTTTTTTTGCGGTACGCGGGCCTCCCACCGCCGTGGCCTCCCCCGCCACGGAGCACAGGCTCCGGATGCGCAGGCCCAGCGGCCATGGCCCACGGGCCCAGCCGCTCCGCGGCATATGGGATCCTCCCAGACCGGGGCACGAACCCGTATCCCCTGGATCGGCAGGCGGACTCTCAACCACTGCGCCACCAGGGAGGCCCCTTCCCTTGACTTTTAAGGTAATCAAAAGGTTTGGGTTAATCCTGGGTTGGCCTGACCTAATCAGGTGAAGCCTAAAAGGAGGGACTAGGTCCTTCCTGAGGAGAGATTCTCCTGTTGATTTTGAAGAAGCAAACAGCTATGCTTTGCCATAAGCAACTAAATTCTGCCAACCACCAGTGAGTTTGGAAGAAGACCCTGAGCCTTAGAGGAGATCATAGCCCTCCCTGGTCAACACTTTGATCCTGTGCAGCTAACCCATGTCCAGACTCCTGACCCACAGAAACTGCAGGATACTAAATCTGCATTGTTTTCAGCCACTCAGTTTATGGTAACTTATTACAAAGCAACAATAACCTTATACAAGGCCTAGAACAGAAGCATGTCTATTAAGAAACAGTACTCGTTAATGTGCCATGTAAACTCATTGTGAAGGAAATTCCAAAGAGTGGCAAAAGGATTTGAGCAGTGGCAGTATTCTTCATAAAATATCTAGTTTCAGAAGGTGACCACCTTGAAGGGCAACACTTCTTTGGACGTGCGAATCTGGCTTATTAAAAAAAAGGTCTCATTTTTAGGTTAGAGTCAAAATTCACGTTGCTTATCATCCATCTTGCTTATTACTGTTATAATTTTTTTCTGGGAAATCTGTTTTAGTAAAAGGTACTTATTCATCCCAAACGTGAACATTAACATGGAGGGGTAATAGATCAAAGTAGTAGTAAAGTGTCAAAAAAAAAAAAAAAAGGGAGTTAAATGCATGCAGCTTTTGATGTATTTATCTTTCACTAAAATCCCCATTCTTAAAACATAATACATGTGACACTTTGTAGATGGACTGTAAGGTTTGCTGGCGTTATCGTTTCATTTAGACTAGAATCCATGGTTCTCTCTACAACCCCACCTCATCACTCTGAAGTAGGGAAATGCATTAAATGAAAGAACAGCGGCACTCATAAATCAGTTGTTCACAGAGTTCTGAATTTATTCTGAATTTTTTCTCTCCACCAGGAGAGACAATCTAGGGGATATTTAGAAAGGCATGGGGCATCTGGATGGCTTTCACCGTGACATGGCGGTTCGTATGTGAGGCCCAGGTTACTAAACACCCTATAACGCACAGGACAATCCTGCACAACGAAGGATTATCTTGACCAAAATGCCAGTTACTGCTCTGACCTCCCCGGCCCTCCAATCCCACTCACTCCAGCAATACCCACTTGGTTTCTCAGTCACAAACCAGAATATCCCCAACTCCGCCTCTCTGCCCAGAACGCATTCCCCCAGCTCTCCATCCACACGGCTCCCTCGCTTCTTCCAGGTCTCTGCTTAAGTGTCACCACATCAGTGAGGCCTTCCCTGATCGTCCTGTTCATGAACAGCCTCCCTTCCTGACACAGGGACAGCACAGCGCCTGAGGGTGTTACTGGGTTCCTGGGCACTTGGGGACCCTCTCTGTGCTTCAGTTCTCCCATCTGTAAAGGGGACTAACAGCCCTGTTGTAGGGTTGTTATGAGGAGTACGTGAGTGTCTGTGTGTGTATGGACTATGCTTTTAGAAGAATGCCTGGAACTTAGCGTAACCACTACGTTAGCTCTGAAAATCTAAAACAACCGAAACCAACTTGGAAATTAAGCTATTACCTAACTTATTATATTTAATGGCAAAACTTAATTTTGTTAACTCATTAGGGGACAAAAGTTGACCTAAGCTAACATGAGGCTACTTGTAACACCACTAAGGATGTTAACAGATAGTACATGTATCATATTATGTTTCCAGCTCCAAATACATCTTGTCTCAAGGATTTTGAGTAAAGGACTGTGCACCTAAATTATTCTTCTACTTTATTTTTCTCTAGAGCAATTATCACCATTTGATGCAGATAAACTTGGTTTTTGTGTAACTCTCACCATCATAAGGTCAAGGATTACGTTTTATTATTGCACTCCCTGCACCTGGAAAAGTACCTGCTACACAGCAGGTGCTCAATAAATACATGTTGAAATGAATGGTTAAATTTTATGATGCCCAAAATACAACATAGAACATTTCTTAGGTGGAAGGAAGATTATTTCATGGAAGATGGTGACCAGTTAGTTGTTCTTTAACTCAGGAGGGAAGGCTTGGATCCAATTCATCTGTGTGGCAGTGGAACACTTAGTTAATGTGATGTTTAGTCCCTGTATGTTCCTCCCCTCCCAGGCACCAACCTTGTGCTCCACTCTTCCCTGACCATCCACGAAGGCTCAGGGTGTCCATGATCAGTTCCAAAGAGAACTCCAAAATATACCATGTGTACACCGACCTTCTGAGTGCAACATCACCAATAAACAATTCCGCTTGACCATCCCACTATAATAAATCAGTCTAATCGAGCTGACCATTCTCCCACCGACACCAGTTTCATTTCCTGACTTCTCTATTGATGATGGTGACCATCCCCCATCTCCCTACCAGCCACACCCCAAGCCCAGGACTCGCCTTTGAAGCATCTCCCACAGTCAATTACGCACAAAGTCTAGGCAGTGCTTTCACTGGTACAGCCTCCATCCTGGCCTTCGTTCGATTCCTCGTTAACAAATCTGTGCTGAGCGCCCCTCCATGCCAGGCACTGGAGGACACTGAACAAGACAGAAATGGACGTGGCTCAGAGGTGAGAGGGGAAGCCAGTGATCACACAAGCAACCACACTGAAAGGGAAACAACACAGACCATGCAAGAAGCCCAGGGCATATGGACACCCTGCCTGGAACAGAGTAGTGTCTGGAAAGAGCAATGGCTAAAATAAGTAATATGTGGACCATGAGTTGTTGGACAGACGGACACCAGGAGGCTGAGGAAGCAAGGAGAGTTTCAGTGACGTTTAAGCTGAGAGCTGAAAGTCAGTGCAGGCCTTGCTGGGAGAAAATCTACTTATGCAGAATGGTCAGAAAAGAATTACACTGCAATTACATAACACATATACAGCCAGCTCTTTGGTGCTAATGTAAATTCCATGGGAGCATGAACCTCTCATTCTAATGGAGGAGTAGGTCACACGCAGGGGCCACACGCACTGGACTATCACCAGTGACCCTTGTGTCAAGATTGTGCTCTTCCACTTCCAGTTCTTTCACTGTACTTTATCAGTGAATTTACCGCTCTGATCAGCTAAAGCTGAACTCTTCTGCCTGCGGGTCAAATCACCAAGCGTGGCACCTCACACCCTCGTGGCTGCTGTGCAGATGAGGTATCTGAGGCTCAGAGCGGTTAAGAAACTTGTTCACGGCAAAAGACTCGTTCAGGAGTAGACAGATCATCTTGTCCAGGACCGTCTGATGATGTAAAGCTCATACTCTCTCTTCTCTACAAGATGAGACGGAACAGTGAGCTCCCAAGCACACGCACAAGTGCTCTTGAGGATGTGCAGGAGGGAGAGGCTGGCAAAGCCTCCTTGAGAAGAGGCCAGCCCTGAGCACAGCGTTGACGAGATGAGCAACAGCTGGAGAGGCAGAGGAAAAGGACCAAGGCACCTGGAAAGGGGACTCCACGGGCTGCTGGCAGGATGACTTCAGGGGCAAAGGAGGCCAGCCCGGCTGCTGCTGGCAGTTCCCGCCAGGAAGTACAGGAGAAGCAAGGTGGAGATGGGGTGGCCAGGGTCTGAATGCCAACGGAGGACTCCAGACTTCAGCTTACAGGAAACGGGAGAGGATTCTGAATATGGGACGAGGAGGAAGACCCGTGTCTCTGAAAGATGAATGGTCACGGACAACGAGGACAGGTGGCCTGGGAAGAGGACGACCTGTGCGATGGGACAGCAGACAGGCAATCATTTCAGAAGTCCAGGGATTAGAAGAGGAAACTTTGAGACATTTGAAGGACCCGTAAGCTTTGATAGCTATTTCGAAAGCGTCCACGTGCCCACCTCAAGAATACAGTTCATCTCTTTCTATTGAAATCATTTCTGTGTCTGGCTTCTGACATCTCGGAGATTCTGAGCATCTCAAAGGCACTACGTAAAGTTTCTTATTGTTTTATCCCAAGTGCCCAGCATCCACAGGAGGAAGGACCTCGGTAAACGCTCCAAGGAAGGAAGGAAGAGCACAAGAGGACAGCTGGGCTTCAAGCCTGATGAGAGTGGGCAGCTGCCTCTGGGGCAAAGAGGGATGACGGGAAAGGAACCTCCTTCTAGAAAGATGAGCTCGGTTTGGGAGATACGGTTGGAAACAAAAACAAAAAAGAAAGGGGTTACTAGTAGATGTCACTTATACTTGGGACCTGTACGTTCCCTTGTTAAGAAAGGGCTGGAGAGCGGGCTCTAAGTGTGTTCTAAATTGTTATGGAAGTTACATTTCTCAGGTATCCTTTCATAAAACTGGAGTGCTATGGGGGCTTTTTCTCTTTTACATAACAAAGTAAAATGTGCTGCAGTTTCTTTTGACCTAACTGGTCTTCACAGAAAACAGAAGCACTAAAACCGTGTCTTAATTAAGAGGCATTAGAAGGTAGAGCTGAAGAGTGCCAGTCGTGGAGCCAAATGCCTGGGGTTCAAATCCTGCTTCTACCACTTACTACCGTGTGACCACGGGCAGCCTTTTCAACCACTCATTTCTCCAAGTCCTCATGGAGCTGTTGTGAGCATTAAATGGATAAGCATGCATAAAGCATTTAGAACAGTGTCTGGCATGTCGAAATCCCTGAATGAATGTTACTTGTTATCCTTTAAACATCTTGGCAAGTAGAGTTTTTGGTCTAGGTGCTCCAGAATAAAATTAGAAGCCACAGACTCACAAAGACAAATTTCAAATTCTTCAATTAACTTCCAAGTTATCATTAAGCCAGCCAGTATTACAGCAGACATCCACAGTACAAAACCACCACCAAATATTAAATGAATCAACTGACAGTAGATGCTTTCTGGACTTAAGTGCAAGAACACAGGTGCACTTGTCTGAGAAGACCTATTCTGAAGGTATCTGAATCTGTTTTTGCTCATCTAGCTGCATGGACTCACTCAGATTCTCCCTGAAAGCCCCATGGGCTTTCTCAGCTCTGTGCCCTTTGTCCCCTAGCTCCTCGGCTCAGATTCCCCTCCCAATCCACCTGGTTTACTTCAAGACCTACCTCGAGACCTACATGAAATACCACTTTCTTAGCTTTAGCTGGTGGTCTCTCACACAACCAGACCCTGCTCCAGCCAGAAAATATGTTTCTAACACTGGCCCTTACACAGCGGAATGAAGAGGGGCCAGTGTCGTCTCTCCCCGCAGCCCCTGCATGGCAGGAGCACGCCTCGCTCTTTTTCCCAGTCGTGCTCCCAGGGCTGAGCACACACGGTCATTAAACTATGAAACTCAGCCGTAGAAAAGGATTACTCACGGGGTTAACTTAATCTCAACCTCCCTTAGTGCCCTTAAATCATAATCAGTAAATCTCATGCAAATCCTGTGAAGCACATCTATCCTTTTCACTCCACTTTGAGGAAGAACAATCCCCAAATTGTCTTTTCCAGGGAAAGTAAAGAGAGGCTCAAGACTGCAACACAGGACCGGAGACTCGAGACTCCAGGCTGCGGGCTGGCCCTACGGATCCTGGACTTTGAAGCTCCCACAATCGCGAGTCAATTCCTTAAAATAAAAATACCTCTCTGTGTATCTCATCTACTGGTTCCTTTTCTCTGGAGAACCCTGACTAACACGGCAGCGTGAGAGGAATCGTCCCTCCCTTCCCAGGATCCAACGTTTCCATTTCCATCCTACAGGCCAGCCCTCCAAACAGCCTCTCCTCTCCTTTATCCCTGGGTCCCCGGCACCAGGATTTCCATCTCTAGTAACCCTCAAAGACCCACAGCGAGCACTCTTACATAGAAGACTTCGACACTAACATCTTGGAGGAAAAGTCTACCCAACGGCAGGAGGGGAGTAAAAGAGATCACTTCTGATCACTCCGTGGATAAAAGGTGAGCTGCACGCTTTTGAAAGCTTAATTTCTTGGGGCACCTGTTTTCTCAGCCAAAAAACCCATGATGCTAGACGAGAGCACTTTTCCCCAATAACTGATATGTTTCTTTATATTGCTCTGACCCTCTGACCCTATTTTGAGAAAAAACATTCTGCTAATAGTTAAGAGGATTTTAACTAAAGTTGGAAGAGGGCTTCCCTGGTGGCGCAGTGGTTGAGAGTCCGCCTGCCGATGCAGGGGACATGGGTTCGTGCCCCGGTATGGGAAGATCCCACGTGCCGCGGAGGAGCTGGGCCCGTGAGCCATGGCCACTGAGCCTGTGCGTCCGGAGCCTGTGCTCCGCAACGGGAGAGGCCACAACAGTGAGAGGCCCGCGTACCGAAAAAAAAATAGTAAATAAAATAAAGTTGGAAGAATAGCCTTCAGATTCAATTCAACATTGCTGCAAAGTGGTATGATTTCAGTAAGAGCCTTGATGAGTATAAAAACATAATATAATGGGTAGAGAATCTGTCAGATCTGATAGAGGGAAATGTCACATCATTTCAGGTACTCAACACAGAGCAAAACAACAAGCTTTGTAATAAAGTAGCCCTTGGGATGTATGATGGCCTACCACTCCGCAATGCTTCCAATGGTAGCATTGTAGAATCAGAAGCAAGTAGGTAATTTCACTGAGTCCTATTGACTCATCAGCGTATACAAGGAAGCAAAGGTCACACACAGCATCACGATGTGACAGAACCGGTATTAAAAGCCAGGTTTTTCTCCTTGTAACTTAGTTAGCTGGTTTAACAGAGTTACTGAGCACACAGGTGAGCTGACACTGAAATGTGGTCTCTGAGTATCCAGGTCCCTCGGGAGGCTGTTCAAGGATCCACGTTAGGCCCAAATTCATGTTTTTGTTGGTTAACTTCCTAGAAGACTGCGTAGTGTTATAACTTAATTTCTCATCACTTGAATTCAGGAATACTGGCAATAATCTAGCTTTCTCAAGTGTGTTTTATTTAAAATACACTTGGGGGAGGAAGTAACAACCTCCCACTCACCAAGGCCCAAACTCCTCACCCACAGAAGGGCCACATGGCCTCCATGCCTCTGCTCTCCCTGGCACTTCCTATCTGTCTCAGGCAATGACTTCTCCACCCAGGGATCTACAGTTCAGGTCTCATACTCAGGTAACCTACTCTTTACAGGCAGAAGTTTCTCTTTTTATAGGCACACAGCAAAGAGAAGGGCACTAATTCCCCTGGCCATCCTTCACAGCCTTGAGGGCAGAGCTTGAACAAGTGTAACGACAGCTCTCATGTCAGGGGCTGATATGTCTCCAGCACTGGGCTCTGTCATTTAACTCTCACAATAAACCCCAAAGGCAGCCATCACTTTTCCCTTTTCTTTTTTTTTTTGTGGTACACGGGCCTCTCACTGCCGCGGCCTCTCCCGCCGCGGAGCACAGGCTCTGGACGCGCAGGCTCAGTGGCCATGGCTCAAGGGCCCAGCCGCTGCGCGGCACGTGGGATCTTCCCGGACAGGGGCACGAACCCGTGTCCCCTGCATCGGCAGGCGGACTCCCAACCACTGTGCCACCAGGGAAGCCCCACTTTTCCCATTTTAAACAACAGGAAAGAGCCTCAGGTTAAATAAATTTCCCAAGTTCACAGAGCTAGTAAATAACAGAATAGTCCGATCTTTAGGCTCAAGAGTACGCTTTCCCATTGTGCTATGGCTCCTCAGAAATGTCTGGGAAGGCCTCTCTCACATCTAACCTCCACCGCTAACACTGTTTAGTCTTGGACCCGTATCCGGACCCAGGGGCAAAGGTTAGCCACTAATTTCCATAAACTAGGAAAGTAACTTGGTTGCTTCTAAGTGGTTCTTTGGTTGAAAAGTGTGTTCATGAAAGCTTTTAAACTTCTGTTTAAAAGTTTGTTCATCATTAAAGAAATAATTCTACTCTGTAGATACCTTAATTAGTTGCTATTGGCATCAACTGTGTTATTAAATTATGAAGAGATGTCTAATGGTCTCTGCAGACTAGAAGCCAGGAACTAAAGTTCTAGTCCAGCTCTATTTTATAGCTTCTTATAAAAACAGACACAAAAATGCTAATAGGTAGGGACTTTCTTACAGGGGGTGACAAAAATAATCTAAAATTGGATTATTGTGATGGTTTCATAATTCTGTGAAAATACTAAATCATTAAATTTTGGACTTCAGGGCTTCCCTGGTGGCGCAGTGGTTGAGAGTCCACCTGCCGATGCAGGGGACGCGGGTTCGTGCCCCAGTCCGGGAGGATCCCACGTGCCACAGAGCGGCTGGGCCAGTGAGCCATGGCTGCTGAGCCTGTGCATCCGGAGCCTGTGCTCCGCAACGGGAGAGGCCACAACAGTGAGAGGCCCGCGTACCGCAAAAAAAAAAAAAAAAAAAAATTGTAGGCTTCAAATTGGTGAACTTTATAGTACGTTAATTATATCTTAATAGGGCTTCCCTGGTGGCGCAAGTGGTTGGGAGTCCGCCTGCCGACGCAGGGGACACGGGTTCGTGCCCCGGTCTGGGAGGATCCCACGTGCCGCGGAGCGGCTGCGCCCGTGAGCCATGGCCACTGAGCCTGCGCGTCCGGAGCCTGTGCGCCGCAATGGGAGAGGCCACAACAGTGAGAGGCCCGCGTACCACTAAATAAATAAATAAATAAATGAATAAATAAATAATTATATCTTAATAAAGATGCTTAAAAAAGCACAAAGAGATTTGATTGCTCAAGTTTCACTTATCTAAGAAGAAAATCATTAAGGAATACTAATTTTACCATGTTATTCTTCTTCTGTATTTACTCCAAATGTCAATTTGCCTAATTCCTATTTCTGAAGTATTAAATACAGAAGTAAACACAAACTTTATGCAAACCGTGTAAACATCTACACTTATAAGTAAAATCAGGCAATGATCCCTCTACCAAGGGATTCATGTCGAGGGCCTACTTTAAATAAGGCTCATTTAAGACACACACACACACACACACACACACAGAAAACTAATGACAATCCACAAAGTCACTTTTTGGAACCCTATTCAGTACTCTTAGCAGGAGTTACAAATACACTTGTAACAACTCCTCCCATCAGGAATGTAAGAACTACGTACCTTGTGACAAGGAACCACGCAAGTTGACTGAAGTCTGGAGAGGGTCTCATATACGTCTTAATATGTGGCATGGCATTGCTGCGGCCTGACGTGTCAGCTGACCATTTGCTAGTGACGGGAAAGACACACATCACTAATTAGAAAATATAAATTGGTCACAGTCCTAGTATGAGGAAACTGTCTCAAAAGCAAAATCCTATCATCTAAAAAACAGTGAGTACATCTTTCTCTGTCATATAACCTGTGATATCTCCTTAAACTGTATTCAGCTAACAGCATAACACATGTTCATTTCAGAATGTAGGTACGTAGAAGAAAAACTTACCACCACCTACAAAAAGCACTGTAACCTTTCGTATGGCCTTCCCATCTTGTTATGAATACACATACATACACATACATATTACTTCTATTGTGCTTTTAACCGCATGTATGCACATCTGGTCTCCTTGAAAGCAGGAACTGTGCTCCCGGAGCACGTTACTGAGTACAAGAGGCTCACCAAATGCTTGTTGAAAGAAAAAAATACAAAATGGGAAAAATACAAACAGTATGAATATCAAAATGGAATACTGAAAGGCAGGGGGACAATTCAGAAATATTCCAGTCAAATGCTGATATTCATATATCTGAGTTTGGTTTCTAAGTTTCCAACATTTTTAGGACTATGGTTCCATGGGAAAAAAATGACCTATATTATGAGGCAACAATCCTTACTTATGAATATAAGAGGATGGTCCCTCAAGAATACAGATTGCCTGCAAGAGTAAAATCAGGATTAGGGAGAATCGTTATTAGATTGTTACATTCACTTGTATGAAGACAATACTGAAAGGAGTTCAATGTTTAAAAATGTCCTCAGCAAAACCAAACATCTCCAAAGAAAGCATTAAAGAAAGGCTCCAGGATGAATGGTATACTGAATTAGACTGAAAGCTTTTTTTCTTTCTGTTTTTTTTGTTTGGCCTCGCTGTACTGCACGTGGGATCTTAGTTCCCCGACCAGGGACTGAACCCAGGCCCTCGGCAGTGAAAGCGTGGAGTCCTAACCACTGGACCCCCAGGGAACTCCCAGACTGAAAGCTAGAGAAATGTAATCTGCCTTCGTTTCTGGCGTCCGGCATAATGAATGCTTGTTGAAGCAAGTATGAAACTAGAACTGGTCTAGAACACGCAGGATGTGCAGCCACTGCAGCCAGAAGAGGATGCGGCACACCCTGCTCACCTGAACACTCGGCCATTTGCTGACTGTTACAACAAGCCAAAGGCACCTCGTGCCCTGGAGAGAGTGTCGTGGATTCTTCCCTCGGTAAGCCTGTGGTTTCACAGCGTATGAATGTGTAGACGGAAGGATGACATATTTTGGAAATATGGACGAAAACGCTGCTTATGTAAATTCGAAACTTCCCAACGTGTTCTTTTGTTTACCTTTTTCTCTGTATGCCAATATTTGACTCTTTGGTATTAAAAACCATTTCCAAGAAATGTTTAGAACCTTGTTTTAAATGATTTCTATCACTAACATATGCAGATAAAAAATATAGCTATATTGGGCTTCCCTGGTGGCGCAGTGGTTGAGAGTCCGCCTGCCGATGCAGGGGACACGGGTTCGTGCCCCAGTCCGGGAAGATCCCACATGCCGTGGAGCAGCTGGGCCCGTGAGCCATGGCCACTGAGCCCGCGCGTCGGGAGCCTGTGCTCCGCAACGGGAGAGGCTGCAACAGTGAGAGGCCCGCGTACCACAAAAAAAAAAATATATATATATATATATAGCTATATTATATAAGGTTCTTTTCTTTAAAAAAAATCTTACTGACAAATAACATTCTTATTTTACCCTAAAGAAGCAAAGGCAACATTCTAAACCTATTACTTACTGAAAATAGGAATGGAGCCAATTCTGTTTCTCCGCCGTCTGGATGCTATAGGGAAGAGAGCCCCCAGCTTTTAAAATAAGAAAAATAAAAAAATGAAAATTACTGACTATAATTTGAGGATCCTTTGTTAAGAAGAAAATCTACAGCAAACAGTTGGAAGGTAAAAGAAAACCGCTACTTATTTCATCTTATGGAATAGTTCTTTGAAAGAAAATGGCTAAACAAACCTGCATTGGGTTTGCTCTCTCAATGGGGTTTCCTTTCTTAGGTATGCATGTCAAATAGTAAATGTTTACTATCTGAATAGAAAAAGGTATTTAATCACTGGGGTGGTAGTGGTGGTGGAAATTTAACATCCATAATAGCACAGATCTGAAATGTTAGGAAAGACCAGAGAATGAATCTCTACCCATCCTGCTGTCCTCATGCAGGTGAGACACCCTTAGCCACATTTTGCAAGATGAGGTCTGGTGCACCTGTTTTTTGCCCAAGACCAGGACACTCGGGGGAAGGCACACTAGGATAAAAACTTGGTTCTCCTGCCTCCTTCACCTTTTACACTGGTATCTCCAAATAGACTTTGTCCTAGCTACACAGATTCTTACAAATGAAATAAAAGGATCACTAAATTAAAATGTTCAGTAAACAGTTACATTTTTAAAAAGGAATTCTAAAAGCCATAGTCCTACAAAGAGAACGAAGATACAGTTCCAAGTGGAAACACAATCAGAAGCCAATTTTTGTTCCTCTTTGAAAGGAAGAAAGTTCACTGTAGATTCATCAGTGACTTTCCAAACACGTTAGAACTTCTCCATAGTAATCTATATCCAAAGAGGGCTTTAAATTTCTGACATATCGAATAAGACATGTTGTATCTCCCACTACAAATTAACTAAGGACATAGCTGAGGTTTCAAGGACCAGTTACACAATAGCTTTATTGAAAATACCAAGTTCTTCCCTACTAAAAAACATGCTTTGAATGGATCTAGCCTATTAGAAGTACAGAAAGGAGGAAAAGAAAAAAAAGCAGCAGCCAAACAAACCAGAAAATCACCATGTCCCTGAGTCTCAGTGAAGTAATTTTAGCTTGCCATTAAAAAGCAACAAATGGGCTAATACACTCCAAACCCTACTGAGATTTTTCTGGCAGGGTCACATGCAGTTTGATAAGCAATGAATGGACTAAGCTGGTCTAATTCAGAGCACTCTGCTTCCAGCCATAAGCAAATGCCAATCAGACTTCCCCTTTTTCCAAGGCATTACCCTGTTTGGGTTTCTGGTTAATACCTCCTGAATGCACTATCTGGGGGGCTGCTGAATTCCAAATACGTTTAAAGCCCAGCACTGACATAAGGGAAATAGAGGACAAGACTGAAAGATGTCTACAAAACAGGCCTAGGATTTACAGAAGAAGCTCTTGCAAGACGAGATATATCAACTGGGTTATACCAAAGGTTTCATCTCAGTATTAAGCATAAGTTCTGGACCTTCAATATTATCTGTATCTGGGATTCAAATCTGGAAGAACCACACAGTACTTCAGGCAGGGGGGATGTGGGGAGAGAGAGATCAGAGAAAGGTATGACACACAGCTGTAGGGGAAGCTGGTTTTATCAGGACGTCTTGTCTGGACAACCAATCTGCTGGTGGCAGAAGTGAGAACAATCTTATTGGTAAAAATATCAATCACTCAGAGCATTATTGTGAGGATTAAATAAAACACAAATTGCCCAACTGCATGGCATCATCTTTGGAACACAGCACTGCTCAGTATTACCTACTTTCATGATCCTTATCTAGTTAAGAGAGAATAATCTCTAAATTTTTAACCAACACTTTTCTGGTCTCAAGGAGGAAGGCATTTTTATTACTTGTTTTAAAAACTTTACCAAGGCCATGTGTAACTGAATCACTTTGCTGTACACCTGACACTAACACAACATTGCAAATCAACTATACCCCAGTAAAATTAAAAAAGAAAAAGTTTACCAGGGCATTTATGAAATATACACAAACACAAAATACAATCGGGACAGTTTCCCCAACAATTACCTGGATATCCTTCTAAGCTGGTCCGCACGTTTTCCACTGAAGGATAGATCTAGAAAAAAAAAAAAACACTTGGAATGTACCACATGGAAGAACTATTTGTTAAAAGGAATGAAGATTCGTTTTTAAGAAAATGAAAATCTCAATTAGAAATACCTAAAGACTTAGAAAACGTGCTTTAAATTTTAAACAAGTTCCCATCTTACTGAAAAAAAAATAAACTTCTAGTAATTAAACTACAGAAAGCATTTATAGTCAATGAAAGAAAATTACATTTCCATTTGAGTATTTTTTTCCCTCTGAAATGACAAATTAACACTGAATCGAATGCAAAATTATTAATTCAAAGGTCTCTAAATTAATAATGCTTGTAATTCTGCTGGCAATGCTTTATCAAGTATTTTTTCCCTTGGCTTGACGATCTGAGGAAGGAATGGAGAATTCGCAGACTAGTCTGTGGCTGAGATGGAGCTCTGAACAAACCAGCAAGCTCCCAGCACCAAATGATATTAGGGCCACTTGATTACAAATGACTATGCTAAGGTACTGCTGTTTCCATCCCCAAACCACGGAATGAAACATCTCTCTATGACAAAGAGGACTTATTTGATTCCTCTCCTGGACTAGAGGATAAGAAAAGTGACCACGAGGAGGAGGAACACTCACCAGATGAAGAGGAACAGCACTTCCTGGGGCCCTGCTTTCTTTGCCCAGTGTCACCAAGCTCTCTTTAAACTCAGAACACAACCATTTTGATTCATCGGCCCCCATGGAGCCAACGCTTGAGAACTGACCTATTATAGGCCAGGACTCTCCTTTAGGTGTGGATGAGGCGTGCTCCTTCAGAAGCTGTGAGAGAATAAAAAACGAATGCTACTGTTACTCCAAACACGTGAACAGAAATGCTGTGATAACTCAGAACATGGTTTTCCGCCCTTGGAATGCCTCGTTCACAAGGAAAGGCTGAAACTATTAGCGACCAAGTTCATACCCATGTGTAGTTTTTTTTCCTTCTCTGGGAAATATTTTTAAACACTGAAGATATTTTATTTTAATGGAGTAAGTGGACACAAGTATTCTTCTTCCAAAATTCTTTGATTTGTACTCAAAGCAAAAACAGATTAAGAAAAATAAAAAGACCCATTTTAGTAGCAATGTCAGATAAAGCACCAACCCGCCATACGAAATTAGATTCTTGTCTTGAAGTTGCAATGGTTTAACATACCTAAACAATACTAGGAGGTCAAGCTATTGTACATTTTGACTTGTATTATTTGAAAGAGGTTTAACTCTTGGGACCTAGGCAGCTGCGATGCTCTGTAAATAAAAGGGAATATATTTACATATAGATACACACTACTATAAGCACTGCAGAAGACTGACCTGCATTTCCTGCTTTGTCTGATATTTATGCAAAGCTGCAGAAACAATTCAGAAAGTACTGGGAAATTTTATCCATTTAAACACGTACCGAGGGTCTTCCTAGAGGCTGGAGATGGCAACAACAAAAAAAAGCCGCAGTTCCTGCCCCAGTGGAGCTCATATTCTGACGGATGTATTGTCTAGTTCATATGTATTATTTTCCTTACCACAGAGTAGGCATTAATATGTATAAACACACTTCCCCCAAGAGCCCAAATAGTTCTCAACTTCCACCCTGGGTGCAGCATGGCACAGGAAACAGGACTGAGCCAACAACGAGACTCAGTTTCTATTTTGGGTTATTCTGGGCTCAGTCCTTGATCAGGTACATGACCCCAGCCAAGTCCCTGGGCTTCTCTTTACACCTCAGTGGAACAGACGTCTGATCACCCATCTTCCTTGGAATGCAGCTATGATGCACCACGAGTTCCTGACAGTGGAAAGTGGTCGCAAACTCCAAGATGCTACTCAGCTTTCGATAAGATTGGGATGCTGCACAGTATGTACCATCACCTGGCCGTTCTGAACCACTGGCCCACAGGCTAATACACACTAGCGCTTACCGAACACTCAACACATGCCTTGCATTCATTTCCTCATTTAATCCTTATGTAATTCCGTGAGGGAAGTACTATTATTATGCCCATTTTATGGATGTCAAGAGGGGTTAAGGAGCAAGGCAAGGTCACATGGCTCATAACCAGGTCAGGATTTGGCCCTGGGTGTGGGTATCCGCCCACAAAGCTGTGCACTTAGCCAGTATGTGGGACCCTCTCCACCCCAGGTCAAGACAGAAAGATGGTGGCTTCAAGACCTTGCCCGCTTTCAGCTGTGGTCTCACTTACAAAAGGAAATTAAAGTGAAAAGTTGTCACTGGCCGGGTGGAATTCTCACGCAACATAATTTATGGAAAAAGAGGGGCTTTTAAGAAAGCCCCTTTAAGGAATTTACCAAGGTCGATAAACTGACTCCTAGAGAGAGGTGGAGAAAACTTTAAGCTTTAACTTGCTGGTTGTTTTATTTTGTTACAGATCTTTCTTGGCTTATTTTCATACCAGCAGCAAATGTCATTGCCATAATTACAGTTCTCAGGGCAATGGTTTAGCAAACAAATACATCATAGCTCAGTTGTAGTCTTCACTCAACACTATTTTCTGTTCTTTGTTGGATTTGTGTTAAAAATCCTTGATGTGCTGATGAAAAGCTATAAAACTTATAAGAATAAAAAATCTCTATCTTTATTACAAGAAATAAAAAAACTAAAAATCCTCCATATACTTTTGCCATTTAGAATTGTTAACTCTACACCTATAAATGAGGCAAAATGTTAAAATGCAAGTAATTAGTGGAAACTATAATTAGACAATCAATTATCAAGTGCCTACTATTTGCCCAGAATTGTGCTAGAGATACTATGAAGCTGCCTTCAAAATATACCAATTATAAATGAAAAAGGACAGAATATACATTAAATTTTTTTAAAATGGTAAAATAGTAAAAATTCTGTTACCTTCCTAAGCCTAAAATGTCCCCAGTTATCTTTCTGATTTCCTTGAAAGCGTCCCGGGGTTGAGCCAATAAGGTAAACACTAAAAAGATAGAAAGCACAAGTTATAGAACATAGTAATTTGTGGACTCCCCAAATCACAAAATATGCATGAAAACTAACATTAAGCAAGAAATATTCTAAGAGCCAACCCACTTTCTTGAGATGCCTCTTCAGAGGAGTGACTGACACTTAAAATCATTTTTGAGCACATCAAGTAATGGGGGGACACCCACGGGGTGTGAGGTACCAGGCAAAGAGCTCAGCAATTTTAAAAGAAAGCTCTCCAGCTGGGATGGGAGGGGGTGGGGTGATGGCACTCAGGTGAGGGGCAAGATCTCCCGGCCTCCACTTCAGTGCCCGAGGACCAGGAGGTGCAGACAGTGACAGGCCCTGCTCTCATCACGTCCTGAAGGACAGCCATCTCCTGCCAGGCCCCCGTGTTCCAGACCTCACATGGCGCTCAAGGTAAGCACCCCAAGTTGCTAAGAGGCCACGTACTTTGTTTCTGAGAGGTCGTGCTCCTGGATGGTATCTATCCACTCCTTGAGGGGAGCGGCGTTATAAGCCATCAAGTAGCTGATGAGGTCAGCTTTAAAGTGTGTGGTTGATTCTCCAGAGCTGTGGGTTCCATGGACTATTCGTGGGTACAAGGGGCTCAACCATATTCTGGAATGGAAAAAATATATATAACCTTTAACAGTCAGAAGCACAGCTGATCCCAGTGGTACCTCTGTATTGATTAGGCACTCACCCTAAGGAAGAGGTGAATTCTCACTACCTCTCTCCGCGGTCGGTAAGGTCATCCTTATAAAACATGAAACAAATCTGACGGCACCACTCCAATGGTTCCCATCATATTCAGAATTATTTTTGAAAACCTCACTGTGAATTTAAGACCCAGTAAGACCTGGCCTCTGCCCGCCTCTCCCAACTCAGTCTCTCCATGCTCCCTCCTTCGTTAACGTACCTTCCCCCTCGCACCTCTACATCATTTTTAAAGACTTGCTGACAACAGTTAAGTGTTCTACTCGTAACTGCTACAGCAACTCCACACCGCCAGCAGTAACCCCAGCAAGGTCCTGCCCATGCCTACGTCAATGGAGCTCTTCAGCCAAGTGGAAAGTAAAAGTTAGCTAAGAAAAAAATGCATGTGCAAATATGTTTTCAATAAACAAGCTCATTTTCATATATAACATATGGGATATATATATCCCACATCTCGTGTCTGGAATGAGTATAGACCACATTTAGTCATGTTACATTAACACTAACCTCAGACCTTCCAATAATTCAGTAAAAAAACTTTAAAGACATCTTTCATCAATTCTTTGTCAGTGTACTTTGCCAAAACTTCTATATCATACCCAGCAACGGCAAACAACCACAGCTAAACCCAGTCCTTCTGTGAAGTGGTCCCTCGTAGATTCCAAAGTATGGCTTCAAACTCCTCGTGCTGTTTCTTCAACAGCAAAATCAGGTGAACAGTCCTGCCTCACCAAGGCGCCCACGAGGTAATGAACAGGGTCTAACTTAAAGCAGCCTCAGCAAGCACGAGCTGTGTCTGCCTTTTTTCCCTTCTTGGGTTACTTCCACCACACTTCTACCCAACAAGCCGAGAGAGAAACTGCCCAATTCCGCTTTCACCCAGCAGCCCTCCAAGGAGACTGGTAAGGGGCAGGCTGTCAGGGCAGGAAGGATCCAGAACCACGAGGATCCTGGCTGTGCGTCTTGTGAACTCTGTACACGTTTCTAGCAGGGTGGCAAGTCAAACCTTCCCTTCCCACCTCGAGGTGACCGCTCGCATGAGGGGTTATACTTGTGACCAGGACAGGAGTCCAGGCTCTGGACCTGGATCTGCTTCTACCTGGCTGTGTCATTCTGGGCAAGCTCGGTGACCCCTCTGGGCCCCCCTCTGACCCTGTGTGTGTAACGCGACCATGTCGGGCGGGCTGGCTAAGGTCTCTCCTCCCAGGAGCAACTCGGAGCCCACAGGGTGAGTGGGGCTCCTCCTGGGTTAGAGGTTCACTCACGAGAGTAGTTCTGGATGAGGAACGTGACAGATGACGACTTTCTAAACCAGGATACCAAGATGCGAGGCGTTTTTAACATTTCACAAGGTAAGAAGAGAAATCATCCTGGGCCAGATAATTTTAAAATTGAGAAATTAACAGGTGGACCAAGAAGCAGGTGAAAAGGATGGCTGGAACACATGTGGAGAAGGAAAGAATCAGCAGGGCCATGATAGGATGACTAGGAAATAAGATTACACAAAACAACTACTTTTAAATATTGGGCCGGCCAAAAAGTTCGTTTGGGTTTTTCCATAAGGTCTTACGGAAAAACCCGAACGAACTTTTTGGCCAAGCCAATATTTTAAAAAGTTACACCCCACGACACGAAAGTATCAGAGAGTAGAATCTAGACTAACCGTGAGATAACAGCGCCTCTTATTCCGGGGTGGCCGGCAGAGGGAAGCTGGAGGGAGATTTCATACCCTTGGTACTTTGAGTTTTGAACCACATGAAGTTACCTAGTCAATACATTTTTTAAAACATTTAAATAAAGCTTTTTTTAAATAAAAGAGAAAAATGAACACCCAAGCCATTTACCCTTAATCCCTTCCCCATAGTAGCCAACCCAGAGACGCCTAAGGAAACAGGCCTGGCTGCCTACAAACTCAAGCTCCAGAAGCGCTAGAGACTGTGGGTGGGATTCTTTGAGCCACGGGAGAGCCAACTCGATAAATCCCTTTAGCTATGTTAATTACTGTTCCCTCAAGAACAAGCTATGATAATATCACTTCCTTTTAAATGGGGCTACATATGAGTCAGCAGTCCCAGAAGGCAAGCTAGCAGCTTAGAAGCTCGTGGGGCAGCAAAGACCTTGTTAATCGGAAACTCGGTGGATCAAGAGCACTGTGAATATTTTCTCTCATTCTGAGGGTTGTCTTTGGTCTTGTTTATGGTTTCCTTTGCTGTGCAAAAGCTTTGAAGTTTCATTAGGTCCCATTTGTTTATTTTTGTCTTTATTTCCATTTCTCTAGGAGGTGGGTCAAAAAGGAGCTTGCTGTGATTTATGTCAGAGTGTTCTGCCTAGGTTTTCCTCTAAGAGTTTGATAGTGCCTGGCCTTACATTTAGGTCTTTAATCCACTTTTTTTTTTTTTTTTTTTTTTTGCGGTACACGGGCCTCTCACTGTTGTGGCCTCTCCCGTTCCGGAGCACAGGCTCTGGACATGCAGGCTCAGCGGCCATGGCTCAAGGGCCCAGCCGCTCCGCGACATGTGGGATCTTCCCAGACCGGGGCACAAACATGTGTCCCCTGCATCGGCAGGCGGACTCTCAGCCACTGCACCACCAGGGAAGCCCTTTAATCCATTTTGAGTTTATTTTTGTGTATGGTGTTAGGGAGTGTTCTAATTTCATACTTTTACATGTACCTGTCCAGTTTTCCCAGCACCACTTATTGAAGAGGCTGTCTTTTCTCCACTGTATATTCTTGCCTCCTTTATCAAAGATAAGGTGACCATATGTGTGTGGGTTTATCTCTGGGCTTTCTATCCTGTTCTATTGATCTATATTTCTGTTTTTGTGCCAGTACCATACCGTCTTGATTACTGTAGCTTTGTAGTATAGTCTGAAGTCAGGGAGCCTGATTCCTCCAGCTCCATTTTTCGTTCTCAAGATTGCTTTGTCTATTCGGGGTCTTCTGTGTTTCCATACAAATTGTGAAATTTTTTGTTCTAGTTCTGTGAAAAATGCCAGTGGTAGTTTGATAGGGATTGCACTGAATCTGTAGATTGCTTTGGGTAGTAGAGTCATTTTCACAATGTTGATTCTTCCAATCCAAGAACATGGTATATCTCTCCATCTATTTGTATCATCAATTTCTTTCATCAGTGTCTTATACGGATAAAGAAGATGTGGCACATATATACAATGGAATATTACTCAGCCATAAAAAGAAACGAAATTGAGTTATTTGTAGTGAGGTGGGTGGACTTAGAGTCTGTCATACAGAGTGAAGTAAGTCAGAAAAACAAATACCGTATGCTAACACATATATATGGAATCTAAGAAAAAAAAAAAAGGTCATGAAGAACCTAGGGGTAAGACGGAAATAAAGACACAGACCTTCTAGAGAATGGACTTGAGGACATGGGGAGGGGGAAGGGTAAGCTGTGACAAAGTGAGAGAGTGGCATGGACATATATATACTACCAAATGTAAAATAGATAGCTAGTGGGAAGCAGCCGCATAGCACAGGGAGATCAGCTCAGTGGTGTGTGACCACCTAGAGGGGTGGGATAGGGAGGGTGGGAGGGAGGGAGATGAAAGAGGGAAGAGATATAGGAACATATGTATCTGTATAACCGATTCACTTTGTTATAAAGCAGAAACTAACACACCATTGTAAAGCAATTATACTCCAATAAAGATGTTAAAAAAAAAAAAAAAAGATCACCGTGGCTGAGGCTCTTAGAGACAGTCCATCCCCAAGACCCTGAACCCATCAGAACAACGCTGCATTTTGAGAAGCATATCCTAAGTGGGACACTTGGAAACTAGAACATGTTTGTAGGAAAACCATCAGGCAGTGGGGACAGGGGATCAAGCCACCTGCTATGGTGGGGAAGGGGAGTGAAGAGAGGATGACACACACCTGGCTCAGGGAAAGGCTGTGTGAGGGAAGAGGCAGCTCTGATGCTGCACGGCCCACTTAGGTCCAGCAGGCCCAGAGGATGGGGGCTGGGAGGTTCTCTGTCTCAGCTCAACTGAAGGTCTAACTTGGGCTCAGTCAGAGCCCCAGATTAGAGTTCTAGTCCAGGCTGGGCAATGGTATGAGCAAGGGAATGAGGAGGAGGATGCGGGGGAAGATACTCGAACCCTGAAAGGGTGAGTTCCTTCTAACACAGGAAGGCAGAGACGTGCAGAACATCTTAAGTGAAAGAAAGTGAAATTAAGGCTGGTCATAATGAAGCCTTATCGGGAAGGAGAACAAAGGGTGAAATGATTTGAACAAGTCCCTAAAATCCCTAAAAATAAACCTAAACTTCCTAAGGGAGATCAAAACCTAGATCTGGCATATATGCACCAAGGACAAAGGGTTAGTAATTAAAAAAAATAATTATAATAAAGGCATGAAAAACCTTCATGTTCAATTCTTTTGGAGATTCACAACCACATTACAGGCTCTAGAAAAGCCGTTTAGATTTGTTTTATGGGAAACTAAACTGACTGGGGGTGAGGGGACATTTTTAGTGTACAATCAACCCCCAAGTTTTCTTTTGATACCTGTTGGGAAGTGGCAAGTAAAGTGGGTGCAGGAATAAGTGAGGACCAAGAAAGCTATCAGGAGGGTCTTAATGGAAAAATAATAGGTTCAGACCTTTCATTTTTCATCCACTTTCCTGCCTCAGATCCTTGGATCTACTTGGCTGTAGAGTGTATGTATGATGCCATTTTGTAAAAACTAGGAAAAAACTACGGTGTATAAATATGTATGTTTACAGGTATAATAAAGGCAGTTATGGATGATTATGTGCTCGACGGGTAACACCGGCTACCTCAAGAGAGGAACTGGGGGGAGGCAGTACAAGAATACTATCACTTTGTTTTGCATGTGTCTCTTTTCTATGCCATTAATTCTGGGTTTTTTCACAATTAAACAACAGGAGAGAAAGAATAAATCGAATGTTCTCGCTTTTGACCTTTCTCAGCACACACAGTGACTACCAAGAAGTGAACGGAACCGTACAAACCCCTGTGTTTTCTGGTGCCAGTCGGCGTGAATGAGGTTGGAGGTGTGTATGGCAACCCGGAGGCCTTCTTCGTATAGCAGTAGCATCATTTTCCTTTAAAAACAGAAAAAGGATCAAAAAGCATTAACAGTACTCTCATAATACCTTTCTAATGCAAATGCAATAGCTAAAGGAATTCTTTAAACTCTTATTACATTATCCCAACTTTGAACAGTTAGCTTTCTTTTCTTCTATACATCATTGTTACCAAAGTCTGCTTAAGTGACAAGTGGAAAACCACCTTCCAAAATGCTGAGTATTTGGTGGTAAATGAACTTTTGCTCCATCCTGTCCACGTGGCCAGTCCTGGCACTTTAAACCCCTCCCCACACTGTAGTCTGGCTCTGTATTATCTATTCAGCATCACCCATTACTATCAGGGACAACAGGAATCTTCTTGTCCAGTGTTTTCAGAGTATGGTCACAACCTCTTGCTATGCTGTGGCTACCTCGCATTAAAAAAAAAAACTGCAACAGAATAAATTAGAAACTCAAGAGTATATTGCATATATTTAAGTGCTGGTTCGTGAAACTCTGGTTTCAGCACTTATCAGTACAGACACATGCAGCAGACTGAAATGACAAACCCATTTCCTACTGTGGGTTGCAGCTTAAGTTTGAAACATGCTTCACTTTCAAGAGACTGATCTTTCTTCATACTCTATAGACACCAGACTTGTCACCAGCGTGTACCTGGGCTTGAGGTAAGTCTTCCCTTTTCTTCTCCCTTTACTCAAATCAGCCTTAGAGATTCCCTTCTTTCCCATGGGGCGTCCCCAGTCATCAGATTATTTCTCTTAGTTTAATTCCAGTGAGAGGGAGGGAACAGGACAGATAAGAGCTTTCCATCCGAAGCTGGAAGACCTAAGTACCAGGGTTCATCAGTTAGAAGCCATAGGACCCTACGTAAGTCATTTAATATCTCTGAGTCGTTCCATGTCCCCTGCGCCTCGGCTTCTCACTTGTAGCATGAAGGATCAACCCCGTGTTCACTTCATAGGGCTGATGTGAGAATGAAATGCAGTATGTGTTTTGTTAAATGTAAAACACTCCAGGTATACATTCCCTCTACTGCTTCCACACCTTGCTTTACTTTGCCATCTACTTTCGGATGATTCTTGGCCTCCCGATGGTTTTCTAATTATTTCAGGAACCTAAATTCTCTCTCCCCCAACTAGAGATTCACTCAAGGCAGTAACTCTACCTTATTTCTATGGAGGCCAAAATGCTACTTAACATTTACTGATGGAAGTCAGTTTACACATGGGAAAAAAATGAACCACTGGTTCTCTCAAATAAACAACATCCCAAATACTATCTCGACAGAATGGGGTTATTAGCACTAAAAAATACAGAAAAGACTATACAAACAGAGAATGAGATGTAGCTCTTGCCAGAACGAGAATTTAACCCAAGCTGGCAAATGGTAAATTAATGCAAAGCTGGAGAAATGACAGCTGTTGAGTCAATCTTCTTTCCATGTATGAGATGTGCTCCCTGAAATCTGAGCAAATTTACATACACAGTTGCCAAATTAGTAGCTGACTGTAATTAAGAATAAGCCAGTTACGAATTCATGATTTAACTTTTACAAATATTTCCATTAGTTAAGGCATCAATTAACAGGAAAATCATGCACTAATGTCAGTGAATCCTATCAAATAGCTTTGAGAACTAATCTAAGGGGAGTCGTATTGATCTTTTCATAGACAAAATGGCATGTCCCAAAAAGGTCAGAGTTAAAAATGGATAAAACATATAAAGAAATGAGGTCTTCCCTGAAGAATACTGACCTGCATATTATCTATTAAGCTATGGGGGTGGCAGAAGGGACATTTCCCCTATTTGAAGCTGTTCCTGAACAGGGGGAAGGCAAGCTAATGTCTGTGGAGCAGGCACTGCTTTAGAAGCCGCACAGAATGCTAGCACACTAAATCCCACCCAATCCAGAGGAGGCGCTATCATTCCCATTTTACAACTGCAGAATCCGTGGCTAGGAGAGGTCATGGGGACTATCCAGCTCCCCACATGAACCAGAAGCAGCGCTTATTTGGATCACACATGTTGGATCCTCCTCTCACTGTGCACGGCTTCCCTTGGGCTGGACCGGGCCGCAGCTACTTCATGCTACTGGGGCAGGAGTGGGTCACATGGAGGGGAGGCCCTGCTACAGCCTGAAGAGGAGAGAGACTCATCCTGCAGTCTGCTCCTGGCTGCACGGCCACATCTGACGCTTCCCTCCCCCTGTGGATTCTCAGGGCCATGGGAGGTGCCTTTGCTTCCAGCTCTGGGGGCCACCAAAGAGCTTCAGCATTCTCAAGCACTATGAGATAATCCCCGGGCCTGCACAGCATCCTGGAAGCAGGGATGGAGCACGTTCACTGTCTCTAAGACCACCATGAGCTCCTGGGGGATGGGGCTGCAAATAGTACGTGGTCACCACCCACCAGCTGACGCCAAGTGTGACCCCGGAGACTCCTTCAGAGTTACTGTGGCAGCTCCACTCTGTTGGGGGAGCGGGGGGGACGCGTTCACACCTGTCACCAGGAGCTGGAAGGCTTTCCTTCTTTCCTAGCTCATGTGTTTGTCTTGCCTCTCTCACGCAAAGACTAAAAGCTGGAAGGACAAAAACCACTATGTCTTAAAACACTTTACATCCCCTCGAGCTGTGCTTCAAGAATATAATAGATATTTAATGAATAACTCTTAAAATATTTTAAAATGAACAACTGAAAGTAATTTCAAGGCATGAGTTCAATCTCCTACAATACTGGCATTTTAACAAAATGTAAACTACACACATACTACAGAGTGAGGAAAGGGTCTATCATTACTTCCCTAGGCACTTTCAACTCTGAATGAGGAACTCTGCTGGGTTTAACCTGCAAAATGCACGTGTTGGAGGTGAAGGAAGAATGGACTTGCAAAGCGCGCGCGTGTGTGTGTGTGTGCGCGCGCGCACACGCCAAAGGAAACAGACTTAATTTTAGCAGTGAGGAAACAACAAAAGTAAATTAAGAACTTAAGCAAAAATAAACAGTTCTAGTCCTGTCTCCAACACTGACTGGAGGAAAACTGCCTACCTACCTGGGGCCACTAGTCTATAAAATGAAGACAAAGGACCAAGTAATTTTTTGAATAGCATTAAAAAAAAAAAAAAAAGATAGCCCCGCCCCCCTCAAATGCCACTGTGTCAGATCTGGGCCAGCCCAGCACTCAGTCCCTCCCCTGACCCAGGCTCTCCTATGACTGACTAGCATATTAAGTGCAGTGTGAAAGTGCCCAAGAAACGCTGGCTGCGGGCACAGAACATGTGCCCTGCACAGGAACCCCGCACTGCAGGTCTAGCAAATCATGCCCAGGATCCAAAACAGGGCTTGCTGAAGGTATTCTGGAATCAGTAAGGTATTTAGGCTAGGGTTCCAGCTAAGGGTGGGGGACAAGGATCCATCTGGTGTGACGCTTTACTGGCAGCACCTCTCCCAGGACGTCTCCCATGGTGGTGCAGCTATAGGAGGCTCAGAGGCAGACTCAGCCTATTCAGTGCTATTTTGTATCCTTTGCTGAAATTAGCATTCTGTGAGCTCTGTGCCTGATACTCCAGCTAGGTAGGTGCTTGAGGTCACTCTCAACAACCCTCCATTACACTAAAGTTACCAATTAGGGGTGGCTGGTAAATGCAGCAACATTTACACAAGAGCACCTAAAACCAGATAATGTATGCCTGAAAGCTATCCCTTCACAAAGTGGCTCAGTGCTTTCTGCTCTGGTTCCTTTCTGGAGACAGACTGGCAAAATATAGCTTTAAGCTTACAAAGAGAATGATGAACATATGCCCTCGTTTTTGGCATAGTATCAGGAAAACAGTGGTCACTGAAAGACTCGGGGCAAACACTTCCTCCCATGAGATTCCTTGTTGCCTTAGGGACAGATACCCAAAGGGACATGCCTGAAGCAGCAGGCTACCTGTTTCCACTGCTGGTCTAGAAGAAAGATAAGGCTTTGTCACTCTTTTGAGTGTGACATATTTCTAGAGAAATATGATTTACAAAAATACTGAAATCGAGGCAACCATGTCTTATTCTTTTCTCAGCTAGAGAACAATTATGTAAAACGGCTCCATTGAACAGTAAGACTCAAATAAAATGGGAGTCAAGCTGGTACGTATCAAGTAGGAAGTAAGAGAAAAGTTTCTCCTGTCTGTTGTTTGCAATGTCTCAGAAATTATCCTAAGAGAATTTTCTGAGATGTCTTGAAGCTGGGACAGGTACCAGCCTCTCAAGATGACAATTTCTTGTAAAACAGTTTTTCTTTCAATCACAGCACAGAGTTGACCCAACAATATTCTATTTGATGCAACTCAGAATCTTATAAAATTCACAAGACCTTCTTTAAAGTGATGGAATCCATAGGCATGTGACTACCGCACGTACAGTCATGCGTTAACTGCGGACCACAATCTATCCCGTCGGTCAGCTATAATGAACGCCCTCAAGAGAAAGCAGAAACCACATCACAGATTCAGACTTTCATGTCCAGAGCCAGAATCCTGGTACTTGGTCTTAAGGCTGTTCAGAAACAACTCCTTTTCCTCTGCTTCCTAACTGATAGCTTTTTCCCCAGCAAAATCATCACATGTGAGTCCCCCTAAGGGCGATTTCTGAAGAGCATCCTCTGATCTATTAAACTCATATCCTCCCTCCCCCAGTTCATAAAAATTGCTTACGTGTGGTGTGTTCCAAACGCAATATCCAACTTTGCCTAGGATAAAAAAAGAGGTCAAGTTACTTGTTTTTTTAAAAACTCAATAATATCCCTATCTATTGAAAATTAAATTAGAAAAGATTCAGGTCAACTTTTTTTGTTTTTAAGGTTTTTACTGCCCTCTAGTGGACAAGCCCTTGATCGCCAAAACAGCTTTTATTTTTTAATTTTTTAAAAACATTTTTATTGGAGTATAATTGCTTTACAGTGGTTAGTTTCTGCTTTATAACAAAGTGAATCAGTTATACATATACATATATCCCCATATCTCTTCCCTCTTGCATCTCCCTCCCTCCCACCCTCCCTATCCCACCCTTCTAGCCGGTCACAAAGCACCAAGCTGATCTCCCTGTGCTATGCGGCTGCTTCCCACTAGCTATCTATTTTACATTTGGTAGTGTATATATGTCCATGCCACGCTCTCACTTTGTCCCAGCTTACCCTTCCCCCTCCCCGTGTCCTCAAGTCCATTCTCTAGTAGGTCTGCATCTTTAATCCCATCTTGCCCCTAGGTTCTTCATGACTTTTTTTTTTTTTATATTCCATATATATGTGTTAGCATACGGTACTTGTTTTTCTCTTTCTGACTTACTTCACTCTGTATGACAGACTCTAGGTCCATACACCTCACTACAAATAACTCAATTTCGTTTCCTTTTATGGCTGAGTAATATTCCATTGTATGTATGTGCCACATCTTCTTTATCCATTCATCCGATGATGGACACTTAGGTTGTTTCCATCTCCGGGCTATTGTAAACAGAGCTGCAATGAACATTTTGGTACATGGCTCTTTTTGAATTATGGCTTTCTCAGGGTATATGCCCAGTAGTGGGATTGCTGGGTCGTATGGTAGTTCTATTTTTAGTTTTTTAAGGAACCTCCATACTGTTCTCCATAGTGGCTGTATCACTTTACATTCCCACCAACAGTGCAAGAGGGTTCCCTTTCCTCTACACCCTCTCCAGCATTTACTGTTTGTAGATTCAAAACAGCTTTTAGAATAGCATCCAGTGAGGTTCATTTTTAAAAAAACTTCTTTTTCATTACCCAGAATGATTCAATACATATTGCATTTTTAATTACAGTAATTAGAAGTGAGAAGCCTAATTTCTTTAGAAGCCAGAAAACTAGTAAAAACAAATGAGACTCTATGCAACGTTTTAAAATTAGATATTTGGCTTATACAGAAATACACACACAAAGTTTTCAAAGTATATTTAAAAGAAACATTGAAAGTGGTGACAGTATTGAGACATTATGATGTTAAAAGTTTTCTTAAATTTATAACACAGAAGATGCTGAAAATAAATATATTAAATCCATTTTTCATGTTTTAAAATGGTATCTTTACAAACAAATGGGGGGGTAGGTGGGGAAGTAAAACATTTTATCTAAAATCCGGTATAGCAAGACCTTGGTTAGGCCTCAAGATGAAAAAGTTAAAATAGAGATGTCAAGAATAGCTTACCAGCTAGGAATTCTGTGTACGGACACAAATCCTATCTTCACAACTATGTAGGACTTTGGAAAATACTTGAATCTCTATGCCTCGGAAAATACTTGAATCTCTATGCCTCATCCTTCTACTCTTTGAAATGAGGGTACTGTTAGGAGATTCAGGGAGTTGTTAGGAATGAATGAGAAAAGTACACATAAAACGCTTAGGAAAAGGAGCTGCACAGGGTAAGCACTCTACAAATGGAAGCAAGTGCTATTATAATCAAAGCGCACCCCTGCCCACTCTCTACAGGTGGGCCTGTCTGCTGGGGGCAGCAATGGGCAACTGGAATACACAGGTGAGGATGACATAGCCCCTGTCTTGGGGATGCTCACGGACAGGTGGCCAAGTTCACTACCCTTGTAAACTCAGTGTTCAGGCTGCTCACAGACTGGCACACGTTTGTGTGGACTGGCCACAGAAGAGTGAGCAGGAAAGTGCATTTCATGTCTTTCTTTTAAAAAAAAATTAACGCAATGTTGTGTTAGTTTCAGGTGTATGGCAAAGTGATTCAGTTATATTGATACATACATATGTCTATTCTTTTTCAGATTCTTTTCCCTTATAGGTTACTACAAAATACCGAGTATAGTTCCCTGTGCCATACAGTAGTTCCTTGTTGGTTATCTATTTTATATATAGTAGTGTGTATATGTTAATCCCAGTATTTCACATCTTTAAATTACAAAATGAGAATGAAGGCTGCCACTCTGTAAATTGATATTTAGCTCAGAAAAAGCAATGGTCAAAAAACTTGGCTTCTGAGTTTAGTTTTGTGATTTGTTGTGTGCTTTTGGGCAAGTCTAAGCACAAAAGCAAGGATTATAATTTCAACAGATAATATTTAATGGGTGCTTCTTTTTGGCAAATGCACCAAATTCTTTGCCCAATAACCCTATAAGATACTGTATTAGTAATTCATTTTAAAGATGAAGAAATGAGGCTTTAAGTGGTTAAGTGATGGGCCCAGAATGACACAGCTAGCGGGCAGAGAGCTGGGACAGAACCCAGGAAGTCTGAACCTGGACCACCAGGTGTGCAAAATGGGCAAAGTGTCAGCATCCACTTATTCTTTGACTTAACGTGACCCAGCTTAGTCAAATGACACTACGTTGCTAAAAAAAAATCAAAAATTCATTTTAAAGACAAGATATAAAAGTATTTCAATAAGTCAGGATGGGGCAATCACCATGTCCCTCAGACTAGAGCTGGGAGCTTACGGAGGCTCTTCACATGAGGTTTGGAAGACAGGGCTTGTTACCCCCTCTAGTGGCTGGCCTGAAGCACGCCACTAGGCATGCCACCACCTCTCCTAAACTTCAGTACATTTGAAAAACACTTTGTATTTCCATTGATTTTATCGCTGTTTTTCAGGATTCCCGTGTTATTTTATTTTCTGCCCACTATTAGTCTGATAAGTGCTATCCTACTGCAGTTTAACCTCTTCTGTCTTTGGAAACAAATGCAAAACAAGGGGATTTAAGGCAACTGCTAAGCAAAGGCATATCTTGTGTAGAAGGTGAGCTGCAAAACAGGATGGATAAAGAGATGGAATACTTTAAAACTCCAACTACATAAAGTACAGTGAGTTACATCACAGGAAGAATGTTGTGAGACGGGTTTAAAATTGATCAGGTTGAGATTTCTCACTGTTTTAATCTTTTAAAAAAATACACATACACACATAGATAGTATTCTATAGCTAGAAGAAGTGATAAAACGTTGAGTTGGAATTCTTTTACCTTGTATGGATGGAGGAAAAAGGACGTTGGGAGGAAAATGGAAAAGAAAAATAATGAGGTTCTATGTAATTCACTCTTGTCTCTGTACTGCAAGAGCAGAAATCCTGAGCCAATTTCACTAAGCTTTTGGCCAGGAGAGAAAAGGGCCATGAAAGAATCATTCATCAAGCTGCTCATGAATGGACCGACCAACCTGCTCAAATAGGAAAAGGTGAAAGGGCACCAGCCACTTCAGAACCACCACAGGAAGGAAATCATAAATGTAAACATTTTCAGAATTCCATGCTACCCCCTTGCCTCCCCTCCCCCGCCCAGTTTGCCTGCTTCTTACACAAAATGTCACACATAAAAAGATCCTTTCAGACGTGGAGTCTAAAACAGTGAGTCCTAAGGAAACTCCAAGACTCACTGGTCACACTGTATTTCCATGAACTGACTGGGAAGTATCAGGACAAAATTATGGGAATATATAAAGAAACAGCCTTTTTGCCTCTTCTCTGCTTTGGTCCCAGCAAACCAAGCCTGTTATGAGACCACTTAACGCCCCTCATTGGACTAGGATCACACGCAGCATACAACTCACAAGGTAGTTTTCTAACAGGTCTGCTTCTGATCTATGGGTCTCCCCAGTATTGAGTGATTCTTGTGAAAAAGAACTAAGGGCTATGGGTGAAATGTCAATGGCAGCTAATGTCACAATAAAAGCTACCAGTTTTAAGCTGCCTTCAGAGAAAGAAACTGCCACTGAATTGAATCCAAAAAACCTGCTCAATAATGCGGAAACCTCCGTTTCTACAGGGACATGGACAAAATAGATACAACCAGAGGGCTGGCAGGTTGGGGAAAGATAGGGAACCCTTGATACACCAGGTACAACTGAAGAAAGTGAACGCTTGAACCTGAACGAGAAAACTAGGGGGACAAAATAGATGACTTCAGGGCCTCCCTGGTGGCGCAGTGGTTGAGAGTCCGCCTGCCGATGCAGGGGATACGGGTTCGTGCCCCGGTCTGGGAGGATCCCATGTGCCGCGGAGCGGCTGGGCCCGTGAGCCATGGCCGCTGGGCCTGCGCGTCCGGAGCCTGTGCTCCGCGGCGGGGGAGGCCACAGCAGTGAGAGGCCCGCATACCGCAAAAAAAAAAAAAAAAAAAAAAAAAAAAAAAAAAAATAGATGACTTCAGACACGAGAATCAGTGACACGTGCAAGGAGATTTAGTCTACGTGGCTCCAGAGTGGGAAAATTAGGACCAACGTAGAAGGCAGAGGAAGAAGATTGTGTGTGTCAACCTGGCTAGGCCACAGCACCCAGATATTTGGTCAGATGTTGTCGTGAAGGTATTTTTTGAGGAGATTAACGTTTCAATCAGTGGACTTTGAGTAAAGGAGATTACCCTCCAGAATGTTTGTGAGCCTCAGTCTGTCTGTTGAAAAGTGGAAAGGAAATTAAAAAAAAGACTGATTCCCTGCAGGAAGAGGGAATGAGTCTCCCGTCGGTCTTTGGCCTCAAAATGCAACATCAGTGCTTCTTGGGGTCTCCAGCCTGCCCTGCAGATTTTGGACTTGCCACCCTCCACAATCAACGTGAGCCAGTTCTTAGAAAATAAATCTCTGTCTACACACACACACACACACACACACACCCCTTATTGGTTCTGTTTCTCTGGAGAACCCTAATTACAGAGATATCAGGTTAACATAAAGGAAAATCATTCAACCATGAGGGCTAGCCACAAATAGGATGAGCTACCTCAGGAAGCGTTTAAGCCAAGGCTGGACAGATGTCTGTTGGTGCTGCTGGAGAGAGGATTCCTGCATTAGGTGGGTGGATAGACTCAAGGTCTCAATTTCCTTCCAACTCTCAGACTACGCATGATCTCGAAGGGCAATGAGTAGCTTACCTGGCAGAGGGCAATGTTTTCGTAAGGCTTTGCCTGGGCGTGAAGGTGAGCCTTTGCTTCGCGTTTGTCGCCATGCACGAGCAGGACTGGTTTCGTCCTGAAAAAGAGATCAGAAGTATTTAAAATCCATCATTCATGAAGCTGGACTGGCACCCAGTTAAGGGTCGCTGACCACCGCCATCTGTTTCTGGCCTGTGTGGTGACTGAGTAGGGGGCCAGCACAGGACAGTGACTGGTTAACCTTCGGAAACTGGTTACCTTTATAATGGAGCCCCGTGGCCTGAGCCTGAAGCTCTGCTGTGACCTGGAGGGGCTGTGACTCAAGAAAGTCCTTGAGTAATTATCTTCTTTGGTCCAAAAGGGCACATCGTCAGCTCTGTGTTAATATGTTTAAATTCAGATAGACTAAAAGATATACAATCATTGTTGTCTAGTATGATGCTCTTTTCTTTCCCTTCTCTTGGCCCAAACAATAGACCACTTCCTCACTAGCCGTATGTTAAACCCCTACTGTGAGCAAGGTCCTGCACCAGATGCCCAGGACACAAGTGAAAGGGCCCAGGCCCACAGCATGTAGTTTCACTAATAGGGGGTGGAATTTCAATGCAACAGAGCCCAACGCACATTGAAAGTGCCCTATTTTTAAATTCAAAAGGACACTATAAAAACATTCTGCAGGAATAGATTAAAAAGGCTTTTAAAGGAACCATGATCTACGCTGGTTAATTCAAAGCGAGATAATCCTTAGAAATCAATATATCTTTATAAACTCTCCCAACAAAACAAAAATTGGATTTTTCTCCAACAAGCAATCAAGCAAGATGAACAACTCCCACAATTATCAATCACATGCAGAATGCTTCTCTGCCACACATGAAGGGACAACACTCAACTAAAAAGAAACAGGACAGAAAACGCACATCCAGGACTGATTCCTAACCCCTAAGCCTGATAGCCTTATTCTAACATGTCAGGTAAAATAAAACTAAGAAACACACCTTCCCGGTTTGTTTCTATTTGGAAAAAATTTTCTATTTTACAACTAGAAACACAGTACAGAGAATAATGTAAGAGATAATCATGCATCTGTTACCTAGAAACAATTCCTGTTATCAGATTATCAGGTCTTTCTTTTTTATTTTTTTTTTTTGCGGTACACGGGCCTCTCACCACCGCGGCCCCCCAGCTGCTCTGCGGCATGTGGGGTCCTCCCGGACGGGGGAACGAACCCACGTCCCCTGCATCAGCAGGCGGACCCTCAACCACTGTGCCACCAGGGAAGCCCATCAGGTCTTTTTAAAAAACAAAAGATTAAACATTATCGACAGAAGCTGAAGTCCTCATTAATTACTTCAGATTTACTGGTGTTCTAAAAACTATCACAAAAAGGCAGTGTGATGCTTAATTTTGTGTGTCAACTTCATTGGGCCAAGGGTGTCCAGATAAAACATTATTTCTGGGTGTGTCTGTGAGGGTGCTTGCAGAGGAGGTGACCATTTGAATCGGTGACTCAACAAAGCAGATTGCCCTCCCTAATGAGGGTGGGCATCATCCAATACTTTGAATAGGTTGGTGAAATTATTTTCTCTCTTGTTTAAGCCATTGTTATTTCTACTTTTCTGTTACATGCAGCTGAAACTAATCTTACGTGTTACAGGTCAAATATGAGCCCCTGAGTGCCAAAGCTGCTTGGGAAATTTCAACAGTATTTTATCTATTAGTATCATTTTTGGCTGTGCCTCGTGGCTTTCAGGATCTTAGTTCCCCAACCAGGGATTGAACCTGGGCCACAGCAGTGAAAGCACGGAGTACTAACCACTGGACTGCCAGGGAACTCCCAGCATTTTATCTATTATTAATAATGAAGCTTCCCACAATCTGATGTGCTAAATGCACCATGGACTTTGAGGACCCCGACAACCATTTTCCTGCATGTGTATTCCTCCACCTTACTTGCTGTTATGGGATTCTGCCACGTCAATGTGTTAGAAATGGGACAGGTGGCATGTCACCATGGGATGCCATATTTATTTGGTTTGCACTGCCAAATATGAGGCAGACAGACTGAAAACCCATCACTTCCATAATCTGGGTAAAGGAAGGCCCTATGACCCCTGCATTAACTCCTAAGCTACACGAAAAATTACTTGTGAAACAGTAGAGTCTCAAAAAAAGAACAGCATTGATGTGCCCAGTGAAGCATGGCATGCTTATAGGTCGAGAACGCAGGTGGCAGTGACCTTTTCCTTCATATTAACATTGGACCTAAAATTCTTTTATTTGGGTTGAAATTTGTCCTAATCTACTTCTGGACAGAAGGACATGCTAAAATCTGTATTAGGAAGGCTTGTGATTAGTTCGAATATATCAAAAAATGCTGTTTTCCCAGTATAACTTAACATTTTTATGATTTCAATAGTTCCAAAAGAAATATTCAAAGAAGATGCACGGCAGCTGCCTGAGAAACACAAGTCTTGTGTTTTAAGGCTGCATTACAGTTATGACATCATCCATCACTTTGTGGAACTCACCTGAACTCTGGTGGATACTGTTTTACGAGCCAGTCCACATCAAAGCAGTAGTTAAACTGGATGGGGGGAAGAAAAGAAGTCATGGGCAATTCAGAAAAGCAGTCTATAAGGAGAAGTGTTTGGTTATTGAATTCAAAGAAACTCTAATGATGAACTACATATATTATGTAGAAACATGGACAATTTGCTACAATACTCATAAACAAACCTAAAATACATCTTGAAGGGAATACACCATTCAAAGGTTCTGAATTAGTGTGGGAGTGCCTGAGAAAACAGAAAATTACCTCTGCATGCTTTGGCAGCATTTGTATTTGTAAACTGAGTCTTTTCACATTATTTCTAAGAGTGCTCTGATTAATGGGGCTTATAAATTTATCCCTTTTCCCCTAGATGATTATAAAAAGGACTTTTGGAAAAGAACATTTCCTTTCAGCCTAACTTATGAGCTACTTTGTAAACAGGCATCTGCTACTGGACATTCACTAGGCTTATGACAATTACATCTTGATTACAGGTTCTGGACTAGACTTACCCACGGGGGTCCTCCCCAGGCCTGGGTAATCCCTGGACCTTCTCCTGGACATACTGACTCAATCTAGCCAGGAGAACGCACACAAATTCACCCCACATTCCATCTGGAGACCAGGATTCTCACCACCAAGCAGAACATGGAGCACACAGAAAGCTTTGCCTTCTTTAGGCACAAGACCTTGTTCTATTTGCTGGAGAGCCTGGCACATTAAGGTGATTTATCAACGCAAAGGGACCAGCTCTGTCAGGCAGAAGAGCTGCCAATCAAACACGTCAATCAAACATGCAGACGTACCCACATCCATAACGTCTACTCACTTCTCTTTGGAGGGTGTAGGAAATTTCTCATTTACTTCTCTAAATCAAATCAAACTTGACATGGCCTTCACCTCTCTACCCACACTCCCAGGGAGTTGCACCAGAGTCCTGTGAGATTATTAGTGTCCCAAAGAGAAGTCCCTCAGGTTGGAATTTCCAGAGTGACTTCTCGGCCAGTCCTTATGGCCCCATCGAGAGTCAGAAGCCCCAGTGACTGTGCATCCACGTTCCAGGCTGATGGATCCCACAACCGCGGCGTTTGGTGCCAGCCTCCAGGTAAGTGCCATCTCAGGGACCCTGCACAGGACCGGCCCACAGGTCCCACTGCTCACTTTCTTACAGAGTTATTTGCCCCTTCCGTCCAAAGAAAAAACTGTAAACTCACCTGAGCTGAAGAAACAAGTGTCCCAAATAGAGGAGATAAAATATCTGGGGAGACAAAACATTTATATCTAATTCATATTTTTGATAAAGACTATCTAGTAATAATAATCACAACTGACTTATTAAATAGTCACTGACGAGAATGTGGCTTAGAAAATGATGCACTGAAAAGGTACTACAAGGCTAGACTTTAATGTTCCATAAAATTCAAGAGAAAATTTCCCTGGGCTATTTAATAATATTTATTACGTATCAGTGTTATTTAACCAAACATAATGGAAAATCAACATCTACAACTTTAGTACTGGATGACTGGGCAATCTTACAAACTGCCAACAAGGACAATAACGATGCGTGTCCTTCCTCTTTCCAGATCTCTTAATTTTTTACCTCCTTCAAGTGCTCATTGAAGTCTCTCGGCAGGAAACCTCCCCAGACTGGGACTAGCAAGACAGCTCTCTGGAGCCTGAGGGCTCTTGCTTCCCGTGGAGGGAGGGCAGAGGCCTCCGCAGCTCCAAGCTCATATTTCTAGCACCCAGGTCATCTCTAAGGAGGGCCCACCTTGCACCCACTCAGGCTTTACTTCAGAGAAAACAGAAAGCCATGTCTCTACACCCTGAGAGGAAGCACACAACCCTCATCGCCACCACCGATTATAACAGCCTCACTTGGACAAGACCCATCGGGTGCCAGGCCCTGTTCCTGGTACTTTCCATGTGTTAACTCTCACTCCTCGCAGCCATTTTCTGTCCGTGGGGGTCTGTCGTTCCCATGTTGTAGATGGGGAGTCTCTCCTTAGGGGGCCGCCCGTGGCCACACAGCTGGGGACAGGGAGGGTCGGGACTTGAACACAGACATTCTGGCTCCAGCACTTCCACTCTAACCACCAAGCCAACCCTGAGGGTTCAGACTGGGCTCGTTCACTTATTTGACCCATATTTATTGAGTGCCTCCTGTCTTCCAGATGTGGAGATAAATGCCAGGGTACAAAGATTTTAAAAGAACGAAAAAGTCCTCTAAGGAAGCTCCTACCTTAAAGGGAGTTGCACAATCAAGAGAGAAACTGCAACGTGGTGCCCCATTTTTGCCCCCACTGCCACTCCTCTTTCTACCTTTCTAAATTTTATCCATTTTTCAAGGCCCATCTGAGGTCCCTCTTCCTCCATGAGATCTTCTAAACAACCTACAATTATGGCCTTTGCTGGAGTGGTACACCAGACGCTTAAGAGCATGCATTCTGATGCTGGAATGCCTGGATTCAAATCCCAGTTCTACCATCTGCCGGCTCTATGACCTTGGGCAGGTTATTTAACTTCTCTGCAGATCAGTCACCTATCCGAGGAGGACAACTGTAACATCTACTCATAAGGCTGTTTCGAGGATTAAAGGAGATAATCTATATAAAAGCTCCTATCATGTTACCTCTCCTTCTTCCATATCTTGGTACTAATAGCCAGTCTTTATCACTTTATTATATACAGCAAAACCTTGCATAGTTCTCTATTTCCTGTTTCAATCTCTCTCAAATAAAATGGAACACTGAGATCTATTATATATTTCTGTAAAGCACCTAGACATTTGCAAAAAGGAAAAATAAACACCTTGTAGAATCAAACTCTTTACAGTATGGAATTAAATATACCAACATTTATACATCACGTAAGATGTAATTATACATTGGATATATAATTAAAACACTATTAACAGTGAACACAATCTATTCTTGAATGTGGGCAAGAAAGGTAATGTGAAATAAGGGTGACAACATTTATTTTGTGTATCTGCCACGTGAATATACTTTGCCGGCACTTCCTGTGTTATCTCCCTTTTTCCTGAATCCCCAGTTTAAAGGTGAGTGAACTGAAATTTTGAAGAACGTTAGGTCCTTTGTTAATTAGCAACACAGCAAGCAGGTGGTGAGGCCCTGTGTCTGGGATTCTAGGGGCCCTGCCGTTCTCTCAAAGGAAACCCTTGTTTCCTCTCTGCACCAAGTGTAGCAGGAGGGGGGGCGGTTCCCACACAGACCAATCCTCCACAGACACCAGCTGCGCGTCCTACGACTGAATTCAATTCTGACAGCATCCACCCGGAGGTGGCGTCAGACCCCACAGGACTGCCCCCACCTCAGATGCCAGTCACAAGCCCGGACCCCTTGTGCTTCTGACCAACCGGCTATAAATTGGGGGTTGCCACCATCCCCTCTGCGGGCTCGATAATTTGCTGCAAGGCCTCACAGAACTCAGAAAAGCACTTTCCTCGCTAGATTACCAGCTTATTATAAAAGGATACAACTCAGGAACAGCCAGATGAAGAGATGCACAGGGTGAGGTATGGGGGACGGGGCGCGGCCATGTCCTCTGCAGGTGCGCCACGGCCCAGCACCTCCTCGTTGGCACCAACCTGGAGGCTGTGTGAACCCTTCCAGTGAGGGGTCTTTTACGGAGGCTTCATTACACAGGCAAGACTGACTAAACCAGTGGCCCTTGGCGGTGAACTCGACCTCCAGCCCCTCTGCCCTCCCCGGAGGTGGAGGTTAGGGCTGCAAGTTCCAGCTTTAATCACCAGGCTGGTTCCCCAGGCAACCAGCATCCCCCTTCCTAGGGGTTTTCCAAAAGTCATCGCATTAACATACCCTCCACTCCGGTGCGGCTGAAAGGGGCCTGTTAGGAATAACAAAAGATGCTCCTTTCACCTTTCATTACCTTGGAGCTATTTCAGGAACCTGGGACAAAAACCAAAACCAAACCCCAACTGTAACCGGAGTGAAGTCCAAATATCTGTATACATCACAATATCACACAGATACTCCCTGGGGACTAACCACAGCAACCAAAAATCAGGGCACTTCTTGTTTTGCTTCTGCGCCAGGAACCATAACCAGGCTTCAAGCAACGGTTCTCAAACTTGATTGGGCTTGTTAAAGGAGACTGCAGGGCCAGGCTCCCAGAGTCTGGTGCTGGGAATCTGAAGAGGAGGCGGAGAATTTTCCTGTTCCACAAGCTCCGGGTGGTGCTGACACTGCTGGTCCAGGGACCAGAGAGGACTATTGCCGTCAAGGGCTGGCTACTCAGTTAATAAAGTGTCAGCGACCGAGTTTAACCTTTAAATTACAAGTTAAGTAATTCTAAGCACTGTGCAAGGGGTACCAGCAGGGTGACCTGCAGGGCTCTGGGAGACACCCGCTGGCTTCCTGACCTAAGCAAAGTTTGCTGTCAAACGAATGCATCTGCTTGTCAAAATGGTTTTTTTTTACCCCCTGAGAGAAGTTGAGAGGGTTCTTAAGAGATCCCTTCTAGGCTGCCCTCCTGTTTTTCGACGGGGAGCCCCACAAGTGTAGCTCCCGGACCCCCGGCTTCACTCACCCCTGATGTGGAGGGCTCCCGAGTTATACTTTGGCTTAATTCCGGAGACTCTAGTGAGGTAAAATTGGAAGGGGTTCCCTTTACCCAGCAGGTCGCAGATGTCCTGGCCTTCCCCTGACGTTTCAAGCCCGTGGCCGGCCGAGGGGCTGGGATGCCCAGCACCTGGGACAGCACCATCTCTGGGAGAAGGGAGGCCTTTCTCCTCTTTGACCCCCGTGTCCTTAGGCTGCTTCTGCTGCGTCTCTGGCGGCAGCTCGTCCTCACTGCTGGAGAGACACCAGCCCAGGCCTTCCTGGGAACCGCCCTTCTGCCTTTTGGGAGGTGAGGCTTCTGAAACGGAATCTGTGTTGCTGAATTTCACGGGTGCGATCTTCCTCCTGTGGGCAGCTTTCCGAGCCTCGGAACAGGTGTACTTTGGCTCACTGGCTGCTCCCTGCTCAGCGTGCGGGAGAAAAGAGGCAGATGGCTCTTCCGGTCTTGGCTTTTCCTCCTCACTTTCATCACTACTGGATATCGTCCACCTCCCATAACTGCCTTCCTGAGACATTACACTTCCTCTGGAAATGAAAGGTGGAAATTTCGTTATTTCCCATCCACCAGCACACTCATGCTCTTGCTCTCAAATTCCGTGTCCTGAGCTTCTAGGACACATACAGCACACCTGACATTTAACCAGATGCCAAGACGTGTCACGAACATCAGCTGCTCTGTAGGTGTCCACGGCACATCACCACAATCTGCCGTGAGAACTTGGCAAATAAAGTGACGGCGAAAATCCTGCTCACCTCCTGCTCCTCTCCCTTTGTCTTTCCACCTAGACCTTGTTCTTAAATGCCTGAGGAAATGGAGTTGAGCCAAAGTCCAAAACAAAAATGCCCACTCTTAGCCCTGAAGCTTCCAACAGGTGCTTGGGGTTAAGGTCAGCTTAAGGAATTTCAGGAGTAATTCTGACTATGCTCATATTTTTAAGCTCAAATTGGAATTTATCACCTATTCCTCACCCAAGTATAGGAGCCCAAAGGACTTCAGGGACTACTTATTACTCCCCCAAGATAAGCTACTTACCATAAAGCTTAACAAGATCCTCAAGACAGTATCAAATGATCAATTCTATATATACATTATCTAGGGATGCTTCCAGGAGGACCCAACTGACTTAATGATTATCTAATCCTAAATCAAACCACGAAAACCTGCAGAGAAAGAACTTGTACTAAAGCAAAACGTTACTTTGTTTTCTAAACCACACAGTTTAACTTCCACTTCCTTGCTCTCAAAAGAGGAACACAGATGAAACTTTTGCTTTTCTTACCTACAAAATGTCACGAATTCAAGGGTAAAGGGCTATCTAAGTAGATTTCCCAAATAACTAAAGAACAACAGTTCCTTAGTGTGATTAAAAAAAAAAATAGGGCTCCCCTGGTGGCGCGGTGGTTGAGAGTCCGCCTGCCGATGCAGGGGACGCGGGTTCGTGACCCGGTCCGGGAAGCTCCCACATGCCGCAGAGCGGCTGGGCCCATGAGCCATGGCCGCTGGGCCTGCACGTCTGGAGCCTGTGCTCCGCAACGGGAGAGGCCACAACAGTGAGAGGCCCGCGTACCGCAAAAAAAAACAAAAAACAAAACAAAACAAAAAACACTTTAGTACAAGACCCAGAGGAAAATCATAGGACTCAAGAGTCTGTGCTCAGATTGTGGGCAGAGTGTCTACATGTTTGCTCTAGAGCGTAAGCAGGACCTGTTATGAGTGCAGATATAGGACAGACTGCAGCACGGCCCACACTCCTTAAAAAAGGCTAAATTCTGCACTGAAAGACTTGCAAGTGAATATACTTTCATGTTTCAAGCTAAAAAGTGTATTTTTTAAGGCATCTATCACTTTGCACAACTTCTCACCCTTTTCAATTAATGACCAAGTCAGATAAGGTTTCTCCTGTAAATTACGCATTTCAAGGAGCTTTTAAGCAGAGTGCATGTAGACAATAATTTGACACCTTCTTCATGGCCCAGGGTCACTATTAAGCCCACCTGGCATGGACCGTGTTTTGCAGCCACCGCTGTAGGGACCACAGATGGATGGAGACACTTGCTCCTGTAATAGGGGCCCTAGACTCTCTCTAGGTCTTGTTTTCTAAAAGTTCTCTGTCCTTTCCCCCTGTGTTCAGCCCACTTCTAGGGGCTGTTTGAACTCTGAGTAGGTTTTTCCCCCTAAATTGTTTCTAATCCGATAAGGGTTAAGACACCACATAATCAAGCTTGTTGGAACTGTATTGTTACAGTTAACAGGATCTGAGAACCAGGTTTTCCCATGAAAGAGGTTAAGACAGACTCACTACTTAACACCTACTTAAACAGCTCAGTTTTTTGTTTGTTTTGACTGTTTTTTTAAAACTTAAGTTCCCTTAGTGTTCCAGACTCTGGAGACTGCTATCACAATTCACTTTGGAGGAGCCATTTTGTCAGTTAGTTTGTAACTGAAAAATTATTTAAGAACAAAAGAACCATCTCTGGGAAAACTACCATGCTGTAAGCTCTAGCTTCCACTGAATTCTAAACCAGCTCTAAAGCTAGGCAATGAGTGATAGAATCTTCGACTGAGATTCCTCAGGCTGTTCTCCCTAGATTCCTGCCCCATCCTAAAGCAAAGAGAGGGTCTCAGAGTTTTTAGGTGAAAAAAGGGTTCAGCTCCCGGCCTGAGAAAAGGAGCTGTATGCAGACCTTAGAGATCACCACCACCCCTCTTCCCAGATCAATTACGTAGAAATAAAATGGAATTCAAAAATCCTGAGAACTCTAAAAGGAAAATATTTATTCGTCTTTAGTGACTGTGTGAGCTATTTAGGAGATTTCTAAATTTTTCAGTTTTATCATTATCTACACTTTCTAGAACCACATGTGGGGGTGGGGGAGGGGAGGACAGAGAATTCCCTCCAAAAAAGGACAAGTGGGTAAAAAATAAAGCTTTGAAAAAGACATTTATTTCCTAGAGAAAAAAAAGTTTTTGTCTTCTCTATACATGGTTTAAATTTTGGATCTACTCACAATCCAAAATATGCCTGAGATTATTTACCAATTAAAGGCAAAAAAAACCCTTTGTAATATGCTAATAAAACTGTAACAAATCATTAAGCCTAGCAGGTTACCAGACTCTCTATGCAGTCAAGGCACTTAGCCTGTTGAAGAGGAGCTGTTGGTAAACACCAAGATTAACCAGCAACTGATTCTACTTTGGAGGACTGGATCTGGTCTCAGGATCAGAATTTCATTTCTCTCTCACACAGGCCCAGATTCTCTGCATTCTCAGACAGCTTTCATACTCAAGTCATAGAGCTTTACAAGGATAGAACCTAAGTGTTCCTTCAATTGTTTGCTCACGGTTTGTCTTCCCTGGGCAGTGTCCCGCACAGCACAGGTCTAACACCACACTCTGGGTAAGTGGTGACACCAGGATCAGAATTACAACACAGGTGGGCTGACTCTGAGATCTGACATTCAGTGGGTCAGCAAAGTGCAGTATTTCCCAAAGCAGAGGTGACTGGGACCTGACATTAACATTATGTTATGAAAGTACCTCCCTTTCCCATTCCAATCCAATGTCTCAGTTTAATCAAGGAGAAAGCTGTTTGTAGAAATGTCTCTATTCCTGCTTTTGAACAAATAACGGACTTTGGGCTCTTCTGCAGGCAGTAACACTTTGGTTTAACATCAACAGAAGGTATCTTATGGCTCCATTACATTTGCAATAACTGAAGTTTACTTCTTAAAGATAGTCTTTATGTAAAAGTGGGTTCAAATGAAAATATTAAGCAAATAGTAGTACAGATGTTGAGAATGAGACAAAACCGGGGAGGAAGCAACCGACCATATTACTGAAATTTGGCAAACACTGCGTTAAGCTACAATGCCAAGGAGGGTAAAAATCTAAAGAAATTCGGGCTTCCCTGGTGGTGCAGTGGTTGAGAGTCCGCCTGCCGATGCAGGGGACACGGGTTCGTGCCCCGGTCCGGGAGGATCCCACATGCTGCGGAGTGGCTGGGCCCGTGAGCCATGGCCGCTGAGCCTGTGCGTCCGGAGCCTGTGCTCCACAACGGGAGAGGCCACAACAGTGAGAGGCCTGCGTACCGCAAAAAAAAAAAAAAAAAAAAAAAATCTAAAGAAATTCTACCACCACATGCCAACTCACAACATTAGAGTGTCTATTAGATACTAAAAAAGGAAATTTGTGGCTACAAATGGATAATCCTCTTACAGCTGCTGGCTCCTCCTCTCCCCCTACCGTCCCAGACCCAGCTGGGCTATTTCTTTTACGTTTCCAGCTGACCCTTCTTATAGAGCTTGCAGACCATCAGGAGGGCATGGGGGTCAATCTCAACTGAGGCCAGGTGTGGCCAGTAGTGGGCAAATATGGCTCCAATTTCAAATCCAGTCATTACTAGGTGGTAAATGTGCACTTAGCTAAGTTACTTAACTGCTGAGCCTCAACTTCCTCCTCTGGAAATGGGTGTCATACCTACCTCCCAGAGTATGTCCCTTCGAAAAATATTTATTGAGCAGCTACTATGTGCCAAGCCCTGGGAATAAGAAACTAACAACATAGAAACAATTTGTCCTAGAAAAGCTTATATTTCAAGGAGAAAGGTACAGACTGACACAAACAAAAATAACCAAAAAAGCCAAGATATCTTGACAGATATTCATTATATTTTACAGGTGTGAGAGAGTAACAGGGATGCCCTTACCTTCGACTATCCTGAATTTAACATTTAAGTGAGCCAAATAAAAGTGTGGGAGGGAAAGAAGAGTATTCCAAGTGAGGGAACCCAACCTGAAAAGACCAGAACAAGGTTGTAGTAACTCCAAAAACAGGCAGAAAGACTTGGGTAAGCAAGACAGGTAGGTGGTCCAGGATGAAGGGGGTGGGCAGGAGTAAGTTAAAGATCCTGGATTTTATTCTAAGAACAGTAGGCCCCACTGAAGGGGAGGGTACCTTTTAATAAGCAAGGGAGTACCTTGGTCCGATCTACTTTTCAAAAATATTACGTTCCCTACAACTCTGTATGGAGAATGGTTTGGAGGGAGACAAAATTCGAAGTGAGGCGGCTCCTTCAGGGGCTCTGGTAGCTCATGAAGGCGATCGGGATGGAGTGAAGTGGGCTGATTCCGGGGTACACTGTTTTCTGTGCGCTCACCTTTACCGGGCATACACTCATTTCACGCTCACAACTGTTTCCATTTATGGGGAGACTAAACACAGAGTTTAAGTGTCTGGCACAGAGTAAGCGCCCAACATGCTAGCTATCACTAACTCTCCAGACCATCTGCCTACTACGTGGAGGAGCCAGAATAAGAATCCGCGGAGGGGGACCCCTCCAGCAGGACTCTGGTCTCCTCACGCAGCAGCTGCTCGCACCAAAGAGGTACTATTACTGGAGGAAGCCGAGGCCCAGCAAGGGGACCCTACCTAGTGTCTTTACAAGATGCTCCCCTTCCCTCCGGATCCACCTCCAGCCCCGCGGGGCACTCAAGAATTCGCCGGACGCCGGCTGCCCGCACTCCAGGCCAGAAGGAGCAAAAGCGCGGGCAGCTGCCGAACGCGCACCCGAGGCCTCGGAACCCGCAGCCTCCACTCACCTGAAGCCCCCAGAACGCGCAGCCACCTGGGATCCCACCCCTCCGCCGCCACTCGCGCCTGCGCGCGCTTCAAACCTTCCAGCCGGCAGCGCGCGCAGAGTGGCCCTGCCCCTTCCCCTTCCGGAACGCCCGCAGCTGGGTCCTAAAGCCCTCCGGGTCATGAGGGGCTGAGGGGGCGCTCCCGCACGAAGGGGCGGAGAGAAGTCCTGGCCGCCTCCAGCTCCCCTCTCACCTCCTGGGCGTGTCTCCTAAAAGGGGGAGAGAGGAAAAGAAATTTCCCTCACTTCTCCCGTAGTTAATTAGCAAAACTCATCCCCTTTGCAGGGGTTCTCATAGCTTCGGACTCCCGGAGCTCGAGGTGTGTGTGTGGCGGGGGGGTGGGAGGGGGTGGGTATTTTAAAGGCAGAGACAGGATCACCTGAGAGGTTCGAGGAAGCTGAGGGCTGAGACCGGTGTCCCGGGAGGAGTGGGTTCTCCTGGGGGAGCGGAGTGTAAAGCCTGCTGTAAAATAAAAGGTTAAACGAGCTCCCTTAGACTCAACCTCGAATGCCCGTTTCTTCGTTGAAAGAGGCGTGTGTGCCTGTGTGTGTGTGTGTGTGTGTGTTGCCTTTTTAATCTTACTGATTTGTCAGAAGAGAGAGGTGAGGTAAACTCCTTTGCTAAGCGGAACCCTCTCAATATTCCTTGGCTTTAATAAGGATGTTTGCTGTGGAATTTGGGCTCAGTGCTGTTGATATTATTCTGTTTCCTTCACACCAGGCACCTCTCCTAGAGGACTGAATGAAATAACTTGGGGTAAACGTCCTAAGGGCTCATTTGGTTCGTTTATTGAAAGTCTGTTTTGTGCCAGGTACCGTGCTCAGTGCTAGGCTTGTAGGGAGGACGGAACAGACACAGTAGCTACCCTGGAGGGCTCGATTCCAATGACTTGCTGATCTGCACGGGAGCCCCGGTCTTGTTTTGATTGGTTTCTTTTATGCTTTGTTCACACTCTTTTTGTGTCTCCTATAATGTTTAGTATAGTGCCATTGATCAAAATTATCAAAAGTAATTTACTACAAGGTGTGGGGGCAGAAAATGAAAAGAATCATGAAGGACAGGTTGAAACAGCACCTGAGTGAGCGGGATCCACAGCCGCGCGCCAGGAGTTAAAGGGACGATTGGGGCGGGGCCAAGGCTGGGGGCGGGCCTGGAAGCCCCTCCGCCATAGGCTGTTCCAAGGAAACGTTATTAAACAAAGTCTCTGGCCAATAGAGCTGCGGGGTCAACGCCAGTGGCTCACAGGCCGTCCAATAAGAGAAGACTTTGGAGGTACCCGGCCAAGTTCAGCTTCCTGAGCTGAGAGGAGTTTGGCGGGAGGTCGCTGCAAGCCGGGCGCAGGCCGCAGAGGTCGCGAGTTCAGGCGTCCCGACTCCCGTGTGGCTGTCGCGATGTTTTTCTCCCAGGCCGGGGCCCGGCCGCGGATGTGGGAAGCCAGCCAGTCAGAACACAAGAAGTGGGTGGAAGTAGGTGTCCAGAGGGCTGTCTCGGACTTTTAACCTGAGCCGGGACTTTCACTTCCGTCACCCCGCCTGGCTCTCACTCAGCTTTGTTGCACAGATAGGGGCTGGACTGTCCTTCCGAAGTGTCATGGTTAATGACCGAGGCTAGGGCTGCAAGGCTTCTGGATCCCTGTCCAGTGTTCTACTTCCAATTCCTTCTTTTCTCCGCGACATAGTCTGTGCATAACAAGCTGTAATCTCCATCTCTCCTCCCGCCTTTCAAAGCCAGCCCTTTTGCCTCACCTTCCCAATTCTAGGATTGAATTTTCGGTAGAATTTATCCGAATGGTTAAAAGGAATTAACCCAGCGATTAAGTCGTTTGCACTTTTGGGGGGATAAATTTTAGCACATTAAGATTTTCTTTTTGGCCCTGTGGGCAGCATTCGGGATCTTAAGTTCCCCGACCAGGGGTAGAGCCCGTGCCCCCTGCAGTGGAAGCTCAGAGTCTTAACCACTGGTTCTCCAGGGAAGTCCCAGAAGATTAAGATTTCTTGAGGATTAAAATTAGGATAATGAAATTCCATTTCCCAGCCCTACTCTTGGCTAAGTTTTAGGTTTGGGAGGTCTAAACTTAATATAAGTTAGTAATAATAGAACAAACGGTTTCTGTCTTATTAACTAAAGATATTTGCTGTTTTTTAGGTATTTAAAGCATGCGATGAAGAAAACAAAGGCTATCTAAGCAGAGAGGACTTTAAAGTTGCTGTTGTAATGCTGTTTGGATACAAGCCCTCCAAGGTAGAACTTTCTTTTGTATTTGGGGACTGGGCTGACAATACAGTAGTGGATGGATTCTAAATAAAGTGCAGAGGGCTAGCTTAGGATGTTTATGAAGCAAACCGCTGCCTTTTGAGCAATTTCAGAGATGTGTCCAGTGCTGAATTTTACTTTTGTCTTAAGAATCCAACTCAGGAATGAATTAGAATCCATCAACACTAAGTCACGGGCTTCCCTGGTGGCGCAGTGGTTGAGAGTCCGCCTGCCGATGCAGGGGACACGGGTTCGTGCCCCGGTCCGGGAAGATCCCACATGCCACGAAGCAGCTGGGCCCGTGAGCTATGGCCGCTGAGCCTGCGCGTCTGGAGCCTGTGCTCCGCAACGGGAGAGGCCACAACAGTGAGAGGCCCGCGTACAGCAAAAAAAAAAAAAAAAAAAAAAAAGACTAAGTCACCAGGCTGCTAATAATATTAAGTATGAGATGCTAGCGAGGTTCCAAGAGGGAAGCCTGGGAGTAGGATGTTGGTAACAGAAGGAATTCACAGAGGAAGTGACATGCAGGATTTTTTTTTCTTAAATTAAAAAAAAAATTTGCTCCATTTAAATTACGAAAATAATGCATTTACATAGTCAAAAAATTAAAATGGTCCAGAAAAGTATAAAGTTGGGTGTAAAGTCCCCTCTCTCCCTACCAAAGGGTCCCACTCCTCAAGAGTTACCATTATTAACAGTTTCTCGTGTATCATCCCAAAATTTCCTGTGTATTGACAAACACGCCTAGCATTGTATTGAAAAGTGGGTGCATAGTATACCTATTTTATTTTATCTTGCTTTTTTCACTTCACAATAGAAGAACATAAAAGCACACACACCACATTAAAAAATAGTTGCTTAGTATTCTCTTTAGCTAGTTTCCTTGTTTTGGTCATTTCAGTTGTTTCTATTATTTTTCATTCCTACAAATATTGCTGCCGTGAGCATTCTCTTATAACTATATCTCTGCTTGTGAATATATCTCTGTGGAATAAATTCCTAGAAATACAAGTGCTAGGTACATTTGAAATTTTGTTGGGCATTGCTCTCCAGGAAAGGTTGCACTAATTGAAGAGAGTTGAGCTGAACTTCAGTGAATCTCCCATTTTAGTAGGACAGGTTTCCTGTGCCTCCTGTTCTTGTGCTGCTCCTCTGGTCTGTTACATCCATTCTAGTGATGGATCCCTCTTGTTAAGCTGCTGACCTGGAATTAATCAGGGGCAAGATCTTGGCCAGGTTTAAGAAATTCAACTGCAGGCATCAGACAGAGGGAGCACTCAGGGCTCTGCCTGGAATGTCATCCCTCCTGCTGTTGTTAGACAAAGTGGCTGGGCAACTGCTTTGGCCCAATTGTTCCTTATGAGTGGGCTCTACCTGTCTGTCAGATTGCAGGCCCTGTAAAGCCAGGGACCACGTGATGTCCCACTTTTCTGTTCTTCATTATGCTTAAATGTATTACAACTTCATTGTTAATATGTTCTGTTGATATAAATATGTCCCATGAACCACCCAGGTAGGTTCAACTGCTAGGGGTTCCTTAGTTACTGAGAGGTTGACTATGGAGCTTCAGGGCTGGCTCCCAGAAATTGCAGCTCTCCTGTTAACCTGCAGTCATTTCAGCTGGAATTCCAGAGCAGGTCAGCTAAGTGGACTCAGCTTTTGAAGCATTGAATTTAACCCAGGTTCAGCTGGAAAGATATCTGGTCTCATTCTACCTTTGTCACCTTTGGATCTACTTACTTGATTTTAACTTTAGAACATGTAAGTGAGGAATTTAATGACAAGTACAGAGATATGGTAACATACGTACATACACACCATCAAATTTAACAGATTTTTACTTTTGGTTGAGGTTTTGGATTTTATTTTTTAATCAGAGGAAATGCTTGTTTACTGCAGATCGCTAAACAGTGAAATACTGATATAGCAAATCACCTATACACTTAACAATCATTTGTAACAATCATGAAGTTTTACTAAGTGACACTTAATATATTCCCTCTGTGAAATTTAACAGATTTTTCCGCTTATAATAGGTTGAGGTTTGGGGTTTTATTTTTATTTATTTTTTTTTTTTTGGTGTACCTTGAACATTTATTACAACTAATTGGTGATGTGATAAGACGTGCTCATGTGGCCTGAATATTGGTCACAGTCACAACAAAGCTTAATCCAGCCCAGCAGATACAAATGAAAGTGTAAACTGTGAAGACATGTTTACATACATGGAAGTATGTAAAAAGTGACATTGAAACAACTGTATATCCTTAAAAAATGTAGAGCCCACTAGTGCTATTTTACCTCATTTAACTTGGGATTTTATTTTTAAACATTGCTTTTCAGCAAATGAAATATTTACTGAATGCAGGTCATGAAGCAGTAAGGCACTACAATAATAAATCACTTCTGCATTCATGAAAATGTTTACAGAATGAAATTTATTGTGTTCCCATTTAATAAAAGGAGTACTTGCTAGTTGCTAGAAATATAAAGGTGAATGAACATAGACCCTACTTTGAAATAGTTCACAGTTTAGTGTAGAGAGACTTATAAAACTCTGATAAATACTAAGATACAGAAGAGATTAAGAACAGAAAGGGAGGAGGGCAACGAGAAGGGTCTAATTCTGTAGTAACTTTAATAGGAATCTGGGCATCATTTAGAGCAGCGGAGGTAGACTCTGATACGAAGTGTCTGGGAGTGCTTTGTGGTGGTGGGAGAAGTTATGCCTTGGTCATTCATGGTTGCATGTGGTGGCCGTATCAGAGTGGTGTGACAACAGGACTGAAGGGATAAGAAAATAAGAAAATTCAGAAGGAGTAGGTTTGGGGGAAAGGCAGTGAGTTCGGATTGGGGCATATTAAGTTGGAGGAGGCTACAAGTACCCCAAGTGCATTCCTTTTTTAAGTGCTGTGCTGGGTGTTGAGGTGATGGTGGTAAAGATCTGCTCTCAGATTGTGCCACCTCCCTTAGATGTACGAATCTGAAGTTGGGTGGAGAGGTGAGGGCTAGAGATAGATTTGGGATTCCTCACAGGTGGTAGCTCAAAGCATGAGACCGAGGTGGCATTGCCCGAGAGGAGTACGTGGAGTGTGAAGGGCAATGTCCTGAGGGGAGAACATGGGGGGCGTACCCACATTTAAGGGTTGTTGGGGACTCCATGAAGAAGATGCACTGGGAACTGGTTGTCTGGGAGGGACCGGAGGAACCAGGGAAGTGCAGGGCATGGAATCCAAGGTGGAGAAGCTACATCAGATGTTGCCAAGATGCTAATTCCATGACGTTTATAAAGCTCTCTTAACAATGTGGGAAAATGCTTATGTTTTAATATTTAGTTAAGGCAGGTCCCCGAACTTAATATACAGTGTATTCTCAAATATGTTTAAACATGCATGGAGAGGGGAAAAAAAAGCTGTACTAGGCCTAAATGTTAACAGTGGTTTTCACTGGATGGCTGGTTTTTTAGATGTTTTTCTTCATAATTAAAAAATACGTTTCATGTTTTCTACATCATGTTACTATTACAGTCAGGAAAAAATTTTTAAATAAACCCATAGAGCCCATTGTAACAATTGCTTGTATTTGTCTAAAACAGAAATGTTACCTTTTAGGTTATTCTGTATATGTGACAGTCAAGTTGATTTTATATGATAAACTGTTTTGGTCAATGCAGTAAAGTTTTGGGGGCCATTAGAGTCTGTAGTAGATCAGCATCTGGTATCTTATTAATAGAAGAGAAAAATGACTATTATAGCTGTCCTGTGATGTTACTTGTCTGCTGGATTCAACAAAGTTGGTTTCTCATAAAATACATTCCTTCCCCACACCCCAGGAATTAAGAACTTGTATTGTGAAAACATTTGATGAAATTGTATAGCCTGTACTTTTTTCTTTTCTAGATAGAAGCTGATTCTGTGATGTCCTCAGCAGATCCAAACACTTCCGGTAATGTGAAAGTTAATTTTTCGTACTCTTATGTAGACATTCATGAAACTACAACTAAGAACAAATATAGAGGCTATAAAGCATTATGTTTAAGCAAATCTTTGTTTTGTTTCTGATTACCCAAAAAGAACAAGGTTTGGTTCTTTTAATTTTAGTTAATTAATGTATTCATAAGCATATGTTTATTGCAGGAAAATTTTCAACCACTGAAAAGCATAAAGAAAAAATGTTGCTGATAATTTCAACATCCCACGGATGATCTAGGTTTTCTGACTTGAGCAGCTGAGTGAGTGGAAGTGGCACTTCCTGAAATGGGAAGACTGGGGGAGAAGACTTAGAGTTTGGGCAGTGCAAGAGTTCAATTGTGAATATGTTGAGTTTGAGAGGTTTCCGTCAATGATGTCAAGGCAATTGAGCTGTATGAGTATGGAATTCAGAGGAAAGATCTGGGCCACAGTAATAAGTTTGAGAGTCATCAGCGTTTGGATGGTTTTGAAGCCATGGGAGTGGATGAGACCCCTTGAGGGAGAGTGTAGACTGAGGCCCGTAGGAACTATAACCATTAAAAGTCAGGTAGGGGATGAAGAGATGGCAAAGGAGACTTAGGAGGGGCAGAGGGGCCAGAGGAAAATCAAGAGTATTTGATCAAAAGCCAAGAGAAGTGACTATTCCAGGGAAGAGGTATGGTCGACAGCATCCAATGCTGTTGAAAGGTTAAGTAGCAGAAGAACTGAAGAGGATCCGTGGAGCTGGCAACCCGGGGGTGTCGGGTGATTTTAGGAAGAGCAGTGTCAGCGCGTCATGGGGGCAGAGGCCAGGCTGCAGTGGTTTGAAGATAAAGGGAAAGTGGCAAAGTGACAATGTGAGTAGAAAAGTCTTTCAGTGGGTCCAGTAGCTGTGGTTCAAGAGCTGTTTGCTTTGCTTTGTTTGCCTTTTTTTGGAACATGAAGACGATGTTTCTAAGCTTAGCAGAATGATCTAGTGAAGAGGGGAAAGGCAGATGAGACAGAGAGATAACTACCTATTGTTTGAGGAGGTAGGGTCCAGAGCATGCTGAATTGGCTTTTCAAAAATTACTTTTTGGGGGGATGTAATTTAAGGCTTACAGAAAGCTGCAAAATAAAAATAGTGCAGAGAATAGCTGTCTATCCTTTAGCCAGATTCACTTACTGTTCATATTTCACCCCATCTACCTTCTCTTCTGCACTTTCTGCCACTTCTCCATCCTCTCACTGATCTGTCCATAACCACAGCACACCCATCATACGTTTATATTGATACTTGTCTTTATCTGCTTTACCGTCTATATTGCCATGTTGTCACTTGATCTGCTTTACCGTCTATATTGCAGTGTTGTCACTTGATCTAATTATGTCCTTATTAACATCTTTCCTCATTTAATACAGGAATTAGTCCTTGGTATCATGTCTCTTTAGCCTCCTTTAATCTGGGATATTTCTATAAACATTTTTTTCTTTGTTTTTTTGCCTTTTTTTTAAAGAAGATGTTGAGGATAGGAGTTTATTAATTAATTTATTTATTTTTGCTATGTTGGGTCTTCGTTTCTGTGTGAGGGCTATCTCTAGTTGTGGCAAGCGGGGGCCACTCTTCATCACAGTGCACGGGCCTCTCATTATCGTGGCCTCTCTTGTTATGGAGCACAGGCTCCAGATGCGCAGGCTCAGTAGTTGTGGCTCATGGGCCTAGTTGCTCCGCGGCATGTGGGATCCTCCCAGACCAGGGCTCGAACCCGTGTCCCCTGCATTAGCAGGCAGATTCTCAACCACTGCGCCACCAGGGAAGCCCTTTTTTTTTGCCTTTTTACAACATTGATATTTTTGAGGAAATAGCCCACCCCTCATGGTTTCCTTTTTTTAGGAACAGCCCTCATCTTGTGTTTGCATGACGTTTCTCTGTAAGTAGATTGAGGTTAAGCACCCTCAGCCAGAATCCTATGTGGGTGATATGTCCCTCTCAGTGCGCCACATCTGGGGGCACACGATGTCAGTCCATCTGGGGGCACACGATGTCAGTCTGTCTCTCGTAGATACTAATTTTATCACCGGTCAAAAAACATTGTCGGATTTCTCCATTGTATTATTTCTCTTTATATTTTCTTCGCTTGCAACTAATCAGCAGCTTGTGGAGAGACACGTTCGACGTTGCAGATATTCTGCTTCTCATCAAAATTTCCGCCTGGATTTGGTATCCATTTATGATTCTTGTCTGATCCAGTATTTGCCATATGATTGCAAAGTAATGATTTTATAATCCCTGTGCTTCTTTCAGTTAGCCCTTGGCATTTTTACTATAAGCAAGAGACTTCCCGTCTTCTTGATTGATCAATATTATCTCTCCTTTATCAGTATGGACTCATGAATTTGTATGTTTTTAATGATTTATAATTCATTACTATACTTAATTATTTTAGTGCTCCACTTACCACAGATTTGGCCATTGAGTGCCTCCTTGAGCTGGCTCCTGTGTCCTTTAGACTGGCTTGACTTTTTTCTTTTTAAAAATCTTTTTATTGGGCTTCCATGGTAGCGCAGTGGTTGAGAGTCCGCCTGCCAATGCAGGGGACACGGGTTCGTGCCCCAGTCCGGGAAGATCCCACATGCCGCAGAGTGGCTGGGCCCGTGAGCCATGGCCGCTGAGCCTGCGTGTCCAGAGCCTGTGCTCCGCAACGGGAGAGGCCACAACAGTGAGAGGCCCGCCTACTGCAAAAAAAAAAAAACAAAAAACTTTTTATTTATAAATTTTGGATTTACATAAGAGTTTACTAGATTATTTTTTGGATACAGGTTTGGTATCACATATTAAACATGACTTTTCGAACAATGTTATTGCTAGGAGAAGTTGTTTTTGACATACTCCCTAACTTGATGGAATTTCCCCAGGCTTTAAATTTCATGTTAAAAATTTTCATGCTTTCAAAGTATTCAAATGTTATTTCTTTGCTGTTCAATTGAGGTTGTAACTTCTTGGTGAAGCCTTCCTTACATATTTTCTCTGGGTTTCTATGTGAATATTCCAGTCTATAAAGATTTCTGTCTTCTGGCAGAAGGATTTCCCCCATTTTTTGCATTGTTAGGGTTTCTCTCCTTTAAGAGTCCCCTGAGAGTCAGTGAGTGATCCTGTCTGGATGCATGTCTTATGCTGCTCTTGCTTATGTAGTGTTTCTACATAAATATGCGTAGTTTGCCAAGAGCACTCTCACATTCCTTATTCCCGGAGATTTTCTCCCTTATGTGTGTTCTTTGGTTCTGAATTAGGGATTTGACTTCACACGTAAGGTTTTCTTTCCTTAACCAGTTCTTTGATGTACAGACAGGTGTTATTCTGGAAGAAAGGTTACCCACGTTCTTTACAGGTGTAGTGAGTTCTCTGATGGAAAGGCTGACTTCTGAAAAAACCTTCCACACTCAGTATCTTGAGTTTTCCCCCCATGTGTATTAGCTCACATTTAGTAAGATATGACTTATACGCATGTGTTACATTCATATGGTTTCTCTATGGGTAATTTGATGTACACTGAAGGGTAAATTCTGGCAGAAGGTTTTTCCACCTTCATTACATTCTAAAGGTTTCTCTTGAGTGTGAGTGCGCTGATATAAAATGAGGACTGGTCTGTGGCAAAAGGATCTTCCAAGTGTGCGGTTGTTAGTTTCCTCCCCTGCCTTTTCTTTTTTTCTGATGTTTGAGAGAGGGTTGACTTGAGGATGGAGATATTTTGTAAATTTCATGAACATTTTCTCTCCTTCCTGAGTTCTCTAATGCTTGGATTTGGACTTCCTGCAGAAACAGTTCTCACATTTTTGCAGTCATGGAGCTTCCTTTTAATATTAGTTCTGATGTACATTAAAGCTTTAGGTTTTGAATGAGGTTCTCTACATTCCCTTCATGTGGCCTATCCCACACCTGAGTTCTCTTATGTATAATGAAGACTGCCTTATTATGGGACATCTTCTCAAATTCATAATAGTCTAAGGATTGCTTCAGAACTGGAGTTTCTGATGCTGAAAGTAGGCTTCCCTACGAGGACTTTCCGACTTCGGTGATGTGCTCCGGGACCTGCTCCCGTATGCACATCCTTTGCATTTAATATCAGGGATATTATAGGTACTCTCATATCCACTTCCCCATCAGATTAGGATGCTTCCTGTCACAGCATCTTTTCCTAATAATTAATTTTTAAGTATATTTCAAAAGGTTACAAAGTAAATTAGTCATCCGAGAAATTCAAGGGAAGATTGGGTTGGAGGAACGAGATCAAAGTGTAGGTGCTTTGTACCTTGCTCCAGAATTACTGTGGAAGGGGTTTCCTTAGTCTACAAGCTTCCAGGCTTTTCCCTTCCTCTTCTGGTCCTGATATCAACAGCAGATTAACTTTCTCAAAGCATCACTTTCTTCATGATTAAAGGAGTAGACTTAGCTTCAATTCATGTCCCTTTGAAAGGGGAGACTCAAGACCACAGACCTCCCAGGGAAAGAGTAAAATAGCCATCTTAGCAGGAAGTCACTGCTGAACTCTGAATGCTGCTAACATAAAATTTGTTCATTAGGACTGTTAGTAGTGAACCAATTTCAGACCAGCTCCTTCTTTTCTCCCTTTCAGTGACATGAGTCACATTTACACGTTATTTTTCTTACAGGAAGAGTTTATACACAGATTATTTTACCAAATATATTATCGAAGAGAGTTTATACACAGATTATTTTACCAAATATATTATCTCTCTCCTTAATGTTTTGATCTTGAAGAACTGAAAGGTTGGCCTTGGCTTTCTGGGAGCTATTTATTCAGGTAATCAACTTCCCACAGTTCTTCTGAGTAGCTGTGACTTGGGAATTCTCCCACTAGGTGTAGCTCTTCTTACATTCAGACAAGGTTGTGCCGTATCTCCAGCATGCAACCCCAAAGGACCCTCCACACACAGCCCATTTGCTGCCCAGCTTCCTGGGGGAAGGTCCAGACTCACATCCTGGATTGAGCCTGACTGGGCAGAGCCCTCACGATGCACACATTTCACACAGTACCTAAACCTGGATGCCCAGACCCTGCTTCCCAAGGTCTTTCTAAAAGGTGGGTCGTTTCTGTAGAGGTTCCTTGTGAAAATTAAAAAGAGTGAAAAGTTAAGACAAAGCCATTAGAAGGGTAGGATGTCTCAAGGAAAGTCACACTGGGAGAACTTGAGGGCAGCCAGAATGAGTAGCAAAAAGGTGTTAATGACATTTTTAATGCCTATAACTTAACAAGCACGTGAGTATCAGCAAAAACTGTTTAGGCACCGGGAACAAGGAATTATATTAATGGGAGGAAAAAAAAAATCAAGCCGCTTGTTTAAGGAAGCAGCAGATCAGTGTTGGGATTGGTTCCAATACACACTATTGCTACCTAATTTTAGAGGGTTTTATTTCTGTTCTCTAAGGGTATAGAACATTTCATATCTCCTCTAACTATAGAAAATGAAAGAAGTTTGCAACTAGAAGAGCCTAGAAAACAGTCATATATTTCCTTTTTTAAAATGAGGAAACTGAGCTCCAGAGAGGAATAAAAATTCTTAATCCTAGCATTTGATGGTTCTTAATTGGTTTATAAGATACTTTTACATGTGTTACAGTATTTATTATTATTATAGATAATAATTATAGCTTTGATTCCTTGAGTGTTTACCATGTGCAGACTCTGTGATGAGTATTATGCATGGATTGTTAAATTTAATACAACTCTATGTTAGGATTATCCCATTTTATAAGTTAAAACAGTCCTGAAGCTTAGAGAGGTTAAGTAATCTGTGCAGGGCGGCAGACCACAGTAGTATAATCTCCAAGCTTACCCTCTCAACCATTTGATAAACCCTTCCCTTGAGGTTAATAGTGTCATGGATCATATTGATGGAGCTGAGGCCAGTCTTCATTGTCCTGGGAACTTAATGAATGAATGAGTCGAAATCAGGAGTGGGTCAGTACACAAAACACAAATCACAAGGTTCTGTGCAGCCACTAGAGGCTGCTGTCAAATTTGGTTCCGAGCTACTGAGTGTCCAGATCAAATAGGGAATCACAACCAAGTGCAGAAGTCAGCATCCACACCACAGAAACTCCTTTTCTAGAGAGACATAGTTTTCCCCAATGTGGGATATTTCCCCCACGATGTCTCATGGAGGAGAGACTAATAAGTCGACACTGGTGTCCACAAACTGTTCAATAAATACAACAGTGAAGTCTGTAAGGCCGTTTCTTGAACTTTCTTCAGCATAGGCCAATGGTTTAATGCCAAATGTGTCTGGGCAGTTCTATGAAGGGCAAGACCATGTGTGATCTCAGATGGTTTGACTTCACTGTGGGATAAATCGTAGAGCATTTTATATGAATAACAACAGCTAAGATTTATAAGACTTGTGCTTAATCTGCCCGATGCACGTCGCCCTACTGCATTCTCACACAGCTGTCTGTGTTTTTATCCCAGATCTATATAAAATATGCTTGAGGGAAAAAAAACAGAACAAAGTATATCAGAATTTTGTTTCCACTGGGTGATTAGATCATGCTTTTTTCTCCCCTTTCTTTCTGTTTTTTTATATTGTTGCCCTTTCAACACACTGAACATATTTTACTTTCATACTTAGAAAAAAAAAGCTTTCCGGGAGCTTACGTTTAACCTGCAACTTTAAACAATGGAAAAATCAAAGAGATTGATTCATTACAATGGTGATGATGGACTGTTTTGACTCAGTCATGTTATCCAGGGTCCGTTTAATTGAAAAATAATTTGTGGATGATGAGGTTAATGGCTTTTTATTTATTGCTATCTTGGCTGAGTTGTTTTGAGCCAGATAGTTGACTATAAAAGTATTCTTTTCCTAAATTTAAATGTCTGTTTTCTAGTCTTTTAAGTTATATTGTAAACACATTTTTTGTATTTGTTTTGTGTATATTTTGTTGTTGGGGGCTCCTACCTAAGGAACTGAGGCCACGGCATAGCAGGTATAGCAGGCTGTTGTTTGACTTCAGATTTCAGTTGACCTCTTTGTTCATTTCTATCAGCAGGAAACACATACACATTATACTTATCTTGAAATCATAGGACCATTTTGTGGTATCGCCCACAGATATTCCCCTCTCAATTAATGTATTTAATTCCCCATTTAAAGATGATGAGTAAGTTTCCTTGTAGGGGTAAAAAAGAATTAGGAGACACTGACCTAAAGACACTTTTTAAAAATGTCATATTTGATAGGGAAGATTAAAGAAGTATTGTCACTTCCGTGATGGCCAGATGTCACACGAACACAATAGACAAGAAGACCTGTAAGAGTCTCGAAGGGAGCGGCCCTCCCTTCCTGCCCGAGGTGTGGGCCAGAGCCGGATGTGGAAGGCTGGGTGGGGTTTGCAAAAGGTGGAGAAGCAAAGAGGAGAACAGGGAGAATGAGTGAAGGCAGATGCCAGCTGCGAGCTTGTCCTCCAGCTGCTCGTGCTGCCTGTGCTCTGCTGGTGCCAGCGTGGATGCAGAACTCCGTGCGAATTTAGACTTCCCTGCACAGTCCACACCCATGCAAACGTTGCCTGTCATGTCCTGGAGACTTTGCCGAGGTGCTTGTTAATGGCCCAGAGGAGGGGCTTTATCACTCACCACTCGCCCTCCATCACAGGTCCCTCCATCACTTTCTCCTCCTCCGCAGGGTCTCTGCATGCTAGCCCTGTGGGGTTTCTCCTACAGACCCCCTACCCCCAAGCGTCTCACCCTCTTCTCTCAGATCCCTGCTCCCCGTTTTACAGCGCGCCCTCTTGCCGGTCCCCCCCCCCTCAGATTTGCAGGCCCAAAGTGCTCCTCAGCTGTCCCAAGTCCTGCCGGAAACGGACACCCCCCCGCCGCCCCCGCGGAGTGCTGCTTTCTAGCGCTGCCGTGGGGAGTGCGGTGCGCGCTGCAAGCCAGCTGCCCCCCAGCGAGCATCCCTGATGGAAGCTGAGAGTTGGAGAGGGGGAGATTTAAGGACCAGTTTACCTGGAAGGAAGAGTGAAGCTTTAAACTCCAGAATAAGGGATCCGGGCTTTGCACTGATAACGCTGAGGAACCTTTGAAGGGTTATGAGCAGGAGATGGGCATAATAAAAAAGATGACGATTCCTGTCCACGTTTGGTAGGAATAAGGTTTCTTTAAGTGGTAATAAACATATAGTTGAAATCCACATATATTTTCTCCTAGGAAACACTAAAGAACATGTGCTTTTTATCCCCCAAGATATGAAATAAAGACCTGACTACTTTATAGCCCCAAATACGGATGAGTTTTCTGAATATGTGGTTTAAAATGTATCATTCACCACTCATGCACTTTTTTTTTCTTGTGAATCTGAATCACACATTGAACCATGGAACTGTGCTTTTTTTCTTATCGTTTCCCGAAATCAGATGCAATTAAATGAAGAGCGAATATTATGCATTCATTTCCTTTTCCTCTGAATTTTGTTTGTTTTTTACTGTATCATAGGTATTAAGAAATTGGGGTTTCTAAAATGACGATTTTGCTGGCTATGTGAATAAATTGAGACCTACTTTTTGGCATTAATTTACAGTTATAAGAGCATTTAAAACACATTTTAACGCTTTTTGCTGAAAACTAGAAATAACGTCTTCCTATGATTTTATTTACTTATTCAACAAACATGTGAGGAATGCCTCCTACAAGCAGGTATCTTACTAAACACTGTGGATAAATTTTGACAACAGACAGTCCTTTCCCTCAGTGTGTCTCAGGCAGACGTGTGGCCAAATAGTTACCATAGGACCCGATGCAAATGGAGCTGCATCACTGCACATCCTCCACTGCCATGGGGGAAACGCTAGTCCCATACAATGTGTATTTATTGAGCACATGCCAAGCACTCCGGTAGGTGCCAGGAGATACGCCTGCTGCTGCTTTCTTGACTTTTGCTCTTGGTTGCCTCCGAAGCATCAAGCAGCTAACATCTCCAAATTGCAACTCCATCTCAGCACCACCCCCATCCTGCTTCCCCTCATCTTTCTCATCTCTTTAAATGACTCCTCAAACCACCTAGTCCTCGAGCCAGAACCTAGGGCTTATTCTTGACATCTTCTTTCTCATGCACCACGTCTAACCCTCCATCTTTTCTGCAGTATGTCTGGAACCTTCCACTGCCCTCTGTTCCCGCTGCCCGCACCCTCGTGACCACATCTCCTGCCAGTAGGATCCTAACGAGTCTCCTTTTTTATATTTTGCTTTCTCCCCAGTCCTTTTTCAAAACAATAGCCAGAGATCTTTCCAAAATCGAAATCAGATCATGTCACTTCTCAGTTCAAACTTTATTGACTTCCTATTGCAACTGAAATAAAAATCAAATTGTTTCCCGTGGACCACGAGGGGCTGTGCGTTCGGGCCCCTGCCCACCTCACCAACGCCGTCTTCACCGCATTCAAGCCACTGTGGCCTGTTTTCACTTCTCCCACTCCCCACCCCATGGCCTTGGCATGTGCTCTCTCCATGGCCTGGAATGCTCTTCTTCCCACCTTTAGCCAGTTGGTACCTTCTCATCATTTAGGTCTTAAATAATATTAATATTTTAAAAATATTACCTCCTCTGTGAGATCTCTCCTTCCCCAGAGTCTGCTCTACGGGAGGATTTCTGTGATGCATTTTATACCCTCCTGTTTTCCCCTCGTTGCGCACACCACTGTTTGTAATTATATGTACGTTTGTAACTGAACCTGTCTGTGTCACTAGACCAGTGACCCTTGGCACTGGAATTGTGTGTGTTCTCTTTTCCCCTCTATTCCCAGAGCTTAATGCAGTGCCTGGCACCCAGTGGGTCCTAAAAAGTTGTCAGAGAATCGCTTAAACACATAAAGATAGATGGACTTTTTAAATTTCTGAATCTTTAACTACAAATAAGAAAAATGTGGAAAATTAAGAAAACTATTTTCTACTTTTTAAAAAACCATCGGAACTATTTCAGGAAATGTGTATAGTTCAGTATACCACACCAAAATATTCCCTTTTGGAAAGGGTGCAAGTTCTTAAAAATTAGCACGTGGTTATTGTGTGATATGGGGCTATTTTTAAAACAGTGATACATTTTTAAATGGAAATCCTGACTTATGAAAATGAACTGCTCTTTTTAGATATTTAGGGCTCAGTTCACTAAAATGTTTAAATTCTTGGCTGCGCTCTTTAAACCTACTACAAAGATCACATTAGAATTCATTTTAATAGACATTGTAAGCACAGTAGCCAATCTCATATGATCACGCTGGGCTCTTTTATTATGAGAATCACAGGAAGCAGAGCCTGAGGCTGTAGAACAGTCATGGGACGTAGCTAAGGCTGGGGACAGTGCCAACGCTATTGTTTATGGAATGTTCTCTCCACCTTTATCTGCGGTATGCAGTTGGTATTGACTTTTGAGAAACTACTTCTTCGCCCCGATCTCCCAGCTGGAAAAAAACCTGTCGTAATGACATCTGGCTAGGAAAAAAGGGATCAAAGACGCAGAAGGAAAGAAAATTATGAACCCTTATTTTATAAGTAGTTTTGGGCCTGTCTGTTAGATCTGTCACAGGGAAGAGTGTCATACTTTTTCGAGGTCATCATCTTTTATCTCCGGGAAGAGCTCAGTGAGCTCCGAAAGTGTCTGCCCTTTCTGCCATCGATTGCTAATGTGGAGTCTACTTAGCTTTTAAGAAAATGTCTTTTCAGCTTTAGAGATCTTTATGAATAAATACTACTCACCAAAATTAAGATAACATTTGTTTGTGGTAGTATCACTTTCCGTTTATGTTTTGTTTCCTTCTTAAAGAGGAAGACAGTAAATTGTTTTTCTCCAACTTTCAGGGATATTACTTAAGGAGTTTTTAGACATTGTAAGGAAAAAGAAGGAAGTTCAACTATATCGGAATGAAATAAGACACATCTTCACAGCTTTTGACAGGCACTGTAAGTATCTTTAAAGTGTTTTGATATAAAAAATGGCTATTAAGGAACTGTGAATGGGAACATAGTAACTAAAATAATATACTTAGAAGGTTATTTTACTGTATTCATTAGCTATTACCTTAGATGTTGGTGTACATTTTTTTTCCTCCGTCACAATCTTCAATTCTTGACATTTACGATGGGTGAAATAATTTCTACAGTTATATAATTGTACAGTACTTATGATTTGCCTGCAATGTAATGGGGACAACAGAAGGGCTGGCCATGCGGGGATATAGGTGAAGAGATACTTATGGAAGTTTGGGAGACCATGAGGCCTTTTTTTCCGACTCCTCCTTTGACCCACACATAATTGGAGAAATTGTTTTCCCATGCTGGGGTGGCCCAGAGGAGTAGCTTCAGACCCCCTCCCCACAGAACACATGGTTGAAAGACTTGTGGAGTCCAGGTTCAGTATTTTGGCTTCTGTAATGGTTTTCCTCTAAATAATAATATAGTTCTAATACCAAGCAAGAAAAAAATGTGAATTTTGAAGAATGAATTATTTTGGCAATTCACGAAGACTTGAAGCCTAATGCCATTGTTGCAGTGTCTGTCCCTTAGTCCTTTACCTGGGACTCAGGGAATCGGCAAATGATGGGGCTGGAAGAAACCAGCAGGAGCATCTGGGGCTGTACTAAGGGAGAGTATTACTAGATTCTCAAATTCTTCCAACAAGACAATCTCAGATTACCTTAAATGTAAAATCAACTATAAATTACTGCTTTTCTCCTAGTAATAAAGTCTCACGCATATGTTATGGCTGAAATAGCAGTTCATGGGGCTGATAGAAGTGTGTAAATGTTATGTATTCTGTTTTCAAATAGATCGTGGATATTTAACTCTGGAAGATTTCAAAAAAGCATTTAAGCAGGTGGCTCCCAAGTTATCGGAAAGGACTGTTCTCGAGGTATTCAGGTAAGCTGCCAAAATCTTTATGTATACCCACCCCTTGATTTACCATTTGCTTTTACAAGTTTTCAGTTTTATGGAGAACATTCATTTATGCTTATTTTTACTAGTGAACATTTTCATCTCACAGCATATTGTCATGATCCAGGAGAGAATTTTTTTTTTTTTTTGCAGTACGCGGGCCTCTCACTGTTGTGGCCTCTCCCATTGCGGAGCACAGGCTCCGGACGCGCAGGCTCAGCGGCCATGGCTCATGGGCCCAGCCGCTCCGTGGCATGTGGGATCTTCCCGGACCAGGGCACGAACCCGTGTCCCCTGCATCGGCAGGCAGACTCTCAACCACTGCGCCACCAGGGAAGCCCCAGGAGAGAATTTTATAGTTAGCTATTAGTCCATCCACACCTTGACAGTGGGCTCTAAAGTGGGTGGAGTGCTTGCATACTAGGAAGGTGCAAAAATCATTTGTTAGTAGGGGTGGAGAGGAGCAGAAAGAAAGTAGAACTTCTTGGTATATTTATGTATTGACCAACCTCCCCCCCCCCGAAGCTTTATTAATATTTAACATGGATGCTGGTGTTCTCCCATGGTCTGTATTTCATCAGACACGGGTTACAAATGGTCCTTGAGTTGTCTGGAGAGTAGAGTTGGGTTGATCAGTGGTGGCCCCTCCTTCGTTTGTTTTCAAAGTTATAGACCCATGTTGCAGTTCACACACACCTGATAAAGTAGATTTAAAGATTATGTTTTCTTAATAAACTAATTCTGACAAAATGGGCAAGTGGCTTAAAAGCAGTTTCCTTTAGGAAACTGCAGATTGAAAGTGGTAAGAATAGTGTAAGCACATGCTTGCAGAGAAAATTGCAGTTGCCTCTTCTCTGACTGCTAACATGAGTTCCTCATCAACCCTGTTACCAGGTGTGTTAATTAGGGTTTCGTACAGCAGTAAGAGCCAGAAAACCCAAAACAGCAAAGCTCAAAAAAGAGAGCAATAAACACAGGAGAGTCCAGGGCTGATTTGGTGGCAACACAGTTGTGAAGGACCCAGATTCCTCCTCTCTTGTTGTTTGGCTGCCTCAGCATCTGGCTTCTCCCTCTTGCTTCAAGATGGCTCCCAAGGTTTCAACCATCACACCTGAATTCCAACTAGGTAGGCCAAAAGGGAGCAGAAGATATGCCCCTCCTTTTAAGGCTATCCATTATTTCTTCCTACATCCCAGTGACCAAAACACAGTTCCAGGGCCACGAATAGCTACAAGGGGGAGGTGGGTCTGGAAAATGTAGTCCCTGCTTTGGGCAGTCATGTGCACTCAAATGGAGTTTCTGATACTGAGGAAGAAGGAGAGAACAGATATTGGGGGACATCTGGCAGGTGTTCCCATGTGGATAAAAGTAATTTCGTGAAATCTGACCGGAAGCCAGCCCTACTTAGTAGAAATTATCAAGCAGGTTATTTGAAATAAGGATCTGCACTCACTGTCATTAACAGTGACATATATGAAGTTCTTCTGCTGCATCATTTGCAAGCAGATTATTGAGCAAGCTATTGAAGAGCAAGGGAGTTCAAGCCAGGCGCAGACAAAGTGCCTGAGGACAGTATTGCTTAGGTGATTCCAGAACATCAAGACCTTTAAAATACAGTAGCATCTTTGTGCACACTTTGTGATGAGAAGAGTAATGAAAGTCAACGTATTTCTACCACATGGTAGTGGTTTTTCACAAAAAGAATTACTTCATTTTACTTTTACAAAAAGACACGTGTCTGTCTTCCCTGGTGGCGCAGTGGTTAAGAATCCGCCTGCCAATGCAGGGGATATGGGTTCGAGCCCTGGTCCGGGAAGATCCCACATGCCGCGGAGCAGCTAAGCCCGTGCACCACAACTCCTGAGCCTGTGCTCTAGAGCCCACGAGCCACAGCTACTGAGCCTGCGCACCACAACTACTGAAACCAGCGTGCTTAGAGCCCGTGCTCCACAACAGGAAAGCCACTGCAATGAGAAGCCCGTGCACTGCAACGAAGAGTAGCCCCCGCTCGCCGCAACTAGAGAAAGCCCATGCACAGCAATAAAGACCTAATGCAGCCAAAAATAAATAAATAAAACAAAATTAAATTAAATTTAAAAAGACAAAGTGTCCAAATTTGCTGACCTTTTTGTGTTAAATGGTTTCAGGAGGTGCCCCTTTGTACCACATGTGTAATTTTGAAAAATCCACTTAAATATAGCCGTTCAAGGTACAAGCCGTCTTTTAACAGTGAGTGGAAAAATAACTGCTTCTCAAAAGAAATCTACGTTATTGGGAGAGCATTTTTGAAAATAGATACTTGGAAATGTGATTCTGTTTTAAAAAATGTGTACACCTATTGAAACCTTCATACCCGCATGTTTAATAAGTTAAAAATGGAATGTTCTAATCTGGTGAAAAAAAGTCATACAGAGTTTCAGTGGTTTAAGAGAAAAAAAAAACAATGGTCATGAAGAACCTAGGAGTAAGACGGGAATAAAGACACAGACCTACTAGAGAATGGACTTGAGGATATGGGGAGGGGGAAGGGTAAGCTGGAACGAAGGGAGAGAGTGGCATGGACATATATACACTACCAAATGTAAAATAGATAGCTAGTGGGAAGTAGCCGCATAGCACAGGGAGATCAGCTGGGTGCTTTGTGACCACCTAGAGGGGTGGGATAGGGAGGGTGGGAGGGAGGCAGACGCAAGAGGGAAGAGATATGGGAACATACGTATATGTATAACTGATTCACTTTGTTATAAAGCAGAAAGTAACACACCACTGTAAAGCAATTATACTCCAATAAAGATGTTTTAAAAAATGTAAAATATTTAAAGTAAACTCAAAAGAGCTTATTTTTATTATAAAGTAAATAAAACTCTTAGAACAGTTTCTGGTAAACAGTAGGAACTCAATAAATGTAAACTATTTTATTTTTAGTCATATAACTGCCCAGATAATCCATAAAATTTATTGATCATCCTCTAAAAAAATAAAAATAAAAATAAATAAATAAAATAAAAACTCAAAAAAAAAGTTTCAGTGGTTTGAGAGCACAGGTTTTTTTTTACATCTTTATTGGAGTATAATTGCTTTACAATGGTGTGTTAGTTTCTGCTTTATAACAAAATGAATCAGTTATACATATATATATGTTCCCATATCTCTTCCCTCTTGCGTCTGCCTCCCTCCCACCCTCCCTATCCCACCCCTCCAGGTGGTCACAAAGCACCCAGCTGATCTCCCTGTGCTATGCGGCTACTTCCCACTAGCTATCTATTTTACATTTGGTAGTGTATATATGTCCATGCCACTCTCTCACTTTGTCACAGCTTACCCTTCCCCCTCCCCATATCCTCAAGTCCATTCTCTAGTAGGTCTGTGTCTTTATTCCCATCTTACCCCTTGGTTCTTCATGACATTTTTTTTTCTTAAATTCCAAATATATGTCTTAGCATACGGTATTTCTCTTTCTGACTTACTTCACTCTGTATGACAGACTCTAGGTCTATCCACCTCATTACAAATAGCTCAATTTCGTTTCTTTTTATGGCTGAGTAATATTCCATGGTATATATGTGCCACATCTTCTTTATCCATTCATCCAATGATGGACACTTAGGTTGTTTCCATCTCCTGGCTATTGTAAATAGAACTTCAATGAACATTTTGGTACATGACTCTTTATGAATTATGGTTCTCTCAGGGTATATGCCCAGTAGTGGGATTACTGGGCCATACAGTAGTTCTATTTTTAGTATTTTAAGGAACCTTCATACTGTTCTCCATAGTGGCTGTATCCATTTACATTCCCACCAACAGTGCAAGATGGTTCCCTTTTCTCCACACCATCTCCAGCATTTATTGTTTCTAGATTTTTTGATGATGGCCATTCTGACCGGTATGAGATGATACCTCATTGTAGTTTTGATTTGCATTTCTCTAATGATTAGTGATGTTGCGCATCCTTTCATGTGTTTGTTGGCAATCTGTATATCTTCTTTGGAGAAATGTCTATTTAGGTCTTCTGCCCATTTTTGAATTGGGTTGTTTGGTTTTTTGATATTGAGCTGCATGAGTTGCTTGTATGTTTTGGAGATGAATCCTTTGTCAGTTGCTTCATTTGCAAAAATTTTCTCCCATTCTGAGGGTTGTCTTTTGGTCTTGTTTATGGTTTCCTTTGCTGTGCAAAAGCTTTTAAGTTTCATTATGTCCCATTTGTTTATTTTTGTTTTTGTTTCTCTAGGAGGCGGGTCAAAAAGGATCTTGCTGTGATTTATGTCTAAGAGTGTTCTTCCTATGTTTTCCTCTGAGAGTTTTATTATGTCTGGTCTTATATTTAGGTCTTTAATGCATTTTGAGCTTATTTTTGTGTATGGTGTTAGGAAGTGTTCTAATATCATTCTTTTACATGTAGCTGTCCAGTTTTCCCAGCACCACTTATTGAAGAGGCTGTCTTTTCTTCATTGTATATTTTTGCCTCCTTTATCAAAGATAAGGTGACCGTAGGCGAGTGGGTTTATCTCTGGGCTTTCTATCCTGTTCCATTGATCTATATTTCTGTTTTTGTGCCAGTACCATATTGTCTTGATTACTGTAGCTTTGTAGTATAGTCTGAAGTCAGGGAGCCTGATTCCTCCAGCTCCATTTTTCTTTCTCAAGATTGCTTCAGCTATTTGGGGTCTTTTGTGTTTCCGTGCAAATTGTGAAATTTTTTGTTCTAGTTCTGTGAAAAATGCCATTGGTAGTCTGATAGGGATTGCATTGAATGTGTAGATTGCTTTGGGTAGTATAGTCATTTTCACAGTGTTGATTCTCCCGATCCAAGAACATGGTATCTCTCTCCATCTATTTGTATCATCTTTAATTTCTTTCATCAGTGTCTTATAGTTTTCTGCATACAGGTCTTTTGTCTCCTTAGGTAGGTTTATTCCTAGGTATTTTGTTCTTTCTGTTGAAATGGTAAATGGGAGTGTATCCTTAATTTCTCTCTCAGATTTTTCATCATTAGTGTATAGAAATGCAAGACATTTCTGTGCATTAATTTTGTATTCTGCTACTTTACCAAATTCATTGATTAGCTCTAGTAGTTTTCTGGTGGCATCTTTAGGATTCTCTATGTATAGTATCTTGTCATCTACAGCTTACTTCTTCTTTTCCGATGTGGATTCCTTTTATTTCTTTTTCTGCTCTGATTGCTGTGGCTAAAACTTCCAAAACTATGTTGAGTAACAGTGGTGAGAGTGGGCAACCTTGTCTTCCTCCTGATCTTAGTGGAAATGGTTTCAGTTTTTCACCATTGAGAATGATGTTGGCTGTGGGATTGTCAAATACGACCTTTATTATGTTGAGGTAAGTTCCCTCTATGCCTACTTTCTGGGGCGTTTTTATCATAAATGGGTGTTGAATTTTGTTGAAAGCTTTCTCTGCATCATTTGAGATGATCAGATGGTTTTTATCCTTCAATTTGTTAATATGGTGTATCACATTGATTTATTTGTGTATATTGAAGAATCCTTGCATTCCTGGGATAAACCCCACTTGATCATGGTGTGTGATCCTTTTAATGTGCTGTTGGATTCTGTTTGCTAGTATTTTGTTGAGGATTTTTGCATCTATGTTCATCAGTGATATTGGCCTGTAGTTTTCGTTTTTTGTGACATCTTTGTTTGGTTTTGGTATCAGGGTGATGTTGGCCTCATAGAATGAGTTTGGGTGTGTTCCTCCCTCTGCTATCTTTTGGAAGAGGTTGAGAAGAATAGGTGTTAGTTCTTATCTAAATGTTTGATAGAATTACCTGTGAGGCCATCTGGTCCTGGGCTTTTGTTTGTTGGAAGATTTTTAATCACAGTTTCAATTTCAGTGCTTGTGATTGATTTGTTTATATTTTCTATTTCTTCCTGGTTCAATCTTGGAAGGTTGTGCTTTTCTAAGAATTTGTCCATTTCTTCCAGGTTGTCCATTTTATTGGCATAGAGTTGTGTGTATTAATCTCTCATGATCCTTTGTATTTCTGCAGTGTCAGTTGTTACTTCTCCTTTTTCATTTCTAATTCTATTGATTTGAGTCTTCTCCCTTTTTTTCTTGATGAGTCTGGCTAATGGTTTATCAATTTTGTTTATCTTCTCAAAGAACCAGCTTTTAGTTTTATTGATCTTTGCTATCGTTTCCTTCATTTCTTTTTCATTTATTTCTGATCTGATCTTTATGATTTCTTTCCTTCTGCTAACTTTGGCGTTTTTTTGTTCTTCTTTCTCTAATTGCTTTAGGTGTAAGGTTAGGTTGTTTATTTGAGATGTTTCTTGTTTCTTGAGGTAGGATTGTATTGCTATAAACTTCCCTCTTAGAACTGCTTTTGCTGAATTCCATAGGTTTTGGGTCATCATGTTTTCATTGTCATTTGTTTCTAGGTATTTTTTGATTTCCTCTTTGATTTCTTCAGTGATCTCTTGGTTATTTAGTAGCGTATTGTTTTGCCTCCATGTGTTTGTGGTTTTTACGGATATTTTTTCTGTAATTGATATCTAGTCTCATAGTGTTGTGATTGGAAAAGGTACTTGATACGATTTCAGTTTTCTTAAATTTACCAAGGCTTGATTTGTGACCCAGGATATGATCTATCCTGGAGCATGTTCCATGAGCACTTGAGAAGAAAGTGTATTCTGTTGTTTTGGATGGAATGCCCTATAAATATCAATTAAGTCCATGTTGTTTAATGTGTCATTTAAAGCTTGTGTTTCCTTATTTATTTTCATTTTGGATGATCTGTCCATTGGTGAAAGTGGGGTGTTAGGTGAAAGTGGGGTGTTAAAGTCCCCAATTATTATTGTGTTTCTGTCGACTTCCCCTTTTATGGCTGTTAGCATTTGCCTTATGTTTTGAGGCAAATGCTCCTATGTTGGGTGTGAATATTTCCAATTGTTATATCTTCTTGGTTTGATCCCTTGATCATTATGTAGTGTCCTTCTTTGTCACTTGTAATGGTCTTTATTTTAAAGTCTGTTTTGTCTGATATGAGAATTGCTACTCCAGCTTTCTTTTGATTTCCATTTGCAGGGAATATCTTTTTCCATCCCCTCACTTTCAGTCTGTATGTGTTCCTAGTTCTGAAGTGGGTCTCTTGTAGGCAGCATATTTATGGGTCTTGTTTTTGTATCCATTCAGCCAGGCTATGTCCTTTGGTTGGAGCATTTAATCCATTTACATTTAAGGTAATTATCAATATATATGTTCCTATTACCATTTTCTTAATTGTTTTGGGTCTGTTATTGTAGGTCTTTTCCTTCTCTTGTGTTTCCTGCCTGGAGAAGTTCCTTTAGCATTTGTTGGAAAGCTGGTTTGATGGTGCTGAATTCTCTTAGCTTTTGCTTGTCTGTAAAGCTTTTAATTTCTCCGTTGAATCTCAGTGAGATCCTTGCTGGGTAGAGTAATCTTGGTTGTAGGTTTTTCTCCTTCATCACTTTAAATATGTCCTGCCACTCCCTTCTGGCCTGTAGAGTTGCTGCTGAAAGATCAGCTGTTAACCTTATGCAATTCCATTGTATGTTATTTGTTGCTTTGCCCTTGATGCTTTTAATATTTTTTCTTTGTATTTAATTTTTGATAGTTTGATTAATATGTGTCTTGGAGTGTTTCTCCTTGGATTTATCCTGTATGGGACTCTCTGTGCTTCCTGGAGTTGATTGACTATTTCCTTTCCCATGTTAGGGAAGTTTTCAACTATAATCTCTTCAAATATTTTCTCAGACCCTTTCTTTATCTCTTCTTCTTCTGGGACTCATATAATTCGAACGTTGGTGCGTTTAATGTTGTCCCAGAGATCTCTGAGACTGTCTTCAATTGTTTTCATTGTTTTTTCTTTATTCTGCTCTGCGGTAGTTATTTCCAATATTTTATCTTCCAGGTCACTTATCTGTTCTTCTGCCTCATTTATTCTGCTCTTGATTCCTCTAGAGAATTTTTAAATTCATTTATTGTGTTGTTCATCATTGTTTGTTTGCTCTTTTGTTCTTCTGGGTCCTTGTTAAATGTTTCTTGTAGTTTCTCCATTCTATTTCCAAGATTTTGGATCATCTTTACTATCATTACTCTGGATTCTTTTTCAGCTGGCTGACTATTTGCTCTTCATTTGTCTGGTCTGGTGGGTCTTTGCCTTGCTCCTTCATCTGCTGTGTGTTTCTCTGTGTTCTCATTTTGCTTAACTTACTGTGTTTGGGGTCTCCTTTTTGCAGGCTACAGGTTCGTAGTTCCCATTGTTTTTGGTGTCTGCCCCCAGTGGGTAAGGTTGGTTCAGGGGCTTGTGTAGGCCTCCTGGTAGAGGGGACTGGTACCTGTGTTCTGGTGGGTGGAGCTGGATCTTTCTGGTGGGCACGGCTGCATCCGGTGGTGTGTTTTGGGGTGTCTGTGAAGTGAGTATGGTTTTAGGCAGCCTCTCTGCTAATGGGTGGGGTTGTGTTCCTGTCTTGCTAGTTGTTTGGTATGGGGTGTCCAGCACTGGAGCTTGCTGGCCGTTGAGTGGAGCTGGGTCTTAGCGTTGAGACGGTGATCTCTGGGCGAGCTCTCGCCGATTGATACTATGTGGGGCCTGGAGGTCTCTGGTGGTCCAGTGTCCTGAACTTGGCTCTCCCACCTCAGAGGCTCAGGCCTGACACCACGCAGGAGCACCAAGACCTTTCTCGGAAGTCTGAGGTCTTCTGCTAGCGTTCAGTAGGTGTTCTGTAGGAGTTGTTCCACATGTAGATGTATTTTTGATGTATTTGTGAGGAGGAAGGTGGTCTCCACGTCTTACTCCTCCGCCATCTTGAAGCACTCCCTCTGTTATGGTTTTATTTTCTCCTTATGTTTCTTTCTTGAGCTATATCTACTGATGTTTCATTTTGTTATTTTGCTGTATCTTGTTATTTTATAGTATCTCCCGTAAGCCCTTCTGTATCTACTTTCATCTCTCGTTTTAAGGAGGTGTTTGCTTTATTGGGGAAAGTAGTTTTTGAGGTTTTATTTTTAATGGTTGATTGCTTGGGAGCTGCTAATTATAGATTTTTTCATGTAAATTAAGAAAGCAAGTTTTCTAACGAGGGATGGGTTTTGAGGAATGTTTCTTTCTTAAAGCAAGAGGTGATATCTTATGTAAAAAACAAAAATTGGTACTGCTTTATATTACCTCTAAAGGTATTGTTAAAAAGGCTTAATGTTTTTAACTTTTGAGATTCCTTTCAGTATTTAAAACTTACAACGTTGCTTTCCACTTAGAGCTGATAATCATGACTTGTGTACCTGTGCACTAAAATAACTGAAACTAATAAATATCATGGATGACGTTTTATTATTATTAAGAAATTCTCTGGAAATTCTCTTGAAGAACTTTCTTTTCTTTTGTCCTACCCACTACAAATGGCAGAAGTTTAAGAGGTACGAGAACTGAGTAGTGCTGTTTGTCCAATGGAATGAATCTGAGCTAATAGGCTGTTTCTAGCACTGAAAGTTTAAAACAAAAAACTTCTTTTCTTCTTTAATACTAATAGAACATAATAAAAACTTTGTGGTACTTTTTTTTTTTCCTTAAACATTCAAAAATCTTTAGTGAATCTAAAAAGTAGTTAAAACTGTTTAACCTGGCTCTCCAACATCTGGTCCCCTTCCCAAACTCATCTTTCATTCATCATCCCAAATTCCTGTATTTCCCTTTGCATAATGCTTGTTCCTTTGAATATGTGATGTGTATTTATGCTGCATTCTGTTGCTCTTGCCAGCAATGCCTTTCTCTACTTCTTACCTGTCCAAATTAGACCTATCTTCCAAGGTCCTGCTCAATAAATACACACAAAAAAGTCTTTTTTTCTTTACATTGAACAGCCTTTTCTCCTTTCTCTGAATTTTGATAGTACTATGGTTGTGTAATTGTTTCAGTCATCTACTCAATAAACAAAAATACAGTATTTACGATTATCTCCATAAAATATTACAAGCTCTTTGAGTTTACAGATTTTTCTGTAACTTCCACTGTTCTCAGCATGTTGCCTTATGCATTCTAGTTACTTAATAATTGTTGGTCCATTGTCACTTACTCCAAATATGCAGTAACAGTAAAATCCTCACTTATAATTTTCTTATGGTTTTAATTTCTTATAATCTAGGCAAGAATCCTTTAAAATGCAATCAGGAGCTTTCTAACCACATGTGGCTTTGCCGTCTATTTTTCTCATTCTACATGTGATTTTTATGAATTAATCTCTGATGGCCTCTCTTTGTGTTTGTTTGTTTGTTTTTTTTTAGAGACATTTTCAGCTCATGATTTAGCCCCAGCTGTTGTCAGGGAGCTGGCTTAGTGTGCTCTCTTGACTTCGCCCACCATCAGCACCCTGTGATATTTCTGGCTGGTGTTTTTCTCTGTGTGGGTATGTTTGCGTCTCCATGCCTAGGAGCCTTCTCCATCTCATTATAAGTGCTGAGATTTGCACTTTCTTACTGCCTGTCAGTTGGCAAAAAGCTCTGGGTAGCTTCTTCTGCTTTCCAGCCATATGAAATGAAACATGGGTGTGCAGAAGGCCCGCCAGTGTCCAAGGCTCTGAGTGCAGGTGGATTGCCAGATAGTAATGTAATGTGGGAATACTGACGTACCAAAATGCTCTCCAGTCTCAACTGGAGACATTTAAAGTGATATATGATATTTTTGGTCTAAGAATCTCATTCTTCGTATTACATGGGGATGGTCAAAAAACATAGAATATCTAACTCTCCTTTTGGGAGTATTAAAAATTGGTTGAGAATAAGAGCATCATGACTTATTGGATAGTATATTTTCATTGCCAGAGTGTCAGTGGGGTAGGGGCTTAAGAATGCAATTTTAAAAGGGAGTGATGGGTACCCTCTTGATAGAAAGATCACATATGCCTTTTATCACAGCTATTGTGGGGGAAAGGGGCCTCATGAGCTTGGGTAACGTGAACTAACATGTTAATGGAAGAGTCTTTTAGAACCAAGGAGCCCAAAGGAAAGTGATATAAGATAGAATGTATTTTTCAAATCATTTGCGTCTCTTTTGAAGTGTTATTCTTCACTGTGCTCTTTAGCTTCTTGTAATTCCTCTCTGCTGGCAGCCAACTTGTTGCATATCATTTTCTTGGACAGTCTCTAACTGGAGAAAGTTTCCCAGTCATTATTCCGTGCATCAGAATGATCATCTTATAAATGCAGTCAGGTGACCTCACCAAGATCGCAGTTATTATAGTGAGTACCTACTTTGGGGAATATGATTGTTGATCTGTAAGTATCTACATGCTTCTGTGTATAGAAAAGTATAAAAGAGACTAGAAATCGTATCTGATTCTTTGTAACTATAGTAGGTAGCTGTTACCAGCTGTACCTAGTGTGTGAGTGTAGTGACCAAATAGGTAGACTTCTTGAGTTTCCAATTTTTATTTCGTGAATTTTTGTATCTTCCCTGCAATGATAATGCCTTGGTTTTTATTTCAGTGTTTATGTTTCAGAATTTTATTGTCAGAGATTCCCATTTCTGTTTATTTTCTTGCATGTGATCACTGAATGGGGAATATGAATATGTGTAAGCTTTTCAAACTGACCTCAGAATTTCTCCTCTCTGGGGACTTTCACATGTAATATGTTAAATACAACTGTACTTTAAAAATCCAGCTATAGAAATAATTATATGCTAATCATTTTAAGAAAATGTCAGTTTTTCAGAGGGTTCTTGACTGATTTTGCTCCATGAACAAAAATTATATCCTTGCATTTGAGGATGGTCTTTTTTTACCGGTATAAATTTTAGAATTGGTGATGCAGGAATTGAAGCTCAGACACTGGGCCAGGAAACAAGTAGAGAAGAATAATGACTTCATTACATAGATTTTCAAACAGAATGTGTTATTTTGGTTTCTTCAGTTAAGCTAATTAGTTCCTGTTAACAAGGATGTATTATTTGTTTGGAAGAAATATTTAATCTCTTTCACATTCCAGATGTCCAGATTTTGTAGTCTTTTCTTAGGTTAAACCCATCCAGATGCAAATTCTATTCCTCCTTCAAGGCCCAGCTTTTAAAAAAATATTTCTTATCTTGAAAGCTGGCCCTACCCTACACCCTAGCCAACCCCTCTCTACCCCAAAAAGGAACTTGTCTCCTCCTTCTCCTTGAAACTCCTAATCTGTCATAAATATCTTTCTTCTTTATGCTTATACATAGGTATTTGCAAGCATCAATTATTTCTAGTTTTAGAATGTGAGCTTAGTATAAACAGGCACAAGTGGGATATTTATGGGAGTACAGAACTCCTGTAAGCACAGTTTTATACGTGTCAAGTAAGTGACTGAACTTTATATAAATGAATGGCTTACGTAGCGAACAGGCTTTCGCCAAAACCTCTCAGGCCTGCACTCTCCTCATCTCAGACATGAGGGGGTTGTGCTTCTTCTTGTTCCAGAACCGACTGGTGGGGTTATCTATCATGGAGGGTGGCATGGCCGTCTCCTTGATTTTCTCTGCATATCCCACATAATATTCAGAATCTCCCACCATGTGAATACAGATGTAATCTGTCAGTGTGACAAAGACTGCTCTCAAGAGAAAATTACTGGGCTGACAGCTCTCCGACCCTGGGTTTAGTTTTTGAGATGTCACTATAGCAAGTGTTATGGTCAACGTTCCCAATTCCTCGTCTACATATAAGGTAAAATAGACTTCTTGCTGTGATAGCTTGAGGACTATTTTTCTTTTAATCCAACTGTCACATAAGAAACTGCTGCCATGGTTTCTTTCTTATGGCCAAATGTTGCTAACCCTTTCAGTCATCCTTGAAGTTAGTGATAGGCGCACATCATGCATGTATTCATGCCATTTTCCTTTATAGAAAGAGGAATCTGTGTCTTACATTTTTCCTTTGTAGTAGATGGCTAACTTCTGGGTGAAAATTTTGATAATACTGTGTGTTGTATTTATAAAATAAAAACTTGTATTTAATAAAAGAAATTTTTATTTTAGAGGAGATAATTAAATTAACATTGTTTTAAGATGTCACCAACAAAAAATAGGCTCAGCATTAAGAGTTTCACTACAAAGTTTCAGTTGTCCCCCTTAGATATAGCTTAAAAAATCAAGTCCAAAGGCTTCTAATGCTATGTTTTTATGTATGGCATACCGACCTATGAGTTTGCGACCTCACGTCTAGCCATCTTGTCTACCATCCTCCTACCCATGCGTTCTCTTCCATCAGGCTGCTTTGAAGAGATACATCCTTGTCATTCAGAGCTCCAGAGACCAGCAGCATCAGCGTTAGGGAACTTGTTAGTGATGATTAGCAATGGCTAATCTCAGGCCTCACTCCAAACACACTGAATCAGATGTGTTTAATGTGATCCCTGGGTGATCCATATGCACTTATTAAAGTTTGACAATCACTGGTCCACCCTCCTCGTTCAATTTTGGATAATGAGAGTAAACTAGCATTACTTTTTAATGTTACCTCTTGACTTCAGTAACTTTTCATCCCCTGCCAGATAACACCCAGACTCCTTAGCCTGACATACAAGGCCCCTCCACACACAGGCCTGGCCTGCCCAGATCAAAGATTCTAATCCACTATTCTGATTTACTTGCTGTGTTCTGATCCTATCTCATTTCTCTTCCACTGCCTTCTCTTCTCCTCTCCTGACTTCCCCATCCTTATATCTACTGCTGTCCATTCCTTTGAACTTAGCTGAACTCTCTCTTCTAGGGAGCCTTCCCTGATCACTCCAGCTCACAAAATTTCCTTTTTCTTCCTTAGAACTTCTGTAGCATTTCGAGAGTACTGCATCTAATAATACTAACGGCAGTAACACTGGCAAGTGACATTTGCTGAGTATTTACTATGTATTGGACCCTGGTCTGAAGGTATCTTCTTAGGAACCTCCTGGGTTAAGCTCTGTCTGTCCCCATTTTACAGATGAGGACAAAGCTTGGAGAGGTCAAAGGACTTGCTTGATGCTGCTGCCTGCTGAGTAACGGAACGAAGATTTGCTTGTGCTCTTAATCACTGTAATATTCCCTTCTTACTTCTTCTAACAGTATGGACGTCCTGAGAGTAGGAACCAGGCATGCTTTTGCATCCCCATAATGCCTGCCATAAACCTGACTAAGGAAGGCATGTTCGCTCTGCCTGGAAGTGTTCTTGGTAAACCAGCTGCACAATTACATAGCTTTTCCCGTTCATATGAATTGGTTTGGTTTGGATTGTTACATTTGAGATTTCATTTGATTATCTGCACATAAATGAAAGGAACTATTTACAAAAATATGCAAAAGGAAACTGATGCAACATTTTATTACATGAAACGGTAGCAGGCATTCCAGGTCACGTTGCTTTGATAGGAACCCTTGTGTTTTGCGTGTTGCCTTTGGAATTATATCACAATAGCGAAAGATTTTGCCAAATCAACTGGAAAAGCAAAAAATGTTTAAAATTGACAAATGAGGTTTCATCACTTTAGCTGGGGTGGGAGTGCTAAGCTGAATTTATGATTGTCTTCTTTACAAGGCAGGATTATACATTGATTCACTTGTAAGACCCTTCTGATCGGTTGTTGTGAGTTTAGCATCATCTTTTACCATTTCCAGCTTGTCAGTATTGTCTGCTCACCTTCCCTCCTTGGTTGCAACCTGCTGCTGGAGAAGATCAGGGCAAAGTAGGCATTCAGTGCACTACAGGCTTCGAGTGGCGTCTCTCTCTTCCTACGCTTTCCCTCACCCTGCCTTTCCCTGTTCCTAAGCTGACCCCAGGAGAGGCGGAACAGGCACTAATGCTGTTAACCATAACTTTCCCGTCCCTCCCTCCTGCCTGTCACTCACCTTTCCCTTCCCTCCCCCCAAAAGGACCAAGAATGGTACAATCTCAGGACTGGTTCCTAGTGGCTAAACATGGCTGCTGGACCCTCATGTGACCCCATCTTTCTTCTTCCTCCCCTGCTGTATCCTCCACATCTCCTACCTTGTCTTCAGCTACGACTAAGCCCAAGAATGCTGACACTGCTTTCCCCTCCTTACCTTCACTTCTAACCCAAGCCTTGGGCTGAGCCTCCGTCCAAGGCCCCCGCCTTGGTTCTGACCTGCCCGCAGTCCTGTACTGCAGGCTCTTGAGTGTGCGCTCGTCCTTGCAGCTGCTCCTTGTCAATCTGAGACCTGGAGCGAGCTTTCCCTTTGTCTTCTTTCTGTGATGCATCTACCTTCTCCTCCAAACACACCACACTCAATGCTCTCCCTCTCCGTCTCCCAGCAAGTGTCATGTCTGAGAGATCTCAGAGCTCTGTGTCCACCTTCCTGGCTCCTTTTGCTTTGATCCCAGCTGCTTGCCTTGATTCTCCCGGCTGCCTATCCCGGAATGGAACCAAGTTCTCAGGTCAGGCAGACACTGCTGTGCCTACTTGACCAAAGTGTTTAGACCACCCAAATCCATCTTCTGTACACAGTTCCCCAGCCCTGGTCCTATGTCATTCCAGAACGCTTTCCTTTTCGTGCTGAAGTCGTCCAGGAGAATTTAGCTCACCTGTTTTCAGTTCCCTTTTTCAGGGATGGCAAATCATTGGCATGTGTGCTATCACCGCCACCTCCTTAAACCCGCGGCCTACACTCTTCTGATGAGACTCAGAATTCTTCTTGGTATGACACCCCAAGCCCAGTTCACTAGCATGTCACACACCATGAGATTGACTTGCTCTCTGTCACATTTGTACCAAACCTTTCCTACTGCTGTGCATTGCAGGTGACCTTGCCTTCTGCTTCATGGACAGGGTCATGGCCTCTGCCTGGGTTTCCTCTTCACCTCCAGAGTTCTGTTTTCCTTCAATTCTGTTTCTAGTTTTTTCTTTTTTCTAGTGCCTCCCCTTTGTTCTTGTCTCATCCCCTTCCCTTCTTCTAAGACCTTTCTCCATCAGTCACTCCCTCTCTTGTTTATAACTAACATCCCTGCCTGCAGATATACTTCAGTCTCTGCCACCTAGAAAGCTACTCCTCGTACCTAAGTTCCTCTAGGCCGCCCCCCCCCCCGTCCTTTTTCTAAGTTTTTATTCTTGCCAGCTACTCAAGGCACTCAACACTCTGCCTGGGACCCTGTCCTTGTTGCTTGCTCCTTCCCAGCTTTTGTGACACCGTGCCAACCCAGTGCCAATGACGGCAGTTCCCATTCATTAAACACCTGCTAGTATTACCTTGCTGAATTGATGCAGTGATCTACACATCAGCTGTTACGCATACCTATTCTACGGGTAAAGCTGAGCACCTTTATTGCTAATCTCAAGCCAAACTGGACTTAGACTTCTCAGTCATTTTATCTTTTGGTTAAAGAAGAAAAGTTGTAGGAAATTGACAAGTAATCAACTTTTTTTTTTTTTTTTAATTTGATGGCAGTCACGTTGCTGGTACTTGTTAATGGACAGATGTTTTTGCTACATCTCAAAATTGTATTTTTTGATTTAAGAATACTGCTGTCTAATAATAATAGTAGAATAGACAAAATTTACAGTTAAAATGTCTAAACACACTTAGCTTTAAGTATCATTCAAGAGTCCTGTTAAAGAACATGTATAGAAACAGCAATAAAAGTTATAAAATGCTTTTCTTAACCCAAGTCTTCTTATTGTTAAGGTTTCTGGTAATCCATTCATGATTTCAAATGGAAATCTTCTGTGCCTTGGAGATGGCATATCAAGACTGTCATCCAAGGAGAGGAGGGGACAGTGGAAGAGTCTTATTCTTGTTTCCCTTTTTGCAGAAATTTAACTGTCTTTGCTGGAGAGAGAATATTCAATGGATATATGAGTGAAAGAATGAATGAGTAAATAAATGAGCAAAGGAATAGAACGAAGATCAAAGTTCCCATGTTGAAAGTGTGCGTTCAATGGGGTAGGGCAGCTGCTGGTCCTTAATTTTATCTGGGTCTGTTGCAAATTATCTGCTTTACTGGACTTTCAATTGCAGATTTAGAGTCAGAGGCTTTAAAAAATGTGAACCTGACTACCATTTGTGTAGAGATTTAAACTGCTATCATCGTGAAATTATTACAGCAGTTTTAAACTCTTAGCAGAAAGCTTTTAACAGAACTCTGCTATCAGAGTCAAATTTAATTAATTGGATGGAACTTTCTTTTTCTCTCCCTCTTGTACATTGTCTGGTAGAGAAGTTTCTGTTGGTGAACAAATTTGTTCTAGTGTGGTGCCATTTATTCTGCCTATTACAAACGTGTTATGACCACAAGTGGCTGGATGTACTTTTCAAAGACAACTTGTATCCACAAATTGGTTTGTTTTGGGGGAAAAAATTGGACTTAGTTCTTCAGGAATACATATTTTCACAAATTGATTCCTTGTACAGAAATCAGATTTGAACCCCAAGTGTTCAGTTGTGCTATCTGTACACCATCCATTGCCAGATGTGGTTCAATTAAACAGGAGGGAAAGATAAATGGCAGTAAATATTCATGTGTCACATGGCAGCATTCATTGCTAAGTCAGGAATCTTGATAGAAAAAGCTCAAATTTTTTAAAATGTGAAACTACCTCCTCAATTGTTTTTATTTCCAATTAAATTAATGTCTTATATAGACACTGTAGACTCACATAGTATTCAATACCATTTAGTTTGCTATCTCTTTCTTAGTCTCTAATTTTCATTGTAGTTCTTAGTCTTTGCTTTTTGAGTATCAGTTTATGGTAGAGTAAATGAGATTAGCTTTAGTGGGTAGATTTAGTTTTCTTTAATGACTTACTAAGCAAAATGTACCTTCTTCTTAAGTGAAAAAGCCAAAGTGGATTATTTTTTATTTGACTAACAAGGAAAGGCATTTCTAATTTTATTTAGTGACTGAAATAAATTACTTTAACATAAATTAAATGTGAAATATATGTATGATCCTCTTTTTTTTTTATTAGTTTCTGCTTTATAACAAAGTGAATCAGTCATACATATACATCTGTTCCCACATCCCTTCCCTCATGCATCTCCCTCTCTCCCACCTTCCCCATCCCACCCCTCCAGGCGGTCACAAAGTGTATGATCCTCTTTTAATGAACAAAGCAGATTGAGAGCCAAGCAAATTTGTAGTTGATCTCTTTAACCAGTTGGTGGTGCTAAAAACTCTGATAAGAAACTAATTGGAAGGCGAGGAGGTTAACCTGGAGGCTTTCTTAATAAATGTTACTTTATTAATTTTTGAAAAATCAGTGCCAAAAATGTGTGCCCAAATTACTGCATCGTCTAAGCTTAGGAACCAAACCAAGTGTCTCTGATGGACGGCAGAATACATTTCTAATAAACTTCTGTAAAGATGTCATTGGCTCCCATAGGGTTCACATGTCGGAAATTGCATGGTTGTATAACACTTGGCTCCATCCTGGAAATAGCCGTTAACCTGCTGACTGGGGAATGGAAGTGCGGGCCATAACGTGGGCTAGCACAGTAATTTAAGAAATATTGTTTTATATTATTACTACTTTTTTTTTTTTTTTACTATTAATGGGCTTTTTAGGGGCTAGGTGTGTTTGTTTAACTTTGTTTTTTAGTGCCCAAGAAGTCCAGTAGAGCAACAGTCTGTTGCTTCAATGTGTCCTGAGATGCAGTCAGAAGAGCACAGAGGCCTTGGAGTCAGGAACTCAAAGGTCTGAATCTATCAGTCAGATCTAACCAAAGTTGTTACTTGTGCTATTCTTGCTTGCGGGATCTTAATCCCCGACCAGGGATTGAGCCCGGGTTCCAGAGATGAAAGCACCGAGTCCTAACCACTGGACCACCAGGGAATTCCCCTACTTGTGCTATTCTTAAAAATATATACTTTCCACAATTATACTTTTAAATTCTGTACTGGCTAAAGCACCTAATTAATAGTGTTTTAGGGTTTTATCATCACGCTGAAGCTTTCTTCTAATTTGTTTCAATCTTCCAAACATAGAATATGCTGTGGAAAACTTAATTAAACTATCAGTCTTAAAAAGTAAAAAAAAAAAAAAAAAAAAAAAAAAAACCAATAAAATGAACAAACAAACAAAAAAAACCCATTTGAAACAAATAATCCTAGAACTGATTTTTATAACATAAACAATATTTAAGTTTAAATAATCTTCCTGTTACCTAGATAAGGACTGCCTATCAATTCAGGAAGTCAGGTTTTTTTTTAATATCCCTACATTTTTCGTAACTATCACTTATATCAATTCTCTATAGCTCAGTTTTCCTAACTTGTAAAGCGGGGTTAATAACGTCTTTTCCCCAGAGGTGGTGTAAGCTTTAGATGAGGTACCGGGTGCTTGTTGGGTGTTGTTTTCCCTCCCGTGAGACAGGGACTGTGCCTCCGTTACTTCTGAGCCCCCATGGTACTCCTGGACTCAGCCAGGGCCTTAGCACAGGAGGTCCCCTCTGTGTCTGATAACGCCTGGTGCCCCACTAAGGCAGAGCTGTTTCTAGTTTGTAAAGTTTCACAAGGGTTTTGTAGACTCACAGACTCACAAAACAGATACTCATCTAGTTATACCTGGTTTTCAGATATCTGCCTGTCTATCCTGGGGACATTTATGTGTTGGTCTGAATCTGCCTAAACATGTAAGATTGGGGAAGGGGATATAATATTTCTGAAAGGTGTAGCAGAGGTGTTACTAAGAGTTTGTTCATCCATCCATTTATTTGTTCCACAAAATTTACTGAGCGTGACTCTTCCAAAGATGAGGTCCAGGAAAGCGTCACCAAGTCTCTGAGAGCTGCAGACTTCAAGGAGCAGGACGCAGGGCTTCCCTGGTGGCACAGTGGTTAAGAATCCGCCCGCCAATGCAGGGGACACAGGTTCGAGCCCTGGTCCGGGAAGATCCCACATGCCGTGGAGCAACTAAGCCTGTGTGCCACAACTACTGAGCCTGTGCTCCAGAGCCCACGAGCCACAACTGCTGAGCCCACATGCTACAACTGCTGAAGCCTGTGCGCCTAGAGCCTGTGCTCCGCAACAAGAGAAGCCACCGCAATGAGAAGCCCGCGCACTGCAACGAAGAGTAGCCCCCGCTCACCACAACTAGAGAAAGCCTGCGTGCAGCAACGAAGACCCAACACAGCCCAAAATAAATAAATAAATAATAAAAAATAAATTAATTATAAGAAAAAAAGAAGCGGGACACTTCTCATTTGGTAGGAATTGATAGGCAGCCCTTATCTAGGTAACAGGAAGATTATTTAAATTTAAATATTATTTATATTATATCATAAAAATCAGTTCTAGGATCGTCTGTAACAATTTTTTTTTTTGCATTTAAAACTCTGATGGTTTCGTTAAGTTTTCCAGAGCATATACTGTGTTTGAAAAATTGAAACAAATCAGAAGAAAGCTTCAATGCAATGGTAATCATAAAACACTATGACTTAGGCACTTTAGCCAGTATAGAATTTAAAAGTATAACTGTGTAAGGTATATATATATATATATATATATATATATATATATATATATATTTTAGGAATAGCACAACTAATATCTTTGGTTAGATCTGATTGATTCAGACCTTTGTGTTTTCAAGATACAGAATCATGGAAGCAGATGGCGGCAGAGACTTTAAAAATCACATCCACCGTCTCTTGTAACATAGCTAAGAAAATGGAAGCTACCTGAACTTCATGGCTTACCCAAGGTTACACAGACCAGGGTCAAGACTTGGGCCTCCTGACACCCAATTCAATGCCAAAGCATTAATTTTCCATCCTGACTTCTACAAGACGAGCCATTTTGGGTGTAAATAAAAACAAGTGTATGCTTGTTCAGCCTCAGTAAACTTTCATACGAAACATGGTGTATCATTTCTGCCCAGTTTATCAGAATGAAACCTGGCAGTTTCATTCGGGAGGCAGTTAACTAAGGTGCCCCTACATACGTTTCAGAGCAGAGCAGCGGGAGGGAGCCCACGCCAGGTATGCAACATGCAGTTCTCAGCCAGGGCAGATGAGTGCCAGGACCGTACCTGACAGAGGCAGGCAGGGTTTCCATTCGCCGCCTGCCTTGCCTGCGTCTGGTTTCCTGCGAGACGAATGGCATTCTGTGCCTCAGGTGTATTAGTAATTTCTGAGTTTGTTCCCCACTCAAGATGACCTCATTGTTCTGTGCTTCTTTTCCATAATTATACAGTAACAGGAAAATAAACCGGCTCTGCATACAGCCCACAGCAGAAATCTTGTGCTCTTTATGTAAGTTTGATTTATAGACGTGTACCGCAGAGCGGAGTGACTATGAAACATTCATCTTCCCATTGCTAGTTGCCATGGAAATCGAGTACACAGAGCAGTGTCATTCCAGTCCTGGTGATGCCTGCAGTAGTTTATTCCTTTGTTGTTCTCGTTTCTTAAGCAACTGCCCAGTATTCTTTCATCATGACAATTAATCTTGCACACACGTTTTTATCTTTCATCTCAAATAGAAAGTACTAAAAATGTATGATAAGATTTGGGAGAATTTAAATATTCTAGGGGGTTAAATATGCATTTGTGATTTTCCCCCCTCAGTCCCATTGGAAAAATAGGTCATATTTTTTAAAAAGCACATATTAATGTACAGAGATCTCAATAAAGACAGCAATACAGAAATTTGAGGAGAAAGCATTACTACGCTAAGGAAATCTTAAGGAACTTCAGACTCGCAGGTCTCCCACTGTTTGGCGCTAAGTCTGTCTTTTGGGTAATGCCAACCCCAAAAAAGCCACTGAGCTAGATGTTATCAACTCTGCTTTTGGTTTGTTTTGTTAGTTTCTGTAGGGGTTTGAGCGACCTACATACTTATTGGAGAGGTGTGGTAGATGTTAGAGTAGGGACCCTTTTTTCTTTAAAGGCTAATAAAGTTCAAGAATTTTTTTACAGATTAAGTAAAAGGAATTCTAGTTAGTCTTCCTCATATTTTTTTTTTTAAGAAACCATTTTACCCAGTTTAACCTAGCAGAGTTCATAGTACACACCACGCCCACCATTAATAAGTGCTTGTTGGTTATCCACCTTCTTTTATTGGGTTTTATTTTTATTGGTTAAGAGAGCTTGTCTGGGAATAACTCTGTGTGGATCTAGATCCCTGCTCCCTTGCTTGTTGGCTGAGAGACCGTTGAAAAGTATCAATATCTTAACTTGCCTTGGTTTCCTTATCTGTAGAGTGAACAGCTATAAAATTAAGAAAATAAGGGCTGAGAGGGGGCTTCACAGGGATAATCCATGCAAAGGGCCTAGTTCTGTGCCTGCCACGGGATAAATGCTCAGGCAGGGGGGACTGTTCTGGTGGTGGTGACGGTTATTACAGTACTGCTCCTAGGACTCGGACTGTTCCAGGGAGGATTCCACACCGAGCCGGGGCTCTGTCCCCAGCATCCAAGTTCACAGATAATTGCCAGTGCTTCGTTTGACTTGGGCTGCAGGGACTGGGTTCATCTCAACACTTTGGATACTAGCATGGTAGCCTAGAGGTGTTTACAGTGGTCTTTTGATCTGCAAATGGAGAAGAGAAGGCTGCTGTGGTGTTGCCAATTTCTCATCTAAGACGTGGGCTTGTTTCTCATAACTGGCTGTGTGTGGGGTACATGGGAGGGCATGGAGAGGGAGTGAGCTGCCTGTTTATGGCTTGCTAGGGGAAGGTTCCAGCATTTGTCTACCGAGCCTGCCTCCCCGCCCCACACTCCCCCCGTGTCATTCAGCAATGGCTGCAGCCTCCCTCCCACCTTCCTGGAACTGAAGTTTTCCAGACTGGTAGCAGAAGCATTCTTTGTTGAAATTCACTCTCCTTGGCAGTCCTCCAGGGCACACGGCAATGCCTATTTATATGATTCAGCTTTTGTTTCGTTAGCCTTGTATTTTGTCCGTTTTGCTTTGTGCAGTTCTTTCTCCCCACCCCCCAAATTTTTCATCTTTAAACCCCTTGGACTTCATTTCTATTTATTTTTCTAGCTGGCTTCATAATGTTGCTAAAAGTTGTTTGCGTTAAGCTATCACAAAATGAATAGCCTTAGATTAATTTATCTTTTTCCCCCCTCCCCCGAGCCTGATCCATAGCATATGAACTAGGTGCACTTTTCTTAATGATTAAAACAAAATGGTCTTTATGGTTTCCCCTTTGCCACATTCAAATATTATACCCCAGCGTTCCCGGTTCTCTTTATTTACCTCTTTGTTTTTCCCTGGCTGCTTATTAGCAGGCTCATGCCAGTTCCAAAGAAATAGCAGTTTAACTTTTCTGAATATTGTGTTTTCCCCTTCCCTGTCATTCTTCCTGCTTCTCCCCACGTGATAAAAACTCTGGAGTCAGACTCTCATGTCTTCTGTGAGAAGCTGTCAACACCCAAGGTGACCTGGGCACTCAAGGGACCCCTGTATTTCTATGACTGCATTGGACACACTGTGTATAGCTTTCAAATCAGTGACTGAAATTTAGACCCTCCCTACATATTTGATAACGTTTCCAAATCCTCCCTGGGCCCCTGCTTGGCTGCATGGTTCTCACCTGACACTTCATGAGCACCATGCACTCTTGTCTTCTCTTTGCACCCTGATCTCTAGAGGAGGTGTCTCTGTCCTGTGCTCTTTCTTTGTTTTGGAAACAAATATTTGTTGGCATCTACTGCATTGCAGGCACTGGGAATATATAAAAGTAAACAAGGCAGACACCGCCCTGCCTTCTAGGAGCTTATTGTCTAGTTGGGGAGATAGGTGGTCAGAATCCAAGATGGTTAATCCTGAAAGATGACTACAGAGCACGGTGGGAATACACAGGAAGGCTGCTGACTGCAGGCTGGGGAGGGGGCACGGAGGCTGACTTCAGAGGGAGTGGTGGCTGATGGGAGACCTGAAGGGTGGAAATAGCCAGGCAGAGGAAGAGAGAACGTGTTCTAGGCAGAGTGTATCCGCAGAGGTCAGCAGGGGACACTGGCCCGTTGAATAACTAAGGGTTGTTAACTATAGCTAGTCTGCTGTTGAATATACTCATTTTTGTTTGCCTGGGTGGGTGGGGCCAGAAGGGTAAATGCAGAGTGATGAGACTGGAAAGGTACGCAGGGCCTGGGTCATGAATGGCCTTGTAAGTTGCTGAGAAGTTTGAACTTGATCCTAAGGACAACAGGAAGCCATTGAAATGTTTTAAGTAGGGAAGCAACAGGATCGGGGTTTGTGGTTTACCTGGTGTCTCCTATTACAGTGTGAAGAATAACCTCTATCTGGGTTGATCCCAGCAACCCCCTGCTCAAACTCACCTTCTTAACCCCACAGTGTGAGTCCAGCTCAGCACATCCAGCTTCTTACATTTTCCTGATTAACACAAAGGCTTGTCCCAGACTCTCGCTTCCCTTTTCTAGCTTCCTGTCTTGACGATCAGGACTCCACCTTCTCCCAGCTCCTGGCTGATTCTTGCTCTGAAATGACTGTGTCACTTGGAATGTCTGCTGGAGTCCCCATACTACCATTGCCCAGAGAGTCCATTGCTTTGCCTACCAGCGTGGATTCCCCCAGGATTTGGGGATCCAGCCTGAGCTGGGTTCCTTTGACCCCTGAAATTCATTGCCGTTCGTACGACTGGCACTTCCTGCCCGGCCCTTAGCAGACCAGACCTGACCTGCCCCTGAAGAATTCTTCTAGCCCTTTTTCCCACCAGCAGTTGAATATTCCAGATATTCCACACTGATCCCCTTCCCACTCCCATATAGGACAGTAAATGTGGGGAGATGGATTGAAATAAGATGAGTTGAACTAGCTAGTAAACTTTGGGAAAGTTATTTAATGTCTCTGTGCCTCAGTTTCCTTACCTGTAAATAACAGATATTAAGAGAACCAACACCATAGAGTTGTTTGAAGGATCGAATGAGAGGATGCATGAAAAACACTCTGCTTGTCCCATAGTAGGCCCTCACTGTTTATTTTTTTATTTTTATTTTTTTTTGCGGTATGCGGGCCTCTCACTGTTGTGGCCTCTCCCATTGCGGAGCTCCGGGCGCGCAGGCTCAGCGGCCATGGCTCACGGGCCCAGTCACTCCGCGGCATGTGGGATCTTCCCGGACCGGGGCATGAACCTGCGTCCCCTGCATCGGCAGGCGGACTCAACCACTGCGCCACCAGGGAAGCCCCACTCACTGTTTGTTAATGATTTTATGAAGGTGTCTAGACTGTCGGGAGAGAAAGAAGCAGGAGAACATAAAAGGATTTTGACTTCAGGGATAATTTGCCCCAGGCAAATGAGATTAATCTTGAAAGGGCCATGCCTCTTCACAGTGGGTAATCGAGAGATGATAGTAATAATACTACACCCTTCCCAGTCTGGGTAATGACCAACCTGGCTTCCTTTCAAACCTGAGGTTTTATTCTCTGTTGATTTTGTTCCAGAAATTCTCTGAATTTTCATGAAATTAAATTAGCTTTGCATCTCATAAATTATGCTTTATTCCAAAAGACAGTCATGATGTTTGCCTCAGCTTTGCATCAGTAGTTTGGGCCTCTTAGGACCTGCCTTTTCTCCTTTAATAATAGTGATAATAACAGCTAGCAGTTGATAAGGCAGGAGAAGACAACTCTCCCTATATATTGGTTTATTCCACAAATACTTGCTGAATGCCACGTGCGAGACACTGAGAAGGGTACTTTCAGGGCTACAGGAACAAATCAGACAGGGACAGTCTTTCACAGAGTGACTGTAAGTAGAAAATGGTACCTGCTGTAGAAGAACAAAGAGGCGAGAGGATTTAATTCCAGCCGGGGTAATCGAGGAACTTAGCAACGGAGTTAGGATTTGAAGAATCCCTGGAAGGAAAGCATCCAGGAGAGAGAAGAGCATGGACACAGGGTGGGTGGAAGAGAGTAGGAGATGGAACAGGAAAGGTAAGTAGACCTGAGGGTGTGATCTAAAGAACTAACACACAGAGTGCTCACTGTACACCAAGCCCCATTCCAAATGCTTTGCTTGTCTTAACTGTGACCCTCACAGCAACCCCACGAGGTGGCTGCTGTTATTACCCCTATTTTACAGATGAGGGAACTGAGGCACAGAGCGGCCAAGTAACTTGGCTAAGATCACAGTAACTGATAGAATTTGGTTTTGACCCAGACATTCTGACTCCAGATTGGAAACACAAATAGGCATACACGTCATGCGAGGGAGAATCTTCGCCTTTCTTTCCCTTTTACATCTCTCCCCATGTGCTTTTGAATCTCTTTGTCAGCTCTACTGCAATTTATAATTTTGAAGGAATTTTAGTTAAGGGCCTTTCCAGTGCAATTTCAGTAGAATAAAGATCTGGACAGCATATAAATTTTCGCAGTCAAAAACAGAGCTATGTAATCTATGGCTATAAGCCTTTTCATGGCCCTATGGCTGTGGATATATGAAAACACTTAAGCTAAATTGTACACCCTTTTTATAAAATTCCCTGATTTCTGACAATTTGGTCATAAAATCTTTTGATAAAAGTATCAAAAACCTAATGGGATTTCCCTGGAGGCGCAGTGGTTAAGAATCTGCCTGCCAGTGCAAGGGACACGGGTTCAAGCCCTGGTCCGGGAAGATTCCACATGCTGCGGAGCAACTAAGCCCATCCGCCACAACTACTGAGCCTGTGCTCTAGAACCCGTGAGTCACAACTACTGAGCCCGCGTGCCACAACTACTGAAGCCCGTGCGCCTAGAGCCCATGCTCTGCAACAAGAGAAGCCACCGCAATGAGAAGCCTGCGGACCACAACGAAGAGTAGCCCCTGCTCGCTGCAGCTAGATAAAGCCCGTACGCAGCAACAAAGACCCAACGCAGCCAAAAATAAACAAATAAATAACTAAATTTATTTTTTAAAAAAATCAAAAACCTTATACTTCAATACCATAAAATGTGGGTGCATTAATGGCAAAAAAAAAAAAAATCTGTATTTTAGCCTGTCTTGAACTGTTTAAACATCATAATGAGAAACATTTATGGCTTAAATAATTGAAGTCCCTGTTTCTCAGAATCTGTATACTCATCTCACCCTTTTGTTAGATTTTCAAACTAATCACGGAACTGACTGGCTTGAGCTTCTCCGTAACTCCTTTCTTCTCCATTGTGGGGTGGTGGGATGTGCACAGGGCTGTTGGTTAGTTGTTCAGACTCGGATCTCATGTCACGGGGAATTGACTTAGGCAAGTCTGTTAATCTCCCTGGACCTCAGTTTCTTCTCCTAAAGGACTTATAGCTTTAAATACCTGGATTCTCTGTTTCCATACCTTTTGTTTACTTACCCTTTAAAGAAAATTATGATTAATAGCACAGTGAACTAATCGCCAGAAATGAAGAAAAGGGCAAGCAAATAATTTGCTCATCAGTTTCACTGATCATCATCAATTTCATCATCAGTTTCATCAATCACCATCATCAGTTTCACTCAGCATTATTTAACAAATATTTATTAAGCCCCTACCATGTGTACATGATACATATTTGTGCTTCACTGCCCAGCATTACTAATAATTACAATGTTAAATTCTCAGATTTACTTGGAATTTACCTTCTCTCAGTTTCCCCATTGCTAATGTACCCTTCATGGCTACATTATTCCTCTAGAATCTTATTCTCTTTAATCTTATTTTCTTATACCCCAAACAAAGCAAAACAGAAAACTTTCAAAGGGATCCTTAATATGTTGCAAATTATTATTAAATCATGTACAGAATTTTTCTTTCCATGTTTTCAATGTAAAGAAGCCCCATAAACCTACTGCTTCATAGGGAAAACCATAGCCATCAAATGTTCACATCTAATCCAGCTGGATCAGCTGACATACTAGGTTTAATGGTTTGCAGTGATGAATTTGTCATAGACTTGGAGCCTTCTGCAGGTTGTAAATTGCTCAGACTCTAATGCTGTGGAAAATTTACAAAGACTGCAACTAGAATAGAGTGTTTTGACTTATCTCAGTTGTATTGGGAAAAAAAACAAAAAACAAAAAACCCTGATAAGAGGTGTATCATCATAAGTTCATGTGACAAAAAAGAGTTATTGGGCAATTTGTCAAATGTAAGATCAATAATAATAATGGCCAAAATATCTGTCATTTTTCGAGTGCTTTAGTGAGTGCTGGGCATTGCCATTATTTCATTCAATCCTCACAGTCATCTATTATTATTCCTATTTTACAGATGAGAAAACTGAGCTTAGAGAGGTTAAATAATGTTTGCAAAGTCACACAGTTAACACATAGCTGAAAATGTTTCGAGTTGCTTGTTATCACCTTCAGTTCATCATATTTAAATCAAAAGTCATCCTTGTCCTCAGGTCAGCTCTTTCTTTCTATTTTTGTCAGTGATACCACGATTCTCTCAGATTCATTCTCACAGCCATTGATTTTTCCTTTTCTGTCCTTGCTCTAAATCAAGTCACTTTGCTTGTTCAGTGTCTTTGTGCTGTCAGCCCTCTTCCCATTACCCTAGTCCAGGGGTCTAGGCCTTACATCTAAGTGTAGAGGCTAAAGGCCAGAATTAATTTTTTATTGAAGTATAGTTGATTTACAATATTATATAAGTTTCAGGTGTACAGCGTAGTGATTCAGTATTTTTGCAGACCATACTCCATTATAAATTATTACAAGATAATTGCTATGATTCCCTGTGCTATGCAACATATCCTTACTGCTTTCCTATTTTATACATAGTAGTTTGTATCTATTAATCCCATACCCCAACGTGCACCTCTCCTTTTCCCCCTCCCGTATGGTAACCACAAATTTATTTTCTATCTCTGTAAGCCTGTTTCTGTTTTGCCTATATATTCATTTGTATTATTTTTTATATTCCACACGTAAGTGATATCCTACAGGATTTGTCTTTCTCTTTCTGACTTATTTCACTAAGCATAATATTCTCTAGGTCCATCCATGTTGCTGCAAATGGCCGAACTTCATTCTTTTTTTTTTTTTTTTGTGACCGAGTAATATCCCATTGTATATATTTACCACATCTTTATCCATTCATCTGTTGATGGACACTTAGGTTGCTTCCATGTCTTGGCTGTTGTAAATAGCGCTGCTGTGAACATCAGGTTACGTGTATCTTTTTGAATTAGTTTTTTCATTTTTTCCAGGTATATACCCAGGAGTGGAATTGTTGGATCGTATGGTAATTCTATTTTTAGTTTTTTGAGGCACCTCCATACTGTTTTCCTTAGGGGCTACATAATTTACATTCCCACCAGCAGTGCACTAGGGTTCTCTTTTCTCCGTATCCTCACCAGCTTTTGTAAGAACAGACTCTTACCTCAGTATTCACATAGGCTGGCTACCCTCTGGCTCCTACTTTCTTCTGTTCTCACTTCCTTCGTGATGAACTAGTTACCTGAACACATCTTGCTGTTTTTCCACGTGGCCCCTGTTGTGCGTGATAGCTCCTTTCTGGGATGTCCCCTCCCCTGCTCCCTGCTCTGTGAGCCCTGCTCCTGCCTCAGGTTGAGGTCGGGTTCCTCCTCTATCATGTGTTCTGATCAGTCCATTCCTCAGTGAGTATCCCCCTCTTCCCAGCGCTTGTTATGGTAGCTTCCCAGCCTCTCATTTTGCTCTCAGTGCATGCTACCTGCCTTATATTGCTCTTCCTGTGTGTAATCTGTCTCTCACAGGTGCTCAGGGGTGGAGATTAGACCCCTCACGATCTTCAGAACATTGCTGTCCACCCCAAGGTGCAAGTTTCCCTATGTCCCTTGTGCGTGCATGAGGATAGCAATTTTTATGGTCATTATAGCACATCTCTCACATCGAACTCAGTGAGTTAACAGATCTCTCCTTAATCCACCAAAGCCGTATTATTCAGAGACACGGGTCACTGGAAAATGGCCACGTGCATTCACAGATTGCTGTGGTCGGTTGTTTGCAAAAATGGCCACAACCAGTCCTCTCCCCGCCCACTGTTGGTGCTGGCCTTTGCAAAGGGGCTTGACTCTCCTGCCATCAAGAGGCATTTATTTCTCTCTCTCCGAATTTGAGCTGACCTTGTGACTTACTTTGACCCAAGGGCAGAGGAAAAAGTAGCAAATCATCAAACTTGAGGGTGATCTTGTGAGCCCCCGTCCCCAAAGGACTCCATCGGAAGCCATACCTTTTGCCCCATTAGCCCCTGAGTTTTTGTCCTACTGTGTGCAAATAGGAGATGTGGTTTGAGATGCTTCTTTAACCACAGTCTTACTGCATTTTAAAGTTCTGCACTTCAGCAGAAAGGGGTCTTAAAAGTAGATAATAAATTGTGATTATTTACATGCTCTAATACCATACTTCTGTTTTGTCTCTCCTAATTTCCTGAACATAATCTTGGAGTCTCCCCTCCCCTTCTCTCCTACCCATTATATGGAAACAAGCTCTGTATTTGCCAGATAGCAAACCAGCTTTTCTTTGACAGTGTGTAGTTCACTTCTGTGCTGCTGCTGTGTCCCAGTAACATTTTCTTTCATGGGAAATGCCCATTGCTTCCAGGAATATATGATTTTTTTTCAAATGCATGATGTTTTAAAAGTGAAACTTCATTTCAGATAGAATGATCTTTGGTTTTATAAAATGGAATCTTTTTTATGGTTCTGTGGCTGTTCATCATTTTAAAACCTATTAGTTGTAACAGGCCAGCTTGAAAAATGAGGAGTTTTAAATTTCACTTGGAATACCTCACGATAGATTCTGAAACCGTGCCAGTAAAATTATGTTTGAATGATTCTTGAATTTTTTTTTTTTTAAGGGATGGCTTTCTCCTTTAAATGTGTATTCAGTAAAACACAGTTATTCAGATTCTAGTAGACATGTAAGAGAGCCGGATTCATGCATAACACAGATGCATTCATTGTTCGTGGGCTTTTACTCTCCTAATGATTGACCTAATGTGTTGTATCTCCTTTTTCTGGCTGAGAGAAGGAATGACATTTTATAAGCATTTTATACAGTAATATGTTCATATTGTGTTTCACCTCTTACTGTTTCTCAGACTACAAGAATACCTGCGACATACTGAGATAGCTCATATCATTGCTAGAAAAGTACAATGCGATTTGGATAGAAAATGTAATAGCTGTAGTAACAATATAATTAAATTTGTGCTTACTGTAAAAATAGTGGAAGGATTTATTTTTGGTTTTTAATGGATCAGACCAGTGTGATTAAAAATACGTAAAATAATAGCATTCACTTTGCAGTGGGATCAGTTCTCTAATATTCATCCTATTCCATCTTTTTCTACCCGCCCCCATTTTTAAGTAAACCCAATATTCAGGATTTTGAATTTGGTAAAATAGGGAATGCATTTGTTACATTCTTTGAAAAAGCCTTGAAATTGAGGGATTTTAAATTGAGCAGGCATATTTTTGTTAATTCATTAAATGGTTACTGAGGACCTACTGGGTGCCTGGTCCCTTTCTGGGTCCCAGGGCCAGAGCCATGAACAAAGCAAACAAGGTCCCTGCTCTCAAGGAGTTCACAGGTTGGTAGTAAGAAGGCAGGCAATAACCGCGTAAGCAAACAACTTAACTTCAGGTAGGGATAGCATGCTATAGGGAAAGTAAAACAGGATAAATGAAAGAATGACTGACAAGGGGGTGGTTTTGATGGGGAGGGAAGGGAAGGCGTTTTGGGAGGGTCACCTTGAAATAAAGCCTAAATGATGAAAAGCTGATTGCCGTTTGGGAGAAGAGCTGCCCTGAAAGAGGAAAAGCAGTTAAAAAGACTCTGATGTGGGGACAAGCTTGGCAGGATTGAGAAACTGAAAGGAAACCAGAGTGGCTAGACTGCAGTGAGCAAGAGGCGAGATCTGCAGTGAAATTTGAAAGGTTGAGGGAGTAAGATAATGGATTATTCATGGATGCTGCCCCGTATGATATTGTATTATTTTATCCTCTATGCTGTGTGGTATCATACCATATCTCAGCATATTGTATAAATATTATATATTTATGTTTCTATACCTTGTAAACAGGGAGATGAAGGGTTAAAGAAAGATGTTCGAGTCCTTAAGATGTGTAGGTTTTCTGAGCATTCCCAGTATACAAAGTCATGCTTGTGGGCTATAGTATCCTTTCCTGGATCCTCACCGTCTTTCTTTCTAATTATCAGTTAAATTCAGTTCAATAGATATTTTCTGAATCCATGCTGGGCACAAGAAACTGATGAGTCTACTGGGCAGTTATAGACTGATGCAGCAGAAAATGTGATAGGCTTTCACTGGAAAACAACTTTCCTGCATTGTATCTATTATTTCAGTCGGTGGTCAGCTACCTTTTCTAACATCTTATTTACCCCTAGGTTGCAAATCATAACGTGTATTAAGGACCGAATATCTAGTCTAAATGTCAGTGATTTGTAATGTTAACATAGTCTTCATTTGTTCCTCTTCATTGGAGACACAAGACAAGAAAAAATATGGTATTTTGAGGCCTGCGTGTGCCTCAGGCTAAAAAGAATTTATCATTTAAATACCTTTCTTCTGGAAGAAATAAGTTGTTAAAAATTAACAATTTAATAAAATATATATGAAAGTTTAAAAAATATATATTCTTTTAAATGAAGCAACACAGATTTGCAGACTCTGTTCTATTATTATGGTGATGATTCAGAGCGTCTGATTAGCCTAGGGAGTCAGGAAATAATACAGATTATCTCCTTTCTGTGCATCTTCAGACCATGTGTAGTCATAATATACTGACTGAAAATTTCCACTGAATTAAACTTTCTAGTGATTTATAAGACATTGAGATGCATTAGTAAGAGCAGTTATTGAATCTTCCTTTAGAGATAATTAATAAAAAGATTTTTTTAAGGCAATAGTTTAGGTTTCATTCTAGCAAAAGTAAGTTCTAGAAGCCTTTCAATGGTTTGCTGCTAGTAATTCCACTCCTTGGATTCTTGTTTTGCTTTATCCTTTCTAACTCTCGCTGATTCTGTGGTTTAATAGATTTTCCTCCTGTTTAGAATAACACTGTAGAAGCCAGCACTACATTTAGTATCCATCTCCAGGCATGGACAATCCCTCTTCCCACTGGCTTGGTTCCAGGGGGTCTGGAAAAGAGCTAGCCAGGCCTGACTAACAGGGCAGGCCACTTCAGGCAGTTCTTGTAGCTTCTCCAGCTCTGCTGCTTATTCTCTTGTAGATGTACATGTGGTATGTAAGTGTGTGTGTGCGTGTGTGTGTGTGTGTATTTGAAATATTTGAGGCTGAAAAAAATATGTATGTTCCTCCCAGATTGAGAAACAAAACATTCCATTCCAAACTTGATTGAGAAGCCCACTGGGTAACCCTGCCTGGTTGCATTTCCCTTCCTCTGCCCCAGAGATAACCACTATCCTGAATTTTTAAAATCATTCATGTATGTCTTTATATTTTATGATACGGATTTATGTGTTTTAAATAATACGTAGTATTGTTTTATCTTTCAAGCTTACGTAAATGCACATTGCCTTTTCTCTTATTATATTTTAAAGACTTAGACCCCTTGATACGGGTATCTTTCAATTATTTTCCCTGCTGTATAGTATTCTGTTGAAGCCTGAGGAGGTACAATAACTAGCACCCTCTCTTGCCATCTAGAATAAATTGAGAAATAGATGCAAGTGTTAGAGAGTGGTAGATAAAAATATCAGCTTTATTTGTGAGATAGCTCTCTTGGAGGGACAGGCTTGCTAGTATGCAGCCAGGATTAAATAGAAGGTTTACCCTTCTAATCACAGGCTGTGCAGTTAGCCTGGGACTCCCCACCTGAGCTCTGCCCCCATAGCACTGGGGAGCAGGGCACTGTGTATACCCCACACAGTCAGGTGCCTCTTACAGAGAAAAGAAGAAGGGAGCACCAATTATTTCTCTAGGAGGAATGAGTGAGGAGGTGGAGAGAGGCTGGGAATGTTGCCCCAAAAGAGGTCCCCTCTGCATGGAAGTAGACAGGGAGAAGGAAGTTTTCCCCAGAACATTTTTTCCTATTATTTAAGTGTCCCATAATTTATATATCCATTCTCCTGTTGATAGACTCATTTGTTATTATCACAGATGTGCTACACTGTCTCCTTGTCCACATGTGGGAGCTATCCTGTAGAGCACATGTACATGGGAGTGGAATGGCAGGGTCAGAGCCATGCTGGTCTGTAACCCGACTTGCTCCCTAAGTGGTCTTTCACATTCTCTCTTATCAGTGCATCAGAATTCCTTTCTATCCATATCCTCATCAACACTTGTTATCAAACTCTGTAGTTTTTGCCAAGCTGATGAGTGTGAAATGGCATTTTATTATCATTTTAATTTCCCTGATTACTAGTAAAGTTCAGCATCATGTCTGCTAGCCATTTGGGTTTCCTGTTCTGTCAATTGCCTATTTATATTATTGGCCCACATATTAATATTGAGTTGTCTCTTTTATGTTAATCTATAGGGGTTCTTTATATATTCTCAGTACTAATCCTTTTTCATTTATGAGTCATAAAAAATTTTACCTGTTTGTGGCTTGTATTTTCATTTTTTTATTAGGGTATCTTTTGACATATATCTGGGATATCAAAAGACTTTCTCTTTTATAGACTTTGACATGTCCAAAGTCTAAAACTATATAGAGAATGTGAGTAGTATCACTTGAGCATACTAATAGGGTCTTGTGTTTTCTGCCTGTTGAAGTATTTAGATTGTCTTTGAACAACTGCTAATCTTTCCTATTTTATATTAGGCTGTTTGAACACTGTTTCTGCAAGATTTATGTTACTCTTCAGATTCTTTGACATTGTAGAATTTAATGCTTCATGTTTAAATCTTAATACTTAAATTATGATTTTTTTTCCCTCAGTGTAGTTAATAGGCTATACCATAAAACACCTCTGATCTACCAAAAAACAAATTCATCTACCACTTGGAAACTCTATGTGTGGAAAACAACTTTTTCTTTTAACTAATCCTATAGTAATGCTGTATTAATGCTTCATTCTCTCCTCAGAGCTTGTGGACATTGTTATTATCCAAAGGCACTTGAGTCTGGATTAAGTATCATGCTACTTATATAAGGAAATTACATCACAATTTTTCTAATTCTTGATAAGAATAGTTTCTTATAGGGTTATAGACACCAATAAAAAGATTCTTAAAGAACACTTGGTACAGTCTCTTATTTTACACATGTGAGTTTAAATAATCCACCCAAGGTTGCACACCGAGATGGGCGTAAAATCAAGGTTAAGAACAAGGTCTTTCAGCCACAGTGTAGTGTACTCTCCATGGCAGTGGTGTCTTAGTCCATTTGGGCTGCTGTAATAGAAGACCATAGACTGGGTGGCTTAGACAACGGAAATTTATTTCTCATAGTTGAGGAGGCTGGGCAGTCCAAGATCTAGGTGCTGGCAGATTCATGTCTGGTGAGGGCCTGCTTCCTAGTTCACAGACAGCTGTCTTCTCGTTGTGTCCTGACATGGTGGAAGAGGCAAGGGAGCTCTCTGGGGTCCCATTTATAAGAGCACTAATGCCAATCATGAGGGTTCCACCCTCATGGCCTAATCACCTCCCAAAGTCCCCACCTCCTAATACCACCACCTTGCAGGTTAGGTTTAAACATAAGAATTTTGGGAGAATACAGACATTCAGTCTGTAGTATATATGTTATAGAATCATGGCTTTACTGTCTATTTTTATATAAAGTTGGTGTGTATTTTTACAGCTAGATTTCCTTGACTGATAGGTTTCAGTGCATTTGGCTTTTTTGTTGCTGGCATCTTTTTAGTTACTTAGCATCAAAAGAACTGTTTATCATACTTCCTTAAATTAGTTTTATGGAAGTAATGTACACTGTTTTCCTTCCTTATTTAGCTAGTGTTTACATGCTAGTCTTTCCAGCAGTTTGTATAAATAAGATAAGTGTTAAGGTAAATTATTCCAAATTGGCATATTTACTTAGTGCCAAAATATTATAATACCAAATGATATTTCCAAATCATTTGTATTAATTTACACTCCAGTCATCAGTATGTGAGAGAGTCTGTTGACCTGTATCTTCTTCAAGACTTGGTATTGTCAGACTTCTTAATCTTTTCTAGGGTAGTGGGCATAATAACTCATCATGGGCCTGATTTGTATTCCCTGATTAATAATGATTCATCTGTCATATCTCTTCATGTTTGTTATATATCTGTATATTGTCTATCTGTATATTGTAAATATGTCTGTCGTTTTTACCCATTTTTTTTCTGCTGCATTTTCTGTTGATTTGAACCTGTTCTTTATATATGTTCTTGGGGCAAATATTTTGTCAGTTTACAAATGTCTTCTCCCAGTTTGTTGCTCATCTTTTCACTTTCTTCAGGTATCTTTTTTGAAATATAAATCAAATTTAATTTGAATTCATAAATTTTTTTGTAATAGAGTGATTGTGTCTTATTTAAGAAACCCCTTGTCTCAAGGTCAGAGAAATACTCGTATTTTCTTCATAATTTTTAAAGTTTTGCTCTTGTAAATTAAGTCCTTAATTCTTCTGGAGTTGATTTTTTAGTATGGCATAGTGTGTGTGGGAACCTAATTTCACTTTTTTTCCATATGGATAACCAATATTTTCAGCTCTTTTTATTGACTGCCCTCTTTTCTCTACAGCTCTGCCATTCTGCCTTTGTTTATGAATTTTCTATTCTGTTTCTTTGGTCACTTAACCTATCCCTGCACCAATGCCACATTGTCCTCATAAAATCTTAATATCTGTAGGGCTACTCTCCCTCTTTACTTCTCTTCTGCAGCAGTGTATTGGTTGTATCGAGTCTTTTGTTTTAAATTCCAGAACTGGCTTATTGAGAGGCAAAAACCCTGTTCACATTTTAATTAACATTGCATTGAGTCTGCAGATTTTCTGGAGAATTGACATCTTAATGATATTGCCTACCTATCCTTGATTATGGTATATTTTCCATTTAATTAAGTATTCTTTAAAGCCTTTCAGAAAATTTTTATAATTTTCTACACCATCACACTACCAGTATCATCATCATAATGATTACAGTTGTCACTTTCTAAAGCACTCTTAAGGGTTTCCTGTGTGCCAAGCCTCATTCTGTTACTTTGTATTCAGTCTTCCTAACAACCTTATGAGGTAATCCTAGTAATATGGGATATTTCACACAGGAAACTGAGGCACCTAGAGGTTAATTGACTTGCCCAAGATCCTACAACTAGTAAATGGCAGAGGCAGGTTTCTAAACCAAGGTGCCTGGGTATAGAGTTTGTGCTTTTAATCACTACTCTATATTGCAAATAGGTTTTTCTCTTTTTGTGTTGGATTTATTCCTATATATTTTATAGTTTTTTATTAAGATATAATTGACATATAATGTTGTGTAAGTATAAGTTGTACAACCTGTTGATTTGATACATTTATATCTTGCAATATGATCACTGCCTTAGTGTTAGCTAACACCTCTCTCAGGTAACATAATGATCATTTCTTTTTTGTGGTGAAAACAATTAAGATTTAATCTCTTAGCAATTTTGGAGTTTATAATATGGTATTTTATAGTTTTGTTGGTATTAAAATGGTAGCTTTTGAAAATTTTTTTTAATTACTTACAGAAACAATTAAATATATAGAAATGTAATTTATTTTTGTATATCAATCTTATATCTAGTAACCTTGTTAAATTTATCTGTAGATTTTTAAAGGTGTTTCTAAGAAGATTATGATACCAGTAGAAAATAGTAACATCTTCTTTCTTCCTTTCCAATCCTATGCCTTTAATTTCTTTTTCTGGACTTAACTACACTGGCTAGTACTTCCAGTGTTGATAATATCTTGTTCCCAGACTCAGGGAGAAAGACTTCAACATTTTATCACTTACTTTCTATAGATGTTTTATAATTAGATCCTGTGTCAGATTAAAGAAGTTCCTCCCTAGTCTAGCACAAGAGTTTCTGTCAAGAATGGGCATTAAATTTTATTACATGCTTTTTCTCTATCGAGGAGATGATATTGGTTTTTTACTTTACTCTGTTAATGTGCTGAATGGCTTATATATATGTGTGTGTATATGTGTGTGTGTGTATATAAATGTAAACACAATTTGGTCATGCTTTTTTTTTTATACATGGTTGGATTCAGTTTGCTAATATTTTACTTAAGATATTTGTGTGTCTGTCTGTGTGTACTATCAGTACAAGACCATGTTAAAACAAGTTCACAGGTTGAAATTTTTGTACCCACTCAAGGTTTGCTCAGATTCAGGGTACCAGTCTAAATGAGGGCAATCAATAGCAATAACCGTTCAGAGATAGCTTATCATTTTTTCTTTTCTTTTTCGTTTACTTCTTTGCTCAAGGCAACTTCCATCTTACCCTTTGGGTATCAGCTTAACATGGGAAAGTTATCCTATGAGATGATCCATGTTGGGCAAGCCCTGGATCTTGACTCCTGGCCTCTTCTCCCATGAAGCCACGAAACCAAAGCTCAAGTTCAGATATGGACCAACACTCCAAGGCAAAAGTGGCCTTGGGATGCTGAGTTTCCACTAACCTCTTTGGATTCAAGCTGCCTCAAGAATATAGCCTGTCCCCACTATCTTTGTAACTCAGTGCCTTTAAGATAGTTTTGTTTTAGTATCTTATTTACCACTTTTGTTTTTTTTCAGTGGGGGAATTGGTCTGACTATCCAAAAATAGAAACTCACATGAATTATTAAAGACTTTTTCTATCAGGCTTTTCTTTCTAAATTCTCTTTTCCAGATATTGATTTTTTAGACAGAACATTAGATTTATTGGGCAGAACATTGGATTTATTAAGTTTTGGGGAAGACTAACCACTTACTTGTAAGAGATGATGAAAATATATAAAATTAGTGATGCATTCGTACAGTTTAGTGATTCTGGCATTTTAGTTATGGTGTATCTTCTATTGCTATTTGAAGGATGTACCCAAGTATTTCTGACCACTTACTGTTCTTGTCTTGAATGTCACTTAGAAAGGTATAACAGCTAAATATTTATTTTCATGTGACATAAAATATTATCAGGAAATAGTGGTATAATTGAATGAACATGCCATTGAATCTTAACTTGTTTTTTTATCCATTATTTATGAAAAGAAACAATACAGTGTTTTCTATTTTCATCAAGATGTTATATCTAAAAGTCTCTTTTCTTGAACTTGACTTCCATATTTATTTAAATGCATTTTTTACTATACTTATACCTAGTGTAAAGTAATTGCTAATAATAATCCATGTCTGAGTGTGTTGATGGGACCCCAGGACCACCACCAGCTTTGATGATTCGCTGGAAGGACTCAGCATGTAACTGTACTTTCAGCTATGATTTGTTACAGTGAAAGGATATGAAGCAAAATTAGCAAAGGGAAAGGCACACGGGGCTCAGTCTTGGGGAAACCAGGTGCAAGCTTCTGAGGGTCCGCTGTCAGTGAAGTCACACAGGATGTGCTTAATTCCTCCAACAAGTTTTGACATCATGTGTGAAATATTGCCAACCAAGGAAGCTCATTAGAGACTCAGCACCCAGAATTTTTATTGTGGGATGATCACGTAGGCATTCTCTGCCTGGCATGTACCAAAATTCCAGACTCCCAGAAGGAAAGCAGGGGTTCAGCATAAACCATATTGTTGCACAAAGAGTTTTCAGCACAGTGATCCACTCTTACGACTTAATGTTGGTGGGAGGCCAGCCAAGGGCCATCCTTGTAAGCAGTATGGCCATCAGGACAGCTATGTTAACTCTTTTCTGCACATGGAGTCATGACTAAAGTTTTTAAACCATTTATTGTGTGTCAAACACTGTTCTTTCTTCATTTCATCCTCACAACGACCATTTCTTAGATGAGGAACTGAGACAGAGAGGTTAAGAAACTTGTCCAATGTTGCACAGCTAATAAGTAGAAAGTCAGGATTCAAACGCAGGCTTCAGAATCCATGATTTATCAAACACTTTATTGATTTTTTAAAATTATTTTCATCTTGTTCCACCTCATGGATAAGATGTTTTATACATTTCCGTACAGCTATGATTCAAAGAAATTGTCTCCATATGACCTCTTTTAATCTTCAGTGTTGTTTCATGGCTCTTAATTTTCAGATTTGGAAAATCATTCTAATTATCATATGCAAAACTTTCCTGATCTCATAGGCTTTTCCTCAGCCTTTCTGTTTCTAGATTAGAGGATCTGAATTCTTTTTGTTTTTCCATCTTCCTACAGAAGGCTTGTCTGGTTCTTGACCACTAATTTTAGTTCCACTATTCTTTCTATACCTCCTTTTGTCATCTTCTGAGATGTAGCAATTAGAACTGCAAACAGGGAAGGTATCACTGCATCATGGTTTATGAACAAAGACAGGACAGCATTTTCTGTTTTATTTCCTTTCTTGTAATTCTCATTGTGTTAACCACATTGTCTACCTCAGTATATTAGACAATGACGTAGGTAATAGTCTTTAAATACCCCTAGATGGACATCTGGGATATAGCTGATAACTAATATAGCTGATAGAGCTTGCCTCTCTGTAAGTCTACTTTAGATTATTTTTTTCTGATTGAAGTGAAGAGATCCACTGTTCACTATATCCATTCCCAAGAAAATACATTATAGCTTCAAGAAAAGTTTGAGTGTTAACACATGTGCTGAAATATGATACAGATGTTTAATGTCTTACTGTAATATTATTTTACTGTTCATAGTCACCTGCTTTTTTGATCCCTGCCTTAGCTTGCTTGCTTTATTCCATAACATCTGTTCCCAAGAATATATTTACAGTCTGTTGTCTTTTCTAAATTGTCGGTGCGTACGTTAGAAAAAGGTTGATTTTTACTGGTGTCATTCAGAAAGTACCTTGAGGATTCCTTGTTATTTTATTCTCAGTGTTATTTTATTTCAGTATAATACCAAAGTACTATTTTTACTGAAATACCAGATAAGTCAAGCTAGATGACTGAGGTGTGATACTTAAAGTGCTCCTGGATAGGAAACAAGGTATTTCTAGTTTTAACTGCTTTAAAAGAATTGTAAAACTTTTAAACTACTACCCGAGGATAAATGTCCTTGTATTTCTATAGGCTTGGTAAAGCTTACGTCTATTTTGTTATGCTTATGCGGTCCCACGCATCTGGTTGTTCAAGATTTGCTGCCTTCTATTCTGGGTCTTTGCACTATGGTTCCCTGTTTAAACATTGCATCATCAGAGAGGCCTATTGTATCCGAAGTGGCTTCACCTTATCCCTCCTTCCCCCCAACAATAAATCTCTACTACCCAGTTTTATATCATTTATGGCACTTAACCAATCTCTGAGACGATCTTTTTTCTTTGTTTCCTTACTGTCTGTTTCTTACACTTGACTATAAAGTTCCATGAGAGCAGCGATGTGTCTATTCTGTCTTGATTCCTCTGGATATTCAAGTTAGCACAGAGCACATGGCCATTCAATTCTTGTCGGATGAATCAATGAATTCATTTATTAAAGACTACAGAAAAGTAAGTTATTTATGTTAGATATAATATTCGATCTTTACCAATTCAAGTGCATCAGATTTTCTTTAAGTTTCTTAGAACTTGAGGAGGATGTCCAGACTGGCCTTGGATTTAGTTTCCTTTAATTAGCTAACTAAAAAGTTAATAACGTGTATATTTAATCTCTAGGCTTGATCAAGTTTTCTGATTCTTCAGACTCTGAAGATTTTGTATCTGTTATAAATCACGACATCTGCAATAAACCAGAACTCCTGCCAAATTTTAGGATACCAAATACATACTTCTTTTTGTGTGTGTCCATTGGAAATATTTTAAACACAGAACAACGTAGATAGTAATATAATGTAACAGTTGCATTTCAGCTACTTAGCTTTCTTCAGTCTTAACATTTGCCATATTTATTTCAGATTTTTTAAGAAATAAACTATTACACAAAGAGTTGAAAACCCCTGTGCATCCTTCCCTGATTTCTTACCCTTTCTCTCTGGAGAGAACCATATGATCTATATTTTAGTATTTATCAATCTTGTGCATGTTTTAGTATGACTGCATAGATATTTATTCACAAACAATCCATTATCTTGTTTTGCATGTTTTCAGATGTTTTGTACATGGTGTCATACTGTATGTAATCATGACCTTGATTTTTTTCACTCAACATTAAATTTTTGAGATTCATCATAATGATACATAGAGCTCTTGTAGCTCATTCATTGTCACTGCTACATAAAATCTCACTGAAAGGTAATTCTGCATTTTATTTATCCATTTTCTTGTGGATGGACATTTAAGTTGTTCAGTTATTCAGTAATTCAGTTAACTGTGCAGTAGGTTTTCTTGTATCTTTCCAACTGCACTCATGTGCAAGAATTTCTCTAGGACAGTATCTTACAATCTCTTTCATCTTATTGCATTCAGAGACAATGAGAGTATTTATAAAAGCACATTAGGTAAACAGACAAGTTGCTTTTAGCTCAAGGCAAACAGCCTGCCTGCCCAAGAGACTTTGGAGCTCAGTATCTCGCCACACCTGCAAACCATCTGTGGCAGAGTTTGGGGGAAGCTATCTTCTAGAGCAGGAGTCTTCGTATTTCTCTAAAAGGATTCTTTAAAACTATGCATTTCCTTGTGCGTTTTTAGAATGATAGCTAAAACTTTTCAAAGTAAGTTTAATGGTTGCAAAGCATATAACTTCCAGTGTATTATAAACACTGACATTTAAAAATAAAGCTGTTATGTCACTCTTAAGTGTATCAGGTGGAACTTACATACCACAGTGATTTGACAGTCGTTATTTTTCTTTCAAAAATGTGTGAACAGGGCTTCCCTGGTGGCGCAGTGGTTGAGAGTCCGCCTGCCGATGCAGGGGACGCCGGTTCGTGCCCCGGTCCGGGAAGATCCCACATGCCGCGGAGCGGCTGGGCCTGTGAGCCATGGCCGCTGAGCCTGCGCGTCCAGAGCCTGTGCTCCGCAACGGGAGAGGCCACAACAGTGAGAGGCCCGCATACCACAAAAAAAAAAAAAAAAAAAAAAAAAAAAAAAAGTGAACAAGCATTTAAAATTATGTGAAAAAGTTCTTTACCAATTTGAAATTTTACATCCTTTCTTTTTGAACTCATATTTCAATTTTTCTTCCCCCACTAAGTTTCATCCTAATGTGATGTTTTTTTCATCTTTTTGGCTTTCACTGCCAATATTGTAAAGTCAGGTTTATTAAGGTATAGTTTACAGACTGTAGAATTGTCCATTAATAGTTGTATCATAGTCCTGTGGGTTTTGACACATGTATACAGTTGTGTAACCAGCACCATAATCGACATATAAGATATTTCTTTCCCTTTCAGTTCCCTCCCTATACTCCCAGCCTCTGGCACTACTGATGACGACGATGATGATGATAATGATGATTTGCCCCTATGTTATTGCCTTTTCCAGAATGCCATGTAAATGGAATCATATAGTTTGTAATTTTTTGTCTCAAGCTTCTTTCCCTTTACATAATGCATATGAAATTCACCCATGCCATTGCACATATCAGGGGTTAATTCCTTTTAAATGCTGAGTCACATTCTGTTGTACAGATGTACCAGTTTATCTTTTCACCAGTTAATGGACACGGGGTTGTTTCCAGTTGGAGTGATTATGCATGACACTGCTATATAAACATTTGTGTTCAGGTTTTTGTTTGGATATTTATCCTCATTTCTTTTGAGTTAATAAGTGTGATTTCTGAGCCACATGGTAGGTGTATGTTTTAATTTTATAAAGAAACTGGGAAACTTTTTCTGAATCGACTTTACTGTTTTGCATTCCTGCTAGCAGAATATGAGACTGCTATTTGCTGTCCATTGTTACTAGCACTGGGTATTATTAATTTTTTGTTTTGTTTTTGTTTTTACCCATTTCTAATAGGTGTATAGTGGTATCTCATTGTGATTTTAATCTGTGCTTCCCTAATGACTAATGACTTAAACAACTGTTTCTTGTTCTGTTCGCCATCCACACCTTTGTAATGAAGGGTATGTTAAAATCTCATGCTTACATGTTAATTTTTTTTTTTTTTAACTACTGAGTTGTAAGAGATTTCTGTATATTCCAGATACAGGTCCCAGTCTGTGACTTTCATTTTCATTTTCTTAACGTTTGCTTTCAAAGACAGAAGTTCTTTATCTTGATGAAGTCCAATTTATCAATTTTTTTATGATTCATGCTTTTTTTGGTTTTATCTTATTCTTTGCCTATGCAAGTGTGATGGTTAGTTTTATGTGTGACCCTGGCTAGGCTGTGGTATCCAGTTTTTCATCAGACACCAGTCTAGATGTTGCTGTGAAGATGTTTTTGAGATGTGATTAACATTTAAATCAGTAGACTTTGAGTAAAGCAGAGGACCCTTCCTAATGTGGGTGGGCCTCATCTAATCAGTTAGAGGCCATTAAAAAAAAAGAGAGACTGAGATTCCCTGAGGAGGAAGGAATTCTGCCTCTAGACTGACTTCAGACTTGAGAGACTGTAATATCAACTCTGTTATTTTGCCTTGATCTATTTGTCTATCCTTGTGCCAATACCACACTCTCTTAATTATATGGCTTTATAATAAGTCTTGATATCTAGTAATATAAGTCCTAGAGCTTTGTAATTTCTTCAAAATTATCTTGACTGTCCTTAACTCAGTGCATTTCCTTCTAAATTTTCAAGCTTACCTTCTTAGCCACTATGTTCTACTGCTCCATAAGTTTTATTAGCTTTCATTTTAATGAAATAGTCAAGAGAACCAAGCCAATTGACTCCAAAGTCTATACTGTTAACAACTACACTAGCTGCCTCTCAATAAGCCATAGAGTTTATAGACAGACATAGCTGGCATTTTTTTTTTTTTTTTTTTTTCAGTACGCGGGCCTCTCACTGCTGTGGCCTCTCCCGTTGCGGAGCACAGGCTCCGGACACGCAGGCTCAGCGGCCATGGCTCAGGGGCCCAGCCGCTCCGCGGCATGTGGGATCTTCCCGGACCGGGGCACGAACCCGTGTCCCCTGCATCGGCAGGCGGACTCCCAACCACTGCGCCACCAGGGAAGCCCCAACTGGCACGTTTTTATCATTTGTTTTAAGTGATTAACATTTTTTTCCAGTTTATTATTTCGTTTCCACTGTTATTTTTCAACTTATTATAAGCCACCTTCAAAAGAAAAAAAATGGAAGCCAATTCTCAGTTTAGGATCGATTTGAAATATGGTAAGAACCTTTGACTATGAGATCAATTAATTTGAGCCCTTTCATCTGACTGTGCAGTCCAGTATTCAAGAGAAAGGAGTCATATAAATAAATATTAAGAAGGGTATACTTGCAAAGTTTAGATTAAATAGAATTTGAAAAGTATTATTAGGCCAGATGTGAAAGAGGATATATTAATATTAACATGTGTACCCATACACATCTCTGACATTTCTGATAGAACAACTTTGTTCCAGAGAGTTTATCCATAATGAATCTTACTTAAACTTATTCTGTAACTCTGTAACATCCCTATGTTACAGTAGGCGAAGAATCATCACTTTTTTCTTTTTACAATTAGAAAAGCAAGACCTTATACGGTTATGACCAGAGTAAGTCAAGCTGAATATCAGGTAATCCTGTGTCATAAACCCGTCCACACTCTACTTAGAAATCATTGTTTTCAAGAATAGTAATAGGAACAAGAATCTATATGAGCCCAGCAGTACAAGTTAGGCTACAAGTTAGCTTGGTTTGGAAAAGGTAAAGTGTGCTCTTTGTGGTCTTCAAAAATATTTATTCAGACCTATATGTAAAAGAAAATTATGGTATATGTAAGTAATTGACATGCTTGGTTTTTTGTTTTGTTTCTTGGTTTTCTGGGGGAACTTTTTGTTTTGGGCAGCTTCCCATAGCTAAATAAATTAAATGCATTGTAGCTCATTGAAAAATAGAACAAATTTAAGTTGGGTAAGTGAAGTGGTTTCATAGGATTATACCACAGTCAGTATTATAATCACTACAGTAAGAAGAGGAAGAGAGCATACCAGGTGCTTTGGTCCTGAAAAAACCAACATCTGGAAGAGCAAAAGTCATAAAAGGAAAATAATAGGAAGTGACCTAAATTTCATAAGAGATGTCTTTCTAATGTCTTTAAATACAAAAGAAAGAAGTAAGGCAGAGTAGACTAAGAAGAAAAATAGTCATATGCTATGAGCCTGTCCATCAGAGCTTAACAAAAACAATGGAGAACAGAGAAACATGGGGCTAAATATTGAATACAATAGCTATTGAGTAGTGATCAAAGGACAGGAAGATGGGGGAACATGTTTTGACAGAAAGAAATGTCAAAAGAAAGCAGAAAGTACAGTTTAGGTCAATTCAAATGAGGTAAAGGAATAGAGGAAAATAATACCAAGTAGACAGTGTTCTGGAATAATGAATGTATATCCTAATGTTATGCACATTGCTTAACAGCAAGCAATTTTGTAAAAAATGAAAAAGGAGGTACAAAAAGCAATTAAAGGAAGAAAGAGACATATGCCTTGTAAAGTAATCAGGTACAAGGTGGAAATGAGAAAAGCCAAGATGAAAAGTGAATTTAGATCTTAAAAAAGGTTAAGATAAATATTCACATTTTTAGATTGTCTCTTAGGTCAGTTTTAAAAAACAGACACTGGGTTGTAATAATCATTAAATAAAATAACTGCCCAGAGTAGACCTATTGATTGCTCTAAAAAATGTTCTCCATACTCTTTGTATAAAACATTGAAAATAGATTTAGATATTCATATGGTTTAATATTTTAAGAAAGTATATTTTAATTCAGTATGATAAAAACAAATCTGTGAAAATGATTCTTTTAAAATATGATTGAGGAAGGCGTTTGGCAATGATTTCCATCTTTCATTTTCTTATTTTGGATATAGGTTGTTGCTTTGTACATATCTAACCTTATTTAAAATATGTAGACAGTAGGTAGCATCCAACATGTTTGTAAAGTTCAAAACTACCTTTATGTAAATAATAGCTTCTAAAGGCCAGAAGACGCATTTAAAAATAAGCAAATAAACTGATGCAGCCCGTATTCAGCAGTGAAAATAGAACCCATTTCCAGTATATGAATTTAGATTTGACCTTGTAAACACTGAAAGCATTACAACCCCCAAATAACACCACAGTTACCACAGGGTTCATCTGGTGAAAGCCTACTGTCTCAAGATATTCTTCAGAGTCTGGCCCACCTGCAAGCTAGAATTTTCCTCCTATCTTTTTTTTTTTGCGGTACGCGGGCCTCTCACTGCCGCGGCCTCTCCCGCTGCGGAGCCGAGGCTCTGGACGCGCAGGCCCAGCGGCCATGGCTCACGGGCCCAGCCACTCCGCGGCATGTGGGATCTTCCTGGACCGGGGCATGAACCCGTGTCCCCTGCACCGGCAGGCGGACTCCCAACCAATGCGCCACCAGGGAAGGGAAGCCCCCTCCTATCTTTTGAAATAGAGTCTCAAGTCTTTTTCCTCTGACCCATGTAGTAAGTCATCAACATTCCACAGTGTTGGAGAGAAGGCACAGACTTAATTACAAATGTAGAACCAATTGAACAGAAAATGGTAATAATCAGGCTCTTTTTATTCCTGAGGTTTGGGTCCTGAATGTTGTTACTCAGGGTATAGCGTAGCAGAGCTTTCTGTGAATTAGAGTTCTTCCTGCTCACTGTTTTGGGAGTGATCAACTAAAGTGCACAGTTGGGCTCTCAAAATAGTTACTCAGTGACTTAATATGTGAAGGGGTGCCTTTTGAGATACTCTTTTTTTGAGATAGTACTTAGAGTTTACCCATCGCTAAAGCTGAGTACTTTTATTTATTTATTTTTTAACATCTTTATTGGAGTATAATTGCTTTACAATGGTGTGTTAGTTTCTGCTTTATAACAAAGTGAATCATTATACATATACATATGTTCCCATATCTCTTCCCTCTTGCGTCTCCCTCCCTCACTCCCACCCTCCCTATCCCACCCCTCTAGGTGGTCACAAAGTACCGAGCTGATCTCCCTGTGCTATGCGGCTGCTTCCCACTAGCTATTTTACGTTTGGTAGTATATATATGTCCATGCCACTCTCTCACTTTGTCACATAAGCTGAGTACTTTTAATTAACGCAGCAGATCAAAACAACTGCCACACGCTTTCATAGAGTAAAATGCCATATCATGAAGTTTAATACACCATTGATTCTAGAGCACCCTCATATCATCTACCACTAATGAAAAAAAATTCTGCCCATTAAACTATGACAGTGCTAAGATACCAGTTATTGTAAGATGCACCACAATTTTAGAGATTCTAAATTGTGGGGAAAGGTGTCCTGATTATAAATGAAATAAGATAATGTGCACCTTAAACCCTTAACAAACATTTCATAGCCACCTGGTTCTGAATTGTTTTCAGATTTCCTGTGTTAAATGTTATCCCCATCCAGTTTGCTTTACTCTGCCTTTTAAAACCCTCTTCTTGGCCTCATTCCCCTATTTCCCTAGATGTAACCTTGATTTCACTCAGAAAGAATTTGGGATCTACCCGGAGAGGTGGTCTCTAACCGACTCAGTTACACATCCCTCCCTGACCTATCCTAGTCTTGTGAGAGGATGTAGACATCAGGTGTGGATACTCACTGGGCTCATTTCTTGCCTTGTGAGCAGGACTGGGCGTCAGGGCATGAAGACCTAGCTCTAGGGCCATGATCTCTACATGGTAGGGCCATGGTAGAGCTCTCATTCTGAATTGATTGGGCTCCTTCTAGGTGCCTGGTGCTGTGTGGGTGCTCTATGTCACTGACTGCTGTAGGCAGGGAACTTGCAGTCTGGTGGGAGAGTAAATGCATAGCAAGGGACTCGAATTCACCTAGCTTCAGCCATGACAGGTGTAGCCAGGGGATAAAGTTCCTCTTCACCTCCTTCTTGATCTCCTGTCCCCCTCTTATTTTTCCCCTGACGCAACTTACCCCTTCATTATATCAAATGAATATAGTCTACCTCACCTTGCAGAGAAGTCACTGAGGGATTCTCCACCAATGGGCTGCCTGCACCCATGACCATACTTTGATCAGCAAATTACTCTAATCCAAATCAGCCGCCCCAAATGGGAGTTGGAACAACTCATTGTAAAGATGATGTTTGATTTCATCTTGAAGAAATAACATGTCAGAGAGGCAGGCCCAGCACCCTCTGACCTTAGGATGTGACCACCTTGCTTAGTAGTACTATTCCCCCACCCCTCCTCCTCCACCACTGCCAGTACCACCGCTACTGATGATGATGATGATGATGATGATGATGATGAGAAAACCCACCCTGAGCCCTGCATCACCTAAGCTCCAACTTAGCCAAGCTTCTTGCAAGAGTGATCTGTGCTTGCCATTTTCATTTACCCCCAGTCTCTTTACTTGTCAGCTCAGTGCAGCATGGCTCTCACCTCTGACAGCTCTACTGAATAATTTTGCTGAGTTCACCAATAAGCTCCTAATTGTCAGATTCAATGGATAATCTTAAGTCTCTGACCTCTTTTCAACATTCAACCCTGATGACCGCTCCCTCTTTGAACACCCTTTTCCACTGATGTCTGTGACAATTGTCATTCCTGGGTCCGGTCCTACCTAGGCATCCCTTTCTATCTCCTTCACTGGATGCATCCTCCTTCCAATATTCTCCTTCACACCAGTATACTTTCTCTGGGAGATTTCGTTCACAGCCTCCACTTCCACGTGGAGGACTTGCAGTTCCCTGCCTTGATCTCAGTCCTGTTCTCTGAATTCCAGACCCATGTCTTCACATCCTACTGAACTCCACATGTTGTAAATGCTTGATGTTGTCTTTTACCTCAGAACTGCTGATCTTTCTCTTTTCTTGTATTACTTTTCTTGGTCCATGATATGGCCATCTACCCAGTTACCCATACCAGGATCCTCTAAATCAACTTCTTCCTTGACCACTTATACCAACTGGTCACCAGATTTTGGGTATTCTACCACCCAAGTCTGTCTCAGGTTTCTTCCTCCTCACCATCCTTGATCCAGGCTGTCATCGTCTGCCATAACAAATGCCACAGATGGGATGGCTTAAACAACAGACATTTATTGTCCCTTAATTCTGGGGCTAGAAGCCTGAGGTCAAGGTGTCAGCAGGGTTGGTTTCTTCTGAGACCAGTGTCTGTCTCTTAAGACCCTGTCTCCAAATAGAATCACATTCTGAAGTACTAGGAGCTAGGACATCAGCATAGGAATTTTAGGGGGACGTAATTCAGCCCATAACACGTGCCCTTGTCATCTCCTTACTAGCTAATTGTGTACCCTCCTGATCTGTTTCCCTACCTCCAGTGTCATCTCCATTCTAACGTGGCCTGCATTCCACCATCAAGAGATTATTCTGATTTCAAATATGAGCACATTACTCTTCTGGCTTAAAACTCTTCAGTGTCGGGCTTCCCTGGTGGCGCTGTGGTTGAGAGTCCACCTGCCGATGCAGGGGACACCGGTTCGTGCCCCAGTCCGGGAAGATCCCACATGCTGCGGAGCGGCTGGGCCCGTGAGCCATGGCCGCTGAGCCTGCGCGTCCGGAGCCTGTGCTCTGCAACGGGAGAGGCCACAACAATGAGAGGCCCGTGTACCGCAAAAAAAAAAAAAAAAAACAAAAAAAAACTCTTCAGTGGCTCCAGATTATATAGATTGTCCAGATTCCTTCAGGTGGCACATCCTCATTATCTGCTCCAGGCACCTTCCCACTCAGTGTGTGCACCAGCCACTCTGAAATAGCTGAAGTTCCCTAAAGGTTTTGAACCTGCACCTCTGTGCCTTTGCACATGCGGTGTCCTGTATCTGGAATTTTCTTTTTCTTAACCCTACCTCCCTTTGTTTTACCAACTCTAATTCATTTCAGACTCCACGTAGGTAGCACATTCTGGAGGAAGTCTTACTTCAGAGTGACCAGGAGGAAATATGGCAAACAGCAAGAGTACAAGCTGACGGAAACTTGTTAACATGTGAAAAAGCCTCTCGTTTATTTGAACTCAATGAAAAAGAATGTGTTAAATGTAAGCTAAGTTAGTTGTGATAGACTTTTCTCATCCTATGGAGCCCCTGAAACTTTCTTAAAGGACAGATGATAAAATGTATATCTTCCTGGGCTTCCCTGGTGGCGCAGTGGTTAAGAATCCACCTGCCAATGCAGGGGACACGGGTTCGAACCCTGGTGCGGGAGGATCCCACGTGCCGTAGAGCAACTAAGTCCGTGCGCCACAACTACTGAGCCCGCGCGCCACAACTACTGAAGCCCACATGCCTAGAACCCGTGCTCTGCAACAAGAGTAGCCACCGCAATGAGAAGCCCGCACACCGCAACGAAGAGTAGCCCCCGCTCGAGAAAAACTAGAGAAAGCCTGCGCGCAGCAACGAAGACCCAACACAGCCAAAAGTAAATAAATAAATTTAAAAATATAAAATCAAATAAAATGTACATCTTCCTTTTCATCATCTATTGATACTTAGTCAACAACTTAGGACCCAGCTTATCATCTTTCATCACTTCCTAACATCGCCTTCCTAAGTTAGGAACCCTGTCCACAGGCCTGTAGTGAAGCACACACGCTCAGCAGTCTCTGGTCTTCAGCCCTAGACACACAGTAACAAGGTGGCTTTCCTCCAGCTTTTCTGAAAAATGAGTACAAATTGCAAGAAATGCAGTACAAATTGTGAGCTGTCAGTACATTAGTAGTGACATTAGGAAATCTGATGGAGTCAGAAGGAAAAGGTGTAAATTGCAGGATAATATAAAGGGGAGGTCAGTCTGTTAGTAATGCAGGGAATGTGATGGACTTAAAGAAAAGGCATAGATGCATTCGGTGCCCTGAGAGTGAAGCTACAAGAGTGGACCTTTGTTGGGATAACCAAACCTACACCAAGAGAACAGGCTGGAGAGAGGCAGTTCTGTGGTGTTCTTGGTCACACATTTATGGAGTTTCTGAAGGGCAGTGGAGATTACTGCCAGGCACAGCACGACCTCTATGCAGACAAGTGAACTGTAGAAATTCATTACTACTCCACCAAGAAGCCCCCATAAGAGTGGTGAATGAACCTGGACACAGAAGTGTTGAATTGAAATCCACAGAGCATTCTTTACAAGAGTTCTGACCTGGATGGGGTAAACCTCAGTGCACTTCCTTTCTCTTGCCTCAGTATTACTGGATTGAAGAATTGCTGCTTCTTGTCAGGAGGTTCATTTCATTTCCCATTACTCCCAACTTCATACTCAAAAGCACTGAGAATTTCAAGTGGAGTATATTGAAGTAGACTCAGTTTCTTTGCGTCATTTCTGTATTCAGTCTTTTAAATTCTTTCATAACCCTACTGAGTGTTTTTTAACTAAATTAACATGGCTCGAATGAACCGCCCAGCTCCTGTGGAAATCACTTACAAGAACATGAGATTTCTTATTACACACAATCCAACTAATGCGACCTTAAACAAATTTATAGAGGAACTTAAGAAGTACGGAGTTACCACAGTAGTAAGAGTATGTGAAGCAACGTACGACACTAGTCTTGTGGAGAAAGAAGGCATCCATGTTCTCGATTGGCCTTTTGATGATGGCGCACCACCATCTAACCAGATTGTTGATGATTGGTTAAGTCTTGTGAAAATTAAGTTTCGTGAAGACCCTGGTTGTTGTATTGCCGTTCATTGTGTTGCAGGCCTTGGGAGAGCTCCAGTGCTTGTCGCCCTAGCATTAATTGAAGGTGGAATGAAATACGAAGATGCAGTACAGTTCATCAGACAAAAGCGGCGAGGAGCTTTTAACAGCAAGCAACTTTTGTATTTGGAGAAGTATCGTCCTAAAATGCGGCTGCGCTTCAAAGACTCTAATGGTCATAGAAACAACTGTTGCATTCAATAAAACTGGGGTGCCTGATGCCATTGCTTGGAAGTGGAACCTAGACAGGACAGGATTTGTCGTACATGTTAGCCAGCATGTTGGCTTGGTGAAGTCTGATGAAGCTTCCATAGGAGTGTTGAAATGCAGTTTTACCAGGCCACAAGGCTGGCAGAATTGCACCCTCTATGTTTGGGTTAAGATTAACCTACTTGGACACTTAGCAAAGGATTCTTGCTGTTCAGCATTTAAAATGTGCTTATCGTTTGTACCAATTGACTTTTCCTGAAATCATGCAGTATGGAGTCATTCATGTCTTTAAATCTGTTTCCATGCCAGATTCTTATCAGTATATAAGAAATTTAGAAAGACGAGGTGCCAAAATACCCAGCACAATTCTTGTTGTTTTTAGTATCATGTCGAACTAAAATCCCAGGAACTATGAAAAAAAAAAAAAAAAAAAAAAAAAAAAAAAAAGAAAAGGCATAAATTACAGGGTAATATAAAGAAGAGGTCAGTACATCAGTAACATGAGGAAACTGGCAGATTTGGGAAGAAAAGGTGCAAATTGTAGGATACTGTAAAGTAGGGGCTTCACTGTAAAGATGAGCTTACATCATATCAAGGAAGCTTGCTGGCCATGCAGACCGTGGCTAGAACTTTCAGTATTCTTATAGTTCTGTCTCACAGCAGATCTTTATGTCTTTTAGAATTATTTATTAAATTCTAAGGTGATATTACAGAGGAAAATTACTGTTCTTAGTAGAGAAAAAAAAAAAAAAAAAAACCGGAGTCAGAAAGATTCCCTCAAAGCCTCTGAAGTCCTGAACCTGTAAAGCACATATTTGTCAGCTGTAATAAACAAGTATCTTTTGGGGGACCTTTTCCTGCACATTGTCACACATTCCTCCACGAGGCTCTGTAAATATGGTTGTCACTTCTGGGTTCAAGATAGAATTTAAAACAATCATGCCATTAAAAACGTTTTAAATAAAAATTTTAATTGAAGTATAACAGATAATGGTTGACTATGGGAACTCTATGGACTCTCTTGTTTCTACACATCTTATGAGTAAGGCACTGACTGCTTTTTGTGCCACAGTCTCTTTTCAAAGACATTTGTATGGTGAACATCCTTGGAAAATGGAGTTAATGGCTCCTTCCAGAACAAAAGGCAGGCATGCTGGACTCCATAAGCTCAAGGTCCCTCTTCTGTGATGCAGCCCTCTGTGTGCACAGGCATCTACACTACCCCGTAGAATCTGGGGGACAGGAAACTGATGCAAACGTGTGATGCTCGTGCTGCTCTCTGTGCCATGAGTAATGAAGTCCTTTGTCTCTGAACCAGTAGACCTGGATCTTCTGCCAGCATCCGTGAAACTGTGGCGAGCTACCTTGGTAGCTTGCAAGGAGGCTGAATTCTCCGGCCCTTCGCAGTTCTTAACAGTTTTATCAACAAGGATGGGATGCTGACAGTGACATGCTCCCCCCCCCCCATATTGGGTGGGTAGAAAGTTCTACCCATTTCAGACAGCAGCTGTGTAGACAGACACCTATTCTGAGAATGCAGGAAATTTTGTGACTGCTGTGGGCACAAACCGAGAGAATCCTTAGAACTTCTGTTGACTCTCTTGGGAGATGAGGGGCAGGGCACATAATGCCTATTAAGGAAGAATGGCAACAGCTGAGACATCCTAGGCTCTGTGGCGCCAACTTTAGATCCATTTGGAGATAAAGGTCTCCAAGTTTTTGCAGTGTTTAGCCAAAGTAAATAATACACACTTGAAGGTCCATCTTTGCAAAAAAATATTTTGAAGAGCAAGGGAATGATAAATTCAAAGTTTAAGAAAGCGACTACTTCTGCAGGCCAGGCACGGGGCTAAGATTGGGAAGGAGCACACAGGTAGCTACACTAATATTGGAAATTTTCTAGTTCTTAAGTTGGGGTTGGGCTCACGGGTTTTGGTTTTATTATCAAGCTTCATAATGTAGCTATTTGTTAACATATATTCGTTCTTTTGTGTGTATCAACTATTACGCAATACATTTTTATGACCAGCTTAGGGAAATTTAGTTTATAATTAAAACTATTGGATTGCTATGAATGGCATAGCATCTGTTAGATTTCTATATGGATTTTGGTAGAGGATAATGTCTTCCCTTGAGAGCCCTACCACATGCAACAGGAAAATGGTACATCTCTATACCTTTGTGCGAGAAATACTGGAGAGGTTCAGTGGTTTGACCTTTCTTGGAGAGTGGATACATCATGAAATTTTTGCAAATTAAGTGCTCTCATATTTGCCTAAGCTAGGACCAATTTAGAGTTATTTTTAGCTTGATGTCTAATTCTAGATACTGTTCTTTTTCATTATTCCTAAAAACAGACCGTAAACACTTTGTATGTTTATAGTACTAAGAGGGCATTACCCATGCATTTGGGAAATTTGGGGAAGTATTATATGTACTCTACCAACTTCTCTGTCCAAGGGGAATGGAGAAGTCTTATTTCCTTTCCTAAGTCTATCTTCTATCTAGTCGAGAGAGAGAGACAGAGACAGAGAGAGAGAGAGAGAGAGAGAGCAAGAGAAAAGCAAGGGCCCTTCAAGCCTTTCTCAGGTGGCAAAACTCTGAAGAGAATTTTGTCCGTGTCCCCCAAGAATGACTGCAGCTGCTTGCTGACAACCCCACACAAGACCTCTGGGAGCTCTCCAACCCTTCTCTAGCTGACCTTGAGAGTTAAGACACTAGATTCTTTGTGAGGTCACCCTTAGGTTGTCATCATACTACCGCTAAATATTTTTATCACCTACTGGAGACTAAATGCTTTTCATACTTTGTTTCATTTACTCTTTTCAGCAGCCCCAGGGTGGCTGTTATCATCACCCCCGTTTTGTTTATTGAAGCAGGGCTTAGAGAGAAGTGCAGTAACTTAATGTTCCCCCAGCCAGAGTGCAGTCTGTGTGTGGATTCTACAGCTCACGCTTTTAGCAGTGTGACAGCCTTGTCATCTCATCCATTAATCCTAACACTGTCATGTGAGCATACAGAATGTTTTTATCTGATGGATATCAGAATGCCAGAGGGTTGTGGCAATAGGAAGTTACGTAGTAGGGACAAGTGGGCAAGCTCTGTGGCCTGCAGGCAGGAGGGAGACTACATTGCCGAGATCCCGTTACCCCTCTTTTTTAGTGAATCTTATACTTTTTCTTCTTATCAAAACCCTGTCGTCGGTATCTGGGTGGTTGATATTTTTGGAAAAGCTGGAGGTAACATTCCTAAAGTATGAGGAGGAGGGACAAGCACCTTAGAGAGATTTTTATTTAGCTAAACATGGTGATAGTTCTCTCAGGTGAGGGAAGGAGACAGGGCATGCACACCTTTGTTTCTACGAGAAAGTAAGCTGGGTGCGAATCGTGTTTCAGTCTCTGGTATTCTTGTGAAAGCTGTGAATGCTGTTTTCCCCCTGATCTATAACTGGTCCCTAGGAGGGAAGTCAATTACTTGCCGTGAAGTGGGCTTCAAAGGCAGAATTTGAAGTGTCTTTCTTTATCCTTAGCTTGCAGATTTATTTTTAGTCGGCTACTGAAAAAATAAACAAATACTTTAATCTGACTTACGGAGCACTTAGAACAAGGAACTGCAGCAGAAAGATAGCAGGAGGAGCCTGCCCCGGAGGGTGCCTCAGGCTGGCAGCACCTGGAAGGCCAGTGCTGGGTGTTTATGACTCAGGAAGAGAACCCCCAGCTGTAGTGTTTCCAGGAAAGAGTTTGACAGGAGTCGGTTCACTCCTCAGCTCTATGGGGTACTTTTATCTCGATATGTACTTATGCATGCCTTCTTTTGGTGGAGCTTGATGCCAAATCAAAACCTCCTTGTCGTAGGAATATCTCATATCATAAACTTCCTGAGGACCGCACAATCTCATGCGCAGTGACGGTTGAAATATAATGCATGATTCGAAACGCAGGCCACTCTCACAAACTACGTGCAGGTCTTGGAAGATGATCAAAAAGAAACCTTTCCTTTTGTTTAGTCCTTCTGAGTTTCTCCCCAGGGATCAGGCTCTTTGAGGCAGTGATCAGGTCGTACACTGTTGATCCATCAGTTAAATGGGTGTTTATTGCACACTTACTATGGGCTTAGTACACAGTTTTCCCTTTTGGAAGTGACAGAGTATAGTCCCCAACTAAGAACGGATTGGTTTCTAAAGTTTGGGAAAGTTGAATCTGGAGCTTGGAGTGTAGTGCCCCAGACAATGTAGTAAACTGCTGCTTAGTTTCCCAGGCTAGCCCACCAGCATCTTTAATCCCTAGAGCAGGGGAACCCCGCCCTAATGCCTGTGGGCCTGTTAGTGTTAAAATGCCGAGAGAGGAGGAGGGGGAGCTCTTCCTCTGCCTTTCTGGGCTCCGGGCTCATCCTTTCTTTCGTGTCCTCCTCCCTCAGGGGTCCCCAGAGCCCCCTGATCGCACTGCTCCAGGATCACTTGCTGCCTCCTCTCCCTTCCCCCACCCCATCCCAACTCTCATTTCCTCCGTGTAGCTGATCTCAGTCGGCTCTCAGATTACACAGTGAGTTTTGTGTCTGATGCCCTGTGCTGTTGGCATTTGAACCTGGGAGTCTGAAGTTTACATAGGCTGAGTGTAGGGGGTGTGGTAGGTGGAATTCAAAAAAGGTGTGGGTCCTGTTTGTTTAGGACAGTTATGCATTATTTTTTTAACATCTTTATTGGAGTATAATTGCTTTACAGTGGTGTGTTAGTTTCTGCTTTATAACAAAGTGAATCAGCTGTACATCTACATATATCCCCATATAATGATGCATTATTTAAAACTGTTATTAAAATTTTTTTAAACAGTGTTCCTCACTGATGTATTAGAATGACTTTATAAACTGGAGTTTGGCAGAGGGGAAGGACAAATAAGGGTTACTGGTTAGTGAAAGGTTTGATAACCTTTTGTTCTCTGTATATTTTATCTAAGTTTAAAGAGATTTCAAAATTGAGAATAAATGAATTTTCACTTTTTTAATGAGAATTGTTTTATTACCATTTTTACTTGTCTAAATAATACAAAGCTGTACTGAATTCTTCAGAAATCTTGCCAAATAAGGCGAAATATATAATATTAGAAGATTTTAACCCCAGGTCCTTTCTTCAAAATAGTAACCAACTAGATTTTGTTAATATTCACATAAGTATTAAAAATGAGCATATGCATCCTCATCAACAAGCATTTATCCTGTGCAGGGTGCTTCCTAGTTGCTGGGGATACAGAGAAATAGAAGGCATACTTCCTGTCCTCAGGAAACAGCATATGATCTATTTGGGGAAAAAAGGCGAAAACATGGAAAATAAATAGTAGCAGGTTATTCACTGTCTGGTTCTACCGGGTAAGATGAAATAAGCAGTTCAGAAGAGGGAGCAGTTGCTGGGGTGACGGGTGGTCCTGCAGAGGGTGGGAGAGGCTCAGATACAGCAGGGAAGGGTAGGGCTCCCCAGGCCACCAGGTAACTTTGCTTTTGCAGTTGCCTTTTATTCCATTTTCCCTAAAATTATTATTGAGCATATTGTTTGATTCCAAGATTTTCTTTGTTGTATTACAGTTTCCTGTAGAATTGTTAGGATTTGGTTATATGGATCACTTCCGACCGTTTGTTATTTTCCAAAATTTCTGTAATGATTCCCTATTGTTCTTTTAGAATTGTTTTATAATGATATAATAATATAATTCTAAATTTCTTTTATAGTGATGAAGAAACTATTGCCAAAAGCAAGCTAGAAGATAAAAGTATCAACAGTTATATTTCTTGTGAAATAAATCTAGGAACCATTTCTTATCTGTAGGTGCTAAAGACTGTTCTACCTACACAGTCACTATTTTTCAGCATCTTAAAGTGTTCCAGACTGTTCCTCACTGCTGTCTTGGCTTGACACATTCACATATGAGAATTTCAGAAAACTGAATCTGACTGTGATCAAGTTGGCAGAGTTCTTCACTGCCTTTATTTGACATTGATTTGTCGGATTATTCTTTAATTAGTAAATTAGGAGTAAACATAAAATTTTCCATTTCAGTGTTACTTCTTCCCTTTTAGTTATTTCCTGTTCTTTACTCTCCATTTCTTTCCACCGAGCCCGTGAGTGCCCCTCTTTGGCCTGTGAGTTCATTTTGGGTAGGAATCATTGAATCCCTGGAGCTTTGGACAGTGCTCAATAAATGTTTAGTGAATGAATGAAAACAACATTTCACATATGATTAGAAAGAAATAATAGAGAAGAGATTAGGTATAAATACATGTGTATGATTTTAATTTTCACATTTTTTTAAACTATCTTATTAAAGCAACTTCCTGCTAGTTTTACCTAGTCAGGAGCTAATCTTGATTTGAAGGAGGTAAGATTTATGAGCCTTGCAAAGAACTTTTGAACATAGGTTATTTTGTGAGACAGACCTGTTATCTGTGACGTATTAACACGTTTGACGATGTGGATGATCACATTTTAAAAGATCTTTGGCTTCCTCTTCTGCATAATTAAGTTCTTCTCAGAACAACTTCTACATTGTAGATTCCACTTGTGTATTTCTGACCAGTCAACACAACTACAATTTGATTATGATTACTAGCTTTTCAAAGCCTTCCTTCATTCCCCAGCAGGCAGCTTCCTGTCAGAATTCATTTCGCATTTGGAAAATCTCTCTCTGACCCACAGCGTTCTGGATACAATTCATCCTTCACATACTTGAGTCTATCCGTTCATTGTCATCCATCCTTAGCTCTTCAGATGCCAAAAGACTGTTTTGTAATTGGAGTGATAAGATCACCTAAAACGTCAGGGGAGAGAAAACTAAGAAGAATATATAAAGATTTTTATTCCATTGATTTTCCTAATTAAAAAATGCTTTTAGTGTGTATCTATTTCTGTTATTATAGTTTAAGAAACTGAAGTAATAACTGTTATGGTTGGAGCAAGATCTGCTTTCTACATTCCTTCAATCTTTATATAATTTAAATTGAATTTTGGCAGAGCTGCAGTAAATTCAGTTCAATTTAGCAAACATGGAGATGCTTGTGCTGGCCCCCCCTATTATGGTGGTCTCTACAAGAACTGCCCTTTAGGGCTTCCCTGGTGGCGCAGTGGTTGAGAGTCCACCTCCAATGCAGGGGACATGGGTTCGTGCCCCGGTCTGGGAAGATCCCACATGCCGCGGAGCGGCTGGGCCCGTGAGCCATGGCTGCTGAGCCTGCGTGTCCGGAGCCTGTGCTCTGCAACGGGAGAGGCCACAACAGTGAGAGGCCCACGTACAGCAAAAAAAAAAAAAAAAAAAAGGAACTGCCCTTTAGTTGCAATAAAGCGGGTGTGAGAGAGAGTGATCCAGATATGGTTGCTGAGGAAATTAAAATTCACTGTGGAAGAGGATTAGGTTGGTATCATCCAAGAAGGAATTTCATGTTGGATCTTGGAGAAAGCAGAATATTTGGCTTACAGAGGGGAAAGTCATTGGCTTCAGCAAGGCATGTACTGATCCTTGGACAAGGAAGGGGCATGATGAAAAGGATCTTCATCTGGCCTCAGGCTGCAGGATGTACCGGTCTGGTCCACTGGAAGCCATGGTAACTGACTAGGGCTTAATCGATGAGGTTCCAGAGTAAAGGACATGGACATATGAAGGGAAGGTCAAGTCTTGGGAATGTTACACAGAAAGAATTTGATAGCCTCAAAAGCTGATTGGATATTGCGAAGCAATGCCAAAGCAATGCCAGTTAGCTCCTGGGGCTGGGGAGCTTGTGTGAGTGGGAGAATCATGGTCGCATGTTAGCATAAACGGAGGATTAGAAAGAGAAGCAGACCAGACAAAACCTTGAGAGGATGCCCATGATTAGGACGGAAGCCAGGCAAGGAGGGGTCAGAGGAGAGCCAGGAACCTACAGTTTCATGGGAACAAAGGGAAGACAATGTTTCAGGAAGACAGGGTGAGCAGAGAAATCAAAATATAAGAGGTCTGAGTTTGATTTTGTACCAGAGAAGGACAAAATGTTGACCCTTGAGTAACCTCAGGAAAGTGGCAGGAGTAGATGCCAGATGGCAAAGACCCAGAAAAGGGAGAAGATTTTGTATTATTGGTGAGATTGTAAGACAAGATCCTTCCTTCAGTTATTTCCAGTGATAAACCCCTTTGAAGGAAATCTACTCCTTAGCTGACTAGTGTTATGTCACAAAATTCCAGTATATCATTAATACCTGTAGCTCTAAAATGTACCTATTTCCAACTGTAACCCCAAAACATTATTTTTACAAACCATTTAGAGATAACAGTTTTATTTTCTTTGATTCTACTCTTTCAAAATTTTGCTTATCCCTCTTGGAGATTTATTTCTAGGTCATTGATTCAGATTCCAAAACCGGTGTTTTCTGTAAGCTTATTTTATGCCTACTAGAGTTGAAATTCAAACATTTTCCAGCAGTAGCAACTGAAATAGCTTCAAAGACATTTTTCACATCCACCTTGTTTTTTTCTTCACTGATTGTATCTTTTCAAAAATGCCCCAGATTGATAGCTCCTAAGATATAGTATGCCTATAGTAACAACAACACAAGCTTTTTAGAACTGAGAAATATTCTTTGTTCTTATTCTGGTTCATGAAGATGTGCTTTACTCCTGAGAGGAACCGATCAAGAAAAAAGTAGGTAAGAACCGGAGTCACAGGACCTAGATTCAGTTCTCTTCTTTGCTGCATGATGTTGGGCCAATTAGGTCTCTTTTGAATAAAAAAAAATGTCAGAATCCTTGAATATACTTTATCATTTAACTTAGTCACCAAGCCTACCGTACGGTGTGATTCCACATTTGGAGGTGCTTTGCTAATGGTGGAACATCATCTGTTCCTTCATTTGCCTGACTCTCTTTTCCTTCTAACTTCATGTTGTGTATTTTCTGGTATACAGCCTCACCCACCCCCCCACCCCCACCCCCCAGCAGCCAGCACCCACGGTACAGATCAGGTGCTCAGTAAATATTTGATGATCGAGTAAATGGGCTGTACTGTATTATCGTCCACCCAGGTGGTGGAGAACCATCGGACCAAGCATCAGAAACAATTATGAGTGTAAAACCATGGAGATCTCCAGGTCCCACTCGCCCGCCTTCAATATTTGAGTTTCGAGAAATCGGCCTTTGCATCCATATTTAAAAATAGGTCAGGCTCATATGAGAAGCACTGGTCTACCCTCTATGAGTTCCTGAAGGTCACAGACTATAATTTCCATCAGTTCATTCCCAAACCCTAGGGGAATTTCTGGAAGAAATTAGGTGTACAGTAAATGTTTGTGAATAAATGAATCTTAACTTTGAGATCAATAATAAGTGAGAATAAAATGCCCTTTCTTTTGGCTACAGATATAACACCTCGAAACTTTAAATACTAATTTATACTACCCATAATAAATTATATTTTTCAAGAAATGAAATAGATTGAGTGCCCAAATCATCAGTTCTGATAAATTCAAAACTCATAGTTTGTTACCTAATATTTGTGGCTAGAACTACGGTGCTTTATTTGCTTAATTCTTACAATCTAGTGATAAGTCATTTGCTTTCATTATTACTTGCCTTGCCATATACCTTGTTTTAAATTGTCTTTAAGAAGTCACAATGCATCACTCTCTTTTAGTTATATAAGTCTGGTATTTTAAACTATAGTTTCCTTTGGGGGGTGGTGATGTGAGGCAAGGAAGGAAGTAGAACCAGCATTAACCCCTCATTGCCTCACAACCTGCCATCGTGTGTATCATATTTCTGTGCTCCAGAGAAAAGAAATGGAATTGGTTTTTAACTAAAAATTATGCTGTCCTGAATACAAAAACCTTCTCACTAATACCCTATTGACCTATGTCTTAGGTATGAATTTTTGAGTAACAAATTACCCTGATACTTAGCAGATTAAAGCAATAAATATTAATATTTAGTGCTTCACATAATACCTGTGGGTCAGGAATCTGGGAATGGCTTAGCAGGACTCCTGTCCTCTTATGAGGTTACACTCAAGATGTTGGCCAGGACCGCAGTCATCTGAAGATTTGACTGGGGCTGGAGGTTTCACTTCCCAGGTGGCTCCTTCAGACACCTGTCTTGTTTGCATGAGGCCCTCTTGTCAGGGCTCTTTGAGTGTCTTCACAATAGAGTAACCATCAGGTGTTTTGTTGGTGACTTTATATATGAACTTTCAGGAGGACAAGAAAAAGGTTGCATCAGTAACAGTTGTAAGCTTAAATGTGGGTTTAAAAAAAAAAAATCTCCTCCCTCTTGCGTCTCCCTCCCACCCTCCCTATCCTACCCCTCTAGGTGGGAGATGCAAGAGGGAGGAGATATGGGGGTATATGTATATGTATAGCTGATTCACTCTGTTACACAGCAGAAACTAACACACCATTGTAAAGCAATTATACTCCAATAAATATGTTAAAAAAAAACCTAATATTAAAAAAATAATTTAAAAATTAATCAATTAATTAATTAATTAAAAAAACAACCAAAAAGCATTCTTTAAGTGAGCCAGGTATCAGGTGTTTACATAATTATCCTATTTCGAATAAGTTCTCTTTCAGTTCTTCTCCATCATCCCCAGCCTTCCCTCTTCATGGAACTTGCTCACATCTTGATTCCAGCACTCACGTATGTTGTCACACTTGTTGGTCCATATCTGTCTGTCCCACTAGACTGGAAGTGCAAGGGGCTGAGCTGTGACTTTCATCTTTGAATCTCAGGTGCTCAAGGCAGTGCCTGGCCCTTAGCTGATCTTTGTTTGTTGTTAAGCTTAACAAGCCTTATATACAACTGCATACCATTGTCTTCTTTTTCTCTATAAGATTGTGTAACTTGATTGAAGCCCTGCAGTTAGTAAGTGGCAGAGTTTGGGTTTCAAAGTCAGGTCTATGTTTTGTTCATCAGCATAGATGGTGTTGGGAAGACTCTAGTAGGCACCTGAGGCCCACGTAGCATCCTTACAGATTTCACCTGGGAGAAATTCCTTAGGCGGTATCTCTGTGTTTACCCAGAATGAATCACTGTGATTTAAGAGAGATTGCTAAAAGGAGACAGTTTTTTGATTGAATAAAAGGCTATTGAAAATCAACTGGCCTATTATATTTGGGCTACAAATGAATTTTTGGTGTTAACCTGATGTTCTTTCATCTCTAAGTGGGATGCAAAAAGTTTCTCACACCTAAAGTGCTAATCTTTAGCACTTCAGTGCTAAAAGGGAAAGGGAAAATCTCCTTTCTCTTTCCCCATTTTTTCCAGGGATTCTACCCTGGTTGATTCAAAGGAATCAAACATGATATTTAGATATGAAGTTGGAGCTCAGTAAATGGGGAGATTGTCTATCTGACCCCCTGACCAAACTGATCACTACTAAGAAGCCTCCTTGCAAGAGTCTAGGTCCTAAACTAAGGGAGTAGTGGAAGAGCACATGCATTCAAGTGATGTTTTACATGTAAATCACCATGGCGACAGGATATGAAAGGTGGAGGAGTTGAGAATGGGCCCGAGGCCCCGTCCTGGGAATCTGAGTGAATGGTGGCTCCATTCAGTGTGACGGGGACACAGGAGGAGGAGCAGGTGTGGGGTTTATGATGATGTCAACTTGGGATGTGTCTGTGGGACAACCAGGGAAGGTGTTCTGTCTAGAAATGGGCATCAAGGTCAGATGGCCCCATGAGAGAGGAGTTGTCAGGGTATCTGGGAGAGAGCCTAGGTCTTAGATGCGTGTCTGTTGATGGTTCATGGACTGTTGGTGTAGAAAAGAGCCCAGTGGCACAGGCAGCCTTTCTTGGCTGTGCTGTTCTGTTGGGAATCTCTATAGCTATCATTATATCTCAACATCCTGGATGGACTGGGGAGTAATGAGTGACCTCTTGCTTGTAGATGTAGAAGGGAGCTGCCACATTGTCCTGGACGACGAGGGCTCATCTCTCTGCCAGGTCGCCCAGAGGCTGCTAAACGGAGCTTGCTTCTACTCGTGATTTGGCAATCTTAAATACCTCCTTTTTTTTTTTTTGGTTTGGTTAGCTTTCAGTGTTGACTGTATCTGTTTTGAATTGTCATTCATTTTTCTTTTTAAAAGACAACCACAGGGGCTTCCCTGGTGGCGCAGTGGATGAGAGTCCGCCTGCCAGTGCGGGGGAGACAGGTTCGTGCCCCGGTCCGGGAAGATCCCACATGCCGCGGAGTGGCTGGGCCCGTGAGCCATGGCCGCTGGGCCTGTGCGTCCAGAGCCTGTGCTCCACGGCAGGAGAGGCCACAACAGTGAGAGGCCCGTGTACTGAAAAAAACAAAAAGACAACCACAAATTCATGTTTTATTTTCTTGGGAAAATGCTTCTAATAAAACTGTAGCTTGGGAAAAAAAAAAGGGGGGGGATGCCCTGCAGTCCAATGGTTAGGGCTCTGCGCTTCCACTGCAGGGAGCATGGGTTCAATCCCTGGTTGGGGAACTAAGATCCTGCATGCCGTGCAGTGTGGCCAAAAAAAACTATAGCTTGGTTTTTCCATGTGGGTGTTGATATAGATGGTTGTAATGAGACCTCTTTGATTAGTCACTTATTATCTGATTCTATGAATTATTTTAGATGTGCTCTCTCTTTTTCTTGATCCAAAGAGTTATCTTGAGACATAACATACTTAGCTTTTATTATATTCTATAAACTTTCCAGCTTATTCTCTTTTTTGTGCTAATCTGATAGCATAATTAAAATGTCTGACTTCAGTTCTTTCCTTACAAATTCTGCCTAACTCTTCTGTCTTTGATTAACTGAAATCATTCCTATATAAACAAATAACAATTGCAGATTGTATTACCTACAGTCCTGTCTTACGAGAATTTAAGTGCCTCCCGTTTGTTAAATTATAGTCTTAAAAAGACTACCTGTGACATATTTTGTCATTTTGTGTGATGCCAGTAGAAAACAAAGGCTCACTTCTGTGTTTTTCTTCTTGTTACACCTTTTATTTAATATTCATTTGAAGAGCCAGTGTGGCAGGTAGAGTGGGGACAGGCTTTGGATTCACACCAACTTGAAAATCTCAGCTCTGCCACTTCTTAGTGGTGCAACTCTGGATAAATTGCTTGAGTACTTCTCTGTGCCTCAGTTTCCTGTAGGTATTATAAAATGAAGATGATAATATTTGCCTCACAGATTATGGACATTAAGTGACACAATGATAGTTACATGCTTAGCACAGTGCCTGGAACATAATAGGTGCTCAATAAATGCTATCAATATCTATTTTTATAAAGTAGAAGCAGCTCTCTTAACCAGTTCGGCAGCTTAAAGGAAGCTTCCAGTCCCTGTGCAGAGCCGTCTAGTGGATGCCCACAGCATGTTGACCAGTTGTAATTGGAGCCTTATCTCTAGTGCCCTCATGTACTTCTCCAACTGTCTGAGTTGCATTTGTCCCCAGACCTGTTCTATGTTGTTTGTTCTCAAACCTATTTATGCCAGTTGAACTTATAATTGTAATTAGGTGATTTAATTAAACATTAAGCAAACAGGACATAAGTGCAATCCAAAAAGACAGTGCTTTTTTTTTTTTAACTTGTATGCATGTACATTTGTATGTATGTATTTAGTCTTTTGGCCGTGTGGCACGTGGGATCTTAGTTCCTCGACCAGGGATTGAACCCATGCCCGCTGCAGTGGAAGTGCAGAGGCCTAACCACTGGACTGCCAGGGAAGACCCACAGCTGCTTTTTCTATACAGAATAAATTTTGGAAAGACTTAATAAAGGTAACTCAATAAATTAAAGAAAAACTTCCAAGGTACCTCGAATAGTTATTTTCATGGAAACAGAAAGTAGAATAGTGGTTGCCAGGGACTGAGGAGAAAGGGGGAATGGAGAGTTATTATTTAATGGGGACAGTGTTTCAGTTTTGCAAGATGAAATGAGTTCTGGAGATGGATGGTGGTGATGGCTGCAAAACCATATGAATGTACCACTTAATACGACTGAACAAAGATGGTAAATTTTATATGTAGTTTATTAAATTAAAAAGTTGTTTTAGGGCTTCCCTGGTGGTGCAGTGGTTGAGAGTCCGCCTGCCGATGCATGGGACGTGGGTTCGTGCCCCGGTCCGGGAGGATCCCACATGCCGCGGAGCGGCTGGGTCCGTGAGCCATGGCCACTGAGCCTGCGCGTCCGGAGCCTGTGCTCCACAACGGGAGAGGCCACGACAGTGAGAGGCCCGCATACAACAACAACAGAAAAAAAGTAAAAGTTGTTTTAATCTGTCACATTAACTGTGGGTGAGATACCTGTTAAGGATTGGTGGAATTTAAAAAGCTAGAGGAATTCCACATCTAGGTTGTTTTCTAGTGGTCTTTAAGTTTTCTTACTTTCAGGAAACCAAAATCGGAAATAATAGGTAATTCTAAAATTTTAGGTGTAGTTTATGCAAGAAAGGGAACAAAGCACGCTGATCCATGGACCGGTTCTCGAAGATGAAGGCTTTGGCATAGATCAAAATATCAGAGAATGAATGCATGTTTATATTTAAAATTTAAAATTAACTGTTTAAGTTATGTGTGTGTCTTAGATTGGGCTCCGGGGAAACAGGCTCTGAGATGGAGATTTGCAGGCAGGAAGCTTGCTGGGGAGTGAGCGCTCTTGGAACCAGGCCTGGATGGGAGTGAGAGAGGCAGGACTAATAGAAGGAGAATTGAAGCTCAGGCCTCAGCCAATGGCGTGGGGATGCTAGTGCCGACCACCCTTCAGAGATGTGGCCGAGTGAGGCAGTTCGTACTGTCCTCCTGCACTGACCAGACATCAGGTGTGGGCTACCCCCCAGCGGAGGTGGGCATCACCTTGAGCAAGGCGACTTCCTTTGGCTGGAAGTGAAGCCCGAGAGGTTCTCACCTGTGTACTCTCAGCAGGTGACACTTCCAGTTGGGGGATGTGGTGGTCCCCAGCATCCACAACTGGCTGTGTCCATTTTTTGCATGTTTCCCCTTTTCAACAGACTTTTTTAAATTGGCTGATTGACTTTTGGTCCAGATGGCTTCAGATAAGAGCATCTTAACTGCTTACACATGATCTCCTGAAGGTCTCACTGTGTTTGATCTTTACATACGCCAGTTGTCCCATTTGTGATATATTTGGGTTGGCCCAAAAGTGCGTTCAGGTTTTCTGTGAGATGTGGAAAAAACCCGAACGCACTTTTTGGCCAACCCAATAGCAAGCCTGCGAGGCTTAATCACAGTGGATACGTGTGTGATGTGTTTGAAGCTCAAGTGATGTTTGGGACTCCATCGACTTCTAAATACTTTCCAGTATATATTGGGTTGGCCAAAAGGTCCTTTTGGTTTCTTCTGTTAAAAACTCAAATGGGCTTTTTGGCCAACCCAATTTTGCAATTCATGAAACCTCCGATTTTTGCTTCTTAAGTTTTCCAGACTTTTTTTTGGCATTTGATGATTTTTTTTCCTCCTTTGGTCCAACTCTCCATGCTTGTGCCAAAGGTCACCTTCCTCTCACGTCCTGTGACCTGTAGTTCTTTATCTGCAGATTCTTCAGTTACTCTTCCATCTGCCACAAGTAACCATGGACTCCTGCTCCCCTTACTTTACATCTTCCATTTAGACCTGCCTGTTTATCCTGATCCTCAGGCTCGACATAAATGATGGCAAATCTCCAGGATACCTCACTTCATTTTTAAATATACTCTTCCAGTCCTTAAAACAGAAGTCCTATATATGTGGTTGTGTTTATTTTTTTTTTCCTTTTACCTTTTTTTTTTTTTTTTTTTGTGCGGTATGCGGGCCTCTCACCGTCGTGGCCTCTCCCGTTGCGGAGCACAGGCTCCGGACGCGCAGGCCCAGCAGCCATGGCTCACGGACCCAGCCGCTCCACGGCACGTGGGATCCCCCCAGACCGGGACACGAACCCACGTCCCCCGCATTGGCAGGCGGACTCTCAACCACTGCGCCACCAGGGAAGCCCTCTTTTTACCATTTTTAAGTGTGTAGTACCATAACTTTAACTATATTCATATTGTTGTACACCCAATTTCTACAACTTTCTCACTTTGCAAAAACGAAACTCCCATTCCCCCTCCCTCCAGTCCCTGGCAACCACAGTTCTCCTTTCTGTTTCTGTGAGTTAGACTACTCAAGGTACTTCATATCAGTAATATCATACAGTATTTCTCATTTTTGACTGGCTTATTTCACTTAGCATCATGTCCTCAAGGGCCATCCACATTTAAAAGGAATTTCCTTTCTTTAAAAGGCTGAATACTATTCCATCGTATGTATATAACACATTATCTATTCATCTGTTGATGGACACTTGGGTTGTTTCCACCTTTTGGTTGTTGTGAATAATACTGCTATGAATGTGAGTGTGCAAGTTTTTATTTTTAAATACAGGTGTATATGTATATATATTTTTAACATCTTTATTGGAGTATAATTGCTTAAATACAGGTATATATTTTCGTTTCTGTCAGCTTGCTGTGCCCCAAATTGTAAATGCTAAAGAGGGAGTCTGAGTCCCTTTGCAAGTGTGGCCATAAATATAGCACAAGGATACTACGATTACCCCATGGTGTCTCATTTTCCTTTCGAGTTTTGGCACGTGCTAACCTTTTAGTAAGAATACTATTCAGTCTCGTTTCTACTTAGCCCTTCATTTAGCCATGTTTTGTTGTTTCCTTGGTTTCAAATTTTATCTCTTTATGCGAACTGGGAACTGAAGCCTTTCATTTGACTTGTGATCTTGTACATTCTGGAAGCTCATACATGTAATTGTGCAACAAATAAAGCAGCTGGAAGAAATCTTTCCTGAACAAAACCCAAGTGGGGCATTTGGGTGCCAGCCAAGATTTCAGCAGCTACAGAGGGAGATGTAAAAAGGCTGCCTATATTACAACAACAACAAATCACTTCTGGCCCCATAGGAATGTCCTTTAGGTAATGATCAAATAGAGGGTAGGGACCTTTACACATTTAATTACCTGACCACAAAACAAAGTATGTACTGTAACCTGAGGTCTCTATACCAAGTTAATTACCGTGATATACCTAAAGGTAGAACAGCACTGTGACTCCATACACTCAGCCATAGGGGGAAATTCCAAGGCTGCTCCGTCTGAACCTGGCCTCCCGTTAAATTGCTGTGTGGTCCTAGGCAAGACGCTGTGAGTTTACCTTCCTGGGGTTCTATTCCTGCAACCAAAATTCAGAACTGTAATGCAAATGTAGCCACTGAACAACTAACAAATAAGAAATGAAGCCCTGTGTTAACTGCCTGTTTATAGAGAAGAAAGTTTAATGTCCTACAGTGATCCAATGAGTCAAATTTCACTGGACATCTTGAAAAGATTGGTTATTTATTTTACTTATGTATATACATATACATCGGTCCAGGTTGACACATATAAAAGCAAAAGCTTGGACTGGAGGTATGTTTTTAAAAATGTAAAGGAGGGCTTCCCTGGTGGCACAGTGGTTGAGCGTCTGCCTGCTGATGCAGGGGACACGGGTTCATGCCCCGGTCCGGGAAGATCCCACATGCCGCGGAGCGGCTGGGCCCGTGAGCCATGGCCGCTGAGCCTGTGCATCCGGAGCCTGTGCTCCGCAACGGGAGAGGCCACAACAGTGAGAGGCCCACGTACTGCAAAAAAAAAAAAAATGTAAAGGAGCATCACAGGTTTTTAACCATTTATCAGTTCATTCAGCCAACATTAAGGAGGACCTGGGTCAGTGCTTCTCAAACTTTTGGTGCATGAGAATCACCTGGAGGACTTTTTTTTTTTTTTTTTTTTGCGGTACGCAGGCCTCTCACTGTTGTGGCCTCTCCCGTTGCAGAGCACAGGCTCCGGACGCGCAGGCTCAGCGCCCATGGCTCACGGGCCCAGCCACTCTGCGGCATGTGGGATCTTCCCGGACCGGAGCACGAACCCGCATCCCCTGCATCGGCAGGCAGACTCCCAACCACTGCGCCACCAGGGAAGCCTGGAGGACTTTTTTAAACACGCCTCCTGGACCCCATCCTCAGAGTTGCCCATTCAGTAGATATTGTGTCAGGGCCTGAAAATGTGCATATCTAGTAGCCACAGTCCCAAGTAATACTGATACTGCTGGTCTACAGAACACGCTTTGGGTACCTGAGTTCCAGAGACACTCAGAATGCCAAGGTGAAGAAGGCACAATCGTGTGCATAGGGCAGATAGGATTATTATTGATAGTCTATGGTGTGGTCGTGTTAATCACATCGTGTCACGCTGTGTGTGCACGTACGTGTTTTAAAGGCATTTCAGAGCACATTGCACATGCAGAGGCATGGAGAACTGAGGCCACATGACATGTTCAGGGACATGGAGTTTGTGTTACTGGGGCAAAGGGCACATGGCTGGCCAGGGGGATTACAGTTGCAGCTGGAAATAGGGCTGCTAATCAGCTAACAAGATAAGAGTAGTCTGGATGATCCAGGTGAACCCAGTATAATCACAAGGGTTCTTAAATGGGGAAGATGGAGGCAGGAGAGTCAGAAGTAGGGAGACTGCAGTGTGAGAAGGACTCAGGCCAACACTGCTGGCTCGGAAGTTAGAGGAAGGGGGCCATGGGCCAAGGAATGCAGGCAGCTTCTAGAACCTGAAACAGGCAAGTGAATGGATTCTCCTGTAGAGCCACAGAAAGGAATGCAGCCCTGCTGACACCTTGATTATATCCCAGGGAGACTCATTTCGGACTTCTGACCTCCAGAACTGTAACATAATAAATATGTCATTTTAAACCACATGCACACACAATTACCTGTTTTCCATTATTTTCCAGGTTTTTTCTATCAAATGAATAGTCAGCCACTCATCCTTGTCCAAAATGGTCTATCATTGTGAAAAATTGGAATACAAAGACATTAACAATAAAAGGGCTTTATAGAAATAGGTTTTCTTATTACAGAAACAATGCATGCTTATTATGGAAACTATAGACAAAAAAAAAAATGCACAGAATCCCACCCATTATTTAGAAAATCACTGCTAAAACCCCTAGAGACTAGCTTCTCAGATCCTTCTCCGTGCCTATGTGCATTTTTCCCTTCTGAAATAGGGTCATGCCATGTGTGTTTTGAAAACTAGTATAATTTGTTTAAGCAGTCTTCCAATTGTCTCACATTTGCACTATTCCAACTTAAGTCCCGTTGTTTGACATTTACTCTGTTCCCGGTAATCCCCCGTGGCTGATGCCTAAACTGAAAGGTGAGGAAGAACCCGAGTCAGCCAGGGAAAGATGGCAGGCCGGAGGGATAGACGTTCCAGGCCAAGGGTACTGCAGGTGCGGAGACCGTGGTGCCTGGCAGGAGTGGAGAGCCGTCCGGTCAGGCTGGAGTGTGGAGGGGGAAGGCGGAGCGGTGTGGAGGCTGGAGAGATTAGCAAATAAAAAGAGAAAAAGTCCGCAGCCTATCACCAAACGGTATACTTTGTTGTTTGCACCGACCTGGTTTTGACTAAGTTGTTTTTGGAAAATTGCTGTCAGTCAAGTTATCTGGATCTGAATTAACAGGATTTGGGGCCTTACGCATCCAGTAGTCTGCTGGAGCCGCTCGTGCAGGCCCTCAAGCCAGCTCTGCCCTGATGTCACCTTGGTAGCTTGAAATCAGCAAATGCTGCAAATCAGGAAATTTTTCTTTTTTGCATGACAGCCAGTTCCCCAGCACATTGCTAGATGTGGCTAAGACGGAAGAAGTCCAGAATAAATGCCCTGGGTTTTGGTGTGGGACTCGAACACTAAAGTCAGATACCAGGGCCAGGAAGCATTCACTTTGGAGTCAGGAGGACTCCTGACTAAGTTCATGGGGTTTTTGTTTGTTTGTTTGTTTTGCTGCACCTTGTGTCATACGGGATCTTTGTTCCCCAACCAGGGATCGAACCTGTGCCCCCTGCAGAGGGGTTGCAGAGTCTTAACCACTGGACCGTCAGGGAAGTCCCAAGTTAATTTTTTTTATTACGTGAAGTTTGAGTTGCTTTGAAGGCTTTTAGATTTAAAAAATCCTGTAATAACAACAACGGTAGCTAACATTGGTGAGCATTATTAACTGTGTGCTTTTTACATGTGTTATTTCAAAAGAAATAATTTACATGTGCTAGTCCTCAAAAGAACTCTAGCGTACATACCAGCGATATGATTACTCCCATTCTGTAGCTGAGGAGACTGAGGTTTAAGTAAGATAACTTTCTGATGGCCAGAGAGCTGCTAAGTGCAGAGACAGGACTTGGATGCGAGTTTGTCTGAATTCAGAGTCTACATTTTTAAACTGCATACGGGGTCTCCATTCATCAGAGACATCTAAGCTAGATGGTACCCGTTTATGAGTCCTGGGAGTAGTTGCCGTCCTGGGTCTGAGTGGGTTACACCCGAAGGGTCTACAGAGTGAGAAGAGGAGAGGGCAAGGATGCAGCCCCGGGCAACGCTGGTTTTTAAAAGGCAAGCTGAGAGTTTAGAGCAGGAAGGAAGGATCAACCATTTCAGATGCCACAGGGCAGAGTCATAAAAGGTAAGAATTAGAAAGGATTCCTTGGACTGGGCAAGATGAACAACATCGATAATCTTAACAAATGCAGTTTGGTTAAGGTAATGGTGGCAGAAGCCAGGTTGCTTTGGTCGAGGAGTGAATTGATGGCGAGCAAGTAGAGAGAAGTGGCGGAAACGACTTTTTTTTTTTGCGGTACACGGGCCTCTCACTGTTGTGGCCTCTCCCGTTGCAGAGCACAGGCTCCGGACGCGCAGGCTCAGCGGCCATGGCTCACGGGCCCAGCCACTCTGCGGCATGTGGGATCTTCCCGGACCGGAGCACGAACCCACATCCCCTGCATTGGCAGGCGGGCTCTCAACCACTGCGCCACCAGGGAAGCCCGGGGAAACGACTTTTGAACAATCAGCTGCTAGAGAAGTAACTGGGAATCTAGGGAGATATTTAACAACATATATGTGTTGGGAAGGAATAGTAAGTATTGATAGAAGTGAAGGTATAGGAACACGATGGAAGGAGCCCAGTGCCTTAGGAGGTGGTTGGTGGGATCCAAAGCCTGGCCGGAGAATTATAACTGGACCGATCTTGAGTTTGGGTCGTGTGGGCTGGGTGTGTTAGGAGGAATGAGGAGGCAGAGAATTGAGGATAGTGGTCAGTATAACTACAGGCTGGCCTGTGGGCTCTAGGCTCGGGAGAGGACAAGTAAAACTGGACGGCTATTCATAGACTGAGAGAACGTTAAGCGGTCAGGGTCCTAGGAGTCTCAGAAGATGTTGAAAGGAAGTTGGGAATAAATGAGCAGTAGAGTCGTAAGAATGGCGAGTTATCCACAGTGAATGGGATCTTGACACTCAACCGTTCATATGCAGAGAAGTTCTGGATAGTTGGCAAGGCCCCTGGTCTTGCCATTAAGTTCAGTTTTTGAAGCAGAGTAGAGGTGAAGGTCATCAGAATTGAGGAGATCAAGGGACTCAAGGCCTAGAATTGTGGTTGGGACCTCACACTGGTGTCCTTCATCTGATAAGAGTGCGTCTTTTGGGCCTCCCTGGTGGCGCAGTGGTTGAGAGTCCGCCTGCCGATGCAGGGGATGCGGGTTCGTGCCCCGGTCTGGGAGGATCCCATGTGCCGCGGAGCGGCTGGGCCCGTGAGCCATGGCGGCTGGGCCTGCGCGTCCGGAGCCTGTGCTCCGCAACGGGAGAGGCCACAACAGTGAGAGGCCCACATACCGCAAAAAAAAAAAAAAAAAGAGTGCGTCTTTTTATAATTCTTTGTTATTAATCCAAATGTTTATGTCTAAAGAGGTCTCCCCCCTTTGGGATTAGCAGATTCAAACTTTTTTTTTTTTTTTTTTGGCTGCGTTGCGTCTTTGTTGCTGCACGCAGGCTTTCTCTAGTTGCGACGAGCAGGGGGGCTACTCTTTGTTGCGGCGCACGGGCTTCTCATTGCGGTGGCTTCTCTTGTTGCGGAGCACGGGCTCTAGGCGTGCGGGCTTCAGTAGTTGTGGTGCGTGGGCTCAGTAGTTGTGGCTCGGGGGCTCTAGAGCACAGGCTCAGTAGTTGTGGCGTGCAGGCTTAGTTGCTCCACGGCATGTGGGATCTTCCCAGACCAGGGCTCAAATCTGTGTCCCCTGCATTGGCAGGCAGATTCTTAACCACGGAGCCACCAGGGAAGCCCGATACAAACTATTATGTATAGAATGGATAAACAACAAGGACCTACTGTATAACACAGAGAACTGTATTCAATATTCTGAGATAAACCATAATGGAAAAGAATATGAAAAAGAATGTATATATGTGTATAACTGAATCACTTTGCTGTACAGTAGAAATTAACACAACATTGTAAATCAACTATACTTCAATAAAATAAATAAATAATAAAAAATAAAGATGTCCCTCCCAGTTGGGGTATAAACACTCCTCTTGGGGAGTGACATATTCTTTACTTGGTGGCCGGGAAATCTGATAGAATCTTCAACTTTTTCTTAGGAACCTCTTCCTGGGATTGGTAGGGGAAGAATATAAAAGTCCTAGATTCATTTTTTCTCCTTTTGGGAAATGTACAGCTTACACTTTCTGAAGAAGAGTGTTAATACTAATAATAAAAGCAGCTGTCATTTGTTAAGCATTTGCCACATGCCAGCTACTGGGCTAGGCACTTTACGCAGATGATTCTTTACAGCCTTATAACAAGATGGGTACATGTTCTCTAGCTGTTTCATAGTTAAGCGCTCTGAAGATTAGAGAAGTCCCTTGCCCGAGGTCAGTCAGCTTGTAAGTGACGGAGCCAGCATTCAAACCCAGGCCTTCTCCCTTCAGAACTCAAGATCCTAGCTTCTCAGTGGCTGAGGATACCTAGGCCAGCCTCGTGTTGGACTTCAGCATATTCCTGTTTGTGAAGGAAGAGGAAGGTAGTCACCCTCAAGATCCCTTGTCCCAGAGATGCACCATTGGAACTAGGGCTCCTGGATGGCCTCCATCTCCCCAGTGCCCACCCACCTTCAGCCTGCTTCTCCTCAGAGCACAGCCTCTGTGCCTTTGAGCATCCATCACCCCATACAGTGCTGCTTTCTCACCACAGTACCCCTCACTGCCAGGGCAGCATGAGAAGTCTTCCCAAAGTCCCCCCAGAAGTTAAACCTCTGGCCTCTTCTCGCAAGAGAGCTGAGGAATGTCAGGAAAAGTGCTTCATTCTATCACCAACTCTTGGAAGATATTAAACGGTTGTTTCATACAGACACATTACTATGATGGGAGCTTGACTGTTCAAAACACAAGGAGGTAGTTATGCTGATATGGAATCTTTAGTTCAAGAATTACTCAGAAAAGTATAACCACTATGGGGAACAATATGGAAGGTTCCTTAAAAAACTAAATATAGAACTACCATACGATCCAGCAATACCACTCCTAGGCATATATCCAGAGAAAACCATAATTCGAAAAGATATATGGGGCTTCCCTGGTGGCACAGTGGTTAAGAATCTGCCTGCCAATGCAGGGGACATGGGTTCGAGCCCTGGTCTGGGAAGATCCCACATGCTGCGGAGCAACTAAGCCCGTGCGCCACAACTGCTGAGCCTGTGCTCTAGAGCCTGCGAGCCACAACTACTGAGCCCGCGTGCCACAACTACTGAAGCCCACATGCCTAGAGCCTGTGATCTGCAACAAAGAGAAGCCACTGCAATGAGAAGCCTGCGCACCGCAACGAAGAGTGGCCCCCGCTCGCTGCAACTAGAGGAAGCCCCCGCGCAGCAACAAAGACCCAATGCAGCCAAAAATAAATTTAAAAAATAAATAAATTTCTTTAAAAAAAAGAAAAGGAAAGATACATGCATCTCAATGTTCATTGCAGCACTACGTACAATAACCAAGATAGGGGAGCATCCACTGACAGAGAAATGGATAAGGAAGATGTGCACATATATACAATGGAATATTAATTAGCCATAAAAGAGAATGAAATAATGCCATTTGCAGCAACATGGATGGACCTAGAGATTATCATACTAAGTGAAGTAAATCAGACAGAGAAAGAGAAGCATCATATGATATCACGTATATGTGGGATCTCATAAAGAAAACGATACAAATGAACTTATTTACAAAACAGAAACAGACTCACAGATCTCGAGATCAAACTTACAGTTACCAAAGGGGAAACGTAAGGGGAAGTGATAAATTAGGAGATTGGGGTTAACATCTACACACTACTATATATAAAAATAGATAACTAACAAGGACATACTGTATAACACAGGGAACTCAATAATCTGTAATAACCTATATGGGAAAGAATCTGAAAAAGAATGGAGATATATATATATATATGTATATATAAAACTGATTCACTTTGCTGTACACCGGAAACTAACACAACATTGTAAATCAAATATACTCCAATAAAAATTTAGAAAAAAGAAGAATTACTCAGAAAAGTAATATAAGAGGTATGCAAGGAGAAGAAAGCATTCCTTGTGTAACGATAAAAATGAGTTACTCAATAGGAAGGACCACCTTGAAAATTATACTAATTTGCTACTAAGTTAATATGCTATTTGCTGAAAGCTATTTTCAGGAAATGATACCTTGTTCTGTGCAGGCCCAACTCCAACTTTCATATTTAAAAGATGCATTTACCAAGGTCTCATACTTGGATGAACTCCTGATGCGTATCCAGAAGGTACTGATGGGAGAGAAATGGATGAGCACACATCTTTAAAACTGTAATATGTTGGTCATTTCTTTCAACTTATATTCACTGACCAGATGAAGGTTTTTATTTGACCCCTATCTGCAAGAGTATAAGAATAGTTCACCTTGTCTTACAAGAAGTAAAACAGCAAAACAGTTTTGTTTTACTTTCAAAGTTAGGTTCATCCCTAAACAATATCAATTTGTACCACATCTCTAACCCTGTACTTCCCTGCCCCACTGCCTTCTCCAGCATGCACAGTGCAATACACAGAGCTAGCAAGAGGTAAACCTGGCCAGTACACCCCAGAATGGTCCAGAAAAATACTCCTCATCATGGGGCCTAAGGCCAGAGGGCTGATACCCAGAGCTGGGTCCCAGAAGTAACAAAAGTGAAACCAGGAGATCAGGTTCCAACCAGGACTTAAGGCCCAGGTGTCAACACCTAAGGGTTGGATGGGAGGAAGCAACTAGAAGCCCAAGAGCAAAGAGCAGAGGGGTCAGCCATGCAGGAGGTGCTCAGGCTGGATTTCCAGTTGGGAGGGCCAGTGCTGGACAGCAGTATCACCAGCGCCCAAGCTGGCTTGCGGTCTCCTTCCTTGTATTCATTCATCTGGCCCAGCAGTTCTGTAGTGTGATCCCTGGCCCCAAGGGGTCTATGAGGTCCAAACTATTTTCAAAATGCTAAGGCACTGTGTGCCTTGTCTCACTCTCTTGACAGTTGCATTGATGATGCAAAATCTGTGGTAGGTAGCATTGCATGAATCGTTTCACCTGTTTTTGGCATAAATCAAGGCAGTAACACCAAATTGTACTGATAATCATTGTATTCTTCACCACTTTGCCCTCACAGCTAAAAATAAAAGTCAGTTTCTCTTGAGTATCCTTGATGAAGCAATAAAAACTTGTTTTATTAAATCTTAATTCTCAAGTGCACATGTTTTTAACATTCTGGGAAGTACCCATACTGCATTTCTGTCACACGTGGAGGCACGATGATTGTCTCCAGGAAAAGCTCTTACCCAGTTAAGTTGAGATGTAGACTGGCCACTGTTTTAATGGAACACTTTTTATTTGAAAGAATGACTGACAGACAAACTACGGTTATTTAGACTTGAGTACTCGGTCGACATTTTCTTTAAAATGAACAAAGTAAGCCTGTCATTTCAAGGAAAACAACTGTGACAGTATTTGTTGCCAATGCTAAAATTCAAGCTTTCAAGTGAAAATTAAAATTGGGGAAATCTATCTGCCACTGTGAGCTTGACAGTTTCTCAATACTTAAAGACTTTTCTGATAAATTCAGTGGTTATATTAACAAATGTAGTTTTTAAAATATTGTATAATGAAATGTGTTAACATTTAGAAGATAACCAATGCATGATGTTACAAAATCATGGTTGGGTAAAAGGTCCATTGAAAATAGAAAATACACCAAAGGATTTTAATGTAGCAAAGTATGAAAAGTTAATTGATATGATTTCAAATTATACATTGCAGCTAGCCTGTAAGAAATTACCACTTACTGAGTTATGGTATAATATCAAAAGCAATATCTACAGTTATATGAAAAGACTATTAAAATACTCCTCCCTTTTCAACTACATATCTGTGTGAGGCTGTATTTTTCTTTATATACCACAATCAGAATGCCACAGAGGGATTTCAGAAGCAGATAGGAGAATCCAGCTGTAAGTATTAAGAATTTTAAAGACATGCAAAAGTGTAAAATGATTCTCTTACCACAATTTTTTGGTTTGTTTTGGAAAGTTTACTTAGTTTTCATTTTAAAAATTTATGTTAAAACGTAATTAACTTATTTTTAAATGAATTAATCTTTTAAATTTTTCTCCGTTTTAATTTCTAGTATGGTAACAATTGATAGATTTAATGCACGTAAACAGAAGCCTTCGGAGTTCTGTTTTTAAGAGTTTAAAGGAATCCTGAATGCAAAAAGTTTGAGAACCACTGGTTTAGTACATAAAGAATACTTACCATGTACTGGGCCTGAGCTGGTACAGGGATAGTATGGTGCACTGGACAGACACGGGCCCTGCCCTCAGAGCTAGCAGTCACCCACAGTTAAACAGATAGTTCCCATAGAGTGGGAAGTGTCATGATAGGAGAAGCACAAAGTGATATGGTAGCACCTGGCCCTTTTTAGGGAAGACTTCCAGGAGGAATTAATGTCTCTGGTGATGCTTGAAGGATGAGTAAGAGTTAGCCAGGCAAAGAGAGCTTGATTGCTTTGGGTATATGGAAAAGCATGTGCAGAGGTCCCCATGTGAGAGAGCATGACTTCACTGCAGAAATAAAAGAAGTCGCGTGTAACAGGAGCACAGAGTGGAGGGATGGTGAGATGTGAAGCTGGACTAGAAGACAGTAGCCAGGTCGGGAAGGGCTTTGTGAGTGTGTGAGGTGTGAGGACCTCCCCCTAGGGGAATGGAGGATCCCAGGGGAGGGGGTTAAGTCAGGAGAGTGACTTCAGATTGCATTTTAGACAGATCTCTCTGGCTGTAGAGAATGGAAGTCTAGAGGCAGGGAGACCGGTTAGGGGTCACCATGGCAACCAAATCAAGAGATTATGGAACCTGGGCTAGGGTATGGCCCAGGTGTTGGAGAGATGTGGACAGATTTAAGGGAGATTTGTGTGAAGTTTACAGATCTAGGTAAATAGATTGGGTGTGATTAAGGAGGGAAGGGTAGGCATCAGGACTAAATTTAGTTCATTTGTATCATTTTTTTAGATTGCACATATAAGACATGAACAAATGAACTTATTTACAAAACAGAAATAGACTCACAGACATAGAAAGCAAACTTGGGGTTACCAAAGGGGAAAGTGGGGGAGAGGGATAAATTAGGAGTTTGGAATTAACAGTTACACAGATACATGCTACTATATATAAAATAGATAAGTAGCAAGGACCTACTGTATAACACAGGGGACTATATTCAATATCTTGTTATAACCTATAATAGAGAAGAATCTGAAAAAAGATTATATATATATATATATATATATATCTGATTCAAGTATATATATATATATATATATGAATCTGTTGTATACTTGAAAACAGCACAACATTGTAAATCAACTATACTTCAATTAAAAAAATTTTTTTTTACAAGACTGAATTTAGGTTCCAGGTTTAGCACCTGGGAGTAATGATGATGCTCACTGACAGAGGGAAAACAGAAGGTACAGGTTGTAAAAGGGGGAGGATGTATTCCATTTGAGCCATCTCCGAGCTATCCAAGAGGAGATGCCCAGTCAGCATTTGCATATGTGGTTCTGAAGCTGAGGAGGAAGAGCTGGACAAGAGACATAGATTTGAAGAGTGTGCAAAGCTGGCCGGGAAAAGTGCCCAGAGAATTAAGAGAATCCAGAGACTATGTGGTCATCGAGACCAAGGAGATAGAGGAAGAAGGAGGGGTCAGTGATGACCAGTGTTGTCAAGAAGTCAGTGAAATGGTTAAGAGAGTCTTCTAGATGGAGCAACAAGAAAGTAGTTGTTGAGTCATTGACTGTATCCAGAACAGTGTCTATGGAGTGGTAGGCTCCAAGAGCTGGAAGAGTGGGGAAGAGGAGAGAGGAGGGGCTTGGTGGAGGACAGGAGGGGAAAGATAGAAAAAGGTGCAGTGGGTGAGTGGGGGGAGAGAGAGAGATGTTGAGATTTGAGTTATTATAATTCTATGGGAAGGAGCCCATAGAGAGAGAAGGTTGAAGATACAAGAGGCAAGGGGCAATCAATGGTGAGATTCCAGAAGACTAAGGAGGGAAGGGGATTTGGAGAACAGGTGGAGGGAAGCTATGTCTCCAACAGAGAACCAAGTTTCAGTTAAGGCATAGGGTACAGTGAGCATTAGCTGAAGAAGATGTAGGATAGTTTAATTGGAAACGGAAGTTCCGTGGTGCCCATTGGAAAGGTTTAGGAGGAGAGTAATGGGAATTTGGATCAAAGGAGAAAAAAGGCAGAGCAGCGTGAGGAAGAAGACAGGGAAGACAAAGGCTAGAGGGGCTCACCAGAGTGGCCATATGTGAGGAGACAGGCAGGATACACAGAGTGGCCAAGTAGAACAGTTACGTGAGGAGACAGGCAGGATACACAGAGAGCTGGATCTTATTTTAGATGTTGGTAATTTAATTACAGATATTGGTAATTTAATCTTTTCTTTTTGCACAATGATGCATTTGTATCACAACCTAAAAATTACCCTCTATAACAGTGATTCTTTTTTTTTTTTTAACCAAAGCATTTTCTGGCCAATTCAAATTATTCCTGTGTGTTCTGTTGTTTAATTTTATATTCACCGGGTTAAATCTTCAGCTATGCTCCTGACATTGAGTTCCCCATGTAGAAAAATCTATTCATTATGAGCACATTTATTGCTCTATTGAGTTGTCTATTTAAAACGCAGAGAACCGAAAATTAAATGCAATGCGTTTCTATTTTGGAAAAAAAGTGGATGAATGGGTACTATTTTCTTGAATACACCGTGTTTGTCTTAGATAATTAACAGTCCAGATTCATAGTCTAACAGATGCCAATCCTTGCTTGTTTTGATACTTGTTCCTTATTGAAAGGGATGCTTCCTAAGACTTATACATGCCATGTTCTGCATCAGGGGAAATGATAAGACAGATGTAATGGAGACAGTTGCTTTTGGGGCACAGCTAAGCGAAGTGATCAACAGAGACGTTGGTCTCCAAAATCTATTTCTCTGAGGTTAATTATGCAAAGTATGAAACAGTTTCTTTGTTGAAATTGTAAAATAAAATATCTCAAGTAACTTCAGTATAAGATTAAGCCATTAAATACTTATAGATTCCAAGTTTACAGCCCTCTACTAAATTTTTATTGTATTTAAGACTTTGGTGTTTGTCCCAGATACATTCTTTAATGACATATCCTAATTTCTCTAGATTTCTAATTTTAGTAAATGAGAATATCCCTGTGTTGTGTACATATAAGTGTGGACTACAGTACAGTACAAGGGCACTGTCAAATGAGAAATCTGCAGTTAATACTTAGTGGATCTGACCAGGAGGTCAGAGTTTATTTTTTTATTTCTTCCCAGTGTAACCCCCAAGAGGCCGTCTGTTCCATTTCTTTTTTTCTTTTTTTTTTTTTTTTTTGCGGTATGCGGCCCTCTCACTGTTGTGGCCTCTCCCGTTGGGGAGCACAGGCTCCAGACGCACAGGCCCAGTGGCCATGGCTCACGGGCCCAGCTGCTCCGCAGCATGTGGGATCTTCCCAGACCAGGGCACGAACCTGTGTCCCCTGCATCATCAGGCGGACTCTCAACAACTGTGCCACCAGGGAAGCCCTGTTCCATTTCTTAACATGTATAGTGGATTCTCCTGTCAATATCCAGGCTGGGGCAGACTAACAGAGAGAGCTTTGTCTTCCATACCACCTAATCCCATCCGGCTCCCAGCCCCACCATCTCTGTTATAAACAGAAGCCCCTTCACTCTCTCTGGGTGTCTCATGCCTATTCTATTTGGATCTTCATTTGTTCTGACTTGGCCTCCACTCTTCCCCTCACTCAGGCTTTCCAAGGACATCCTTGGAGTCTTTCTTTCATTGTAAGTGAACTTCCCTGCATCCTTAACTGAGTGGTAGAACATTGCATCTTCCTTCTTGCCTTAGCTGACATTCAGCTCTTCTTCAAGAGCTTTGCCCAGTTGGTCTTTTGAGGGAACACTACTTCAGAAGCACAGTGCTGTTTGGAGACCAACATTTCCCACCCTACGGTAGACCCTCCCTTTTTGATCATCCTGAATCTGATTGATTTGCTTTCTGTGTCCATGGCACTGTCATCCATCAAGCTCCAGATCACCTGCATCACATACAGCCTCTTTGCAAACTCAAAGCCCTGACATCATCCTGGGTGCTACCCAGTACTTTAGATTTTCAGTTCCTTCGCCCTCTCAGTTCCAGTGACCTTTGTCTCCATTACTTTAGCTGACTGCTCACTTAGCAGGACCATTGTTTGGTCCTGGTAATGTCTGGACCATTACCAGGAAGTGCACCATTTCTAAAGTCTCACATTCAAATAACTCTGTTCTGTGAGTCAGGACCTCTGATACAGTATTGAGCGGTAGGGATGGTAGTGGGCATCCATGTTGTATTTCTGGCTTTTTATGCAAATGCTTCTAAGTCTTTATATCACTTTATATCAAAGGAAAAAAATCCTTTATATTCCAAATCTGCTCAATTTTTTCATTTGTCAATAGATGTTGGGCTTCTGTGAATTTTTTTTTTCCTACACATGTGAAGTTCTCATATTGTTTTTCTCCCTTAATCTGATATTTACAGCATTAAATTTTTTTTCTTCTCCATTTTTCCTCTCCTTTTGAAACTTCTTTAATGTCAGAGCTTTCCCTTACATCTTCTCCTTAATTTTTTCCCCTTGCATCTGTCTCCTTAATTTTCCTTTCAGTTTTTCCCCCTATCTTTTTTTCTCTCTCTCTACTGCATCCTGGGAGATTTTCTTAGTTTTGCCTTCCAGTTCATTAAATCTCTCTTAAGCTGTATGAAACTTGCTACTTATATTTTTTCATTACAAGATTTTCTGTTGGTTTCTTTGCATTTCTACCTCTTTTTCTTTCACACCCTTCTGATTTCACAGTCTTGTTTGATAGCTATTAGTCCCTCCATTATGATGACTTTGAGGATTTTAAAAGTTTTTTCAGAGTGTTCTATTATAGCTACTTCCTCAGATGTGAATTGTCTCTTTTGTCAGAGTGCATTTAATCATGCTGCATATCCTTGCATATTTTGTAGTTTTCTTTTCTTTTCTTGAGAGCTTACCTCCCCTGTGGATCTGCTCTACAAGGGTTCTCTCTGAAGGGTGGTTTTGAGATTTCCTCAATCCCAGACCCATGAATTTCTTAGCTCTGAAACAAGTCATAAGTTAAGCATGGCTTGGGAATCCTACTACAGGGACGTAAAAATTTCTGTGCCCACATGTGATTCAGACTCAGTTGCTAGTGAGATATATGCATCTTATCTTCATTTCTAGTCACAGGTAAATGTGGGGTCTTGGTCCTAACCGAAAAAAAATGGAACTCTTCTCACCCCACCCTACCCCTGATATCTGTGAGGCATATTCAGTCCCTTCCCCTGTGCAGATGTAGAAACCTCAGACCCCTCCAGTCTTTCTGGCACCTGCCCCCACCCCATCCTCACAATGGCCACAGCGTCTTAGTCATCACTTAGCACCGTGGGCTTATGATCCTTTTCTATTCAGAGACTTTCCTGTCTTGTTTTTGAGAATGGTTTCAATCGGTAAAGGTCCCAGCAGAAAATAGAGCATCACTCAGATACTTAAATTCAAAAGATTTTAATGAAGAAACTATTTACAGAAGTATGCACAGGAAGAAAGAATCCAACAAGGTCATTTGAGGTACCAGGGACTAGGAAGCTGTCACCACTCCCAGTCTGAAGGGACAAGGGAGAGAATGTTATTATTGGAGGCCAGGGACAGCTGGCACTATGGAGGAGGGTAGAGGCTGAGTTTGGAGGGAAGTAGCCACTACCAGAAGGAAGACCTGAGGCAGGGAGAGAGCAGGAAAGAAATACCCCATCCTCTCTCCCCCTCTTCTCCTATCTCTTGCTGGTAACTTCTGTTGGCCAAACCCAGATGGAAGGCACCAGCAAGGAAGCCCAGGTAATAGGGCCCAGAGGGGCACAGAACAAGGCAGGGAATAGATTGGAGGGATATGAAAGTAGAGAATAAATAAATAATACAAAGCTTATGTGATTTTTTGGTTAAAAAATTTTCATTTGTTATTTCTATATGTTGCAGCAGACTGAGAATTTTCAGCAAGTGTTTACCCTGCCATGTTGACCCAGAAGTCTAATAATCCCTTCTCCAACCTCTTACTCAGCTGAATCTCTCATTCGGGCACACCCCTAACGTTTGCAGGGCCTGGGGCAAGGTACAAACAGAAGCCCACATGCTGTATGTCTACAGATATGAAAATTATAAATCAAGGTAAACTATTAGGTAAAATATGTTTTATCTTCCTACCTTGACAAATATACTTTCATCATGACTCGAAGGCAAAGCTGTGATTTGGAACTCATCGGTTCCTGGGGGATCCACGTGGGGCACTCATGGCATGGGGGAGAGCTGGCCTCTGTCCCCGGCTCCGCTCCAGGTGGTCAGGACCCTCACATGCACTTGTGTGGACACTCAGCCCTCACATCCCACCTTAATCCACATGACCTACAAACAGCCACCCTTTGGGTGGACCCTCAGGAAGAGGCCTGCACAGGCACTGAAAGCGTGCTTAGGGCTGCTTGGGTAGGGAATCCTAGGGTCCCAGGTACCTGGAATGGGGTCTGAAAGGTGGAGGATGTAGGATGTAGGGGTGGGCACATCTTGTTCGTCTTGCAGACTCCTTTTGTGGAGAGGGGTGCAGCCAGAGAAGGGCCAGAACAGAGCCCTCGAAAATTCAGGGCCCACGGCAGGGTCCCCTCTGGCCTGGGTTTAGTGCTGGTCCCATAGCACCTGATCTTCATCTTCATCAAGACCTCCAGTCCCTTCTCTTTGTTTTTCTCAGACTGTGAGCCTCCCTGCCTGCTCTGGGTCCTCTGGTCCATCACGCTCTCAGCAAGGCCCTCAACTTCCTAGCCCCCTTGTCCTCCCATCATTCGTACCCGGCTACCCGAGTCTCCATCTTCCTGCTTTACGCTCGGCTTGGTGAGGGCCTGCCCTGTGAACAGTATAAGCAGTATACACATCCCAGTTGGACCTCTGGACCACCAGCTTCTTCCTGGTTCCCCCGAAACATTTTCAACACTTCACCAGCCTTCTCAGGCTCTTGCCCCACCTCTTCTCTGTCACTCTCATCAAAGGGCCTCGCTTCCCATTTCTCTAAGAAAATAGAAGGCACCAAAGCCACAGTGTCTTTTACTTCCTGCCCCCTCTGCAGTTTCACTGGACACTGCTGACAAGGATGGTGGGGATAAGGATGGAGGATAATGGCTAACTTTTTCCACCCCTAAGCCCCACCTGCCGCCAGGACGCCTTCCTCCTGTCACACAGGTGAAGGGGCTGCTTCCCCACCCCCCAGCCTCTGGCAGGTCCTTCCACCATGACTTTGGATTCTGACCCTTCCTGCTTGCTGGGGACCTAACTGCATCCATGATATCCTCTGTCTAACACTCTGCCTTTAAGCTGCAGTCACTCCTCTGCCTCTCATTTCCAAATCCCCTCCAGTCCACAGTGATCTTATTTCTGCCCCAGTAACTCTGCTGAAACCTCTCTGATCAGGTCCAACAGTCACCTCTACTGGCTAAAGCCAATGGGTACTTTAGTCCTTCTGTGCAGTATTTGACACAAGTGAGCTGGCCTTCTAAACATGCTCTTTGCCCTTGACATCCATGCTCTTCCTCCTTTTCCAGGCAGCTTTCTGAGTCTCCTTCCCTTCACTGTTGTCTTTTTCAGAGCTCTGCCCTCAGCTGCTTCTCTTCTTATTCATTAAACTCTCAGCACTGACCTGTGGGTGCTCAATCCATCTCAAATATGTATGCAAATCAGGCAGTGGTTTCAAATTCAAGCAAGGAACTCAAGTCTTTAAAAGTTTAAGCAAGAAGGAGCAAACTTTTTTTTGGAGGGATACACATTTCCAATTATGAATGATGTATTACTTATTGGAACTGGAGTCCACTGAGGGGGAAAAAATCATAATAGCTTATTTCAGAACTAACACAGCTATACGTTAGCAACAGAAATGATGTCGCTATCTTATTAGAAATACAACAAAGAGATAACTTAGCAGCTGTCTCCTGCACTGTCATTTCATTTTGCTCCGTAGTTCTTGGCAGAGAATCTAGAAAAGAAAAAAAAAATAATTAAGCCACACTGTGTTCTCCTAGACTAAATGAGTTCTGCTGTTCTGAGAAACAAATCTTAAAAGGCAATGTATGTTCCATGATTATTAGAAATAGAACATTTTCAAAATTGTTTTTTTTTCCCTAGAGACATGTGATTAAACATTATGGCCTTTTCCCTTCCAGCTAAGAGAAACGTCGTAAAGTTTCTCTTGGCTCCGTATTCCAAACCCAAAACTCGAGGGCCAAACATCAGCCTAGGGGCCATAATTAGATCTTGGAACCCACTTTGAAAAAAGAATTCCACAGAGAACTATTTAGGGCCCTCTTTTCATTGAGATAAAGAGATGCCACATGTAGAGCATTTATTTGTTTATTCATTCATCATTCATTCCACAAATAATTATGTTAATAGCCACTTAAAGTCATCTTAGAATGGGTATTATTTAATGTGCAGGAAGATGCATGGCAAAAAGAGACGCTGAGTTTATTTTTACTTTATTTGGCCTTTACCTGCCAAGGTTTCTTTTCCCCACCTTCAGAATGTGTTTGCCAGCAGGACCTACTTTGCATATGTGTCATATTATTATATTCCATCTTTCCCTGTTGCAGTCACTTTAATAGTGATTTGGGTTATGGTGTCTTTGTGCTACTCTACACTTAAGCAGAGGGAAACTCTTACCAGTCCAGGGAACAAAGGAATTGTCAAAATTAAATCAGAAGTCAGGGTTCCATTGCCTGCTGATTTATACAGTTCACGTTTTTACAACGTAAGTATGAACTAAAACAGTGATATTACGGCCACTTTAATTTTTATCAACATGTCTAAGAAGATGAATATGGCTAAAAGGGAGATAGATGAGACGTGCAGATTTCGTGGGAAACATTATTAATGCTCTTAATCTTCTGGCGTTACCTAGGGGCCCAAGAGAGCACAAGGCAGAATTGAATACAGTCCCAGCCAGAATAAGAGCCCAATGCATGTTAGCCTAGGAGTGGAAAAGCCATTGCCTGCAGCGGTAACATAAATGTATGACTTAGGCTGGGTGGGAGATCACAGGCAGTGGTGGGGCTTTGGCAACCTGGAGAGCTCCTAAGTTGCCTAAAGGCATCCATGTTTAACAAATTGAAAAACACTGTGCTCGCCAAACAAAAACATGTCTAGAGATTCTGTACTGTCTCAGCCCAAGTGTTAGATCTCTGAAGTGTGCCTATTCCATGCTTTATTTCCTCCATTGCCCTTTCCACATACCCTCTTTCACTCTTTTTCTTCCCACCACCATCCACCCTGTATCTCGGACTGCTTGCCACTTCAGCCGAGAGCTGCAATCACAAAGTTTCTGCCTCATTTCAAAGAATATCTAATGTCCATCAACAGATGAATGGATAAAGAAGATGTGGTGTGTATACGTACATGCACAATGGAATATTACTCAGCCATCAAAAAGAATGAAATAGTGCCATTTGCAGCAACAGGGATAGACCTAGAGATTATCATACTAAGCAAAGTAAGTCAGAAAGAAAAAGACAAATACCATATGATATCACTTGGAATCTAAAATTTGACACAAATCAACATATCTACGAAATAAAAACAGACTCAGATACAGAGAACAGACTTGTGGTTGCCAAGGGTGGGGGGTGCGGGGGTAGAGGAGGGAAGGAATGGGAGTTTGAGATTAGCAGAGGCAAACAATTATATATAGAATGGATAAACAACAAGGTCCTACTGCATAACACAGGGAGCTATATTTAATATCCTATGATAAACCATAATGGAAAAGAATATGAAAAAGAATATATAACTGAGTCACTTTGCTGTACAGAGGAAATTAACACAACATTGTAAATCAACTATACTTCAATAAAATCTAAAAAAATAACAATAACTAATGAAATGTGCCTGGGTTTGCGAGTGTTTGCGTACATATTAACCAAGCATCATTTAAAACACTTTTTAAAACTTTTCAATCTTTGTTAGCTTTTCTATTATATATATAATACATGTTCTTCATTTGAAAAGTTCTAACAGTATAGAAACTAAAGTAAAATGAGTTTCTTCCTTTTTCCCCTCTGCCAATCCTATTCCCTGGATAAATATTATTAGCTGTTTGGTGTATATTCATCCACATTTTTTCTGAACATATAAACTAACATATACATGCACATACTTACACACATAGATTATGCATAAATATAATATTAAACTACTGCATACCATTCTGCAACTTGCTTTTTCATATAATACATCACAGACAAATTTTCATAAGAGTATGATTATATCACATTCTTTGTAACAGCTATTTATCAATATATAATAATTTACTTAATCAGTCCCTATTAGTGACATTTAAATTGCTTCTAGCTTTTCTATTTTTCTGCCTCCAACTCTCTCCAAGGATGTGTGATAGCCATCTCCACGTTCAAAGCCAAACTCCTGATCTTCTCCCCCATACCTGCTTCCCTTAAAGTTTTCCATCTTAATTCACGGAACTCCATCCTTTGCGTTGCTTATGCCAAAACCCTTAGAATCATCTCAGGCTCCTTTCTCTTTCTCCACATCCGTTATGTCACCACCAGCTCGGCCTCCCAAGTCAGCTCCATGCTTCTGCCTTTACCCGACAGTCTGTTCTCAACCTGAGGGATCCTTTTCAAATGTGCGGCAGGTCAGGCCATGCTTCTGTGGATTCTTGTCTCAGTTGCATAAAAGCCAAGGTCCTTACACTGGTGGACAAGGCCTTAAATGATCACCCCCACCACCGCCACCCCCCGCCGCCATGTCTCCCCCGCCCATACTCACCTATAGTTCTCCCACTGTGCTCATGCTGCCCCAGCCATACTCGCCTTCTCACTTTTCTTCAAACATGCCAGGTATGCTCCTGTCTCGGGGCCTTTGCACATCCTCTGCCTTCTGTCAGCAATGCTCTTCCCCCAGATATACACAAGCCTGCTTCCTAACACTTTCAAGTGTTCAATAGACTCCTTCTCAGTGAGGTCTTCCATGCCCAGGGTATTTATAAAGAACATTTCCCAGCCTTTTCTAGCCCTCTTCTCTGTAGTTACTTATCACCATCTAATGTACTTTACAATAGAGGTTACTTTTTTGTTTTGTTTATTATCTGTCTCTACCCCTGGAACATAAGGAGGGCAGGAAATTTGTCTGTTTGGTTCTCTGTGGAATCCTCAGCATCGGGAAGAGTGCCTGCCCCACAGTAGGCTGACAGTAGCTACTTGTTGAATGAACAGATGCTATGAACATGTCAGCTGTGAACGTCCACATCCATGTTTATTTGCTCGCATGTGGGGCTATCTCTTCAAGGTGAATTATTAGAAGTGGAATTGCTGAGCCAAAGGGCATGCTTATTTTAAATGTAATAGGTATTGTAAATTGCTTTCCTTAAAGGTTGTACATTTGGTATACTATATGATTCTTCTTGTAAAAAAAAAAAAGATGTATTTTAAAATAGAACTTAACCTGGATGTAGTGGTGAGGTTACAAGTGAAAGGGACCTTTTAATTCAGGGATCCTTCATCTGGAGTCCATGAACGTAAACTTTATTCAGCATCTTTTTAAAGATATTCAGCATCTTTTTAAACTGGAAATGTTGCCAACAAAGCACAGTCATTTTAACAGCATCTGTGACTTTGTCACTAACAGAAGTCACAGATATTTTTGTATCATAGTATAAATGTTGCGGCTGTCTTGAATTTGTTCACCCTCTTCACTGCTTTGGAATCACAGTGAATCCTCTTTCCCTTGAATCCTCCCTTTCCTTTACCCACCACTAGTTATTTGTCTCGCCACTAGATCTTGTTATTTAATGTGTTAATAAAGAAGCACCTATAATACCTTATTGCTAATTTGTTTTTGTAATACTCGTATCTATTTCAGTGTAATTGGTTTCATTTTATGCATTTAAAATTAGTCTTTATCAAACTGCTACAAGGGTTCATGGTGCAAAAACAGTTAAGAGCTCTGTTCGTTGAAGGGGCTGCTGTTCATTTGAAGGAGTAAGTTAGTCATACAGATAATCATTAGGCATTTTATAAAATTAAACTGGCGCAAAATTTCAGTACCAGAATAGAAGATACACTAATATTCATGGCTATCGTGTCTTTCATTCGTTCATCCAATGCTTATTTATTAAGTGCTTCTATAGGCAGTGCTCTGTGTCAAGAGTTCTGCAGATCAGAGATGAAGATCTGCTCCTTGCTTATGCTCACTGGGGAACGTTGAAAATGACTAATCCAGTGACGCACATCAGAACCGTCTACCCAGAGCCTTTCCATCCTTGACTCACTCCCCTCCTCTACCCACCTCTGCATGTTGGAGAGCTCGGGCCTTGTTCCTGGTTTTCTTCTCTATCCACGTTTTTTCCCTACGTGATCTTATGCAGAGTGACAACACCTAAATGCTGGTGATTTCCAAAGTTACACCTTCGGACCAGATCTTGCCCTAAGATCCAGGCTCATCCATACTTACCATCTCTACTTGGGTGACTCATGGCATCCCAGACTTGACATAATCAAACATATTTCTCCCTACTGTTTCAGTAAGTGGCATCACTATCCATCCACTGACTCAAGCTAAAAATTGCCCAAGGGTCTTCCTTGAATCCTACCTTCCCTTTACTTGCCTCCCCTTATCCCACATCCCTAATGCAGTTCATCAGCAAATAATATTGGTTTTCTAATCATAATACCTTAATTACAGTGCTATTCAAAGTGTGGTCAGCAGATCAGTGCTGGTCCGTGATGAGTTAGGTATAGACATTGAGAGTAAGCATTAAAAGCTTTTACAGCAGTTTGAAATTGTCATGATGCCACATTCACAATGGCAGACTCATCTCCTTGAACAGGGTATAGACGTCTTTAGTTCTGGCAAGCTCAAATGGTGAGTCATATGTGACGCAAGTTGTGTAATAAATAATCCCGTGCAGTAGGACCATATTACAGTATGTGATAGTTCATGATTGGTTTATCAGCTGTATTCTCAAAGTGTATAAAAACCTGTGAAGATGTAAGCATTTCTTTTTATAACATATTTACAAGTTTTCATTTTTAATCAAAAATTTTCATTTTATTGTTTAACATTATTAGCTAATTAAGGAAACAAAATTTATGTTGATTATTTTCACCCTCAATTTACAGAAGGTAAAACAAGCCTCACTGGCGTTTTTTGTTAGCTTGTTGGCAAGGAAACACTTGTCTTTTCTGAATGTGGCAAGAGTATAAACCAAATGGTGAAGGTGGAAGTGATTCTGAAGTAACAAAGGCCCAAGAGTACATATTTGTTTTCCTCAAAACTGTGATCCCTCACATACTGAGTTCAGTTTATAGCTGTCATTGATGTTGACATCCTAAAAGCATAATGTTCAGTGATTTGTAGAGACATGCTGGCTATGAAGCAATGGAACCATCTAAACATATAGGGTAGGGCTTCCCTGGTGGCGCAGTGGTCGAGAGTCCACCTGCTGATGCAGGGGACATGGGTTCACGCCCCAGTCCGGGAAGATCCCACATGCCGCGGAGCGGCTGGGCCCGTGAGCCGTGGCCGCTGAGCCTGCGTGTCCGGAGCCTGTGCTCCGCAACAGGAGAGGCCACAGCAGTGAGAGGACCGCATACCGCAAAAAAAAAAAAAAAAAAAAAAAAAAAAAAAAACAGGGTAGTAGAATCCACAATGACACACAAAAAAAGTATTCTTTAATAGCATCCAAAAAAAATTTAAGTTCAAAGCCACGAGAATTTTTTGAAAGAAAGAATAGAGGATTAAAAAGTTGATTCAAACAGATGTTCAGTATTTCACTTATAAACATGAGGGTTCTACAGGCTTCTTAGTAAGTAGTGTTTCAGCTCCCCAAGACGAAAATCCATATACAGTTGGTGAGACATTGGTGAAGGATTGTATCAAAGGTATTTGCTCAGAAATGTTGGGTGAATCCGTGCACAGAAGGTAGCTCAAGCATACTTCCAGGGCCCCCGCAGCTCAGCCTACTCTGGAACCAGCTAATGGTGTGGAGGACCAATTCATAGAGCAACTGAAGCCAGCAACATGTTTTTTCATTGTGGTGCGATAATTTCACTCATATTCCTATTTATGTGCAATTTGAGCATGTTTTTGATATGAAGGAAGAATTTCTTTTTTCAGTTTTGTCGCTGACAAATAACTAAGTCTGAACTGTGTAGATGAAGGATTAGTTGTCAACAAACATGGATTGGAGTTTACATTTTGTGTAGGAGCGTGTTCCGATGGTGCAGAAAACATCCTGAAGACATCACCCTGATTTAGGGGCTGCACCAGAATGTAAATCAGTGAGCTGTCTCTCTCATGAGGAAGTCCTGCTATGAAAAGAAATGGTGGTGGAACTAAACTGTGGGCTTAGTGCCGTCCAAAAATCATGAATTAGGTAAAGGCTGGTGTGTTAAATTCTGGATTAATCTCTTGCGTTACATGATGATGTGTAGGCAGATCATGAACAGCTATTACTACATGCTGAAGTGTGATGATAATTAAGAGGACAAGTGTTTGAGAATGTTCAATTTATAGAACAACTCTAAACGTTTCTGTAAAATCAGAGGACAGTTTGATCCTGGCTTGTTGAAGATATGAATTGGACAAGCAGGATTGCGTATGTATCTAATACCTTCAGTATTTTTAATGATCTCAATATTTCCATGCAAGGAAGAAATGCAACATGTTTTTCAGTGGCTGATAAAAAAAAGAAAGGAGCTTGGAAGAACAGAATTTCTACAGATTATTATGACACACGTTCCATAAATTAACAATTATCAATGATGCAGGTGATGATCTTTATACTGCACATCTGTGAAAAGCTATCACAAAACACCTTAAAATTTGATAAGGCATTTTGAATTTTATTTTCCCTCAAAAGAAGATCTACGCCTAAAAAAATTCATGGATCCAGAATCCATTTCTTTCATCAAAAGATAAATTTAACCATAACTTACAAGTTACATTGCTGGAACTGACTTCTTTTGAAGGATTTAAAGGACTCTGAAAACACAGTAGCACTTTCTCCATTTTAGATAAAATTTTAAAATGAACAAACCGAACTTGCTGAAATTGCTCTAAAACCTCTTCTATTCCATTCTGTGAGACTGGTTTCTTTCCTCTTATTATTATTAACATAAAACATAGAAATCGTTTAGATGTACCTTATCAACTACAAGTAGCCTTGTTGGCAAAAGCACCTAGATTAGATAAATTATCAATGAAGAAGCAAGTCAAGGGGCTTCCCTGGTGGTGCAGTGGTTGAGAGTCCGCCTGCCGATGCAGGGGACACGGGTTCATGCCCCGGTCTGGGAAGATCCCACATGCTGCGGAGCGGCTGGGCCCGTGAGCCACGGCCGCTGAGCCTGCGCATCCAGAGCCTGTGCTCCACAACGGGAGAGGCCACAACAGTGAGAGGCCCGCGAACCCCCCCCAAAAAAAAACAGAAGCAAGTCAATTTGTCACATTAAAAATTTTAAGCATTTATATACACTGTGTTCATTCAAAGTGTGCCTATAGACATTTAATATGGGGATTCATTTTTTTCCCTCAAAATGAAAAAAATGTTACAAGTGTAATAGTGAGCCTATACTGCGTATTAGTTGCCTACATACATACTTTCAATGAACAAACAACATGTACAATTTTCATACTTTTTTCCTTATGTATATTTTGGTAATATTTATTGCAGTATAATGTCCTGTTGATTGAACTAGTAGTACAGAACCTTGTAAGTCTTTTTATTTCATTTTTCTAGAGATTTTTATTAAGTTTTACAAAGTAGCAGTTTGCAACAGACTGGAAAAAATTTTAAAGTGGTCCTTTACCAAAGAGAATTAAAGCAGCACTGCCTTAGGGGACTTAATAGAAAATGAGGCTTTTCTTCAAAACATACCCTCTGAAAAGAATTAGTTCTCCTATGAAGTCTTTCAAACTATCAGACATGTTCTCAGTTACTTTATTTTGAACAAGAAAAGAGTGTTGAGCCTGAAGCAGCCTCAGTCAGTGTGAGTTTTTGATGCTTACAGAGGTTACCTGATGAAATTGGCAAATAAAGGAGGAAGGAAATGTCACACAGATCCAGTTCTTCTGCCTGATGTTATAAACTCATAACTGCAAATACTGGCTGTCATTGTAAACAAGCCTTTAAAGATACTTTAAGAGCAATCTAGAGCTTCCCTGGTAGTGCAGTGGTTGAGAGTCCGCCTGCCGATGCAGGGGACACGGGTTCGTGCCCCAGTCCGGGAAGATCCCACATGCCGCGGAGCGGCTGGGCCCGTGAGCCATGGCCGCTGAGCCTGCGCGTCTGGAGCCTGTGCTCCGCAACGGGAGAGGCCACAACAGTGAGAGGCCCGCGTACTGCAAAAAAAAAAAAAAAGCAATCCAGTAAGTGGTTACATATTAGAGATCACAAATATACATCTCAGACTGAATGAAAAAGAAACCCAAAACATACATTTTATAATGTTATGCAAATAGCGACCAAGTGGCTTTAGGTAAAAATTTCTAGTGTCAGTACCAAGCATGGAATTTACAAAGTCCTGTTTTCCAGACAACTTTAACAGATGTGAAAATGACATGACCTGGAAAACAGAGTTGATGTCTCTAAAAGTGGCTCTGGTGATAATGAAAACATTGATATGAAGGCGCATGTCAAGAATGAATAAAATTGTTTCATGAAACGTGATCATGGAAAAAGCAGCGTTTGTTGGTTATTAAGCTCTTGTCTCTCAGCCTCAAACCCACCCTTCTCTACTCTGCATGGTGAGGCTGGGACTAAGACTCTGAAAGCCACATTTCTCCTTTACCAGCTGCCTCTCAGCAGGTTCCATCTTCCCAACGTGCAGCGGATGCCTGATGGCTGGAGAAGGGAGCAGCAGTGGCTCTTTCCTCCCTGTCTCCTCTCGGTTCCCGGAAGGGTCACTTCATTCCAGCACCTGCTGTTGGTTCTAGTTTCCTGCTGTTGGTTCTAGTTTCCCACTGTTTCTCACCCTGGACCCCTCAGAGACATCAACCACAGCTCCCAGAGGGTGGGCTCCAGCTTCCCAGGACCCTCCACCAGCCTTCTAGGTCTACCTCAGCCTCTTCCCTCTGTTTCTTCAGCCCTGATGATGGTAGGGGCTTCATATACTCATAGTTACAACTTTTTTTTTCTTTTTAATAACTGCAGTGTTTCCCTTTTGCCTTGTAGTCCTCCAATACCTGTCTAACTATTTCTTGGGTTAAAATCTCTCTTTTAAAATAACTGTTGTAGGGCTTCCCTGGTGGCGCAGTGGTTGAGAGTCCGCCTGCCGATGCAGGGGACACGGGTTCGTGCCCCGGTCCGGGAAGATCCCACGTGCCACGGAGCGGCTGGGCCCATGAGCTATGGCCGCTGAGCCTGTGCGTCCGGAGCCTGTGCTCCGCAACGGGAGAGGCCACAACAGTGAGAGGCCCACGTACTGCAAAAAAATAAAATAAAATAAAATAACTGTTGTATTTCTGGACTGGATTTCCTGACTGGATCCCAGCTGATGTACAGCATCGGCCCCAGGTCTGGCAGTGGTTTGGTTGTGTCCGGCCCTGAATGCAGTGCCGAGCAGCTTGCCAGTGGGACGTGGTAGTAATCCATGTCATGCAGAGGCATCGTGATTAATCAGATCACCCCCAGGGGTTGATGGTAATGGAGTGCTCACTGAAGCAAGAAACTTGAGGCTGCTGCGTGTACCCATCATTGCAGTAATGATGACGACTAAGTGGGGAATGGGGTGGCTATTTCTGCCTGGATGTGTATTTGTAGGAAAAAAAAAAGACAAGCTTGCGTCTTTAAACACTGAGGTCAAGTCACAGATGGCAAATCTCAAATGATCCCACCTCTCTCCATCTGCACTGCATCATCCTACCTCACACCATCCTCATTTCTCCCCTGAAGTTTGCAGTAGCTTCCAGCTTCCAGTCCTTCTTTCTGACAATCCAGTTTCTATATGGTGACCCAAGTGCCTTAAAACCAGCTCCTCTGCTTAAAACCTCCAGTGACATCCTATTGCACTTAAAATCTAACCTCTTCAACCTCATCTCAAACCGCTTTCTTCTTCTCAGTTGTTCTAGTCTTTCTAGCTCTTTCCGGCTGTGGGACTCCCACCTTTACAGTTCTCTCTCACTGGAATTCACTTCCCCAAGCTCTCGTATGTGACTGGTTCCCTTCAACCCTTTCCCCTTGTAAATATGTCATCACGGGTTCATTTCTTTCATAGCACTTACCACAGTCTTTGTAGATCTTTTTTACTTCCTTGTTCATCTCCCCCCTACCAAACTGCACTCCATTAGGGCAGAGACCTGTCTGTCTGATTGGCTACTGTATTCCCAGGACGCTGCTCCAATGCCTACCACATAGTAGATGATCAATACATATTTGTTGATTGAATGATTCTGAGAAATAATTTTTCCTCAATTAATTTATAATTTTAGTTATGAAGCATTTCAAGCATGCAGAAGATATCATAGCAAACACCCAGGTACCTACCAACCAAATTTAACAGATTTTGACATTTTGCCATATTTGCTTCTGATTGTGTTTTCTTCTCTCATTCTCTTTTTTAAAATAAATGTTAAATGCAAAAGAAATGTGTCCTTTTCATCTAAGTTCAAAATTATTAGCACAAATTATGCATGGTATTCTCTTAACAATACTTTTAATGGCTGTAAGATCTGCCTTCAATCCAGATATAGGTAATTTGTGGGGGTTTTTTCCTTTCATCAGTCTAGCTAGAGGTTTATTAATTTTACTGATCTTTTTAAAGAGCCATCTTTGGTGTCATTTATTTTCTGTATTATTTTTCCATTTTCTAGTTCATTGATTTTTGCTGCTGTTATATTATTATTTCCTTCTACTTATTTTGGTTTACTTGATCTTTTTATGGCTTCTTCAAGTAGATGTTTCCATCGTTGATTTTATAGCTTTTAGTCTTTTTTTCTTTTCCAATATAAACATTTAAAACTTTATATTTCCATCTAAGCACTGCTTTAACTGCATTCCACAAATTTTGTGTTTTCATTATCATCCAGTTCAAAATAGTTTCTAATTCTCTTTGTGTTTTCTTCTGTGAACCATGGGTTATTAAGAAATATGTTGCTTAATTTCCAAATATTTAGATATTTTCCAGATTTTTTGGTTACTGATTTTTTATTTAATTCTGTTCCCTTCAACTCCTTTAAATTTATTGTAAGTTTTTTTATGTCTCAGGATCTGTCTTGGTGAATGTTCCATTAGAAATGGAGTGGAATGAATATCTTTTAGATGTCGATGTTTACTACCAGAGGAGTATTAAAATAACCAGCTATAATAATAGATTTGTCTGTTTCTTCTTTGAGTTCTCTCAGTTTTTTGTTTCATGTGTTTTTAAGCTCTTTCATTAGGTATATATACATTTAGGATTATGTCTTCTTGATTAATTGATTGACTCTTATTATTATGAATACCTTTTTTTCTCTGATAGTATTCTTTGTTCTGAAGTGATATTGGGATAGCCATTCCTCTTTTGTTATCTTTTTTTATTCTTTTACTATTAATTTATCTATGTCTTTATGATTAAAGTGGATTTCCTAAGGATGGCATACAGTTGAGTTGCTTTTTTATTCATACTGACAATCTCTTCTTTTTAATTAGAGTGTTTATTCTATTTACAGTTAATGTAATTATCAATAGGGTAGGGTTTAAGCCTGCCATCTTCATATTTATTTTCTGTTTCTTCTATTTGTCCTTTTTTTCCCCTTCCTTTCTTACCTTTATTTCCAGGACTCTTCTTTCCTTTGTGTAGATCCAATTTTCCATTCTTTATAATTTTTTTATAAGCCTAAAGAACTTCTTTAAAATTTCTAGTCTACTGGTGACAAATTTTCTCAGTTTCTGTTTGTCTGCAAACATTCTATTTTACTTTCATTTTTGAAGGATATTTTCTTTCAGCACTTTAAAGTTATCATTCTAACTGGTTTCCATTATTTCTGATGACAAGTCAGTGGTAATCTTTATATATTTTTTTTCTCTGAACATATGTGTCATTTTCTCTGGCAGCTTTTAAGATTTTGTTTTGTTTGTTTTCAGCAATTTGATTATGATGTTCCTTTTTATAGTGTTCTTTATTTATCCTGCTTAGAGTTTGTTGAGTTTGGATCAGGGGTATTCTAGTGTTCACCAAATTTGGACAATGTTTGGCCATCATTCCTTCAAATGTTTTTTCTTCTTCCCTGATATTCTGGTACTCCAATTACATGTAAATTAGACCACTTTGTATTACCGCACAAGTCACTGATGTTCTTTCCATTTCACTCTCAGCCTTTTTTTTCTCAGATTCAATTTGGAAAGTTTCTATTTCCATTTCTTTAAATTCACAAACAGTTTTTTTCTGTAATGTCTAATATGATGTTAATCTCATCCCATGAATTATTTGCTTCAGATATTATACTTTTAGTCTCTAGAAGTTCCACTTGGTTCTCTTTTATATTTTCCATTTCTCTCTTCATTATGTTTATCTTTTCTTTAATCCTGGAGCATGACAGAATTGGTAGACAAGGACTTTTAATTATGTCATCTTTGTTGTTTTTGGTTCTCTTTCTTTTGGCTGATTTTTCTCCTGTTTATGGGTCACATTTCCTTACTTCTTAGCATGTATAATAATGTTTTTATTGGATTCCAGACTTTATTTTATTAATCTTCTATTGCTCTGTGACAGATTATCAGAAATTTAACAGCTTACAGCAGCCTCTGTTTTCATCTCACAGTTCTGCAGGTTATAAGTCAGATGTGCTCACTTGAGTTCTCTGCCTAGGGTCAAGGTATTGGCTGGGCTGAGTTGTTTTTTTTTTTTTTAATTTATTTGGTTGCACCAGGTCTTAGTTGTGGCTGGCGGGCTCCTTACTTGTGGCTCACTGGCTCCTTAGTTGCGGTGCACCAGCTCCTTGGTTGTGGCATGCAAACTCTGGGCTGGGCTCTTATGTGGAAGTTCATGGGAAGAATCTGCTTTCAAGCCCATCTGGGTTCTTGGAAGCTTCCTTGTGGCTGTGGGTCAGAGGCCTTCGTTTTCTGGCTGGCTGTCAGCCAGTCTACTCTGCACTCTTAGAAGATGCCTGCATTCCTTCTTATGTGGTCCTCTCCATCTTCAAAGCAGCAGTGGTGTGTCACATCCTTCTTAACTCTTTGAGTCTCTCTGATCTCTTTTGCTTCCAACTGGAGAAAGTTTTCTGCTTTTAAGGGCTCATGGGATTAGATTACGCCCGCCTGGATTATTTTACCTGGATTATTTAACAATCGTGGAAATGATCTCTCATAACATTCACAGGTTCTGAGGACTCGAGGGTATGGAATCTTGGGGGCCATTCCTAGAACTTCTGCCTACCACAATTATGAATGTTATGATGTTGAGAGTTGAGATTTTGATGTCTTCTTTTGAGTATTGAGATTAGTTCTGACAGGTTTTAAATTTACTTGCAAATGGGCTTGATTTTCAAGGCTTGTTTATAAGCTTTGTTTGTACAGTTGATTCTTGAACAATGCAGAGATTAAGGGCACCGATCCCCTTGTAGTCAAAAATCCATGTACTGCTATCCCTGCCTCAAAAAACAAAGGAATTGAAAGATGACTCACCCAAGGTCAGGAAGCTAAAACTGTTTGGATGGAATCAGGTCTCAAACCCTAGTTCTTTTGATTCCACATATTGTGATCTCTAAGCAAACACAAACTTTCCCCCACACTTGATTAAAGATCTGTGAAATGAAAATACAGGTATTATATTTATTGAAAAAAATCCATGTATAAGCGGACCCATGCAGTTCAAACCCGTGTTGTTCAAGGGTGAACTGTATAGTTTTAGAGTACCCTTTACAGCTAATTTAGCCCCACTCCGGAGGTATGGCCTTTCCAGTGTCTACTCAGTAGCCAAGGTGTGCAGTGCTATCTCCAGTCTCACTAGCAGGAACCTCAACAGGTACAGCCCTGTGTGAGATCAGTGGTTGTTCAGCTGGCTCATCCCTGGCAATTCCTTCCCCCAGGTTTTTGATTCTCACCCCTGCGTGTCCTCAGGGAATCCCATGCAGATTTCTGGAGCTCTTTCTCTGTGTGGCTCCTTTCCCATGGCACTCCACACCACAAATTCCAGACCCTCAGCCACTCCCAACCCAGGTACAGCAAAGGTTAGGGTGAGGGAGCTGTCCAACCCAGGTGCTGGGAATTTGGAGGTATGTAGTTGGAAGAGAATTTTAAAATAATTATAAAAATGACTAAAAGTCTATCTTGTATTTATCATCATGTCTCTACAACTCTGACTAATCAGGTGATAAAATACTTGGGATGGGGTGGGAAACGGGACTTTTGTTGGCCTACATTCTAAGCAATTGCTGAGGTTACTTTTGAGTTTTAATAATACACGTGTAAACTTTAAATTGCACATTATTATGTATTTCTTTTATTAAACAGCTCAATGTGCTTAGTTTGAGAGTACATTTCTAGCAGTAGCAGTTCAGAATCATTTGGACTGGCTTCAAATATAGTTTGTGTTTCCATCTCCTGTAGTATAAGAAACTCCCATGTTTAAAGAATAGATTTGGTATAAACAATGATAGCACAGTTGTTGTGAAGATAAAGAAATAATGTGAGTATTAAAGTCTGTCATTGTACGTGACCACTTAAGAGTTTTACTTTGTGTTTACAATGTAAAATAGTGAAACCAAGTGGGAAGTGTGAGGCATCATATTTATGTTTGTTAAGTGTAAGGTTTAGTTTACACCTGAACTATTTTACAGATTTCAATGAAATTTTGTAAAATGATGTTTATTCTCCTTTTTGCATCGTTAATGGTTTGTTTTGAAACCAGAGAATAAATCAAGAACATAATGATTATTGCTGATTATTACATGATTATTGCTGAAAATAATTTTGTCATGCAGAGAAGAGAGGTGTTTAAGAAATGACAGGCTCCTGCTGTCAAATATGTTAGGTGCTCTGTGCCCCAGACTCTGACCTCTGTCTCCTCAGCTCAGTAAGACCGCCATCCCTGCTTGAGTTTCCCTTCCCTTTACCTCAGTTCTGATGGTACCTCTAGGCAGAAAGCCAGGATAATTATAGGGCTCTCTTCACTTGTTTTTCTTCTCAGAAATCATAAGCCCTGCTCTCTGCTGTCCAGTCTCTGAAAGCCACTTTAAAAAATACATCTTTGGGGATTTCCCTGGCAGTCCAGCAGTTAAGACTTCACCTTCCATTGCAGGAAGTGCAGGTTTGATCCCTGGTCGGGGAGCTAAGATCCCACATGCCTCGTGGCCAAAAAGCCAAAACATAAAGCAGAAGCAATATTGTAACAAATTCATTAAAGACTTAAAAAATGGTCCACATCAAAAAACAAATGTTTTTTAAAAAATCTATATATATCTTTCATGGTTTATGGCAGAAGGGCTACTCTGGTACTCTCCAAGTTTGATTTAATTATTTGTGTATATTCCTATTTCCTGGGTTAGCCTACGAGTTCCATGAGTGTAGGAGACATATGGTATTAGAATTCTCCAGAGAAACAGAAACAATAGGACATACACATATAGAGAGAGAGATTTATTTTAAGGAATTTGGCTGACACGATTGTGAGCTGGCAAGTCTGAAGTCCCACAGGTAAGGCTGCAGACTGCAGACTCAGCCAAGGTTTCTTTTCTTCTTTGTTTTTTTTTAAATTTTATTTATTTATTTATTTTGAGGGCCACACCACATGGCATGTGGGATCATAGTTCCTTGACCAGGGATGGAACCCACAACCTCTGCGGCGGAAGCTCAGAGTCTTAACCACTGGAGCGCCAGGGAAGTCCCTCAGCCAAGGTTTCTATACTGCATTCTGGAGGCAGAATCACTTCTTCTTTTGGAAACATCACTCTTTGCTTGTAAGACCTTGAACGGATTGGATGAGGCCCATCCATGTGGAGGGTTATCTGCCAGACTCAAAGTCTACTGATTTAAAGGTTAATCACATCTAAAAAATTAACCTTCCCAGCAACATCTAGACTGGTGTTTGACCAAACAAGTAGGCACCATAGCCTACCCAAGGTGACACAAAAAATTAACCACCACACAAATACTATTCATTTTTATACCCCCAGAGCCTAGGGTGGTACATAGGAATTAAGGACCAACAAATAAGAGTCTGGGAATAAGGAAGTAATTTTGGAAATAAGGCTGGAAGTAGAGGTTGCAGTAGCTCATGAGAGACTTATGTTAAGGAGTTAACCATATTGTGTGGGCAGCGTCGGAGTCTTCTGTTTTTATGAGGGAAATTGGTGATGTAGTCTGTCTTGATGGCAGCATAGAAACTGAGGTTTAATGTGCAGAATCGTGATGATAGCTGGGGGAAGAATGGCAAGGACTGGAGGAAAGCAGTGTCCTGGGGATGGAAAGATCATGGCAGTCGTGGGACCAGTGGGAATGGAACAGAGTGCCTGTAAAGAGAGAGGAGAGAGGCAAATAATATTTTGTTGGAGAATCAGCATTGAAATTTCACCTAGTTTCTTTGTCTCCTTACCACAGAACTTCCTGAATACTTTAGAGAGAGCTTTAGAAAGATGTTAACAAAACTCTACAATACAAGCATACTATTCTTTTTTTAAAAAGAAAGAAACTTATTTCAACAACTCTCCATTTATACGTATAATGTAGTACTCTGCAAGAACAGCGGTTAGGTTTCTCTATGGCCTCTTTCAGTCTTCAGCCATGTGTAATCACAGGGTTTTGTATAGTTGTAGTAATGTTATGTATGTCATTTCATATTCTACGAGAAAATATTAGTTTATATCTACATGGCATCACATATATTATTTAATAACAGAAAAGCTTTACGGTACATTGAGGAGCTGTAATTTACTGAGCTATATTCCTTTTGTAGGACACTTGGATTTCCTACTGGGTTTTTGCCATTGTAAAAGATGATGGTAGAGATGGTTTTCTACCTAAAGCATTTTTCAACATCTATGCTGCAATATAATTGATATGCAATAAACTGCACATATTTAAAGTATACAGTTTAATAGTTTTTGAGATGTATATACTCTTGAATTATCACCACAGTCAAGATAATGAAGATATTTATCACCATCAAAAGTTTCCTTGTGGGCTTCCCTGGTGGCGCAGTGGTTGAGAGTCCGCCTGCCGATGCAGGGGACACGGGTTCATGCCCCGGTCCGGGAAGATCCCACATGCCGCGGAGCGGCTGGGCCCGTGAGCCATGGCCGCTGAGCCTGTGCGTCCGGAGCCTGTGCTCCGCAACGGGAGAGGCCACAACAGTGAGAGGCCCACGTATCGCAAAAAAAACCCAAAAAGTTTCCTTGTAACCCTTTGCAATCCCACTGTCCTACCCCTTCCCATCTTCCTGCTTCCTCTTTACAGGCAACCACTGAACTCTTTTCTGACACTACAAATTAGTTCCCATTTTTAGAATATTATATAAATGGGATCACACAATATATACTCTTTTTTTTGTCTGGCTTCTTTGACTCAGTCTAATTACTTTGAGATTTATTCGTGTTATAGGGTGTATCAGTAGTTTATCCCTTTTTAATTGCTGAGTAGTATTTCATTGTATTGATGTGCAACAGTTGACTTACCCATTCACATGTCGATGGACATGTGGGTTGCTCTCAGGTTTTGGCTGTTGCTAACAAAGCTGCTCCGCACATTCAGGTACAAGTCTTTGAATGGATATGTGCTTTTTCTTTTGGGTAAACACCTAGGAGTAGAATGAATGACTAGATTATATGGTAGGCGTAGGTTTTCCAAAGTATTTTCATTCCCAACAGCAGTGAGTGAGAATTCCAGTTGCTCTATATCTTCCTCAGCACTTGGTCTTTGTAAATTGAGCCATTCTTTAAGGTATGCAGTGGTTATCTCATTGTGGTTTCCAGTCTTATGTTCCTGACAACCAGTGATACTGAAAATCTTTTCATGTGCTTATTTTTCATCTCTATATATTCTTTGGTGAAGTGTCTGTTCAAGTGTTTTGCCCAGTTTTTATTATGTGGTTTACTTTCTTATTATTGAGTTTTGAGAATTCTTTATGTGTTGCTTTATCAGGTCTATGCTTTGCAACAGTTTTCTTCTAGTCTGTGGCTTGTCTTTTAGTCTCTTAACAGTGTCTTTTGAAGAGTAGAAGTTTTTAAAATGTGTTTTCTTTGGATAAATTTTCAGAAATAGGATTAAAAGGTCAAAAATATCTTTTGTGTGTGTGTGGTTCTAGTTACCTCTTGTCAGACCACTTTGGGAAAAGTATGAAACACTGTTGTTGAATAATAGTATGTTCCCTGGGGGCTTGCCAACTCTGGTCTTTATCAGTTGTATTTGTTTGCTATTTTGGTAAGTATAAAGTGTTACATCACAGTTTTATTGCACTCCACTCACCTGGCAAGTTGAACATTTACTTAAATTTGGTATAGTTAAAATTTTTCCTTTTGTAACTTTTGGCCATTTATAACTAGAAAATTTGAGTTATTCTTACAGATTTGTACGAGCTTCCCTTATAATTTAGATGCCTAAACACGTGTAATATTTATCACAAATGTTTTCATATCAATATTTACCTTTTATCTCAGTTTTACGTCCCCACCCCAGCTGCCACTTATTTATAATTTCTCCTATTTCTTAAATAGTAAATCTAAATGGCCAGTTGGGATAAACAGATTATTCTGTTTTGTTCTAACTTTGGGAAATTGCATGTTAAATTTTTCCTTATTATAATTTTATTATGGTTTGTAGTATGCAGTAGGAGTCTAAGTTTATATACCTGAATATTATTAAAGAATAATCTCAGGAGTTCTCTTTTCTGTTGCACTCAGATCGTCATATATTAAATTCCCATATAACTTACGCCCTATACCTAAATTCTTTACTTTTGTTCCATAGATTTCTGAAGTCAGCAGCATACTTTCAGTGTGGTTTGCTTTATGACATAATCTGGTATTTCCTAAGACAAGTTCCCCTTTATTGTCCAAATTAATCTCTAAGATGATTTTTACAATTTTTTACATGCCACTAATATCTGTATATCCACTAAGAACAATATCATTAAGGCTTTTGTTTAGTTTTCACAAATTCAAAATCAAGCGTGTATGTTATATTTTACAGAATTCCCCTTGAAGCCTTCTAACATACAACTAATTATGCGTGCCAGCAAAGTATCTGAGGGGTAAATTAACTATATTATAAAAAGAATGTATTTCGGGGCTTCCCTGGTGGCGCAGTGGTTGAGAGTCCGCCTGCCGATGCAGGGGACACGGGTTCGTGCCCCGGTCGGGGAGGATCCCACATGCTGCGGAGCGGCTGGGCCCGTGAGCCATGGCTGCTGAGCCTGCGCGTCCGGAGCCTGTGCTCTGCAACGGGAGAGGCCACAACAGTGAGAGGCCCGCGTACCACAAAAAAAAAAAGAATATTTCTTTTTGGTTACCTTCCATTTTGCTTCACAAATTTTTCATCTTTTGCCCTGAATTTTGAGAGGCTTTAGCATTCATTCATCTTGTTGCTCAGGCTCCTGTAGACTTCATGTTCTCTCTGGTCTCAGCTCTGTCTCTAACCTGTTCGTTTGACTTTCCCCTTGATTTTTATTTTTCCAGTTAGATGCTCTATCAAATCAGTCAAAACTCGAGTCTTCATGATGCTCCAGGAGCACTCACTGTCCTCTAATAGTTTATCTCCTCACCATTGCTCAAAACTCAAGTTGACAGCTATCTATGTAACATTCATTAAAAAGTATTTTATAATGAAATTCCTCTAATTTTGATGCCAGTGCTTCTCTTAAACTCAAAGTTTGCTAAGGGCTCTTAAGTACAACCCAGCATCTGTGGGAGAAAAACCTAATTAAGAACTTTAATGGAAAATTTTCAAACGTACACTCACTGCATAATTTTGAAGCACTAACATTTTGAAATGTTTTTGTGCTTTCTTTTCCCAGCCCTGAATGAGTGGAATGTTCTCTGTGCTGTCCTGTGGCACTCTGGGGAGGACACTCAATGTGATGTCATGGTCTAGGGCATTCCAGGTCCAGGTCTTCTTCAGCCCGTAACTCTGCACGGCTGTGAAAAGCTTGGCTGATTGTACAACAGCGTCATCCTAACCCCAGAGTTTATCCCATATTCCCACATACAGTGAGAACAGTCTAGGAGTTGGAAATGAGTCGCAGAGTCTTGCTTCTAGTACTACATACAGTGTGTATGTAGCTTTGAGCTGTTTGTATTCTACAACTTGGCTTTTCTTTCTGTGTAAAATAGGATCCACGTGGATTTCTTTATGATCTCAGAAAGCACAGAATTACTATTAGCTGGGCATGGGACTGTGCTGTGAATCAAGAGACCTGGTTTTCTGGCCTAATTTTGTTGCTAGCTGGATAGGTAACTTTAGGAAAGTTGCTTTACGCTTCTGAGCCTCAATTTCCTCATCCATAAAATGGCAAGAGTGGGTTGGGAAAAAAAATGGGTTGGGTGATTTCTAAAGTCTCTAGAAGGAAAAAATGCCTGCACGCTCTTATTCTGGGGAGGGGGTGGGAATTTGGAAGCATGATAGGCAGGTTAGACCCCGCCTCCATCCCAGGGTCCCAGAGCCCGTGGGGCTGACAGGCGGCAGATCTGAAGCCCTCATCGCAGCAGCCCACTCCACTGGGCGGGGCGGGGGGCAGGGGTAGGGGTGCAGAGAAGCGACAGGGAAGAAAAGAAGACATGAAGCGTTCCCACCTCAGGGTGTTTGTTCTGTACGGTCCTCCAGAGATGAGAACACCAAGCGTGAAGTTCAGACTCGTTTTATCCCTGCGGTTTGATTCAAACTAAGAAAAGGGTTCTGTTTGTTTTCTCTCCCCGCTGGGAACTGTTTTCAGTGAAACTTCCATACGCGGGATATATTTATTGCTAAAGAGTGTCAAGTGTGCTGAATAGTCAGACCATGCAGTCACAGAAAGAAAACTGCCGCGGAGGAATGTGCGCCCAGACGGCGGCACCCGGGACCCTCCTTCGAACACACTTGTTTCTTTAACAGCTCTGTCCATAACATCTTTCCTTTCATTCCTTTCTTATAAACTCAAATAAGCCCTCGAAGTGCTAAATGTTTTTCCTTTGCTGGCCATCAATCGCAGCATGATTTTATCAAACATGAATTTTCCCTTAGCTCGCATCGCAGTTGCATGCAAGGGGAAGCTGGCAAAATAGAGAAGAGGTGGTTGTGTGGAGGGGGGCGGGGGGGGGCGCTTGTGCGTGTGTGTTTGTGGCGGGGAAGAGATCTGGCTACAAAAGTAACAAATGCTCCTTGTACAATATTTTGGAAATAGAGAAAGGTAAGAAAAAGAGAATAAAAACCAACCACATCCCTAGCAAATCAAAGATAACTGTTGTTAATATTTTGGTATTTAGTCTTTCTTGTTTCTCTCCATGTTTTTGTTAAGTGAGTTTTAGATCCCATGCTTTTCAGTCATTTTGCCGTTTTCACTTTATAAACAACCCTACAATCAACATATTTGTTCACACTTTTAAGTTATTTCCTTAGGAGAGGTTCCTAGATGTGGGAAGACCATACTGGGTAGTATGAACTTAGTTTTTCATTTTTAGGACTCCTGATTCTTCTTACCAAATTGCCTAATTAACAAATGTAACTGCCTCTTGCAGCATCCGCCCCTCTGTGCTCTCACTGATGATTGAATGTTATTTATTTTTCAAATCTTTGATAATCTAGTAGTTGGAAAACAGTATCTCATTTTTGGTTCTGTTTCCCTGATTGCTAGTAATATTGAACGTTTTCACATGTTGATTAGCTCTTTCTATTCCCTCTTCTGTGAATTATCTATCCATGTCATTTACCTCTTTTCTATGATGAGAATATTTACCTGTTTCTATTTTTATCACAACTATTATTCCCAGTGTGCTGTTTTCCTTTTATTTTATGATGACTTTTTGATCTGCAAAGTTTTAAGTTTTCATATATTTCAAACCTGTGATCTTTTCCTTTGCAATTTTTTCCCACTGCTTTTATACTGAGAAAGTTTTCCTCATCTAGAGGCCAGGTTAATATCCACTTCCATTTTCTTGGTTGCTTTGAATTTTAAGATTGTTTAGTGCTTTGGAATTTAGTTGGGTATTTAGCATGGGGTGATGATCTAAACATTTTTGTTTGCAAATTGCAAGCCAGTTTTTCCCTTATCATTTGCTAGATAAACCCTATTTATATATAATGTCTTTTTTTTTTTTTTTTTTTTTGCGGTACGCGGGCCTCTCACTGCTGTGGCCTCTCCCGTTGCGGAGCACAGGCTCCGGATGCACAGGCTCAGCGGCCATGGCTCACGGGCCCAGCCGCTCCACGGCACGCGGGACCTTCCCGGACTGGGGCACGAACCCATGTCCCCTTCATCGGCAGGCAGACTCTCAACCACTGGGCCACCAGGGAAGCCCTGTATATAATGTCATGATTATCATAGTCTGTATTGAGTTCTTTTACATCCTAGGGGACCTTTCCAGGCTGTGATCTACTCTCTTCCCTTATTCTTACACCAAGGGCACACTTTTTCCCCCCAGTTCTTATAATATGTTCTAAAACCTGGTATTTCTTGTTTTCAAATTGTTCTCAGCTCTTCCTGCCTGTTTATTTTCCAGATGAATGGTAGAATCATTTTTGCAGAGTTCCAAAAACCTCCCTGTGGGGTTCCGATGAAAATTGCATTCAACTTATAAATTAATTGGGAAGAATTTGGCATCTTTACTACGCTCAGTCTTCCCATCCAGGAACACACATATGGACATTTAAAAATATCCTTTTGTAGGTCTCCATGGAATTTTGTAGTTTTCTTTATATAAATTCAACACATTTCTTATTAAGGTATTTAAAGATAATTTTATATATGGGGTGCATTTTTTAATGGAATCTTTTTCCCCTTTAGTTTAGATCCACTATTTTTAATATCACTTTTTCCCGAATGACTGCCAAGTACTGACAGGAATCTAAGGGAAAAGCATATTTGTTTCTTTTCAAGCTTATAAACTCAGAGATTTAGAAGTAGAACTGACCTTAAATAAAACTTGTTTTTATATATGATAAAACTGGGGTCATGAAAAGTCAAATTTCTTTACAGATCATGTAACTTATTAGAAAAGTAGCTAAATAGATGAATACTTCCAAATGTCCATATTCTTTGTGTTGAGGACACATGAAACTTAACTGTCCAAAACAAAACCCACGATCTGCCCCCTTGTATTAATTTCCTATGGCTGCTGTAACGAATTACCCCAGACTTAGTGACTTAACACACATATGTTAACTTTCCATACTACAGGTTAGAAATCCAAAATGGGCCTCCCTGGGCCAAAATCAAGATGTCAGCTGGGCTGCATTACATCTAGAGGCTCTAGGGGAAAATCCATTTCCTCTCCTTTTCCAGCTTCTGGAGGCCACCTGCATTCCTTGGCTCATGGCACCTTCCTCCATTTTCAAAGCCAGCAGCTTAGCATCTTCCAATCTCTCTCTGACTCATTACTGAGTCTTCTACTTACTTCCCTCTTCCACCTTGAAAGATCCTTGAGATTACATTGGGCCCACCTGGATAATCTAGGATACTCTCCCATTTTAAGGTCAGTGGCCTTAATTCCATCTACAACCCTATCCCCCTTTTCCCATGGAACACAACCATACGTTCCAGGGATTAGGACATGGACATCTTTGGAGGGCCATTATTCTGCCTACCTCAGCAAGGATGAACTTTCAAAATGTATATTTAAGCACATTAGCTCTCTTCTTGAAGCACTTTGGCAGCTTCCCATAGCTCTTTGGATTATAACCAGAATCCTTAAGTGGCCCACCAGGTCCTGAGCAGTTTCATTCCATTCATCCTCAGCCTCACTGGGCTCCATGCTCATCTCCACTCTGTACTCTGGCCACATTGCTTCTTCCGGTTCCTTGAATGTACTTGCTATCTCTTGCCATGAGGCCCTTGTGAATGCTGTCCCCTCTGCTGGGCAATTCGTCCCTGCCCTGTACTTCACCACCTTCTGTCTCTCCTCCAGGGCACTTAGCACACTGGTGCTTCTACTTTCTTGTAGAATTATTTAATTCTCTCCCTGGCTGAACTAAAAGCTGCAAGGAACTCTATTTCTTTTCTGCTCACCCCTACATCTTCAGAACGTAATGCACCTGGTCCATAGTGGCTCTTAGTGTGTGTCTGATGAATAAGTAAATGAACTCAAGAATCTATTTCTCAGAAAAAGCATTTTTAGTGAGTATGTTCATTGACACAGCTATAAAAGCAAAAAGACTGGGGCATTTCAAAAGTCCAACAAATAGGGGCTTCCCTGGTGGCACAGTGGTTGAGGGTCCGCCTGCCGATGCAGGAGACACGGGTTCGTGTCCCGGTCCGGGAGAATCCCACATGCCACGGAGCGGCTGGGCCCGTGAGCCATGGCCGCTGAGCCTGCGCGTCCAGAGCCTGTGCTCCGCAACGGGAGAGGCCACAACAGTGAGAGGCCCACGTACCGAAAAAAAAAAAAAAAAGTCCAACAAATAAATCAATTATTATAATTCCATTTGATAAAATCATATACAGCCATTAAAAATGGAAATAATAAAGACTATAACAATGGGGGAAATGTTTATAGCACATTTAAAAGAGCAGAATACAGAATTTCTTACCCTAATCAGAAAGAAAAGTGCTACAATGATCATAGCAACTGGTTTAAGATCATGGGATGGTAAGCGATATTTCTTTTCTCCCATTTCCAAACTTTCCTATTCACATGTTCATACATACAGCACATGTTTCTTGAATGCCAGTGTGGGCGTCAGGCACTGCATCAAGTCTCAGAACAGCACAGTGAACAGCATGTATGTGGTCTCTGCCTACTGCAAGTTTACAGTCAAGTGAGGGGGAAAACTAGTAATCATATAACACAGGTGGTCCCGTATTCACGGACTATCACTGTATTTGAGAAAACATGGACTCCTTTACCACATGTGCACCATAGGCTAAAGAAAGTATTTGTAGTTTGGGTTCATCATCATCATGGCACTAAAAATTTTAATTGAGGGGGAAAATTGTAGGAATAGACCCATTTCCTTTAGTCTTTAGGCTTTGAAGGAGATTTCCTAAATTGTCTTTCCAGCCCTTAATCACCACTTTCCAAGACGTAGACTGTACATCCTACAAGGAAAACATCTGGGGAGGTGATGAACTTTTCCTGGTTACCTTAGTTCAACCACAGCAAAAAGATGTGTGCAGGTGGTCACGAGGTCACCATTGATGCCTGCTCAACACAAACTCGTTCCCAAACAGTTAGTGCGTCCTCTGCACCCAATTCAAGGAAACTGGAAAAAACAGTTTTCCCAACATAAATTTTCTTGTTTTCATATTCTCATATTTATGTACTCTATGACTGTGCCTCTGTGCTTGAGCATGATGTAAATACTTAATTGGTTTAATAAATATCCTGAAATAGCCTCGTTGAGTTGTTACTAGAAGGGCACAAACATTTTACCTCACTTAGCCAGCACAGATCAACACTTAGTATCTTTAATGATGATCCGGATCTTTTTTAGTGGCTGAAATACTCCGTCATCAGTGATGTGGCCCTGCCTGTGGGCAGGAGAGACTAGATAATGGGTAGAAAACGTCACGCTGGTTGGGACCAGTAAGTTGAACCCCTGAAATCAGTATTGCTGTGGCCGTTTATGGGAGAGTCCAGTTTCTTCCCAAGGCTAAGAAGGGCCCCGCCCCTACCCCCCAACACACTCCTAATGTCCCTTGGTGATTTACGCATTACTGAAACCCTCCTTGAGCCAGCTTCTGTTCTCAGCCTGAGACCTCTGAAGGCAAATGTCATGCCAGCTTCCGGCACTGTGGTCACCCCGCTGGAGAGTGATTCTCAGTGCTGAGCGGGAGGGGAGAGGCCCGTCAGGATTGGGACGGGGGGTGTCGTGTACTTTGTGAGACCTCATTAAGCGGGGTGCATCCCCTCTTCTTCCCCCATCCCCATACCAACCTTGGGAATTATTAGTTCAGGGATAGAAAAGGAGTCCTGTTTTCTAGCTGTTATGTGAAGAAGCCCTTCCAGGTCCCAGTCCTAAAATATCCCCTCTGCAGTTGCACTTGGAGTCCCTTGGTCTTAGCCTAGGATTTGATTAATTTGGCCATGTTCATTCTCTTTGCATTTCATAATTTTCTAAACACTTGCCATATGCCCTCTGAACTTTCATCTCTTTCCACTGAAATTCTGTTTCGACTGAAATTCTAAAAAAGCCCTCATGGTTATTCCATTTGGTGTGACTTTGTGATTATAAGTGGGCTTTATTAATAGGCTACTTCTGATAATCTGAGGGAATTGTTTCATTATGAAGTGTTATTCATTTTTTATGTTGCTTATTATTGTCCACAAACCCAGAGGTTTTAAATGCTGAGAGTATGCTGTAAACAAAAACATAAATAACTTATTGCAATTATGAAGTAAGGCCAGATTTTCTATTGGCTCAGTGATGCATGTCATTGAGAACTGGCCTGAGATGTAAAATCTTATTTTCCCTAGGGGATTATTTAAAACTACAGTGTAAGCAGTTAAAAATCTTAATTTTTATAAATTCCTATACTCTCATTTAATGAAAAAAAAAAACCACCCTGACATGATAGAATTTTAAAATATTGTTCCTCTACCAAGCTATATAGAGTTAATCCCTTGGATTACTATGAGTCTCTGCTAGCACAGTATGAGAATATCTTTCAGGATCTGGCTGTGCCACAGTCCCTGGGGTGACTGTCAGGTCCTGTACACTCCTTTGAAATGTGAGTGCTTTTAATTAGATGGAGCAATGGATATTCTTTGTTTCTATATTATTATATTATTATCCTTCTGTTGCCAGAACTCCCAGTCCCGTCTCATTGCAAGGGAGGCTGGAAAATGTGGTTTAGCTATGTTCTCAGGAAGAGAAGGAAATAAGTTTTGTTGAACACATAGCAGGCTCTGCCATGGAAACAGACTCCAGCCATTCCCAAATGGATAAATGGATAGTCAATGATCCCAGCTCCTTTTCCTACCAACCTGTTTATCCCCACCAATTTGAAATAAGCAAACAAAAAATTCCACAGTCCCCCATCATATATTATTAAAAATATATTCTTCTCGAATAAGCATTATCTGACAATTGGTGTTTTCTGACTCCGAGGAAGTATGCTTTTTAAAAAAGCAAGCTTCCTCTCTGACAGTGGCTGACAGCATTATTAGCAGGGCATTTATAAATGGCTCGATGTTTATAGTTCATATTTCAACTTCAACTCTATTTGTTGCACTAGCAAAATGAAGCTTATTAAGCTTTATTCTTTTAGTCCGTCTCTCCAAGCATCTGAACCCCCTAATACTCAGCTTTCTTGTCTGGAAGTATGTAATCTTTCCTACATTACACTTGAAGGTTCAGCTCATTCCTAAACCTCCAATCAAGGATATGAACTTGTTGCTTTCAGAGAGGCCACGTCTGTTCATGGAGCCATTACGCCATCAGTTAAAGTGGTCAGAGTTCATTTTATTGCCTCCTTTGTGGAAGAACTTGTAGTGTAAATGCCTGTGTTATTGAAAACATAATTTTCCTCATCATTATGCTTTCTTTCTAGCCAGATCATAACCTGCTAGAAATCTATTGAGCATAGAGTGAAAAGCTCTTCAAAATAGCTGTTCTTAAGAGATTAAATGATTGCCATCTCTGTCCCATTTCTGTTATCTCATAATCAAGTTCAAGATGATACTAGATATCTCAGCTGAAGTGATTATCTATTTGAAATAGAAATGGTTTTATCTCCATTCATATTTCATACTATTGAAGGCAGGATCATTTTTTTTCCCATTTACATTTATATATGTTTATGGTTCCTCTCACTGTTGTGGCCTCTCCCGTTGCGGAGCGCAGGCTCCGGACGCGCAGGCTCAGCGGCCGTGGCTCACGGGCCCAGCCGCTCCGCGGCATGTGGGATCTTCTCGGACCGGGGCACGAACACGTGTCCCCTGCATTGGCAGGCGGACTCTCAACCACTGCGCCACCAGGGAAGCCCTCAACCTACTTTTTAAAGGCTAAAAATGGCTAACGGGGGTTGGCTTGCCTTTTTAGACTTCCAGTACAAAGACACTAGTTGTAGATTAAGATCCAGCATAGATTCATCAAAATGTACAGCTGTATCAAATCTTAGCAACCATAGCCGAGCAGCTTGACCAGAGAGAAGCTTGAGATTGACAGCTGCTGAGACACTTGCCCAGGGTCACCTAGCCTCGCCAAGATGAAAGCTCACTCCTAGGCCTTTTCTGGTGGATCACACTGCCTCCCTGCTGTATTCAGAGTAAGCCTCTTACACAGATATGGCGTGGGGAGAGAACGGAGGACCTAGTGACTCAAAAGTACAGGAACCAGATTTTTTATGATTAGCCCAAAGAGGCTCACTTTTGTTTTTGTTCTTTATCCTTAAAGCTGTCTGATCCATGCTATTTTCTTCCATCACAATTTCTCTTCCAGAGATTCAAACTGAGAAAAAAGATCATGTCACTATTTATTAGCAGTTCTGCTAAAACACTTGATAGAGAAGGAATATGAAACTCTTTGCCAGAAATGGGACTTTGGGCTATATGTTGATTGCATTTATCCACATGCACACAAGCAGTCAATAATCAGGCGTACTGAAAGTACATTCTTTCCTCCTTTTAAAATATCTCTAGCTTTACATAAGACTTCTCATTGTAAAAACCTAGTAAATAGGAAAAAGTGAGTCATTATTTATGGTTAATCGCTTTTGCCAGCTGTGACTGCATTTCACGTCCATTTTTCTTTCTTTTTTCTTTTTCTTGGACTAGAGAATCTATCCTGTCACTCTTTAGGGAAAAACCATATCGGTCCCATCAATACCTTCTTTCAGCACATAATCACAGTAAGCCACTGTAAACAAAGATTTTTGTTGGATTACAGCAAGAAAGTAACTTCTTTAGAATGCAGAACTGTGGAGAATAATCCAGAATCTTGAGATAGCACCTAAAGAGAAAAATCTGAGTTATTTTAGGGTTTCTTTCAAAATGGAATAATTATTTCAAAAATATTGAATTTATGAGTGTCTACTCTATGTCTACCAAGTTCCAGATATTATAAGGTTTAGAAAAGATTTCAGATGGAATACCTGGCATGTCAGGACACTTTTATTTGCAAGTACCAGGAAATCCATTTCATACTTCCTTTAACAACCCAGGGAATTTATTGGATCAGGTGACTAAGAGTTTTGAAATTGGGCATGCTTCAGGCCTGGTTGATTAGGCTCCAATTCACTCTAATTTTTCTGATTCTTCCCTTCACTGTGTATAGCTCCATTTTCAGGCTGATAATTGACAATGAAAAGCAGGTGCAAAAATTTTTGGATCAATAGCTCATAGAACTGTTGTGGACTTTGTACTCTTGTGGTAGGAAAAGGACCATTGTAATACCGTGTCACCTCTGCATCCCACCTGAAAGAGCTTCTCCTTTCTCAGCTCGCAAACAAAATTCCCAGGCTTCATTATGGTTGACCCAACTCTTTACCCATCAGCAGTAGTCAGAGGAGGAATGCCATGGACTAATTAACCAGCGAATCCTTAAACCAGTCACCACACTAAGGAGAGTGGGATTAAATCGGTTGGCTTAGGCCAGTGGGATCCCGCTTCTGGAGCTTGGGGTGGGGACCCATCCACCCAAATCACACAGCTGCTGAGTAGCACAGGGGACGGGGGCATAGATGCTGGGGAAGTAGCTGACAGCATCCACTGTGTCTTTCATCTCTCATCAGGCTGAGCCTGATCCTAATGAGGCCAAAGTTTTGCCTGGCTTGTGTCATTCTTCGTTCCTGGCCATCCTTTTATCCTCCACAGTTCATCCTAAATGGCCAATTCCACCACCTGCCCACAGCCAGTCCATAGCTGTACCTCTGCATCCAAGTGGCAGAAGAACTCTCTTATATTGAGGAATATATTGTCCTCACCTAAAGTCTAATAATACCATTTATTGTTGGCAGGCTAGATAGTATTAAGTAAGACATGCATATGATACAATGAAGAGAATGCTGCTCTCTTTTTCTGGTTGACTTTGGCATTTCAACTGCCTGGAACTTCAAACTTCAGAGCTCTTCTTAAAGGGAATATTTAATTTGCTCTAAAAATCATTTTCCAAATAGAAGAAACTGATCTGTTTCAATAGTGAGTTCCCTTTTACTTGAATGAGAATCTGATGTGACATGCTGTTGATGATGGCAATTTAAATGCCCCGTGAGAACTTCATCTCTCAAAATAAACTTTTCACTGTGTCAGCCTGGGATCTCTCTGAAAGCAGAGCTTTGGATGAGGGCTTACACTGGAGGTTGCTTGTTTGGGGCACAACCTTGGCGTGCAAGAGCGGAACAGGTAATGAAAGCAAACCGGCGCAAGGACCTCTTACCGCGGTTGTTACTTCTGTGAGCGACTCAGTCCCACCAGAACCTCCCATGAGCCGAGAGAACAACCTCAGAGGGACCGAGGGAAAGTGGTTATCCATTGACGCCTGTCCCCTCATTGGTCAAGGGCCACCTATGGGGTGTTAACTCCTTTTTTCATACTTCCGGGCTGTAAGGGTGAGGCCCCGCCCAGGTGATTCCAGGCAATCCCAGGTGAACAGCGGGAGGTACCTGGTGACGTGAGGCACCCCCAGCAAAGGCTGGAGCAAAAGATGGGTGGCGAGTGTGTGAGGCGGGGCACGAAGGGGGTGCAACACACACTAAAGGGAAGGCATCTGCCAGAGCCGTGTAAGGAACCTGCAAAGGACCAGAAACCATCTACGTGGCTCTTTTGTCTTTCCTGGGTGTCTGAATGGCTTTTCTTTCTTTCTTTCTTTTAACATCTTTATTGGAGTATAATTTCTTTACAATGGTGTGTTCATTTCTGCTTTATAACAACACGTCTCTAAAAAGATAAAATTAATAAACACATCACCGACTGAATTGCTGTCGAGCCCTGCAGGACTCTCATCAACAAAGAGGCAAGCATGCCAGTGGGGAGAGCCGGCAGGGTCCTCAGAAGAGAAGGCTGCTTGCGGGCGGAGCTGTCAGCCTCGCATCTTCAATTGGCGGGTCCTCTCATGCCCAGCAGGGGCTCCTTGCTTGGAGGGTAATTTTTACTCTCACTCTTCAGTCAGTATGACGGCTTTGTCCCTAATATAATGGTAGTTCTGACTTTCCTTTAAATTATTCCGTAAAGAATCAGAGAGAAAGAGGGCCTCTCTCCCTTTTCCCTGCCCCCAAAATTCCACTCAGAAAACTTTTCTCATTTACATCTTTGCCTCCACATTAAATTTCTCATTCATGTTTCAGGTGAATCAAATGCGGTGTCAACTTTCAACACCCCGTGTAACTATCACAGTCACTCAAAATAATTGCCGACTGTCAGTGTATGTGCTGCGAACACAGATATGCCCGCCACTGGCTCTGTTAGCACCAGAAGAAGGCAGAGCTTGCCTTCTTCTCTGGGTTCCATTCAAAACCTTAGTGTCAGCGAGGCAGAGTGTTGAGGCAATTATCTGCTTAATCTGTCCAAGAAACATGTGCCTCTCTGCCCCGAAATCACTTGTTTAGAAAAAAGAAAAAAAAGTCTTTACAGCAATTTTCTAGTAAGTATAGATTTAGCTGGAATGTTCCAGAGAATTGCCTCCAACTTTGGCTCCTCTAGCTCAGTGGTTTTCAATCAGGGATGGTTTTGTCCCCCCAGGAGACACTTGGCAATCAGGGGAGACATTTTTGACTGTTATAGCCGGGGAGGCCGGGGGAGGGCCAGGGGAGAGTCCTACTGGCATCTAGTGGGTAGAAACCAAGGGTGCTGCTAAATATCCTACAGTGTGCAGGACAGCTCCCACAGCAAAGAATGATCCAGCCCAAAATGTCAACAGCACCAACACTGAGAAATCCTGCTCTAGCTGTTGAGGATTTATACATAAATAAGGTCACTTGTTTAGAAAATTCAGACCAAAAAGAAAAAGATATTCCTTCCCTCAGTTGAAAAAGAGATCAATATTGAAGACTATTTTAAGCTAAAATAACCCATAAGACGAGTTTGTGTTTAGCCTATAATCTTCAACTTCTGCCCAAATGAATATAGGTGTTTATAAGATTGCAGTTATATATAGTTTGTATTCTTGTTTCTACCTAAAAATGTCACTTTTATAGTCTTTACATCATTTTAATAGAGAATATTCCATTGTTTCAATTCCTCTCTCTTCGTTTCTTTCTTACCTTCCTTCTTTCCTTCTTCTTCTTTTTTTTTTTTTTTAAAGTAACTTGAGCAAAAGCACGCACTCTTTGAAATCTGGCTCTGGAGACCTGGCCATGGGGCACTCTTGAATTATTATTTTTATTTTAAAAAAATTTACTTTTATTTATTTATTTTTGGCTGCATTGGGTCTTTGTTGCTGCACATGGGCTTTCTCTAGTTGCAGTGAGCAGGGGCTACTCTTTGTTGCGGTGCGTGGGCTACTCCTTGTGGTGGCTTCTCTTGTTGCGGAGCATGGGCTCTAGGTACACAGGCTTCAGTAGTTGTGGCTCGCGGGGTCCACAGTGCAGGCTCAGTAGTTGTGCTGCACAGGCTTAGTTGCTCTGCAGCACGTGAGATCTTCCCAGACCAGGGCTTGAACCCATGTCCCCTGTATTGGCAGGAGGATTCTTAACAACTGTGCCACCAGGGAAGCCCATCTTGAATTATTTTACAACAAAAATTATTTTCAAAACATTACAAGAAATTGTTATGATGTAGATTTACTATTTGTGAGAAACATTTGCTATTTATGTATTTTTAAAATTTAAAAACAACCTATGTTTTTCTTTAGAATGTAATATTAGAGCAGCATTGGTGCTGAGCTTAATAAAAAAATTCATAGTGTGAAGCCCTGGCTACCTCAAGGTGGGGGCCACTTAGCCTCTAGGTCACAGGAACATATCTAGTCTGGGCTAAGTCCACACTGCATCACAAAAGGAAAGAGTATCTCTGGGCTTTCTATCCTGTTCCATTGATCTATATTTCTGTTTTTGTGCCAGTACCATACTGTCTTGATTACTGTAGCTTTGTAGCATAGTCTGAAGTCAGGGAGCCTGATTCCTCCAGCTCTGTTTTTCTTTCTCAAGATTGCTTTGGGGTCTTCTGTGTTTCCATACAAATTGTGAATTTTTTTGTTCTAGTACTGTGAAAAATGCCAGTGGTAGTTTGATAGGGATTGCATTGAATCTGTAGATTGCTTTGGGTAGTATAGTCATTTTCACAATGTTGATTCTTCCAATCCAAGAACATGGTATATCTCTCCATCTATTTGTATCATCTTTAATTTCTTTCATCAATGTCTTATAATTTTCTACATACAGGTCTTTTGTCTCCTTAGGTTTATTCCTAGATATTTTATTCTTTTTGTTGCAATGGTAAATGGGAGTGTTTTCTTAATTTCACTTTCAGATATTTCATCATTAGTGTATAGGAATGCAAGAGATTTCTGTGCATTAATTTTGTATCCTGCTCCTTTACCAAATTCGTTGATTAGCTCTAGTAGTTTTCTGGTAGCATCTTTAGGATTCTCTATGTATAGTATCATGTCATCTGCAAACAGTGACAGCTTTACTTCTTTTCCAATTTGGATTCCTTTTATTTCTTTTTCTTCTCTGATTGCTGTGGCTAAAACTTCCAAAACAATGTTGAATAATAGTGGTGAGAGTGGGCAACCCTGTTTTGTTCCTGATCTTAGTGGAAATGGTTTCAGTTTTTCACCACTGAGGACGATGTTGGCTGTGGGTTTGTCATATATGGCCTTTATGATGTGGAGGAAAGTTCCCTCTGTGCCTACTTTCTGGAGGGTTTTTATCAAAAATTGGTGTTGAATTTTGTCGAAAGCTTTTTCTGCATCTATTGAGATGATCATATGGTTTTTCTCCTTCAATTTGTTAATAGGGTGTATCACATTGATTGATTTGTGTATATTGAAGAATCCTTGCATTCCTAGGATAAACCCCACTTGATCATGGTGTATGATCCTTTTAATGTGCTGTTGGATTCTGTTTGCTAGTATTTTGTTGAGGATTTTTGCATCTATGTTCATCAGTGATATTGGCCTGTAGTTTTCTTTCTTTGTGACATCTTTGTCTGGTTTTGGTATCAGGGTGATGGTGGCCTCGTAGAATGAGTTTGGGAGTGTTCCTCCCTCTGCTATATTTTGGAAGAGTTTGAGAAGGATAGGTGTTAGGCCTTCTCTAAATGTTTGATAGAATTCGCCTGTGAAGCCATCTGGTGCTGGGCTTTTGTTTGTTGGAAGATTTTTAATCACAGTTTCAATTTCAGTGCTTGTGATCTTTGATAAAGGAGGCAAGAATATACAGTAGAGAAAAGACAGCCTCTTCAATAAGTGGTGCTGGGAAAACTGGACAGGTACACGTAAAAGAATGAAATTAGAACACTCCCTAACACCATACACAAAAATAAACTCAAAATGGATTAAAGACCTAAATGTAAGGCCAGACACTATCAAACTCTTAGAGGAAAACATAGGCAGAACACTCTATGACATAAATCACAGCAAGATCCTTTTTGACCCACCTCCTAGAGAAATGGAAATAAAAACAAAAATAAACAAATGAGACCTAATGAAACTTCAAAGCTTTTGCACAGCAAAGGAAACCATAAACAAGATGAAAAGACAACTCTCAGAATGGGAGAAAATATTTGCAAATGAAGCAACTGACAAAGGATTAATCTCCAAAATTTACAAGCAGCTCATGCAGCTCAATATCAAAAAAACAAACAACCCAATCCAAAAATGGGCAGAAGACCTAAATAGACATTTCTCCAAAGAAGATGTACAGACTGCCAACAAACACATGAAGAATGCTCAACATCATTAATCATTAGAGAAATGCAAATCAAAACTACAATGCGACATCATTTCACACCGGTCAGAATGGCCATCATCAAAAAATCTACAAACAATAAATGCAGGAGACGGTGTGGAGAAAAGGGAACCCTCTTGCACAGTTGGTGGGAATGTAAATTGATAACAGCCACTATGGAGAACAGTATGGAGGTTCCTTAAAAAACTAAAAATAGAACTACCGTACAACCCAGCAATCCCACTACTGGGCATATACCCTGAGAAAACCATAATTCAAAAAGAGTCATGTACCAAAATGTTCATCGCAGCTCTATTTCCAGTAGCCAGGACATGGAAGCAACCTAAGTGTCCATCAACAGATGAATGGATAAAGAAGAGGTGGCAGATGTATACAATGGAATATTACTCACCCATTAAAAGAAACGAAATTGAGTTATTTGTAGTGAGGTGGATGGACCTACAGTCTGTCATACAGAGTGAAGTAAGTCAGAAAGAGAAAAACAAATACCGTATGCTAACACATATATATGGAATCTAAAAAAAAAAAATGGTCATGAAGAACCTAAGGACAAGACGGGAATAAAGACACAGACCTACTAGAGAATGGACTTGAGGATATGGGGAGGGGGATGCGTAAGCTGTGACAAAGTGAGAGAGTGGCATGGACATATATACACTACCAAATGTAAAATAGATAGCTAGTGGGAAGCAGCCGCATAGCACAGGGAGATCAGCTGGGTGCCTTGTGACCACCTAGAGGCGTGAAATAGGGAGGGTGGGAGGAAGGGAGACGCAAGTGGGAAGAGATATGGGGACATGTGTATATGTATAACTGATTCACTTTGTTATGAAGCAGAAACTAACACACCATTGTAAAGCAATTATACTCCAATAAAGATTTTTTTAAAAAAAAAGGAAAGAGCAGAATCTTGCTTAACAAATCAGGATGTAATGAGACAAATGCTAAAGCTCATGGTGATAAAAGTAATTGTAACCACTTATCTGATGAGTCAAAAAATGTTCGTATTTTAACAGATATGAAAACTATCGGAATTCAGCTGATTGGACAGAGTCTAGTCCTGCCTGAAATTCTCAGTGTATCCCATTGTCACCCTGGGTCTTCTGCCCTTTGAAGTCCAGATAGTATTGCCTGGGACTCCCATTCCATATCCTGTGGAATTTTAAAGCACTTCCTAGGTTGTTGCAAATTTCTGGAAGGCCTGTGGCTCTGAGTTCTCACTTCTCTAATTCAGTTGAGGGTCATCTTACCGTACCCCACTTTTGTTGCTCCCTACTGCTCCCGCTCAGACAGAACTCATCTCCAGTGCTGAACCAGCACACACTCCCCAAACGCACCATCCCCCCTTAGACTGTGTGCCTGTCAAGCCCTTGGTGAAGATAAAGGAGAGGTTATAACACGCAACACGAACAACTTCAGAGCACACAGTAAACGTAGCAGTTAATTAAAGGACCTTTGATCACTGGGGCCTTTTTCTTGGGCCAGTTCCCATCGTATAGCATCCCAGCCTCCTCCCTACCCCTCAGTAGCCCTTCTCCCTGCATCCTGTCCTATCTTGCTCATCATCTCCTTCCTCCCAGATGGTCCTATATTGTTCATACTGAGTTACACAGAGCAGTTCAGCTGTCTTCAGTCCGTACTCCCCAAATCAATTCCAGCTCTCCCTTTGCATCTCAAAACCAAGCAAACCAAAAAGCCTTTAATTTAACTGGATTTACATGTCTAGAAAGCAGTTATTGTTGTTCATAGCAATTTATTTTCCTCTCGTCCATCTGTATAAACTTTGTTCATTCCTTTAAAAAGACAGTTGTGAAATATAAGCCTGTAGGTATGTGTGTATATATGCATATGTCTATATCTATGTCTATAGCCACATGTCCAGTAAAAGAGCAGTTAGTTAAGTGGCTTCAAGTGCTTGGACTTCAGCTACAGGGCAGGTTAGACACAGATGTGTCCAGTGCTCTTTCTTGGTTTCCAGTTTCCAGCTCTTTATCTCTAAATTGTTCAGCCTGACACTCAAGGGGTTCCTTCCATTCAGAGTCCATGTCTTACTTGGTCTCTCTGTACCTGGTCTGTATTTACAAAATGCAGTCGAGCATGGAGACCACAATTGACCGTTCCTTATTGGTCCCTGAGTGATGGCTCCTAGGTGCCTCCTTCAGTGTGTTATTATTTCTCTGGCTAGTATTTTAGACTCTATAAAAACAGTGATGATATACTTTCTTTAATCCCCGCAAACCTCCTGGGAGGCAGTAGATATTCCAAAATGTTGTCCACTGTTTCCCCAGATTCATTTACTCCACAAATTCATTCACTCTGCAAACATTCATTACCTGCTATGGGCTAAGAAGTGGGGACACAGCAGCAAACAAGAGAAAGTTCTTGCCTTCCCAGAGTTTATTTCTAGTTGGAGTGACGGTGGTGGAATATTTCAGTGCTGAATGTATGTTGGTGACACCAAGACAGCACACTCTAGTTTCATAAGGAGAGTGTACTCCTTTTAGGGTTAAACACTGTAAACAGAAACAATGAAACGTTTTACCTAATGACGTTTTCTTCATCTCCTCAGCACACCACTAATTCTACCCACCTGCCACATCTGCTCATCCATTACATGGTGACTTGAGTGTGGGTGCTGTGAAACTTTCCTTCTTTGGAATACTTCCGTCTGCAATGAAAAACAGTATTTTAGCTTTTAAAATTATAGCTCTGAAATGTGAATTTCCTTTTCATTCTCCTTGAGATGACCATATATATATGTGATGAGGAAGAAAAGTTGAAGACAGTATTTTACCATGTCTCATTCTAAATATAAACATGATGTTCCTCCATTCATTATAAAAACGCCACTCCAAGCCTTATGAATAAACTTTTCCATTTTAATACCTCTTGGTTATACTGTGCCCATTTTATGATGAGAAGCTTTGGCAAAGGCAGCAAGAAAAATAAGAAGTTAATGGAGTTACAATAAAGTTATTTACTGAGAAAATCAGGCAAAAGGATTTCCTTTTCTACAAGCATTCAGCATCTCAATAAGTGAATAAACACACACACACACACACACACACACACACATATATATCAGAAACCGTTTATTCTAAATATTACTTTTCTAGGTTATCCACTTAACTCACCCTATGAGATTTATAGTTCAATCATACCAGTTCAGAGTGGGAAGAAAAAAGGCCATTTGTCTAATCCAATTCCTTGAGAAAAAATACGTAGGCAATATTAAGAATCTTCAATTATCTAATTTAATAGAAGGGATGATTTATACTCTGTAATCAGTAACATGTGATACTGATTATTTCTAATCCCTTAGAAGAGATCCGACATTCTGCTTTTGGTCCTGTATAGCATGAAATCGTCATGTATATTTTACCAAAAGAAGTAACAGGAATAATCGCCCCTACAGTCTGCAGTCATTTTATACGAACCTACTGCAACATGGTGTTGCCCTGGGGCAGAGAAGTAGGGATTTTCTCTACTTCAAAAGAATGAAAAATTATTATCACTCTATCCAGTACCATTATAGACTTCAGAGACTCTGGCATGAAATATTCAGAAAGTTTATTTTAGAATTCAATATTTTAAAAGCCTGCTTTAAAGCTATTATGGTGATTAGTGGCTTTGTTACTTGGGCCAGTCCTTGCTTTAAAAAGCCCTATGTCATGGTTAATACCATTTGCTGTTTCAACAAAATATAATTTGCACCAACCCAATAAGGCAAATAAGGCACATAATGCATTGTCTTAGAGTGCCCCCCCAAGAGGAGTTGGAACCACAACTCATCAGTTATCTTTCAAACACACTCTTTTTTTTTTTTTTTTGCGGCACGCGGGCCTCTCACCGTTGTGGCCTCTCCCGTTGCGGAGCACAGGCTCCGGACGCGCAGGCTCAGCGGCCATGGCTCACGGGCCCAGCCGCTCCACGGCATGTGGGATCCTCCCAGACCGGGGCATGATCCCGTGTCCCCTGCATCGGCAGGCGGACTCTCAACCACTGCGCCACCAGGGAAGCCCCAAACACACTCTTAAACACTGCTTTCACTGGTAGCAGTTGAATGTACTGCGTATGCCATGATATTGTCCTTCTGCTATGTGTTGTCTTAACCAGGTGGAATGGGTGCCATTCCTCTGCTCCCTGTTCAAGGAGCAATGCCCCTGTCTCAGTGGCTCTAGGGACACACACGGACAACCCAGCTGAGGCCGCCCACACCCTCCGCTGACCAGCCAGAGGCTCACATCTTCACCTCTCTCCATAGGAGTCAGAAAAGCTTATCAGGTGTTCGTGAGGAATTAACCAAGCTTCCGAGGCCATGAATGAAGCCAGTGAAAACTTCCGGAGCTTGAGTTAGCTGCATGGGAATTGCAACACAACCGCTTCTCTCTGGACCATCCTATGTACATAGGGAGACATGTGGACTAGAGTATAGAGCCCTGGTTTGGGAATTTAACAATCATGATTTGAATTTCAAGTCTGGTTACTTATCAGCAACATGATCCTTCAGAAACCACTGAACCCCTTTAGGTTCAATGTCTGTAAAATGGACCCATCCTGGCATCTGTGCACAGATTCGATGAGACAGGTGATGTAAAGACAGTGCAAGGCAGGGTGTCAGTCACTGTTCCCATCATTATTATTTACTCCCAAATGTTTTTCTTATCTCTTAATTCTTTATTCCACACTTCTGTTGTGTAATGTGTGAAAGGAAAATCAAAATGGAGTTGGTGTTGCTAAGAGAGTTCTCTAAAATGGAGCCAGGAGACCATTAAGGAAGTGTGACTTCTGCACATCAGAATCTTTTGTCCTGATGACGTCATCCAGAACACCTTCCAGAAACGCAAAATATTTACTGGACCCTTACCTTAAAACAACGTGTGATTCCTCAAGGGCAAATCTTCTCTAACTTGAGTCAGAGTCAGTCACAGATTTCACCAGGCAACTTTTAACAACCCCGTGGCTTTTCGTCTCTTCCTCAGAACACTCTTTTGGGGTTACCCGAATTTGTATCTCCCAAATTGTAATTCTTCAGACCCTAAATTAACTCTTTTCTTTGCAGCCTCCTGCGTTGTGTTTTTGGTTGACAAATGCATGTCTATTTATTGATACGTCACAGAAGGGATTTGCAGGATGACTAGAAAAACCATCACTCCTGCCTTTTTTAATATAACCTGTGCATTTGATGACATTCCTTTAAATGTATTGAATATATTATTTCTGTAGGTTTTAATAAATAACTTTTCCTTTCCTTCACACCTTATGTATTATCAAGGAAAAAAAAAGAGATAAGCATCAACCTCAGCCTTCAAGTAGATAAAATAGGTGCCTCTCACATAGACATGAAAAGAAATGAAGATTCTGATGTGCTCTTGATGCATAAGGTGAGACGAAACTAACCTGTAAATAACTTTCTGTTTCATTTTCCAGGGAAGTCGATCAAGACTCAGATGGTCACGTCAGCTTTAAAGACTTCGAATATGCCATGAACTATGGACAAAGGTAAGCCTAACTATTGTGTGCTGCTTTTGGCAACCTGTGGGGGGACCAAAATAGATTGTGATATATTTAGATGTCGAATCCCACTCTACCGATGATGTCATGCTGCATACCTTCCATTGCTTATACTCTTCATCATGGTTCTCAGATGCTCACAATTGCTTGCACTGCCACTGGGATGGTCCCCAACCCCTCCTCTTTACTCTCAACCCCCGACTCTCCCCCACAACGCTGCCAGCCAGGATGCTCCACTCATCTACTGGTCCTTGCCACCCTACCCACAGCCTCCCTGATCCTCAGCAGTTCCTAGTGTCAGGAACTGCCAGTGGTACCGGTTTCCTTCATGCATTCAGCTTTGGTTGAACAAATAATAGCATGTACATGCAACTGAGTGTTGACTGCGTTCCAAGCGATGAGCAAGGCTTTTGGAAAACAAAGTTAAGACTGCTCTAAGACAATGTATCCTTAGTAGTCATCAAAAATTATCATTGCAAAAATGGCCCTAGGGCCCTGGCTGTGCAAGATGGAAAAACCAGATTGAGCTGACATTAGTATGAGTCTTCTCTAGCTGCATACAGAGGAAGAACAGGGTGCAGTAAGGATATCGGAGGCAAAAGACTTTCCTGCAGAACCCATTAGAATGGCCTGGGCCTGGGGTTCCTGCAGCAGAACAACAAGCCCTGGGCTGCCCGGCTGCCCTCTGCTGTACCCTCCTTGGTTCTGGGCGGCTCTGCCCTGCAACAAGAGCCTTAGCCATCTGTGTTCCTGTCCTGTTTTCTGCCCATCCATACCTGGGATGCGGGGACTGCTGTCCTAGAACAAAAACTGTGACCCTGGACATTCAGCACTTATTTTACATAAATACTCCTATCAATACTAGTATTTTATCTGTAAATGTTCAGAATGCTAAACATTAACAACACTGTGAAAACATCTAATATAATTCAAATTTTAAAAGTATTAAAGGTCAAGGAAATATGTACATTTGTCAAAGAGAAACATTAAATAAGCATCCTTCTGACACAAAGTATTAGCAGATAAACTTAATAAACTGTCATAAGTCAGAGGAGCCTAAAGAGACATAACAGCTAAGTGTAATTTGGTGTTCTGGAGGGGATCCTGGAATAGAAGAAAGGACATTAGGTAAACACTAGTGAGGTATGGCCTTTAGTTCATAATGCTATATCAGTATTGGTTCATTAATTGTGACAAATGTACCACACTCATAGAAAATATTCATCCTAGGGGAAAGTGAGTGAGTACATGGGAACTCTCTATTCTATCTTCACAATCTTTCTATAAACCTAAAACTATTCCAAAATAAAAAGGTTGTTAAAAGATAAAGTCTTATTCCAAAATTAGCATACTAAACACTATCTAAAATGAAGAAGACTTTGAAAATCATTAAGAAGTACACATGAAATATTATTTCAAGAACAAAGTGGATCCATGGTATCATTGAGCATCACGTGCGTTTTAGGACGAATTGTTCTGGCTGATGAAAAGCCCTTTCTGACTTTGGGTGGAGTTGTATTCAGCAAGTATTTTCATCATAAATTGAATAGTTGAGTCATTGGTCCTCATCTCAGTACATAAGTGATACTGCTTTTAGATGTTTAAAATATAAAAATTAGAGTAATCTACCAATAAAATGCTTACATTTCAGTAATTGCCAGAATACCAAAACCTGGTATTGCAATCACTATTTGGACCTTATTTCTTCCTGTAAACATGACAAGAGAGAGGGAGAGGTCACGTCCTCCCGTTGAGTGGCAGGCAGGAGGCCAGGGTGGGAAGAGCTACTGGGCAACTGCCTTGATCCGGGATTAGTCCAGGGTGTCTTCGGTCTCAGTGAGGTCTCAATGACAGAAACCTACCCAGACTCGCTTAGACAGAAAAGGAATTTACTAGAAAATACTGGGCTAGCTTATATAATCTAACATAGGAAGGGCAGTGGTGCAGCCGGATTTCCAGGAAAATGAGAACGAGCAACACAAGCACGTCCGGACTCTGCCCCCGTCCCATGGTCACTGCAGCCTCACACCATTCTAAAAAGGAATTGGCCCGTCATCTGTGCAAGTGCAAAGACCCTAGGAAGAGGCTTCAGTTGGCCCCTGGATCAGTCAACTCTGATTCCTCTTGAGGGTATAGGCTTGGTCCCTAGGCACTCAGCCAGATATGCTGAGGGCTGGTCACAGGAGGGGAAGTTGATAAGAGCTGGGCAGCCATCCCCTGTTCTTTTTTAGAAGAAAGCAATATGATCTGGACCTTCTCTAGGAGGGAGAGCACCTTGAGGATTTGATGCTTAGGAGGGCCCAGGCTCTCAGGGCAGAGCACAGACCAAAACAAGGGGCAGTGAGAAGCTGCTCATGTCACCTTCCCTCCTTATCCCTCTACACTCAGTCCAAATCCTTGTCTTGTAAGCTTTGCCCCAGCTTCTCACTTCCAGGCCCCTGCCCCACCCTCGTCCCCAAGCCACATGATGCTGTCTGCAGTGTGACCCTGTTGGTCTCCCTTCAGTTGCATGGCCCAAGGATGGGCATCTGTGCAAGCTGATCAGCTTGGTCTCTCCCCGTGGAAGACCTCAGGAATGAGAGTGAGGGAAGCGGAACAGCACTTCTCTGGCCGAATGAGTGTTTATGACTCAGGCGAGGGGCAGACGTGTTTGCCACCATGTGGCCTGGAAAACCAAGGCAGCTGGTTTGCAGTGAGAGCAGAAAATGAAACAGACACCAAGAGGGGAACAAGAGAGGAGCTAGAGAAACGCATGGTACTGGATTTCTGATTAAAGCTTATACACAAGGCCCAGTCATAACCCTTTGGGTCCTATGAGGTAACTCTGTATCCTTCCAATAAATCTTTCTGCTCAAGCCAGCTGGAGTTGCTTTCTGTTATCTGAAACCAAGAGAACCCTAACTGTTACAAGCATAGAGCCAAGGACAGATACTAGGTAACATCAACATTTACTGGGGCAGCAGAGAAAACAGTCTTCCAAATAGACTAAGAAGAAGCAGCCAAGATGGAAGAGGAAGCTGTCGCCAGCTCTCTCTCGCTGATACCTCTGCCTCTACCTGATCTTTCACTATGACCAGCTCCAGTCTTCCCCTGTGGCAACAGCTCTCTCTCGGAGATCACCAGTGATTTCCAGTGGCCAAACCCACGAGCCCCTCTCGGACCCCATCACGCTTGTCCTTTCTCTTGGGTCCTTCTCTCTTTAGCCTCCGTAGCACTGCTCTCTCGTGGTATTTCTGTGCCCATTCTTCCCTGACTCTCTTTTCCTGTATCTTCAACTATCTCATAAGTGTTAGTATTCTCCAGAGTACTCTCATTGGCCACTCTTCTTTTTTTTTTTTAATAAATTTATTTATTTATTTTTGGTTGCGTTAGGTGTTCATTGCTGCGTGTGGGCTTTCTCTAGGAGCGGTGAGCGAGGGCTACTCTTCGTTGCGATGTGCAGGCTTCTCATTGCGGTGGCTTCTCTTGTTGCAGAGCACGGGCTCTAGTTGCACCAGCTTCAGTAGTTGTGGCATGCGGGCTTCAGTAGTTGTGGCACACGGGCTTAGTTGCTCCGCAGCATGTGGGATCTTCCCGGACCAGGGCTTGAACCCGTGCCCCCTACATTGGCAGGCAGATTCTTAACCACTGCACCACCAGGGGAGTCCTTGGCCACTCTTCTTGATCAACACATTCTCCAAGGATGATTTCATTCTCTCCCAAGACTTCAGCTATCACCTTTATGGGTGTGACTCCACCAACCAAACTTTATCTTCCATCTTGATCTCTGCTGCACCCAGACCTGTGTTTTCATTTGTTGGTTGGACGTTTTCACCTCAACCCAAGCTCAATGAACTGAAATCAGACTCATTGTTTTCTCTGATTTCCAAAATTGGCTTCTCATTCTGTGTTTTCTATTTCTGTTAATGGCATCCATCCCATCCCCCACCCCAAGCTCTCATCTGAACCAGACACCTAGGAGTTTCTTTCAAATCTCCCCCATCCTCCTTCACTGTGACATCCAGTCAGTCACGCATCCTTTGAGTCTGCATCTGCAAAAACTTTCATGACATTTCCTTCCATCCATCATGATCTCTCAGTCCATGTTCTTATTCCCACTCCCATCCATCCATCGGGCCATATGTTCTTCTATTCGTTGTTACAAAGATGAGTAAAGGGTGTGGTGACAAGTAAGAAATAGACCCCACTGTCATGAAATTTAGTCCAGCATGTCAGTTATCTTCTCAAAGCACAAATAGAATTGTTTTTTTTTTTCTCTGCTCAAAAGCTTTAATAGCCATCTTTTCTATTGGGTCATGTCTAACCCTTAATGTGCCATTCAAAGCCCTCTACAGTCTTGTTTCCACTTGTCTGTTCAGCTTTATCTTTCACAACTACCTCTACCATACCATCCCACAACCAGGCAACTCACACACACACATACAAGTCCCTTAGCCTAAAAACACCAAAATAACAACTAGATCTTTGCCCCAAATAGAAAATTAACAAATAACCTTGGAATTCATATCTGATGAGGTAATAGGAAAATACACCATAAGATAAAATTCCATTTAAAAAAAACATTGGGTCACCTTCATCCTAGTGAATTTGTTTTTTAATTTTTATTGGAGTGTAGTTGCTTTACAATGTTGTGTTAGTTTTTGCTGTACAACAAAGTGAATCGTATACATATATCCCTCTTTTTTGGATTTCCTTCGCATTTAGGTTACCACAGAGGATTGAGTAGAATTCCCTGTGCTATACAGTAGGTTCTCATTAGTTATCTATTTTAGGTATATAAGTGTCCTAATGAATATTTTTCCTTCCCCATTGTCACCTTCGGGGGTGGGGAAGGAGGGCTAATTTTGCTGGGTATTTTGTATTATTTTATTTTATTCTTGAAAATTGATGAGATAGACATTAGCATCCTCTCTTATAAATGAGGAAACCACCTCAGAGAGTCTAAGTAACGTGGCTCAGGCCAGGTGATGGCGATGGGTGGAGTGTCAGGGTGGAGATCCAAACCTGTCAGCCTGACTGAGCATAAATAACAGCTATTATGCTACATCACCTCCAGTGGGAAAATCATCTATGACACTGGTCCGCATTCTTTGGCCACACTTCATTTTTGATCCAAAATGAGTTTATCCAGATTCATTGGCCATCCCAGGTCAAGCTTCTATCACATGATAGGTATTAAATACTAATTCCCATCTTACACATCACCAAGCTTAATCCAAATTACATTGGGTTATTAATCAAATCCACTTTCAAAAGACAAAGATTTGCCACCAGAGACAATATCTTTTAAAATGTGCTGCCAGCTCTAAAGGCGATTTTCAAAGAGGATTTCTAGAAATGCTCTGAACAGTGGAAGCATTTTTTGAAATAGATGTGCATCTTCATTGGGCAACACTCACTTATGTGTGTAAATTCTAAACCGTAGTTTTCAACAGTCACGGTACTTGGGATTCACGCTTCACTTACAGAATTGTAATTTAGGGTTAATAAAAACGGTTGCTTTCCTTTTTCTTGTACCTTTTGAGAAATCTGTTTAGAACTGCGGAATTAGATAGTTAAAACCCACACAAATGGAAATGTAATGGCATTAGGGATAGCAGCTCACAAAGTGACCTTTCTTACAAAACAAATTTAAATTGGCTTGGCCATGTGGATTCAAAAGTGGCTGAAAACAATTTAACATAATAAAATATGGAGTGTTCAATCTAAATTTCTCTTAGATTGCTAACTTGGTAAAATGCTCAGAAGTGTGAATCAAAAAGAACATTATTCTAACTTCACAGAAAATGCAGATTAATTTATATGAAGACATAAACCGAAATCCAAATATACTCCTTATTTTATGATTTACTGATCCTTGGCAGGGGAAAAAAACTTCAAAGGAGAACAAAGCAGTTAGGTTTGCTGTAGTATATTCATTAGGAAGAACAATTTCAATAATACTACATTTTTACCAAAAAATTGACCAAGGGTCTGGAAGTACATCGCAAGTATTATAATAATAGTCACTGTAAAGTAGAAGCCAGGTTTGGTCATCTTCTTTGTTTTAAAGAAGGAAGCCAACCTTGACTTTAAATGATGTTTCTAAGGTTAAACATGGCAGAAATAGTGCTTGAGTCAACTTCTTTACCAAGCATTCTCTACTGCTACTTACATTGGACTGCTTGTGGGATGAGGTTTATTCATTGTCTTTACTTTTTTTTTTTTTTTTTTTTTTTGCGGTACGCGGGCCTCTCACTGATGCGGCCTCTCCTGTTGCGGAGCACAGGCTCCGGACGCGCAGGCCCAGTGGCCATGGCTCACGGGCCCAGCCGCTCCACGGCACGTGGGATCTTCCCGGGCCGGGGCACGAACCCACGTCCCCTGCATCGGCCGGCAGACTCTCAACCACTGCGCCACCAGGGAAGCCCCATTGTCTTTCTTTTCTCCCCCTTTTTCCCTTCCCTCCCTTCCTCCCTCCTTCCTTCCTTTCTTTCTTCCTTCCTTTCCTCCCTCCCTCCCACCCTTCCTGCCTTTGTTTCTACTATCCCTGTCACATCCGTAGGTAGAATTACATACACTGAGCCATCCAGGGCTCTATCTGACCTGCTTTTTAACGGATGTCCTTGTGTCAACAGATTCCACCCCCCCACTACAAATAGAAACCAAAATTCCAGCATACTTCATGTATTTTATCAAATATGAAAACCTCTTGGCCATTATCTCTTCAAACACTTCTTTTATGACATCCTTGAAGAGAATGTCCTCTCAGAATCCAGTTACACGTATGTTATGCCGCCGATGTGATCTGACGTCTCTCTCATTCTCTGTTCTCCTCCTCCCCCTCTTCCTCCCTCAGTTTAACTTTCAGTTCAGTAATTTCTACTCACTCACTGCTGGTGGGAATGCAAAATGGCACAGCCACTTCCGAAGACAGTTTGACAGTTTCTTACAAAGCTAAGCCTAGTCTTACCAAATGATCCAGCAATCATTAACCTACATATTTACTCAACTGATTTGAAAACTTCTCTCCACAAAAAAATTTGCCCAAGAATGTTACTAGCAGCTTTATTCATCATCACCCAAAGCCGGAAGCAGCCAAGATGTCCTTCAGGAGATGAGTGGATAAACAAAATGTGATACAGCCGTACAATGGAATTATTATCCAGTGATTAAAAAGAATGAGCTGTTGACCCACAAAAACACATGGGTGAATCTTAAATGCATATTTCTAAGTGAAAGAAGCCAGTGTGAAAAGACTGCATTCTGTATGGTACCAATATGACGTTCTGGAAAAGGCAAAACTATAGTGATGACTAAAAGACCAGTGATTATCAAGGGTTTTTTGTGATGGAGGAGGGTTGAATAGGTAAAGCACAGGGAATTTTTTTTTTTTAGTGTGGTAAAATATGCAAGATGAGCCAGAAAGTGAGGAAGTGCTCAAAAAGCGAAACAAAACAAAATTAAAAAAAAAAAACAACTTACATTGGTAGGGGTATATCAAAGGGACACAAGAACCAATAGAAAGAGCTCCAAGTGGCCAAAGCTAGAACAATTTGAGTAACAAAATAAAGTGGTTTGGATTATAACTCAAAGTATAAAATAAATATCCATGAGTCCACACTGATTTAAATAAATGATTGAATAACTAAGTAGCAGCGTTGAGACAAATCTCCTTTGCAGAAGAATTCCAAATGATTTACGTAGGTACTCTGCCTTCAAAGAGGTGGAGCATAACTCTCCGTTCCTTAAGTGTGGACTGCATATAGTGACCTTCCTCCAATGAGTACTGTATGGAAGGGAGACATAGAGTAACAGTGGTGAAACCTGACAAACACTACTTGAGCCAGGTGATCAAGGTCAATATCAACAGTGATAAATCTTGTTGATACTATGTACCCTTATGTATGTGATGAAAATGACCCTTAACCTCTCTGGCTTTCCTCCTCAAACCCCACAACCTCAGTCCAATCATGGGAAAAACAGCAGACAAATCCTAATTCAGAGACATTCTACAAAACACCTGACCAGCACTTCTCAAAACTGTCAAGGTCAAAAACAAGGAATGCCTGAGAAATGTCACAGCCAAGAGGAGCCTAAGGAGACATGACAGCTAAATGTAATGTGATAGCTGGGATGGGATCCTGGAAAAGGAAAAATACATTAGATAAAAACCCTGGAAAACTGAATAAAGCATGGGCTTTGGTTAAGAGTAATGTCAAAATTGTTTCATTAATTATAACAAATGTATGATACTAATGTAAAATGTTAATAATAGGTGAAACTGGGTGTGAGGTGTATGGGTAATCTGTACTATCTTCACAATTTTTTTTTTGTAAATCTAAAACTGTTCTAAAATAAAAGTTGATTTTAAAATTTTCAGGTATTACTGTATGGTGGAAATTATATCCCTTGCCACTCTAAATTTATATTACAAGTCTAGATGTCAATTAAAAATATATAAAGGGATTATATATAGTTTTTCAAAATAATGTTATAGGATACATTAGCAAAAAATGGAAAACCACCACTTAATGGCAACTTTATAGGACTCTGAACTCTCAGCAGTGTCCCATTGGGGTCAGGCTTTTGCCATAGGGAAGTATGCTCACAACCTGTTGTATGGATTGGTTTCTGACAAAGAAGAGACCTCATATATCTGCTTTTGAATTGCATTTGGAGAACCTCAAAAAACAAACAAAAGTGCCTAGCTTTCCTATAATACTGCTTGCAATATACATTTCAAAGGAAGAAATCTCTTAGCTTTGGACCTATCGAAATGAAAGCCCTTTGCATGTGTTTTGAACTTCATAATTCCTACAGCACTGAGAAAACCCACAGGTATGGTTCCTAGATTCTCCCTGTGGCCAGTCTCAGAAGGCCTGTAAATATGTTAATATAGCCAAACATGGAAACAACCTAAGTGTCCATCGATGGATGAGTGGATAAAGAAAATATGAAATATATCTGTATCTGTACCCATACAATGGAATATTATTCAGCCATAAATAAGAAAAGCTGCCACTTGTGACGATGTAAGTGGATCTTGAGGGCACTATGCTAAGTGAAATAAATCGTACAGAGAAAGACAAATACTGTACTGATTTTCAGCCTTTTTTCTTTTCTAATACTTATATTTAAGGCTATAAGTGTCATCTAAGCCCTGCTTTAGCTGCATCTCACAAGTTTTGGTATGTCTTGACTTCAATTATATTTTGTTCAAAATATTTTCTAATTTCTGTTGTACTTTCTTCTTTGACACATGGGCTGTACAGAAATGCGTTGTTAAATGTTCAAAGGATGTGGCATTTCTAGTTTTTGTTATTGATTTCTAGCTAATTCCACTGGTCAGAGGACTTATTTTTAATGTTTTCAAATCCTTGAATCAATTCTCTTTTAAGCCCTTCAGTTCTCCAGTGAACAAATACATCTTCCCATGTATTTAAATAAATTTTAAGTATAATTAAGTAAACTCTATAATCTGATGTCTTAAGTCTCTTGAATGTTTCAGTAGTATTTGTAAACTCGAATTTCAACTCAAAATCATAAGTCTAAACCAACTTGTATTTTTTAAAAATATTTATTTATTTATTTATTTTGGCTGTGTTGGGTCTTAGTTGCCGCATGCGGGATCTTTCGTTGTGGTTTGCGGGCTCTTCGTTGAGGCACATGAGCTTCTCTCTGGTTGTGGCATGCGGGCTCAGTAGTTGCGGTGCTCGGGCTCTCTAGTTGTGGCATGCGGGCTTAGTTGCCCCGCAGCATGTGGTATCTTAGTTCCCCGACCAGGGCTCGAACCCATGTCCCCTGCATTGGAAGGCAGATTCTTAACCACTGGACCACCAGGGAAGTCCCCCAACTTGTATTTTAAATTGGAATCACAGAGTGAATCTGTTAATCAGTCTAAAGCTGTGCTAAAGTCACCAGCACATGTGACTACTTAAATTTAATTTTAACTAATCAAAATTAAATAAAGTTAAAAATTCAGTTCCTCACTGGATAGCCATATCCAGTAGCCATATTTCAAGTGTTTGATAACTACCTGTGATTGGTGGCCGCCATGTCGAACCACGCCAAAGAGAACATTTCCATCATTGCACAGAGTTCTGTTAGACAGCACTCCCTAGACACTCCTGTTGGCCGACCTGGGGCCCTGATCCTGGTCCAGTCAGGTGACGGAACCCTGTGGTGATTTATGCGAACATCATCCCACACAAGGGAGCTACTGTGGGGACTCCTTAGAAAGGGATTAAGGGAGATAAAAACATTCTGAGGCAAACTCCTGCTCACCCTTCAAGGCCCCATGCCAACCTCACGTCCTATGTGACAACGAACTCCTAACGCCTTGGGAGATGAGTCATACTTTCTTCGGGACCCACTCCCACAGCTGTCACTTCTGAGCCCTCCTCACATTGTAGTGTGGTCGGTACACTTCCAGTTCCCCTCCAGCTTTGGACTACGAGCTTCCCGAAGCCGGGACCATTTTTTATCTTTGCGTCTTTAGTGTCTGGCACCGTGCCTGTGCGTGACAGGTTTGCATACATTGATGAATGAGAGGGAAGTTTCTCTGAGCGGCAGAGCTGAGAATCCGAAGGTGTGAATTCCCCTCTCCACTCGGTGTTTGAATTACGCTCCTTGGCAAGTCAGACACTTTCCTTGGGCCTCAGTTTCCTCTTCCTCATCAATGTCAAGGAGGAGGTTGACTTAGATAAGATTGCTCATTGCCTGTTAGACGTAAATAAGTGTTATATGAACAAAGGGTGCCGTGGCCAAGGAAGCTCGGGAAACACTTGGTCAAACATGACAGATGGGTGTTTTCTTACTGTAGGAGTTCACAGAAACTTTAAAATGCCGAAGTCCGTTATGGCACTCCAAGGAATGGGTAGAATGCAGAGTTTCTCAGACTTATTGGATGGGCCATGTAATTCTGTGTTTGTGTGTGTGTGTGTTTATGTGCACGTGAGGATATAGAGAGAACCGTCTTCAAGAACTAATGTTCCATGGATTATACTTTGGGAAATGACTGATTAGCTGTCTCTAAGCCATCTTCCAGTTCGATGTTTTTATGTCTTACGAACACGCTGCCATCTTACCGTCCCTGGTACCTGACTTGACTAGTGGTGTGGCTGTCAACTTATAAGCCACACACTTAACCTTCCACTCCCGCTGCCCCTGCTTCCTCATCTCCCCTTGCACCCCTGCCCCACCCAAGTGAAGACACTGAGCAACTCGACTTGAAACACCGGGAAGGAAGGGCCTGAGTGCAGCCACTTAACTTCAGACCTCAGATAGTGAGGTCACGTCAGAGCTGATCTAAGAGCAGCTGCCTTGAAAACTGAAGCATAAGACAGAATGATTTTATTTTAATTTAAATTGATTTTCTCAGCTCTATCATGTTTCTTTCATGATATCATGGAGGTGACTGTTTAATATATCTAATCTTAGCCATACCTTAATATACCGGGCTTTCATGCCCAGGAATTGTTAAAGCGGCAACAGATTATTAATGTTATGTTCATAAGAAAGCAATAATGAAATATTATACAGAGTTCCTATTCCATATATTAGTAATGAAGACCTTTTGCGTTTTTGTGGACCTGATACTTTACACTGTGTTTGCCAAAAAGATTAGAAAATGTTTTTGCCTTCTCAGCAAAAAGGCCCCCGATTAGGCTACGTGACTAGAAAATATTTGCGACAGGTAACAAACATGGCCATGGGCCTGGTGAGACAGGAGGCAATGAACTTATTTTAATCTGAGGTGCCAGGAATAGCAACATTCTTGTTGCTCAGGAGTGAAACAAACAAGCTTATCAGCTGCCTTGGAAATACAAAGTAGAAAACAACAGTGTTACCACAAAGCTCAGGCCTGTGATAAATTGCCACACGGTCTGGAACTTAACCAGCATTGATGGTAGAGACCCGTGTTTAGTATGTGCCTGCCGTTGGCGGACACTGCTGTCAGCACTTCACACGCACTGTCACAGACAATTCTTGTGGCGACTCTAAGACAGGGGCATTACCTTATGGTCAAGATGGGGAATAAGTGCGGAGGAGCGCAGGTCAGTGGCAGACCTGGGATGTGAACCTGCACAGCCTGTCTTCTGAGTCTGCCCTTATAACCACAACGCTGAGAATGGAGACCCCTGGCCTTTCAGGTCTGAGCTCGGGGTCAGGGGAGGCACCGCAGGCCTCCAGCCTATCCAGAAGAGCTTCACGTATTTCCACTAACGCACTCATTTGCCTGCACCTCCAAGGTTACCTCGGGTCTCACAGTGACCCCCTGGGCAGACTGTGATTTGGTGTGGGTGTAGCAGGTCAGACAGATCTCCCATCACTCTGCGACTCCCCAGTGGAGGTGACCACAGTCACACGCTCATCAGAAAGTCCACTTGGTTCTTCGTGGAGCCAGTATCACCTGAGGATTGGTGACTTGTAAACACGTACACACACACACACACACCCGACGTCTCCTTCTTCCCCACACCCACACACGTCCTCCAGCCCAGCGGTCAGCCCTGCACTGCGCTCAGTCGTGTGGTTCTCTCTGCACTCCCAACAATTTCTTGAAGGAGACAGGCCTCCTCTGTGCTCTGTTGGCCTCTCTTCCAAGAACATGGGCTGCGTGTTCATCCCCTCCTGGACCCAGTCTTATACTCAGGTGGGTGAGATGCACCTGGGTGTGAGGCCCCCTCACATCATGAGGAGGAAGAGGTTGTGTAACCTGTGGATTCCAACACCCCAAACTTCATGTCGCCATCTTGGCTTCTTCCTTTACCATCGTTGGGCTTTGGCCAGACACGTAGAAATTCTGAAAAGCAAAATGCCATTTTCTTCAATCACGTGATTTTTGAAAATGGGAGAAATAATACGACATTGACTTAGCCAGTGCCCTTTCTGTGCAGATACAAGGGTCATTGGAACTGTGATTTAAATACTAATTATATGCCAGTTTTAGTTTAAAGTTTTTTGTGTTTGTTCTTTTGCAGAAGCAGTCAGGGGAGTGACTAAAAGCTTATTCATTCCCAGGGTTTTTATTTTGGAAATGAACATGCTGGCACAATTTTAATTGGGTTTTAGTTGTTGTTGTTTTAATTCTCACAGTGATGGCTTGGCTATGTCTTTTGGGACTGCAGAGGGAAACTGGCATCTGGTGTTTGAGGATTCCAGGGATTTGCACCATATTTATGTGTAATAACTCTACAGTAAATAAACAGAATGAATAATTAAGTGAATAATGAGTTTCTCAGAAAAGAAGACTCCTCTTAAAACTGCAACAGAAATTCTCACGTGTGTCCCACCCTCCCTCCTGTGTGGTGATTCCATGCTGCTCTCACTGTGTCATTGTCCCTTGGAAACCAGCAAGGACATTTTCCAAGCGGAAATCAAGCATGCCGTTTGTATCACGGTTTGATACAAACAAGATATTTTCTTCCAATTGCAAGGATGTTGGATTTATGTCTCTTAGAATTATCTTTTTTTTACCCTAGAGAGAGAGTCATTTGCCTCTTTAAAAATAAAATCCATGAGATTAAATTTCACTGAACAGTGTTGCTCTGAGGGAGTAAAAACTTGAAATTCCAGGAATTTGCTGTATCTAGTGAAATTACATAAATGCGTGTTAATACTCATAGTAGCCAGGACAAGGTGCCCTTGCTTCCAGACGCAGCCCTGGCCCAAAGTGGATCTTTCCAAAGGTAAAACCACTGTGTAATTACTGTTTCTTCTCCATGTGTGTTCATCCACTCACTCATATGTTTTTACTTGTCTATTCATTCGTTCATGCCCCCAAGTATTTACTGAGCACCTACTATATGCCAGGCACCGTGCCAGGCTCTGGAGATACCATGGTGGGCAAAACCAGACCCAGTTCCTGTCCTTACAGAGCTTGCATTCTTCTCAGGGAAATAGCAATCAAATAATGAAATGAAAGTTAAGTTGCAACTAATTTTGACAACTAACTTTAACTATGACAGTTTCTATGAAAGAAAGGGTCAGTCTGCTCAGGCTGCCATAACAAAATACTGCAAACCGGGTGGCTTAAAAAGCAGGGATTTATTGCCTCACAATTCCGGAGACTAGAAGTCCAAGATCAAGGTTTTAGCAGATTTAGTTTCATCTGAGGCCGCTGTCCTTGGCTTGCAGATGGCAGACTTCTCATCGTGTCCTCACATGGTCTTTCCTCTGTGTGCGTGCATGTCTGTGTCCAAATCTCCTCTTCTTACAAGGACACCAGTCGGATTGGATTAGGGTCCACCCTCACAGCCTCATTTTAACTTAATCACCTCTTTAAAGGCCCTATCTCCAAACAGTCACATTGTGAGTACTGGGAGTTAGAGCTTCAACGTATGAATTTTGGGGGACACGATTCAGCCATAACAGAGAGTAATCTGGTTCAGATGGAGATGTTAATGGGGAAGGGTCAGATATTAATGGGTACCCAAGCAGGGACATAGGGTGGGCTTGCTGAGGATTAAATGGGAATCTAAAGGATGATTAAGAGCTAACTAAACACAGTGGAGGGGAAGGGCATTCCAGGAAGAGGGAAGGGCACTGCCAAGCCTCCTGGTGGGAGGGGCATGGCAGGGAGCAGAGACCAAGGGGAGGTAACCATGGTGTCTGAGGAGCTGTGAGACATGGCGTGGGGCTAGGATGACACTGACATTGTCAATGGGGACAGCCAGGCCATGCAGGGCCCTCTAAACCAGGGCAGGGAATTTTGTCTTTTTCTCGAGAGCAATGGGAGACCATCGGAGGTTTTCAGTAAGGGCAGAGGTGGAATGACCAGATTTGCCTTTGGAAATTATCAGTCTGGCTGCAGGTGGACGACGGATGTGAGGGCAGAGTTGGAATGACCAGATTTGCCTTTGGAAATTATCAGTCTGGCTGCAGGTGGACGACGGATGTGAGGGGTTCTGGAGTGCATTCTGGAAGAGTGTTGGATACAGGAGAATGCTGCAGACATCCAAGCAAGAAATGAAAGTGGCTTGTTTTCAGGAGGTGGGGTGGAATCAGAAAGAAACAAGTGGATCTGATAGATCAATGGGGACAGTGGGTTAAATTTGGTGGCACTGGATGGCAAGGGTGGATATGCTGGGCACCAGGTGAGGGAGAAGATGACAAGGCTGTCTCCTTAACTGGAGATGTCTGCCTTCTATAACTGGGTTACCTAGGTGCAAGTCAGTGGGATGGAGAGCATCAGAAGAGGCTCATGTTAGAATTGACTTTTGATCATATTGACATCAGTAGACACCAAAGGCCCCATGGGTCCTCAGCACAGATACCTCTTTCCCCTGCACATGCTGTTCTGCCTTGAACACTCTTTCCTGCTTATGCTTCACCACCCACCCACCCTTCATGGCTCAACCCAAGGGTCAACTTCCTCAGCAGCAAGGCCTTCCTGCATTCCTCAGACTGGGCTACATGTCCCTTTTACATACTCTTGTAACACCTGTACTTTTTCTTCAAAGCAGTTGTTAATGGTTAAAATTACATAATTGTGTGTTTAAATTCTGTTTCTCCCATTAGAATACAAAGCTTGTGAAGGTCAAGAGCATTTCTGCCTAATTAGTGCAGCAGACTGGTAGTTCTAGAGCCAGACCCTCTGGCTTCAAATCTCAACTCCCCTACTTCCTAGTGATGTGATCTTGGACAGGGTGTTTCATCTCGCTTCACCTGAGTTGCTTTGAATGTTAAGTGTGGAATATGATGGTACATCCTTCATAGAAGCGGATGATGGATGATTAAGTGAGTTAATTAGCACAAAGTGTTAATAACAGTGTTTGACATAGAGTAAGTAAGTATTCAGTAAATGTTAGCTCTTATTATTGTTCATCACTGTACCCCTACGTATTTGATGGACAGATGATCAGATAGATGGCTATAGACCGATGCATGGGTGGATTGAAGAATGGAAGGATAGGTAAGGTGGAAAAGCAAGGAAGCTCAAATGGGTATTGTGGAAAGAGGGACTGGCCCATACTTCAAGACATAGTTAAATTCCAAGATATTGGGTCCCACTAAAATAAACTTCTCCTGTATGGTTACTTTCAGGCAGGGCCTTAAAGAATCTCCATCAATACCTAAATAGACATTTCTCCAAAGAAGACATACAAATGGTCAATAGGCACATAAAAAAATGCTCAACACCGCTAATTATTAGAAAAATGCAAATCAAATCTACAAGGTACCACCTCACACTGGTCAGAATAGCCATCATTTAAAAGTCTACAAATAATAAATGCTGGAGAGGGTATGGAGGAAAACTAAAAATAGAGTTGCCATATGATCCAGCAATTTCAACCCTGGGCACATATCCAGGCCAAACTATCTCAAAAAGATACATGCATCCCAATGTTCATAGCAGCACTATTCACAATAGCCAAGACATGGCAACAACCCAAATGTCCAAATGGATAAAGAAGATGTGGTACATACATACAATGGAATATTACTCACTCATAAAAAAGAATGGAATAATGCCATTTGCAGCAACATGGATGGATGTAGAGATTATCATACTAAGTGAAGTAAGTCAGAAAAAGAACAAATACCATATGATATCACATATGTGGAGTCTAAAATATGACACAAATGAACTTATCTACAAAACAGAAAGAGACTCACAGACATCGAGAACAGACTTGTGGTTGCCAAGGAAGGGTGGGGGGGGAGATGGAGTGGGAGTTTGGGATTAGCAGATGTAAACTATTTTACATATGTATAACTGAATCACTTTGCTGTATACCAGAAACTAACACAACACTGTAAATCAACTATCCTTTAATAAAATACATTAAAAAATTAAATTAAAAAAAAGTCTCCATCAAGCCTTAGTCAGTGATAAACCTAAGTATTTGTTTCTTGATTTCAACAGAGGAAAAAAAAAATCACCACAACCCAACTATCCCCTCCTTAATTAAACAGTACATTTCCTAACTTAACTGTAAAAATTTTTTAAGGTATAATAACTAAGTTTAATGTGATTTTAACGCTAAATTGATTCATCGATTTATTCATTCTTATGTTCCTCCCTCAGACACGTATGGGATTCCTACCACGTGTCAGATAGGTACGGGTGGTTACCAAGTCACTTAAGCTATTGTCCCTATTCTCAAGGAGCCTAAGACTCCTAATAAACTTTATAAAGAGATTTCAAATAAATATTTATACTCAATATACCTGATCAAAACAAAGCAAATACAGCAGCAGAAGCTGTTTTATAAACAGGGGGCCACAGATGATGAAGGATCATCCTCACTCTATTGTTCGCCCCAGCTCAGCTCTGTCTTCAGTAATGAAGCCTCCAGCAGAGGCTGCTCAGTCCCAGCTGGAAGGTATTTGCATTGCTGTCACTCTATTTATGACAGCAACTCATGTCTGGTATTTTTCTTTTTGCCCAGGGGATTCTCTTTCTGTAATTTATTACAGAATTCAAGGCCATTTCATTAGGAGGAAATGTGCCATATCATTATTATAACAACTGTCCCTATTTTTGTTCAATTTTGAAACTGACAATCTAAAGACTATTTTTAGCTCAGTCATGTGTGATTATTTGTTTCCTTATTATGAGAACTTTTTTCCGTCGGACTAGTTAACATGAATTTTATGCTCACATATTATGTCACATGCTCCAATTCAATTTATTTGAAAGCAGATTCTTTGGGGGAAAACTGTAAAGCTAATTTGAATAGATTCTTTAGAGATTCCATTTTAAATGAAGTGCTATAAAATTGGCAGACAAAGTGAAAAAATGGAATTGAAATTCTCTTCTTCAGCTACTTATTGGATTCAGAAATCTTTTTGACAGTGCCAAGGGTTTTGATATAATGTTTTACGCAATTTTCCTAACATTTATCTCAAACTCCACTGCCTTTATTTTGGTTGTTCGACTCAAAATGATTTCCTGATATATCCATAGATAAAAGCAGAGTTCTTGCTAAAGGAAATATTTGGTGCTCTGATACAAACTTCTTACCATCTACAGTGGTGCCCGTCTATAAAACATCTGCTGTAAAGCGCGTATTTTAATTCCAGAGTGAATACTGAACATTTGTGGACAAACTTTCTGAGAGACATGTGGAATAAAACTGCATCTCCAACTTCCTCCAATTTGGCCCCAATTTATATTTCCGCCTTTCATATTTGATGGATTTACAGCTTGAGAATAGCGTGAGAATAATAGGCAAGATGCCTGATGGCTTGATTTCCTGTCCTCCACGGCCCAAGAGGAGACCATTGTTCATCAGGGCAGGGGGCTCCGTGCTAATCAGAAACAGCCGTCACTGGTGGGGAAAGGGACCCCAGGATTGGTCCATCTGATTGCACTGGATGATTTATATCCGATTATTAACAATCTAATGGAAAAATACATAGCAAACACATGTCTACAATTTCACCTTGAGACACACGTGTTTCCCTTGATGTGCTTTTAAAAGGGAGTTTTATTTCACACCCATCTTTTGCCCCGAATTCGCTAAATCGCATCCGTCATTTCTATTGGTCCAGCTAGTGGGCTAAGAGGCAGACTCGTGAAGGGCCCTCGCCCAATTTTGCTCTGTTGCCACTGACGGCAGCCTCAAGTACTTGGAGTTCCTCCCCTAAACTCAGGCTGGTCTTGAAAGAAGCACATCACTGCTGCATGTGTTTTTGTTCTGCTTACAAAGATAATTGTGGGAAGTGAGAACACCTGTTAGGCTCCGGGGGCAGAAGCAGGCCCAGGGCCAACTCCTCTATCAAAGACACAATGCTTAGGGCTCCCCCTTCCTTGAAGGGGCCCACAAAAGCTCTAATTTTAGTTAAAATGAGTATAAAAATGAATATCTAATAATAAATCCAGCCTACATAGTATTTGTTTTTATACCAAAATAGCCTTTGCATATCGTCTTTTATTTTTTATAGAGGAAGGGTCACATGACCGTCATAATGCAGCCCTGAGCGGAACAGCCCTGAGGAACACCAGATAAGGGACTGACTGTGGGGTTAGACTGTGACCGTGGGAGCTGGTGGCGAGGTCGCAAGGGGTCGCTGAGTCATACGCCTCTGCGTGTGAAAGTGGGCCTGAAGTTGCTGTAGGTCACGGGCCGGAAATTGGGAAGGAAACATGGATATGACGACAGTGGTCTCAACCCGGGGTGATTTGCCCCCCAGGAGACATTCAGCAAAGCCTAGAGAAAGTTTGGGTTCCCCCAACTGCCGTGACTGTCGCTACCAGCATCTAGCGGGTAGAGGCCAGGGATGCTGCTAAACACCCCACAATGCACAGGACAGCCCCACACAACAAAGAATCATCTGGCTTAAAACAGCATCAGTGCTGAGGCTGCGAAACCTCAAGGTTAGGGTAAAGAAAGGCTGGGACCTGCGAGGCCGGCTGGAGCCCATGTTTGTCTCTCATAGCATCTAAGCTCCATGCAGGGTGACCCACGGAAGCTGCTGGCGCCCTGTGCTGTGCAGCTACCCTTGCACTTGGCCGAGGACTTGGAAAATCTGAAAGAGGAGGTTGGGCATTGGCTGAGAAGCTGCAGGCCGCTGCCCACTGCAACAGGTGAGCAGCAGAAGAGCTGCGGCCCGCGAGCTGAGGCCATGCGGGGTGCCCTGCACCGACCTTCAGGGTGTAACGACTGCTGCTTCACCGCCACCTTCTGGACCTCACGCTCAGTTCTCTCGTGGCCAAGCCCGGCGCGGAGCCACATGGGGAGCGGCACGCTAGGAAATGTAGTTCCCACTTAGCTCAGTTGCCCAGGTAACACACCTCTGAGGTGGACCCCGCGGAGCTTCGCTCACCAGCACTTTTTACTTAGGATGTGGCTTTTCCCCACCTCACTCCCAGCCTTGCGTGCACTTCAAGGAGACTTGGCATTTCAACTGTTTTAATCTGCAAACAGCTGGTGTGCTTTAGACGGAGAGTTGTGCATCCACATCTGTTCTTTCCTTCAGGAATAGAGTCATGGCTGGACACACAGCTGCCTGGATGGATTCCATGTCCCAGAGGCCCCTGCAGGTGTAGCTGTGACGTTAAGTACTGACCACAGGGCTCTGAGGGAGGCCGTTGTGCCCGCTCCCGAGCCGGGCCTTCAGGCATTGGCTGTGCACTCCTCCGTGTGCTCTAGCCATTTCCAGCTGGAACCCAGAGGTGGGGGCAGTCAGCTTCAACCGCGCAAGGACAAGAGCAGAGCAGCAAGACGGAAAGATTCTGGAGGCTTTGTGGTCCAGAGAATCTTTAAGCATCCTTTTTCTTAAGGAGTTCTGAGTGAGCAGATTAGTCACTTAGGTTGCAGATGATAAGAGTCAACTCAAATCCACTGAAGCAGGGAAACGAGTATATTTGCTCACATAATTAGGAAGTCTGGGGTAAGAATTTCAGGCATAGCTGGATCTAGGGGTTCAAACGATGTCCATCTCTCAGTCTGGGCTTTCTGCAGAAGTCCAGGGAAGTTGGCCTTCAGAAATTCCAGGCTTAAAATCTCCTTATAGCTCATGACCCAGGAGAAGACAGGAGCTTCTCTCTTCCAACATATATTTTTAATTATGCAGAACAAGTGCTGGATGGTCCTGCTGGGATCACAGGCTCACCCCTGAACTCATTGCTCTGAACCCCAGAAGGAGATTGGAATGAATCTGTAAAATCACTACCTGCAACAGTCTACTTGAGAAGTTAACCAACATTACCAGGAGTGAAGACAGTGCCAAAGAGGGGGTCAAGTCAGGAAATATAAGTTGGGGTTCAGAAGATGGAAAATCATGCTCACTGGGGGGAATTTGGCAAGGCTTCACAGCAGAGGTGGGATTTGAACTGGGCCTTGATAGACTTAGAGCTTAAAAATGCATAAAGAAGAAAATACTGTACTTTCTTTTCTGACCATTTTCAAAGGCTCAGGCAAGCTCAGTAGCACTGTGGGATGGAAAGGATCCTGTTGTTTTTCTCTCCTCTGCCATTGGTTCGGGATGGGAAGCGCTTCCCTTTGAGCACTGAATCCTTCCAGAGGCGGACAAACATGGGGAAGAGTCTGGTTGCCAGGACACACTTCTCCAGCCCAGGCACTCTCATGTAAAGCAAGAAGAAACGTCGTGCTTCTCTGTAACCTGAAGAAAGGATGGTGAGTGTAATTGGCAGTTCCCTTAATCAGTCCAGAAAGGCTTGTTATATAAATAAATGATTCAGATATGAAGTGACTTACCATAGGAAACAGGCATTTCTCCTTTTCATTTTTCATATTCCTGGAATGCTTTCTTTTACATTTGCAGTGGAATATAGGCCTGTAATTTTACTACACACTTATTATTTCCGAAACTATCTAGTGTTAGGATTTTACAAATACATTTTTATGCAGTTTCCAATAGCTTAGTGATTTTCCAGTTAATCAGGCAACCAGAGCCTGTGGCTCATTTCTTTAGGACAAGGGTCAGTTATCTGGGATGGAGATGCCCCTTTGGCCAACCGGGGTGCTATTGGCTGGCTTCAGGAGTATGGCAGCTGGCTGGACCTTAAAGGGTGGTGGTTGTGGCAGTGATGATGGTGATGATGATGATGATAGCAACTACTGATCATACGGGTGATGCAGCCATGATATGAACACCCATCTCCCCTGTTTTAAGGAGACTGCCGTACTGTCTTTCCTAGAGAATCGAGGTACCTTTAGTTTGTTTGATGGCTGCAAGAACATCCAGGGATTTATCATTTCCTAGTTGTTTGATGATGAAATGATTTCTTTAGGTACAAAGCTCTTTTCGTTGATTGTACCTTCATGCAGGGAGTGGAGATGTAGCCATATTTGCTTTCAGCTTAGTCCCTCAGTTTGTCCTTAGAGCACCTTGGAAGCAGTTCAGAAGCTCAGCGTCTGTTATCTGTCCCCTCAGGGGGCAGGGGCCACAACACCCCTGTGGGACTACAGTGAGTCCTAAAGGATTCCTGACTTCAGGTGGGTGGAGCCACATAACCAGTTTAACTTAACTGGATTGATTTGACTGGTGGGGTGGATCCTATTAGTTCTCAATCATTTGCTCACCCTTTCAATCCCCGCCCATTGCCATGTGACTTGCAGTGTCTCTTATGGTTGGAGCATACTTCTCCACCCCCTTGATATTGGGCTTGGTGCCATGACTTGCTTTGTCATGGGCAAAATGAGATGCAAGCAGGAGAGATTGAGTGACAGGTAAGGGTAGAGGTTATAGCAGACTTCACTCTTACTCTTGATCGTTTGTTCCTCTCTGTCTGCCATTAGAAAGGCATAACCCCAATAGGCACTGCTCTTTCAGCCCAGGTTCTCACATGGAATGAGAGTGAGAAATACATATTTGTTGTTGTAAGCCCCTGAAATGTTAGGGTTGTTTGTTACAACAACATAACCAAATGAAAGCTGACTGATACAATGGTCATTTATTGTCCTACGCAGTTCAATGAAAAATAGTCCAACTAGATATGTGTGTATATGTGTATCTATATAGTTGAACTATTTTATATAGTATCAGTAGATACATGGATATAGACTGAGGTTGTGACAGGTCTATCCAAGAAAAACTAATTCTAAGAAAACTACTGAACTACAGTCAGATTAAACCAACTATAACAAGAAGCCACTTTTGCATATGAAACTTGTAAGAGCTATAAATATAATTGTATTGGAGAGAGAGCACTGCAATCAGGCATTCGTGGACGTTGTTAACTGGGGTATAAATTAGTATAACAGTGCTGGAGATGGATTCAGACATAGTACTGGTAATAATTGTAGATGACATTTATAGAATGCTTTTATGTGCAAGGCACTACTATTTGAAGTCTTATTAACCTTACTTGAATTAATGAAATTGGTTTACATGTACTAGCTCGCTTAATCCTCATAACAACCTTGTCAGGAGAGGTATTATTATTAAACAATATATTTTAAAAGGCTTAAAAATTTGAGCACAGATGTGTGTTCTTTGACCCACATGTGGGAATTTATCCTAAGGAAATAATTAAAGATGGGGTATAAAGTTTTAAAGTAAGAATGTTGATGGCAGCATGGTTTATAATTATGAAACTAGGAAGCAATATAAATATCCAAAAGATGGGGATCTTTTAAATAAATTGAGCCATTTAAAAGTGATATAAAAATGTAGCATGGACATGAAAGGACCTTTATATTAAGTAAATAGTGTAGCTTGTAATAGTGCAGTCCTGTGTTGTCTGGTACAGTCGCCACGAGCCACATAAACACTTGAAATGTGGCTAGTCTGAATTGAGATGTGCTGTAAGTAAAGGCTCAGTATGGAAAAAAAAAAGGAATATAGACTATCTCATTAATAATTTTTACATTGATTGCAATGTTGAAATGATAATATTTTGGACATGCTATTCAAATTTATTTCACCTGCCTCTTGGTACATTTTAAATATTTATTTACTTTTATTTTTAAAAAGAACAATTGTATATGTTTAAGGTATACAACATAATGTTTTGATACATACATAGAGTGAAATGATTACTACAGTCAAGCTAATTAACATATCCATCTCCTCACATAATTTCTTTGTGTGATGAAAGTACAAATCTATTCTCTTAACAAATTTCCAGTACACAGTACAGCATTACTAACTATAGTCATCATACTGTACATTAGATCTCTAACTTCATTCATCCTACACAACTGCAACTTTGTACCCTCTCACCGACATCTCCCCATTTCCCCCATCTCCCCACCCTTGGTAACTACCGTTGTACTCCCTGCATCTATGTATTTGACTTCTTTTAGATTCCGCATATAAATAAGATTGTGCAGTATTTTTCCTTTGGGGTCTGGATTATTTCACTTAGCAAAATGTCTTCCAGGTTCATCCATGTTGTTGTAAATGGCAAGGTCTCATTTTTTTAAGGCTGGATAATAGTCCATTGTCTATATATACTACAATTTCTTTATCCATTCATCTGTCAGCAGACATTTGGATTGCTTCCATATTTTGGCTATCATGAATAATGCTGCAATGAATGTGAGAGCACAGATATCTCCTTGAAGTACCAATGATTTCATTTCCTATTATATAAGTTTAGAAGAGGGATTGCTGGATCATATGGTAGTTCTATTTTTAACTTTTTGAGGAACCTCCATACTGTTTTCCATAGTGGCTACATCAATTTCATGCCCACTAACAGGGCACAAGTGTTCCCTTTTCTCCATACCCTCACCAACACTTACATTTTCTTTTTCATTATAGCTATCCTAACAGGTGTGAGGTGATACCTCATTGTGGTTTTGAATTGCATTTCCCTGATGATTAACGTTGAGCACATTTTCACGTCCCTGTTGGTCATTTTTATGTCTTCTTTGGAAAAATGTCTATTCAGATCCTTGGTCCATTTTTTAGTCGGGTTGTTTCTTTTGCTATTGAGTTGTCTTTGTACTTTAAAAAACTCTGGATACCAGAAAAACTTAAAATTTCATGTGTGGTTCACATCTATTTTAGGCTTTGCAGTCCACACAGTCCCTGTAACAACTACGCAGCTGCTGTTTAAGGCAAAAGCCTCCAGAGAAAACATGTAAATGGATGGACGTCTTATTAAATCCATCCAATAAAATTTATTTATAAAATCAGGCAGCTAACCAGCAGGGGCTTTAATCTGCCGAACCCTGGTCCAGACCAGTGTTCCTTAACCTTGGCCCTCTTGACCTTCGGGGCTAGACAGTCAGTTGCTGTGGCGCCATCCTGTGCGTTGTAGGATGTGTAGCGGCATCCCTGGCCTCTACCCTAGATGCCAGTAGCACCACTTGCCTCAGTTTTGGCAACTGAAATGTCTCCAGACGTTGCCAAATGTCCTCTGAGAGGAGGACAAAAATCTCCCTGATGGAGGACCATCGGTCTAACCTATATGATTTTATTTTCATGGAAACAAAAATTGTATGCATGTCTAGGTGTTCTGGAAGAATACACACCCAAGGTGGTGGCATTACACTTTCCCCCGTCTCTTTGCTTTTCTGTGTTTTCTAAATTAAGCACATGTTACTTATTTAATATGTAAACACACACACACACGCACACACACTTGTGTAGAAAAAGAAAGCAAAAATGACAAAGAGAAAATAAGATGACAGAAAGAAATCCACACGTAGGAAAGAAAGAGCAGGTAGAGGGAGAATGCAACCTTGTCCCCAAAGGACAAGTTCTCCACCTGGTCAGGCCTTCGAGTACCATCCAAGATGTGACATCCACGCCATGCATGTGTGTGGGCTGATAGACCAATCTCCGAGTTGACGGTTTGGAAAGATGAATCTGCCACATGGAGTAGGCAGGCATTTGCGTGGGGCAGTGTAAGTATTTACCAAAGAGAAACAGACTTGATTCTGATTTACACGTGACACCTCCTCGGATTTAAGGCATATTTGGGACCTCCACAGCTGGACCCTCGAAGGGGAAGGAGAAACAAGGGATTAGACAACATATCAGAATAAAACAGAAAGCTGACTCTGTACAGCTACTTCTCACAAAGGCCCGGGTAGTAGCATTTTAGCAACTAAAAATCAGTGCCAATCTACTGATATTTAAAATTCAGTAATCATAGTCACAATCATAGGTAATATTTACTTTGTGCTTACCACGTGCTAGGCAGTGTGCCAGCAGATCTTTGTGGTTGTCTCATTTAATTTTCCACAAAATTTTTCCAAGCTCTGCGTGGTACCAGATGTTCTTATGACAGTTTTACAGATGTGCAAACTGAGGGTCAGGGACAGTAAGTTATTGGCCCAAGTCACCCAGCTGGCAAGAGGTGGGACAGAGACTGTGGTGTGTGTTCTCTGAGCTGAGAGGTCCCTCCCCCCTCAAAGCTGGTGATCTAAGCTACAAGGCTGCATATTTTTCCTTGGGATTCAAGTTCTCATTTTGAATGAAAAAAACATGGATTCCCTCAGAATTTCATTTTTACCAGATCAGTCTTTGTGGGGAGGAAAAGAGTTTGCTCACCCTCATCATTGGTGGGAAGCTGAGAAGCATGTCAAGTTCAAGGGCATTTGAACAATTTAATGGGGAGGTGGGGGGAGGTGAGGCAATGGTCCAGGCAGGAAGTGACACTGAAAGTCCCATCCATGGCCTGGTACTGGCATGTGGGTATATCTTTTCCATCCAGAGAGGACCCTGATGGGATCTAATGGGGGATCTCTTTCATCCAACGAGGGCCCTGGCCTATGTCTGGAGAGATGGAGGGCACGGCAAAGAGAGGGACCAGACTCCTGAGGGAGGGCATTGGCAGTATCTAGACAGGGCAGCATCATGGGGGAGGAGTTCAGTCCACGCCCATCCCATCTCCCCACCCCCACTCCACCTCTGGTCAGGGTCTCTAGGTACAGGTATAATAGGAGGAAGAACTGAAGTTAGAGATAGAGTGCTCCTCTCAAGCCAATTCAGAGTCACAACCATCATTACCACGTCCTCAACTTGCTCCCCCATTCCAATCCCTTTAAACATCTTCAGCACCTCAGTGTCCTCCCTTCCTGTCTCTGATGAAGCTTAGTTCCTGTTCCCATCCCTTGATGTCCTGGATCCCAGCCCCTCCTGCCTCTCCTGAAACTGAATCCCACCCCTCATCCCATCTCCTGCCTAGAAAACAACCCCCTCCTACAATAACCCAATATCCCCGTAAGAAATTAACCTTCTTGTTTGTTTGTTTATATTTGTTGTTTGTTATATTATTGTTTGTTTATGTATGAGAGAAAAGTAGGATTGTAGGGACGGTTCCTCAGAAAACAGACTTCGAGACAGATATTTACTGGGGAGCACTTGTGGGAACAACACCTGTAAGAGAGTGAAGGAAAGATTGGACAGTAAAAGAAGTTGAAGTTCAAAGCAGTTGCAAAAGAGGCCTCAGCCCATCCCATGGGGAACTCTGAACGTGGGATGGCCCTTCAGAGATGTCTTGAATTGAGGCAAGGGGCTGAGTGCCTTAGTCCTTTGGGCGTCTTGGCAACACATCACAGCATCCACTACAAGTGCACTGAAGGATTTTGGCTGATTGTGGTGAGACTCTTGGGGTGGCCGAGTGACTACCTTCAGGGTCAGATACTTAATCTCTGAGACCCAGAACCTGAATTTTCTTTATGTGTCCACAGATAATTGGCATCTCCATGACAAGGTCACACTAACTAAATTCAGACAAGACTAATGAATACACAGCAAATTGATTTGTTTACAATGAGACCATCCTTTTGCAGTGATCAAAATATTTGTGTTCTTTATCTCTAACACCCTTTTCCCAGGTTCAAGTTGAAACAGGAAGTAATTGGGCTCCAAGAAATCTCTCTGTAAGAAGAAAAATTGAAGGCATTCAATTATTCTTCTTCCAGAGATGGGATGAGTAAGATGCCAGAAATGTTTGTGACATGATGAAGACAGAATATTTCTTTTCTCAACAAGAAAAAAGAGAAGTCTAGGAAAAGAGATACAAGAAAAGCATGATCCAAAAAGAGGCAAACTAAAATGAACCATGATTTTGAGTCATTGATGGAGTATAATAGAGAATCAGACCAAGCTACTGGGAACACTCTCCCTAAGTCACCCAAGAGTTGTGACATTGGACCCAAAAAGAAGAAGTGTGGTGCCGACACAGTCCTTGGCTCTCCAGGGAACAACATCTACCTACTCAAAATAATGTTGTTTTTTAATTTATTTTGGGCTGCATTGGGTCTTTGTTGCTGAGCACGGGCTTTCTCTAGTTGCAGCGAGCGGGGGCTACTCTTCGTTGCGCTGCGTGGGCTTCTTATTGCGGTGGCTTCTCTTGTTGCGGAGCACGGGCTCTAGGCGCGCAGGCTTCAGTAGTTGTGGCATGTGGGCTCAGTAGCTGTGGCTCGCGGGCTCTAGAGCGCAGGCTCAGTAGTTGTGGCGCACGGGCTTAGTTGCTCCATGGCGCGTGGGATCTTCCCAAACCAGGGCTTGAACCCTTGTCCCCTGCATTGGCAGGTGGATTCTTAACCACTGCGCCACCAGGGAAGCCCTACTCAAAATAATTCAAATGCAGTTTTTTGGTTTTCAACTCAGAATTAACCGGCAGACCAAGCAGAGAAGACTTATGGTTACAGAACAGAATGTAATGCTGTCAATCAGAACAATGGAAATGCATAGATCAAACTGACAGAAGTTGAAAGAGGAAAGCGGGGGAGCTGATATCTTCATCTCTCACTGTGTGGAGTTAAGAAATACTGTGTCAAGTTCATGGAATGAGAAATAGAATTTTAAGTACATTAAAGTATACTTTTATAAGAGTAACCCAAAGAAGAATTAAAAATAATACTGAGACTACCAAACTTTGGAAGGGAGAAGCGGCAGTAAAAGCAGAGTAAGTAAACTTTCATCTTCTGTTATTGATAGGTAAGGTACAGTATTGATAAATTAGCATATTATTTACAGTTATGGGGTAACCACCAGACACATAAACAGAACTGGTCCAGTGGTTGGCTTTGGGATGTAGTTGTGGATAGAGATGGTCTGAGGGGAAAGAATGTTACTGCTGTAGTAGCTTTTTATCCTTATATATGCATTCCTTTCAAATTTTGAAAAATACGTGTAATCTTTAAATTACCAGGTAAAGCTTAATTATTAACCAGAAAGACGTTTGGTGGGTATAAACTTGGCCTGATTTGGGGACAGATCTCTTACATTCTGGGAAAGCCAGCAAAATTCCCTTCACCAGCAATGGAGGATTCATCTTTGGTATTCCCCCAATTTCAGGACCTGTCCCTACCAAAAAGACATGGGTCCACACAGATGCATTTTAATTGGCTGGACTCCATTTCCTGTGCATCCCAACAACACAGATCAATGTGAAAGTCATCTGACCTCTCCCAGAGGAGCTGTTTCAATCCTGTGTGGCTCAAATAGGTCATAACTGGAACAGTGGTTCCCAACTGTGGCCACACACTAGGCTCTCTTGTGGAGCTTTAAAAATGTATGCTGGCCCAGGCTCCACCTCAGACCAATGAAATCTATGACCCAGGATTTATTATTTAAAAAAAAAAAGTCCCCAGGTGTTTCTACTGTGCGGTTAGAGTTGATAATCCTCCACCTGGTCATTCTGTGTGTGGCTCCCCAGAATCATAAAGCACGTTCACCTCAAGGCAGCTCACACTTCTCTCATCATCACAATTCTTCCATTTCTTCTTCTCAACACAGCATTTGAACCTCCTCATAAATCCCCCTTATCTCAAAACTTTCTCCCTTGTTTCTTTGAACCCCACTCTCCCTGATTCTCCTCCTCTCTGCTGAGCCATCTCAGTCTACTTCCTAGGGTCCTCTTCCCCTGCCTTCTTGGGACTCTACTCTCTGTACTGTTTCCAGTCTCTCAAGGATTTTAACTACCTTCTTGACCCACCATTATCATTGTGCTCAGGGTGGCCCCCAAATCATCCCCTCCATCCCAGATCTCTCCTTTGAACTTCAGGACTGAATATCTGATTGCCTACTGGGCATCTCCACTGTGATATCTCACAGGTACTTCAAACAAGACCCGCCCCCATTGGAACTCATCATCCTTTCTCCCATCTTTCTTGCTGTGTTGAATGGCACTGGTTGTCCAACCCATTTCGGTTATACAAACACAAACTCCAGGAATCCTCTAGACACTTCTGTTTTCCTCCTCTGTACACCATCCAACTCATCTTGTCTTAGCCCCCTTCTGTTTCATCTCTGTAGCTCGGCTTCAGGTCAGTCCAACAGCATCTCTTCCCTGGATATCTGCAACGATCTCCTACCCAGTCTCCCTGCCTTAATCACGTGCCCTTTCAATGCTCACTTGGGCCAGAGTGATCCTTCCAAAGCACAAATATGACTGTGTCAATCTCCTGCTTAAAACCCTTCATCGCTTCCTCGTGGCCTTCCAAGTCCAAACTTAGAAAGGTCCACCAGGCACATAGTAACTCAGTGCTCCCTGCCTCTCCAGTTTCAGCACCTGCCACCAACAACAAATGCCCTGTGCATCTCCCCACACTGTGCCGCCCCGCCACGCCTCTAATCTGCCAGCCTGCTTCCTTGCTGCTTTCCCCTGCAATCTCCTGGGGCTGGCATGCCCTCCCTGACTTTCAGCTGTCTCCTCCTCACACTTCAAATTTTTTCTCAGGCCTCACCATCTCCATGCCACCTCCTCTTCCTGGGTGCCTATTCCAGGTCCTGGAACACAGTAGATGTACTCAAGAACTGTTTACAGAATTACGAACACATAACACTGTGAATTTCAGAGACGAAATAGAATTACTACATGAAGAAAGTGAAAAAGAGAATTATATAACTTATCTCTAATTCTCAAATGCCTTGACTTTAAAGGAGGCTTTTCAGTGTACTCTAAAGAGCCCTGGGGGAGGCGGTCCCACAGAGCCCCCTCAAAGACCCTCAGTGGGGATCCTCATTTTAAACAAGACTGCTTTATTTTCATCAATATGTTGGTCTTCTGAAAAAGGTCTAGTTGGTTTTGTTTGTTTTTGTTTGTTTTTGGCTGGGTCGGGTCTTCGTTGTGGCACGTGAGCTTCTCTCTAGTTGTGGTGCGTGGGCTCTGTAGTTGTGGCAAACGGGCTCTCTAGTTGCGGCACATGGGCTCTCTAGTTGTGGCACACAGGCTTAGTTGCCCCACGGCATGTGGGATCTTAGTTCCCCAACCAGGGATTGAACCCGCATCCCCTGCACTGGAAGGCAGACTCTTAACCACTGGACCACCAAGGAAGTCCCGAGAAGGGTCTAATTTGAACAAAGTTTTTTGTGGCTAAGAAATATCTGAAAACCAATGGTCTAAATTATTCAAATAATTAAGATGAAGTGTAATTTCTATTTGAATTACTTCCCTCCAAAATTCTCATCAATCTATGTTTCTTTTTTTTAGACAGAATAGCACAGGGATGTTTTCTCCTGGTTTTACTTAGTGTCTTAGTGACATATTGCCTTTTTTTCTTTTTTAGCTTTAAAAAGAAATTCTTATTTTGAGTGGGTAATACATGCATATGGTCCAGAAGAAAAAGGCGGGAATTCAGTCAAAAAATCAGCCTCCCCACAGAGGCTCCCCACGCATCCCCCATCTCCAGAGACAATACTGTAGCTGGCTTCAGCGTGTCCTTCCAGAGATTTCCATGCAGGGGTCACTGCTCTGGTGGGCAGGAGGCACATCCCCTTGCCAGGGACAATGGAAGGACAAGCCTTCTAAATGCCACTGATGGTTTAATCATTGCACACCCAGAATGGCCTTGGAGAGACACCTGGTCCCACTATCCAGTGACTGTCAGGAAGAAGGGCTTGACATCAACCCTTCCAACATCAAAACCATTTTTGGCAGACAACTTCTAGCATTTGCTTGGCTCATATCCAAATACCCATTTAGGTCAGCTTCTTTACTTACCTAGGGGCACATTTTCCTCCTAATACATTTTGGAGGAGTTATCAGAAAATTACACTACTTAAAATGAGATGGTCTGTGGGTGCTTTACTGAGATTTTTTTTTTTAGAGTAAGTATCTGCTATTTCAGTAGATGGTATTGGGACAGTTGACTCTCACAGGGGAAATAATTAGAAAGTCCTACCTATCCCAATCACAGAAATAAATTAAAGATGTACTAAAGATCTAAACATGGTGAAAATGCTCTAGAACTATTAGAAGAAAACATAAGAAAAAAACAGAATTGTGAGAAAATAAATTATGAATTTTGGAGAGGAAAGGTTTTTTTTTTTTTTTTAGATGACACAGAAAAGACAAACTATAAATAGAGGTACACCTGATTACACCTAATTAGAAAACTTTTGTCAAAATAACACCATGAACAAGATTAAAAGACAAGTGGTAGCCTGGGAGAAGGATTTATAAAACAGCTAGCAGACAGAGGATTATTATCTAAAATGTATATAATTCCCACAAATCACATAGAAAGAGACATACAACCCAAAGTGAAAACATGCAAAGGATATGAATTGAGAATTTATAGAAGAAGAAATAAGAATGGGCAATGCATGTATGAAAAGATAGTCAACTTCATATATAGTTAGGGAAGTGCAATTAACAAAACACTTTTTTTGCCAATCATATTGGCACAAAATTTTTAAGTCTGAGGGTATTAAACGTTGGCTAAGATGTGAGGGAATTAACTGGTCCTCTCATTCACTGTCAGTGGAAGTGTAAATTGACACATGCTTCAGAGAGTAATTTGACAGCATCTTGAAAGTTTGAAAATGTGCCTCCTGTATAACCCAGCAATTTCCTTTCTAGGTATTACTCTAGAGATACTCCTGCAAGGAGTGACTCCTACATGGAGCCATGTTCAAGGATGACTCTTACAAGGTGCCATGTTCAAGGATGAGTATTTATGCTTTTCCATCTAAATGTCCACCACTAGGGGAATGGCTAAAAACACTGGAGGCTGTGTATTCTGTGCAATACTTCGCTGCCTGTATTAGTTTGCTTGGGCTGCCATGACAAAGTACCACAGATCAGGTGGCTTAAACAGAAAGCAGAAATCTATTTTCTCACAATTCTGGAGCCTAGAAGTCTGAGACCCAGGTGTCAGCAGGGTTGGTTTCTTCTGAGGCCTCTCTCCTTGGCTTACAGATGGCTGTAGTCAGTCTGTGTTCTCACATGATCTTCTTCCTGTGTGTCTGTGTCCTAATCTCCTCTTCCATAAGGGCTAATCATATTAGATCAGGGCCCACCCTAATGGCCCCATTTTAACCTAATTACCTCTTTAAAGACCCTATGTCCAAATAGTCACATTCTGAGGCACTGAGGGTTAGGACTTAAACATACAAATTTTGGGGGCACACAATCCATCCCACAAAACAGCCCCCATGAGGAATGGGTGAGATACACATCTAACAATGCAGCTTCAGCTCAGAAAACAATGTGGAGTTGAAAAATAGTTGCAAAATCTATGTTGATTAGCAAAATAGTATGTACCATATGCTACCACTCACCACTATGGGCATGAAACACACACACAAACCTACACAGCTATCTTTTGTATATGTATAAACCTTTCAGTGTTCTGGAAGGATCAATTCAAACGCACTGGAGGTTGCTACCAGTCACGTTGGTTAAACGTGACTTTAGCTATATGTAGTACTTTATTTCTTTAAAAAATATTGGAAGTGGACATAGAGAACAAATGTATGGACACCAAGGGGGGAAAAGGGGGTGGAATGAACTGGGAGATAGGGATTGACATATGTACACTAATATGTATAAAATAGATAACTACTGAGAACCTGCTGTATAGCACAGGGAACTCTATTCAATGCTCTGTGGGGACCTAAATGGGAAGGAAATCCAAAAAGGAGGGGATATATGTATACATGTAGCTGATTCACTTTGCTGTACAGCACAAACTAACACAATATTGTAAAGCAACTCTATCCTGATTTAAAAAAATAAAAAATATTGGAAGCAAATATGGTGAGATGTGAATGGTTTCTAATTCTAGGTAGTATAATATGGGAGTTTGGTTGTTACATTCTTTGTAGTTTTTATATATTTAAATTTTTAAAGAGGTTAAAAAAGCAAAAGGGAAGATCAACTCATCCTTTCCTAAAGATACTTTACATTTATTTTGGGGTGAAGTCCAACCATAAAGGAACTGAAAAGCAGGACTTCATTTCACCTCTACCTCCCTCACAAAGCGTTACTCCTTCCCACTGCATTTTGAGGTCATGCAACTACAGGATGCCTTAAGGATCAGCCCTCTGAACTTCCTTTTGAGTTCATTATAAAAAGGTGGCCCATGGCCTTGTCTACCACCCCATACTATTTTTCCCCTATGAAGACTAATTTATCCTGGAGATATTTTCCTGAAGTGATAAATTCCTTTTAGAGTGAAGAGGGACATAAATAAATAAAACAAGTATAATATCAAATGCAATAAACATTTCTCCACTGGTGGATAACAGGCTCATGCTTTTAGAAGGAGGAAAGCAACCTTCATGGAACTCCTACCATGTACCAGGCACTCTGCTAGAAGCCTTAAATAATTGTCACTTGAATTTTCATTTTCATAACCTTGTGAAGCAGGTTATGAGGAACAGTAAGTTTCAGTAACTTGTCCGAAGTCACATAGTGAGTGATTAAACCAGACTAAATTCAAACCTTAATAGGATATTTTGATGAAAAAAATATTTGGGAAGCCATAGTATTTTATGACTGTACGGGGAATGGAAGAGGGGAAAGAGACAAGTTCGTGTTAATTTGTTGAAATTCTAGGGGACTTCCCTGGTGGCATAATGGTTAAGAATCCGCCTGCCAATGCAGGGGACATGGGTTCGAGCCCTGGTCTGGGAAGATCCCACATGCCGCGGAGCAACTAAACAACTACTGAGCCTACACGCCACAACTACTGAAGCCCGCGTGCCTAGCACCCACGCTCAGCAACAGGAGAAGCCACCGCAATGAGAAGCCCACGCACTGCAACGAAGAGTAGCCCCTGCTCGCCACAACTAGAGAAAACCTGCGTGCAGCAACAAAGCTCCAATGCAGCCAAAAATAAATAAATAAATAAATAAATAAATAAATAAATAAATAAATGTATTTTTTTAAAAAAAGAAAATCTACTTCCAGAGCAATAATTCGAGACTTTTCATCCCAGTTTTGAAATGAGAAGACTCAAGCTCAGAGAAGTAAAATAAATTTTGTTTTTGTTGTTGCTCATGATGACAGAAGAAACAAGTCTATGAGGTAGGTCTATTAGAATGAGAGAAAAGTTTCAGGGTAAGGATCTTCCATGGAAAATACGTCGTATCCTTGTCCCTACTTCTTTTATCCCATTGTATTGGTCAGCTCAGGCTGCCATAACAAAGTACCATGGTCTGGGGAGGCTTAAACAACAGAAATGTATTTTCTCACAACTCTGGAGACTAGAAGCCTGAAGTCAAGGTGTCGGCAGGGTTGGTTTCCTCTGAGGCCTCTCTCCCTGGCTTGTAGACGGCTGCCTTCTCCCTGTGTCTTCACATGGTCATCCCTATGTGCGTGTCTGTGTCCAAATTTCCTCTTCTTATAAGGATACCAGTCATATATTGGATTACAGCCCACCCTGATGACCTCATTTTAGTTAATTACCTCTTTAAAGACCCTGTCTTCAGGTACAGTCCTGTTCTGAGGTACTGGGAGTTAGGACTTCAACATAGGAATTGTGGGGGGATGCAATTCAGCCCATAACACCCATTACTCAGGGTGAGGGTCACTCCACACTCAGCCCATGCTACTGAGGAACAGGTTGTTTGGAAGATACTCTGACCTGGAGAGCTGGTAGTCCAAAAAAAAAAAAAAAAAAGAGAGAGAGAGAAAAAGAGAGCCCTAAGTCATAGATCTCTAGAGGGATGATTAGGGCAAAAGCTGCCATTTTCGTAATGAATAATTCCGTATGAACTAGTCTCCATTTCATTTGACTCATGTTTCATTTCCTTTAGTTATGCTACTGTTACAGTGTTCAGACAGAGCTAGGAAAAGAGAAACTCTTTCTTCATTGCATGAATGAAATCACCTAACACCCAGATAAAGCAACTTGTGTTTCCTGCCCAAATATATACTGCACTTGAAAAGGACAAGCAAATGTCAGCTTGAATGGGTGATTCTCATTGTTATTATTTACCAAAATGATCTATTTGAGGAGAGAGAATGGTCTTCCTTAAACTAAATGAAGTAACTTATTTCCTTGGAATGTAAATCTTACAGGAAAACTCCTCTACTTTATCAAGTGATTGAGTGACTCTGCAAGACGATAAGCGTCTTTCTCACGAGTGACCTGTATTTGTCTTGAGATCATTCAAGAGGAAAGAAAATCTTGTCCCCACTACCTTATTTTTTTTGAAAAAATCTCCATTTCAGGAGTACCACGTAGCTTGGGACACTGTTTTCCTCATTTGTATTGACTTTCTCTGTTGGTGCACATTGCGTCTCACAGCTTTAATTATCACTTATATACAGATGATATTCAAATTTGCACTTCATTTCCAGCCCTTTCAGATGATGTCACCCTTCGCCTCGCCCCAAATTTGGCTCATGTCTTGTCTTGGATGAGCCACAATTTTCTCTGATTGAATATGGATGAGATGGAGGCTTTGTAGTTTAGTTGTAAATAAACTCTAAATGCCCTGGAGTTAATTTACCTCATTGATATCCTGCCCCTCCAGTTAAGAACAAGAGTGTTCTGTGACTGACTCTGAATTATTCTCCTTCGTTCATCAGAGACGACCCAGCCAAGGGATTAATCTCCACAAAATATCCAAAGATATGTGATGGTTTCCATCACTCCCAATTTTGGCCAGAATTCTGGTCATCGCACAGCTGAAATTCTGCCATGATCTTTGGAAAGGCTTCCAATCAATCCCCTGTTTATAGTCTACTTGGAATATGGCTGCCCTTTGGCCTTGCTCTGTGTACACTATCCCAGGACACATTTTCCTTCAGGCAGCTGTGCTAGTTTCTTGTGCACTGAATAAAATGTAATTTGTCAAGATCTTGGCCAGATTCTCTGCCTTCATATAAACTGGCTTTTGAAATGTCTTAAAATTATGGTCTCTCCTTTTCAAGAGTTGTTTGCTGTTTTGTTTCATCATGTGGTTGGAGAGGTACCCTGCATAGCACCTCGATACTCACAGAACGTGCTGTCTTAAACAAAAATGTGTATTTGAAAACACTAGGAATATTTCATCATAAGCGTTAACTTATGAGAGCCTGACACATAATAAGCAATATGCACTCAATATGTTGGAATAAAGACTGAGTAAATGAATTTGTGATCCTTTGACCCATTTGTGGGTTTTGCTGCTGTAGTTATTTATAACATTTTTATCTACCTCTTAGGTTATTATGTAAGTGTGCTGTGTAATTATTATTTCAACTAGAACATATTGGAACTCTCCTTTAACATAACTGAAGGGTATAAAATAGAATGTTTGGAGTTGTCAATTAGCCGATTTGTCTTGTGTTGCTTTTCTTCATTATTTCAGTGTAGCTAACGGTTCATTCAGCACATTTTAATTAAGAACAAACATATGTGGGTCCACTAAGAACTCTAGTATCTGGTAGTGCAGTTAGACAAAGATGGCAAATATTTCTAGCAGTGACCATATGATATCTTCCATTCATCTCAGCATAATCCTCCGAATCTAATTATTGGGAGGATGGCAGCTGCACTTGGTTAGGCTTTTCTTTATTTTTACAGAGATGTGTTTTTTTCAGCCTGCTGTATGGTAGAGACTCAGCTGCTGCTGGAGTCCTTCCCAAGGCTGAAGTCCCAGCATCTACAGGACTTTCCCCCAGTTGCTTCCATTGCAACATTACCCGTTTGTTCCTACCCACGTGCCATCTGGCCTGAAGATGTTCCAAGGAAATGTATGGTCTTCTGACAAGCTCTCTTTCTCTGTTTATACAAATATATTAGGTATATAATTATGACCTGAAGGTATCAGCATGGAGCAGGTGCCACCAAGGAAGCCTCATTGATGGGTATGGCAGTACCTGCATGAAGTTACCATGTCCTGTCCTGGGGGCTGGTCTTCAACTTTGCAGACTCAGAAGCATGATTCTGTCAGGTTAGTTTCTTACTAACTGAGAATGCACAGGAGAATGTATTCATTTAAAAAGAGGATTGTGACAATTGAAAATATGTACTCATACCAAATGTCCCTCTAGTATGATAATTGAGAATGGGGACTCTGGAGTCAGACCACTGGGGGTCAAATCCTATTTGTGGGGCTTACTAGCTATGTGATTTGGAACTCACTGCTTAATTTCATTACATGTGTCAGACAGCCTTTAGGGGGACCCCATGATCCCTCCCTTCTGGTATTCATACCTTTGTGTCGCTCCCCTCCCCACAAATGTGGGTGGGGCTTGTGACAAGCTCCTAATCAATGGAAGGTGGCAAAGGCAATAAGACATATATGATTATGTGCAAGGGATTTTGTAAGAGCGTAGCACCCATCTTGCTAGAGTTTCTCTCTGTTTCTGTCTCTGTCTCTCTCTCCTTGAACCCATGCTTCTGGAGTGCTGAGCTGCCATGTAAAAGTCCAACTACACTGAGGCCACCACACTAGAATGACCACATGGAGAAACCAAATAGAAATAGAGATGCCCAAGGAGCTGCCTATCTTCCAGCCCTAGCTCCCAGATCTTTTGGGTGTTCCCAGTCCAAGCCCCAGACATGTGTGTGAAGAGGTCTTTGAGATGATTCCAGCTCCACTCACAGGCTGACTGCAGCCGTGGAGCCACCCCAAGTGAGAATCACCCAGCTGAGCTCAGTCAGTCCCAGAACTGAGTGAGAGAAGAAATGATGGTTATTGTTTCAAGCCACTGTTTGAGGTAGCTTGTTATGTAGCAATGAAGAACTTGAAAATACACACATGCCCACACTCACGTTTGTATGCAAATGTATTCATACAGACACATATCCAGTTTGACACACACACAGTCACACAGCTTGGTAACTAGTGGTATCAATGCTATTGTCACGTTTGCTATTATATCCTAGATACTTACCGTCTTTAGAGTCAGCACACGTGGTTTTGATTATTTGCAAATCCCAGATCCATGATGTATGGTCATTTATAATTTTGCTGAGCCATGAATTTGAGTCCCAGGCTCGTGGGTGGGAGCGAGTTTCTCAGCTAGTGAGTGATCCTAGCTGACCACCAGCACAAATAACATTTTGTTCTCTACTAGCCATTCCTTATGCAATAAATTTTTTATGTAATTTTTTAAATGCTTTGCTCCCCCAAAAAAGTGCTAAAAAATATCAGCTGACTGCTAGTCTTAGTGATAGAAGTGAAAGGAAAATAAAGAGGCCTGAGAAATAGAGATTCCCCACCTAATAATAGACATTTCAAAGAACAGAATGCCAAATGTGATGGCAGCTTGGCTTTATGATGTGAAAACAGTTAAAGGATGCAATCCCCAAGCCAGGGAGCATAATTGGGTAAGTCATTTTGGTGAGAACCCCAACCAGAATGTGGTAGTTTATAAAGTCATTAGAAGCCTCAAGACATCATTCATATTTTTCAGTTAGAATAGATTGCATTTTGGGAGAAAATTATATGCATAGTTACATTCACCAATTTGTGGGATATTTGAAGGTGTAGGGACATCTCTTGAATTTCAACAGAATGTAGTCCTTAACTTCACATATGAGATGCTCTGCTAGGCTTGTGCAGCATTAGTAAGAGTGTAAGTCATGGTCCTGCCCTTGAGATGCATACAGTTTATCCAGGCAATGGGTGTGGAGGGAGGAGAGGCAATGAGAAACAAACAAATGATGAGTTAAATATTATCACACTCAAGTGTGGTGGTGAACATCACCTATGATTAGTTAGTGTAGAGAATAAGGGCTGTTAGTTCAGAGGAGAAAGAGCAAGAATTTGAGATCTCTCAAAGGAAAAAGTCCAAGCCGCTTAGCCTGGCATTCAAGGCCCTCCATAATCTTGTCCCAACTTTACCTCCAACCTTCTCTCGTAATATCCTCTATATAAACAACCCTTCTAGTCAATTTGGTTGATTCATTAAGAAATACACCTGCCTCTCATTTTACACTCTGTTAATTTAAGGAGTTTGAAATAAAATGAAAGCAAAATGAGCAACTTTAAAATGTGCTTTTAAATGTCATCTTAAAGAATTACATTCTTTAAAATGAACAATGAATGAGCAACACACATGCACATAAAATAATTTCAGAATAACACAATTTAAACTGCTTGCCAAATTGTTTTAACAAAAAATTCCTTAGCAATAGTGATTTTAAAAATTCTCATGCATGATCTACCATGTTCCTTTCCCCTTCTGGCTAGCTGGAGTGGAGTCAAGCCCCAGGGTGACCTTGGAACCTATGTGTTGAAGATGGCAGAACCTCAAGCAGCTGGGTCCCTTGAATGAGTGTGTGAAGGAAGGTCACCTAGCAACCAGGATGGCCCCTGTCAAATGGCTACAGATAGATGTAAGCAGTAAATGTCTATTGTGGTTTGCCTCTGAAATTTGGGGTTTGTTTATTATGGCAGCTAGCTTCTTAAGCAATTTGCATTATCTTAACCAATATGGTCATTTAATTTGAAGAAGTGGTAAAAAGCTACTAACATAAGAATAGAGGGCCTCCCTGGTGGCGCAGTGGTTGAGAGTCCGCCTGCCGATGCAGGGGATACGGGTTCGTGCCCTGGTCTGGGAGGATCCCATATGCCGCGGAGCGGCTGGGCCCGTGAGCCATGGCCGCTGGGCCTGCGCATCCGGAGCCTGTGTTCCGCAACGGGGGAGGCCACAACAGTGAGAGGCCCGCGTACCACAAAAAAAAAAAAAGAAAAAAGAAAAAAAAAAGAATAGAGGTTACCAGCTGCACTGACAAGGGCTAACAGGACAGTTCCCATCAAGAGTACGGATTTTGGCATCAGACTGCAGGATTGAAAGCCAGTTCTGCCATTTACTGGGTATATAACCTTAGGCAAGTGTATTAGTTGGGGCTCTCCAGAGAAACAGAACCAGTAGGATATGATACATATGTAGAAAGAGATTTATTTTAAGCAATTGACTTATGTGATTGTGGAGGGTTGGCAAGTCCAGAATCTGATGGGGGAGGCCAACAGGCTGGAGCCACAGAAAAGAGTTGCACTTCAAATCCAAAGGCAGTCTGTTAGTGAACCAGGAAGGGCCAATGCTGCAGACGGAGTCCACAGGCAGTCTGCTGGTAGAATTTCTTCTTGCTTAGAGAGAGGTTAGCCTTTCATTCTTTTCAGGCCTTCAGCTGATTGGATGAGGCCCACCCAGCATTATTGAGGGCAATCTGCTTTGCTCAAAGTCCACTGCTTTAAATGTAAATCTCATCCAAAAACACTCTCATAGAAACATCCAGAATAATGTTTGACCAAATATCTGGGCACCATGGCCCAGCCAAGTTGACACATAAAAGCAACCCTCGTAGGAAGTTAATCTCCCAGTGCCTCAGTGTTCTCATCTGTCAAATGGAGATAATAAAGGAACCTATCCTAGTGGGTGAACGTGAAGGCTAAATGAATCGACGCGTGTGTTTAGAATAGTGTCTGCACATAGTGCTCAGTGAGTGTTTGATCTTGACTATTATTATTATTAATTAGTATTGTCATAGGCTTTGGCTGTATGCTTCTCTCTGATGAAAACGCTAAGAAAAAATGTAAGCAGGGCCACCAAGAGTAACAGGATTGTTTGGCTGGGAACACCAGTAATGTGATGAGAGACTTCACACATTAAAATTTTCATAATGTAGAAAATGGAGACTTGCATACTCACATTCGCAGGCTATATTGGCCAGTGCTCCATTAGTCAGTGGCTATTTTTTTCTTGTTATTCCATGAATAAATTTTAATATATTCAACTTTCCCCATAAACTGCTTATTTACTGTTCATATTAATGCAATATAGCAAAAACATTTACATGACTGGAATATTTTGCAGTCTACTAGAGCATTTCTCTTGCATTTCTTTCCCTTCGTTTCTGGTGAGAAAATTCATTTTTGCTCTACATGTTTTTGAATTAACTGTCACGTCTGAGGAATGCAATATCAGCATAAATCAAGAAGCTGATGTAGAGTGGAATGATTAGGAATCTGGCTTGTGGTTGGGCAAAATTGGGCGTGAGCCTTTCCAAGCCCTGGCTTCTTCACAAAGTGTTGTTGTGAGGATGGAATGGTGAGTCTCCGCACAGTGCCTGGCACTCAGGAAGCACTCGATGTATGGGAACTATGATGATTCCTTTCATTAGGAATTCTCTGTATTACTGTTACAATGTTCCACCTTGTGCTGGGGAGATGTAGCATCCTGGGTCCCTGAATGACTGTGTGGAGGAAGCAACCAGGATCGCCACTGTCAAACTGTTACACATGCAAGGAGTAAACTATTGTGGTTAACCTTTTAAATTTGGGGTTTGCTCAGAATTCCAAAGGATGCATGCACCTATTTACAATAGCCAGGACATGGAAGCAGCCTAAATGTCCATTGACAGAGGAATGGATAAAGAAGATGTGGTAATATATACAGTGGAATATTACTCAGCTATAAAAAGGAACAAAATAGTGCTATTTGCAGAGATGTGGAGGGACTTAGAGATTGTCATACAGGGTGAAGTAAGTCAGAAAGAGAAAAACAAATACCATATAACATCGCTTATATGTGGAATCTAGAAAAATGGTACAGATGAACCTATTTGCAAAGCAGAAATAGAGTCACAGATGTAGAGAAAAAACTTACGGTTACAAAGCGGGGAAGGGGAGGTGGGATGAATTGGGAGATTGGGATTGACATATATACACTACTATGTATCAAATAGATAACTAATGAGAACATACTGTATAGCACAGGGAATTCTACTCAGTGCTCTGTGGTGACCTAAATGGGAAGGAAATATAAAAAAGGGTGGATATATGTGTATGTATAACTGATTCACTTTGCTGCACAGCAGAAACTAACACAACATTTTAAAGCAACTATACTCCAATAAAAATTAATGAAAAATAAATAAATAAATACATTTGGGGTTTGCTTATTATAGCACCCAACTTGTTAGGCACAGTGCCTCACCTTAACCCAGTGGTCCCCAACCTTTTTGTCACCCGGGACCGGTTTTGTGGAAAACGATTTTTCCACAGATGGGGGAGGGGATGGTTCAGGTGGTAATGTGAGAGATGGGGAGCAACGGGGAGCGGCAGCTGCCACTCTCTTCCTGCTGTGCGGCCTGATTCCTAACAGGCCGAGGACCACTATGGGTCCGCAGCCCGGGGGTTGGGGACCCCCGCCTTAACCAGTATGGTCAGTTAATATTGCAAGAAAGTCACTGGCCATTCGTGATGTCCTCTCCACCTCCACAGTCTTCAAAGGCCTTGAGCTTCTATAGAAAGTGTCTGCTACACAGCTTGTTTACTCTCTGTATCTACTAGCCAGTGTCAGTGCTTCTCTTCTTATGGAAGTGTCTTCCTTTCCCAGATAGACAATATCATAGGTATTGATTTCAGGGTACAAGAAATGTGACTTTCTTTATTCAATTCCTTTCTTGAGTTTCCATGCTTCTGACATAGCAGGAAAGGAATTCTAGTTAATTGGGGGTTTTCCTAATTTCTTTTGGAGTTCCATCTAAGTTTTAGGTTGTGGGGATGGGCATCTGGTCTTCAATATTGTCATTGGATGCAGGCATTCTCGTTTCTGTTTGGGATTTCATTGTCAGCTAACTGGGGATTTTTCACTCATTCTTGACTGTAGGGCTTCCCTCCATTGGGCCAAGACTCAGCATTTTCATGCTGCTTATAGGTATGGGAGGGTAAAGAAGCTTATGTGAGAGTCCAGGGTGTATAGAAATTTGTTTGTGGGTCAGTCGGTAGAAGAAGGTACTAAGGAAAAAAAAATCAGTTAATATTTTAATATTTCAAAAGTATAATTCCACCACAAGAAGAGAGCCCCTTGAGGGCAGGAATTGTATCTTGACCATATTCTGGTACACTGTCCAGCAAATCAAGTTGACTTCATTAAATATTCCCGCTGCCATTAACTAATAAAGAACAGTCAATGGGCCATAGAAACAGAGGAAGAAAAGATTTCCAGTCTTTTTGGAAACAGTAACTTCAAGCATGGGAAAGCACTGTTACATGTTGGACGTGGGCACCTCCTCCCAAATTCATATGTGGAAGCCCCAACCCCCAGGACCTCAAAATGTGACTATATTTGGAGATAGGGTCTTTAAAGAGGTGACTAAAAGTTAAAATGAGGTTACTAAGGTGGGCACCAATCCAATATAACTCGTGTTCTTAAAGAAGAGTTTAGATTACAGACACACACAAGGGAAGACCATGTGAAGACATATAAAGTTCCTTTTGTCCTCAACAGTGGCTGCCAAGACCAAAAGAAGGCCGTGCTTTAATTTGACAGTGTAAGACTGAGCTGGGGGCTTCCCTGGTGGCACAGTGGTTGAGAGTCCGCCTGCCGATGCAGGGGACACGGGTTCGTGCCCCGGTCTGGGAAGATCCCACATGCCGCGGAGCGGCTGGGCCCGTGAGCCATGGCCACTGAGCCTGCGCGTCCGGAGCCTGTGCTCTGCAACGGGAGAGGCCACAACAGTGAGAGGCCCGCGTAAAGCCAAAAAAAAAAAAAAAAAAAAGACTGAGCCGGGTCTTCAGTTCTATACTTAAGGAAGTTTTTTTTTTAAAAAGTCATGTTATGGAAGCAACCTAAGTGTCCATCGACATATGAATGGATAAAGAAGATGTAGCACATATATACAATGGAATATTACTCAGCCATAAAATGAAACGAAGTTGAGTTATTTGTAGTGAGGTGGATGGACCTAGAATCTGTCATACAGAGTGAAGTAAGTCAGAAAGAGAAAAACAAATACCATATGCTAACACATATATATGGAATCCAAAAAAAAAAAGGTTCTGAAGAACCTAGGGGCAGGACAGGAATAAAGATGCAGAGCTAGAGAATGGACTTGAAGATGGGAAGGGAGAAGGGTAAGCTGGGACGAAGTGAGAGAGTGGCATGGACATATGTACACTACCAAATGTAAAACAGATAGCTAGTGGGAAGCAGCTGCATAGCACAGGGGAGATCAGCTCGGCGCTTTGTGACTACCTAGAGGGGTGGGATGGGGAGGGTGGGAGGGAGGGAGACGCAAGAGGGAAGAGATATGGGAACATATGTCTATGTATAACTGATTCACTCTGTTATAAAGCAGAAACTAACATACCATTGTAAAGCAATTATACTCCAATAAAGATGTTTAAAAAAAAAGTCATGCTATATAAATTTGTTTCTCAATATGCAAAGTTGCACACATTATATTCTGCCTCTAGCCGTGCTGGAATAACCAGTACTATTTGTTCCCTTCCTGCCATAAACAAGTAGACAACTGTATAAAATATATGATACAATTATTTTCAGATGTTGGACAGCAGGACTATAATCCCTGAGGGAAGGGAAACAAAACAAGGTGAAAGAACCACAAGGGAGCCATAAACAGAAACATTCTCAGCATTCACAATTATCTGGAAGACAACTGAGTTCCACCCAGTCAGTGTGGAGGAATCTCACTGACCACTGCCTTGGTTTTCTACGGCTGCTGTAACAAATTACTCTCAATGTAGTGGTTTAAAACAACACAAATTTATTAACTTACAGTTCTGTAGACCAGAAGTCTGACACAGATCTCACTGGGGTAAGACCCAAATGCGGGTATGATGCATTCCTTTCTGGAGGATCTGGGGAAGAATCTGTTTCTTTGCATTTTTTTCCCTCCTAGGAACCACCCACTGTTTTTTCACTTATGGCCCCTTTCCTCTGTCTTCAAAGTCAACAACACTGAGCTGCATCCTTCTCACACTCTGTCTCTCTGGTTCTCTCTTCTGCCTCCCTCTTCAGCTTTTAAAGACCCTTGAGCCCACCTAGATAATCCAGGATAATCTCCCTAATTTAAAGTCAGCTGATTAGCAAAACTTAATTCTTAAACCCCATTTCCCTTTTGTCATTTAACTTAATTATTCCCAGATTCCAGGAATTAGGATGTGGACATTTGGAGAGGCCATTATTTTGCTTATTACAACCACTGAGGCATTTACTGGAGACCTCAGAACAGTTAGGCCATAGTAGTAGAGATAAATTAGCCCTAAAACAATGGATGTTCCAGATTCGACCTAACAAAGCTTGAAAATAAAAAAAAATTAAGCTAGTCCATAAGTAAATTAATGCTTGCCAAAATAAACATCAATACTCTAAAGAAAGACAACAAAAGCCAGACACAAAACAATGTGAAATTTAAAATCACATCAAGGGGCTTCCCTGGTGGTGCAGTGGTTAAGAATCTACCTGCCAATGCAGGCGACACGGGTTCAAGCCCTGGTCCGGGAAGATCCCACATGCTGTGAAGCAATGAAGCCCCTGAGCCACAACTACTGAGCCTGCGCTCTAGACCCCTTGAGCCACAACTACTGAAGCCTGTGCCTAGAGCCTGTGCTCCCCAACAAGAGAAGCCACTGCAATGAGAAGCCCGCGGACCGCAACGAAGAGTAGCCCCTGCTTGCTGCAACTAAAGAAAGCCTGCGTGCTGCAGTGAAGACCCAACGCAGCCAAAAATTAATTAATTAATTAATTAATTTAAAAAAAATTTAAATCACAGTCAAAAGTTACTAAACATTCAAAGAAGCAAGTTGGTATGATTCATAATCAGGAGAAAAATTACTCATAAGAAACAGATCCAGAAATGATAGCAATAATGGAATCATCAAACAAAAACTTTAAAATAGCTCATATTAATATATTTAAGATATCAAAGGAAAACATGATCGTACTGAGGAGAGAAATACAAACTATAAAAAAAGAAATGAATAGAATTTCAATGGAACCAAATGAAGTGAAGAATTCACTGGACAAGTTTTACAAGAGATTGGACACTATAGAAAAAAAAGATCAGTGAACTTGAAGAAATCACAAAGGAAACTATCTAGGCTAAAACACAGAGAAGAAAAAGAGTCTGAAAAAAATGAAAAGAGCTTTAGTGACCTGTGGAACAAGATTAAGTGGTCTAACGTATATAAAATGGGTGTACCAGAAAAGGGGGGACAGAAATGCTATTTGAAGAAATAATGGCCAAAATTTTCCCAAGTTTAATGAAAACTATAAATGTATAGATTCAAGAGGCTCAATGAATCCCAAGCAGAAAATATACAAATAAAAACACATCACAATACATCATTATCAAGTTACTGAAAACCAGTGATAAAAAAAGTTATTAAAAGGAGCCAGAAAAAGAGACATATTACATACACAGAGCAAAGACGAGAATGCTCACAGACTTCTTGTGAGGAACAATGCAAGCTAGAAGACAAGGAAAATGCGTTCTTAGAGAGCTGGAAGGGGGGAAAAAAAGGTTAAAGTAGAATTCTGTATCTAGAAAAGATAATCTTCAAAATGAAAGCAAAACAAGGGTTTTTATCCAGGAGACCTACACCATAAGAAATGTTAAAGGAAAGTTTTCAGGCTGAAGGAAAAATGATACCAGTTGGAAGCCTGGCTCTACACGAAGGGAAGAACACTGAAGTGGTGAATGTGTGTATAACTACAAAATAAATGTCTCCCTAATTTAAATTTTTCTTTTAAAAAGAATTGACCATTTAAGGAAAAAAAATAATAGCAATGTATTGTGGGGGTTATTATATATGTAGAAGTAAAATGAATGACAACAATTGTTTAAAGGACCCCAAGGGAGAAATGGAAGTACAGCTATTGTGTGGTTCTTAGGGCACATATTAGTGGTATATTACGATTTGAAAGTAGACTGTGATGTTAAAGGTGCTTATTGTGAACTCTATACTCCATCAAAAAAATAAGGCAAGTGGATATTGATAATAAGCCAATAGAGAGAAACTAGAATCTAAAAATAATCCAAAAGATAGCATGAAAAGAGGAAAAAAATACAAATAACCAAGTAGAAAATAAAATAGTAAGGTTGGACTTAAATCCAACCATATCACAAACTACCTTAAATAAAAATACTTTAATTAAAAGTCAAATTGGATAAGAAAGTAAAACCCAATCGAACATCGCCTACAAGAGATCTAATTTAAATACAAAGGAATGGAAAAAGATATACTATACAAACATTAATAAGATGAAAGCTGAGTGGCTATATTAATATCAGACAAGGCGAACTTCAGGATAAAGAATATAACCAGAGAAAAAGAGGAACAATTCACAGTGATAAAGGATCATTCATTAAAAAAACATAACAGTTCTACATGTGTATATACCTATTCACAGAGCTTCATATACACAAAGCAAACACTAAAAGAACTGAGAAAAGATTTTACACCTCACAGTTATGAGCGTTTTCAAAACTAAACATTGTGGGGTATTTTTTTTTCCACAAATGGTGACAGGAAAACTGGATGTTCACATGCCAAAAAATGAAGTTGGACCTTACACCATATACAGAAATTAACTCAAAATGGATCAGAAACCTAAACATGAGTCAAAGGTATAAAACTCTTCAAAGAAAACATAAAGAAAAAACTTCATGACATTGGATTTGGTGATGATTTTGTGGGTATGACACCTAAAGCATAGGTAACAAAAGAAAAAATAGATAAATTGGTCTACATCAAAATTTAAAACTTCTGTGCATGAAAGGACATTATCAACAGAGTGAAAAGCCAACCCAGGAAACAGGATAAAATATTAGTGAATCATATATCTAATAAGGGATTCATATTCAAAATATATAAAGAACTCTTACAACTCAACAGTACAATACCAAATAACTCAATTAAAAAATGAGCAAAGGACTTGAATATATAGCCATTCCATCAAAGAAGATATACAAAAAGTCACTAAACACATGAAAAGATGCTCAACATCACTGATCACTAGGGAAATGCAAATCAAAACCATAATGAGATACCACTTCACACCCATTAATACGGCCATTATTTTTTTAAAAAAAGAAAAACAGAAAATAACAAATACTGGTGAAGAAGTGGAGAAATTGAACCATGGTGCATAGCTAGTGGGAATAGAAAACAGTATAACTGCTAAGGAAAACAGTGTGATGGTTCCTCAAATAATTAAACATAGATTTACCCCATGATCTAGCAATTCCACTTCTGGGCATATAGCCAAAGGAATTGAAATCAGGTACTGGAACGTGTATATTTGTACACCGATATTCATAGGAGCATTATTCACAAGAGTCAAAAGGTGCAAGCAATGTAAGTGTCCGTCAACAGATAAATGGATAAACAAAATGTGGTACATACAATGGAACATTATCCAGTCTCAAAAAAGAAGGAAATTCAGGCTCACGCCACAACATGAACATTGAAAACATTAAGCTAGGTGAAATAATCCAGTTACAAAACTACAGATACAGTGTGATTCCACTCATATCAGAGACCTAGAGCAGTCAAATTCATAGAAACAGAAAGTAGAATAGTGGATACCAGAAGCTAAGGGGAGGGGAAATGGAGAGCTGGTGTTTAATGTCAACAGTTTCAGGATGGGATGATGAGAAAGTTCTGGAGATGCATGGTGCGGACGGTTGCACAATGTGAAGGTACTCAGTGCCACTGGACGGCACACTTTAACATTATGGATATGGTAAATTTTATATGTATATGTTACCACAGTTTTTCTTAAAAAGAGGAGGAGGAGGAGAAAGAGGAAGAAGAGACTGAGGAGAAAGATAAAGGATTTGGGAAGAAAACCTCAGTACATTTTTGACTGAGATGACTGAAGTTCATTTTCTTTTTCCCTTTTTTCCGCAATGGAGGGAAATTCTGCTATTGCAGTCTGGCCCAGTTCCCCAGTTCTCCTTTAAGACAACTCCCGTGTGCTAGAAATCTGTAGCCAAGTGGGCCTGTGGGTCTGTATGCTGGCATGTGAACTAGTTTTTTCTTACTTCCCAGTTTAATTTAGGGGAAGGCACTTCACCAAAGTGCTTAAACAGGAAGGAGAAATTACCAACACTGTTATTCTCTCTTACAGCAGCCTCAGATTCAAGCTAAAGCTACCATTATCCTTTTCCCTCCGTTCCCTTAAAAATACTTGTTTCCCTACTGGATTCCACAGAGAAGGGAAATTTGCCTGGTTCCACAGGTGCAGATGGAGCCACAGGCTGCCTGGTCCTGACAGGCTCTTGTAGTGATAAGGACCCTGTCCTCCAGGGCTCTCCTATTTGTCCACGGGTGCTCCCTGTGGATTCAGGAGTCAGGCCAGATCCCAGACTTGGATGTGGATTTCCTTTCTGGGGGGGCCCCCGCAGCATGTGGGATCTTAGTTCCCCGACCAGGGATTGAACTCGCTCCCCCTACCCTGGAAGTGCAGTCTTAACCACTGGACCGCCAGGGAAGTCCCTTTGTAATTCTTTCTTTCTTTTTTTGGGGGGGGCCGGGATTTCCTTTCTGAATGATTGAATAAATGCTCAATTTATCCAATAATAGACCCTATGGGTAGTTAATTCAACTTGGTAACAATTCAAATATGACTCCAAAGTAGAGCCTTCACATAGAGCAATAGAACTCTAGCATTGATATAATTATTTTTACGATGGAAATAACAATAATAGTAACAGTAACTAATAATAGTACCAATCATATCAACATTTGGGATACTTGCGTATAACACTTTTCTTATTGACTTATTTAATCACAATAACGCCACGAGGGAGGTTTCATTATTATCCCCATTTCACAGATGCAGAAACTTGGGCACAGACAGGGGAGGTAACTTTCCCAGTTCCACACTTGTCCATAAATTTGTAGTCCTTTTTCTTTTGTTTTTTTTCAAGTTTCAGACTATTTATTAATCAGTGTAAACCCCAGCACAATACACCAACATGATTTCGTGCATTTAGAGGGGAAATATTTCCTGGTTAAGTGGAAAATTGTGCAGGTGGCTTCTGGAAGAACTTCATTCTAAGCAGTTTTATAGTGAAACATTTCATTTAGAAGTCTGGACCTTCTTTCTTCAGTTTGCTGTAATCTACATTCACTGAGTAGAACTGGTACTGATCATTGGAACCCAGTTTGTTCCAGGGTTCTGGGTTATTCTTTCTGTTCTAACTGACATCTGGATTGAACAATGCCAGGTGCAAGACATACAGTGCTGCTCCAGTATGTCCCAGTGCAGTAAATATGAAGATGGCGATCAAGCTAGGATGCCTCTTGGCCTGAATGATCTGGCGAAGCATGGTTGTGGCAGAAGCCTCGAGTCCAGATGGAGAGAACAACAAACTTTCAAGGCCTGGGACTAAACAGTCTACTGTATTCCTTTTTCTTGACAACTACTTTCACCATGGGATGTCCCACTGAGAAGCAGACTAGTTTGAGGCTTGCTCTGTGTTGTATTATTCAAGTTATTTTGCTAGAAAGCCCGGGAAACCAACTCAAATTTGCTGAAGCACTATGGGAATTTATCGGTGGTGTGTATCCAGTTTCAGGCACGGCTGTATCCAAGTGACTAAATGGTGGCTCGCGTGCTCTCTCTCTCTCTCTCTCTCCCTCTCTCTTTCTCTTTCCCTCTACCCCCACCATGCCCAAGCGTGTGCACACCCAGGCACGAGTGCGCGCGCGCACACACACACACACACACACATTTTCTCCACCTCTAGAGTTGCCTACCTCTCTGCTAACATGGTTAAACTGACTAGCATCAGGCCTACATCTAAAAGTCTAGAGTTTGGGACTTCCCTGGTGGCGCAGTGGTTAAGAATCCGCCTGCCAATGCAGGGGACACGGGTTCGAGCCCTGGTCCGGGAAGATCCCACATGCCGCTGAGCAGCTAAGCCTGTGTGCCATAGCTACTGAAGCCCACGTGCCTAGAGCCCATGCTCCGCAGCAAGAGAAGCCACAGCATTGAGAAGCCCGCACACCACAACGAAGAGTAGCCCCCGCTCTCCGCAACTAGAGAAAGCTGGTGCACAGAAACGAAGATAAATAAAGTCTAGAGTTTGGTAAAAAGACAAGGCTTTTCTCTCTAAAGTCCCAGCATGAATCTGGGCTTGAGTCTTGTGGACCTGTCTTGAGTCACCTAATATCCCTAAACCAATCACTGTGGTCAAGTGGGAGGCAACCTTGGCTTGGCCTGACCTGAGCCAATTGCCCATCTTCGCTGGGTGGGGAGAGGGTTTGGCTCCACCTATACTGTGTGAATCAAGACTGAGAAAGGCAAATTGAGATGTCGGTATTCAAAGAAGGAGGGAGTCCATGCAGGACAGACCAAAATAACAGACATTCGTTGCCGCTGCCAGTAAAGCAGTCAATGGTAGACACTGGATGATATTTGACCACGAGGTTGAGTGTAGGGAATCTTTATCTTTGGATTGGATGTCCAGTAGCCTGTTTTTTTCCCTACAAAGCTTGCTGACCAAAGTCCTTTTAAAGATTCTAACAGTTTTGAATTCATGACTCATGGATCACTCAAGAAACTGAGCCACTGCCATATTTTTACTTCTATTTTGATATTCATTTATTCATTCAACAAATATTAATGCAGCCCTAGCTAGGTGTAAGGATCTTGAAATACAGAGGTGAATCAGTGTCATGGCCCTGGCTTACATTCCAGCAAGGTGCTTAATATCCATTTAATGTAGGTTTGCTTGATTACCTAAATCACATGAAGCTTTTGAATATAATGTTGGATTTTCCTATGACACCATGGATAGAATTTCAAATAGTAGCAGGTAGTCAATACATGTTTGCTGATTGATTATATGATGGTAAAGATTCATCCTTGTGTATCATTATTTTTTCTCTATTGTTTATCTGTTCCTGGACCAATCAGATCATTAGTGATGGAAACCAGCTATGTTTCCGAGAACATTGATGTAATGCTATTCCTTACAGGTGGTGGAAATGGAAATTATTTGCTATGGGAACCCCACATCTACTAATTATTGGCGTGGTGGTAAACGTGTGTGGGAATGGGAGGTCTTACAACTGTCTTTCTTTCCTTTCTGTATTTTTGCTACCTTTGATCTGGAATTTTAATCTTATTGGGTTAAATTATTTCTGGTGAGGTGTTCAAAGACTTTCAAGTATCTCTGCCTTTTAGAACATTAGCTTCTTTGTTGTGCATTTTTTCCTAACTATTCCAAATATAGTATAATGACCAGAAAGCAGAAAGAAAAACCATGTTATGTTCTTGAATTTTTTTTTTTTTTTTAGATGTTGGGGGTAGGAGTTTATTAATTAATTTATTTATTTTTTGCCGTGTTGGGTCTTCGTTTCTGTGCGAGGGCTTTCTCTAGTTGCGGCAAGCAGGGGCCACTCTTCATCGCGGTGCGCAGGCCTCTCACTATGGTGGCCTCTCTTGCGGAGCACAGGCTCCAGACACGCAGGCTCAGTAGTTGTGGCTCACGGGCCCAGTTGCTCCACGGCATGTGGGATCTTCCCAGACCAGGGCTCGAACCCGTGTCCCCTGCATTGACAGGCAGATACTCAACCCCTGCGCCACCAGGGAAGCCCTATGTTCTTGAATTTGATATCATATTCATAGCTTCCACTTAGCACCTTTCTAATTCTTAGGTTCATTTCAATATCATTTTCGAGGTGCCTGCCAGGATTATAATCATTTCAATCCAGGTTTCTATACATTTAGGGAATAAGTTGGTTCATTTGATTTAAACACAAGACCTTAATATCTGTATTTATACATGGCTCAAAGCTCCTAGTAGAGTTATTGTAGAGCTAGACTACTGTGCATTATTTAGTATATTTAGTAATTAATTAAGCAACTATTTACTGAACACCTACCATGTGTGAAGGTGGTCAAAAGGTACAAACTTCCAGTTATAAAATAAATAAGTCCTGGGGATGTAACATACTGCACAGTGACTGTAGTCAGTAATATTGTATTGTACATCTGAAAGTTGCTAAGAAAGTAAATAGACCTTAAAAGTTCTCAGCACAAGAAAAAAAATTGTAACTATGTGCAACGGTGAATGTTAACTAGACCTGCTGTGGTCATCATTTCACAGTATATATATATAAAATCATTACATTGTACACCTGAAACTGACATAATGTTATATGTCAATTAAATCTCAATTTTAAAAAGTATCAACAACAAGGTCCTACTGTATAGCACAGGGAACTATATTCAATACCCTGTGATAAACCATAATGGAAAAGAAAAAAGTGAAATGAAACGAAATGAAATTAAATAAATAAATAAATAAATAAATAAATAAGTTCGTACTCTCAAGGGCTAGGAAGAGATGTAAACCACAGAATGGGGGAAAGTAGTCAGGGAAGGGCCCTTAGATTGGGGGAGTGTATTAGCTTGGCGGCCATAACACAATATCACAGATAGAGTGGCTTAAACAACAGAAGTGTGTTTTTCCACAGTTCTAGAGGTTAGAAATCCAAGATCAAGGTGCCAGCAGTTTTGGTTTCTTCTGAGGCCTCTCTCCTCGGCTTACAGATGGCCATCGTCTCACTGTGTGTTCACTTGGTCATCTCTGTGTGTCTTTGTCTGTGCTAATCTCTTATTCTTATTAGGACACCAGTCATATCGAATTAGGGCCACCCTTACAAACCCTTTTTAACTTAATCACCTCTTTAAAGGCCTTATTGATGAATACAGTTGCATTTTGAGATGCTGAGGGCTAGGGCTTCAATATGAACTCTGGGAGGACACAATTCAGCCCATAACGGGGATTCAGGGAGGTCCTCTCTGAGGAGGGGAGACATCTGAGCAGAGACCAAATGAGGGAACAAGTCACAGGTGTAGGGTGAGTCATCTGGGGGAAGAGCGCTTCTGGCAGCGGGACAGTGAGTGCACAGGCTCAAGGCTGGAGGCTGGAATATCAAGGAGGCCATGGTGACCAGAGCCCATGAGGGAGGCAAGGATGCCACAGGTTCAAGCAGAGGCCAGCCATGAGGAAACCTGGAGGCATGGTGAAGACTGAATTTTCTTCCGAATGTCATGGGAAGTTAGGGGAGTGTTTTGAGCAAGGCAGGGACATAATTTCACATATGTTTGTATAGGATTATTTTTAAATTTGCAACAGATTTTCTGTAGACTCCCAAGAATTCTCTTGGAAAGATCATACTGATCATGAAACCCAGAAAAGTTGAGATGCAGACCTCAGCGGTTACTCTCCACTGATTTCCTAGGAATTCCTTCCCTCAAAGATTAAGGTATCAGCTAAGAATTCTCTGGAATACTGGATTACTGCTGAGGTTTCTCCTGCCACATGCAATGATGCTGAGTTTCTGACAAGAGAAATAGCTGGCTCAATTTGCATATATGGAAAAATACCCTTTTCTTGAAGAAAAACTTTGGTTCTGATGATTGGGTCTGTAGTAATTTATTTATAAGAAGTGATGTTAAATTGACATCACTTGGGACAACTTGAGTCAGGGCAAAACTCTGAGGTGTCTTTTCCATCTTTGACAAATGTCATCTCTAGAATAGATGAAGTAACAAGAGAGAATACCAATTACTTTGGAAGTCTTGAGCAACCTGTTGCCAAAAAATAAGGGATCTCCACAAAGCAAGTCATATACCTAGACCCTATTCTGAAATAACCAGAGACTGGTATTCTAAAGCCTCATGTACGGGAAGCCTGCACAACACTGGATTATAACCCAAACCATCAAGACATTTTAAGTCACTTAAAATGGCCATATCCATCTGTACAGGGTATTTATGTTGTACTCAGATTCAGGCACTATACTCAGTAGAAAACATATTTGTTGGATAGATTGGTAGGCATTTTCATGGGAACTTGTGAACATGAGCCATCAACTTTTCCCTCTTGTATCTCCATTAAACTTTGTTACTGAGGGCTGCCTTCTGGAATCTGTAAAAAACTTCCTCATATAGAAGAGTATAACGATTTTGGACACACACACACACACACACAGAAACTTTCAACTGTAATTTCTTGGTTAGAGATGGTAGAATTTTAGGTGAGATCAGTTAGATTTCAAAAATAACAGTAGGTCACTTTTTCAGTCTCTCTTCTTTTGGAAACACACTCTCTGTTTTATGAATGGCGAGATGGTAAATAGAAAACAAATTTATCTAGTATATGCCATGGAAATCGTTTAGAGATAACTGGAAACAACTTCAATATGAATATGAAAGCTTCCCTCACCCCCAAAGGGAGAGAAAATGGACTAACCTACTCTGGCCAAATAATTAGAATTATATATGTGTGAATTTCCATATCTAAATCCAAACGTTCCTTGTTTAGAACATTCCTCTAAAGATTGTCTTCAGGTACCTGAAGACACGAAATGGCCCAGGATCACAATACATTTTCACAGAGTCTTGGTACTGAAGGATAGAATTCAAGGCATTAACCAGAATATCTCAGTCAAGTTCTCCAGCATTTTGAAGCTATCCTTGAAGCCTGCATTAAAAGGATAGCACAGCGGTAAAGTACTGTCTCATTTGCTTCAATAAGCAAAGTTGGAGATTATTTATGATAATACAGTCATCAGAAGAATGTGTTCCTGTGCATTCTGAAGACATGAAGCCTCACTTTGAGTCTTACTATTAAGTCCTTGCTGTGAAGGGGTGGTAAGTGTGATTAAGCTGTTAGATTAGCAAAGGTTCTACTGCGTTTTCGCTTTAAGCCAGAGTGCTTTCACAGCTGAGCTGTAATGCTCTGAAAATGCCTGCATAACAAGATCCAGACGTGGAGTTGAATCCCAAATGGTAAACGGCCAATGGCATTTATCCACTATTACATTGCCGAAGCCATAAAGAGTCAGCACGTCTGAAAAGACACTGTGCCTAAATCCCAAAGCACAGAGGAAGCCAGTGCAGGAAATAGGTGGCTCTTTCAATAATAACATACCTCTACAGGGTGGGAAGGTAGTTCCATTTTCTAGAGACTACCAGTGTGAACTCCAATCCCTTCTTAGAAGTCAAGTAGAAAGAATGAACCTAAATTATCCTGTTGATGACTAAATGTTACATTTAGCTCCCTGGAGTCCACGCTTGGAAGAAAATTTCAAGGAATCGTATTTAGCTTGCTGGCCAAGTGGGACTTGCCACATACTTGAGTAAACACAGGTTTCCTAATAAACTGCCTTTCTTAGAAATCTGAAGTACTGAAATCCTGGAGTTCAGGAGGACTTAAATGTCTCAGGGAGGCAGGAAAATGGGTCAAGTTGTAGAACGATAGAGCTAGAAAGAAAACCAAGTGCACCTTACAACAGATAGCTAAAGGAGTGTGAGAAATTACATCGTAGAAAAGTACATTGCAGCTGCCAAGGTGAGGCTCTAGCTTGCAAAGTTGCCTGGACCCATGAATAGGTTGAATCTTGTACAGACCCTATTTACCTGGCTTGATAGACTTTCATTTCCCATGAGATTGATACGTTTGGCAGGTGTGACTCTGGACCCGTGCCGAGCAAAATAGGGGAACACAGAACTACAAGACTTGGCCTTAGGCTTAGAGAGGTAGGAAGTGAACATGCACGCCTGCAACAAAGGTGACAACATGCTGATGGGGTTTTAGGGATAGATTTTAATGAAGTTAGGAAGAGTTTAGTGATTGTGACCAAGAACAGAAAGGTAAATTTTTCCTTTGCTTCATTGGTAGCTTGTCAGAAGAGTTTAGGGCAGGGCCAGGGGTGCTGAAGCACAGTGTGCTGAGTCACAATGTCAGGAATGCTGGATCTAGAAAGGTGAATGAACTCTATCAGTGACTCCAATGACAGCATCCAAAGTCACAGAGGGCGAAGGTATTACTGTTTTCTAGGAGGATGAAAGATAACATTTAATTGGTTATCTTTGCAAACTTTGGGATATAAATATGAAACGAAACCTTTACCCAGGATCGAAAGTAACCATCATTGTCTTAATTATATATACAAGCTCCGTGACTCCTTTTGGTCCTAATGGTTCCTCTCTTTCACAGACAAAACATTTTAGTACATTGATGTCCTTAAATGTATTACATAGAAATTATTTTAAATGGGGGAAAGTCCAAGAAGAAAAAATAAGATACATGTTATCTTCTAAATGGAATAAGTAAAAATAAGTTTCTGACTGCGTATCTGCTGTCACATCACCTAGGAGTGACTGGGTGGATTCTTACTAGGTTGGAGGGCACCTTTGCAATGATGTAACATGAAATATGGGCTCTGTGGTGAAACTTACTCGGAGTTGGGTCCTGGAGGGCTACTTCAAAGAGACTGACAATCATCACTCAAAGACGTGGAGCTGGTAGGGTGGGGTGGGGTATATGACTGCCAATGACCAAAGGAAAAACACACCATATGTATTATCTTAGGTCAGGTTCTCCCAGAAGCAGACTTGGAAATGAAGATTCATGTGCAAGGAATTTTTAAAGGAGTTGCTCCCTGGGGAAAATCAGAGGGAATGGGGTGGGAGTGGGAGGCCAGACAGGCAGGACAGAGAACACAAAGAAGCCAAGCCAAGGAGCCATTGCAGGCAAGTCCGAGCCTCAGCCTGACCCTGGGAGGGCTGTGGAGTGTAAGTTACACCTCAGACTTGATCCCAACTCTGGGCAGAGAGCTGAGCTTTCATGTTGGGTACCAGTCATTCATTGACCAAGGGCCCCCCAGGAGAATCTAAATTCCAGTCTTCTGAAGAGAGTCACTGGTGCTGGCCATTGGATGCAAACATAGAAGCCAAGGGTAGGGCATCCAGAAATGGAAAAAGAATTTTGAGGGGATCAGAGAGACACCCAATAGTTCATCACATGTATTAAAACCTGTGTACAGGACAAGGAATAGGTATTTCAGATGAGTCCAAAATTCTAAAGGCAGACACTTCAAATTGCAGAAGCTGGTTTTCAGTTGAGCGGCTTCTCTCACGGGTGGGCAACCCTTTGCACCTGGCAGCAGCGGAGGTGTGTATACTTGGTCATACTTTTGAACAATGCCTGGTGATTCCCGTTCGTAGCTGCTGTATAATCTTAGGTGCCTGCTGAGCTCTTCTCCTGCTGAGCTCTTCTCCTGCTGCCCTCGTTGCGGTGGCTGCAGGACTGCTCTGGGGGTACGTCTGACCCAAAACACCTAACAAGCCTCTTTCTTATTCAGCCTGTGTCTGGAGGAGCCCTTTTTTTCATTCTCTCCAGACTGAGGGAAGGAGAGGCTGAGACAGTTCTCTTTGAGAAGACTACATAGTCAAGGGCTAGATTCTGTGATACAAATACTGTAAGAGTGTCATGAAAATGCAGGTTAATTAGGATTGGAGGAATCATGGAAGGATTCTTGGAGGAGATGGGGCTTCATCTTGGCCTTGTAAATCAGTGGAATTCAGAGAGGTGATCAACAGAAGGATGGGCATCCTGGCAGAGGGAAACAAACTGGGTGGAGGCACAGAAGCGAGACCCGATATGAGCTTTAATAGCACAAGCTGAAGACTGGCTTAGCCCAAGTAAAGAATCACGGCACAAAAGGCTAACTGTTGGGACTTCTCTGGTGGCGCAGCGGTTAAAAATCTGCCTGCCAATGCAGGGGACACAGGTTCGAGCCCTGGTCCGGGAAGATCCCACGTGCCACGGAGCAACTAAGCCCGTGCGCCACAACTACTGAGCCCGCGTGCCACAACTACTGAAGCCCGTGTTCCTAGAGCCTGGGCTCCGCAACAAGAGAAACCACAGTGAGAAGCCTGAGCGCTGCAATGAAGAGTAGCCCCCATTCACCGCAACTAGAGAAAGCCCGTGCGCAGCCCCGAAGACCCAACGCAGCCAAAAATAAATAAATAAAGTTATTTAAAAAAAAGGCCGACTGTTGGTTCCCCTGGGCCCGAGAATTGGGTCATGGTCTTAAGCCGTCTCCCACTCCTGCTTGCTTCTGCTTATTTCTGATTCTCTGCCCAGTTGCCCACTCAGGCTTGCTTTCCATCAAGCTGCGACGTGCGCTGGACCATCCTCCTAATTAATACGTGCCAGGTTCCATGAGCTGACAAGCTTTCAATACAGAGAAACAAATGATACAAGCCAGGACGAAAAGTAGAACAAATAAAGACGGCAGGGGGGGCTTCGAGTGAACAGCATCAGGGAACAGGCAAATTTCCGAGACTTTTTGGAAAAGGGGAAACCTGATGTGTTAATTAGGTGTCTATGTCAGTAATAAGCCTGCTCAGAGGAAGGTAATGAAAGAAACAAAAGGGGCAGCAGAGGGGGCTGTTCAGGCAGAATGGAAGTTACAGTGTAAGGAGAGGGGAGAGAGTTTATTCTTCTTCTCTGTTATTTTATGTACGTCTGTGGTCTGTTGGCTCCATGAGACAGGACTCAGCCTTCTGTGTTTTGTAAAGCCCCACGAATAAAGAGCTTTGGGTATAAATGACATTGCAGTTTCTGCCCCTAGGACCCAATTCAACAGGAAGTACTGCAGCCTTACCAGCTCCAACTGGTGGCGGATTTGGGCTTTTCTGAGCATATTCGACTCAGAGGAACTGTCTGCTGCTGAGATGGGCCAATAGAAGGGTTCAAAGCAAGAGGAAGCACAGCAGGGCCATGAGGCACCAGAGCACCCACAATGAGGGAAGAGGGCTGTGGAGCCTAAGCCTTCATCCAGCTTCAGTCCACTTGGCTGAGGGGATTTGAACTCAGGCACTGGAATCAGACAGATGTGGTTCTAACCCCAGCTCTGCCCCTTGCTGGCTCTGCGGTCGGATCTTCCAGCTGATCCTACTGAGCCGAGAAAAGACAGTCTCTCTTCTACGCCACTGCCAGATTCGTTTTCCAAAAGTGCAGCATCAGATGTATGTTTCTGCTGTTCAGAACCGGCTCCCAACTACTTAGCCGGGTGGATCCCTGCAGGCTTTGGGGACTGAGCAAGTTACTTACTCCTCCTACACCTCACTTTCTTCTTCTGTGAAGTAAGGATAATAGTCACTGCATTGTTGCACTGCTGTAAAAATTAAAGATAATCCTTATAAAGCATTTGGGACATACTAAGTGCTCAGTTAACATTCATTATCTGTTAAGGGACTGCTTGAGTGCAAAGCCCAGCTCTCCACTTGCTAGCTCTGTGATCTTGGGCAAATTTCTTTTCTTTTTTTTTTACATCTTTATTGGAGTATAATTGCTTTACAATGGTGTGTTAGTTTCTGCTTTATAACAGAGTGAATCAGTTATACATATACATACGTCCCCATATCTCCTCCCTCTTGCGTCTCCCTCCCTCCCACCCTCCCTATCCCACCCCTCTAGGTGGTCACAAAGCACCGAGCTGATCTCCCTGTGCTATGCGGCTGCTTCCCACTAGCTATCTGTTTGACATTTGGTAGTGTATACATGTCCTTGGGCAAATTTCTTAATTTCTCTGTGCCTCAGTTTCTTACCTGTAAAACGGAGTTGTTGAGAGGCTTAGATGAGTTACTGCCTCTTAATCACCCTGAGCAGTACTTGGGTGTGTTCAGTAAGTTTTAGTTTTACATTATTATGCTATCACTGTCATTAGCAACGCCATCACCATCATCATTTAGATCTGGGAGACGAAAGAAGGACATTGGGAATATGCGTATTGAAAACTGTCCCTCAGGTTGCCTGGGTAGGGGAAGCAGTGGAAGGAGCAACTGGCCACTCTCCACGCTCCTCACCAGGGACTCAGGCAGGCCCCTTGGTCACTGGGACATTTATGATGAGGGAGGGGCTTCCAGATACCGAGGCCTATGGCTTCTGGCTGTTCTCTCCTGGCCTGTCTGGCTCTAATGCTGGGCCCCCTCCCATCCCAAGCCAACTGGAAATGGGGGGTAAATCTTCCCAAATTAGCCTGTGGTGATCATGGGGGTTAAGTGGAGAACTCATGTTCTCTCTGCTGTCATGAGTGTTCCTCAGGGAAAATTTGTTATGTGGACCGAGGTGGATAGTTATTGCTTCCCTTTCTAAAGGTAATGGGTAACATTACACCAATTTTGTGTCATGTCCCTGAGGCTGTCAAACATGTCCCCACCCCTTTGCCAAAGGGATGGCTATGCAACCCAAACAGGGTAAATCAAAATCATTATGGGGGTTTGTATGAGAGCTGGGGGTGAGGGTGGGGTAGGGGTGAGTTTCTTTCTCTTGCCGTGAGATCAAGAGAGGTAGGGATCATAGGAACCTAGATATGCCAGGGCATTCTTGCTGCCACGTTGGAGAGATTCTATCTGAGAGAAGTCAAACCAAGTCAAAAGATAAACAGACAAACTCTTCATGTCATTGCTTGAGCCACTTGATACAGCCATGCCTGGAGGCAGCGCCCCCAGACATCCCAGGTACCTGAGCCAGTTAATTCCCTAAAACTGATGGAATTGGGGTTCAGTCGCCTGTGCTGACTAACACGGTGCCTTTTTTTGCAACCATGAAAATTTTGCTTCATATACATGAAACTCATTTCCGTTAAGAATAATCAGATGAAAAAAATAGTTGTTGGGAATCAGCTAAGAGTGAGGAATAGGAAACTGAGGAACAGCAGAAGGCAGAGAAGAAGCACTGAAGCCTTGGGAAAGATCAAGGAAGCTGAGAAGTAAACAAAGGCTGGAGACCAACCAGCTGGCTGAGTTTGAGAGGAGGCAGAGAACAGGGTCACATCTAAGAGCCAGAGTAAATTTAAGAAAATTGAAATCATATCAAGCATCTTTTCTGACCACAATGCTACGAGATTAGAAATCAATTACAGGGGAAAAAAACGTAAAAAACACAAACACATGGAGGCTAAACAATATGTTACTAAATAACCAAAAGATCACTGAAGAAATCAAAGAGGAAATCAAAAAATACCTAGAGACAAATGACAATGAAAACACGATGATCCAAAACCTATGGGATGCAGCAAAAGCAGTTCTAAGAGGGAAGTTTATAGCTATACAAGCCTACCTCAAGAAACAAGAAAAATCTCCAATAAACAATCTAAACTTACACCTAAAGGAACTAGAGAAAGAAGAACAAACAAAACCCAAAGTTAGCAGAAGGAAAGAAATCATAAAGATCAGAGCAGAAATAAATGAAATAGAAACAAGAAAAATCTCAAATAAACAATCTAACCTTACAAAAAAAAATAAAATAAAGAGGGGCCATGTTATACATCACTAGTTCTAAAGTTCCATCTTTTAGGATTCTAGGGCCAGTCTTGCTTCTTGTTTGTTTCTTGGTTATTTTTCTCTTTTTCAGTCTTCAAGAGCTCGTCACAATAGTATCTCAGATTCTGGTTTTATTGTAAATAGCGCAGACAAGAGGCAGGGATTTGTCTCAGTGGCTGGAGGAGAAAGTTGAGAAGGTCAAAATGTAGACAGCTCTTGGGAGGGTCAAAGCACGAAGGGTTTTTCCCCAGGTGAACTCTCCCTTGGTAGTGGGTTGAATTACATCCCCCCAAAAGATATGTCCAAGTCCTAACCCCTAGTACCTGTGAATGTGACCTTATTTGGAAATAGGATCCTTGCAGATGTTAAAGATCTTAAGGTCAACCTGGATAAGGTATTTGCTTATCTGCAGAAGTGAGGGCCCTAAATCCAGCAGCTGGAGTCCTTATAAGAGAAAGGAGATTTGAGACACATACACAGACACACAGAAGAGAAGGCCATGTAAAGATGGAGCAGAGATCAGAGTGATGTGTCTACAAGCCAACAAACGCCCAGGATTGCCCACACCACCAGAAGCTAAGAGGTATGGAAGGCATTCTCCCTCAGAGCCTCCTGAAGGAACCAGTCCTGCTGACACCTCAATGTTGGACTCCCGGCCTCCAGAACTGTGAGAGAATAGATTTCTACTGCCGCCAAGTTTGTGGTAATTTCTAACGGCAGCCCCAGGAAGCTAATACACCCTCTATATCTTATGCTCTCTTCTTTCATTTTATTCTTGTTTCCCGACTTGCCTGGTGAGCCATTGAATGCCTTTTCAACAGACCTGGGAAGTCAGTCCTGGTAAGTGGGGTCAGGCCTACTTCAGTTTCCTGAACAAAATGTTCAGAAAACATTGGAGTTTTTCCCAGAATAACAGCATAATGTACAAATTGGGCCCCCTGGCTCTAAAAATTCAAACTGATAAAGGCAGTTTAAGACTCTGAGCAAAACTACAGTAGTGATTTATGGTTTACAAAGTATTTAGACCAAAGTCCACTAGAACTTCCAAAATAGTAACAAAGTCCCAACTCCCAGTACTTGTTTTAAAGTCATCCCATTCTAGAGAGCACTGGGGTCCGATTAGGAATGCCCAAATTATCAAGTCTCATCTCTTTGACTCAACTGTTATTGCTGCTGATAATAGCTGAGGAGATATCAAAGCAAGAGTGTGCCCTGCACAGAGAGAATTCCCTTCTAAATAAAAATCAATTTTGCTAATACACACTATATTTTAGAAGCATTTTTTTTAGATCTTCTTAGCTATTTTTCTGTCCTGTACTAGCGCTACATGAAGCATATCTTACTGTATTTACCCTTCCTTTCATTATTCGGCCAGCAGAAGAAAATGCATGTCACACTTTCTAAGAAAAGTTGCGGAGGGAGGGTGAGAGGCAGCGTCGTCTAGGGGGGCTTATTCCCATAGAATGATGGGAGTCTGTAAGAAATGAAAATAGATGGATTTGGAAGCAGTACTGGGGTCTAACATTTGAGAACCGGTTTCCAATTTTGCGCTTTACATTATAGCAATGAATTTCATGTGGTTAACATTTCAAAAGTTAATTTTGTTTTCAGGAAAATTCTCTATTGTGCTAACGGCTTTTACTTTACGTAAACTGTCATTCATTTGGATTGAAATGTATAAACTGGACTAATTACAATTTAGATCCACTCAAAGTAGAGAAACAAAGGTTACAGGAGAGTAATGAGAAATACATTCAACCGATTTTTATTTTAGTGTTTTTAGTTTCTTGCGTGAACCAGGCCCCTGTGCTGGGTGTCGAGACACCCCGTCTAGGAGTTCAGAGTCCAGCAGGGGAATCAGACAACGCTAACGCAGTGGGCCTGTGCCGGGAGCCATAGCACCCTTGAGGAGGGCACCGAGCCTCAGCGGAGGGAAGGCTTCCCAGGCGGTGACATCTTAGCGGGGACCTGTGGAGGCCGGCTGGGCTCGGGGTTGGGTAGGAGAGGAAGGGGAACAAGATGGAGGGAACCACAAATGCAAAGGCCCAGGGCTTTGGAGATCATAGAGAATTTGAGAAACCAGAAATAGAACAGAAGGGTGGGAATATGGAGGCTGGAAGGTGGGGAAAACCTCTGAAAGATGAAGTCAGTCAGAGGAGTAAGGACTGGATGACAGAGGGCTTGGATATCAGGCCAAGAAGTGTACCCTGTCTTGAGGGGCCTGGGAGAGTCAGTACAAAGTTTTAACCAAGGTGTGATGTGACCAGATTTGTGTGGCTCAGCCAGGATGGCACGAAAAGAGAGGAAGAAGGCCAAAAAAGGCCAAGGAAATTAAGCTCAGTTGTTCACATCTTATTAGGGAGAAAATCCCACTGCCTGAAATGGCAGAGTCCACTTTTATGAAGCAAAGGATGACTGTATAGGCAAACCCTCCCATACGTTTTTATCTGTGTCGAGAAACCAAAGCAACTTAATCTTAAAAACTGTTAACTATTATTCTGATTCCAGTACCTGAAAACAATGAAATATGAGACAAGACTTGAGCTTCCTTCCTTCTTCGGACAAATTGTGTGGCTAAGCAACCATCTTTCACTTCATGTGCTTGGAGTAGGCAGGCCTAATAAAGGGTGATGTTTGAACATTTCAAACCAAATTCCCTCAGTGGCGGGGGTTAAACAACTTGTTATTTTAAGCAATTTAGACAGATATTTGCATATACAAACAAGCACATGCTTTGAACCAGCCCATTATATAACCTCGCTTATCCCTGCAGGTAATAAGCTGCTATAAAGGCAGAATTAGATATAATCCTGGGTTTTCTGTGTGTGCGCGTGCAGTCAGACCAGTAAGAAATGAACACACTTGTTAGGGACAATAGCCGCCTTCCACTTCACTTACCTCTTATGAATTATTTTCTGCTCTCAATTCCAAATCAAGAAAAACACATCCTATTTCCTAAGTCATGCTATCAGATAAGCACCGGCAGAGGTAATATTGGTAGCAACTGCAAAGAAACGTGTTGGGGGGTGAGACGTTTGAGTCTGCTGGTGTGATATCTAGAAACAGAGCCTTCTGTGCGTTCCCTTTTCTTTTCTCTCCACATCCTATTCAAGGCATCTCATTCATTCATTCATTCATTTACTCACTCACTCATTCAGCCAACTTGTAAGGCTCCTACTATACCCATGTTTTTGGGTTTTTTTTTGCGGTACGCGGGCCTCTCACTGTCGTGGCCTCTCCCGTCGCGGAGCACAGGCTCCGGACGCGCAGGCTCAGCGGCCGTAGCTCACGGGCCCAACCGCTCCGCGGCATGTGGGATCTTCCCGGACCGGGGCACGAACCCGTGTCCCCTGCATCGGCAGGCGGACTCTCAACCACTGCGCCACCAGGGGAGCCCATATACCCATGTTTTGAATATTAAAAGTGAGATTTCATATCAAATAAGGTACATTCCTGCCCTCCAACAGTTGACGAGCAGCGGCTGACAGGTTGGAGTTCTTTCTGGTGCTTCAGAAAAGGACAGTGTTTGGGTGGCACTGATCCCCATCTCTTCCCAGGTCTGAGAGCAGCACAGGCTCTGGAGCCAGGCTATCTAAGGCTTGAATCCCAGCTCTGCCACTCACAAGCGTCAGACCTGGGTAAGTTATTTGTCCTCTGCAAGACTCATTTTTCTGCTCCAAAATGGAAATCCTAATCTGATCATCAATGAGGATTAAATAAATTAAGATTTGTAAAGTGTCTACAACAAGGCCTGGCACATAGTAAGGACTCAATCCATTTTTGTTATTCTCATAAATGCCTGGACTTCCTACCTAGAAATCATTATCTGTGTGACTGCTATGTGCAGGGCAATACCCTAGCTGCTGCAGGGAGACCCAGAAGTGGGCACTGCATTCTAGCAGGTAGATATAATCTGTACACAGATAACCATCTGTAAGGAGGATATGCTCAAGCCTACAGGCCAGCTGCAGAATGCTAGCATTTGTTATCTATTGCTGCATAACCAGTTGCCACAGACTTAGTGGCTTGAAATAACATATTAATCTTATCTCACAGTTCTTATGGGTTAGGGATCTGGGATTGGTTTAGCCAGCTACTATCTTCAGGGTCTCTCAAAGGCTGCTGTCTAGGTATTGGCCAGGGCTGTGTTCTCATCTGAAGGCTCAACCCACAAAGAATCCTAAACTCATGCTGGTAGAATTCAGTTCCTTGAGGGCTATGGTACTGAGGGCCTCAGATCTTTGCTGGCTGTTGGCTGGAGGCCTCCACCTCTTCCTTGCCACGTGGGCCTCTCCAACATGGCAGCTTGCTTTATCAAGACATGCAACCCAGACATACAGTAGAGAGAGTGTACTAGCAAGATGGAAGTCATAATCTTATGTAGCCTAATCACAGAAGGCAATAATCTGCTCAGGGCAGTGAGGGAAGCAAAAGTCTCCATAGCACCCAGCTCTGTGATGCTCTGAACGTCCATGCACTGTGCCCCCCATCAACGCACATGGGGACCCAACCTCTCTATGTCTCCCTACCAGTTTCTTCAGAGTTAGATTCTGGGAGAAGGCAGAAGCTCAACTTAGTTTACCATCTTGTCAGCAACCAGAAGCTCTATGTCAGTTTTCCATATGTGAATCTTAGCTCCTTTAGCAATTGTGGCTCTCTGTCTAAAGCCCTGTAATCCCTCCCATTACTGGTTCAGTGCACCCATCCCCCAGTTTCTACAGGCTCTGCTCCAAAGAGTTCATATCTATCACTTTCTTCAGAGCATTACCCTGGATCCCCTGGAACCACTTCATTCAGATGCTTCCAGAACCAAAACAGCCTGGGAAATTTCAAATCCCCATTGTGGCCTGTGGCTAATGACTGACTGGTGCAGAAGTATTAAAACCTAGCTCCCTTGCTTTCAGGCAGGATAAACTCTACTGGGCAATTTATTCTCAAAAGCTCCTCAGGGGGTCAAGTTGAGTCTGGAACTTCACTTGAAATCACAACCTTGCCTGGCTAATTTTTGTTCCCTATTCTGCTTTTCCTACTCCCTTTCTAATTTCTCTTGAGGCAACTTGCTTAATAAATTATTTACACAAAAACCCTTTCCTCAGGGTCTGCATCTGGGGAACCTGCCTAAAACAGATGGTGCCATAAGTAGTCCCAGGAAGCTGACTTTAAGAAAGGGATTCTGGATGCAGCTCATTCACCAGCAAGCTGAAAATGGAGATCTCATCTCTGGTGGTAGGTGGCGTTCTGTATTTTTTTTCTGTGTTTGTTAGAAAATCAGCATATCTTCATTTTATACAAAAGAAAATTACATATAATAATTTATCTAATTTTACGTTTAAGGACATACATATTGATACAAACCTCTAAGTAGTAGTTTATGATGAAGCATCAAGAAAGCAGAATAGGGACTTCCCTGGTGGTCCAGTGGTAAGGGATCCGCCTTACAATGCAGGGGATGTGGGTTAGATCCCTGTCAGGGAACTAAGATCCCACATACCACAGGGCAACTAAACCCGCACACCACAACTACTGAGCTCGCGTGCCTCAAGGAGAGAGCCTGCACGCCACAACTAAAGAGCCCACACGCCCTGGAGCCTGCGTGCCACAGCTAGAGAAGAGAAAACCCGCACGCCACAACTAGAGAGAAGCCCGCTTACCACAACTAAGACCCGACACAGCCAAATATAAATAAATAATAAATAAACTTTTTTTTTTTTTGCGGTACGCGGGCCTCTCGCTGTTGTGGCCTCTCCCGTTGTGGAGCACAGGCTCCGGACACACAGGCTCAGTGGCCATGGCTCACGGGCCCAGCTGCTCCACGGCATGTGGGATCTTCCCGGACCGGGGCACGAACCTGTGTCCCCTGCATTGGCAGGCAGACTCTCAACCACTGCGCCACCAGGGAAGCCCTAAACCTTTTTTTTTTTTAATGGACAAAAGCACCTTTATCTTTAAAAAAAGAGGAAAGCAGGGGCCTCCCTGGTGGCGCAGTGGTTGAGAGTCCGCCTGCCGATGCAGGGGATACGGGTTCGTGCCCCGGTCTGGGAGGATCCCATATGCCGCGGAGCGGCTGGGCCCGTGAGCCACGGCCGCTGGGCCTGCGCATCCGGAGCCTGTGCTCCGCAACGGGAGAGGCCACAACAGTGAGAGGCCCGCATACCGCAAAAAGAAAAAAAAAAAAAAAAAAAAAGGAAAGCAGAATGTTTTTTATGTACCAAGCATTAATTGTGGCATTCTATATCTTTGTATCATTAAAGTTACTAAGACTTTCAGTCTTGGTGAACTGTGATGGCATACAGCTAAAAGGAGCTGCATTGGCTTGTGCAACATCTCTAGCTTTTGAGAAATAGAGGAAATAACAACTATAAGGACTATGTAATTGGGTGGAATTGGGCTTGAGCAGGTCCAGAACATATGAGTAAATTGCACAAAGTAGGGACCCAGACTCTATGTTATCCACCAACCAAGACATCTTCATCAGCTCACACCTATGGCCTCATGGGGTATCCCCCATGACCAGCTAATAGAGGAAAGATCCCAAGTTTGGTTCACAGATGGGTTGACTCAGTATACTGGCACAAACTGAAAATGGACAGCTGCACTGTAGCCCCACCCAGAGGTGGCTCTGAAGAGACCAATGAAGATAAATTGTTGTAATAGGCAGAGCTTTGGGCATTGCACCTGGTGATCCAATTTGTGTGGAGAGAGAGGTGGCCCAAGGTAAAGATACAGATAGACTTATGGGCAATGGACACTGACTCCACAGGCTGGTCACGGAACTGGAAGGCACACAACTGGAAGATGCGGGACAAGGAGGTTTGAGGAAAGAGGACCCATGGGAGTGAAGACCTTTGTATTATACACTGATGCCCACCAGGGAGCACTGACTGCAGAAGAGGCATTAAGCAAACTGGTGGGCAGGATAACTCATCAATAGATGTCAGCCAGCATTTGTTGTTAGCTACCTCAGTTCTTGTCCTAAAGGCTCTTGTCCTAAAGGCTCATTTTTGTTACTGTAGCTACAGTAACAAAAATGGAGGCTACACATCAGTCCAAAAGCCTGGGGCTCCTTCTCACTACAGCTGATCTAGCTGTTGCCACTGCTGAATGTCTGACCTGTCAGAGGTTGACTTTGAGTCCCCACTATAGGTCCATTCCTTGAAGAGACCAACCAGAGCCTTGATGGCAAGTTAATTATGTAGGACCCCTTTTACCCTAGCAATGGCAGCATTTTGTTCTGACTGATTGGTACAAATTCACTGTATGAATTTGCCTTTCCTGACTGCAGTGCTTTGATAAGATCCACTATTTGAGGTCTCAGAATGTCTGATTTATGGACACAGAATCTCACAAAACATTTTTTGTCCCAAAGAGGTATGGTAATGGGCAAATGACTAGGGGATCCCCAGATCCCACAACATACCACGCCATTCTAGCATAATATATTGTAACCACCTTCTGAAGGCAGAGGAAGGCACTAACTTAGAAATGATACCCTGTGAGGTTGGGGCACCATCCTTCAGGATGCATCATGTGCCTTAAACCAAAAGCCATTATGTTGTGTTGTCTCCAGTGAGTTGAATACATGGGTCTGGGAACCAAGGGGTGGAAAGAGGAGTAGCCTGGCTCACTGCCACTCTCAGCGACCTGCTTGGGGAATGCATCCTTCCTGTCCTCACAACTCTAGGGCATTGGGTCTAGAGGTTCTAGTTCCCAGAGGGAGAATACTTCACACTAAACCTAAAGCTATTGCTGTAGTCCTATTGTTTTGGACTCCATGTGAGCAAAGAAAGCTATGATCATACTGGCAGAGGTAACTGACCCCAATCATCATAAGAATGCAGGGCTGCTGTTACATAATGGGGAAGGAATGTGTTTGGCACTCAGCTTGCCGAGTTTTAACTGAAAATAGGCAGTCGTGGCAACCACTGCCTGATAAAGACCTGGTAGCAAGGAACTCAGATCCCTCAAGGATGAAGACTTGGGTCACTCCAACAGGCAAACCCCTAGATCGGTAGAAGGGCTAGTTGAGGATGAGAGGAGTCTAGAATGGATGGTAGAGAAGAGAGGTGATGGATGTTAGTAATAATCTTGGGACCAGTTGCAGCAGCAAGGGCTGTGGTTTGTCCCACTAGATTTGTGACCAATTAGAATCTTGAATAAGCTGTGACAAGATGGAGACTTAATGTGAGAACATGTGAGTCTGAGTGTTGCAAGGGGTGGACTGTAGTGGATGCTTCTGGTACTCTGCCAGATCCCTTCAGAGACCTTTGACTGGTTCACTGTACACATCCCCCAGCTACTGGGTGCTTCTCTCCTAATGGCTCACACCTCCAACCTTCAGAGAACTACCTTAATCTACCAGAGCCACTTCACCCAGGCTCACTCTGGAATCAGAAGTGCTGGGTGCTATGTCCCCCACCCCCTCCAGGAAGGCCTGGAGCCGGTGACTGATTAGTGCAGGGGTATAAAAATCCAGCTCCCTTGCCTCAAGGTGGGATCAACTCACTGTGTAATTTGTGCTCCAGAGAGCTGCCTTTGGATCAAGCTGAGGCTGGAACTTGACCGTAAATTGCTGCCTTGCTTGTCTTCTTCTCCTGCCCTATTCAGTTTCCCTTACTAGTTTCTCCTGGAAGCATGTCCTTAATAAATTACTTGCAAAGAAATCCTTGACAAGACAGTTCCCTAGTAGCACATAAACTCTTTGTGGATAGACACTAATTAGGGGGAAAAAAAACCTTTTAATCTCCCACCATATGTAGCCCGGCATGGGATACCTACCAGGAGTTGATCTGGGTTTTGGCAAATTCTTGCGTTTAGACTCTCTTCCCTTAGTAAGAATCTGAGGATGCTAAGTGGTGATTGCATTAGTATATTACAGACGGGGACATCTGTAAATTATCAGTGATACATCAATGTAAAACACATGTCCCAGGTTTTTTGGACAACACTGATTTCAGTTGTTTAATCTCGCTGTCAGACCATTTCCAGACAGTGTGTCCCAGTTGGTGTGGTGTTTGGATAGCAAAGGATAATGTGCTAGCCAAGAGGCAGCTGAGGGAGAACACTTAAGCATTATGAAAAAGCAGGGACCTTGAAGTTAAGCAAGACAGGACCTCAAATCCTGCCTCCACCCAACCAGCTCTATGACCTTGGCCACATTTTGTTCATGTTCTAATGGAGTTAACTAGCTCCTACTTCACAGAACTGAAAGTGAATTAATGTAGGCAAAGTGCTTAGCGTTGCTCCTTGACCTAGTAAAGCTCAAGAAATGGTTCCTTTCGGAAGGGGAAGAACGGTGGATACTGCGTCTTCAGTGGAGTCCGGGGACATCACTACCCTTATAGAGCCAGCCTGGGCAGAGGCAACGCCCAAGTGTTTTCATTCACTTTTCCTCCCAGGGCACAGGACACCCTACTTGCAAGGCAAAGGGAAAGAGGAGGGCAGGCCTCAAAGGAGCAAGGCCCTGACACCCTCGGCCACCACGTGGCTCCTCGACCTCCTCTCCGACCCTCCCCTACAGCCCTCTCGGCAGGGTTGAAGTAGGTGAAGGGTGGAAGCCGAGAGCCCACGCCGCGGAGGCTGACGCCCGCCGGCGGTGTCCTAGCAACACCCGCCCCGCCCCATCCCGCCCGGCTTGCCGCGGCGGCGCCGGGAAGCGGGGGGGGGGGGGGCAGGCCGCCGTTGCCATGGTAGCGCGTCTGCCGCGCCCGACGCCGTCGGCGCCGGAGGGAAACCAGGGTTCCGGGCCCAGCGTGGGCGGCCGGGCGGCGCCCATCCACCTCCGCTGCTCCAGCTCCGACCTAGAGGGGGCCAGGCGCTCGCTCGGAGCCCAGGGGGACCCGAGCTGTCGGCAACCGTGGCCGGGGCCCAAGGTCGTTGGTCCCGACTCGCTCCCCCGCCGCCTGAGCCAGCTAACGGCCTGGAGACTTTACAGTCTGTCTCGTGGGGACGGAGTTGGTCGTCCGGGCCAGGTCTAGGCTGAATGAACTGTTTGGTTTTGGAATCTTATCGCACCTTTTTCCCCCAGCTACACAAGAAACACGTACACACACGGCCTAGCGTCCCGTGCTTTTCTCTCAAGTGTTTCACCTGAAGGATCTTTAATCTTGGAAAGAGAATATGCAGAAAACAGAGCGGCTTCCAAATCAGCCTTTTAAAAACAACCCTGCAAATAAGTATCATGTTTCACGAGGGCCATTTTAAACTGAAAATGTCCATGCCTGGAAGGGTAGTCTGGATTCTGGACTTGAATTTGCATTCTCCTAAATCCTTCTCTGCAGTGAGCTGCGTTTGGAGAATTCAGTTGTGGGGTGTTAAATTTAAACGTATACGCCCCTAGCTAGTATTGTGTGTTATGAATGCTCTGTTAAAGGACCCACTCACAAAGACAAAGCCACACGATTCTCACTCATTCTCTGGCCTGAGAGTTTTTTTGTTTGTTTTTTTTGTTTTTTTTGTTTTTTGCGGTACGAGGGCCTCTCACTGTTGTAGGCCTCTCCCGTTGCGGAGCACAGGCTCCGGACACGCAGGCTCAGCGGCCATGGCTCACGGGCCTATCCGCTCCGCGGCATGTAGGATCTTCCCGGACCGGGGCACGAACCCGTGTCCCCTGCATCGGCAGGCGGACTCTCAACCACTGCGCCACCAGGGAAGCCCCGGCTTGAGAGTATGTTTAACAGAGGCGGAGTCAGTCACGTGCTCGTGAGTTTAATCAAATGGACAAGGGATCTGAGCGAGAAAAGCTTGCTATGTAATGCGAAGACTGCATTGGGTACATAGAGATGCATTCTCTTTGGATTTATTTGAATCAGAGCTTTTCAAATGGAATCTTCTCCTGCATATATTTTTTTCGATCTGCTGCAACTGGAAAATTTAAATCAAAATCCTATTTCTTATATTCATTTTTATGGTAAATGTGTCTAGGCTGAGATTATGCATTTTCTTGATCAACAAGCAAATGCGCAGCAATCACTGTGAATTGAGCACCTTGCTGATTGAGCAACACTTGAAGCTGGAGGCAAGAACCACCATAATCTCAGAACGAGAATCCTCCTCAGCGTAGTTCACAGGCATGTTCACAGCTCACCTTTTCCCACTCTAAAGGATCATTCACTTGGAACGTCTTTATTCTTCATTTTGCCAGAATATTTAATCTCTCAGAAAGCCTCTTTCACATACTTTTTCGTTTGAAAATGTAATTGTAATTGGGCAAATGATCATATTATTTATATTTATATATGAATATGTGTGTTTGTATCTTTTTCCCCCAGTATCACAACAGAACCTTTATTTTGCATTCGGAAAGCTAAATCAAGGATCTGAAAATAATAGTTTTATGTTTAGCACTAATTGGAGGGGAAAAAAAGAATGTACAAAACTATGTATAGTAACAACTTTTTTGTGCGTAAGGCACATTGCGGAATGTGCTTCAGATTCGGTAGTTTAAATGGTAGAAACAGCAATATATTTTATAATAAAATATTAGCATTTGCAAACATTAATTTTTCTTTGGTAATTTTCCTAGTATCTGATTCTTCATTCATTACCCTGAAGCTCTTTTCACAGAAGTTATTCATCAGTATGAGCTTAGACCAGCTTGATTGCAAGATATTGGTAAGGATCCACACGTGCCTGGCACGGCAAATAGAACTGACCAGCTCAGCTCTTTAACTGGTTGGTTGTTCTCTCTAGGTAGGTAGAGGTTTGATTATACCCATGAGTTAGCCCAGCCTTCACTCCTTAGAATTCATTGACCGTTTTAGAGAGTTACTGCATGCCCTACTTTATTAAGAATACATGAATGTCGAGAACCTTACTAGATTTTCTGCATAATTTCCTAATGTGAAAATGATCTCCACATAGCCATTGCAGTTAGTTTCCATTATTACAAGGTTTCTACCTTATCATTTATGGTTATTGTTTCTTAGGAACCTAATATTTATCAAACACAGGATCCATTTTGCATGCTCACCTTTCCTGTTTTCCAAATGATCAGTGACCTTAAGCTTTGAGCATCTTATCCTTATTACTGGCTACCAGCCTCTTATTTAATCCTGTGTTAAACTTGATTTACTGCTTTATCTATACTACTTTAATCCTTTAGAGGCTTATCATAATATGGGCTCTTTAATGAAATATTTTATCATAAGAATAAACTAACCTTTCTCTACTTTTCCAGATTTCTCTATTTTTGCTCATTTACCTGTGTACCTTTTTCCTTCTTTAAATATTCATGTTTCCCACTTTCATTATACGATGAAATAAACCAAAATGCTTACTTGTTACTACAGAAATGACTGTGTTACCACAAAGTGTTCTTGTTTAGTGCTTAATTCGTTAAGACATTAGTTCTTCATGTCTTACGTTTAGCTCTCCCGATCTCGGGAAAATATAAATGCATCTGTTGCTAGAAGGTTCCCCCATCTTGAAATCTCAAAATATTTGTTCCCATCCAGCTGCAAGGTCACCTAATATTCTCAGATCATTCCGTGCGATTTGAGGAGGCAATGTAGTACAGAAGTTAGGAGACTACTACACTGAACTCAGACTGGGATTCAAATCCTGGTTCTAACGCTTACTAGCTATGTGATGTTTTGTTTTGTTTTGTTTTAATTTATTTAATTTATTCTTTTATACAGCAGGTTCTTATTAGTCATCAATTTTATACACATCAGTGTATACATTCAGCTATGTGATGTTAATCAAGTTTTTTTTAACCTCTCTAGGCCTCAAGTTTCCTCATCTGTAAAATGGAGATAACAGCACTTAGTTCATTAAGTTTGGCAATTTTAAAGGATTAAACGACATAATTCTCGTAAAGCTCTTGGCACACAATCAACACTCAGTGAGTGATGTTAGTCAGCAGTGGCTGTGCTCATCCTGATTATCATCTATATTAAAACATTGTTTCCACTGTCACCAATTAACTTAGGCTAAATTAGTTTATTAGATTAGACTATCCACAGATAGACAGGATTCTGACAGCACATAAAACAGACATTTCGACTAAGGAGGGGAGCGTACAAGGAGAAAAGTCCAGACACCTAGCAGGCTAGTATGGGCACCAGTGTTAACCTTGTTGACCCCGGTGGCTTCTTGAGCATGCTTGCTGGCAGGAACAGCCCAACCCAGAAGTGAACTTGGGATAGTGCCAGTGTGCCGTGAGAACCTAAATTATATCCAGAACTTTGCTTCAAGGAAGTCTGAACACTGTGGCGTTCCCACCACCTCTGCAGTCGAGGAAGGCATATGAAAGGGAGGTTGGAACTTGGTCCACTGCTCTTCCCAAACTTAAACTTCCAAATTATAGCAATAACGGGAATTACCTGGAGGTCCAGTGGTTAGGACTCTGGGCTCTCACTGCTGGGGGCCTGGGTTCAACCCCAGGTCGGGGAACTAAGATCCCACAAGCCACACAGTGCGGCCCAAAACAACAACAAAAAAAAAACCCAAAGAAACAAAAAACACATTATAGCAATAACAACAGATCCTCCCTAACATACAAATGCACTTGCCCTCCCCACGAAGGGAGACCAACACTTCCCTGTATCTATGTGGGGAATGTTCATTTTCTCTTAAGCCCAGTCACAATCCAGGCTTGATGTTCCACAACCTATGGGCTAAACTGTAAAGTTAATCATGCCCCCCAGACCCCTTATAAAACATTAGGGGGCTTCCCTGGTGGCGCAGTGGTTGAGAGTCTGCCTGCCGACGCAGGGGACACGGGTTCGTGCCCCAGTCCGGGAAGATCCCACATGCCGCGGAGCAGCTGGGCCCGTGAGCCATGGCCACTGAGCCTGCGTGTCCGGAGCCTGTGCTCCGCAACGGGAGAGGCCACAACAGTGAGAGGCCCGCGTACCGCAAAAAAACAAAACAAAAAAAACACATTAGGGACAAAGGGGAGGGGAAAAAAATGAAAGTGGTTAATGTATGTAAATGATACATAAAGAGCAAGAAAAAACTATGATCTCTACTACGATCCTCCATTTCGCTGTGGTTCACAAGTCCAGGGCTGGCAGTCACACCTTCCTTCCTCTGCTACCTGCTCCATGGCATCTCTGCTCCCAGCAGGTTTGCTCAGTGGGCCAGCATCTTTGCCCAGTGGCATGATCTAAACCTTCCTTTTCCAGGTGTCTGAGTTCTAGGGCTGCTGACGTCTTCTCTAACTTTTGCCCCTGGGTGTGGAAGTCCTGGGAGGTGCTCCAGAGCACCTACTGGCCCTCACTGTGTAGCAGCGACCTTCATTTTCCCTCATAGTCAGGAGCCCAATGATGACCAGGTGGGAGCCTCAACTTCCAGTCCAGTGAAACCGTGTGTTCCCCGATGGGGGAGTCCACAAACCTCCAATTCCATGATAACTCCAAGTCACAGTGAGGCAAATAAAAGCTTTTACATAGCACCAGGTTTACTAAGGAGAGGTGCCGTTCTCTTTTCCACCCCTTGGTTTCCAGATCTGTGAGAGCCGCCTGTGGGAGCATCAGCACCCGCTAAGAGCACCTGTTTTGGAGTGTATGTCACACCGGGAAGGAAAGCACCTCGCGAGGTGTGGCTCAGCTGTGTCCCCTGGCCGTTGCTCTCTGCGTGGCAGCCTTCTGAGTGATGGGCACATAGGTAGGTCAGTGAGTCCCATGGAGGTCAGCCACCTGTTTTTTTCTGGCAGTAACATTCGTTTCTTGGTCAGAAATAATGTTGTGTGGGGCTTCCCTGGTGGTGCAGTGGTTGAGAGTCCACCTGCCGATGCAGGGGACACAGGCTCGTGCCCCAGTCCGGGAAGATCCCACATGCCGCGGAGCGGCTGGGCCCGTGAGCCATGGCCGCTGAGCCTGCATGTCCGGAGCCTGTGCTCCGCAAAGGGAGAGGCCACAGCAGTGAGAGGCCTGCGTGCCACAAATAAATAAATAAAATCAAAAAAAAAAAAAAAAAAAGAAAGAATGTTGTGTGGAATATTGTGAGAATGAATAATGCATTTAATGCGTCCATAAATGGCATTGCTGGCAGAAGCATGGCAGGCGGAGAAGGCGAATCCAAACCGAAATAGTCCAGTGAGGACAAGTTGTCGCCCGCCCCATGACGGAGGAGGTCAGTTATATGAAACCTGCTGCCAGGCAGTACGATGTGGCACCAGGGGCTCAGCATTAGTCCGCTGTTGGTAAGGTGGCCCTCAGAAGTGAGAGGTATCCAGATGTGCCTTGATACGTGGAAGCCCCTATGACTGAGCCCAGGTGTGACCCCCATCCTTGCTTTTTGGCTGCTTTCTGGGCAGTCTGGTGTGGTTGAGGAAAGCAGCTGACTCACAGGCACTGAACAAGACATCTTATCTGCCTTATCATTTGGATTCATGCCTCCCTCCCAAATGCCTGTGCTGCCCTTTGGCAAGCAAACCTGTGGGATGCATCACACTCTGGGTTTATTCCAGGAGGGCTATACACATCCCTATTCCCCAGACTACCATGTCACCAGTCACCTCTTTTTATTTCCAAGTCCCTAAATAAACCCATGCTTTTCGTGGGGAACTCCTCATGAGGGTTTACGTGTGGTTTGAAGGAGACAAGCAACCAGAGCAGGCGCTGTGGGAGTGTGAGCTAACCACTTGAGCTCCTTGGACCATCTGAACATGCACAGGCTCAGTATCCCATAGACCACTTCCACTTCTACCAGCTTTGTGGGTGAGTGGATCCATGCAGCACCCACTTCATGATGGTAAGACAGGTCACAAGATCACTTGGTTTTCCATTGTCAAGCATTCAGCAAACTGAGAGCTGTTTCTTAATAGTTCTTTGCAAAGAAGATGCAGCTTTAGTTTCAAAATATCAAAATCCGGGCTTCCCTGGTGGCGCAGTGGTTGAGAATCTGCCTGCCGATGCAGGGGCCACGGGTTCGAGCCCTGGTCTGGTAAGATCCCACATGCCACGGAGCAACTGGGCCCGTGAGCCACAACTACTGAGCCTGCGCATCTGGAGCCTGTGCTCTGCAGCAAGAGAGGCCGCGATAGTGAGAGGCCCGCGCACCGCGATGAAGAGTGGCCCCCGCTCGCCGCAACTAGAGAAAGCCCTCGCACAGAAACAAAGACCCAACGCAGCTAAAAATAAATAAATAAATGTATTTAAAAGAAGTCAGGAGACACTTTCTAAAAAAAAAAAAAAAAAAAAATCAAAATCCTATGCTGTGACCCTCCCACTGGGGCTCATCACAGGCTCCAGAGAGCACTCTGACCTGTCATAGATGCTGGGCCCACCATTCGATACTCTGAGTCATAAGAACCAAATTGCAGAACTGCTTGCATTGGATCAGCTTGAGGTCTTTCTCTTGCTCACTCTCTCTCCCACTCAAAACTGACTGCCCTACAGCTTACTTGGTAAATGGATCCGTCACCTTAATACAATGTAGATTGCTTCCTTCAGACTCATCTGTTCTGGCCATGGTCTGGAAGGCTACCATATTCAGGGAGTGACCACAGTCAAGAATCTTTCACTAGACCCAGCTCCAAACCACTGTGGTCTGCTGAAAACTCTCATAGAAAAACAAAATGCCTCCATGCCCATGCTTTCCAGAAGAAACAGCAGAAGCAGGACCTCTGCCCCATTGTTGTCTTCCAAATTTTACTTGAGTACTGAACCTCCATTAAAGCCACCATCCCAATGTCAAGAGAATTCAGGAAAGATACTTTTAGCCTTCCAGTCTCTGCTGTCAAACCTATGGACATGGACTCTGTCCATGGATTTAATTGTGTCCCCCACAAAATTCATATGTTGAAGTCCTAACCCTCACTACCTCAGAATGTGACCTTATTTGGAAATAGGGTGGTTGCAGATATAGTTGGTTAACTTAAGATGAGGTCATTAGAGTGGGCACTAATGCAATATGACTGAAATTCTTATAAAACAGGAGAAATTTGAACACAAAGACATCCATACACACATGGAGAATGTCATATGAAGCTGGAGGCAGAGATCAGGGTTATGCTTCCACAAGCCAAGGAATAACAAAGATTTCCAGCAACCACCAGAAGCTAGAGGACAGTCCTGGAACAGATCCTTTCGTTACAGCCCTCAGAAGGAGCCAACCCTGCCTGCTGACACCTTGATTTTGGATTTCTAGCCTCCAAAACTGAGAGACAATTAATTTCTGTTGTTCAAGTCACCCAGTTTGTGGTATTTGGCTATGGCAGCCGTAGCAAACTAATATAGACTGTTGTGACCACCCCTACTGTAGTGTATGGTGCCCTTGTCATGGCTCATAAATGGAGCTCAGCAAGTCCCATCGCTGTTGCCAAGAAATGTCCAGTCCGTCCACTGCTATTACTGCAATATCCATCATTGAGAGGGGAGGCCCCCAAACTATTTGTAATGACGATATAATTACTTCCTTAATGAGTTGCCATATTTTAACTCTGAGATGATTTAGAATGAAGCATAGAAACATGGAAGAGGATCCAACCTTTAATATTTATATTTTATTTCAAGAAGGAATCTGTTCATATCTGTTAATATTTAAGAGAATTTAACCTCCTGGTTAAATAGGTCAGTCTTGTTATCTTAAATAGAAATTATAATTGATTTAGGCGTCTGACGTCTAATTGAAACTTTTCCACATTTATACAAAGTATTGAAACATTCAAGGGAACGTAATAGTTGTAGGATTATAGTAATGGTTATAAGTTATATAAAAATAATATAAATATATGGTTATATTTACAAGATTCAACATGGTTTACTAGATTTACAAGAATAATACAAACACTTGGAAAGTTGTTTGTTAAGATAGACACCTGAGTTACATTAAAAGGAAATCTAATACATCAAGTGTATACCTGTAGTTAAAAATGTTTGATGGCATTTTAACTGAATTGTCAAGTGATTGTCAAGATTTGCTAACTTTATATAAAGAATAATAAGATCTGTAAACTGAACCCAAGAGAGGGATTGGCAAACTTTTTGTAAAGGGCCAGTGGTAAACATCTTAGGCTTTGTGAGCCCCGTGGTCTCTGCTGCAACTACTCACCTCTGCCACTGTAGCACAAGAGCAACCATAAACAATGTGTAAATGAACAGGTGTGGCTGTGTTCCAGTAAAACTTTATTTTAAAAAGTAGGCAGCCTACCAGATTGGACCCATGGGCTATAGTTTGCCAACCTCTGACCTAAAAGATTGACAAATTTTTAAATTTATACCTTGCTGTATAATTTCAGAGCTAGAGGGAATCTTAGAAATCATTCTGTTCAATCCTATAACTATTTACAAATGAGGTTATGGAGGATTTGATGGGCTATGTGACTTGTCCAAGAGTACATTATTAGAAGCACATTTATAACTTAATTCCATTATAAATTAAAGCACAAAACCAATAATGATGCAGTCTTTGTATTTGTAGAACCTATTTGGTGTGTATGTTCCAAACCTTCCACAAAGAATGTGCAACTAGAAGGAGCAGATAAGTGCTTTACAGCTAAGAATGCATACTATAGTCTTTTCAAAGTTTATTACAGTGAACCACTTGGAATCATAGGTGTAGGAAAAAAGGTTGCTCATTCCTTTGGGTTCTTTATTGTTCTCATTTGTACTATAATTCCTCTGTAGATTTCCTAGGATTTATCGATGGAAGAAAGTAGTAAACAAATCAACTCTAACATCCTTTTTCAGTGTTTGTCCAGAGAGGGTTTGCCTGTTTTGTTTACTACTTTATTTTATTTAGTCTAATTAGCTCCCTGTAAGAAATACCACTGAGGAAGATTGTCTAAGGTATATGTTTTCATGCTGGCATTGCAAAGTATTAATAGAAGTTAAATGTGGAAATCCCAGCATGCTGAAATCAGTTTACAACTGTAAAATATAATTTCCTTCCAAGCCTTTTCAAATCTGGAAGGTTGAGAATGGCTCGTTAAACTCAAATATTTATGTCATTTTGATAGTATCAGAAAAAGGAACTTATTTTCATTTTTTCTTTTATCTTAGTCTTGTTACAGAGTTTACAACACAATCCACTAAAACTAGGTTTTCCTCAATTTGGGGGACAGGCGTCTCACACAGACATGCACTTGTACGACCAGCATGGATTTATGGGGGTGGGGATCCTTCCTTTCTCACCGAATTGCCATCCAGTACTTTCTATATGTATAGAATGCACATATGTGTGTATGGTTTATTACACAATCGGTGTTATGCTTTTTTTTTAATTAATTCATTTATTTTTATTTATGGCTGTGTTGGGTCTTCGTTTCTGTGCGAGGGCTTTCTCTAGTTGTGGCAAGTGGGGGCCACTCTTCGTCGCGGTGCACAGGCCTCTGACTATCGCGGCCTCTCTTGTTGCGGAGCACAGGCTCCAGATGCGCAGGCTCAGTAATTGTGGCTCACGGGCCCAGTTGCTCCGTGGCATGTGGGATCTTCCCAGACCAGGGCTCGAACCCGTGTCCCCTGCATTGGCAGGCAGATTCTCAACCATTGTGCCACCAGGGAAGCCCCCAGAAAAAGGAACTTATTTTCATTTTTTCTTTTAACTTAGTCTTGTTATAGAGTTTACAACAGAATCCACTAAAACTAGGTTTTCCTCAACTTGGGGGACAGGCGTCTCACACAGACATGCACTTGTATGACCAGCATGGATTTATGGGGGTGGAGATCCTTCCTTTCTCACCGAATTGCCATCCAGTACTTTCTGTATGTATAGAATGCACATATGTGTGTACGGTTTATTACACAGTCGGTGTTATGCTTGTACATTGTTGTGTAACCTGCTTTTGTCACTTAGTATGGATGTTTTCTCCAATGATGAAGTGTTCTTTCGCAGCCTGATATTTAATGGCCTCGTGGTATTCCGTCAACCACATGAACCATCATTAATTTACCCACTCTATTGTTGGACATTTGTGTTTCCAATTTTTCACTATTATAAATGATGTTGTGATGAATATCCATGTACATAAATCTTAATGCTCAGTTCTGATTATTTTTGTAAGACAAATGCCTAGCTATGAAATTGCTGGTCCAAGGAATGTATTTGTAGAACTCTTGGTTATAAGGATCACAAATATACATTCTATTGGACTCCATATGCTGGGGAGTATGCTATCAACATATTCCCATTTAATCCTCACAACAAATTCATGAGATAAGTACTATTAATATCCACATTTGTTTTCAGAAGAAACTGAGACCTGTGCCCAGAAAATGGTTACCACATGACAGTGGTTGGCAGACCTGGTGTTTGGGCCCAAGTCTGTCTGATTTTGAGGCCAATATTCTTAATCACTGCACTATATGGCCCCTTCCATATTGCCAGAATAGCTTCCCCCCAAAATTATTACAATCTAGATTTCTACCAGCAGTATGTGAGTGTGCCTGCTTCCCTGTACTGTTGAGGATTCTTTGATTACAAGTGAAGCTGAACAAATTTTTTCATGTTTGTTGGCCGTTTGTGGATTGTCTATTCACGTCCTTTGCAAAGAATACATGTCTGAAAAATTTCCCTTTGAGATAGAGAGTCAGATGATCTGAATTCTAATCACAGCTCTATCCCTAATTAGCTATGCGATGTCAGGAAAAAAAAAATCACTGCAGAGTTCTGAGTCTCCATTTCCTCTTGTGGAAAACTAGATGATTAAATTAAATCATCTCATTGTTGTTCTCTAAAATTTTGTGATTCCATCCATCGGTCCACCCATCAGCAGGCCTTGTCAGTGGTCAACGTGGGAGGAGATAGGTGACCACCTATACAGTATATTTTCATTTATGTATTTAAGGAAGGGCCTCTAAATCATCTCTCCCATCCCCTGGGATTCAGGTGCCCGAAATCCCACCCTTCACTCCCTGGGGCTTTCATTCTTCATTTTCGTTCATTCTTCTGCATCTCTCCTTCCTGCATGAAGGTTTCTTGTTCTTTGGCTTCAGTGGCATTCCTTTCTTATGGTTTACTCCTTCTCAGGTTTCTCCCCCTTTCCCCTAAAATGTTGGGATTCCCCAGGTTTGCCCTTGGCCCACTGCTCTTTTAACTAGATCACTCTCAGCCACAATGATCCAGATGGGATTCCTTGCACACGCCATGATTCTTGCCTCTGAAACTTTGAACGTGTTCTCTTTGCCCGGGATACTTTTTTTTTTTTTTTTTTTTTTTTTTTTGCGGTATACAGGCCTCTCACTGTTGTGGCCTCTCCCATTGTGGAGCACAGGCTCCGGACGCGCAGGCTCAGCGGCCATGGCTCACGGGCCCAGTTGCTCCGCGGCATGTGGGATCTTCCCGGACTGGGGCACGAACCCGTGTCCCCTGCGTCGGCAGGCGGACTCTCAACCACTGCACCACCAGGGAAGCCCTCCTGGGATGCTTTTAATCCTTTTCTTTCTAAACTGAGTCTGAGCGTGTCTTCTTCTGGGAAGGAGCCTGGCTAAAACATGATGCACGGGGTTGGAGTCAGTCAAGTCCAGGTTCTTCCATGTACTCACCGTGCGACCTTGGGTAAATTATGTATCCTTCCTAACCTCCATTTCCTCATCTGCATGATGGGAGTAATGAAAGTATGTACCTCTCAAGATTGTAGTGAGAAGGCACTGAAATCATGCATGCAGAGCTTGGCCCACTAGGCTTGATTTTTTCTGAGCTTTCAAGCACCTCGTGCATACATCTATCTTAGCATTTAACATACTGCATTCTGAATATTCATCATTTCATCTCCATTCATTAACACTGTGTCTGGCACATGTATGCTCCCAGCCACCCTTTGTTAAGGGAATAAGTGAATCACATTGTAAACACCTTTAGGAGACCTTTTTTTGGTGGCTATTGTTTTGGTTTTTTTTATTGTTATTATGGTTTGTTTCTTTGTTTGTTTCACTACAACCCTATCAGGAATGATTTCCAACCTGACATGTCAGGAAACAAAATAAATTCCCTAAAATAGATCTTTAGGGTTGGGGAACAGGGATGCCCAACCCAGAGAGACAGAATGGCACCAAATAAGGAACTGAGACTGTATGGAAGACAAACTTTGTATGTTGGTGCTTTTGCTGTGGATACTCTAAGAAGATCCCCTAATTCCCCTGCTTTTCTCCCTAATTCTAGCTGAAACTTTGGCCCTGTTAGTTCATCTTCAATGGGCAGGTTCAAGTGCATCCATATACGGAGATACCTAATGTCACCTGTTTCTCCCTGAACATCTCAACACAACCTCAAAGAACAAATGAGCAATAAAATATCTCAAACCAGATATCATCGCTAAAATTTCTTTAAAAGTATACATGTTTAGGAAATGGACTACCTTGGAAGGTAGCCACAGGCTAGAGATAGCAGAGAAAGAAAGGAGAAGAGTGTATGGGAAGAGGCAGGCCGAAAGACTTGTTGAAAACTGAGATGTCTTTGGGGGAAGAAAAATCAATATGGGCTATGAATCTTTTAGCATAGACTGATGGTGAAAAGCATCACAACAGTCTTTCTTTTTTTAAGCATTTAAAAATAATCACCCATGCCCATTAGCTGGTATTTCTTTTTTTTTTTTTAATTTTTTTTTTTTTTACTACATTGGGTCTTCGTTGCTGTGCACAGGCTTTCTCTAGTTGTGGTGAGCGGGGTCTACTCTTCTTTGCCGTGCGTGGGCTTCTCATTGCAGTGGCTTCTCTTGTTGCGGAGCATGGGCTCTAGGCACACAGGCTTCAGTAGTTGTGGCTTGCGGGCTCTAGAGCACAGGCTCAGTAGTTGTGGTGCACTGGCTTATTTCCTCCGTGGCATGTGAGACCTTCCCAGACCAGGGCTCGAACCCGTGTCCCCTCCACTGGCAGGCAGATTCTTAGCCACTGCACCACCAGGGAGGCCCCCTTACTTCTTTATGAACACAGAGAATTGCATATTTTTGACATTGGATAAAAGTATTTTCAAAAATATTTTTCTTTTGCTACTTTCTAGTGTTTTCCTCTCCATCTTTATCCACTTTGGATGATTAATTTTAAAAAGGTAAAGAGAATGGATGTAGGAATAAGAGTTTGAAAGTGACAAAAGGGGGCTTCCCTGGTGGCGCAGTGGTTGAGAGTCCGCCTGCCGATGCAGGGGACACGGGTTCGTGCCCCGGTCCGGGAAGATCCCACATGCCGCGGAGCGGCTGGGCCCGTGAGCCATGGCCGCTGAGCCTGCGCGTCCGGAGCCTGTGCTCCGCAAAGGGAGAGGCCACAACAGTGAGAGGCCCGCGTACCGCAAAAAAAAAACGCAAAAAAAAAAAAAAAAAAGAAAGTGACAAAAGGAAACACACCTCTTTGCCTCTGCCTAGAATTCCTTCTTCTTCCTGATGTTATTAGCATCTACTCATCCAGAAGACCTGGCTCAAGTGCCAGGTCCTCTGAGAATTGCTCCCTGACTCTGCAATCTGTGTTAGACATGGCTCCTCTGAACTTCTGGAGCCCCTTCCAGCCTCAATCACATCATCTCCCCCGAGTAAACCACATTGTTCTCAATGACGAGAACTGGACCGTTCTTATCTCTGTCCCCAGAGCAGTACCCAGCACAAGTACACCTCAACCAATATTCGTTAAAGGAACAAATGAATGAATGAATGAATGAGGGAATGAATGAATGAATGAATATCCAAAGAAGGAAAAGAAAAAGGTGCAGGTGGTAAGCAGGTTTCAGAACATAAGAAATAAGAGAACCAATACTCATTCAAACAATTTAAACACAGAGCAGTCTGAAATGAAATTTATTTTTCAGCCTCTGCTGACAGATCTGTTATACAGATTCTTGCCCAAAGTATGTCAATTCTCAGTAAACCACAGTCCCAGGAAATGAGGAAAACCGTGTAATGTGGAAGAGCTGAGGGCCACGTTTAAGCACAGTCATAACAATTTGATTTAAACACAGCAAAAGCTGTGTTTTCCAGAAATTTACTGCAGAAAAAGAAGTTCTAGAAAAAATCTATTTCTGTTATTTTCAAATGTAAATATTCAAATGAGTGCATTATCCCACACTGTAGCAAATACTTCTGAGTGATCTGTAGCAGTGGAAAAAACTTGGATGGTAAGGGCAAAGGCTGATATGCTTGGTGGTACTTTTAGCATCAAATGTTTTCCTTCTCCAACATGTTTGCTCTACTGCCCTCTCTCCTAGAACTTAAAATACCCTTCATAAGAAAGTCAGTTTTTTGATGATGGCCATTCTGACCAGTGTGAGATCATATCGCATTGTAGTTTTGATTTGCATTTCTCTAATGATTAATGATGTTGAGCATTCTTTCATGTGTTTGTTGGCAATCTGTATATCTTCTTTGGAGAAATGTCTATTTAGGTCTTCTGCCCATTTTTGGACTCGGCTGTTTGTTTTTTTGATATTGTGCTGCATGAGCTGCTTGTAAATTTTGGAGACTAATCCTTTGTCAGTTGCTTCATTTGCAAATATTTTCTCCCATTCTGAGGGTTGTCTTTTGGTCTTGTTTATGGTTTCCTTTGCTGTGCAAAAGCTTTTAAGTTTCATTATGTCCCATTTGTTTATTTTTGTTTTTATTTCCATTTCTCTAGGAGGTGGGTCAAAAAGGATTTTGCTGTGATTTATGTCATAGAGTGTTCTGCCTATGTTTTTCTCTAAGAGTTTGATAGTGTCTGGCCTTATATTTAGGTCTTTAATCCAGTTTGAGTTTATTTTTGTGTATGGTGTTAGGGAGTGTTCTAATTTCATTCTTTTACATGTAGCTGTCCAGTTTTCCCAGCACCACTTATTAAAGAGGCTGTCTTTTCTCCATTGTATATTCTTGCCTCCTTTATCAAAGATAAGGTGGCCATATGTGCGTGGGTTTATCTCTGGGCTTTCTATCCTGTTCCATTGATCTATATTTCTGTTTTTGTGCCAGTACCATACTGTCTTGATTACTGTAGCTTTATAGTATAGTCTGAAGTCTGGGAGCCTGATTCCTCCAGCTCCATTTTTCTTTCTCAAGATTGCTTTGGCTATTCGGGGTCTTTTGTGTTTCCATACAAATTGTGAAATTTTTTTGTTCTAATTCTGTGAAAAATGCCACTGGTAGTTTGATAGGGATTGCATTGAATCTGTAGATTGCTTTGGGTAGTATAGTCATTTTCATAATGTTGATTCTTCCAATCTGAGAACATGGTATATCTCTCCATCTATTTGTATCATCTTTAATTTCTTTCATCAGTGTCTTATAATTTTCTGCATACAGGTCTTTTGTCTCAGTGCTGGAGAGGGTGTGGAGAAAAGGGAACCCTCATACACTGTTGGTGGGAAAGTAAATTGATACAGCCACTATGGAGAACAGTATGGAGGTTCCTTAAAAAACTAAAAATAGAGCTACCATATGACCGAGCAATCCCACTACTGGGCGTATACCCTGAGAAAACCATAATTCAAAAAGAGTCATGTACCACAATATTCATTGCAGCTCTATTTACAATAGCCAGGACATGGAAGCAACCTAAGTGTCCATCGACAGATGAATGGATAAAGAAGATGTGGTACATATATACAATGGACTATTACTCAGCCATAAAAGAAACGAAATTGAGCTATTTGTAGTGAGGTGGATGGACCTAGAGTCTGTCATACAGAGTGAAGTAAGTCAGAAAGAGAAAAACAAATAACATATGCTAACACATATATATGGAATCTAAAAAAAAAGGTCATGAGGAACCTAGGGGCAAGAAGGGAATAAAGACGCAGACCTACTAGAGAATGGACTTGAGTACATGGGGAGGAGGAAGAGTAAGCTGGGACAAAATGAGAGAGTGGTAGTGTATATATGGACATATATACACTACCAAATGTAAAATAGATAGCTAGTGGGAAGCAGTCACATAGCACAGGGAGATCAGCTTAGTGCTTTGTGACCAGCTAGAAGGGTGGGATTGGGAGGGTGGGAGGGAGGGAGATGCAAGAGGGAAGAGATATGGGAACATATGTATATGTATAACTGATTCACTTTATTATAAAGTAGAAACTAACACACCATTGTAAAGCAGTCATACTGCAATAAAAATGTTTAAAAAAAGCCAGTTTTTAGAAGGGTTGTCATTACATTTCTAGGAACTATTCAATTCAACTGAAGTTCAATTACATTAACTTTTATTAGCTAATAGAAGTAAGGCACTAAGATACTTATTGTAATACATATCACCCTCATACTGATTAAAGGGGAGCAGTTAAGTTTTGATAAAATAAAGTTTATAAAAAAAAAAAGAAAAGTGCATGAAAGGCCTAATCCGTCCTTCACACTGCTATTGGGATTTTCCTCCTAAAATACAGAGCTGATTGTTATAGCCCCAACTCAACTGCTTTTGATGACTCTATCTACTATGGAATAAATGTCAAATTCCTTAATGTGAAAGATGTTTATCTGCCTTATCCAAACAAGAAGGTCCCCTACCCTGTCCTCACCTCACTCCAACTCTCCCACTTAAGAAGCAAATATCTAAAGCATTTTAACCAGGACAAGAGCACTGAGACCATACTGGTTGATTAGATATCCCTTCTTTAAAAACCTGAAAGAGTTCATAAAATCAGAGTGACGATCAAAAGGGATTTTTGAGAAATTTCTAAGCAAATACTGTGGCTGATCTCTAAATGAAATTACTGAGCAGTATATTGACAAGCATCCATTGAAACAAAGCATATTACTAACATGACCTCCGGTGTTCTAAAATGCGACTATGGCATTAACTGCCACCTCTCCTCAGCCAGCAACCTCTATGTACGTGGTCATTGCTCCTTGCCGCTCATTATTGTCTGCAGTTCACTTCTGGAAACCTACCTATGTCCCCATGAGATTTGTCACCCCCTTGCTGAAATGCACCAGTTTTGTGACAGTGTTCAAACTCTTCTGTCTGCAGTGTCTCAGACCTCTGTCCTTAAAATTCAGGCTTTCTGCCTCAACTACAGAGGATTCATCAACTACCATTAATATATCTCTATAATCTGCTCCTATTTTTTTTGTTGTTTTATGTTCTTGACTCTGGACAAACCCCAGGAGGCACTGAAACAGCAGGTTCTGCCTTACAGGATCCTGGGATAATGGATTTGGCTGAGACTTTGCTGTTTGATCATTTTATACCTACTGCACATGGGCTACATTAACAGACGTTCAAAGCTTGACTCCTTCTGCTATTCCATCCCAATTCCCGTTACCCCCCTCTTCATCCAACTGCTCTTGGGCACATCACGTGATCATTTTTGCTGTCACATTTGTATCTATAATGATAGCCACTTAGTGAGGGCTTATTATGTGCCATGAGCTTTCAGGAAGGCAACATGGGGCAGATTTAGATGGGTTTAAATGTGAGCTCTATCACCTAAGACTCTGATGACCTTGGGCAAGTCTTTCCAACCTTTGTATCTTTTAGACCTTGCACTTCTTATCTGCAAAACAGAAATAACAACTACCTCATGGTATTGGGATGTGTGTGTAGATATATATGATATAGGTATAGATACACAATTGCTCATCTCTTCCCTTCATGTTTAGTATTTGCTTTTACTGTTTCTTCCTCTTTCTGGAATGCCATTTGCCTGCATCCTCCACCTGTCAAAACCCTACTCATATTTCAAAGCTCAGCTAAAAGGCCACCTTTTCTAAGAAGGCTTCTCAGCTCTTGCAAGTCAATTGCCCATGGGTCCCCACAGTCCCTTTTTATAGGTTTTGTACCCTGTTTTTCCAGGGTACCCAGACTTGGCATAATGACAGAGCCATAACACCAGTCACAACCAGCTTTTTTCCAGTCCTGTCCCTGCCTGCAATTGTAGGAACTTCTCCATCTAACTCCCTTTGCCCAACTACTTCTTGCCTCAAGGAAGCGTTTATAACCCCTCAGATGACCTTGCCCCTAACTTCCTTATACTTTCCCAATTCGATGCTTTTCCTTCAGAGCACTTACCCAATGAAATAATCATTTATGCAACTATGAGTTAATACTTGTTTGCCCCCAGCAGACCATCAGCCCTTTGGCGCAGGGGCTAGTGTCTGACTGGTTGGTCCTTGTGGCCCTAGGGTCTAATCCAATGCTAGGCACATGGGTGATGCCCAGTAAACATTCAGGTTGTAAAGAACACAGGCTCCATGGGGCACCTGAGTTTTGTTCATCTGCAGTTAGCCTTGGCCTCCAGGGTCTCTTATTTTCTCCCTTCCTGTTCTATCTGTGATGCTATGAAGGCACAATTGCTGATGCCTGCCAAAGAGAAGCCTTTCAAAGGAACTATCTTCTGAGGCCACCAAGTTGCTGCTGACAATCACAATGGTAGATGCACATTGTCCTCTTACACATCTTCTTTGGTCCAGCTCCTGGCTGGACTGTCCAGCTGCTTAGAACAGTGGGTCTGTGCCATGTCCATATAGCCTCCAACAATAACTCCAGAGGGAGATGAAGTTGGTCTATTAGCAAGGACACAATGTAACCTCGGGCCATAGATACCCCCATGGGCATGTAATTGATGGAAAGATTCTGTCCACTTGGGCCTCACCCTGTAAGACTCAGGGATGCAGCTGACAGCCCTGTTGCAGTGAGCGTGTCTCATTACTCTGACCTGGAAGCCCTGAATTTGCAGCCACCTTATGCACCTCTAATCTCTCTCCCCCTTACTTTTTCCCGAAAGGCCTCTCAATTCATTGGGCATTTAGACTTCCACCTGCATCCCATGGGACTTCCAGGCACTCTGAGACAAGCCCTATCCTAGGGCATTTTCAGGTTTCCTGCCACACAGTCACAGCACTTGATATACTCGGTATTTTATTACAATCTTCATATTTATCTCCCCTGGATTTTAAATTCCTTTAAGAAAGTTATTATATCTTAATTGTCTTTGCATCTCTCTCTCCCCCTCCCCAAAGCCCCCTCTCTAAGCATCTAATCCAGGCTTTGCACATATTAGTTGCTTAATAAATATTTGTTGTAAGGGTCGGTGAATCAGCAGACGGGTAGTCATCAAGGAAGAAGGGGTTGGACAGAGACTCACGCAGTCGGCATGAAACTCTGGAGGGGACGCGGAAAAAGGGAGGGCAGAGAGCAAAGGAGACACCAGAGGAGATGCCTCTTCAACCTGACAGCTGTGTCTGCGTCTGGATGTTTCCCTCGTTGCTCTCGTTCCCCACGATGAAAATGAAGGAAGCGGTAGATCTCTGCCTTACAGGGCTTCTGCCAAAATCGATATTTTCTGTTCACAAATTATTTCCTTTCTATTGATGTACAAGTCTTACAGAGAAAAGGAAGGGAAGAGGAGAGAAATAACTCTGAGACTTACAGTTCGGGAGGGGTCAACATGAATTAGCCAGATTTATGGGCCAGATTTGTGGACTAGGGAAGGTGACTCCATTTTCCCAATATCAGGTGACGAGGCTTTCACTCTGCTAATGCAGCCATACATTTTTCTGGAGGCTGAATATTTCAAAAATACATTTGTCTAGAGTGGTAGCTATTTTTTAGTTTTCTGTTTGCATGCCGAGTCGTTCTGTTCTAGCAGACAGAGTTTGCCACCATTATGCAATAAGTCTTTCACTTCTTCAGAAACATGTCGTCTATTTTTATAGTTCCCACTCTCTGGGTGAATGTTAAAGTCCCAGAAGGCGCGTGCAGAGACAGGCAGGATTTGTGTACCAGCCTCGCTACTGCTCAGGGCTTCCTGTTGTGCTTCCTTCTTCATGGTTTTGCAGGTGGGAAGTTATTTAACTTCTACTTGATCAAAGTTTCCTGATTAGAACGTGACTTTTGTCTCATTAAGGTGCACATACTTTATGGCTGAAGGCTTGAAAGTTTGGATTTCTATGCAGTAGGAAAAAAATTTCCCTTCCCCATCTTTCCTTTTTTGTATATGTTGAAATTAAACTTTTTTCTGCTGGCTGCAGCATTTGCCCTCCATGAGATGCTTTTGATGACAGATTCAGAAGCCACCCCTACTTCTAAAAAACAGACCAAAAAATAGGTCTTGGACATCAAGTGTATTGGAATGACTGTGCTGTGTTTCTTAAATCTTCTTGAGAAAGGGAAGACCTGAGATTAAAATAATGAAATCTGAGTCCTATATGGCCTCAGCCCTCCTGATTTACTGAGGGTGCTTACACCTTAGTCTACGCCTTATGGTTCCCCATCTAAAAGAGAGGTTCTGGATTTCAAGGTGGTGATGATCTGACGTAAATTCTCAAACAAACACGACAATGTTTTTTCTCAGATTGGGGCTGGAAATAGGACACATCTACTGGAAGCAGGACTGAAAATTTGAGCGTAGTTTCTCACAGAATTCTGTAGAAACTTCTCAAACCATGTCCTAATCCCATCCACCAAAGGAAGGAGGATTAAGGGGAATATAGGTTCTGCTTGACACTCAGCCATACTGCTCATGGTTTTAAATATTTGGGTGTGTCTCCCTCTCCTCCTAGGCCACATACAGGCAACTCGTGGTGCATTTTCCCAACATTCTAACACTCCGTGTGGAAGGGGAAGTTGCATTACAAAATCCGTCTCCTGAGGTGTGCACAATTTAGCTTTGTTTTTCCTTGCCCCTCCTTTCTGATTCTCTATACCCTTCTCTCTTCCATAGCACCTGACTCAGAACTTCATGATCTAGCTCAGTGGTGTCCAATAAAAATATAATGTGTGCATTAATTTAAATATTAAATTTAAACTTAAAATTTTCTAGTAGCCACGTTAAAACAGTAAAAAGAAACAGGTGAGATTAATTTTAATAATAGTATATAATATTTAATAATCTATCCAAAAGATCGTCATTTCCACGTGTAATCAATATAAACATTTTCATGTGGTATTTTACATTCTTTTTTTCATTCTAAGTCTTGGAAATCCAGTGTGTATTTTACCCTTACAGCACGTCTCAATTCAGACTAGCCACGTTTCAAGGGTTAAATAAGCTGCATGTAGTGGCTCCCTTGCTGGACAGCATGGATACAGGACGTTCCCATCACTGCAGAAAGTTCTATGGGATGGCACACATCTAGCCCGTTCATGAGGATTTTTATGTAGAAATATTTCTTTCTGAAGAAGGCATTACCTGTCATCTTTACTTTCCAAAGAGCCTTAGGCAGGGTCTTTCTGGTCAGCAGAATAATGAGAAGAGCCATTTCTGATTATTTGCACCTGTGCTTTTTTCCTCAGGGCTCACATTATACCATAGTCCCCCGAAAGCAAAGCAAACACCGTCAGAGGCTCTCTGCGTCCTCCATTCACCTGCTGCCTAGAGCAGGGGTGGTGCTGCCTCTGTTACTCCCTAACAGGTGCAAAAGTTAATTTGCATATCATTTCTTAAAGCACCCAAGCCTCATTTTTGTTTTTCATTTATATACGTTTATTTGGAAACGTTTATATCAATACACTGAAACGAAATTTTAGAGACACTGGATGTCATTAGTTTGGATATCATTAGTTTATTTTACACAGAGAAATGTGAACATTATTTACATGATGAAAGATTTCAGAACTTCAGTGGAACGGGCAGCTTCACGTGATGCCATTTCAATAGTGACATATTTCAGTCGACATATTTCCAAGAATGTCACCATCTCCAAATAAGAAATAATCCTTGTTGTCTAGAACTACTTTGGTGCCTCCATATTCTGAGAGAACTTTATCTCCAACTTTCATGCTAACTGGTTGAATCTCTTTACCCTTTCCTTTAGAGCCTGATCCAACAGCTACTACCGTTGCTTGCAATGCTTTTCCTTGTGATTTTTCTGGAAGTGTAATACCTCCTTTGGTTACAGTTTTGGCTGCATTTCTTTCAACGAGTACTCAGTCAAAGAGGGGAAGAAACTTTCTAAACGCCTGTCCTGCCAGGATTCCGGCCGCCACAGCTTGCAGTTTGTACTCTGCTCTCATGCCACCGCTGAAACGAGAGACCACCAAGCCTCATTTTAAAAGGGCCTGCCTTCCCCTCACCCTCAAAAAAGTGGTTTCCTTGTAAATGTTTGACAGTCAACTCTCTCAACGAAGAAACACTGATTTGTAGCATTTGCCAACTACTGTGGTGTAAATACTCCCACTGTGGTCAATGATTTCAAGCTACCAATGTGACATCTCTGAACACTGGAGGGGGGTGGGGAGCGATGCTCATGGTCTGGTAGAAAATGGCTCCAGCACATCACTTGGAGCACAGTGACATTTATGTGGAGTCCTCCCACTTCCACCCCCCCATTTTCAGGAAACTATAGAATCTATATCTTAGAATATCCTTCACATACAAAGCAAAAATGTCCACGGGCCTTGGTGTGTTGGATAAAAGTGAAATTTTAAGCATAGCTGAATTGAGTAAGAAGGCTCACAAGTTAGTTTAACAAAATGCATAGAGGATTATAAACTTACCATTATTATTATTTTTTTGTGTGTGGTACGCGGGCCTCTCACTGTTGTGGCCTCTACCATTGCGGAGCACAGGCTCCGGACGCGCAGGCTCAGCGGCCATGGCTCACGGTCCCAGCCGCTCCGCGGCATGTGGGATCCTCCCAGACCGGGGCACGAACCCGTGTCCCCTGCATCGGCAGGCGGACTCTCAGCCACTGCGCCACCAGGGAAGCCCAAAGCTTATCATCCTTATAGTCCACATCTATACTCATAATTAACAACACAGACCTAATCAATATTACTCTGTTTAAATGTAGCTCACTGTGATAAGTGAGATAAGTCAGAGAAAGACAAGTACTAAATGATATCATTTATATGTGGAATCTAAAAAAGTTAAACCTGTAAAAAAACCAGAGAGTGTAATGGTCACCAGGGGTTGGTGGGTAAGGCGGGGATAAGAGTGATGATGTTTAAGGGTACAAACTTGTAAGGAGTAGTAAATAAACCCTAGAGAGCTAATGCACAGTATGATGAATATAGACAATAATATTGTACTATAATTACATAATGTGATAAATATGGCTACAATGGCAATTATATTGCAATATATAAATATATGAAAGTAACAGGCTATACACCTTAAACTGACACAGTGTTACATGTCAAATTTATTCAATTAAAAAAATGTAGCTGAAAGTGAGATCAGCTTTCATTAGCACTTTTTATTCTGGTCCAATGACAACTGTACTCGTTGTCATTGGACAACCGTTGTTCCATAAAAAGGAACAACATCAAATACATAAATAGCTTGAGAATTTATCTGAATTTCTCATTGACTCATTCTTCCAGGAAAAAGATGTGTGTGCTCCATGAGGCTGAAATAAATGTTGTAAAGGCAAGATAGTCAATCTTAGGTGCAATACATAGAGTGTGGGGCTGTAAACTGTAGAATCCAAACTGCCTCTGACAAGCCATAGGATCTTGGGGAAACCTTTAAAACTATTCAGGACCTCACGTTCCTCACCTATACAATTAGGGGTTGGAGTAGGTCAGTATTTTCTAAATTTTAGTCATTCTTACATATGGCCATCACTATTTTTGTCATTTCTATATGCCACCTGCACTATTATTTTGTTAATATTTTTCTTTAATCAACTCACTTTTTGCTTAATTACTGATCCTTTTCCTAAGTAATACCATCTATGAAATCATAGCTTCAATATGCTAGTTATGTTTTTTTCTAATACACATTGATATACAAACGTAACTGTAACTTCAACCAATGTGTGTGTAATTCCTAAAATTATCTTGTATACCACATGTGGCTGGCATCCTATGGATGAGGTGATCTCTGTGGGTCCCACAGCATTGCTGGTTTGAGAGCTGTCATAATTTCAGCCACTTTAGTGCTTACTATGGAAATCTCAGGATTGAGTCACATTGCAGTGACACTTGTCAATCAAGAAGACGAGTGAAACCGATGGATCATCTAGCCACATTGTTGTCCAGGTCTTTCATTACAGATAAACGTGGTATGAGACTTCTATTCTGAAATGTATTTACTCCTATACCAATATAACTTTCTCATGCCATCAAGCAGCAGAAAGATCTGATCAAAAATTTAAATGAACACATTTTGCATATAATATTTTGTCTCTCACTATTAAGCTCAGTAAATAGGTTGAAATCTGCATATAAATCACTTGTATTTGCCCAGATGTCTCTATGGGGGTTGCAGCAATGGTGCTTTAAATATCATGTAAAATTTTTACGAGATTGCTGGGTATGGAAAAGCCTATGGAATTATTTTTATAAAAAATAGGAATTAGAAAGTAGGACTTTCTTTAGAGTTGATGTGGCTTAAATAATTTCAACCAGATAAACAGTTGTCAGCAATTTGCATTTAAAATATAATTAATTATGTTTGTCTGTCTGCTATTATACTAGGAAATGAAGATACCATACATGTTTATAATAGGAAATTTCTCAATTGTCTTTTTAATCCACTATGAAGCTGCACATTTATTTCCACAGGAGGAAAGAAAAACATATTATGCTGCTAAGTAATTCCAGTCTTTTCTAGGATTAGAAATCAGTGGATGGTTTGTGGGATTAGTGATTTCTATTCTCAAATGAAAACCAGATGGGCAAAACCAACAGCATAAACAGTTAAGGGAAAAAATTGGCAGAAAAAGTCACATTTGTTCATTACATTTGTTGTCACACCTTCTCTTATTTATTGAGATAGTCAGAAACTCGGTTTGAAAGATAATGTAACTCCTGAGCTCTGGTTTAACTCAATAAAGGTTCAGACTGTTTTGTTCGGGAATAATTAAGTAACAATATGATAATCGAGTAGTTCTTTTTATTAGAAACAAAATTCTTGCCCACAAAAAAGTTTCAGCAAATGTTTGGCCTGTTGTTCATTTAAATGTGTAATAATCAGTTTATGGATCTATTTATACATAAAAAACAAGATAAATAAATTTAGTGTATGCCTCCTACTGTAAATGTATATATAATTATTAACCATACATCTTAGTAATATTTCGTGTTTTGGCACAAATGCCAGGAACTAATTTACATCTACTTACGAACTAGAGAGTAGGAACAGTTATGTTAATCACTCAGTATTTTAGAGAACATGATACTGAAGAAATAGTGCACAGTTTAATCTAGGCAATTTGTCTAGCATCCCAGATTCACTGGCTCGTACAGTCATCCACATTCCATGATGGTTGACCGTGAGTTGGCTTCTGTGCTCAGCTCCTTGCCAATATTATCCCATTTAGTAGCCCCACTTTTCAAAGGAGGAGGCTGAGGTTCTGAAGGGCTAAGGTAACGGCCTCGGTTTACCCAGCCAGAATGGGGCAGAGCTGGGTTTGAACAGACACCCCACAGCTGGGCTGTGCTCTCAAGTCCCTGCTGCGTGCCAAACCCTCGGCTGAGTGCTGGAAACACAACCACGAGTAAGACGTGGGCGCCGAGTTTAAGGAGATTATGCAGCCCTTCACTTAAAACCTCTGAAATTTTGAGTTGGAGGACACCATGGAAATCATCTGGCCAAATTCCCTTTTATCACAGATAAAAAAACCAGTGGCCTGAAGAGGGTAAGTGTCTTATCCACAGTGCATATTGTAGAAGAGAGTATACATAAAGATAACGAATTGGTTGTTTAAAATGCTGACAATAACATTGCAGTATCTTTGTGGCTTGAATATGTATAAATGAATACTTTGGCCTATTTGCTCAAACATGTGATAAGAATATGGATGTCAGTGAGTATTATATATGTCGACAAAAAATTAATCAGTCAATCTAAGAAAGAAATGGAAAATTTTATTCGAGCCAAATTTGAGGATTATAGCTCGGGAACAGCATCTCAGAAAGCTCTGAGGACTCTTCCACTGGTTAGAAATCAAGGCACAGTTATATAAGTTTTCTGAGACAGAGGGCTGTGCGTCAAATGACGTATTATTGACAGTTCCCATAATCCAGATCTAAGCGTAATCCTGGTGGGTCACGTGACCTCTTACAAGATTAAGGAGGAATGTTATTTTTTAAGGAGTTGTCTTGTTGATGCTGGGAGAATGTTGCTCTTTATGGCTGAGCAGGTGTTTCTGCCAACGGGGGAGGTCTGATCCATGGATAATGAAGATACACAATGCACAGTGGGGCGAGAGGGAGGCCAAAGAGCAGAGAAGCATTTATGTTTAAATTTGTCTTGTCTTGCCATAAAATATGAATTTTATTTCTTATAACTACGGCTAAAATAGAAGTTAAGAACATAAAATGGGGTGGGGGGAGGGACAAATTAGGAGTTTGGGACTAACAGATGCACACTACTATATAAAAAATAGATAGGGGCTTCCCTGGTGGCACAGTGGTTAAGAATCCACCTGCCAATGCAGGGGACACGGGTTCGAGCCCTGGTCCGGGAAGATCCCACATGCCGCGGAGCAGCTAAGCCCATGTGCCACAAATACTGAGCCTGCTCTCTAGAGCCCACGAGCCACAACTACTGAGACCGTGTGCCACAGCTACTGAAGCCCGTGCGCCTAGAGCCCATGCTCTGCAACAAGAGAAGCCACCGCAATGAGAAGCCCGTGCACCACAATGAAGAGTAGCCCCCGCTTGCCACAGCTAGAGACAAGCCCACGGGCAGCAATGAAGACCCAAAGCAGCCAAAAATAAATAAATAAATAAATAAAATGAATTTATTTTAAAAAAATGATCAACAGCAGGACCTACTGTATAGCACAGGGAACTATATTCAATATCTGGTAATAACCTACAATGGAAAAGAATCTGAAGAAGAATATACATACTGAATTACTTTGCTGTACACCTGATGCTAACACAACATTGTATTGGATTGGCCAAAAAGTTCGTTCGGAATTTTCCGTAAGAAGTTACAATAAATCAACTGTACTTCTGAAACTGTGCACCTCAGATTGGGACTTGAACCTCCATGGCGGGACTCGAACCCAACTTAAACCCACCGTCTTCCAACTGAGATCACACACCTGGTTTCAGGACTTAATGAAGCTCAGGTTCTTGATGTCTCATCGCAGAAAGAATTCAGTGAGAGACAAAGTGATAGGTAAGAAGTGGATTTATTTAGAGAGAAACACACTCCACAGACAGAGTGTGGGCCAAGTCAGAAGGCGAGAAAGGCACCAGGGTATGGGATTGTCAGTTTTTATAGGGGTAGGTAATTTCATAGGCTAATGAGTGGGAGGAGTATTCCAGCTACTTTGGGGAAGGGGCGGGGATCTCCAGGAATTGGGCCACTGCCCAGTTTTAATCCTTATGGTCGGTCTTGGAACTGTCATGGCGCCTGTGGGTGTGTCATTTAGCTTGCTGATGTGTTACAGTGAGTGTATACTGAGGCTCAAGGTCTAGTGGAAGTCGACTTGTCCGCCATCTTGAACCCATTTGGTTCTAATCAGTTTATGTCATGTCCTTGGGCTATGCCATTCTTTCAAATGTTGTGCCCTGCCCCCTTCTCTCCTGTTTCACTTCGATAAAATTTTTTTTTAAAAAAGAACATAAAATAATTCTGGTTAATTCAATTCAACGACAGAAATTGAGTGCCTATGTGCAGGGCACAGAGATAACTTGCTGGGTAAATAACTATGAACAAGCTGTACAGGGTAGGAGAGCCAGATAATTAATATAATTACTATTCAGTGTGATAAGGGGAGGTTCAGGGTGTTATTGACACGTGGCAAGGACACATAGCCCAGTGAAGGGACATCAGAGCTGGAGAGAGTGTTAGGGCGAGGGCAGGAAGGAGGAAGGTGACCCAGATAGAGGGATGTTCATATGCTACGCCCCCTCGAGAGATCGCTGGACCTGTTTAAGGACCTTGTGCCCTATTCCTTCCATTTGCTCCTTGAGGCCTACCTTCCACCCTTTGCCCCCTACTCTCTGAAGGGAGACCAACTTGCAGGGACTACAATTGGTGAGCACCAGTGTGCTCTATGGCTGCCAGTTGTGGTTAAGCCAATGGGGAGCTCCAGGAGGAGATATGGATGGAGGAGATTTGGATGAAGGACCTGAAGTGAGTTCAGGTCCTTATGGAGGGGTTTCTGGCTGGCTGATGGTGTCCTGGGACACCTCTCCATTTTCTCTTCCAAGGTCCTGTAACTGCTCCCTCCTTCAGGTGATAACAGCCCTGAGGCACTGCACTATCTCTGTGGTTTTCCTACACCCCACCCAACGCTTTGTACACAGTCCCACAATTAAGCCTTCCTTGAATTATCTTAATTTCATGTGCAGGGATTCTTGAAAGGGAAGAAGCAGGAATGGGGAGTGGTATTGGTGGGATTAGCTAGGTGGGCGGGGACAGACTCAGGAGAAGGTTTATAATCTAGGTTAGCAGAGTTTGGAATGTAGCCCAAGGAGAACCTTGTGGGCACAGTAGGAATTTGGATTGTATTCTTCAAGTGTTAGAAGGGCATTGGAGGATCCACAGCAGGGAAGTGACAAGATCTGATTTATGCTTTTCAAAGATCAGTGAACTTTGAGTAAAGCAGATTACTCTCCATCATGGAGCAGTGCCGGGGGGAGGTGGGGGAGCTCATCCAATTAGTTGAAGGTCTTTTTTCTTTTTTTAAAGAACTTATTTATTTATTTTTATTTATCTTGGGCTGCATTGGGTCTTCGTTGCTGCACATGGGCTTTCTCTAGTTGTGGTAAGTGGGGGCTACTCTTTGTTGCAGTGTGCGGGCTTCTCATTGCGGTGTCTTCTCTTGTTGCAGAGCATGGGCTTCAGTAGTTGTGGCATGTGGGCTCAGTAGTTGTGGCGCACGGGCTTAGTTGCTCTGCGGCATGTGGGATCTTTCTGGACCAGGGCTTGAACCCATGTCCCCTGCATTGGCAGGCAGATTCTTAACCACTGCACCACCAGGGAAGTCCCAGTTGAAGGTCTTAAGAGAACAAAGACTGATGGCCCCTGAGCAAGAAGGAATTCTGCCAGCAGGCAGCCTTTAGACTTGAGCTGCAACATCAACTGTTCCCTGGGTCTCCAGACTGCTGGCCTACCCTGCAGATTTTGGACTTACCAAGCATCTATAATCACATGAACTTGTTTCTTAAAGTCAATCTCTCTCTCTCTCAATAAATATATGTATATATCTATATCTATCATCTATCTATATCTATATATATAGAGAGAGACACTCAGTATACTATATGATCTATGTGTTTATTTACACATTTCTAAGATGTGTGTGTATGCATGGGTGTGCATGCATGCATGCGTATCTCCTGTTGGTTCTGTGTCTCTGGAGAACCCTGAGTAATACAGACAGCAAGTGCCCTTGATTTGGAGGCAGTGGTTTGGATATGAGCTTTGATACCCTGATCACTGTCGGATGAGGTGGCCACACTGTGCATAGAGCACAGGTCCAAAAACTGGTAGAGCTGCTCCTCCATTCATAGATCTCAGATCATGCACCTCTAGCAGGTCTTTGAGGCCCCTTTGGGGCTCAATTTCCTCCTCTTTAAAATGGGAAAAGTGGGCTTCCCTGGTGGCGCAGTGGTTGAGAGTCTGTCTGCCAATGCAGGGGACACGGGTTTGAGCCCTGGTCCGGGAAGATCCCACATGCCGCAGAGCAACTGGGCCCGTGAGCCACGGCTACTGAGCCTGCGCGTCTGGAGCCTGTGCTCCGCAACAAGACAGGCCGCGACAGTGAGAGGCCCGTGCACCGCGATGAAGAGTGGCCCCCACTTGCCACAACTAGAGAAAGCCCTCGCACAGAAACGAAGACCCAACACAGCCATAAATAAATAAATAAATAAAGCAAAACTGTCAAAAAAAAAAAAAAGAAAAGAAAATATTAAAATGGGAAAAGTAATATCTTCCCTGCCCAACTCACATGATTTTTGTGCACATCAAATAAGACAATGTACTCAAGCACATTAAAAAATGACCACATACAGACACAACATATTAGGTATTATTTTATTTGGACTGTAATTCTGCCACACACATTCTTGAAATTGTGTGTTGGCAGCAGACAGTTTTGAAAGTCAGACAAACATGTGGCACCCATTCACCCATTCAGCACTTGCACACGCTGTCCTTTCTGTCTGGAGTGGCTCTTCTGCTACCTTAAGTCTTAATTTGGAGCAAGGGGAGGGTGTTGGGTGGAGATAGAAAGAGGAGTTAAGAATCAGGCAAAGGTTTTGGGCTCAAACACATGTATGGATACTGATCGCATTAAATGAAATAACAAAATAACTTGGCAAAATGAAATATTGCAAATGAGCTCTCCATCTCAAGGATGCTATCTGACATTAGGGTATGTTACTGAAGGAAGACTATATTTAGGGGTGTGTGTATGGGGTGACAGCGGGGACAGTGAGGTGGAGAGGGTGGGATGATGAGTTTTAAATGGAACCTGTTGCATCTGCAGTGTTTATGGGACATCTAAATGATAATATGCAAGATAACTCAGGTTGGAGATATTGGCTGGAAATAGACTCTAAGAAGAGCAGCTGACATTTCATGTGTTTTTATACCATGTGCCAGACACTGTACTAAACATGTTGTATGTATGATCTCATTTAATCATTAAACAGTCCTGTGAGATCAGTCCTTTTATTATACCCATTTCTGAGATTCTACAGCTAGAACATGGTTCATTTGAGATTTAAACCCAAACAATCTGGCTGGAAGGTCTCACTTTACAGGCAACAGATAAAGCTACAGGGATAAGTGAGTGTGCTTAGGCAGAGTATGCAGTTTAAGCAGAGGGCAGACAGTGGAATTCTAGGGAACAAGAACTTTTACTAGTAAATCATGAGAGATTTCCTTGGAAAAGATGGAAAGGGAGTGTTCAGAAGGAGAAGAGGAAAGCTGTGTAGAAGGTGAGTTAGTGAATTCAAGGGAGGAGCATGTTTCCAGAGATCCTTCACCTTTGCAGGGAGGCCAAGTGAAGCAAGAATGTTACATGAATATTGGAATTAGGAACCAGGGGTGGTGTTGGGGGCGTGCAGATGTCTTCAAGAGGAGCTTCAGCAGATGGGTCGCTGTGGTAAGGGATTTGGGCTCAGTCATGGGCTTTCAACCAAGCCTGGGTCACCTGGCCTCTCCCCTGCGGAGGGCCACTGACACGACACACATCATTGATTTCTCTGATAAAGGAATGTTGCCACTCGCTCACTCTCTTTTTTTCTTTTCCTTGGCAATTTGTCATTTCGTTTATTTGGTTTTACCATGTTCCCAGCTTCGCTGCAATAATGAGACCATCTTTGCCACAAGTTGCAACTTTGAATGACGCATCTCTTCTTCTTTTTCCTACCTTCAGTAGGTTTCCTCTGACACTATAGGGAAGATGTGATAAAGATAAATTTAAGAGTGGAATTGGGAAGTTAAGGCAGCTCTCAATCTGTTTATCTTTGGAAACCATTATACAGAGGAAAAATTTTCATTTAGCTCATGGTTGCTGAATACACACAAATATAATGCAAGGTCTTTTTTCCCCACAGATGATCTCTCAGAAAAAAAGCTGTTGCCTTAAGTTAGAATCTTTACAAAGTCACTCATATTACAGAGTGCTGTCTGAGTTGCTTTATTTTCAATAATAACCCCATTGGGAGAAGACGTTGTTTTAATATTCTTATAGTGGTAAGTTATGGCATCAGTTAAAAAGAAAACTTCAACACAGATTTAGTAATTATTAATAGTAAAATGAGCTCTCAATCACGTGTGTTGGAAACTGTTGAGAATAAACCTTTTAAAAACACTAAGAAGTGAGATAAGCCAGACAGAGGAAGGTAAATACTGTACGATATCACTTATATGTGAAATCCAAAAAAGCCGGATTCATAAAAACAGATTGCAATGGTGGTTACCAGGGACTGGGGCTGGGGAGATAGGAGAGATGTTGTTTAAGGGAACAAACTTGTAACTAGTAGATAAATAAGTTCTGGGGATCTATACACAGCATAGTGATTATAGTTAACAATACTGTGTTATAAACTTCAAAGTTGCTCAGAGACTGGATCTTAATTTTTTCACCATAAAAATGAAACGATAATCATGTGGCATAATAGAGGTGTTAACTAACACTACTGTTGTAACCATACTGCAATATATAAATGTACCAAATCAAAATATTGTACACCTTCAACTTATACAAAGATGTATGTCAATTGTTTCAAGAAAAAAAGACAAACAATTTAAGAAGTAATAAAGTAAGTGATTATGGAGTTCACAAATACTAAGTGGCTACTTTTAACCTAGGGTACAACTTCCAAGGTCATTCACTATTACATAGAGATTCCAAAAGTACTGTATCTTAAACAATGTAGAAGGAAACAAAGGTGATGTGTTCTAAAAAGCTCTAGAAAACTCAAAAACTGACTCCAGTGATGACAGATATGGTAAAGCATATAAAGACTTTGAATAAAATTGTCGCATGAGAGTTTATAACATGAGATTTTAAATATACATAATTAAAGTAAATATTATGCATAGCTATTTGGCTGTTTCATCTGCATTCCTGAAAGTTTATATTATATTCAAATTGCCAAAAGGCTTTTGTTCCCTATTTTCTCATAGAGTATTGCCTATATACACAATTGCCTTACATTTGGGCACGTGAAGTACTCCATAAGCCACAATGTCAACAGGGTAGGTATTTTGGGCTCAGTATTCATACGTGACTGCCTATAAGCACAGCAAAGAAAGAGCTGGACAACTTTATGCAGCTCCTAAAGGCCATCCCAAGCATGGCTGTATCCACAGAGCGTTTGAACGTTCAATAATGTGCCTCGTGAATTTGATCAGCGTTGGCAGTGGCCACAGGCTGCATTGCCCTGATGGAATAGCCGAGGTTGGAGAGAGCTATCCCACTTATAGTCATACTCCTTTTCCAGGTCAGCCCACAGCCAATGGCTGGTCACCACGGTACAGAGGCCCCACCCCAGTGCCCCAACTCAGAACAACTCTGAATGGCTATCCCAGCTCCAGAGCTCCCGGCGGGGTCGGCTGACACCTAGCAGTGGCTACACTGCAGCTCAGCTTCTCCTCTTCCCAGTCTACCATCCTTCCCTTGCCCCGACAGGTGTTCCTCTCAAGAGCACTCCCCAAATAAATCTCCTACATGCTAATTTCTGCCTCAAAAGGAGAGGGAAACCCAACTGCCTAAGTGCTGAAGAAAATAGTGAAAAATATAAATGTGATTTATTTGACTCCACTGAGGACAAGCTTCTTTTTGTCAGGCAACACAAAAAATGGACAGTGAATAGAGATTCTGCTTTTCACATGAAAGCATGTTGACCATTGCAGGCCAGAAGGGGGGCTGGTACCCATAACATTTTTAAATGAAGGATGAGACAAAGTTATTTCTTTATGACACTAATAGTCCCAGTGAAGTCATTTTACATTACCAGGTGGTTTTTCTCACTAATCATTTCGCTGCCCATCACCACAATTCTTAAGGCAGAGGACCAGACATTAGATTTTTCTAGAAATACAAACTCAGGTCCAAATGATTTCAGCACAGTGTTTGAAGATTTCTCAATTTTACACTTGATTTTTTAAAAAAATTGTTGAAGACATAAGAAAAATATACAATATTGGGTATGTTGGTTTTAAACACATCCAACATCTAAATGTTGCAACAAAACATAAAGAATAACTATGATTTACAAATTGTAAATAAACATATAAAAGTGAGCTCAACCACATAAGCCATTAGGGAAACTAAAATTAAAACCATAATAAGATACCATTACATACACTCCAAAATGCCTAAAATAGGAAAAACCAAAAACCCTGACAGTACTGAGTGTCAATTAGAGCAATGGATCTTCTGAGAAAATGCTGGTGGAGTATGTGAATTGGTAGAACTACTTTTGGCATCATCTTGATCCAGTATTGCTAGGGCTTTATCAAATTTTTTGGACTTTTCAAGGACCCAACTCTGTACACTCCGCTGATTTTGTTATGTTTGTTTTCTATTTCATTAATTTCTCCTCTTATTTATGTTATTTCCCTCCTTCTCCTTTCTTTGGGCCTATAATGCTATTTTCCCCTAACTTCTTGAGAGGTTGCTTAGCTAATTCATTTTTAGCCTTTTTATTTTTTCAAACCTATGCATTTAATGATAAAAATTTTCTCTAAACACTGCTTTAGCTGTATCTTACAAGTTTTGGTATGTTGTATTTTCATTATTATTCACTTCAAAATATTTTCTCTTTTGCATAATGCTTTATTTTTAACCTATGCTAATTAAGAACTATACTCTTTAATTTCCAAATATTGGGGGGGGGGTTCTAGGTTTTTTTTTATTATTATTAACTTCTATTAAATTCAGTTGCAGCCTGAGAAGCTGTGTATGATTTTAATTATTTTAAATTTATGGCTCAACATATGGACAATTTTCTCCATATGGATAATACATTCTCCATATATGTTTGATAAGAATGTGTATTCTACAGTTGTTGGGTAAAGTGTTCTCTCTATGTTAAATTTTTTAGCTCATGCTATTCAATTAACTTATAGTCTTACTGATCTTTTTGTCTGTTGCTCTATCAGCTTACTGAGTGGAGTATATTAAAATTTTTCATTATGTGTATGGATTTATCTATTTCTCCTTTTAACTTTGTCTTGTAGAGATATATAATTAAATATCCTTCATTATCTCCAGTAATGCTTCTTGCTTTAAAGTCTACTTCGACTGATAATAGTACATCAGTTTTCTTCTCATTTTGTTCACATAGTATATCTTTTTCTATCTTTTTGCTTTCAACTTATCTGTATTCTTATGCTTAAGATGTGACTAGTGTAAACAGTATGTCATTGTTTCAATCTAGTCTCAAATTTTTGCCTCTTAACTGAAAAATGTAGTCAATTTACATTTAATGTAATTACCAATGTATCTGGATTTAAATCTACCATCTTACCATTTGTTTTCTATTTGTTCTACATGTTCTATGTTCCCTTTTCTCTCTTCCTTGTGTTATTATTCATTAATTCCATTTTTGTTATTACATTTTCTAGTTCTCTTCACTTGTTATCTATGTATTTTAAACTATTCTTTTTAGTAGTTGCCCAATAGATTACAACATGCATTCCTGGTTTACTTAAAGTATGATATAACAAAACTACAATGAGGTATCACCTCACACCGGTTAGAATGGCCATCATCAAAAAATCTACAAACAATAAATCCTGGAGAAGGTGTGGAGAAAAGGGAACCCTCTTGCACTGTTGGTGGGAATGTAAATTGATACAGCCACTATGGAGAACAGTATGGAGGTTCCTTAAAAAACTAAAAATAGAACTACCATATGACCCAGCAATCCCACTACTGGGCATATACCCTGAGAAAACCATAATTCAAAAAGAGTCATGTACCACAATGTTCATTGCAGCTCTATTTATAATAATCAGGACATGGAAGCAACCTAAGTGTCCATCGACAGATGAATGGATAAAGAAGATGTGGCACATACATACAATGGAATATTACTCAGTCATAAAAAGAAACGAAATTGAGTTATTTGTAGTGAGGTGGATGGACCTAGATTCTGTCATACAGAGTGAAGTAAGTCAAAAATAGAAAAACAAATACCGTATGCTAACACATATATATGGAATCTAAAAAAAAAAAAAAAAAGGTTCTGAAGACCCTAGGGGCAGGACAGGAATAAAGATGCAGATGTAGAGAATGGACTTGAGGACATGGGGAGGGGGAAGGGTAAGCTGGGATGAAGTGAGAGAGTGGCATTGACATATATACACTACCAAATGTAAAATAGCTAGTGGGAAGTAGCCACATAGCAAAGGGAGATCAGCTCCGTGCTTTGTGACCACCTAGAGGGGCGAGATAGGAAGGGTGGGAGGGAGACGCAAGAGGGAGGGGGTATGGAGATATATGTATACATATAGCTGATTCACTTTGTTATACAGCAGAAACTAACACACCATTGTAAAGCAATTTTACTTCAATAAAGATGTTTTAAAAAGTAAGATATAAATTGTTACTTTATTTCTTCTTTGATATTACTTGAAACTAAAAATACATTAAGTCCATTTACCCCTCACATTTTGGGCTGTTATTGTAATGTACCTTAATTGTATCTGTATATTTCAAGCCCCACAGGACATTATAACTATTGCTTCATAGGGTAAATATTTAAATTTATGTACATATTTATCATTCATTCTTTTTCTGCAAATACCATCTAGGATCATAGTTCTTCTTCCTAAAATTTTCTCTTTCACATTTGCAAAAGAGAATGTTTGCTGCTAAAAGAATCTCAGTTTTCACTTGCCTAAATATGTTTTTATTTTATCCTCATTTTTGAGGAATATTTTTGCTGGACATAGAATTCTAGGTTGGCAGCTATCTATCTTCTTTCAGTACTTGGAGGATATGATTCCACTGCCTTCTGGATTCATTACTTCTGTTGAGAAGTCAGCTGTAAGTCCTATAGTATTGCTTCTTTGAAGCTCATATATAATTTTTCTTCTGGAGGCATCTAAGATTATCTCTTTGTCTTTGTATTTTAGCAGCTTTACTATCAAGCATATGTATATACATACTGCTTGGGTATTCATAGCACTTCTTGAATCTATGAGACCACTAATATCTCTGCTTACTTTCTCATTTTCTCAGCCACACTCCACTCCAAATACCAGGCTTACCTCTTTGGGTTTTTCCTTATTCAAATCTTGATCCTACAAATTATCTCTGCTTTGATATTTCTATGATATCTTTAGAGTTTGTGTGTGTGTGTGTGTGTGTGTGTGTGTGTTTAATATTTGCTTCAGCTTTTCTAATTTTTCTCAGAAGGAGCATTGGTATAAAACACCTCATTTGTCACTCTAAAAGTTTTGATTAATCTTTTAAAAAATAATTTGCCTACATTTGAATATCCACATGTGTTCTAAATGGACATAAAGTTGTTTGAAGATATCAAAATTCAGAGAAACACTTAGGTGGATGGTTTGATAGGGAACAAAGTAAGGACAGTAAGGGATTGATTTGGAGCACACTTCAAGAATTTTAAATTGTTTAAAGTGTTTGAGTTAGTAAAGTGCTCTAGATGATGGTAAAGTGTAGTACAATCATGAGAGTGGAGGTATAAATCTTTGGAGTTGAGGTGTAAAAAAAGAGTGAGCTAAGGATTTTAGACAGGTTACCCTCTTGGAAACCAAGAACCCCTAAAATGACTGTGGTACCTGTGGTGGAGGGACTGAATTGTCTTTGATGAATCTGGGGAATTATGTTGATTATTTCATAAATTCCTTCCCTATTTGTGAAGTGCCTCTACCATGCAAACCTCTGGACCAGTAGATGCCAGACATGAGGGGTGGTAAAATGCTACATAATTGGATGGCACGAGGTTCAAAGAGGAAGGAAAGCCTAGATGAAGGTAGAGAAGTAATGACTTGGCTGTCACAATGAGAAGCTAAGGGAATATCAAGCCCTCTTGCACTCACACCACCCCCAGCTCCTGGCCTATTCACATGTCAATCCTGTGAGAATGAACAGCTGCTTAAGAGTCCTATAAAGAACACCCATGTCCTCGAGGGAGAGCAGATTTCAGTTATAATTAGGAAGTGGAGGGAATATTTTGTGACGTGATGGAATATGTTAGGAAATTTGCTTAACATTTAATAGGGATTCCAGGGGATAAAATGGAGAGTTTGGGAGAGAGAAGATCACCCATAAAAAACACTTCCATGCCATTTGAAGAGCATGATGATGAAGTTAGGGCTGAGATATTCTAGCAATCAGTACTGAGACCAGTGATGTTTACTCATGACAGTGGGAGAGTAAACTGAAAAATGGTTGCTGACAACACAGCATCCTTCAGATAACTTAGAGCCAAAGAGATCTACAGATGGTCCTAACTCAATTAGGAAATGATTAACAAAATGACAGGCATAGTTTTTATAAATTATGTAAATAGATAAGAATAACTTAGAGTGTAATGATTTACTTATTCAATTTAAATTGCTATAAGATAACCCATTAAAGAAAAAGCATCATAGCCTTTGACATGGTGCTACACTATTGTGTTATATGATATATATATTGAAGGCAAGTAATAGACTGAGCTAAAAGGAGCAACAGTATTAAAATCATTCTGAATCCCATTAGACAAATAGATGACATTCCCATGTCTAGAAAGTAACAAATAGGAAAAACAAGAAAGAACAAGACAACAAAGAGATTGTAGTAACATTAAGAGAGGGAAAGTTTCCAAAAACTATTGTTAAAAGAAAATGTAGCCTCGAGCAAGAGGCAGGTTTGGAAAAAGTGATCATTTTTTAGGAAGTTGCTAGTGCATGGGATCCTTTTCAAGTAGACGTTCTCCAGCTTGGGACCATCAATTTGCCTTTGAGATGCCAAAGGCAAAAATGACATTTCTAGAACAAATGTGATACATGAATACAGAAAAATAAAAAGTGTAAAGCATTGTTACATTTTCCCCCATCTTTGTATACGGTCAAATTGGTAATTTTCATGGTAGTCTGTACATGGTGGAGAGTGGGCAAGGGCAAGGCATATAAAGGCTTTCGAGATAACATTTGGCAACCAGCATATTCTTTAACTTCCTTTTTTTAGACCATGCTTTAGTTTTTCTTCCTTGGATTTTTTTCTCTGTGTAAGTTATCTTTAAATAATAACATCCATTTTCTTACTAGTATGCACTGCTTGTAATGACTTCAATGAAATATGCAGGTCATTTGGAGCACAGAACTGTTTCGTGATTTACATCATTACAAAATATGTCCCATTAAGATGATGCACAAGCTGAACTGGAGTTAATGAACCTGCATTCTTGCAGGATAATTCAAACTTTAAGGGTGATATTAACTTAAATAAAGTAAGAAAGGTAGGAAAAATCAGGTTCATTGTACACCAGAGATCATGATCTTTATCCTCTCAGTTCATTAAGGCATATCTATTGCTCACGTTACTCTCAGACCATTATTAGAGTGGTTGTAGAGCACATATACATATGTAATTAAGTACCCCTCTGCGTCCATAAAAGAACTGCACGTGTTTCCACAGGGAATGCATGGGGAATTTGATTCAGAAGCCTGTAAGAGAGTGTAAGTACCTTTAACCTTTATGGAATGCTGCATGGAATTATGTGGAATATTCCCACTTAGTATTCAAAACAAGGGTGGAAACACTATAGCCCATGGCCAAAGCCAGCCCACTGCTTGTTTTGTAAATAAAGTTTTATTGGAACACAGCCACTCCTATTTGTTACATATTGTCTGCTTTAGCCCTGTAACAGTAGAACTGGGTAGGTGCCACAGAGACTGCATGGCCCAGAAAACCTAGAATATTTACTACCTGGCTCTTTAAAGAAAAAGTTTGCCAAGTCTCGACCTACCTGTTTTTTGTTACATACCTGTTGACCATATACATCATCACAAAATGAGTAAAAACCTCTCTTAATCAAATATTATTTGAGAGCAGAATATTTAAATGGTATATAGTGTCAAGGTCCTAGGATCCACTTGACCTACTTAGGAATATCAGTCTTTTTAAAAAGCCTATACTTGGTATCTTAAACTCTCCTGTTGTCAAGAAATCAAATAAATAAATAAATAAATACAATAGCCACCAGTTTCGTAAACCCTCCTGAAATACAATGTCTCGTGTTCCCCTTCTGGCTCTGTGGCAGCTGTTAACTATCAAATACTATTTCTAGAACTGTGCTGACATCAGTCGACAATCATACACAAAGCTGTTTGGCAGGACGTACACCGAGCAAGTTGAGGCTGTTAAAATGAAACGGCTCTGTTCAAATTAACCCTATTCACATGGCAGGGAAAATACCTAAGTTTGCCAAATCAAACCCTTCCTATATCAGTGGGGAAGAACCATTTGCCAACCTCTAAAAAGGTAATTTAGACACAGGAGAGGAAAAAAACAAAGAAGAAAAACCCTCCAAAATTAAAATGATAAAAATTTGCTTGACAGCAAAAGTACTTCCAAATGTATGAAATTGAATCCAAAACTGAGCCTGCAACAAATTTAACTGACAAGAAAATCTGCATAATGGACTTGGTTTTATTATTAATGCTAATACGGGTACTCTTTTGTTCTATTGTGCTGATGGCAAGAAGATAAATGCCCACCGAAGGCACTAAAATATCTCCACTCTGTTGAAATACTGATCGTAGTTAGAATGCAAACACTTGTTCTTCACTTGTAACAGAAAAAAACTTTTTTAAAGGAAGTGCTACTATAGAAGCCATTTCAGAATCAGGTACAGCTTTGAAATAGAATTTCTTAAAATAACTAAATGCAACATTAAAAAAAACCCACTTTCTTTGTGGAATTTAAAATTATGTAGATACAATTTTATCAAAATGGTAAATACATTCCTTACATGATTTTTAATTAGCACCTCTTTAAAATGAATAATTAGCCTTACATAGTCCTTATAATTCATGGCTGACGTTTACCTTCAGGGCAACCAATCAAATACTGGGTGATATCACTTATATGTGGAAACTAAAAAATAATACAAAGGAATGTGTATGCAAAACAGAAACAGACTCACAGATATAGAAAACAAATTAGTGGTTACCTGAAGGGAGGAGTGAGGGGAGAGGCAAGGGAGGGGTACAGGATTAAGAGATAAAAACTACTACGTATAAAATAGATAAGCAACAAAGATAGATTGTAGAGCACAGGGAATTATAGCCATTATCTGGTAATAACTTTTAATGGAGTATAAGCTGTAAAAAACTAAATCACTATGCTGTACACCTGAAACGAATATAATATTGTAAATCGACAATACTTCAATTAAAAAAGAGAAACCAAATGGTGTAACTGCTTTTTTTCTGCCAGTGCACCTCTCCCTGAAAATCAATATTTAAAGTCCTCTCCTCCTCCGAAACCCAAGTCACTTGGGGGATGGGCAGCACCTAGACAGGGCTTGCAAGAGGAGGGGACTGTGCCCAAGAATGTTTGCAGTTGGAGGGGCCAAGGGTCTGGAAGCCAGGGAGTTCAGGCCAAGGCTGGACTCTGTCAAGCCAGTAAACCAGTAAATCTGAGAAGGAGCAATTGGGTTTTGAAGATCAAGACTTAGCAGAAGGTCAGAAACTGTTGGAGGTTAGTAACTGCAAGGAAATAGAATCTAGGGATGTCAGCTCTTAAGGTAACATCTATTTGTGTTTGCTTTTTTTTTTTTTTTAATGTGTTTGCTTTTATGGGTCTTGTTTATACTGCTCCCCGGTTGCAGGCAGAGTAGTGGTTACAGCTACTTTGAGGGTGAAATTACTGTGGATAAACCTTGATCCTGGTTGCAGCCAGTCTTTAATTACAAGAAGGCTGTTACAGACCTCGGTGATGTAGAGATTATTTAAATAGAGATTACACCTGTGGTCCAAGCCTGTGCTAATCACTCGAAATTCTCCCGCCACTTGCCTTCTCTATTTATTAATTTATTTAAGCTTTTCCCACTTTCTAGATCAGTTCTGTCTGTGGTACACAGAATTTTAAGATGGTCCTGAAGGTTCCCCCATGCCCTGGCATATACACCCTATATAATCACCTCCACTTGAATGTGTGTAAACCAGTGAGTATGATGGGATATCCCTCCTTTGATTAGGTTACTCTTCAGTTGACTGAGTTAGTCAAAAGGGAAATTATCAGAGGAGAAATAATATCCTGCTGGCCTCAAGGATAAAAAACAAACTGCCATGTTATGAGATGAGGGGGACACATGGTAAGGACCTCAAGGTGGCCGCTAGGAGCTGCAAGCAGCCCCTTGGCTATGTGGATACAACAAAATGAATTCCAACAACTAGGGGGCTTGGAAGAAGATCCCGAGCCTTAGAGGAGACCCTAGGCTACAGGCTGATTGCAGCCTGGTGAGACCCTGCGGAGAGGACCCACATAAGCTGTACCTGGATTCCTGACTTACGGAATCTGAAATAATACATTTGTGCTGTTTTAAGCCACTCAGTTTATGGTAATTTGTTATACAGTAAAAAGAAACTAAGACCCTGTCCAGTAGAATTTTCCATCATAATGGAAATGTTCTATATTTGTGCAGCTGATATGGTAGCCACTAGCCACATGGGCTACTGGGCATTTGAAATGAGGCTAGTACAAGTGAGGAACTGAATTTTCATTACTTTGAACTTAAGTTGCCATATGTGGCTAGTGGCTACCCTAATGGACCGTGCAGTTCTAGATTAATCATAATGAAGACAGCAATCCTTTGATTTTAATGTTCTTGATTACCAACAGCTCTCCTCTGAGTCCAATTTTTGAAATTTAATCTGAAATTCTCTAAAAAGACTATATGAGGAACCATGCATGACCTAGCCCCTGCTCCCCGTCTTCAGCTCATCCTGTTCTCTAAACCTTCTTCCAATCATCTGAGTGATCAAGTTCTTTCTCCCCTGAAGCCTCCGGTCTGTAAGAACATTCTTACTTTCATTCTTCATCTGTCTAATACCTACTTAATATTTTGGTCTCAGTCCAAATGTCACTGTCTGGGAGAGAAGTCTCTGATGCCCTGCATCAGTTAGCTGTTTCTAACAATAGCTGTGTAACAAGCCAAAACTCAGTGGCTCAAAAAATAATCACTTATTATTGTAGTTCATGCACCTATAGGTCCACTGGGTCATCTGATGTAAGGTGGGATCACACATGAGCCTGTGGGATGGCCGGAGGCTTCGCTTTAAGCCAGGATTGACTGGAGCACATTAGGAGGGTCAGGGTGCTTTGAGTGTCTGTCCTCCTTCTGGGACCAGCAGGCTAATCTGGGTATAGTCTTCTCACAGCAATGACGGAAGTACAATAGGCAAATATAAATACGGTGGACTCTTGAGACTTAGACTCAAGACTGGCACAACATCATTTTTGCCTCCTTCTCTTGGTCAAACCAAATTCCAAGGCCAAAGCCAGAATTAAAGGTGGGAAGTGCCCTCCACCCCTTATGTGGGAGAGGCTGGGACAATCACATGACAAAAGGCTTGGATACAGGAAAGGAAGAAGAATTGGGGGTCAATGATGACATCTTCCATATTTGCTTCATTTAAATTAGATTCTTCACTCTTTTTTTTTTTTTTTTTTTTTTTTGGCTACGTTGGGTCTTTGTTGCTGCGCACAGGTTTTCTCTAGTTGTGGCGAGTGGAGGCTACTCTTTGTTGCGGTGCACGGGCTTCTCATTGTGGTGGTTTCTCTTGTTGCGGAGCACGGGCTCTAGGCGCACGGGCTTCATTAGCTGTGGCATGCAAGCTTCAGTAGTTGTGGCTCGCAAGCTCTAGAGCGCAGGCTCAGTAGTTGTGGCACACGGGCTTAGCTGCTCTGTGGCATGTGGGATCTTCCCAGACCAGGGATTGAACTGTGTCTCCTGCATTGGCAGGCGGATTCTTAACCACTGTGCCACCAGGGAAGTCCAGATTCTTCATTCTTAATGTCTCAGGAAAGACTTTTCTTTCAAGGCACTTGTACTTGGTAATTGTTTACTTATTTGTGAGATTACTTGTTTACTGACAGTCTCCCTCATAATGCTGTAAGCCCAATGAGGTCAGGAATCATATTTACTTTATTTGCTGTGGTGTCACCAGAACCTGTGACACTCAATTATTTAACTGAATAAAAATGAACAGAATATCTGAAAAACATCTTAAAAGCTGAATATGTTCTGATAAGCAGGATCTGATAACAGATAGTTAAAGGTTGAGCAAAATTTGGTAGCTGTTATCAGAGCATGAGGAGGTATCAGTTGTCATATTAATTCATGAAAATCAAGAGAAGTAATTGAACAATAGGAGAATGTGTGTGTATGTCTGTGTGTATACATATACATATAAAATTGGTATGTATGTGTATGAATATATAAGGGCAATAGAGTTAGAAGAAGGAGAGAAGGAGGGAAGGAAAAAAGGAAGGAAGGAAAGAAGGAGTAATTGACAGGTTAAAGCAGTCACTGACCAGATATATCTACCCTTGGAAGTGTAACACAAAAATCCCCTAATCATCAATGAGTAATCAACCAGAATATACATCATGTAGGAGCTCATAATAGAACAATAGACTCCGTGAATATAATATTGTTTACATTTGAAGATGCTGATTTTCAGTTCTCCGGGTATCCCTCCACAGGCAATTGTACCACAAATAGTCTTTAGACCCAGTACGCGTATAGTCCACTGTTTATAAGCAGCCACATCAGATGTTCTTATAGGCTCTATTTTTTCTCTTTACCTCACGGACTATAGAGAATCTCAAAAAATTTTAAAGTTCCTTCGTCTCTTATTGCCATCCTCCAATTAGTCTGTTACTTGGGAATTCTCAGCTGTGTTTGTAAAAAATACATAGAAAAGATCACTGAAATAGAGTTTCCCTCTCTCTGATGCTGCATTGCTGGGAGGAATATGGAACCATCTTTGATTTTCACTGAGTCATACAGAGTTTCAGAGACAAACACAAGTTTTTGGTTTGGTGTCAGTCTAGTTGGTCCTAGATTCTAATAAAGATTTCAGATGTTTCTTCACTCTATTTGCATGCATGACGTATACATGTCCTCTTTAATCAGGATCACAAATAGCTACAGGGTGTTAACAACATATTACTTTCTTTGCTGCAAGCAGCATCTTGAACTCTGAGTCACTGACAACAGTCTAATCCTACTGACGCTAGCCGGAAGGGTGCAGGGTTTCTAAACGTCTTAGAGAAACAGTGTGTTTTTAAAGTTGTGCGTTTGCTATTTATACTGATTTAAAAGTCCGCATAAATACTTATTGAGCACCTACTATCTTCTGGTGCTGGAAGCTCTAAGCTGTATGACCAGACCCCCTGTTCATGGGGCACCCAATCTAGTGGGTGAAGCAGATATGTGTAAGCAAATGGTTGCAAAGAGATGCAATGCTCAGTAAAAGTGTGATGCTCGGTAAGATGCTTGGCACAGTCAGTGGGAACTTGAAAGAGAAATTGGTATTTTCCTGGACGGCATTCTGAGAGGGAGGTGATGCTTAGGCTTAGGATGAGTTGGAATTTGACAAGTGGGTAAAGGGTGAAGGGCAGACCAGGCAGGAGACGATATTTGAGAGATGTCGGGGTCCAGGGAGTGGAGGACCTACTTTGGTCTGGGTTTTACACTTAGGGCTGTGGTTCTCGAGATGTGGTCTCAGACCACCACCATCACCATCACCTGGAAACTTCTTAGAAATGCAAATCGTTAGTCCTGGCCTCAGACTTACTGAGTCAGAAACTCTGGGAATGGAACCCCATGATGGTCCGCATTTTAAGGGGTCCTCCAAATGAGTCTAATGTGTGCTCAAGATTGAGAACCACCGCTCTTGGTGATGAGGGGCCATGCATATGTTTGAGTGGGGAAGTGGCCAGATCAGATCTAGATTTTTAGAAAGGTATCTCTGGCCATGATGTGCCGGATGGATTTGAACTGGGAGAGGGTGTGGAGGTGAGTGGAAGCAGTGAGACCAGTTAGGGAGCTATTGAGAGCATCAGTGAGATCCGTGATAAGGAATCCAGAGGGAGAACCTTGCTTTTGCTCTCAGTAAGATGCAGAGGTTTTAAAGATGTATAGGTTATTGAGATGCTTCGCATCTCATTATCTAAATCAGTGGCAGAGGAGCCCTGAGGCTACTGAAGAATTACTACACGGGGCTTATGAATCCATGTACCTGCCTAGACTAAGTAAATCATGGAGCTTGTGCATATGAATGAATAGGCACATTCATTTAAAATAACTTCCAAGTTCTTCCTAACTTTTTTGTTATTATGTATGTTTGCATCAGATACTAAAATGTGACTAGCATTCTATAGGGGATCCCAGTGATTTTGGAAATATTATAGAGAGTCCTCCTAGTTGAAAAAGTTCACAACCCCAGACCTAGATAGGGTGTCTTTTTTTTTTTTTTTTTACATCTTTATTGGAGTATAATTGCTTTACAATGGTGTGTTAGTTTCTGCTTTATAACAAAGTGAATCGGTTCTACATATACATATGTTCCCATATCTCTTCCCTCTTGCGTCTCCCTCCCTCCCACCCTCCCTATCCCACCCCTCTAGGTGGTCACAAAGCACTGAGCTGATCTCCCTGTGCTATGCGGCTGCTTCCCGCTAGCTATCTATTTTACGTTTGGTACTGTATATATGTCCATGCCACTCTTTCGCTTTGTCACAGCTTACCCTTCCCCCTCCCCATATCCTCAAGTCCATTCTCTAGTAGGTCTGTAGATAGGGTGTCTTGAGTGCTATTCTGCTATAATTATTGGCCATGGAGCATTTGAAGTTCACCCAGACATGGAAATCTTAATATAGTTTTGCTTCTCCGATATTTCTTTCTCTTTATGGGGTTGAGTCTGTAAGCCTGGCACTCAAAAGACTGTTTAGTTCCTCTTAGCGCTTTGCATACGATTAGGGTACTGGCCGCCATGTAAGTGACGATTCTTACATTAGAGCTTTGCAGTCTAAAAAACCCAAATCTCCCAAAGGTATGATTAGTCAAAAGATTAATTTATTTCATAACCTAATTATAATTTCTTTTTACATAGACTATATCCCTTTATTAAAACAAATAATAAACATTAAAAAAGCAAACAAGATAGCCCCACAAAGCAAATTACTATAAAAAAATACATACCTAAGTACATTTGCTACATTTCTCATCCATCCTTGAATCTTATCAGCCACTGTTAATCTCTGTTTTATTCTTAAAGCTCTGTAGAAAACTTCTTTTTCAGTCCTTGGAATCCTTATACTTCCAATCAAAGCTTCTGGCTGTTCTAGCTGACTAGCACCATAGCTGTCATCAAAGCTCCTGGCTCTCAGAATCAGAATCAGAATCTAGGATGGGATCTGCTTGAGGTCTGGTAGGATTCATTAAAGAAATGGACTTTTCTGTTCAGGTGGCCCCTCTGCTCTCATCTACCAACTGCGAGTTTAAGACCATCGGGTCCATCTCACATGGACCTGATGACTGGGACTGGGGTGACTCTTACCAGGAGAGCCCTGCCTCTGACTGCTTACTGCTACACCCACTAAAGCTTCACGTCTCCTCAAGCCTTGACTTACACCATCTCTCTCTCCATGTAACAACAACAATTAAAAAAAAAATTTAAGGACATGTAGAAGGTGTTTATATCAGCATAATATTACTTTATATGATGTTTATATTAAGGTTCTCCAGAGAGACACAACCAACAGGATGTATACACACACACATATATACATATGCATAAACATATACATATACATATACATATACAGAGAGATTTTTAAGGAATCGCCTCGTGTGATTTTGGAGGCTGTGAAGGATGGGCTAACAGACTAGAGACTGATGGAATAGCTGATTTTGTAGCTTGAGTTCAAAAGCAGTCCTCTTCCTTGGAGTACCTCAGTCTTTTTTTCTTTCTTTTTTTTTTAATAGACGTTATTTTTAGAGCAGCTTAAGTTTACAGCAAAATTTAGAGAAATAGAGATTTCCCTCCCACATACACCCTGTGCCCATACATGCATAGCCTCCCCAGTTATCAACATGCCCCAGCAGAGCTGATGAACTTTCACTGATACATCATCATCACTCAAAAGTCCATCAGCAAGCATGTCAGCTGGTCGTGGTTCTTTACCTGGTAGGTGTCCTAAACCTTCATTCCTGAAGGGTCTGGGCCATTAGTCATTAGTAGTCCTGCAAGAGTTGGGTTGATGTGGTTTTCCATCACAGCACATGGTAATACCAAGAGAAACTCTATGGGGTCTGCTGTATCCCATACATACTCTTCCTTACCTACATTGTGGGGTAGCAGTCCAATTTCCTCTTGGGAATCAGGATCAGTCACTTCAATCAGCACAGTAACTCCCATCTTTGCCTGTTGATTCAGAGGCATGAGAAGCCCAAAGTGCCTGGGTGGTAGTCTTAACGTCCAATTCACTGGAATCATTGCTGTGTTTCCTAGTAAAAGATTCCCTCCCTGGAACTAAGACCTCTAGGCCAATGAGAATAAGATCTTGGGACAAGAAACAAAAATTTTGCTAGTGCATCACTAGCAAATAATAGTGACTGGTGTCATTCTCATTTCCACCCCTTGATTCCCAGAGTTGTGAATCCTGGCTATGGGAGAAATAGCATCATATACTGCACTCTGACTCAGAGCATATACAGCTTCCTGGAAAACCTTGCCCTAGCCCTACAAGTTACAGCCCAGCTGATGCTGTAACTGAGTCTTCAAAAGGCCATCACACCTTTCTGTCAAGCCAGCTGCTTTAGGATGGTGGGGAATATGGTAAGATCAGTGTATTCCAATGGGAATGAACCCACTGGCACACTTCACTTGCTGTGAAGCAAGTTCCTTGATCAGAAGCAATGCTATGTGGAGTACCATGACAGTGGATGAGGCATTCTTTAAGTCCACAGATGGTAATTTTGGCAGAAGCAGTGTGTGTAGGGAAGGCAAATCTGTATCCAGAGTGTCTATTTCAGTAAGAACAAAACATTGCCCCTTCCATGATGGAAGTGGTCCAATGTAATTAACCAGGTAGTTGGTTGATCACCCCAGGCAATGATGCCATATCAGGGACTCAGTATTATTCTCTGCTGCTGGCAGATTGGACACTCAGCAGTGGCTGCAACCAAGTTGACTTTGGTGAGTAGAAGTCCATGTTGCTGGGCCCATGCATAACCTCTATCCCGGCCACTATGGCCACTTTGTTCATGAGTCCACTGGGTAATAACAGGGCTGGCAGGGGGAAAGAGGCTGACTGGTATCTACAGAGCAGGTCATCCTATCCACTTGACTATTAAAATCCTCCTCTTCTGGGGTCACCATTTGGCGAGCATTCACATGGGACACAGATATCTTCACATTTTTTGCACATTCAGAGAGGTCTGTCACATATGTCTTCTCTAGACCTCCTTGTCACCAGTTTTCCAGTCGTGTTCCTTCCAAGTCAAACCACAGACCTCACATGGCCAGAGACTGTGAATTGTTATCTAATTGCTATCTAATCTGGCCATTTCTCCTAACAAGCAAAATGAACAATCAGGTGCACTGCTCAACATTCTACCCACCGGGAGGGTTTCACTTCACCACTGTCCTTCAGTGATATCCCAGAAAGGGTTGTAGTGCTGTGGCTGTGCACTTTGGGGTGGTGGCTGCATATCACACAGGACTATTGTAAACAAGGCCCAAGTTTTCTCTTTCTCCGAGTGATCATACAGAACTCCCTATGAGGTTATAGGTGCAGGCTGGGAGAGAGAAGGTACTATAGCAGGAGTGGGAACCCAGGAAAGAGTTGATGCTACAGTTTGCCTCAAAAGGCAGTCTTCTGGCAGGATTCTATGTTCTAAGGGGGCAGTCAGGGTTTTTCAATTAAGGTCTTCGACTGATTTGATGAGGCCCACCCACATTATGGTGGGCAATCTGATTTACTCAACATCTACTGATTTAAATGTTAATCCCATCTGAAAAATACCTTCACAGAAATATTTAGAATAACATTTGACCAAATATCTGGGTTCTGTAGCCTAGCCGAGTTGACACATGAAATTAACCATCATAATGTTCTTTCCTAATAGGAAAAAGCCTGTCCTCCCTCCCTTCCCCCTCCCTCTTTTCTTTCCTTCTTTATTTCTCTCCTTTTTCTTTCTACAAACACTTTCTAAGAGCCCACTAGATTCCTGATCCTAGAAGCCTACTGATGAAGTTGAGCTGTCTCCTTGGTAACCATCTCTAACCCAGAATGGAATACAAACTGCTTTCTGAAGCAGACTATCTTCTTTAGAGGGATCATATATCCCTTTGCAATTTTGAACCATAACTTACAGGAACAAGATTTTACTATGTCTTTTAAACAGAAAAATAAACAATTTTACAAAGAGATTAATGACTGATGCCACTGTTTAGCTGGTGGATGCCCTAATTTAGATGCTGCTGATTGAGAATTTGTCATGATTTGGTCAGAGATCAGCTCAGAGATTACTTTTGTATTACAGAGTTTGTAATGGAAATGAATGGTTTAAAAATATTTCAGAGGAAAATATTAAACCCAATTTACAAAATAAACTGTTTTCAAGCTGTTTAGGTGGTTGAATATATAATTAATGAAACATGTAAGTTACACTACATTTTAAAATAGATTTATTAAAGCAGATCCAAAGATGTCTTATTTGTCAAAACAAACTTGAAAAGACTATGTTAAGTCTACTTTGAATTCTGTGTCACTCATAAACTTATTTATCACGAGGGCTGCTTTTCTAGAAATGGGACTGCCTCCCAAACCTGTACTGGAGTAGACTGGGGAAGCCCCATCCCTATGGAGTTATATGCTCAGCATCTCACATCACTATGCTGCCAACTCATGTCTATTCTTTCCAAATCCCCATAAAGGGCATAAGCCTCCCTACCCACCGCCCCACCCCACCCTACTGCCAGCCTGCAGGGATGTTCATGATGTCCTTCACAGCATCAAAAGTTTCCACCAGTCCCAATCATCTGTTGATCTTTACTCTTGTTTCCTCAACTATTTCCATGAAGGTCTCCCAAGCTATTGTAAAATTGATATTTAAAATCCCTGGTGATACCCTTCCCTTAAAATCAAGTCCAGTCTTATCACACGTACACATTGCCAGTCATTGATGGGTTCAGAACTATCCAGAACACAAAATACGTGTCGAAAAGAGAGGCCATCCTAAACTAAGCAACACATTACAAAACCCATTTAAGTGGCATAGCAGAAAGCTGATTGGTTGAGAGTATATGCTTCATAGTACAGTAATGCTTATTGGACTGCAGCATATAGCAGAGTCTGTCACATCCTGTCTCATTGGCTGAGAACACACGATCTCCTCAGCTCTGGGAAAACAGACATTGCAGTAGACTATAATGAATCATATGTGAAGATACATGTTTTCTTTCTTTAAATTATGAATATGGAATCATTTCAGAGACAAGTAGCTTTATAACAAATTATTGTTGCAAAAGGTAATACTAAATGTAGTGTACATATAATTGAAAAATTACTTTGTATTAAAATATATCATCTTTGGGACTTCCCTGGCCTTCCAGTGGTTAAGACTCTTTGCTTCCACTGCAGGAAGCATGGGTTCCATCCCTGGTCGGGGAATTAAGATCCCGCATGGCCCGTGGCACAGTCGAAAAAGAAAACCAAATCATCTTCAATGCAGACTTTTCATGATTTCAGACCTAGTGTCTCCCCGTGCCAAATTATTCCAATATTTACAAAAGAAGACAATACCTATTTTTGAACAAAAGCAAGTTGACCACTTGTGTCAAATTTTCTCAACTTATGGGGTATTTTTGTCATGCCTACTATTACGTACTTAGAAATTCCTAGTGCCTCATGGCATGTCCACCTGCTTTTGTAAATAAAATTTTATTATGACACAGCCACACTCACTCTTTAGATCTTGGACATGGCAGCTTTCACACTGTAAGAACACAGTTGAACAGGGAATTCCCTGGATGTCCAGCAATTAGGAGTCCGTACTGTCACTGCCTTGGCCTGGGTTCAATCCTTGGTCAGAGAAATAAGATTCCACAAGCTGTGGAGAGAGGCCAAAAATGACAGAGATCATTTAGTCCTGACAACCTGAAATATGTACTATCTGTGCCTTGTAGAGTTTGTGACCCTGTGCTATAGACACTCATAATATTTTTGTCCTTTTAGGCAGTTAGAAGGGATTTTCTGGACTTAAAGGATAAATTAGCATAGATTACTTACCTCTATTTCTGTAAATCTTCAAAAATAAACTATACCACCATCCATCTTGAATGTTTTACAGAAAAAATTACCTAGAGAAGCTCTGTCCTATATAAACATACTGTGAGCCACTTAGGTAATTTAAATTTTTCTAATAGCCACATTAAAAAGGTAAAAAGAAACAGGTGAAATTAGTTTTAGTAATAGATTTTATTTAACCCAATATGTCCAATATATTACCATTTCTATATGTAACCAGTAGACAAAATTAGTAGTGGTATATTTTACATTCTCTTTTGTTCTAAGTTTTCATAATTCAGCATATATTTTATACTTATGGCACACCTAGATTCAGACTAGCCACATTTCAAATCCTCAGTAGCCACCTGGGGCTAGTGGCTACTGTGTTGCTCAGTGCAGGCCTAGAAGCAAGGGAAAGCAGATGCTCTTTTACATTCTTTTACATTTGTTTTCCTTTGTTCATTCAACTTTCATTCAAGTTTTAAAATTACTTAGGTCTTACAAAGGTAAGAAAGACTTCTGAAAGACTTTAATTCTTGCATAAATACTTATATACTGCTGTTGTTATTTTGCACTTTTCTGAGTATGAAAATGTACAGTGATGGTGGACAGGAGGAAAAGCCTGGTAGACATCTGGAAGGGGTCCACTTGCCGGAGCATAACAAGGTCATGAACAGGGCTACCAAGAAAAGAAGATAGGAGGAAATTTCAGTTTTGAAATACCTTGTATACTTGCTTTTTTTTTTTAATCAGAAAAAGTCAGCAGCTACTAGCTTGCAGGTCTCCATCCATGACCCAGGAATGTGTATGGGCCGATATAAACTTGACCAGGAACTCCCTGAGGGCAGGAGCCCAACATTCCTTGAATGAATTGAATTCCTTCTCTCTTTTTTTTTTTCTCCTTTGATTTCTTCTCAAGAGCTGTCCCGCTCCCATTTAGTTTTTGGTCAAATGTACCTTCAAGTATATGGAATTATATGGCTAATTTGTTACTATGCCATGAATTGTCATATTTCCTGTTGATCAATGTTAACAGTTTTTCCCCTTTTTAATGATCTGGTTGAAAACTTGCTCTCTTTGATTTAATTTTTTTTTTAATTCAGAAGAGAGAGAGATTAAGAAATGGTGCTAGGTTAAGAAATGGAAAAAAACTTCATTGGGATATAGATGTTGTTCTTTCTTCCTCTCCCTCTCTCTCTCTGTGTGTTTGTCATATTTAAAGTATATTTGTGTTAAATACTCTTCAACTGACTTAAAATATGTCCATAATTTATATAATCCACCCACCAAGTGGCCAAGAATCAAATTCATATACACTCATCCTCTTCAAATGCAGAAACAACACACTTGCATATTCCACAAGCTGGTATTGGATATAGGGAGTTGATCTTTCTAATTAACAGGAAGTCCAGTGCCCAAGAGAGAAGCTGAGTGTGAACCAGCCTCTCTTGGTTCACTGTTGGCAGGATATAGGAATGGGATGGCGATTTTAAGGCATGCATATTTCCATCACCTCTGTCTTGCCCATGGTAGACATCACTAATCAACCACTACACTCCTTCCTGCTGAGCACAGATGTGAGCTCAGAAACTTTCTAACTGTAACCCTCTAGGAAGGCACCATCAAATGATTGGAGTTTGCATACAAGGTAAACCTATATAACATCTCTGGTATACAAGGTAGAGTTTAGAGTCCAAGGCTGTGGTTAAAAGATAAGAAGCTGCTTATAGGCTATTGATACAATAAAATATCCTTCATGGCCACCTGAAGATAGTTTTAAGAAGAAGGGTAGAGGTAAAGGAGAGGTATTTGTCATGAGGCAGGTGAAGAATGAGCAGCATTAAAACCAGATAAAGGCCTTTAAATCTTTATTGAACAATTTCCAAGAGTATAAACCTCTGAGCTCTTAGGAATTTTCTTCCCATTTTGGTGTTCTAAATCCTTTTACTAGAATTTTCCATTTTCAAATCCCTTACTATACTTTAAACTACAGAATCTAAAAATAATGGAACCTCTTCTGAATAAATGAATCATCCTCTCCATTAATGAGCTATCGATGTCTCATGAATAAGTTTTACAAATCTATTTATACAACAATTTGTTCCCCTGCATATGTAACCCTTCTAGGCATTGTGCCTACGCTATTGCTTTGTTTTGTTTGGGTCCTGTTTTTTAATTACAAAGGACATCTAAATGAATATTGGCCCTGCTACTCTGAAGTTCATTTTCTGCTTATTGACTTTTCAGTGTATGAGCAAAACAACATTTATTTTCCTATCAACTTAGCTATTCATATAATGTGACTCACTTTAGGTCTTTTTCCCAGAGTATATTGCTCCACCTTTTTTTGTTGTTGGGTTTTTTGCTCGCTTCTTTTTAAACAAAGAATGCATTCTACAAAGAAAATGGAATATAGTATTAGCTGCCATTCTTATTCATTTTAGAGGAAACAATGCCATTTTGTAGCAATAACTCACCTACCCAGAGGTCATTTTTCCAATAATGTCAGTCACTGAGAACACAGCTCAAAGAAAAAGGCCTCTGAGAAGTTAAAATAAACACCATAGATCTCACTCGCTAAGCTCATGAATTTGATTTCCATCCTTTTACTCTGTCATTCAGCAACTGTCTTTTCCCATTTTAGACATGATCCTAATAAACCTGGTTACCTGGTTTCTTAGCCCACAGAAGATTAGAAACAACTAATTCAAAAAAGATCAAGAGGCTTCTAGAAATTGACATGATGGCTGGTGGCAAAGGAGAAGATAGAAAAAGACCCAGACTCAGTAATCCAAAAATTACAGCACGGGAGAGGGATAAATTAAGAGATTAAGATTGACATATACACACTAGTATATGTAAAATAAATAACTAATAAGAACCTACTGTAGAGCACAGGGAACTCTACTCAATACTATGTAATGACCTATATGGGAATAGAATCTAAAAAAGAGTGGATATATGTATATGTATAACTGATTCACTTTGCTGTACAGCAGGAACTAACACAACATTGTAAATCAACTATACTCCAATAAAAATTCATTTAAAAAAATTACAGCAATGAGGAACCAGTTTGTATCTGGTCAAATAGCTCTACATTCTGCAGCAATCTCCATTACCCTAGAAATTATGTTCCTAACTACATCTTTTTTTATTTATTTTTATTTTTGGCTGCATTGGGTCTTCGTTGCTGCGCGCGGGCTTACTCTAGTTGCAGCGAGCGGGGGGCTACTCTTTGTTGCGGTGCACCAGCTTCTCATTGCAGTGGCCTCTTGTTGCGGATCACAGGCCCTAGGGCACGTGGACTTCAGTAGTTGCGGCGCATGGCCTCAATAGCTGTGGCTCGCGGTCTCCAGAGCACAGGCTCAGTAGTTCTGGCACACGGGCTTAGTTGCTCCGTGGCATGTGGGATCTTCCCGGATCAGGGCTTGAACCCGTGTCCCCTGCATTGGCAGGCAGATTCTTAACCACTGCGCCACCAGGGAAGCCCCCTAACTACATCTTTAAGTCATCAACTTGATTTCATGTTCAGTATTTTCCATTTAAGATGAGGTGGGTATACAACATACTTTAGGAGACTTTTGGATGATGAGATGATATGGTAAAATGGAAAGAGGACAGGCTTTGGAGTAAAACAGATCTTTTTGCTTCCTGCAGTTTAACTGAGGTCTATACATGGAGTGAGGAAACTGGGTGCTTGCACTGGGCTCAGAGTTGAAGCTGGGAAGAGGGAGCGTAGGAAATATTTCACCTCATTCCCCTTTTCTGAATATTATTAGAATGTTTTTTTCAAAATAGACTCTTTTTTTAGAGCAGTTTAAGTTTCACAGCAAAACTGAGGGGAAGGAACAGAGATATGCCATATGGCCCCTCCCCCCCGCCACCCCCCGCCCCGCATGCACAGTCTCCCCTGTTATCCACATCCCCCATCAGAGTGGGACATTTGTTACAACTGATGAACCTACATTGACACAGTGTTGCCATCCAAAGTCCATACTTCCCATTAGGATTCACTCTACTGCTTGGTTTGGACAAATGTACAAGGACATGTGTCCATCATTATGGTATCATAGACGGTAGCTTCCCTGCCCTAAAAATCCTCTGTGCTGTGCCCCAGTCCCTGGCAACCACTGATCTTCTGACTGTCTCCATAGTTTTGCCTTTTCCAGAATGTCACATAGTCTGTAGCCTTTTCAGACTGACTTCTTTCACTTAGTCATATGTATTTAAGGTTCCTCCATGTCTTTTCATGGATCAATAGCTCATTTCTTTTTAGTGCTGAGTATCATCCCATCGTCTCAATGTACCACAGTTTCTTTATCCATTCACCTACTGAAGGATATCTTGGTTACTTTTAGGTTTTGGCAACTATGAATACAGCTGTTTATAAACATCTATGACAGGTTTCTGTGTGGATATAGGTTTCTACTCCTTTGGATAAATACCAAGGAGCACAACTGTTGGACCATATGATAAGAGCCAAACTGTCTTCCAAAGTGGCTGTACCACTTTGCATTCCCACTAGCAATGAATGAGAATTCCTTTTGTTCCACATCCTCACCAGCATTTGGTGTTGTCAGTTCCAATTTTGCTGTTTTACTAGGTGTAGAGTGATATCTCATTGTTTTAACTTGCATTTCCCTGATAACATATGATATGGAGCCAGTTTGGGACATTTTAAAGTGAACTGTAAATGCAGTCCTGCTCTCCGCCTTCACAGCACATAAAGTTCTTCCCCAGACTATAAGGATGTCTATTTATTCATTCATTCATTCACTCAGCTTTCAGCAAATACAGTGTGCCTACTACATACCAAGCACTGCACTAACTTCTGGGGATACAGTAGTAAAAGTAACTGGTTGTTAAAAAAAAGAAGAAGACTGTCAGGAATGTCTCCTGTTCTACCACCACCAAAATCCTGGAAAATCTGGAAGCTCCCCACTATGAAACTTGGCATACGTCAAATTTGAGTTGACATTAAACTGGGTCAACATTTAGTGGTGACAGCGGCAATCAGGGTTCATGTCGAGTTTTATTTCCCCCAAACATAGAGAATTAACTGAACGAAGCAGGATACGGGAAGAGAGGCCTTGATCTTGCGTGGGCAATCAGTAAGCAGAAGACTCCTCTTGCACTCAGCTGTCGGTCATTGGTGTGGCATCAGCCCCCAGCAAAGACCTCCCAGATGGGATCAAGAAGAGAGAAAGTCCTCCTTCCTGAAAGGGGACACCCCCTGGTTTTGACAAGTGGTCTCTTGTTTACCAACCTAACGTTAGAGCACGTCTTCACATTAGGCTAGTCTTCTACCATATCTTCAGGCATTGCAAAGAACGCATCATTTATATTTGCACTGAAGATTTCATCTGAGATCATGTTTGAAAGTTGGATTTATATGTTGTAGTTACTGGAGAAGTTACTATGACGTTATTTATAAAATAGTGTTTACTACTTTAAAGACTCAATAAAATACCAAAGAAAAGGTATTTTAACTGGGGGCATAAAGAAAGGGGGTCAAAGGTAGGTGACTTACCGAGTGGCTGGTCACAGCTGTGCTCCAGCATAGAAAAAAAGTTAGTCTCACACGACCTTAGAATTTATTTTTTTCTTTTTATTGATTTTGGCCTTGGCAAATGTTGGAAATATGATTTCAAAGCCCATGGGAATTCTCAAGCAATCACCTGCTTCATTTTACTGACCAGGAAATTGAAGCTCAAAGAGGTTAAATGATGCTTATGTTTGTCTCCTGTGTTGGTACCAGGAAGTTTGCTGGATACAGACAGAGGGGAAAGGCACAGATGTTGCTTTCTTCTCAGAAAAGTCTCTCAGATGTGGATGGACCTAGAGACTGTCATACAGAGTGAACTAAGTCAGAAAGAGAAGAAAAACAAATATTGTATATTCACGCATGTAGGTGAAATCTAGAAAATGGTACAGATGAACCAGTTTGCAAGGCAGAAATAGAGACACAGATGTAGAGACCAAATGTATGGACACCAAGGGGGGAAACTGGAGGGTTAGGGGGATGAACTGGGAGATTGGGATTGACATGTATACACTAATATGAATAAAATAGATAACTAATAAGAACCTGCTGTATAAAAAATAAATACAATAAAATTCAAAAAAAAAAAGTCTCTCAGGCAGAACAACATCTGGAACATTCTATTTGGAATATCTTCTATAGTTATCGAGAGTTTCATAAACAAGTCAGAGGTACATTTGTACAAGGAATTATTGATCATTTATTGCCACGTTCTTTTATCTGCAGTGCCTAGGTTAGCTTTTTGCTGCTAAATTGGAAAGCAGTTAACATCAGTTTCAACTTCTTGCCTCTTTCACTTTATTCTAAGTGAGCCAACACAAAATGTCCACGGTTGTTCTTTTCAATCTCACAGCTTCCTTCTGTACCACTTTGCTGTAGCAGGAGGACACACACTTGCTGTTTATCTAAGGAAACTGTAAATGTGTGTGTGTGTGTGTGTGTGTGTGTGTATGTAACAGCCAGTGGTCTAAAGAATTTTACTACCCAGTTTAACAACTCAGGTAATGAGATTTTACATTGCAAGTTTTTTTCTTCTATATGATGAAGAAACGATTGGCCTTTTAATTTAAAGTCTTCTCTCAAAAAGGTTGCCTCAGCTACAATAAATTCTGGATAAAAATGTTTCTGCTAATTCATTTTTCACTGAGCCAACCAGTCTGCCAACCAAGCTGCTTCTTTATTTGAATTCCAATTGATAGTGAAATATTTTAAAGCAATCTATTTGTGGTTTCTTTTCCTTTTAAACTTTTTTTTGTCATTTAAAATCCAATATTGCACAGAGTGTAATTATCTCATTCAACAAATATTTGCTATAACTTTGAAGTTAAGTTGCACTATTTTAGAAGCAGAAGGTAAATAAAACTGCACTGAACCAAGTAAGGAAATCCTAGACTCTGATGGACTGTATGACTATGAAAAAAGCACTTCACCTCACAAGGCCTCATTTTTCCTGTTTATAAAAGAATAGGATTGGACTAGAGGATCTTTAATGTCTTTTCCAGTCCGAGATGTCATGTTTCTATATACTTGGCCAAGAAATATAGTCGTCTTATCTAGTCCCAAGGCTGATTCAAATGGCATCTACATGTGAATGATTTCCCACTCTTTATCTGTGCTGAACTTCTCTCTGGAAAGCTAGAGGCGTGTACCAAAGTATTAGTTTGCTATGTCCATTGGGATGGTGAGTGGGCATCTCTAATTTAACGTGGCCAAAGCAGAATTCCTAATCCATCCAACTGACCTCCAAATGAGCTTTCCCTTAGTTTTCCCAAATCAGTGGGATGGCTTTACTGTCCACCTAGCTGCTTATGCCAGAAATCTAGGATTTTTCTCTAACTATCTCTCCTTTCTCACTCATATTGAGCTGTTGGCAAGCTCTGTGGGCTCTACCTTCAAAAGCAATCCTGAGTCTTTCCATTCCTGTTCATCTCCACTCTCATTATCCTCATCCAAGTCCTCAACATCCCTCTCCTGGACCACTGCAATCACAGCCCAACTTGTTTCTCCATTTCAATCTTGCCTCTCTGCAAACTGCTTCTTTCCACACAAAAGCTAAAGTGAGCTTTTAAAAATATAAATCAGGGCTTCCCTGGTGGCGCAGTGGTTGAGAGTCCACCTGCCGATGCAGGGGACATGGGTTCGTGCCCCAGTCCGGGAAGATCCCACATGCCGCGGAGCGGCTAGGCCCGTGAGCCATGGCCGCTGAGCCTGCGCGTCCGGAGCCTGTGCTCCGCAACGGGAGAGGCCACAGCAGTGAGAGGCCCGCGTACCGCAAAAAAAAAAAAAAAAAAAAGAAAAAAAAAAAATATATATATATATATAAATCAGACCCTGTTCCTCTCCTACTTAAAGCTTTTCAGTAGCTTCTTACCACGTTTAGGATAAATCTGAACTCCTTACTCTGACTTATAAAGCTCTAAAGGATGTAGACAGTCTCTGTCCACTGCCTCATTTCTTTCACTTTCAATTTCCCCCATTTATACTTGGGTCACTCTGACCTTCTTTATTTTCCTTGAACATTAGTCAGCATTCTCCAGAGAGAATCAGTAGCATCTTTATATTTACGTACATAAAGAGGTTTATTTTAAGGAACTGGCTCACATGACTATGGAGGCTGAGAAGTCCCAACATCTACCATCTAAAAACTGGAAACTCAGGAGACCTAGTGATGTGGGTTGTAGTCTGGATCTGAAGACCTGAGCACCAGGAGAGCTGATGATATGAGTCCAAGTCTGAAGGCCTAAGAACCCGGGGTGCTAGTGATAAATCCCAGTCCTAGGGTAAGAGAAGACCAATGGTCCAGCTCAAGCAGTAAAGCAGAGAGAGTGAATTCTCCCTTCCTCCACCTTTTTGTTTTATTCAGGCCCTCAATGGATTGGGTGATGCCCACCCACATTGGGGAGGACAGTCTTGTTTACTCCGCCTATGGATTCAAATGCTAACCTCACCTGGAAGCACCTTCACAGACACACCCAGAAATCATGTTGAAACAAATATCTGAGCAACTAAATATACCATGACCCAGTTAAGTTGACACATAAATTTAACCATCACATGTGTCAACCTCATTCCTCTCTTAAAGACTTTGTGCTAGTTCTCCCTTCTGCCTCAAATCCTTTTTCATACTCGCATGGCTGATTCCTTCTTGTCATTCAGTTATCACCTTGAGAGTCACCTTCTTCCCAAAAATCCTTCCCTAACCATCCAAAGTAAAGTATCTCCCTAAGTTACTATTTATCAGGTCACTCTACTTTAATTATCAGCAGAATACTCATGACTTTCTGAGAGTTTTCTTGCTGTTTATTTGTTTATTTTTTGCTGTCTTTCCCCCATAAAATGCAAGTTTCATAAGTACAGAGACCTTATCTTGACCACCAAAATAGCCTTAGCACAAGAATAGTGCTGGCACATAATAGGATCTCAAATACTTGTTGAATGAAGGAAATCCCTCAGAACCCTAAGAAACCTAGATGTTGTTAACCAGATAGTGATGTTTGTCCCCTTAGATATTTGCTCAAAAGTAGATGTCTTTGTGATTTGGGAAAGAAGCTTCTGCCTTACACACATATTATAAATATCTGGAGATCTCTTAAGGATTTATCTAATAGAGGTGGTCACAAAAAGTGATACAGCTGATACAAGCCCCGTATGAAGTACCATAAGACTGAAAACCAAGAGAAAAAATAAGCAATAGAAATAGGCCTATAACCCAGACATTGGAAATAGCAGATAAGAGCTTTAAAATAACTATGATTACTACATTCAGGAAAATAAAAGAAAATTTTACTAGAGAGGAATCTATTTAAAAAGAATAAAATAAAAATTTTAGAGTTGAAAAGCCTGCTATCTGATGTTAAGAGCCCATTAAATGGGTTTAATGGTTGATTAGGTACAAAAGAACAAAACTTAGTGACTGAAAGACAAGTTAATAGAAAATGTTCAACTGAAGCAGAGACAAATGAATGAGAAAAAAAAACCAACAACAGAAAAGAGGGTAAAAGATATATGAGATACAGTGAAAAGGTCTAACACGTAGGTAATCAGAGACTTGGAGAAGAAGGGAATAGGACAGAAAAAATATTTGAAGGGTATTGGCCAAATATTTGCCAAAACTGATGCAAACCATCAACCTCCAGATTCAAGAAGGTCATTGAACCCCAAGTTGGATAAATACAAAGAAATCACACTTAGGGACATCATAGTAAACTGCTGAAAACTGAAAACCAAAGATGGAGGAAAAAAAACTCATTAAAATCAGCCAGAATTGTGAAGCCGGCAACGAAGTTGTAAAGGGCCTAAATAACCCAGACACTGGAGAGTTTGTCCTTGGATAATCTAGGACACAATGTGAAACCATTTTAGTTAGAGCTATCCTATAATTTTATTTATTATAATATGTTTGAAAAATAAATTATATATTGCCAGGCATTGGATTCATTGTTATTGCCTACTACTCAACATATTTTTCATTCATTCATTCATTCACTCTTCCATTTAACATTCTTTTTTTTTTTTTTTTTTTTGCGGTACATGGGCCTCTCACTGCTGTGGCCTCTTCCGTTGCGGAGCACAGGCTCCGGACGCGCAGACCCAGTGGCCATGGCTCACGGGCCCAGCTGCTCCGCGGCATGTGGGATCCTCCCGGACCGGGGCACGAACCCGTGTCCCCTGCATCGGCAGGCGGACTCTCAACCACTGCGCCACCAGGGAAGCCCCCATTTAACATTCTTGAAGATATTTATCCAAACACCTTCTATGTGCCAGCCCGTGGGTTACGCACTTGTGATATGGTAGCAAACAAGAGAAACGTAGTTGTTGCCTTCTTGGCACTGCTCCATATGCTTTTAAAAAAGTATCTCATTTATTATTCCCATCCATTCTACAAAAATGCCCATTTTACAAATGTAGAAATGTAAATCCAGAGATATTAAATAAATTTAGCATGGTTACAGAGCCTGTAATCAACAGAGTGGTGATTCAAACCCAGATGTATCAGATGTCAAAGCTCACATTCTCTCTCTTGAACCATATTGTCTCCACGGAAAGCATTCACATTTCCCTTTTGTTGATCTAAGCCCTACAGATCCTGTCAAGTGCAACTGAAATCCTTCTTTCTCTATGAAATCTTCTTTGTTTAAGCCATTGACCCTCTACCACACAAATTGGCACTGAACTCTACACGGTCTTGTTGAAAGGTACATCATGTAAGTTTGTATAGTCATCTCAAAGTCTTGAGACTCTGGGGCAAGGATGAGGTTTTACATTCTTCTGGGTTCTTTGTACCCAGCACAATGCTAAGCATCATGGTATATTTGCAACTTAATTGGACTCTAAATTTCATCCATTTATTCTAACTTCTGGATTAAGATTGAAGCAAAAGAAGGGGGAGAGTATTTTGATGACCCCACAAGGATCTTTTTCATCTGAGGGACATAAAGTCCACAATTCCCTTGAAATTGTTGCCGTATTTTATATATCTTTGTGTATGTATGCAATTGCTTCAAATTCTCGAAGGAGTGTGAGTGACATCCACAAAAGATTAAGAACCATTCAAAGCAGTCCTAGTGGTCCACACCTTAATGCCCCATCTTAAGTTGCTCCACATCTTTTTTATCTAGAAAATTAGAATTTACCTTTTTATAAGGCATCACAGGTCATTTCCCCCTTGACATCCATTCTTGAGACCTGGCAGAGAAAAAGTGCCTGTTTTCACTTTGGAACAAGAACACAGCAACAACAAAGTTCAATCCTAATCATTCCAAGGCAATTATGAGAAGTAAGACACGCACCACTACATTTCTGACAGGCTTTTACAATCCACTTTTATTATTCAGCTCTTACTAAAATGCTAATCCCCTGGGAGGAAAAAAAAAAAATCTCTGTATGGGTTCTTTAGCACAAACAAACATCTTAAAGGAAATGTGAAATAAAAACCACGTTGACATAATCTCAAAGATACAGTAGGAGAAGGAATGACCAGACCCCTGTCTTGCCATTGAGAAGGGGAGGGGTGGGGAGAATATGGAGCTTATATAAAGTAGGGTGAGCTGAATTGGGAAGTGGGAAGGTAGGGAGGCACATCTTCCTAAATCCATGAGCTGTGTGACGATAGTAAAGGTAAGCCACCAAGGAGAGTTGAGACCGGGATTATCTGGTGACGTACATCCATGATACGTAGAGCAATGTTAGAACACTTCCACGCAAATAAATTGATGTTCCTATTTTGCCATTAGCGAAGGCAAACCCCACCACATGGTCTAGCCTATAAAACCACCTGCCAATAAAAAAGTATAAAGCACATCATGAGATTTTACACTTATAACTACCAAGAAGTGATGAGCTTTCCATTTTTAAATCTTCTGTGGCAACACCAGTAGAATTGCCCTTGGAATTTTGTTCTAGAAATTAAAATAATAGATCATATAGAGCCTTAGATTACATCAGTGGGTTGGACTAAATCAGAGCTTCTAAAGGTTCTCACTTCTACTAAATGCTTATGAAAAGGAAACATTGCTCAAAGGAATAAATTTGGGGCTCCTGTCTGTAGTACTAACTTTGTTTTTAATCCCATTTTGCTGAGCAGATATTCTGAAGAGGCACACATGATGATCAGTCCCAGTTTTCAGAGAGCATGAACCAGGGCATGTGAGGATAAGGAAGGATGCTGGCGTTAAAGTAAAGAAATGTTATATATTTGAGGCAGTGGTTGGCTTTTGGACCCAGGACATTGTCCAGGGCTGCCTTGTCTACCCTCTTTGCCTTCTACTTCAGCCCTGTGATGGGGTATTGTTGACTCCTCTGAATCCTATAAAAAGGAACATAGAGATGATTTCTGAAGCCCGTCTCCAGACCTCAACCCTCTGTATATGTCCCTCTTCCTTTTTGTTTTGTTCAACTAGCAAAGCTCCAAAGCCATGGTACGTTCTTTGCCATACCCCACCCGGAATTGATAACTAGATTCTTGTGTTGCTTCCCTGTTCTGCTAAATCGCCGAGTAGTACAGGTCCTCTAAGAGAAGCTCGTCAAGGTCAGCCTAAAAGCTAGGGACCCTTTGTTCACCAGTGGGCTATGTTACTTCTGGCTATTGACCATACCTCTGGGTCCCTCTTGTTTTGCTGGGACATACCTGAGCGTGTGAGTCTGCCCTGCAATTGTCCCTGTTGCAGAGTAGGGCACCTGCTGCATGCAGTGGGTGCAATACCAGCACCTGTGACTGGGCTGGCTCCATCTTGGTCCAGTTCTGGGTCCAGTTTTAAGTCTTGCTCTGGGTCTTGATAGCTCCCAACCTTCCTCGTCCTGTTAGATCCCAAGACACATCTCACTGGGTTCTGAGGTATAATATATGCCTCGTTAAAGAGTAGATGGTTAAAACTCCCCTGCCCAACATCTGGACTTGTTCTAGATTCTTGAACTTTCTAGAATCTCAAGATTGGAGTAAGGCTAATACTGCATAGGTGGGTTAATGGTTTCAGCTGTGGGGAGAGGAGAGCTGGAAGCTGGGGCAAGTGGAGGCTCTCAGGGAATAGTATATAAGCCTCTCCTGAGAACAGAAAGAGAATTGTAGGAAAAAACAGTAAAGAGAATATTAATCCCAGCTTAATCTTCCTCTTTTGTTTCTCTACTGATGATTCAAAGGCCCTGCTCTGGCTCAGGTTCACTACCTGGGAAGACTCTGATGTGGGTGGTCCAGGGACTGCACCCCAAGAAACACAACCAGGGGCCCAGCACGTGTGGCATCACGGGCAGTCATGTTCACATCTAGGAAAGGATCCAGTTGGAGCAGAGAGAGGGAGGAGTCAGACCCACTGGTTGGGACCAGCATCTCAGTACACCAACCCAGGGTGTCCGGCGGTCCTGTAGCTGTTCCAGGCAGGGATGGTCAGGTGCAGTGCCTGCTGGAGGCTGCAAGCAAAGGAAGGCTGACTTCCTCCAGCTGGGCCAGGGAATCTTGGGCCTCCATCCACATTTTCATGAAAGGCCACTGAAAAACTTGTTTGAAAGAATGGTTTGCCACAATTGTGCTGCAGGAAATCAGATTTAGCTTTGAAGAACACCCTCCTCCAAGGCCCAATGGCATCTTTCTAAAACATGTACTTAACCCCATGTTAGTGCAGCGTTAGCTGCCCTGAGTGACATGTGCAGTGGGTACCCTGGCTTTGTTGCCCCCATGTGAGGGGCTTGGGCCTCAGGGATATAGCAGCAAGCCCCCTGCACATCCCATCTTGTCACTAATAACTCAGCCTTCAGCAGCAATACGTCCTCAGATCAATCTTTTAAAAATTTTAATTTTTAAAAGCAATATGTAGATATAAAAATTCAAACACAATAAAGGACTTAACTAAAACTATTAAGGACTTATGAAGGTACAAAAGGTATGCAATGTCTTTTGCCCTGTTCTTGTGCTGTGGAAGAATATAAAGATGTTTAAAAAAGAAAAGGACCCTACATTTAAAGAGTTATTATTTAGCAAACTATAGAAGCCATATATGTAAGCATGTAGATTACAAGGCAGTATCTGGTATGTTTTGTGAGTTGCGAAAACAGTAAACCCCTTAGCAATGTTTTTCCAAGTGTGAACTGTGGCCTCATCTATTAAGTTCACTGGGGGGGTTACTAAAAATGCTTATTTGTAGTCCCAAGCCCAGACCTACTGAAACAGAATCTCAGGAAATGGACCCTTAGAAACTGTGTGATTAAACAGCACTCCACATGAATCTTTGTACCACAAAGTTGAGAATCACACCCTTGGAGTTCAAAAGAGAGACAGTATTTCCTCCATAAGGTGACCCAATTGTCTCCGTGATGATGAGATATGAGAGATTCCCAGAAGGATGCTCCCAGGTCTTCGTCTGGTAGCACCATTGCCGAATTGATCACATTGTAACGTAACTTCCTTTCCCTTGCCTGTCTGTCTTTCCAGTGGATGAGAAACTCCTCAAGGTCAGAGATTTGCCTTCTTCACTGGAATCCAGTTGGCCCATAGTTGGCTCTCAATAAATATTGGTTGAGCAAATGAATAATCATGTGTGATCGAAACAAACAAGTTTGAGGAATTATATGACAGGGTTCTAGGAAGAGAAAACGCATAGGCAAAATTTCAGCAATTGAAAAGTCACGGTCAGTAGTTCAGAGGAGATAGGTTACTTTCAGAAAGCAAAGATACACAGGGGAACAGAGCCATGAGAGAGTTATAGGGCTTCTGGAGTGCTGAGAGGAGGATGTCAATTCTATGTTGTGTATTCTATGGCCGATGGGGAGTCACCAAAGATCGGGGGTCAGAAAGTGATGGAGCCAAAGTGGTCTTTTAGGATAACTAATTATATGGCCATGGGCAGCTTCCCTGGAAGTAGGAAGTGGGTGGAGGCAAGCAGCCATGTACGGACCCTGAGAGTGGCTCCAGGGATTGGCTTGGTCACTGGCAGAGGCAAGACTTGCTGAGGTTTCATAACTGTCTCTTCCATTCCAGCCTCAGAATCCTCCAGGGTCCTGACCCCCTGAGAAACCTTTGTTCTTTTCCTCGCTCCCATCTGCTTGGATTCCCAGGTCTGATGGGCTTTTCTCCCTTGGCTGCCCAAGCAGCACATCTCATCTGGTGCGAGGGTAACTGGAAAGCCGTGCTGGGTACGCTGGGGGCAGTAGCGGTGGTCAAGATATGAAGGGGCTAAACCGAGGCAGAGGCCGTGGGGACGGAGTGGAGGGGCCAAGTTTAAGAACAATTTCTGAGGCAGAATCTATAGAATTCGGTGCATGAATGTAGAGCAGGCGGGAAGAGGGTGTTAAGGGTAATGTTGAGGTTTCTGGACGCTGAATATGGGAATATAGAAAGAAGAGGTTTAGAGCAGGAGGATAAATAATTCAGACTGGGACATAACGGATGTTGAATTTGAGGTGACAGCAAAAGATCCAGGGTCGAGTGGTCCAGGAGCTCATTGGAGACAGAGATTTGGAATTCCGGAGGGAGCTGGGTGCTGGTTATGGATTATTGGTGATCATTCTAAGGCACAGACGTGGATGTGATCACCTAGAGAGAGCGCAAGTGGAAAGAAAAGAGAAAAAAGCCCGTGATAGAATACCAGCATCAGGAAGCAGGCAGAGGAGAAGCCAGGGAGAGAAACTGGGAAGGACTGGCCAGAAAGGTAGGAGGAAAACCAGAAGCAAGTAGAGCTCCAGGAAAGCAAGAGTTCCCAGAAAATGAAGCAGCAGCGTCACACAGCACAGCGGGTAGAGTGAGCCGTGGGGGACTTGTTAGTGCATTAGTGAGATGGATCGGGGGAGTCAGGGTGAGGAAGGCATGGGAGGGAGGAAGGTGGACACCGTGGCCCCCTCTTTGCAGCTGTGTGGTGGGACGATCACCTTCCTTCTCGAGTAACAAGTCTGCAGACACCTGAACGCACGGGGATTCAACAGGAAAGGCAGGGGGCGACGCCTTTCACTGAGACCTCCACTCCCATCTCTTCAATCCACCCTGCTCTCATCTGACACTCAAGCATTTGCTCCTGGGCTTAGTTGCTCAAAGTAAGTGTAAGTGGGAAGCTTAATGATCTCTCTGCCTTCTCGTTTTGTTAAGAAATGAGCCCACTTCCACGTTTAACTTGTTGGGAGAATAATGTGAAAGACTTGCGTTCCTGGTTTTCATCAGCGGAAGTTCATATTTTCTCAGTCTCTTAAGGAATCAATTCTTTGCTCTTTGAGACAAAATGATCCAATCTCACATTGAAAGTTTCTTATTGCCAAGTTCAGTGTCATCAAGAAGAGTCAGTGGATGAATTACAAGTATGCACCACAATGCGATTTCTACAAGACAAACGGAGAGACTGAATAAGGAAGATGAACGGAATATTGAAACTGTTTCTTCTCTATTTAAAACAACAACAAAAATGATGTTTTCTCTGTCACTATGAAGGTTTATTTTGTTTTATATTTTATTTTTGCCCAGAACTCTAGTGTCTTACATTCTTTAGTGTCATTAAAAAAAAAAAGAGAGACTACAGTACCAGAACCATGTGTACAATACATGCCTCATTTTATCCATGCAGAAATGTATCTGAGATTAAATTTGCTTACATTTCTGGTTGATTTGCTTAGCACCAGCAGCCAAGGTAACTAGTTAAATCCCCCATGGGAGCAACTGGCTTATTCCATGACCACAAATGGCCCTGTACCTAAGTGTGTGTTATTATAAGGAGTCTGGTGACAGAGTGAAGGATCAGTGCAAACCCAATGCTGCGGCTTGAAAAATAATGGCTGGTTGGCTCAACTGGTATCCACTAGGGAGACTGGGGGCAGGGCCCTTGTGTCACTCAACAGAGGCTGAGTCTGGATGGTCTAAGCAGAAAGGGCACTTATGCTCAGCATGGCAGGTGGCCCCCAGAAATCCTCAGGTGGGCTGGAGGTGGGATCAGCAATGAGGTGATGCAGCCTGGTTCAAAGCCTGCAGTTTTGCTGCAGACGGGTCTGGCGGTGACCCTGCTATGGACCCCAAAGATGCTGCACTGTGCCCTGGAGGCTGCCACCACCCCTATGGCTGCAGAATTCTGCAGCATCCCACTCCTTGGTATCGCCAGTTGCAGGGGGAGCCTAGGTCATGCCCCTCCCCTCCCAACCGCAAGAAAGGCTAGGAAGTCTGTCTCTGGCACTTCCAGGGGACTTTCCGGTCTTTAGCGGGAGGTGGCTTTGACTCCCGAGGTTGGGGATTCCCCCAAGCACAGGAAGGAGGTCACATCCTGGGCAACTAAAAACAGTGACAAATGTCGTTCTTGCCCTTGAGAACTGGGACCATGTCTTCATCTACTCTATGGGTCCAGACCCAGCCCAATGCCCTGCACGTAGTAGGTGCCGACAGCACTTTCAATTATGAGATGCTTTGCCAACATATGTTCAGGAGAGAGTCACACTTCACAGATTCTTTTTTTTTTTTGCGGCACGCGGGCCTCTCACTGTTGTGGCCTCTCCCGCTGCGGAGGACAGGCTCCGGACGCGCAGGCTCAGCGGCCATGGCTCACGGGCCCAGCCGCTCCGCGGCATATGGGATCTTCCTGGACCGGGGCACGAACCCGTGTCCCCTGCATCGGCAGGCGGACTCTCAACCACTGCGCCACCAGGGAGGCCCTTCACAGATTCTTAATAGCCTAGAGAGCTGGGCAACCTGATAGCATATCTATCTTCACATTTTAAAGCAGTGGCTCTTTTCCTGAACCTGTTGTAATGTGGCCACAGGATATTCACATTCTTTGATGAGATCTACGTCAAAGCCATTAACAAAACTCACCCTCTGCCTTTGGCAAACCTCCTTCTGACCCCCATGAGTATCTCACAATGTGCCTGGTACAAGAAATAAGGAAATAAAAGTATGTAAAGCCTCTGGTCTCCTTTAAGTGAGAGAGAGAAAAGATCTCAGCCTTTTAAGATGAACATCTCAAAACCTGTACTCAGGGTGGCAAGCAGTATAATCTACGGCATTATTTGACAAGATCGTTCTTCGTAGTCACTGCCCACTGGAAGGGAGAGCGTGGAGCTGGTTGACTGGCAAGTCGTCCATTTCCTGTGAAATAAGGGAAGCACTGGGGACTTCAATGGTAAAGTTATCAAATATCTTACATCTGAACGGCTACCTTAAAACGACTTCCACGCAGGCAGCGTTTTTTTCCTGACAGTAATGTTTGCAGTTTTAACGTACAGTATGGTGCCTTGCAGACACTGGAAACTCAAGGAATTTTTCTTGGTGGTGAGGACAGCGAGAGATAACATTAAATTGCCTCTCCTTTTGGTAACAAAAAAACTTGGCATTGTTTTGAGCCCTAAGGAGATATTTGACTATAGTATACTAAACGTATAGGTGAAGTATTAGACCTATGTGTGAGTGTTACTGATTTTGATGCATTTTAATTACATTATTGTTGTTGTCAGATGAGCATTTGTTGCAAAGAAAGAAAGAGTTCCAGTATACCATTCACCCAGCTTCCTGGATGTCAATACTGTAAATAACCATGATACATTTATCAAAACTAAGACACCGAATATGGTATAAGCTGTCAACTAAACTACAGACTTCATTTGGATTCCCGCACCATTTCTTGTCAATGAGAGACTTCAGTGCTAATTTGAGATAAAGGTTAAAGGTTCCAACACAGCTAGAGAACTACATTAATTCAGATGGACTGGGACTAGATAGAGAGATGGTTTTGAAATATACCATTTTATGTGCCAAAAATAAATACGCTTTAAATTGTGGCCCCCAATATTTTGCCCGCGTGATCTGATTCATCCCCCTCAGAAACCAAGGAGGGGGTTTGGTGGATGCTATCATATCCTCTTTACAACTAGGACAGTGGGATTTAGGATTCCAAGCCACATGTGCAAGACAGCTCAGGTGGGAAGTGGCAGGGCCGTGGTGTGGAATAAGGCCTCTCTGATTCCAAAGCCCATGACCGTGACCGTCACCACTACAGTACAGACTGAAGGGCATTCATCACACGCGTGATACAGATACTGCCTCTCAATCAGAGCCTTGCCTGGGACCCACCTTCCGAAGGTCATCTGGATCAACTGTGGCGGGTGACCCCGAGGTGGGAGGTTGTTCTGTGATGCTGACACGTGACTGTAAAGTGAATGGGGTTTTCTGTGATGTGTGGAGTTGGTGCAACCCTCTTCACCCCAACCCTGTCTGCTCTAAGGAACAGGGTCCTTCCTCCTCGGGGTGAGTGGGGGCTGCCCTCCTGCTGGCCTGCTTCCGAGGGGGAGCACTGCTGGGGGGAGCACAGTGCAGACCTCCCGGGGAACCTTTTGTTTTTCTTTCCTGGGTGTTTCAAGGCTTACTTAACGTGTGTAAAGTGATCTGAAATGAGGGGATAAAAAGAGCCAGGGAACTGCAGAGCGTCGATGATTACCTGAGGCGAGACAGCTGAAAGAGCGAGGCCCGGGGAGACAAAGCGGGTCTGGGGAGACACCGGGAGTCTCAGCTCAGAAGCCAGCTGGTTGGCCTGGAGCCGGGCCGGCCTGTTTCTGGCAGCGCTCTGCCCCAAGCTCTGCTCAGGAGTCAGACCCTGGGATAAATCACTCCACAAGGGCCGAGCCAGAGCGGAGGGAAATGGGTCTGAGGACACGAATTGCAGCCAATTCTGTAACTGGTCCTCCAGAGAAGGGGATGCCACCCGTTCATCACTGCTGCCAACGCAGGACCACCTGCAAATTACCGGATTTGGTCGATAAAGGAGGAAATGTGATAAATATCAAAGACATGAATGAAGCAAAGTGACGTTGGTTCGTTCCTTTCGACAAGCATGGCTTCACAGTAGTGATTTAGTGCCGTCACCTGTGGGAGGCATTAAATCCTTAGAAAGTGGCGGGTAAAGATAATGAAGTCTGAGTCACGTGCTAGTGCACCGTCTCTTCAGTGTGTTAGTAGAAGGGCGACACCACTGGTTTCATGGAGGATGTTAAGGTTTGTGACCTCATAGGGCAAAGGCAGGTGGCATTTTATTGCAATTTAAAGCATCCAAAGAAGGAAGTGGAAAATCTGCCTTTCAATATCACCTGATATCACCTGTATCTAGAAAGTTAGTGTTACGACATAATTTCCAATTGAGTGAGGATTTCTGAGCATCTCTGTGTGTATCTAAACGGTGGCTATCTATACGGCCTCTTCTAAACCGTTTATGATGGTAGAGGGGGAAAAGGTCTATTTGGAGAATCCAAAGTTTATTTCATGCTTTCATCATGTTTTTATGTCCTGCTTGGGTTAAGAGTTGGGTTGTGACCCACCTCCTGAGCCCACAAACTGAGGATGTGGCTGCAGGCAGCACCCTACAGCTTGGAAACCAGAGCAGAAGGAAGCCCACTTCCTCTGACTTCAGTTAGAAAATTCCAGAAGACTCTGATCAGCCTGGCATGGGGGCAAGGGCCCAGTCTGGGGCTAATCCTACAGTCAGAGAATGATGGTCACACTATAAGATGCCTGCTCCCATTCAACACCAGGACCATCTAGTGAAGTGGAAAATCCCCCAAAGGAGAGCCAAGTAGCCACCCCCACTTATGTCGACTCCAACTGAGCTGTTAAAGAGGCCAGAAGATGCTCTTGTCCCCAGCCTGCCGCAAGGGGCCTTCTCAATGACCAGGACCCACCATAGTCCTCCAGTTTGTTCTTTTCTGGACATTGCACTTCTGACTGATTCCTCCTGGCATTGTGTCTATGTGATACCTTTGGTATGTAACATCACATATCACCCATGGGTCACAGAAGGGTCATCTGGAGCTACCAATGATGGCTTCCTGCAGGTCTGCATCAATTCTTGCCTGAACTGGTATAATAATATCCTCCTTATGAGTCTCCCTGCCTTTGTCTTGCTCCCTTGTAAATTATTCTCCTTACAGGTTCTAGAATGATCGAGTCCCTTTCAAAACTGTGATGGTGAATTTTATGTATCAACTTAACTGGGCCATGGGGTACCTAGATATTTGGTCAGATATCTGGTTACATCAGTGGTGGTGTTTTGGGTGAGATTAATATTTGACTCAGCAGACTGGATAAAGCAGATTGCCCTCCCTAACATGGGTGGGCCTCATATAATCAGTTGAAGGCCTGAATAGGACAAAAGGGTTGAGTAAGGAGAACCTCTTCCTGCCTGACTGCCTTGAACTGGGACATCAGTTCCGTCCTGCCGTCAGACTCCAACTGAGACATCTGCACTTCCTGGGTCTTGAGCCCGCCATTGTTCAGGCTGAGACCACACCAATGGTTCTCCTTGCTGACTGCAGATCTTGGGACTTAGCCTCTATTATCATGTGAGCCAATGCCTTACAAAAACTGCTTTCTATATGTCTTCACATCCTATTGGTTCTGTTTCTCTGAAGTATCCTGGCTGATACAAATACTTTCTTAGTTACTAACTTCATTCATTCATTCATTAAAAAAAAAATCATTGAGCACCTCCTGTGGGCCAGACACTGTTTGGTGTTCTTGGAAATTATCACTGAATAAAACAGATTCCTGGCCTTGTGGAACTTTTATTCGTATGGGGGTTGGTGGTGGAGGGAGACAAACAATGAATAATAAGTAAATTAGTAAGGGGTAAGTACAAGGGAAGAAGGAAGAAAGTACAGCAGGATGGGGAGGCTCAAGAGACATTGAGAAGGGGACCTTTGAGCAAAGGCTTAAGGGAGATAAATGTGTTTGCCATGTGCAAGTCAAGATAAAGTGTAAAACTGGGTGGTCACTGGCCCCTGCCAGCATCTCCAGTGGGACCTACCGGCACGTCCTCACTTGAAACCTTTGTTTTAGCCTCATGGCTCTCCATGCAGCTCTCTGACCTGCCTGGCTTTCTCATCCCTCCATGCCCTTGCCCACACCTAGGATGTCCCCTCCGTGAAGTCCTTCTTCTCCCCACACTTGCTCACATCTTAACCTCTACTTGTCCTTGAAGACTCAACTTCATGGCTTCTACCAAGGGTGCCCAGCATGGTGACTTGTTGGCCCTCTTTTGGTGTCCTACAGACTTGTATTTGAGCTGTTATTCTGCCCCTAAATATCCGTGCAATTTGGGGCAAGTTTGTTCATCTGTAAAATGGGAATAAAAACAGTACCCTGCTCATAAGGGACTAGAAATGAGAAAATGCAGGTAAAATGACTCAGTGACTCTTAGTTGCTATTATTATTGTTCTTCCTTTTCCCCTCTTCCTCTTCTCTCTGTTCACCCAGAGAGGCCGGGGCCAGCCCTTCCCCCACCCCATAGTCTTTCAAGCAGCCTCCCTTCTCAGCCATCACCCTGGACCCTGGCTCCACACCCAGGCTGGCTGTCTTGCTTTCCTCACTCACAGCCATCTCCCGCCTCTCATCATCCTTGCCCAGACCACATTCTGGCTTCAGATTCAGGTTTTTTCCTGGCTCCCTAGAGCTGCTTGATCCCTTGCTGGGATGTCCTGATGTCTTGACCATGAAACCCCCTGTTTTAGTTCCCTGTAAAAAAGCCCTAGACCTGCTGGATCAGACCTAGCCCCTGCTTGGGAAGGGAGGTAGTGGGGTTTCTGTAGTAGGGAAACAAAACCACTTCAAATGTTTACCACGGAAGAATTTTTTTTAAATACACTTTTTAAAAGTAACAGTTTTAAATTTACAGAAAAATTGAGAAGATAGTACAGAGAGTTGCCACCTACCTGACACCTACTTTCCCCTATTACTAACATCTTACATGTTAGTGTATGGTACATGTGTTATAATCAATGAACCAGTATTGATACAGTATTACCAGCTAAAATCCATACTTTATTAAATTTCCTTAGTTTTTACCTGGTGTCCTTTTTCTGTCCCAGGATCCCATCCAGCACACCACAATACATTTAATCGTCATGTCTCCTTAAAGCTCCTCTTTGCTGTAATAGTTTCTCAGCATTTCCTGGTTTTTAATGACCTTGATACTTTTGAGGGGTACTGCTCAGGTATTTTGTAAGTTGCCCTTCCACTGGGATTTGCTGATGTGCACAGAAGGAATTTAATGCAGGGGATTGCTCCACAGGTGATGGAGGATGTGAGATGTAAACAGAGGAAGGTGAAGTTACCCAGCAACTAATTTTAGCAGAAAGCCATTAATATCACTAAGCTGGAGAGTTAACAGGAAGTGACAGTGTTACCTGAGCCAAGGGCTGGGGTCACCTGGCAGAAGCCTCAGCTAGATGCAGTCATGGCTACAGATGCTGTCAGAGGCAAGAGGGAGGTGAAGAAAGTCTCTGGCCTCTCCTTTCCTCCCACCCTCCACTTTCCCTCCAATGCCTCTCATGGGCCATATCCCTCTATTAGCCAACTGACCCAGGATTCTGTAAACCTTGGCCTGCACGAGTCAGCTCCTAGCAAAACAGAGCAGAGGCAAGGCTGAGAATGGCTCTAAAGTCAAACTGGCCCAGGACTGGAACCACTGGCATTCGAACACACAGTGCCTGTAACATGGTTTTACTGCAGCACTTAGACCACCGCTCTGCAACTGTTTGCCTGTCTGAGGGCTCCGTATAATGCATTATTTATTTTTTATACCCAGAGCCTAGAACAGTACCTTGCTTACATTAAACATGAAAACATTAGGTTTTCAACGTTTGAGGTATAGAGAATGAATGAATGAATGAATGAATGAATGATGGTTTCTTCTGACCAGTCCCTCTTCTGGTGCACTCTTGCTTTGAGGAATTGCTCACCACCAGCTCTTCTTTTCAGCTTCTCATCACCTCCTGTTGGTGCTAAGATGACTTTCAGCCTAGCATGTACAACATTTGAAGGCCACAGTGGATGGTGTGATTATAATTAGACCAGTTTTCAACAAAGGAATCACACGATTTCACCACGTAAGTTTTGCATTAATCCTTCTAAGTGGTTCCCCAGGAAGGTCGTACACATCTTTTGAGGACATTGCCACGCCCAGACTCTTCCTTATGAGCTGCCCACGAAAAGGAATGAATCATTTTTTAAGAATCAGATATTTCTGTCTTTTCAGTTCAATGTCACCCAGCCCTCACCTGGCCGGTATTTAGCTGGTTTGGGACACATCATAAGAGAAGTTACATTTCCTTTCAGCAGAGGAGAGGAGGAAGTGGAATGCTACAAACAGAACTGACTGGCGACTTTCCCAGGGGTGCAGGAGGGCTGAGAAGTAACGCCTCGATTATCACCAGGCCTGGGCAGGGATGCCCTGGATCTCATGAACAGGCCACCAGGTATCTGAAACTTTCGAGGTTCTAGGGTTCTTGTGGACTTTCAGTGCTGGGACTGCACATAGAGAACAAAGTTCCACTCGAGAAAACCTCTCTCCTCCATGTGTCAAGTGGAGTCAGTTTCTAGCCTCTGATAAAGAACAAAAAGGCGTATAGGTGACAGGGACATTGCTTAGCCCCAGAGTTTCAAGTTTTCAGTCTGCCAGGGTGCCCCGGACAGCCACAGGACAGAAGTCCGACCAGCCAGCTTTCTCATTTAGCAGAGACTAAAACTTTTGCAACTAGCCTCTTATTTCCATTCTGGTAAATCGCTGCTCTAAAACAGGTAAGAAATGATGACTACAGGAACATAACTGAATTTTTGTTTTGGATACCTCATTTTCCATAGTATTTGTAGAGAAATAGTTGGGAGGCCAGGTGGGCACTTGAAAAAGCAGGAGTCTGTTGGAGATGTTGGAATCTGAGTTGGGGATCCCAGATGCTCTGAGGACCAGCTGTGTGATTTTGGACAAGTCACTGTACCCTTCGGGACCTCCACTTTCTCGTTCGAAAATCGGGGATTACAATGTCTGTTTTATCACAGAAGTATGGTAAAGATCACATGAGATGTCTGTGCGAGGGCTTTGAAGATCGACAAGTGTACATACTACAACTGGTTCTTTGCGTGGACATCAGGCAGCAGGAAAGGTGCCTTTGATGTTTAATTAATACTAAAAATCTTCCATTACATTTATTTAGCTATAATTGGGAAGGAGGAGGGCAAGAGTAATTTTCAAAGGGACTTTTTGAGCTCCAAAAATAGAACTCAGAAAACACACATTTGATTTTCCTCTTGGTGTCAAACCACAGCGCCATTGTTATTAGCAGTTTTACAGAATTGTGACCTTCAAACTTGGTGATATCAAAGACTGAAAGTAAAGCTCCCAGTCTTGAAGCCTTTCAAACAGGCTTTTCAAACTAAAGCACTTTTATTTTGAATTAAGAGCTAATAGAATTGTCCTCTTAAATGAGCACTTGCAAGTTTAAAAGTTGCCTTCCAGGTGGGCTGTAGTAAACGAATGTGTTGAGAGGGCGCTGAAAGCCCTTTTGGGGGCAAATGAAGGGAATCTCTTCATGTAACACACTTTCTGCAGTTAGAGAAATCTAGAACTTACATTTCCCCTAACTGTACATAAGCTGATTTGTGTATATATCTAGGGTCATAATTTACTTTCAGTTTACTGAATTTGTGAATTTTTGCATTTGTTTTAATTTGTAATTCAGTTTTCTCCATGAAGCACACCATATGCCACCATTAATTCTTGCTCGTTGATTTCTTAGGAGATACATGAGTGCATATTCTGATGCAATTGTTGAGGTCTTTTGAAAATCAAATGACTACGTGTTTTGCCATATGGGCCTTTGTTATTTAAAATAGCATATGATAAAGTAAGAGAAAGCAAAATGCAGAAGGACGTGTTAGGAAAAAAAATCATTGGAAAACTGTTTAAAACATCGTTTTAAACACACAATTTTCAACCTTTTTCTTCGCGGGGGCGCCGTTATATCTTCGGAACCTATCATTACTGATCCCGCACTCTCTCTTATCGTCTGTGAATGTACAATATCACAAGTGCACCGGGCGAACCTACGGAAACCAGTTACTGCCCTACGCTTTACACTGGGGCTACAGATGTTAATATCCGCCTTCAGTGAATTCAGTTGTCCCCAATGTTTTTCTTTTAACATCTTAGGCCGGGATTTGACATTAAGCTCCAGTTCATCCGCACCTACCGTGTCTGGTTTTGAAAGAGGACGACGGGGTTTTCGGTTTTCCCGGGGAACCACGGTGCTCGCGAGCCGCCTGCCGTACGTGCGGGCTGCAGACCTGGCCGCCGGCAGGCGCGCGGCGCGCACTAGGACCCAGCAGGGCTCCGGGCCCGGGTGGGAGCCGCGCCGCCGACCCCGGGCGGGCGCCGGGGCTGGAGCCGGGGTTCCGGCCGCGATCGGCTGCAGCTCTGCCGGGAGACGGCGCGACCCGGCGGCGGGGCCACCCGCGAGTCCAGCGCCGCCGCAGCCCCCCAATGCGCCCGCGAGAAGCAGAAGGGGGGGCAGGCGATCGAAGGTAACGAAAATGGGGCTCATTTCCTGCCTCCTGACCTTCTGCTCTGGTTCAGCATTGTCACGAGAAGCCCTCACTGTTCAGGCTGCTGCATTTTGGGGCACCCTTTGATTTTTTAAGGTGTCCGCCCCCGTATTTCCACCTGGTTTCAGATTGATTTATAGCATGCAGTCCGAATGGGAGAGATCCAGGGCTGGCAAGTTGCATATTTTCATTAGTTTTGTCTCAAAAGTAAGTTCATTAAAAAAAAAAAGTTTCTCAGGAATTTGTGGATAGTAGTTAAAAAAAAATTTTTTTTTTTAAATAGCAGGCAAATGGATAATTTTTAAAAATTATGAAATAATTGATGTAATTCTGTTAATTACTTCCTAGGTCTTTACTTTTGTGGGCTCCCCAGGCATTACTTTTATTTTCAAGGAACTAACGTGTTAAATGTGGAGTTTGGCTGGGGCAGAGTTTACAGCATTGCTGTCGCAAGTGTTTTGCTATCAATTATAAACAGTGTCAAATCTGTGGGCAGTTTAAACCTCTTCTCAAATACTGTAACTGGTTATCCTGATATGACATATACAGATGAGAGTTGCCTTTGAGGGCAGTCAGAATATTTCTCTTTTTGGAGACCTGGTTTTGAGGAGAAAAGCATGATTACTGGCTGAGGAGGCTGAAGAGACTATTTTTCAGGCTTTGTTTATACTCTCGGATTTGACATTTGGGAAAGGGAAACACAGTCTTTCTTGGCAGCTTTTAATGGTGGGATTATTAATTTATTTAATTTATTAGTTTCAATTGGTTGGGCTCGGGGAGCCCTCTGTCACAGGATGTGCTTAAGGTGACACATTTGCCAGCAGTTGGGACACATGATTTGCACATGTAAAATGTGCTTCAGCCGAAAGGTCTGGTCTGCTGGGAGCTCCCATGTGGAGCTGTTGTGGGCAGGGTGCGGCTGGCTCATTGAGGAAAAAGGGAATCATTTTCCTTAGCTAAGGAGACATCCTGTTATATTCCTTTTGTTCCCTGTTTTTCATTGATCGCCAGCGCTGCCTTAGAGAGGGGAGAGCAGCTTGGAGAGCTCGGAAGACTGCACAGATGACTCCAGCCCACTCTGCTCTCACACTGATTGGTCAGTTCGATGAAGACTTAGGGAAACAGTCACCCAAAACCTTCTTTGAAAATCATGCTGTAATTTCAGAGTAGCCTTCTTGTGCCCAGATTTCTGCAAGGTTGATTTTTAATTTGGGTGCAGTTTGCTTGAGATACCTTTGTGTTTAATTTTTTGTTGTTGCTTCTATCCAAAGAAAGTAGGCCATTCTGGTGACAAATTTCTTTGCAGACATCAGCTTTTATAGACATATCACTTTACAATACGTTCTCAGTGGTTTCTCCTTGGGAGTTATAGAATGCAAAGTTGTTCAACTTAGAATAATTTTTCCTGTTTTTTTTTTTTTTTTTGATCTGAAGAGTTAAATATCACTGTCAGCAGATGGTGCTTAACTGTATCTTTACTTTGATAATGTAAGTGTCTTGTGCATTATTAGCATGTATCATGCACTAAATTTAAGTCTGTAAGAGTGAAAGAAAAAGGCCACGAAGAGCCAACAATCAAAATCAGCTTGCACACTGTTATAAGAAATTGTGGCGTCTGGTTTGAGGAGAATGCATTTCAAGTTAAAAAAAAAAGGGGGGCATTCTTCACCTTAAAAGAATGAGTTGGTAAATATTGTGAAATGTTCTACATAAGCGGAAAAATATAAGGCCGGTGGACAACTCCATCTGAGCCTGAAAACACCCCAATTAAAGAAGCACCGTCCCAGAAGTTGTTAAATGTATAAACACTTTTCTGATTGGCTTAAAAATTTAGACACAGGAAGTGGATGGTATCTAACAACCGATGAGTAGAGACATGGTTGTCATGGAAACTGAGACGGGTTACCCCCTCCAACACTCGTACACTACCATAACCACCATTTAAAAAACAAAAAAACAAAACCTGCATGTCATCACAGATGCCTGGAGAACATGTTGCCTTCTGTAAGCTTTCCCACAGCATCTGTTGAAACCTGAGACCGTGCCTGTCAAATCAAGGTCATTTTACAACAACAACCAAAAATGCAGTCTCCTGGATTTCATAACTGTATTTTTACTGAAAAGATGTGAGGAAAAGGGCTTTAAAGCAAGGATGAGCACGCGTGCTTACTTTGCATTTTGCTATCTCGGAGTTGCACCAGGGAAGGCTAAGAAGAATGTGTTTGATCACTTAATTGTGGAAGTGAACTGATTTGTAAGTCTACTGTTAGAACAACACTCTTTGTGGAGCTGTAAAGACTAGGCTGTTACCTGTGGCTGAAGAGTCATTTGGGGACGGTATAATGAAGAGTTTCTGTTTGCAAGAGGCTTCTACTTGAACTGTTGCAATTGAATTTGAAGAACTGTGGCATTTTGGAGCTTTGCTCTAAGGCTGCCTGTACAGGATAGATGAAGACTCTGTCTGGTGCTTTGGGAAGTATAAGGAAGGGTGTTCTTAGTAGCGAAGCAGGGAAAGGATAATCCTAAACAGAAATAAGGGCTCTTTCAAAACTGCAATTATTATTATTGGTTAACTTAGAAAAGTTTCCTCTTCTTCTGTGGATGGAGAAGAGTGCTTTAGTTTTTAGGATAATTGAGAGGTTCCCCAACTCAAGGTTGCGAATATTTTCAATATCTTGGTAGTGGTTTTAGTGAGGAGAGTAAAGAAAGGAGAAAAGTTTGGAGATCTCCCCCTTTCACTTTGCTAAGCAAAAAATAACCGAGGAGGCTAAATTTTGAATTTGAGGATCAACATTGAAGCTTGCAAATATAAAACCGGTGCATTTCTTATATTTTTCTAATCTTGTCAATGGTAGTCTTTAAATTTGAAGTGCTTGATATTCATTTAGAAATATCCTTCTTATAATCGTGATGATTTATAGCATGGTATTGCTTAATCTTAACTGAAAATGGTCAATTTTACATCTCACTTAACTAACACTTTGGTCTTTTTAAAAAGCAGAAAATATCCCTTGTTTTCATCAACTAATTGCATGGTGGCAGGGGAGAGGAGGTGGAAAGAATCCTAACTATACTGTAATATTTATTTAATATCCTGCATCTATGCCATAGGAAATACAGAGGTTAGAAGCAATATAGCATCATTGGGGTGATTTAGCATGTACTTCATGATCCCATCTTGTCAAATATTTAACTGATTGAGATGTGGTGAAAAAGGTTAAGCTTAGTGGCACAACTGTTCTCTTTTAGCAAAGGATTTCCTGTAGGGAGCTTTCTTATCTTCAGCTATGTTCATTGGCAGGAAACATGTCAGTTGCTTGTTTTTACAAACTGAAGGAAATGAATGGGATTTGTTAGGTTCTAGAATCTGCCTTCATGCTCCATTGTCTGTCAAATAGTTTGCTCGGAACAGTTCATTTTTAAATGGACTTTTAAGGAGTACAATTAAATTACTCCAAATCGTTGGCATTTCTGTTCATTTATTTTTGACTCTGAGATTAGAAACATTGGTCATTATACTGCTATGAACAACTTATTTGACCAACACACATTAACAAGACGTTCAATAAAATTCCAATTCATTTTCAGTTGTCAGATATATAGACATTGACTGAAGTTGGCGTTTTTTGATGACGATGCCAAATTTCTAATAATTAGCGCTGAATACCAACCAAATGCCAGTTTTGTGGAGAGGTAAAGGGAAAGAGGCCGCTTCATTCTTCTCTTGGCTTGTAACAGTAAAATCCATAAAGATTAAATGTCAGGTGTATGCCTCCTTTGCTGATGGAGTGGGGGAGAGTTGGAATTTGGGGAGGGGCTATAGCTAAAGCCAGGCTAGAGTCTGTATGAGAAAAACGAATCATAACCTTGAAAAGATTTATTGTGCAAAACTCTGGATTACTTTTTGAATATTATAAATAAATATATTTAATAGTTTCAATTCATGTATGTTTCAAATTCTGGAAGAGGAAACAGGGTGAGGTTCTTTAAAGGAAAGTAAGTACAGAAACCTCCGTTTGAAGGGAACAGCCTGGGGAGGGGGTTAAGAGAGCCTAAGGGAGGGCACCATTTGTTGCGATGGTTTTCACGCATTTTTGAAGACATCATTTTGGTTTTATATTTAGCACCAAATGGAGTCTTATGCAAGACCCTAATATATGAGTGGAGTAAAAACAGAGCTGCTCTGGGGGAACCAAGAGCCAGGAACCCAGAATCTGCTCTTTTCTCCTGGGCTGTGCCTGGGGCACACCCTAGGACCCTAGTATCCCTGTGAACTGTTTGAAAACCACTGCTTTTTAAGTGCCCCAAATATTCTCTAAGGAAGGCCCCGAGGGAGTTGCTTGCAGAGTCCTGGAACTTCTGAGCTGAAGAGAGAACTTTTGCCTTGACAATTTAAGAGGGCACTTGTGCTCAGAGGAGGAAAAAGGAATGGCCGACAATGGGCTCTAATAAGCCATTCTGTGTATAGCGCTAGGCTGGACTGGCTATAAGTGTGGAGGAGCCCTGGTTCCATCTGTAATAAGGGAAGGGGAAAGGACTTTTTTTTTTTTTTTTACATCTTTATTGGAGTATAATTGCTTTACAATGGTGTGTTAGTTTCTACTTTATAACAAAGTGAATCAGCTATACATATACATATATCCCCAGAAAGGATGTTTTTAAAGGGCCCCCTTCCCTCATAAGTTACAGGAACATCACGTGGAGGTGTTTGAGATTAGTCGGTTATCATTGTCCTGGAATGTGTGGATTTATTCTAGTACCACCTCAGGATCTGTTATATCACTGTTACTCTGTCAGTGAAAATTATTTCATATTAAGTGTCATTCATGAAGTGAAAGTTTGCCAAGCTATATAATCTGCTTGGCAGACGCGGTAGTGTTTTGAGTAAAATGATAACACATGGATGATATTTGAATATCATCAAACATATTCAGATTATCTCTTCTATTATGAGATTTACTGAAATGGCAGTATTGGGATTGAGTTCAGTTCCCCTTTTTTACATCCCAGAGGCCATAAATATTAAGATTTCTAGGGGTGGCAGACAGAGGGATCTCTTTCACTTCCACTCCTAATTTTCACAACCCCTTGATTCACATATGCTCGGTTACAGAAAGAAGGAGCAAGCAGCAGAGACTTCATGCAAACGGTATCAATAGCATTGTGCTTCTTAGGGTCACAGCAAACCTCCTTGCATTGTTTCTTGGAGGCTGCACAGTTGGGGAGTTTATAGAAATAGAAAGGACAGCGCCCTGTCTGCGTGCTCCTATTACTTCCACTGTGCTTGCCATGTTTCTAGTACCTGTGTGGGTCAGAGATGGCGATTAAAATAATCAATATTCTGGGAAGCCACAGATCTTCCAACAATTTGTGCCGGAGCTTTTTCTTTTTTTAAAGAAAATGTTTCCTCTAGAAAGATAAAACTAGTATAAGCACAAAATAGTTGGCCGTGGTAGTGGATGAAAATGACTGTGGTTAACTTTTGTTTGTTGAATTGGGTTGAATGAAGCTTTTCACGTTTAGGCTGTTTAAAGCTATCTTATTCCTCCTCCCACCTGCATTTCAAAGAAGAATGAGTGTGTACAGCCATAGAAAACCAAGGGAGCTGTCCCAAGGCGTATCCATAATAATAGACCAGTGACTCTCCTTGAGTGAGCATTTATACTCCGATGTTCTTGGGGACTTTGTTTTGGAACTCAAGGATGCTGTGCAGTTACCAGGACCTTGCTGAAGCTGTTAATGGAGGACTCCAGATATTACACAGAGTGTGTCCGCTACCTTTGCAGATGTCACTTTCTTAAGATTCAGACAGTAGCAAGTCCTACTGGAAGAGGTGATTTTAGAATATTATACAAGGTTAGATTTTAGATAACCTCAGATTTCTCTTTAAGGTCTGAAATGTTCTAATTTGGCAAACTTAACATTTTTGCAGCCTGTAAAATGAAAACAGTTACCATTTAATGCCTAGTTAATAAGGTCTCTAAATTAAGACAGTCATATTGTTTCGTGGAATTGGATTTAGCATTTAGAATGGTCTCTCGGAAAAGAAATAAGTTGCTCATGGTAAGTTTGGCAATATTGGGTAATATAGAAAAATCACATCAAACTGGTAAGGGGTTTTCGTTTATCAGGTGCTGCCCCTATTAATTATTATAATAATCTAGTATTAATATAATATTACTACTACTAATAATAAATAATGATAATATGCAGTAATGTCCCTTCACAGATGAAGAAACTGAGGTAACTATGTTTCCAGGCCACACACTCTTTGGTACAACTAGTTCTCACCCTCAGGCCCCCTGACTCCGAGTTCCAGTCATTTTCCATCCCACTGGCTACCTTACAACTACCCCTCTGTTTCTATTCCAGGGTTGATAACTCCCCCTTCTATGCTTGAAATGGAGTCTCCTCCTGGGAAAAATTGCAAGGGGCGGGAAAAAGATTGTGATTTTGGCAAGAAGTAGGGTTTTGCTTCTTGACATTCTGTATTCCCATGTTTGACCATTAGTGATGGGAGGAACCTTTTAGTTCCCTTGTCAGAGCTTACCTTCCTTAATTTATCTTCATCTTTTCTTTCTTTGAATGAATGTTTTAAAATTAATTAATTAATTTTTGGCTGAGTTGGGTCTTCGTTGCTGTGTGCAGCCTTTCTCTAATTGCAGCGAGCGGGGGCTACTCTTTGTTGCAGTGCGCGGGGCTTCTCATCGTGGTGGCTTCTCTTGTTGCGGAGCACGGGCTCTAGGCACGCAGGCTCAGTAGTTGTGGCGCACGGGCTTAGTTGCTCCGTGGCATGTGGGATCTTCCCGGAGCAGGGATCGAACCTGTGTCCCCTGCACTGGCAGGCGGATTCTTAACCTCTTGGCCACCAGGGAAGTCGCCATCTTCATCTTTTGAAATTCCCTTCATCCATCCCTGAGCACATTCACCTAGTTGGTAAACAAAAGGCTCTTACCACAGGGATATGATTTTCTTTAATTACCCAAATATTACACTTATAATTTCTGTTGGTGGCATCCAGAAAACAGATTTCCTAGACAATGTTCTCTTTATAATTCATATGAACTGCTCAACAAACTCAGAGATGCAAATTCAATGATATCTCCTTTATTTTTTTTCAGAGTAAAAAACAAGTGGCTTAAGTTGTCCGATTAGGAGGGTGTTGGGTGTCTCCTTCTTGAGAACCCCTTACCTGTAAATCAAACAAACTCCACATGGGTTTATATAGACCAAGTGAAACTGGGTTAGTCTGACTTTCTCATCTAAGCAAGGAGCTGTACTCTCATTCTGGCAAAGGGGAAAATGACAAGTTAAATCTTCACCTGGGCACCCCACTATGCCTGGCATGTATGTGACTGGTTGGAACTAGCAATGGAACCGATGTGGACATTTTCAGTGATGCAGGTGGCTGGCACTTTCTCATTCTCTGGAAGACTTCAGGTAAATGATCAGCACTTGAATGGAACTAATTCATATTTCACACGTGTACTTTCACAGATCTCACATGTGAAATTATTTTAAAGAATTGATCTAGGGACGTGTTCAGGATATATATGCACCAATTTGGGGGAACGAATCATCCACCCATTCATTCAATGAACAGTTATTGCGTGCCTACTGCATATAAGCGACTGTGCCCTGTGATAGGGCACTAAAGGGGAAGAAATCACCAGCAGAGCCAACCGTCTGTTCCCTAACTCTCACTGGCTTCTTAAACTGTAAGTATCCCCAAATTTGGCCCTATTGAAGTTTATATTCTCAGCTGATGTCGACAGATTGAAGTGACGCCCTCCCCGAGTTCCTCTCTCCAGGTATAAGCGGACCGTGCAAGGAGGATTCCAGGGTGGGTAGTTTACTTGGGAGACGATCCCAGGAAGACAACAGTAGGGGGCGCGAGTGGGAGACTCATTTATGCCCCCCCACCCCGCCCCCTCCACCTCCATCCCCGGTTACACTGCGAGGGGAGCCTAGGCGTGCTGAGAGCTGATGTCCAGCATGTCGCTTCCAGGCACTGGTTGATGACTCAGGAGACGTTGATTCCCAGCACTTGAGGTTGGTGCGCAAGCTTCGGCCAGACAAGGTTCTCAGGGAGGTTCTTGATGCCTCTGGTTGAGGTGAAGGTTGGACTGGTGGCGCTGAGTAGTGAGGCCTGAAGGGGACGTGGGCTGGGCACCAGCAGCCTCTACGATGTTCTCCACTTCTCAGCTCCTTCCACAGTCTTGGATCTGAGAATGCTTTACAAGAGTCCTTTTTAGTGGTCCTCTGAACTTCAAAATGAAGATCCTGAGAAAGTGGTTTTTCGGTCTGAGAAATGGGAACAAGAGAAGGACATAAGCTCTGAGTCTAAGCATTCAGGCAGAAATTTTCAATAAGGGCACTTATTTTGTTGTGTATGTTTTTGTTTTGTTTTGGTTTTTCTCTGTTACAACCGTGATCCTTGTTTCCCAGGTTGGGAAACTTGGACAGCCACTTGTTTTACGTGCCAGGTATCTCATTGATCACCAGGGCTCCTTGCTGCTTTCTTTGAAATCCACCTCATGGTCATCTCCTCATCTTGAGTTCTAGTCCTCACTCTGAGAATACTGCTGGGAACCTCCGAGGTGCTTTGTCCCTCCTGGCCCCTTGCCTTCCTCTGTCCTCCTGAAGACTCCTGTCCCTAAACCACTCTGGAAGTGAAGGGCTTTGAAGTGAGACTTCTTGCTTTCACACCTACTTACAACTGTGTGACCTTAACCTCAGACTCAGTAATGTGAAATAAGACTCATTAATGTGGGAATCCTGAAAGGATGCTTGTGAGAGCTAATGATAAACCCTTGACAGGCAGCCTGATGCCTAGTTCCAACTTAAATGATTGTAGCTATTTTTATGTTTACATTGTTATTGTTGTGTTGTGCCCCTCATCTACTGAGAACCTCTGCGGGCTCCCTGTGTCTCTCCTTACTCTCCTTACCGAGTCTGTCCTCCTCTGCCTAACTTTCAAGACCTTCTATAATCTGACCATCCCCATTAGTGCTCAGGAAATGCCCCCAGACCTGGTCAGGGTTCATTCATACATGAACTTGCCTGATTCCTTCCAGCTCCCCTGACTTTCTTCATACTGTTTCCTGACCACAACCTTCTTCTTCCCCGCTTCACACATTGTAGGGTCACCAGTTTCACCCACTCTGCAACTGGGAGGTGCAGAAAAATGCGATTTGTCTATTTGGTCTGCAGCAAACCTTCCTCCCAGCAAACACCCATTGGTTATCAGGAAAAAGAATAATAACTTTTGATCCCATCCATTTAAAAACGTAGTTTGGGGCTTCCCTGGTGGCGCAGTGGTTGAGAGTCCGCCTGCTGATGCAGGAGACACGGGTTCGTGCCCCAGTCCGGGAAGATCCCACATGCCGCGGAGCAGCTGGGCCCGTGAGCCATGGCCGCTGAGCCTGCGCGTCCGGAGCCTGTGCTCCGCCACGGGAGAGACCACAACAGTGAGAGGCCCGCATACCGCAAAAAAATAAATAAATAAATAAAATAAAAATGTAGTTTGATCGGATAGTCCAAATAGTCCCTTAAGATAATTCTCAGTCTTCCTGGGAAAACAATATCCCTTCCTTCCTGTTGTTCCCTTTCTTTGCCTGTGATGTCAGACTGTGAGGAAGGGGTGTCTCGTGTACTCTGATTTCTTACAGAGGACTAGCAACTCTGTTTCCTTAGTTACGGTGGCCTTGGCTCTCAGAGGCTGGGCCTCTTGCCATGGTGTTGCTTGTTCTGTATTAGCCGATGAAGTCTGTGGCTCTTATAACACATAGTCTGGTCCAGTGGTTTCCAAAGGTTCAAAGTAAAATACAGATACATGTTCATGAGATTCCAGTAAGCATATATGGACAGGTGATACAAAAGTTTTTACAAAATAACCTGTATAGCTGAAATAGAAATTTTACAAGGTATTATTATCCTTTTTATACTTGATCTACTCTGATCTTTTCCATTCTATTTTATTCCATGAAAAAAAAAAAACCCAAAACAAAAAACCACACTAGGGACCCACAGTTTGCAAAAAAAGTTGATCTGGTCATCCTGTTGGCTTTATCAGAACCTGACGTGTCATCCCCTGCTGGCTGGGTCCACCCTCAGCTCCCACTGGCAGCAAACTCTGAGTATGTGTGACACCATCCATCAAGCCCACTGGCCTGGTGGTCCTTGCAAGGGGTCCAGTACTCTGTCCACAGTCTACCCGAGGCACCCCACCACACAGCTCCCTCTGTTTGAACAGGCTGCCGTGCTGGGCTGAGGAAGCTGTGTTCCAGGCTGGTGCAGACCCTCTCTGGCTAGGGCTCTTGGATGATGGAGGGGGATGGACACAAAGACATCCCTCTGCACTCAGGGGTACCTCCTCTATCAAGAGGCAGAATCCACTGTCTTCTTCTCTTATCTCCTTTTTCCTTCCCATCATTAACTGGACCCAGAAAGAGGTGGGCTTTTCTTTCACTTCCCCTCCACCATCTCATCCTTCTACCATTCAGGCAGAAAGATTAGCAACTTCACTGTCACTCATGGAAGAAAGCAGTATCTTCTGTTGCCTTCAGGTCAATTCTTTGAGCTGGGTCCTCCAGACTGCTGCTAATAGGTGAAAATCCTGTCCCAGGAGAAAGACTGACTTTCAAGGCTATGGAATTTCTACCTATGGCAGAGTCAACTAGTTTCCCACCTATGTCCATTAACTACATTTCTAAGACTCCCTTGCATCTAAGAATGGCAAAATTTGGGCTTCCCTGGTGGCGCAGTGGTTAAGAATCTGCCTGCCAATGCAGGGGACAGGGGTTTGAGCCCTGGCCCAGGAAGATCCCACATGCCATGGAGCAACTAAGCCCGTGCACCATAACTACTGAGCCTGCGTTCTAGAGCCCGCAAGTCACCACTGCTGAGCCTGTGTGCCACAACTACTGAAGCCCGAGCGCCTAGAGCCCATGCTCTGCAACAAGAGAAGCCACGACAATGAGAAGCCCGCACACTGCAACAAAGAGTAGCCCCCCCGCTTGCCACAACTAGAGAAAGCCCGCGTACAGCGTTGAAGACCCAACACAGCCAAAAAAATAAAAACAAATAAATAAATAAATTTATTAAAAAAGTCAAAAAGAATGGCAGAATTCTAGCCACTTGGATGTGAGTAGACGTGAAGTATGTTGTTTCTGGTTCGTGCCCTTGTTTTTCTTTATAATTTTACCACATACTTTTAAAATCCTGAACCTGTATATAGTTTAGTTGCACACAATTTCATATAGATGGAAACATTATATATATATACACACACCCACACACCATTTGTAGTATATACAGATATATAGTATAGATACCTATGTATTTATATATATGTAAACATATGTTGTGTGTGTATTTATGTCTACAGTTACATCTGTAGACAGATGGATTTTTTTTTTTTCTTTTTCGGTATGCGGGCCTCTCACTGTTGTGGCCTCTCCCATTGCGGAGTACAGACTCCGGATGTGCAGGCTCAGTGGCCATGGCTCACGGGCCCAGCCGCTCTGTGGCATGTGGGATCCTCCCGGACCAGGACACGAACCCATGTCCCCTGCATCGGCAGGTGGACTCTCATCCACTGCACCACCAGGGAAGCCCCAGATGGATTTTTTTTAAGTGAACACACCTATGTAATCAGCACTTATATCAATAAATAGAATGTTGGCTTCACCCAAGAAGTCCCCGTATGCCCCTAAGGCACTATCTTTTGCAAGATGACCACTATCCTAATTTTTTTTTAATTAATTAATTTATTTATTTATTTTTGGCTGCATTGGGTCTTCGTTGCTGCACATGGGTTTTCTCTAGTTGCGGTGAGTGGGGGCTACTCTTCGTTGCAGTGTGTGGGCTTCTCATTGTGGTGGCTTCTCTTGTTGCGGAGCATGGGCTCTAGGCACACGGACTTCAGTAGTTGCAGCATGTGGGCTCAGTAACTGTGGCATACGGGCTCAGTAGTTGTGGCTTGTGGGCTCTAGAGCACAGCCTCAGTAGTTGTGGCACACGGGCTTAGTTGCTCCGTGGCATGTGGGATCTTCCTGGACCAGGGCTCAAACCCATGTCCCCTGCATTGGCAGGCAGATTCTTAACCACTGTGCCACCAGGGAAGTCCCTATCCCAATTTGATCTATTTTTTTACCGAGCGAAGTGTATTAAAAATCTCTCCGTAAGGTGGTAGATTATCATTTTTTTTCTTGATATATTTTGAAGTTACACTATTTGGTATATACACATTTAGAATTCTTCTATCTTCTTGGAGAATCAAATTTTTTATTGTTATGAAGTAGTGCACTTTAACTCTCATAATGCTTTTTGTCTTAAAGCATATTTTGTCTGGTGTCCATGCAACAATACTAGTCAACAGTAGGATATAATAGCTTCTTCATTATTAGTTCTTGCTATTTGTTTTCCATTCTTTGTTTTTTCAAACTCTTTACGTCTGTATTTTATTTTATTTTATTTTCTATTTTTTGGCCATGCCACACAGCATGCGAGATCTTAGTTCCCTGACCAGGGATCGAATCCATGCCCCTTGCAGTGGAAGCGAGGCATCTTAACCACTGGACTGCCAGGGAAGTCCCTACATCCTGTATTTTAGATGTATCTTTTGTAAATGACATAACACTGGGTATTGTTTTTATGCAGTTGTACATATCTTTTAAATGAAATATGTAAGCATTTATATTTCTTGTAATTTCAGATTGATTTAAATTTATCCTTTCATGTTATTTTATTCTTTCCATTTGTCCTACCTCTTCATGTTTCTTTTTCTTTCACCTCTTCATGTTTCTTTTTCTTTCACCTCTTGCCTTCTTTTGAATTGATTAACATTTTTTCCTTATTTCATGTATTATTCTGTAGTACTTTGGAAGTTTTACACTCTATTATTATTCTTGTAGTGGTTCTCTAGAAATTTAAGCATGCATACTTAAAAGTCTAAAGTGAATCATTATCTTTCCTCTCCTCCTAAACAATGCAAGGAGCTTAGACCATTTAATTCCAGTCATTACCACCTCTCACACCTCCCCCTGCTAGCTTGGGTCCCATTTTTGCCCAGTGTTTTAGTTTTATCTTGTGGGTTTTTTTTAGCTTCATGGGTTAGACATTATCATTTAAAAATAGAAATTTGTTCAGATTTACCCACATATTTATTACTTTCTTTGCTTATAATTTCTTCCCCAACTTGTACTCCCCTACCCATCACTTCTCTTCATAGATTTCGTTAAGTGAGGATCAATTGAGGGAGACCTATTTTACTTACTGTTTGTTGGAAAATTCTAATTCTTTCCTTTTTTTCCTTAAAATATAGTTTTGCTAGGTATAAAATTCTGGTTACTTTCTTTCAACACATTAAAGATGTTCCGTTGTCTTCTGACTTCTGCTGCTAAGAAACCAATACTAAATCTAATTGCCATTTGTCTTGGAAGGTATTCATTTTTCAAGAAAACCTTATAACTGCTTTGAAGATATTCTTTTTATCTTTGGCATTCTGCAGTTTTATTATAAAGTGTCTACTGATGTGAATTTCTTTTTTATGTATTTATTTTGCTTTGGATATTTTGTTTTGTGAATTTGTGGATTGATTTTTTTCATCACTTCTGGAAGGTTCTCAGAGTATTATTCCTGCTTAGTGCTCTTTTTTCTACTTCTGGATTTTAGATTAGGTATATGTTAGACTTCTGTTGTCTTTTCTATGTATTAACCTCTTTTTCATATTTTCTGTCTATATAGTATCTTTATATGCTACAGTCGATAATTTTTTCAGTCCTTTTTGTTTCTTGTATCTAACCTGTCTGATCTTGCTCATAGTTTATATACTTGTTTCCTTCTATTATTTTTTAAACATTTATTTTATATTGTGCATCTGATAAGTTTTTAGACTTTTAAAAAACTGAAAGAGTTGACCAACAATATTGTTAGTTGATAATTTAAAAATTTGATGTCTATGGGTTCAGTTCTACCATCTCTTATTTCTGCTAGTTTTTGTTCATGATGCTTTGTTTCTATATGCATGTGTGTGTTTGTGGTTTTTATTTTACTTTGTTTTATTTTACTGTGACCTTATTTTTTTTGACTTTATCAATGGTAATAATTTGAGGTTTGAATTGAAGGTGAGTTTCACTAGATTTTGCATTTGTTTCTCCCAAGTGCCTGGGATCATCACCGACCTGCAAAGCAAGGACTTAAAAATTCTCAGCTAGAGGTTTGGGGACCGACCACGTAATCAATTCATACTCAAAACCCATGTAAGGATTGTCTTATGGTTATAAATGTTCAGTAAAGACTTTCTCCCCTCTACTGAGCGCTGATTTTTGAGACAGGCAATTCTGGTAGCCTTTTGGAGTCCTATCTTTAGCAGGACACCTCCTATTACACTTTGTACCTTGGTGGGCCCTGGCTTTGTCAGTGCCAGCAACTTTATCACTGACCCTTATGCCCTGCTAACTTGTAAAAACAGAAGCCTAAGTTAGCATTTCAAACTGTTTTTGAGGAAATATTTTGTCCAGCAGTTTTGATTGTTTTCAGAAGATTTTAAAGGTATCTATTCTGCCATATTGCCAGAAAAAGAACTATTCTTTCTCTTTGTATTCCTTATTTAATAATTCTAATAGTCCCTGAAACATATGAATGCCTCTGGGCAACTAGGGTGAAGATTATATGTGCAAAAAACAGTAGAGGAAAAGCACAGTCATTATTTTCAAAATATTACCTCCTGACACACATATTCCAGGGTAAATTAAGCCCTAACTTGTATTAGTTGAGGTAACACTAGTTGCTTCAATAAACCCAACATAGTGCAGTGAATCAAAACAATAGATGTTTATTCCTTATATGTCCAAAATGGGTATTCCTGATTAAAGGATGGCTCTGATTCAGGTGGTGATTTAGGGAATGAGCCACTTTCCTTCCTATGGCTCTGCCATTGTCAATCTATGGCTCCCAAGGTCATTGTGCTTATTTGGATCACACTGGCAAAAAATGAAAGAATGTGAAGACTCATGAGTGGCATGTTTTTACCAGCCAGACCTAGATGTGGCACATTCCACTTCCTTTTCCATTCTATTAGCTAATACTTGGTAAGATTGCCACATCTGACTGCAAAGAGGGGTTGCTGGGAAAAGTAGTATGGATGTGTGTCTAGGACAAAGAAGAAACAGGTTTAATAAATAACCAGTCTGTCTCTGCCATGTATTTCCTCCGTGAAACTTCAGCCCAACCTGACTTCTCACTTTTCTGAGCTCCTGTTTCACTTATAATCAAGGCCACCAACTTTAGGACCTAATTATCCTGAATTATTTCATGTTTGTACAGTTAAAATCCCCAACTATATAATAACTTCCTTGAAGGTGTGAATTTCGTGCTCAACTTCTTTTTTTTTTTTTTTTGCGGTACACGGGCCTCTCACTGTTGTGGCCTCTCCCGTTGCGGAGCACAGGCTCTGGACGCGCAGGCTCAGCAGCCATGGCTCACGGGCCCAGCCGCTCTATGGCATGTGGGATCTTCCCGGACCGGGGCACGAACCCGTGTCCCCTGCATCGGCAGGCAGACTCTCAACCACTGTGCCACCAGGGAAGCCCTGTGCTCAACTTTTGAAAATGTCCCCTACCACTCAGTTTTGAACATGCTGTATGCTCTAAAAAAAAAAAAAATTAAACCTGTGAATGAAAGGAGAAGGTTCTTGTTGTAACAGATTTAGGGATGTGGTGTTGTGGTCTGCAACTTATTCATTATGTTATGCCTTCAACTTTTCTTCTTAGATTTGAAACATGTCGAAATAAAAATTTGGAGACAACCCCAAACGTCGGGAGTCTGGAGGGGGCACTACAAACAATAGTTGCATTTCCATGGGGGATCAGTTTAATCTGTCTCTGTAGCTTCTTCTGCACTGTTGAAATCAGGCTTTTCAGCTCTCTCTGGGTTGTTTCAAGAATTCATTCAGTCATTCTGAAAATATTTGTTGAGGTCTAAGGAGTGCTAGATATTGTTGAGAGGCAGGGCATTGGGAGATGAGCAATACAGGTAAGACTCTGCCTTATAGGGGGTTGGATGAGGAGGTGCAGACAAACTGCTTTGAGTGAGAAAACACCTTTGTAGTTGGCTTTGTGATTGATACAGTGATGGTGAGGTTCTAGGTATTTGTATGATGTGGGAAAAAAAGGCTTGGTGCCGTCTCAAGCCCTTAAGTAGAGACCTTGCCCTCCTTTTTCCTTTGGTTTAGGTCTTGCTTAAGGAGGCCACCCTTTCTCCAGGCTAGTAGTTAACAACAAGCAGAGGAATTGAGCTCTTGAATATTCTTCAGAGCCACAGATAATCTCAGCTAAACTGGGCCCTAGGTTATTGGCCTCAGTATCACTCTTTACTTGAGTTTAACTCATTACTTTGTTGCTAGGCTCGATGTTTTCAATGCTTCATTTTATTTTCTGTTGCTATGGGTCTTAGTAAATGAGAATGACATGTGGACCTGAGTTAAGTTGTTGGAATCATAAGTTGCTTTCATTGAGTAGTTTTCTTTCTCTTCTGCACTGTACTGTGGATGGGAAAATGCACTGACATCTTAGAAACTCTAACTAATCTATTATCCATCTGCTCGGATGCAAACACAATGCATGTGGCAAATTACTTTATATGCTGATAAAGCCTGTGCTTTGGAAAAATGTTGTGCTGTTTATATACAAAACATTGTTTTGAATCAAGCCATCTAAAATATGCAGATGAAGAAAAGGAAGTGTATTCTGAATACAACAAAATTGCAGGAAGGGTCAGGCTGCAAAATACAAGATGTGGAGAGTCTGTAATTAGGTATTGACCATGTTTTATTCGATTGAGCAGCTCCTTGGGCTTAGCTCTGACATTGGTCAGAGAATAGCTTTCCAGCCCAAAGGAGTTCACTTTAGAAGATGACCTAGGTGGATAATATAGCTCCCTCAAAAGCCAAGGCAGAGCTAGCCTTTCACTTATTATATTGTTTCCTTCATGGAACAGGGCATAGAATTTCTGGCAGATGAGAGTAGAGTACAGAATTTCTAATAAGAGAGATGAAGTTGGGGGGGGGGTACACAGTGCCCTTTTTGAAAATTATGTTCATTTTCTTCTCAACTCTAAGGCTTCTCTCTTATCTTTTTAGAAAAAAATCTCTCTTGTTTGGAAGAGTTTCCAAAACTACTCTTTTGGAGATACCAAGTCTCAGCCAAGGACATTAATAAGATATAGAGCCCATGAACTAGCAGGCTGGGTAGAATAGTTAATTTCTTCTACTGATACAATGAGCTACTGAATGGTGTCTTCTCATATTGAACAAGGGCTCATTTGTATACTTAATACCAAATATTCTGTCACTACAAAGGGTAGGGAAAAAACTCCACATTCTTGATATGGCCAATGTGAATTTTAAATTAATTTATATATTTTAAGCAAAGTACTCCATGCATTATTATTGGGGTGACCATATATCTTGATTTGTTTGTGATAGTTTGGATTTGTGCCTATTGCCCCAGTGTAATGACTAATACTACCTCTTTTCATTTTCAAAAGCATCCTGATTTGTATGATAAATTATGGTCACCTTACTTACAGTGGTAGTCAATATGTCTAGCAATAGTAGATCCAGTTTGTTTAGAGACCAACTCTTCTGCTGAGAAAAGATGCTTAAAATTAAAAAGAAAGAAAGAAAAAAGAAGTCAGTTTGGAAGCATTGGAGAGCCATCAAGGCAATGAGGAATAGCAGAGCTAAGATTTGGGGGCAGGAAAGTCCCCTCATCTAAGAGGTGAGCCCAGCTTTTGTATCTTCTTCTTGAGACAATTATCAATTCCAAAAGTAGTGGCTAAGAGACTAAAAACTTAACAGAGCTTTCAACAAACTCATGGGGTTAGGTAGTCAAGTCCTGCCAAGGAGCAGAAACCCTAGTAAACAACCTCAGTTTTCATTTGGAGCTCTGAATCAAGATGAACCAGAAATAGAAAAACTCTCACAGGGACTGAAGCCAAAAGTGAAATATTTTCAGATTAGTGTCACTAGCTTAGATGCCTGCCAGAAGCAAAAGCAAAAATCCTCTCTGGAGGAAGATACATCTTCCAGAGCCTCATGTTCACTAGAGTTTTTCATGTACTATATCTGTCACCCAATGAAAAATAACTAGATATGTGAGAAAATGAGACATAATCAAAAACCAAGAAAAATATTTGACAACTAAGATATACCTACAAGGGATCCAGATAGTGAATTAATTAGATATAGTCTCTAAAATAACTATGATTAATATATTCAAAGAATTAAAAGATCTAAAAACTTGCCAGAGAACTGAAAATTATAAATAAAAACCTAGAACTGAAAAATATAGTTACTGAAGTTAAAATCTAAATAGATGAACTTTTGGGGGTGATGGAAATCCTCTAAGACTGGATTATGGTGATGGTGATGGTTGCACAACTGAATTAACATACTAAAATCATTGAATATACATTTACAATAGGTGCATTTTATGGTATGAAAGTTATACTTTAATAAAGTTGTTAAAATATGGATGGATTCACCAGATGTAGTTGAAGAGAGAGTTAGTGAACTAGAATATAAGGCAGAAGAAAATACCCAAATAAAGCACAGAGAGGCAAAATAATGGAAAGTAATTTGAAAGATTTGTGAAATATAGTAGAAAGGCCTCATATACAAATAATTGGAGTTTCAGTAGGTAGGGAGAGAGAAAGTGGAACAGGAGAAATAATTGGGGGAAAAAAATGACTGAGAATTTTCCAAAACGAACAAATGACACAGAGCCGCAGGATCAAGAAGCCCTAAGACACCAAACAGGGTCTGTATAAAGAAACTTCACCTAGGAACAACACAGTGCGATTTCTGAAAATAAAAACAAAGAGAAAAGCTGAAAAGCAGTCAGGGCTGGAAGAGTGGGTACCTTTTGTCTTCAAAGGAGCAACAATAAGATTGACAGCTGACTCACTGAAACAATAAAGTCAAAAGGGAATGGATGATATCTTCAAGTTGCTGAAAGAAAACAACTGTTAACCATGAATTCTGTATCTACCTAAAAGGATTTTCAGAAAAAAACTAAAAATGTTTTAAAAAATTATTATGAGCACATTTATCCTAAAGAAAATACTAAAAGGCATCCTTTGGACAGAAGGAAAATTATCCCAGATGAAAGCTCAGAGATGTAGGAAGGAATGAAGAGCAATAGAAATAATAATTAGTTAAATATAAATAAATACTAGCCATACAAAATAATAATAATTTTGTCTTGTGGAGTTTAAAATATATAGGGAATAAATATATATGATCAAAGTGGAACTCAAGTCTGGACAGATTAATGAAATGAAATTGTTCTAAGCCCTTTATATTGTAAAGGAAGTGATAAAAACTAATTAGTGTTAGCCATTAATAAGTCAAGGGTGCATGCTTTAAACTCTGGATAATCTTTAAAAGAATGATGAAGGAATATATAAATAGTAAGCTAAGAGAAGGGGGAAATAGAATAGTAAAAAATACTCAAATAATTCAACAGAAGGTGGAAAATGGGAGAAAAAGGATCCTAGACTAGGATCTTATGAGACAAATAAAAACTAGTAGGTTTAGGCCCAGATATATCAGCAGTTATATTAAATATAAACAGAGTAAATACCCTAATTAAAAGTCAAATATTATCAGATTGAACTTTTTAAAAACCTATATACTGCTTTAAAGAGACACACATTATTTAAAAATATACGGAAGGGTCAAATATAAGAGGATGTAAAAAGATATACTATGCAAACACTAACCAAAAGAAAGATTCTATAGCTAAATGAATGTCAGATAAAGTAGACCCTCTTAACAGGCAAAAAGTGTTGTCAGAGATGAAGAGAGATTATTTCATAACAAAAAAGATTCAATTTGCCAGGAAAATAAAATATTTCTAAATTTGTATGCACTTTTAAAACACACACACATATTCTCATACACATACAATTATAAGACCTATAAGTAGAGATAGATATTGATATAGTTAGAAATTTTAACATATCTCTCCTGGTAATTGATACAGTGAGCAGACAGTAAGAATCAGTTAGGATATAGTTTGAACAAAGTTAATTAACAGACCTGATCTAATTATAAAACAGTGCACTTGACAAATATGAAATACTCATTTCTTTCAAGGGCACAGAAAATATTTGTCGACATTGCGCATAGTCTGAGTCATTAAGCAACTCAGCAAATTTCAACGGATGGAGATCGTACAGAGTGTATTTTCAGATAACAGTGACATTAAACTAGAATTCAACAATGAAAAAGATAACTGAAAAATCCCCATATGTTTAGAAATTAAGCAATCGTGGGTCAAAGAAGAAATGGCAATGGAAATTAGGTAATATTTACAAATTAATGACAATGAAATATGAGATACCAGACATGGAATACAGCTAAAGCCATGATTAGAGGGATATTTATAGCCTCAAATATATACATTAGGAAAAAAAAAGTGGTTTAAAAATAAATAACCTCAGCATTAATTTCAAGAAGTTAACAAAGAAAAGCAATTAAATTTTTTTAAAGGTAGGAGGAAGGAAATAATACAAATAAGAGAAGAAAGTAATGAAATAGAAAACAGACACCCCATAGCCAGAATCAACAGAGTCAAAGGACTAACAAAATCAATAAATTCTGGTGAGACTAATCAAGGGAAAAAAAAGCACAAATAGCCAATATCAGGGATGAAGCAAAGGACATCACTATATTTAAATGATAAGGACAGAATATGATGAATAACACCATGGCAAATTATGAAATGAAATTTTAGAAGAAATGGACAAATTTTCTAAAAAGGCCACTTATCAAAGCTGACATAAGAATAACAGTCTGAGTAGCACTATATCTACTCATATGAATATGCAATTAAAAACCGTACCACAAGGACAATTTCAGACCCAGATGGTTTTTCTGTTAAATTCATTAAATATTTAAGGAAGAAATAACACATTTTTTCCACAAACTCTTCCAGGTAATAGAAAAAGGAGGAACACTCCCAACTTGTTTTAAGAGGTCAGCAGAATTCTTATACTAAAACCTGACATAAATAAGAAAAATTCTGGGCTAGTTTCACTTATGAATATGGATTCAAAAATCCTAAACAAAACACTGGCAAAGTGAATCCAGCAATAAATTAGTACATTATGATCAAGTTGATTATCTTCCAGAACTGTAAGGTTGAGGTCATATATTTGAAAATCAATCAGTGTAACTCAGTATATAACAGAATAAAAAAGCATACAATCATTTCAATAAATGCAGAAAATGTATGTCTTGTAATGCAACATTTATTCATGATTTTTTAAAAGGGTCAGCAAACTAATAAACAGGAGAAAATTTTCTTACTCCAAGAAGAGTATCTACAAAAAATACCATGTATCGTTAAAAAGTAGAAAACATCATGAGTAATGGATGAAATGTTAAAAGTTTGTTGGAGAGTAAGAAATAAGACAGATATGTCAGTTATCACATCTACTCTTCATCATTGCATGGGAAATCCCAGCTAATGCAATGAGGCACAAAAGAGAAATAAAGATATTAGGATTGAAAAGGAATAAATAAAACTATAATTATTGGGGGATGAAATTACTATGTATGTAGAAAATTCAAAAGAAATTTCAGATAAATTGTTGGAACTTAAAAGTGAATTTAGCAAGTTGGCCGGATACAAAGTAAATATGAAAAAAAATTCTATTTCTACTTATTACCAATAAACAGATTTACAATGACTTTATGTCAGAATAAAAATAATCAAATACCTAGGAATAAATCTAACAAAAGTTATGAAGACCTATGTTGAAAACCATTTGACATTACTGAGAGAAATTAAAGAAGACGTAAATAAGTGGAGGGATATGTTATGTTTATGAAATGGAGCCCTCTGTTTTTTAAAAAAAGATGTCAATCTCAAACTGTCAGCGAAATCTCAATCAAAATCCCAAGAGGGTTTTTGTGAAAATTTATAAGCTGATCCTAAAATTTATATGGAAACACAGAGGACCAAGAATAGCCAAGATACTCTTGAAGAAGAATAAGAAAAGAGGACTTAGTCCACCAGATATTAAGATTTATTGTTGTCCTGCTAGAGTAGCTGGGGGAGTGTGGCACTGGCGCAAGCACAGATGAATAGATGAGTGAAGAAGAACAGAGTCCCCAAACAGACCTGTGTATGTACAGACACACTATCAATGATAAAAATCCCATCCCCTTGGGGATGGGATGGCTGTTTTTTAATAAACAGCCCTGGAACAATTAAATATCAACATACACCCTTGACCCTAAATTTACACCATACACCAAAACCCATTCCAAGTGAATTCAAGATCTAAATGTGAGAGACAAAATAATAAAATATCCCGAAGATAATGTAGGATAATATAGTCATGACTTTGTCTAGGAAAGGAATTCCTACACAGGACCCAAAAGAAAAAATCATAAAAAAGACAATAAAATTGGACTGTATTAAAATGAAGAACTTACATTCATCAAAAGACATAGTTAAGAGGGTGAGAGACAAGTTAAAGGTATTTGCAATATCTATGATTTACATAGGGCTCGTGGGAAGGATATACAAAGAATTCCTCAAATCAGTAAAAGAAAGATAAAATAGAAAAATGGGTAATAGACCTAAACAGGAGCTTCGCAAAAGATGCTATCCATATGTCCAATAGACTTGTGAAAAAAGTGCTCCACTTCATAAGCCTTCAGGGAAATATAAGTTAGAAACCGCATAAAATGTGACTACACTTCCACCCACTGCCTAAAATTAAAAATGACTTTCAATACTAACAGGTGGTGAGGATTTGGAGAAATGAGAATTCTCATACACTGCTGGTGAGACTAAATTGGTACAACCATTTTGGAATACTAATTAGCATTATCTAATAAAATTGAACAAGGGCATATTCTGTGAGTCCACAATTCTAATCTGATGTACAGTTTCAAGGGAAAAGTGAATACAAATATACCAAAAATTATGGAGAGAAAAGTTCATAGCACCAGTATTCATAAAGGCCCCAAACTGAAAACCACCCAATATCCATCAAGAGTATAATATAATGTGTGCATGTGTGTGTATGTGCACACACACTTTATGGTATATTTATATAAATAAAAAAACCAATAAAAACAAACTGCACCACAACCTGGCTAAGTCTCATTGACATTAATGTGTGAAGGGAGACACACACACACACACACACACACACACACACCTGTGTTTCATTTATATAAAACACAAAACACAGGCTTGATGAAACTATAGTCTTTAGGGATGCATGCTTAGATAGCAAAACTATAAAGTGATTACTGTCAGAGTTAACATAGTTGTTGGGGAAGATCAGGGTGCTAATTAAGAGGAGAAGGATGTGAGTTTCAGGGGTGCTGTCAAAGTTCTATGTTTTGACTTCAGTGATGATTACCTGGATGTCTGCTTTTCGATAAATCATTGAGCTGTACATCTTGTTGTGTTCACTTTTCTCTATGTTATAGTTCACAATGGAAATTTTTAAAAATCAGTAATGTACCTTTACCATCATTTTCTTGATTTTTAATCAATTTAAATATTACCCCTTGACTTGGTACTGTGATAATTAAGACCTTTTCCCTTTCCCTTCTTTTGAATTGACACCGTTTATATTATTACGTAAACACTATGCATCAGTGAGACCAATGATATACTATGATTACAAATCCTTTCTTGTGCAACTTTTCATTTTTTCCTACTAGTAAACATTGCTTCTTTTTGATTTGTGTATATATTTGTAGATATACAAACATACACTTTCCTTTTACCCTCCCTCCCTTCCTTCTGTTTTTCTTTCTCTTTAATTCTTCCCATGCCTTCTAATAGCATCCCTCAATCTCATTTTGCTCTTGGCCAAACGTATCAGATCATGTACCCCTTCTGTTTTGTTTTTCCTGCTGTCATCTGCTGTGGTTGCTCTATAGCCTGTTCTAGAAGAGGTTTTGTGCAGGGATTTCCTTCTCACCTGTGTCCTGTATGGTTCCCATTTCCTGGATCCCATGTTTTTTCTTTTATGGTTTGCTGCTTTTGGTGGAGCATATCTGCTAACAGTTTACTAATGCACAAACATAGGAGATAAATTCTCAAAGAACTTAATCTTGGGAAATGTCTTTAATTCACCATCTTCCTTAGTCAGCAGTTTGGGTATATATATGATTCTAGATTGAAAATCATCTTCCCTCCATATTTTGAAGGTAATACTAATTGACATCTAGCTTCTGTTGTTGCTGTTGAGAAGTCATATGCCATTTTGATGGTTCATCTTTTCTATGTAAACAGATTTGTTTCTTTCTGGAAGCTTTTAGAATTTTGTTGTGTCTTTATAAATCATTTTGCTGTGGATTTAATCAAACCTTTCAACTGAAAGACTTATGTTTCTGTTTTAGGAAAGGTTCTTACGGATTTGTGTTTATTTGTTTGTTTATGTGTTGTTTTTAATCATTTTCCTCTCACCATTTTCTCTGAACACTTAGAAACTCCAAGAGTTGAACTTCAGACTGATTTTTAAATTTTCTTATTTTTTTTTCCCTTTTGTCTTGATCAGCATTCTGTCTTATTACCTTACTTTCTGGATGGTTTCCTTTTCTTTCTTTCCAAATCATCTACTGAATTTTTTATTTTGTCCATCATATTTTTAATTTCCAAGAACTTTACATTTTTCCTTGAATGTTTCTTTTTGCAACAGCCTGCTCTTTTTTTTTAAAGCAATACCTTCTCTTATCTTACATAATATATTAATTCGTGTTTTTGATATTTTCTTCTGTTTCCTGCATTATCTCCGTTTCCTCAGACTTTATTGTTTTTCCTGATTGCTTAGGTTTCTGCCTTGTAGTGTAGGTTTTCCTTGGATGTCCTTTCATATTTAAATGGAAGGTTCTGAAGAGCTTATTGGAAGCTGTGTGCTTCAGGAGGGGGCTTCCTGTGGAGTGGCTGGGCTGGGACCCAGTTTTTTCAAATTTCGGTCTCACTCAGGAGGTTTCCTTCTGGGGCCATTCTGTTTCTTCAGAGACGGATCTTCTAATCCTGTAGAAGGGATGTAAGTCTGGGTGCTGGTATTCTGATACCCAGCTGGGCAAGGGGCTACAGGCTCTTGTTGTCCATTTCACCTTCTGTTTTTAGTCTGGTGTCCTACCCCTGTGCTCTTCTTTTCAATTTACCTAGAATTAAAATTGACTTTATGGGAAAGGGGAGGAGGAATCACCTGGTTATGCCCCCAGGAAGTGTTGAGAATGTGAAGGTCTAACTTTTCATTGTAGAGTCTAACTAACCTCCACATCTCACTCCCATAGTGCACTGTGCTTGATGCCTCCAATTCCAAAGCCTTTGTGGGATTCTGTGAGGCTAATCCATTAGCATCTGATCAGTTTTCCCTCGGCTGGAATTTTGGTCTCAGCTTTCTTCAATATGCCTAAATTCAGCCATCACTCCTCTATCTTTAGACATTGCTTGACAGCTCTCATCTGCTGTTGTCTCCTCTCTCATTCTTTTTGTCTTTGTGGGTTGTGTTAACTCTTTAAGGACAGAAGCCATGACTTACACATCTTTAGTTTACTTGCAGGCACAAGCACAAAGGCTTAGGAAACATTAATTGATTGACTGATGCCGACCTCCCTAATCATTGCAGTACTCTGCCTTCTTGCTTTCCTTTTTTTTTTTTTAATAAATTTATTTATTTTTGGCTGCGTTGGGTCTTCATTGTTGCGTATGGGCTTTCTCTAGTTGCTGTGAGCAGGTGTCTGCTCTTCCTTGCGGTGCGCGGGCTTCTCATTGCGGTGACTTCTCTTGTTGTGGAGCACGGGCTCTAGGTGCGCGAGCTTCAGTAGTTGTGGCTCTCCGGCTCTAGAGCGCAGGCTCAGTAGTTGTGGCACACAGGCTTACTTGCTCTGCGGCATGTGGGCTCTTCCTGGACCAGGGCTTGAACCCGTGTCCCCTGCATTGGCAGGTGGATTCTTAACCACTGCGCCACCAGGGAAGCCCAGTCTTCGTGCTTTCTTTACCCTTTCCCCCATGTTCTCTCTTGTCTCTCATTTGCCGGTGTGTAGATGCAAATGATAGCATCTCCTTAGGTGCTGCATCCAACTCTTGGTAGGTTCTTCCTTCCTTCTGTCTCTTGGGTGCCCAGCAAACCTGGACCCTGCCGGGCATCAGCTCATTACATGTGCCCAGCACTTCTGCCTCCTTCTAAGCTGTCTTTGCTTCCAAACTGTCTGGAAAAGAGGAGTAGGAAAGGGAAGGGGAATAGCTCTGAGGTGCCCGAAGGGACTGAGTTTCTCTCCCCCGCCTAAGTAGAAACGAGGTGCTCTTAAAATAGCCTTCGAAGCTTTGTGATGTGATTACAGCCACACAGCCATTCTCAGGATTGGCTTATTGTTGAAAATAAAAGCCTCTGGGAATACGCATGCCACTCTTCATTCTCATGGCAGATTTTTAGAAGCTGCATCTTGACCGCTGTTGCTAAGTGGTCTCAGGGTAGCCAACTTCCAGTCCTAGGCTGGTGTTCACAGCATCTCTGATTGATGCTGCATGGCACTCTGCAACTCTTCTCCTGTAGACTTCAGCTGAGTAGGCTTTTTCTCCCTCCTCTCATGCATCCAAAGCTGGGAACGTGAAATAGGCTGCATGGGTATGGGATTCTCGAATTATGAGGAACGTTGAGACCGTGCCCAGTGGTCAGTAGGGTCCTTCTCCCTTTCCCTTCCTCCTTAGTAACTGGAAAATTGTTTAAGCACGGTCAGTTTCTTTGGCTACCTTGAAATTTTTAAACGAGACTCCTTTGACTTTCATCAGTAATTTGATTTGTAAGAAGTTAATAAAGGTTCTGGTAAGAGTATTGTGTTTTGAATGGCCCATACCTATAGGTAAACTTGAAATGCTTAAGTAAGTCTGGTTTCACGGTGATCTGGAGGGAGGAGTGCCTCTTTCCTAAAGATGATAAGAATAGATCGTCTTATAGAAAGACAGATATGGGGCTTCCCTGGTGGCGCAGTGGTTGAGGGTCCGCCTGCCGATGCAGGGGACGCGGGTTTGTGCCCCGGTCCGGGAGGATCCCACATGCCGCAGAGCAGCTGGGCCCGTGAGCCATGGCCGCTGAGCCTGCACGTTCGGAGCCTGTGCTCTGCAACGGGAGAGGCCACAACAGTGAGAGGCCCGCGTACCGCAAAAAAAAAAAAAAAAAAGACAGATATGTCTTGGGTGGGGTCCAGTGGTTAAGACTCCGCGCTTCCAATGCAGGGGGCGCGGGTTTGATCCCTGGTCGGGGAACTAAGATCCCACATGCCGTGCAGCACAGCCAAAAAAAAAAAAAAAAAAGACAGATATGGTTTTAGTCTCATTATCTGGAAGTGTCTGTGGTAGGCAGTCAGCTCTGCTGTTTAGTTACTGCCAGAAAAAAAATGGTTGCAGTTCAAATACTCTTAAGTGATTTAATTGTTTGGTAGGTGTTTCCGCATCTTAAACTGGTTTATAGTTAATAATATCATACATCGGGTCACTAAATTTGTGGTGTACGTTTTGCAGCTAGTTAATCTTGGAGGGCACACCAAGAAGTTGTCTGATTGGGAGATAGGCATGGTACACCCTTTCCAAGATGTGTGTTTGATTATGTTTTACAAAATTCCAGGCTAGAAGTATTTCAGTCGTGGAAACTTGCTTGCCCATTTGTCTGTATATTAAAGTGTCTTGAAATCCTTGTTGCACAGGGGAGTGTTAGCTCTGCCCACGGGTACTGAGTGCCTTTTATTAGGCTTTGCCAGGTCCTTCTTCATGAAGATGGAAGCTCTACCCCACAGCCCTGCTCTGTCTTAAATCACATCTCTCCATACTTGACAAGCAACACAGATGCCAACCAGGAATTTAACCTCAAAGATGCTATTCAACACTGATCAAACCTTTGATTGAACAAGGCCATGTTTATGAAGGATTGTTGGTTGTCTGACCCATTCCTAATTTCAGCCTGACTACTAGAAACTCCATATCTGATATAGTATTAGCCTGGAACTTTGATGGAATTGTGTTTTATCCTGCTGCCATTGGGCAGTATCCCCTGTGGACCCCATTGGTGTGTTTGTTGCCTAGGTGATTCCTAGGCTTTATTTGTCCTGCAGATGATTGTTGCTTCTCCCAAACAGCGGTTTTAAAATTGTCTTTAGATGAAGCAAACACCCTCCCGCTGTCCCCAGTCCCCACCATTCCCTATCATCTGACACTAGCTTCACTCAGTTACTTTGCCTGCTTGGCTCCTGTGGGAATTTGAGTTTGCAAATCCTCCTTTGCACAGTGTGATGGTTAATTCTGTGTGCCACTTGGCGAGGCCACCTTGCTCAGATATTTAGTCAAATACCAGTCTAGACGTTGCTGTGGAAGTGTTTTTAGGTAAGATTAACATATAAATCTGTGGACATTGAGTAAACTGTATAACCCTCCATAATGTGGTTGGGCCTCAGTCAATCAGCTGAAGACCTTAGGAGAAAAAGACTGAGGCCCACTGAGGAAAAGGGAGTTCTGTCTCCAGACTGTCTGAACTCGAGCTGCAACATCAACTCTTCCTGTGTTCTCCAGCCTGCTGAGCTTCACTGTAGAATATGGAGTTGTCAGCTCCTATAATTATATGAGCCAATTCCTTAAAATAAATCTCTCTCTCTCTCTCTCTCTCTCTCTCTATATATATATATATATATATATATATATATATACACACACACACACACACACACACACTCACCCATTGGTTCTGTTTTCTGGAGATCCCTGACTAATATACGCAACAAGGTCTTTATAGAGAACTACAGGAGCGAACAGTTGGTTTGCTTGTATCTTACGGTGACTGAGTCATGTGACTGAAGATATTTCCCTTTTTACATTGACTTTAAAAGCTTAGAACTTAATCTGCGTCTTAGCTTTAACAGCTTTAGCAAATAAATATTGAAGGATACGGACTGCACATCACTGGTAGTAGAGGCACACTAAGGGCATGGTGGTAGGGGGTACTGGATTCAGGTTGTACTAGGAGGACATTTGGTTACTATGTTTAGTTTGAATCCACCTCCCCACCTCCTGCATTTGGTAAATATGTCTGTCCGTTGGGCTGCTATAACAAGGTACTGTAGACCAGGTGGCTTGTAAACAATCCAATCCTCGATATTTGCCTAGGAGAAATAAAAGCACACATTCACCAAAGATTTGTATATAAATCTCCATAGCAGCTCTGTTTAGAATAACCCCAACCTGGGAACAACCCAAATGTTCAAGAGGTGAATTGAAAAACAAATGATGATACATCCGTACAACAGAACACTGTTCAGTAATACAAATTAATAAACTATTATACATGCAACAACATGGATGAATGTCAAAGTGATTTTGTTGAGTGAAAGAAAAAGAGTATACTGGGGGAGAGCAGTCCCAGTTCTGGAGGGTTGATTACACAATCAGGTATTGGTACAAATGATTATACACATGGGGGCTGGTGTGGGGGACCTTCTAGAAACCACCTATTCCCTTCTCTTCCCTAAAACCCTCTAGTAGGATGAGATCACCTCCCCTTTAAAGGGTTTTGGGAAAGCGGATTCCACATTTGGCAGTATTTTGTGGTCTATAACTCTTGCCTGTATGTGTATGATTACTCAGTGTAACTGAGAACCCTGCACAGTGGTGTCTGCACAGAACACATTTTAGTTAAAACTGCTCAGCATGGTAGTCCTGAAAAACAATCATCTGAGAGTTTACAAAACTTTTTTTTTTTTTTTGCGGTACACGGGCCCCTCACTGTTGTGGCCTCTCCCGTTGCGGAGCACAGGCTCCGGACACGCAGGCTCAGCGGCCATGGCTCACAGGCCCAGCTGCTCCATGGCATGTGGGATCTTCCCGGACCGGGGCACGAACCCGCGTCCCCTGCATCAGCAGGTGGACTCTCAACCATTGCGCCACCGGGGAAGCCCTACAAAACTTTTTATAATCAGGAAGGAAATTATGTCTTCTAATACTTCCATGAGAAACTCATTTTGTTCACCCATTTTATAGATGGCAAAGTTGTGGTAGAAGAAATTCTGAGTCTAATACAATTTCCCAGGCAGTTTGTTTCTGGAAAATCTTAGGAGCAGAGTTTCTCTTGATTGGATTTTTTTAAAAATATTTATTTATTTGGCTGCGTTGGGTCTTAGTTGCGGCATGCAGGCTTCTCTCTAGTTGTGGTGTGCAGGCTCCAGGGCACGTGGGCTCAGTAGTTGTGGCATGTGAGCTCAGTAGTTGTGGCACGCGGGCTCTCTAGTTGTGGTGCATGGGCTTAGTTGCCCCATGGCATGTGGGATCTTAGTTCCCCTACCAGGGATTGAACCCGCATCCCCGGCAGTGGAAGGTGGATTCTTAATTACTGGACCACCAGGGAAGTCCCTCTTGATTGGATTTTCAAGACTCTTCTAGAATACTAATCTGGTATCTGGAAGGATGGTCATTAGAGTGAAATAGGTTCAGGTTCAGATTCTGACTTTGCCTCCAATTACCTGAATGACCTTGGACATACTCCTGGAAACCTCAATTTTTTCCCCTTCAAAATAGGAATAATCTATCTCATAAAGTTGGGGGGAAAGTTAGGGGAATATATTTATTCACTTATGTACTTACTGAGCAAAGATTATTGGGTGTCTATTCTGTAGCAGTGAGGAAGATAGTCAGTGTTCCTGCTGTCATGGAGCTGACATTTGATTGAAGGGACAAGGAAACAATAAGTAGCTAAACAAATAAATGTATAAGATACTATCGGCTGTAAAATAACCATACAAGGTAAAGAACGGTAAAGAATGCTGGTGGGACCACTTTGATAAGAGTGACCAGAGAAGAGTTCTTTAGTTATAAAGGGCCAGCCAAAGGGCACAGTACATGCAAAGGCCCTGAGGTGGGAAACAGCTTGCACATTTGAGGAACCAGAAGAAGGACCAGTGTGGCTGGGGGTTGGTGAGTTGTGGAGTGAGTAGGAGATGAAATGTCAGGGCCTCATCTCGTAGGGTCTTATGGGCAAGGGAAGTATGGACTTTATACTTGGTATACTGGGTATAATGGGAAACCACCAGGGAATTTTAAACAAAGGAGTTGCCGCGTATGATTTATTTTTTGAACGTTCTGCCTACTGTGTGGAGGATGGAAGCAGAGAGACCATTTAAGAGGTATGATGGTTTCTGGGAGAGAAGGAGCTTCAACTACAGTGGTAAATTGGAACGGTGAGAAGTAAAAAGATTCAGGATGTATTTTGGAAGTAGAGCTCATGGATTAGAAGTGTGGGGAGGGGAAAGGAACAATGGAGGATTATTTGAGGAATTTGGAAGGCAGTGTCCTTTCGTGAGGTTGGAAAGACCTGGGGTGGGGAGCGGAGATCCGGAGTTCTGTTTTGGACAGCCTAGGCTTGAGATGCCTGCTGGGCATGTCAGAAAGGCACTGGACATTGACACCTACAACTTGGGTGGGGGGGGGCGGTCATTGGCACATAGGTGGTGTCTACAGCTATAAGGTTGGGTGCTATCATCCATAGAGAAGGGGCAGAAAAGAGAAAAGGGCCCAGAACAGAGCCCTGAGCACTCAAATTTAGAGATCCGACCAAGAAGAGATGAGCTAGCAAAAATAACTGAGAAGGAGCTTTCATTGCAGCTGAAGAAGAATTGGGTGTGGGGTGTCACAGAAGCAAGAAAAGAATCGTATTGACTAGCCAGCGCTGGACACGCTCAATGAAAGTTAGTTTCCCCTTAATGGAAATAGTATCATTCATTTACTTTAGGTCTTTCAAAGGATATAATATTACCTTTCATCCCAGCATAAATTCAATTTGCAAAGGCATTTTTTTACCTCTTTCATATGTCTTTCAAGACTGAAATATGGAGCCCCGAAGAGCTGTGGGTTGGTTACCCCTCTTCGAAAGCAGACATTTACCAGCTTGCAAATCCACCAAGCAAAGATTTCTCTTTTTCCGCCTTAAGTTCTCATGGTTTAATTTGCCTGAGTAACCTGCTGTCATAGGTTTTCATAGAGTCCTGACATCTAACAGAGTAATTAATGCTTTAGGCTTTTAGGAACTGTTTCAGGATTTTATTAATCACCGTTGTGATTGCACATATGAATTATGAAGGAGTTATTTTGGTAGTTGGATTTCCCCCTCAGAAAAATTTCCATATTTGTTCATTATGAACTGATAGCCTGGAGAAGAAGAATAAAAAGGAGAATGTTCCCTGGGTCCTGTGCAGGCATTTCAAATTATCCAGAGTCAGGATGACTTCATAGTACATGGACAGGGTGTGAGTTGTTTGAAGTTGGTCCTCAGATGCTTTCTCTTTCTCTTTCCCTCACTGTAAATTAATTAGAGATTCTGTGTGACTGGCCCAAATATATGGATTTTGTGAACTGTTTAAAGATGCATGAACATCAGAAGGAATTTGTGTGTTTTGTTTGATTCTGCTGTGATTCTCATCATTGGAGGAACCACTCTTAGAACCATCATAATTAGTGTGCTATTCTTTGGGGGGTTTTCCAGGAGAAGGAGGGTATCCAGGTAACTGCGAAGAAATAGGAACCTATCCTTCTAATTCCTTTTTCATTTTATTTAGGGAAAGCATCGTGGATTTTCAAAATTATGTGATTGTATTTGAAATCAGTGTATCAAAGAGGAGCGTGTTGGGTGCTGTCTGTCTAGTCCTTAGGATTCAGTCTGAGGTGTGAAAAACAAAACACCATCACTGTTTTCCTTGAAACTCCTGCTCGTGAGGCATCCGCTCACCCCAGACATTTGCAGATTCTCTGCATAAATGCTCCTGCGGCTGCAGGTGGGTCCTGCTGGCCATTTTCCTTGGCATGGGGGTAAATGCAGGTTCCCCCGTGCTTGGAGGAAATTTTACTCCATGCCTTTTACCCTGACAAGAGAAGACTTGCTGCTTTACTGGGAACAGGGCTCTTTTCAATGATTAGAGTGATTTTCTGTGATTCTGCCATACTTGGGGAAGATTTTTGAGACTACAAATAAAAGACAGTAGTTATATCAGTGTACGGACGGAGGCAGCCACTCTGCTTAGAATCTGGTGCCTTGACTATTGAGTGAAAATACCTGTTATTGCTCTAACTAACATTTTTACTCATCCTAAGTGGCCGGTGGGATAAGGGATGGGGAAGGAGCTGGATAAGGCAGGAGGAAGTCCATTTGCAAAGTCAACAGCGGAAGTATTCAGGCAGAGAAGCAGACATCCAACCTGAATTCTGTATAGATAAGGGAAGGATTTGATACCCGCAGCTGGGCCACCCTGCTAATGCTACGGTAGCTTGCTGTGACAGACTAATCTCATGGTATTTTCATCTTAATTTACTTGCATCCTGCTTTTTGTAGGTAACAGCATTTCTGCCAAAGGTGATAAATTTGCTAAAGCTTAACATTCAGATTCTTTCCTCATATGAGTGTTATATAATTATATATACATTTGGGCTCAAAGGTCCCCGTCTAACAAATTCCCTTCACCGGAGTCCCATTTGAGGGCCCATTCTCTCATTAATTTTATTTGACATTTATGTCAACATTACATTCCTCACCTAAAAGGAGAAATCACATGCGTACACGGGGGTATGCTTTAAAGTGGAGTATTTAGTTTGGCAGTGAAAAGCAGTCAGCTAAGTCTGCGAAAGCAAAATGTTCTACATTAGTTAATGCAGAGTGGTCTAAAGCACTAAACTGAAGTTGCTCAACAAAGTGCCAAGTGCCCATGCACGTGGCCGTTTTGATATTTCTAACGTTTTTCCTCCAGGGGTTCCCAGAGTTCACTGACATGGTGTCTGGCAGATTAACTAGGGAGTCATCAGAGGGGAAGGAAATGGGCTGAAAATAAATTGTTATGGTGTCAGGAGTAGAAGTTGCAAAAATCAAAGTCCTGATTCTTCTCCCACTCGTACTAACTTCAGAGTGAGAAGTTTATCAGTGAAACATGGCGCGTCCAGCTCCCAGTTCTGCTGAGTGGAGAGTTTTATCAACGGCTGCCGCCGAGGCAGGAGAGCAGTTGGGAGCCCCATCCAGGCATCGAAAGTTATATTATTTCTCGGACCACGTGGCCGGGGCATCGCTTAGCGCTTCCAAAAGTACACAAAAGCGTGATCTGGGGTTGTTAACCCTGAACAACAAATGATTGTTAGAGAACCTTGCTGTCCTCCGAATTTTTTTATTTTTTTAAATTTTTTTGCGGTACGCGGGCCTCTCACTGCCGTGGTCTCTCCCGTTGCAGAACACAGGCTCCGGACGCACAGGCTCAGTGGCCATGGCTCACAGGCCCAGCCGCTCCACGGCATGTGGGATCCTCCCGGACCGGGACACGAACCCGTGTCCCCTGCATCGGCAGGCAGACTCCCAACCACTGCGCCACCAGGGAAGCCCCTGTCCTCTGATTTTGAGTCTAGGTTGAATTTCGAATCCGTGGATGCCTCGAGAGAGGAAAGGAGTCAGCTGTAATCAGCATCCAAGGGACTGAACGTGGCAGTTCCTTTTGGTTCCAGAATGCTGACTTTTACATACTTTGTGGTTTGTGTGTTCACGAGCTGTGTTTTGTGCTTGGCTGTAACGGTAAACTGCAGACTGGGCTTTTGTTTTGCAGAGAATTCACCAGCGGTGGAGAGGACCGGCCTTTGGCATAAGTGGGGGTGGGCAGGTTGTCTAGCCCCCTCACTCTTTTTCATTCCAGTGTTCACACCTACCCCCCCCGTCCCCCAGCCCTGCCAGGCTTCACTGACCCAAAACAAACACTGGAGTCCCCCTCCATGCTGTCTTCAGCATGAATCTAGAGGGTCAAGCGGTTGGTGACCAGCAGACCTGCAAGCCTGTCCAGGTGCCCGGGTCCCTCAAGGTCATCACTTGAGTGCTTTTAACTATGACCTTCTGGAATCAGTATCTCCTGGGGGTCCCCTTGGTGGTCTGGCCACTTCATGTCTCTGAAACGTAGGGATTTTATCAGGGAAGGAGAGGAGGAGGAGGATTGCAGTTTGTGAAGGAGAAACTGGGTCTGGGTCGACCTCATCATTGTCAGCTCAGACAACTTTGTTCTCAGCACCTCACGCTGGCTTTAAGGACTTTGTGATTTTCTCACCTGATCTCATCTGATTAAGCTTCTGGCTTGTGTTGCTAGGTTGTTTGGGTACAGGGTGAGCTCTGGCGGTGGTGTGTGTGTGTGTGTGTTTTGTTTTGGAGTTCTGGTGTGCACTTCTAACCTCTTTAAAGGCACTGCATACAGAACTAAGAAATTCATAGTTTTCTGGCTATCAAGGCAGCTCTGGATTTCACAGGGAAGAGCTTTTGAGAGCCGGAAGGGCCACCTTTCATGTGTGGAAAAACCCAGAGAGTTAAGAGCCAGATCTGGGACAGTTCCCCACTCTTCTTTTCTCCTTCTGGCCACTGCCTGTAGGATGATCAGAGAAGCTTCCCATTGCAATGCCAGTGTCGTGAGATGGAAAGTGGTGGGAATACCTTTGCTGAGAGCTGATGACAGTTATGTTCCAGCACCCTAGAATGGAGGGGCCCTTCAAGACTGTGGAGTCAGGGATTTCCCTGGGGGTCCAGTGGTTAAGAATCCACCTTCCAGGGCTTCCCTGGTGGCGCAGTGGTTGAGAGTCCCCCTGCTCATGCAGGGGACACGGGTTCATACCCCGGTCCAGGAAGATCCCACATGCCGCAGAGCGGCTGGGCCCGTGAGCCATGGCCGCTGAGCCTGCGCGTCTGGAGCCTGTGCTCCACAACAGGAGAGGCCACAACAGTGAGAGGCCTGCGTACTGCAAAAAAAAAAAAAAAAAAAGAATCCACCTTCCAATGCAGGGGACGCACGTTCGATCTCTGGTCTGGGAACCAAGATCCCACGTGCTGCGGGGCAACTAAGCCTGCACGCTGCAACTACTGAGCACACGGGCCACAGCTAGAGAGAAGCCCGCGTGCTGCAATGAGGAGCCCGAGCACCGCAGCAGAGGATCCTGCATGCCGCGACTAAGTTCCCACATGCTGTAACTAAGACCTAAAACGCAGCCCCCCAAAATAAATAAGTAAATATTTTTTTAAAAAAGGACTGTGGAGTCAAATCCTGAGGCCGTTAGCTCGGGGCGGCAGAGCCAGGACTGACCCCTGGCTCCCTTGAGCCCTTAGCTCAGTCATCCCCCTCAGCGCTTTCTGGGTGCACGAGAGTTAGAGGCACCCACTGACTGACACCTGCTCTCTCTCTCTGTCCTCTTCCTCCTCCTCTGCTCTCTCCCAGGCCGTAATCAACCCCCCAAAAGACCTAAAACCTTCTCAGGGGAGTGTTTACCATGGAACTAATCTGTCCTATTGAGCCTCTGCCTCCATTTTAAACTCAGTTAAATGAACCACCATTCCCTCAGAAAACAGCCATTTCTCTGGACCTCTTGCAGCTGACACCAGTTGCCAATGGGTGTCCTAGTCTGTTCAGGCCGTTAAAACAAAATCCCACAGACTGGGTGGCTTATAAACAACAGAAATGTATTTCTCCCAGTCTGGAGTTGGAAGTCTGAGATCAGGGTGCCTGTGTGGTTGGGGGAGAGCCCTCTTCTGGGTTGCAGACTTCTCATCATAGCCTTACATGGTGGAAGGGGCTCCGGAGCTCTCTGGGACCTCTTTTATAATGGCACTAATCCCATTCACGAGGGCTCTGCCTTCGTGACCCAGTCACCTCCCAAAGGCTCCGCCTTCTAGCACCATCACATTGGGCATTAACATTCCAACAGGTGAAATTTCAGGGGACACAAACGTTCAGATCATAGCAAGGGGTGACACCTTCCAGCCAGCAAGTGGCGAGGGTCTGTTGTGGAGAGGACTGGATGATTGGGGGCGCTGCAGGGGGAGTGGCTCAGATCAACGGTACTTGTAGACAGTGACCATGGAGATAGTTCCCTCTGCCTCCTGTCCCCTTAAAAATGTCCCCTCTTTGGACCCTCCTACACTGTTGGTGGGAATGTAAATTGGTGCAGCCACTGTGGAAAACAATATGGAGGTTCCTCAATGAACTAAAAATAGAGTTGCCATATGATCCAGCAATCCCACTCCTGGGCATATATCTGGACAAAACTATAATCCAAAAAGATACCTGCACCCCTATGTTTGTAGCAGCACTTTTCACAATAGCTAAGACATGAAAACAACCTAAATGTCCATTGACAGATGCATGGATAAAGAAGATGTGGACAATGGAACATTACTCAGCCATAAAAAAGAGTGAAATAATGCCATTTGCAGCAGCGTGGAGGGACCAAGATAATATCATGCTAAGTGAAGTAAGTCAGAAAGAGAAAGACGAATACCATATGATATCACTTATGTGTGGAATCTAAAATATGATACAAATGAACTTATCTATGAAACAGAAACAGACATAGAGAACAGACCTGTGGTTGCCAGTGGGGTGTCAGGGTGAGGGAGGGATGGAGGGCGAGCTTGGGATTAGCAGGTGCAAACTATCATACAGAGAATGGATAAAGAACAAGGTCCTACTGTACAGCACAGGGAACCGTATTCACTATCCTGTGATAAACCATAATGGAAAAGAATTTAAAAAAAGAATGTATGTGTGTATATATATACATATATATACACACATACATATATATATGTATATAACTGAATCGCTTTGCTGTACAGCAGAAATTAACATATTGTCAATCAACTATACGTCAATTAAAAAAAAAAGTCGCCTCTTTGCTACTAAAGACCTTGCTTTGTACAAATGCCCTCGCTTCCTTTAGCCTTCAGGCCTGGCATGGAGAGCTGTTCCTGAGGGGACCCCTAGTTCTTGTCCCTCAGAACTTGTACATGTGGCATCTGGCTTGTTGCTTGGCTGGGAATAGGAGCTCAGGTGATGTCCGTGCTGTTTGAAGCAGGGCTCACAGGCAAGCTTTCTTCTCCACACAATTTAGAAATTGCTAGTGGACTAGCTCTTTGGATGGAGGGCCCAGTCCCTCCTGTAACGGAAATATTCGGAAAGCACCCAGTGCCCCTGGTCTTCTCTAAGCGCAGCTTTATTGACATTTGGCTTCTTGTAATATATTTTTAATATACTATGTATGCTGTATCTGAGTAAATCAGTAGGTATGTTTTGAAATTAAATATTTGCTAAGGGCTAGGTTCTCCTGTTGTTAAATTATTGATAACAAACTTCACAGACACTGTATGAGACTGGATGATATATGAGTTTTGAGGGACCTGCCATTTATTAGACTTTATCTGCCCATGAAATCCATTTCCAATTCAGACCATATCTACCTCGGGATTGCTTGCTAGAAATCTAGTCCCAGGTTTCTCCTTATTTCAGTGCAATATCTCTGGCTCAGCACCTTTCCCAAGGTGGCTGATCTAATCGGGGCCCAATCACTTATCGCTTCTCATTTCCTTTGGCAGGTTTGTCAAACTGGGAAGTGCATCTCGGGGACACTCCAAAGCAGTAGTCGACCCACCCCCTTCGCCCTTCTCCTGTTTAGAGGAAGGTGAACTCCCTGAGCCACAGCCCTGCTCCGGGGTCTGTAAACAGAAACAGGACCACTTGTGGTCAGGAAAAGAGAAGTGGTCTCCCTGCATTCCCCGGTGTCAGGGGCTCTCAGGAACCTCCCCAAGATGAGCAGTACATGGGGCTTCCCAGGTGGCTCAGTGGTTGAGAGTCCGCCTGTCGATGCAGGGGACACGGGTTCGTGCCCCGGTCCGGGAAGATCCCACATGCCGTGGAGTGGCTGGGCCTGTGAGCCATGGCCGCTGAGCCTGCGCGTCCAGAGCCTGTGCTCCGCAGCGGGAGAGGCCACAACAGTGAGAGGCCCGCGTACCGCAAAAAAAAAAAAAAAAAAAAAAAAAAAAAAAAAAAAAAAGATGAGCAGTACTCAGTGACCCCGAGCAATTAGAGCTCATTTGCATGGTGTGGCAGGCCACTGACCCCCCAGTCTCTTTCTGCTCGCCCCCTCCTCTCTGACTTCCCCATAGACAGGTGCATGCTTCTGGCTACTGCAAGGTCCAGCTGGCAGGAGTACTCTAACTTGTCATCACAGAAATAAAATTTGTCACCTCCATGTTCCCAACCTCTGTTCTTTCATGTTTAACCAGCATTTGGAATCTTTATAAACATGTCAGGGGTTCTATTTTTATTTCCTAATTAATTCAGAAAAGGAGCAGAAGGCATTGCTAATGATAGAAAAGAGAAAGGGGCAGGTAGGACTGAGGGTGGCTTTCGTTTTTCACTTAGAAAAGGCAATTGAATGAATATGGGCGTCCAGCAATTTGAGAAATTACTTGGGGCCTGCCAATGCCTTGGTGATTTTTGGGCTGTCCTGGAAGTGGTCAGAATTTATGAACAGGTCTAAATTGATCAAATATGATGGCAGGCTTTTCTGCTCATACTAATGGACAGCGGTACCTCATTTCCCATGCACAAGGGAGAATAAAAATTTCCACGTATATTAACTTTTTAATTATTTGAAATGTATTCTTTTTATCCCTACTTCTGAAATTATATTCTCTGAGGACATTAAACCTAATTTAACCTTTGTCTTGATGATTCACAATCATCTTTCTAAACATCTGGAACTGTGTATTTTAGTGATTTCAGAATCTTAACAATCTCAAGGGTGTAGTGTTTTAATGAAATGAGCATTTCCTCTATCCATTGTTACCGAAGGGCTAAAATAATAGACATGGAATAATGGAAAGAGTTCTAAACATAGAATCAAAACCCTGCTTCTAATTTAAGTTTAATCATTAATTAGCTGTTTGACCTTTAGCAAGTCTCTTAACCTCTCTGAGAATTTATTTCCTCATGTGTAAAAATGGGAAGTCGGACCATAATATTCCCAAGGCTGTTTAGATTTCTAAACTTCTATAATCTTATGATGAAGGACCATGATATTCTGTGATGCCAGTTGTCCTAAGGGCTGTTGAGGTTGGGATTATTTGTTTCTTTAAGATATGGTCCCAGACTGCTGAGATTTTCTAGATACTGTGTTGGCGTTGAAGCTTTTTTTTATTCCACGGTTTGCAGACTGTAGCCTCTGGGCCAAACTTGACCCACCACCTGTTTCTGTAAATAAAAGTCTATTGGAACACAGCCATGCTCCTTCATTTACACATTGGTCTGCGGCTTATTTTGAGCTACAAGGGTGAAGTTGAGTCGTCACAACAGAGAAAGTATGATCCATGATGCCTAAAATATTTACTCTCTGATCTTTATCTTTACAGGAAAAGTTTGCCAACCTCTGCCTGATTCTCTCTTTTTTTTTTTTTAAACTTTCTATCACTTTTCATTGTAATCACTCTCTCTCCCTCCAGGAATCCATTATAATTGACCACATCTCCCAGGCCAGAGGCTAAGAAATCAGAGAACACAAGTGATTAGAATTGTGTTCAAAGAAAGAGTTAATAGCTTTCTGAACAAAAGTTCAAGGGCACAATCTCTGAGTGCAGTGTTGAGGGTGTGAGCTTTTTACCTACTGAGAGATCCTTCTTATTTAAATCTCTGGGTTATTCTGGAGAGTTATTCTAGGTGGTTGAAGTCTTACCACAATTTGAGATTTCTAGAAACAGTTGCTTTTAGGTTGCTGACTGTGGTTATGGATTGGCCGTAAAATCTGCTTCCTGCATATACATGCTGTTCATACATGTGGCATTTCCTATCATGGTGAGGCTCAATGCCAGAATAGTGAACTGAACTTGAGATCAAAAGACCTGGGTTTAGACCCTCCTCAGCTGTCCCATGGCTGTATGATCTTAGGCAGTCATTCCCTTTACTTCCCCAAACCTGTTTCTTCATCTGTAAAACAGGAACCATATTAACTACCTCATAGAGTGTGCTGCAAGGGATGTGTGTTTCAGCGCCTCCCTCAACTGCCTTTCCCGCCACTTGGGTGGAGCAGGTTTGAAACTGATGTGCCACATATAGAACGTGAAATGGGCCACAGCAGTGGTGGGCAAGATCACTATGGCTTAAAAATTACCAAGTGACTCCAAGTGTTTGCCCTCGTCTACAAGGCCAGGTGAGGAACCCTTGCCAGAGTGCTGGATTGGCTCAGCTCTTGATATAGTCAAACTTTGATTCCTGTTAGGCCCTTGTTCCTGTGTATAGCGCCATGGGTGGGAAAGTGAAGGAGTTAGGGTGAGGGGAAAGATGCAGACATTCCTGGGTCCCCGTTGTAATAGCATCAACCCCGATTCCTATCAGCTGCTGCCGATAGTACTGTTTCCTGGCGTGGATCTGAGGCCATGTATGTATAGATGACTGCCTCCCACTCTGGTCTGTAAGTCCCGTAAAGGCAGGAACTATTTTTTTAATTTTAGCTGCACATTTCCATTGACTAGAACAATATCTAGCTTCAACATGTATATGTTGAATTGATTTGTCATGACCAAGAGTTTCTGGCGGCGTAAAGGTTTCTTTGAGGTTGACTGTCTATGCCAACTGTATGTTTAGGTAGTAGCCATAAAGTGCTCCGTGTCCAAACAGCCCCCTGATGGAGGAAGTAGCCCTTCCCTTAGGATATAGAAATAGAAGGCAGGCCACAGCTACAGGTGCAGCAGAGCTGGGCTGAAATCTTAGCCTGCTACTCACCCAAGATCACCAAGGCTTTCCACCACTGCTGTTGTTTCCCTGGCTTGGAGGCTGCCACCCATTCCTCACCTCCATCCCTTTTGCCCCTCTGCTGCCCATGGATAATCTGGATCAAACTGTGGGAACTGAAAAGAAAGCCTAATCTACAACTCAGCTTGAAGGTTATCCTAGAAAGGGCCAAACCATCCATGATCCAAGCCATGTGTAAACACATATATTTATGTATATCGTCCCCATGTGTTATTTATGTCTTTTGGGAAATGAATAACAAACACTTGATTCATTCATTTAAACAAACATTGAATCTTTGATTTGTGCCAGGCTTTATGCTAGTTGTTAGGGTTATAGCCCGGTGGAGGCCCAGCAGGTGATCTGGGGCAGGCTGCTTGGGGAGGGGGTTGGATTTATTCTGTGCCATGGGAAACCTTTGGCCAGGTTCACACGTGCGAATGGCACAGTCAAGTTTCTGTTTAGATCATCACTTTTGCTGTTGTGTATAGAGAAGTTCCGAGGTGGGTGAGAGGCAGTCCTGGAGGCCAGGTGAGGGATGTCCCTGCACTAGACAGAATAAAGTGCAGATGAAGAGGACTTTCTCGTGGGCTGGAGCAGAAGTGGGGAGGGGCAAGGAGGTCCTGGGATGCTGACATCTAGGAGGTGGCATTTACGGAGATGGAGAAATTTGGGGGAGGGGTGGGAGGACAGATGTGGGGGAAGGGTTTCAAGTTCTGCTTTGAAATTAGGTGCATTGGTGGCACAAGCACCTCCTGGAGCTGGTAAGCGCAAACCAGTGTAACCTTTCTTGTCCTCACCACTCGTGAGTTGTACCACGCTCTGATAAATGACTAGCTTTTTTGGGTTTTTTTCGCGGTACGCGGGCCTCTCACCGCTGTGGCCTCTCCCGCTGCGGAGCACAGGCTCTGGACGCGCAGGCCCAGCGGCCGTGGCTCACGGGCCCAGCCGCTCCGCGGCATGTGGAGTCTTCCCAGACCGGGGCACGAACCCGTGTCCCCTGCATCGGCAGGCGGATTCTCAACCACTGCGCCACCAGGGAAGCCCTATGACTAGCTTTCTTCCTACACGTGGCTCTTCCCTGGGTACCACTTTGTACCTATGTTTATACCATGTCGCCCCCTCAGTAGTTAACACCATTGCTCACTTACACTAGATGCTCAATAAATATTTGGAGATGATTTGCCTGCACCAAGCATCCCCAGCTTGTTCACAGAGCTCGACTCTGAAGCGGGAACTCTGTGGGTAAAGGGGAAGAGAGGCAAATGAAGAGGGGTTTTTTTGTGGTGTTGATGATGAAATGGCTATTTTTCTGAAAAGAGACTTCAGATGAATGAGGAGGAAGAAATAAAAGAGAAACCGGATTGAAGAACACGTCTAGACCTTTGGCCCCGATGCTCCCTCTCTTGGCCTCTAGACTTGGAGTCTTGGGTCGGCTGTTGTTGGAGTCAGGGTCACACCTGCACACCTGTCTTCTCTCCCCTTTTCCATGTAGCTTCCTTTCTCCTCCCTGTTCTCTTTTTCCCACCTTAGAGAAGACAAGGCAAAGTTTACTTGGAAGAAGAGGAAGAGGAGGAGGAGAGTGAAGCCGAGGGCTTCATTCAGGTGTCCAGGGGCAGGGCTATTGCTTGGAACATACAGCTGCTGACACATACAAACCTGAATGAGTCGTGAGTGTTTCATCCCCTGGAAACCAGCACGATGTACATACTCTTCACCACATTGCCTTGGTGTTCCGGAAGATTGAAGCTGGTGATAGTGGTGGCTCTTATTAACTCAAAAGTGCATTTCTGTGATACGTCCCATCTCCACACCTAGTATTTTTGACAAAGCAAAATAATGAGGGCAGCATCTTGGCAATTTTAAAAGCTAAGCGCTTGTTGCATTTTTTTAAAAAAAGTTATTTCTTCCCTGTAGGAAAGTAAAGAAATCTGTGATAAAATAATAATTAAATGCTGACAGTGCTAAATTTCTACGCTGCGTGAGCTGGCCGCAGTTTCATATCAAAACATTAGGTCATTGGAAGAAAAAAAAATCTGATTAAATACCTCTGTAGGCTTTTCTGATTAGCTGTTCTTAAAAGAGTCCATGACAGTAATGAAAGGGTGTAATTTGACAGCCGCAATTTACTCTTGGAAAAAAAGGTACAATAAAATAGTGCGTATGTATGAGGTTTTTACAGGAATTTCTTGTTGGTCTTTCCTAGTGGGGTTTGTTTCATAATCATTAGTTTCTAGCAGTTTCGAAGAGCCCCCCAGCTGCAAACACGTTGTATGACTGGGATGAGGGGTGAGGGGACAGTTTCAATGCCAGCCTTCCTTTTTCTTCTTTTTTTTTGTCTTCTCCAGGCAGCAGGTTTCGTATTTCTGGGGTTAAATGACCTTGACACGAGCAGGTTTGGGAAATGGAGTGTAGCTCGTCGAGATTCTCTTATCCCCTGTATTAACCTTCTGCATCTGGCAGCTCCCAGTGTCTCTTTGTATTAACTCGCCATGGCATGGGGGCTGCAGGCTAGATTTGACATGAAGATGGAATGATAATGTGGCATATGGTAAATGCAAGGACCACCGCTAATTACTCTTTCTTTTCCCTTTCTCCTTGACTTCTACTGGTGATGGGAGTTTTCTTGAATTTGTGTTTTCCTTTTTCAGCCCCATCATACGCTCACCTTCAGTAGATGTTCGAGCAGATGACTTTCTTGGCTATGATGTGATGGATACAGAGTTTGAAACCAAAAGAGGACTTAGGGCTCATCCAGCCTGAATGCTTCATTTCAAAGATGAGGATTCTGGGTCCAGGGAGGGTCACCTAGGAGGTGGTTGCAAAATGGAGCCTGGAATTCAAGTCTCCAAGCCCCCAGATGTGCCTGGTTTTTCCTTTTCTGTCCTACCTCCCAGAAGCTGAAATGAAGCCAGCGTATTGGTGCCCTAGGGCTGCTCTAACGAAGGATGCAACAAACTGAGTGGCTTTAAAGCAACAGAAATATATTCTCTCATATGTTTTGGAGGCTAGAAATCCAAGATCAAATTATTGGCAGGGCTATGCAAACTGAAGGCTCTGGGGGGAACTGTTCTGTGCCTCTCTCCTAGCTTCTAGTGGTACTGCCAATCCTTACCTTTCCTTGGCTGTGGCAGCATAGTTCCAGTTTCTGCCCTCAGCATCTCGTGGTTTCCTCCCTGTGTGTGTCTCTGAGTCTTTTCTCTCCTCATAAGGACACCCGTCATGTTGGCTTTAGGGCGCACTTTACTCCAGTATAACCTCATCTTAACTAATTGCATCTGCAAGATCCAGTTTCTGAATAAGGTCACATTCAGAGGTTCCAGGAGTTAGGATTTCAGTGTATTTTTTCAAGGGGACACAATTCAATGCAGAACAGGTGGGCTTGGGTAAGGTTTTCCATGGAGGGTTTTTGGAGACGTCAAACTGCGATGAATCATTATCACCTTCAACTGTACTTTCAGAGCTTGTTCTGTCTTGATGCTTTTCCCGTCAAGTGCAGGAACCTGAGTCTTTTCCATTTATTATTAATGAGGATGATGCGTAGCTTTCACTTTTTAGCAAGGAGTGAGAGCACGTGAGTCAACCCGAGGATTAGCCACAGGAAAAGGATAAAGTTAGAAACAATTCAGAGACAAGATTTGAGCTGTAGACATTATTGTAGAGATTCTCTGAGTTCTTTTTCTGTTTCATTAAAGCCTTCAATTTGGAGAGTTGATTCTCTTTACTCTTATACTTGTTCTATATTTATTTATAAGTTAGAATAATTACAATATACAATTTATTCTATGTTACTTATTCTATAATTTATTCAGCAATCACAGTTATCCTATTTGTCTCCTTAACTATTATTTTTTCACTATCCCCTCACTCTAAATTCACCTTCTGGAAAGCTTGAAATTTTAATTCCTCTGTCCTATCATGCTCTAGACAAAATTCATAATTGCACCCCATTTCCACCATTGTTATCTCCTTGCGGTTGCCCTAAGGAGCCTCCTTCAAACCAACGTGATCTACTTCCTGATCTCCAAATACACAGTGCCCCTGTCCACCTCCATGCTTTGCTCTGGCTCCTGTTGCGGTCTGCAGTGGTGTCCCCTTCTCTTTCTACTCCTCTGAGCACAACCTACCCTCAAAGGCGTGCATCCATCCCTGTTCTCCATGGATGCTGCCCAAATAGGAAGTGATCTCCTCCTGAGTGAAGTCCTATAGAATTCCTTGTCAGTACCTCATTTGGATCTCACAGGACTGCCTTTTAATGCTCTCTCTTTATAGAAATTATGGATTAGCAGCCACAAGCCCTACCTTCTACTCAAGGTTCTGCCGTTACCACTTTGTGTGCCTGTGTCTGATGCTGCCTGTCTCATTGTGGTTCTATGAGGATCAGATGAGATAGAACATTAAAATTATTTGAACCTCATCTATGAGAAGTACTATTTAAACATTTACTACTTAATGTGCCTCAATTTACTCATCTGTAAAATGGACCTATTAATCAGTAGGACCTGGTGAAGATTAATTTAGTAAAGCACATGGGACAGTACCTGGCTTATAGTAAGTCAGCACTAATAGTTAGCTGTCACACTCATCCTCATCCTCATTGTCAGCATCTTTGGATGGAACTGTGTGCCCCGTTAGGACAGAGGTTGTGACTTGGAATTTCCTCCATGCATAGGATGGAACCTTGTACTGGATGCTCCGTAAACGCTTGCTGGCTGAATTGTGAGTTCCAGTCTTGTTGCTGTGTGCAGTACTCACATTCTCTTTTTCCTCCCTTTTCCCAAGACATTAAAATTCCCACTGATCACTCTTGAGCCTGGAAGTTTTTAAATGAATAGAAATCAACTCTCTGACAGCAGTGTTGATTTGGGCTCTAAGCCTAAATTAGTTTGATAGGTGAATTGCTGTGAATGCAGATGTCACCATTCAAAAGTGATCCAAATTCATTTTCTTTTGATACCTCCTTATCAGGATGTAACACAGGCATGTTTTGAAATGGAACAACCTCTATTAGTTTAATTGAGCATAGTTTTGACACTGTCAAGATTTGTGTAATGTCCTCGTAGTAACCCTTTGAAGGCATTGTTCTACAAAATGGTGGGGCAGAAAATTTCTGGTACAGCTTTTGGTTCCATGTCTGGTGTAGGGTAGCAACCCCTGTCATCTCAGTTGAGGCTGTACCTCTTGTACCCCTGAGCTTACACTCAGCGCTGATTTCATCCGGAAGGCACATGGACCCCCTTACCTGCCATTTACTACCAGTGTCCTTTCCAGCTGCTCTAGGCATGGGCATGGCAGTTGTTACATGTTTTAAATAATCTGGAGGACTCTGTTGGAAATTTCTGAACTGAGACTGTATCTGGATGCCACAGAGCAAAGCTGGGAAGGGGAAACCTGGTTTCCAATGTCAGCTTGTCTAGTAATTGGCTGTATGACCTTGAGAAAGTTAGTTATGGCCTCAGAGCCATGTGTGTAAAGGGCTTATCCCAGTAACTGGCATGCAGGACGCATTCAGTAAGTGGTGTAGCTAGTTTTATTTATTTTTCAAATATCCTCAGAGATAACAAAAAGTAAATCACTTGCAAGCAGGTAATACTTGCTGGGTAATGTAATTTTGGGTCCATGACAGTAAGTCATTGTAAAGTAATGAGACTCAGACTTGTAAACCGGCTCTGGAGTCACTTCTAAAATCAGTGACAGGACTTCCCTGGTGGCGCAGTGGTTAAGAATCCACCTGCCAATGCAGGGGACATGGGTTTGAGCCCTAGTCTGGGAAGATCCCACATGCCACAGAGCAGCTAAGCTTGTGCACCACAAGTACTGAGCCTGCGCTCTAGAGCCCACGAGCCACAGCTACTGAAGCCCGTGTGCTGTAGGGCCTGCGTGCCGCAACTGCTGAGCCCGCGTGCTGCAACTACTGAAGCCCGTGCACCTAGAGCCAGTGCTCCGCAACAAGAGAAGCCACTGCAATGAGAAGCCCGCAGACCACAACGAAGAGTAGCCCCTGCTCGCCGCAACTAGAGAAAGTCCGTGCACAGCAACGAAGACCCAATGCGGCCCAAAATCAAATAAATAAACAAACAAATAAACAAATAAATGCGGAAGGAATGACAGAATTAGAAAATTATTTAATAAATAAATAAATAAAGTCAGTGACAAGATTACTACTTTACATAAAGCCGGTGCATCCCAGGGCTAGAGTTTTGCTGCCCAAAGCTTCCGTACCAGGACTGAGTTGTATGGGTAACTGGGGGCGGGGCATGCTTCCCTCTCTTTGCCTCCAGTCAGGACAGGTGAAGTGAGGGTGGTTCCTGGTTTCTCTCCCCATTCCTTCACCAGTGACCCTGGGGCTGCACGTGGCCACAACCTGGTCCAGCTCCTTGCCAATGCTCGTTACTGGCTTGTGCAAGGAAGACCCTGTGCCTGGCAGACCCTCACTGCTCTGGGCAGACTCCCTCTCCCCAGCATGTATTTTTGAATGAATGCAGCTGCCTGTTTCCCTTCCCTGTTGCTGCCTGGTCCCAGAGAATAACTTGACTCTTTCCCGGCACCCTCCACTCAGTGGTAAGAGGAACTTGGCTGCCAGACGCTATTTGTACAGAGAAGTTCTGATACATTGTGTATTGTAATTGTACTTTGTTATCTTTTGGTAGCGCTGTGCCTTCCTCCCGTGCTGAGAAGGCAAGTGAGAATCTTAAAGTGATAAATAGGAAGAAGTTTCTTGTTAAGAGAGGCCTAAGCCTGCTCAGATGTGAACAGGTTTGCAGGAATGCATGGAGCATCTCAGCCAGGTAGCGAAAACTAAGTTGTACCCATCTTGCCCGGTCGTCACCCCTGCTTTCCAGCTGGCTCCCCAGGGCCTGCTGGAGCCTCCATGATGGTCTGCCTGGCCTGCTTCCTCCCTCACCCCTGATGTGGCTGGATGTGCCGGACCCCTGGGCTCCAGACCTAGGCATCTCTCCTCACTGCACGGCCAAAGCTGGCTCAGCCTCCCCTGAGGGATGGGCTTGCCCAAATCCTAGGACAAATCTTGATCTGAGGCAGGGTTTAAGGAACTCCATTCCAGAATCCTTGTTGCCTAGTCCAGCCTTGACCTTGAGTCTTGGTTCTTTTTATAGGTTCCACAAACTGTTCCCTACCCTGTTTCTGTGCCCAAACCTCCTGCCTTGTTTACCTGGCTGAGAACCCCAGGTACTGAAAGGCCTGTGATCAACCCTGCCCTGTCCATGCAGTAGAGCCTGCCTCTCAGTACCAGCCCAGCAGATGGGGGCTCTGCTCACCTCTACCCACCGTCTGCCTATCAGTTTTGCACTGATCCTTTTCTGGTTCAGTCACCCTGTTTCTGACTTCATACTGCCTCTTTCCTGTACTAATTCACTTGTTCTCTGCCCCCTACCCTTTGTATACAGTGGAGATACTTCATGGCCAAGATATGCTCCTGGACAAGATAGATGATAGGGGAAGGGGAAGGGGGAGGGAGGGGAGAGAGATTGTCTGGAGAAGTAGAAGCAAGTCTTTAATATCCATCTTCGTTGTCCCATCAATAACTACACATTGTTAATTTTTATATCTGAAACCACACAACTCAGATTGGGACTTGAACCCATGGGCCAGGACTCGAACCCGGCCAGAACCCAGGTTGGGACTTGAACCCACTGTCTTTTAATTGCAATCACACACCTGGTCTCAGGACTTAATGAAGCTCAGGTTTTTGATGTCTCGTTGCAGAAAGAATTCAGTGAGAGACAAAGTATTAGGTAAGAAGTGGATTTATTTAGAGAGAGTCACATTCCAGAGACAGAATGCCATCCATCTCAAAAGGCAAGAACGGCTTTGGGAGGAACACACTCCACAGAGTGTGGGCCATCGCAGAAGGTGAGAGGGCCCAAAATATGGTGTGGTTCGTTTTTATGGGCTGGGTAATTTCATAGGCTAATGAGGGGGAGGATTATTCCAACTGTTTTGGGGATTTCCAGGAATTGGAAATTAGCCTCAGAACTGTAGTGGCACCTGTAGGTGTGTCATTTAGATGCTAATGTATTACAGTGTGCGTGTAATGAGGCTCAAGGTCCACTGGAAGTCGAGTCTTCCGCCATCTTGGACCTAGTAGGTTCTAACCAGGTTTTGTCATGTCCTCAACGGCTATGTCATTCTTTTAAAGGTTGTGCCCTGCCCCCTTCCCTCCTGTTTCACATCTATAAGGTTCCTGTATCTTAATTTTTTTTTGGCTGTGCCATGCAGCATGTGGGATCTTAGTTTCCCAACCAGGGATCGAACCCGTGGGCCCTGCAGTGGAAGTGCAGAGTCTTAACCACTAGACCGCCAGGGAAGTCACACTCTATCTTAATTTTTAAATTTTAAAGTATTTTGTCTACACTTGCTTTTTTGCCTTATGTTTTGGCTTTAGTACCTAACTTCTGCATAACACGAGATCACATTTTGTGTGATGTCAAAGACCTCCTTCACGCTTGCAGTGGAATCTTTGCCTTTGGCACCTGTCCCACCTCAGCGAGCAGGTCTACTGCTGAAGACCTGCCAGGAGGCCCGGTCTAGCCAGCTAACCAGGCAAAGTCCCACTGTAGGGTGGCACCTCAGCCAGCTCTTGGGGCTGGCTGGCTGAAGTCACTAGGGGCGCCACTGAGAGTGAGTTAAGATACCCTTGGAATGGTCCCTTTCATGCGTTCAGCTGCATTGCACGTATCACCCACCTTATATGTGGGACAGGAGCTCCAGCAAACTGCCATGGAATTTCTGCACAGTCCTGACCTGCTTACTCTCCCAGGACTTGAGTGGAAATTAGGAGGAGCGTTTTATGGAAAGGACTGCCTTTGAAGGGAATGAATGAATGACGCAGTAACTAAACTTAAGGATGAAATTGGCACCTTTCACTAAAGGCTCAGATTTATGAAATATCGCTCATCATATGCTCTGGCCACACCGGCTTTGAAGACAGTCGAGAGCTTGGGTGACAATCTCAGGGTTTTGGATCTAAGTCCCACCTAGTGCAGTTTGCTGCTGGTGTTCCCCCCAGCTTAGCACCTGAACGACTGCTGGGCCCAGCGAGCCCTCTTCTGCCCTGTAGGGTCTGGTGGCAGCTCTGATTGTATTTTTCCTCATGATGCTTTTGTCCCCATCACTCACAGCTTTGGATCCCTTGCCCCACTGCCCCCCATCCCCCGCCCCAGCAGAGGCGGGGGAAGCAGAAGAAGGTCTTCCAGCTTTTTTAGAGCCTTCCTGTCCCTTTTCCCAAATTAGCTGGGTACTTTTCCCCACAGCCTCTTCCTGGTAGACTAGAGACCAGCTCCCCAGGGACGGGCTGGAGACTACGTGGGCATCAGTATCCTAGGTTGAACCCAGAAGTGCTCCTTGTCAATAGCACCAAGTTGACAGACCCCTATGGCTTGTGACCTTCTTCTCCTTTGTCCTGGGGACTCCTCCTCCTGCCCCCTCGTAGGAGTTCGCGTATTCCTGCTCTCCCCCAGGACATTCAACATGGGAAGGCCTCTCCAGGGTCCCCCTCTTCCTGGGGAGGATGTATGTCAGTGCTGTTCTATCTCCCCTCCACCCAGCACTCGGTCCATCCAGGTTGGTAATAAAAGGTTGATAGCTTGGTGACGTACAATACATGAAGAGTCAGTGCTTGTCCATGCTTTGGCCTGCACAACAGAATGAGAACAAATAAAGTTTTAGTTTCCTTTATTTGCTATACAATGAAAACTGGCCAGGTAAACAGAAAATGCAAATTCATCGTTAGAGAAGAAGAGAATATTTCCTTTCTCATCTTTTCTACAATCTAAGAGGAATTTTTTTTTTTTTTTTTTTTTGCGGTACGCGGGCCTCCCACTGCTGTGGCCTCTCCCGTTGCGGAGTACAGGCTCCAGACGCACAGGCTCAGCGGCCATGGCTCACGGGCCCAGCCGCTCCACGGCATGTGGGATCCCCCCGGACCGGGGCACGAACCTGTGTCCCCTGCATCGGCAGGCGGACTCTCAACCACTGCGCCACTAGGGAAGCCCTAAGAGGCATTTTAATGTAGTAAACACACACCAGAATGCACGCACGCACGCACAAATCATTAGACTAAAAGGTAAGCTACATGAATTCTAGTCCTGGCTACAAACTTCCAGTGCGCTTGTTGGTCAAACCTACAAACAAAACCTTGGCTTCCTCACCTATAAAATGGAGAAAATATTTTTATGCCTGCTTACTGGCTTATTGCAATTATTAAATTAGGTGATGTATGCACGGGCTTAAAGAACTATACAAAAGACCAGTTTGGAGGGGACGTCCCTGGAGGTGCAGTGGTTAAGACTCCATGCTTCCAATGCAGGGTGTGCGGGTTCCATCCCTGGTTGGGAAACTAAGATCCCACATGCCACGCAGCGCGGCCAAGAAAAAAAAAATTAAAAAAAAAACAAAACAGTTTGGATATCATTTGCTAGAGACGCTGCCTTTACTGAAGAGAAAGAAAGTGGTAGAAAGTCACCTAAGATATGGACATGCAGTTGACAGGATAGGAAATAAATGGCTCTTAAATATATGAAAAGATACTTACCCTCCTGCTAATAAGAGAAATATAAACTAGAACTTTAAGAGATCATGTTTACCTGTCATGGCTGGTGCCATGTATTAGCCAAGGTGAGAAGCAGACACCCACATTGCTGAGGGGAGTATAAATTGATACAGTCTCTAGAAAAAGCACTTTGGTAACATTAATTGAAATAGAAAATGCATATATTTGGGGCAAGCAATTCCATTTCTTGAAATTTATCCTACAGATGTGCTTGCACTTGTATAAAATTAGGCATCTCTGTATTTACTGATAGGGATTGACCTTGAAGATATGTTGAGAGAAAAATGCAAAGTACAGAACAGTTTATAAAAAACATTGCTTTTGTCTTTTCACAAAGAAAAGAAATGCTAGTATTTGCATAGATTATATCTGAAAGGATACACCAGATTTAGATCATTGTCTTAGGGTTTTTTTCTTTCTTTTCTTTGTCTACCGCCACCCACCCTACCCCCACAAACACACACACACCCTTTGGTGGTAATTGCTGGTTTTTGTTTGTTTACTGCCCAGGAGTAGAATTGGGTGGCTGGTGACAGGGGGGTGATAAGATTACTTTTCACTGCATATCCTTTTGAACCTTTTGAATTTTGTCTATAGGTAGCTATTACCAACAAATTTAAAAAATTGAAACAAAACAAAAGTAAACGAAAAATCAAAGTGAACAACAAAAAAATATGGACGAAGTCCCAACTCTCCTACTTTCTTATTGCTAAAATAAAGTAAAATAAAATGAAAGGAAGAAAGCCACTTAAGAGGAATTACTCAGGGTTGTTTTTTTTTTTTTTCCTGCCCTTTACCATGCTTGACTTTCATATGCCTCTTTGTTTGTTAGAGTATTTTCCTTTCACTATTTGGAAAACTAACTTGAGCTGGCTCTTTACAACTGCAAAAGGAGATTTTAGTTTCACGATTCTAACGAACCGAATGATCGTGTCTGTGCTCTCTCCTTGATCTGCCAATCTTTATTTCTGAGATCTGAGTAACCCTTGAAAAGTTGTGAGCATCAAACCTAACCTAGATATTCATCTTCCCTGACTTCCCAATGAGTGATGGCGCTGGCTAGAAAGGACCCTTGGGGCCTGCCGCCCAGGGAATTAATCTCCGGGGTAATCAGATAGCTGTTCAGGGACTGTGGATCCTAATTGGGTATTGAGCATTTTGTTAAGTGACTCACGTTCTGCCTTCCTGCTTTATTAGAAATTACAAGTTGTGTATCTGGGGATCGTACCGCCTGAGCTTTGCTTTCTTTATTTTTATATATTATTTAAGCAAAAGGCTCTTTTAATGGGGCTTGTCTTTTGACTCGGTGAACCCACAAGCACTACTTCATAGAGTTAGTTCTTCTTTACCAAATTGTCCCCTTTGTGTAATTATGGAGAACTGTGTGTTCTCTTTGCTATGAAGACCAATTGGAGCCCCGTGGACCAGGTGGGGTCTCTTGAAGATTTTCAAATGAAGAGGCCCTCCGTGAACACGTGCCATTCGAAAAAGCCCCTTCATGTTGACTTATCACGCCTTTCAATGAGGAGAATTCACCACAGCCCACGTGGAGACGCCCTCCAGGCCCAGTAAAGAGCTTGTTTTATTGTGTATATGGACAATTTGGAGTTAAAGGCTATCTTCAACGAAGGGTCATGTTTACATTTCCATTGTGAACTAAAGTCACTTGCTTGTTGGAATGGGGTTCAGCTTGTTTATACATTATTCATACCTGTAAGTCAGAGATCATACGCGTGGTGTGACACATGTGTGAACTGCATGCGTGTATTTGCTGATAGGGACTTGAGTTTGGCTAATATTTTCACAGAACGTTTCCAGCAATCCTTACAGCCTCGCTTAAGCAAACAAATAGCTATATCCTTTGCAAAACAACTGAGCACACAATTCTGAGTAATTTTTCAGATGCTCTTTACAATGATTGGCCCAAGGCCTATCCTAACATCATGTACTATAGAAGCAACTCTGAGTTCTTTGAAGAAGAAAGATAAATCTCAAGGCAACAGATTTCCTTCTGTTTTCCTTCAAGTGTTTGGCTCCAATTCAGTAATTAGTTTTATGTAGCTTATCAAATCATGAAAATGATGGCATACAGCATTATTACCTTTTCTTAGGTGACTATTAGGAGATTCCCAGAACCTCTGGATTCCCAGTTTTTTGGGGTCTTGCAAAAGAACTTTTGCCATGGTCTGAGATGAAAGCAAAAGCAAATAAACAGCTCTGGCAAGTGAACATTCTAGTGCCCAAGATTGAATCATCAGGGAGACCCTAAAATAGAGTGTACCCCAAGACAGAAGATATCTGGCAAAAAGGAAAGAGAAAATGTTGGGGTGGAGGTCACTGGGCCTTTCTTCTACAAGCGTGTCTTGAGTACTTACGATATACTCAACACTGTGCTGGCTGGGCACACAGTGTGCAGGGATGCAGTGGTTGACCAGATAGACGGGACCCACCATAAGGAAGAAACACAAGTCTAGATGCCCTAGAAAATTGTGTGAAGGCAGCAGTGGGCACAAGGCTCCCCCTCACCACCCTGTGGGGGACGTTATCCCACCTTGGACTCCTACTCAAGAGGTAGCATTGGAGGGAGCAGGGGGTACCCTTTCTTTTGGGTTGGGGGGAGATGGGTTACAGAGATATAGTGGTGTTCGTAGGAAGCACAGGCATTGGTAGGGCACGTGGGACCAGGGATGAGTTAGAAGGCGGGTGGCAGCAACAGAACCTACTCTGCTTCTATCACTTTGATGTGAGTTTCACAAAACTGATCTGAATGGTACAGAAGATTGAAAATAAAGGAGGTTAACCCCAGAAAGTTAGATCTATAGCTCTTGATCCCCTTAACACAGCGGGGTGCCCCCTATAAAGGATGTTTTCCCCTACCTCACCATTCTATCATTTGCTGTTTTAAAGAACCGGCTCTTTTGCCTTGTGTCGCAGCAAAAATATTTCTACAATTCTTTGTAAGTAAATGGAGTCTTAAAGCTTAAACCTCTGCCCTGGGCAAGGAACCAAAGGATGTCATTGTGCATAACTTCAAAGGCTGATAAGATGTTTAAGGTCGCTGCTCTCTGAAAGAGTTTCTTTCTTTTAAGGCCAGCCAGAAACATTCTTGTACACATCCCACCATTATTCCAATGAGAAGCAGAAGACCGTTTCTTCAGTGCGTTGAGGCTCTCGTTTTTTTTGTTTTTTTTCCCCCGCATGTCTCTACCCCACAGAGTATATTCTCTCTCTCTGCCCTACAATGGTTGCATTGTGCTTTGGATGATGGATGTCCAGTAAGCATGATATTAAAGACACTACCTTTTCCGTCTGGAGGAATCAAAGAAACAGTGGTTCTGTTGCATTATTTCCATGTTTGCATGAAGCAGTCACTCAAGGATTGGGGGTTCTTGATATTTCGGGGGTTATGACTGGTGTGGCATAAGCTGGTGAAACATCTCTGATCATCCAGCATTTAAAGTCTCTCGGTAACAGGTGACTCAAGAGAAGTTCAGAGTCTACTTTTGTCAGGGACACTTCTCTCTCTCTTTTCAGTTTTATCCCTGGGCACTGCAGAATGTGTTGGTTTCTCTCTGTCACCAGCAGGCGGTTTGATGCCCTCAACCTATGAAAGCAGGGGTGGAAGATTTTTAGTAAATTGTCCAGGAAATAGGAAAATACTGGCCGTGCTGTTGGAAATGTTTGCTATTTACTGCACATTCTTTCACACAGAATATCTTCCAGCTAAACGGGTTTTCTATACATTCTGATTTTGAAAATGGAGGCCCGCACTGTCAAGTCTAGGAGGAGAAGGCCCCCGGGATAGAAGGGATGGAGCTCTTGAAATGATTCATTACCCACTGGCTGGTGGAACATGGATGCTTTGATGGCCAAAGATGGTGATGCCTCCTTTGCGTCTTAATAACACAGTGCTCAGAGCTCCTAGGTGCTTTACAAATGCCTGTGGGTGGCTTAATAAAAGTATAATTTAGGGTTCTGGTGCTTGCTTGTAGTTTCCCTTGTTCCTCGCCTGGATTCCTGGCCCAGAGAATAGAGACAAAACTCTCTAGTTCTGCCTTATGATGCCATTCTGCGTTACTGCACTCCACGGGCACCCCATCGCTGCCTGCCATGGAAGGAGCATTGGCCAGCCTGCCAGAAAAAAATGTAACGAAAGTGAAGACTTGGGAACCTCACTGTTTGAAGCTCCCGTTCTCGCATTCCAGACCGAGGCCCTCAGGCAGACTGGAGATAGCTTAATACAAGCATATTTGTAACACTCCGGTTCCAACCAGATCAAAGGGCAGTGAGCCTGCCTGGGCTGCAGCTTCCAAGTGAAAACTGGACCCTGGAAGTGAGCCTGTGTGACTTGGCCATGCCTTGAATCCGAGAAGAAATACCAATTCTGTTATGGATGTTTGAGCCATCGGATGGAGACTTTGAAGTCTCTTTGCCTGTAAAAAATTGGATTCGGTGCCTCCCTCAACCTGCCCCCACCTTGGACTGATTTAAGATTTGGGGTTTCTTCCGAAGTGGTGCTTCTTGTTGAGGCTGTTGGGGAAAATGAAGTGATCACGCAGAAGCCGAATAGGTGCTGGACTGCTGGGAGCCTGGGAGGGCTCAGCTCAGAGGCTGGATCTCTCTGGATGTTCCAGATGTTATTGGGATTGGATGACTAGAAGCACTAAAGCTGCAGGTAAAGGGGAGCCTCACTTTCTTTTCTTGAACAGACTATGGAAATGTTGGTGTTTTTGTTGACTGAATCAGTTTTTTTCAGACTTCTGGGTTCCCTGGATTAATAAGTTTCAAAAGAAAATTTTCTTCTTCTTTTTTTTTTTTTTGGCAAGTAAGGGCTTTAAAAATTGCCACTTGTTAGCACTATAATTCGACAAAAGAGTGGACGTTCGAACAAACCAGGAAAAAAAAATCAGTAAGAACTTAATTTCAGAATAAAAGCAATCTTTTAAATATAATACATTTAGCATTATATTTTAAAAAATCCGTAATACATTGTTAGGATTTTTCTCCTTTTGCCTCTGGCCAGTGAAAACTTTGTCACTGACGAGTATTGGTCTGTGAACAGGTATTTGAAAACTATACTGTTAGGCTGTTAGGCTACATATATACTATATAAACAGACATATATACGTACATACAAATTGAAAGAAAAATCATAATTATTATGATACTAACACATTTGCATTATTACAGAGTAATACATGTTAATTACAGAGTATGTTTACATATATTATCTCATATGGTCTGTTAGTGTATGCCTTTGAAACATAAATTAGTCTTAATAGCCTAAGCTAAATAGAATTAAGAACAGAAGGGAAGCCTAATGTTTAAACTGTTACTGTCCTAGAGTCAAATATGAATAATTAAAAAAATTATCCACTGCTTTGATTTTTCCATGTCTCTGCTACTCTGCTATGTTAGTGAGAGTAAAGAAACAGATAATACTGTGATGATATGCACACATCTTTAGAAACCTATGTATAGCCTACTCGCATTCACACATATATTTATGATTTCTTTTCTGAATAAAAAAATCAGAGCATATATTCTGACGAACATAAATAAACATGTGGGGAAAAATAAAATTATCTGATATACATTATGAGAAAAATCTGCGGACTCTGTGGGGCAGGGGTTAAGGGGGGCAGGCAGGGGAGGACGAGAGGGTGGACGAGTGAGAGAGAATTTTTACTCTAAGTGAATAGGGGTGTTTCTAGTCCCAAACTTGTATTTAAAAACAAATGTGTATTTTGACTTCAACTCAAGTGTCTCTGTCTTGAACATCTGAATATAGGTGTTTCTGATTTTGAATGTTCTCTTCGAATAAAATAACAGATATTTTCCCTTTGCCAGCTTCTCCTTCCAGCTCCTACTGGCTTTCCTAGGATTTCGGGCTCCCCAAGTTTCCCTAAAGGAGGGCACTAGCTTCGGTATTCTGGTTTGCAAGAGTTTCTCTGAAGCAAAATCTATTGCAGGACCAGTAGCCTGGTTGCCCAATCGCGATCTTATTTTGAAGACCCTCAACCAAGGCAGAACTTCAGTTAGGCAAGAATTTATTGGTCAATTAATTACTTCAGGCAGTGATAGTTCAGTAAGTGTGTGGGTGCCTCATCCATGTCAGGCTTGGTGCTGGGCAGTGGGGATACTAATAGAATTCAAGATAAAATGGTTTCTACCCTTGGGGAGCTACCAGTCTATTGGGGAGACAGACAAACCAGGACACAACAAATAATAAATTACAAATAGTAATGAATCCTGGATAGGAAACATAACAAGGTGCTATTATCAATAAACTTGGAAGAAGCCATCTTGCAAACTCATCAGGTAAAGTGAAAATTTGACAATCAACAATTGGCTGTTGATATTGTGTGCGTGTGTGTATGTGTGTGTGTGTATATATATATATATGAAAAAGATGAAGGCTATATAATACATTTGTAAGGCTTTTATAACATAGGAAATAGTTTCAAGAAAGGAAAACATTAGGAAAAAATTTCATCAACTCTTAATTTTCTCATGGCCTCTACTTACTGAATAATTCCTCTGCAAAACTACAGTTTACTAGATTACTTACATGGTGCACAAGGTACTCCAATAGGAAGGCTAGAGCTGGTTGGCTGACTTAACAGTCAGCCCACAGGCTCTTTTTTCCATGACACAGCACTAAGGGTTTGGCCAGATATCTCAGATTACCTACAAACTAAAAAAAAAAGTTTTTCAATTTTTCGGGCGTTGTATTTACCCACCATTTTGTTTTCTTCCAATGAAAAACAAAATCACCTAACATTGAACATCTGCTCTGAATAAGGCCCTGAGCTTGCTCGTGGGGAACATACACCTGGTAGCAGAGAGAATGGTTGTATGCACAGGATGTATATACAGTAGAAAAGGTTCAGTGCAGGAGCAGGGCTGCAGGTAACAGGAAGAGCTGAGTGTAGGGGTGGAGGGCTCAGTTAAGAATTTCTGGGGGGGTGCTTCCCTGGTGGCGCAGTGGTTGGGAGTCCGCCTGCCGATGCAGGGGAGACGGGTTCGTGCCCCGGTCCGGGAGGATCCCACATGCCGCGGAGCGGCTGGGCCCGTGAGCCATGGCCGCTGAGCTTGCGCGTCCGGAGCCTGTGCTCCGCAACGGGAGGGGCCGCAACAGTGAGGGGCCCGCATACCGCAGAAAAAAAAAAAAAAAAAAAAAAAAGAACTTCTGGGGTGGCATTCAGACTCGATCTTAAAGAGTGGGCAAGCATTAGACTTGTGGAGAGTGGCAGTGCCGTGCACCTGCTCAGCCACCTGACAAGCTCATGCGAAGACCCATTAAGCCTTTTTCATATTAAAACTAACAACTCTTTGTTTCCTGAGGGCATATGTCTTGATAGGGAGCGATGATAATATATCGATTTCCATCAAGTTGCATTTTATCATCATAATGGTTACAGAGGAGGCTGCTTTTAGTCCCGGCAGTGCATTTTAATGTGTTGCAAGAAACATGGAAGTTGACGAAAGGCATAATGGATCCATAATGGACGAGGGGCTGACGAGGCCACAAATGGGACATGCCACGTCTGGAACACGAATGCTTCGCTTGGAGTCATGTGCATTCTCCACATTAGAAGGGGCCGATGGGCACAAGCCGGTTTTGCCTGGAACTCCAAGGAGATGGGTGGGCACCTCTGCTGGGCTGCTTCATCTGGTTGCCTTTGCCTTCAGCATCCCCTGTGGTGGCCCTGTGGCTGCTAATGACCGACCACAGGTTCAGGATTGCACGAGAAGAGGATGCCTCTGTCCGTGCAAGTATGTGCAGCTTTCTGAACGAAAGGATTTTTCTTTTTTTTTTTTTTGCGGTACGCCGGCATCTCACTGCTGTGGCCTCTCCTGTTGCGGAGCACAGGCCCCGGACGCGCAGGCTCAGCGGCCATGGCTCACGGGCCCAGCCGCTCCGCGGCATGTGGGATTCTCCCGGACCGGGGCACGAACCCGTGTCCCCTTCATCGGCAGGAGGACTGTCAACCACTATTGCCACCAGGGAAGCCCCGAAAGGATTTTTTTTTAATTTTTATTTTTTATTTTGCCACACCGCACAGAGTGTGGGATCTTACTTTCCCGACCAGGGATCGAACCCGTCCCCCCTGCAGTGGAAGCGCGGAGTCTTAACCACTGGACCGCCAGGAGAGTCCCCAAAAGGAGTTTTTTTTTTTATGAAAGGAGATACACTATGAATGTTGTGAAGGATGTTTTTCTAAAAGAGAAAAGTTTGGGATCAAGTGTGAGTGTATTTTATGGTATTCAGAGCCCTGGCAGGTAGGCCTGGTTCACCCCAGAACCCTGGGAAAGGACAGGCCTGGCCTTCAGTCTTCATCATTTGGGAAGTCTAGTCAGCTCGGTCAGTATATCTTGGAGGTGGTTTTCATAAGCGAACATACTCAGTGCCAAAACTAACCTCTTGCGGAAGAACTTAGTTGGTGAGAGAAACCATCTTACCTTATGTCCTAAGAGTAAGTGTGTTCTGAATGAGGCCTTGGCCCAGAGTCTTACATTTTTTCCATCACGCCTACAGCACAGGTGTGGGATCTCTGAGCCCTTAGCGAGGGTTTGCTGATTATTGAGTAATGTGCTCAGATGTTTGCAAAAAAAGGTGCAAACACCTTCAGTGACGCGAGACACAAAGATGCATTTGAATCCAGAACTCCTCGTAACATTGAGGCTCCATCTTTATAACAATTCCAAAATATATTATTTTTATTATTTTTTTTATTATTTTATTATTATTCCAAAATATATATTTTTAATGGAAGTATAACTGACCTACAATACTGTTAGTTCCAGATGCACAGCATAGTGATTCGATTATTTCTGTACATCGCAAAATGATCACCCTTATAAGTCTAGTTACCATCTGTCACCATACAAAGATATTACAATAGTATTGACTATATTCCTCACGCTGTACATTTCATCCCTGTGACTCATTTATTTTGTAACTGGAAATTTGTACCTCTTAATCTCTCTCACCTATTTCATTCATCCCCCCACCCCCAAATATTCTTGAATGCTGTTTTTTCCCATTGCTTTTGGATATTCTCATCTTAAAATAAAATTGTGTGTATACTAGGATGTGTGAGAGATTGGTCACCCAGCAGAATGATCTTTAGTGGATTCTACTTTTCCTGATCAGTTAGTCTTATGTTTGGTATTGGGATGTTTTCTGTCTCACCCAGATTCCTGAATTTGGAAACGAGTGACTTACAGTACCTTTTGATTTGGTTTTAATCCATCAAAATCAAGTTAGTTATAAGTGATGGAAGAGCTTACTTTGTGTAGTCCGGGCTGCCGGGAGACATCAGCCACATGCCAAAAGCTTGCTCGTTGCCCGGCAACCTTGCTGGAGGAATAGATTTTCTGCCACTGGCTCCCTTTTTAGTCGAGGCAGAATCTATTAACACTACTATTCTAGCCCAGAGAACCGGAGCTGGAGTTTAGCTGCAAAGAATGGTTGGAGTTTTTTGTTTTTGCTTTTTAAAATAATCCAGCACCGTGTTTCTGGCTTCTAAACTCTGCTGCTAATTTCATTGACTTCCAAGTAAAGATTTAGAGCTTATTAAGATTGCTTAACACTGCCCAAGCTAAAGAAGTTTGTTTTCTGCCTGCTTGGCCCCTGAAAAAGCTCTTTGTTTAATTTCTGTAGAAACTACCACGCAGGGAATGGGTGGGGGCTGTGAGCATCCAAGGTGAAGGTGGAGCAGGTAAGAGCAGCTTCATTCAACCCCAGACTTTTCATAGTCTTCACAGGTATACTTGCTGGCTCCCACTTTCTAGAGGCAAACTTATCATCTGGCTGTCGAAGCTGTTATTTCTTCAAGTATACACGATCTAGCTCTGATTGAAAAGTGGCTGTGTATTCCTTCCTTTTATCCTTCAGTCAAAGAATGTCTTTTCTCCTTCTGTAGCTAAATACTTCACCAACAGGATTGATGATTTCCGTCTACCAGGGGAGCTTGCATTGCTGTCAGCTCTATTGTTTTGCTTATGCTTTTAATGTAATAGCTTTGGGTTGTAGCAAGAGAAGATGATGGCTAAGCCCAGCGTCAGGTGGCTGGAGTTATTTGCCTCTGCTGAAATGCAATTTTAATAATGGACTGTATCAGCTCAATGTGTTTTCTTGCCCCTTTGTAAAACAAAGGAAGATCTCAGCACATTAACCCGTTGGTGGCAGGAAAAATCAAAATCTCTAAGAACCACTTAAGTAAATGACAGTTGCACCTCATATTAGAAATCTTGCAAACAGGCTGCAGAAATTATCTGAACAGGGGGGAAGGGGTTGCTCTTTTTTTAGAAAGTGGACCTTAGCCACCTCATCAATTTCACCCTTTCTAAGGGCCAAATGCTGAAAGGTAAATACACAGTGTGATCTGGTGGAGAAATGAGCTAACTTGAAGAAAACCATGACTTACTCGAGAGAACAATCTTGAAATTCACTTGTTTATTTGTTCTGATCATTGTAAACTTTATTAATTATGAAAATGCAGGTGTTTTGGGTTTATTTTCCCAAATAATCTTAGAATGTTACTGATGCAAGGAACCTTTGAGAGAGTAGTTCAAGCACCCCCAAATGCTCCTTTACAAAGAAGGAAACCAGAGAGGTGAAAAAGTTTGCTCAAGGATACACAGCTGTGTTGAGAGTGGCCAGCCAGTTGACTCTTAATGACAGCGCCACCCAAACGATGCTTCTGAAGGGAAAGGAGAGAGGAAAAGCTCCTACTTCCACAGCGCTGATTCCATCTATAAAACCAACAAATCTTTAATGCACACCTTCTGCCTATGTGCAGGTACTGGGCTAGGTGCCGGGGGAAGCCGAGGTCTTTACTTTCATGAAGTTACATTTAGAAGCGGGAGATGCCCACAGTCAGCCGTGAAACCATAAGAAAATTACAGGTTGTGATAAGTACTTAGCTAAGATATAAGGGGAACAGAGGAATGTTGGTGGCAATTAGATAACAGAAGTATTACCTGTTAAAGTACTTAACTCCTTGGGAACACCAGCATTCTTACCACTAACAGAAAATATGTTGGAAAAAAAATATGTTGGATAAACTGAAACCTTTGGAAGGGTTCATTGTCACCCATTATGTTGTTCCAGTGGGGAGGTCTGCCTGGTGAGATTTGTGAGCTTCCCAAGACAGTGTACAAACCAAAACCGAAATCAGTAGGGATCTTAGAACTCTTCCAATTCACGAATGCTGGGATTCAGCCACTTTGTTCTTTTGTTTGTTCATCAGTTCGTTCCATTCCTTCATGTTGCAAATACTTACTAGGTATTTCCTACTTACTACTGAAAGTCTCTGCACAACAAAAATGTTTCCAAGACCTAATCTGGCACACTTCTATGAAGGAATATTTCATACAAACTCCTGTTATCATCAATCTTGGGACATTTTATCCTAGCAAATTGGATTTTTAAGTCATATAGCTCATTCTTTTTCTTTCTAACTGGTTGCTTTAGTGCTCCAGGCAACTTTACACGCAAGATTTTTTTTTTTTTTTTAATGAGTACTATGAAACTCTAGTGTGAGGATTTGCTTTTGTTGTAGGTCTGTATTCAGCAGGTCTACTAGAGGGCAGTGGTGAAAACTAATGGACTTGGCCGAGTGAAGGATCTGTTTCAAAGTCTGGATCTTTCCATGAATCACATGGTCATTTGTTGCTGGCTTTGCCCCTATCTCCATATATTTCCTCAGAAATGTGCTGGATCTCAAAATCTGCTGTAAATTTACCACGCATGGATCTTGTGTTTCCTTCCCCGGCCATGCTGCAAACACCGATCCGAAGGCTCTGACTGAGAAAGTGACTAAAAGCGTTTATCATGCTGTTCTGTGCATTTTCTTTGTTCTCCTGATACTTCGTTATATGTGCGTATCAGATGTCAGAGAAAAGTAGAAGCAGCCCCAAGGGCACTGTTTTTGTAATTTCATGTAATTCATTTCCTTGAAAATTTGGCTGGAGAGGATTTTCCTTCAGACTTCTCTTCCATTTTGGCATCTTTCTTGCTCTTTTCCCATGTGGCCAATGTCGAGTCTTTCAGTTGTGTTTGAGTTGAAAGCATCTTCGTTTTAGCCTAAGAAGACACAGCTACAGCGGACGGACCGTAACAGGCCTCCCTGTCACCCTGGAGTGTCTCATGCGATAGTTTCTGAACATTGAGAGCTTGCTCTGTGCTAAGCGCTCTGCTGGATGATTTGACTACACAAATATTCCCACTCACCCTTAGGGGCAGGTAATGCCATTATTCCCATTTGACTGATGTGGAAACTGAGGCCAAGAAAGTTTGAGCAATTTTGAAACCAAGGTCTCATAGTCTACGTGGTGAGCAGGACCCAAGGTTGGACGTACGTAATTTTAAAGTCCCTCTACTGCTGCGGGTGCTAGCTATAATGCCCCCTTTATTTGTCCATTATAGGCACTCACTGTTTTCTTTAGACCTGTGACAGAGTCTGTAAAATTACAAGAAGGGAAGGTGATTTATTTGTCATTTATACTAGACCAGTATTTTCTATGTGTTTTAACAGAACACTAGCCAGCAAGATGTTAGATGTTTCTAAAAAACACAGACAAAAAAAAAAAAAAAAAGAGTCTTGCGTTAAATTAATTTGGTCAAAACTGCATATTAAATCCCCTTCTAGGCAATTCTGAATTCACTTTTGCATATTAAGAGGTCTGAGCCGTCCTTCAACAAAAAAGTATTTTTATTCTAAAATTTAAATTTTTAATTTAATTTGCCCAAATTTCCATGGGACTACAGAACCTTTATTTTTTCTCCTAATGCCTTTAAAAGCGTAATTTGGAAAAGTCTTCAAGTAAAAGGCAAGGAAAGAGCTTGGTGCATTCCACTATAGAATTGAATTTTTTTTTTTTTTTTCTTTTTTTGCGGTTTGCGGGCCTCTCACTGTTGTGGCCTCTCCCGTTGTGGAGCACAGGCTCCGGATGCGCAGGCCCAGCGGCCATGGCTCACGGGCCCAGCCGCTCCGCGGCATATGGGATCCTCCCAGACCGGGGCACGAACCCGTATCCCCTGCATCGGCAGGCGGACTCTCAACCACTGCGCCACCAGGGAGGCCCTAGAATTGAATTTTTAAAAAAGGAAAAGAAGAAGAGAAAACAGAATGTTCTCAGGCCCTCTAAAGATCACAGCCTCCTGTTTCACCCTGTTCCACCTTAAAACTGTTTTTATTTTTTTACCCAGATTCCTCCAAGACAGGAAATGTGAGTCCCCTGGTCTTTATCTCCTGCCTTGAGACTTATTTTTGGCCCAGGTCTCGACTAGGTTTTTCGCCCTCCGCGCACTTCACCCACCATGTACATTAAGCTCCTTGAGGGGAGGAACTGGGCTGTAGCATCTTTGTGGTCTTACAGTGGCTCAGTAACTACATAGGAAATATAGAAATCAGCTGTATTTCGAATAAAAGAATAAACATGCAGGATGTGGATCTGTTTTTCTGAGTTGACTCTAGCCCAGTGAAGAACCCCCTCTTTGAGTGACAGTGAGAAATTCGAGAAGCTGCAGTAACTCATTTATATCACTAGGGTTCCATTTGAAAAATGATACCTCCCCTTGTCCAATTTAATTAGTTGTTGTGTTTTCAGTTCCAGTTGAAAGCCTCAGAAGAAAGGATTGTAGTAAACTGTGGTATTTGGTATTATTGTTGTTATCTGATTATATTTACTATGTGTTTTAGATTAAGGCACTTTTCAAGAGGGGCACATCGTGTTATCTGATTGGTTTTTCTCTCTTCTTCCCCCACCTCCTGTGTATTCTAAAGCCCAGTGTTAAGTATGAGCCCTCTTTTACAGATAGAAATCGATGCATGCAGATTTGTGGTTATTTTGGTTTGTTTTTTAATACATGGCCTAAGGTTACATGGCAAGTCCATTCTGAATACGGAGGTTGAGCCTCAGGGTCTTTTCTGAGAGGTCACCCACACGTTGACAAAGGCAGTGTGGTTTCAGGGAACCATGGCCCAACAGGAAGTTGGAAGATGTGGGGTCTGCTCTGGCCTTGCCATTTATTTGTTGGATGGCTTTGGACCATTCATTCATTGATTCATCAAGCATTTTATGGGCTATCTACCAGGTGTTCGGTGCTAGGCTAGATGCTAAGGCTACAGAGATGAATAGGACAGTGTTCTTGTTCTTAAGGAACTTCCTGTTTAGTGTATAGATCCAGATGCATAAACCAACATGCTCAGAAAAATGCCATGAGTGCTTTGCTAAAAGTGTGTCCAGGTAGAGTGGGAGCCCAAAGGAGGGAGGGGCAACACTATCTGTGGCGCTGCAGAAATGCTTCGTGGCAGAAGTGATTTGGGGTTGAGTTTTGGAAAAAAAAAAAACAATCTTATCCAGGGATTATGCCATGATAGGGAGTTTGGACTTTATGCCTCTTTCTAATTTCCTGGTCCTGAGAGCCACTGAAGAGTTTTTAACAGGGAACAGCATAGTCATTTTTGTGTTTTAGAAAGATACGTGAGGAGGATGAGTTTATTTAATCTCTGGGAACCTTACTTTTCTCAGCAGTAAGATGCATATAGATAATACCCACTCCTTTTGCCTCATGGGTTTGTTGGGGTTGCATTTCTTTAAAATGCAGTAGGAATAGCTGACCTGTACTCACTACTTTCTAAGCCCTTTAATCCTCACAGCAACCCTGTGAAGGTCATTATTGCTATTATTTGCATTTTATTTTATTTATTTTTTGGCCGTGCAGTGCGGCTTGTGGGATCTTAGTTCCCCAAACAGGGATTGAACCTGCACCCTCGGCAGTGGAAGTGCGGAGTCCTAACCACTGGACCACCAGGGAATTCCCATTATTCGCATTTTAGAGTTGGGGATGGTCATAGGCTGACTATCCGGCCCAGGGAGACACAGCCAGGATTTGAACCCAGGTCTGGCAGATTTGGAGCCCCTATGCCCTTAGCCCACCATCGATGCTGTTAAGATGCTGGCATGTCTTTCTTGCCCTTCATTTCTCACCTGAAACATTTTGGCTGGTCGCTGTATTTTGCCTCCAGTGACCTTTTAGCGAAGAGCGTTGATGTATTGGAAAGACTCAAAATCAGCACCAAACAAATGTGCCATTATTTGCAACTGACAAATTTTAAATCTGTCTTTTAAATTTAAAATTTTAAATTTGTCTGACAACTGACAAAAATTAAATTTGTCTTTACTAATGTAGTCTTGTATCTTAAATAGAACCAAGTTTACGGAGTAGAATATGTGACTTCAATTCTTTTGTACTTACTGGGAGTTACAAAGAACGTATGTTTCTATGGGCATATACATAAATCTTCCTTCCGATGTTAACAGAAAATTGATCGTGATTCTGACACCCTCCTTTTGGGGAGTTCCTTTGAAGATCCACATTATGAATAGGTAAAAGTAAAATTGAAGAGGATGTACTGAGATGGATTAGAGCAGGGGAAAGACCTTGAATGGGGTAGCCTGTCAAAAGGAGTTGCCAAAGAACGGAATAGACAAAGGTAAGGAAGTAGGTTTGGCAAACTCAGCAAGCTCTGCTTGTTGAAACGACAATTTGGAAAATATTCTAGAAGTTCACACACAGGCAGTCGCAATTCAAGGACAAGTTAACGGCACCTCTTTGGTAAAAAAAGAAAAGAAGTGTATTCACTATATTTTCTCTGTACTAGGTCACTGCAGGGCGAAAAAAGGCTGCATTATCTGCTAACCATGAATGAGTTTCTTTAAGAATTGCTGCTTGAAGATTCAGGAGCTTCAAGAAGAAGAATTAAAATAAAATGCTGTCTCGACCTGTGTTCAGTGTGCCAAAAAATAGCCCTGAAAAATGCCAGGGTTACCCATTTTGTGGCTTGGGAGGAACGTTTTGATCAGCCTTCAGCTACTCATAAAAAATAAATACGGCCGTGTTCTTACTCGGACTCTTTCTTGAAGATCTTTTAGAGTAGATTTCCAGCTGAAATTTCACCTCCAGTAAAAAAAAAAAAAAAAAAAAAAAGGAAAGAAAGAAAGAAAGAAAGAAAAGCTGAGCCTTACTTAAAACATTAGGCATGTCATGCCAGAGTAAAATAATGGAATCACAAAGAGAAAGTGCTCCATTGAGATAAAACAGCTGTCCTTTACACTCACTGCATACGTATAATTCACCTGTTTGTAGGTTATGCTTTAATGGGGAGGAATATTAAGGGAATGAGAAAGAATTTCTTTATTACATGGAAGAGCATTGCAAAGAAATATACCCCCATTGAAGCAGCTGTTTCAGAAGAGCACGTTCTGGAACGTGAGTGAGAGAATATCCCCCAAGATTCTGCTGCCTGGCTCGTAGGAAGAATGGAGAAAATATAGGAGGTGCGGAGCCACGGATAGAACTGACCTCATGGCGTCAGCGTGAGGTTTTGTGGGTGTCACTGCCAGGCTCATTGGTTCTCAGACTTGGATATGCATTGGAATCACCTGGGGAGTTTGAAAAAAAATATGATGCCTGGTTCTGTGCCCAGAGGTTCTGATCTAATTGGGGTGTGGCCTGGCCATGGGGATTTTTAAAACCTACCCAGAGGACTTTGACATTCAGCAAAGAATGAGAAACCATCGGCCTAGAAGATGACTGATGTCTTTCTTTTCCTGTGTTCTTTGCAGCTAGGGCAGTTTGCTTGTAGGGACTTTGGTTTGGAAGCCTCCATCCTGAGTGGGGAACAGAAACCTTCAAAGCCAACCCAGAGAGCACTTGATTAAGTCTTTAGTTTGATGGATTCCTCTCTTTAAGGGCTAAAAAGTAAAATTCCAGTGTTCCTTTGAAAAATGAATCCTGGGGTTTCTTTCCATCACAGAGAAAGTATAAGTATATTCTCTCTGAACTCCAAAGTAGGAAAAAGAAAAAAGTAAACAACCACATCCAGATGCAGGCAAACTTCCAAGTAGTGGGAAGATGCTGTGAAATAATATTGATCAAGATATCAGCAGGCATTGAGACTTGACCCTAATTTACTGATGGGGGAAGAAAAAAAAAAAAGAAAGAAGGAAAGAAAAGAAAAGTAATAGAGTACATTCTTGATTATAGGTCCACTGGTCAGAACTACATTACTTAACTTAAGTGGAGCTTTTTCTTTTTCTTTTTGGGATTTCTAGGAAATACCAGACAGTATGGTATAACATAAGTAAGAAGAAACATGGCTTTTAGTTAGTACTTTGCTAATGCTAAGCATTGACCTTCAATAATTCTCTATTTTTCTCAATCTGTAGAACAGGAGTCATACTATTGGTTCTACTCCAGTTTGAACATTTACTTCTTTACAAGGAACTGCCTCCTGAGCCAATATTTGAGCTTGGGGTGATTGAGAAGGGGTGTCTTCACCTCAACACCAACCAGAAAAAAGTCAGGAAGTCACAGGTGGGTCCAAGAGACCGAAAGCAGGCTTGAGCAGCACTCCTCAAGTGGGATGTGCCCACAAATCTAGAGATGTTAAAATGCAGATTCTGAATCAACAGGTCCAGGGAGGGGCCCAAGAGAGTCGGCATTTCCAGGTGATGTTGATGGTGCTGATCCCCGGCTCACACTTTGAGAGGGACATCAGTCCAGAACATCTGCTGGTGTGAATGCTTTTCTTAGGGCAGCTGGAAGAGAATAAGACATGGATGGAGAAGACTGGTGTGTAGCTGCCCTCTGTGCAGGTGATGCATAAAGTACAGGCACAATAATTTTTTGACTTTTGAGTTCATGTGGCCCCAGGCAACTTGGTATGATCAATGTCTACTTATGTTCTCAACTGCTCTTTTTATAGGTACTAATTTTTATATGCTTTGCATTCTCTACATGACCTTGAGGGGAGCCTGAGTATAAAATTTAGTTTCTTTTTTTGGGGGGCCGCGTTGGGTCTTCGTTGCTGTGCACAGGTTTTCTTAGTTGTGGTGAGTGGGGGCTACTCTTCATTGCGGAGCATGGACCCTAGAGTGCATGGTCTTCAGTAGTTGTGGCTCACGGGCTCAGTAGTTATGGCTTGTGGGCTCTAGAGCGCAGGCTCAGTTGTTTTGGCACAAGGGCTTAGTTGCTCCGTGGCATGTGAGATCTTCCCAGACCAGAGATCGAACCCATGTCCCCTTCATTGGCAGGTGGATTCTTAGCCACTGCGCCACCAGGGAAGTCCCCCAAATTTAGTTTCTTTCTCCATTAATTTTTTCCTGTTTTTCTTGAATTCTGGTATGTCAGCCTACTACCTTTCTCTGTGATTCAATCTAACTTATCTTTTGAGTCTTTCTTACCTACATGTACAGCTAGTTCTCTTTTATCTGGTGCCTACCATGGTGATTTTTTAAAAATCTCTAGGTAAATGGCAAAATTATTCAAAATAATCTGGTCGACCTCATCCTCATTGGGTTATCAGTGGAAATGTTGGGGTAAAATCAACTTGCCAACATTGATCTAAATAAGATCCTCTGATTATGTGGTTTGCCCAATGGATAGATTTTTGTTTTGCCACTCTAAATCGGGGGCTGTGTCGTGTTTTCCTGATCGTTTCATAATGTGCTCACACATTATTTAAGGTTTGTAAAGTTTAAGAATAGATGTAGTTTTGTGTGTTCTAATTTAAACATAGAATTTGGAAAGGGAAAAGGGTTTTAAAAAATATGGTTGTGACATGTTTATTATAAATAAGTGAAAATGGAGCCCGTGATTATGCTGGTGGTATATATATATATATATTGTACCTTGTCAACAAGAAAGCTTTTATGTTCGTGTATTTCACATGGTATTTTCTTTCTTTAAAAAAATTATAGAGCTGATGATGTCTCTTGGAAGACTTAAACGCATTCTGGTTTAAAATAGTCCTCTATAACTGGGCTTCTTCTTGAAGTTTCCATGGCTTTCTCTTAGAACTGCAGGCCTGTTGGAATGGACCTGGTTTTCACTAGCTGCAGTCAGTTATTCCCTCTTTCTCTAAGCCAGAGGTTCTCAAATATCATTGTGCATCAGAATCACCTGGAAGGCTTATTAACACACAGACAGCTGGGCTCCATCACCAGTTTCTGGTTCAGGAGGTCTGGGGTGAGGCTGGAGGACTTGCATTTCTCCCATGTTGCCAGGTGATGCTGATGCTGCTTATCCAGGTACCACATTTTGAGAACCACTGCAGTTTCAGCCCTTGCTAAGTGTTGACTGGAACCAGCAGCATGTATGTTGTACCTGGCTGATGCATCACCTGGGACCTTTTCAGAAATGCAACGTCTTAGGCTCCAGCCCAGACCTACTGAATCAGAATCTGCATTTTAACAAGCTCCCATGTGATTTATGTGCACATTCAAGTTTGAGAAGCCCTGCTTTAAGCTACTTGCAACATCATTAATGTTCTGATGTTACTAGCATTGGGATTTCATAAGCACTGAGTGAAGGGGAAAGAGAAAATCTTAAAGAAATTAGAACTCTTAGGTACTTAATCTTTCTGACAGCATCTTCTCTGGCAAGCTGAGGTCAACCTGGCCATAGTTGAACTCAATTTTGTATTATTCCAAGAAGTAATTTTTAATCATTTCTTTAACTCCAGAGAAAATGACATTTATTTTAAATCACTTACTTAAAAAGCATCGTAAAATTACAAATTCTTTATCATAAAAAAGCGAGCTCAACTAATCAGATTCATTCATTGCATGTTCTGCCCACAAGTTTTGCAAGTACTCAGGAGACCACAGCAGACAGATGAGCCTATAGACCTGGGAGACTGGGGCCACTGCACTGCAGGTTCTTCTCCACCCTTCTCAACAGCCACAGGACTATGGAATGAAACCTAAAATTCATAATTATAATCTGGAGGCTTTATTTAATCCAGTGGAAAGTAAACAACCACAGAAAAAGATTTTCTGGAATATCTAGACTTTTCAGTTATTCAGAACCCTAAGTGCCCCCTTCCTGGATAAATGAAGAGTCTAAAGTATTTTTCTTTCTTTCAAATTGATCGCGTGACAAACATTTGGAATTCTTAGGTGTTACTTCCTTTAAAGAGGAAAGTAGTGCCTGACATTGGCAAGTGTATTTTCTGCCCTTGTTTCCCAGTGATTTCAAGTAGAAAAAAGAGGACTTGTGGTGGGAGAGAAACACTACAGGAAGCCAGTCAAAGCATCTAGACTTCACAGTTGTGCTACTGAAATTTTTTTTTTTTTTTTTTTTTGGGCGGTACGCGGGCCTCTCACTGCCGTGGCCTCTCCCGCTGCAGAGCACAGGCTCCGGACGCGCAGGCTCAGCAGCCATGGCTCACGGGCCCAGCCGCTCCGCGGCATGTGGGATCTTCCCGGACCGGAGCACGAACCCGTGTTCCCTGCATCGGCAGGCGGACTCTCAACCACTGCGCCATCAGGGAAGCCCTCCTAAAATTTTTTTATACTCCTTTTAGTCATGTGCCGGGATAAGCCACAAAGAAAAGAGGGTACACCTTCTTGAGGTATCTGTTTCACCTGAAGATTTGAGTCGGGGGGGGCAATGTTACATACTCTGACTAGTTAAGTAATATTAAACATTACGTTTATATTAAAACATTATTAAAACATATTATTATTTATGGACTAGGCAGTAACATGTGTACAAATTAAGGTATAGCATGAGACTTAAAGAAATTAGATTTTTGTAGCTGGCTACTATGGGTTATATCCCCAGGCCCCTAGGGTTTGATTCCTTTTATTCTATAGAAGTACGTTGGTCGAAAACATTAAGAAGCATGTCTTAAGATATTAGGTAATCTTTTCAAAAAATACCTTTATTGAGGTAGCATTGATGCATAGTACACTGTGTATATTCAAAGTGTACAGTTTGGTAAGTTTTGACGTATGGATACGCCTGTGAATCCATCTAACAATCAAGGTAATGAAGATATTCATCACCTGCAAAAGCTTCTTTCTCCTCTGTAATCTCTCCTTTCATCCCGCCCCTCCTTCAAGTAGGCAAGTGACCTTTAATCTGCCTCTGTCACTATAGATACACTGTCTAGAATTTTATATAAATGGAGTCACATAGTATGTAGATGTGTCTAGTGTGAGTGTGTAGCATAGTATGAGGAGGTAGGTCTAGCTTCTTTCATTCAGGATATTTACTTTAGGTTCATCCACGTTGTAGTGTGTGTTAACACTTCAGTCTCTTTACTGCTGAGCATTATTCCTTTGCATGGACATGTCACAATTTATTTTTCTGTTCACCTTTTGATGGACATTTGAGTGTTTGCAGTTTATGCCTTTTAGAAATACAGCTGCTGTGAATATTTGTATGCAAATCTATGTATGGTCATGTGTTTTCATTTCTCTTGGGTAAATGCCCAAGATTGAAATGGCTGGATTATATGGTAGGTTTATGTTTAATTTTTAAGAAACTGCCATAATGTTTCGCAAAGTATCTGTACCATTTTACATTCCCCCCAGCATTGTATGAGTTCCAGTTGCTTCACATCCTTGCCCAAACTTGGTATGATCTTTAAAAATTTTAGCCATTCTAATTGGTATGTAGTAGTAATATCTCATTATAGATTTAATTTACATTTCTCTGCTGACTAATGTTATTGAGCATCTTTTCATGTTATTTGCCATTAATATATCTTCTTTAGTGAAGTGTCCATTGAAGTCTTTTGCCCAGTATATTGTTGGGTTGGTTATTTACTCATTACTGAGTTTTGAGAGTTTTGAAATATATTCTAGATATGGTTTTTTTTTTTTGGTCAGGTATGTGATATACAAATATTTTATCACAGTCTATGACTTGTATTTTCATCCTCTTAACTGTGTCTTTCAAAGAGCAGACTTTCTTAATTTTGAAGTCCAATTTATCGATTTTTTTTTATGGATGGCACTTTTGGTGTTTTAACTAAGAGGTATTTGCCTAACATGAAGTCACAAAGATTTTCCCTTATGTTTTTCTCTAAACGTTTTAAGGTTTTACATATATTTCTGTGGTCCATTTTGAATTTATTTTTGTATATGGTGCAAGGTACAATGTATATTGAAGTTCATTTTTAAATATATGGAATTCAAATTGTTCCAGAACCATTTGTCCCACTGAATTACTTTTGTACCTGTGTTTAAACTTAATTGACCGAATACGTGTGAGTCTATTTCTGGACTCTGTATTTTGTTTCATTGATCTATTTGTCTGTCTTGATGCTAGCACCACACGGTCTTGATTATTGCGGCTTTATAATAAATCTAGGGTCATGTAGTGCAGTTCCTCCAAATTCATTCTTTTTGAAAGTTGTTTTGGCTATTCTGGGTCCTTTGTACTTACACATAAATTGTTAATCATCTTGGCGACTGCGACAAGAAAAGTCTGATGAGATTTCGATTGGGATTATGTTGAATCTTTAGGTCAGTTTGAAGAGAATTAACACTTTAATGAATTGAGTCTTCCAATCCATGAACATGGTATTTCTGTCCATTTATTTAGGTCCTTAATGTCTCTCAGTAATTTTTTGTAGTTCTTACCATACAGGTCTTGCACATCTTTTGTCAGATTTATCCCTCAGTATTTTAATGTTTATATGTTATTGTAAATTGTATTTTCAATTCTGATTATGTGCCAAGATATAGAAATACAACTGCTTTTGTATACTGATGATGTATTCTGCAACCTTGCTGAACTCACTTGTTAGTTCCAGGGTCTTTTTTGCAGATTGTTTGGGATTTTCTACACAGATGATCACATCATCTGCAAATACAATTTTACTTTGTCCTTTTTCACCTGATTGCCTTTTATTTCTTTTTCTTGTCTGTAAGTTCTGCTAGAACCTACAATGAAATATTAAATAGAAGTGGTGAGAACAGAAAATCTTGCCTGTTTCTCATCATAGGAGCAAAGAATTCAGTCTTTCATCTTTAAGTATGATAGTAGCTATAGAATTAAAAAAATTGGTGCTCTTAATTAAGTTGATGAAGTTCCTTTCTATTCCTTGTTTGCCTATTTTACCAAGAAAAGAGACTGGATTTTGTCAAATGCTTTATCTGTGTCTATTGAGATGATCATATGAATTTTTTAGTTTTTACTATGATGAACTGTATTGATTGATTTTTCTAATGTTATTTCAACCCTGCATTCCTGGAATAAACCCCACTTGGTCATATATATATTATCTTTTACATTTAACATTGAATTAAATTTGTTAAACATTTTTGTTAAGAATTTTTGCATGTATGTTCCTGAAGGGTATTGGTCTTTAGTTTTCTTTTCTTGTGATCTTTGTCAGGTTTTGGTATTGGAGTGATCCTGGTCTCATAGAATATAGTGGAAAGCATTCTGTCTTCTTCAATTTCCTGGAAGTGTTTGTGACCAATTAGTATTATTTTTTTCCTTAAATGTTTGGTAGAATTCACCACTGAAATTATTTGAGCCTGGAGTCTTCTTCATGGGAAAATTTTTTTACCTAAAAGTTCAGTTTCTCTAATAAATGTAAACCTATTCAGATAATTTTTTCTATTGATTTTTGTTAATTTGTGTCTTTCATGAAACATGTCAACTTAATTTAAATTACTGAATTTATTGGCATAAAGTTGTTCATAATGCCCACTTAACATACTTTTAATATCTATAAATTGTAGTGACATCACCATTCTCATTCCTGATTTTGGCAATTTGTTTTTTTCTCTCCTTTTCCCCTGATAATATTAATTAGAGATTTATTAGTTTTATTGACCTTCTCAAAGAACTAGCTTTTAGTTTCATTGATTTATTCCCCCATTTTTTGTTTTTTTTTCTATTTAAATTATTTTTGACTCTATTATTTGCTTTCTTATTTCCTTTCTTCTGCTTGCTTTGGGTTTCATCTGCTTTTTTTTTTCTTTTTCCCTAGTTTCTTAAGATGGAAGACACTGAAGTTATTAATTTGGGACCTTTTTTTAAAAATATAGGCATTCAGTGTTTTAAACTTTCCTCTAAGTCTGCTTTAGCAGTGCCCCACAAATTGTATTATGTTGTGTTTTCATTTTCATTCAGTTCAGAATACTTTCTGATTTCTTTTTTGTTTTCCTCTTTGTCTCATAGGTTATGTAGAGATGTGTTATTTATTTTTCAATTATTTAAGACTTTTTCAAATATCATTCTGCTACTGATTTCTAATTTAATTCCATTATGGCTAAAGAACATATTTATATGACTTAGTCCTTTTCATATATTGGTATATTTTATGGCTCAGAAAGTGATCTATCTTGGTAAATGTTCCATGTGCACTTGAATGTGTAGTGTTCTGTTGTTGGGCATAGTGTTCTTGACATTAGATCAATTTTGTTGATAGTGTTGTTCAATTCTACCCTTACCCATTTCCTGTTTACTTGTTCTATCAGTTTTTGAGATCTCAGACTATAATTGTGGATTTACCTATTTTTCCTTGCAGTTCTATCACTTTTCTTCATGTTTTTAAAAATTCTGTTATTAGGTGTCTAAACATCTAGGGTTGTTATGTTCTCTTGATTAACTGACTCCTCTATCATTATGAAAGTACCCATTCTTTGATTAGAAATCTACTTTGTCTTATAGTAATTGAGCCATTCCAGCTTTCTTTAGATTAATGTTACTGTGGTATGGGTGTATCTTCTTTCATCCATTTACTTTGTGACTTTATATTTAAAGTGGGTTTCTTATAAGCAGCCTGTGATTTTGTCTTGTTCTTTCTCATCTGACAATCTTTGTCTTTAAATTGGGATATAACTATAACTATTTACTGTAATGTGATTATTGATTTGGTTGGGTTTAAACTGACCCCTTGGGGCTTCCCTGGTGGCGCAGTGGTTGAGAGTCCGCCTGCCGATGCAGGGGACGCGGGTTTGTGCCCTGGTCCAGGAAGATCCCGCATGCCGTAGAGCAGTTGGGCCCGTGAGCCCTGGCCACTGAGCCTGCGTGTCCGGAGCCTGTGCTCTGCAAAGGGAGAGGCCACGACAGTGAGAGGCCCGCGTACCGCAAAAAAAAAAATAAATAAATAAAAAATAAACTGACCCCTTTGTTATTTGCTTTATGTTTATTGAATTTGTTCTTTACTGCCCTTTTCTTCTTTTATGTCTCCTTTTGGATTGAGCATTCTTTTTCAACTATTTAATTTCCTTTGTTTACTTAATAGCTATATCTCTTTGTAGTATTTCAGTGGTTGCTTTATTGGTAGTATATATTTGTAGTATACATCTTTAACTTATGACAGTCTACCTTCAAGTAATAGTGAACTAATTAATATATAGTATAAGAATGTTAAAAGGGTACATTGCTATTTCTTTTCTCCTGGTCTTCATGCTATTGCTGTCATAAGTTTTATTTCTATGTTTGTTATAAACTTCACCATTCATTGTTATTATTTTTGCTTTAAACAGTCAATTGCCTTTTAAAGGGATTTAAATAATAAGAAAAAAAGATCTTTTTTTTTTTTTTTGTGGTACGTGGGCCTCTCACTGTTGTGGCCTCTCCCGTTGCAGAGCACAGGCTCTGGACGTGCAGGCTCAGTGTCCATGGCTCACGGGCCCAGCCGCTCCATGGCACGTGGGATCTTCCCGGACCGGGGCACGAACCCATGTCCCCTGCATCGGCAGGCGGACTCTCAACCACTGTGCCACCAGGGGAGCCCAGAAAAAAAGATCTTTATGTTAACCTACATAGTTATCATTCCTGGTGTTTTTTATTCTTTTGTGTATATCCAAATTTTTATCTGGTATCACTTTCCCTCCTCCTCAATGACTTCCTTTAAAATTTCTTATCATGCAGGTTTTCTGGTGATGAATTCTTTTAGCTTTCCTATGTCTGAAAAAGTCTTTATTTCACTTAATTTTTGGAAGCTATTTTCACTGGGTATAAAATTCTAGTTTGACAGTTTTTTCCTTTCAACACTTTAAAGATATGGCTCCGCTATCTTCTGACTTGCATTCTTTCTGATGAATAATCTGCTGTCAACTTTATCTTTAGTCTTCTCTACCTAACATGTTTCCTACCCTTTCTGGGTACATTCACCATCTTTTCTGTTTTTGTTTTTAATTTTTTTTTCCCTCCAGACGTTTGACTATCATGTGCCTAGGTGTGGTTTGGTTGTCTATATGTTGCCTGGTGTTTACTGATCTTCTTAAACGTGAAAATTTAAGTCTTTAACCAAATTTGGGAAATTTAGGATGTTATATCTTTAAATAATCTTTGTTCCTCATTCTTTCTCTCCCGTCCTCCTCTCCTCTCCTTCTCAGGCTTTAATTGCTATACATGGGTAGATAGATAGATAGATAGACAGTCTCATAGGTACCTAAGGTTCTAATTTTGTCCAGTCTTTATTTCTCTCTGTTTTACAGACTAAATTAATCTGTATTGTCTTCAAGTTCACATACTCTCTTCTCTTCATTCCATTCTGCTCTTAAGGCCATTCAGGAGACTTTTTAATTTCAGATTTTTATTTTTCATTTGGTTGCATTTGGTTCTTGTTCATTATGAGCCTATTTTGTTTATGCTGTGAGTAGAGTTTTTGGTGGTAAAATATCATATGAATAGTTTGAATAGGCTTTTAAAATCTTTGTCTGTAATTCCAAAATCTGGATTTTATTGGGTTCAATCTTTTTGATTGCTTTTGACATTTCTCTTGAGTACAGCTTATATTTTATTTCTTCTTCATATGTGTACTCATTTTGGATTGTAACCTGTATGTTGTGGATGATACATTTTAGAGACTCTGGATTCTGTTATTCTTGAAAAATGTTGATTTGCTTTGTTTTGTCAGGCAGTTATCTTGAATTAAGTCTGATTCCAAGCCCTGTCTTTCTTGTGGTGGGAAACACCTAAATCTTTTCAGTTCTTTTACCCTTTGCTTGAAGCTTGTAATCTTCCTCACACACATACAGCCAAAGATTTGAGCAGAGTTTTTACACAAAAACTGGGGCTTCCCCTTCTCAGATTCTCCCTTTCTGGGATCTCAACCTCACTTTATAGCTGCTGTGGATGCCTTAGACTCTGTTTTCTGGTTCTTTAAGCCAGTAACGCCTTGAAGGTTTTCCATCCAAGTTTTAAGTGCTTTATGCAGCACTGACTAGTGAAGTTTTAAAAAGCAGAAATTCCATCTATTGCCTTTTCCTTCATTCAGGTGTAGACAGTGTTTGCCACTTTTGTGACTCCTAATGCTTTCAGGTAGTATTTTTGTTTGTTTGCACATTTGTTTGTGTTTTAAATCTAAAGTTTAGTATTTGTTATTTGCAAGAGTATTATTCTGTTAGATACCCTTCTACTATTATCAGAAACCAACTCTCCTCTTTCCCTAATTTTTAAAGTTTTATCCATGGCTCTAGGTTCTTAAATCTCCCTTGGCTTTACCCCTACAGAGAAGGCATGACTGCCCCCTCCTACCCAAGTCAGTCTCAATCTTAACTCCTGCTTTTCCTTGAGGGACTTTGGGCTCTAGTCTCTCTATTCCTATTGGCCTCATCATCCCAGGTCAGGCTTTATCCTTTTACACCTGACCTTCTGGCTCTGGGCTCTCCTCCTCTAAACCATCTTCAACACCTCTGCCTAAAACTTCCTAATGTATCACATTCCCAGTTTCTACGTTGCCAGTAGATCTCCATTGCCTATGATGGGGTCTCCTCACTCACAGATGGTGATAGATCGGTAGTTCTGGAGGAAGCCAGTTACCTTTGCATTCATTTTTGCAACCCTTTCTCCATAATTTTTAGCTTTCCTGAAGGTAAAGGAGATAGTGAGTAGAAGCATGTCACTTCAGCTCCACTCCAACACTTTACTCTCAGAATGTAGCACAACTTCAGAACTTCAGGGAAATAAAAAAACCTGGTTTCCCTTCAGATAAATTGGCCTCCTCTGGCTTGCAGCCTGAGTGTCCACAGGCATCCACAGCTGGGTGCAGCCTACCTGTCTGATCTCAATCCTCCCCTCCCCTCCAGCTTCATGATTTCCTCCAGCTTGGTCCACCTTCCTTTTGAGCAGGCACCATGCTCGTTCACATGCCTGTGGATGAATGCTTGTGAAGAACTCATTCTTTAAGGCCTAATTCCAATGCCTGTTTCTTTTCTTACGTGAAGTCTTTCCTGATTGCCAGCGGTTGAAACTCATCTTGCCCTGTGCTGGGCTCTTTTGTATCTGTTTTTAAATTATTTAACAAGGTTGCAATACAAGTAACAGAGATCCCTTCAAACAAACTTAGTTGTTCTTAGAGTGGGGGAGAATATATTTTAAGGAAACTTGTGTGCCTAACTTGCTGTTTCCTATTCTCTAAATCCCGATTCCATATTCCCAAGAAAGATAATCTGATGCGCGTAGCTTGGGTCAGGTATGTACCCCTTCCTCCAGTCAGTCCAGGCCTGGAGAGCAAGGTCACATGATTATAAACATGGCAGCCTGGTGGAGGAGATTCCAGTGATTTGAGGGCTGATCAAGGGGAAAGACATGACCACAAGGTGGCAGTAACGCACACAAGCTTTATTGGGCAATACTTAGGCAGGTTTGCATGGGGAGGAGGGTAGATACCCCTCAGGGCAGTAGTCTGGGGGCGGGGGGGGGGCGGGGCTTGTGGATTACAGCGAGAGGGTTGAGGGTAGGTCCTCGGAAGGGGAGGAGGACATGGGAGCGCCAGGGGAGAGGGTACTGGAAGAAGGGGTTTACATGTGTCTAGGTGACGTCACCCAGCAGCATGCTGGGGAGTCTTTAGGTCAGCGAGCTCCAAAGGGCAGTAGGTCGTGGCTTAGGGTCTTACAACCATAAGCCTCTGTCTTATTAATGACCGGCAAATTCTGGGTGTAGTTTTGTGGGGTATGCAAAGCAGGTCAGTTCTAAATGACTAAAAATCTTGTTTGGGCTATTTAAAAAATAATTGGATGTGTACAAATCTGAGTTTTGCACCAGCTGGCTTTTGAGCTAATGGGTCCCAGAGTGCACTGAAGAAATAAACAACTTAGGGGCCAATACACAGGGGTCATCTTTGGCTCCTTTATGTGACACTCAGAAGCACCGCTGTTGGTCTTGGTAGCGGGGAGGGCTGTTGGAAAGAGAAGAAGACAGTCTCCAAGCAAAGCCGGGGTTTCTACAATCACTCTTTCAGCCCTTGTCACGGCCATTTAAGCATTAGAGATGTTGGTGTGCACACCATCTTGTGTTAGCTCCTTGGCGTATTTATCTGTGTATTAGCTGGAGTACCCTATACCTGTTACACATGGAAGCCATGTTTGTTGAACGAATGAGTGAATGCTTTTGTCCTCTCTGAAATGCCCTGCATCTGCCTTACATCTGCTCATGCAAGGTCATCTCCCTGACGGGTCTTCATTTAGTCTTTTCTAGGGTCCTCTATGCCACAGCGTTGACACCCGCCATCTTACGTGGTTATGTTTGTACTCCGACGGAAACTGTAAACTTCTGGAAGCCTTGGGATATGGCATGTATTTCTTTAATCTTTCACATGGCTAGAGTCCTGCCCTGCCCAGGGAGTAGAGAATGCGAACCCCTTTGGTTGGGGCGCCTGCTAGGTGGAGAGCTGGTCCTCAGGTGAACGGCAGGAGCAGAATCTGGATGGCAGTCATGTTTCAGGAAAGCCTGGGTGGCCGAGGAGATGACCACAGGTGACTGATTTTAGAGAAGCGGTGCAAACAGCAGGTCAAGGGGTAAAGTCAGTGCTGGGGAGGGTGTGGAAGAGGGCAGGTGAGCTCCGTGGACAGGTCAAAACGAGCAGTCCAGGACTGAGACTGTTGGGTCACTGTTGGGCAGGTGTCTGCTTTACAGAGCTGCTGGAAGCCTGACCCTTGGTGCCTACCCCAGAGCTTTGAATGCACTAGGAGGCCATTGAACACCGTTGTATTTTCCTGAGTCCTAAGTGGCATCTTAATTACAGAAGTCGGAACTTAGGTGACAGCAGAAAGACAAGTCACTGCATGTAGAATGCTAAGTGTGTGTCCATCCTTGAAATTTAGTTTCCTTTATTTACTTCTACACCTTAGAGAAGTAGAGGCTTCCATTTCCATCTGGCCTATTAACGGATATAAAAGATTAAAGCAGTAGAGAGAGCAGAGAGAGGAGAAACTTTAGCCAGATCCCATTTTTCTAAAGTTCAAAGTCCCTGAAGCATTTATCTGCACAGATAGCCATCTCTGTACGCACAGTATCTGCACACAAATAAAAAGCTATTCTGTATGTAGATGCTTCATAAACAATAATGCTGTGTCTCTGCTTCCCTGAGATGTACAACTTGCAGATGAAATAAACGACTTTTCTGTAACAATTTGGATGCTTAATTTGGACAATTTGGATGCTGGTTGGTTTGTGGGGTTTTTTTGCCCACAGTCGATGGCATTTTGAAAACCCTGTAGCCATTTCAAGTGGTGTGGCTTTTGACCGGTGCTCTGACAGAGATGAGGGGCATACCTGCTCCTAGGTCCCAGAGGCAACCATGCTGTCATAATTATGGCTCCTTAAACGGTCCTTGGGTATCAGGAGCTGCAGGAATGGTTTGTGCTGCAGCCTGACAGCCTCAACATACATGACTGGTCATTCTAAAACCCAGGCCTTTAACTTTTCGTTACATGTGTTATTTTAACAGTGATGCACACTGGAATACATTCTGAGCGGCAGGTTTCCACCTAAATGGTCTTCCCTCTATTTGAAACACTCGTGAAAAGTAAAACCTAATACCTTCCTAAGTGACGGTGTATGCCATACGTAGACAGTGGTGACCTTATTCTTAGTGGCTGTAAATCGTGGAAGAAATGTTTTTCGCCCTTGCCCAAAGTGGACTGTCCATCTAGAACTGGCCCTTCAGAATAACACAGAACACGCTCAGCTGTGAATGTTTTGCCATCTCTGTGCTGTCGAAATGACAAACAGATGACGATCAGTTTAAACTCTTGGACCCCTCTTTTTTTAAGGAGAGCGCCACAGATATCAATAGATAGTTGGGAGGCACTGAATAACGTGAAGCTAGTAGAATGGCAAAATGCACAGATGGAGTGGGGACTGTAAAATTCCTCGAAAGCACAAGCCAAATGTGTGACGAACTAAAATTAACTGTGGTGTGTTGTTAGGCAGTGTGGGGGTGGAAAGAGGGCTGTCCTGACGATCGGCACCAGCTCGGCTCCTCACAGCTTATATGACCTTGACCGACTTCTCTGGGCCTCCGTTTCTGTAATAAAGTTGGGTTACGGTAGCTGATGTCTGTTTCTAAGGTCTAAGCCGCTAGCTTTACGATCGTGTGATAAGGAACGTTCCTTGGCAATTTAATTGCACTTAATGGAGGTAACATGGCTGTTGTCTTGGCATGTGATTTACACAGAGGTTTGCCCCAGGGAGGAGGTGAGGACAGGCCAGAGCTTACAACTGCAGACGCTAAGGTCTCAAGTCTGATTGATGCTGAGGCCAAGGGCAAATGCATTTACAGTAGCCGGCTCCCTCTGCGACCTGCAGCAGAAAAGCTCCATGGGAGCAGTGTTGCTCCGTTGTTCTGGCCCAGGCGGCCTGTGCGCTGGCAGTGGAGTAGTGCCTGGTTGCCTGGCTGTTAGGACAGCTTCTCCCGTCCTCCACCCTCCTCGTCCCTCATTCACCTCTTTCCCTTTTTCTAACACCTTCTCCTCTGTTCTGGGTTGTCTCCTTAGTATCTTGTCTTCCATTATCAGCGTCATCACCTGGTCCTCAAGCAGCCCTTTCACATTAGCCTCTGACACCCTGGAAGAAAACAGAGATAGAGCCACGTCCCCTCCCTTCTAGTTCACCTGGAAATGCTATCAACTTTCCTCTAAGTGTCGAGGAGGGGGTGTGTGTGTGTGTGTGTGTGTGTGTGTGTGTGTGTGTGTGTGTGTGTGTGTGTGTAAGAGAGAGAAGGAGAGAAAGAAGAAGAGATGGTTACAGTTGGTGTGACAGTGGTTAGTGTTTCTTTTCTTGTTGTTGTTTTTTTTGCGGTACACGGGCCTCTCACTGCTGTGGCCTCTCCCGTTGCGGAGCACAGGCTCCGGACGCGCAGGCTCAGCGGCCATGGCTCACGGGCCTAGCCGCTCCGCGGCATGTGGGATCCTCCCGGACCGGGGCCCGAACCCGTGTCCCCTGCATCGGCAGGCGGACTCCCAACCACTGCGCCACCAGGGAAGCCCAGTGGTTAGTGTTTTGAGATTAAAAACAAACAAACAAACTCAAAGATGGTGGTATGGGCGACAGCATTAGACACCATGGAAGCTGCATTTGGGAAGTAGGGTTTGGGGAAGCTGTGACTGCCTAGTTTCTCTCTTATATTTCACTCTTCTCACCTTTGACATGTGAGAGTCGTTCCCCAAGCCACCCGTCAGCCCTTGCTTCCCCGTCCTGAGGGGATCAGAACATACCATCCCCAAAGCTACCACTTTGGCCTGTTGATTATTTTGAGCTGAAGGCACTTGACAATCAGCAGACTCAGGGAGAGCTCTCTGTGCTTCCCTCTCTGCCTACAAGCAGAGCATAAATTTCTTATGAGAAAGGTGTCCTCTCTGTACCAGGAAGAGGAAAACATTCTTATCATTGGAGAAGGGGAGTTGAAGCTGAGCTGTGTCTGCCCAAAGACACCTTTTACTAGAATAACCCTCTTTCTCATTAGTTTCCCCTGTGTACTTCCAGATCACTTTCCCATAAACCCATCTTCCTTTAGTATGTCACATCTCTACAATTTATCACTCTTTGTTAAACTGATATATAAACCCCTGGGTCTAATTCTTTGGATTTCATTTCTTTCTTTCTTTCTTTCTTTTTTATACATCTTTATTGGAGTATAACTGCTTTACAATGTTGTGTTAGTTTCTGCTGTACAACAAAGTGAATCAGCTATATGCATACATATATCCCCATATCCCCTCCCTCTTGAGCCTCCCTCCCACCCTCTCTATCCCACCCCGCTAAGTGGTCACAAAGCACTGAGCTGATCTCCCTGTGCTATGCAGCAGCTGCCCACTAGCTATCTGTTTTACATTTGGTAGTGTATACATGTCCATGCCACTCTCTCACTACGTCCCAGCCTCCCCTTCCCCCACTGTGTCCTCAAGTCCATTCTCAACCTCTGCATCTTTATTCCTGCCCTACCACTAGGTTCATCAGTACCATTTTTCTAGATTTCATATATATGTGTTAGCATACAGTATTTGTGTTTCTCTTTCCGACTTACTTCACTATGTATGACTGACTCTAGGTCCATCCAGCTCACTACAAATAACTCAATTTCGTTCCTCTTTATGGCTGAGTAATATTCCATTGTATATATGTGCCACATCTTCTTTATCCATTCATCTGTCAATGGACATTTAGGTTGTTTCCATGTCCTGGCTATTGTAAATAGTGCTACAATGAACCTTGTGGTACATTCATTTCTTTCTGTGAAGTCTCCTATTCCACGTAAAAATATTAACGTCAAGTACAATTTGTAAGTTTTTTCTTCCGTTAATCTGTCTTTTGTCAGTTTAATCCACAGGTTCCAATCACAGAACCTAAGAGGGTAGAGGAGAAGTCTTTCCTCCCCTAGAGTTGCCAAACAACTGGTCGTGCTGCCCAGTCCCTGCCTCAGTATGTCTTCCTGCTCTGCTTTGGAGAGATGCAGATACAGTTGTTTGTTCTACATTGTAGGCAGATGGCTGAGAACAGGGGTTTGCTGTTTTGTGAAAGCAGCGTACTGCCCTTTTTGCCTCTAGTGAATCTGCATTGTTCTTATCAGGATTGCAAAACCTCATTAAACCTGGGCTACTTTGGGTCCAGGGCCTTTAGGGGATGACCTTTAGACTTTTGGACTCTGAATATGAGTTATAATGTGAATTATAAACCAGGCAGGTTTTCTGAGAATCCTTACCCCTAAGGTGATCTGACTGTGAGTTGAAGAACTCTTTGGACACTCGTGAATGCCTCTAGGCCTGTTCCGGCTAGGTGTGCACATGTGGGATGGTATGGGAGCAGAAGTAGCCTTTGGGAAAAGGCAGATGGCAGTGGATTTGGTCATTCATTTCAATCTGTGACTTCAAAGTTGCAACCTCCAAGCTCCAAAAATGTCCTGTCGTTCTGAATGTGATGGTGACTATGATCATATATCTTTGAGGAGTTTATGGGGAGCTGCTCATGCCCCCATGCTTGTCTGTGTGATTGGGGATGTGTATTGGCAAGATGCACAGCCAGGTCAGAGGGCAGCATGGGTCCTGGGGTTACCCTGGAGACACAGCCCTCTCTGCTTAGCTGAGGCCACCTTCGGTGCATGTGCAGGACTCTCTCTGGTTCCATGGATATCATGAGACTTATTCTGGATCCCTGTCACGGATCTTGGAGCTGAAGTCATTCTCAAACCAGGTCCCAGATTCTGTTTGTAAGGAGAAGCACAGTGTAAAGAGTATTGGGAATTAGGGGGCATGGGTTCGAGTCCCAGCCCTGCCATCAAAGGGCAGTGAGACCGTGTGTGAGTCACATACCTCCCCAAGTGTCAGCATCTCCACATGCACAGCGAGGAATTCCCCATCCTGCTTCCAGCTTTTCTCAACTCGTTCGCATTTGTGTGTAGGAATGGGAGGCCCCTCTCATGGGGAGGTCTGCCTGCCAATTTTGATCTGTCTCTTGTCTGGGTCCTGTGAGAGGGAAGGAGGAGGAATCCAGGCTGCATGGTGAATGAGAGTCAAAAAACACGGGGAATGCCTTTCTCCACGAAGCCCGTGCTTGCATGACAAGATAAAAATATCTCCCACAATCTGTAACAATGATCCTTTTGAAATCTCCAAGTAGTTTCTTCAGATTGAAAAATACTATTAGAAGTATGTAAACAATCACTGAAGTTTTTGAGAATGATGGTCGGCACTTTAAAATTTCCACTAAAAATTAAATTCTTTCTTCATTTCACAGATATTTAAATGCCTGTTACGTGCCACACACTGGAATAGATACAGCGGTGAACAGAACAGACAAAATCCTTGCCTTCTTGGGGCTGACATGCTAGTGGGGAGATGGACAATGAACACAGGAAATAATATATATCATTTGCAATTAGTAGTAAGTGCTATGGAGAAGGACATATACTTTTTTTTTTAATGGGCCATGCCGCGCGGCTTGTAGGATCTTAGTTCCCCAGCCAGGGATTGAACCCGTGCCCCCTGCAGTGGAAGCGCAGAGTCCTAACCACTGGACTAACCAGTGGAGTCCCTAACCCCGCCAGGGAACTCCCGAGAAGGACGTATACTTTTAAAGGGCCAATTGATAGTGATCTTTTTATTTTCACCATGTACAAAGCCTATCATTTTGAGCGTCGTCGTCGGGAGGATGCCTTAAGTCATAAGGTCACAGAATATGTGGTGTTCAAATCCTCCTACCGTGTGCAGTCCATCCTCTGAGCACTGGCGAGAAATGCAGACCCTCAGCCCCACCCCAGACCTGCGGGGTCGGGACCTGCGGGGTCGGAACCTGCGTCTGACAGGGCCTGCAGGTGGTCCGATGGCAGGTTCACGTTTGAGAAGCACTGGCTGAGAGAAGTCTGTGGCTTTGGGCATCAGAAGCCCCGGAGTCTGCTCAGAGCATGTCCGCTAATGATCTGGCGACCTTGGGAGGGCGCTTTACTGCCTGTCGGCCTCAGTTTCCTCCTGAGTGAAATGAAGAGATTAGAATGATGCTGACATTCTCTGCTCTGGCCAAGTTCCTCTCTTTTTCTGAGTGTGCGCCTCTCCTACCATCACGTTCCTTATCCATCAGACCAAACTCTCTCTGGGGTTGTATAGGACGGGAAGGTGCCTGGGGAGCTGATACTCTGTGCGCTGTGGAATTTCTTTCTCTCTTTTTTTTTTTGGCCGCACTGTACGACAAGTGGGATCTTGGTTCCCAGACCAGGGATCGAACCCACGCCCCCTGCATTGGAAGTGCAAAGTCCTGACTACTGGACTGTCAGGAAGTTCCTGCTGTGGAATTTCTAGGACGTGCTCTGTCCTCTTAACATTTAGTATTACAGATGCCCACGCTCTATCCCATGACAGGGGACAATGCTGCCTTCTGTGTGTGCATATAACGTTGCTCCCCCGCCTTCAGCAGGGTGTATGCTTTGAGCAGAGCCACAGGTGTGGTGGCTGATCTGTAGACCAAGTTCCTATTATCTTTGGCCAGGCCCCTTATGGGCCCAGTGGTTCCAGGTGCAGAAAGGGGGTACGTGGAAATGTTGCTTCTGATGATATACTGACTGGTTCCCGCTAGCATCGGGTGTCATGGACTCAGCCTGCCCTCCTGAGGCAGAACACACAGCTCTGTGGCCTGGGCATGGAGCCTGGAATCTTGACGATCTAATTTTGGCCTGGCTGTTACATGCAAACCTCATTTTATTGCACTTCGAAGATATTGTGTTTTTTACAAATTGAAGGTTTGCGGCAACCCTGCAACGAGCAAGTCTGTTGGAGCCATCTTTCCAACATCATTTGCTCACTTCATGTGTCTGTGTCACATTTTGGTATTTCTCACAGTATTTCAAAAATTTTCATTATTATTATATTTATTATGGTGATCAGTGATCTCTAATGGTACTATTGCGAAAAGATTACAACTCACTCAAGGCTCCAGTGATGGTTAGCATTTTTTTAGCAATAATTAAGGTATGTAAATTTTGTTTTAGACATAATGCTATTGCACACTAACTAGACTACAGTATAGTGTAGATGTGACTTTTTCTGCACTGGCAAACCAAAAAATTCCCGTGACTCGCTTTATTGTGATATTCGCTTTATTGCAGTGGTCTGGAACCGAACTCAAAATATCTCTGAGGTGAGCCTGTATTAACTTCTGAGGAGCTTGGGGCAAATCACTTTTCAGGTGCCTGGCTATCAGGCTGCTTATTGATAAGATGGGGTTATAACCATTTCTACTTCACAGGCAGGGTTTTGAGACTTTATTATATAAATGCTTTTGAGAGCTGTTTTAAGATTATTATTTTTATTTTTTTATTTTTGGCTGCGTTGGGTCTTGGTTGCTGCAAGCAGGCTTTCTCTAGTTGTGGTGAGCGGGGGCTACTCTTTGTGTCAGTGCATGGGTTTCTCGTTGCTGTGGCTTCTCTTGTCGCAGAGTGCAGGCTCTAGGTGCGCGAACTTCAGTAGTTGTGGCGCATGGGCTCAGTAGTTGCGGCTCTCGGGCTCGGGCTTGGTTGCTCCATGGCATGTGGGATCTTCCTGGACCAGGGATCAAACCCGTGTCCCCTGCATGGGCAGGCTGATTCTTAACCACTTCACCACCAGTGAAGTCCCAAGAGCTGTTTTGAAATGTGTGACTTCCATGCTTATGTCACTACATACTAGCAGACTCTTTTTTTTTTTTTTTTTTTTTTAGTGAGTGTGAAATCCTCTCCCTACTCCTGTTGGTTTAATGACTACGGCATTGATGATCAAACAGTGGCAAATGCCTATTAATGTTACTCACGGACCACTGTGGGTTAAGGAATGAACTAGGCATTGACCTTTCTTGGCTGTTTCTGAATTAGTCACCTACTTCCCGTTAATTGTGTATGTCCGCAATGTGACCTAAATAAAGTTAGGGTTGATCTCTTTCAGAAGACGTTTTGGATTTCTCCTTACGATAAAGTTAAGGCAAGCTGATGTATGGCTTGTAAGCAAACAGACCTTTTCAGCGAAGCACTTGCCCAGCTAGGGAGTTATTATTGAACGTTGGTTTCTGGATGTGGTCAAATTCTCAGATTTCTCAGGTGTTTCCTGGCCTGCCGAGGACTCTAGGAGAAAACCGTCTTCATTTGTCACTGCTGTTTTCCATTGGTGGGGCCACCCGATAGCTGCAATGGAGCGGCGTCTTCCCTTACCACCTTGGAGGTCCAGAGGAGCCCAGTGCTTGCTGGGATCGGGTATTTTCAGATCTTTGCCATTGTGCCATGAGACGGACTTCTGGGCTCGCTTGACCGACTGCTTAATTATCTGCTGTCCATGCTGTGTAAAGCAGATGGGTTCAGGCATGGTGTTTCATTAGCTGTGTAATTTTAGGCAACCCACAGAGTAAAGCAAGTGAGCAAACACCACGTTAACAACCAGCACCAAAACTCCCTTGGTCCTGCTGTGATCAAGTTCAGGCTGCAGAGATACGATGCAACCATCACAGCTTAGCCGGGCAGAGACCATGCAGGGAGCTGAGTCACAGATCATGCATCTTTTCCAGCCCTTGGCTGTACCCCGTTGATATTCTGTTTCTTTGCCGGGGGTGGAGATCATTCTAGGCCTCTAGGGTACATGGAGGCCTGTCGAGGAACAGAGCGCTTCATGACAAGGTCATGTTTGGTTTGGAAGCTGATGGGCTGAGTGGGGATTCGATCCAGGGGCTCTAGAAGGGTTCGTTGAGATTGGGAAGTGGTAACAACTGGTCTTGTGGGCCATGGTTGCTGTGAGAGGGGGTTTGGTCTGGTAATATCATAAGGTGTCATCTTATGGAGAGTTCATACCAAGAAGAGGTTCTCTCCCCATGCAATGTGAAGCCACTCCTCGGAGATTTTCCCCAGACCTGGGGCTGTGATTAAGGTTAAGGTTTTGGGGTGGCAGGGGGAGCTGGGGAGACACATTGGTGGCTGGCCCAGGTTGTCATGGACACTCTGTCTCCTTCCACAGAGTTGTGGCTCTTTGCCCTGCTCTGGCCCTCTCTAATGCCCTTGAGAAGAGCGCCAGTCTACCTACACTGGAGCAGATGGAAGGGCAATCCATTGGGAATTATGGCCAGGATAGATCCAGAAGAAATGCTATCACTTTGTCCTCTCAGTTTATCAATAGGTTGGTATAAAGATCGCTCACTTCTGTCACAAAGTGAGATGGATGCGTAGGAATCAACACATTCAGCATTTGGACAACCCCATGGCATTGTAGCCGTCCTGCAAACACGTGGGTTGGATTCTTGACCCGTGGGTTTGGAAGTGGGCTAGCATAATACCTCCGATTCCAGTCTTGCATGGGTTGACGTTCCCCAAATGCACGTGAGTTGATTAGCAATGCACGTGATCCCTTGGCTTGTATATTCCCTGGCTGAGTGACCCAGTTAGAGGCGTGGCCCAGGAACAGAATGAGCAAGGCTAGCTGGGCACTGTCAGGAAAGCCTCCCAGCTAGGGGTGGGGGCTCCTGCCATCCTAGTCATGGGGACAGACAAGAAGTGGGGGAGGCCCTGCTGTGGGTTTGGCCCTGGGTCATTTCCCTTCCGGCTATGTGGATAAAGAGAAAGAAGTAAAAACTCCAGTGGGCTTATTAATATTAGAGCTTGTTTCATGGTGTCACATACGGCTTTTGGAAGGAGCCATTGTGCATGGTCTTCTGGTTTTTCACCCAATTGTGAACCCAACTTGAAACATTTAGCAGCTCTTTTATGTCCAGTGAGGTAAGACTCGTTCTCGCACCCTCATCATTGACCGAGCAGGGCTTCAGAGTGGTGGAGCCCTAGTGAAAATCACAGGCTTGTCACTGACTAGGCAGGGACAAAGCCCCAGCCCCAGACTCCGTCTGTCCTCCTGTTGTCTCTCAGATGGTGAAGTGGCTCCATCTATAGAATGTGTTGTTGCCATGAATTAACTGTTGTTGGTAAGGAGAATTGGAAACATTCTCATTTCTAGATTACCTTTCAAATATTCAAATTCATGCACCAGTAGCATATGGCTAGACCTTTTATTTTTTCACTCAGAACTCTTCCAGTGTGCGTCACTGAATTCCAAAGCCACATCAGGTTTGAATTTTGAAAATGCCAACGGTATACGAACTGAATGTGAGAGATGAAGAAAACTTTCATAAATTAAAAAAAAATGGTGATTTATTATTCTGCAGTCAAATAAACCAGCTGTATGGATTTTTTTTCCCATTTTGGTTTATTTGCATCTTGATAATATGGAAGGAACAATGTTGCCCGTGTATTCTAAGCTAATTTTCTACAAGAGAGTTCTACAATAGCATATATGAAAGGAAAAGGGACTACGGTGGTCTTGCCCATTGCCTCTATAGGCCAGGAGCATGGACTTCGCTTTGGGTGGATGGAGAGGCCTTTGTTGTCCTCAGATGGCTGTGCCTTCTCAGCCTGTCCAAAATTTTGGTCCAGTAATTACCTGACTCTGATTTCTTCCCCTTTGGAGGAGTTTCATTTGTAGGTGCCATTTATGCTTTTGTTACTTACCAGGTAGGAGATTCTCAAGCACTTTAAAACTAATTAAGGAGGGCTTTTATCTGCCAGATTTTCTTCAGTTGCAGAGAAAATTAGTCCAAATGTTTGTGTTTCACACGACCTTAATCAGACACACTATCATTGCAAGGAACGTTGGCTTGGAAGTCGGAAAACCACCTAACAGAGAGAGCCCAGGTATGGGGCTTGAAGAGGTTCATAAGCTTTGCGATGCCCTCTTGTGGTAACAGTCCCCCTTCCCCCACTGTCAAACATATTAAAATGCGCCACGGACCACATGCAATAGAACTTATACATTGTATATCTTCAAATCTAAGTTATCATTCATTATAAAGTAAAACATTATATCCCACTAAGAGAAATGCTGCCTAATATAATTAGATGCACTCATTTCAGAGAGTTCAAATGTAGAAAAATGTGCTTTTTAGAAGTGATGAAATACAGTTTAGTTATAAGTTGAGTTGCAGTCAGGTCGTTGAGATAATGCTAAAGTTTGTGGATTTTATTGTAATTTATTTCTAATATAAAAGCCAAAACACCCATGTAACCATTATCCAACTTTGGCAGATCTCAACATTTTGCAATTTTTACTTCAAATATGTTTTTAAAAAAATTGAAGATATGATTACAGACTTCTGTGTATCCCTTCCCCAATCCCAGGACTAATCTCTCCCTTGTGCCCCCATGTAACCGCCATCTTGAATTTGGTGCTTATCATTCCCATGCATGTTTGTCAACTTTTCTATATATGTTTGTATCCATACATGTATTTAGTGTCTTTAAAACACTGCTAGTTTTCCACCAGTATCCATCCCTTCCTTCTTCCTTTTAATACTAAAACCCCAGAGCTTTAGCTAGCTGAACACCATCTGCCAACGATGACTAAGTGACTAAGTTCTGGCTGATGGATGAATATGGAAGGGATGGATACAACATCTGGACTTTGCCTTTAAGAGGAAGGAGCAAGCCTTTCACGTTCTGTTTCCTCTTTGCTTCTAATTAGGACAGGGGCAAGGTGGTAGTGAGCTACGTAAGCCCATACAAATGTGGGAAACACACAAGAAGATAGCAGAGTGACAAGACAGAAAAATTCTGGGTTCCTGCCTTCAGGGTATCAGTTGCTCCAACACATCCCACTCACCCCCTGCCCTGCCACCGGGCTGCCCAGCATCTCAGGCTGTTTCATGAGAAGTAAAAAACAACCATATTTTTATTTAAGTCAGTGTTATTTGATCACTATTAAAACAGACCCCAAAATGTTCTTCTTTTTTTTTTTTTTTGGCTGCGTTGTGTCTTAGTTGCGGCACACGGGATCTTTCGTTGCGGCACACAGGCTCTTCGTTGCGGCGTGTGGGCTTCTCTCTAGTTGTGGCACAAAGGCTCTAGGGCACGTGGGCTCTGTAGTTTGCGGCACGCGGGCTCTTTCATTAAGGTGAGCAAGCTTAATAGTTGCGGCACGCGGGCTTAGTTGCCCCGGCATGTGGGATCTTAGTTCCCCGACCAGGGATCAAACCCGCGTCCCCTGCATTGGAAGGCGGATTCTTTATCACTGGACCACCAGGGAAATCCCTGACCCCAAAATGTTCTAATAGGCGTGCTTTACATTCTGATTATATATATTACTAGTGACTTACTGTATTAAAAACTTTCACTTTTCTTAAACAGGGAGGATTAGGGTAAAACACTTTTATGTAATTCATTGCATCCTCAGATTAAAAAAGGAAAAGAACACATTTTACAGCTGCCCCAGTGACTAGGTATTAGTGTCCAGTCCTGCAGTGGACATGACCCCATCGAGGGCATGGGAACTGACCTCCTTATCTTTCATATAAAGATAGAGGAAGTTCATACACACTTAGGACAGCTAGCTGCTCTGTCCCCAATAGAGCAAATGTCACAGTGGTAATTTGAGAATGAAAAGGAAAAGTTTCCATTCCCAGGAGAATTTTCTTCCCAAATCCTGACTCAGTACCCAAGTGAGCAGCTTAAGATTAAGACCTTCCTGGTCAGTTTCTCTTCTCCAAGAGCTGGCCCCAGGGACTCCTCACTGCTCACGACAAACAGCAGAGCAGCTGCTCCAGGAAAAAGGCGACCCGCACTTACTGGCCCGCATTCTTGCAGCTCCAGCCAGGGTACCAGGCTGGTTGGAATGCTTGCTCTCTGCAGAGTGGTTCAGCGGCTCAGGAGCTCTGCCCAGAGGGACAATGTTTGTGTCAGAGCCACAAGTGGATAATAGGGGAGTCCAGGGACCACCTCTGATTCTTTCCCGTCCCTCTTTGCAGCCCGGATGCTGTCCGATCACACTAGCTTGTGCCTGATCTCTTGGGTCAACTTGGCTTCTGGCCTTAAAGGCTGGTCTGGTTTTTGGTTTCCCTCTCAAAGGGCACTTGGAACAGAGTGAGGCAAGGCACCTGGCCCCTCCTTTTGGATGGGGCTGGGGCCATCCGTTCCAGTCATACTGGATGTACCTTGACCTTGGGCCTTTTCCCCCGCTTACATTAAGAATTGGGTTGTCACAAATGAACTTACCTACCCAAGACTCACAGGCATAGAGAACAGACTCGTGGTTGCCAAAGGGGTGGGGTGGGGGAGGGGTGGAATGGGAGTTTGGGATTAGCAGATGCAAACTATTATATATAGGGTGGGTAAGCAACAAGGTCCTGCTGTATAGCACAGGGAACTATATTCAGTATCCTGTGATAAACCGTAATGGAAAAGAATATGAAAAAGAATATATATATGTGTATAACTGAATCACTTTGCTGTACAGCAGAAATTAACACAACATCAGCTATACTTGAATAAAATAATTTTTTAAAAAAAGGCAGCATCAAAAAAAACAAAAGATTTGGGCTGTCAGGTGAGTGGTTCTCAGACTTCTGCAGGTACGCGTTGCTTTGATGCAAAAGATATTGGGTTCCTCGTACGCCCTCTGTGCCTACTGCTTCAAAACGCACAACAGAGGCTCCTGGCCTGAGTGAGTACAAGGTGAGCACGGCTCTAGCTGACACCCACAAGCTAAGCTGAACTCAGTACTGCCCATAAATTAAATTCATGGTGGGAAAAAACAAAGTCGAACAATACCGAATTCCTTCCCTCCTGTGGAGGCTGGAAACTCAACAGTGCAGAGGGTCCTGTGCAAGGAGAAGAAAACGAGGCCCAGGCAGCAGGCAGTGTGTGCGTTCTGGTCTGGTTGAACCGCGACTGTCCTTGGACGGGTTTTTGAATTCTAAAAAAATGAAAATGAGAAGTGAAAATTCCCTTAAAACACCAGTTCTCTTACCAATTTGCCTAATAACCAGTTCACCAGAAATTCAATTCCGTGTGGAGTGTTTTTCGCATTTATGGCCACTATCTCAAAAAAAATATTTAATTTAAAAATTAAAATGAAACGTAAACTAAAATTTAAAAACAAGCTGGATGTGCCCTTCATTTACAAACCTTATAACGCCAAAGAGATGGTAAAAACAAACAAACAGACAAAAAAACCAAAGGACATTCCGATGTAAAAACACTCAAAAAGGTTTCAAATTATAGGCAAATTGCTCATCAGGTGACTGGCTTTAGGCTAATTGATCTAGAGTCAAGGGCATCCAGAAGTCGACACTTCTGTGCTCAGGGACACTTTCTCGGGCCTGTATTCATCTTCTTTCAGACAAAATTCTAATCAACTCTCTTATTTGGTTTTCCAGCCCCTGGCATATTAGATGTGAATCAAAACAAGGAGGGAACAGCCAGAACAAGGCCCCTTGGTGTGTTCAGAAGGCCAGCTGATACCCTGACAGCCAGGGAGGGGCAAGTGGAGGCCAGAGAAAATTAAAATGCAAATACAGGGATGGGAACATTGCACTAGCGAGGGGCCTTGTCCTGTACGCTGCCCCGTCTGCCCTCCTGCCTCAAGATTCTTTGGCTTCTGAGGGCACCTCTGTATTATAATGCGCATAATGCCAGCCAAATCATGAAAAATATTTGTAACAGGCTAAATCACATGTTGTCCACTTTGCCCAATCCATTGTTTTCTCATACAATCCATTTTAGAAAGGTTTTCGTCAAAAGGGACCAAATCATTGACTCTTGAATTGGGACACCCATTGGAAGAAACCAGTTTCCCCTGCCCTCTGGGAGAAGCCTCCCCAGAACGCTGCCCCTAAGGATGCCTTCTGCTGCTTCATCAGCTCCCCCAGGCCAAACTAGAACAAATCCAATGGCCTGGAAGATTTCACTCCGAGAAGTCCTCTTTCACCAAAATGATGTAGCATGACAAAATCCAGTTCATTCTTTTTTTTTTTTTTATCAGTTAAACTTTTATTTTAGTTTAAAAAATTTTTATTTACCTTTTTCTTTTTCTTTTCTACAAAAGGCAGATAATGATTGTTGATCTGCAGTTGTCATGTTGTGCACTCCCCGAAAGGGGGCAAAGTTGGGAGCTGGGGTGGCAGCTCGGAGGATGCCTTCACGGGCAGGACCAAGGGGGCAGGCGCCCCCGCGGCCCCCTCTCCCGGCCTAGCTCATGTCGATGGTGTTGAAGACCCGCTCCGTGAACTTCTTCAGCTTGTCGGAGGCATTCTGGACTCCAGTTCATTCTTGATATTCAGGGTGATGTGGGTAGGAGGTCATGAATAGCCCAAACCACAGTGAAATCTACTTTGGATTATTTGGTGGCTACTGGTCCAGAATGGCTTCCTTCCTTAAGGAGATGTATTAGGATTTTCCAGAGAAACAGAACCAACCGTGCATGTGTATGTCTGTGTGTATATCTATATCTATATCTATATATCTTTCTATTAAGGAATTGGTTCATGCAATTATGGAGGCTGAGAAGTCCCATGATCTGCCGCCTCTGAGCTGGAGACCCAGGAGAGCTGGCGGGGCAGTTCCAGTCCAAGTCCAAGGGGCTGAAGACCAGGAAAGTTGGTCTAAATTCCAGTCTAAGTGCAGGAGAAAACCAAAGTCCCGGTTCAGAAATAGGCAGAAGGAGTGAATTCTCCCTCACCTGCCATTTGTTCAGGCCTCCAATGGATTGGATAAGTCCCGCCCACGTTGGGGAGGGCAATCTGCTTCACTCAATCCACAGATTCAAGTCCCATCCAGAACTACCCTCACAGACACACCCAGAATCATGTTTAGCCAAGTATGGGGGTACCCTGTGGCCCAATCAAGTTGACACGTAAAATTAACCATCACAGGATGCTAACCAATTTATTGCTGCTTCCTGCAGATCCCAATCCCCCTGTTACCTCCAAAGCCCGAGGAGCCTCTGATCATCTTTTCCCTCTAAGGCCCTCTCTGAGGATGGCGAGGATTTAGGGTGGGACACATGGGAAGGAAGAGAGTTCAGGACGTGGGAGCAGGCTGAGAGGATGTGCTTTGGGGGCATGGGCTGACCTCAGCCTGAAGGCTGACCCATCTCCTTCCACCCTTGGAAGAATATAGGTGGGCGAGGGCTGAGAGGAGCATTGCCTAACTTTAACCACCAGTCACGAGCCCACACCCATTTATCTGATACTTAGTATCTGTCCTCTTACAAGTATTGTTGCTACAGTTATTTTAAGTCCTTTACAAGCCAGTACATCTGTGAGCACACCTAGAGGCAGTGTGGCTCTTGGAAAGAGCATGAGATCAGTTAACAGAAGGCAGAGTTGTGCCTCTGAATGTGTGACTCCAGGCCAGTCACGGACTTTGGAATCTCAGTGCTCTCCCATAGGAGATGAGATTGCTGATAATTGCCACACTAATCCATAGTGTAATCTTGTCATAGTCAGATGAGATGACCTATATGAAAACACTTCATAGTACTCAACAAATATGGAAGGGTGAAGTAAAGGTAAGAAATGACTGTTTTTTACTGCTGTGACTCTGCTCTTTAAGTTTGTAAGTACTGGTCAGGATTAGTTAAAGAGTCATCACTACCTGCCCTGCTGGTACTCGAAGACTAGACTTTAATATACTGGACTCCTCTTGAGATGGCTTTCAAAAAGTGACATAGTTCTTTGACCAGTAAAGTGTATATACATACCTGTTTTCTGTTTTGCCTTATCTTACGGATGCGTTCATCATTATTATCATAGTATGTAGCCAAGAATGATTCAGCTTAGGAAAATACTAGTCAAACTTTGCTGATCTTTTGTAGGATGATTTTGCCATAGCCCTTGCAAATAAAGTAGTGGTTTCTTTAAAACATGCCAGTTGAGAGTCACGGATCTGCATTTTTAAAGCCTGCAATTGATTGTTCAGTGTGAAAATTGTATTCCAGTGAAGCACATCAGCATGTAAATCTAAAGTGTGGCCATTTTCATCTAGATTGAATATTATTAAGTAGCCCAAGGGATAGGCTGTAATTAAGATTTCGAAGAGCTTACTTTTGTTGACTGTGATGAGTAACCCCAGTACTGAAAGTGGCATACCCGTTTGAAGAATGGGAAGATGGCCCAGCAAGACAGTATCTACATGTTTTGGCTTTTAGATGTCATGAAAGAACTTGATTTTTCTTCACCGATCCAAACATTTGAACGTGATGCAAATACGAGAATGTTCAGATTCCAGGAAAATCACATTTCTGTCTGATCGATGGCAGATTTCCATCTTGTCAGTCCCTCACTCATTCTAATACCTTCTTCCATGGGTTTAGGAACAAAGACCAACTGGGGACAGATGAAGCCCTTGTTGGGGTTTATGCTTTTGCCTAATTAAAACGATTGGATTTACAGCCTGCTAATGCAGCTCTAGTTAGAAGGGAGAACAACTCTTAGCTTGGATCCACTTCGGAAAGTTTGCAAAACCTCCCCCTGCCTTTCACAGAACTGAGATGGCACATTTCTGATAGCATCTTCATTGTGGTGCAATTCCATGATAACTGTTCTTAGGTGAGATGAGATAGATGCTCACCTGTTTTTGTCCTACGCACACCATTTGAAAAGAAAGAAACAAAGTTCTCCATTTCTCTCAGGAGAAGTTAGTGAAAGGATCCATGCCTATTTGCACCACCTTAAGTAGGTACCCAGCAGGCTAGGTTGGCACACAGCTCATTTCAGCCATCCGTATTTTCAGGTGTACCATATGTATTTAGTACATCATTTGATAATGCTAAAAAAATATTAAAGCAGTGTGAGACTAAAGGAGAAAGAAGATGAATGTTAGCATTCCCCTGGGGTTCATGGGTGAAGGAATTAACACAGCGTGGCACTCTACCCTAGCTGTGTTTGTTTCCATGGCAACAGCTACGTACATGTTTCAGACTATCTACAGTGACACAGTTGCAGAAATAGTAGCTTGCAGGTTTCTGATATCGCATCAGTGGACAGGCAGCACGTACTATATTAAGTAAGTGTAAAAGAATTTAAAATATAGCTCTGATTCAGATGTATATTAGCTCAGCTAAGCCATGTATTGGGGATTTTGGCATTCCCCTTCCTCATGACAGCAAAATCTGGGCAAAGTTGAAAGTTGCAAGATTCCAGTCAAACAATTATCCTTGCTTGGATAAATATCATCAAATGAAACAAATGTGAGTGAGTTACAAAGGTAAGAAAATGGCTTTTGTAGATGACATATTTAAGAAGGATATTGTCAGTGAAGCTGATTTTTTGGAGGGTGGGTAGTGATGGGTAAGGAATGTAAGCTTTGGTTGAAAATAGCTGAGTCTTAAAGCAAATCAATGTGCACCAGAATCTTTAACTGCTGCTGAGTTTATGGCAACTAAGGTATTTGAATGTATCATTCTAAAATTGCTTTTATATGAAAATGATCAGGTGGGGAGCAGAGAGGTTGACTGGGTATGCAGTTAAAGAGAAATTGGGGCTCCATTGTCTTTCTGAATGCTTATGTAAATATCTCCCTTCTCACCAGGATGACCCTGGTTTGTCTTTCACATTCGCTGCTACTTTTTGGTACCATTTACTGTCCTGTGTGTTTATATTATACTGCCACATTGTAGCCTGATAAGACTCGAGTGTTGGTTAGAGAGCGCCCAAGTAAAGATGATAGACTTTGTAAGTGTGTGACTTTGCAATCAAATTGTACAGTAATTTAGGAGGAGAATCGTTCAAATGAGTATTTAGTTACAGGCTAGACCTCTGCTTGTGAATAGCAGCCTAGGTATTAGGTTAATGGATTTTGATGTGCAGATTATGATTGCGGGAGCTTTCAAGTATGTTGTAGTTCAATTTATACTGAGTTTTTCATGTCAGAATATTTTTATTTATGCCCATTATTCAGTGTAAGCCCGCATTTACCTTACAGTCGTATTATTTATGTATCAGGAAAGAGACTGTAAAATGGCATGGTAATTTAAACTAATCTATTCATTTGAGGAGGGTTCGTTTTCTGACCATAGGTGGACTTTTACAAAAAGTGGTATGAGAAACGCAACTCTTGTATGTGTGAGACTGTTTTTTATGTGCACAGGGAACTGTCTCCCACGTCTACTGCACACTGTTCTTCACAGTCATTATTTGATTGAATGTTCAGAGAACACCTATGGGAGGAGGGGGTTTGGGGGCTTCCTGCACACCTGGGGGTGTGGGGGGCTGGGAGAGATTTGGGGTTGTGAGTCAGGGATGGAACCCTAGAATGTTTGACACCCTAGTGGATAGATACGATTTGCCTTCTACATAAGGTGATCCAAAGTGAAACTAGCGTTGAAACCTCCCAGCGATGCCCATCTGTAGCCCGAGCCACCCAGAGATGGGAAGTGAAGTCTGTGTCTTCTAAGGGGAGTTTTTGTTTTTGTTTTTGTTTTTGTTTTTGTTTGATGGTGGCTCATACTAAAGGCAGCTCCCTTCTCAGACGGGGAGCCCCTCTGCCTAGTCTCACACTCATCTCTGTAGTTTCGGGACCCCAGCCCATCTTTGGGCCCGACGGGAGGGCAGGCTTGCAGACCCCCTCCCCCATGGCCTGAGCTGCCCGGCGGGCCCTGGGTATCCTGGTGGGCAGCCTCTCTCTGTGACAGCTGCAGGAAGCCACCTGTGCTTGGTCTCCCGAGGCAGAGAAACCAAATACTATTGGTGTGAGGGTTTACTTGATGTTCTGCTATTACATTTGAGGGGCCCTGGAAGCCTTGGGTTCATTATCCTTCAGCTCTGAAACTGGAAATCAAAAAAGTGCCAATGAACTACTTTGGATGATAGTTCAACTTTTGCCTGTTTGGGGAGTGCAAGCCCTTCCAACAGTGGACACGTTTGTATATATTTTTTTCATCATCCCGAAGTACTTCCCAGTGTAAAAAAAAAATCTCCAGAAAACACCAGTCTAAGCCATGGTATGTTAACTCTTTCGTAAAAATAGAAAAACACATAAACTAAAACATAAAGCCCTAGGCGGCACCAGTCATTCAAATGTAAAATCCTGGCAGTGCTTTGTAGGCAACTCAATTGCTTCCATCTGAAGAGCCAGGAAATCGATTTGGAAAAAAGTAAATTTGAGGGATTCCCAAAGAGTGGCAGCATGAAATGAATAAGAGAAACATGAAGGTACAGACTGATCTTATTACCAATCGTCAATGGTAATAGAAGTGCCAGAATAAACTTCCTGGGCGTAGCTCATGTAGAGTCTCCACTGCCTGGTTGTTTCTGAAAGTTCTTAGTGGTCACAGGCTAAGAGCCAATCCCCAGGCTGGTGTCCAGGGCTTTCCACCATTAGTCCCTTTCCAGCCTTCTCTGTCACTGGGTCTCTTTCTTGAGCATCCCGGGGCCTGCCCTAGGGTAATAAATGCTGCATCCTGGCCTCGTGCGGAAGTTTCTAGGCCTTTGCTCTTGCTGCTGTCTCTGCCCAGATTCCTTTCCTCCCACTTTCCCGGCTTCAATTCCAATTCCTCCAGAAAACCTTGCAGATCTCCCCCTTGTCACCCTCATTGGGATGATTTTTCCATCCTTTCCATCATGCTCCCATAACCGTTGGTCTTCAAATTATAGCACTTATTTCACCATATTAGGATGAGTTGTATCTTTTCTGAACTGTGGTGTAAATGTATCAAAGACACAGGACCCTGATTTAGGTACTTCTGTAGCTTTTGCCATACCTAGAACAGTACTTCCAACTTGTTTTTCATTGAATTCTTAAACACTTGCAAAGATACATCATTGAACAATCTTCTGCTCAAAGACAGACTGTTAGATACTGAGATTCCTAAGTCTATGTCTGTCACAGAACCAAGCATCGTGACCCATTCAGCTACTTTCAGATGCTTCCAAACTTCTGGCTGTTTGACATCATCTAAACACGGAAACCAGGTGAATGGCTGATAATTTTTTCATCTTCATGGAATCAAAGATTTTAGAGCCAGAAAGAACTTTAGGGAGGTAAAATCATATTACAGAGGAGAGAACTGTGAACTTGAACCGGTGAGTGACTTTTCCAAAGCCACATGGTTGTTCAGCGACCCAGGTGTGTGGATCCAGCCGGTAATATCTCTACGTGGTCCTGCCTCCTGAGCCTTCCTGGCTGTGGCCTTGGGTTCCACTGAAGATACAACCAGTCAAATTCCTTTCTGCCCCGCTTTGGGATTGGCTGGCCTTCTATCTGTAAACACCGTCATCCAACAATAATTCCATTAACCACTCTTTGCTCAAGGCTGGTATCACTGGGATAGAATTAAAAACAAAAGAGAACTGAGAGTTGAACTCAGGGGGACTGAGAGCAATGCTAACAATTCATTAGCCATCGCCTTGCTGGAGCTTTGGCAGCTGCTGGATTCAGTCGAGTTCAGACCCTTAAAAAGAGTGGAAAAAAGAAAGCACATAGTTTCCAGTGCCTGGGCACTGCACAGCCGGCCAGCTGGGTGTAGCACCATGGCAAAAAGATCTGTTCAGTTTCAGAAATACGAGACCCTGTGCTTGCACACAGGGAGGGGACTGTAGCTGCAACTGGGCCTGATTTGGCATTACTTCTGCCTGCAGCTCTATCAGACACAGCTCCTATGGGAAGTCCATTAGTACCTAAAGAAAGAACCAGCCCTCCAAGTTGACATAAGGAGCAGGCCTTGTGTGTGTGTGTGTGTGTGTGTGTGTGTGTTTAAAGGCCTGTGTCTAAGGTCGACAGGCTTTTTAAGAGAAACTCTTGGTTTTCTATGTAAACGGTATACTTCCTCTGGTCCAGAGTTAGCCTGTTAAGGGAATGAAGCACAATTCAGGTTTCTGAGTTGGAAGCCTGATTAATCTTTCTGCCAGTTACATATGGAAATAAATTAGTAAATGGTCCATCTGGGACTAAACTACTGCAGAGATGATAAATTATCGCCATCATATGTCTGTGTTGCTGCAGACTGAGTCGTGCTCACAGGAGCTGCTGAAAGATATCTGGATGCTCTAGCGAGGTCAGAGGAATGAAAGTTAAAAAAAAAAATTAGAAGTAAAAAATTTACCTTGAAATGTTTCTTGGGAGGACAGTTTGGTTGATGCCAAGTTTGTGCCTTAGAACTGCTCTATCTGCAAATATTTAAAAGGAGAGTCTGGGCATAAGAAACATTTTGCTTTTATATTTTCAAAGGCCAAAACAGTAACAAGTATTGATTAGTACCCAAATGTCTCAGCGAGTAGTATAATTATGTATACAATAAAAATATACCCCTGTGTAATATTGCACCTTATAATTTTCAGAGCAACTTCTTGTCTGTTTTCTTATTTAAATTTCAAAGGTGGGACAAGTCAGTGTCACTAATTCTTTTTTTTTTTTTTTTTTTTTTCGGTATGCGGGCCTCTCACTGTTGTGGCCTCTCCCGTTGCAGAGCACAGGCTCTGGACACGCAGGCTCAGTGGCCACGGCTCACGGGCCCAGCCGCTCCGCGGCATGTGGGATCTTCCTGGACCGGGGCACGAACCTGTGTCCCCTGCATCGGCAGGCGGACTCTCAACCACTGCACCACTAGGGAAGCCCTCTAATTCTTGATGGATGAACAACTGAGGTTTAGGAAGTTGAGTGCCTTGCCCTTAATGACACAGATGGCTAAATGGCAGAACTGGGATAAACAATGGATTCTGAATCCAGCTTCATTTCCATCAGAGCCTTGCATGACATCAAAAACATTTTCAGTTTTTCATCATTCATCTAGCAGCACCAGGAAATAAAGACTTCTATTTCTGTCAGTTTTCTAGAAGCAAAAGCCATACCTTCTTGATCGTGAAAAGTAGTTTTTTTCTCTAATTAGAAGTGTTGAGTATTTAACTTTTTTAGGGCATGTTTTAATTTTTTTAATTGAGGTATGATTGACATAAAATTGTATTAGTTTCAGGTGTACCACAATGATTCAATATTTGTATATGTTGCAAAATGCTTACCGCAATAAGTAGAGTTGACATCCTCCACCTTACATAGTTACAAAAAATTTTTTTTTCTTGTGATGAGAACTTTTAAAATCTACTCTCTTGGCAACTTTCAAATATGCAATACAGTCTTATTAACTATAGTTATCCTGTATCTCCACGACTTACTTTATAACTGGAAGTCTGTACCCTTTGATCCACTTTATAACTGGAAGTCTGTACCCTTTGATCCCTACACCCATTTCTCCCAGTCCCTGGTTTAACTTTTCCTTTTGACTGAGGCACACCCCTCTCCACTTGAGTTATTTTATAAAGCTAAAACCATCAGTGCCTTCAGGGGCTTTTCAGGTGTGGTAACATTTTGCCCCTTTGCAGAATGGCCCGAGGCTACTGTGACATCCGGATTCTTATGCCTGCTTTGAAATGTTCTTCTGTGTCTTCCTCCAGGGCAAACCTTCAGCAGTTAATCCTTGAAGCAGCTGAGGTGCTCCCCTCTAGAAAAAGCAGTCCAAAACGTACAGAAAAGCAGACTAGACTTAGAAATTATTAAATCACCTGGTTTATCAGACGTCAGTTTCTAAACATAAGCCATAGATGCCGCTAAGTAGTCTTCATACAAGAAAGAGAAGCAACGGGCCCCTAGCATTTACGTGTCTGTGCTTGGCAGTAACCTTGTCTCACCGAGATCACCTCCAGGTTTCTCACGTATCAGCCAGACCTGGTTCCTCCATGTACCTGAATAGCCCTCATGCTTTCTCACCTCTGGGCCTTTGCTTCAGCTTTTCCCTATTCCCGCCTGTCAAAATCCTGTGCAGATCTCAAGTCCCATTACTATTGTCTTGATGCTTTCCCTTACCTGCCTCCCCACACCAATCAGGTACAAATGTCTCCTTTGAAACCTTCTAACTCTTTGTTAGAGAAAATAACACGGTCTGTATTTGAGTTACCTGTATACCTGTTTTATCTCCCACAGAGGACAATACATTTCTCAAGGGCAGGGATTTCATCATCTTCTCTCTCTGACCCTTCTTCCCTCCCCAATCCCTAGCCCAGTACTTGGCCCTTAATTGAAACTTAACATGCAGTAGAGTAGGGTAATTTTATTTTTTAACAATGGACTCAATGTCTTTGGATGGGTGGATAAATGAATGATTGAAGATGTATCAGTGTCACTTGGAGGGCTTGTTAAAACAGATCCCTGAGCCCCACCTCCAAATATTCAGATTTAGTAGATCTTGGGTAGGGCCAAGAATCTGCATTTCCAACAAATTCTCAGGTGATACTGATGCTACCCTTCCAGGGACCACAGTTTGAGAACCACTGATAGAATGAATGTATTTCCTAACATTCTCACACTAAAGCTCATAGGCTCACACCATTCTTTTCATTGGAGAGCCTATGGCTGCGTCTTCCTTGATGTGTAGGTCAAAAAAATATCTTCCATTAGAAATTATTATGCCATCTATCTTGTGTACCAACTTTTCTATTTTGTAAGATGATGGGTTAACTGCATCCTCCAAATGTGTAGCCCATTTTGTGAGCTTTAGCTTGATGGCATCTTTTTCTCCAGGAATAGAACCAGCGTAATTTTATTTTACAACAACAGACTAGAGCATCATTGACTTTGCAGCCTGTATACCTGGTCTACCCAGAGGATCAAGGCTGGTTCTCATGGTGGAATGCTGGCCTTGAAGGCTTGCTGGTGCTCTGATGTTTTTCCTTTATATAGACAAGTGTTTCAGTGGCAGCTGAAGTAAAGTAGAATGATCGCACAAATGTCTCAATGGCAGCTATAGTAAAATAAGATAATCTCATAATATCTATGGCATGTATTTTCAAATCTCTGGGTCCTTTTACGCCCCATGAGGCTGTTTCAAGAACACTCCATCACGAAAGACCCAGTGCTTCAATAACTTTCCAAGAAATAAAGAGGTACCGTTGCAGTTGACTTTTTCGCTGAAGTATGTCATGTTTTAGAGAGTCAGGCCAGAGATGACATCCACTGTGGTTGAGAGGGTTCTCTCTCCTCCTCTGCTGTAATCCCGTCTTCCTTCTTCTCCTCTCCACCAGCCACTAGACGCATCATCTCCCAGAAGACCAGCGTTCTCGTGATCATGGAGGCCTCTCTGTCCTTTCTGTGACTGGAGCAATGCTGACCTCGGTTTCCTGGACCCATTCTGACTCAGGTAACCAAGCTTTGCCTTCCCCAGCTGGCTTACACCTCATGGAGATTACACTGAATAAATGAAATACCAAAGCTATATTTAAATGCAAATGCCAAATTGATTGTTTCTCCAGCAATTGATATCCTCCCCCTCTTCCTCCACGTCTTCTTAATGATCACTTTATACAGCTGATCAGACTGACAATGTGGTCAATGAATTTAGGCATTAAGATAATGAGAATGTTGAGTCACATCTTTATTTAAAATTTTGGTGTGTGTCATAGACACAACGCAACAGGAACATTGCTGGGAAGTTTTGTATAGAAACTAGCCTCTGCCGTACGTAGTTTCTCTAAGTCATTTTCTTTCCCATAATACTATATTTCTTTTGAGTTGTATTAATTTTTCTAATGTTGGACCTTTTAATTGAGTTTAATAAGTATTATTGAGTATCTGTTATGTGTTCTCAGGGCAGATGGGGATCAAAAACTGTAAGATGTATAAAAATATAAGATACATCCTCATGAAGCTCAGACCTTAGCAAAAGAGCCACGACTCACTCATAAGAAAATGGCGGATGGTGCTCAGCTTCTGGCTGGAGCCATGCACTATGGTAGCTCTCTGGTTCAGGGAATTAAGAGACTTTGAGGATTGGGATTGAAATAATCAGAGAGTTCATGGAAGAGGGAGAGCTGGAGGAGGGCTTGGTCACTGTGGATCATTCAGCCAAGAAGGAAGAGGAGCAGCCTGGTCTGGCCCGGAAGGTGGGAATGAGCCTGCCATGAGCCTAGCCAGTGAGGACCAGACAGGGCTTGGAGGACCCTGAGCCTCTATCCCAGCCAGAGCCAGGCTCCTTCTCAGGGCTTGGGTCCCTTAAGGTTCCCCTGGGGACACCCTACCTGCTCTGTTACAGAGTCACCTTGGCTGACAGCTTCCTTCAGGGGACCCTAGTCTCTGGTGCCCCAGCCCTGGCTTGGCTGCTAGCTGGCTGGCCTTCTGCTTCCTTGGGCTTGCCCATACCTGGCCTCTGCCTCTCTACCTGATTGTTTATTCTTACATACCTGCCCCCCCTCCCCTCTACACTCTGCCTGGCAGGTGTGGCTTGACAGGGCCCCGGGATAAACCAGGTGCTGTGTGAGGTCAGTACCTGGTGATTCACAATGGGTGATTCTGAGCTGAGAAGTGGAATGGAAGGTTAGGAAGACAAGTCATGGAATCATGAAGGGGTTCTCCGGAGCCGGCAGTTAACAGGTTCAGGGTGGCAAGCCCTGCTCCTGACTTTCAGGTGGTCCCTTTCTGCTGGCTTCCCTGAGGTTGACTACAGCTTGTTTTAAAAATGGGCACCACCTTTATATATAGGGAGAAAAGATCTTATTTTGAAAGCTAGGGTGGAATAGAACTCCAGCCAGTGAGGACGTGCCATGTGCTGTGCAGTTGATCCAAACAGGCATCTTCCCAACTTAAACAGTGAGTAGAAACTGAGCTCCATTTTCAGGAAGTTTGTTTACAAGTTTGTTTATTAAAAAAAAAAAAAAGCCAAACCACAACCAACGACCAGTTTGCCTGAAGAATAATATCAGACAAAAACCCATCTACTCAGGAGATGGTTTTAATTTCCCTGGTTCCTGGCCTTCCTAATCACTGTTCAGAACTGACCCCATGGAATCAAAGGGAATAGTCTCTGAAAAATGGACCAAATGTATCAGAAGCATCTATTGCAATGCTTGCTTCAAGAAACCCCTCAGAAAATTATACATGTGGTTTCTAGATGTACAAAGAAAACTAAAGGAATTCCATTACGAAAGAAAAATTAGATGGAAATTTCTAATCCCATCTCATAAACAATATAGGAATAACTTTAAAATATTCTGCTTTAAGCATGCATTTAATTTGTGCTCTGGGAACCAAATAATCTTGCTAAGATAAAACATTCTAATAATGATTTATGTAAATTTATTTGTACAAAGTAATGGTGTAGTTGCCTATAGCAAATTGCTTGGAATATGAAATGACATTTATGAGGTCTTTCCCCGCCCCGCCCCTGAATGAATACAGTGGAGAAAATAAGAGACTCCAGAAAGGAAAAAAGAAATCCATGTTCAAAATGGAGTCTGAGGCCAGAAGAGGCAGAAGCAGCTGGACAGGTTAGGGGGTGTGTAAATAGTCGAGGAACTCAATTCAATATGTTTTCCTGTGATGGTCTCATTATTTGAGGCGTTTGTAAAGCCACACAAAGAGCGTGTGTGTTAGATTCTTAGAAGGCTAGAACCCTTTATTTTAGTGATCATAAACTGCACAGACACCAAATCTCTTTCAGAATAGCCGACGACAGATCACTTGCTGTCAGTGTGCCCTAAGAGACAGGGTACTTACAACATGCAGTGCCAAGAGGCCAAATGTAATTAAAAATCGGGCAATTAATCTCAGTTCCCAGTTACTTTAATGCCAAGGGAAGTTATGCTTGAGTCATGAATGGGGCCCAACTGTTAATAAACAAAACAGAAAATTCTCCTAAGGACTGATTCATAGACCTATGGGGAGTTTTCCTATGGCTGCCCACTTAGCACGTTTGCTTATGGCTCTAAGGTGTTTCCCAGAAACATTTCATTAAATGGAAATCCCCGTATATGTGACAGAGAGAGTTTCTGGATCTGTGCTTTGGCCTTGTAAATAAATGCCCAGTGGAATTTGCCAGAACCTGTACTGTTTGGAAAAGATATGACATTAACACCTTCGTTGTAGACGGCATTTAATTTTTTTTTTCTCCCAGTATTTTTACTATCTCACTTGGTCGCCACACTCATTTTTGTGAAGAAGGTAAGAGTTTGTATTCTGTATATAGAGAAACTGAGGGGCCACAGAATCTCCAAGGAAGGTCACAAAGCGAGACATCGGTGGTGGAGGGGAGAGCTTCCCCACTAACGTTTGTCTTGTTGTCCTCACAAACTAAAGCAGATGAAAGAGATTTGTGACCTTTGGAGGGCTTGCTTTATTTAAAACAAGATCAGAGTTTTGGCCCCTCATAAACCATTGTGGAATTACACCAGCTCTCCTGAGAGAAATGGCTTTGTCTAATTGGACTGAATGACTGCTGTGGTGGTCCAAGGCCTGAGAGAGCAGGCATAAAGCCTCAACAGGACTTGAAAGCAGAGTGAAAACAACGCTGGCTTCTAGTAAAGACGGGATGGCCTGCGTTTTTAGCGGTGCCAGTTAAAGTTCATGCACCGTAAAAGCTGTGGCTTCTGGCAGGGTTGCTTGTAGTGAGTGACCCAAGGGTGCCAGGGGGAGGCAGTGGATGTTAGGGTTAGCATATCAGCCAGAGTTTCAGATTCCTGTCCCTCCTCTTTCCAGCTGAATGACTTGGGGTGTGATTTCTGAGCTGTGGATTCCTAGAAAATAATGGAAGGTATCTGAGCCTCCATTTCCCCATCTGTAAAAGGGGGATAATGATATTTACCTTATAGAGTTGGCATGAGAATTAAATAAAATAATTATTCTCTTTTTTTTTTTTTTTGCATCACGCGGGCCTCCTACAGTTGTGGCCTCTCCCTTGCGGAGCACAGGCTCCGGACGCACAGGCTCAGCGGCCATGGCTCACGGGCCCAGCTGCTCCGTGGCATGTGGGGTCTTCCCGGACCAGGACACGAACCTGTGTCCCCTGCATCGGCAGGCGGACTCTCAACCACTGTGCCACCAGGGAAGCCCTAAAATAATTCTTATAAAATGTTTGGCACAGGGGAGGAGGGTTGGGTGAAGGGGATTAAGAGATGCAGACTTCCAGCTCTAAAATCAATAAGTCGTGGGAATGTAAAATACAGCATAAGGAATAGAGTCAGTAGTACTGTAATAATTTTGCATGGGGACAGATGGTTTTACTTGCCGTGATAATCCTTTCATAATGTATTCGATTGTCGGATCACGATGTTGTACACCTGAAACTAACATAATGTTGTATGTCAACTACACGTCAATAAAAAAATAAATAAATAAAAGTAAAATACTTGGCACAGTGCTTGGCAGACAGTAAACGCTCATTTTATGGTAGCTCTTAAAATGATTATAATTGTCATTACTTAAGAATGTATGTTCCCGGGTGGCACAGTGGTTTGAATCCGCCTGCCAATGCAGGGGACATGGGTTCGAGCCCTGGTCCGGGAAGATCCCACATGCCACGGAGCAACTAAGCCTGTGTGCCACAACTCCTGAGCCCACGTGCCACAACTCCTGAAGCCCATGCACCTAGAGCCCTTGCTCCACAACAGGAGAAGCCACCTGAATAAGCCCATGCACCGCAACGAAACTAGAGAAAGCCCGAGCGCAGCAGCGAAGACCCAATGCAGCCACAAAAAAAGAATGTATGTTCCTGACTGATAATTGGAAATGAGATGAAAATCCATCTTTTATTTAATGAGAATGAATTGAAAAGACACCTAAGTCAGTTGTTTCTATGTACTGCAGATAACAAGGTAGATATGAGAGCTCTTTCAACAAAGAGTTCTTCATGTTTGAAAGCCCTTTGCAAGCTGTTTGCCAGAGAGAGAGAGGCCAGATACAGAGCTCTCTTCTCAAGGGAAGAGGGAGATTTTTGCACACAGGCCCTGAGCTGGCCACTTTAACATATATGGTCTTTGGTTTGCAAGAATTCAGAAATTAAGCTGGTCTAAATCCCTAGTTGTTGCTGAAAGCCCTGGTTCGGGTCCAGACTCTGCAAGTTGGTTCCCTTCAGAACCGTCATCTTGGCTGGCAGAAGAGTAGGTTTGTGTCAAGATAAATGGATGGAAATCTTTGGTCATTTGCTCCTTCTGCTGTCTGCCTGCAAAAGACGGCATTCACATTCCTTGCACATGTGTTCTTGGCCCTCGTGGGTCAGGCCCCTAGGCTGAAAGTGTGAATACACCCTTTTGTTAGAATTCATTTCCATTAGAAGCGTGCATACTGCTTTCTTATCAAGGGTTGAAATGAATCCGATGTAAAATGTGTTGATTTTTTTTGAGATGGCCATATAGTTATGTCACCTTAGAAAAGGTGTTTCACAGAAATTCTCTGAAGGAAGATAAGGAAATGTGAAACATCGTGAAGTGAAATGAGAAAGTAAGAAATAATTCTCAGATTCGGGATCCAATCTGTCTATTTCAGTGGTTCCTGGACACCAGGGGCCCTCCTGTGTGGAAGGTAGAGAGATTCTGAGGGGCCTGCTTGAGTTTACAGTGGTTGGGGTGTGGGGAGGAGGGGGGAACAAACAGATATGTACAAATAAGTGTTCAAAGATGAACTTTTCCCCAGTCCAAGGCAAAGAGAAAAATAAGCTCAAGATAGTGAGTTCAATATTCTTTACTTGGAAAAATAAAAAGTTGGCAACCTACGCCTCTCCGAAACTATTTTTGAAATTTTATTGTGGTTCAAAATCACGATCTGGGAACCTCCCTGACTTGGCTTCTCTCGCCCCTTCTCCTTGGTTCCCTCCTCACCTCCCTCTCTCTCCTCCTTACTGGCTTCTACTACTGTTTACTGGAGGTCCGCAGCCTGTGGCTTGTCTTCCTTATTAAACAGGAGATTAGCAAGTGCTAGAGACATAGCATCAATTAAGACTTTCTTCCTGCTTTAGGGAGGAGAGAAGAAAGGCATTTGAAACGATGAGTAGGCATCTGGCCACAGCACTCTGGCTTAAGAATACACAGTTACACCTTCGTCTCCTGGTGGAAATCGGCAGACCCCATCCCCCCTGCAAAGGCAGAGGGTGAACTGTTACTCCTGGTAAAAAGTGCCATATTGTGTTGTTTCCCTGTAGTGGGCATATTTATGTGTCCACATTTATTTTACTCTCACTCTGGTATATGCATGTGAACTCCCAAAATGGATATTTGGGCATTAACCAGGGACCGAGTCTTTTGAGCCCAAACTCAGAAATGTGCTCAAGTCTCGTAGCTCCATCAGTGGTGGTAGCCGCGTAGCTCAGGTGAGAGGTTTTTGGCTTTTAGGATAGAGTTAGGTTCAAAGGAATAATTGCAACTCAGAGCAGGGGCATCTGCCAGAGTCTGAAGAGGTAGAGCTGTTTTGAAGTTGATACCCCTTGAAAGAGAATGGCATCCAAATTGGTCTCGTTAATATGGCGGCTCATGATGAAGGAAGGGAAGGCGCTTTTGTAAAGGGCGTAATACACCCCCAAGCCCAGTCAAATGGCCTCTGAATGGTTGGACTTTTAACCAACCTAGGAGAAGATGAGTTTGTTTGTGACATGGACACATCTGACAGCAGGTAGGTTCAGCTCACTCTTCAGCATTTCTTTCTTCTTGCTGGAAGCTGAGGAGACTTCACTGCCTTTGACTTTTTTCCTCTGAATACCAGAGGATATCATTACCTCAGATGGAAAACGTATTTTTCCAGGTGCACAAAAAGAGGCAGGAAATTGGTTGTAGCTGCTACTGGAAGGTCCAAATTACTTGCCAATTAGAATTTAATAGACTTTCTCTGTGGTTAGTTTGATCGGAGAATGGACAGCTTCTCTTCTGAATCAGTCCTGGGTGAACTGGTAGAAAATTGGGCAGTGCTGATTTCTAGAGGGTTCCAGCATCGGGGGTCCTCTAAGGTAAAGAAGGAAATGGTTTTCTTTTTTCTTTTTTTTTTTTGAGGTATGCGGGCCTCTCACTGTCGTGGCCTCTCCCGTTGCGGAGCATAGGCTCTGGATGCGCAGGCTCAGTGGCCATGGCTCACGGGCCCAGCCGTTCCGCGGCATGTGGGATCTTCCCGGACCGGGGCACGAACCCGTGTCCCCTGCATCGGCAGGCGGACTCCCAACCACTGCGCCACCAGGGAAGCCCTGGCTTGCTTTTTTGCAAAGTGGTGTGTGCCTGTGTGATAGGAAGTTAGGTGCTTGATAAATGCTTCTAAATAGTGACGGCCTAGTATTCTTACGGCATTTAACTTTATCCCTCACGTGAAAGTACCTGAAACATTATAAGAAGATTCTTATAATGTTGTATATATATGTATATTCATGTAATGCAGATGTATATGTAAATATATGTGTATGTAATGTATGTATAAATAAGCAAATGATGTCATTTGATTCTGGGACAGTTTATAGGATTCATTGTTTTCTTGTGGAGATATCTAAATGATCCCCGTTGTAAGTGGTTCCACTTTTGTATTATTCAGTCTCCACTTCTTTTTTAGCTCTTCTACCCAGGACACATAAGTAGTCTCTGGATGTATGTGTGCTTAACTGAACAAAAATGTCAACAACCTGCTATTTATTTTATTAAACAGCTTGAGCAGAGATGTTTGGTCTGATTGCCAGAAATTGTTAGCTTATCACCGAACTGTCCTGATGATTCTTATTATTCAATTTGCATTGCTTATGATAATAATTATTACTGCATAAAAGAGCATGATGTTTTATTTGTATAGTTCTTTCATTAATAATTTAATTGACTATCACATCCGAGTGGTTCTGCAATACGTGCACATCAAAATTCTTAGAGATTGGCCCCGGCACCTTGGGAAGTCAGAATATAGATATAAATTGTAAGGCTTGAGGCACAGATACGGGTGTTAGGCAGGCCTTTCGACCTTGACATCCAATGGGGTGGCTGTACATTTCCCCTCATATTTATTTCCAGGCATTTTATTGATTCACCCTCTGTGACTCTGATCTGGTCATTTTAACAACCTAAGAAATTAGATCATGGTATAGTTATTTTGGTCACTAAAATGACTAGATTGATACTGATTTATAAGTGAAAAAGGTAATGATGGCTAAAACAATAAATCTGACCCCAAATGATTGAATCAGTGGCTTCATATAAACAGAAGCTGTGCCTTTGGTCCTGGTCTTTAGAAATGGGAAGATTTCATTGGTCGCAACTTAGCCAGTGTACCTGGACTACATTGCAACTGTGTGAGACGTATATTTTGATACATTTGCTGTAGAAAAACTTTGTGGATTTTTTTTTTTAGTGTAGGAGAGTACTGCAAGTTTTGTTTTAATTCATGTTTTATATATTAAATAAAATGGTGAATTAAAATATGCCTTTGGAGGCATGAGAAATGGGGTTGAACCTGACCCCGGGGGTTGTCAACCCATAGTGATGTTCAAGGAGCTGCATTTTATTTTATTTTATTTTATTTTTTGGCCATGCGTGTGACATGCGGGATCTTAGTTCCTCCACCAAGGATTGAGTCCGCCCCGCCTGCAGTGGAAGGAAACACAGAGTTCTAACCACTGGACCACCAGGGGATTTGAAAGGAACTGCATTTTAAAACTCTGGATTCAACAGGGAAAGAGAGCCCACAAAGGAGTTCCCATTTGGCCAGTCCAGCTTGACGTCTGGGAGGATGAACTCACGTGTTGATCAAGAATGTCGTGCAGGAAATCTTCCACGCTGGAAAGTGGACTTTCTTAAGATGATTGCCTTCTCCTCTGCTGGTAGATGATGCATTTGTAGCAGGTTTTAATGTCTGGCCTTGCACCTGGGGACGTGTACACTGGGGCTCAGGAAAGTAATTAGAGGGTTTGGGGGATTGTTTGAGAGCTCAGTTTTATTTAATTCCTTTTCATTTTAATTAATTCATTTATTTATTTTTTGGCCATGATACGTGGCTTGTAGGATTTAGTTCCCCTGACCAAGGATTGAACCTGGGCCCTTGGCAATGAATGCACCAAGTCCTGATCACTGGACCGCCAGGGAATTCCTGAGAGCTTAGTTTTAAAATTTACCTTTTGGGGGCTTCCCTGGTGGCTCAGTGGTTGAGAGTCCACCTGCCGATGCAGGGGACACGGGTTCGTGCCCCGGTCTGGGAAGATCCCACATGCCGTGGAGTGGCTGGGCCCGTGAGCCATGGCCGCTGAGCCTGCGCATCTGGAGCCTGTGCTCCGCAACGGGAGAGGCCACAACAGTGAGAGGCCCGCGTACTGCAAAAAAAAAAAATTACCTTTTGGAAAGGAGTTTGGTTTCTCATAATTAAAAATTGTGTCTACGTCTCTAATAAACAGCTAGGTTCCTAGTACTGCGAATTCTCTGGGTGCACAACCAGTTACTGATTTAGAAGAAGGTCATGTTCTGGTGGCTAAGTGGTACGTGTGTATCACTCAGGGTAGACTAGGTGATAGGGTAACAGATGGCCCCCAAGACTCAGGGGCATAAAACAATGAAGGTTTATTTCTTGCTTCCCCTACGTATCTATTGAGGTTGACTAGGGACTGTGCTCCAAGGCATCCTTGACCTCACTCCCGGATGGAGGCAATGGAACATTCCCTGTCACCAAGGCTGAGGGAAAGGAGAAAATGGTGAAGCACGTGGTGGCTCTTAAAGCCATCCAACTTCCGCTCACATTTTATTGGCCAGAGCTAGTCACGTGGCCACACCTAGCTTCAACAAGGTGGGAAAATGTTATATATCTGTGTACATGAAGGAGAGAGAGCTGAAATATCTATAAATAGCTGTGTGATGCCCATAATATACAACTTTAATATTATAGATAGAACTCTAGAAACCTAGCTCAATGGATGCAAGTGAGCAGAGCTTATGAGAGAATTCTTTACATCCTTCAGAAAAATGGACCAGTCGCCTGAAATGGAGTTGCTTCATCTCTTCATTATTGTCCTCTCCAGAGACTGAACCAGGGAGTGGCTCGGGGCTCTAGCCCTGCAAACTCTCCATCTCACGTACAGCATAAGCTACTCAAGCAAGCATTCCGTGTGCTTGTTTTGCAGGTGGGCCATCTGCGGAGCCCCACAGCCATCCCCTTCTTGGCCAATCCTGTGCCCCTTCTCAGCTCCTCCTACACAGACCTTCTGGAGCAGCCACATTGCTTGGTTTCCCCCTCTTGGGTGTTCACTTTTATATTTCATCCTGTATATTTCAGTTTCCTAAGTGGGCATCTGAAGGTTCCTTCTTTTTCTAAAAATTTTATTTATTTATTTATTTTTGGCTGCTTTGGGTCTTTGTTGCTGCGTTCTGGCTTTCTCTGGTTGCGGCAAGCAGGGGCTACTCTTTGATGCAGCGCGCGGGCTTCTCTTGTTGCGGAGCACAGGCTTTAGGCGCGCGCGGGCTTCAGCAGTTGTGGCACGTGGGCTCAGTAGTTGTGGCTCGCGGGCTCTAGAGCGTAGGCTCAGTAGTTGTTGCACCCTGGCTTCGTTGCTCCGCGGCATGTGGGATCTTCCTGGACCGGGGCTCGAACCCGTGTCCCCTGCATTGGCAGGTGGATTCTTAACCACTGTGCCACCAGAGAAGTCCCTGAAGGTTTCTTCTTACAAAGACGAAGCTCGCTTGTTTGGAGCATTGGTCTGTGCGTACAGCCGACAGTAGGGAAGTTGTGCCTCGCTCTCCAGGCTCAGGGAGGCTCCCGTTGTCCTTGCCTCTGTGCTCTCTGTGTCTTCAGTTCATCTCTGCCCTGCTGTTCCAGGGTGCTGGCTTTAAGTCTCCCTTTTGGAACTGAACGCTTGGGTTTGGGCTTGGGTTGTCGGTGTAACAATCCCCATCAGGGCCTTAGTTATGTTCTCCAAGTCCCCAAAAGGAATTTATATCTACACAAGAGAGCCTCACGGAGCCAGCAAATTCAGCTCTCTGGAATATAGCCAGGAGTTAGGGAGAAACAAAACATATCTCAGAGAACAAAAGAGCTTTCTCCAAAACCATACACTAAACTTTAAGTTGATCCTTGCTGGTTTTGTGTTATTAATGTAGCCACACTCCTAATTAACTTGGTTGTCTGATTTTCAAGAAAACTTAGGCACAAAGTGGTTAAATAATTTGCCTAAGGTCTCAAAGCTAGGAGTGGTAGAACAGGTTCTTATGAGACTTAGAAGGATAATCAGTGTTTATGACGGTGGCAGTGAGATAAGCAGACAGGCTGGACTGTATTTAACTCTTTTTTTTTTTTTTTTTTAAGAAAGTAGTACGGAAATATGTAATAACTGTAGGACGATTCCCTTCAAAATGGCCATGTTTAGTTTTTAATTCTAATGTATGATGAGTATCAGTTGGCTGAGAAATTCCAGCACGTGGAGCTGTGCTTCCTAATTTGCCAAAGGAATATGAAGTTACTTGGATGTTCTCTTTGCTGAACACCTAGTTTAGCTGGTGTATAAACAGATGCTTATGAAATGCTTTTTTGCACAGTCAAGGAAGGTGAAGCCTCGACTCAGTCTGTGTCATGATGGTCAGCCTGGTTCTGGTGTGCTTGGTGTGAGGTGGATGGCTTCAGGAATATCTGGGAGCAGGGGCAGACCCCACCCCATGTCTGAGGATAGCTGCTTCCTACAGGAACATTCTGGCATGGAAGCTGATGACGACCAGCTGGTTGACATTCACCAACATCCCCTATTTGTGTTGAGTCTCACAGTTTCAAAGCAGTGTCACCCACATGATCTACTTAGCTTGAAACAACCCTGCAGGTTAGGCAAAGCAGGTATTGGTGTCATTTCCATCATTCAGGTGGGGACGGTGAGGCTTAGAGAGAATCACCCAAGGTCACAGCACCAGGGAGACCCAGAAGCTGAGCCCCTCACCTAGACCGGGTACTCACACCCCTGTGTTTCTCCGTGAGCACCTGCCCTGCCCCTGCCCGTGGGATGTGACCAGAGATCCTTTCCCTACTGCAAGGAGCTTTTCTTTCCCAGTTAATAAAGTCCAGTTCCACAGAGAAGGAGATACAGGAATGGGAAAGTCCAATCACAACACGAACCACTTTGCTCTCAGATGGAACAACATTTGATATGACATGAACAGGAGAAAAAACACCTTGGAACCTCAGGCAGTTCGGAGGCAAAGCTTTCTGTATTCGAGCTGAAGTCAGCAGCTCTCCAATTGAAGAGGCCCCACAGCCCTGCTTCCTGGGCCGAGGACGAGGCTGAGATTTCCCTGTCAGGCAGGGGAAGCACATGCCTTGGGATTGCGGGTCCCAAGGGAGGCTCTCACCCTAACCCAGGCATCGGAGAGCCACCTGCCTACCCAGCTGGTGTGCCCGGCAGGGAGAAAGAAGAAGTTTGTCCCCTGGTTGTCAGACTCTCCTCCTGGTGCTGGGGGTCAGGGCATCCTTAGGGTGGTCCCAGAGCCGAGATCTGGTCCAGGCTTGTCTGTATAACTAGCTCAGGATTAGACCTTAAGCCAGTTAGGGGACACTGGGTGTCTATTTTTCTCATCTGTAAATTAAAGAGTTCTCAACCTCACTCATAATTTAAAGAGGCTCAAATCAAAACGACAAATGTGATACCATTTGTCACTTGTATGGTAAGTATTTAGAAATTTGAGAATATCCAATTCTGGGCTGGAGTTGGGAAATAGACACCCTCTCTCTGTTTTCCTGGGGGGATAGATACATTGGTAGAGCATCTTGGAAGGGCATTTGGCAATATCTATCAAAAGCATTGACCCAGCAAGTTCACCCTCAAGAATGTATCCTATGGATCTACTCACCAAAGTATCAAAAACTGGTGAATGGGAATATTGATATTGTTCATAATAGCAACAGCAAAAAATTAGATACAACCTCAATACCCATCCCTCGGGGACTGAGTAAGTGTTTATCCTTGGTAGACAAGTGTATACCCTTGGCACACTGGGCAGCATTTAAATAGGATGACATGGGAAGGGTGCAAAGATATAATGGTAATAAGTAACAATAATACATGTTTTTTGAGTGCCATCTACATTCTGAGAAGTTTACATGTATTGACTCACCTATTCCCGTTTTACACATGAAAAAGCCAAGGCACAATGAGGTTAAATAAACTGCCTCAACGTGGTGACTGGAACAATCACTGAACCAAGAAAACCAAGAAAGGGGGTCAAGATTCTTGGTCAGCTGCCCCAAGCCCCCTGTAAATTTTTTATCTCATGTTAAAGGATTTGCTTTAACTGGGGGGGACCTTGTATCTTGCAGTTCCTCGTGACATTCTGTTTGTACCTGCATCCCAGCACTTAACCACACTGTAGAGTAATTGCTGTTACAGGCTGTGTCCTTCACTAGGTGTGGGTTCCTGATGGGCTAGGTCTTGATTCATCCTGCTGATCCAAGTGCCTAGTACTGGCCCTTAATTAAGACTCAGGAACATTTCCAACATGGATAGAGCTGGTGCTCATGGGCAAATCAGTTGTCTGAGCAGTCAAGAGGCACCAGGAAGCAAGTCATGCAAAAAACAGAACCCCTACGCTTGCCATCAGTTGGAAGAGCGATGAGGAAGAGGAGAAAGAAGTGGAGTTTCCTTTTGGTTTGGCAAAGTTGTGTTTGGTAGCAGAATGACTGCCCCTGGGGGGCTGAATGTGTTGGTTATTCCCATCTCAGTTTGCTTTAAGCAGAGTGACTTGTATGCCTTAGTGAACTGTGCTGTGATTAAGGGGGAGGAGGGGTGCAGACACAGAGGAAAAGAGATGAAAAGGAGGAAAAATAAGTGGAGGTGATGGTCCAGAAGCTGGAGCACTAGGGAGGCTTTTGGGGCGGGGCAGGCATAGGCCCTGCTTGCTGACTTCTCGCTGACTTCTCCCTGCCTGAGTGCTCAGTGGTGTTCACACTGAGACTGATTTTGGGGCAGCCGGTAGAAACGTGTGTGCACGCGTATAATTTATAAAAATGAATAAAGCAAATGAGAAGGGGACCACCCTAACATTCTACCCCTATGATCAGCCTGTAAAAATAACACTGCATGAGAGCCTAAAAGCTGGAATAGTATTAAAAACTAATCTTAGGATCAATCCAGAATGATGCTCTAAGGCTACCGCATCTAGGTAGCTCCAGGGTTGAGATTTAAGTGGGACATCTCCAGAGTGTCCTCCAGTCTGTAGCACCAACAGATCTTCATCTACAGGAGTAAATGGAATGTGACCTCTCAGGGCCTGAAATGATAAACAGCCCAGGTTGGAAGTGTTAGATCACCCTTTACAGTCTTTGCAATGCTTAAATCTGTGAGTTTCAGGGAGCCCCCCTTTTTTTTTCCTTTAAATTTATTTATTTATTTTTGGCTGCGTTGGGTCTTCGTTGCTGTGCACGGTCTTTCTCTAGTTGCGGCGAGCGGGGGCTACTCTTCGCCGTGGTGCGTGGGCTTCTCATTGCAGCGGCTTCTCTTGTTGCAGAGCACGGGCTCTAGGCCTGCGGGCTTCAGTAGTTGTGGCTTGCGGGCTCTAGAGCGCAGGCTCAGTAGTTGTGGCGCACGGGCTTAGTTGCTCCGCGGCATGTGGGATCTTCGCGGACCAGGGCTCAAACCCATGTCCCCTGCATTGGCAGGCGGATTTTTAACCACTGTGCCACCAGGGGAGCCCGGGGGAGCCCCTTTTGCGTATAGTCGGTGGTATAAAACACACCTCGTGTGGCCATCTTGCTGAACTTACTGAAGGGTTCGGCAAGAGGGCGGAGCCCACTTCATAAACTAAGCAAAGGAAGCTTTCGCAGCAAGACTTCTGGGAAGGGGGACTCACTCAAGTTTTCTAGGTGTCGCTGGAAAGGTATCTAGACACTGTAGCCATATGTATATGGCACCAGGATTGCCTTTTAGTGGGCTGGGAGGATGGGAGCTCTTGGCCATGATTTGAGAAAGGCTGAGTGCCAGAAGAGTAGGCACTTGAACTGCCTCTAAACTCCAAGTTAGCATAGGAGCTCCCCAGGTCTGGGAAACGGGGCGAGCCTGGGGAACGGTAAGAAGATAGAGGCATCTCATAGCCCCATACATGACCTTTCCTTAGTCCCTTCTCCCTTCCATGATCCTTCCTTATTCTTTGCTGCCCCCATGTCTACTCAGCTGATGGAATCTGGAGAAGACTGGGATCTGTTCCATCTGCACTACACTCAGCTGGGGACAGTGGACTGGGAGACACATACCCCTGCGTATCTCTGATGCCGGAGGCATTGATCCACAGCAAAACCATCAGGGGAGCCCCAACTTCTTATGGCCCTAGAGCAGGAATGCCATGTCCCGGCCCCAGTGGCTGAGGATAGAATAAAGAGGCCTCAGGATGCTTCTGTGGGTTAAAGACTTTATTGAAATATACTCTGTGCTCTAGAAGAACCAAAGTCTATGGGAATAGCTTGAACCCAGCGTACTTAGCTAGGAAGACTTGTTATGGGTAAGAACTGGTTGCTCCAAGACTGCCCAACCTGTGGCCTTCTGAAATGAGGGGTGGGGTGCAAATGTTTAATTTTAAACCTGCCCTCCTAGAATTTCCTGATAACTTTCCAGGTCTCTTGTCCTCCAGCAGTCCTGGTCCAGCTTGGTGGTGGGCATGACAGAAAAAAGGAATTAGGTAGGAGTGTATCGCTCATGAGATGGCTTTTGACATCATTAGCCAGATTCCTTAACATCCCAGTCTGATGCATTTGATCTTGGATGAATTTTCCAATATCAGGGGTTCCTGTAAGGAAGAAAGAGGAGGAACTTGACTTCTGTCTGCACGGTCGGGAGAGCTCACCAAAGTGGCCCTCCCCACAATGGAGGGGTCTGCCCCAAAGGGGCAAGGGTTCCTACTTCCCCCAGTCAATTTTAAATAGCCTCCTGGCTATTCTTCCAGCTAGTAAGAATTCAGAACTATAGAGGCAGTCTCTATGCTCCCTGCCGTACAAGCAGGAAGCCTTCATTCATGAGAAAAGTAGATGTTTACAGATACTATTTTATCAGATAGAAAGCTGATTATCTAAAGTGGAAACTCTGGGCCTCCCTGGTGGCGCGGTGGTTGAGAGTCCGCCTGCCGATGCAGGGGATGCGGGTTCGTGCCCCGGTCTGGGAGGATCCCATGTGCCGCGGAGCGGCTGGGCCCGTGAGCCATGGCCGCTGGGCCTGCGCGTCCGGAGCCTGTGCTCCGCAGCGGGAGAGGCCACGACAGTGAGAGGCCCACATACCGCAAAAAGAAAAAAAAAAAAAAAATAAAGTGGAAACTCTCAGGCAGGGTCTGTCTCTCCCGTTCACCATCCTGACCCCAGCACTGCTCATGATAGGTCACCAACTTCCTACACGGACAGATGTGGGCCTGGATGCCACTAAGGTTTTCTTTCATGCTGCTTCCCAATTCTGAAGCACCTTTTTTCTCCTTTCCTAGTTTGACTTCTTTTAAAAACCTATCCATCTTTCCATGTCCGTCCAGACAGTTGCTCACTGGACATCCTTCCTGATTGCACCAGCTCTAGGGGTGTCTGCTTCCTTCGGGCACCTACTCCAGACATCCCATTGTATGTTTCAAGTCATTTCCAACGAGCCATAGTTAAAGTGCTATATTTTGTAATGAACTTGCTTGTTGTTCTTACTATTTTTATTAGAAAGGCTTTAAGGCTAATAATGTCACTCAGCATCAGTTTATTAATTTACCAGTTTATCAGTTTATTAATTTAACTTTATTAAAGTTAATTTAATACCTTTATTAATTAACATATCCATTATTCATCTGAAAGTATTTCTTAAGTACTGTGGGCCAGGATATGCCCTGGTACTGGGGACAAAGTGGTAAACACGCAGCTGAGGTCCCAGGTCCTGTGGCATCTGCCTTTTGGTGGGAAAAGACAGGTGACAAACAGACAAGAGATTTCTGATTATGATCCATGCACTGAAGGCAGTAAATAAGCTTGTGAGAAAGTGGCTGTGGTGCTGGTGGTCTGGGAAGACACTCAGTGGGGAGGACATTGCAGCTGAGACCTGAGGGAGGGAAGGGAGAGGGAAAGCGAGGCTGGAATCACCCCTAACCTGGGAGCATCAGGTGGGAACACGATGGGGTCCCGCAGCAGGGAGGCTGCAACCCCTCACCTCAGCTGCTCGTTTGGTACCTGAAACTCCTTGCCTCTTTTGTTTCGTTTATTTTATGAAACTTTTTATTCGGAAATAATCCTAGACTCAGAAGTTGCAAAAATAACATAGCGAGGACCCATGCATCCTTCCTCTGGCTTCCACTGTGATAACATCTTTTTTTTTTTTTTTTTGCGGTACGCGGGCCTCTCACTGTTGTGGCCTCTCCCGTTGCGGAGCACAGGCTCCGGACGCGCGGGCCCAGCGGCCATGGCTCACGGGCCCAGCCGCTCCGCGGCATGTGGGATCTTCCCGGACCGGGGCACAAACCTGTGTCCCCTGCATCGGCAGGCGGACTCTCAACCACTGCGCCACCAGGGAAGCCCGATAACATCTTATATAACTTTAGTACATCGTTAAAAGCACCATTGTACATCATTGGTACAATACTATTAACTAGACTACAGACCTTGTTCAGAGGACTTCACCAGCTTTTATACGTATTCATCGCATATAAAGGACTTGTCTGTGTGTGTGCGTTACATTTTTAATGTGCACATTTCTTTACCTCTTTTAAACTTAGTTTGCTCATTGTTTCAGGAATATCTGATTTATCTATTCAGTGAACATTAATCAAACACCTACCACATATCAGTTCTGTGTTAGGTTCTGGAGAGACAGGATGAATGATACTGAGGTAAAGGGTGTCAAGGGGGCTCAGTGATTGGTCAAGGAAAGCTGTCTAGAGAAAGTGTTGGAGTGAGCCTGAGAGGTCTGGACAAGAGAAAGGATGGCCCGTCCCAGAAATGCCAGAGGCCAGAAGGGAGTGAAGTCAGCAAGGATAGGTTAGCAGGTTTAGAGCACGAGGGGCCCTGAGTGCCAGGCTAGGGGTCTGGGGCTCAATGCCTCTTTGCAGATTACCCACAGCGTAGCCGAGGTGAGAACTCAGAGAATGACTGTAATTGGTTGATAACTCTACTTAATTTATTTTCTGTCTGATCCATCCTTTTGAGCAACAAAGGCAATGTCTACAATGTGCAGATCTGACCTGGGAGAGCCTCCTGGATGCCTCCCAGCAAGATCCCCACTCCCAGGCAGAGCTCAGAGTAACCAGAAGCAAGAAGAGAAGCCCATTCACTATCCACACTGACAAACCACTCTTTCACCATGAACTGCCTGTGTTTGCATATTATTGACATTTGTTGTACATGAAGAAATGAGGTATTGGATGCTATTTAGATGTTTCCTAAAAAAAAAAAAAATAGATGTTTCCTTCAGCTTGAACAGGGAGAGAGATGCCTGTTGATTACTGGATCCTCACAGATTAAACAGCACCCACCCACCAAAAAAGGAATATGCACATTTAATCAAAACGTCTAGGGCTTCCCTGGTGGTGCAGTGGCTAAGAATCTGCCTGCCAATGCAGGGGACACGGGTTCGAGCCCTGGTCCGGGAGGATCCCACATGCCACGGAGCAACTAAGCCCATGCGCCACAACTACTGAGCCTGCGCTCTAGAGCCCGAAGCCACAACTCCTGAGCCTGTGTGCCACAACTACTGAAGCCCGTGCGCCTTGAGCCCATGCTCCACAACAAGAGAAGCCACTGCAATGAGAAGCCTGTGCACCGCAGCGAAGAGTAGCCCCCGCTTGCCGCATCTAGAGAAAGCCGGTGCACAGCAACGAAGACCCAACACAGCCAAAATAAATAAATAAATAAATAAATAAAATTTATTTAAAAAAAAAGGTCTAGTACTTGGCTCTGACCTTTTGAGCTTGTCCTTTTGGGGCGGTGACCCTGTTAGACACAGCTTGCACTGCTCCTCTGGAACACTCAGGGAAGAAGATCTAACTAGGATGTCCCTGTCTTTTAGAACAAAATGCAAGAAAAAGAAGTCCATCACCCTGCTCCCCGCATCTCCCCATCAAGAAGTAGCCTGGCTTTCTAGAGAAAGGAAAGTGAACAGTAGACCCAGATAAGTGTGCAGTGGGCTCCCCCGGGAATTCCAGCCCGGGCTGGGTTGCCAGGGTCCTCTCAGCATCCCTTAGCCCCTGTCCGGCAGAGTTTACAGTCTTCCCCTCCTGCTGTGAGGCTGACAGTTCTGAACCAGATGTCACCCCGTGCAGATGCGCACCCCACTCGCTCACCCCACGGTCCCCATGGAGCTGTTTGTTTGGTCTTGGGCACGGGTCGCTGAATGCAGCCCTCACTGGGGACTCTGATACCATACAGGCAATTCCCTTCCTGGCGAAGGCTTCTGGGTCTCATGATGCTTGTGATGGGCCTGCCTTCTCAATCCAGTCGGCACTTGCACAGACGGGAGAGCCCAGGAAAGTTGTGGCTTACGGGAGTGAGAAGGGGTGTGCTTTTGGCTGTGTGGCGTACAGTGTACACAGTGTGTGGAGCAGATGCCCCAGGTGGGAGGTGGACCTGGACTGGGCAACAGCCTAGATAATCCTAAAGTCTCTTCCTGATCAAAATATGCCATCGTTGTACACCAAAGGCTAGTGGTTTGGATGCAGATTTAAATTCACTCTGATTCAGAGGGTTCTTTTTATGACCCAGCTCCTCAGTGATCGTCAAGCAATAGTTTAGGAGTTTTCTTTCTAACCTTTCTCAAGCTTTTACTGGTCTAAAGTAGCAACAGTGTCATTGTCATTTTAAGTCATCATAAGGTTGCTTAAAACGGCCCTGTTGCTTTTTTTTTTTTTAATAATTTGGCCTTTGTATATATGTGCCACATCTTCTTTATCCATTCATCCTATGATGGACACTTAGGTTGCTTCCATGTCCTGGCTATTGTAAATAGAGCGGCAATGAACATTTTGGTACATGACTCTTTTTGAGTTATGGTTTTCTCAGGGTATATGCCCAGTAGTAGGATTGCTGGGTCGTATGGTAGTTCTATTTTTAGTTTTTTAAGGAACCTCCATACTGTTCTCCATAGTGGCTGTATCAATTTACATTCCCACCAACAGTGCAAGAGTGTTCCCTTTTCTCCACACCCTCTCCAGCATTTATTGTGTCTAGATTTTTTGATGATGGCCATTCTGACCAGTGTGAGATGATATCTCATTGTAGTTTTTTTTTGTTTTTTTTTTTTTAATTTATTTATTTACTTATTTATTTTTGGCTGTGTTGGGTCTTCGTTTCTGTGCGAGGGCTTTCTCTAGTTGTGGCGAGCGGGGGCCACTCTTCATCGCAGTGTGCGGGCCTCTCACTATCGCGGCCTCTCTTGTTGCGGAGCACAGGCTCCAGACGTGCAAGCTCAGTAGTTGTGGCTCACGGTCCCAGTTGCTCTGCGGCACGTTGGGTCTTCCCAGACCAGGGCTTGAACCCATGTCCCCTGCATTGGCAGGCGGATTCTCAACCACTGCGCCACCAGGGAAGCCCCCTCATTGTAGTTTTGATTTGCATTTCTCTAATGATTAATGATGTTGAGCGTTCTTTCATGTGTTTGTTGGCAATCTGTATGTCTTCTTTGGAGAAATGTCTGTTTCGGTCTTCTGCCCATTTTTGGATTTAGTTGTTTGTTTTTTTGTTATTGAGCTGCATGAGCTGCTTGTAAATCTTGGAGGTTAATCCTTTGTCAGCTGCTTCATTTGCAAATATTTTCTCCCATTCTGAGGGTTGTCTTTTGGTCTTGTTTATGGTTTCCTTTGCTGTGCAAAAGCTTTGAAGTTTCATTAGGTCCCATTTGTTTATTTTTGTTTTTATTTCCATTTCTCTAGGAGGTGGGTCAAAAAGGATCTTGCTGTGATTTATGTCATAGAGTGTTCTGCCTATGTTTTCCTCTAAGAGTTTGATGGTGTCTGAGATGTGGCACATATATACAATGGAATATTACTCGGCCATAAAAAGAAACGAAATTGAGATATTTGTAGTGAGGTGGATGGACCTAGAGTCTTTCATACAGAGTGAAGTAAGTCAGAAAGAGAAAAACAAATACCGTATGCTAACACATATATATGGAATCCAAGAATAAACAAAAAAAAGGTCATGAAGAACCTAGGGGTAAGACGGGAATAAAGACACAGACCTACTAGAGAATGGACTTGAGGATACGGGGAGGGGGAAGGGTAAGCTGTGACAAAGTGAGAGAGTGGCATGGACATATATACACTACCAAATGTAAAATAGATAGCTAGTGGGAAGCAGCCACATAGCACAGGGAGATCAGCTGGTGCTTTGTGACCACCTAGAGGGGTGGGATAGGGAGGGTGGGAGGGAGGGAGACGCCAGAGGGAAGAGATATGGGAACATATGTATATGTATGACTGATTCACTTTGTTATAAAGCAGAAACTAACACACCATTGTAAAGCAATTATACTCCAGTAAAGATGTTAAAAAAAATTAAAAAAAAACATAATTTGGCCTCACCACGTAGCATGTGGGATCTTAGGTCCCCGACCAAGGATTGAACACGAGCCCCCTGCAGTGGAAGCATGGAGTCTTAACCCCTGGACCACCAGGGAAGTCCCCCTCCCCCAACTTAAATTTTTTTTGGCCCTATTGCTTTTTTAAAGAGTCCATCCTGCACACAACTCTTTGCTGAACACCCTATTTGGAGAGCTGGCTGATCCTCTGTGATCCAGAGACCAAAATGTTGATATTCCCTCAAAGCAGGGACGTATTAGCTTAGTCTTTTTATGAGAGGTGACGCACGGGGTAAGCAACAGATAATTACTTTTTCTGGTCTGTTTGGAGAGCTTGCAAACGAAATTTGTTTCCTTTTGTCCTTTTCCACTCAGCAAATATCGACTTTGACTCTTGGCTGTGAGTGGGGCTGGAATGAGCGTGGCTAATCTTAGTTTAAGGGCTTTATCTTCTCCAGGGCCAGATCGGCCAAAACTCTGTGCTGCAGTCATTGACTGGGACCTGGAGGGGGTCTTGATGGCTCTGTTCACTGAGGCTCCCACGGGGCCAGCCAACAGGGCTCCACACCCAAGACAAAGTAGCGGCACATTGTGAGGGCAGCTGGAGAACTTTCTGGTAATTATTTGTTCTCAGGCGTGCCAAGGCCGCACTTGAAACTCACATTATTCACAAGCATAATAGTCAAGCTCTCAGTTCACATTGTATGTCTCTGTGGAGTACAGGAGGAATAGGGTCATTTTCTGAGAAGTGCACTGTCAGACACTTGGTAAAAGGGCACCCAAGAGGCAGTTAGTGTCCACAGTTGACCCACATGCTGAGTTTTGGGGAGAACAACTTGCCTATTATCCCAGGAGGAAAGGAAGTTCTTCAGTGGAGAGCCCACGACTCACTAGGAGGGGCCACCCAAGTGGCTGTCTCTAAAAAGGTACCTTGGGGCTTCCCTGATGGTGCAGTTGTTAAGAATCCTGCCAATGCAGGGGACACGGGTTTGATCCCTGGTCTGGGAAGATCCCATATGCTGCGGAGCAACTAAGCCTGTGTGCCACAACTGCTGAGCCCACGTGCTGCAACTACTGAAGCCCGCATGCTCTAGGGCCCGTGTGCCGCAACTGCTGAGCCCGCGTGCCACAACTTAAGTCTGAAGTCCGTGCACCTCGAGCCCGTGCTCTGCAACGAGAAGCCACCGCAATGAGGAGCCCGCACACCTCAACGAAGAGTAGCCCCTGCTCACTGCAACTAGAGAAAGCCTGCGCACAGCAACGAAGACCCAGTGCAGCCAAAAAAAAAAAAAAAAAAAAAAGTACCTTGTGTATTTCTAATATAGGAACGAGACAAGTTAGAGCTGATCCTGCAAGGCCCAGAGAGTGGGCTTGGGTCAATGCAAAGGGAAGAGATGCAGGTGGCAAGAGACACAGAAAATATCGATATTTCTTAGAGGAGAGAAGCCTTGGAGGGCTTGGGTCAAAGAGATTTCTATTAATACAGATTCTAGACCTTGGTTTCAAAAATATAAGATTTTCCCTCACCTTAGTTTGCACCTAGTTTCTTAGGTCAAACACGTATGATGGACTGTCAGACTTTTTCAACTTCTGAATCACTTATTCAGTCATTCAACAGATATTTATTGAAGACCTACTGTGTGTCAAGCATTCTGCTCATGTTCCTGTAGAGACAGCCAGTGTATCACCAGCAAGCTCTTTCCTCCACGCTTCGGAGAGGATTCAAGATGACTGATTAATAAAAATGGAAAACATAGGAAAGATAGTCTCCATGGGGTTTTTGCAAATGGGTTGATTGAGTTCCATGATTTCTTACAAAACCAAGAGAAGCACAATCTATTCCTTTCTTCCCCTCTTTCCCCAGGTAGATACTATTGTCGTCCCCCATTTTCCAGATGAGAGCACTGAGGTTTCAAGTAGTTAAGTAACTTGCCCAAGGTCATACGGTTAAGAGTGGTGGACCCAGGCTTTGAACCTTAGCTTCTGGCTCCCAACTCCATGCTTATAACCACTATGGCATGTTGGATTTTCCTTAGTGGAACAGGCTCAGGTATCAGGAGGCCCAATCAGAGTCACACCTCAACAGTTTGGGCCAGGGCTGAACCAGAAGTGCCCACAAACCTGCTGGCTCTCCTTGACTGGTCTTCATGTCCTTCTGGCACATACACCTTTACAGTGCTTCGTGAAGGTCTTTGGAAACAATGGATCAACTGATAATGCTCTGAGTACAGCTCTTTGAAGGAGACTGGAGGAACATCATGTTTAAAGAAGAGGCTGTTGCTGTGTTGGTTATTCACAAAGGGCAAGCTGAACCAAATTGCTTATCTTTTATGTGATGCTTGTGATTGCAGGAGATGCGTGGGCTAGGGTGTGAGTTGGAGTTATTAATAATAATGACACAGTGTTAGTTCCCATTTTCCAAGAACCTACTGAGAACTAAGAAGCCCGTGCTGGATGTCTCCCGTACCTCATTTCAGTCTCCCCCGAAGCCCTAGAAGGTGGTTATTGTTATTCTGCTTCACAGATGAAGAACCAAAGGCTCAGAAAGGTTAAGTGACTTGCCCAGGGCCACACAGCTTATAAATAGTTAACCCCGCTCCTTAGATTATGCTGTTTCCACTTTCATTCATTTAAAATATTTACTGAGCACCTACTATGTGCCAGCCATTGTTCTCTGTGCTGGGGATGCTGTGAGAAATAAGGTAGACAGGTCTCTGTTTTTTGGAGTTTGCATCAGACAACGGTGCCCTGCGGAACCTGGGACCCCACTTAAAGTAAGCAAGGGGGAGACCAGGGTCCAAAATGTAATAGGAAGGCCTTGAACTGCAGAGCCCAAAGTCTCTTGTGGTTAGGACTTATTCAGGCACATGACTCTAGAGATGTGGCTCCTTCAAGGAGGTTTAATTCGTTATTAGTGTTTATTAAAGGGGAAGTACGATTATCATAAAAGATCCAGAATGGGCCATTTTGGAGTTAGGCCGTTTGCAGTTTTATGACTCAGGTTGACTTGGGAACAGGCTGCAGAAGGTGGGCTGCCTGGTGGATATCCCAGTGGTCTTGCCTCCTTGCTTTCCTTCGAGACCCACCCACCCATCCAGCACCCAGCCCCAGCCCCCGGGCCATGTGTCAGGGAAGGAAGCTGATGGCTACCAGCCTGGCGGGCACCCCTCAGTGTTACTCCGTGGGCCGCATGGATGGAACTGGGGTGCACCTGTCCCTTTCCTTGTGGCGAGTTTAGCATCTCTGCCCCCACCCAGTATATGCTGCTAGCACCTGCCTTCCCCCATTAGTGTGACAGCTCAAACCGTACCTACATATTTCCAGACATTGAGTTCTCCAGTTGAGAACCTCAAAAACGTGCTTGTTTTTCCCCTGCGTCAAAACCCTTTTGTTCTTTCCCCCTTGGCTGACTCTACACCAACTCCCAATGATGCTGGTAAGACTTTTCTCAGCTGTTCCTTTTCCCATCATTTCCCCATATCAGGCCCCGTCTCTGTCCTCCAGTATTTCAACAAATGCCGATTGAGTACTTCATCCATGGAGCGTCTGGTCAGGGTGAGGTCAGGGTCCCTTCAAACCCTTTATCTTATGATGAAAAAGTTGGGACACAGGAAGAAAACTGGTCCAGGGTGATATTCCCAAGTCACAGTCCTGCATTCTGTTCATCACAACGGCCACTGCTCAAGCACAAAATATCTTAAGTGTGAGAGTATTTGAAGCATTGGGATTTTGAGCCATTTATCAAATGGAATTGCTGGGATTAAATACAGAGCCCGTAGCCACCATTCTCTAGAACATATGAGAACAACCACAGTCCTCACTCCCCCTCCAGGATAAGATAAGGGGTTGTAGATAATTAACGTGAAGATGGAGGCTTTCATTTGTTTTCCCCTTCTGATTACAAGTTATTGTTTAAGGTTAAAGATAAATGTTAAAATCCTAACAGTTTAGAAGTGCTTATCAAGGAAAGTTTAACGTCCCTAATGATCCACCCATGGAAGAGTTTTTCATGCATATATTAATATATCTAATGCTATTTTACAAAAAACAGACTTGGTATGTGGTTTGCAATGTGCTTTTCTCTCTGAACACCTTTTCCCATAAGCACCATGGTCTGCCTTTTTCTTTTAAAAGCCGTACGTTTTCATTACATGAATGAACCAGGATTTAGCTAACTGATCCCTTTTTGATGGACATGGAATTCTTTTCCTGTAAAAAAGTTTTCCTCTATTATAAATAATGCTGAACTAATCCTTGTACACGCATATTTTTGCACAACTGTGTATTTCTGGGCACTGGATTCCGAGAAGGAGAATTGCTGAGTCAAAGCCGACGTGCATTTTAAACTTAATAGATATTGCTAAATATCCCTCAAAAAATGATAGGACCCACTAACATTCCCATCAATGGAACGAGACTGCCTGTGTCCTTACATCTTCATCCACTGGGTTTTTACAGATCTTTTCAATCCTGGAGCTAAATATTTTTATTTTATTTATTTTTTAATTTTAATTTTTATTTTTTGGCTGCTCCGCACAGCTTGCAGGATTTTAGTTCCCCGGCCAGGGATTGAACCTGCGCCCTCGGCAGTGAAAGCGCAGAGTCGTAACCACTGGACCGCCAGGGAATTCCCTGGAGCTAAAGACTTTTAGAAGCAATGTTATGATTTGGTACAATTTAAGTTCATTTTCTAATGTTTGTTATCTCTTCCGTCAGGGTACAAAGAGTTTAAAGGTATGGTGGTTCCATTTTAGATAGGCACTTCGTAAATGGTTTTCATTTTGGGTTTATATCTTCAGGCTTTTGGAAACCTGAAACTAAAGTCTTATCCCTTCCCGACATTTTTTCCCCAGGGTTTTCTGTTGGAGCTGACTCGTTTCCTGGACCCTGGCTGCAGGTTGTTGAATGTGGATGCACTGGCCTTCTCAGGGCTCCATAAGGGGAAATAACTAATTTCCAAGGCCTCACATCTTACAGGGGGCCAGGCTGAGGAAGCTTCTTGAAGCCGGCTGATTCTTAAGCTAAAGCTTCCCATCAAAACGGGCTTCCCCCAGCAGGCTTTAGAACACACATTTCCTAACCCAGATGGCCTTGCCAGCCTGGACACCTGGCTGGGAAGTAGGAGCCGGCACCTCCTGTGTCCACATTAGCGATGCTCCTGTGATGGCGCTGACAGTCTCAGCCACGCTCCTTCCCCCCATCCCTGAGGAGTGCTGGGGAGATGGAAATGGGCTTGGCCAGGGTGCCTTGCCATAGCAGCTCCACTCAGGCACCAGTTAAGCCAAGGAGGATAAATTATCCCTCCTTGAAAGGTCACTGCTACGGGGTGCCCCTCTTTTAAAAGCCAAATTAGGAAAAAGCAAGATCATCTCTAGGGAAAATAGTGCAGTGGCCTCTTTGTTCTGGGTGCCCTCAGCCTGTTTTTCTGCCTTTCTCCTTCCCTGCCCCTTAGGGTACACCCTGAAAACACACCTTTATACCTCTTGGGGGCACATGGAGCCCTGCTTTCTCTCCAGCCAGTCCTAGGGGATGACCTTGGTATCAGTCATTTACACACTAGTATGAATTTAGGGTACTGGATTTTGGACACGGCAGTAGGGGGAGGAAGAGCTTCAGGTAGGGGCTTTAAGGTGTGGCTGCTTCTTACTCTCTGAAATCACTTCATGAAAATGATTCTTTTTTGAGTGTCAAGTGAATTCAGAGATATTTAGACAAGGTAGGAGGTGAAGAAATAGTGTCCTCTTAAGAAAAATGAATGATTTTGGCCACTCTAAGGTCCCCAACCACCCATGCTTGAGGGATGACTTCCAAAACTATACTTTGTGTTTTTTAAAAGCTCTTTTAATTTAAACCGTATAATATACCCACACAAGCCTTCAATTTTTTTCACATGGGTAGTGAGTGAATACACTCAAAAATAAAAAAGTGAATCCACATTGTTAAGACAGGCAGGCAGGGATGATGAAGATTTAACTTGTGGGACTGTCACCCTCAAGCTACAGTAATTCTCCAGAATGAACACAGAGATGTCGCAGCATCCCATACCTCCTGGCCTGTGCTCAGGCTGACACCTGCATGGTGACACATGACTGACAGGTAACACGATGAACTGAAAACATATCAATCCAAAGGCCAGCCCAAGGAAAGCCTTGTTAAGTTATAACATGCTCCAGAAGTTCCATTTCCAGAACTTTCGGCCCAGGGGCAGTATGTGGTGGCCGGTGGTCATTTTTAGGGTTAGGGTCCTGGTTTGAGGAATTACATTTCCTGACAACCATGCAGACTGTTTAGAGCACAGTGTTGCCAGATGGTCTTTGCCTTACCTGAAAGCAGCTGGTTGCCACGGATGCCCCACCCACCCACCCACCCAGGGCTGGGCTGATGGTGGAGATCTGGCTGACTCACCCTATACCTCTATGGATTTCATCAGCATCCTGGCATCAGGAGCAAAATGAGAGGCAGCTAAAGTTTGGGTCTGCTTCCAGGTGTTCAATCAACACTGGCTTTTCTCTCTTTTTGTCTTGACCTTTGGTGGTTAGCTTGAGCTTTCCACTTGCAAAATCCTGGGCTCTTCACTCTGAAAGAGACCTTAGAATTCGTCCAGTCTGCCCCACCGATTGCAAATTGCAAAACTGAAACATCCTTCTTTAAACCTATGGTGGGAGGATGTTGCCTCCAGGCCATGCAATGTCCCACAGATACCAAGGAAGGAAAGGCTAGCCCTGGGGGACTTGTCTGGCAGGCTCAGTGTTCCAGATTCATTTAACAGGCGAGACTGGAAAGTTATTTCTGTCAAAGGCACAGGGAGCAAAGTTTTAAGAAGAAAAATAGAGAATATTCATTTTCTCAGCTAGAAAGAACTTTGGAGAAGAGCTGTTCCTGCCCCCCATTGTCAGAAAAAGACACTGAGGTCCAGAGTGGTTCCCAGGCTCATCCAAAAGGACCGAGCTCTAAGGCAGACTTACGGTGGATTGGGTTGGGATCCAGGGAATTGTTGACATTTCAGCAAAGCGTGTTAACCAAGATGTGAGGAAAGAGGAGGGAAGGGAATGCTGCCAGTGAGGGCCGTGGGCTCCGAGGCTCCTGGGGGAAGGTGCGGATGGTAGCTGTGGGCCACCAGGGACCTTGACAGATCTGCACCTCGGTGGGCAGATACTGAAAGGGGTAATCACTTATAATGTTCTTGGCTGGCACGGCCCTCTGTGTCACAGGATATTAGGACTTAGTAAAATAATGCATCCTGCAGAACACCTTTCATTGACTCCTGGTCTAGAAACATTTCTGGGAAGGTTGGGAGAATGCGAAGGCCCCATGAAATGGACTAGAGCTGGGTCCATAGGTGGGCACAGTCACAGGCAGCTGTCTTAGAGCAGTTTCTTCCCTGCCATCCCCTGGCTCCGTAATGCAAGAGCGGGGAGTGTCAGAAGCTGCCCGGTGACTCCCCTGCCCGGCGTGGGTTCAGAGCACTTGCCTACACAGGGTAGTGGATGTGGTGAATGGGGGCCATTGGCTCTGCCCCCATGCAACAAGCAGATCCTGCTATCAAGGTAGCACCGTCAGGGGCTTCAGAACAAGGGGACGTGGCGAGTATGCCTCTAGTGACAGGGGTGCCCTCATCTTGGTCTTCTGCTATGTCCCGTTGCTGGACCACTCAGTTCCCCCTCTGGCCCCCCTGGTCTATTCCCCTTAACTCAAGAAATCTGACTTTTAGGCCAACTGGATTTCTTGAGAGGGCCAGCTTTCTGGCTCTCCCCATGAGCCCACCTCCCCAAGAGGCATCCTGATGGCAAAGTCCCTTTTGGCGGCCGGAGGAGAAGTCTTTGGGCAAGGCTATCGGACTCCCATGGTGAGTTGGCTGAACTGTGTGCATATGGGGATGTGGATCTGGCAAAGCCACGGCTCCAAAAGAGAACGCAAAATGCCCTAGAACTTGGCCTCCTGCCCCCACAAACGTGGTAATTCCAAATGTCACCTTGGCATTTCCTTCTCAAATAAACTCTGTCTTGTTCCTATCATAAGAAAACTGGAAACACGGACTGCGGAACTTCTGTGTTGATTTCTCAGTCCTCTGATTGACTTGCTGTGTGACATGCTGAACTATTAAATTTTCTTTCATGGATAAATGTGGACATGGACTTTGTGATTTTTAGCTGTTGAGTACTGGAGGCCTGTGGTTTATTTTGAGTCAAAGAAAAGAATTTGGACTTCCATATTGTGTGAGAGTGTGTGTGTGTGTGTGTGTGTGTGTGTGTGTGTGTGTTTATAGGAAAAGGATATAAGGTAAAGAGTAGCTAATATTAATTGATTGTGAAGAGCCACATGGATATTTTAAAAAAACATCACAGATGGTTCAAAGGTTAGGAGATATCTTGATAACATTGCCATCAGAAACTAAGGAATGGGGACGATTTGGGTAGAAGACTTGTGCTTGATTGTTAAGTCAAGAAAGCAGAAGTAATTAACAAAGGAACACCTTGAATTTAAAGAGGTGCTTTGCCTCTCGGGAACACGTGAAAAATGTTTATGCTTCAGTTCTCTGCAGAGTTCTCGTGAAACACACAAGGGAGATGCAGGTTAAAAACCCCACCCATTTTGAAGATGGAGAAATGAAGACACAGAAGGTACCTGACACAGTACTTCTGGGACAAAGGTGGGATTTGAATCTAGAGTTTCTTTTGTTAAGAATATAAATATTGGGACTTCTCTGGTGGCTTAGTGGTTAAGAATCCGCCTGCCAACGCAGGGGACACGGGTTCGATCTCTGGTCCGGGAAGATCCCACATGCTGCGGAGCCACTAAGCCCCTGCGCCACAACTACTGAGCCTGCGCTCTAGAGCCCGCGAGCCGCAACTACTGAGCCCATGAGCCATAACTACTGAAGCCCTCATGCCCTAGAGCCCGTGTGCCACAACAAGAGAAGCCACCGCAATGAGAAGCTCATGAACCACAATGAAGAGTAGCCCCCGCTCACCACAACTAGAGAAAGCCTGGGCACAGCAATGAAGACCCAACACAACAACAACAACAAAAAAAAAGAATATAAATATTTTTTCCTATTTTGCTCTGTCTGAAAAGGCCTTGGAGAGAAGCTAGTGATTTCCCCGTACAGTCAACTCTTGGCATTGTGGGAAGAGAGAAGGTAGAGGACTGGGAGAGAGAGGAGGGGCCAGCAAATCAAGCTCATCATCACATCGTATCACGAGGGTCTTGGTGTCCAGCATGGTGGGGACAGGGAGAGAGAGTGCCTGTAGACACTGGACCCTCTTCATTGCCAAGGTACCCCTGCTAGTTTCCGAATGAACACTGGCTCTGTGGAGAGAGTGGGCTTGGGGCTTTGTGGATCAGGATCTACACACCTCCGTTTTCATGTCCACAAATGACCTCCTTGACCTATGGGGGCGCGGGGGGGATCAGTTAAAACGTGGATAGATACATTCATTTGGAATTTATTTTGGTGATTTTAGATTAGGAAGAACAGAACTTTTTCTCAGAAACAAGTATTAAAAGTGTGTTTTTGAGATTAGCTGTGTATCTTTAACGCATGCGTGTAATCAAAAAGACATTTGGAAACCACTGTGGACATTTACTTTAAACTGCAGATATTTATAGACAAGCTCAAGCAAAACACACTTGGTGCCAGAGACACAGATTGGGTGTGGGTCACTGTTTATATGGAAAGATTGGATTTTTTTGTGCTGCGTTCTAAGAAACCTCCTGTGTTCCTGGGGGCGTGGGGAACGTTTCCTAGTAGAGTTATCTGTTTGGATGGTAGGGAGTTGATAATTTCCCTTGTGGCAATATTAGGTGCCACATGGTAGAGGATGTTGGAGGGGGAAGCTGGTGAAAGTTCAGAAGGATACTCTGTACTGTGTGGGGCTGCTAGATATTGAATGCACTTCAATTCCAGCCCTCAGTTCTTTATTAAAATACCTACTGAGGGATTCTACAGTTTCCTCTTAACTCACATACTTACTCTATGGAGAATACTGTGCTTTTCACTCTTCTGTATCACCGGTGGAGGATATAAATTAGGATTGACTTTCTGGAGAGCAGTTCGGCAACAGGGATCCAAGGCCTTATAATGTGAATACTCTGACCCAGTGATTCCACTTTTAGGAATTCATTCCAAGGACATAGAGCTTTGTACACGATGCCTGAATAAGGCTGTCCATCTGACATTGTTCGTAGGAGCAGATAAACTAAGTGTCCAATAGAATGGGGGTGGCTAAGCCATTGGTCATCACAGTGTCACACGGGCACTCCATGACCATTTACTGAGTGCCTACTACTTCTGTGTGCCAGGCACACAGAAGGTGCCATGATACGGTCTCAAGCCCACCCGAAGCTCAAACTTGTGTAGTAGAAACAGACTTCCTACATTGTGAAGTGGAAGAAAGCAGGGTACAAAGTATATTTACAGGATCTCATTTTCATTATATGAGTAGAAACACTCTGGAAGACTGTCTGAATTAACAAAGGTGTAGAAGCTTTGGGCAATGAAGTTATAGACGAGGTTTTCCTCCCTTTTTATTTTTCTCTAGTTTCCAAGTTTTTTGCAGTGACAACTTATTATATATACTGTATATAATATATGTATATATAGTATATATATATATATATATATATATATATATATATATATATATATATATATATTTAAAATGTGGCTTTGAGGAAGAGAGAAAGAGAAGTGAGCAGAACTGGGTTCTAGACCCAACTCTTTTTTATAAAACTTGTGCTGAGCCCTTGAGTGAGTCTGAGAACTGTCCTGAATGTCCTCTGAACGGCTTGAGAAGAGGCCTCCTAGGGCTCCAGCTCAGGACACAGAGATCTCAGCTCTGTCGCTTCTGAGGACACTGGGGGTTTTGCTGCAGGGCTGGCAGGACCGGAGCTCTCCCGGGGAGCCAGACAGCAGATGGGCTGCTGAAGTCCTGATCCCTGGGCACTATTGGTCTCCAGGGCTCTGGTCCTCTAGGAACCTGGGGCTGTGCTCAAACCGGGAAAAGAGTTTCTGTATTAGTTATATAATTAAATTAAGGAAGTGCCTCTCACCTGGTGAAAAAAAATAAGCTGCGGTTGACTTGCACTAACTCAGCCTAATGTCTCCGTACCCCAAGCAAACAAGGATGGCGGCTCCGTGGATTGAGCCTTGCCTGGTGCCAGTCACAGTGCAAAAAGCATTTCACAGACATTTTCCTCGTTGAGGCTCATGATTCACCCTGAAGTGTAGGTACTTATCGCCCCCATTTTACAGGTGGGGACCTTGAGCTCAGAAGACAGGTAACTGGAGCAGGCCATTGGAATAGAAGAAGCTGGGATTCAAACCCCAGTCCATCTGCTTCGAAGCAACATCTTTTTTTTTTTTTTTTTGGCGGTTCGCGGCCCTCGGAGCACAGGCTCCGGATGCGCAGGCTCAGCGGCCATGGATTACGGGCCCAGCCGCTCCGCGGCATGTGGTATCCTCCCCGACCGGGGCGTGAACCCGTGTCCTCTGCATCAGCAGGCGGACTCCCAACCACTGCGCCACCAGGGAAGCCCAGAAGCGACATCTTTAACGTCTGCTCTGTACTGCCTTCCACTCCAAGAGGCAAGCTCTACCATAACCATAGAAACAGATGTCTAAAGCCAGGGGAGTGTGTGAGGGCTGAGGTAATCCATCAAGCGGCAGGACGCTGGGAAGCTGAGGAATGCAGAGGCTTAGAATGGGCAGAACGTTATTTCTGATAAAAGTGGGGTGTTTTTTTTTTCTTGCGGCATCTTAATTCTCCGACGAGGGATTGAACCCAGGGCACACGGTAGTGAAAGTGATCCTAACCACTGGACCGACCGCCAGGGAATTCCCATTTCTGTTGAAAGTTGATGCAGAGAAAGTTACTCTTTTCTTCTTTTTTAACATCTTTATTGGAGTATAATTGCTTTACAATGGGTTAATTTCTGCTTTATAAGAAAGTGAATCAGCTATACATATACATATATCCCCATATCTCCTCCCTCTTGCGTCTCCCTCCCACCCTCCCTATCCCACCCCTCTAGGTGGTCACAAAACATCGAGCTGATCTCCCTGTGCTATGCGGCTGCTTCCCACTAGCTATCTATTTTACATTTGGTAGTGTACATATGTCCATGCCACTCTCTCACTTTGTCCCAGCTTACCCTTCCCCCTCCCCGTGTCCTCAAGTCCATTCTCTACATCTGTGTCTTTATTCCTGTCCTGCCCCTAAGTTCTTCAGACCACTTTTTTTTCTTTTTTGATTCCATATGTATGTGTTAGCATACGGTATTTGTTTTTCTCTTTCTGACTTACTTCACTCTGTATGACAGACTCTAGGTCCATCCACCTCACTACAAATAACTCAATTTCATTTCTTTTTATGGCTGAGTAATATTCCATTGTATATATGTGCCACATCTTCTTTATCTATTCATCTGTCGATAGACAATTAGGTTGCTTCCATGTCCTGGCTATTGTAAATAGAGCTGCAGTGAACACTGTGGTACATGACTCTTTTTGAGTTATGGTTTTCTCAGGGTATATGCCCAGTAGTGGGACTGCTGGGTCATATGGTAGTTCTATTTTTAGTTTTTTTAAGGAACCTCCATACTGTTCTCCATAGTGGCTGTATGAATTTACATTCCCACCAACAGTGCAAGAGGGTTCCCTTTTCTCCACACACACTCTACAAGCATTTATTGTTTGTAGATTTTTTAAACATCTTTATTGGAGTATAATTGTTTTACAATGGTGTGTTAGTTTCTGCTTTATAACAAAGTGAATCAGTTTTACATATACATATGTTCCCATATCTCTTCCCTCTTGCGTCTCCCTCCCTCCCACCCTCCCTATCCCACCCCTCTAGGTGGTCACAAAGCACCGAGCTGATCTCCCTGTGCTATGCGGCTGCTTCCCACTAGCTATCTATTTTACGTTTGGTAGTGTATATATGTCCATGCCACTCTCTCACTTTGTCACAGCTTATCCTTCCTCCTCCCCACATCCTCAAGTCCATTCTCTAGTAGGTCTGTGTCTTTATTCCCGTCTTACCCCTAGGTTCCTCATGACCTTTTTTTTTTTTCTTGGATTCCATATATATGTGTTAGCATATGGTATTTATTTTTCTCTTTCTGACTTACTTCATTCTGTATGACAGACTCTAGGTCCATCCACCTCACTACAAATATCTCAATTTCGTTTCTTTTTATGGCCGAGTAATAGTCCATTGTATATATGTGCCACATCTCAGACACTATCAAACTCTTAGAGGAAAACATAGGCAGAACACTCTATGACTTAAATCACAGCAAGATCCTTTTTGACCCACCTCCTAGAGAAATGGAAATAAAAACAAAAATAAACAAATGGGACCTAATGAAACTTCAAAGCTTTTGCACAGCAAAGGAAACTATAAACAAGACCAAAAGACAACCCTCAGAATGGGAGAAAATATTTGCAAATGAAGCAGCTGACAAAGGATTAACCTCCAAGATTTACAAGCAGCTCATGCAGCTCAATAACAAAAAAACAAACAATTAAATCCAAAAATGGGCAGAAGACCGAAATAGACATTTCTCCAAAGAATATATACAGATTGCCAACAAACACATGAAAGAATGCTCAACATGATTAATCATCAGAGAAATGCATATCAAAACTACAATGAGATATTATCTCACACTGGTCAGAATGGCCATCATCAAAAAATCTAGAAACAATAAATGCTGGAGAGGGTGTGGAGAAAAGGGAACATTCTTGCACTGTTGGTGGGAATGTAAATTGATACAGCCACTATGGAGAACAGTATGGAGGTTCCTTAAAAAACTAAAAATAGTACTACCATACGACCCAGCGGTCCCACTACTGGGCATATACCCTGAGAAAACCATAACTCAAAAAGAGCCATGTACCAAAATGTTCATTGCAGCTCTATTTACAATAGCCAGGACATGGAAGCAACCTAAGTGTCCATCATAGGATGAATGGATAAAGAAGATGTGGCACATATATACAATGGAATATTACTCAGCCATAAAAAGAAACGAAATTGAGATATTTGTAGTGAGGTGGATGGACCTAGAGTCTGTCATACAGAGTGAAGTAAGTCAGGAAGAGAAAGTTACTCTTAGTTGCCTTTTCTGGAGGGTTATAAATGAGGAAATTGGGGTCTGTGTGAGTGAGAGAGAGAGAAATAACCACCCTCCCTTATGCTCACTATAATAACCTTTCCTCCTGCTTGTGATTTGAAATCAAAGGCCAGCTATTATACCTTACATACCTATACCTCCCCAAAGAGTGATAACTTATACCAAGACCTGACCTTTGTTGTAGAATTTTTTTCTTGAAATTCTTTCCTTGCTGGGTTCTAGCTTTGCTTAATTAGTAGGTATTAAAACATGATAAGGCAGGGACTTCCCTGGCGGTCCAGTGGTTAAGACTTCGCCTTCCTATGCAGGGGGTGTGGGTTCGATTCCTGGTCAAGGAACTGAGATCCCACATGCCTCACGGCCATAAAACAGAAGCAATATTGTAACAAATTCAATAAAGACTTTAAAGATTGTCCATATCAAAAAACCCCACAACTTTATAAAAGAAAAGATAAGACAAATAGGAGATACCAGGGACACACAGATAGGACAATTTAAGTTAGAATGAGGATAAGGAATTGTTTATTTTCTGCATCAAAAGAATGTTCTAATATGATAGGTACTACAGTTGACCTTTGGACAGCGTGAGTTTGAACTACGTGGGTCCACTTACACGTGAACTTTTTTCAATAGTAAATACTGTAGTGCTGCACGTTCCATGGTTGGTTGACGCCACAAATGTGGAGGAACAGCAAATAGGGAGGGAGTGTGTATAACTCTAACTTATACACAGAAAACAAATAGCCAATTCTTCCTGTTGTGCATTCAAAATGCACACATTGGAGTATTAGCTAATTATTTGTCATGCATTTGCCACCCATGACTAATCCTATTTTATGAATGAAATGAAAGCAGGGAGGTGAAAATACTTGCATGACCTCTCAAAGCTGAGCCATTGGTAGAAACAGCACTTGAACCCAAGTTCCCTTCTGCTAACTCACTAGGCTACTGTTCCATTTAAACCATGAGTCATAAGCTATCAGGAACTGGTATAAATACTCTGGTGGCTTTTGTCATCCTCTCTTCTTTTCTCTAAAGGGCCAGATAGTAAATATTTTAGGCTTTGCAGGCTATACGGTTTCTGCTGGGACCGCTCCACCCTGCCCCTTCTTAGGAAAGCAGCCATCGGTGATATACAAACTAATGGCTGGGGTTTTGTTCCAATAGAATTTTATTTACGAAACAGGTAGTGGACCTGATTGGCTGGCAGGTTGTAGTTTGCTATCAAAGGTTCCTTCTTCTTCATTTCTGAGGTTGGGTGGGAAAGTCAAGTTAGCCATGAGAAACTTTCAGTTCGAACACTGAGCAGGCTCTGAAGTTGGGTAAAGGCTGATGTGTAAATTTTGTCTGTGGCTGGGAAGGCTGGCCGGTTAGGATAAAACTGAGAACTGTATGTTCAAGCAATAGACTGTACCTAACAAGCAGTAGATGGCCAGTCATCCCATGAACATGGGCGTGGCCTCAAGGGAGACGTTGGGGAGACTGGAGAATTCAGGGCACATGAACCCCTGAACTAATCAGTCTGGGGGTGTTTTCCGCTATTGAGGGGCATAGTTGCATTGTCTGCCTGCACAGCCAGAATGTTCCATCCTGCCCACAGTCTACGCCTACAATCCATTTCTCCCATCAGAATGTGGACCCCAGGAAGGGCCTAATTACCACAGATGTGTTGCAGTGAGCTCCCTGTTTGCCTCATCATCCACAGCAACAGTTTTTATTAGCGGCAGAGGGCTGGGAGTGATGTGACCCATTTGCATCGAGGCAATGGTACATCGTGCGGAAGTGTCACTAGAGATGGCTGATACCTGTCCCCTGAGAGGAACAGGTGGGTTTGCAAAGAAAATGACTTAAAAACTAGCTGTCCCTGTGTTCAGCTTACCTGCAACACTCCCGCCTAGGAACGTGCATTCTCCAAGGACAGTGTCCTACAAACTGGGCTGGGATTGGAGAATTTTGTCATTAAGGTCAGGAAAGTTTATTCCAGTTCTGCTGTTAAGAGAGGGAGTGCTATTTTTCTTTCAGCAGAGACAGCACGGGATCTAGGACCAAAATTAGAAAAGTTTTTCAGCAAATCTTTGGGGAGTTGTAGAAAACATCGAGAAATCCTAATTAATTCCAGGAAAGAACTTCAATGGTTTCTTGATACCTTAAACTATAAAGAGAGAAAAGAAGAAGAGGTTTAATCATTCTGCTTGGGAGACAATGTACCGGTATTAGGCACAGTTAATGTAAATCATGAGTGAATAATTCTTAAAGTTGGCTCTTAACTCTCACTCTATTATAATTCTCTTTATATTTTACATAATAATAGTAAACACTTGTATAGCATTTACCCTGTGCCATGCATCCCCGTAGGTGCTTTACAAATGTCCCTTTATTTGATCCTCCTTGCAGCCCTATGAGGGAAGTATTATACCCCCATTTTACAGGTGAAGGCAGTAAGGCACCAAGAGGTCAAATGACTTGGCCACGCCCGCAAGCTTGACTAGGGCTGCGTAGCCTATGTGCTTGCCCCTCCTGCGCCAGTCTTTGTTTTGTTTGTTTTTTTTTTGCGGTACGCGGGCCTCTCACTGTTGTGGCCTCTCCCGTTGCAGAGCACAGGCTCCTGACGCGCAGGCCCAGCGGCCACGGCTCACGGGCCCTGCCGCTCCGCACGCAGGATCCTCCCAGAACCGGGGCACGAACCCGCGTTCCCTGCATCGGCAGGCGGACTCCCAACCACTGCGCCACCAGGGAAGCCCCCTGCCGCCTGTCTTTTAAATGGATGTCGTGGCAGTAAGAAGTATGATTACAGTCCTTCTAATGGATCCATCGCTTCCTAGAACAGATCGATCAATCCCCCATTCCATCCCTTGCTCAGCAAAGATTTCTAATGTTTACTGTCTGCTGGGCAGGAATCTGTCTACTTGGCTTCTCCGACATAATGACGGTGGGTGCGGATGGCCGACAGCAGTGTTGGGTGAGGTGAAGGAGAGCTCCCGCTGTGTGCCCTCACCTCCGTGAACCGACTTCAGCCCAAGCAGCAAACCTGTTTCCCAAGGGCGCACCTGTTCCCTAAGCTCACTGGACAGGTGGGGCAAATCAGAACGCCCGTGCGTTCATTTGAAGCGAGAAATATCACTGCCTAGAAGTGGTTTGGCGAGCTTGGGAATCAGGAAGGGAAGGCTTGGATGATTTCAATGATTTGAATGAGTGCGACTGCAAAATCAATTGCTCCCAGCCCCCTGTGTGGCTGGATGCCATTGTTGCTGAGGCCCCAACCTCAAGGCCAGGGTTAATGCTGCCAGTGCACTGGGCTGGTCTCAGAAAAAGGTCCACCTTTGTGGAATCTGTAAGGGCCTCCTGTACCCTGACCCTCCCACCCCACTCCCACCCCTCCCTCCCTTTCAGGAGGACATTTAGTTCTTTAGATATGTTAACACAGCCCACCCTGCAGACTGCGGACTGGGTGGTCTCTCCCTTTGGGACTTGGTACATCTATATCCCATCTAGCACAGGAAAGTTTTTACTGTTCGAGCTGGTGGGGTGTGTAGGACAGAGCTGAGACCCGGAGGGTAACTGAGAGCCCTGGAAATGAGCAGTGACACTAGGTTAAGGGCAAAATCAAAGCTCTAGCCTACTTGCACAGCTTCCATGGGCTCCTCCTGGCTTCCCAGCTCACTCCTTGGAGAAGGGAATCACACACCGCCTTGCAATGTCATCATTTTTAACATTAAATGAGTGGTACCGAGAAAGAGCAGGTCCAGTCCTGTGTGCAGAGGCTTCGGGTAGTTGGGGAAGAGGCCTCAGAGGAGGGACTGGAGGGTGCAGTTGCTGTTTTGAACTGAGGGGAAGGGATGGCCCAGGCCGGGTGGAGACCCTGGGCAGGGGGCCTGGCTGGAGTGGAAGGAGAGCTGGAGCTTCAGCTGTGCTCTCACACTTCATTCAGGGCTGCCTTTTCCGCAGCTGGACCGGTGTCCAGCCCTCTCCCCGTCCCCTCCCTAAAGCGGTCATCTGTCAGTATTCAGACCTCAACCAGGCTTGGACACCTGGACCTACTCTCGCCATATCTGTTTTGCTGCAGCTTAATCACCATCACCTGAACCATAAGTAACATCAAAGGGCTGGTCACGGACCAAGAGGGTGTAGCTGAAAGGTGACCCACTGCAGGGTCCCACTGTTGCTCATTTACAAGGGTTGAACCCACAGCGCTGCAGGGAACTGAAACAGGGCTCTCTCTGCTGCATGGGTTTGAGGGGCTCCCTTTTCCCCAAGCCCTACTAGGAAGCTGCTGCAGCAGCCAGAGGCCAGGAAAGCACACCCCGATCAGAGGGGGGGGGTGGCCCTCTCCTTTCTTGCCGTAGTGGGGGTGGGCAGGCCAAGAAGCAGACCTGGTGGGTGAGGATGGCGCCCTGGCTCGGAGCTTGCTGGATCAGACTGCTGGGTTCACTCTCGGCTGTGCCACCTCTTAGCTGAGTAACCTTTGGCAGGTCATTTTAACCAGCTTGAAGCCCAGGTCTCTTGTAAAATAAAGATAATCGTACCTTCCTCAAAGAGCTGTTGGCCGACAGAGGAGATAGTCCATGAGAAGCGATGAGCCTGGCGCACAGTAGGCGCACATGGGGAAGATGCGGGCTGTGTATGGCCTGAAGCCTATTCAATTTGCGGTAGGAGGGAACTCTTTAAGAAAAGAATGTAAAATTACAAATATGGAACCAGGTATAAGTAAGCATTTATTTCAAATGATAAAAGAAAACACAAAAAAGTGTATGATTAAAAAGCTGACATCCTAAACATCATGAAATCAAAACAAAATAACATAATATTATTATTGATCAGCTGTTTAACATATGTCTATGTTACTTTTCTTCCTACAGCTTTTGGGCTGTGTTCTCTTTGATCATTTCTTCATATGATAATGATTTTGGAATGCCATTTTCTCTCTAGAGAACAGCAAGATAATTCACCCATTCCTATAGCATGGTTGGTTGGGATTTGTTTTTTACAATTGATAGTTTAGAAAAAAAGTTTTTTAGCTTTACAACTGGTTGTCGGTAATGTCAGATAAATTTTTAGGATTATTGTCAAACTTGCGGAAAGCTCTTTCAAGTTTCTTTCAGTGTGTGAGCTATAAGGTTTCAGGGCATTTAAAATTTTTGTATGCAGCGTCTAATCTTAAATATAAAAGATGCCTATTAGACACATTTCTGGGGTCCTTACCTGGGCCGTGGAAGGGGCCTGAGTGAGGGGTGTTGAGGTTTAAGCTTCAGTATTTCATGGTAAATTTTTCTGTGAGTACTCAAGAAATGTTAACTAGATCATATTTTATTATATTTACTGACACTCATCTTTTTAATTTTATAGTTTTAGATTTACTAAAAATGAATTCTCATTGACACTAAATAGAATCTTAATTTAGTTACATCTGTGCAAGTCGTTCATTCAGTATCATTTGTTGACTGTCTACTTTGATCAATCTACTTCACGTTGGTCGTTGGGAGCCTTGGATGACAGAGTGGTGACTCACAGCTCAGTGTCTTCAGGTAGTGACTACACAATAAACTGAGCCACTGTTGTAACTGAAAGTGGGGTCCGGCTACTCGCCGCTCAAAAGCCAATAAAGAGGCCAAGTTGGTGGAAAGGAAAGTTTGCTTTATTTTGGATGCCTGCAACCGGGGGCTGGGGGCGGGAGTGGGGAGGGGGAGGGCCGACGCCTGTCCAAAGGCCAAGTCCCCCTCCCTGACAATCAGGGGGCAAGAACTTTTATAGACGGAGGGAAGGGGCTACGTGCAGAAACAGCACAGTCAGCTCTGACCGTCATCTTTTTTTTTTTTTAATTAATTTATTTATTTATTTACCTATTTTGGCTGTGTTGGGTCTTCGTTTCTGTGCGAGGGCTTTTTCTAGTTGTGGCAAGCAGAGGCCACTCTTCATCGCGATGCGTGGGCCTCTCACTATCACGGCCTCTCTTGTTGCAGAGCACAGGCTCCAGACACGCAAGCTCAGTAGTTGTGGCTCACGGGCCCAGTTGCTCCGCGGCATGTGGGATCTTCCCAGACCAGGGCTCGAACCCGTGTCCCCTGCATTGGCAGGCAGATTCTCAACCACTGCGCCACCAGGGAAGCCCTGACCATCATCTTGAGATTGGTCATCTGTGGTCTGACCAGCGTCATCTTGATTGTTTTAGCTACAGTTAATCTTCTGTTCCAGGGTCGGTTTGTTCCCATTTCTTTGAGGCCAATTCTCAGGATTGTGGCAGCTGATGTCATGGCTACAGCCTGCTCATCATGTAGGTAACTTCTTCCACCTGGTGGGGATCTCAGTATCTATAAGACAGCTCACAGGATACGGCTCAGAATATGATCTATAGCCCTTAAGGAGGAACTAAAGGTCCTTGACTTTGCTTAATGACTAAACTATTATTATTTGGTCTCCTTTGACTGTTTTCCTTTGTTTCTGCATTTTCTCACTTCTCTGATTAAACTTATTCTTTGGCTGAAGTTTTTCCACAGACAAAACGCAGGCAGAGGACATGGGGGGCGAGGACCACAGGGTCCCGCTCCATTTCACTATGACCATCATCACCTTCCTGTCAGCACCCGATCTGGAACCGGGCACTTGGGGGTATAAAGTTCAGATATTGTCCCTCAGGGAGGTTGGTATGGGCTCAGCTTAGGGTCAAACTCTTGAGACCTGAGTGGGAGTCATGGTTTGTATCAAATTCTAGGTGGAGCTGGCCTTCCCTCTAGCCATGCATTCCTTCCATTTAATCTCTATTCATGAATTCTCCCTTCATCAGTAATGCTCTATTAATATGGCCAAATTTATACATTCAGCCATACTTTTAAAGTGCTCATCGATAATGTTTAATTTCATTTTTCTCCCAAATCTTTCTATTCCTATCAAGTCCAGCCACTAAATTTGTCAAAATACTGTTTTCTCTATTTTTTTATTGACGCATAGTTGATTTACAATGTTGTGTTAGTTTCAGATGTACAGCACAGTGACTCAGTTATACATATATATTCATAAACATATACACGTATATATATTCTTTTTCAGATTCTTTTCCCTTATAGGTTATTACCTATAAGGTATAAGTATATTGAGTATAGTTTCCTGTGCTATACAGTAGGTCCTTGTTGGTTATCTACTTTATATATAGTAGTGTGTATATGTTAATCCCGAACTCCTAATTTATCCCTTCCCTCCCTTCCTTTCCACTTTGGTAACTATGTTTGGGGTTTTTTTTTTGCCTGTGGGTCTATTTCTGTTTTGTAAATAAGTTCATTTGTTTTTTTTTTTTTTTTTTTTTTTTGGCTGCCCTCCGCAGCATGTGGAATCTTAGCTCTCTGACCAGGGATCGAACCCACGTGCCCTACATCGGAAGTGCAGAGTCTTAACCACTGGACCGCCAGGGAAGTCCCCCATTTGTTTTTTTTTTTTTTTTAGATTAGTTTTCTCTATTTTGTAATGTTAAAGACTTTACTCCGGCAGAAACATCCGTGGACAGGGAGTCAAGAAGTGGCATCTGCCACTAACTCTGCATGGGGGATGTGTTGGGATGCTTTGGGTTACAAATGACAGAAAATCCAGCTCAGGAACAAGACAGGAAATGTGTTGGCCCATCCACTGAGTCCTGGCTGGATCTGCCTGTTCTTCAACGCCAGTCCACTGCCCCTGGAGCTGATGATGGGATCAGTCCTGCCCAAACCACCAGACTGGGGAATTGGGTGCTGTTGAGAAGGGAGAGAATAGACACCAGAGAGGAAACTACCAGTGTGCGTTCTGACATGTGGCCCTAAGTCACTTCACTTCTCCGGGCCTCAGTTGTCCCATTAAATTGCGGGCTTGTCCGAATCCATGAGTGAAGTCCTTCCTAAGGGTAAGCTTTATGATTTTATTTTTATTAATTGGTTTTTGTAATGAATGAACAAACTTTTTTTTGGCCAGCGCTGTAGAGCTAAGAATGTAATTAGGAAACAAATAGCTGTTTCGATAAGTCAGGGCAGTCAGCCTTAGTAACTTTCCTCCTCCCCATGAGTTGCAGATTTTGATCTAGAAAAATGAGCAGTGGAGGATGTGAGGGGAGGAGCCCCGGAAAACAGCATAGAAAGCCTGCTTTGACTTAGTAAAGCATATTTTGTTCGCAGCAAACGTAACTTGGATGTTCGTTCACAGGAGATCCGGGAAGGTCTGGGCCCGGCTTAGTTTTCTTACCATAACCATTGGAGGCTCTGCTAGGAAGCTGGTATCACAAAGAAGCCAAGAGAGGTTTAATTTGGATTCAGAGGGAGCTGGTGTTGCCAGAAGCCAGAGAATGACTCTAAATGGCAGTGGAATCAGATCCCTGTGGTTAGTTGAGGGTTTCTCAAGAATGAAAACCACAGACCTCAGCTTTCTACTGCATCCACTTTTTATGGAGCCTTTGGCCAGTCTGGACATGAGATCCCAGTCGTGGCACCAGGAAAGCTTTCAAGGAAGCATCTGAGGGTGGTTCCTGAGGGAATGAACTCCTGGGCCTCGGTACCAAAATCCAATTGGGAGTGCCGTGGACGTGGGGGTGGCATGGGTGCTGGAGATGGCAGTGAGCTACGGGGGCCTGTTTCCTCCCTTCCCCGTGTACAGAGCTGTGTGTAGACTCTGAGGACCTGTAGGGCCCAGGGCTGCCTCAGTCAGAGAGTTTTACCCTCCTGTCCAGGATCTATGGGGAAAAGTTAATCTGATTAGTAGTACAGTCAGTATGTTTTTATTGTGGTTGGGTCATTTTTGAACATATGTATAGAGTTGGCAAAGGTTGATCTGTGCCTCAATCTAATTCCCTGCAATATAGCTTTTGGAAATTCATTCTGGTGTGGTGGTCGGTGGTGTTTCTAAATGGGCAGACAATTAGCACCTAACTTTGTGTGCAAAGTGAAAGAGAAATAATTCGAAAATGGTTGCTAGTAAAATGTCTGTGCCTTGGAAGCATTAGCCTGAAGTGAAACCACAAGATCTTTATCCCTGTGGTGGTAGGTCATTTGTTGGATTGGGGGAGGGGACGACGAGGACTGGAGAGAGAGTAGATTGGGGTTTTTTTGTTTTTTTTTTTTGCTGTACGCGGGCCTCTCACTGTTGTGGCCTCTCCCGTTGCAGAGCGCAGGCTCCAGATGCGCAGGCTCAGTGGCCATGGCTCACGGGCCCAGCCGCTCCGTGGCATGTGGGATCTTCCCGGACCGGGGCACGAACCCGTGTCCCCTGCATCGGCAGGCAGACTCTTAACCACTGCACCACCAGGGAAGCCCAGAGTAGATTGTTTTATGAGTTGCCTCATGGGCACCTTCATAGCTGCTCATTCCTTCTGCGGGCCCATCCAGATGGGAGGTAGGGACAGGCTTGGAGTTTCAGGCCTGGCCTCTGGAGTTGTCAACTGTCCTGAGGGTTTTTTGTTGTTGTTGTTCCAAAAATATTTGTTTTATAATTCAGGCAGGAGCTCAGTGCTGGTGTGTGACCATTACCCTGGGTCTTACGGCCTTTTGTAGATATGTTTGTCATTCACTGAATGATGTCCATTTCTATGTGAGCATCAGCAGCTGAGCCTGCAAAAGTAGGAAGGGCGTGTATGTTTAGTGGTCCATTTGAAGAATGCTACGCAAGAACCAAATCAGAGAAACCCAAAAACCTCCGACGAAGAAGCCCAAGAGGTAGACTGCAAGCAGCAAGTTACATTCTGTGATCTTGGAAATGAGATCTTGGATAGTATAAATAGATAGGAGAGTGCGGTGCTTAAGAGGATGGGCTCTGCAGGCCGAAGAGACCTGGGGTCTTAACTTTTCATTTCACCTCTAAGTGCCAGTTATTGACCACCAGCAAACAACTTTTATTTTATTTTATTTTTGCCATGCCATGCAGCTTGTGGGATCTTTTTTTTTTTTTTTTTTTTTTTTTGCGGTACGCGGGCCTCTCACTGTTGTGGCCTCTCCCGTTGCGGAGCACAGGCTCCAGACACACAGGCTCAGCGGCCATGGCTCACGGGCCCAGCCACTCCGCGTCATGTGGCATCCTCCCGGACCGGGGCACGAACCCGTGTCCCCTGCATCGGCAGGCGGACCCTCAACCACTGCACCACCAGGGAAGCCCAGCTTGCGGGATCTCAGTTCCCCCGACCAGAGATTAAACCCCGGTCATGGCAGTGAAAGCCTGGAATTCTAACCACCAGGCCACCAGGGAACTCCCATAACTTAACTTCTTTAAGCCTCAGTGTCCTCCTCTGTAAAAGAGGATGACAGCCCCTACCTGGGAAGGATAGTGGAAGGATAAAATAAATAATGCAGGTAAAGCTCTTGGCAGGGTGCCTGGCAGGTAGGAAACATTGGACAGCTTTTGTTGTTTTGCATGCTGTATAATTTTTTGGATTGCAGTAATTGGGTACTTGGTGTTCATTGTTTTGGCTTTTGTTATTTAGGTGCCTTGAACGTCCTCAGGCAAAACTGACATTCCCTTTGGTCCTCCTCAAGACAGTTAGGAGTAAGGTGGTGTTAGGGTGGTCTGTGGACAAGCCAGGTTTCCCACCAATGAAGGAAGAGGCGAACTCTGCCTGTCAGACATGTTACTAGGGAAAAGCCCCCTGTGGCTCGGTTTCAAAGCAATATTTTGGCCCCACCCTTCCACAGAGAGGTGACAGAAACCTAGTGAGTCTCCGAAGAGTGGTAGAGAAGCTGAGACTTCAACGGGATGCCATTTTAGACATCTCAATTTCTTTGGATGGATTTGGGTTTTTACATGTTTGATTCAAACAACAACAGCAGCAAATCTGCAAGAACTCTTTTGCACAGAGGACCGAAAGAATGGCTTCTTACTCCATACAGAAACTTGGGTAAAAAACATGCAAACACGTGAAGAACCACCAGACTGCTGTCGGTAGGTGGCAAAGTACTTCGCTATAAATATTGCAGGACTCCTCTTTCTTTTAAAAGAAAACCTTGCTTTGCATTTCAGACAACAGAAATGGCTGGACAAGTCTTTAGTTCATGTGCAAGAAACTGAAAACAATGTGAAAGATTTTCCTTAAATGGAGACAGAGCTTGGCCCGGTCTCACGTTGAAGTTCAAGCCCTGGTCTGAATTGGCCTTCCATGTGTTATTTCTCATATGTTATATGCAAGGTTCCCCTGCCCAAGACCGGGGAATCATTCATTTTTTTCCTGTCATCTTGAGGTGTGTACAGGGCACGACTCAGCCTCAGACCTTTCTGCTTTCACTTTTGGTTATTCAGAATCTCCATCTGGCGGTATTTGACTATGAGTGTTTTCTGTGGCTTTTCTGTGGCTCCTGTTCAAAGTATTCAAAGCAGTTTAAAAATACATAATATTCAGCAATCTGACCAAGAACTAATGTAAGTACTTATTTGAGGACTATTTTTAACTCTTACTATGTCTTGGAAATAGATACTAAGATTTAAAAAAGGTTTGAAAAACATAGGGCTACTTCTCCACAGTCATAATGCTTTCAGTGGTGATAGTAGTTGCAAACAGCACAGTTTGTAGAAACAGAAGAGCTAAAATTCTTGATTTAATGTTAAACAGGAAACTGAAAGCAGTCTGCAGCAACGTGGTGGGTTTCCAACAAACGTGCGGCTGGGTTTATCTGTGCTGAACAGCCTAAATGAGACATTTCCCCTTTTATTCGGTTAAGATGGTGAGTTTTCATGAAAATCTCAACCAAAACATGACCATTGGAAGCAGGTTCTGTCTTGTTAGATGTTCAAGCAACCGGTTTCCACTAGAACCTAAGGAAATTTGGAAGCGAGTTGCAAACCTCTCCAAGAGTGGAAAATGCACTTTTGTTGCGCCTTTGTGCAGGGCTGTCACTCACCCAACATGTGCATATGAATATTATTTCCGAAGACCTGGGCTTCATTTTAAGGTCAGCCTTCAATTTCGAGAGAATATAATTTGCTGCTATTTTTAGAGCATCATGATTGCTCGTAATAGCTAATGGAAAAAACTCAACAGAGAAATAAATGTCTAACAGCTGTGTCTGCTTAAACTTGATTAAAGGCAGTAAAAAAAAGTAAACAGAAGAATGAATGTGACAATGGACGGAGGGAGAGACAAGTATCCCTCATTGTGAAAAGTTTTACAGACATAACTCGTTCTACTTTGGAGGCCGGAGGTGTCTGTGTTTAAAGTTTACTTTACTGTTTGTCTTGAGTGGGATCAGTGTTGTAGTGAATAATTTATAGGCAGCATGAATGAGCTCATTAGTCACCTTTTCAGACTTGAAATGAGTTTTGTGGTTGTCATTACTCGAGCCTTCTGTTCAGCCGCCGAGCACAATGACAGTTTGGCAGTTGGCCGCCTTGTTGTCAGGCAGCCTGCTCACCCATTAGGTCTGCGTTGCTTTTGTGTTTCCTTGAAACCTTCTCCTTCTCTTCCTTTGCCGGCCCAGGGACTCTCACATTTTAGATGCCTCTTGCACCCCAAGTTTAAATGAGTTTTTTGGGGGTTAAAAATGACCCTTTAGTTGCATCTGCCAGCAAGAATGAAGTAGATGGAGTGAGCTTTTTTTCCTAGCAACTCCTGTGTAGGATTCCCTTGGTGCATGGTTTGATATTCAAGTTCTTCAACGGCAGCAAGCTAGGGGGTCCTTGTTGAGCGGCTGAGCCGGGCTGTCACAGGGTGGCAGGCGTTTCAGGCAAGGAGATGTCACTGGAGTTTGGAGGGGGGCCGGCTGTCTCGGAGTAGGTGTGCATTAGTTACAGCCCTCAACGTCCGTGTGGTGCGGGTGTCTGTGGATGAAGAAACTTATTCCAGCAAAGCTGCCTGGCCAGATTCCCAAGGCCAAAGAGGACCACGTTTTTCCTACAAAGAGATCGACAAGACGACCTTGCAGGAGCCCAGCCAACTGGAGGGTCCACATCACTGGGAATGGCCATTATTTCTTCCCCATCTCTACCACTTCCCAGTTCAGATCATTAAGAGGAAGCTAATGGTTGCAGCTGCCTCCTTACTGTGCCCTTGGAGACTTGCCTTGGGGGCTGGTATGAGGGGGAGATGAGCCTGGGCATGCCAAGAGCAGGTGGGATTGCTTTGGAACGGATGTCATGACGCTCATCCCTCCCTTTGAACTTGGCCTGGGCAGCCTCCGGAGAGCTCTGACGTCCACCCTCTGGGACTGGACTCCATCTGGAAGCCCAGGACTCTGTGGCATGCCCACCTTGGCCCTCGGGTCGCCTCTGCTGGCACTCCTGGTGCATGGATGCTTGCCCGGGGAGTCTCAGCCAACTGCCTGCACCCCCGTGCTGAGGTCTCTTTGACACTAGCTATGAGCAACAGGCACTAGTGGCTGCCATCACCAATGTGGGCAGCACCCCCTTCTGGGATCCATATTGTCAGACAGCTGGCCCTGGGGCAAGGAGGAAAGATGCTCAGTATTCCTCTCTAGAAGAAACGCCTGGTTGTTTAGGGTCCAAATCTTTGGAGCCAGAGTCACACGTCTTTGAGTACAGAGAAATGAGGTGCTGTTGATTGCACCCACAGAAGGACGGCAATCCAGTTAGCCACTTCCTTCCCAGCCTCCACCCCTTAGTGATGGAGCACTCACATGCACTCATGCCTCACACTCTATGGGCACGTTTTGCTTGCATCTGAATCACAATAGTGAAGGCACAAGAGATGCTATTTTTGGAAGGAGTCAGGGTTTAAAAACGGAAAGTATTGGGTGAATTGCCCTACCCAGTAGAGGAGAAGAGACTTCAGGTTTGGCTGTCGTAATAAACTGAGTAACTTGCTTATCTTCATAAATGAACTTTGTACAGCAGGGCAATATGTTGATAATAGTTTTAATCTATGTAATCTTTCCCAGAGAGTTCACCAAATTCGGAGCTTTTACCTTGTTTTAAAAATACAATCTTAAGGAGAAGAGTTGATTGTTTTCTTTTCACATCCCTCCGAAAAAGTAAAATGAGAGAAGTTATTTCTTGGCACGGTTAAGACTTTGGCAGACATAGTCACCGAAACCCATGAGACTGTGGTACTTGGTGTACTTGCTGAAGAGAGGAAAACAATAAATGCTCTTAAAAACGTTGGAGGAGGAAAAGGTTGATGATGCTACTTCTCTTTCACTGATCCGTTGAGTTATTAGATACCAGTTTGAGAGAGGAATAAAAAAGAGCATTTTTTTTTCCTGTTAAGTGATTGATTTTTTTGATTACCACTAATTCCACATGCTATGAGCAGAAGAGAAGTGTAAGATGGGGTCCTTGCCTCTCAAGGCACTTAGTCTGTTTGACACTCAGTAGCTAGTTGATTTATTTTTTATTATAAAGGTACACCATACCATGTTGATTATGAAATAGAAGCTGAACTTTGTCTTTTTTGAAAGTAGTCCCTTCTCATTCAGCTTAGAAGTCCCTCTTTTCCTTCTACCTCCTGGTCACAGTTTTTCCTTTCTTGAACCCCACTGCTTCTGGCCTTTACATCCTTGACCTCTAAGAGGTTCTTTAAGACAAAACCAAATGCTTTGGATTGATCTGAAGCTTCCCTTGGTAGGAACGCGGCTCTAAACTCAAGCCAAACTGTGTGGGTTCAAGTCCCAGCCCCATCACTTACCAGCTGTGTGACCTTGGGCAGGTGGCTAAACCTCTCTGTGCCTCAGGCTCCTCATTTATAAGATGGCCATAATAACAGTATCTACCTCACATGGTTAATGTGAGGCTGAAACAGTGAATATTTGCGAAGTCTTAGAACACTCACTGGCACTGAATAAGTGGCCAATTAAATACAATCGATTTCATTCTTCACGGGTTCCATATTTGCAAATTCTCTTACTTGCTAAAATTTATCTGTAATCATAAAATCAATACTTGTGGTGCTTTCGTGGTCATTCGTGGACATGCGCAGAGTGGCAACAAATATGAGTAATCCAACACACACATTCCCAGCTGAGACAAAGCAACTCTCCGCCTTTTTGTTTCAGCTTTCATACTGTAAACAAGCGTCCTTTTAAATGTCTCTTTAGTGTCACTTTTTTGGTGTGTTTTTGTTGGTGATTTTGCTGTTTAAAATGGCACCCAATCACAAGTGCTGAAGTGCTATCTTGTGTTCCTAAGTGCCAGAAGACCGTGATTGCTGTGTGGGGAAAAGACAAGCTTTTCCTGTGTTCGATAAGCTTTGTTCAGACATGAGTTCTGGTGCTGGTGGCCATGAATTCAATGTTAATGAATCAACAATATATATTAAATCAGGTATCTTTAAATGGAATCGGAGAAAATAACGTAACGTATTGATCAGTTAATGAAAATGTTGTGACCAGTGGTTCGCAGGAACCTAACCCTAGATTTCCGCTAGGAGCAGTGGTTCAATATTTGCTAATTCAGTGTTTGACTGAATAATAAGAATTGACTGCAGATAAATGGAATCCAAGTACTCAGAGGGGCAGCCTCCTTTAGGACAAGCTTTGACTGCAGGGAGTATCCCTGGGAGGGCAGGAGAAGCAGGAGTAGTTCTGGCCATGCAGGGTGTGCCTCAGCTGGGCCCAGATTTTTCTGTCAGATTGAAAAAAACAACAACCAGAAAGATGCAACCACATTTGGTCCCTTAGAAGCATAAGTTGTCATAGAAAATCCATCTGGAAATGGAGAGTAAATGTTCCCCCTTCCCCACAAATTCTTAATTCAAGAGTATTTTCCCTCATCTTTGAACCTACATAAGAGTTTGTAGAAAACGTTTGATACTCAAAACCAATAAATTGAAAGCTTTCCCACAACCAGACAATAGACCCCATTATGCAGGGTATAACGTTTGTTATACTTAGCAATTCTCTTGTTTGCTTGGAGCACCAGCCTTTTCAGAACGGGATCATTTTGTCCCTTCTGATTGAAAAGATCACAAAATGCTTCAATTTGGTGAGAAGTTTTGCCAACATATCTACTTCCCCCCAAACTCTTACTTTATGAAATGTTTGCAAATTGTTTCACACATACAGTATATGAGAATGTGAAAGTGATTCAGAAAAGGGAAAGCTTCACTTAAAACGACTGGAAAATGCAAGTAGTAGGGAACAAAGGGAACATGGGTAATTGTGGCCCATATAATTTAATAACATGCCTCTAGCCTCTTATTATGGCAGTTTCCAAGGTACCACGATTTTAAAAAACAGTGTCCCAACAAACATCCACCTGAAAAGATTGTTGCATATTTCAGTGCTTTCACTCAATACATATTGACTGAGTGTCTTCTGTGTGTGTCAGACACTGGAGTAACTTTGCTTGTGTACAATGCTGAATAAAATAGGTATGGATTCTGGTTTTATGGGCCTTATTATCTCATGGGGGTAGGCAGTCTGCTGGGGAAGTTTACTGTCTTGCTTTGGCATCTCCTTAGGATAAATTCCTAGAAGCTGGAAATTTAGAGTCAATGGCCATGCTCGCTTAAGTTTTAATTCAGTTCACCAGACTGCCCTCTTAAATAGTTACACCAAGTCACGTTCCTCCAATACCCACACCAATATTGGTGTGGTTATTCTTTTTAAGTCTGTGCCAATCTGATGGATGAAATGAGATATCACAATTGCTTGAATTGGCATTTCTGGGATTTCTTTGCTTTTTTTTTTTTTTTTTTTTTACTGAGGTTGAGCATCTTTTCATGGGTATGTTGCCATTTGTGTTTCTCCTTTTGTGAATCTGCCCCATTTCTCATTAGGGTGATAATTTTTCTCATTGAGTTGTAAGAGTTACAGATTTAAAATATTAACCTTTGGGCTTCCCTGGTGGCACAGTGGTTGAGAATCTGCCTGCTAATGCAGGGGACACGGCTTCGAGCCCTGGTCTGGGAAGATCCCACATGCCGCGGAGCAACTAGGCCCGTGAGCCACAACTACTGAGCCTGCGCATCTGGAGCCTGTGCTCCGCAACAAGAGAGGCTGTGATAGTGAGAGGCCCGCGCGCCGCGATGAAGAGTGGCCCCCGCTTCCCACAACTAGAGAAAGCCCTCGCACAGAAACGAAGACCCAATACAGCAAAAATAAATAAATTAATTAATAAACTCCTACCCCCAACATCTAAAGAAAAAAAAAAAAGATCCTTTAAAAATAAATAAATAAATAAAATATTAACCCTTTTTCATATGTATGACAAATACTTCCTTGTTTTTTTTTTTTTTTTTTTTTGTCTTTGAACTTGATTTATGACCTCTGGTCTTACATACAAAGTTTAAATTGTTTTGTAGTCAAATATGTCATTATTTTCCTTATGATTTATTTACTTAACAAAAATAGCTCTAAGTGCCAGGGCACTGTTACATGTGTTTTACAGATATTCATTCATTTAATCTTTATCACAACCCTACAAAGTGGGTCTTGCTGTATCCTCCATCCCCCGCCCCGCCGCCCCGCCGCCCCGCCGCCCCGCCGCCCCGCCGCCCATTGCAGAGCACAGGCTCCGGACGTGCAGGCTCAGCGGCCATGGCTCACGGGCCCAGCCGCTCCGCGGCATGTGGGATCTTCCCGGACCGGGGCACGAACCCATGTCCCCTGCATCGGCAGGCGGACTCTCAACCACTGCACCACCAGGGAAGCCCCCCCCTTTTTTTTTAAGATGAGGAAACTAGGGGGTTGCCCTGGTGGCGCAGTGACTGAGAATCCGCCTGCCGATGCAGGGGACATGGGTTCGAGCCCTGGTCCGGGAAGATCCCACACGCCGTGGAGCAACTAAGCCCGTGCGCCACAACTACCGAGCCTGCGTTCTAGAGCCCGCGAGCCATAAGTACTTAAGCCCGCGCGCCTAGAGCCCATGCACAGCAACAAGAAAAGCCACTGCAATGAGAAGCCCGCGCACCACAACAAAGAGTAGCCCCCGCTGGCAGCAACTAGGGAAAGCCTGTGACCCAACGCAGCCAAAAACAAATAAATAAATAAATTTATTAAAAAAAAAAAAGATGGGGAAACTAGGTAGAGAGAAAGAAGTTAAATACCTTGATTAAGGTTACCCAGTTAGTATGTGGTGAAGTGAGAATACGAACGAAGTCCCAGGCCACTAAGCTATATCAGCTCTGTTCTTGGTATTAGGCTCTCTGTGTGTGTTTATTTGTGGTTGCTTCATAAATGCTCACTGAATCTTCCCCATCCTTGAGGGCAAGTGCCATATCTTTTATTTCTCCCAGTTCCTTCCCAGTGCCCTCCACACAGTACTGGGCATGGTATAGCTAGATGCTTAATAAGTACTTTTTAACTGAATGAATTGACTAAATCTGGATTCTGGATTATCAGCTCACACTTTTGTTTATGCTCAAAGAGGAGGTGAAAGGTTCTATATTTTCCATTTTGCTTCCAGCAGGTGACTTGATAGGCTCGGCTTTGGCTAGGGCACCTGATGAATGTCCCTCCACAGGTTCAGCTGTACTTTCCCTTACTCCACAGCCCTCCTTCCCTCTTCATATAAGCCTCCTGGCTCTAATCCCTGCTGGAGAAATTCTTATAAGCCTTTACCCAGGCACCACCCTTCAGAACCTGTCAGGTAAACACCAAGGACGCACAAGAGGAAAACCCCAAGAGGGGATGGCCGGAAAGCCCAAAGGATGCTTGAACGATCCTTTGAAACTCACCAAGAGATGGAGGGTCTTCCAGCTGTGGTCCTGGGTGTCTCCTCCTTCTGCAAAGAAGGGAAGGAGGTGAGGAACTATTTTTCTACGATGAACAGCATTCTCACATGTTATCTCAAAGAGACTTAGTCAACCCACAATTAAGGAGTTATCTTTGAACATAATCTCCTGTCTTCTCATATTCAGTCATTGGGTAGATTCTCTTGGTTCTTCCTGTGAAGCCTCTCATGCATTCATTTTTTCCAGTCTCACTGAATACTTTCTAATTCAGTGGGTCCCAAAATGTGGTCCCTGGACCAGCAGCAGCATCACCTAGGAGCTTCTTAGAGATGCAAATTCTCAGGCCCCAGCTCAGACCTACTGAATCAGACACTCTGGGGGTGGGGGCCAGCAAGCTGAGTTTACATAAGCCCTACAGGTAATTCTGATGCACATTCAGGTTTGAGAACCACTGCTCTAATGGAACCCCCCTTTTATTATTCAAACATTATAAATGTGTTGGGTGCTCATTGTAGAAAATTTGGAAAATATAGACAAGTATGAAAGAAGCAGGCAAAAATATTACCCCATAACTCTACCCCGCAGAGGGAAACACTATTTTACTATTTTAACATTTTTTCTTATTAAAAAATATGTTGGGCTTCCCCGGTGGCGCAGTGGTTGAGAGTCCGCCTGCCGATGCAGGGGATACGGGTTCATGCCCCGGTCCGGGAAGATCCCACATGCTGCGGAGCGGCTGGGCCCATGAGCCATGGCCGCTGAGCCTGCGTGTCCGGAGCCTGTGCTCCACAACGGGAGAGGCCACAGCAGTGAGAGGCCCGCGTACCACAAAAAAAAAAAAAAAAAAATATATATATATATATGTTAAAAAAGATCATCTTTGTTTGTTTTTGTATGGATTACTGCAGTGCTTTCTGATTGGTTCTGTCTACTTTTGGTCTTCCATTTCCTTCTTTCCGCTCCCAAAACTCATCTTGGATCCATGATCCCATTGTTCTTCTTTTTTAAAATTGAGATATATTTGACATATAACACTGTGTGAGTTTAAGGTGTACAGCATACTGATTTGATACATTTATACTGAAATATTATCGCCACTATAGCATTAGCTAATACCTCTATTGTGTCACATAATTATCATTTCTTCTAGTATTGGGAATAATTAAGATCTAGTCACTTAGCAAGTTTAATGCTTATAATACAGTTTTGTTGTCTGTAATCACTGTACTGTGTATTAGGGCTCTAGGACTTATTTATCTACTAGAGGCAAGCTATTCTTTTTTTTTTAAAGCATATTTCTGATAGAGCAACTTCTGGATCCAAAAATACTCAGTGAGTTCCTCTTCCCCTCTGATTACTGTACATAAACTGCTTACCTTAGCATTCAGGGAGTTTTGTGATAGGATGTTTCCTCGCTTATCCGCTAATATGCATGCTCCATAAGGAACAAAAACTTTGTATCCCTGGAACCTAATAACGTCATGTACTTGGTTGGCACTCAATATATTTGTTCAAGGAATGAATGCATCTTCTTTTTTTTTTTTTTTTTTTAATTTATTTTTGGCTGCCTTGGGTCTTCGTTGCTGCGCGCATGGGCTTTCTCTAGTTGTGGCAAGCCAGGGCTACTACTCTTTGTTGCAGTGCATGGGCTTCTCATTGTGGTGGCTTCTCTCTGCGGAGCATGTGCTCTAGGCGCACGGGCTTCAGGGGTTGTGGTGCACGGGCTCAACAGTTGTGGCTCATGGGCTCTAGAGCGCAGGCTCAGTAGTTGTGGCGCATGGGCTTAGTTGCTCCACGGCATGTGGGATCCTCCCGGACCAGGGCTCGAACCCATGTCCCCTGCATTGGCAGGCAGATTCTTAACCACTGCGCCACCAGGGAAGTCCTGAATGCATGTTCTAATACAGTCAAGTCATAGTTGATAAATCTGTATGCGCCATTCACGTCTCCTGCCTGGAAAAGCAGTTTGTGCTGTGGCGCTTTCTCAAAGTGCATATGCCTGGGACCTGTCCTAGGAGATTCTGATCTATTAGGTGTGGCTTCCCAGGTATCCCCAGTTGAGAAGCTTAGGTCTAGAATGTCCCTTCCCCGTTTCTATGGACCTATGTTTATTATTCTCCTTCCAAAGTCACCTCCCTTCCCCTCCCCAGTCCTGTTGTACCAGATGGTTCTACTATGCCTCCTGCTGTTAGGAGGGGAGAAGGGAAGAGTTACCTGAATTATGCCAAGCCAATCAGATTATTTCCCTGGGAATCTGAACTATGTAGCGGAAGGCTGAGGCAGTCTGAAGGTGGTGGGTGCTGGCAATCAGAAGGTCCTTTGCACTTGCTGCTGGCAGCCATGTGTGGTGATACATGAGTAGAGGAAGGCAGCCTTCAGGGAGGAGAGTGGAGGGAGGTAGGAAAGACAGCTTGGTCTCAGAGGGAAAGAGATGGATGGAGAGGAAAGCCACCTAATGACACCCCAGTTCCACGCAGTCCAGCTGTGCTTCCTGTCCCAGGCTTGACCCAAGTTCCCACTTGGGTATCCTTTTCCCTGGAGTCAATTTGAAGGATCCTGTTCAGAAGCCCGTCTTTCCAGGCCTGCCTCTGATTCCTCCTTGTATTTGAAAGTCCCTCAGGTCTTCTCACCTGCAGCCCTCTTTCACTGCCATCAGTTCAGTTGTTACGATGGCCTCGAGAGGGATCGTGGGGCTTTACGCTGAACTGTCCATAAATAATCATGTTGGCTAAATAACCAGTGATGAGGGAGGGGCTTTAATGTTCCAGGCAGAGAAGCATGTTGGAGAAGAAAGCACAAAACACCACGGCGAGGGCCAGGCCTCTCCACAGAGGAGGAACCTGGGGTCCCATGCTGATTGTGAACTGACTGGGCTAGAATCTGGGTTCTCCCGGTCCCAGATACAAGTACTCTCAGCCCAGGCCCAGATAGGGCCGCGGAACGGTCCCATCCAGTCCCCAGTCAGGAAATAGGTGTTGCCCAAAGTGAGTTCTAGAGCACACCTAGGATTCTGCTGTCAAACGTGTTTGTAAAACAGTGATTTAAACAGTTCCACTTGTTTCTTTGGGGCTTCTCCGGCTCTAAGGCACAGGGTACTTCCTGAAAGTTCAAGAGGGGAATTGAGAACGAGGCTGTTCCTAAGCGAACTTGGCTCTTGCCCCCCTTTGTCAGGGAGCAGGTCCCAGAGATAGGAGTCTATGGAATTATAAGGTGGAAAGGCCACTCGAAGCCTTCTTTTGGCTTTTAGCAAAGGTCTGTATTCCCCATTTCAGACAGACAGGCAACCACGTGTACCCCGCTCTCCACATCAGGCAGGGCTGGTCCACCACTTCCTCTTCAGGATGATGATACCTTCTCACAACTCTTGCTGCATTGGTAACAGGAGAGAGAAATTAAGAAATATGTTCGAGAGTGGAAGAAACCAAAAGCCGCAGAGGGAAAGAGAGGTGAGCTCATGAAAGGCAGCTTACCTCACCTTACTCCACCCTCTGCTTAGGGGCTGCTCCTGGCCCAAAGCTTGCTGCGTCTTTAAGTTTCTGTTCACATAGGATGGCTGCTTTAGACACAGTCCTTGTTACAATAACCACGTGCTTACATCCCGTCCTTTTGAACTCTGAGGAGGAAGGAAGGGACAAGCGGTGAACATAACTGCCACCTCTACTTAACATAGAGATTTCCACCTACGGTGTGAGTGTGGTCGGGTGGGGAGGCTTGGGACCTGGCAGTTGAAGGGGAGGACAGAAGAGGACTATATCTTCCTCCCCAAGCCAGCAAAGGTCTCTGGCCTTGGTTCCTTTGATGAGAGATTCACCAGCCTCAACTGATAGGCAGATGGAGGTATCTGCATTAGACTGAGCTCCTGTCCTGGCTTTGTTACCACCTCTGACTTTGAGAAACTTCGACTCAGGACTTCAGATATATCTCGTTTGTCCCTCTTGCTTCACGCTTTTTGCTTAGTGGCTTGGGGTAGGTCAGGTGTTCAGTAATTTAGGGGGTGGGGCTGGATGACCTCAGGCTGCCCCTGGGCCTTCACCTCTGAATCATCTCCCAGGTGGGTGGGGATTTGCCTTGGCACTGGTAAGTAATAAGGCCTGTGGTGAGTGCCCTGCTGAAAACTTACCACCCACCATCTTGGAGCTTTGTGAAGTGGAATGACTCTCAGATTGATTGGGGTTTCCTTATTTTCGGAAATTAAAAAAACTCAGAAACCCAGTGGGATTTTTCTCCCCCTTTGGCTAGGTTACAAGGTACTGCAACCTGGAGGGGTTTCTGAGGGAGATCACTCCGGGCCTTCTCACTGGTTTTCCTGCGGTTTTCAGAGAGCTCAAAAGGGCCTGTCCTCTGGCTCAGGGGGTGGCCGGCAGAATGACCTGGGATTCTCTTCTGTGCAGGAACCTACTGATTTGGTTACCTGGGCGTGGTGTGCAATCATATTTTTATTTATGTCACCACCAGGGTGTCCTGTTGGACTCTCCTTTCATCCTCTCCAAAGGCTGCTGCTTGGTGTGGCTTCAGCAGCGGGTGGCCCATCTTTGGAGGCGCCTAAAGACTTGGAGTGGTGGCCCTGCGAGTTGTCGGTGGGGTTCTTGAAAGCTCTAAATGTGAAAGACATGAGGCTTGTTTTCGCTGGAGGCTTAGAGGTCGGCTGGGGCGTTGAGCACAACCCACTGGAGGCCCCACGGTTTGGCCTTCAGGACGGGCCTCTTGCTCTGTAATCTGTAATGGCCACCCTCCCTCCCCCGGCAGACACGCGCCTGCGGACAGACGAGAGGAGCAGCCACCTGGGCGGGAGGCTGCAGTGCCTTTGTGCCTTTCCTCCCAGGGCACGAGGTGGCAGCTGGAGGAGGGCTGGGGATGGCCCCGGGAGTCCCGCCAGGACGCCGTAGTTGGGGAGAAGTGGAATCTCTTCTCCCCCTCGCAAGCCTCGCCCGCATCGTAATTCTTTTTATTTTTACTTTCGAGCCATGTAAGGCATGCGGATGGGTAGGAGCGTTCCGGCGACACGTTGCCAGAGGCGCGGCGCCCGCCGGCCCGCGTGGCCAGAGCCCGGGGAAAGGGACAGGCCGCGCGCCGCCCGCCCCACCAGACCCGCCGATCACGGTCGCGTCTTCCCGGGGTCGCAGAGCCCGCGCCGGCCACCCCCGCTCCGCGAGGCCGCGGGAAGCGAGTCCGCGCGGCCCAGCCGGGTCTCGGCTCCGGCTGCGCCTCGGGAGCGCCCGGGCGCGGGTAGCAGGGCCGATCGTGGCGCGGGGAGCTCCGGCAAGGGCCGCCCCGGCGGGTCCGCGCCCCGCGCCCCAGGCCGCTGGCGGCCCGGCCCACGTTTTCCCTCTCTCCCGCTCCCTCCGCCCCCTCCGCTCCGTCCCTCCCCTCCGCTCCCCTCCCTCCCCGCGCTTCCCCTCCTCCTGCCTGGTCATGTGTCGCCTTTTTTTGTTTGCAGTGGAAACAATTTCTCGCCGCTCGGCGCGCCCCGGCCCGACGCGCCGCGGCGGAGGCGAGCGGGAGGCGGGACGGGGCGGGGAGAGCGGCGGGGCCGGCGGGAGGACGCGCGGCGCGCCCGGCGGACGCCGCAGGTCCCATGCCGCGCCGCGACCCCCGCGCCCCTGCCGCCCGCCGCCCCGGGCTCGCCGCGTCGCGTCCGTGCGTCCTTAGCCGGGCCACCAAGCGATGCCCGCTGGGCGCCTGCGAAAGTTTGTCGGCTCCCACTGAAGGGCAGCGGCGCCCCCGCGTCCCCGCGACCCGCTCCGGCCAGGTGAGTTTGCTCCCCGCTCCCGCCAGCGCCCGAATGGGATTTGGGTGACTCGGGGCGGGGGCAGTCGTTCGAGGCCGTCCAGGAGACGACCTCGCCGCTCTCGGCAGACCGGGGACTCCGCAGTTCCTGGGTGAGAGGGCCCGGGATTGGGGGGCCTGGCCGGGCGGGGAGACGGGAGCCCCCGAGCGGGGAAGTTGCCCAGTCCGAAGAGTTTCCTGCCCCGACGTGCGGGCTGTTTCCCGGTGCCTCGATTTCCGAAAAGCCGCCCTAAAGGAACAGAGTTAGTATTGTCCGCGAAGGACTGGATCTCCGCCGTTCCGGGCCGGGGCAGGGGGTGCCGATCAAGGGGAGACCCCAAGACGACAGACAGCCTCCTAACAAAGATTCCCCCCCCCTCCCCAAACTGTGCAGGCTTGGCACCGGCAGAGAGAGTCTCCGGAGACTCTCGAGGCTTGACTCCTCCTTACCCCGGCCCTCTTTGAAACCCTCCTTGGGTCCTGGAGAAGTTGGGGGACGGCGGGCTTTTATTGATGTGTTTTTAAGGCTCGCCGCGGTGCGGCCAATAAAAGGTTTATGACATCTGACCGGCAGTGAAGGTATGCGAGCTCCCAATTGCCCTGTATACGGGCAGAAGAGCAGTTTCCCCGTTGCCTGGCAACGCCGCTGATTGACGCGGGACGCAGCCAATCGCCGCTCCCGCAGGTCCCCTTGAAATGTTTTTGACAAGTACAGTAGACTGGAGTGGAGCGCGTGCGTGCGTGCGCGCGCGCAGAGGGGGGGGGTTGCCCCCCCCCCAAACTCGCAACTGCCCTGCTCGGCTTGGAGAGGATTTCTCAACTTTTTAAAGTTCACATTGAGCATCTGTTCAGAGCTGGGCCAGTAATGTCTTTGTCAGTTATTTGGAGCCCTCTGGTAGTGGGCAAGAAACTAGCTTTCCTGCTGCGTTTTCTCCGTTAAAAAGGAAAAAAAGATAAGAAAACACAGCAAGTCATAAAAAAACAAGAAGAGGGTGTGCGTGTGGGGAACGTAACCAATAGCAAACCGAAAAATTGTTAAGGAGGTCACTAGTGAATAACTATTTGCGGATCCGGTGGAGCAACCTTATTGGCAGCAGATTAAAAATGTTTGCTTAACTGCAGACTCACATGATCCGGATTCTTTTTTTTCCTCCCCTCTAATATAGGAGGAAAAAAAGATTTGGTGAATTATGTAGTTAGAGTATAATAATGGAAAAGTCCTCAGCTGTGGTTTCTGGGAACTGTTTTTTAAAATGGAACTGTAGTGATCAGCAGCTCTTGATACCGTTGCTATAAAATGCGGGATTTATAGGGATGCAATTAACAGTTGGAGAACATGGGGGGCACAGAAACACAAAGCAGACAAATAATCCAAGGGTGCTGGGCCCCGGTAACCCTCTTTTCTTGACAGTGCTGTTTTTCTAATCAAACCATATTGCTGGCAATGTTTGTTTAAAACAAAAGAAAACGTGGAGAATAGCGTGTTGGTTCCTTTGGGAAGCTACTGACAAATAAGCAAATTAAAAAGAAAGAGAGCAGCATGTTGTCATAGCAACAGTGCAATTAAATTACTTTACTGTCAGCCATGATATAATTTTCCTGTTTGGAAGCTCAGGAGACATAAAACTTTCCTCTGGAGCTAAAGTTGACTTCAGTGGCTGGGTCGTTGTTCTCTTTTGTACTCGACCATGTGGATATTCCTGGTTATCAGAAAATTAGGTTTTTTGATGGGGGTACGTGGAAACTTTGAGAGAGACAAGCCTAATTTTGATTTGTTCGTAAAGAAGGTAAAAGAATCAGGCTGGTCTCTGTCTTACCCCCAAATTTAAGATACTAGATTATTCTTTAAAATGTGTCCTGTACTACTCAGGTTAGCCTTCTTTTTTGATGAAAAAATATTCCCTGTGGATGAACCCGAGGTAGGTATCTGAACTGCCTTGCTTCCGTGGGACTTTGGTCTCTGTGCATGTTTTCTCTCCTTAGCGTTGGACGTCTACCAGCAGCTCCAGAGAGCTCCCCCTCAGGCCTTCGGTCTGTAGGTTCTGTTTGTCCACTTCGGGGAGGGGGGCTGCTACCATTCTCAGGCACCTTTGACTAGCTGTTTAGTGCCCCACAGTATGCTTTCTAGAATCTCATTCTAGAGCTTCCCTAGCTGACGTGGCAGTTATTTTAGGCATGTTATCAGTGGGCATTTTGAGCCTTAGAATGATCATGTCCTTGCTCTTGATGGGTTCATTCTTTTTTCTAGATAGACTGCTTGATCTTCTTAACTCAGGGGTGGGGTGGAGGATAAAACAGACACCAAGCGCATTGTCTGAGCACTGTAGATGGAGAGTGGGAGACCTCTTTCATTATCTTACTGTTCCTTCCATCTCACATTGAGTGCTCAAGGATTGAATGTGCCTTGTATCTGTCGGGGTCATTCTTTTTGTGGACTTGTCACCTCCCCCATTGTCTTTCCTCATCAGATATTTTACTCCCTGTTCTAGGTCATTGATAACAATGGGGGAGGGGTAGAGTAGAATTCTGTAGCAGTGTTTGTTGGATTTGCCCTCCTGTCTTGAAGCTCGTGGTTGCTCTCCTGAATTTTTTAACTCCAGTTAATGGCTTATCTTCACATTCCCATGTATTCGTGTGGTGTCTGACGTTACTCACTTTTTTGTTCAGATTGTAGTGTCCCAAAGAAATTAAATGTACTTCCTCCTCCAGCTTGAATCCACAGAATTCCTTGGCATCGCTCTTTAGACTTGCCAAATGTTGTTAAAGTTGCAGTTTTAGGTCATGACTTGTGGAGAAAGAAGGAAACAAAAATCAAATAAAACACTACCAAACTGATGCTCATTATAGCCGTAGTTTTGATTCCTAGGCAGTTGCAGCGGTCTTTGTATGGAAAGAGCTGAACTTAATCTGAACCAACTGGCCTGAAACTTATAGGTATGTCCTTTTTTTTTTTTTTGAGAAAGATAAACAGTGAGACCTGTCACCCAAAGTGACACGGGCTGTGGTTGCACTTATTTTGTGGTGTTTCTTGTGCAGCGCGAAAGAATTTGTACATATTCATGTATAATAGGCAAACGGAGGCAGGAGGAAATAACTGATTTTTCCAGGGTCACAGTGAGAGTCTTCATGGATCAGGAAGAAGGTATTGTGGGATTTCCCAGTCTTTTTTTTTTTTAAATTGAAGTATAGTTGATTTACAATGTTGTGTTAGTTTCTGGTGTACAGCAAAGTGATTTTATATGTATATATATTCTTTTTCGTATTCTTTTCCACTGCGGTTTATCATAGGATATTGAATATAGTTCCCTGTGCTATACAGTAGGCTTATCCATTCTATATATCATAGTTTGCATCTGCTAATCCCAAACTCCCAATCCACCCCTCCCCCTCCCATTCTTTTCTTGGCACGTGCACATTAAAGGTGCCGTGAACATTTCCTGTCTTGCACCTAAGGGGTAACAGGTCATTGTGCTATGTGCGTGGTAGACCGAATTTACTACTGTTAATCGGGCATCTCTGTGTGGTGGAATGTGGGTTCATGTCACTCAGTGTGGAAGCTGTGAGGGGATGTTCCTAAGTGGAAGGGGGTCCACAGAGGTGGCAGGGGTGGGAGGGGGGCATAGTCATTAGGGAGGGCATGGCTGCCTCTCTGTTTTGGGTTTCACCGCCTCGTCTTCTCTCTGTCATGTGTTTCCCAGGAGCCTTCACGTAAATGGGTCCAGTCATGCCTCCCAGTAAGAAGCCAGAAAGCTCAGGAATTAGTGTCTCCAGTGGGCTGAGTCAGTGTTACCGGGGCAGCGGTTTCTCCAAGGCCCTTCAGGAAGACGATGACCTCGACTTTTCTCTGCCTGACATCCGATTAGAAGAGGGGGCCATGGAAGATGAAGAGCTGACCAACCTGAACTGGCTGCATGAGAGCAAGAACCTGCTGAAGAGCTTCGGGGACTCTGTCCTGCGGAGCGTCAGCCCCGTCCAGGACCTGGACGATGACACGCCCCCATCCCCCGCCCACTCGGACATGCCCTACGATGCCAGGCAGAACCCCAACTGCAAGCCCCCTTACTCCTTCAGCTGCCTCATATTTATGGCCATCGAGGACTCTCCAACCAAGCGCCTGCCGGTAAAGGATATCTACAACTGGATCTTGGAACATTTTCCGTATTTTGCAAACGCACCTACTGGGTGGAAAAACTCAGTGAGACATAATTTGTCCTTGAATAAGTGTTTTAAGAAAGTGGACAAAGAGAGGAGTCAGGTAAGCCTCTGGGTCTGGAACTCAGGTTTTTCTTTTTGAAATTAAACATGTTTCTCCATTAATAAAAAATGTTCAGGAATGTAAATTCACCACACGGAAGTAGCAGTTATAAACGGGTAATTCTCTCTCATTTCATTCATTTAGATAATTGTCAAGAACTTCCTTTTCCTGTGTTTGGTGTTTCTAAAGCCAGATTGAGGGTTTCCCACTGGGGAGCATGGTTACAAAACAGTGGTTTACAGACTTGATTGGTTCTGAGTATCATCGTCCTTCGGAGTCGGTGGGGGGGTCCCCCTTTGGTTTTGGAGACCAAACAAAGGTCTGTATTCTGATGGCAGCCATGAACCATGAGGTGTGTGTGTATACATACGTGTGTGTGTGTGTGTGTGTGTGTGTGTGTGTATTTGAGGAAAGTTGCCGCTGAGGGCTAGAAAAAAGTGGCATCTATTTTCATTCTGAATATTAACTTGGAGAAAGGCAGCTAGCTGGTCCAGGATTCTGGAATAAATAGACAGTGGTGGACATTGCGGGGGGTGATTTGAGTATCCTTATATACTCCAAGGCCAAAGACACGAATTGCCCAGGTGACTGTCTTGAAATCGGGTGTCTACAAAGTGTTTGGCAACTTTGAAACTCCCTCTGAGTATGGAAGGTGGGCTGAGGGTAAGACTGACTTTCAGAAGGTGGAATTTTGACTTTAAAGCCTTTAAAGCTCGAGCTTCGTGGTTCGCTAAAGGAAGACAGTTTTAATAATTTGCTTTATTTTTCTTGTAAGGAACACAATAGGTACGGTAGAAATAGGATTGACTGTGAGAGCTGGAAATCAAAATTGCGACCTAGCTTGGGGTTCTGAAAAGTAATGTAGCCACAGTTAAAATAACTTGCCAGAAAACGTACTCTCCACAAAGTTTTCGTGTTGCCCTATTCTCACGGTTTTGGTTTCCGTGTTACTCGTGCTGTGGTGTGGAGCTGGCGGTCTGCTTTCCATCCTTTTTAAAGTTCAGGTTCGGGCTCAGGACCCCTCTGGAGGGGGCTCAGCAGCTGGGCAGGGTTGGGGCCTTTCATTTCTTTCTTTCCAGGAACAGGTATGTGCTTCCAGTTGAATCTTGAGCCTGAGAAGATTCTACTTGTCCTTGGCCTGGAAGACTACGACTGGGGCAGTGGTGAAGCCCTATTTTTCCTTGCTGCCACTGGACACGTTTGTCTGCAGATGCTATTCCCCCAGAGTTTATGTTAAGATGGAGCGTGGGCATGCAGGGTTTGAGGGGGGTGTTGCCCAGGAAGAGGAAAGATGTGGAGACTGCGGAGCTTTGCCGCTGATCGTGGGTGCAGGTGGTGCCTGGATCCAGCGTGCAAGTGTGAGCACTCCTGAGTGCCCTGGGCCCTGCCTTCCCAGTTACGTACTTATTTTTATGTAACTGTAACAATCGCAGGGCACTGCTGTTGTCCCCAGGTGTCCCTCACTTGCTCTCCTCCCCTCCGCATCCCAGCATGGGCATCCAAAGACCGACCTCTGGACTTGGCTCTGCTGAGTGTTTTAAGATCATTCCTTGAACTTAGAGAAAATTTGCCACTCCCCTGTAAAGAACCAAGTCTGTGGTCTTAAAAACTTCCATATAGGTGGGTCTCAAGAAAGGGAAAATCTTGGGAAGAAATTCCAGGGTTAGAAGGTAGAGAAGAAAGGGCTGTCAGGTCCGCCAGAGCAGCACGTCCCTGATGAAGCAAGGATCAGGGCTTTAAGTTGGTGTGAAATGATTCTGCAAGTTACCACATGCCTGGGTCGGCGTGTTTGTCATCACGCCGGGGCACATAATAGTAATTTAGCAAATGTACACTCTGAAACGTTAAACAAGACCAGCTCCAAAGTATGCAGAGAGACCCGGGAGTATTATTCATCAGCCTGGGGAGTGACAAGCGGGCGTTGGATGGCACCCTGGCAGGAGCGCCATCACCCCCTTGCGCCCCCCTGCCCCGCTCTGGGAGTCGTGTTTTCCTGGGGTGATGGTTGTTATTCTGCAGATAGCGCCTGTAGAAAGGGAATGGTTTTAAGGGCTTGAGTTTGTTTATCTTGTGAAATGTTGAGTTCTGGCTTCCTGGGCGTACCGACCTGTATCGACATGCTTCTGATCAGATGCCAGTCACTTTTGTGGCTGGGAGTTTGTTCCCGGGGTTTGTGATGCTGTGAGAACAAAGCAAGGTGTGTGAACTCCCCATTTTACTCCTCTTTCCTCGGATAACCCTGGGGCCAGCTGCTGGCTGCCCTGAGAGGGGCAGCCTCGCGGGTACCCTCAGGCACTGGTCTCGACGCCTTTATCTGTGGTTTTCTCCTGTGGCCAGCTGAGTAAGGCCAAGGCATTTCCCTCACACTCTGCCCAGGGGAAGCTCCTCGGGCTCTCAGGTAAGCTCGTGTTTTCCCAGAGGATTTTACTTGGCTGTAGCTCCCGTGCTGAGGTTCTGCTGCAACACAGTGACTAAATGTGCCCAAATGTTGGTGAGAAAGATGCCAGGGAAAGGGGAGGATGGAAGCCTTGCGAGCTGTGTTTGCAGAGTTAGCCATTCGGCTTTTTGTTTTCTTTTTAAAAGTGTGGGACACGGTTTTAAACTTGGCATAAGCATGAGAATGCAGAATGTGGTGTGATCCTTGTCCCTGGGGGCTTGGGACAGTCCCCTGCTGCACAGCTGCTTGGCTGGGGTGCTGGAGAGGGAGCACCCTGGGTGGCACCAGAATCACCTAGGGCACTTAACACACAACCGCCACTTCTTGGCCCCTTCCTGGAGACTCTGATTCAGTGGGTTTGAGGTGGGCTGGAGAAAACTGAAATTCTGATAAGCTTCATAGGTATTTCTGATTTACAGCCAGATTTGGGAATCCTTGAACTAGATCCCTTTTTGGGTTCTTTCCCGTGCTGAGATTTCATCAAGGACATATTCTCATGAATGGGTAAGTTAGGTGAGAATAGAGGGTTTTTTTTTTTTTTTTTCTTCTTGTTTTATCTCTAACAGGACTTTGAAAGATAGAGGTTTTTTTGTTTGTTTGTTTTGTTTTTGTTTTTATTCCAATCATGGAAAATTTCAAGCATATACAGTAGAGAGAATCAGTCCCTGTACGGTAGTGACTGCATACAGTAGTACAGTGACTCTGTATAACCACCATCACTGCCCACACCAGATTTAGTAGTTAACAAGGGCTTGCCTCTCTTACTTCGTTCTTTTTTTTTTTTTTTTTTTTTTTTGCTGTTGCTTAAGTATTTTGAAGCAAATCCTAGCCCTCATGTCATTTTATCCCAACATATTTGAGCATGTGTAAGAACAGTTTCCATAACCACCATGCCAGCGTTCTCTCTGGTCAAGTGAACAGTTCTTTGGTTATCACCTAAAGCCAGATCTGTGTTCAGATATCCTGGATGGTTTACAAAATGTTTGTTTGAATAAGGATCCAAACATTGTTTACACATTGCATTTGGCTTTGTTTCTTCAGCCTGTTTCCATCCACAGCAGGCCCTTGCCCCTTCCTTGTCAAATAGACCCTCCACGTCCTATGTCTGCTTCACTGGGGTTTCATTAAGCTTGTTCCGCTGTGCCCTTGTACGTATATCCTGTGAAATGGAAGTGAGTGCTAAAAGGCTAGATCCCATTCTGGCTTGTTTTCCCTCAGGAATACTTTATAGACGAGTCTCGTGCCTCCTCACATCAGGAAGGCTGGTTGACCCACTCCTGGGGATGCTGCGCTTGTGTTGTGGGTTCCTGTAGAGTCGCTGTGCCCTCCTCTGCAAAGTCCCCGTAAGCCTTTCATCTTATGGTTTCATCTATGGATGCCCTTTGCCCACATCAATCAAGATTGAGGTCCAAAGTCTGGGATTAAGTTTTGTTATTTCCTAAATACAGTTCTTAGTTGGAACCATAAGATTAGCATGTACTAACCTCTCTGAGTATTTGTAAATGAGAAGTAAAGTGTACTTTTTATTTTTTTATAAACTGGATTATAATGGCTCAGGGGTGTGTGTTGCTATTTCTGTGCTTTTTCTTTACTTGCCCTCTTGACACTTTAACAAAACACATTGTTGTCATAACAGGGTTTATAAAGGAAACAGTGTACAGAAATATGTTTATTATATCCAGGGCTGAGTGCTTTAAGTACAGTTTTAGCTTGTAAATATAAGCAGCTTGTCTTGGTTGAAAGAGGCCTGGATTGGAAGCCAAGATACCTGGTTGTAGTTTTGATGCTGGAGATACATGGCTGTCTTGGGCCTCAGTTTTCTCAGCTATAGAAGCAAGAGTTTATTGTTACTTGAAGCTTCTTAACTTGGGGTCTGTGAATGTGAGAGGCTTTGCAAACAGCCTGAAATTATTGATAACATGTCACGTGACTATGCATTTTCCTAGAGGATCTCAAGATTTTGTTGGATCAGTTTTTAGGTTCTTAATGGGACCTCTGACCCAGGAAAAGTGCAGAACCACTGGTGTTTTATAATAACAATAGTGGACTTAATATGGAACACTTTCTTTGTGCTTTCCCAATATATCATTTCTTTCTCACTACAACCCTATGAGGTAGGCCCTAGTTGCATTCTTAAAGTAGGTGATGAGTTAAGCTCAGAGTGGTTAAGCAACTTGCTGGAGGTCACGCAGCTAGTAAGTAGCACAATAGGAATTCACCTGAATTCCCTGCAAATCTGAAGGGCATGTGCTGAAATTAACTCTGGTGCCTGAGCACACTTTCTCAGTGTAGACGCTGCTGTCGATGATCTCTATGTGCTTCCTCAAAGTAGCCTATGATCATGAGTTATAGCGGAATTAAAATAACCCAGATAAACTCAGAATTTGCTCTGCGGGTACAGGATAGGGAAAGGTAAATATAGAGAACATTTTTGTGCTTTCAGGATGGGGCCAAGCTCCGTCCTTGTCAAGCAACTGGAAGGGTGTTGGCGTTTGCACGAAGCCTATCATGGCCCTCCAGCTCCCTGTTTCCAGGCTCTTCCCAGGCCCCTTGCCTCCCAGGTCCCCTCCACTGAGGTCTGGCCCAAGTTCAAAGCCCCTTCTCCCTGCATAGACACTGTTTAATACAAGTTCTCCCTCCAATTCCCAGCCCCCTTGATGTTCGCTTTTCCATCCTGGTGGATGAAATCCTTTTTCAAAGGCAGTTTTGAAAATGTGGCACCTCTTATATGGCAACACCCCCATATCACAGTTGCTCTCATTCCCTCCTCTTGGGGGTGCAACCACAGAATCAAGAGCATTTCCCTTTCCCGTGAAATGGCCACCATACCTGTGATGGTCATTTTAGGAAGAAGAAAGCCCTTAACTACTACTGTTATTATTTTTGGGGGGTGGGGATAAATGATGCTCTTTGAAAAACTGTGCAGTCCTGTCCTGATGGGTAAATGACTAAAAATCAGGGTAATGTTGGATGGTAGGACATGCAAAAATGAGATGAAGTGTATAAGATTCTTCCGTGGCCTGTGGGGCAAGTGACGGTCCTGTTTGTCCCTGCGCTGGCGCTGCCCTGGACAGCAGTAGGAACACAGCCTCTTTCTCGCCAGCGCCCACTGCCTGGCAGGCTGCTTTCTATTGTCTATGCTATAGGCTTTGTAGCCTTGGAAGGTTGAGACGTTACCAACCTTTCAGGCCGTCTCTGGGGCCCATGTCACAGGCCCTGGAATAGGAAGCACTTCATACCAGCATCCTCAGTGAGGCCCAAAAAACTCTGTACTGCCTTCGGCCACGCTGCCCCACCGATCCTGCCCATTTGTTCCTTCCGGACACTGCTCTTTCTTGATTCTTCCAGGCATAGATGCTTTGGCTGGGGGGACATTTCTGTTGCCTTGCTCTTTCCAGCTGTTCATTGCTCGTTCATTCATTCGACAACCTTTTTAAAACACGTTGTGCTCAGTACGTACTATACTTAACTATACGAAGTGCTATAAGGGGTGCAAGATTGAAGGTATGTGGCCATGGCCTAGAACGACTTCGTGGTCCAGTGAGCCCCACCTGCAGAAGTTCCTTCTAGCTAATGGAATTCACCAGCAGAAGCCCTTCTTTCAGCGCTCTCTCCCCCTTTTTACTTATCTGTTTCTGGTTTCTCACATCATTGCTTTTCTGGCCCTTCCATTTCAAGGGTACCCTGCTCTTCTAGTCCCCACAGTGACTCCCCTGCTATTGACCTTGATGAGGGTCTATACACGTGTTCTGGAAAGCTTGGTTCTTTGGGATCACAGGGCCCCATTAATGTATCTGTCCTGTATCATTTTGCAAGGTAGGGCTTGGTAGTCCCTAGGTAGGTCTATGAGATGCTTCTTCGTTGATGTACTGGCTGGATATGCAGCCAGCAAGAAATTATTCTCAGAACCTCCCCTGTTGAGCTGAAGAGGCTCTAGGATTTCCCTTTGAAATCACTTCAGCTGCAGGATAATTCTCTGTGCTAAATAATATAGGAAGTTGGCACACTGATCTCCTATTTGAAAGTCATGTGTTTCACTTCTTTCACAAATAGTGGTGGGTTGTTGGGATTAATCAGTATCCTCTCATGGAGCCCTTGGCCATCTTAATGCTCTTAAGCTTTAGCAATATGATGGCAGATTGTAGATTTTTTAGAAAATTCTATCTCCTTCCCAGTGGACATTTTTGCACTTGAAACAGATGATGATGTATTTAAAAGCTAACGTAATGTTCATTTCGATGATACTGTGTTTATTAGGCTGGTCTTTTGTTTGCAGATTTGGGATTCGTGGACCCCTTAAAGTGTTTAATTCTTGTTCTCCACCCTTGGCGCTTTTAACTTTTTTGCTGCTTCTCTCAGTGAATGCATCCAACCAGCCCTGTAAGAATTTATCTTGGCTACATTTGCTTCAACACTGGCTTAAAGTTTTCAGACAGCAGGAATTCCATCCCGCGGCTCCTGTGGAATGCCTCCCTGTTAGTAGGACATCAGTATCTCATTGCCTATAATTTCAGGGGCTTCGAGCACCTTCTGCTTATTAGTTGCTTTATTCAATAGAATTATTTCTTGATATCAAAGGTTAAAATTAAAGACGAGATTTGGTTCTTGCCTTTTAGGAGTTTACATTCCAGTGAAATAGGAGACATTATAAAAATATAAATAAAGAAGAGTAAACCGTCACAGGTATGAGAAGTGTGCCAGATGAGTAAGTGATTGGTGTCATTGAGGTCAGTCAAGGAGGCTTCCCCTCCCCAACGAGGGACACTTGGAGCTGAGATAAAAGACAGTAATGGACAAGTTTTGAATATTCCTTACGGGGGGGGGGGGGCGGCGCGGGGGGCACTTGAATAAATTGTTAACAAAGCATGAATGAACATGAGACCTCCAAGAATAGAGTAGTTAGGATGAGGTTTGACTGTTTCTATTATAAATAGAAACTCCAAATAACAGTGAATTAAGCTAGAAGTGCATCGCTTTGTCACATAAAGTAAGTCTTGAGGTATTGGACAGAGATCGACATTCCGTTTATCTTTCTGCTCTACTGTTCTTAGTACACTGCTGGTTTCCATTCTCAAAGTCGTCTTATGGTCCAAGATGGCATCTGCTAGCTTGTTCTCATTTCAGGAAGCAGAAAGGGGTATGCAGGGAAGGACAAAAAGGGGTTCCATTGAGTTACCAATTTTAAGGAGCTTTTCCAGAAACCCCCAGCCCCACCCCCGCTCTCTGCTTTCAGCTTATTGGCTAGCACCTGGCCACATGACCCCTCTTGGCAGCAAAGAAGCCTGGGGAATGTAGTCTTTTAGCTGAGCCCATTGCAATCCCAGGTAAAATGCTGGTTGTCTTACTAAGCAAGCATGAGATTTTCTGTCACACAGTCTAGGCGGTCTAGGAGATGCATGTTGCTGGACCCAAGGGATGTGTTGGAACAGTATCAGAGAAAAGGAAAGAGAGAAATGGGTGGTCGGGGAGGTTATGTAAATGAGTATGAAGAATTGGTGGGGAGCTAGGATGCTAAAGGGGGAAATTTAAATTGCTCTTGTAACTTAAAGCAGAGATGATGACCCGTTTTTCAAATATTCCAGTTAATCAGCGTTTTGCTTCCAGATATTCTGGTTAAATTGCATTTAATATCTTCAAAAGCAATAGCTTGATAGAGGTGAAGATGTAGTCTGTGGCAGGTGTGATAAGAAGAAAAGCAAGGGAAATATATGGTCGAAGATAGGGAGGAACGTAAAGTAGTTCTTTTAATAATAACTTGATGGTTTGCTGTGCGAGGTTACTGACAGTTCCAAGAAGAGAATGAAGTCTTTGATTTACGTGTGTGTGTATGTGTCTGTGTGTGTGTGCACGTGTGCTGTTCGAGTACCTTTGCTTGTGAACTCAGCAGGAGACCAGTAAATACTGGCAGAGGGACTGTGCTGCTTCTCAGGGGAACAGGCTCTCCAATTACCCTTCCTTCTCTTCCTTTTGTCCCCACAGGGTTTGTGGGGGGTCCCCTCTGGGCCCAGTGAGGTCAAGGTCAGTGTTGCCTTCCACTTATTGGAGCTCTGTGAAGGGCCTCATAGAAAGCGGTGACTGTCATCCTTGAGGGACAGGACCCATAAATGATTTAACTGATGTCATTACGTAGAAAACAGTCAGCTAGCAGAACACTTGTACATACATACTTTGTTTTTAGAAGAAAAGGCCAAGTCAGGTGAGCACTGACTCCAATCGTGGCTGTCGTGGAAGGAGAAAAAAATCCAGTCTCCTGGCACCAGAGGACAGGCAGTGTGGCACAGAGCTGGGGTGCAGGGTCACGCTAAGTACTCCTGGAATACTTCACGGAATGTTGAGTTCCTTCTAGAATCTTCCCTAGATACAGTCACGTAAAGTGAGAACCTGCATTCACAGCCACAGTTCTGAGACCCTACGGAAGCCTTACTTTGCAAAGTAAAAAATAGACTCCTCACTTACAAAAAGAAGTAGAAGTACTGCTACTTCATAGTAGAAGTATTTTCAGCAGTGGTTCATCTGTGCCACATGTGTTTGTGCAGGGCCAGGCACTGTTCTGGGTGCTGGGGATACAGTGGTGACCTGTGATGGTCCCTCACATTTCTCCTGGACCATCCATGGGGTGAGGAGAGGGAGGGCGACAGGGAGGCACGTGTTAAACAGTAGATCCATACATGGACACATAGGTATTGTATCAGATGATGATACGTGCGTTGAAGACAGTAAAATAGGATAATGTACCAGAGAGGGGGTGGGGAGGAGAGAGGCAGGCTTCCTGGAGGAGCTGACTGGGCCACGCCTTGAATGGCAAGAGGGATGCAGCCAAGCAAAAACTTGGGACAGAGAGAACAGCATGTGCAAAGGCCCTGAGGTGGCAGTGGCTTGAAATGTACAAGGAACAGAAAGAAGGCCCGTAGGAGGTATGTCAGTGAGGGGAGAATGAGGTGTTTAAAGGGACTGGAGGGGGAACATCTGTTTGGGGCTTGTTCCTGTGGTACAGGTTAGAGATGATGGAAATGATGCTGGCTTAGACCAGGATTGGGATTTGCAGATGAAGGTGTATGTGCAAACGTGGGTTGGGAAGTGAGATGGGGGTTAGAGCAAAAAATACTATTTTGACCATGTTAAACTTGATATGACTTTTGAACATCTCGGGGGGGCTATCAAGTTGGAAGTCTGATATGTGAGTTTCAAGCTCACTAGAGAAGTCGGAGTAGAGGTATAAATCTGGGATGCATTAGCGTTTATTTGGTGGAAACTAAAGAGGATTTCTGGATTACCTCTCCATCAGAGAGGAGCTGAAATCAAACCTCTATTTTAGTTCTGTAGGAAATTATATTTCCATTAGTGTTTGACTAGAAAATTCATTTTGGGGTATGTTCAGCATGGCGCGTAAAAACAAAAGCGGTTTATATTTAGAGGGAGAAACTCCGAATTATTTCAAAAATAACTTATTTGTAGTTATGGTAGCTACTGCCTGTAGTTTTGTAGGCAGAAGAGAACAATTTTTGCTCCTTGTAACGAGGGTATAACTTATAAATGTGTTCAGGGCCAGTGGCATCTCTGATATGACGAGAAAAATGCACTCCACTAAACATCCCATTTAGTAGAGCCCCCTAACCCATGGCTTTGGCGAGTTCCCTGCCATCTGGTCTCTGGCTGGAGAGAGGAATTTTTCTTGTATATGTGTCTCCATAGCAACGAGTTTGCATTTGATATGGTAAGTAAGCAGTTGCCTTAGCAACGGAGTTGCTGATGTGGTGGCTCCCCTGCTTTCCGGGAATGGATAAGCTGACCAAACTAGTTTCGATGTGTCGTGTAGGGCGCTGTATTGTAGGGCTGCACTCGCTGGCCCTGCTAGTGTAAAATCAGTCCTGCTTTAAAAGAGATCGCTGGGCCTCCCTGGTGGCGCAGTGGTTGAGAGTCCGCCTGCCGATGCAGGGGACGCGGGTTCGTGCCCCGGTCTGGGAGGGTCCCATGTGCCGCGGAGCGGCTGGGCCCGTGAGCCATGGCCGCTGAGCCTGCGCGTCCGGAGCCTGTGCTCCGCAACGGGAGGGGCCACAGCAGTGAGAGGCCCGCGTACAGCAAAAAAAAAAAAAAAAAAAAAAAAAAAAGAGATTGCTGTCCCCCGTGCCCCGCTTCCAGAAGGAAGGGCTTACCCAGGTAATAAATCAGACAAAAGTAGTTGCTGTCAGTTGAAGTAGATTCTAAGAGGGATCTCCTGGTGGAATTTATTTAGTTTCATTTAAGGAGAATGTCCTCGTCAGGGTGCATTTGGTTGCAAGGAAAACAAAGTCACTCAAGTTGCCTTAAGTAGAAGAGTAGTCCTCCCAAGGACATAATAGTCCCATGGACCAGTGGTGACAAGCGGTAAAGCACATCTGGGGTCCATGGCGATTGGAACTGCTCCCTCTGTCCCTCTGTGGCCACACGGATGCTCATTCCTGCCTTTCTCTGGGGATCCGTTCCAGTCTCCTCTTAGTAGCCTGGCTTCCCCCGTGTGGCTCTTGATTTCCGCTTCCTCACACCACTGGCTTGATGAGGTGGCGTGTTGACGCCAACCCTTGCAATGTGATGGCCCCGGTGCCCGTCATCTCTGTGCAGTGTCCTTGTCATCGTTTCAGAGTCACAGACTTGTCCTCCCTGAATCAGATGTTCAGCCCTGGTCACAACATGGGCAGGGTCCCCTGGATCAAGGCAGCTGCTGGGACCATCGCTTCATCTGGGATGGGGACTGGGCTTGGGCTTGGGCTTGGGCTTAAAACATGGCTGCAACAAAAACTCTTCTGGAAAGCCTTTGGTCTTTGGAAACATTTTAATAATGCAAAGAAAAATAATAAATAACTCTGAAGTATTTTGTGATTTCTGCTTCCCTTTGTGTCCCCTCAGCATCTCTCCAACAGATAACGGACATTTTCACACCAGAGAATCCGGGGACTGTCTTGAGCCTCCCTTCATTAATGGTCTCTGTGATGACTTCATCTTTCTTACATTTCATTTCCGTAGATTTGAGGTGGGTGGTTCTCAAACTAGCAAAGTTTTTCTTTGGTGGCTACTTTTTCCTGCCAGCTGCCCTCAAATTGCCTGTAATCACAGGGTTGATTGATTACCAAAAATGATGAACTCTAGCCCCCTGTTCCAGACAGGAGTAAATGTCATCTATCCAACCCAAGTTGTCCTGATTTTCAAGAACAAGAGATTGGGTAATGGTTCTTGCCAATAATAATAACTATTGTGTACCAGCCCCTGTCATCACATTGAGATGTTCAAAATGGGGGGAAAAATGTAATTACTTCATGCCAAGGACTGGAGATACAAAGAGATTATGAAACTCTGGTGGAGTAGACTGAGCAAAGATAAAAAGAGACCAGGAAAGTATCATTTGCTAATTGCCAAGGGATTGATTGTCCAATGGCCAGAATTACATGGTTTGGGAATCCAAAGGAGAACATCATCCCTGAGGGTTAGCAGAGCCATGGGAGAAATCCCAGAGAGGAGATGGAATTTCATTAGCTGGGTGGCCAGGACTGGGGCTGGTAACAGGGAGATAGGAGGTCACTGGAGTCATTAGGGTTAGGTTGGACACGGTGGGTGGGAATGCATTTGGGGAAGACTGGATCTGAAACCGGGAACTGACATTGTCCCAGGTCTTGCTGGGGGCTGTTTGTAATTGTGTGAGGCATTTGCATGCATGATCTTGTAGCTTTCCAACAACTGTAAAAGTAGATACTATGTTCTATTTATAAGTGGGGAAACTGAGGCTCAGAGAAATTCATTGGCTTGCCAGTGAAGTGACCCAGCCAGGTGTTGAACCAAGATCTGGGACTTTTGCTTTTGCCTGAAGCAGAAGGCTCCTGTGGGATAGAGAGGGAAATAGATTTGGAAAGGTCAGTTGAGCTGGACTTCGGGGGTCTTGAGTGCCACGCCAAGGAGTCTAGACTTTGCTCCTAAGGCAGGGGAGAGCCCTTAGACATTTCTGAGCAAACCCAGGGCATATACAAAGATGCAAAGCTGGAGGCAAGTGATTCTTGCTTCTTGTCTTCAAGGTTTTGGCAGCAGCCCTGTCCTCTGCTGCAGAACTTCCTGCTGCCCAGAAATTTATGGAGAAAAAGACCATGGCCAGCTCTGACTGATTTTCAATAGATTTAACTAACTTGGGCCAGATTTATAAACAACAAACACTCTGCAACTTATTTTTCATTTTAAGTGTTTTGCTCTTATTTTTATTTAATGAATTCTGTTTTCACTGATCGTTGCTTTTATTTGTTGGTGCCATCACTTCCTATGAATGACCTGACCATTCTGGAATTCCTGGAGTTTATAGAGGAATGAAATGAGCGACCCACCCGCTCGGCACTGCCCTGTGGATTTAATCATTTTTTGGTGTCCGGGTGGATCTTTCCCTCTTCTGGTTTCAGGCGGTAACATCTTTTCCCCTTTGGCATTGTAGGTAAACAGTGATATTAACCCTTTAGTTCTATGGGAAACAGGGTCAAATAGGTGATTTCTTTCATTCCTTCGTTCATTCAACTACCTTGAGCTCTTGGAATGTGGAGGGCATTGTGCTAGATGCGGTGGGGGACACAGAGGTATAAGACGGGGTCCTTGCGGACACTTTGGGGTCATCCCTGATGCTTCCCTCTTTTTCAGCTCCATACCCAGTCAGTTACAAATGTCTCTCTCTTTTTTTTTTTTTTGCGGTACGCAGGCCTCTCACCGTTGTGGCTTCCCCCATTGCGGAGCACAGGCTCCGGACGCACAGGCTCAGCGGCCATGGCTCACGGGCCCAGCCGCTCCGCGGCATGTGGGATCTTCCTGGACCGGGGCACGAACCCGTGTCCCCTGCATCGGCAGGCAGACTCTCAACCACTGCGCCACCAGGGAAGCCCACAAATGTCTCTTGATTCTGCCTCCTTTAAGTCTGTCTGGCCATCCCTTCCTCTCTAACCCTACAGCTGCTGATCTTCCTCATTTGCTGGGTGGTGCAGGAGCCTCCTAATCCCTTCTCCACCTCCCCTTCACTTTACTGTGTCCCCTCAAGTCCCTCTAAACAGGGCTGCCCGAGGGCTTATTTAATTCACAGACCTATAGTGGCTCCTCTTACCTGGAGTGGTTGATCTCAGAGTGTGGCTCTGACCACAAACCTAGAATGATCTAGAGTGTTTATTAGAAATGCAGATTTCTGAGCCTTAGCCCAGATTTCCTGAGAATTTCTGGTGGTTCCGTCTGGGCATCTGCATTTAAGCACACTCCCCAAATGATTCTTTTTTACACTGAAATTTTCAGAAGCAGCGCTTAGAGGACCAAGATCAAACTCTTCAGCTGGGCTTATAAAGTCTGCCTTCCTTATACTTTGTATTCTGGAAGATGTTAATACTGTAGTATAATGGACTTCAGTGTACCATGTAACCGTCATGGGAGTCCACAAACCATATGTGTCATTAACATGTGACTTATCTTGTTTCATCTGACCTTCCCCGACCCTTCTCACGCCACCCCACCCCCACCCCCCATTATTTAAAGCAAATCCCAGGCAGTGTATCGTTGTATCTACAGATATTTCAGAATGTATCTCTAATATATAAGAACTCTCAAACACACACAAACACACCCCCACACCACGAAACCATATCACTCCTAAACCAAATTAACCGTAATTCTTTACTATGTCTAAAATCCAGTCCGTTTTAGAATTTATCTGATTGCCTGTTTAAAAAAAAAAAAAATTAGCAGTGTTTTTTGCAGATTAGAATCCAAAGAAGGTCCACATGTGATATTTGGTTGACGTACAGGGTTTCTCCCCACTGTCTGAAAATAGAGCATTCCTATGAAACCTTTCGTAGGACACACTTGCTAACGGATGCACAAAATAAATCAGGGTAAAGTACAGACACTCACAGACACAGTTCAGAGCTGTGGCAGTTTGATACTGAGTATGGTTCCTGGGAAAGGAGCTTGGTGGGCCCCCCCCCCCCTTGCTGCTGGGGTATTTGCTGCAAAAAACTGAACGCTATTTTCGCTTTTTGCCTTTTCTCGTAAAAGCAAAGAGCTTCGGATTTCTTTCTGTTAGTGAAACAAGTACTAAAATAGGTCTTTTGTAAAAGGGAAGTTGCATAAAGCAAACTTTCGAAAAGCAGGGGATACCTGTATCTCTTCAAATCTCTTCAATCTCTTTTTAATCTATGCTCCTTCCTCTTCCTTTTTTTCCCCTCATCATTTAAAGGAAGCTGTCTTCCCGTTTCATCCTCTTCTGTCATTATTCTGATACTCCAGTCCTCCTGCTGGATCTCTGGGCTCTGTTCCTGCAGAAGGCCATGTGCTCTAACGCCGACTTTGAGACTTTGACTTGCGTACGCTGTTCCCTCTGCCTGGATCGTTCCTCCTCTTTTCTCTTCTGGACGCTGCATTCTCACCTTGGAAGACCCAGCTGACCTGCACCCCTCCCAACCTTCTCCAAGCCATCCCTGCCCATTTTAGTTTTCGTTCCCCACTTTGCCCATTATTTTTCAGCACTTATTTTGCAGTGTAATTATCCCCTTAGTATCTGTCCCTGTGGTGTTCTCGCTTCACTCCTCTCCCCACACTGAGGCTGAGGGCAGGGACCACATGGAATCTACTTTTGCACCCCCTGGAATGAGGGGGTGCCTGGTATATGGTGGGTAATCTTTTTTTTTTTTTCATTTCAAAATATTTTGTCTAGTTCCTCTCTCCCTTTTTTTTTTTTTTTTTTTTTGCGGTACGCGGGCTTCTCACTGTCTTGGCCTCTCCCGTTGCGGAGCATAGGCTCCAGACGCGCAGGCTCAGCGGCCATGGCTCACGGGCCCAGCCGTTCCGTGGCATGTGGGATCTTCCCAGACCGGGACCCGAACCCGTGTCCCCTGCATCGGCAGGCGGACTCTCAACCACTGCGCCACCAGGGAAGTCCCCTCTCTTTTTTAAAAAATTGAAATATAGTTGACTATATACATATTTCAGATTATTTTCCATTTTAGGTTGTTACAAGATATTGAATATAGTTCCCTGTGCTATACAGTAGGACCTTGTTGTTTATCTATTTTATATATAATAGTGTGTATTTGCTAATCCCAAACTCCTGATTTATCCCTCCCCACCATCCTTTCCCCTTTGGTAACCATAAGTTTGTTTTCTATGTCTGTGAGTCCGTTTCTGTTTTGTAAATAAATTCATTTGTATTTTTTTAGATTCCACATATAAGTGATCTCAAAATATTTGTCTTTCTCTGTCTGGCTTACTTCACTTAGTATGGTTATTCTCTAGGTCCATCCATGCTGCTGCAAATGGCAATATTTCACTCTTTTGTATGGCTTTTATATATATTGTATATATATGCACATAGCACATCTTCTTTATCCATTTATCTGTTAATGGACACTTAGGTTGCTTCCATGTCTTGGCTATTATAAATAGTGATGCTATGAACATTGGGGTGCATATATCTTTTCAAATTAGAGTTTTCACCTTTTCTGGATATATGCCCAGAAGTGAGATTGCTGGTAGCTCTATTTTTAGTTTTTTAAGGAGCCTCCATACTGTTTTCCATAGTTCATGGTAGGTATTCTTGAAATACCTTATAAGAGAATGGACAAGCCATAAGCCACCAATTCAAGTGTTTTAAGATAAACTGAGGTTTAGGTTTTTTGAACACTCAAATATTTACTGTTAATAAGGTTTGTATACCCTGTATAGTAGCTTTCTTTAATTAGGAGGAACACTGCTTCCAATTTTTTTTTCAGTCCACTGTAAGACTGTGGGCTTGCCCGGATAACGGCCTCTGTCTACCTTCAGTGGCCAAGAGCCGCCACCCTTTTGTCAAGAATTAACAAAAGGGAAAGAGTCTTAGCACTGAATGTGCTGACCAAGGAGTGTTTTACAGTTGGTAGCTGAAGAGGGGGTTCAGGCGATACGGGAGGATTGACCCCCTGCCCCGGGGGGTCGCTGAATTGTGGATGACACCCAAGAGTCTGTCACTTTTGTTAAAGCACAGCAGATTTTCTTCGCTCTTGCTGTTCCCTAAATTCTTTGATAGAGATCTCTTTACTGGGATTCTAGAAGATGGTGGGGGTTTGTAGAAGAATCTGAGGTCCAGACAGTGCAAGTGACTTGCTAGAAACTCATGTATCTGGGCGCAGAGTCCAGGTCTGCTGCTTCTTCCTCTTCACCATCTCCTTGCTTCACTCCTTCCTCAAGACTCTGATTAATTGGAAATGGACACGAACTTGTGCCATTTACATGGGATTTATTTTCCTTCATGTGTCTTATTTTGAGTTACTGAATGTAGTAAATTTTTTTATTAAAAAAAATCATTTCTGTTTGTGACCTTTGAAAATATGCTCAAGCCTATCACATTTTTGTTTCATAAATTACTCAGAATGTCCTTGAATTTTAGTCTTTGAATGTCTTACAGGCACTATTTTGAGTTACCTGCTCATTAGTATTACAGCCATCGATGAAGTCCTCCCAGATCTTTCCTGGTGAGCATAGGACCTGTTTGTTGATACATATGTTATGTGTAGAGAATTCCCAGAAGCAGTGACAAATGGAATCAGAGGATAGTTGGAGGATTTTTTTTACTTAAGTATTTGTCTTGATTAACTCTACAATTATTATCTCTGGTTCTTTAACGTATTTGAAAAGTTTTTCCTTCTTCCTTAGAGACCAGTTTATATTGAGGGAGTTGTTTCTCTGAAATAATAGTAATACATTACCCCTCCTGTCTGGTGCCTGAAACTTTCTGATAACTCATTCATTCATTCAGCAAGTGTGCACTTCGTGCTTACAAACAGGCTTTGTGCTAGGCATCAGGAAAACAAGGATGATTCCAGTCTTGTGGGGGAGATGAGCATATAAAGAAATTCATGCCCGACTTGGTGTGTGACCTCCACACAAGGTGCTGTGGGAGAGCGAGGAGGGGTGCCTGCAGCTTGGCTTTTATATGTGTTGATGAACAGGGTATCTGTTGCACAGAGAGTGTTCATAGAAAGCTTGGATGGTGCACAGAGCAGTGAGGTAGATGTTTAGGGTCTCTGGGCTCTAGAGCTAACTGGGTCACTGACCAGCTCTGTGACCTAGGCAAGTGCCTGCATCTCTCTGAACCTGAGATTTCTCCATTCGATTCAATAATCCCTCTCTTGTGGTCCCACTGTGTTTATTCAATGTGTTGTAATTCATCTGTAAGCCGCGTTGGCCTAGATCCATGGTTCCCAAACCACTTGCCCTGGGGGACTGTTTATCCTCCCTCCTCCATGCTTTTGTTAGACATACAGGATGACCCCCAGTCACAGATTCTGATCTGTGTCAGATCACCAGTGTCAACTCGGTGTGCCTAGAAAGAACACCTCTACCCAAAGCACAGGAGCCGGATGTGGCAGCTTACACAGCAGTGCTGTGCATAAATGTGTGATTTCCAAAGGGCTTGAGGAAGTGTCGGGGAGAAGCCCTGCCCTCACGGTGCTAGCTCTGTGGAAGACCCTTCCCGTGTGGGAACAGCAGGACTGGGATGTGTGTAATCTGCAAGCCCTTTCTCGTGCCGAAATCAAAACTGTATTGGGACGTCCCTGGCAGTCCAGTGGTTAAGACTCCGCACTTCCACTGCAGGGGGCACAGGTTCAATCCGTGGTTGGGGAACTAAGATCCCACATGCTGCGCGGTGCGGCCAGAAGGGAAAAGAAAAAAGAAAAACAAAACTGTATGAAGCCGTGTAGCTGTGCTTGAGTTGCCCCCTGGGTCTCTCATGCCCGCCAGTATCTCACAGTCGGCCGTTAGGACCCAGCGCTTCTAAACCTTCCCCCAGTGCTCCTGGGAGCCCAGAATAGAGAACAGCAGCTCCCAGTATTCTGTTCCTGCGGAAACGGGGTTCTAGGTGTGTGAGTGGCTGTGTGGGCACCCTTGTCACACCTGTGTGCCTGGTCAGATCTCTTAGTCCAAGCGTGTCTATGTGGGCTGTTGGTTTCTTTTTTTTCTGTGCATTTCTCTTGATGATTATGTCTCCTTTATCAAAAAACATTTCAGGGCTTCCCTGGTGGCACAGTGGTTGGGAGTCCGCCTGCCAATGCAGGGGACACGGGTTCGTGCCCCGGTCCGGGAAGATCCCACATGCCGCGGAGCAGCTGGGCCCGTGAGCCATGGCCGCTGAGCCTGAGCGTCCGGAGCCTGTGCTCCGCAACGGGAGAGGCCACAACAGTGAGAGGCCCGCGTATCACAAAAAAACAAACAAACAAACAACAAAACATTTCCTAAACTCCCAGCGATGTCGGGGGCGGTGACGGGCACTTGTGCTCATCCCCATCTTTCCTCCCCAACTTCCTGCTCTGGACGAGCCACACCTCTGGGCTCTCGCTTCACTTTGACCCCTCTGTCACCATCACTGCGTCTGTCCTGCTTCCCTCTGGACAAGCCTGCTGTCTGTGCAGGCGTAATTTATGGCCAGATGGTTATTTTCTTAGCAGTGGTTGAGTTTTCTGAAATGTACTCCCAGTTGGTCTTTTTTTTTTTTTTTTTTTGCCCCGTGCAGAGTGTTTGGTGTACACAGTCTGAGCCATCTGTTTGCCCCGGTGCTGAGGTATGGGGTCTGGTGAGGAGCCCTGCTTATGGCTGTCACCTGGCCGTGGCTGATCGAGGGCCATTTGGAGACGGCCGTGAAGGTTTTCAGGTCATCTCTTCAGAAATGGCAGCTTATTCACACGGTGTCATTTTTGGATTTCTCATGGTGCCCTTCATTTGCCTGTCTGAGTGAGCATTATGCGTTGAATTGTGTCCCCGCAAAAGACGTGTTGAAGCCCTAACCCTCGGTACCTGTGAGTGAGACCTTATTTGGAAATAGGGACTTCGCAGATGGAATCAAGTTAAGAGGAGGACAGACAGGATAAAGGTGGGCCTGAATCCCGTATAACTGGTGTGCGTATAGGAAGAGGAGAGATACACACACAGGGAGGGACGCCATGTGGAGACAGAGGCAGAGGTTGGAGTGATGTGTCTACAAGTCAAGAAACTCAAGGATTGCCGGCAACACCAGGAGTTAGGAGAGAGGCACATTTTCTTTCAGAACTTCCAGAAAGAACCAACCCTGCTGATGCCTGGATTTTGGACTTCAAGCCAGAACTACAAGAGAATAAATTTCTGTTATTTTATATTTTTTGCGGTACGCAGGCCTCTCACTGTTGTGGCCTCTCCTGCTGCAGAGCACAGGCTCCAGACGTGCAGGCTCAGCGGCCATGGCTCACGGGCCCAGCCGCTCCACGGCACGTGGGATCTTCCCGGACCGGGGCACGAACCCGTGTCCCTGCATTGGCAGGCGGACTCTCAACCACTGTGCCACCAGGGAAGCCCAAATTTTTGTTATTTTTAAGGCACCCAGTTTGTGGCACCTTTTTACAGCAGCCATGGGAAACTAACACAGCAGCAAAAAGACGTAGCAGTGACTTTCTGCTTACACTAATGATGTTAAGAGTAAAACCTAGCCAAATGTAATTAGGAATCATACAGCGGGACGGTGTCCTTTCACAGAGGAGGGAACTGAGGTTGGAGAGGTGCTTGCAGACTCACAGCGGGGGCTGGTGATGGATTCCGATCCGGAACCCACATCTCCAGAGCTTAGAGCTTCTCCTACTCCTAACGCTGCCTATTCAAGGACATTCGAAACCTGACCTTATTCACATTAAAGAAGAAGCAGCCAAGTTAGGAGACAGATCGTTTGTTTTCCTCTTTGGGTTTGGATGGTGGATGAGGAGACCACAGGTCTTGATGACCAAGTGAGGGGAAGTTACAGGGTTCTGGGCATACTTGCTCCACAGACTGCTAGCAGACAGCTTGGGACACAAACTGATGGGATTCGTTCTTCTGGGACCGTTGCTTGTTGGTCGTGCACTTGAACTTTTCTCTTCCTTATCAGTAATGGATTGTAATGAGTGCCCATGTGCTCCTTTTTTGTTTTTCCTCCTTTGTCTCACCTCCCCTCTCTTCTCTGAATGGAAGCATTTTCTGAAAGGCTTTTCTCAGTGTTTTTAGTAGGTGAAGATAGTATGGGGTGATGGAGCAGGAAGTGGGCTTAACTTTTTAACTTTACACGTGAAAACCTTAGAGATGTCAGCCTGTTTTCAACTCATGTCACTCATCTCATCCTCTTCAGAAGGTACCTTGTTAGAGCAGAGACTTTGCAGGCTCATCTCTGCCTACTTTGAGGTGTTTGTGGGCCTGGCTCAGTCCTCCCCGAAGCCCTCCAGCGCTCCCCGCCCCATCCTGGGCTGTCTCCTGCACCAGGCGTCTGTCTCCGGGGCCCACTCACGTGCCCCTGTGCCCATGGCAGGGTCTTAGATGCATTGAACCCCTAGGATGGTCCTTGCTGCCTGGCAGTCGTCTTGAATTGGTTTAACTAGGTGCCATACCTGCCTGACATTTCTTAGGATCTGTGTAAACCTTGAACTTGGAAGGAGAGACTCTTGTTTGGAGTACCATGTTCTTCAGCAGAAAAATCCTTCCGACTGAGACATGAAATCACGAGACTCAGTTTGCACAACCCCAAATGGTCACGTCAGATGGGTTCTTGGTACGGAGGGCCTGGCTGCATCCCCTTAGAATTATTAATGTATTGGCTACTTTGTTCCCGATGACTCAGTGTTTGCATGACCTCAGTTCTACTAAGCATCCGAAGGCACTTTTGTCGAGTGTCTTCAGCTTGCCCAGTGTAACAACATTTTGTTTCTGAGCAACAGTTGTGCCCTTGAACCCGGGCTGCTTTGCGAGGAGGAGGACTCGCTGGCCGTCCTCGAGAGCTGAGGTCAGTCTGGGACTGGCCATGTGCAGTCAGGCGGCTCCTTGGGTTCAAGGTGATTCTCTTTCCTAAAGTTTTCGCCGTCCTTAATGGGCCCCAGGAGACCAGACATAAGTAAGTAAACAGAGTTTCCTGTACAGATGCCAGTCCTCTTCACCTCTGGTTTGCGGTGGGCTGGACCCACTGTTAAGCTTAGCATCTGGAAAAAGAACTTTCTGGAGATACCGCCTCCTAAGTGCTAAGGGCAGGAACTCTTGAGAGGATCTGGACTCCTCCTGAGAGGGTCTCCCCTCCCATAGGTGAGGACGGAAGTACCAGCCCCTCTCATGGCATCACCAGGGAAGAGCAAGGACTTCAGAAGGGCTGCTGGAGATTTGGGTCATACGAGTGGATTCAATGACTTTGGTGCATCCTTGTGCTGTTTTTATTTTCTTCAATACCTTGTATTTTATTCCTACTAGGCTTCCCCCCACCCCCCAGAATAAAAGCACATTCAATAAGAAGAATTCTCTAGTATCTAATACAGAATGATACTGCTTGTCAGTTGGAAGAAAAAGCAAATTGTCTGCTCTGTGGGTTGGGAGATCCTCTTTAAAAAAAAAAAAAAAGCAGCTTAGAGAAAATCCCTGAACATAGTCTCCTGATTGAAAAATATATTAGTGGATTTCATGGCTTTATCATTTTCTTAAAGTAACAGTTTTCCTTACTTTTCAAACATATACCATATATATATATATATATATATATATATATATATATATAGCTATTGAAACATATGGCTGAAAACATTCCCAGTGCAGAATTTTTTATGGTTTACAAAACAGAAAAAAAAAAGCCACAATTTTATAAAATTGGGTGGTTGGAAAGACCCTTCTTATTCCTTATCCATCCCTCTTTGGTGGTGGGCCAAAGGGCAGTGTCCCCTCTGTGGCCATGACCAGCTGGATCATTTCTGTGCTGCCTCCGTGGTGGGCTTACTAATATCATGCATCGACACCTCCAGACCGCCCTTTGTACACCGTATTTGGCTTCCTGTACATCATCAACAAGCGAATGCCTCTAGCCATCCTACCACCCCCGCCAGTCAACACATCGTCAGTTTCAGCAGCTTTCCATCCTTATCTTCACAACACTGTTTTTTTTGTGTGCAATCATTTGGATTCTGTGTACTTTGCCTTTGTATAAAAATTAAAAAGTTTTTAATAATAAGAGTTATGAAGAGTGTAATTCTCCTAAACACACCCATTGAGAAGGAGCTGGAAATCCTTGGGCGTGAATCTCGGGTCTTGATTGGGGAACTGTGGGAGTCCTCTGCTGGGAAGGGAAAGGAGAAAATTACAGTGTGTGTGAAATGCTGCGAGTCTGAACGTTTGGGCGTATTTAGGGACTTCATAATTGTTCTTTTCTTGGTTTTGTTTTAAGCACTCTGAGAAGGAACCTGCGTTTACGCTGGCGAGGTGGGCATGGTAACAGAGAAGTGTTTTGACTTTGCTGCGTTTTGCTTTCGAACCCATTTCAGGAAAGCATCCCAGATGGGACAAAAAGGAATGCCCTGAAAACCCAAACAGAGCTCCTGTAAGCCGCCCCTCAAGCTGCAGCTGCCCACTGGAGCCTCCCAGAATGAATGTTTCCTTTCTTAATGGCAAGACATATTACGGTGTTTCCCGAGTCATACTAGTTCCCCTCCCCAGTGCTTCAGGTGTCCAGTTTCCCAGGACTTTCTCTTCCTGAATTACCTGACTTTGGATCCTCCGATTTTTCCAGGATCCCTTTGTGGATCCCACCTGGTATCACAGAGCAATCGGGGACCGGTACTCTGCTAGCACTGGTGAGCCAGCCACCGGCAGAGCTGTGTTCCCTGATGTCTTGGATCCATCCTGTCTCACCACGTCTTCCCCCATCAGAGGCTTTGCTGTCAGCCTCTTGGGCATCTCATTTTTAAATTTTTGTGCTCTTCCCCCAACCTGACACCTTCTTAACTATCAGGTTCTAGCTTTCGTGACACCTCTTCCTAGAGGTCCTGCTGAAGCCCTCCCACTGGGCTCCATCAGGACTTTTCCTCCAGGGAGCGCTTTGCCACAGGTGTATTGAAACACTTACATGTTACTTGTTCACCATCTCTCTCCTTCTCCGAGTGGAGCACAGCGCCTTACACAGGGGGCTCCAGAAGTTCTGCTGAACGAGTAACTGGCACTCCATTCTCCTGGTCCCCTTGGTGCTAGACCCGCTGTTGTCTTTGATTCCTCCTCTCCTTGGGCCTCTGGACGACACCTTGCTTGTGGCCCCACCCCCTTTATCCCTGAGTGGCAGGTACAGCCGTTCCCATCCCCCAGCTCTGTCCCCTGTAGTTTGAATACTGTCACCACTGTATCCTCTGCTCAGGAGTCTTCGTTGGTTGCTGCCACCCGTGGAAGTAAGTTCTCATCTCCTCCCTGACTTTATAGACCCTTTGGAGCCTTCACCCATTTAGCTGTTGTCCTCATCTCGTTGCTTCTCTGCACGTGCCCACTGCTGGGGACAGGTGGGTCCCCTGCCTGCTCTACAGAGCCCACCAGGCATGGTCCACTACTTGTGCTGTCTTTCCCTGGACTTGCTTTTCTCTCTCCCTTCTGTACAGCCCAGCCAAGTTCTTTCCTAGGAGCTCAGTTTAAAGCCCATCTCCTTAATGGACTCTCCTCCTGATCTTATTACACTCTCTGGCCCTTGGCACTTAAAGTCTGTGCAGCTTATAATAAACTTTATAACAAAGTCTGCTATCTAATGAAATAAGGAGCGGTGCAGATGATTTTTAGGAGCTTGGAGGTTGGAATCAGAGAGACCTGGGTATGAATCTTTGTTTTGCCATCTGCCAGATGCGTGTCCTTCAGCAAGTTAATTACTGTTAATGAGTTTCATGTCCTCATCTGTGAGGAGGAGAAGAATAATGCCTTTCTTACATGGTTGCTTAAAGATTAAGGGATATAATGATGGTACAACTCCTGGAATATACTAGGTACTCAATACATAGTAAACTGGTGGTCATTTCTCCTATGCGGGTGCTGTGGACTCAATTGTATCCTCCCTAAATTCATATCCCCAGTGTGACTCTATTTGGACATAGAGCTTTTAGGAGGTAATTAAGGTTAAATGAGGTCATAAGGCTGCAGTCCTAACCTGATAGGATTGGTGGCTTTATAAGAAGAGGAAGAGAGAGCAAGCTCTCTCTCCACGCTCTCATACCAGGGAGAGGCCATGTGAAGACACAGTGCATAGGTGGCCGTCTACAAGCCAAGAAGAGAGTCCTTACCAGGATCTGAATCAGGCAGCACCTCGATCTTGGACTTAGAGCCTCCAGAACTGTGAGAAATAAATTCCTGTTGTTTAAGCCTCCCAGGCAGTGGTATTTTATGAAGGCAGCCCAAGCAGACTAATACGGTTGACTTTCTCTCTAATTAGATAACGATTTGTCTAGTTGATGTTAATTGAGCACTTATTATGTGTCAGACACTTTCTCATTTAACCTTGCATGTCTAATCTCTCAATTCTCATAACCACCTCAGGAGACTGGTTATGTAACTTGCTGAGGTTTCCCTATAGCCCAGCAGTGCCAGGTTTAGAACAGCAACTTCACGTTGTAGCCTTTGTGCAGTGGCACCTCCCGGAGTTGTGCAGTGTGTGCCAGTGACCCCACATGACCCTGACGGGAGGCCATGGGTCTCTGAGTCCAGATGATGAGTTCCTTGGTGTCAGGGGCGATGCCTTGTATTTTCTCTCCAGTGGCACTTAGCAAGTGCTATGTGCACAGGAAGCAATTAAAAAATAATTTTCGGTTGGCTAATTTTCTCCAGACTGTTAGATCGCCTACATCTGGGCAAAGAGTGGAATTTTCCACCCTCCCCCATTCCCCAGTGTGCGTCTCCTGAGCTGTTTGCTGTCAGTGAGGGCATTTGGTGTTGAGGTGCAGAGCTGAAGAAAGTAAAGGAGGATCACGTCTTCAATGGATGGATGGATATTAAACCTTTGTCTCAACCTTCAGTTTTTTATTCTCTCGGTGAGTGGAAGTGAGGGTTTGTGAGGATGGCCCTTATGGAGGTGTCTTTACATGTTGGTAATATAAGTAGTTCTTGTCTTGTTCTTTTTCTCCTTTGCTTTCTTCTACCTCTCTTGTGTGAGTTAAATTTAAGAGACCAGAGAGAACATTAAACAACTCTTTTTTAAATTTTTCTTTCCCCTGCCTCAGCCTTTGTGATTCAAAGAGAAATTTGCTTCTCTCCTCAGGACCCAGATGGCTTTGTTAGTAATTAATTAGCCCCTTTCCTCTCAGAAGTTGATGGGTTTGGGCTTCTGAAAAAAACTGTGGAATCTAACTTAGGTTCGAGGTGATGAGGTTCTAGCTTTTAGATTTCCAGGGTCATGTTCATAGACAGTGGCATATGTACCTTATCAGCATGATTATTATTTATACCCCACTTCCTTGTAATAAAGATTACTGTTAGACATAGAAGACGTTACAATAAGGCTGTGAAAGTGAAAATCAGAAATAGACAAACCCTGTAGAGAGAGAGGGAAAAGCACATAATTCCAAATCCTTAAGCTGATATATTTATTTCAGTTGAGTACCCTGACAGCCAAGGCAAAAATGGAAACTCAGCAGGTTACATAATTCTGCTTTGCTGGTAAGATGACAATTCAGGAGAGAGTCATAATCCTCAGGTGCCAGTTTGTAGAAAGAGTACACTGTGGGGCTCTTTCTCCAAGGAATATAAAACCACATAATTTACAACACGTTAGCAACCCTAGCTATAGTTCAAGAAGTGATCAAGATTTTTGCTCATGCTGTTATGGCCTTATCCTTATCTGCCCCTGGATAACTCCTGTGTATCCTTTAGTCTTTGACAGGGGTCACCTCCTCCAAGAAGTCTTCCATGATGCTCTCTGCCTAGGCCAGGCTGACTCCCTCTCCTCAGTGGAACCATAATACTGTGGGCATATCTTTATCTCTGCCCCTCCATGTTGCATTATGTTGTCTCTTATAACTAGCCCAGGTGTTCCTAGGACTCATTCCTAGTACTGTGGTAGGTGTGTGGCCAGTGTTTGCTGAAGGAAAGAAGTTTATTAATCCAGGTTAGAAAGTTTTCTAAGTGGACAAAACCAATTTCTGGCAGTGAAAACCATTGGCTGATTTTTAGTGTCTGCCTGTAGTAGGTAGTTTGTCTGTGACACAGGAAAGTTGTCCATCTCATTGAAGCTATTGGAAGTGGTGGTTGTCAGGTGACCTGGGTTCTAGTCCTCATGCTTCTACCAAGTGGAGGTGTGACTTGTACATTTCACAGGCTTGGCTTCTGCGCCTGCAAAGTGAGCATGTTGCATCAGGCCAGGGAGCGCAGAGATGTGGAGTCCATCTCCAGCCCCGCATTCCATGCCCAGGGTGGGCAGCCCTTATCAGCCACAGCTCTCACCTGTGTGCAGACGCAGGCTCAGGCTCCACTCTCAGAGAGTCGCTCCTGGAAGCCACCGCCAGTCCACTGGGGTTGGTATCAGCAAAGAAACGTATTTAACATCTATGGTTATATTTGAAGTTCTTTTTTGCCCTAATGATTCTAGAAAATTCCTTGATTTTCCTCGATCATCACTGTAATGGGTTGGAGTATCCCCTCCAAATTCATGTCCACCTGGAAGCTCAGCATGTGATCTCACTTGGAAATAAGTCTTTTGCAGGTGTAAGTAGTTAAGATGCGGTCATACTGGATTTGGGTGGACCCTAAATCCAGTGACTCGTGTCCCTGTAAGAAGAGAGGACACAGCCACACGGGGAAGAGTGCTGTGTTTAGATAAGGAAGGCAAAGATGGGAGGGATGCGGCTACAAGCCAAGGAATGCTGAGGATGGCTGGGAGCCACCAGGCCTGGGAGGAGGCTGGGACGGATGTTATTCCCTGGAGCCTTCAGGGGAGTGTGGTTCTGTCAGCTTCTTGGATTCAGACTTCAGGCCTGTGACTTAATATTTCTTTTGTTTGAATTCACCAAGTTTGTGGTAACTTATTATGACAGCTCTAGGAGACCAGCACACTCACACTTGTCTCATCAAGGAGGAGACGGTGGATTTGGGTGGCCGTGGGGAAGCTGATGGTTCCTGGCTGGGCCATGGCGGACTCCAGGCACCCAAGGGTCATCTGGAGAGGATGGCCGGTAGACAGCCAATGTGTGGGCAGTGGGCGGGCCAGGTGAAGCTCTGGAGAGAGTTGAGAGGGTCAAGCAAAGGACCTGGGGCCAGCTTTACCTTCATTTAAGCAAAATGAAGTGAGCTTGCTGGTACTTTTATTTAAAGACCATCCATTGTGTTTGCTGTCTCTAATGCTGGTACGCCATCCTCATGTCTGTCTAGAGAAGGCTGACCTGTTGGAAGATGTCTTCTTGCCAGGTGGTGTGTGTGATGGGAAGAACCAGACCTTTCTCTGACGGTTCCTAGAAATTTAGACATTGATAAAAAGCCCCTTTTCCCAATTAATAGATGAAAACATACGAATTAATTTATATTTTTGTGGGACATATGTTTAGTTCAGGCTCCCTGAGGTCTAATTCAAATTATCGAAAACCTGGCCTCTGCAGTGTAATTCACAGATGGTACTGGCTCCAGCCAAAAACGAAAAAGCAACCATGTGCAAAACACAAAACAACTCAAGCATTCTAAGCGCTTGGGTTTTGGGGGAACAGTGTTGCACTGGGCCTGCCCCCACCCCCCGACTCGGGACCCAGCAGGACACCCTCCCATCAGATGGGGGTGCATTTCATTGTCATTTACCTGCCTTGTTCAGTGTGACCTGTAAGCTCTTGTCCACATTTACCTTGCCTCAGATACTACCCTTTCTTTGTCAAATGTTCTCCTGTTATTTAATGATCTCAGCATGCTACGAAGTGGGGAATTGTTGTCCCATTTTATAGATGAGGAAACCGAGGCTCCAAAGAACAATGAGGTAACCTGTCACGGGTCACACAGCTGGTAAGCAGCAGAGCAGAATCTGAGGTGGGGTCTGTCTGACTCTGACACCCATGTCCTCCCAATCCACCTCACAGGGCATCTGTGGGAGGGGTAGGAAGGTAGCTTGAGCAAACTTGGAATGGACACAGATGAGTTTGGAGAGGGAGCTGGTGGAAAAGGGGGATGAGGGAACAGGGAAGGGAGAAGGTCAGGAAGCTAGGAAGGTGCAGACTGTGAGGCCTGGAAGGTGGTATGTTTTCTCTCTACGCTGGGAGCTGTCAAAGGCTTGGCCATGGGGAATAGTGGTAATTGGAGTAGTTACACCTGGCGGGAGGGAGCAGTGTGGTGGATTAGGGGCCAGGGGTTTGGCCGGAGCAGTGAGGGGTTGACTAGGTTGGTAGCTGTAGGAAAGGGGTAGGTGATGCCAGACCTCCTCTCCTGGAGGTAGAGTGTGAGGCTGTGATGACAGCTGGGGGCAGCGGGATGGGCAGACATGGAGGGGGAGTAAGAGTCGAGGCTTACAGCTGCTTAGAGGAGAGGGTGGTGACATCGGGCACCGTGACAGGCATCAAGGAGGAGATGGTGGATTTTGGGGGGCCGTGGGGAAGCTGATGGGTCGTGGTCTGGCCATGGCAGACTCTGGGCACCCAGGGGTCATCTGGAGAGGGTGGCCGGTAGACAGCCAATGTGTGGGCAGTGGGCGGGCCAGGTGAAGCTTTGGAGAGAGTTGAGAGGGTCAAGCAAAGGGCCTGGGGCCAGCTTTACCTTCATTTAGGCAAACGTCGTGGAGCCCCTCCCGGACTGTGCGTGCTGGGGCCGTAGACTTGGCAGCGTGCTCTCTGGGGCTGGGATGTCAGGGCGTGTAGGATTAGTTGGGCTTTTATGGTCATGCCACCAGATGTTGTGGGAAGGCTTTATAAAATTAAGAGCAAACCTATAATCCGTGTGGTTTTGTAGGTTGAGGCCTTGGTCCGAGGCATAATCCTCTTAGTCGCTTCAGGAATACTGAGAGTAAATAGTCTACAGTGGAAGATTATTATTGGTATTTATCGATAATATTTGCAGATGACAGTTCAATTACCTTGCTGGTGTCTTTGTGATGATTTTCTGAGAACAGGGCATTTCTCCTGCAGTTGCTGAGCTTGATTTCAGAGTTACATACAGAGCTTTAGGCATCTCAGGGCTGGTTTTGCCTCTGGTCCACATGGCTGAGCTTCACAAGTGATTCTGAAGGTGATTCCCAGGACCACTCCTCGTGGTCCGTGGGGCCCGTGAGGTCCTGGCCATGGTGCTGAGTGAGAAGCAGCCCTGTCTGTGGATAGCGCTGTTAAGGGACGTGGTTCGAGGGGCCTGCGCTCTGGGCACGTCAGGAAGGGCCAGGGCAAGGACTGGGGGTGCAGCGCCATCAATGCAGAGCTCACTCTGAGATGTTCTTCTTGGGAAAGCTGACTGCATTTTGATGTTAACCTGGAAAAGGACGTTAAGCTTGACTGAAGTCCTTCGGTGTCCCAGGAAAATAGGACCTTAACAGGAATGAGGCTGGGAAGAGAGGGCCTCAGCCACCCGCAGTGGGGAGGTCAGTGATGTGGGAAAAGGCGCTGTCCTGCGTTCCGGGTTCAGGGAGTCCTCTTCCTGCTGGAACTTAGTAGTTTATTGTGCTCTGGAGCAACAGCTCTTTTTTTTTTTTAATTTTATTTATTTATTTTTAGCTGCATTGGGTCTTCGTTGCTGTGCGCGGGCTTTCTCTCTAGTTGCGGTGAGCGGGGGCTACTCTTCCATGTGGTGCGCGGGCTTCTCACTGCAGTGGCTTCTCTTGTTGCAGAGCACGTGCTCTAGGTGCTCGGGCTCTAGAGCACAGGCTCAGTAGTTGTGGCGCACGGGCCTAGTTGCTCCATGGCATGTGGGGTCTTCCCGGGCCAGGGCTCGAACCCGTGTCCCCTGCATTGGCAGGCGGATTCTTAACCACTGCGCCACCAGGGAAGCCCGGAGCAACAGCTCTTAATGGAGGTGGTTTTGTCCCCTCAGGGGCCGCTTGGCAATATCTGGAGACTGGTTGTCACACGTTGGGGGAGGAGTCCTGCTGACATCTAGTGGGTAGAGACCAGAGATGTTGCTTAACCTCCTGTAACACACAGCACAGCCCCACAGCAAAGAATTACCCTGCCCCTCATGCCAGTAGGGCTGAGGTTGAGAAGCCATGGGCTGCGGTTCCAGCAAAATCTTCCCATCCTCACCGCTGTCTGCTGGGGAGGACTCAGGGCTCTCACCACAGCCAAGGAGGGTCCCAGAGTGAAGGTCTGGTTGAGAGAAGACTGTGTGGCTACAACCAGGAGACTGGGGCCAGGCCAGACTTTGGGTCCCTTAAATGGCAAATGAGGAGGGCCAGCCAGATCTCTGAGACCCTTTCCAGCTCTCACATCCCGAGATTCTAGAACTGACCCTCTATCCTCATAACCTGAGCAGGATTCGAATAATTTGCAAAAAAAAAATTTGATGAGACACTATTTTCTTAGTCTTTCTTACCAGTTTTTACTTGCTTTTTTGTTTCTGAAAAGGTAAAAATTGTGTAATAAAAAGTACATATTTTAAATGTCTCCTCTTTTTAATAAAGAAGAACTGTGCTGACAAACATGAGAATGTTTGTTTTATTTCAAGGAGAAATGATTTTAATATATTTGAAGCACTTCTGCTCAGTGATGAAAATTCCACATCTGATCACTTACAGCAGATAGATATGTGCGTTTTAAGTGTCTCTCCTGGGATACACCACGGCTGCGGGGACCTCCCCAGACATGTCTGGCTCTGAGAGGAGTCCAGTGAGTGTGCAAGAGCCTGTGATTCCAGGGTGCCTGGGTGTTCCCCAGCTGATGCAGCAGACATGAAGTCATCCTGGATAGCTGTCTCAACTCTCACCCCCCTACACACACACACACACACACACACACATGCACGCACGCACGCACACACGCACGCGGTATCCTGGGAGCTCTTGATTTTCTATATCAGTGAATGGCTAATGTGCACATGGTGGCAAAAGCTGTTCCTCCATTTGAATTAGAGGCATAGCCTTCCTCCTTCTCCTGGAAATCTTTCCTATTAGTTTACCAGATGTGCCACAATAAGCACCACAGACTGGGGGGCTTGAACAACAGACATTTATTTTCTCACAATTCTGGAGGCTGGAAGTCTGAGATCAAGGTATTGGCAGGGTTGGTTTCTCCTGAGGCCTCTCTCCTTGGCTTGTAGACGGCCGCCTTCTCCCTGTGTCTTCACATGGTCATCCTTCTGTGCGTGTCTGTGTCCAAATTTCCTCTTCTTATGAGGATACCAGTCGTATATTGGATTAGCGCCCACCCTGATGACCTCATTTTAGCTTAACTGCCTCTTTAAAGACCCTGTCTCCAAATACAGTCACATTCTGAGATACTAGGGGTTTGGACATCAACATGTGAATTTGTGGGGTTAGGGTCACAATTCAGCACAGCTCACTTATGGAGATGTATAGTGTACCTGTAGATGTATAGGTTCTGTCTGGGATCAGACGTTACAGATCGTGATGAGATTTACACCTCTGCAAAAATAATACAGTGACCTATTACCCTACTACCTAGAATCCGTAACTGTTAACCTGTTATATTTGCTTCATCTTTACGTATAGATTATATGACCTAATTAGAAGAAAGCTGTAGGCATCAAAACGTCAGCATGCATTGCTTAGGAATAAAGATGTCCTCCTGGGTAGGCACAACACTATCTGTGTTTTTTGCTTTGCCATTAGCCCGTGCTCTATGGGGAGATAATTTGGTGCAGTGTGTGTATCCATTGATGATTCTTGACTGAATTCTTTCACTGGGGAGTTGCACGATGGTGACTTTTCTAATTCTATCATTAGTTGGCATTAAAGTTCCAAAAAGGACCTATAATGACCGATGTGTAGAAAAAGGGATTGGTGTAATAGTCACCTCTAATGGTAGCAAAATAAATTTCTCTCTGTGAATATTGCTATGGCCTCATAGGTTTTTATTTACGTCAATGCTTTATAATCAATTGCAGATTTTTTTATACATCTTTATTGGAGTATAATTGCTTTACAATGGTGTGTTAGTTTCTGTTGTACAACAAAGTGAATCAGCTATATGCATACATATATATCCCCATATCTCCTCCCTCTTGAGCCTCCCTCCCACCCTCCCTATCCCACCCCTCTAGGTGGTCACAAAGCACTGAGCTGATCTCCCTGTGCGATGCAGCAGCTTCCCACTAGCTATCTGTTTTACATTTGGTAGTGTATACATGTCCATGCCACTCTCTCACTACGTCCCAGCCTCCCCTTCCCCAGCTGTGTCCTCAGGTCTGTTCTCAACGTCTGCATCTTTATTCCTGCCCTACCACTAGAGTCATCAGTACCATTTTTCTAGATTTCATACATATGCATTAGCATACGGTATTTGTTTTTCTCCTACTGACTTACTTCACTCTGTATGACAGACTCTAGGTCCATCCACCTCACTACAAATAACTCGGTTTCGTTCCTTTTATGGCTGAGTAATATTCCATTGTATATATGTGCCACATCTTCTTTATCCATATGTCTGTCGATGGACATTTAGGTCATTTCCATGTCCTGGCTATTGTAAATAGAGCTGCAATGAACATTGTGGTACATGACTCTTTTTGAATTATGGTTTTCTCAGGGTATATGCCCAGTAGTGGGATTGCTGGGTCGTATGGTAGTTCTATTTTTAGTTTTTTAAAGAACCTCCACACTGTTCTCCATAGTGGCTGTATCAATTTACATTCCCACCAACAGTGCAAGAGGGTTCCCTTTTCTCCACACCCTCTCCAGCATTTATTGTGTCTAGATTTTTTGATGATGGCCATTCTCACCGGTGTGAGGTGATACCTCATTGTGGTTTTTATTTGCATATCTCTAATGATTAATAGTGTTGAGCATCTTTTCGTATGTTTGTTCGCCATCTCTATGTCTTCTTTGGAGAAATGTCCATTTAGGTCTTCTGCCCATTTTTGGATTGGGTTGTTCATTTTTTTTTTTTTTTTTGATATTGATCTGCATGAGCTGCTTGTATATTTTGGATATTAATCCACTCTATGACATAAGTCACAGCAAGATCATATTTGACCCACCTCCTAGAGTAATGGGTATAAGAACAAAACTAAACGAACGGGACCTAATGAAACTTAAAAGCTTTTGCACAGCCAAGGAAACCATAAACAAGACGAAAAGACAACCCTCAGAATGGGAGAAAATATTTGCAAGCGAAGCAACAGATGTTGTTTTGATGCTCAAATTATCCCAAACTTGGCCAGTAGGGCCTTTCAAGCTGCTTTTTTCTGTCTTTTGAACAAGCCTCTTTTCGTCTTCGAGCACTACCTTGCTTTCTTGCATGGAAATGCCTTAGGCTCATCTTATACTTTCTATTTCCAGGCACGGGATCATCCATTTCTCCAAAAAAGCTCCGATTCCATTTAGTGGAGAATGGTATTTAGAAACCGAATCTGTATGCTAGGGGTGTTCACTATGGCTGGGGTGTTATTATTTTCAGTGCACAGAACCAAGGAAAAATAGAATCATGCGTTTATTGCTATTTCCAAATCACTTTAAACATTAGTGGGTTTAAGTCTTTGATTTTGTCTTCATCGCTCTTTGCTTGGCTCCTAATACTGTTAATGCTATTAACACGTGCACTTTTTGCTGAACTCTACGAGATACATAAAACAGTTTCAAAATCATATTGTCTTAATAATGTAATTCTGATGGAAACATAGTATTTCTTTGTAGTTCATTTTGTCCTTAATATACATTCCACTAGACTGCACAGCCAATAGTGAATTCAAAAGTCACGTGAACGAACTCTTTTCCTTGTCAGGTTATATTGCCCACTTGATCCTCTAGTTAGGTTATTTTGTTTGCTTTTTAAATTTTGTTTTAAAATTATGGTTTGTTCTTTTTCTTTTTTAATCAACTTTACTGAGGCAAAATTTAATAAATTCATAATAAAGTGCACCCATTGAAAGCATTTTGACTAATATGTATGCGCCTGTGTAAGCAGCGGTTACAGTGGAGAGCAGAACCTTCTCATCAGCATGAAATGCTTCCTTCTCCTTTGAGTCGATCTCCTCTCCCTCCACCCAGACCCTTGGGCAACCACTGTTGTACTTTCTTTTTCAGTAGATTAGTTTTACTTTTTCTAGGATTTCATATTAATGAAATCATAAATTGTATATTTTATTTCTGGCTTCTCTTACTCAGCATGTTTTTGAGAATCACAAATGTTGTCAATAATAATACATACCTTTTTATTGCTGAGTAGTATTCCATTTTATGGAGATACAGAATTTGTTTATCTAGTCACCAGCTGATGGATTTGGGATTGTTTGCAGTTTTTTAGGAATTATGAATAAATCTGCTCTGAACATTCTTGTACAAGTCTGTGTGTGGATAGGTGCATTCATTTCAGTTGGGTAAATATCTAGGACTGGGTTTGCTGGGTCCCATGTAAATGTATGTTTAATTTTATAAGAAAATGCTGAACTGTTTTCCAAAGCAGTTGTGCTGGTTTACATCCTGCCCAACAATTTGTGAGTATTTCAGTAGCTGCCCATCCTGACCGCATTTAGTATTGTCAGTGTTCTTAATTTTAGCAGTTCCCGTGGGCATATTGTCCTATCTTACCATTTTAATTTGCATTGTTCTCCTTTTGATTGAACTTCTATTTTGAATAGTAAAGTATTTCTTAGTTCCAACATTAGCATTCTATGAAAAAGTATATTTAGTGAAGTCTCAAACTTATTTTTTCTCAATCCTACTGTGGAAGGTGTGGTTTAAATGATTGGAGAATCTGTTGGGCACTTGTATCTGTGTTGGCACTGGGTCCTGAGTAGAAATGGAAATAGATGCTACCTTCAGAGAGTTTACATGTTAGTGAGGGGAGATAGGCATTGATCACATAGCCCCACAAATAAATGTAAGCTCGTAACTTTGCTGTGTGCTTTGTAGGACAGATATAAGGAGAGGGCTAAGGCTGTGGTGTCTGGATTTCATCATGGTTTCCCAAGATAAAGACGTTTACATGCTCCCTCCCTTAATACCTGTTGCAAAATTTCTAACCTGCTCTGACTCTGGGATCTGTAGCAACAGGCTCAACCCTTGGAAAATAACCAACACCCCACTATTGGAACCCAGGTCTGTGGAAGAACCATGATAAGCCTTCACTGAACTATTTGGTTTTAGATGAAGTTGTATGGGCTTGTTCCTTACAGAGTCCTGGTTGAGACAGACTTTCAGTGTTTTTACAAAAAATACATTGCTAACACCTGGTTTACATGTAATTTCTTAAAAGCCCTTTTTAGTTTTATTTTTAACATTGTAGATACTGGCACTGGATTTGAACCATTTCTCAGTGATTAAAGAATGTCAGTGTTATGTTATCAACGGTTTTTTTTTTTTTTTTCCTTTAGTAGGTTTGTTAGATATCCCCACCCAACCCAACCCCATCCCAAAACAGCTCATAGTTTTTAGATTTGAAACTTTGGTTTATGTTTTGATTTCCTGTAGGTCACTCTGACCTAGTATAAAACACCAGGGGTCTTCAGGGTGAGGTTAACTGTTAGGTCTTAAATTCTTAGAAATTTTGATTTTATGTTATTGTTGTTATAGTCATTGAATTCATACCATAGAGCTATTATCTACTCTATAAAAGGTTTTAGATAAGATGTAGTTTCAATCTGCTCTTCTAAAACTGGAACTTCACAACAAATGCTGTCCTATTTGCAATTTTTACACATGGTTAAAGTGACTCTGAAACATAGTGGAAATCATTGATGATGCACTTGTAAAAGAATTCTACAGAGAATATTTTTAGGAACAACATACTTTTCTAATCCTGTAATTGAGTTTTCATGTTTGAAAGCTTACTTCACTTTTTAAGAAGATGAATTCTGCTCTTTCAAGGTACACAATAGAGTAAATTATGATGGAAGTATTGGTGGCATTTTTTCCCCCTGCCTGATCGCTATCCTCTCTGCCTTGCAGAAATTGCAAGGGAATTAGTATGCACACATTGTGGCACGTAGATTCCGAGAGTGAAATTCTAGAGTGATCAGTTTGGTTTTTATTTTTGCCAGTCACTGTCCTGGCAGGAGACAGATGGCACACTCAAGCTGAAGTAACCAAGGCGTGTTTAATAAAAGACTAGTTGGCAGCAGTGGGCAGGGATACAAGAAACCAGCAAGGGTGGTGCACTCCCTCCGGAGGAGGGGGGATGGCTGGCTGCACCGGGGAACTTTCCTCACCTCTGGGTCCAGGGGCGAAGGAAGGGAGCAGGAGCTGGAACCTGGGGGAGAAGGTAGCTGAGGTTGTGGACCCTCAGTAGGGGCAGGGCCTTTGGCCGCGGGACGCAGCTCACTTCTTGGAGAAAGCCAGGAGAATAAATACCCTGCCCTCCTTCTCCTCCCACCCTAACTTCTCTCACTGGTACCTCCCATTGGAGGACGCAGACTGGAGGTCAGTGGGCCCGGGAGACTGTCCATGTGTCTACACGTGTCAGCCTCCGAGGGTTGTGAGCAGAGGAGGGTAGAGTGGCCTGCGGGGCGGAGGGAGTCTATCCAGCACGCTTGTAAGATATAGAATGGGGGGGACTAAGAACTGTTGCGTTGGTCCTCACGTGCCCTGAATATCTAGTGCATGTGTGTGCTTAGCCCTGGCAGAGGCCAGAGAGGAATGGGGCTCCTGGTGGTCGGGCGGATCACAATGGGAGGTTTGTAAACAATATCTAAAGATCTTTCCTTAATTTAAAATACCTAAACAGGGACTTACCTGGCGGTCCGGTGGTTAAGACTCTGCACTTCCACTGCAGGGGGTGCGGGTTCAATCCCTAGTTGGGGAACTAAGATCCTGCATGCCACGGGCGTGGCCAAAAATAAATCAACAACAACAGCAAACCGCAGTAAACAGAACCCCCAACTCCTTTCAGCTAAGTTTTTTTTTTTCCTTCCTTTTTGCGGTACGCGGGCCTCTCACCGCTGTGGCCTCTCCCGTTGCGGAGCACGGGCTCCGGACGCGCAAGCCCAGCGGCCATAGCTCACGGGCCCAGCTGCTCCGCGGCACGAACCCGCCTCCCCTGCATTGGCAGGCGGACTCTCAACCACTGCGCCACCAGGGAAGCCCTCAGCTAAGTTGTAATAGTCTTCATTTTCAAGTGTTTGATACTTACTTTCCCATCACTGGAGGATGGTACAAAATCCGGGGAGATCTCTCCCAAAGGAGAGCTTCCCTTCCTCCAGGGCTCCCTTTGGGAATGCAGAAGACAGAGCTGGCCTTTTGAGCAGGACGCATCCCCACAAGCTCTCCTGTGTATATGGAGAGTCTCTCTGAGCTGGGACTCCTGGGACCCACCGCACAGGTTCACCACAGCTTAAATGCCCAGAGCATGCTTTCCATTCAAGAGCCCCTGCAAGCTGTAAGTTGTCCTCAGGGCTGCCACATGGGGAAGGAAGTGCTGCCGGAATAGATGCTGTCTTTTGTTGTTTTTGTTTTGGGGAACAGCTGCATCGTTGAAACACCCGAAGTACAACATTTCTTTCTGTTGTCTTAAAAGACAACAATGAGTTATAGATGCACTTATAAGTACTCATTATGTACTTATAAGGACATAACGTATCAGAAATGTAAATCACATCCTCCCTGTGGTGTGTGGACCCCACAGGCCGTCTAGACCTTATCCCAGAAGTTGAGTGTAATTTAAGGCTGTGTTTATGTTGCCAAACAAATCCAGTGTAGATGATTCCAGCAGAAGGATGTTGGAGTTTAGCTTTTTCTCACCCATTTTAGAACATGTCCATCAAACCAAAGCCCTTTCTCTCCTAATTCCCTTTGAGAATTTCTTTAAAGTAGCACATGATTTTAAGCATCTCCTTCCTGCCAGGTGAATTCAGAGACGTGGGGTCCCACCTGGAAGGGAGAGGATGTAAAAAACATTGGGACAAACATACACAAGTTGCCCCAGTTTGTGGGATTCTGTTTATCTTGGTACAGCCCTTCCTGTAGATTGTTGGAACCCTCTGAATGCTAAAGATTTGAAAACACTTCCAGGAGGCTGGATTTTCTCATGGAAGCAACATGATTTGGTGGAAAGATGTTGGGGGGGGGGGCGGACAACTCAGAAGCCTGTGGCTGGCTCTGCTTCTTGCTGATTAGGATCTAGGGAAGCCCCTATCTTTTCGGAGCCTGTTTTTCTTGGCTATGAACAACCTGAATCTTCTCAGATTCCTTCATCGAGTTGTTTAGGGCCACCTGAGATATTTGATTGCCCTTCGAAATTTGCTTTACAAACAGAAAGGTGATGTTTTGTTTGCAGATGGTCACGTGCCAGCAATGCAAATATAAAGTCGTCATAATAACAATAGTGACTATTTGACTGTTTTTCATCTGACATGAACGATTAAAGAAAATCTCTGTGTGAATAAGTGTATGTGTATCAGAAAGCATCTGTATGCACACTGCCATTTAAGGATGGACATCACTTCGTACAGTAGATCATCCCCAAATTATTCGTGATTTGACTCGGAAATGTGTGATAGGTTTTCTTGCAGCTGGTTACCTACCTACCTACTAGTGTTGGTCACAGGACTCTTACTTTGGTGGTGACATGCACGGGTTCCTGAGTCAAACTGAGGCAAGTTAGTTAACTTGTTTGAACCTTAACTTCCTTATCGGTAGGGCCATCCTACTACCCACCTTCCAGGTTTGTTGGGCGAATTAAACGAAATAATGCACATGAAATGCTAGGTTGGTGCCTGGCACATGGTCAGTTCGTGGTCAGTGTTCACGGTCATTGCCGTCACTACCACCGCTACTCACGTATGTGTAGCTTGAGTTCCGACTTGGACTGACATTTAGGCCAAGTGACTCTGCAAGATCCTGAGTGAGTTAAAATTTCTTGTGTATAAAATTTCCATGGATAATCAAGGGCTGGCTGTTTTGGGAAACCTTAATTAATCATTGTGGCATGGTCTGAGTGCGGTTTGTAGGAATCCCCGGGTATCCCTGGGCAATGCACCCAGCGTCCCTGTTTCTCCCCTCCCCCGTGGGGGGGGGATCAGATGCCGGCCTCAGGAGTCCTTCCCGAGATCCAGTTCAGGACTGAGGAAACGGTGGTCAGAGAGGACTTTTACACCATGAGATGAAAGGCGCTCTGTAGTAAGCCAGAGATACCCACCCCCGCCCAGGCATTGTAATCAGGTAACTCAGAACCCTTGGCAGACTTTCTCCGAAGGTCCTGTGCTTGGCTATCAGGTCGCCTTGTGTAATTGTCAGTTGTTAGGAACCTCATGAGCTTCTGGTTGACTCTCTAGAGGGCTGTTCTCTGTGTTGTGCCCCTCAGGTTGCAGTGAGTTCTCAGGTGAGCTGAGAAGCATCCAGAAGCAGGTGTGCTGTCCCAGGTTGCCTCTGTGGCCCTGTACGAATCTTCTAGGTCACTGTGCCTGTGGCCCAGGTGAATCCCCATAGTGACCAGTGCTCAGTTTTGACACTGGCCTTTCCAGGGGACACGTATCACATTATCACCAAAATCAGCAGTCTGTGGGAGAGACACGCAGATACTGAGGTATCTGCCCTTTTGCAGAACCTCCCAGGAACACAGTTTGTGAGGGTGATATGATGATGAGGTTAAGGGTGTAATTTGCTTTTTAAATACACTTGACCCTTGAACAACAGGGATTTGAACTGCTCGGGTCTACTTTTGTGCAGGGTTTTTTCAGTAAATATATTGGAAAAAATTTTGGACATTTGTGACCATTTGAAAAAACTGGCAGGCGAACTGTGTAGCCTAGGGATATCGAAAAAAATTAAGGAACATACAAAATATGTGTTAATTGTGTATGTTACTGGTAAGGCTTCTGGTCAACAGGAGGCTCTTAGTAGTTGAGTTTTGGGGGAGTCAAGGGTTATACAAAGCCTCTCACTGTTGTGGCCTCTCCCGTCGCGGAGCACAGGCTCCGGACGCGCAGGCTCAGCGGCCATGGCTCACGGGCCCAGCCGTTCCGCGGCATGTGGGATCCTCCCAGACCGGGGCACGAACCCGTGTCCCCTGCATTGGCAGGCGGACTCTCAACCACTGCGCCACCAGGGAAGCCCCAATATACAACGATTTTTGACTGTGCATGGGGGCCTGGGGGTCCGTGCCCCCCAACCCCTGCATTGCTCAAGGGTCAGTCGTACTCAGAAAAGGACCTCAGGGAGACTCAGTGTGAGGCCAAGAGAGGTCGTTTAGACACCAGGAAGCTCAGGCCTCACCAAGGTTTTCATGTGGTTCCTGGGGTCCAGGTCAGCGAGTCTTTTTGGGGGACTCTGTTCACTTATATTTTTCTTCATCATTAATCTCAGGATCAGATCATCCTCTGATTCTGTCTCCCCTCCCCTCTCTGCCTAGCGCTCTGTCAGGCATGTGTTCCTTTGGCGTTCTGGACCAGCCACCTCTTACCTGCAATTGTCCTGGACACCCTCTCCCTGTCCCGCAACAAATTCGGCCACTCCCTCTGCTCCCAGGGCCCCATGGATTCTGTCTGACTAGCACCCACAGTAATATCAAAGGAATCTTACAGGGTCATTTGATCATTATTGCTTCCCCCACCTGGGTCAGGGATGGCTTCAGATTTATCCTCGTAGCGGACGCTACAACATCAGGGACCCAGGCTGTGCTCAGATACCATTTGTTGAAAGTGTCTCCTTTGTGGTTGGGATGCTTGTGCTAGAATTTAGAGGCACTGTAAAGGTAACTTCTCCTTCAAAGTGGGCCGAGTTGCTTATAGCAAAATACTGTGGCGAGAAGCTGGATTCCCAGCCTAGGAACTGCCAGCAAAGACCCCATGGGGACGGACCATCAGGGAGAGTGGGTGGCTCGTTGGTCCCGTGGCCAGTGGTCTGCTCTTTAAAAGACCAACCAACTGGGCTTCCCTGGTGGCGCAGTGGTTGAGAGTCTGCCTGCCGATGCAGGGGACGCGGGTTCGTGCCCCGGTCCGGGAAGATCCCACATGCCGCGGAGTGGCTGGGCCCGTGAGCCATGGCCGCTGAGCCTGCGCGTCCGGAGCCTGTGCTCCGCAACGGGAGAGGCCCGCGTACCGCAAAAAAAACCCACCACAACAACCAACCAAGCCAACCAAACTACCAACCCAGCGTGCGTGTTCTACTGAGAGGGTCTTTATGATTATTTAAAAAAAGTAAAAGGCCATAATCGTTAAGCTCCAGCCCAGTAGACACACAGCCTGTAACTGTAACTCTTACCTGGCCAGGCACATTTAACAACTCTTAGTTATGGAAATAAGGTGATCAAATTATATGTGCCATTTAGATAAGATCATATTGGAACATTTAAAAATAGATGAGTAACTATGGACAACCAGGAGATAAACTGGCACTGGTGGGCCAGTTGTAATCCAACCACGGGTGTCTCTGTCAGACCCACGTGGGCCTTTGTCACCCTCCATAAAACGTTATTGCGGTAATTCTCATTTGCCACGTTTGAATCACTTTTTAAAAAGTAGAGGTACCAGAAGGAGTGTAAGTTCGGTCCAGAGCTGGAGCTGGCTGTCATCTTCTCACCTCTCCATAGTGGGTTTATAAAAATCCTTTCCTGGGTCTTGAACTTTTAAAATAACTGAGTTCTTATTTCTGACAGTGTACTGAATGGTGAGTTTTACCTCCCCTCCTATTTACTAGCTTTAAGTCAGTTTGCTTTTTAAATTGGGGGAAAAAAAGGCCTGAAAAAGGCAAGTCAATATATGTCTTTTATTCTCCCATGTAGCCTCTTTGCAATTTGCTTATGCAGTTTTAACTCTAAGGTTGTAGATGTGATGCAAACAACTGTTATTTATAAATTTGAAAACGGAATATATCCACATTCCAAACAACTTTATCACGTACCGTCCTGTTTTATATATTTATATATAACTTGTTTTATATCCAGTGACAAATAAAACCTTGTAAATTTGCTCATCTTTGTTTCTGTAATAAAGTTATTAGCAGTTAAGTGGTCACGTAGGATTTATTTATCTATCCATATATCCTCTGTGTATGTGTATGAGAGAGAGAGAGAGGGAGGACTGTTTGATGCCACAATATCTTGATTTCATTTGAGTAGTAATTTCACTCTTTGAAGTGGTGTAGCACGGCTGGTATTACAAGTATATAAAACCACCAGCTTTTTATATTTCCTGTGTGTTTGGGGAGTGTATGAAGTTTTTGTAAACTTCTCTGTGTCTGTATTTCTTCTCAGCTTGCCTAGGCTAATACTGTGAGGTTTCAGAAAGGGAAGAATCGTTGACTCTTATTTGCTCAAGGGCCCCAAAGGACAGATTGGTGAAACTAATTGGGAGAATTCCAAGATTTAGTTGGATAAAAGCAGTGATTTTAAAGATGCCAATTCTTTGGCTTTCTGGCTCGGAGTATCAGGGTGCGTGTGTGCGTGCCTGTGTGTGTGTGTGTGTGTGTGTGTGTTCCCTTTTCTTTATTAGAACTTACCAGCATAGAGTTTGACAGTATTTTTAAGTAAATGTCTTCTAGGTGTTTTGGTAATCATTTTATTATTGATCGTTGTTAGTGCACTAGCTCTTGACTGCCTTTGGTAGTTGGAAAACAGTAGTCTAGAGGGCACCAAAAATAACTCATTTCAACCCAAACAAACACTTGCTAGCTTTGCCAGCCTCCATGAGTTGATGTGCTTCACAGTTTCCCTCCCTTTGGCCTCTCCTAACCCCCGGTGGAAATTAAGTGATGAGCTGTGGAAGTCAGCATCATGGTGAGTGATAGAGGAGAGATTCCTGTAGAGCAAGAGCCGTTGGTTGTAAACTCCAATCAACTGGTGTCCTTCAGCCATTCCCACCCCGACCCAGCTTCACCTGCCAGGTTTGTCCTAGAGATCAATTTGGTTTTAGGCAGATCTTGGGGCTATTTTGGTTTTGTTTAGGTGTTAATGCAAGGAAATGATTGACTTTTCCTGCACCAGTTAAACACACACACAGTCTGTCCAGCTTCTCCACTGGAGGTGAAGCATTTTCCTCAGGCCTAAAAAATGCCTTCCCTACCTGTGCCACCTGCATTCCCTCGTCCCCATCTCCATGGATGCTTGGTGAAGGGAGGGAGGCTTTCAGAGACAGCCGAGGCACGCTTGTGGAAAAGCCTCATTATAGAGCTCAGGTGTCTGAATATTGTACAAGTGACATGTTATCTTGATTTCCATCTTCCTAGCTTTTAGAATACATGTGTAAAATAATAGCAAGATGATTGCGGGATTGGAGGAGATTTGTGTATCTGATATTCAGAAGATGCAATGTTAGTGAGTTCGAAATAGTCAGAGGCTGTGAATCTCAGGGGCTCTGTGTCCAGCTCCCGATGCCCACAAGCTGGGCTGGTCCTCCAGGTACTGGGGCTGCCCTCCCCGCCTGCAGGGCCGCTCCCCAGAATGAAGCTAGACTGAGGCCCACCAGGCCAGGGTCTTGAGAGAGGGATTCCTGTCTGGACCAGGTATGTAATATGTCTTTTCCATTCCTCTTTCTGCTTTTGGAAAACAAACAAACAAAAAAACTATTTAGAAAGCAAAGTGGGACATTTAAAACACTGCAAACAGTTTGGGAAATCCAACTGTCTGATGTGATTTCTTTTTAAAACTATCTTTCTTCTGGAGTAGTTGTCTATTTTGTTATGATGTATCTAGAAAAAAATTCTTTGTGATCAGTTTTGTTCTTTTTCCCTCTCTCCTCCTCTGTTTCATGTATTTGGCTAATTTTTCAGATCCTTTTCTTTATTTTACTTTCTTTTTTCTTTTTTTTTTGGCTGTACCCACTTGCGGGATCTTAGTTCCCTGACCAGGGATCGAACCCATGCCCCCTGCATTGGAAGCGTGGATTCCTAACCACTGGACCGCAAGGGAATTCCCCAGATCCTTTTCTTAACAGTTTTAAATTTTAAAAATCCCCCTTGATGTTTTTAGATTATAAATTATAGAATTTTAGGACAAAAAGGGTCTTTAGGAGTCACTCACTTGCTAAATAAGCATCTTGTTGTGGTATGACGTTACTGGCACTTGTTAGAATAACTTTTCTGTTTTATTTGTTTTTTCCAGTTTCACCCAACTTCTCCTGTGATGTCCTTTGACAGGAAGTAGAATTAAATTAAGTGTCTTTTTCACGCTGGGTATGGTGTTAGGCGCATTTTATATGTTATCACCTTTAAGCCCAACAAGACTGGGAGAAGCTTGTTTTACCTCTAGTATGTAGGTGAAGAAACTGGCAGTCAGAGAGGACAAGAGGTTTATTCCTGGTAACACCACAGTAGGGTAGTGGTGTAGACAAGATCCACACAGGCGGATCCCTTTGTTGCTTGGGAGCCATGTGCGGGGTTGCATTCTAGAATTCTCCCTGGGAAGCCCTGGCATTGCCTCTTGCCCCCTCACTGGTCAGAGTCAGTGAAGAGTGTTTGCCTCCCACTGTTGACAGCCCCAGGGAGCATGAACCTCAGAAAGCCAGACTCTGTCCTGGGGCTTTGATGGGAAAGTTAGAGGAGGGATGGGGAGAACACAGTCTCCAAGGGGCTGCAGTTTCTAGCGGGGGCAGCCTGGGGTAGGGGAGTAGCTGGAGAGGGCGTGGGCATTGGGTGGGCCCGTAGGAGGAGCTGGCCTGACGGAATATGTGTGTGTGTGTGTGTGTGTGTGTGTGGTGTGCTTGTGTGTGTATATGTGCACAAGTGCGAGGTTTCAGCACCTTTGTCCCCTGCAGGACTCATCCTTTCCCTCCTCTGCCAACCTATACTGCATTGGCCAGCTTGTGTAGTCCTTTAGAGTTGTGTATTGTTTGTCTTCCTCTGGAGGTTCTGCACCCTAAAAAATGGACCCTGCCTTGTGTCATGGTTACAGGTGTTGTTAAATGGCCTGCTTCAGAATGAGGCACAACAGTGTTATTCCCTAAGTCAGCTGTCTCCCCACCCTGTACCAGGGCAGCGTGGAGGGTAGGGCCTCTCCACTCAGGAGGTGGCAGGTTTAAGGTCTGAAGGGTAGGGACCTCCCTTGGGAAGTCCTGGGTTGCCACAGGGTCCTGGCACCCAGGGGCCTCGATGCACAAGGAAGCGACTCAAAGAGAGGAGCATCCTCAGAGCCTCGTATCCCTCCTGGCATCACTCCAGTGCCCACGACTTTGCTTTGTTCTGTTTTGATCCTTTCATTTCTACCTTAGTACATCTGATATAAAATGCTTACTTTGGGGCTTCCCTGGTGGCACAGTGGTTGGGAGTCCGCCTGCCGATGCAGGGGACATGGGTTCGTGCCCCGGTCCGGGAAGATCCCACATGCCGCGGAGTGGCTGGGCCCACAGCAGTGAGAGGCCCGTGTACCGCAAAAAAAAAAAAAAAAAAAAGCTTCCTTCGGACCAAGGAAAGTACCATCAGACAGTGGAAAACAAATAGCCATGTGTGATTTTTTTTTTTTAAGATGAAATTTGCATTATTTCACCATTTGGCTAGTATTCCCCCTCACAGGGCAGGGCCTGCATGTTTTGGAGCTTGATGTCAAGGAAAGCTGGCTATTTAATATTTTACCATCATGATCAGGAGGGTAGTGTTTGTGGAGCTTTTATTATGCGCCATGCATAGGATGATCTCATTTAATCCTTGCAACAGTCCTGTGAATCAGGTATTATTATATCACTCCCTTTTTATAGATGAGGAAGTTGAAGCTCAGAGGAGTTAAGTAACTTGCCCAAAGCACCCAGAACTGAAAAATGGCAGTGTTGGGAAGCTAGGAAGGAGATGGGGAATTGAAGGTACGTGTATACTAAGTAATCTGTAGTAACACATCCTCAAAGCATAGAGTTAGGAGCCCGTGGGATGATTTAGTCTGACCATCTAATTTATAGATGAGAAACTGAGACCCAGAGAGGGAAAGTGAACTGGACATACACATTGACTTTCAGAAGCAGTGGTGTTAGGTGCAGCTCAACAAATACTAATATGTGTACTCGTCACTGATGAGCATACTTACTCCAGTGAGCGTCCGTACCTCTTCCCTCCCGCATCCCTGCAGATGGGCCCCTTTCCTGCCTTGGAGCACTTGACTTAGATCATCATTGGCATCCCCTCCCCAATCCCACAGGACCCAGCCCAACTCTCTTAGCGTCTGAAGACTCCCCTTACCTGGTTTTAGGTTCCCAAACTACAGGAGCTTTGAGTCTGAACGCTGGGTTCAAGTGCAGAAGCTGTAGAGAGGGACCAGCCAACAGTGGCCTGTGTTTTTGTAAATAAAATATTATGGAAGCACAGCCATGTCTGTTCATTTACATCCGTGGTTGCTTTTGTTCTGCAATGGCAGAGGTGAATAGTTGCAACGGGGACCGTGTGGCCTACAAAGACTAAAAATTTTTTTTTTTTTGGCTGTGTCATGTGGCTCGTGGGATCTTAGTTCCCCGACCAAGAATTGAACCCGTGCCCCGTGCTGTGGAAATGCCAACTCCTAACCACTGGACCACCAGGGAATTCCCAACAAAGACTAAAATAGTTACTCTGATCCTTTAAGAAAACGTTTACCAGTGCCTGCTGTAGAAGAATCAGTTAATGTTAAACCTCTGAAGCCAGACCACCTCAGATCTACCTTTCTGTGTCCGTAAGCTTTTGCTATAAAGTTTGGGGTCAGTGAGGGGACAGCAGAGGGAAGGGAGTGGCATATGTCCAGCAAGTTCCTTCACGTACCTTAATCAGTAGCTCTTAATACAAAGGCTCAAAGGTTGTACGTTCACCTGAGCACTGGATTTCCCCCTGCCTCCCAATCTGACCTAGTTACTCAAATCAAACCATTATTCTTCTCTTTTCTTTACCTGCCACTTCTAATCCATTGCCAGGTCCCATTGCTTCTCCAGATTACATCCCGAAGCTGCCCTCTCCTCTACGTCACTGCTACCACCTGGTCACGTCGGGCCTGGGCTATGGCATCAGCTCATCACAGATCCCGGCAGGTCCTCTTCCGCTCCCAACCCTTTTATTTTTCACACAGCAGCAAGTTCCTGTCTTCCAACTCACAACTCTCTTTATTTCCTTCACAGCAGGCAGTACAGTCTGTCATGATCTTGCTTATTTATTTCTTGACTTACTTACCGTCTTCTTCCCCGTCCAGAATCCAAGCTTCAAGAGAGCAGTTGCCTTATTGTATTGTTCTGTATTCACTAATGTACCCCCATGGTGCCTGGCATACAGTGGGTACCATATGGGTGAGGGAACGGAAGAGGGTGGGTGGTGTTGGAAACATCCGTGGAAATGGCATATCAGAAACATCAAAAGGGATTGTTTGGAATTGACGTGTACACACTGCTATATTTAAAATGGATAACCAGCAAGGACCTAGTGGACGGCACAGGGAACTCTGCTCAATATTATGTAACAACCTAAATGGGAAAACAATTTGAAAAAGAATAGATACATGTATATGTATAACTGAATCACTTTGCTGTACACCTGAAACGAATGCAGCATTGTTAATCATTATACTCCAGTACAAAATAAAGAGTTAAAAAAAAGTGGAGGGCATTGTTTCAGAGTCACCAGCAACACGTATCCAGCTCGCTGCTCCATTTTGCCATGGGTCCTGCCTCATTAAACCCCATCCCCAAGCATGGTCCCTCCCCTGTGAATTGGGGGTCACATTGAGGGAGTCCTCCGTTACAGCTGGGAAAGGGCTTTATCCCTCAGAAGTGACGAGAAGGAAGAAAGTGGAAACCATTGCTCTAGAACAGTGTTTACCACCCTTTTTGGACCCAGATCCCCAGTAAGAAGTGTATGTTACTTTGTGATCCACTGTACACCAACACGCAGGTGTACTCACACACACATTTCACAAAATATTACTTTAGTACAGATGCTTTCTAAGCTGTTCTGTTTGGTTCTAGTCTGTTCCATGAAGGCAGTGCTGGTTGTGACCCATTACATTGACTACATGCCCCATTAATGTATCATGGGCCACATTTTGTAAACAATGTTTTAAAATACGGTTTATCCTCAGGGACAACCTAGTGAAGAGACCCGCAGTGAAGGCTGGATGTTTGGCAGACTGGCCAGTGCTGCCGTGCGGGTCTGCGGAGCTCCGAGAACAGGGAGAAATTCATGGGCTGCCGGGGATGCCCCTGGATCCAGACCTCTCAGGGAAAAAGCAGTTATCCTTAGAAGTTAGATTTAAGATTTAATTTAGTTGTTATTCTTATCTCTCTCTTTTTTAAAAACCCTTCTCACTAATCAGTTCTTTCTACAATATAGGTTCTCCTGGTCTTTTTTTTCCTGCTATGTACTGATGTTTTTATTGCTAACAAGGAATTGTCTATTATTCCCCAGGTGCTTTTTTTTTTTTGCGGTACACGGGCCTCTCAGTGTTGTGGCCTCTCCCGTTGCGGAGCACAGGCTCCGGACACGCAGACTCAGCGGCCATGACTCACGGGCCCAGCCCCTCCGCGGCATGTGGGATCTTCCCGGACCGGGGCACGAACCCGGGTCCCCTGCATCGGTAGGCGGACTCTCAACCACTGCGCCACCAGGGAAGGCCCCCACCAGGTGCTTTTTAATTAAAACAACAACAACAACTTGGCTTCATCCGTATGTTTTTGTTTGTTTGTTTGTTTGTTTGTTTGCGGTACGCGGGCCTCTCACTGTTGTGGCCTCTCCCGTTGCGGAGCACAGGCTCCAGAGGCGCAGGCTCAGCGGCCATGGCTCACGGGCCTAGCCGCTCCGCAGCATGTGGGATCTTCCCAGACCGGGGCACGAACCCATGTCCCCTGCATCGGCAGGCGGACTCTCAACCACTGCGCCACCAGGGAAGCCCCATCCGTACGTTTTTACTCCTTTTTCCTTTTCACATTAGTTTTCTCAAACTCTGTGTGTGTGCACACACGCCCGTGCTCATGTAAGAAAGATCTTCCTTCACCTCTCCCTTCCTTCACAGACATGTTTTTGTCTTAAATATATATATATTTATATATATATAATATATATAAACATATTTATAAATATGCATTTTATATAATATATTTATAAATATAGAAAATATGTATATTTATATATTTTATAAAAATATATTACCTATATAAATATATATAAATACTTTTCAAATATGAAAATGTGTCTATGAATAGAAATCTTTCTTTCCTTATTATCTTGAATTCCCTAACATTTAATGGTGCATGAGCCTCTCAGTTATTATGGTTCAAAAAAAGAAATCCATATTCTTTAGATGAGATGCAGATAATTCTGAAAGCTCTGACCCTCAAACTTATTATGCAACTCTAATCAAATTACACCCTTTTCTCCCCTGTTATGGGCATTAAATGTAATTTTTCCTGGCCGAATAAACTTGAGCATTCTCTGTTCTGCATAGTTCCATTTTAAAAGTTTTCAAGTCAACCTTTTTACTATTCTGAACTGTTACATGAAACCAACGAGAATGCTTGCAAATAAGATGCGGTGCCAGCCTCTTTCATGTTCCTTCCAAGCTCTGCCTAGAGCTCTCCACTGGAAAATCATTGGAGGGGTTTGAGGGATCTACAGTGTCCCCATAGGTGTGTCCTGAAGATGCTTTTTTGGCTTATTTTCTTCTCTCTGGAAATTCTGAGTGTGAGATACTGAAATGAGTGTTTGGTCTGTGAAAATCTATCACAGTTCCAGACCACGCTCACTGTAAAATGCAGAACTGATCAAGGTAGGAGCCGTGATGATCCCAAGCTCGGGCACGTTGCCTGCAGTGAAGATGCTGTGAATGTGTGCTGACCAAGTTTGGAATTAAACCTTAGCTTGGTGGTCACTGTGCGAAGACCCGAGCAAAAGAAAACTTCTAGTAGGGAAGTCAGAGTTGGCTTCCTGCGCAAGGGAGAAGTAACATGGAGTGAGAGATTCATAGGAGGGCGATGGTGGAGTGGGGTGGCAATAAAGTGAGGTGTCTTAGAAAGTAGGAAAGCTCTCCAGAGTGCACTTGCTGAGCCGGGACCAATGACACTCCTGTAGATTAATACTTAGTCCTCACGTGGAAGGTCTGCTTGCTGGAGGCCCCACCCACTGCCTCTGTTGGAATTTGGTGATTCTTTCATGATGGGAAAATCAGATGTGGAAAGCATGGTGCAGCCAGCTTTGCCATCTTTCTTCTGTCCAAAAGGAGCTGTTCATGGTCCCCTCCGCCCTCCGCCATCTATCGAATGCCTATACGTTCTCCACTGTTCTAGGTGTTTCCTGTCGTGTGGACCGCACACCTTTCTCTAAGGGGGTCTTTATTTTGCCACTGAGGAAGCCTGGACTTTCTAGGGGACCCTGATTTGCCCAAGGCCACACAGGAAACATCTGTCTGGCTTTAGAACTCCCATTCTTACTATAGCTCGGCCTGCCTCTTGTACCTGCACCCCAATCCTGCGGGGTTTTCCCCTTTTTCTTCTGGTAAATAGTAGTGTAGTATAATAAACAAGATGCTAAGGATTAGGAGAAACCACCTTCTTGCCTTATTGTTATTTCCCTTCATTTGTTTGTCATATTTTTATTCCCTGTAAGATTAAACGGCCCTACCCTGAAAGCCACCTTGATGGAAACAGAAGCCCCGTGTGGTTCCCAGAACCAGGGTAATCTCACTGCAAAAACGTTTGGGTTGCACATGGGCCCTGGCCCTCCAACTAGCTAGTTGGGAGCCTCATCTTCAAGGGGATTGGAAAGGGAGTCCCACTGGCACAGGGCTCGACAGGGAGCCTTTGATGGACTCAGGCCAGGCCCCCTGCTGCCGAGGAGTTGACTGGCTTTTGTGGTTTGCTTTACATTACCCAGATTTGGTAGTTACTGGTCTTCCCCCACGCCTCTCAGCATCTTGGCTTTTGCTTTCTTCTAAAAAGTGTGCTGCACAGCTTTTTTCCAAAGGACAGAATGGAAGGTCCAGGGCTGATCATTGGTGGCCTTGCCTGCTTTACCCGGAAAGTGTCATTAGTCCCCCTTCTGGGCTTGAAAATGTACGCATGGAAGGAAAAGACCACGTAGGGTGTTGAGTTTTCTAAAGTTGAAATCTTTCATTTCTTTAAGCATCGGGTGGTTAAACTGGGAGCTTTGGTGTTTAGCCCAGGCAGGTTGGCCTGACTGGGACTGTGTTTGGGGTCAGGCCTGCACTTGGGGGTCGGGTGGGGGGAGCAGCAGTGGGGGGGGGAGCAGAGGCTGTAGCCCTGGACCTTGGCTTTGAGCCATTCCCTGTGCTGAGTGCGTCGGTGGTGTTGATAGTAAAGAATTTTAAGGGGTTCTGTGAATAAGTTTGTAAGTAAACTATCTGGTAAGCTGATGACTGAAATACAAATTTTTAAAACTTTAAAGGTTTTAGGAATAATTTATTTTTAGTTATCCTTCTAAGGGATTTTCTTGGACTTTGCCCCCTGCATAATAGTTAAATGATTTTCTTGTTTGCTTTCTAAGTCTTCCTGTAGTATAATAGTTGTGAAAATTAGCGAGTCGTTGGCTGGAAGCTTGGGGTGGGTGTGGGTTTATATAATTTGACTTCTTTTCTCTCCAAATCAGTAAATGTTTACAAATGACCTTATCAAGCAGCTGGGGTACATGCGGTCACTTGAAAGCGAGCAGTCAGAACAGTGACTGCCCGTCATACCAGCCTGCCGCCAGATCCAGCGGGCCTCAGAGGCAGGTCTTACATTTGTTTTATAAAATGCTGTGTGCCCAGAACGAAAGCGTCCAGCTGAAAGTGGGCCTCCGAGCAAATCTCCCTCTTTCCATGGAACCAGTTTGATAAAATTTGTATTTTAAAATTTCTGACTTCTGAAGATTCAGGTCTGGAGCAAAATCCAGAATGGAGGATATCAAAAAATAAGTCCTGGATTCTGGCTAAGGTTTACCACTGCTGCCTGAGTTCTTTTGTTTCTTTGGGAAGGTCATTACAGAATTCCATTTGAAGCTTAAATGTCATTCTTTTGTTAAGAAGGAAAAAACAAGTGGATTACTTTTCTGTTTTTGTAAAGTGGCACCGATGTAATATGGTTTGAAAACATAACCCTCGAATTTTTAAAGCAGAGACAGTTTTGAGGGTGTCTCTGCCCTCTTTTTCTCTCAACCCTTGATACCTGACAAATTTAAAACTCACTTTTTAAAGGGAATACATATGTTTTTCAAAGTTGACACTGAAAAATAATAAGGGAACTGAGGGTTTTGGTCAGTAGGATATGAAAATTACAATATTATTGTAGCAACATCACCTGGAAATAACATATTCATTTTGTTAAACTTAATGTGAATACACAGAAGCGCACTGCCTGGTGTTCTGTTGTCAGAGCACAATAGTACGGTAGTTAAGGCTGGCAGACAGTTAACAAAGAAGTGAGAGGCTTTTCAAAATCAGTAACTATGATGAGAGTGATACATCTACTTACTGCACAGTGGGTACTGTCTCTGTATTAATCACTTTTATATTTTATTGTTCTTTGCAGAGTATCGGGAAAGGGTCATTGTGGTGCATAGACCCAGAGTATAGACAAAATCTAATTCAGGCTTTGAAAAAGACACCTTATCACCCACACTCGAATGTGTTCAATACACCTCCCGCCTCTCCTCAGGCATATCAAAGGTAAGCCATTCAGACTTCTTTTGTTTTGGGGTTTGTTTGTTTGTTGTCTACTGAAGTTGCATTATTTTGGCAGAGACAGGCACTGAAACGAATTTAATAGGCTGTATGATTTTAAAAATAACTGTAGATAAATGAGAAGGAAGTTAAGTATTCTTGGGGGCATATCCAATTGTTTTTTCTGCAAACCTTACCGCTTCTGCTGCTTGGGACGAATGTGTCTCCTTCCAGAAGCCTTCATGGTGGGTGAAATACTGTCTTCCTGGGTAGAAACATTTACAAAGGAAAGTTGTCAGCTTTAACATCTCAGAGTGTGGCCTTTTGCCGGGATGAGAGTCCAGGAATGTGTCGGGTAAGCGATTCCAACTTCCCATCCTCCAAGCCAGAGTGTCTCCAGTGTTTCACTGAAGGATGCACAGAGTTGTTGCCGTTCCCCGTCTCCATGTACACGGTGCTCCAGAGTGATCGTTTTGTTGTGGTTACTTGGTGTTTACCTCTTCAAGGAAAACAGCAAAGAACAGTAGAGACTAGGATTGCGCCTCACATGCCCATTTGTTTTGAGACAGTGAGGTCATGGGTGCCATTTTTACAGAGATAGAATTGGAGGGGAGGATATGCAACCTGTCACTTAAAAAAAAATAGGTTACTGTTAGAGTCTAAAACAATAGCCATATAAAACAGAACCAGTTTTTAAAATTGATTTTCTCTTGCATAGTGTTTTGGTTTGAAATCTATCCCTCAACTCTACAAAAAAAAATTATTTTTCTTTAACGTATAGAGATGTTTCTATTGTCACCACTCAGTTAAGAGAATGATCCTTGGACTACAAGTTTACGTCAATGAGGAAAGGCGTGAATTCATAGATGTCGGTAGTTTCACAGTCTGTGTCATTGCGGATTCTTTCCCTAGTCTGGTGTTTGTTCTGCAGAAGGGAGCACAAAGTGATCCTCTGAAACAGCATTAATGAAGTTCTTGTGCATCTCAGTTGAGAAGCATTCCATCACAGGCCTTAGACAATCAGTCTTCAGCAAGAGACGGGGAGGAACAGCTGGGCTCTCTGAGAAGACTGCTGTATGTCTGCCTTCGCTAGGCGATTAGCGTGATGGTAGCCATAGCAACGGCAACATCTCCATAGTAACACGTAGCCGAGACAGGTGCAGTTGCATCACAAGGCTGTTTGTTGCCTGGCAAAAGGACAGGCCATTAGTACTTAGATATGGGCTGTTGCCTTAGAAACAAATAACCCTACATAGCAACTACAGTTGGCTTGAAAGATTTGGGGGCAAAAAAGGTTGTAGCAGCTTTTGTCTATGTTCATAAAAATCAGTGGAAGCATACTTTATTGGAAATGACAACTTGAGGTCATATAGCTGTAGGAGATAAAATGGGATTTTCCAAAGCAGCCCAGCCAGCATTGTAGAAATGTCCAGAAGGGCAGAGCCATATGCTTGGTTTTCTCCTTGTGGCTGTAACCACTCCTGAAATGGGAGAAAACTGGGTTTGGAGTGGAGACTTACTGATATGCAGGGTTGATGGGGGAGGGGATGACCCTCATTATTGGAATAATTCCCAGATTCTCATGTTCCTTTGTCATTCTGCTCCCCTCACCCTCCACACCCCACAGAAAACCCTTCACTTTCCTCCCAGTTTGTACCTCGGAAGTATTTCATATCCTTTTGCCTCTAAGAAGTTAAGAACATAAGTGTTATTCACTGGGTCATATCACTGGCTCATTTAGACCAGTATTTTGTTGCCAAACGTGACCCCAAGGGAAACACAGTAATTATTTAATAATTTGAAGGATTATAGTAGAGCTCTAGAGGTTGCAAGAGGAATGCATACTCAGGCGAGAGGCTTTATGAGCTGGCCTAAGCCTAATGACTTCATTTGATTTTTTTAATATAGGAATAAAAATGCAGATGAACTGGAACTTTTGTAATGAAAATAATTTCCAAACGAAAACTTCAGATCCCAGTCTGTCACATCCAGTTCCTCTTCTCCCAGTTGACTGAGGGGAAAAAAAAAGTTTCTGCCTCTACCCATGCGGGAGCTTAGATTTCACCTCCATAAAGATTACTGGAGGCTTCCCTGGTGGCGCAGTGGTTGAGAGTCCGCCTGCCGATGCAGGGGACATGGGTTCGTGCCCTGGTCCGGGAAGATCCCACATGCCGTGGAGCGGCTGGGCCCGTGAGCCATGGCCGCTGAGCCTGTGCGTCCGGAGCCTGTGCTCTGCAACGGGAGAGGCCACAACAACGATAGGCCCACGTACCGCAAAAAAAAAAAAAAAAAAGATTACTGGATGTGGATTGAGAAGACAGACCAGATTTCAGCCTGCCTCTTCCATGTCTTAACTATAAGAACAAGTCACTTTCTCTTTCCCGGGGACTATAGTTCCTTCATCTGAAAGCTTAGAGTTTGCTTCAGTATCCTGTAGTGTGTAAAATTGTACTAAAGGTCCTAAATGCTGGATGATTGTATAATATTCGTATAGCTGACAGTGATGTAGTCAGTTCTGTTCTAAGCCATCGGGCCACTTGTGGATGTGACTTAGGGAAGGTGGAAGTGGGACAAAGCGAGTCATAAAAAAGGGACCACAAATGATGACCTGACACGATCTGGCTGGGTCCTCTGTGATGCAGGGAATCACCTGTCTGCCCCGCAGGATTGCTGTGAGGGTCACCTGGCAAGCGCTTGGCTTTCACAGAGCTGGTACTTAGCATGCTGAAGATGGTGATTATACTAGATGGGTGGTTATTGCTAGTACTTGCAGGTGTGCTTGGCAAGTAGTGCTCTGAACCAAGCTGCAGGTGGCTGGAAACTCTGCAGGGAAAATGAAGCATCTGAAAACACTGACCCCGAAACTTTGTTCACGTCCAAATATGATGCTCCACACTGCCACACGGAGACTTGTGCCCCTGTTTTCCAGTATACCCTTTTGAATATTTGTTAGAAGCATCACTGTGATCTCTGCCTTCATCTTCACTGTGTGCTGCACTTTGTTCTTCCTGTGTGCCGTGTCCAAATTTCCCTTTTTTATAAGGACATCCGTTATACTGGATTAGGGGACTACCCTATTCAGTATGATCTAATCTTTTTTTTTTTTTTGCGGTACACGGACCTCTCACCGCTGTGGCCTCTCCCGTTGCGGAGCACAGGCTCCGGACGCGCAGGCTCAGTGGCCATGGCTCACGAGCCCAACCGCTCTGCGGCATGTGGGATCCTCCCGGACCAGGGCACAAACCCATGTCCCCTGCATCGGCAGACGGACTCTCAATCACTGCGCCACCAGGGAAGCCCACAACCCTTTTCTTAAGTAAGGCATTTCACTAATAAAAATATGGAGAAGCAGAAAGTTAGGAAGTGTTCCGAAAACAAGGATGTAAAAAGCATACCAGAACCACCCTGAATTTGCTCCCAGTGGCCAAAACTGGGACTATATGAACAACAAATAAATAACATAGCATTGGGATATAACCCCAAATATAAAGTACATGTCTGTGAATCCATACTGATATAAATAAATGCTCAAATAAATAAATGAGCGTAGAGACAAATTTCCCATACGGAAGAATTCTAAATAATTTATGTAGATCTTCATCCATTCAAGGAGTGGGAGTTTAACTCCCCACCCCTTGAGTGGCTGCACTTAATGACTTACTTCCAAAGAGCAGAGTGTGGAAAGGGGGTGGAAAAGAAAGTTTATGGTGGAAAACCTGGCAAACACTACCTTGGCCAGGTGGTCAAAGCTAACAGCATCTGTGATGTGAAGTTGACAAGATGTACCTGTGATAATGATGTCAAGAAATGATCACTTCACCTTTGTTGTCCTCCTCCCCCAAATCCCTAACTTCTCTGTAATCAGAGAAAAACATTAGGCAAGGTTTTGTCCCCAAGGTGTGTGTGTGGGGGGGATGTTCTTAAAAATACCTGACTAATTGTCTTCAAAGCTGTCAGGTCATCAAAAACAAGGAAAGTCTGAGAAACTGTTACAGACCAGAGGCTACGAAGACATGGTGAGACATGGTGACTAAATGGGTAATGGGATCTCTTGGATAGGTTCCTGGAACAGAAAAAGGACATTAGGGAAAAGCTAGTGAAATAGGAATAAAGTGTGCAGTTCAGTTAATAACATATCAGTGTTGGTTCCTTAGTTGTGACAAATGTACCTTAGTAACCTAAGGTGTTAACCTTGGGCAAACTGAGTGTAGGGTCTGTGAGAACTCTCTGCACTGTCTCTGTAACTTTTCTGTTAAAGAAAAAGCAGTCCCCGATGCACAGACTGGTTGAGTTTATCAGTTTAAAATAACCACGTCCCTTTTGTTGTAATGGAAAGTAAAAATCGCTACATCGCTGAGCAGTTTGCCTGACCCATTTGGAGTCTGTCTCTGTCATGTTACAAGACAAGTGAAGAGCTGATGAGGACCAGGAGCTCTTGCTTTTACCTCATTCTCCCTAGGATCTGCTGAGCCGTACAAGGGGCTTGGCTGTAAGTTGGCTCTTACAGTTCTTGGAACTCTATTTCTGTGAAATGGCGCTCAACTGTGCTTGGTAGGGCCCCCGAGGCCAAGCTGCCCATGCCAAATCAGCTTCTTTTTGTTCCCAGCTTTTGCCAGTGTGACTTTCAGACTCTAGGTCTGGAAAGAGGAGGGAGGATGGTGGAGTTGGGTTTCTTGCCCATCCGTCTTCAGAAAAGTCCTATTATCTGGTTTAATGGTTTTGTTGCCTATGCCCCTCTTTTGTGGATGTGGGATTTCTTATTAATGGATATGCATTTTTTTTTTTTTTTTTTTTTTTTTTTTTTTTGCGGTATGCGGGCCTCTCACTGTTGTGGCCTCTCCCGTTGCGGAGCACAGGCTCCGGATGCGCAGGCTCAGCGGCCATGGCTCACGGGCCCAGCCGCTCCGCGGCATATGGGATCCTCCCGGACCGGGGCACGAACCCGTATCCCCTGCATCGGCAGGCGGACTCTCAACCACTGCGCCACCAGGGAGGCCCTGGATATGCATATTTTAATGCTTTTGATATAGATATTGCCAATTTGCCTTCCAATTTTAGACTCTGTTCCAATCTACACTCCCACCAACTTTTTAGGAATTTTCCCTTTTCTAATCTTTCTCCGTGTCTGATGGTTAAATAAACAGCTCCCCAGTGGGTGACCTTGGCTTTTATGATTTTGATACTTTATAGTGGGGGCCCTTAAACTTGACGATACTCAATTCATACCCCTTAAATAGTGGGCACCCCAAGACAATGTTTATGACAACAGATTGTTTTCAAAAGTTATGTATAGGGTCTTATGTAGCATCCTCTCCGGGATAGGCACCAATCCAAAATCAGTTTACAGAAAAAAAGTTTCAATCATCTCTCACCATAGGCGGGAACAGGTTTTATGATGACTCAAACAGGATGGTTTATAGAGAGTTTCCTGGATGATCATTTTTTCAGAGAAGGGAAATTTAGTAAAATATACCTAATTTGGAAGCCAGAGCCACTATAGTTTTATGCTTCCTTGGTACCTCCAAAGAAATCTCAGCATCTTATCTGCCTCTGGTCTATGTGATGGGGCAGCCATGGTTGGGCTTTAGAGGAACATAAACCCTGATTGAGGGGACTTCTGTTCCCCAATGCACCTTTCACTTTTTGCTTAAATATCTTTAAAAATAATGACAACGTATTTTATATTTTATATAAAGTATTGTAGCCTAACATGTACAAAGTTAGAAAAATCCATAAGACTTTTTATTTGCTGATCTAGGCCTGAAGATTTATTTTTTGGAAGACTTTAAAGTTTAAAACATTTCAAGAAAGTTTCTGTTGCTCTCACCTATTTTTTTTTTTTAAAGAAAATTCTGAACATTTAAGCTTATCATTTAGCTCCTTATGTTTCTTTTTGCTTCTTCAGAGCAGTTTAATGAGCCGCAAAAGATACGTTAATGACCTCTCCAAAGGTTTTGGCCTTTCAGATATTGAGGGTCTTAATGAAAATGGCTGATTTTGGTGCTGACTCACCAAAAGGTTTTATTTTTATCTTGCCTGCTGCCCTATTCATGTGCTTTGAGCTTATTCTTTATAATTTTTAAAAATGCCTACATAGCAGAACAATACTGCTAAGGATATAGAAATTGTACAGAGTGGTCAGAGTATATGTTTGAATTAAGGAAATCATCAGGGATTCCTCACCAGGTAAGTAAGCGTTGGCCGAAGGAGAGACCTGATGATGGCAGATGGGGGATTGCGTTGGGAGGAGGTAGGGAAGGTGGGGTGTTTAGGGAACTCATCCTTTTAGACAATTAAAAGATTAGAAAATCCTTACAGTGTTAAGCTTGTTAACATAACCATGTTAATTCCCCCACTAAAATGCTGAATTTGTACACAGCAAGGAATAGCTTATTCATTGCTTGGATAACATCCAATAATTTTTTAACTTATAAGACATCTTTCATTCCAGTTATTCAAAGTGGTATGCATTTAACTGTTGGCAGAAGAACTGCAAAGCCACAATAAAATCAGTTTTAACTTGTATTAAAGGGGTTTGTTAGATTGTTGTGTTGTTGCAACTTTTAATTCAGTCAAGTATAAAGAATGAATGTGAGGATTTAGATTAGTTACATCATTATTACACATTACACGCCTTATATTTACTTGTAAGCAACATATTTGATGGAAACCATGAATAGTTTTTTAAAAGCTCCTCGTATACAATACACTTACTTGTGTAAGTGTAATTAAAAAGGGTGAGGTATTAGGTATTTTGAAAGCATATGCGTTAAACTGCAACATTATGCTTAATTTTTTAAAGGACAATATTCTTTTAAATTTTAAAAACCTTTTAAAATCAGTGTGAAGCTTCATTGTGCTAAATATATTGAAGGATGTGCTAAATTAATGTGGTAAAATGAATATGGGATTGAATGACAAGATTTTCTAATAATAGTACTTTGAAGTACAAACTTTGTTTTGTTAAAAAATTGGAGGAGACATCATAGAAAAGGCTTAACAATTGTAGGGGTTCACTCTGATATATAAAAAACAATGCTCATTTAGTGTGAGTTTTAAAAATCCATGAGTTAGGGCTTCCCTGGTGGCGCAGTGGTTGGGAGTCCGCCTGCCGATGCAGGGGACACGGGTTCATGTCCCGGTCCGGGAAGATCCCACATGCCGCGGAGTGTCTAGGCCCGTGAGCCATGGCCGTTGGGCCTGTGCGTCTGGAGCCTGTGCTCCGCAGGGGGAGAGGCCACAGCAGTGAGAGGCCCACGTACAAAAAAAAGTCCCTGATTCCTGGTTAGAAAGTTGAAGTGTTGATGGACTCAGCAGGAGTCCAGGGTCTTTACCGATTTGCTTCCTGTTTATTTGCATCTCCAAATAGCCAGCAGAGGACCTGGCAAATTCCTGGTCAGAGCATCTTAGGGGCCGACCTGCATTCTGCATGTTTGTCAACCCCCTCACCTTCTCAGAGGGGGAGAAATTGATCTACATGTTAGAAATATGAAAGCTGTCAAAAACGCATGCAATCAGTCACGTACAACATGAGACAACAGACTGCACACTCGCTTTTGCAGCAGGGTAAAATCGGCAAATTTTAAAAAATTTTTTTATTGGAGTATAGTTGCTTTACAATGTTGTGTTAGTTTCTACTGTACAGCAAAGTGAATCAGCCACATATATATCTCCCCTCTTTTTTGGATTTCCTTCACGTTTAGGGCACCCAGAGCATTGAGGACAGTTCCCTATGTAGTAGGTTCTCATTAGTTGTCTAAAAATCGGCAAATTTTTCATCACCATAGAAAATTAAAACCAACCACTGCCATTTCTAAGACTCCTCTTTCTCCAACTTCTGGTTACACTAAACACTCCTGGATTTTATAGACTGAAAAGGAGGGGGATTAAGAAGTCGAGGCCTCATATAATTAGATTAGACAGTGGAACCCATCATTCATAAAAGATTTGAGGAAGGAAGAATGGGGGTGGGGAGAATTCATGTACTATAAGTGCGTCAGCTGTGAATTAATGTTGGTCAAAAGTGTACTGTAAGTAGTTTCAGGTTATATTAATAAAAGGTGAGTATTTGAACAAGTGATATGATGACCAGTAATTCCCACTTTCAGTGTAGACCAGACCTCACTGCGATGTCTCTGACCAGGTGGGAGGGGGACTTTAAGATAATGAGAAAAGCGGTGAGGCTGGTGGAAGAGCTGGAAATGTGTGATCTGGAGAAAATACTTTCAGAAGATCAGCATGCCAGCGGTCTTCAACTTCTGCTAGGAGGGATTTGGGTCCAGTGGGTTGAAGTTACAGAAAGAAAGATTTGGGGGCACTTCAAAAAGATCTCTCCAACAGAACAGCATCTGACAATGCCAGACACATACCAGGATCTGGGTAACTGTTTGGGTGGATGGGTAACTGTTTGGTTGGGTAACTGTTTGGGTGGGTAACTGTTTGGGTGGATGGGTAACTGTTTGGTTGGGTAACTGTTTGGGTGGGTAACTGTTTGGGTGGGTAAGTGTTTGGGTGGATGGGTAACTGTTTGGATGGGTGAGTGTTTGGGTGGGTAAATGTTTGGGTGGGTGGGTAACTGCATGGGGAACTGTTTGGGTGGATAACTGTTTGGGTGGATGGGTAACTGTTTGGGTGGGCAAGTGTTTAGGTGGATGGGTAACTGTTTGGGTGGGTAACTGTTTGGGTGGATGGGTAACTGTTTGGGTGGGTAACTGTTTGGGTGGGTAACTGTTTGGGTGGATGGGTAACTGTTTGGGTGGGTAACTGTTTGGGTGGATAACTGTTTGGGTGGATGGGTAACTGTTTGGGTGGGTAAGTGTTTGGGTGGATGGGTAACTGGATGGGTAAGTGTTTGGGTAGTGTGTGAACCAGCTACTCTTGGGATGCTAGTCAAATTGAGATGCCCAGCTGCCAGGGTCCCTTGAAGAGATTTAATTATTGCTGGGAGAATTGCAAGGTCATCCCTTCCAGTTCTTGCAACGTTCTGTTTCTAGCTCTTGCAACGTTCTGTTTCTAGCTCTTGCAACGTTCTGTTTCTAAGTCTGTTGAGCTGTCAGCACGGGAGAGTAATGGAATATCACTTGGTAGCCTGGTGTTTGTATTCTCCAAGCCCACAGTGTGGTTGGAAACAAAACACAGGGAAGATATGCATGGCTTTGTTACTCAGAAATGAGAGGTCAGATTCTTCTCCTGAAATTGTTAAGTCCAGATTTCAAGGCCATAATGGGACTAATTTAGTTACTCTTCATTCTGTGTCACCCAGTATTTTGATTCCTGCCCTATAATTACCTCTCTTGTTTTAGTGACACTTCTTTGCATTTCCTTCCGTGTGAAGAAAATTATCACTGTGGTGTTTTGCCAAGCAGAAGATCATTTCCAAAAGCTGTCCATCAAATCATCCAGACCTTCCTCCTATTGTTTATCCACAGAATTAACGAGAGCAACACCCACCCTTTGTATAAATCTCTGTGGAAGAGCCAAACCCCTGTCCTTATTCTGTGGTATCACATGTTTTGGGCTGGTCTCTGGTCACATTCTTAACCTTTTGTTTTTTCTTACGTAAGGGCCACATCGGCGTTATTTGTCAGACCATCTTTGAGACTCTGCTGTGTATGTGAAAGGTGCAGGAAGAGTGTGAGAAGCATCACACGTTAATCCCACATTAATTGCTAACTCTTGCTGATTTTTCATTCATCTGGAGACAGCATCCATAAACCCTTTAGACACATTTCTTAATCCTTATCTTCTTAGATTGAGTTGCTTAATCACAATAGTCCAAGTAGAGACATGTATAAGGTATGTTTATCTACTTTAAATGGAAAGTTTTGGTCAAAGTCTGTTAGCCACCCATATCTCTCTAACACACTTAGTACCCACCCCGCGCCCCCCCCGCCCCCCACCCCCGCCGCCAACACACACCACCCACCACCCCCATCTAGCTTGGCAAGAATAAAAGTGAGTGGAAAAAAAAACATTCAGAGGAAACAAGTAGGAGTTTAGTGGCTTTCTCTTCCTACTCCTCCTCTTCCTCCACCCTTCCCCCCCCTTTCCTCCTCTTCCTCCACACCTCCCTCTCCCCCTCTTCCTTTTCCTCTTCCTCCACCCTCCCCTCCCCATCCCCTTTCCTCCTGTTCCTCCACCCTCCCCTTGCTGCCTCTTCCTCCACCCTCCCCTCCCCCTCCCCTTGCCTCCTCTTCCTCAACCCTTCCCTCCCCCTCCCCTTTCCTCCTCTTCCTCCACCCTCCCCTCCCCCTCCCCTTGCCTCCTCTTCCTCCACCCTCCCCTCCCCCTCCCCTTGCCTCCTCTTCCTCCACCCTCCCTCTCCCCCTCTTCCTTTTCCTCTTCCTCCACCCTCCCCTCCCCCTCCCCTTTCCTCCTCTTCCTCCACCCTCCCCTTTCCTCCTCTTCCTCCACCCTCCCCTCCCCCTCCCCTTTCCTCCTCTTCCTCCACCCTTCCCCCTCCCCTTTCCTCCTCTTCCTCCACCCCTCCCTCTCCCCCTCTTCCTCTTTCTTCTCTTCTCCCTGTCCCTTTCCCTCTGCAATTGTGGGACTTTCAGTGAAATGATTTTTTTAAATGATAAAGAGAGCAGAGTTTAGTATCTTAGGATTCCTTTGACCTAGAAATTGACTCCCTCCTCCCCCCCATTTCCTTTTCTGCTTGTAGAGAAATTGAGGAACAGAGAGAGATTCCCCCCCTTTTAAACTTTCCAGCAGAAAACCACTGGAAGTGGGTGTTCTGATGGGCTTTGGTGAGTTCCTCAGGCCCACAGCCCCCTGCCTGGCCTCATGTCCGCCCACACTTGCTGGGGAATGGACCCTAGCTGGTCCTGAAGGTGGATGGATGGGTCCAGCAGCTGTGACGTCCTCAGGAGGAAGAGGCAAGTCTGGAACAACAGCAAGAAAGCAGAAAAACGAAAAAGAGCTAAAGACCTTAAGGTCTCAGAGTGGGGTGCTGGCGTCCCCGACCCTCCCCACCTGTCAGAATCCTGCCCTGTGGTAGACCAGAAGTCACACAAGGTGACTTGTATCTGATGAGCTTTGGTGCCCTTGGGCAGGTCCTTCTGCCTCCCTGGGCCTCAGCTCCTCATGTGCAACAAGGCACACCGGGGAGCACAGCCTGAGAGCCCCACTTGACCATCCCCAGGCTCCCTCCCAGCTCCTGCAGGCTGACCACCATCAAACCAGGCCTAGAGCAAATCCCAGTACATCTCAGAAAGATGCGGGTTAGAACCTTGCCTGGGCCACTCTCTATCTGTATGATCTTGGCCAAGTTACATTTTGTCATTCCTGTTGTGGCCTAAGAATACCTATCTTGGGACTTCCCTGGCGGTCCAGTGGATAAGACTCTGAGCTTCCACTGCAGGGGGCACGGGTTCGATCCCTGGTTGGGGAACTAAGAAACTAAGGTCCCGAATGCTGCGTGGCGTGGCCAAAAAAAAAAAGAAGAAGAAAAAGAATACCTGTCTCAAAGGGGTGCCCTGGGTATTAAATTAAGTAAAGGGCTGTATCAAATGCATTTGTGCCTGGCCCATGGAAAATCAATGCATTTTAATTTCTCCTTCCTCACCTTCGCAAGACTCTCTTTTGGTAATTGTATAGTCTTGTTTTTACACACGCTGCATACCAATTTGGCCCCTAAATATTGGTTTGCATTGTAAGGCATCGTTTTATATATTATCTTCTGTAGTTTCCACTAGATTTAAGATCTGTGAAGACCAGGATTCTTTTAGAGTTCTCTCTCCCTGTGCTTTAACCCTGCATACAGGTGTTATTCAATAGATATTTATCAATGATTTCCCTTAGATAGCAGAGTGCAGATTATGAGAATAGTGCAAACCTATTCTTCTAGTTGCTCAGGGATGCCCCGGAATAATTGTAATGCCCTCCCTCCCTTTACTGTCATGAGGCAAGGGACATATGGGGTGGGGGGCAGCTCACTCTGTATCCCTTCCCTCTGACGATAATTTAGCGGGTTTGCAGTGTTGGTGTTTCTGGCCTTCCATCTCCTTCCCCATCTGTCTGCCAAGGCCCTGGTGTACCTCTGGGTATCACAAAGCCTGACTCTTTGGACCGGGTCATTCTTGAAGCCTAAGGGACCCATCAGGTGACTCTGTGATGGAAAGGTTATAAATTCCAGACTGTTGACTCCAAGGCACCAAATGTTGTCAGAGGTCTAAACATTTTGCAGCTGCCATAGAAAATTCAAATGCGTGTAAGGTGGTGCCAGCCAGGAATCGCTCTCGCTTTGTCTCATTCATTATCCCTTTGAAAAGAAGCCTCCCTCTGCTCCTTACTGAAAGGAAACTTCCTCTGAACACTTAACTGCAGAACAGGCACTTGGGCTCCCCCTTCCCTAATCATAATGGGAAAAGTTTTCACCGCAGGCCGGCCAAAACACTCAATTGTGTGCATTCTCTACCAGATACATAATCCGTGTTTAAATCTCTTGGCAGTAACTCATTAGTTTTTCCCCCTACATTCTTTTCTTCTTTGATGAGAACAAAGCCCGTCTCCCCCCTGCCCCAGATCTTGCTTCTTTCTCCCAGGAAATCTCACTGTTGCCCTTTCATCCCTCAAGAAGAAAGTCACCCAAATGTTATCCCTCCCTCCCTGCTAAAAGATGATCTGGATTCTTTGTACTTGAAAATCCGTGTTCAGAACTCACAAATAGGTGATACCACAGGCCCTGGATTCTGCAGGAGGTGTTCTGGCCGTAGATCATGGCCTGACTCTGAGGACCCCCTCACTTGAGCAGTGCCTCCTTCAAGCTCTGTAATGGGCTGGCTGTTCTTGAGAAAGACAGGGTGGGGCATATGGTAACTCCAATGGAATTTTATTATTTAAGCCCTTTGAAGTTCCCTCTTTCTAACCCCCTCTTACCGTCCCCTCTTAGATGCGGAATATTCTGTCATCACTGTTGTTGAAGTCAAAGTTATAGGAGAAGCACCGTGAATTTCTCTAATACAACTCTTTGATGCAGAGTCAAGCAAAAATCTCTTTCCACCCGATATTCCAAACTTCTACGAAAAAACTATGTAATGGATGTGAGCTCTTTAGCACTATAGGATTACAGGCAGACCTTGGAGATATTGTGGGTTTGGTTCCAGACCACTGCAATAAAGGGAATATCGCAATAAAGTGAGTCATAGGAATTTCTTGGTTTCCCGGTGCTTATAAAAGTTATATTTATACTCTGCTGTTGTCTAGTAAGTGTGCAATAGCATTATGTCTAAAAACAATGTATATGCCTTAACTTAAAAGTTCTTTACTGATAAAAAATACTATCATCTGAGTCTTCAGTGAGTCATAGTATGTATGAACATCAAAGATCACTGATTACCATAACAAATATAATAATAACGAGAAAGTTTGAAATATTGTGAGAATTACCAAAATGTGACACAGAGACACAAAGTGAGCAAATGCTTTTGGAAAAATGGCACTGATCGATTTGCTCAATTCAGGGTTGCCACAAACCTTCAATCTGTAAAAAATGCAACTATCTGCAACATGCAATCACGTGAAGCACAATAAAACGAAGTATGCCTATATAAAGAATTTAAAATTTAATTAGTTCCTCCTGCATTGAACCCTAAATCAAGGCAGAAAACCAAGCATTTATTGAGCATCTACAGTGTACCAGGCTTAGTATTAACAGACATCATGTATGCAATCTGTCTTAATTCTTATAAGAATCTGATGAGATTGATTTGATCACTGTTTTACATTTTAGAGAACTGAGGCTAAGAGAGGCAGTCCTGTGCCTGCCAATGGCAGGTCACCCAGGTCACTCGTGAATGACTGAGCTGGGACTTGAGCCGGCAGTCTCTCCCTATTGTGACTCCGGAGACTCAGCTCTTCCCACCTTAACTTGGCACCTTGTGGTCGCTTCCTTCTATGGAAATATTCTCCAGTATCTGATAGTTGGAGGGGTGAGCCTGGGAAAGGAAGACTGGCACATCAGTTTTTATTTTTAATTTATTTATTTATTATTTTTGGCTGTGCTGGGTCTTCGTTGCTGCTCGCAGGCTTTCTCTAGTTGCAGTGAGCGAGGGCTACTCTCCGTTGCGGTGCACAGGCTTCTCATTGCAGTGGCTTCTCTTGTTGCAGAGCACGGGCTCTAGGTGCGTGGGCTTCAGCAGTTGTGGCACGTGGGCTCAGTAGTTGTGGCTCGCGGGGTCTAGAGCACAGGCTCAGTAGTTGTGATGCACGGGCTTAGTTGCTCCGTGGCACGTGGGATCTTCCCCGACCAGGGCTCGAACCCATGTCCCCTGCATTGACAGGTGGATTCTTAACCACTGCACCACCAGGGAAGCCCTGGCACATTGCTTTTTAAAAGGCATTTTCAGGGCTTCCCTGGTGGCACAGTGGTTGGGAGTCCATCTGCTCCTCCCCGGTCCAGGAGGATCCCACGTGGCCATGGAGTGGCTGGGCCCGTGAGCCATGGCCACTGGGCCTGCGCGTCCGGGGCCTGTGCTCCGCGGCGGGAGAGGCCACGGCGGTGAGAGGCCCGCGTACTGTAAAAAAAAAAGGCATTTTCAGTTCTGTAGCGTAATGAGGGTGGGACAGATGGAGGTGAGAGCAGGTCAGAGGCCCCTGCAGTAGATCACATCTTTGGAGATGAAGGTCTGAAACAGCTTGCGAGGAGGGAACAAAGACAGTTGGAGGGAGATCCCTGGGGCTTGGTGGGGAGCAGGGTGGAGAGGCAGCTGAGAGGGGCCTGACTCGTGTGCATGGAGGAGGGCACCGCAGAGGGAAACGGAGAGGGAAGTGAGTCAGGGCCGTGGGGTGTGTGTGTGTGTGTGCGTGCGCACTCCATGCTTGTGTAAGGATCACTTCTGTTTTAGACAAAATAGAAAAGCAAATGTAGATGTGAGGTGGGGGAGAATCATGCGATATTTGCTCAAACTTGTCACTTGAGTTTTATGATTTGGGAGATTATTTATACTGACTGTTTAATAAAAATAAAGAAATTCAACATTCTCAATATTAAAGGTCTTGTCTTGGGGAGTTCCCTGGTGGTCCAGTGGTTAGGACTCCACGCTCTCACTGCCAAGGGCCCGAGTTCCATCCCTGGTCAGGGAACTAAGATCCTACGTGCCGTGCGGCGTGGCCAAGAAAAAGAGAAAAAAAAGAAAAGGAAAGAAAATCAGTGTCTGCCATATGTTCAATTTCAGTAGAAACAAATTAAAATTTTTAAAAAAAGGACTTGCCTTGCCGATGAATTCCATTCTCAGAGATCATTAAGGTTTTATTTTTCCCTCTAAGCTTGCTTAAATACTCTGTCATATTTGGGAATAAATGGCCACACAGCCATCTTTCTAATCATTTTTTATGTGTAATTTAAAAAAATACGTTTGTACGGAGAACTGACAAGAGCTAACTACCTTTTGGGGTTAAGTTTTTTTGGTCATGGTTGTTAAAGCAATATATTTTGTAAACATTCTTTTTAAAAAACTAATTATTGACCTGAACCTCCAGTATGTATGAACCCAGTAAATATTTGTGAATCAAATGAATAAATGTAATTAGCATCCTTTATTTGATATTGAAATCATAAAATGGATGAAAGACACAGAATTAACTTTATTTCGGTACAGAATAAGCAAGTGAAGATTCTTCTGAAAATTCCTGGCTAATTCTGGTTGACCCACATATATACAAACTAAACTGTAAATAACTATCAAAATAGTGCTGTGAAAGTGTATAGTTGCTAAGGCAAGACTTAGATTGTTGAAAATGATAAAGCTCTCCTGGTCACTTTGGCTTATATGTGCCAAGTTGAGTGGACTACTTGGGTGGCAAAATGCAACAAGTAAGGACATTTTCAGTAATATAAAAAGGTGTAGGAATGATACTAAATTTGAGAGAATCAATTGATATTAATGTGCTAGACCATTGAGCTGTTTTGCAATTAGTCCTGGAAGATGTAGTTTTAACGAAGCCTCTAGATCAGCATTAAGGGAACAAGAGGTGGGGTGTCAGAATCACTAGAGGGAATTTTAAAAAATTATATAGGCTCTTGATAGTGCAGGGGGCTGTGTGTGTTGGGGGAACTTTTTGCTGTGAACATAAAACTTCTCTAAAAAATAAAGTCTATTATTTTCTTTCAAACGTTTATGTGAATAGATGAACGGCATGACCCTGGGAGTCAGATATAGCATTACTGTGAAGGGTGCTTGTCTTCCTCTATAGCGTGCACCAGGAAAATCATGCTGAGAATTACTGTCCCACGTCATAGAAAGTGGGGCAGAAAAGAACCTAAAACCACCCAGTTTCGTTTCCCCAAACAGGTACTACAGTGAACAGTTTCCAGAGATGTTAGGACTTTCCTATTGAATATGTGTGGCGTTTTCCATGGCCAATAAATTTGGGAAATGCAGCTCATGATAACTTTGTAGTGAGCTAATTCAGATCTTTTTCTGCACTTTATTAGACAGATACTTTTTTGGGGGGGCACACTTACCAACATATTCCAAGGAACACCAATTTGGGAAAAAGTGATTTAAAATAAGGGTGTTTCAAAGCATGAGTTGCCACTTGCTAATGGGTTGTGAAATCAATGTAGGGCTTACAACCATTCTTTTATTTTTTTAATGAAAAATAATAGAATAGAAAATACCAGAGTGGGTTGCACATAGGAGGGTAAATGTTATTTTGTGAAACTTTTGTTTCAGTTATGTATGTGGGTTTGTGTAAACTCAGTCATAATGAAAACTATTCCTTACTATAGATGATGGTCAAAATATTTTGGAGATCACTGGTCCATTTCAGTTCCCCAGTTTTATACGTGAAAACCCTGAGAATCCTGTGGATCTCAAGGTCACGTGGGGAGTTAGTGGCAGACAGAACCTGAGTGTACTCTTCATCCTCTTTCACCAGCACCAGCACTCTACCAAATCCATAAATCATCCTGTTTAAAAAGCAGCCCTGGGGCTTCCGTGGTGGTGCAGTGGTTGGGAGTCTGCCTGCCGATGCAGGGGACACGGGTTCGAGCCCTGGTCTGGGAGGATCCCGCATGCCGCGGAGCGGCTGGGCCCGTGAGCCACAATTACTGAGCCTGCGTGTCTGGAGCCTGTGCTCCGCAACGGGAGAGGCTACAGTAGTGAGAGGCCCGCGCACCGCAATGAAGAGTGGCCCCCGCTTGCCACAACTAGAGAAAGCCTTCACACAGAAACAAAGACCCAACACAGCCATAAATAAATAAATAACTTAAAAAAAAATAGAGGGCAGCCACTGTGTTCATAACTCTGGCTATAAAAAAAAAAAAAAAAAAAGCAGCCCTGGACTTCCCTGGTGGTTCAGTAGTTAAGACTCCACGCTTCCAGTGCAGGGGGCGTGGTTTGATCCCTGGTCGGGGAACTAAGATCCCATGCTGTGCGGCGCAGCGAAAAAATTCAAAAAACAAAAAAACAAAGAAACAAATAAAAAGCAGCCCTGGTGGAAACAACCCAAATGTCTGTCAGAGGCAAATGGATAAACAAAACAAGGCTTATATGCACAATGGAATATTATTCAGCCTTTAAAAGGAACGATATTCTGATATGTGCTACAACATGGGTGAGCCTTGAGGACATTATGGTAAGAGAGACAAGCCAGACACGAAAGGACAAGTGTGATTCCACTTAAACTTAATAGAGGCAGAAAGGAGATTGGAGGTTACCCAGGGTTGAGATGAGGGGCAGCCAGGAGGTAGTGATATTAAACCACTCTGGGTACAGAGTTTCTGTTTGGAATGAGGACAAACTTCTGGAAATAGATAGTGGTGATGGTTGCACAACTATGTGAAGGTACTCAGTGCACTGAACTGTACACTTAAAAATGGTTAATATGGCAAATTTTATGTTATGTATATTTTATCACAATAATAATTAAAAAGAATCCAGCCACAAAAGAATAATCGTAATTAATAATAATAAAGGCAGCATAACACTTCTTTTAAACAGACCTCGTTTCACGCTCTAACACCTGTTCCTTCCTTTGGCCCTTCCCCTGTGCAGGCCCAGGCACTGAGGTTTCTGAGGCCACCTAGGCAGGCTTCCTGCGCTTAGGAATCCCTGGAGCAGAGTATGGCCACATGTGGCCTTGATTCTAGACTCCCTGGCAGGTGAGGACTGCTAGCATTTTCGCAGGTGATGCATTTTACAACAGTGGGTCCTGCTCAGCAGATGACCTTTTCCGTCTAATAGCTCTGATTTTCCAACTGCAACATTTGGATAAACCCACAATTTTCTTTTGGAAGGCCAAGGAGAAACGTATATCATGGTTTTTCTCTTGGTTTCACCCCTCTCCTCAGCTGGCCTTTAGCCCTGACCCGTTTACAAATAGCCTGTTCTCCTTTCCTCTTCCCTCTTCCTTTACGAGACCGCCAGGCTCGCTGCAAACAGCCATTTAAGTGAAATGCTACTACCCGCAAGCTGCTGATAGCGATTCCCACTGTCTCCATTCTCCGCTCATGCTTCACACGTTTGGGTATGAGAATCCGAAGAAGCACGGTGAACCAGAAGTGAGACCAGGGGCGGCCAGATAGCAGAAAGTGGATGTGTGAGGGCTTCCCTGGTGACGCAGTGGTTGAGAGTCCGCCTGCCGATGCGGGGGACACGGGTTCATGCCCCAGTCCGGGAAGATCCCACATGCCGCGGAGCGGCTGGGCCCGTGAGCCATGGCCGCTGAGCCTGCGCGTCCAGAGCCTGTGCTCCGCGGCGGGAGAGGCCACAGGAGTGAGAGGCCAGCGTACCACAAAAAAAAAAAAAAAAAAAAAAAAAAAAAAGAAAGTGGATGTGTGCTTCTTCCTCGGAGCCAATGTTTTTGCAACTCCCAATGCAAGGCAACTTCTGCCCATAAAACTTGCAGCAGATGGGAGTCACTGATTGGCTCTGCTTGAGACCTTTGGAGGTTCCTCTCTGTCCTGCAGGCACCCTTTTGCTTCCTGTCCCCCCACAGATACTGACAAACAGCTGGCCTGTGCTTGCAGCGACCCCATCGGAATCTCTGTGGCCCTTAAGTCAGCATCCACAATAAAGGAAACTGAGAGAAAATGCCTCTGAACTTAATCAGTGAAGATATTTAACTCGGTTTACTGGGCGCTAAGGAAGTACTTCAGAAATAGTTTATTCTTCCGTTACCTGAGATTCGCCATGAGTGAGGCTGGTACAATCTCCCTGAATTAGGGGAATACATCATGATATTTACCTCAAAACTCAGCGTAACCTTGTGATTTGAAATCGAACCCAGGGTTTCTCTACCTTGGCACTGTTGATGTTTGGGACCAGAGAATTCTTTGTTGTGAGAGGCTGTCCTGTGCATTGTCGGATGGTTTGCAGCATCCCTGCCCTCTACCCACCAGTTGCCAAGAGCAGCTAGCAGCACTGGCTGCCCACCCCCCAAACTTCTGATGATCAAAAATGTCTCCAGACATTGTCCTGTGTCCCCTGGGGGGCAACATTGCCCCTGGCGACCAGGACCACTGGCGGCCAGGATTCTGCCATGTTCTGAGTTTTAGGCAGTGAGGACTTCGTCAGTTGTTATTCTGGAAATAACGGGAAATGGCTTGGGGTTTTCTTTTGTTTGTTTGAGTCCTGCCTCATTTGTATTAAACTCCAATTTTTAAAGCGTGTGTAAAGTGTCATCAACTGTGAGAAATTAATACCTAGCACTGCTGTGAGGTGAAACCATTACCCGTGTCATAGGCTTGTTCTGTGATAGGTATTTGGTTATGATGTCAGTCCAAGTCTCCGTGCCTATGCCAGTCACGTGGCTGAATGATATGAGCAAGTTATTTACTTCCTCTCCTGTGTCTTTCTCCCTCCACGTCTGACGGGAGGATACCTGCTCTTCATCTTATTAAATAGCCATGATGTGGCCAGTTCATCTGCTGAACTCACCTCATGGGGTTGTTGTCTGGGACCATGGAATTCTTCATGGTTTCATTACCTGTTCCAGAGGCCCCCAGTGGATTCCCAGGTTCCATCTTCCAAAAAGCAAAACATTCAGTTCCTTCCCCTAGGCTGGATAAGCTGGAATGTTTCACTCTTCAGTCATCCATTGCTGCTGGAGCTCCCGCGTGCTGTGCTTTCTTCAAGTCACTTGAGACACTTTTGATGACTAAGCTGGTTTCCTATCACACTCTAGTTTGAAAGGTGGACTTATAATAAATCTGACGTATCATGAGAACTGCTTTCTATCACCTATACAAACTGCTGTGGTTTAATCTCCCTGCCTATTTTGAAGTTCTTCCTAAGTCTGAAGAACTGATTGTGATGATGATTATTTTGGAAAGTACTAGCATGCAGTCTGGGAGAGCACTGTTCTGGGAGTCTGAAAACCTGGCTTTTTTTTTTTTTTTAATGTTGACACTAGTCCTGATTAGCCGTGCTCCCTTTCCCAAGTCACTTTCTCTTTCTGGATCGCACTTCCTAGCTGTGTAAAACGATGTGTATGGGCTAGATGATCTCTGACTCCAGCAGTCTATGCTTATTTTAATAGTAATTGTATTAGAATTATTAAATACTATTATAATATGTTTTAGAGCTAGAAACCTCGTGACCAGCCAGCCTTTGTGGGGAGGCCCTATTTTATGTTGTTACAGTGGGTTCCCGGCTCACTTGTGCCTGGTGGGGAGACACAATTCTGCTGGGGTCGGAGGGCTTGCAGCACTTAGAGGCCCCACAGAAGGGGTAAACCAGAAGTCTGAAAGCTTGCCCTGAAGCTCCATAAAGCAAGATGCTATCTCTAAACAGACCCATCCATTTCAGAGGGCTTCTTTCCACAGGGCTTTTTGGGGGTGGGGATGCCTTTTACCAGTATCTTTCTGTTCACCTGTGGAATTATATAAACTCATTAGATTCAGGTTACCCACTCCTTCTGCACCTGAAGCTGTAGGTAAATTTACTGTCCAGTTTAAACCTTGTCTCCACATCTGTCACTTCTGGATCCTATAAGCTCCATCCCCATCATTCCAGGGTCGGTCACCTCAAGGGTGACCGTAGCCAAGCTCCCAGCAAGGGATGCCCAGTCAGGAATGAGATCTCTAGGCATATATAACAGGAGAGGAATATTCGGAGCATTCTTCTCTTTCTCCAAGACAGCTCTGCATACTTATTGCCCTTTCAGGTGTAGTCTTGCAGGTAAATCTCACCTTCTCCAAGAAACCAAATTTTGAACTCATACTGCATGTCAGAATAAATTTCCCGAATCACCTGGATGATATTTGGTACATTACTGCCTTACAGTGTGGTCCTGTGTGTACATGTGCTGTTTCTCTTAAAAGATTGTAATCATCTCCCAGAGCCATGATTGTCTTTAACCACCTAGAAAGACCCTACAGCCCAGGTCGGGCTGCGTGCGGATGTGTGTGCGTTAGACACCAGTAAGCATCAGTGGAGGGGATGGATGGATCTAGGTGTCAGGCCCTGGGGGCCACTCAATAAATAGTTGTAGAACTGGACCGAACGGTAAGTGCTTAAATATTTCACAGTTCTCTGGTCTTTCTACTTTATGCCATTTACTGGGGGTTCGAAAATAAGAGGAAGCTGTGTGTCCGCCCTAAAGAGTGATCAGTGGTTGCTGTTATCTGAAGAGCCATAGAGCTCTTCGCTGTTTTACAGCTCTGATTCTTTTTTCTTTTTTTTAAAGCCGTGTTTACTATTTCTGGCCATTATGTACACTAATATAAAAATTTAATTAGACCCTTTCTTTTCAATTAATTTTTACAGCCCTGTTTGTTTGCTCTCTCGACAGAGCCTGTATTGTGTGAACAAGAGAGATCCATTTTCTATCACAAAATTCATTACTTTTGACTAAAGTCCAGTGAGTCTGTGATTGTACACGCCACTCTGGGTGAATTTTCCTGCCGCTGGAGAGAGCTATGGATGGTGAAATGAGCCGAGTGTTCAGGTAGCCAAAGAGAAGCTTTGATTTAGTCATTGTCCTCCTCGGGGCAGCAGGTGGAGCAAAGTTAAAAGGCTCTGCAACTCTTGAGATTAGAAATATGCATGTGTTTTATTCATTCCTCATTTTTTTTTTTTTTTTTTTTTTGCGGTACACGGGCCTCTTACTGTTGTGGCCTCTCCCGTTGCGGAGCATAGGCTCCGGATGCGCAGGCTCAGGGGCCATGGCTCACGGGCCCAGCCGCTCCGTGGCACGTGGGATCTTCCTGGACCGGGGCACGGACCCATGTCCCCTGCATCGGCAGGCGGACTCTCAACCACTGCGCCACCAGGGAAGCCCCGATTCCTCATTCTTTAATATTTTTTAAAGTGTCTAGAGAAGTGAAATTAGGTATAGTCTATGTAAAGGTTAAGAGAGGCCTTTTCTTTCAAGAGTGCGTATAAAAGAAGATGTCCATTCCGGGAGGGCAGGGACCTATAGTTTTGTTCATTCTTTACCTCCAGGGTCCACACAGTTCCTGGTACATGGTAGCTGTTTGGTAAATAGCTGTTGAGTGAGGATGCATGAGATAAATACGAACTAGTTTTGCCTTTTATCATTGATTAAAGTGTCTTCTGGATTAAACGGTCTCTGTGACTGTCTCGAAGTCTCCGTGAATAGCATCTTGGTTGGGGCTTCTCTCCAGCGTTGGGAGATACGACCACGCCTGTCTTCAAGGGCTGCAGCTCCGATGCGTAGCTTGGCAGGGCAGGGGCTAGGCCTGGTCCCCAAGGGGCACAGGTAATGCCCAGTGTAGCTAACACAGCCCCTGAGGACAGAGCATGAGCTCGGGAGTCACACACACCTAAGCACAAAGCCACCTGCCACTAGCTCTTGACATGGGGCCAGTAGTATAACCCCTCCTGTTGTCTGTTCATTGATCTGTAAAGCTGGGCCAGTGATACCTACCATCCAGAGTGGGTGGTAGGTGATAAACGAGGGAGCGGGTAATGTCCCCCTTACTGAGATATTAAATAAATGTACCCATTTAAATTCCTTTACCTTCTAGTGGTGTGTTCTCCATCCTCCTCTGTACTGAACCGTTTACCTCTTCCTTTTGCAGGAAATGGGGCAGGTGGGAGAAAGGGCCACAGTAACCTCGGTTCCTTGGTGCTTTAGGGAATCTTTGATATGGTGCAGCGTTAGAGGCTAAAGCATGAGTACAGGAAAGACTCGTTCTAAGTGGGAGCAGCAGTGTCCAATGGAACTTTCTGTGGTGATGGAAATGTTCTGTATCCATGCTGTCCCAGGCACAGTCACTAGCCACAGGTGGCTGTCGAGCACTGGAGATGTGGCCAGTTGGACCGAGGAGCTGAATTTTTAATTTCACTTCGTTTGAATTTGAATGTAAACCCATCACATGGCGAGTGACCAGCGCATTGGACGGTGCAGCTCTAGGGCCTTGCTGGGGCTTAAGGACTTGTGGTCTGTCCAGTCCCTGGGAGCTTGTGAGAAATGCAGATGCTCAGACATCATCCCGGACCTACGAGACCAGAACCAGCACGGGTGGTTCATGTGCACATTTGGATTTAAGAAACACAGCGCTAGCCTCTGAGCTGCTCAGTGTTCTGCATGGACCTCCATGCGGCTGTAGCACTAGGGAGGCTGGACCCTTGGAGCTGGAGGGTTCTCACCGTCACCTTTGCCTGCTCGGCTACTCATACACCCTAATGCAGTCTCCAGGGGACCCATGCGTGTGGGTCTCTGTGCATCCTGTGGTTGAGAGATCAAAGGAAAAAGTTATGTAGCTTTTAACTCGGGATTAAATGCTGTTTTGCTTATTCCTCCTCATCAGTCTCCTTTATCTCTATGTTCCCATGTTCTCTCCCCAAAAGGTAACTCTCTTTTTATCTTCCCACTCATCCTACTGTAGCTTTATTTTTCCTACTACTTTGCCTTAAACTGGTAAAGATGTGGGTATGTATGTCCGTATGTATTTCTCTCTGTCTCTGTCTCTGTCTCTCTCACTTCCTGGATGTTTCAAACCGAATCAGTACATTCAGGTTGCGGTTATCTTAATGCCTCCAGCACTCTGGCTACTGATAAATATTTCAAAAGGATAAATAACATTTTCTACATGAAATGAGAGAAATGTCCCCCACCTCTCTGAAAGTATTAATAATTTCTCTTCTGTAATGGGACTGATGTAGCCCATTGAAACACAGAAAACTTCGCAGATTTTTTTGACATCCAGCGGTCAGATCACTTTGGCTAACGGGGATGTTACTTGGGTATTGCTGATATTCGCCAAGCTGGGAATTTCATGGAGACTTTTCATTCTGCCCTCTTTTCAGTCTTGAATCCTCTCAGACACCATGTGCTGATGACTCTCCACCGGATGTTTGTCTGTATGATGTTAGTGGCAGGTTGCAAAACTGTATTAAGCTGCATCTTGGGAGCTGCCAAGGGCACTGTGAGGAAACTGAGACACTGAGCTAGAAGGGGCGCCACACCAGGATTCCATGCCCCTAAAATGTGTCTCTAAAACAGACCCAAGGTCACAGCACTGGTAAATGAGGAGCCACAGTGTGACCCCTGGTGGTTTGGTTCCAGATTTTGCACGATTCGCCATCCCCCGTGCCTGCCTTTGCTCCCTGCCAGGAACAGGCCCTCTCCCACATCCCCTGTGCTGCCTTCTTCTGAGTGTCGATGTCATTGCATCTGGTCTCTCCTCCTCTAGGTCTTTGCTCAGATGTCACCTCCTCGAAGATGCTTTCCCTAGCTGCTCCATCAAAAATAATGCATACATGGGCTTCCCTGGTGGCGCAGTGGTTGAGAGTCCGCCTGCCGATGCAGGGGACGCAGGTTCGTGCCCCGGTCCGGGAAGATCCCACATGCCGTGGAGCGGCTGGGCCCGTGAGCCATGGCCACTGAGCCTGCGCGTCAGAGCCTGTGCTCCGCAGCGGGAGAGGCCACAACAGTGAGAGGCCCGCATACCGCAAAAAAAAAAATAATACGTACACACACACCCCCCCCCCAACATTCTCTATTCCCAGTGCCCTTCTTTATTTTTCTCCTTAGCTCTTATTCTTACCTGTATCATATACATTTATTTGTATGTACGCCCCTTGAGAGCAGGGACTTTGTTTTGCCCACTGCTGTGTCCTCTAGATCTAGAACAGTGCTCAACCCCAAATAACACAAGATAATTTTTTTTTTTTTTTGCGGTACGCGGGCCTCTCACTGTTGTGGCCTCTCCCGCTGCGGAGCACAGGCTCTGGACGCGCAGGCTCAGCGGCCATGGCTCACAGGCCCAGCCGCTCCACGGCATGTGGGATCTTCCCGGACCGGGGCACGAACCCATGTCCCCTGCATCGGCAGGCAGACTCTCAACCACTGTGCCCCCAGGGAAGCCCCAAGGTTAATAGTTTTGAATGGATGGGTGGATTAATGGCTCTCTAACCTGGAGAGCTGCCGGCGCCTCTCACTTGGTCTCCTCCTTGCCTCTTTCCTGGTGCGCTTCCCCACTCCAGGCGGCCGGAGTGAGCCTCCTGAAACGTCTACTTGGCCTTGACAGTTCCTTCCAGAGGCTTTCTGTGCTTATGGCTCCTGACAGCTTTCCAGCTCCTCTTCCTGCACCCTTACCAAACTTCCTCCATGTGTTGCCTGTGCCGCCGCATCGTTCCCTGTGTTCTCTGTCCTTCCCTCCACCACCCCTGCAGAACCAGGCCCTGTGTCCTCACGTGGCCTGAGCTCCGTCCGTCCGGCTTTCACACTTCACAGTCATGTCCGTCGACTCCAAGTTATGTGAGGACAGGAACCACCTCTATCCTGCTCCGCTTTGCTCTCCCACCTTCAGACTGAGCACCCCGCACAGAGCAGGTGCTTGACAACTGGGTATTGGAGGATGAATGGGGCCATTTAGTTCTGTGGGTAGAAGGAAGTCTCACTTGTGTAGAATTCAGGGTTGCTTTGGCACTATGAAGCCTTACTGTTCAAGCTGTGAGATTTAAAGACAGAATGCTTCCTGCTAATTATTAACAGTCGCTCTGGAAGAACAGAGCCATTATGGGGCCCTGAACCCTGGCACGCTGCCCCCTCCCCAGCCCCTGGTGAGCAGTGCCATAGAGCAGGGCGGGAAAGCAAAGGCAGCTACTGCCCTGGCACCCGCTACCGTCCGATTACCCAAAGAGGATTGCGATCTTGGGGCCAAAAGAGTAGGGAGTGGGTAAAAGGCTTTGCAATGAGATTATAGCCCCTAAAAGCTCCTTGCTTTTTGTTCAGGAAATAAGGTATTGGTTTTCTTCAAGGCAGCGAGACAATCCAGTTTAGGGCCTGGAGTGGTAGATCAACGTCCTGGCATTCTTCAGATAGTGAAAAATCAGTTGATCTGTATTTGTACTTACTGGGTTTCTTGTTAAAAAAAAAAAAAAAAAAGGAAGAAGAACGGCAGGAATGGAAAGAGATTTCAAAAGCTCATTAAAAGTCCTCTAAATGAAGAAAATTGAACGCCAGATCTGCTAAGAACATACAAAGACAGCCTCCCTTTAAAGAACATCTTATTTGGTCAGTGTGTCTTCAAGCCAAAGTCTGGAAGCTGAATGGGCAGTGTGGTCAGAATGCATTTTCTTTTTTTTGGACCTGGAGAAGGAGGATCCTTTCCCCTTGACCGCAGCTTCCTACATGTAAGGTCATTCGTAGAACTTCTCACGTTTGGTTGGGGCTGGGTTAGAGTCAAGTCAATGTGCTCTCTACCATTGTGCTGGGTTGTATAGCCGTCATAGCAATTCTCTTAGTGCTTGAAAGTCTTTTTCGCCTCTGATGCTTCCTGGAGGTGGGTTTTGTTTGGCTCTTGGCCCAGGTGCCTGAATCTTAGCCCTCCCTGCCTTACCTGAAGTTTTTATTGATGTGAAGCTTCTTTTTGCCAATGGGAGAGCAGGCCTTCCTCCTGTTCCTTCAGGTGTGAGCAGAGAGACCCACGAGGGTTTTGTCCCCCTGCTAATAATACTTGGGTTTGATTCTTTTTTTTTTTTTTGCGGTATGCGGGCCTCTCACTGTCGTGGCCTCTCCCGTCGCGGAGCACAGGCTCCTGACGTGCAGGCTCAGCGGCCATGCCTCACGGGCCCAGCCGCTCCGCGGCATGTGGGATCTTCCCGGACCGGGGCACGAACCCGTGTCCCCTGCATCGGCAGGCGGACTCTCAACCACTGCACCACCAGGGAAGCCTTGGGTTTGATTCCTGCATGATGGTTGGGGATTAGCTCACTCACAGAAGTTTCCATTTTCAGAGAGGGGAGAAGTTGGTGGGTGATTCCGAAGAAAACGTTCAAGAGATTTTCTTCGTACCACAGAACCCGAGTTAACACTGCGTTTGGGAAACCTTGGCACCCTGGTTACAGAACTACCACACCTTGTGTTTGAACTTCCATTGAAATTTATTCTGAATCTGTGTGTCGATTTTCTGCTAATAGTTAGAATATGCTGAACGAATACTTGATGTGTTGGAGGACATTGCATTTTGCCCTTCAGTGTTCGGTTTGTAATAATTGATGTAAAATACATGCCCACCCTCGAGAGGCGGCAAGAAGTGATTGCTTTGAATAAATCCCCAACTGGAGCATCTGACTTGCCCCTTTCCCTTAGAAGTGAAATAATCTCTATCCTCTGCTTTCCCTGCCACCTGGAAATGTTTTTATTGGAAGATGGGGGCTAGCTGGGTTTCAGTTAATTAAAGTTTTAATTGTGTTTGATTCTGCAGCAGACCTCATGTTTGCTTTCCTTAATAATGAAATGCAAAGTGTCATCTCCGAGCTCACACTCCAACTGGACAGCAAGGGGGAGTAGAAGCAGCCTCGGAACCTGCTCGCCCTGCCCGGGACTTTGTATTTGCTATTTGCTTTTGGTATTATATTCAGGTTTGAGGAAAGTACTGACTTCAGCTTCATAATCTGAACATGACTGAAGAATTGCTCCAGTTCTAAAATTTGAGCACTTGTGTGTTGGAAATAAAACATTGTCTGTACAAAACATAAATACTTGTCCTTTTGTGGAGAAAAAATTAACCTATGTGGCGTCTTCTTAGCAAGTCTTGCTTGCAAAGCGGGCCCTGGGCTGGTGTCTGGGTACTTAGATCTTGAGAGGTTTCCAGAACTGGTAATAAGAGTGGTTCACTGTGGCTTAACTGTTTGTATAAACAATGTGATGATGGAAGAAATTTGGGATTTTCACGCGAGCCAGGCAGGGGGTGCCTTTGTGCGCAGTCCCCAATAAAAACCTTGGGCACTGCTGGGAGGGAACTCTTGAAAGCTTGTGCCTGGTTTCTTCCAGACTTCACCCCATGTGCCTTTTCCCTTTGCTGAAACACTTTGTATCCTTTTGCTGAAATAAATCATAGCCGTGAACATTTATGCTATATACTGAGTCATGAGTTCTCCTAGTAAGTTACCGAACCTGGGGGTTATTTAGGGTTTGGATAGTCATTCAGTGTCAGTTTGAGATAATCATTTCTTGGCCTGAGTAAATTATTTTTACTAGGCTATCTTTTTTTTTTTTGCGGTACACGGGCCTCTCGCTGCTGTGGCCTCTCCTGTTGCAGAGCACAGGCTCCGGACGCGCAGGCTCAGCGGCCATGGCTTACGGGCCCAGCCGCTCCGCGGCATGTGGGATCTTCCTGGACCGGGGCACGAACCTGTGTCCCCTGCATCGGCAGGCGGACTCCCAACCACCGCACCACCAGGGAAGCCCTGGGGTATCTTGACACACCTTCTAAACCTGTTCTGCCTCTTGAATGTTTCTATCTTAGCAGGTTCCTCCCTTCAAGCCAGTATTCAAAGTCAGAAACCTCAGAATCATCTTTGATTCTCTCCTTCATTCAAGCACCAAATTCTGTCAGTTTTGCCTCTGAAGTGTCTCGAATCCAGCCTTCCCATAGCCCTTGCCACCATCCCAGTGTTAGCGCTACTGCTCTTTGTTGGACTTCGTGCAGCAGCTTCCCTGTCCTGGTTTTCTGCCTCTGATCTGTCCTTCATGTCACCTCCATCCAAAACCTAGGCTGAGTTACTGCCACCATTGAAATAAAACACAAATGCCTCAGGTCAGCCTTCCAGGGCCCTTCACTGGGAGGTGGCGCAGCAAAGCGGTTGGTGTGCAGATTTGTGTTGTCAGCTCTGCCCCTCGCTGGCTGCTGCCACGGGCAAGTTACACACCCTTTCTGTGCATCAGTGTCCTTATCTGTATGTCAGGATAAGAACAGTACCTTCCTGCTGGGATTGGTGCAGGTTTAAATGAGTATATGTTTAAAAACCTTAGAACATGTGCCTGGCAGATGAAAGGCGTTCCATAACTATTAGCTGTGCTTAGTTTTTGTTTGTTTGTTTTTTAATCTTTATTGGAGTATAGTTGATTTACAATGTTGTGTTAGTCTCAGGTGTACCGCAAAGTGAATGTGTTATACATATGCGTATATCCACTCTTTTTTAGATTCTGTTCCCATGTAGGCCATTACAGAGGGTTTTTTTTGTTTTTGTTTTGGTTTTGGTTTTTTTTGCGGTACACGGGCCTCTCCCTGCTGTGGCCTCTCTCGTTGCAGAGCACAGGCTCAGTGGCCATGGCTCACGGGCCCAGCCGCTCCGCGGCATGTGGGATCTTCCCGGACCGGGGCACGAACCCATGTCCCCTGCATCGGCAGGTGGACTCTCAACCACTGCGCCACCAGGAAAGCCCACTAGTTATCTATTTTATATATAGTAGTGTGTTTATGTCAGTCCCAATCTTCTAAGTTATCCCTCCCTCTCCCTCACCCCCTGGTAACCATAAGTTTGTTTTCTAAATCTGTAACTCTATTTCTTAGGCTTAGTTTTTATAATTATCTCTTGACTTTCTTCCTCTGCGCTGGGAGCTGCTCCCTGACACTGTCTGGCTATGGCTCTTTAATAATCAATTGCTGAATAAATGAATGAATGAATAAATGAGAAAGAGAGAAGGGGAGTGTTGGTTAAAACAGGGTTTGTGCTCTCAAGAAGCTTATGGTTATTTGGGGGATATAAGATGCTCTAATGGATTAAACTGAGAGTATGAGGGGAATATGGGTGAAAGTGGCACATCGTGTAAAGGGCTCAGGTGGGAAAAGAGGCGCACCAAGTTGTTTAAGCGAAGTTACCAAACTCGTGCTTCACCACGATTTCTGATCTCACAGAGAGAGACAGAGAAGTGTCAGGATTTGGTGTGCCTCCAAGAAACAATCATAAAAACAAAGTCTTCCCGCGGGACCCTTAGACTCTAACTCCTGCTGAAACTCGTCTTTCTCTGGAGTGACATTTTGAGCTACTTAACGGGGTGTGTGCCCTTTCGAGGATACAATCCCTGTCTGGTGATTTCTGAACGCTTCTCTCCAGGGTGCCTAGATTTCCTCCCGGCTCTCTGCGGTAGAAGGGACACAGGGAGAGAGGCAAATAGATGTCAGTACCAGTGCAATCTCCCAGGACCCTGGCCTCCTAACACATGCCTGAGGATTGGACTGGCCGTCACCAAATCTTGCATCATGGAGTTGGTAGAAAGGGTTGGTGTAAGTTGCTGTTGGGTGTAAAGCAGCTGTGCCACGTGGAAGCAGTTCTGTCCTGGGAGCTCCCTGAGTAACTGTCAGAGACCATGCTGCAGAAGGTGTTACCAAGATTGCTGTTGCTACTTTCCTTTATTTGTATTAGGCATCCACTAGAGTCACCATGTAAAGCTACATCTTGAAGCTCCATCACAGTCTTGGCATTGTGGTTTGCTGTGCAGGTTCTGTTGTGGAGATCTTTGTATCACTTAGTTTCTGCTGCGTAACAAACACCCCAAACTAAGTGACTTACAAGAATAGTCATTTCTGTGCTCATCATTCTGTGTGTTGGCAGTTTGGGCTGGGCTCAGTGTGGCTGGATCATCTCTGTTCCGGGTGGTGTTGCCTAGGCTCTCATGTGTATTTGGACCTCAGCTAGGATGACAGGGACAGCGGGGTCCTCTCTCCATGGGCTCTCACATCGTTGAGGAAGCTATTCCAAGCTTATTCACATGGTGGCAGAAGGGTTCCGAGCCACAGGAGAGAACATGTTGCTCCAATATGCAAGGACTTTTCCAGTCTCTGCTGGTGTCCTATTTCCTAATGTCCCATTGGCCACAGCAAGCCATGAGTCCAAGGCAGAACCATTGGCCAGGGCCCATCTGCGGATGTGGATATGGGAAAGCATGGTGGTTGTCGGCTCTTGCTGCAGCGGTTTGCATCAAGGTGTTTAGCTGGGGCCTCGCCAGAAATGAAAGCAGCAGTGTTACTGTCTGCTCTCTTTGCCTTTCTCCTCCGGACGGTCTCCTGGGATGGGTGCAGTCAGTGGATTAGAGGCTCTGTTCCCTGGTCCACGTGGGCCCTCTTAGCACCATTCTCTCTATGCGCAGCCATACTACAAAGGCTCGAGCCATCTGGCTCACAGATTGATGGGTACTCCCAGTCCCAAAGGGTCCACCAGGAGAGTGTAGCTGGATCAGCACGAATCTGACGTCAGTGCTTGAAAAGGAACTCCAAGCTGACAGCAAATACAGCCCATGCAGATAGTTCTGATGAAATGACATCTAAAACCCCCCACAGTCTTCTCAGCCTGCCCCAAGCCTGGGCCGCGTCCTTCTTCTGTTCCTGAGCATCCTTGAGGAAATGCCAGCAGATGTCCTCTGTGGCCTTCACAGTGCTGTGACGACAGCAGAGCAGTGGACAAAAGTCTGGGGCTGTGAGGAGGAGGGACACTGCCTGGGACTCTGAACACCCAGACTCGTTAGTTGGGTTTAGTGTCCGGAGACTTGAACTACTGGGCACGTGGAGGGGGGCGCTGATGGCCTCCATGACATCTGCTTTCATCCCATTCTGATCATCTTATTTTAAGTTCTGTGTCTTTTCAGGTTTATGCTCATGTTAAAGATTGTATTCACATGATGCAAAGTATGGATAAAGTTTTGCGTTTTGGCCTATGGGTATTCAGTTGTTCCTGCACCACTTGTGGAAGTCTATCATTAATTACTGCACTAATTTGCTTTTGTATTTTGTCAATAATCAATTGTTCACATATGTGTGGATCTAAAAACAAATAAATAAAGATTGTATTCAGCAAATATTAGAGAAATATTGCCAAGAGACACAAATCAGAGGGATGATTTTGAGGTCAGATAGGTGTTTGGATGTAGAATCTGGAGGAAGTAGGGGAATGGAGCAGAAGGATGGATGGTCTCCGGGTCCTAGAATGAGGCTGGGCCCCGGGCAGCAAAGATACTTGTTTGGCTGAGCCAGGTGACAGGGGATGGGACTGATCAGGTATCAAAGAACTTCTATTAAGTGCATTTGGGGAAATAATTCAAGATGACTAGGCGTCTGGGGCATGAGTACTGGGGAGATGACTTTTGCTGCAAGCAGGGAAGAATTAAATTTGAGCAAGAATGAATTTTCCATTCTTTCAGTCTGATATTATGACAATATCTCAGGTTCAGCAGATTGGACTGTAAATGGTCAGTGGGAGTCAAGAGCCCTCCTCGGTGGGGCCTGTGCAGGTTCTCGGTTGGCTAATAACATCAGTGTTGTTGACTGTGAAAGCTGGCTTGGGTGACTGCAAGCGCGCGCGTGTGTGTGTGTGTGTGTGCACCCGTGCATGCATGTGAATGCATAGCCTAGCATGGAAACGCAAGTGGAGCCCTATCAACCTGTCCGTCTCATGTCTGCCTCCGCCACTTATGTTCTAAGCTCTGGGAGCCTGGAACCGAGCTTATCCTGGGCACCACTGTGTCCCCAAGGCTTTGCGTGTTGCCAGGCATCTGTTAAGCACTTAAGAAATATTTATTGAACAAACAAATCAAGAAAAGCTGGAAGAGGAATTTTTTTAAGCATCTTTACTTTTTTTGTTGCAGTAATTTTTACATAATTAACCTGGACATTTTAATCAGCCCCAGAACAATGACTGTTGATGACTCTTAAGCTGTTTTGGTGGTGGTGAGATAAGACATGAAAGGAAGCTGACAAAACAAGGGACCAAAGTGAGATTTCTACACTATTCAAAATAAACACACTCTAAAAGACTGGAAACCTAAGTTATATGGATTACCAGCCTAGGGTAGTAGAAGTAGACCATCTTTTCAAAGTGTATTTATCTTTTCCCAGAATTAAAATAGCTTTTTTGTATTTTCTGATTATGAACTTAGTACATACTCATGTAGAATGGTCAAACAATGAAAGAGTAGAAAGAACTCAATAAAAGTACCCTTATTTCCAGATTGTTAATATTTATGAAAAAAATTTTAATTGTGGTAAAATGCACATAACATAAAATTCACTGTCTTAACTATTTTTTTTTTTTTTGGTGTTACGCGGGCCTCTCACTGTTGTGGCCTCTCCCGCTGTGGAGCACAGGCTCTGGACGCGCAGGCTCAGCGGCCATGGCTCACGGGCCCAGCCGCTCCACGGCACGTGGGATCTTCCCGGACCAGGGCACGAACCCGCGTCCCCTGCATCGGCAGGCGGACTCGCAACCACTGCGCCACCAGGGAAGCCCCCCCCCTACCCTTTTAAAGTAAATTTTTAAGTCTAATAACAGAGGCAGCCTATGTAATGGAAATAGCAGTGACCTGATCTCCCTCTGCTCCTTATCAGTGCAGGGCTATGCAAAACCTCTCCCAATCAGTTTTCCATACTGTAACGTGAAGTGGTGGTTCTAGGTGCCCTTTGAAAAGCACAGGAATGGGGTTCCAGAATGTGAGTCCAAAGTGTCTATAGAGAATGCAAGTCCAACCCTTACACTTATCAGAGGAGAAGGCCTAGTGAGGCACAAGGGCTTATAAGGGGTGAAATTGGAGGGAGGGCCTCAAACCTGGTCTTTTAGTTTGGGGTCTTAAATATAAGGAGCAAAGGACAACCACTTAAAAAGTAAAAAAAAAAAGAAGTGTAACTGATATGCTAAAAGAAAAGAGAAAATGGTATTATATAAAGCATTTCATTAAAACCTCAAAAAGCAGGAAAAAAGTGGAAGACAAAAATAAGAACAAAAGGGCAGTGAATAGAAAACACTAACCAATAGGCTAGATATTAATCCAGCTGTATCAATAATCACTTTGAATGTCAGTAGTGTGAATGCACCAATGAAAAGGCAGATAATGGCAGAATGAATTAAGAAACAAGACCCAACGACATGTTGTTGACAAGAAACCCACTTTAAATATAAAGACACACATAGATGAAAGGTAAATAGATGGAGGAAAATGTACGGAAAGAAAGCAGGAGTAACTATATTAATTTCAGACAAAGCAGACTTCAAAGCAAAGAAAATGCTCAGGGATAAAGAAGAGCATTACATAATGGTAAATGGGTCAGTTCTACAAGAAGACGTAATTTTAACGTGTTTGTGCCTAGCAACAGAGTGTCAAACTATGTGAGGGAAAAACTAATAGAATTCCAAAGAGAAATAGATAAATCCACTGTTACAGTTGGAGACTTCAACACCTCTTTCTCAGAAATGGACCGATCCAGAAGGCAGAAAATCAGTGAGGACATAGTTGAACTCAGCAGCACCATCAACCAACTGGATATAATGAACATCCATAGACTAATTCATCCAACAATACCAGGTTACACGTTCTTCTCAAACTCACATGGAATGTTCACCAAGATAGTTAATTGGAAAATGCCAAACTACGTGGAGATTAAACAACACACTGATGGCTAACGCGAGCCAAAGAAGAACTCTTAAGAGAAATTTAAAAACAGAATAGAGAAGTTGTAAAATATTTTGAACTAAGTGAAAATGAAAGCACAACTTCTCAAAATTTGTGGGATGCAGTGAAAGCAGTGCTTAGATGGAAATTTACAACATCAAAAGGATATACTAGAAAAGAAGAAAGATCTAAAATCAGTAATCTAAGTTTCCACCTTAGGAAACTAGAAAAAGAAGAGAAGATTAAATCCAAAGTAAGCACAAGAAAAAAGATGAGTGCAGAAATCAGTGAAGTTGAAAACAGAAAATTGGTAGAGAAAAATCACTAAAACCAAAAGCTGGTTCTTTGAATAGATCGATAAAATTGAGAAGCCTCTAGCCAGGCTAACTAAGAAGAACAAAGAGAGGATGCAAATTAGTAATATTAGAAATGAAAGAAAGAACATCACTACAGATCCCATGGAAATTTAAAAGGATCATAAAGGAGTATTATGAACAACTTTTTGCCCACAAATTTTATAACCCAGATTAAATGGACCAATTCCCTGAAAGATAAAATCTGCCAAAACTCACACAGGAAGAAATAGACAATCTGAAATAGGCAATCTGAATAGGCCTCATTCTATTAAAGAAGTTGAATCAATAACTAATAACCTTCTCAAACAGAAAGCCCCAGGCCCAGATGGGCTCACTGATGAATTCTATCAAACATTTAAGAAAGAAATTATACTAATTCTTGCCAGTCTTTTTCAGAAGATAGAAGCAGAGGAAATACTTCATAACTGGTTCTGAGGCCAGCATTACCTTAATACCAAAAATGGATGAAGATATTACAAGAAAAGGAAATTACAGACAAGTATCACTCATGAACATAGATGCAAAAATCCTTAACAAAATATTAGCAAATAAAATCCAACTATGTATAAAAAGAACTATAAACCACGGCCAAGTGGGATTTATTCTAGGTATGCAACAGTGGTTCAGCATTCAAAAATCGATATCATCCATCACATTAACAAGCTTAATTTATATGTGTGTGTACTTCTGCTTCTATTCTTATAATTCCGGGCCTGAGGACTCTGAATGGCTCAGCTCCTCGTTTTGAGCTAGGCCAAGTAGATTAAGGGTCACCTAAAACTGATGTCCCTTAGACCCAGAACCTGGGTCAGGTTCTACCCCGGCCCAGTCAGCCATGGCCATTGATGTAAAGCACGACCACCCTGGCTCCGTGTGCTGAGGAGGGCATTTTCCTGAGGAGAGTGTGGACCAGAAGCACCAGCAGACCACCAAGTTCACCAGGTGTCCCCAGTCACACATTTTACCCACTTCAGCCTGAAAATACTAGGATTGTTTTCAGAGAAAACTGTGGGCCTTCGTGACCCTACAACTGTGTCCATCTGCAGAGAACAGTGTAGCACGACCTGAGGTAATTCCAGAAGATTCAAGTTCATTTCAGAAGAGCTAATTCTGGATCAGGGGCATAAATACAATTTTTATTTTGATAATTATTCTTGTGCTCTTCTTCCAAAATTGTCATTGTCTTAAATAGTGACCAGACTTGAAGGTCTTTCCTCTTTCTTATTGTCAGGCGTGGAGTGTCCAAAAGTTGCTTCTATCTGGCACATACTTGCGTTTTGATTAATGGAAGATTGCTTTAGGGTTTATTGTAAGTGATTCTGGAAGGCTTGGAAGAATGGCACTTTTTCTAAGCTTTGGTTGATAGTGGAATTTGGAAGGATGGTTAGATGGTGAAAACCACAGTTGTACAAAAACCGTGGGCTGTAATATGATGCAAAACATGTGTCTCTAAAGTATAAACAGAAGTGCAGGCTGCCAGTGAGCTTCAAGGAAATACTGTGGCTTGGTAAATGGAGAACCCAAGGGAGAGGGTAGCAAAAGCGAAGAGTCCTTGGGCTGTTTCAGACTTGAGTGAAGCAGCATATCCATGTTTTAATCTGGATCAGCACTTTCTAACAAAGTTCGTGGACGATGCAGCACTATCTGGTGGGCAGGCTTATTTACACACAAAATATAATTAATTCCATATTCTCCTCAGACCTAAAAACAGTACTCATGTTTGTTTTTAATAATAAAATTATTTCCGTTTAGAAAATGGTGTAGATTTACATAGACCATCTGATGAGTTACTCAGATTGTTCCACTAATAACAAGATACAGGAGAAACAATCTAAGAAAAACATTTTGAAGAGAATGTGTGTGTGTGTTAGGGGAGGGAGGGTTGGTTAGCTGAAATCAAAAAGATTCCAAGTAACGATGATTAAATTTAATACTAATTAAATTAGCATTCCACAGGAACTGTTTTCTGGAAATTTTGGTAGTGCCTTCATGAAGCAGCCCGGACTCAAGGCCATTTGGTGGGAAATGGCTCATTTGCTTTGTTTTGGTCACGTTTAAAGTTAATCCAAAATCAGTTTCTTTTTCAAGAACTAAAATGTCCCTGGTCTTTATTCCACTTCAGAGATCTCCAGACTTTCATTCTAAAGGGCCAAATACTAAATATTAACACGAAACAGACATACACATAAGTGAAGGACCTGCAATTTGGATTTCATATTTCATTTTTTGTTTCAACCACTTCAAAATGTAAACGCCATTCTTACCTCTGGGGCAGTACGGTTTGGCCCATAGTTTGCAGACCCCTGTTCAGTTCCTATAGTGCCTTTGAGGTTGGTGTCTTGTCTTTTGGGGAGAATATTCCTACATATGAAATCCTTTTACATTTGCATGTGAAAGGGGGCCAAACTCAATGGTGCTTGTGTGCGTGCATGCGTGTGCGTGTGCGTGTGTTTTGGGCTCTCCTGATCCTCCTGCCTCCACTCTAGGGCATGAAGCCAGGTCTCTTGACTTTAGAACTTTGATTGCTCAGAACTTTGCCAGCAAAATAGCCTTTACGGCAGGGAGGCCAGCATTGTGGACTCTGAAACAACTCTGGGCTCATTCTCCACTCATTCTTCACGAGTGGCTCGTGAAATAGAGGAAATCGAGAATGCAGACAAAGGTAGGAAATGAAGGTAGAAAGCTGCTGAGCTTTCCATCCAGATATCTCTTTAAGAGTTGTGAGAATTGTGATGGTAGCCTCCTAATTTCTTTGCAGATATGTATATTTTAAAAGGTTTAGGTGTCTCTGTTGCTTCATTTCATCCTTATTCTTAGAGTAGTAAGCAAAAGACGTGCTTCTACAAAATATAAGCACATGGTGAGACACAGATGTAGAGAACAAATGTATGGACACCAAGGGGGGAAAGGGGGTGGGTGGTGGTGATGTGATGAATTGGGAGATTGGGATTGACATATATACACTAATGTGTAAAATAGATAACTAATAAGAACCTGCTGTATAAAAAATAAATAAATAAAAAGCACATGGTTTTGTTTAGGACAGTCTTTGGAGAAATTAGGAAAGATGCAAAAACATCCAGTTTTCCTAAAATGATCTGCATAACGTGGGACAACGAAACAAAGACAGATTTGTGTTGTATTTAGTTAAATTTGTTTAATAGAAATCATTCTTATTAGGATGCCCTCCCCGAATCCTTAATAAATATAAAGCTTTTAAATATTTGTCCCATTTTGTAATTAGTCTAGATTTAGCAGTGGTTCTTCCTGATTTGGGAGGAAGCATGCTTGACTGTTGCTAGGCAACGGCTAATCGGGGGTATTAGCTGCCAGCAAGCCGTTGGCAGTAACTGTAAATTCTTTTGTCTTGTTAACCCAAAAATGAGTGTTAAAGATACAGCAGTATATAAAGTCTGTTCTGTTGTTCAAATACATGCAACTTAGCTGATAAATTCCTCCACTAATATAACCTTGAGGTGCAGCTAAAACTTATAGTGTGTTTAGGGTGCCTTTTCATTCTTGTGCTTGAGTCAGACGTCTACTCACAGCACTGAAGCTCATAGAATGGGACGGTGATGTAATAGAGGCGTTGTTTTCTCCAGGTCTCCATAAAATAATCTGAGGTTTTTGTTAAATTATGGGTTGTGAAATGTATGTGGAGTTCCAGCATAAGCGTCCCAGGTGAGGACCCTGGCTCATGGGCAGGTGCCACCACTTCGCCATCCTTGACCTTGTTCTCCATCTCCTAGTGGCCTGCAGCGAGCACCCAGCACCTGTGATAAGTCCTGTGGCAGCCAGAGCCCTTGTCCCCCTGCAGCTCAGCCAGGCTCCGTGCAAATTTTCTAGGACAAAACCCTTGGAAAATGAATTCTCACTTCATAAGCAAATATGGTGTGAGTCATTCTTTGGACATTAGAATTAAGAAGGAAGAAAAAAAAACACAATTTATTTGGTGGATGCTTTTTTTTTTTTTAATGAAACTGCTTGTATTCCAGACTTGACCCCAGACACTCTTTCTTATGGTCACATGTTTCTGAAGGACACTGTTGACTGTCTGTTAGGGGTCGCCCACCCCACCAGGCACTTCGGCGTGCGTTTTCTCACTTAATCCTCGTACCCTGGGTGGAAGATAGGGAAGACACAGCAGGTCCTTTGGGCCAGAAGGGGAGGAGCTGAGATGAAAGTTCAGGTTTCCTCTGGTTCCCCAGCCCATGCTCTGCTTTGCCTTCAGTTTGGGTCTGGCTTTCTGCAAACATCCAGAGAGGTCCAGTTGCCCAGTGAACCAATATGAGGCATCCAAGGAATGGCCAAGATGTTGAATATGTTTCATTCTTTGTTTCCTTGATTTCTAGAAACAGCTCTTCGATGTTCTCTACAAGATAGAAAAGTACCCCTCCTTTATAAGTTCTCTTCTCTAAAAGTACCATTTTCTTGGCCACTTCCCCACCCCTACCTCAAGCAGAGTCAGGAATCTCACATCATAGGAAGCAGTCTCTCTCCTGTCTTCTCCACAGTTGTGCTTCAGTCAGTTTCCCCTTGAAGCTGGGCATTTTGGATTTTCCCTGCCAACCCCACTGTTCTCCCGGGGCTCCAGTTCAGCAGAAAGAAGTGTTGTCACCAGAGGCTGCAAACCCATTTCTGTCCCTTTTTACTGTTTTTTTTTTTTCTTTTTCTTTTTTTCACTACGAGCCGAACTACTTCAGCATCATGTAAACACGCCGGGGTCTGTTCACAGCTGCCTCTCTTTTAAAGTTGAACCTGCTCAGAACTAAAAGGGGATGCTTTCAGGTTCCGCTCAAGTTTGCATATGACAGCATCTAAAGCTATTTGTAGTGGCGTGATCACCGGCAAGAAGCTGAAAACGGCTGCTTCCAACTATAAACAGTGGAAAGAAAGGATCATTTATGCGCTGCTGCAGCTCCTGAGTCCATTTCTATGGGAGACAAAGAGGTGTGTAAATCTCTTCTTCAAAGTTATGCAGGCGTCTTGCGCCTGTTCAGAGCCCCCATCACCTCTGCAGAGAAGAGTAATGTTAATTTAGCGCTTGGCTGCCTGGGCTCTGAGTTAAACTAGATGCACTGATAATGGTGAATTATAGGACTGTCCTTCTAGGTGTCCATTCTGAAAAGAAGGCGATGTATAGATGCTCAGAAGCATCCCGTAAACTTTTATTTCCTGTAGGTCACAGAACTCCAGAGATAACAGGAAATGAGTGTTGGGTTATATCAACATCATGGTACAGTGGAAAGAACATGAGTCACTTACCAGCTGCAGGACCCTCGTGGCCTCACCTTTCTGAATTGTGTCCTTAGCTGCAAAATGAGGATCCTGATACCAGCTCTGTAGACTTCATCAGGCTAGTTTTTTTCAGCAGACATTTATTGAACGCCTGCTCCATGCGAGCTACTGAGAACTTTAGACTCATAGAAGAGTTGCCGTCATCCTCCCAGAGTTCATGGTCTAGCCGCATAAACAAACAGATTACAATACAGGGTGATACCTGGAGAGAACAGCGTGGGAGAGCCGGATGTGCTCCGGGCACGGATGAAGCCAAGAAGGAGATATCGGAAGAGCAGAATTTTCGAGAACGCGTCAGAGTTTGCAAAGAGGACAGTAGAGGGAGAGGTGTTTCAAGCGTGGCAGCTGAGTGAGCAAAGACAGAGGTGAGAGGCATTCTGGTATGTTCGGGAGCCCATGAGCAACTTGGTGTTGCCAGAGCGAAAACCGAAAGAAACACAAACAAATAAACACAAACAAGCGAAAACAAGACAAGGGATGGTAGGAGATGAAGCCGGAGCAGGTTGAGCCCGTTGCTTAGAGCTAGGAAAATTGGGAGTGACACAACCCACAGGGAGCCCAGGGAGTGGTTTTGAACACACGATTGACTGAATTTCACAAAAATTCCATGGAGTCACCGCTAATGAAAGTCCGTACCTCTGCGGAGATGAAGTGGCAGCAATTTATTTAACATACGTGTGATGAGGATGCCCTAAACGTAAAGCATTGTCCCAGGAAAGGCTAAGCCTGGGACAGTGGTCCTGAAACTGGGTGGCACGTGACTCCGTGGGGCTTTGCCTTGAAAGGAGGGCAGTGGGAGGTGCGGAGGTAACGCCGTGGGAAGACCTCTTCCAGCCAGATTTAGGGCTGGGCTCTGCGAGCGAGTCAGGGGCATGACTCGTGTCCTTCAGGAGCTCTCAGGCCAGGTGGCACCAATGAGGCTACTGTGAGCCTTGGACGTGAAGCGTGTGCTGTGTGTGATCAGTGGACACTCCCAGGTGAGCGTGATGACCAGGCATCAGGAAGCACGGTCTACCCATGGGAGTCAAGTTCTCCCAAAGTTTTCAGGAAGCTAAGGGTTTCCTGAATATGCTTCAGGCTTCACTTTCGTTGTGGCGAGTCAAAGAAGAGGGAAGTCCAGAACAAAACAAAGCAAAACAAAAAACCTCTCACACAGCTACACCGACTGTTTTTACCCAGGAAGAAATGTTCCCACCAGTCACCATGTACCATGGAACTGTGTAAAGCGCAATCCTCACACCCCCATCTCTGTAACTGTGGCCAAGAAGTAACATGACTGTTCTGAAACTATTTTCTCCTTGACTTTAATACTGTTAAGGAAGTTTAGCAACATTATTTGCTTCGTTGCCTTTTTTTTTTTTTTTTTTTTTTTTTTGCGATACGCGGGCCTCTCACTGTTGTGGCCTCTCCTGTTGCAGAGCACAGGCTCCTGACGCGCAGGCTCAGCGGCCATGGCTCACGGGCCCAGCCGCTCCACGGCACATGGGATCTTCCCGGACCGAGGCACGAACCCGTGTCCCCTGCATCGGCAGGTGGACTCTCAACCACTGCGCCACCAGGGAAGCCCCATTGTCTTTTTTTTTAACTTTTTATTTTATATTGGAGTATAGTTGATTAACAATGTTGTGTTAGTTTCACGTGTACAGCAAAGTGATTCAGTTATACATATACATGTATCTATTTTTTTCAAATTCTTTTCCCATTTAGGTTGTTAAATAATATTGAGCAGAGTTCCCTGTGCTGTACACTAGGTCCTTGTTGGTTATCCATTTTAACTATAGCAGCAGTGTGTACATGTCAATCCCAAACTCCCTAACTGCTTCATTGTCTTTTAAGGAGAGGAATGGATGTTTCTGTAGGTTTTCTAGAAGAATCAAATGGGTGTGAAGTTTTAGGTGAAGAGTCAGTTATATAAGCTCTAGCCCACATGGTGTGGGAAGAGGACCAGTCCACTTGGGTTTTCCAGTCATTTCTTCTCTGGTTTTCCTGAGTGGGGCTCAGGCTACACATGGAACGATTTGAGAATAAGAGAGTCACAGGCAAGTCACGGCTTGGTACAGGTGGCGAGGGATCACGGGGAGAGGAGGGAGTGGAGGGCACATCTTTGAAGGTAGAGCCAGCTCTTCATGCTCAGTTGGAAGTATTAGGACGAAGGCATAGTTTAGACGCTGATGCCAATCACAATATTTGTTGCCTTGGCAGATGTAGGAGATTACCTTCTGGAAATGGAAAATTGCTTTGTGTCACTTCAAAGCCAACCATAACTAGATCCAATAAACCATAGGAGAAATATTTAAAAAAGAAAGAAAGAAAGAAAACAACTTCTGTTATGTACAACTTCAGCATTTGAGCGCCTGGATTTGGTACCCTTGATAGAACGTGTAGATGGAGATGTCTACCTCTATAGCATCAGCTTTCTAAAATCAGCATTTATGTCTCTCATCTTCTTGGTGGAGCCCAGGGGTGGGACTGGCTCTCAAAGGGAGGAAATGAATTGTCAAGGTAAACCACAGTTTTGCCACAAATAGGTCATTTTCTTGTCTGTGACCAGTTTTCAGCATTGTAGGGAGCGCTGGGAATCAAACTGTGTCCAAAACTTCGACTAAACGTTTATATCTCTTGATCTCCACAAGCCTGAAAGATAAATAGGTCATAGTGACTTTTGTCTCTGTTACTGAGGTTTTTCCATGAAAGCTGTATTAGTGCAATGGAATAGCGACGGGTAATGTTATTAGCATTATCTATATTGTGCAGTGCATGGTTGTGACAGCCTCAGAACAACCCTTCAGTCCTGGGACAGAAGATAGGAGTGTGGCCGACCCTTCCTGCTTCTTGGTGACGGCCGATGGCCCAAGGATTTCAAGGCAAAATGATATTGAGTTCAAAACAAAATGATATTTTTGCCCAAGAGGTGATCCTCTTAAAGGAGTGGATTTTGGGGAAAGGTCACTTGTCTCCAACTACATGATACTGTTTCAGGTCCCCAACTGGTTCCACCTGTTAAGCTGGAGCCTCTTTGCACAATTGTTCAAGATCGCCACAAAACCGCTGCCAAGGGAAGGAGAGAAGGGCTGGGGTTCCTCAGTCTCGATGCCCCTGCAGCCCAACATGGCCAGAGGGCCACACTGTCCCTGTGCCACCCTAGGTCACTGCATCCCAGACCTGCCATCCTCACACAAGCTGCTCCTTGAAGGGTCTTGGTGTCTGTATTCATGGGCAGTGACCCTGAGATAGAGAAATTCCATGACAAAGCCTCCAGGTTTCAACCCCCCAGGAATGCACCTAAGGGTATATTGAGGGGCTGCTCTGGGCTGGGATAATAGTCAGTGTTTATTGAGCAGGTACTAGGTACCATGCCCTGTGCTGAGCACCCAGCAAGATGGATGACACTTTTGGAGCGTCTGTAGTTTCCCCGGGGAGGCAGCTGGAGAACTGGCAAGACAGTTGGTGTTGAAGTCTGTGTGTTGATGGTGGGGCTGCCAGGCTTCAAACAAGGGACAGATAAAGATCAAATCAGGGTAGGCCTCATGGAAGAAAGGAATTATCCATGGTTTCTGCCCAAAAAGAGGGTTGTTGTCCAGAAGGTGCTAGTGTCCAGATTCATAGCTAGTAATTGAGGGACCCAAGGGCAGTAGGGTCCAGAGCTGTGTGTCCTTCTCTGAACAACCACGGATTCTTTATTTTATCTATTTAGCCAGCCATGGCCCTGCCTCTTGGAGAACAGTATAGTTTCTTCATTGCTGTGTCCCCATAGCAGGTGTAAAGACATGTTATTCAATGAATGGATGAGTCAGAGAAAGGAAGGTGGGCAACCCAGCTCCTATTGCCAGAGCCTTGGCCCAGAGGAGCAAAAGCTCCACCTGCCCTACATGGGTGTCTGGCTGGCCATTAGGGAATGGCTGCATATTTATTTACTTATCTAGGTAGCTAGTTAGCTACTATTTGTTTTTATTTTTTAAAATTTTTATTGGACTATAGTTGCTTTACAATGTTGTGTTAGTTTCTACTGTACAGCAAAGTGAATCAGTTATACGTATACATATATCCCCTCTTCTTTGGATTTCCTTCCCATTTAGGTCACCACAGAGCATTGAGTAGAGTTCCCTGTGCTACACAGTAGGTTCTCATTAGTTATAGTAAAATCCACATAATATTAATTTATCATCTTAACTATTTTTTTGTTTCGCGGTACACGGGCCTCTCACTGTTGTGGCCTCTTCCGTTGCGGAGCACAGGCTCCGGACGCGCAGGCTCAGTGGCCATGGCTCACGGGCCCAGCTGCTCCGCGGCATGTGGGATCTTCCCGGACCGGGGCACGAACCCACGTCCCCTGCATTGGCAGGCGGACTCTTAACCACTGCGCCACCAGGGAAGCACATCATCTTAACTATTTTTAAGTGTACAGTTCATTGGCATTAAGTACATTCACATTGTGGTGCAATCATCCCCACCATCCATCTCCAGAACTAACTTCATCTTGCAAAACTGAAACTCTGTAACCATTAAACAACAACGCCCCGTTCCCTCCTCCCCGCAGACCCTGGCCACCACCATTCTACTTTCTGCCTTTCATGAATTTGACTACTCTAGGTACCTTATATAAGCAGAATCATACAGTATTTGTCTTTTTGTGACAGGTTTATTTCACTTAGCATAATGTCCTCAAGTTTCATCTGTGTTATAGTATGTGTTGGATTTCTTCTTTTAAGACTGAATAATATTCCATTGTATGTATTTAGCAGATACTCTTTATCCATTCATGCATTGATGGACACTCTGGTCGCTTCCGCTCTTTACCTATTGTGAATAATGCTGCTGTGAACATGGGGGTACAAGCAACTCTTGGAGTTCCTGCTTTCAGTTCTTTTGAGTATAGTCCCAGAAGTGGACTGGATCCTGTGGTAATTCTATGTGTAATTGTTTGAGGAACCACCACACCGTTTTCCATAGCGACTACACCGTTTCAAAGGGATGCCTCGGTTACTTAATTTTTTGTGTCTTGCCTTTCCTCTGTGAGTCTTACAAATGCAGTCCTCCTCCCTTCTGTACCACTTATGTCCTTTGAACTGGACGGATGACCACAGTTGCACAGTCAGCCCAGATTCGGGAGCTACCTCTAACCTCTCCCAACCACCTTTGAAAAAGCTAAGTTTATCCCATTGGCCCCTGGGCAGTTGTCCTCTGGGGAGTCCCAGGCTGCTCCTGAGATTAAGCTGGAACCAAACTGGCCCTAGACTTGTAGCTCTTGGAACAGCTGCTCAGCTTTCCTCAACTCCACCATTTTAATTGTGATTAGTAGGTTCATTTGCATCTAAAAGGAGTCGTTTTCTTATCAGCACCATTGAGTTGGGAACCAGTGTGCTCCATTTATATAGAGTGGCCCATTTTAACCAGGCCCATTAAGCAGTAAAAGTAAATGTGGGTGTTTTACAAATGCAAATATATCATGCAAATAATGTACTTTATGCTGAATGATGCCTTGGTTTTCATATGTAAAATTAGAAACTGTGTAGCACAAAGATAATGATAAACACCTTTGCATCTGTTCATAAGATGTATCATGAGCTGTATGCATCTAAAATTGTAGCCCAGGCTTCAGGCAGAATTTCTTCAGTACACTCAAACATGCATTCCATATTATCAAAAATATACATGTACTTATCTAGTTATTTATATATTCCTAAGTAATCAAAAAATCACATAAAAGAGTAATCCAAATTACCTCACATATTACTTACCATCAAAGATGAGATTTATAATTTTGTTTCCATTTTTAAAGATTTTTAAGTTTTTATCTGAGATGATGATAGTGGAAGAAGGAATGTTATTTACTATATAGGCTAGTTCCTTTGTAAGAGAATTATGTCTACTAAGAGAATTTTTTAGAAATCCTACTGCGTGAAATAATTCTGTTTATGATATGCAGGTAGCATTTCTGCTATTTTACACCATCACTTAGTAGAATAATAGCAATAATTTTTGTGTACAGTGAACTTGGCTAAATTCTAGGAGGGGAGTCACCTTTAGTCTCTGCCTACATGGGGTTTCTGCCCTTTGGAAAGGTAAGACACACACCTATGGAAAGCGAATTAAGGGTGTAAGGCATCAGATTAGGAAATATCACATAGTACGATCAGCTGCCAAATTGTACTATGCAGGAATTACCAAATAGACTGTACTATACAGGAATTACCAAATTCAGAGTGGGGAGAAGTTCCAGCGTGGGAGTGACCAGAAAAAGATCTGGGATTTGAGTTGAACCATAAAGGATGGATGGGAGTTGAATAGGCAGAGAGAACATGGGAGCAGGGCATTTCAGCAGAGGGGAACAGAATTTGAAACCACACAACCCAGATTGGGACTTGAACCCAGTGTCTTTTAATTGAGATCACACACCTGGTCTCAGGACTTAATGAAGCTCAGGTTCTTTTATGTCCCCTCACAGAAGGAATTCAGTGAGAAGCAAAGTGATAGGTAAGAAGTGGATTTATTTAGAGAGAAACACATTCCATAGACAGAATGTGGTCTGTCTCAAAAGGTGAGAGCGGCTCCAGGGCATGGGGTCGTCTTGGAAAGTGAGAGCGGCCATGGGAGAAGCACACTCCACAGACAGAGTGTGGGCCATCTCAGAAGGTGAGAGGTCCCGAAATATGGGGTAGTTAGTTTTTACGGGCTGGGTAATTTCATAGGCTAATGAGTGGGAGGATTGTTCCAACTACTGATATTGTGGAGAAGGGGTGGAGATTTCCAGGAATTGTGCCACTGCCCACTTTTTGACCTTTTATGGTTAGCCTCAGAACTGTCATGGCACTGGTGGGTGTGTCATTTAGCATATGCTGATGTATTACAATGAGCATATAATGAGGCTCAAGGTCCACTGGAAGTCTAATCTTCCACCACCTTGGACCTAGTTGGTTCTAACCAGTTGATGTTGTGTCCTCAATGGCTGTTTCATTCTTTTAAAGGTTGTGCCCTGCCCCCTTCCCTCCTGTTTCAAATTGGCTTGAATGGGTCATAGAAATATATGGGGTACGAGTGTGTTCTGAAGACCTGCCTCAGGTGGTATGTTGGGGAGCAGGGGGAACGTTGGAGAAGGAATAGAAAGGCCTCTTAGGGGCAGAGAACCTATTGGACTTAACTCTGCCCTATAAGCTACTGGTTTTCACCCACTTTTATAACCATCAAGCTCTTCAAATGAAAAATTATGTGGAAACTCAACACGTCAGACACATGAAAAATGAGATGCTTTTTTAAAAAAATTAATTTTCATTGGAGTACAGTTGCTTTACAGTGTTGTGTTAGTTTCTACTGTACAGCAAAGTGAATCAGCTGTACGTATACATATATCCCCTCTTTTTTGGCTTTCCTTCCCATTTAGGTCACCACAGATCACTGAGTACAGTTCCCTGTGCTATACAGTAGGTTCTCATTAGTTATCTATTCTACACATAGTATGAGATGCTTTGTTGATATTGGTGCAGGAGATCACCTAGACAGCCGTCCCCCACGCCCACCACTGGAAGCACTATAGGCACTCCCTGGGGGTTCCCTGGGGAACAGTTTGCAAACCAAGGGGAGAGCTCAGGAAGATACTGTGCTCTGAGGGGACTGTAAAGGTATTAGGCAGGGAGAACTGGGGTTGGGGGAGAGACTGGAGATGGGCAGACCTATTAGGATGCTAGTGGAAACATCTGCATATGAGTTGACACAGTAGAGTAGAAACACAAAGGAAGGGAAATTGCCAGAGTCTTTTGAAAGAAGGGGTTGGCAGGAATGGATGACAGCAGATGGGGGTTCAGGAGAGAACCTTGGTTGAGATCCCAGATTTTTTTTTTTTAACATCTTTATTGGAGTATAATTGCTTTGCAATGGTGTGTTAGTTTTGCTTTATAACAAAGTGAATCAGCTATACATCTACATATATCCCCATATCTCCTCCCTCTTGCGTCTCCCTCCCACCCTTCCTATCCCACCCCTCTAAGTGGTCACAAAGCACTGAGCTGATCTCCCTGTGCTATGTGGCTGCTTCACACTAGCTATCTATTTTACATTTGGTAGTGTATATATGTCCATGCCACTCTTTCACTTTGTCCCAGCTTACCCTTCCCCCTCCCCGTGTCCTCAAGTCCATTGTCTACGTCTGCATTTTAATCCTGTCCTGCCCCTAGGTTCTTCAGAACCTTTTTTTTTTTTAAGATTCCATATATATTTGTTAGCATACAGTATTTGTTTTTCTCCTTCTGACTTACTTCACTGTGTATGACAGACTCTAGGTCCATCCACCTCACTACAAATAACACAATTTCATTTCTTTTTATGGCTGAGTAATATTCCATTGTATATATGTGCCACATCTTCTTTATCCGTTCATCTGTTGATGGATACTTAGGTTGCTTCCATGTCCTGGCTATCGTAAATAGAGCTGCAGTGAACACTGTGGTACATGACTCTTTTTGAATTATGGTTGTCTCAGGGTATATGCCCAGTAGTGGGATTGCTGGGTCGTATGGTAGTTCTATTTTTAGTTTTTTAAGAAACCTTCAAACTGTTCTCCGTAGTGGCTGTATCAATTTACATTCCCACCAACAGTGCAAGAGAGTTCCCTTTTCTCCACACCCTTTCCAGCATTTATTGTTTCTAGATTTTTTGATGATGACCATTCTGACTGGTGTGAGGTGATACATCATTATAGTTTTGAATTGTATTTCTCTAATGATTAGTGACGTTGAGCATTCCTTCATGTGTTTGTTGGCAATCTGTATGTCTTCTTTGGAGAAAGGTCGATTTAGGTATTCTGCCCATTTTTGGATTGGGTTGTTTGTTTTTTTGGTATTGAGTTTCATGAGCTGCTTGAAAATCTTGGAAGTTAATCCTTTGTCAGTTGCTTCATTTGCGAATATTTTCTCCCATTCTGAGGGTTGTCTTCTCGTCTTTTTTATGGTTTCCTTTGCTGTTCAAAAGCTTTTAAGTTTCATTATGTCCCATTTGTTTATTTTTGTTTTTATTTCCATTTCTCTAGGAGGTGGGTCAAAAAGGATCTTGCTGTGATTTATGTCATAGAGTGCTCTGCCTATGTTTTCCTCTAAGAGTTTTATAATGTCTGGCCTTACATTTAGGCCTTTAATCCATTTTGAGTTTATTTTTGTGTATGGTGTTAGGGAGTGTTCTAATTTCATTCTTTTACATGTAGCTGTCCAGTTTTCCCATCCCCACTTACTGAAGAGGCTGTCTTTTCTCCACTATATATTCTTGGCTTCTTTATCAAAGATAAGGTGACCATATGTGTGTGGGTTTGGGTTTATCTCTGGGCTTTCTATCCTGTTCCATTGATCTAGATTTGTGTTTTTATGCCCGTACCATACTGTCTTGATCACTGTAGCTTTGTAGTATAGTCTCAAGTCAGGGAGCCTGATTCCTCCAGCTCCGTTTTTCTTTCTCAAGATTGCTTTGACGATTCGGGGTCTTTTGTGTTTCCATGCAAATTGTGAAATTCTTTGTTCTAGTTCTGTGAAAAATGCCATTGGTAGTTTGATAGGGATTGCACTGAATCTATAGATTGCTTTGGGTAGTATAGTCATTTTCACAGTGTTGATTCTTCCAATGCAAGGACATGGTATATCTCTCCATCTGTTTGTACCATCTTTTTTTTTTTTTTTTTTTTTTTTTTTGCCCTACGCGGGCCTCTCACTGTTGTGGCCTCGCCCGTTGCGGAGCACAGGCTCCGGACACGCAGGCTTAGCGGCCATGGCTCACGGGCCCAGCCGCTCCGCGGCATGTGGGATCTTCCCAGACCGGGGCACGAACCCGCATCTTCTGCGTCGGCAGGCGGACTCTCAACCACTGCGCCACCAGGGAAGCCCTGTTTGTACCATCTTTAATTTCTTTCATCACTGTCTTATAATTTTCTGCATACAGGTCTTTTGTCTCCTAGACAGGTTTATTCCTAGGTATCTTATTCTTTTTGTTGCAATGGTAAATGGGAGTGTTTCCTTGATTTCACTTTCAGATTTTTCATCATTAGTGTATAGGAATGCAAGAGATTTCTGTGCATTAATTTTGTATCCTGCTACTTTACCAAATTCATTGATTAGCTTTGGTAGTTTTCTGGTAGAGTCTTTAGGATTCTCTATGTATAGAATCATGTCATCTGCAAACAATGACAGCTTTACTTCTTCTTTTCTGATTTGGATTCCTTTTATTTCCTTTTCTTCTCTGACTACTGTGGCTAAAACTTCCAAAGCTATGTTGAATAATAGTGGTGAGAGTGGGCAACTTCGTCTTGTTCCTGATCTTAGTGGAAATGGTTTTAGTTTTTCACCATTGAGAACGATGTTGGCTGTGGGTTTGTCGTATATGGCCTTTATTATGTTGAGGTAAGTTCCCTCTATGCCTACTTTCTGGAGGGTTTGTATCATGAATGGGTGTTGAATTTTGTCGAAAGCTTTTTCTGCATCTATTGAGATGATCATATGGTTTTTTCCTTCAATTTGTTAATAGAGTGTATCACATTGATTGATTTGCGTATATTGAAGAATTCTTGCATTCCTGGGATAAACCCCCCTTGATCATGGTGTATGATCCTTTTAATGTGCTGTTGGATTCTGTTTGCTAGTATTTTGTTGAGGATTTTTGCATCTATGTTCATCAGTGATATTGGCCTGTAGTTTTCTTTCTTTGTGACATCTTTGTCTGGTTTTGGTATCAGGGTGATGCAGGTCTCGTAGAATGAGTTTGGGAGTGTTCCTCCCTCTGCTATATTTTGGAAGAGTTTGAGAAGGATAGGTGTTAGCTCTTCTCTAAATGTTTGACAAGAATTCGCCTGGGAAGCCATCTGGTCCTGGGCTTTTTGTTTGTTGGAAGATTTTTTTTTTTTTTTTTGCCGTACGCAGGCCTCTCACTGTTGTGGCCTCTCCCGTTGCGGAGCACAGGCTCTGGATGCACAGGCTCAGCGGCCATGGCTCACGGGCCCAGCCACTCCGTGACACGTGGGATTGTCCCAGACCGGGACACGAATCCGTGTCCCCTGCATTGGCAGGCGCACTCTCAACCACTGTGCCACCAGGGAAGCCCTTGTTGGAAGATTTTTAATCACAGTCTCAATTTCAGTGCTTGTGATTGGTCTGTTTATATTTTCTATTTCTTCCTGGTTCAGTCTCAAAAGTGTGCTTTTCTAATAATTTGCCCATTTCCTCCAGGTTGTCCATTTTATTGGCATATAGTTTCTCGTAGTAATCTCTCATGATCCTTTCTATTTCTGCAGTGTCAGTTGTCACTTCCCCTTTTTCATTTCTAATTCTATTGATTTGAGTCTTCTCCCTTTTTTTCTTGATGAGTCTGGCTAATGGTTTATCAATTTTGTTTATCTTCTCAAAGAACCAGCTTTTAGTTTTATTGATCTTTGCTATTGTTTCCTTCATTTCTTTTTCATTTTTTTCTGATCTGATCTTTATGATTTCTTTCTTTCTACTAACTGTGGGTTTTTTTGGTTCTTCTTTCTCTAATTGCCTTAGGTGTAAGGTTAGATTGTTTATTTGAGATGTTTCTTGTTCCTTGAGGTAGGATTGTATGGCTGTAAACTTCCCTCTTACAACTACTTTTGCTGCATCCCATAGGTTTTGGGTCGTCGTGTTTTCATTGTTATTTGTTTCTAGGTAGTTTTTGATTTCCTCAGTGATCTCTTTGTTATTAAGTAGTGTATTGTTCAGCTTTCATGTGTTTGTATCTTATACAGATTTTTTCCTGTAATTGATATCTAGTCTTACAGCGTTATGGTCGGAAAAGATACTTGATAAGATTTCAATTTTCTTAAATTTGCCGAGGCTTGATTTGTGACCCAAGATATGATCTATCCTGTAGAATGTTCCATGAGCACCAGAATTTTTAACTTGAACATTTTACAGGCTATCACCAAAAGCTGAGTCATTATTTTTTCTTTTTTTGAGGAATGCTGAGTTAAATTAATTGGTAACTTTTATTCTTTCAACAAACATTGACAGGTACCAGCCAAGTTCCAAGCATTGCCGTAGGTAGTAGGGATTTAGGAGAAGACACACTCAGATGTCGCAGTGTGTCAGGGAGTGAGTGCACCATGTGTAAAGGGAGACAGTCACAGACACTGTGGTGGGCTGAGTTGTCCCCTCCAAAACTTCATATATTGACATTAGGTCCTCACACCCAGCACTCCAGAATATGATCTCATTTGGAAATATGCTCATTGCGGTTGTTAGTGAAGATGAGGTCATACTGCAGTAGGGTGGACCCCTAAGCCAATATAAAAAGGAGGAATTTGAACACAGAAAGCACACACAGGGAGAATATAAACATGAAGGCAGAGACAGGGTGATGCATATATAAGCCAAGGAAGGCCAAGGATTGCCTGCAACCACCAGAAACTAGGGGAGCGGCATAGAACAGATTCTCACTTACAGCCCTTAGAAGGAACCACCCTTGACTTTGGACTCCTAACCTCCACCACTGGGAGAGAAGAAATTTCTAGTGTTTTAAGATACTTATCTGTGGTACTTTGTTGTGACAGCCCTAGAGAACCAATAGAGACACTGAGAAATCCGGGGCAGTGTGGAAAGTGCCCGTGGGGACCAGCAGGGGAACCAGAGGTGGGAAACTGGCTCCCTCATTTGAATCGATGTGGCACGGGGGGATGCAGCCTGAAATACATTCCAGAGTCTGGAGGCAAGATCAGCTCGAGATACAGAATTGGAAAAGCCAGATTTCCCAGGAGTTCATGAACTCTCCTAAGAAAGGAGAATGAATAGAAAAGAAGAGAGGGCTAAAACTCTAGGAATGCCCATCATTATGGGGCTAAGGCTGGACAAAGAGCTAGCAGATTTCATAGAAAGGAGAGTGGGAGGAGGAGAGCCAGGGTAGGTGGGTGTTGTGAGGCTAAACTTGGAAAGGGTTTTAAAGAGATAATGTCAAAAGTGATAGAGAGTTTATGTAATTAGAAAAAAATCATAATAAAGTGAGCCTCTCATGTGAGTGCATGTGGGCGGGCATGGAGTGGGCAGGGGAGAGGGGCTGTAGAGCCATCAAGGCCCTTAGCCCTGAATGGCGGGGTGACTTGGGGGCCTCTGATGACCCAGACGTGAGGGGATCGCAGCCAGTCCGGGGACACCATGACGCAGAAGAGCGGAGGTCGGGCACTGTCGCCCAGCTCCTGGGCTTGGTTAGTGCATGGCAGGGTCATGGGGGCCAAGAGGAGGGTCTGGACACTAGGTGATGTTGGATGATGGGTCAGCTAAGAAGTCCTGGAAGGGGGAGGCGAGGGGAGACAAGGGATAATGGCAGGAGGAAAGATGCCAGAGGAAAAGAGGGCAATAGGGTGTTGCTTTGGCAAAGAAGAAGGTGCAGGCACAGGTAGAAATAATGGAGGGTGAGTGAACTTGTGAGGAATGGCTTTGGTTTTAGAAAAGAGGAGGTGACGTTTTTGCCTGATGAGGTTTGGAGCCTGAGGGGGGGGGTGTTGGGACTTGGCGAGTGGAGAGAAGTGTGAGGGCAGCTTTGTCAGGTTGCTGACCATCAGGTAATGGTTCTTGGCTGGGAGACATTTTATCTCCCAGAGGACACATGGTAGTTTCTGGAGACATTTTTATTTGTTACAACTGGGGAGGGTTGGTGCTGGAATCTAGTGGGTAGAGGCCAGGGAGGCTGCCGAACACCCTAGCACCCACGGGACGGCTCCCACCATAAAGATGATCCAGCCCCAAAGGCCAGCAGTGCCAAGGTTGAGAAACCCTGCCACAGGTCAACAGCATATCTCAAACGTGTCTGAGGAGGGAAGCCCTAAACTTCATAGCATACTTCGTGGAATATTATTGTTGTATTTAAAATCGCACAGTAGATCTTGCTCCAGAGCAGCCATCCCTGTCCGAGTCTCACAGCCATTCCCCCACATCTGCTCCAGCCTAGCATACCGTTGGCTGTGATGGGCACACGGGAATGCTTTGCAGTTTGATCCAGTTGGAGACAGGATGAGTCTCCAGTCTTTTTAAAAATTTTTTAAATTTAACTTTATTTTGTTATACAGCAGGTTCTTATTAGTTATCCATTTTATACATATTAGTGTATACATGTCAATCCCAATCTCCCAATTCTCCAGTCTTAACATTTGGCTAAGGTGACAAAGCCATTCCATTTCTTACCAGGATCCGAGTTTTGCCTTCAGAGTGATCTTGCCACACTCTCCGTTGTGGCTTTTGTGGTCCTTGCTGGTTATTGTCTGATCACTTCAGTAATGCCTTCCCAATAATTGTCAGCCTCTGAAAATTGGCCAGTCCTGATACGTTTCCACCTGCTCTCTTCTGCCTCTTGACTGCCTGACCCTGAAAGGTCACTGTGGGCAGCCGTACTTAATAGTTTGGATCTGTGCAGGATTCTGGGCAGAGCTGTCTTTTTCTTTAGCTTTCTTTGGAGTAGGTGGCATCCGTGAAGCTGCTTCTTCCAGCCTATTGATTTTTAGAAAGTGTTCATTGCTACTTTGCGTGGAGGAACGTTTGCAAATGAGATGATCTCAAAGCATCCTTAAGGGGAAGAGGAAGATGAAGGTGTGGTTAGCTCTTCCGTCACAGAAATGAAGCCAAGAGCCTAACTGGGAGAGTCCACAGGATGTAGGAGGAAGTGTTGGCACCGAGGACATCATTTAACTTCTCTGAACTACAGTTTTCTTGTAATCAAGAAAACCACTGGGATTTTTGCAGTTCACAGAGTGTCCTTTGTACATGCATCATCTCATTTAAATCTCCAGCACTACATGCTGTAACTGCTCCCTGTTTGTAGGAGTGGAATTGAGACGTGTTTTCAGCTCGTGTTTTCAACAGACAAATTCCTTGAGTCCAAATCTTGTGCTGTCCCCACCACAGCTCGGATGGAACCAGGTGGCCACTGAGATCCATTTGAATGTCAACATACTCCGGTTTTGTATGGAAGGTTGTAAAAGTCCCTGAGACTTCTGAACTTTCAACTGGACTCTTCAGTGATGCGTCTCAAATTATGAAGGGTGTTTTGTGAAACTTGAGACCATCTCACACACGTCTGATTCCTGCATTCCAAACTTCAGGACTGACATCCTTCACCCAACGTGTCTGTGTTCGTATGTGGTGTAGGTCATATTTGTTTTTCTATGACATTCTGTTGATCAATCCACAGTTAGAATTAATAGTAGAATTCCAAGTATTTTTTCAGGAATTTCCCCCTTCAGCTGCTTTGACTCTTTTATTCCTGGAGAAACATAGTCTGGTGGTAGATTTCACACATCCAAGAGGACAGCCTTCACATTGTTTCTGGTGCTAAGAATATGTCAGATATCTGCTCAGCTGCCTGAAGACTAGCAGGCAAGCTCTGGCCTCTGTAAGGACCAGGTTAGGAGAGGCTGGTTTCACCACATCCCTTTCTGTTGTTTAGTGTACTTTGGGCCACTCTGGCAGAGATGCTTACTGCAGGGGACCTTCAGAAACACGTCATGTAGGTTGATCTTTCACTGCCCAAAACTCTTTAGACTTTGATTCACTTCTTCCGGGGTCCTTCCTGTATTCATTCTTTCTCTCTCTCTCTCCCTCTGTCATTTTATAGTAAAAATTTTTTGTTGTGGTAGTAAAATACACATAACATAAAATATACCATCTTAGGCATGTAAGTGTACAGTTCAATAGTGTTAAGTACCTTCACATTATTGGGTAACCAACCCCCATAACTCTTTTCATCTTACACAACGGCAACTCTGTACCCACTAAACAGCTCCCTACTCCCCGCTCCCTCCAGCCTCTGGGAACTCCCCTTCCACTCTGTCTCTGTGAACTTGAAATTTGTCCTTTTGTGGCTGGTGTATTTCACTTAGCATGATGCCCTCGGGGTTCATCCGTGTTGCAGTACCCTGTTCTCTCTTTCAGATCAACCAGCTCACAGTTGGCAGCCGGGTTCTTAGACAAAAAGTACTTTTTAAAAAGTACTTAGAAAAGAAGTACTTTTCCGAATTTTCTTTTCTTAGACTCACAGAAAGTCCAGGCTGGTGAATACAGGTGTGGATCTTGCCAGAACCCCCCAGGGTCTTGGTTAGAGTTCATCCGGTTCTGACAATGATGACAGCTCATGGGTGTCACTTGACAGATGGCATCATTATGCCAAGAGCCACCTTAGGGCCGGACGACCTGTTGACCTACAGTGTCGCCTTGGGAGCTGGAAGAACCGCAGCTGAGTGTGTGAGGCCCAGGGAGAGACAGAGCTCTGAGTCCCTGGCAGGTGCTGGTGGGATGGTAGGGCACATCTCCTGGGATTTGCTGGCTCAGCTCTGGTCTTAATGATCAGCTGGATCAATGTTCTCAAATGCCAGTTGACAAACTGCCTTTTCTGGCAGGCCAGGCCCTCTTAACCTGTTGCTCGACTTCCTTTGCCACACGTGGGTTTGGTTTCTGGTGCTGAAATGAAGGTCATGAGACTTGGTTAGAGCCTTACTCAGGTGAGACACCTGTGGCGCCAGCGTTGTATTGTTTCTGCTCATAGGAGCCCGCGTGGCTGTCTTTCGCATCTGGTGAGCCTGACTGCTTTTCCTAGCCTGGGATTTTGCCTTGGAGAGAGTCCTAGTGAAATACCGTCCACAGCCTTCTTCCATGAAGAAGGATAGCGAAGGGTTTGGTGCCGAAAGACTGGAAGAGAAAGCTGGACGATGAGAAATGAAATCGGGGCCGTTGACGTGTGTCTCTGTGGTGCAGTGGGCTGGTCTTGGGCTGATCGCTGACCAGCCATGTGATGACTTGGACAAGCCCCTCTATCTCCTCACCTGAAGAATGGGAAAGGCGGGTTCCGCCTTTGCCCTCTCATGAGATCGGAGGATCCCATGGAAAAGTGTTGATCGCTGTGCTCTGTACTTGGTAATTCGGTATCCTGTCTTCAAGCAAGGTGAGCACCGTTGTAAGGTGATTAAAACCCACTCTGGTAGGTTGAAGGGGGCCCTAGTGGCCACTTCCCATGGCAGTGACTATTTACAAGTTCACTGGCGTTTAGGTGACTTGAGTGTGGAGAGTCCCCCATCCTCCTCTGCACAGGCCACCCACCTTCCCCTCCTTGATTTGCCACACAAATGAGTGGTTTCCAGAGTGGCCTGAGATACTCCCACAAAGGTCTCAACCACTAGCTTCTCTGAATTACTGTGGTTGCTATACATTTTAAAGTAACTTTGTATACTTTTTAAAAGCTAACTTTGAGCTTTAAAGCCCAGTGAGCCAGGGATATCTCCAGATGGAGGAAAAAAAGCAGTTTGCTCTCTCCCCAACCTGTAGCCACTAGGGCCACAACTGTTGGCCTTTCCACAAGCATTTCTAGTCTCTTTAGATAGAGTCACAAGAGGTTGGAGCTAGCTAAGTATGACAGTAAGCTCCTAGAGGCCATAAAATATGGCTTCTACTTTTTCTCTCCATGTCCAAGCACAGTTTTCAACAAGCTCTTCATAAATCCTTGAATCTCCTAACAGTTAGAAGATGTCACTTGGAGAGACCGTACCAGAGAAGAGTGTGTGTAGAATATGGGGCCAGTGAGCTCAAAAGCTTTGCAATTAGCATGGCAGGAATCGAGCCCACAGGTGGATGCATCAGTCACAACAGGGGCTACATCAGAGCGGGTAGGTGGGCCAGTCCAGATCTGTCTCCACTGTGAGAGTGTAGATTACACCGGCAGCAGAGCAGAACGACCAGAATAGCGATCGGCGACTTAGGTGCATTGAAAGGATGTTGTAGAAATCCTGAAGTAGATTTCTATCATACAGAGAATTTTCCTTACCTAAACCACTGGATTTACCCGTCCTCCATTCCCCACGTTTACTCCATCCCCGGCGTCTACTCAGTTTTCAGCCAAATCAAGGTCAGAATAAAGAGGCGATTTGGAGGGAAGTCAGCTAGATATTCAGGCTCCTGCAGTAATAGTCAATTACTGAATTCTCCAGAAGCGCCAACTCCTCTATAATGAAGTCCTCAGTTTTTAAATATCTTTAGAAATCAGGTGATTCAGTGTTGGCCACAGCCAGCTGGCTATTTCCTGCTTTCTTATAAAAATAAGATGGTAAAATCCCAGGAGCTGGCTGGGGTTGTTAAAAGATGATCTTAAGCATTTTAATGCACATTATTCTTCATGCAACTTTGAGCCTTAACAGCCTCAAATCGGAATAGGACAGGAATCATACGGAAGAGAACTCAGCTTGCTGCCATTATCCTGCAGCCCTGAGACCCCAGCCAGATCTCCTGCCGTCCTGTGCAACTCCTGGCCACTCAGAGGCCACAGCAGCCAGAGCTGAGAATCAGGGCTGCAGGAAAAGCCATAGCTGAGACGCATTATCCTCACTCACTCTGAGTACAGTGGATCCGAACCAAAATAAAACAGAAGTTTTATCATTTACATCAAGGTTCATACTGTGTGTTTTCGGACACGTTTGACATTGTTTTGATGTATGTGTGTGCTGTAGCACTTTTCTTCCTCCTTCTTTACTCCGCACCAACCATGTAACATGTCCCCATACCTGGTGTGCTATTTGTACCTCTGGGGACGAAATGTTGGTCAACAGAATGTGTCACTGGCATTTCTCCTTCTTGTTAACAGGATTGTTCCCCTGTATTACTAGAGACCCTGATTGACTCTAGAAACATTCATTGGATAGTCCTTCAGATTTCTTATTCTCTCTCTGTGTGTGTGTCCGTGTTTGCCAAACTTACAAACTTATTATTTAGACCAACTTTTTAATTTTTTTTAACGCTGAAGGTGATTGATGATGCATTAACCGGTATCATTTGCCGCATTCTGTTTTGGAGAAAGTAATTTATACTGCCTCTTGGGCTGGCTGTAGTAACAATTTTGACTAAGTGCTTTCTAACATTAATCTAAACCAATCCTTGATTTAGAATCACCTCCTTTCTACTCCAAGACCGGCTTGGTTATAAAGTTTTTCACCGGGTGTCTTAAAACAGTGAAAATGCTTGTCTATAAATGTAGTAAAGTGTCATTGTGATACATTAATCTTTCGTCTTTTCTTGCCTCTCCTGTTACAGGACTATGAGTGGTAACATATCTGCAAAATGTTTTATGGGATGTGGAGTGCAGCATTTTAAGCCCAGGAATTGAAAACGGGATATGAAACAAGAAGACAGGGGAGGGAGGGAGTCGATCAAGGTCATATCTGTATATTAAGAATTTGGTGGTAGAAAAGCCAAGAAAGGCAAGCTCGCGTTTATAATGGGCAGGTGGCACTAGGAAGTGGTGAAAAACCTGCTGATCTCAGAAGACATGGATGGGAGTTCTTTGCCTCATAAAGTCATAAAATTATGAAGAAATTAGCGACAAGTTATAAGCTATGATGTTGAGCATCTGATGTGGCCATTTTGTTTACCTGCAAATGATTTCAGTGCCCAAGAGCCAGCAGGGTTAGGACAGTAACCTGCATACCCACATGGACGGGTTCTGCACGTTGAAATATGAAGCCCATTCATCATAAAACAAGACTAACGGTTCTTAAAGATACATTTTCAGAGGGTGTTAATAATGCATAATTGGGAAAGTGTTCTGAGGCCATTTTGAAGGATGTGTTTGGAGGAAGGGTTGTTCCGAGTGCTGCTGAGTCAGTGCAGACAAGCTCGCCCTCACGCTGGTTTCTCTTCTGTTTTAGCACATCAGGTCCACCCCTCTGGCCGGGCAGCACCTTCTTCAAGAGAAATGGAGCCCTTCTACAAGGTAGGTCTCTGGCAGCCCCCCTCCCCCTCCCCTCCCCCATCCCCCCACTACTCCTTTGCTCCTGGTGTCTGTCAGGAGAGTTCTGTCTGCTTCAGAGCGGGCACTCTGTGACTGCTGTGGGATGGCTCTGTTTGTCCAGTTCTCTTTATTTCTTCCTACTGACGTCTCCTGGTTGATATGAATTGTTAGTCTGAAATAAGACGGCTTCTTTGGTCTGTTGTCACTGGTCAGATTCCAGAAGTGGTTGGCTTGCTTTGGTGAACTTGGAATTACGTGGGCAGTTAGGATGCAACGATAGCATAAATGGGGCTGGTAAAATCAAACCCTATTACAGATTTCCAGTGCTTGGGCTGTGAGGAATGTCGTGGGTGTTTTGGCACTTGGGTCATCGTGGAGATCCGCTTGTTGCTTGCTGTGCCCTGACGTCCATGTGTGCCTGGAAGGGTGACTGTGGTTTGTTCCGAGGCTCAGAGTTCAGACACCCTCCCTCATCCCTGCAGGTGTCATTTGCAGGGGGACATTCTTTCTGCTGCCCAGTCCATCCTCAGCTGCCTTGCGCGACTTCCTGTCCAATGCGCTCAAGGGATTCAAACCGCCTTTCATCTCTACTTTTGCTGTCAAGTTTCTATAAAAATGGCCAAAGTTGAAGAAGAACACAGAACTAAAAATAGCAATGAGATGCACGCTAACTACTTCGAGAAAGTACTTTGGGGAGATGTCTGCTCTGCAGATCAGCTGGAATTGGCTGGCCCCCAAGTGTCTTCTGACTTCCCTTCCCCATTAGCCTCTCTTGATTGGCAGGCTGTCAGAGTGGCACAACTGGCCCAAAGCAGATGGATTTGGTTTTGCCAAGAGCTTTGGAACTGTGCTGGGCTTAGGGTGAGGAGTTTCAGTGCATCTTGGTTGGTTTAGAGCCGTTACGCCTCTTTTCCCTAAAAGTTACACGCCCAGGGCCAGCCATGTGTGTGAAAGGAGTAGGATATATATGTAGCTAAGAAAAGAGGCATTTATCTTCAGGTTTCCAGAGTAGCTCAAACAATTGTGAGAGATGTCATCACATTTGTGCTATTGTTTTCAAGGCCATACAATTGTATGTTGTCTTTTTAATAGCCTGTGAAACTGGGAACTTAAGAATTTCTTTGCATCTTTGCTTGGTCCAGGTGAAATGTAGGTAGGCAGGTCTGATTAATCCTAATTTTAATGACCATCATAAATATCCTAAATATTTAAGAAAAAAAGGGAACTCCCTCCACTCTCAAAAATTAATACATAATTAAAAAAAATCTATTCTGTTCTCCCTTCAGAAAGTGTAAATGGAGACCGATTATGATGAGCCTTTGGGTTTTTTCAAGTGGATTTCAAAGTTATGTGCATCCTTATGTTTCCTCTAGATCTGTAGCAATGATACGAATATCATTCATGGTTGGATTATTTTCACAAAAGGGATTTTATTTACTTAGAGCATTTTCTTATAGGATTTTTATTCATTAAGTTCCACATTAGGGAAGATTTGCTCTGAGCATGTTAGTTTTGGGTTATTTCTGCAGGACAGAAGCCTGAGGGAAAAATTGACAAGGTTTATGAAGCTGAGGGATTTCACCGTGAGATTCTGTCTCATGGGCGGTAGACTTTTCTTCTTTTCTACATAGGGTTAAACATTCTCCTAATTACTCTGGGCATTGAGAATTAAATGATTACAGATTTCAGATGCTCGTTGAATCCACATCCAATTCAATACATCCCATTTACTTTTTATGTACATGTGAAACTCGGAAGTAGCGTGGTGAGAATTCTGGAGTGTGGGTGGGGATTTGCTAATGTTTTTTTTCCTGTTGTGTTTCTTCATTTGCTGTATCTGTATAGAGCGTTCACAAGACACTTACATTGTAATGAGGTTTTTTAAACTCTGTGTGTTCTTCTGAATTATTCTTTTTTAAACTTTATTTTATTGATGTATAGTTGATTTACAATGTTGTATTAGTTTCTGCTATACAGCAAAGTGATTCCGTTTTATATATATATATATATATATATCTTTTTTATATTCTTTTCCATTATAGTTTATCACAGGATATTGAATGTAGTTCCCTGTGCTATACAATAGGACCTTGTTGTGTATCCATTCTATATATAATGGTTTGCCTCTGCTAATCCCACACTCCCATTCCATCCCCCTCCCACCCCTCCTCCCCCTTGGCAGCCACCGTCTCTTCTCTTTGTCTATGAGTCTGCTTCTGTTTCGTAGATAAGTTCATTTGTGTCATATTCTTGTGTTTCTCTGGCGGGCAGTACTGGCTTATCAAGAAGTGGCTGATGCCCATGAACAAAAGTTTTACAGTAAAGATATGGGCATAGAAAGAAGGGAGCTGCGCAGTCATGGCAGAGGAAGGTTTAGTTTAGAATCAAGTAGAAGAAAATGTAGCTGATTTATGCTCACTTTCTCATCTTTATACTTTATATTTTCAATATATGTCCACATTTTTTCTTTATGTCTAAAGCAAGCAGGAGGATGTTTTTCTAGATAATCAGACTAGGAAAGAACTCTGTTAATAGGTTCCAGCCACAAGGATTGGGATTGCAGGCCAGGAGGATCCCCTAAAAAACCCAGTTCCTAGAAGCAGGGTAGTAGGTGAAGCTTGGTCGCACAGGGTGACACAGGGACCCAGCAACCGGCCAGCAAAGCCCAGCTGTGACTGTGGGCCCTGACCACAAGCAGAACTGGCGAAACCGGACTGCATGGGGTCGGGGAGAACCTGCTCTGTGAAGTCACCCTACGGGTTGAGACTAAAAGAATCCAAAAGCAGCAAAATGAGCAGATGTGCCCCATTGCTTCGAGGACAGAGCCTTGTTTTTGACAGAAGAGAGGGAACATGGGCATGTCCCTTCTTGGGAGAGTTGACACTTGTACAAGGCCTTAAAAAGTAAATAGATGGGGGTGGTGCCAGGAGGGAAACAACCAGAGCACATGGGCACGAGAGGACCACAGGTAGAGAGAGCGATGGGGACTCTGTGGGGGTGGATGCAGAAATGAGGGCTTTGCGGGCACTTTGGAATAATGACATCATCATGCACTCCAAGATGTTTTTCAGAAGAAAGCTGAGATTTCCAAAGAGGAAGTAATGGAAGGTAAAACCTGAAATCAGTGGAACAGAATGACCTAATTGGTACAGTGGGGAACCGAGGTGTATTGTCTAATAGTTGTTTGGTTTATAAGCTGTTGAGCAGAGAGGTAGTATAGTTATTTTTTTCCAGCATAAAACCAATTGCAAGAATCAACTGGAAGCCCTCAAGGTCCTGTTGAGGGTGGCCTCTGTGTTTCGGTTCTTGCAGATTCACTGGCAAGAGGGCCTGCTGAATCATCTTGTAGTTTTGAGGATAATGGGGTAAGATTTGGTTTGGATTACACCAGGCATGGGTACTTAACATAATTGGTCATTTCATCAATTCACAGTATTTATTTTAAATGCCATTTAGGCTGCTAGAGACATTTTAGTATGTTAGCAGTTTCAGTGCGTAGAGAGCACTTCAGGTCTTGTACAATAGTAACCTAGCTGATTGCCAGAAGGGGACAAACCCTTTGCTAAAAGGGGACCCAGGATGGGGCCCAACAGATGAGTGTGGCTTATTCAGAGCCCTCAGGAGTGGCCAGCTGACAGGTGTCCCCAACTGTCCCCTCTGCCTGTCTCTGTGTGTCTTGGTGACAGTCTCTGTGTGTGAAATACATTTTTTTAACCATCTTTTTCTTTTTTTAATTTTTACTAGAGTATAGTTGATTTACAATGTCGTGTAAGTTTCAGGTGTACAGCAAAGTGAATCAGTTATACATATACACGTAGCCCCTCTTTTGTAGATTCTTTTCCCATATAGGCCATTACAGAGTATTGAGTAGAGTGTCCTTGTGAAGTACATTTTAAAATTTCTTAGGTTATAATATCTCTTATTTTCTTAATTAAAAGCATAAACTGGGCTTCCCTGGTGGCGCAGTGGTTGAGAGTCCACCTGCTGATGCAGGGAACACGGGTTCGTGCCCCGGTCTGGGAGGATCCCACATGCCGCGGAGAGGCTGGGCCCGTGAGCCATGGCCGCTGAGCTTGCGCGTCCGGAGCTCCGCAACGGGAGAGGCCACAACAGTGAGAGGCCTGCGTACCACACACACACAAAAAAGAGTAAACTATTGTAAGTTTTCTTCCAAACTCCCTGGCCCCAAACTCCCCCGTCTCCTTCTGCCACATAGACACACATATTCCCTTCACCCATGAAACTTAAAATTAGGTTACTTTATTTAAACATCACCCTTGGATGAATTATTTTAATGAGTCAGTGATTCCTAATTAAAGACATTCCTCACCTCTGGTCTGACCGTTCAGGGTCTGCTCCCCGGAGGGTGCATCCCACAGCTACACATGGCATCGCTGCCCTTGCTCGCATCGTTTCTTCTACTAAGACTTGCTACGAGATGCCACCCGTCCGATCCTCCATGTCTGCCCCCCTTTGGCCTTCATAGGCTTTCTAGGCCTCCGAGCTCCCCACGGAGTTTTGTTCAAAGAGAAGCTGCTGCCTTTACAGCTCTGAGCCAGCTGACCGTCTGGGCCTACCCACGCTGCCCCACCTGCAAGCATTTCATTAGTCTCTGTGTGTCAAGCAAGCACTGGATTGGTCTGGAACCTCCCTGGGAGGCCCAGGACCTGCCGCCTCCACCACTGACCGCCCATCCTGGGGTCAGACCCCATGTCCCAACCCTTCTTGCAAAGCAGCTCAAGCCCTGATGCCACCACAGGTCATGCAGACCTGCCCAGTTACCAACCCCCTGCCAGCCTTCCGGGCCCTCCCTCCACTTTTCTCCTCTCTATCCCTCCTGTATGGGGCCACTAATTATTATTAACTCTCTTCCCATAGGATGCAGGGGTGGAATTCAAATAAATTCCCTAACACGCATAACAGATGCTTATTTCTTTTCACTTCTGACAGCCCCCGGATGAGCTAATGAAATGGAAAGACCTTCCAGGCCTTTTCAGTGCACAGAGCAGGGCTGAGCTGCCGCAGGCCTGAGTGCAGATAGGGGAAAGGAAACCAGCTCTTCTGCTGTCAGATGCATGTTGTCCCCATGAGCGCACAGATGTGCTTGCCACTGGTGTGAAACACGCAGGAAGTGGATTATGCCCAGTAGATGACCTGCTTTGGGGAATGCCAGCTTCCCAAGTTCTAGGCCAGCTTCATGCACTTACTTTGCTGGGAGTCCTATTATGTATCGCCCACTCTCCACAACCCTTACGCCTTACCCTCTCCCATAGCTCCGCAGTGGGTTTTTTCTGGTAAACTGTATGCAGTACCTCCCTTTGGTTGTGTTTGGGGCTGTGAAAGGCTCAGCAGCAAGTAGTCAGTATATCTGAAACGAGTTCTCATGGAAAGGAGCCCTGGATTACCAGTGAGGGGACCTGGCTGTGGTCCCAACTCCGCCACTTGGTAAACTCTGACCTTGGGCAAAACTCAGGCATCCCTAGGGTTTCATGTTCCTGCCTGTGAATCAAGGAGCGGACCTCAGGAGTGGCAGGGGTTTCCTGTGGATTACAGCTCTGATCCATACTAGCAACTTCCCTAAAATGGGTCGAGGACTTTCCTGGTGGTCCAGTGGTTAAGACTCCCTGCTTCCACTGCAGGGTACACGGGTTTGATCCTTGGTCAGGGAAGATCCTGCATGCTGCGTGGTGCAACCAAAAAACAAAAAAAGAAAAGAAAAAATGAAATATAGTAAAGTGGGTCAAAATGGTTTTGAGGTGTAGCTCAGGGGTGGAGTGCCACCTTCAGCCAGCAGTGCCAGCAGATGGCCCACGGAGAGGAAACAGGGTGATGGCTGCCTGGCTACATCTTGACCCTTGAACAAACCCTTTCTCGTGGATCGTAGGGAGGAAACATACTACAGATTTGGACAACCTGGAAAGGACCCATCTTGGCCTCGTGGGCACCTGGCTTAACCCTCTCTGTGGGGATAAGAATAAACATGCTTGCCGTATGGGGTTCTTATAGGACTCAATGAATTCATATCGGTAAAGCCCTGAGAACAGGCTGAATTCCCAGAGTTAGTTATTATAACATTTTACAAAACTATGAATCTTAGGAAAACAGGGCTAACATCCTCTGAATGTGGTGTCCCTGTGCTATTTCTCTTCTCTGCTAAAATTTCCCTTGTCCATTTGTTGGGGCTAGTGATTCTCAGAACAGGGCAAAAGATGGAATACCCCAGATCCTACTGGATTTATACGTGGATCTGAAAGACAACTTGTTCAACTCTTTGTATCAGATTCCTTTCAAATAGGACTGCTTCCTTGTGAGGTCCACCAGCTCACAAAGACTGAGTTATACCCCTTGCTGTACAGTTGTACATACCCAGCAGGTGCATAGATAACCACGCAAAAAAGCACGGATTCAGCACCACATCAGCCCAGCTTTAAATCCCTCTCTGTTTGGGCACCAGCTGTTTGACCTTGGGTCTCAGTTTCAGTTGTCTGTAAAATGGGGCTATGAGTTGTGCTCCCCAGAATCTTTGCAGAGATTAAAGGAGGGTGTGAACGTGGAAACATTTGTCCAGTCCAGTGCCTGGCCTGGCACCTCACAAACAATAAAGAGTGGAGTTAACCCTTGACTCTGTTTCGTGCCCGTTAATCCTGGCCGGTGTATTCAGGGTGAAAGGTTCCAAAATTCCTTAAAGGAGTGGTCTCCCAAAAGCCTCTCCTTTGCATGATGTCCAGTCACACTGCCAGCCTCGCCAGTGTTTCCTTTCTGATAGAACCAGGGTGTCTGCATGGCCTGGGTCTCTAGTCCAGGCGCTTCCTTTCTCTCCATCAAGACACAGATTGAAGGTTTTGTTCGGGTTTACCCTGCCCCTCCCCTACACATTTCTTTCCCATTTGGTTGCAGCCTCTGGGCTCTTTGGCTTCTTTCATCTAATCTGCTCCACAAGCTGACTCTTTTGTCCATTTTGCAAAGAGGGCATCCACCTAATGCATAAATCTCTTGATTCTTGCCCCCAGGCATACCCGTTTCAAAAAAAAAAAAAGCAACAGTAATAACAGAAAGGGAACAAAAAAAACCTCTCTACGTTTTCCCCCCAGTGCTAATTGCCTTCTGTCTTTGTTTGGCCTGCAGAAGCCCTTTGGTTTTTCCGAGGAGCCCTTCTCTCTTGGCCTGTTTGTCTTACTGTTCTGCCCTGAGTTATTTGTACAGATATTTATGTAATACAATAATAAAGTCACCTGGCTGTTTTTGTTTACCATCAAGTGAAGTTAAAGGGCTGCTGCTCTGTTCTTCTCATCACTCAAGTTCTGTGTGGTCACTGAGAACAGGCTCTGAAGTTAGTTAAAAACTGTAAGGAAATGCAGTTTTATTTTATTTTTACCCCCATTGTTTTTTTTTTTTTTTTTGCGGTACACGGGCCTCTCCCTGCTGTGGCCTCTCCCGCTGCGGAGCACAGGCTCCGGACGCGCAGGCTCGGCGGCCATGGCTCACGGGCCCAGCCGCTCCGCGGCATGTGGGATCCTCCCGGACTGGGGCACGAACCTGTGTCCCCTGCGTCGGCAGGCGGACTCCCAACCACTGCGCCACCAGGGAAGCCCCCCCTCATCGTTTTTTTTATTGAAGTGTAGTTGTTGTACAGTATTATATGTAACAAGTGTACAGTATAGTGCTTCACAATATTTAAAGCTTATACTCCATTTATAGTTATTATAAAGCATTGGCTGTATTCCCTGTGCTATACAGTATATTCTTGTAGTTTACTTTGTACCTAATAGTTTATACCTCTTAATCCCCTCCCGCCTTTCCTCTCCCCACTGGTAACCATCGGTTTGTTCTCTACATCCGAGTCTGCTTCTTTTTTGTTATATTCACTAGCTGGTTGTATTTTTTAGATTTCACATGTAAGTAATACCATACGGTATTTGTCTTTGTCTGACTCTGGAAATGCTATCTTAAAAGAAGCCTTTGATAGAATTCTGACCTTCACGGTCTTTTTTCTTTTTTTCTTAATTTATTATTTATTTATTATTCACTGTGTTGGGTCTTTGTTGCTGCATGCAGGCTTTCTCTAGTTGTGGTGAGCGGGGGCTACTCTTCATTGCGGTGTGCGGCCTTCTCATCACTATGGCTTCTCTTGTTGCGGAGCACGGGCTCTAGGCACGCAGGCTTCAGTAGTTGTGGCATGTGGGCTTCAGTAGTTGTGGCTCACGGGCTCTAGAGCGCAGGCTCAGTAGTTGTGATGCACAGGCTTAGTTGCTCCGCGGCACGTAGGATCTTCCCGGACCAGGGCTCAAACCTGTGTCCCCTGCATTGGCAGGCGGATTCTTAACCACTGTGCCACCAGGGAAGCCCTTCACTGTCTCTTGGGAATCCAGATTTGCCCCAACTTCCCAGTGTCTGCAGCCTGGCATGGACTCTGAGAAAGCACCAGCCAGATAGCCTTTGTTTTCCTATCTGACTTTAATTTCAGCCAGTCTCTGTACCATTGTCCATAGAAACGCTTTTCATAAAAATCCAGTGTTCTACTCGGCCCTATAGACAGAAATAGGGAAACCAGCAGGAACTGCCAGCTTTACCAGGGACCTGGCATTGAGCGCTTCCTCTGGGCCAGGCCCCTGCCGGGTGGGTGGGTGCAAGCTGGTTCTGCTGTTTCCAGAGGAAGGTGGAAACTGGGGCAGGAGTTTAGGAGATGGAGGGCAGGGCCGGAGAGGGAGTTTTAGAAGTTGTCAATCCAGAAATGACCATGGAAGTTACGAGCCTAGATGAGATTTTCAGGGGGTTATAGAATGAAAAAGAGGGAAAAGCTTCATCTTGAAGACCTAGATTTGTGATAGAAAGAGGAGTGCAGCTGACAGCAAGCAACCATGGCATCAAAGAAGCCGCTTAGTCAGAAACTGGAGGAAATCACTGAAATGAAGGGAGAGAGTTTCAGAGAGAGGGGACTGGGCAAGAGCAGCCCCTCTGCGGAGGAGCCAGTGGGGGCGTGGGGGGGATGGATGGGGCTGAAGAGAGCCACCTGTGGGCTCTGATGATTAAAGTCGCAGCAGGGCCTTCGGGGCACGACCGCTCATCTTCTGTCTCTATGGACATGCCTATTCTGGACGTTTCACATAAATGGAATCAGACAGTAAGTGACCTTTTGTGTCTGGCTGTATATATTCTTTACACTATTCCTATATTAGCTTTATGCCTTAGGTATTATTACTCCCGTTTTGCAGATGGGAAAAATAAGGCCTGGAGCAATTGTGCTGCTCAAGGTCACAGAGCCAGGGTCAGAAACCTGGACTCACACTCATCTCTGGCTCAAAATGGCATCAATATTTCTAAACAGCTTTGCACTTTAGGTGTTTAGGCAGTCTGCTGTGTTTTGCAGACTGGAGCTGGGGAGAATCCAGTTATAATGCTTAAAAGCAATTTATAACGAGACAAAAAGATGGAAATGAATGCTTGTCTTCTTTTGTTTGAGTAGTTAAGAATCTTCTTTTGTCCCCTCACATGACTATTGTAAACAGCTAACTTTAAGGTATTTTCTTTTTTTTTTTTTTTTTTTTTGCGGTACGCGGGCCTCTCACTGTTGTGGCCTCTCCCGTTGCAGAGCACAGTCTCTGGACGCGCAGGCTCAGCGGCCATGGCTCACGGGCCCAGCCGCTCCGCGGCATGTGGGATCTTCCCGGACCGGGGCACGAACCCGTGTCCCTCGCATCTGCAGGCAGACTCTCAACCACTGCGCCACCAGGGAAGCCCACTTTAAGATATTTTAAAGACTGAGGAAAGAGAGAAAGGGAAATCCTGAGATTAGTCATTCAAAGATTAATGCAATGAGAGGGCGTACTTCTTAACAGAATGAATATTTTATTTGAGTGTATCTGAATTTTATACTAGGAAATAGATAAAGATAGTTGTACACGGATTACAATTCAGCAACAGGAATATTTCCTTATAGTTTAATTTTTGGAGCATTTAAAAATGTTTTCCTTGTCTATTAAATTGTATCATATAGATGGTAAAATAAAAAGATTAGAGAACTTTGGATCGTATTGTACTGCAGAGCCTGCTTTTATCAAAGTGCTCAATCTTAAAATACAGTTGAAAAAGTCAGCCCCCTTGAAGTCCTGTTTATCCGTGCGTGGATGGAAGTTTAGAAATATTTCAATACAATTGCCAAGAGGCTTACAATGAAGAAGAATTTTTTAGAAGAGACTAAGGGAAGTGTTCACATTACAGTTTCAGAAGTGAACTTAAAAGCATCCACCTGTAAACTGCAAGAGGTCAAGTTTGTGTTCTTGTTTGGTTCCCTTGACGACCAAAAGGTGTGGCTTAGAACTCCTGGGTAGTACCCGCTGCAGTGCATGTGATAGGTCAGGAGTGTATGCCTCTGTGTGTGTGTGTGTGTGTGTGTGTGTGTGTGTGTAGATGTGACTCCCCTGTCAACCCCCTGCCCCTCTTCCTCTGGTGTTTCCATCCCACAAAAGATGGTATGAGGATAAAAGACATCAGTTTTCAATTTAGGCCTACCTGGATCCATTCCCTGCCTTGCTGCCTAATTGCTGTCTGACTTTGGGAAAGTTATGTAAACTTCTTTGAACTGCTGTAAAATGCAAAAATACCAGTCTTGCAAGATGAGTATAATTATATGTGAAGATTAGATGACAATCTGTGTATTGTCCCTGGCACTTAGTAGGTGCTCCAAGTGTAGCTGCCATGGCCACTACTTTCCCTCCAGGGGAGGCAGCATGACTGGGAGAGAAGAGGATGGATCTTGGAGCTGGCCAGTCTTGGGTGCAAAGGCCAACCTCTGCCGTCCACCAGCTGCGTGATTTCAAGCAGCTTATCCGATCGTTCGAGCCTTTGCAGCCAGTAAGACAGATAGTAGTGCTTCATGGGATTTTGTGAGAATTAAAATAGTGTATGTACAGGGCTGGCACAGTGCCTGGTGATTATTGTGTTCAGTAAATAGAATTCATTATGTTTATGATAGCATTTCTGCGATTTCCTAAGGTTTTCAATTCCTTCCACCCCCAGACAACAACATAAAAAAAAAAAAAATCCTTGCCCAGTTGAACTGATGTTATATCTTCAGGAATGTTTAAGACTGTTTTCAGCCTCTCTGAAGCTCCTGCTACATGAAGGCAAATGTGCACAAGATATGCACAGGAGGAGGAGAACTTGAGCCCTCGCCAGCTGTTCTCACGGACGCTTTTGAGTGACTAAGATCTTGCAGAAATGTGACACAGAAAAAGAAGTTTCCTTGGGGATGGTTTGGAATAGTTTGTGATCTGTATTCCTGTTTCTTCCTCTTAGTGTCTTGATGGTGCCAGAATATGAACTATTTGCAAAGATGCGTTTCAAAGATGGGAGGGAGGGAGAGGGAGATAAAGAAGGAGAGACATACTTGCAGTGATAAAGAACTTTAGAACTTTGTTTAAATTAAGGATCTCGTTGAACTTGTCCCCTGCTTCATGGTCACTGTAGCGCACATGGTTGGCCCCTCTTTGGGCTGTGATTTTTTTTTTACGTGGCATGCTCAGGATGATCGCATTCTGCTTATTGGATACACCTTGCAAGGAGGTGTTAGAACCACAGGTCTGTGCCTGATGACACCTGCCAGCAGGGCTACTGTAACCCAGTGTCTTGGCTATGGAGTCATCTCCTACACGTTGGACAAGATTCTGAGGACATTGTGACAAGAGACAAAAAGCCTGTGACATATAGAAAGGCCAGTTCTGTGTTTATCATTTGTGTGTACCATATTTCTCAGACTTTGAGAGACTTCATTTTTTAAGTTTTGCCATGGTTGGGAAATGAAACAATTATGAATGAAGTTTTCACTTTTAAACTTTTGCAGCTGTTGTAGGCCCTAATTGGGGTGCTCACGGGGACGGCATGGGTACCAATAGCCATATCAGGGCATCAGTGGCATCTTTTTTCTCTTGTGGGGCCCACTGTTCGCTCCCCCAACATGATATTGCAACATAATATTACAAATGAGAGGTGCCAACTTTTTACAGGAGCTCCCTGGCCTCAGCGATTGGTTGAGAGACAGGCACATGACCCAGCCCAGGCCAGAGCTCTACCCTGGCCTTTCTTCTCTCGGGTATGGGAGCTCTAAAGGATGTGCTATCATCACAAGGCCTTCCACGTATCAATAGAATTGACCAGTGTACAGGAAATGGCACCAGCGCAAAGAAGCAGAGACAAGGGACCACTCTACTACAGTCCTTCCTGTGGTTCGATTAGATGAGCTCATAAATTCTCCTTTTTACTTAACCCAGCTCGACGTGGGTGTTTCTGTCTGTGTGTGTATGTGTACATCCAAGAGTCCTGACCAATAAAGAATCTCGATAAGTGAATAGCATCCATTCAGCTAAATATATATCACTGATGATTTCTGTGTGTCAGTGAAATTCCAACCTCCCCATTGTCCTAGGAGGCCCACTTAGTGGTTTGGCTGTCATTTGAAAGAAGACGAGCTTGGAGAGCTTTCCAGAGATGGTGACTTGAGTTAAACAAACAAAGTAGGATCATGGTAATCATAATACCTATTCTCTCTGTCCCCAAACTCAGCTTTGCCTTTGGTGGGAATAGGCTCAGAGAGACTCAGATTGAATTTACAAAGTGGCTGCCTGCAGCCTCTTGGGCTACAGACTTTGACTCTAGCATTTTCCCAGTGTTCCCAGAAGTAGTTACGAACAGCACTGTAATTAGACCATCTTGGATCACATGACCGTCTGGAACCAGCGCTGTAATCAGAGGAATGGGAGGTGCGGGTTGGTTTACATGGGGGGTGGAAGCGTCACTTGGAAGCACATGGACGGATGGGGAAATGGAAGGGTCTCCAGATTGCAAGTCAGGGTCAGTTCCCAAAGAGCGGGAAAGGAACTGTCCATGACAACAGCACAACCATTTTAAAAATCGAGGCAATGGGCAAGAAAATGTCAGGTTACATATGCAAGTATTCGTGGCCATCAAGTGGAAGGTCAAAGGCTGAGTGCACATCTTCCCCTTTGAGACTCTTCCAGCTTTCTTTGCACGAGAAGGGCCATCATCCACGGGTGTACAGGTGCCAAGGTCTCAGGGCATACGGTGGTGTCGGTCAAGTTAAGTAATTTCACAGAGGCCCAGGATCTTAGGCAATGATGACATTCACCTTTCCTGGCAAAGTGGGGGTCAGTGGAGTGCATTACTTTAACCAGACTTGCCTCATTGGTGATAAAGGAGAGACAGAAGATGGGATACAACTTCCCTTTTGTTGAGGATTAACCTTGAGCAACCAACCTCGGGATGTTTGAGAAGTTCTCTTAGCAGCCAGAGTTGATCCCCAGGGTCCTCACTTCAGAATACAAGATGCTTGGACAGTTAATGTATGAATCAGCTAGGGCAGCCACAACAAAATACCTCAGACCAAGGGGCTTCTGCAACAGAGATTCATTTTCTCACCGTTCTGGAGGCTGGGAGTCAGCAGGCTTGATTTTTCCCGGGCCTCTCCGTGGCTTGCAGGTGGCCACCCTCTCACTGTGTCCTCACATGGCCTCTTCTTTGTATGTGTGCTTCCTCTGGTCTCTCCCTCTTCTTAGAAGGACACCAGTCCTATCGGATTCGGGCCCTATTAGGGTCCTGTCGCATTAGAGCCTCAGCCTTACTTCCCGTTTAATCTTAATTACCTCTTTAAAGGCTCTGTATCCAAATTCAGTCATATTGGGGGTTAGAGTTTCAACATATGAATTTGGGGAGGGGGACACACTTCAGCCCATAATAGTGAATTACATGCATATATTTCACGAACATTCCTTGATTTCCTACAATGTGCCAGGTACCCTAGCTGTGACACCGCAGTCTAGCTGGGAGACAGAATCACTAAGAAGCCTGGGTGGTTTGTGCCACTGCAGAAGGGCTCAGATTCTGGGGAGAGGAAGTCAGGAGTCAGGGAACACTTCGCTGAGGGACGCTGCTTGTGCACCGCAAGGCTCTTGGCCCTGCAGCTCCTGAATCTGCCCATAGGGACTCCTTGACACGGTTAACTGTGCCCTTCTCCGTCACGTGTCGCTCCGGGCCTCAGTACCAAAGATGTGTCATATTACATCAGTGGTGGAAACGCTCACTTAGCCAAGCTTACGAAGTCATGAAACCCACCCCAAAGGCACAGGTCATTAACAAGTGCACAGACAGTCATATGTGACGTACGTGGCTTCGAAAGCGGTGGCGAGATACAATGATCCAGGATGGAGATGGGAAAGTCACCGTGTCCGTTTCAGGTAGCTTCCCTAATTCCTGGCAGGAAAGAAGATGGGGAGATGAAAGAAAAGTGTTCCGGGCAGAATTGTGGGGAGATTCTGAGAAAGGTAGTAGCAGATCGGTTTGACTCTGAGGTGAAGGGAGTGGCTAGATAGTGGCATTGGGCTGGATGGTGCAGTTTAAATCTGGAAACCAGCCGTATAAGGAGGGGTCAAGAACTGAGAGCCCATAGTCATAAACACCGGAAGCTCCTGCAGGATGGTACCCATCATATCCCATGATCACAGCAGAAGGTGGTCAGGGTGACTTGGATCGTAGTGGTCATCACTGGTCTGAAGCCAGAAAAAGATGCAAACAGCTTTGCTGAAGAGGTGAGAGGAGAGTGGCAGACCCAGAAGTAGCTTGGGTGGAGGTGAGGTGTGCGGGGCGACTGGGCAGGTGAGAGAGGCGTTAGAACCTCACACACCATGAGGCTGGGATGCTTTGCATTTCTCTCATTACCCAGTCTACTTAGGAAAAGTAATAATAATCACATCTTAAATCAGTATAATTTGAAGAGTAATTGGGTAATGAAAATCCAGTTCAGAACCAGAGATGGAGCCTCTTCAATTTCACTTGCTGGTTTCCAACTTAATTTTTAAAATTAAGATAACCTCTAATGAGTCTCAAAATTGTTCACAATCCAAACTATAGTCAGGGGAAGGTAAGATGCTGAGTGAGAAAATGGATTTCATGTCAAAACCCGCCATACTGTGTGTGTGTGTGTGTGTGTGTGTGTCTGTGTGTGTGTGTGTTGAGGGTAAGTGGGGGTGCTCAGGGGTGGGATAGTTCTTCTCTATATAAGGACATCAACTACAAATGGCATTTGTTGGACATGTGAATCAATGAATTTGGAGAAAAATGGGATTGTCTAGAATAGCTTTTGTGCTGCAAAACTGAGTTTGGCTTTGGAGGGACCTGACTTTGATACTGACTCTGACGGTCCCTCGTAATCAATCTCTCGCGCTCTCTCTCTCTCTCTTTCTCTCTCTCTCTCTCTCTCTCTCTCTCTCTTTCTCTCTCTCTCTCTCTCTCTCACACACACACACACAGCTGCACATTCATTTACATATGTTCTTCTTGGCTTGCTCAGATACTCAGCCTTGAGCTTCTGTTTCTCCATCTGTAAGATCAAGGAGGTTACCACCTAGCTCTCAAGAAGTAAATGAAATCACGTGCAAGCCAGTGCTTTGTGGTCCTGACGCTGTGGTCACCTGGGCTCAGTGTTGCCCCAGCCAGAGCTCACAGGGAAGGTGGGCAGAGAGAAATCAAGTTGCAGTTCTCCTTGGGGTGTGAGGTAGTGACTGGACGGGGTAGAAGGGGGCTCCTGAGGTGCCAGTTTGGTTACTTGGGTGCTGGTTACCTGGGTAAATTGTTTGTGAAAATTCACTGAGCTGGACACATATGTGGACTTCGCTGGGTATATGTTGCTTCAGTCAAAAGTTTCAAAAATGATTCGGCAACAAAAATTTCATTACGCCTGCTTGATCTCAGATTATTTTTTATGCATATGTAGTGAACCTCAGAATTCTTACATGATTAAAAAAATGAGATTGTCATAGATTTTATTAAATCAGTGTACTAAATTAAAGCTGGGTGAAACAAAATAATGAGAATTTCTCTCACAATTCAAGCGTGTTTTATTAAGGCCCACTGAACCTGCTTTTTATTGATATTGTTAATAAAATATTTAGATTCCATTTTGAACATGCCAGCTGGCAAAGATTACTGTAATGTCCATCTTTTCTGAGACTGGGTTGTTGTTTTTTAACACTCATAACCAGAGAGTTAGGTTCTTAAATGTAGATTAAGATGAATCTATGTGACTATAAGTGACATTAGAAAAAAATGAAAGCTCTTTATCAAAAACTTTGAGTGGGTCTTTGCCAAAGCACACAGGAGACTCATGTAAAAGTGTAAAAGTTTACCTAAACAAAAGTGGTTTTTCTTTCCCTCATAGTGTCTTGATGGATAAATACGTCGGTAAAGTAATTGATCTAGAAATCATTATCTAAACCTTGAAACTTCCTAGCAAGCATTTTGCTAGTGGAGAAAACGTGTTTGAAAACTTCTGAGATTTAAAAACAAGCAGGCCGGGGTCAGGGTGGTAGGGGTGCAAAATGGGTGAAAGGGTCAAAAGGTACAGACTTCCAGTTATAAAATTAAAAAGACTTGGGGTGTAGTGTACAGCATGGCGACTATTTAATAATACTGCATTGTATGTTTGAAAGCTGCTAAGAGAGTAGATCTTAAGTTCTTATCACAAGAAAAACAATTTTAACTGTGTGGTGATGGAGATTAACTATACTTACTGTGGTGATTATCTCACAATATATACAAATATCAAATCATTATATTGTACGCCTAAACCTAATATAATGTTATATGTCTATTATATCTCAATTAAAAAGAAAAATAAAAACAAGCCAGGCCAGTTACACTGAGATTTGTAAGCTTCCAGTGGAATAGGGAGTAACCAAGATCTTTTTCAACTGATAGCACATAGAATTGTGGTTGTACCTTGAAGGTTGACTTAGAAAAGAGGACCCTTCCTCTGTAGCATTTGTTGAAATGATTAAGGTGTTCAGGAAAGCCTGTCAGACCACCGAACCATTTGTTATCTTCAATTAATCTCTAAGTCTTTACATCGGCCCTTGTGTAAATACTAAGTGGCTAATGCTGCGTCTTAATTTTCAAATCTTCTAAGAATGTGTTGTAATAATAATAATAATTTTAAAAAACCATAGCATCATTTTTATATTACTACTCAGACCTAGATTTTGTCTTGTGTGTTCCCAAGCCAAAGGCTGTGATACTCCCCTATTTCAGGGACAGAGGGAATCTCAGATATGTCCGTATTTGTTTTTCCCAAAAGAGTTAAGACAGTATTACAGTATGCTTTCTGTTTTTCAGCAAAGCTTAAGTACCTACACGTTCTGATTGTGATTAGTTTAAGTGTTGAGAGTCTACACGGTACAAGTGTACTTTGCTTTATCGTGCTTCGCAAATATTGTGTTTTTTACAACTTGAAGGTCTGTGGCAACCCTGCATCAAGCAGTTTTATTGACACAGTTGTTTCCAATAGCATTTGCTCACTTCATGTCTTTGTGTTTTGGTAATTCTTGCAATACTTCAGACTTTGTCATTATTATTATATATGTTATGATGATCTGTGAACAGTCATCTTTGATGTTATTCCTCCGACTTGCTGAAGGCCCAGATGATGGTTAGCATTTTTTAGCAATAAAGTATTTTTTAGTTAACATATTGCATACTTAAAAGACAACAGTAGAATGTAAACATAACTTTTATCTGCACTGGGAGACCAAAAAATTCTTGTGACTTAGCTTTATTGCGATATCTGCTTTATTGCGGTGGTCTGGAACCGAACCCGCAGTATCTCTGATGTCTGCCTATAAATATTTCTGAAGGACTTGCTTCACTTCTATAGTCATTTATACCAGGCTTTGAAGTATCAGTAGTGTGGCTTATATTCATACCCTACATCAGGTGTTCTGCTATTTTTATCTCAGTGATAGTGCAAGAAAGTACACATCCTTAGTTTGGGGGTCACATCATAGTACAAAATTAAGTTGTGGGAGTGTCTGCGTGTGTCTCTTACGTGACTTAGCATATTTTTTCTGTCCTAATTTGTCCTCATCCTCCCCTCTTGTCTAATTAAAAAGTACTTGCTTCCTTGTTCGGAACAAGGTAATTTTGTATTTGGGACTGTTATTTTGGCGATACCAGCAGAGCGCCACAAATCACACAGGCCTCCAGTTTGCACTTGGTGCGTTTATGTAGGAACCAACTAGAGTCATGGAATTTCGGAGCTGGAAGGCTTCCTAGACACCCAGCTGGCCACACCCTCAGTGAGCAGACAGGTAAGCTGGGCCCAGGGAGTCCAGGATCTCTGGGTCACAGGGCAGATTGGTGGCAAAAGCAGCCCTCCCCAGGCCAGCCCAGCTCTCCTTTTCTGCCACCCTTTCAAATTGGAGTAAACTCCCTTTCTCTTCCTGGTATGCTCAGAGGTATGGAAAGGAAGGAAGGAAATCCCAAAGGACATTGCATGATCAAAAGCAGTAATATAAAATGGATGCTTCTTTCTTATCACACTGGCACCAGACCTGGCCTCGAATCCCAGCTTTTCTTTATTTTTTTTCTAAATTTATTTTATTGTAGTATAGTTGATTTACAATGTTGTATTAATTTCTGCTGTACAAGAAGTGATTCAGTTATATATATTATATACACACATACACACACACACACACATTCTTTTTCATATTCTTTTCCATTATGGTTTATCATAGGGTACTGAATATGGCTTCCTGTGCTACACAGTAGAACCTTGTTGTTTATCCATTCTATATATAATAGTTTGCATCTGCTAATACCAAGCTCCCATTCCATCCCTCCCCCACCCCACCTCCTTGGCAACCACAAGTCTGTTCTCTATGTCTGTGAGTGTGTTTCTGTTTCATAGATAAATTCATTTGTGTCTTTTTTTTTTTTTTTTTTTTTTTTGCGGTACACGGGCCTCTCACTGTTGTGGCCTCTCCCGTTGCGGAGCACAGGCTCCGGACGTGCAGGCTCAGCAGCTGTGCCTCACAGGCCCAGCCACTCCCGGGCATGTGGGATCTTCCCGCACCGGGGCACAAACCCGTGTCCCCTGCATCGGTAGGCGGACTCTCAACCACTGCGCCACCAGGGAAGCCCTGTGTCATATTTTAGATTCCACATATAAGTGATATATTTCTCTGTCTGACTTACTTCACTGAGTATGATAATCTCTAGGTCCATCCATGTTGCTCCAAAAGGCGTTATTTCATGCTTTTTTATGGCTGAGTAATATTCCATTGTATATAGGTATCACGTCTTCTTTATCCATTCATCTGTTGATTGACATTTAGGTTGTTTCCATGTCTTGGCTATTGTGAATAGTGCTGCTATGAACATAGGGGTGCGTGTATCTTTTTGAATTAAGAGTTTTCTCTGGATATATGCCCAGGAGTGGGATTGCTGGATTGTATGGTAGTTCTATTTTCAGTTTTTAAGGAACCTCCATGCTGTTTTCCATAGTGGCTGCACCAGTTTACATTCCCACCAACAGTGTAGGAGGGTTCGCTTTTCTCTACATCCTCTCCAACATTTGTGATCTGTAGACTTTTTAATGATGGCCATTCTGACCAGTGTGAGGTGGTACCTCATTGTAGTTTTGATTTGCATTCCTCTAATAATTAGCGATGTTGAGAGAGTCCCAGCTTTTTTACCCACTAGCAGTATTGAATCTTTTCAAGTCTCAGTTCCTCCATCTGTGAAATGCGAAGTAAGAACCACCAGGCAAGGTCATGGGGAAGATTTACATGGGGTCACCTCAATGCCTGGCATACAGTAAGCACTCCGTAATTGGAAATGACTAGACCATGAGGGCTTGGTGGGTTTCCTTAGGTGCAATTAGAAATTGCACGCCCCACCCCAATAAAAATTTAAAACAAACAAACAATAAACAACAACAAAGAAACAATAGTTCAGCCTTCAGGCCAGGGTCCTGATTCCCCCTCAAGGAATACACATAACAATAACTTTGAGCTGTTTTGCAGATACTTAAACCCCCCACCAGGTGGGAGAAGTTAACTGTCTGCTGCCCACAGGCATGTAGACCCCAAACTGGTTGGAACCAGAAGGTTGATATGCAGACTCCCACTTACCTCCCCACCAACCAATCAGAAGAATGTCCACGAGCTGACCACGCCCTCTTTGAACCATTACCGTAAACCTCCTCGCTACCCCTCCAGGTCAGAACGTGCAGTTCAGAGGGCATGAGCCCGCTGTGGCACCATTTGCCTGGCAGAGCAATAAATCTCTTCTTTTCTACTCCCTCCACCCCCTGCCAAGAAAGAAAGAAAGAAAGAAAGAAATTGCACGCCCCTGGGTTTGAATCCAGCACACTGCTTCTGTGTATGGCCCAGACTGAGGCTGACCCCAAGATACATACATAAGTGAGCATTGAGAGGGCATCTACTGAAATTTTCATTGTAGTTACTTTGAGCCATGGGATCATGGATAGTTTTTTATTCACTTTCTACTGACTGCCATTAGGTTGTGTTGGTTAGACAACTAAAGTATATAAAAGAATAAAATAAATTTTACAACTGCTGGTTTATGTTCATTAGGTTATTGTTAGTGGTTAGTTTACATCTTCAAAGATCGAGCAATGTTTGCAATAATGTAAAATGGCAGAGTGTTGAAGGCATTCTGGGCTACTTAAATCTTAGAGAATAGGGAAGCTTTAGCTCTCATCCCTTCCTTGTACCTAATATATGTACCTGAGACTTCTTTTCTTTTTAATAAACATGATCCATATCCTCACATTGTTACGTGAGAGAAATAACAACTAACAGAATGACAAAAACAGGTCTCGTTGCCCATACACGTGAGACCCGGGGCAAAGCTGGAATGCACCCAGACCATGCCAGCCAGGAGACCTTTGGCTGGTACACCCTTTTGATGCAGATGGGCAGATTTAGGGCTAAGAAGGACCAGGAGCCCCTCTGTATTTTCACAGTACATGGCAATCACCACAAGCACAGGGGAGGTCTTCCCTGCAGCCCAGAGCTCTGGTCCAGGCTGCCCCACAGGCTGAGCCCCCCGGGATTCTTGGCCACATCAGAAGTGCTCCTGGCTCTGTGCTTGGGAGAACAGAGTCTCTAACCGATACAGGAAAGCACTTCAGTGGCAGATAATAATCTTTTCGATCACGTTGGAGAACAGGTAGTATTTGGGTAGTTAGTTCAGTTAAAAGCATGAAGGAGGGTGATGTGGGGACATCGGGTGCAGGCTGTTTGCTGTATCCAGGACTTTTAAAAATTATTACATGTTTTTAAACAACTGGAATAATGTTCCAGTCTTCCAAATGATCTGTTCTTGTTGTCTGATACACAGTGCCACAGACTTCCAGGATCTATTACTTCTCTGTAATTTTGCAGACCAACCTGGTACATTTCCATGAGGACCAGAAATTCCATGTGTGGATCTACTCAATGGGATTGAGAGACAATAGGTTCAGAAATGAACATCAGGATTCCCGATTTTGAATGTGTATAGCCGTTGAAAATATTCATAATCTTAAAACATATTGAATATGCAGTTTAGAAATGTTTGCAGGTGTTCTGGGACAACTGGGGCCATAGGAAGGTTTCTGTTGGGGGTAGTGACCCCAAAGCCAAAAGGTTTCCTCGGAGCCCTAGTCTCTACTTTTGGTGCCTGTTACCATCTGCTTTAGGGCTGTTGTGTTGAAAAGGGCCGCATGTCAATGACTCTATTTAATTAATTTGTCTAACATATCCTACCTTGTTCCAAAAAGAATTCGCAATACCTTATGAAAATGCAGTGCCACTAGAATTTTTTTAAAGGACAGGCAACAATCAAAATAAAGGGAAAAGAAGGGTAGGATACCCAAGGTAAAGTTAGGAGATAACATTAATATATAAAATTAATATCCTAGGTTCTATGTATTGGTTTAAAAGATAGAGTGGTCAGTCATGAATGTGGCTCTAAGCTTCCCGGTAGCCAAGGCAACAAGAGAAACATAATCACTTGTATGGTTTAAATGTTCAGATTAAAATCAACTTGTTACCAAAGAGGAATGCAGAGGTCCCTGGTACTAATTTGTCCTTTATTTTTTTATTATTATTATTTTTTTGCGGTATGCGGGCCTCTCACTGTTGTGGCCTCTCCTGTTGTGGAGCACAGGCTCCGGACGCACAGGCTCAGCGGCCATGGCTCACGGGCCCAGCCACTCCGCGGCATGTGGGATCTTCCCAGACCGGGGCAAGGACCCATGTCCTCTGCATCGGCAGGCGGACTCTCAACCACTGTGCCACCAGGGAAGCCCCTAATTTGTCCTTTAGATCCTCAGAGGGAGTGAGAGAAATCCTTAGTTGTGTAGCCAGATGCATCCTGAAGATTATGCCTAGTTCCATGGGCAGTTTTCTGTAACATCTCTTCAGGCAGGGCCATGGCAACGAGGCGTTGAGAAGCCAGTTCTTCAGTGATAGCCCAGGGATGTTGCCATCTTTAGGCTGGGGTAGGGCCATGGAATCTGTACTTTTAAAAGCTTCCAAGTGATGCTGATGTTCAGACAGACTTGACAGCTTCTGTTTTAGGTAGTGAGAAAAATGTAACTAAACCAGGTAAGTGTCCAGAGCTAGAAATACTGGGTTGATGAGTTGCCAGTGACCAATCATGTGAGAGGCCCAAATTCACCTGTGGAAGTAAGTCTAGAGAGGAAGGAGGGGAGAGTGAAGGAGCCTGAAGGGACACAGGGAGGGGAGAACGGGATGCATTCCCATGGCAGACCTCTCTTCATATTTTCTCCACCCCTTTTCGAGGTAGAGTTTAGAAGGGAAGCGATACAGGGGCCTCCCTGGTGGCGCAGTGGTTGAGAATCCGCCTGCCAACGCAGGGGACACGGTTTCGAGCCCTGGTCTGGGAGGATCCCACATGCCGCGGAACAACTAGGCCCATGAGCCATAACTGCTGAGCCTGAGCGTCTGGAGCCTGTGCTCCGCAGCAAGAGAGGCCACGACAGTGAGAGGCCCAAGCACCGCGATGAAGAGTGGCCCCCGCTTGCCGCAACTAGAGAAAGCCCTCGCACAGAAACGAAGACCCAACACAGCAAAAATAAATAAATAAATTACTAAACTCCTACCCCCAACATATTCTTTAAACAAAACAAAACAAAACAAAACTTCCCTGGTGGCGCAGTGGTTGAGAGTCCGCCTGCCGATGCAGGGGGACACGGGTTCGTGCCCCGGTCCAGGAAGATCCCACATGCCGCGGAGCGGCTGGGCCCGTGAGCCGTGGCCACTGAGCCTGCGCGTCCGGAGCCTGTGCTCTGCAACGGGAGAGGCCACAGCAGTGAGAGTCCCGCGTACCGCAAAAAAAAAAAAAAAAAAGGGAAGTGATACAGATTGGGAAGGTATACTGTAATGTGAATAAAGACGTTTGAAGGTAAAGCACATTGAATATACCTTTAAATTGGATCACTTTAATTATTAGTTATATTTATCATTATTGAATATGAATTCTTTAAATTAGAAAATATAATAAGGTTTAGAAAATATTTACCAGTAAACAGGGCTCCAGTGGTACTGGCTTTGTCACAGGGGCTGCCACTTACTAACCTTGCCTCTTACGTGCTTGGCATCGAGCTTGGGCCATACCTCCTCCCCGTCGCTAGAGCTCACCGTAGCCCTGTGAGGAAGAGGCATCGTAGTCATCTCCCAGTCACTGGCGAGCAACTAAGGAAGGAAACGGGGGAACTGGGATCTGCTCCAAATTTGCCCATTCCAGGAGAATCCAGAAACTTGGCACTCCATTTGTGGTGAAGTGTTCTTTTTTCTTTTCCTTTCTTCTTTTCCTTCTTCTTCCTTCTCCTCCCCTTCCCCTCGCTTCCCCCTGACCCCCTTGCTGAAATAAGGTCAAACATGACATCAGAAGTGTCTGGTTGAACTAAGGGGTTAGGGGCCAAGAGTCCCCTGCCTCAGCCTCTCTCACAGCCCCAGTGTCACCACCCTCTCAGAAAGGCCATGGAGCGCCACTGGGCCAGGATCTCACTGCCATCCCAAGCCATGGCCTGCAGCGCTTTTGTAATGTGACTCTAAGCCCCATTTGTCATGGCTCTAGTGTGTGTGTGTGTTCAAAGACATTCCAATTTTCAGCCAAAGGACAGATGGTTATTTCCTATTTCATTCTTTATGAAGTCTCGTTTACTTTTACAAATTAGAAGAATAAATAGACAGAGTCTCTATTATGGTATTAGGATATGATGCCCAAAGTTTGGTACAAGTGCACGCACCACTGTCTTTTCATCTGTGTGTTCTGAAGAAACCCTGCCCCTTGGAGAGTTCTCACTGGTACCCAAGCTGTGCACTTTGTGTAACGCTGAGGTTAAAATCGGCCGAAGGCCTGTGACCAGAGAGCATCTCACACCAGGGCCGCAAACGGAAATCAGCTCCAGCGTTTCAAACTTTTTGTGGTGAAAATTCAACCTGATGGGGAAGCCCAGAGGGGATTTTGAGAGATTTTCTCATCTAGCCTCCTCCCCACAGAATCGGATTATGCACAAATTGGTACTTACAGGTGGTAATTAGTTCTGTTCTTAACAGTTTTCTCTAGAGGATAATTTTACTACTTTCTTCAATAGTACGTTTCAGCCTGAATTTCTGGAAGGAACTTCTTCCCACTCTTTAATTTGAAATTCTCTTCTGATGGTTTAAATAGAATTCCCTTCTGTGCTCTGTGAAGAAGAAAACAAATAACAAAACAACAAAATGGGTCGGTCCCCTGCATCTTATGATTATAACACCTTGGAAGTGTTGCCCTCACTATCAACACCCATTGACCCTGTGGGAAGATGGTGGGACTCAGCCTCTAGCAGTAGGGTGGGTGTGTATCCTTACGTGTCTGTGTGCCCGTGAGTCAGCAGAGGAATTGATGATGGTGATTCATGGGAGCCTCCAGCCCCTGCCCCAGTTACCGCCACCACATACCTGCAGTGTGGCTGGCTAAGGAGGGCTTCATTTTCCGACTAAACAGTGGGGTTTTTCTCTGCTCGAAGATAACTGATTTATATTGGTTTATACAGGGTTCGAACCTTTGGCCTCAGTGGTTAACCCCGTGTGTTTTCCTATTCACCTAACCTGCTACTCACACAGGCCTCTGCTATTCACAGAGGTCCCACCTGCTCAGGCTTCTGTTGGCAGGATGTCAACTGTGGCCTCATCGCCAGGTTTTCCCTGAATAATGAATGAGGCAGTGTCGAGCAAGTCAGAAATAGAAATCAATAAAGCTAAATTCCACCAAGAAGAGGCAGCCCGGCAGTGGACTGATAGAGAACACGGAGGCCACTGGGTGCCAAACACAGTAATGCACAGCCTTGCACGCTCGCGAATTGGGGAAAGAGAAAACAGAAGGCTCGTGACTTGGGAAGAGTCGTAAGGGATCGGAACTTGGGATATACCTTGCTCAGTGGGAACGAGGAAACGTGAGCAGACTCTCCAGAGCTCAGCTTCTTTCCTGCCGATAGAGCAGCAGCTTGGTGCACAAATCTCCCGGGAGCCAAGCACCAGACATCTTCACAAATCCCATGTGTGCAGCTGTGTGACCAAAATAGACCCACACACGCCCTGTTTGTCCTGGCCGCGTGGAACGTGGCAAGGCTGCGAAGTCTGCAGAGACATCCTTGATCCCTGCCCCTGCTTCCCTTGGTGCTGAGCTGCCCATCAACCGTCTGCTCAGGTGCAGCCCCCCGCCCCACCCGAGGAGGGGCACACAAAAGCAGGCTTGGATCACAGGAGGCAATGTCTTGCTGCTGGACTGATTTTAGTTTGAGGGCGATTGAAACTCGTGGTGTGGAGAGGCTTTTTTCAATGCCAGCTGTTCCATGAAAGACTACTCGATCTCCCCTGTGAAAATGATAGCAGGCATCCTTCGGGAGGACGTGGGGATGGCTGGCAGGACAGGCAGGGCTGTGCCAGCTAATTCTACTTAGTTGGCTGGCAGGTAACCAGACTTAATCCTTTCATTAAAGGCATATCAGGTGTGCCCATTGGATAAGTGTTCAGACACACCCACCCACATACACACCCTTCAGACTCCTTGTGAATCTCCATCACCCATGGACAAGGGTTTTGTGCCCTTAGGTGCATTGGAGCATTAACCCAAAAAAGCATGAGAACCACCTGATATGGTTTTAGAATGTGTAGGGAGGGCTTACTGTGCAGAAGGCACTGATGGAATCTCAATGATGGATTCTTGAGGACCTTGATGAGGGTCATGTTTCCCTGAAGATCCCAGTTTGCTGACATCTGAGTCTGGACACCAGGCCTTATTAATGGTTCTGTTCGAATCCTGTTTAGAATATTCTGCAGGGTGCTTTGAAAAGAGTGTTGGACCTGGAGCAAGGACTTCTGATTTGATCTTTGGACCACTCCTTCAGAGCCAAACGTTTAGAGTTTGTGTTCAACTCTGCACCTCATCCGGATGGGAGTGTTGGGTGGCATCTAGCCTCTGTTTACCGGAATAGACCTTTGCCATAGGGCTTTTTTTTTTTTTTTGCAGTACGCGGGCCTCTCACTGTTGTGGCCTCTTCCGTTGCGGAGCACAGGCTCCGGACGCGCAGGCTCAGCGGCCACGGCTCACAGGCCCAGCCGCTCCGCGGCATGTGGGATCTTCCCAGACCGGGGCACGAACCCGTGTCCCCTGCATCGGCAGGCGGACTCTCAACCACTGCGCCACCAGGGAAGCCCAGCCATAGGACTTTTTGTACTTAATTTTTCTGGCCCTTCTCGTGCTCAGTGCTGTGTCTGACCTGGAGTGAGTCGATGCTTGGTGAATGAGTGAATGAGTAGATGAATGAATGAACGCAGACCAGCAGTACTCATCTGAGTAGACAGCCTGTGCCTGATATAAATATGGAGAGCTCAGTCTCCTTGGGTTTGACTTGAGTTCACACAGTTGGAGATTGGAGCATCACTTGAAACTGTGCATTTGTAGAAAGGAGAACAGAAAGTGGCCACATGGGCAGGTGGCTTGTGGAGACAGAAGTGTTGACGTGACTGTGTGAATTTCTCCAAAGACACTGAACAACGCACTGTGCCCTTAGCCTTCTGTGCCTTCATCAGGAGAAGGATTCGGTGGCACAGAGTCACGCACTCCCTGTGTGCGGGGTAGGGGGGTGGGATGCTGGGGGGAGAACTTGATGGAGGGGCCCCTGGCCTCTGGGAACCTAGCCTCCAGGACAGTTCACTGCACAGATGCACCGTGTTCAGGAAATCCAAGTGGAGGAATAAAAAAAAGCTCTAAATCGATATAGGAGTGTCATTAAAGCACTTAGCTCTCCTGCGGATCCCCGCTAAGTGCCTCTAATGCACTGTGTTTGGGGGGGGATGGATCAACAGAAGGTCCACTTTGGGCTGCAGCCGGGAGGGTGTGGCCAAAGAAGGTGGCCTTGAGGGCTCTGGGTCTGAGGAGGTGAGAAGGACAAGAAGCTCTGCTGGGGCCCCTTAAGAAGAGACGTATGTTCAGAAGCACAATTTGTAAATGACCCCACCCAGCGGAGGGCACAGACCGATGGGCCGAGGAGGGGTGGGCGGAGGGCAGATCTGGCACACAGATGGGTTTTGTTTGTCAGACAGAGTGACTTTGAACATATAAATTCATTGCCAGTGCTTAAAATTAGGAGTTTTCACAGCAGTGTTCAGATTTCTGGCTTCTCTTGACAACTTGGAGATACGGCAGCACTGGGCCCACCCTGCCTCGGGCCGGGAGCTGGCTGGACCTGAGTGGCCATGCTCCGTGATGTCCAGCTTCATGGTTCTTAGCACCATACACCCTGCTTCATTCGGGCTCTTGCCTCTGAGTCACTGGTTAGAGAGCAAGCTTCCCGGTTCTACTGGGGAAATAGTCCAGGTTTGGGCAATTAACGCAGCCCTGCTAAAGGTAGGATAGGATGGTGGTGATGACCGCTAAAACATTTGGAACTAACGACTCACTATGGTGGACTCGCTTCTAAGCGTTGTGCTGGCTTTAATTCACTCAACCCCGTGGAAACCCATGCAGGCAGGTATGGTTATGACCTGTGTTGACAGGTGGCGAGAACAGAGCATAAGTTTCATAATTGGAATTAGCTGCTCAGGTGCATGCAGTTCTTCTGCGACAAAGCTGGGATTTCCACCCAAACAAGCTGGGTCCTGGGGCCGCTCTTGACGGATGAAGGAAATTTTGACCATCATTGAGTCTGGTGTGGGTAGCACTGGTGCCCAGGGCTGTGTGTGGCCCATTGCCATAGAGTCTTGCACAGCCTCTGGGACACATACAGATGAGGGAATGGAGACTTGGAGAAGATAAGGGACTTCCTCAGGGATACAGCTGGAGTCTAGAATGAGGGCTGGAGAATGAGGAAATCCTAGAGGATTTCAAGAAGGCAGTGAGGGACTCAAAAAACACAATGATGGCTGATGAGAGGGAACAGAGAAACTGGAAAGAGGGCAGAGGAGGCAAAAGGTTTATAAGGACGGATCTTGACAGACGTGTCTGTTTATTCTCTTTCATTTGGAGCAAGGTTGAATTGCGGTTCCCTTCTGGTAATTTGGCCTGTTTCTGGGCACTCCAGCCCAAAGGCATTCGCTCCCACCAGCCAGACTTTTATCTTAAGAAACGACTCTGGGAGTGAAATAAGATCTGATCTTTTCTGTGCTCTCAGTTGAGATTTCTGCAGCCCAGTCTATTTCATGGGAGAGAACCATTGGATCTCCCCCGCGGACAGCATTTCAGGGCCAACAGGAGGGACCGGGCCTAATGCAGTGATGAAAACTGGAATCGTCTCTCCACCCCGAGGCAGCACGAACATGTAGCAGCCCTGGGCAGTGCTCCCTGGGGAGCTCCTTGGAGTCACTCTTCCAGAACCTTCAAGCCCTAGCGTGAATGTCAGGTTCCTGCTGCAGGCCCTTTTCCACGATGCCTATGAACCCTTCCGAGAGTAAGGCAAGAGGATGCCTGCACACGCATGCGTGCGCCCTCCGTTTTTGGTCCCCCCAGGCCTGGGCCATCTCGCGTTATGCCTCGATGAGCAGTGACAAGCGGGGGCAGCAGCAAAGCCATTTATAGCTGAACTGTGGCGGCCCAGGTGCCCGACGCACTGCGGCCCGCTCTTCTCGCTGGCCCACCAAGACCCATGCGGAGACAAGACACAGACATTCAGTGCCCTTGACAGCCCCCTTCTAAGCTCTGCCTGACCTTGTCGCCTGTCTCTCCATAAAGCGACTGCCCTCTTAAGGTAAATCGGGTGGTTTCCACAGTCCTAAACCTCCCCACGCTTTGGGGCAATACATTCACTGCTGTATTTTCCATTTCTTTAATGGAAAACCTCTGCAAATTTTATATTCTGTTCATGCTGTATCTGTGTATTTAGTCTAGTAACAGTGTTTCTGTTTACTTTTAACTCTCCCTCAAGTTGCATGTAAAATGGAGGCTCAGGTATCATTTTCATCTTGGCTTTTCAGATACCATCACATGTCAGGGGTGGAGTGTGGGTGGTAGCAGATGACCCAGTTTGAGAAGCTCATGTAATAAAAGTAGTCCTAGGCTCTGTAGCCTGGGTTTGGCTTGTAGTCCACCAGGTTATTAGCTGAGTGTCCTTTGTCAAGTTGCTTAACCTCCATTTCCTCATCTGCTAAGTGGGTATAAGGATCACTACTTTGTGAGGCTGTTACAAAGAGTAAAGGGGACGATTCAAATGACTAAGCATGTAAATGATGCCTCGTAGACACTCAGTAAATGGTTGCTGTTCAACATACAGTACTTCCAAAGGACTTTTCCCCGACATTTTCAACCAACCCTGTCTGAATTCTTAGCTCGTGTATCACAAAGCTACTTTATGCCTTTGAGTTGTTTTATGACTTCCGTCCCCGCGTTTGTAAATGCGTCAAGGTCAAAGGCCATATATTCAGACGACTTCGTGCTTCTCATAGCATATCAGTAGTATTCTGTAGGTATAGTCTATGATTTGTGCCTAGAAATGATTTTATGAATCGAAAATAGCACATTCTGTTAGAACACAAAGAAAATAACTTGAAAATGAAGAAACATTTCATAAAGGACATGGCAGTCGGGTGGGGTCTTTATATAGAAGGACAGCAGGACATCTTAAGTGTTTGTTTAGCTCAAGTCAGCCCCCTCTATCCTACTAAACTAACAAGGTACACCTACCTCCTCCCACATTAAATATCATTATATATAAACTATGCTCTGGACTGGTTAGTATAATGTTATTTTTAGAGACGTTTAAGTGATTTTTTTTTTTCTTTACGTTTACAAGGTGCTTTTGCAGTGAGTTTGCTTTTCAGGTCTCATTTTTGTAGGCCTTGGAAAGCTTGGAGACCCCAAAAACATTAGAATTAGGGGACCTGATGGATCAGACAACTAAGAAAAGGATCCCAGGCAGATGGGATGGTTTTGTGAGTGAGGTTGGATGGCCTAGGACGTATTTCGGGACCGTGCCTTTATCAGGTGTGACGGGGCTGCAGGAAGCGTCTGGGAAGTGGAGAGTATTAGTGGGAAGAAGGTCAGAGGTTAGAGAAGGAGGAGGTGGTGCGTTCTAAGGAGGTTCTCAAGTAGGGGGCTTAGTTAGGAAAAATATAAATCTAGCCCTTTCAAAGCCTAATTTTATTTTTTTTAGATAGTTCTCAGTAAAGATCTTTTGGTTTTTTCTTTCAGTTAGCAGGATGGAACATATATGAGTTTGGGGACAGCAAGGACACTTTCTTCTTGACTGTGCCGTTCCCTATGGGCCTGGCAGAGTAACTTGACTTCTTGGGGTCCAGTTCCTCACCTGCAAAATGTGAGCATTGGTCTAGGAGACATCAAAGGCTGTTTTGTTTTACATTATAACTAACAGATGTCTTTGTGGATTCTCTCAAAAGTGTCTCATTGCTAACCATCACACAGTACACTGGAGTTAGTTATACATTTATATCTTTCAAAAACAAAAAACCTCAGTCCTGCTCAGTTGCATTAGTCCAGTGGACTGGAGGAGTCAGCTCACTTTTTCTGTAAAGAGCAGACAGTAAATATTGTAAACTCTGCAGATCACACAGTTAGGTTTTACAGCTTCTAAACTCTGGCTGAGTCCTGTAAAGTTTTATTTACGGACACTGAAATTTGAATTTCATATAATATTCATGTCACAAAATATTCTTTTTTTTTCAATAATTAAAAAATATATAAGCCATCGTCAGCTCATAGGGCATCCATACAGAAACAAACAGATTTGGCCCATGGGCTGGCTATAGTCGGCTGACTTCCGAATTAGTCTGCCCTCCTCGGCAGCGGTCGGATTTTATCCAAGTTCCTGCTGTAGTCCCGCACACCTCTGGGCCTTTATGGCGTTGTACCAACATGTGTTTCTCCCAAGCATCTTATTCAGGGACTGTGAGACCTTTCTCCACAGCCACAGTCCCTGGCGGATAGTAGGTGCTTGCTGAATGCTTTCCAAATGCATGGTGTAGTAATTGTCCCACTTGCAGGATGACTCTGTCTACATGAAACATTGGGAAATTATTGTTTCATTCCTAGAAGGCAGCATCTGTTTGGACAGATCCATACTGGAAGGTATTTATTGTCTGCATCGTTGAGTGGCTCTCCTAGCATTTCAAAGGCTGCAATGCTTGTAAATAAATTCTCCTTACCTGACAGCCGCTGTTCTAAGAATTACTCAGCTGAGGAGCTCTGTGTCTGTGATTCCAACTAAGTGAAGACGCTGTCAGATGAAAGGGGAAAGGGCTTGGGAGAGGAGGATGGAGCAGTGACAGGGAAGACAGCAACAGAGGCCTTGACCGCCCCAGGTCTTCTATAAATACACCATGTGGGTCCACAGGAATTTCTAGATACCTTCCTCTCCACCGTGGCAAGCTTTTGAGAATACAGCCCATCTGTTGAGTCCAGACTCCCAAGAGGCTCATTTAAATGAGCCCCTGAAATATTTATTTGATCGCTTGTTTGTAATTTTAAGGCAAGAGCTTTATAATTTCAACTAAGGAGTGGCGTTCAGTATTCAAGCAAGGTGATGTTTGTCCTGGCTTCCACTTTCCCGTGAGAGATACGAGGCACTTAGGGAAGATGACTCTGCACAGAGCTGTATATCTGGAGGATATAATGCCAGGAAGCACAAAGAAGAAATTACGACCATTTACTTGTGTATTATTTTCTCAATTTGAAGCACTTGAATTCCAGAGCTCTTAAATCAAGAGGTTGAATTCCTGGCATTTTAAAGTAGACCACTTGAATAAGCTGTTTAAACCATTAGAATGGCTTTTTAAAAAATTCACCGGTTTCTTGGATTATTTGCTCTTGAGATTTACTTAATTGAAGTTTTTGCCTTTTCATTTTACTTCAAGCCAAAATGATTTCTACAGTTAAGGAAGTTTTAATTTTATTCCTCTGGGTAGAGTAGATTTCATACTTCAATCAAGTCCCCAACAGGTGAAAGCAGGCAGTTTTCCACAAGTCCCACATAGCGCACTATACATAGATACATGCTTAGGGTTTCAGCTTTGACTTTCTTCCCCATGGGCATCATATCTGTAAATACAACGGTTGCTACATTTTCAGGGTCTTAGGCCCATATCAGCTGAAAGCTGCCTTTGATTAAAACAAGCCATCAGGGAAGGGAGAAGATAGGGATGGGAAAAATATTAATAATGAAGTTATAAAATTGTTCTAGACACTGATTATAGATCATTTGCTTCTGTTGACGAAAAGCAAAACAATACTAAAATGCAGAAGTGTGGAGGGTAGAACTAAGATCAGAATCATCTATTTGCATATTTATAAAATGTCTATTGTACGTTAGTGACAGTCTCAGACCCTCAGGAAACCAGCAGTGAATAAGTACTAAGGTCTCTATGCTGTGACATATATATTTTAGTGGGAAGTCAGAAAGCAAACAAATAGAGAAATGAATATGTAGTGTGATCTCAGGTGGGGATACTTGTCATAAATAAGAATAAAGCAAGGCAAGGATAGAGTGGTGGTCTTAGGGTGCTATTTTAGGGAAGGCAGCCAGGAAAGGCCTTTCTGAATAATTGATGTAGGAACCAAAATGATGAGAAGGTACCAGTCATGTCACCATGTAGGGGAAGAGCTTTTTAGGCAGAGGGCAAGTGCAAAGGCCCTGTGGCAGGAACAATCATGGCTTGTTGAAAGAACAGTAATATCAATGTGGCTGGAGAGGTATGAACAAGACAAAAGGTTGTAGGAAAGGAATTGGGAGTGGCAAGCAGAGGCCAGATCATCATAAATCATGAAATAGAGACTGGGGTTTTATTCTAATTATGATGAGAAACTGTTGGAGGGTTTTGAGGAGGGGCAAGACTTAATCTGGTACACCTTTTATAAAGATCACTCTGGATATATGTCAATCCCAATCTCCCAATTCATCCCACCCCCCTTTCCCCACTTGGTGTCCATATGTTAGTTCTCTACATCTGTGTCTCTATTTCTGCTTTGCAGATAGGTTCATCTGAACCATTTTTCTAGATTCCACGTGAGAACCTACTTTATAGCACAGGGAACTCTACTCAGTACTCTGTGGTGACCTAAATGGGAAGGAAGTCCAAAAAAGAGGGGATGTATGTATACGTATAACCGATTCTCTTCTCTGTACAGCAGAAACTAACACAACATTGTAAAGCAACTATACCCCAATTTAAAAAAAAAAAGTTAGGGAGTTTGGGATTGACATGTACACACTGCTGTATTTAAAATGGATAGCCAACAAGGACCTACTGTATAGCACAGGGAACTCTGCTCAATGTTATGTGGCAGCCTTGATTGAAAGGGAGCTTGGGGGAGAATGGATACATGTACATGTATGGCTGAGTCACTTTGCTGTGCACCTGAAACTATCACAACATTGTTCATCGGCTATACTCTAATATAAAATAAAGTTTTTTAAAAAACTATAGAACAAACAAACAAACAAAAGATCACCCTGGAGAGTGGAGGACAGAATAGCTGGGCAAGTGGCGGGGTCTGTGGAAGTGGAATTCAGTTAAGAGGCTACTGTCATGATCCACATGAGGGTGATGGCAGCTTGACCAGGGTGCTGGCAGTAGAGGTGGTCAGACATGGCTGTTTACCATAAACTCTTAGCAGAGGCCTTGAACTATACAACTTTTTCTCTCTCCTTAACATAATTCAGGCCTAAGGTATAAACTTACTGAATTGTCTGTTTAATTGAACCTGGAAGTACGATCTAATTTGACATCTTCTAGTAATTCTTCTCTGCCCTCTCCTAGCTCTCCTGGATTCCATAAAGCTCCACTAATAACCCAGTTTTTTTGGTTTTACTCATCAAAGTTTTCTTAGTTCCCAGGCATGGATATGAGGGCAAAGAGGTAAAAAGGATATCCTTCAGGTTTGATTACAATAATCATACTTAAGTTCTATATACACTTTGCAATTTACAGAAGTTATTTTATTTGTATCTCTGTTTTTGCACCAGAGACTCTTGATAAAGGATGGGTGGATGGATGGATGGACAGTTGGGTGGATGGATATTGGATGAGTGGAAGGAAGGAAAGAAAGTCTCTCCTTAAATTCTACACCCTGAAATTGGAGGGGTGAATTGGGAGAGGAGATACTATTCATTTAATTTGATTTTCTCAGTAATCCAGATTTGAGCTTTTTCAACCATGTCCTGCCTTCTCTTTTCTTCAGCTATGCAGCTCCATTCCCCAAACAATGAGTTAAGAGATGGGGTCTCCCCACTCTCTCTAATTGCCCTTCATTGGGGCCTTCAGAACACTGAGCATAGGAATATGGGAAACCCACCGTTTCAGGGTAAAGGACCTCAACCCTGGGGTATGTCCCTCATGGGCCTCTGATCTGCTGTAGTGCAGACACCCAGGCCTGGAGGAAATCATGCCCTGGGAAAGTATATCTTTTAATTTAAAGATGTAAAACAATTAAACTGTGAACAGCAGCTCTCAGCGGTGGCCTCTTACCATTAGGGTAATGTAATGGGAAAGCCTGTTGATATTTTGGGGTTGATGAAAATGTTGACCTTTTTTTCGGTAACAGTTTTATTCAGGTGTAATTCACATACCATACAATTCACTGGTTTTTAGTCTAGTCACAGAGTTGTGCAATCACCACCACCATTAATTTCAGAATATTCTTATCACCTCAAAAAAAATAAAAAAGCCCATACCCTTTAGCCATGGCTCCGCCACCACACCCCCAAAATGATCATTTTGTAAATCAGATATGTAAGTCATTGGCCTGCTGGAATTCGCGCTCTGATCCTGAGCGCTCAGAGAGGGCGCCTGTAGGCTTGCAGCATGCGGAGGGGGTAGGGCAGGTGGGGCTCTGTTCCCTTGCTGCTTACCGTGTGTCTCAGGGGGCCCCCTTCCCTGCTGGGCTCCTCCAGAGTTTGTGTGTGTGTGTGTGTGTGTGTGTGTGTGTGTGTGTGCGCGCGCACGCACATGCGCATGTGTGTTTAACCAAGCCACGTACAGAGCACACACAGGGAAAAGCTCCACTTTTGGGGGAGAAGGAGGGAGAAATGTGAATTTTGAAGCATTCTATTATGTCTCTTTTACCTGAAAATTGCTTCTTTCTCACGGAACTGCTTTTCCACATGAGGGCCCTGGTGGATGAAACAGTCTTCTTTACTTTTATTTCACAAGTGATTTGTAATCTTGAGGCTGAGACCCTCCAAATGGGGGAAAAATGTATACCGCAAGAGATACCCAGTTCAAGAGACAGGGACGAGAAAAGCCAAGCTCCTGTTTCTCTCCGTCTTTCTTTTTTTTCCTTCCAGTGCCTTTTTCAAGCACTAAAAGCCCCAAAATTTTTGAAATGAGAAACCTGTAGTGAATATTGTTTCTTGCTTTCAAACAAGAAAACATTTCTTGCCCTGGAGTATTTTATGCCCCAGAACACTTCTTTGATATTTCGAGTTGCAGGGTGAAGATTGTCAGCTCTCAGCCGATAGATCAGTGCAGCATCCTAAAGACAGAAACAGGAAGAACGTGACCGATGCCCACCTGCGTATCTTTTGCATGTGCTTCCAAAAATAGGATGCGTGTGCATTACACTTAATTTTTCCTTTGTATTTATTAGCGTTTTGGTATTCCTTTGCTGCATAAAAACATAAAAAGCCCAGAACTTAGGTTATCCAGTTCTGCTGCTGCTTTGAATTCAGACTAGCTTTGCAACTTTTGAAGCTTCAGTTTGCCCATCTGTGAAATTCATTCAGCAACCCCTACTGTGTATCCCATAGCACTTCCATCCACCTGACAATATAAGTCTTGATTATTTTCCATCTTCTCATCACACCCCTAGAATATCAGCTCCTTAAGGCCGGGACTTTCTTCTTTGTTCATTGCTGTATTCCCAGCGTTTAGAACAGTACTTGGCATATGGTAGGTGCTCCGTTAATATGAGTTAAAGGAAATGAGCACAAACATGCTCATTTAGGAAGCACGTGCTTCAGTGCTTCCTGACTTCCTACCTGAAGTCAGGAAGTTGGACTTAGACTATTCGGAAGGGCCCCTCTGGTTTTTAACGTTTGATCATCCATGCCAAAAGCCCTCTCCGGAAGCTGTTCTGACACATTTTTGTATGTGTATGAAGGATAACTGGGTTTTCACATGCCCTGATGTGAACTTTTTGTGTGTTTCCCTTTTCTATAATCTTAAGGAGAAAGTTAAGTCTGGGGAGTCTTCACTCTTGTAGCTATAAGAAGACAAAGTAAGTGTTTTTCTCTGTGGTCTCCTTTGAAGTGAAATTCTTATACACATCATATCCTGAAGGGCAGATTTCTTTTTGTGTATGTATATGTCAGCTTATATATTAGCACATGCCCAGAGCCTAATGGGAAATCAGACAACAAACCTAAAACAAGTCTAGTAAATTTGCCTTTTCATACCCTTCACACTTGATAAGATTTTCCTGACAGTTGGTAGGTGAACTCTGAACATATTAAGCCATAGGCAGATTCCTGTGTGTCTTTGCTTCCTGAAGATAGGACTCGTAGAAGGACTTGTAGATGACATTTGTAGGTATGGGGTAGACAAGGGAAAATATTATATTTCAAGACTCCTGGATTATTTGGGGACCTTGCCTTGGGTTGCCTTTGTATTATAAGTTCAGATTTAAGGTCAGGAAAGACGAGTACCAATATGATTTGTTTCTGCCGAAGAAAATACTTTGTCTTTTGCTGAAACTTGATTTCATTTTGCTTGGTTTCTCAGGGTGATTTTGCCTCAATTCTGTACAAATAGGATTTCTAGATACTTGGTGTGAAGATTAACTGCATGTCTCTACTAGTTGACAATGAGTTGGATTTTGCAGGTTGGTTTGTTGTAACTTTTTTCTCTGAGCATCTCTGTTAGCATCAGTGCAGAGAGATTTTCTTGTGTAGCCAGGGCTGAATATAGCTTTTTACTGTTTTCATTCTCCTGCAAGATGGACTTAGGGGAGCTCTTATGTGAACTGAGGCATGTCAGGGAGAGCGCTCACATGGGTCCATTGGCGGATGCCAGGCAGACACGGCTGTGTTTAGATTCCTCCCTCAGAGTTGCAGGAGCCCATTCGTGGCGCTCCCTCACCTCCATAGGTCATGGAAAATGGCAAAAGTAGGATTGTTGAGGTAATTTTTTTGAAGCACTATTATTGTGGTTGACATTGATCATTTACTACTTCAGTGGCATTCCATGATGTCAGGTTTCCTGCATTTACCTGTAGAAGAAGGAAAATAAACCCTCTCAGAAAAGAAAAGGGCAGCATTATTATGTGATCATGGAGTCATAGCCTCATTGTCTATCGCTGCAGCCATCAAGGATGTATTCATATAAAATAACACAGCAAAGCTGATGCTTAGAGGTTATGAAAGAACATACAGGGGTTGTCAAAACTATATCTGGGTTAAAATATGTTGTGATACTCCCAGCCCTCCTTAACAGAGGCTATTTATAATACGGTGTGGGTATTTGTGCTGCTTTCATTGTATGCATCCTGAATGAAGAATCAGCTCTTCAAAAAAAACATTAAAAATAAAACCCATGTTGTAGAAATCTGACTTAGCCCAAAGAGATTGTGGGTGTCTTAAATGGCTACTCATTTCCCAAGGTGGCTCAGAGGTTTCCTCTTGGTCGTGAGATATTTTGACATGGCACCTGTACTTTGCCTTTTAAAAACGATGTTCTGTATGTGAAAATACATACATACTTCCTCACAATCACTTGTATGACTCTGCAGGGATGTGAACCCCCAACCTCCTAGGAGGGAGGGTTTGTCTCCTCCTGTTTCTGAATTGGCCTCACCCCAGCTTCTTGCCCCACCAGGTTCTGGTTTCCAGCTTGGACCATTTCATTTCTCTCTCCCATCAGGGGGCAAGACTGGTTGAAGAAACTCTTGTACAGAGAAAGTGTAAATCATACCTCAATAAAGCTATTAAAAAACACACACACGCAAGCACCCTGATTAATGGGCTATGCCACCACTATGTGAATACTGTAAGTGGTTTTTTAAAATACCTCTTTCACCAGAGTGTTTTTGTTCAGGGTGTGTATTCTTGGATTGTTTATTATTATTATTTTTTTGTACAGCATTGATAGGAAAAGGTAGAACTCTTATAATAACACATGCAGTATTTAGATTGGATAATACTCCCTTCTCTTTTTATGGTGATTTCCTGACTTTCTCCTTTGCTTTTCCCTGCTACTTAAGCATCAAGTCTCGGGCATTTTCCCAGTGTAATTGTTGATTAAGTGCTGCATATCCTGCAATGATTATGAGAAGATTATTGTATTCAGCTTTTAATCTTATGAGTGTCAAATATTTTACTTTAATGGTATCTTTATTGTTATTATTCTTCATAGCTCTTTCTGTTTGAGTAATGCAATCAGGCAAAATAAAGGTAATAGCACCAATTCAGCACTTTTAGAATAATAATTCTTTGTCTCAGAATGGAAAGTGCCATCTGCAGGCTGTTCTGAAATGCTGATTGGGATCTGCAAAGATGGAACTAGGAATGCCTTAGGCCTCTTTTGGTTGCAAGTAACAGAAAGCAGCTAGCTCAAGAAGAAATATATATAAAGATAGAGACCTATTGGAGGCATTACCAAGGGTCTCAGGACCCCAAGGCCAGGCTTGTAGCTGGGAGGCGCCAGGACTGGGAACCAGATGGCTGCCAAGAACGCAAGCAGCACTCACCTCCTCACTGCTTCTTTCTGTGCGTCCTCTGTGTTTTCTCTAATGTTGTGTATGAAGTGGTCAGTGGTCATCGGTAGCTTTCAAGCTAAATATCCTCTGTAGAAGAGAGCAGCCCCCGTGAACCCGCCATCTTTTGGTCTCAGTTCCCAGGAACAATGGGAATTCTGACTGGAACAACTGTAGTCATGTGACCCCCCCAGTCCAGTCAGCTGGTCCAGGAGAGCCGTCTCATGACATGAATCATGGCAACCAGGGGCTCTCCCCGTGGGCGAGGGAAGGCGCAGCTCCAGAGAAAGAGGCTCGGTGTGAATGGACCTGACACCTGCAGTAGGGCTGTGTTTGTATATTTTTGTGAGAAGGACGGCGACCCTGACTCCTCATGCAGCCTTCAGTGATGTCCCCCACACTTCTGCAGGAATCTGAATGCATATTCCAGAACTTGGGTTTCTGAGGGGAACCCCCAAAAGCAATTTATAGTCGACTGCCTATTGCTTAGCTGGGCAAAAGGAATCCACAGTATGAGTAGCTCCAGTTACTGTTTCCGTAGCACCAGCAGACTTTCTGGTTCTTCCCTTAGACACTGATGTCTCCACTTTATAGATGGGGAAACTGAGGCTGGAAGGACAGTGCGTCACCTGTTGTCATGTCACTTGTTCTGGCTGACTCCAAAATGCAGAGCCAACCATGGTGCTAGGTTTAGGCTTTATCTCTACAAGCTGACAGCCGATGCTTCATGGGTATGTAGGGAGGACAGTAGGTGGTTAATAGGGAAGTGGCTGGTTACACGTTGGCCTGAAGTGGAAAATTTGCTGGGAATAATCCATATTGAGTAATATTTGTGCACATCTTGAGGACTTAAGCTCAGCATGAACTTTTCTATATAGAAACCTAAAATCCATGTAAATGTTTTAGTTGGACTTCAAGCCGTAGGGCATCACTTTGAGTAGAGAGTGTCACAGGGATAGAGTTCCGATGGGTCCAGCCAGTGTCATCCCCTACTCATCGCTCAAAGGATTCCATTGTCTGTAATATGGGGGATGGCGCTAATTGGAAAACTGTGGCTTATCAGTCAGTGCTAACTGACAAAATCATGGAGCCGGGGAGGTTGGTGCAGTTTCTCCAAGAGTGATCATTGTGGGTGGCGAGTACTGAGTGAGGTGTAGAGAATCAGACTGTCTATACAGATGCTGCTGCCATGGAAAGAGCACTGGGCTGTCAGGGTTCTGGGGGCCCGGCCCAGCCACTGACCGTCTGTGAGACCCCAGGCGAGTCACTGCCTGCTCTTCATCACTCCGCTTTGTTTCACCCTTTCTTTTTAATATGTTGTAAAAAAAAAAATCATAAAGTACAAAAAGATATATAGTGAAAACTGTCATCCTCCTGTCAGAGAAATACAGCTCTAGGCCCCCTTCCCAGAGGTAACCGGCATGATCAGTTTCTTACGTGTCATTTGATAGCCGATGCCTTTACACACCTGAGTATGTGTGCACATTTATGCAGACGGGGACATACCATATGCATTATTCTGATCATAAAGATCTTTCTGTATCAATGCATATAGAGCTATCCTTTTTTGGGACTCCAGAGTTTTTCACTGTGTGGCTGGATTAAAGTATCCTCTGGTCTTGGACATTCTACAGATAGGGTTGCAAAGTGGCGTTTTGTTGGTTCCTTTCCTTAATTGAGTGAGGTTGAAGGCCATTTGTATTTTTTTCTGTATGTTTCCTCCTTTTGCCCGCTGCTCTTTTTTTTTTTTTTTCCCATTGAATTTTTCTTTTTCTTACTGCACCTCATTTTCCAAAGAGGTAATGATCAAGTGCCAGTGAGTTCTACAATTAGGAATATTTTAGCCGGGGGAGAGATCTGATGGATGTTTACTGAGAAGCCCGGGTACCCGGGAGAAGGCCCCGCGTCAGCTGCGGAGGCCGACTTTGTTTACCTGGTCCCTTTCTTCCTCCCCATTGTCGTTGAGGTGAGGTCACTCCGAGTTCCTCAAAAAGCCTCAGACTTAGTAGGGGAATACCTGCCCCATAGTGGGGCTTGACCAGTTTTTGCTGGTTGAACAAAAGAGAGAACATGGCATCGTGGAACAAGATTCTCTTTGGGATCACCTAGTTCTCTAGACATTGACCTGGGTTCACATCTTCTTGGCTCCAGAATTTGCAAGCCATGCAAACCTCTCTGGACCACAGTTTCCTCATCTATAATATGGGAATAATAATACTGATGTTGCCAGGCTGTTCTGAGCAATAGAAAGAACCTAGTAAAGTATCGAGCACATGACAGGTTTTCAGGAATTGACAGCTTCTAGTATTAGTGTCATTGTTCTGATCAGGACTATTATTGCCATCACCATAAACCCAACGAGTGACAGTAGGGGCCATGGGCTAAGACTAAACAATTGATTCACGAGATGACCATGTTATATGAGACTGTGACTTTGGCAGACCATCTGCGTCTTTGCAATAAACGTTGATTTGCACCTACACTGATTTCATTTGTCTTGTGACCATCATTTTCTTACAGGCTTTAAGCCTCTGTTGCTAGACATAGTACCTAATGCCCATGGAGTTTCAATGCCCATCCAGTTTCGGGCCTTGAAAAGGGAGAGTGATTTGAAAGTATCTACTTGAATTCTTAGTGAGAAAGATCTGAAAACTCTTCTCCTCACCTTGCCTCCCCCAAGAAGTCTGAGAGATCAAAACAAATAATCTTTCTCTCTGCATCTCTCAAACCCAACTTAAGAAATTAACGAAGGAAGATGGGTAGAGTGAAATAAGACTCATCGAGAAGAAATGGGAGCCTCCTAATTGATTCCCACAAAGCTGCTGGTTATTTACAACTAGGAAAATTGCCCGCTTGGAGATACCAATTCAGCGCTCTGGTTCCACTGGCTTGACAGGAAAAAGTCACTGCGCCTGGCTGGCAAAGCTCTTAGGGAGGAGGAAAGTAGACTGAATTACATCTGACTGTTTAACACCATCTCATTCATAGATTTCTGCCTTTTCCCCCAGTGGATCATTCGCAGTCTCTTTTTTAGTATATAATTGTTCATTTTAAATTTTCATGTTTGCTCTAGCTGGGTGTATGTTAATTACTGGCAGTCTGTAATTATGTTGTCTATTTGTCATTTCCATGGCAGCAAGGGTAGTAAGCTAGAACTCTTCCAATAGCAAGAATTTTAATTTATAATTCCCTCCCCCCAAACCATTTAGAAATTGATACGTTTCACTCACATTCTAGATGTAGTTCAGTAAATGCCATGTTATTGATGTTCATTATCAGGTTTTAAGCTACGAAATGCCGCTGTACTCTAACTTAGAGATTCCCAAGATTTTGGTGTATTCATTCAACCCACAGCCACTTATTGAGCACCCACTGCACACTAGGTGCTTGGGATATATTCTCTGAATAGAACAGACAAAATAAAACATCCTGTAGTTCTCTGTGTAACCGAAGGACTGCCCAGCTGACCCCTAAGGCCACTGGCTGGCTGGCGGCAATGGCTGTGTGTCCCCTAGGCTGCCAAACACTTGTCTGTTCCCAGCACTGTAATAATGAGGAATATGTTAAGAAGTTAGAAGCCACTGGCAATTAAAGTTATTATTTCACATTAAAGTCCCCCTATATGATATTGGCAGCTGAGACATACATGGAAAACATAATAGTTTAAAGATCATCAGATTAGTTCCAGACATCCCCAGGATCTGGGTGCAAATTAAATTAGAGGTACATCAAATTGATCCAATCAAGAAGCAGGGCTGGGATTAGGGAGCATGTTCTTGCTGTATGGACCAGGTAAACAGAGTGACCGTTGCTACTGCCTAAAGCCACATGCCTCAAAGGAAGTTCCAGCACCCTAGATTGAAATTGACCCCTTGAAATGATTCCCAAGACTGGGCTGTTCTGGTGCTATGAGTACAGAAGGTGGGGACTTGGGAAGGGTCTAGAGTGGAGCTGAAGACTAAAGGTTCAGTGAAACTGATTTAAGAGATGGTCCTGCTGGTGGATAATGCTGAAGAGCAGGTGCTTACAGGAGAAGGGATCTGGGGGAAGTTAGGCAGTTGGAAATGCTCTATCTAAAAAAGGCATATGGGGCTTCCCTTGTGGCACAGTGGTTGAGAGTCCGCCTGCTGATGCAGGGGACACGGGTTCATGCCCCAGTCCGGGAAGATCCCACATGCCGCAGAGCGGCTGGGCCCGTAAGCCGTGGCCGCTGAGCCTGCGCGTCCGGAGCCTGTGCTCCGCGATGGGAGAGGCCACAATAGTGAGAGGCCCGCGTACCGCAAAAAAAAAAAAAAAAAAAAAAAAGGCATATGACTTGAGTTCCTCATAGTCATTCAGCAACTTTTTTTTAGTACTTATAGAATGTGCTAGAGCGTGAACAAGACAGAGGTCCTGCCCACATGGAGCTTCCATTTCAGTGGGGGAAACAAGACAGACAAATAGGACAGACAGATGGACAGATAACCAAATGTGATATAATATAATATAATGTTGTACAGTTATGAGTGCTACAAAGAATTATAAATGGGATAAAGGAATAGAGTGATCAAGGTATCCTACTCTATTAGTTGTTTTTTGCACATCACTAGTTCTCAGTATGAGAAGAAGACATTAAGGGGAGGGGTGGTCACGTTTTGTTCCTTTGGGGTTTTCTGGTTTTGTTTGTCTTCCCCCAAATCAATACAGGGCTTTTAGTGCCTCTTTAAAATATCACAGAGAGGTCTTAGGAATCATCTGGCATCTTGTTGTTTCTGTAGCTGGATAACTTAAATCTTATTCATCACCTGCCGAACTGGTCTTTCTGCAGAGATGTAGATACCATCTAAAATTTTTCTAATATTCTTGTTTTCAACTGTTTTGGCTTGCTGAATCAAAGCAGCTGAATTTGATGCAATTTCAATGTCATTTTCTTTGAGAATTAACTCACCTTTCTGGGCTTGAGGTACTGAACAAATGATGTCTGGCTTCACCTGAACCTGGAGCATCTATTTTTTGCCCAAGAAATTTCAGATTTCAACAAGAGACCTGTTCTGAGTAACAACATTGATGGGGAGATGAGCATACACAGACCTCATTTTGTAATGAAAACCCAACATAACGCCCTTGATCATGTTCTGTACATGATACAGGTCGTCGAAAAGTGGCCAGTTTCTTTCTGTATCCCCACCATTTGTCAACCTGGAGCCTCTTTCTTTTGTTTCCAAGGAAACTGAGTTCTACATTGATATGATTGAAGTCCCTCCAAAAGGCTCTTCTGGTTCCCTTCACAGTAATTGTGTGGCCCTTCACACAGTAATTGTGTGAGGTCAGCATTTTCTGGAATGTCTGCAGTCTGATTGCTGAGAATGGTCTTCATCCTCACAGTAAATGCAGCAAAGAACAGTTTTTATTTTTAACAAACCTTGTGAGATAATTGTAGATTCATATGGAGCTGTAAAACAATTGTAATTCAGAGAAATTCTGTTTCTCCCAATGGTAACATCTTGCAAAACTATAGTATAATATATATAATCTCATCTGTATCTACAAAAGAATCTTGCTGGGGTTTTGATAGGAATTGCATTAAGCCTGTATATCAGTTTGAGGACAAATGACATCTTTACTATGTTGTCTTCTAATCCATGAACATGGTATACCTCTCTGTTTGCTTAGATCTTCTTTGATTTCTTTTATGAGCATTTTTGTAGTTTTCAACATATAAGTCCTATACTTGTTATATTTACACCCAAGTATTTCATTTTTCTTGAACAATTGTAAATGATATTATTTTTAAATTTTTGGTATCCATTCATGTATTGCTAACATATAGGAATATAGTTGATTTTGTATGCTTATCTTGTATTCTGAGACCTTGCTGAATGTACATTTTAGTTCTAGAAGGCTTTTTGTATATTCCGTAGGAAGTTCTATGTAGACAGTCTGCAAATAAAGACAGTTTTGTTTCTTCCCTTTTGATCCATATGCCTTTATTTCACTTTCTTGCCTTATTTCACTGGTTAGAACTTCCAACACTATGTTAAATAAGAGTGGTGAGAGCAGACATCCTTGCCTTGTTCTCAATCATAGGGAGGAAAGCATTCAGTCTTTCCTTATTAAGCATAATGTTAGCTGTAGGGTTTTTTAATAGATGCTCCTTGACAAGTTGGGTAAGACCCCTTCTATTCCTAGTTTGCTGGGCATTTTTATCATGATTAGATGTATTTTTCATATACCATTTCTACATCAGTTGATATGATCATATGATTTTTCTTCTATAGCCTGTTGACATGGTAGATTACTTTGATTGATTTTTGAATACTGAACCAGTCTTCCATCCCTGGAATAAACCCCACTTAGTCACAGTATATAATTCTATTTAAATATTCCTGAATTATATTTACTAATATTTTGTTAATTTGGTCTGTACCTTGCTTTTTTTTTTTTTTTTTTTTTTTTTTTTTTTTTTTTTTTTGCTGTACGCGGGCCTCTCCCATTGTGGAGCACAGGCTCCGGATGTGCAGGCTCAGCGGCCATGGCTCACGGGCCCAACCGCTCTGCAATATGTGGGATCTTCCTGGACTGGGGCACGAACCCGTGTCCCCTGCATCGGCAGGCGGACTCTCAACCACTGCGCCACCAGGGAAGCCCACCTTGCCTTTTTTATACGGTCCTTAGTTGGTCTGCTTTCTTCTCTCTACCTTTCAGAGTCTTCTTATGTTTGTCTTATATTTAATGTCCATCATTTTTAGTTGTGTTTGGTGGGAAGAATAGGGAAAAGTATGTCTATTCCATTTCCTGGAAGCAGAAGTCCCTTCAGATGGTCAATTTTTAGGTATACTTTTAAGTAGCTGTATAATTTACTACCAGCAGAAAAGAAAATCCTGAATTTAGGTCTTGATGAATAAAAATGTTCGACCAAGTTACTGGTTTGACTTGCTTGATTCTAAAAGAAGCTGAACAAAGAGATTTAGGCTGAGCACAAAGATGTAAACATATCAGGTCTTCAGTATCACTCCTGTACTTCCCAGCAGAAGAAAGACCTGTTAGGGTCATCAAAGTGTCAGGGACATTATACAGGCTCTTACCCCAGCAGATTGGCACTCACCAATAGAAGCCTTTTGATGAACTTCAATCCACTGTCGTGCCGACAGCATTCACTTAAATTGCATTTCCGGGACTTCCCTGGTGGTGCAGTGATTAAGACTCCACGCTCCCAATGCAGGGGGCCCGGGTTTGATCCCCGGTCAGGGAACTAGATCCCACATGCATGCCGCAACTAAGAGTTCGCCTGCCACAACTAAGACCTGTTGCAACCAAATAAATAGATATTTATAAGAAATAAAAAATAAACTTGCATTTTCTGCAAGCTGTTGGTAATACCAGATATTTACAAAAAGGTGCTGTAGGCACCGCTGCATGCTGTCAGTTGCCTATCAACAGTTATTTGCCAAATAATTGTGTGTCGGGGGGCCTGAAACTTAGGCCAAGGGGGACTTTTCTTCTGTTGTAGACAGGTGATGATGACTGGTCAAGGAGATGAGTTCTCAGAGGGTCAGTGAGAATCTCTTCTGCATCAAAAGAGCTCCCATTCTTTGCTTTCATTGGTTGGCTTATTTTTCTGCCTTTCTTATGATTTCCAAGAAATATGGCACGGTAGTAGAGGTCACAGAGATTCAATGGGGGAATCAGTAAGCCACAGGGTTCTAACAGCCCCTGGTTTCAAAGGTCCCTCTCCATGGTGAAGTTTTCAAAACAGCGGATATTTTCCATTCTCCTCTTATCTTCCTGCTGGTTTACTTTAGCAAGTATTTACACGCACCTACTGTGAGTGCAGTGATTGAGTAAGAAATGATCCCTGCTCTCAAGGAGTGGTAGGCAGAGAGGGTACAAATGACCATAGTTCAGGGGTCACCAAGGAGCAGACAAAATGCCATCAAAGGTCACATGCAGGTAACTTGGCTTTCTGCTGGTGAAATTTGAGCTGGTGCTTCAAGAGGTAGGAGGATTTCAGCAGCTGGGGGTAGGGTGGCACTGCTGGCAATGGGTGGGCTGAGAGGTAAAAGCATAGGCGCGTCCAGGGAACATAGCACAGAGCATGTAGGGCTGGACTGAAGAGAGAACAGCACGTTCCTCATCAGCGCTCACCTGCCCAACCATTGAAAAAAAGCATCTTTTCCCCATATGACCATTAGAACCATAATGTATTTCCACTTATGTTTTTCCTTCCACTTTACCTAAAGTGGGCTTTTGTCATCCCCTCATTCATTTGTGCACTTGAGTTAAGACTTCAAAGTGTGCTGACCTACCTAGCGTTAGGGGTTGAATTGCACCCTCCACCCCAAGATATGTTGGAAGTCCTAACCCACCCTTCGGTACCTGGGAATGTGATCTTATTTAGAAATAGGGTCTTTGCAGATGGAATCTGTTTATGTCTTGTCATCAAGATGAGGTCACTAGGGTGGGCCCTGATCCACTGTGATTGGTGTTCTTATTAGAAGAGGGAAATTTAGACACAGACACACACAGGAAGAACTCCATGAGATGATGGAGGCAGAGATTGGAGCTGCAAGCCAAGGGGTGCCAGGATGGGTGACCAGCACTGGAAGAGGCAAGGAAGCATTCTCTCCTACGAGTTTCAGAGGGAGCATGGCTCTCCAGCACCTTGATTTTGGACCTCGTTGTTTTAAGCACCCAGTTTGTGGTTCTTTGTTATGGCAGCCCTAGGAACTAACATACCTAGTTTATACCGGGCCCTCTACTCGTGGAATTCGACTTGGATTCAACAGTCTGTCAGGGAGGTTCAGTTGTGCCTGTTGAGGTCACATCGGTGGCTAATAGGTGGTCTTTGCAGGGGGAATTTGATCATCAGAGGGGCTCCTCGGTTTTCTGGTCTTTAGGCTGAGGTTTCTGGGATCTACATGGAGCACAGTGAGCTGGTGACAGAGGGTGGAGTGAGCAGGCATAGCCAACTGTGACGTGGTTCCCATTAGAAAAATGCAGTAGATGGGAATTAAAGGGTTCTAGGGCAAAAGACTTCCGAGTTCATTTATACCAACTCTTCCTCCTGCCACATGATAAACTGCCCTGGAAAGAAGTTATCACGTGACCCATCCAAGGCCACTCTGCTAGTAACAGAGTCAGGACTTGAATTCAGATCCTAAATCTCACATCCAGACCTCTAAGATTTCTACAGGGACTCTAAAGTCTGTGGTTCTGACTTTGGAAAGTTTTTTTGGGGTCACAGCATTTTAACTTACGCCTTTAGACTCTTCTTTATTTACTGGGGCTGGTAGGGGGAAGAAAGAAGAGGCACTTTAAAAAAGAAAAATCAGGGCTTCCCTGGTGGTGCAGTGGTTGAGAGTCCGCCTGCCGATGCAGGGGACACAGGTTTGTGCCCCGGTCCGGGAAGATCCCACATGCCGCGGAGCGGCTGGGCCCGTGAGCCATGGCCACTGAGCCTGCGCGTCAGGAGCCTGTGCTCCGCAACGGGAGAGGCCACAACAGTGAGAGGCCCGCATAACGCAAAAAAAAAAAAAAAAAGCAAACAAGGGGAACATGTTGACCTTCAGGAAAGGGATTTGAAAGAACACGTTTATGCATCTTTAAAATGAAAGACCCAAGGGTATTTAGTTTTACTCTGTGTCATTGAAAACTAAAATCCACCCAGCCTCAAGTGGATGGGAAGTCCCAGCTCACAGGTTCATTCACTGACCGTCCGACCCACGTGTTGCAGAGGGTAGAATTTATAAAAATCAGCAGCTATTATATGGCCTCAGACACCACAAGTTGCACTCTCAGCCTCATTCTGAGTTTCCTGTCCCTCTGCCCGGTGGAATAGAGCCACTGATGTTGTTTCCATAGATTTCATCTTTCCAGGCTTGGTTTACATCTCGAGTGCAGGACGCCAGGTAGATTCCTTATGGCAGTAGCGGTGCACACGCGCCGTCGTGGTAGCTTTAAATCAATCGTCCCCAAAGGTTCCGAGGAATGTCACTTACAAGGCACATTGCTTGCGTGAGTGTCCTTTGTGTTGGGTGCCCTGGAATGTAATTTCTATCAGGAAGACGTAAAGGGGACACGGGGAGCAATCATTTTGCTTGACAGCACACTCTGAAAGGAAGGGGAGTTTGTTATTGTTATTTTTTGTTGTTACTGTGATTGTTTCTTGGGTTCCTCCAACAAAGACATGCTGTGTGGCTTTCCAAAGTCTCCCCGTGCAAATGCTTCCCGTCACCAGTGATCAGCGTCCTGCCATTTTGAAATCCAGAAGTGGCTTTAGCAGCCCTTATGACATGATCATTGCCGGGAGCTGGAGACCAGCCTCTCAGAGAAATTGACACTCTCATCTTCCATCTTCCTGTACGCATTCTAAGTGCTGGTGCACTGTCACTTGAACAAACTGTCACCCTGAAATAGGGTTGCTTCATCCAGTGCTGTGGAAAAACAAGGTTAGAAGAGCAGAGACTTTTGTTGATAGTGAGCAAGCGGGATTTGTTAAACCAATATTGAAAGATGGTTTGCACACCTCTCGGCAGCTCGTGTTACTTCTGAAAAGATGTGGTCTTTCAGCCCTGCTTGGCACAGATACAGTTAGAGGTGCATCAGGACCTTTGTTATATAATCCTTCCAGGTTATATAATTTGGGGTCCTGTTTGTTCTTGCCCTGGTTTATATGGATGGAAACAAGGATAGAAGATCACAACAGTTCATAGTTTCCTGTAACAGCGGAGGCAGTAATGTTATTGATTAAAGCACATGGGATCTATTGGTTGTCAGTGATACTATATGCAGGATGGACTATGTGTATGTGAACAGTTTGTGTATGAAAAATATAAAATGAGTTTCAGACGTATCATCCTACAGATGAGCAGTTTAAAAGAACTGACTTTCAGATTCTGGCTTACATGGTCTCAGCCCATGTCTCTAGCCAGTCAGAAACTGGAAGCCAGCCTAGATACGGAAATGTACAGTACGGTAGGGACTTTTTATGGCTGCCGTGAGTGGCCCCTTTGACTTTTTCCAGACCTGGCCCAGATACAATTAGGAGACGTTACAACCTAAGGGCAGGTAGGATTCTTGAGACTTCAGTTCACACTTTCCTGCAACACTGAGCTCACCTGTCTCTGAAGTGACTGCTATCACCTGCTTCTATCTTGGCCTCCTCCCAGTTATTTCAAATATAAATTTAGTAGCCAATAATTTGTGGCCCCCAGCCAATGGATTTGAGCAGACCTAGAAATCAATTACATCACTGTCCCCCTACTCCCACCTACCCAGCCTGGGAAGATTGTAGAACAAGCACATCTGTCCCATGCCCCAGCTCAGAGGCACCCCTAAGTAGGCGACGTGGATCAGAAAGCAGTACCACATACGGCGGCCATGCTATTCTTGACCTACTTCTGACTCCAGATGTGAGGGTTCTGTGTCTGTCCCTTCCAGGGCCCCAGCACCCTGACTCTCTGGCTGGGACCTTCTCAACAGCTCTTAGTCCTCAGGGAGTGGTGCCCACATCCTGCTCTAACAAGACTCTAGTCGTCGGAACCATGAACCGTGAAGGACACACCTTCCACGCTGCCAGCAGATCAGATCCGACCCCCACCTTGCCCCTTCCCCACCGCTTGGACCTGGACCCAGTCTACTCCTTTTCATCCTCAGCCACCCTCCCTCTCAGGCTTCTTAGCTCCTGCCACCCCCTCCCCAGGCCTGACTGCTCTTGACTCCCAGAATTCACTGTGACCAAGAAGCCACGCTAACATCTTTCTACAAAACAGTAATATTTTGCTTCACATACTTCCCAAGAAGCAAGTACTAACATAAAGTCGGGTTGTGGGTAGTTTCAGTTTTCTTCTTCATACCCTTCTTTCTTTCTTTTTTCTTTTTTTTTTTTGGCTGTGCCACATCTTAGTTCCCCAACCAGGGATCGAACCCACGCCCCCTGCAGTGAAAGCGCAGAGTCCTAACCACTGAACCACCAGGGAATTCCCAACCCTTCTTTCTTTAAATCAAATTTTCTACAATGAACATGTACTATTTTTTTAACTGGAAAGAAAAAATATATATTGTCAAATAGCAGTTGGGAAGATGGCAAATAAAAACAAGTAGGCTTTTTTGTTCAGTAGAATAACAACAACAGTAAAATCACCCCAAGGTAAATCAATGCAAAAATATGAGGCAACCTTGCTCCTCCTCATCAAGTAATAAATGGCCTTTCACAGGTGAGATGAGGTGGGACATTCCCGTCATTACCATCAACCTCAAGTCCTGATACTTTTGCAGAGATGCTGGGCATGTCCTACTCCAGTAGACACCATGGGAATTTATTACAGGGTTGTTGGGAGGCTCAAATGAGAAAATAGATGTGAAAGTACTTTATAAATGGAAGCTATTATTTTCAACAAAAAGTAGAGAACTTTCATCTACATTGGGAGACAAGGCAGAACATTGTGAGGATGTTTATACAATTTAACATAAGGGAAGATGTGGCCATTACGATCTAAGCACTTAAGTTCATCTATTCATTTGATAAATATTTATTGGGGCTTGGCACAGTTCTTGGTGCTTGGGATTCATCAGTGAAGAAAACAGACACAAATCCCTGCCTCGTGGAGCCTCGTGAGGGAAACAAAAAAATCTAATAAATAAAAAAGAAGTGGTCATCAAAATAACAACAGTAAGTAACACTCTAATAGTGCTTATTTTGTGCCAGGCATGTATGTAACATATTTAATCTCAAATACTCTATGAAGTAGATACTATTTTCAACCCCATGGTGGGGGGAAAAGACCCACAGAGAGGTGAAGTGAGTTGCCCAAGGTCACGCAGCCAGTAATGCTGGCACTGGAAATCAGTTTCACAGAGGAAGTTAGTGGGTGAGAAGCCAGTGGAGAAAGAAACGGAACGGGGTAAGGGGTTATCCATTCAGCAGACATTTCTGAGTGCTCTGGGCCTGGCACTGTGTTGGATGCCTGGGATATAGAAATGCAAGGGGCATTATCCCTGCCCTGGAGAGGTACGCAGTCTCCTAGGGGAGATTAGGGGTACACAGACATATGAGCAAACCATGTGGTGTGATATACAAAGCATTGCTTTCTGTGACACTTGTGTTTTGGACTAGTGATTTCATGGCATCAGCGGCCTTACCTTCGTCCAAAGACTATTGATCGTGGTGTTGTATCCTCTCTTTCACTGCAGAACTTCTAGGCATGAGAGGCTGATCAAGCCAGTAGCTACTTTGGTTAGACTCCAGGCTGCAAAGCCAAGGCCCTTGGCCTTCCTGAGCGGATCCCTCCCATCTGCACCAGGAGGGCCAGTTCAGTTCCCCTTGATGTCTGTCTGTTTAGTTGGTGTCTGTGACATAGCCGTTGTTCACTCTTTTGAATGTCACCCGTCCCTCCTTTCATCTCTCATTGGCCTCAGAGAGTGTCACACGGAGGGACAACCCTTTGCATCCCCTGCCCGTCCCCAGCCCTGCCCATGGTCCTCCATCCCATCCTTGGCAGAGGTGGACCAGGGAGACCTCATGCCTACTGAGGATAAGCCATTGCAAGTTTATTTCCTGCTAGTGAGGGGTCAGTAGCGTTTGGTTCCTGCCCAAATACAGCCTATTTATTCCCAGAGCTGAAAGTCACAAGGACTTAATAAATGCTCTGGTGCTGTAGGGTTTTTTTGGTTTGGGGTTACCTTTGTTTCTTTACTTCTTTTGTAAGAGGTGAATTGTTTTTGCTCTTGTTCTGGATTCAAGAGATGAGTATTGTCGTGGGGAAGTTCCCCCTTATCTTTCCCCGGGGCAACCACACTTAACCTCTTTTCTCATAGACATCCGTGCAGGAGAATGAGATCATTAACAGTCAACATCCATCATAGGTCAGGACTGCCCTCCCCTCTTCAGGGCAGCTGAAGGAATTCCCTCCGTGAGGCCCATGGTGGTTGTTTTGGTTGCTTATGAGAAGGCCTGGCACTTTATGAGTGTTATTTCACCTAGTTCTCAAAACAACTCATGTTAGGGTGGAGAAAACCCAGGCTCGGAGAAATAAAGTAACTTCTTCCCAGGCACACAGCACACAAGCAAGTAGGACAAGACTTAAACCCAGATTTTTAAATTTCCGTTTGTTTTCTTTCCAATACTCTTTCTACTCCAAGTACTCTTCTGTGGGGAAATGAACTGAAATGAACTGAGCCTATCTTCCTAAAAAGTATCCTTTTTTTAAACACTTAAAAACACTTCCTTGATCCTGCAAGCCATGCTTCTGAGTTTGTTTGTTTTGCGAAGTTGTTTGTCTGCTGGTTGGTTGGTTGGTTGGTTTTTCAGTTCCTATTACTAAGCTAGAAGAGGCAGGAATGAAGATTTTTTTCCTGGTAAAATAAGAAATTGCCTTCTCTCTTCAAATCTGTGCTTTTCTATCCCTCCAAGCAAGTTGAAGATGATATTAAAAGAATAGCTCTATCTTACAGATTAGCAGTGAGACACAAATTATTTAAATTCACGTTTTAGACTGTAGAAATAGACTAACAGGTGGTCCTTACATACTGTGACCTTGTTAGTTTCTCAGACATTACCACGTTTTGCAGTAAATAGTATTGACCAGACAGAAAGATAGGTTCATAACTGTGCGATCAAGAACATCTTGGGGCTCATCGATGAGGTTTAGGGGGTCTAGACAAATTCCTGAAATTGTGTTCAAAACATGTGCCTTCCTGAGCTTTTCTAATGAAAGAATCCTTCTTTTTCATCAGACCCTCAAAGGATGTGGTCACCACATCAGAGTCTTCAAACAGCACATACTTGTAATCTCACAGTTGCCCTGGGTCAGGAATCCAGGCCCAACTTAACTAAGTCCTGTGCCCAGGGTCTCACCAGGCAGCAAACAAGTGTCTTAGGGCTGTGGTCCTTTCTGGAGTTGACTCCTCCTTCAAGCTCATATAGTTGCTGCCAGAATTCAGATCCTTGTGGTTGCAGGGTGGAGGTCCCCTTTTCTTGCTGGCTCTTGGGTGGGGTAGATACCCACATGGTCCCTGCCACATGGCCCCCTCCCAGACTCTCACAATCAGGCAGCTGCTTCAAGGCCAGCAAGAGAATCTCTCATTCGGGTCTGCTGCGACACAGTCCTACCTGATGTAACGTGACCCAGGAAGTGACTACCCGTCACCTTTACCTTATTTTATCACTAGAAGCAAGTAACACCTTCCATCTGTCCTCAAAGGGAAGGAGATTATACAAGATCATGACCCGTCGGGGGTCTCCTTGGTCTTTGTCTGACATAATCACCTCCTAAAAACTCAAAAGAACCTCTGCTCTGGAATCTTTGAAAAAAGACACAGTTGACATCCTACAAACACGTCATTAGTTCACTGAGGAGTCGCATCATATCTGTGGGAAGAAACCCGACACGACTGAATGGGGAAAAATTGATTAGTCTTATTTTATCTAGATGGAGTCAGCGCCGTGAAGGGAGTATTAAATGAGAGAAAAGAGCTGATTCTAGGCTGTGTGGGAGAAGATCCACAGCAAACATGTATTACGGCCTATGTCAATATCGTGGCCACGCTTGCTCTATTTTTTGAGACAAAAAGATCATGGTTTGGACAAATGAGAGGCAGCCAGACCCCAAAATAACTTCAGACTCTTCATTCCTGGGTGCTGAGGGGGTAGCTGCATGTTGACTGAGATGATTCTTGGTTTATTTGGAGTCTAATTCAGCGTTAATAAAAAAGTTCAAAATTGAATGTGAGTTGGTCTGTGGTAGAATTTAATGGGATATTCCCAGAGTTGCTCTTCTTTCTAGCTCTGTTTTCTTAGTGTATTAGTTTCCTCGGGCTGCCGTAGCAAAAGTACCACAAACTAGGTGGCTTAAAGGAGCCGCTTATGCTCACACGGTTCTGGCGGCTGGAAGTCTGAGATCAGGGTGTCAGCGGGGCTGTGCTCCCTCTGAGGCGCTGGGGAAGGATGTGCCCCATGCCTCCCTCCTAGCTTCTGGTACTTCCTTTACTTCGGGGGCATCACTCCCCTTTTCACATGGCATTTCCCCTGTGCTTCTGTTGTGTCAGTGTCCAAATTTCCCTCTTTTATAAGGACACCAGTCATATTATATTAAGGGCCCAACCTACTCTAGTATGACCTCATCTTAACTAATTCTATCTGTGATGACCCTGTTTCCAAATAAGATTATGTTCTGAGATGCTGGGTAGGACTTCAACACGCTAATTAATTGGGTGGGTGAGGGTGGGGGAAGTGGACACAATTCAACCCATAACACTTAATGAAGAATAATTTTAAATTTTCCTGATAGTCGTGCTGTTCTGGCAAGTAAATCAAAGTCTCCCTGGTGGATCGATGGTCAGAGATAATTAGATTTCCCTCTCTCCCTCCACCCTCTCATTTGGGAGTTTACTATTTTCTCACTAGAATGGCATCCTTGCCTTTTGGACTTAACTTTAGAGATAAAACAGCTCTCATTCTACGTCTAAAATTGGTCAGTCATAACCCTATTTCTGGTAGTAGGATGCTTATCCAGAGGTCAGTTATCTGGCAACCTCACCTATAAGGTAGGTGGGGAATAGAAAACCAAGCTCACAGAGAAAACAGAAAAAATGCTGAGCAAAGATGTCACAACAGTCACAAAATAAACCCTTTTAAGAGAACCCTGTGGACTTTTGCTCACATCTTATTAACCTTTACTCTGCACATAATTCTAACAGACTTTTAAAGTTCACAGGACAGTAGAAGCATCAATATGTGAATGACAGACTCAGGGAAAATTCCAAACTAAATTCAGTTTAAATATTACTTCCGTTATGATGCCTTCATCAGTATCTTCCTCTGAATTCCAGTATTATTTTATACCTTCATTAGTCAGTTGTCACCTGTTTTCTAACAATTTGTATCCATATTCTACTTGGTTTACATATCTTAATCTCTCCTACCAGATGCTTGTAAGAGCCGGGACATACCTAGTTGTGCCTAACACAATACCTGACACACAGTAGGTACACCAATAAATTCGTATTGAAGACTGAATAACCAGAAAGGATAAATTTTTAGGTGGACAGTAATTAGGTAAGATAATAATTTAGGTGCCTAATAATTTTAGGCAGCGTGGAGTTTCAAAGCATTTTGAGCAAAAAAGTTTCCTCTGATATTTCCTTTTTAAAGTTAATTTTTATTAAAGTTACAAAATTTGAAACCTTACCTTTCATTAGGCTTTTAAGAGGTGGTCAGAAGATCTCAATTTATTTATTCTAGCAATTTTTAGCAATCACTTTTAAGGGGACCTTTTATTAATGCTCGGTCTGATTTGCAAACTTAGTTAATTAAACTCCTTTAAACATTTTAAACTGCATTTGTAAAGGAAATCAAACATATTAAATGTATAAGTACTCAATTGCCTGACTCAACAAACAAACCGCCCAGAGCACTTAAGCAATTCTTATAAATCTAATTAAGCTTATAAGTATGTTACACCCTACTGTCTTTTAAGTTTTCTTCTATTGTATATGACTTCAGTGAGATTTTGATTTAAAATCAAAGTCTGAATTGGTTATTTAATTCCACAGTTTAAGTTGATGTTGCAAGGCTGGTCGTTATTCTTACAGGCCAGTTCTCTTAGTTGTAGCAAATATTTAAAATACTAGATCTAGGGCTTCCCTGGTGGCGCAGTGGTTGAGAGTCCGCCTGCCGAGGCAGGGGACGCGGGTTCGTGCCCCGGTCCGGGGGGATCCCACATGCCGCGGAGCGGCTGGGCCCGTGAGCCATGGCTGCTGAGCCTGCGCATCGGAGCCTGTGCTCCGCAACGGGAGAGGCCACAACAGTGAGAGGCCCGCGTACCGCAAAAAAAAAAAAAAAAATATATATATATATATATATATATATATATATATATATATATATATACTAGATCTACATTGATTTCTTTTTTAAAAAAATTAATTTGACAGATCTCATTTTCTTAACCATGTTTGTACTTTATTCTAAATCTTCTCTGGGTTAAAAAGTGCTCACTCACATTTCCTTCCAAGAAGGAAAAGAAGGGAACCCTCCCCTCTGCCTTCCAGAACCTTCTGCACATCAGGGATCTTTGGAAACTTCTATTCACTAGCAGTGCCTCTCCTCCCGTCCATGACTGTCCAGGGGAAGAGCTACCACAAATCCCCATCAGGTGCTCCTTGGAGGGACCTCCCACGTACTTCTGGCAGCTTTGAGAGAGAAAGTCTGAGCAACCTGAGGATCCCGGAGGCTGCTCGGGAGCCCTGCGCCATCCTCAGGCTGTCTGAACTTCCTTTACCCCGAAGAGGTCTCCAAAGATGGGCAGACAAGCCCCACCCAAACTCTTGGGGAGCCATCAGCTGCCGGTGCCTGGATGTCCCCGAGAGGTCCTGCCCATTGTCCTCACGGCCGCCTTCGCCGTGGGCCAGGAGGCAGCGAGGGTCTGGCCATGGCACCAACGTCAATGGTCTGTACCCTGCCCCGGTCCAGAGCTCTTCCCGAGGGAAGCTGGCCATCAGGACCACACGCCGCAGCTTCCCTTCCCCCCTCAGTCCTGCATTCTCTCCTCATGCAGAAATCTGCACAGTGGTCAAAGGTTGAGTTCAGAGTGTGGGCCTGGGTCAGAACCATGATGATCATTCAAATTACTGAAAGCAGCAAACCAAATCTGACTCCCTGTGCACATTTTTAAAAATTTGAGCCCAAATAGTTTCTCACCCTGCAGAAATAATAAGGCCACATTCCGTTGTTCAGATATCCTCGACAGAACTTTTTTGGCCCCCAGATAACAAGTTATAAAAAATAAGCAGTTGTCTACATCTTTAAAAAAAAAAAAAAAGAAGAAGAAAAAGGGCTTCCCTGGTGGCGCAGCGGTTAAGAATCCACCTGCCAATGCAGGGGACACGGGTTCGAACCCTGGTCTGGGAAGATCACACATGCCTCAGAGCAACTAAGCCCACGCGCCGCAACTACTGAGCCTGTGCTCTAGAGCCCACAAGCCACAGCTGCTGAGCCCGCGCGCCTAGAGCCCGTGCTCCGCAGCAAGAGAAGCCACCGCAACGAAGAGTAGCCCCCACTTGCTGCAACTAGAGAAAGCCCGCGCGCAGCAACAAAGACCCAACTCAGCCAATAAATAAATAAGTAAATAAATTTATTTTTTAAAAAAAGAAGAAGGAAGGGAGGGAAGATGCTTACTTCACTTAAAAACAGTTAATTGTTCTTTGAGGTCATCTCAAATAATTTTGAGCATTGCCTTCCTACCTGAATTTCAGGGGCGGGGCAGTGGTGAGGGAGGAGCTGCCTTCTCAGCTTGCTGGGATTTCTTAATGAGCAGTGGGTATCAACCAGCACTCAGGTGGATGTATATGCCCCTGACGGCTGGGCTGAGCCCCTTCTTATAGTCACTCTGTAAATGAGACTGCAACTTAAAGAGGTAAGTTTCACTTGTCCTACATCCCTTACATTAAAGGCAAACGTTACAGATTCTTCTGACCACTCACCAAGATCTATATCCCCTACCCTCTGGTTGTCACCAGAAAGATTTTACATTTTCTGAATTTTAATATATGCAGATGTCTTTCCATGAGTGTCCAAAGACCTTGAAACTCTTTGGGATTGTGCACGATCTTCATATACAGACATACCTGAGATATAGTATCATGGGTTTGGTTCCAGACCACCGCAATAAAGTGAATAGTGCTATAAAGTGAGTCACATTTGGTTTCCTAGTGCATATGAAATTTACGTTTACACTATACTGTAGTCTGTTAAGTGTGCAGTAGCATTGTGTCTAAAAAAACACAATGTACATATTTTAATTTAAAAATACATGATTGCTAAAAAATGCTAACCATCATCTGAGCCTGCAGGGAGTTGTAGTAGTAACATCCAAGATCACAGATCACCATAACAAATATAATAATGACAAAGTTTGAAATATTGTAAGAATTACCAATCTGTGACAGAGGGACATGAAGTGAGCAAATGCTTTTGGAAAAAACAGTGCTGATAGACTTGCTTGACGCAGGGTTGCCACAAACCTTCAATTTGTGAAGAACGCAGCATCTGCGGAGAGCACTAAAATGAGGTATGCCTGTAATGCTAAATGCTAACGTGGGCCTGTGGATCCTCATCTTTGGCTGCCAGAGCTCCCAGCCCCCCAGCCGGCCACTCCACAAGTGACATCAGTCCTGGAGAGCATCATGTGTTATAGCAACGCCCAGTGATGGGTTTCCATGGTGACAACTCAGTCCTCAAGAAAATATTGTGTAGACAGGGAAGTATGCGATATAATTTTAAAATTTTGTTAAAATAGTTAAAATGGAAAAAAAAAAGATATTTCACCCAGAGGCAGTGCTTCATGTATTGGAAAATTGTCTTAAAGAGAGTGCTGTATTTCCCAACAACGTGGCTAAGTGAGTTCTTCCTTCATGAAACAAACATTTGTAAAAGTCTGACAAAGGTTCTTGAGCCAATGAGAAAGTTGGTAAAAGCAAGTTCTTTATAACTATGTTGAAGAAAAACCAGAATAATGCAGTTTGGTTATCATTTAAAGTGTGAAGGGATTTGCGAGACTTCCTGGCCTTTGCTACATGTATCACGAACCTGCCTGTAACCGAAGGTTATATATAATGTGGTGCGGTGAATAATGCATGGGGAGTGATAACGGACTTAGAGAGAGAGAGAGAGAGAGAGAGGGAAAAGGTGGCTTTTAAGTACCGTATGGCATTTCCTTTCCGCCATGGTGATACATGATATAGTGCTCTGTGGTGTGCAAAGTGTTACTGGTTGTCATAGCGATAGAACACCATCCCGGAGAAAGGAGGAAATGCTGGCTTAAGACGCTTCGCTGGAATAGAACTACAGTTCTAACAAAACCATCATTGTTAGCTCCGTATTTGTTGTCAAATAGTAAAATCCATGCTAGTCTTTTTCTTTCTTCGTGCTAATGCTGAGTAGCCCTGATACCATCCCAGGGCTTGTATTACACACACAGGCTTCTGCCTTCATTTGAGAGTTTCGCACCTATTGCTGGTGTAAAAATAGGTTATGTTATGAATGCCTCCCTGAACTCACTTCCAGCCACTGGCCCAACTCACTAAGCTTCAGGGTTTGAATACCTTCTCTGTAGCGCCTGTAATCAATTTCAGTGGTTCTCCTTGCTGTCAGGATTGCCTCCCCTTTGTCACATTTCAGTCATTGTTATACTTTGTTAGACCCTGAGTGAACAGCCCTCTGAAAGAAGCATCTGAACGGAAGCTAATCTTTGCTTTCTGGTGGTTCTCAGGGCGGAGTCTCTGATGTGTCTGTCCCATCTTTCAAAGTGTATATTGGATGAAATTGATGGAAATTCCTCTGATACGACTACTGATGTTCAGTTGCCTGGGTGGGTTTCAAAGGGAGCCAAGGCCAAGAGAAGCATTGAGTCCAGATCGGTCATCTTTGCCACATCATGGCTGTATCCTCTTCATCATCCAGCCCATGAATCCACATTCTTCACCCAGCGAGGTAGGGAGTAGGTAGTGTGGAAAGAGTTGTGTGTGTGTACACAGTCCAGAAGACTCCATCACTCCACCTGCAAGCACAGCTCGCGCAGCAGGACCTCAGGGTGACGGTACTTGGGTTGCATCATTTTGGTCTGAGGATGATGATACAGCACCCCCGAGTGCCAGGTACCCTCCTACATGACTTGTGCACATCAGCTCATCTAGGCCTCACCACAGCCCGATTGACAGATAAGGAGCCTGACGCACAGAGAGGTTAAGTATCTTGACTGAGATGACACGGCTGGTAAAGGCTGGGGCTGGCCCCAGAGCCTGTGTTCCCAACTGCGCTGCCACTTCTGTGATCCAAAGTGGAACCAAGGAAGGCCCTAAATACATCCAGAGAACTGGGCCCCTCCTGGGGGAACCACTGGAATCAATGGTGTAAAATGAAGAAGAGTAATGGAGTGATAAGAAAGGAGGAGGAGGGGACTTTGAAACATAGATGAGAAAGCCTCGTTTGCAAAAAGCAAAATAAAACACAAAGTTCTGTTCATTAAACTGTTATCAGTATGGAATTATACATCATTATAAAGAAAAGGATAGTAAACTGTAAGCAGGATACGAGTACCATGAGTGACAAGGCCGCTACCCCATACTTCTGTCTCACTCACAGCTCTGGCATATCTGGCTCAGATATCTTAGCACCGCCTCCCCACAGTTTCAAGGGTGGCCCGGATACAATATCCCATTGATCAAGTGGAATATCAAACTTACCCAAGTTACAGTGATAACTGTAATAACAGCTCATATGACTTGACTGTGTCTATGTACCAGGCATTGTTCTTAGGGCTTTGCATGTATCAACTTGTTTGATCCGCCCAGCAGCCCTGTAAGGGAGGGACGTACTATTTTGCGTTTTCCAGGTGTGGAAACAAAGGCAAAGAGAGGTGAAGTCAACTTGCCCCAGACTTCACTCCTAGCTCATGGCCAAGGTATTGATAACAGTCATCCATTCACCAGATATTTGAAGAGAGCCCACTGAGTAAGGGGCACTGCTCCTGGCTCCTGGGGCATGGTGATGAGCAAGCAGACAAGACCTTTCCCTGAGGGGCTGGCCTTCACACAGATGTGCGTGCCTACACATGCGTTATAAGCTCTGAGCACCTCCGATGATGCCTGTCAAGTATTAAGGAGGGGCAGGAATTTCTTAGGAGAAGGACTTTACAAAGATGGATCAGGAGCAACTGGATGTGTTAGATAAAAGCAGAAAATAAGGATAAATGAGTTCAGATTATGGAAGACCTTGGAGGCATAGGAGAGTCTTAGCTGGGGGCTGGATTGAGTTGTGTGTAGAAACACAGCCTTCTTACAGTTGCCTCTAATGACACATAACATTGATTGGAAGTACAGTCACAACAGACTGTTCAGTCCAACCTTCTCGTTTTGCAGACAGGAAAGTGAGGCCCAGAAAATTTCTTTAGGACAAATTCCCTAGAAGAGCTGTCCACATGTTTTTACTGCAGCTTTCTTTGTAAAAGCCAAAAATTAGAAACAACCTAAATAAATGTCCATGTCCAGGGAGATGTTGAAATAAACTACGCAGCAATGAAAGACATGCACTCCATCCCTCTGTACCCCAGATGGAGAGAGGCCAAGAATTACTGTTGAATGAATGAAAGAAACACATTGCAAAACGATGTGTAAGTCTGTCTCCATTCATCTAAGACAGCAACATTATATTGTTGTGAAAGATACAGATTCTTGTCTGCTTGTCTGCAAAGGAAAAGCTCTGGTCAGATACACACCGAGGGAATGTCACCTTCAGTGAAGGGGCAAGGCCATAGGATTAGGTGATCTTTTTAGTAGTGGCCTAATTTTAAAAATAAGCAACTACATTCTTGTATTAATCGTGTGATTAAAAATGAAGTCAAAAAAGAAAGGTCTATTGACTTGTCTGATTGCATATGTTGAGTTAGTTGAAAAGGCAAGTCTAAGACCACTCAAGTTTCCTGGCTTCCAAACCCCACTCAAACCCCTAAATATTCAAGCATGGAGAGGTGGGGTAGAGGGGAATCGAGAGCTTCGTAACCAGCCAGATATTGTTTACGAATCCCAGGAACCATACACATGTCAATGGGTTAAACCTCATTTTGCTAAATGAGTGTGTGTGTTTCAAAAAAAGACTCCAATTTTTAATGGCATTAGTATTCCAGGCAGCTGAATCCCAGGCTGGAGAAAGGTACAAATGATGATTGCTCATTAGCAAATAGAATACAGATGTTAGCTTCATTTTGCCTGAGTGCATTGGCACCTTGGGGAGCCACCGGCTTAGTGAGCCAGACCACAGTGATGCTGCTGGCCCAGCGCAGGGGAGGGGTCCGCAGAGGGGAGGGGATACAGGTCACTTCAGAGCTTACAGGGCTGGGCTTTGTTTCCAGCAATAATTTGTTGGGACTGATTGGTAGAAGAGGGAAGCTAAGATTTCTAAAGCAACTAACCAAAAAATTTTAGTATATTTTTTATTATATATTTTTTTCATTTAATTCTTAATAACCACCCTATGAACTAGGGTATATGGTTCCCTTTGGAAAGGAAAGTGAGGCTCAGAGAGGTGAAGTGACTTGCCCAAAGTCACACAGCAATGAAATGATATATTAGAACCCATGTGTGTCTGGCTCCAGAACTCAGACTTCTGGGTGCCCTTCTCACTAGCAATTGGGGCTAAGGAAGAGAGCACATCTAGAGATCTCCCTTTGAGCAGTTTCCAGGACTTTTACATCTTATTTTCTCCGGAGCCTCATAAAAGATAAATGAAGGTGTTCTCTTAAACAAAACCAGCACAGAAAAGGTCCAAGCTGGAGAAGGATAGATACGAAGGACAGTAAGATGCTACTTCAACAGTCCTGGCCCTCAAGAAGCATCTAGCTTGGTTGTAGGGTCATGAAGATTGAAAATCAAATGGGTAGAAGTCCTTACTGACCGTTCTACATGGCAGGGAATAAATGTGCAGAAGTTGGACTTTCATTAAGGGGTGGGTACAGTTTTCCTAGGAAGAAAGGATGGGGAAGGGTTCTCAGGTTGGCGGCGACATGAATAAGAACACCCACGAGTGCCAAGGCTGGCTGGAGGGACAGGGCTGCTCCGTGAGAGTGGCAAGTCACTTGGCTTTGAGCACCAGGCAGGAGGGTTGGACCATGTCTTACAGAATGGAGAAGAGCTGGCGGAGGTTTAGAAGGAAAGGGGTTCTTGAGACTGGTGCCACGTGGACAGTGGTTTAGCAAGGGGAGAGCTCGAGGCAGCAAGACCTGGTTGAAGGTGGTTCCTGGGGTTCTGGCACGAGCTGGTGAACACCGGGTTAGGGGTGCGGGGTGGTGACCTGGGTGCATTCTAAATGCGTTTGCAATATAAGTATGTTAGAAACGCCTTATCTGCCAAGGCATTCCCCCACCGCCACCTTGACCTATCCTCATAGATTATTTTGCCTTGGGTAAAATGCTGGGGTTTTAAAGATGTTGGTTTTGTTTTTTATCCAGTAGGGAGGATGAAAAGTTTATACCCCATCAAGACATGATGCTTTTTATTACTCAAGTGTTCTACCCACACACAACACCTCCCCGCCCCCCAACAAACACACATCACTTATGAACTGCTTGTGCATCTGTTCACACTAAGTCCTATGTAAATGCCTGTTAACCAACTTTCGTATCAACGGAAGTGTGTCAGCCTAGGTGCCTCCGGTGACGTGAGCCCGATCTGTTCCTAGTGCCCCAGCCGGTAAGGCATTGTGCTGCCCACCTCATCTTTTTGCTCATTGTCAAAAATGTCCCACTTCTCACCTTTGCCCCTCTCAGCAAGTTAATCAACTTTCGCAAGAGGAACTGAGGTTACTTTCTTAAGAAGATCCTGGTCTATCTTCAAGGTGAATGAAGAGTTTTAGATTCAGGGACCCATTTCATTATGCCCTCAGCATCTGCCCAGCTGTTAAAATTTTAAGACAGCAAGTCATCGAATTTTTCAGCTGTCTCACCACCACCACCCAACCCATGTATCGGATGTCACTATAGATCTCTTGGTCCAGCAAATTCTCTTGATGGTCCTACAACAGAAGCTACCTCCGTTCTGCATTTGGGCTGACAGGGATAAACAGCTGGAGGCATGCCCTATGAACAAACAAAACCAAGCTTCCAGAAACAATTGACTTTAACTTCTTGTTCTAAACTGAAAGTTTTTACTGTCGCTTTCACTAAATTCTTGTCCGCGAACTTTTCTCACCTTATTAAATGGATAGAATTCAATGTGGTCAGATGCATTCTGCCTCGGGAGTATAAAATTAATTTAGAACCGACATTTTAAATAGTGGAAGCCTTTTATATAGTGATATGAAAATTGTTCTGCTTTTGAAAACCAAAATCAAACATTAAACAGTATGTGTCTCTGTAAAGAAGTCAGATATCTTGCTGGGATATTACTTTGGCTTTCTGCCAAAAAAAAAAAAAAAAAAAAAACACCTCTATTCTCCTAACTCTGAAGAAATGAAGCAAAAAACAAAAGGTATTTGAGGAATGGGGAGGGGGTTGTGATTGTTTTATCCTCCAGACTGGAAGCCAGATTTGCAAAGCAGCACTTTTTTTTTTTTTTAACTCTAATCCAGACAAGAAAAATTGGGTGCCTTCCCCAGATAGAATCTCTAAACTGTACCCAATGAAAGCTTGAATAACTGGTTTGGATTTTGAAAGATAGAAGACCCAGCCCACTGCTGACTGCAGTTTAATTACATAATTAACCAACCAATCCTGTTTTTCTCTGGTGTAGACGCCTTGCAAAATAATTTTCCATATGCCCCACTGACCCTCAACCTCACGTCCTTTCTCCCATTTTTGTTAACCATCTGAAGGCAAATTCTTTTAATTCTCTTGCTTTTTTAAAGGGCTTGGCCAGGCTCACCTTACCCGATAAACAGTTTAACAGTCAGAAGCAGCGTCTGGCCCTCTGATACAGATCAGAAAATGGAATCGTGTTACTCCCAAGCTGGTTGTAGCCTGTGTTTTTTCTTTTAAGAAAATATTCTGCTTAGCTAGAAGGCGTTCACATTACTTGATCCCCACTGGGCTGAGAAAAAAAAAAATCTGACAAAATGCAGAAACTATGGTCAGTTGCTGTCAGGGTTGAACCACCTTCGGGGGCGAATCCAGGGAAGGAGCTGTGGGGAGGGGGTGGGGGTCAGTGTGAAGCGCCTGCCCTGGAAGGGGGCCTTTGCATCTCTCCATCTTTTCACAGCCGTAATTGAGTGAAGAATATCACCAGCTTGATTTACAAAAGCTGCCGCTTGCTCCCTCCTTGTGCCCCAAAGCAAACAAAATAGGCAGGTTCCCAATTTGGAGCCGGCGGCATGAAGCCCAGGCCTTTGTTTGCTGTTGAGTTGTCCGGGCAGCCGAGCAAATAGATGTGAAGAGATTAACCAAACAAGAAAGCCCAGCACGGGCGGCCCTTTCTGCCCCTTTCTGTCCAGCCTGGAAAGTGCAGCCAGCGGGGCCGGCCGAGGGGTGGAAAAGGCACAGGGCCTGGGCTCTGGTAGAGACTTCCAGAGACAAACTTTGTCCTTTCTCAGCATCCCAGTGGGGAAAATAGGATTGAGCCTGCTTCACCGGTGATAGAATTTAGAGATTGAGCCTCCTTAGTTCACAGATAAGGAAACTCCCTCGTTAACAGATAAGAAGACAGAAGCCATTTGTGCTAAGTAACCTGGCCCAGACTGGTTGGAACATAATAAAGAGAAGACACCTCATCAGAGTTGGGAGAACATCCACCGCTGACTTGTTATCTTTAGGGATTTTCTAAATTCTTCCAGAATGTTTTGCTCCTTTTGTGCTTGCCTGTTGCCCCGAAAGGCTTAGTTTTTTCAGCCTTCAAGGATCCGTGAGAAAGCTCATCGAGGAAAGACCCATAAGTTAGGAAAGTACGTTGATAGTAGCATCTTCTTCAATACTGTCGAAGCGAGTATAAAATTGGAAGCAATAGCCTAATAAATTATGAGGTATGCCCTTGAGCAGCTGCATCACGAGTTTTGGTAATTGCCTGCTTCTTTTCTAGAAACACAGTTGTCCAGTTTCCTCTGGGTGGCAGTCTTCCTGTCTCCTCCAGAGCAAAAGGGAAAGGGTCTTATTTATTATCCTTCAGTATTCCTCACTTAGGTCAGCCGGCAGGGTCATATCCTCAGACCAGTGGCTTCCCCAAAGCAAATATTTTAGTTATCTACATCTCACCTATCTCCAAAAAAAGAAGGGAGGTGACTTATGATCATAAAAGCAGAAAAAGCAATAACATCAGCAGTCCCTAATGTAGGATTTTTTTAAGAGTAGCTGTATGGGAAGGAAAGGGAGGGAGGGTCACTCCTAGGGGCTGTACTTCAAGAGCCTAGGCCACGAAAATGGCAACAATTGATTCAAAACCCAGCTCTGACAACAGCAAGAGCAAAGAGGGAAATGTGGTGGTACACACAGCTCTCATTTGTAGGACAAGCGCACATACCAGTGAGGTGCCTGACTCTGAGAACAAGGGTGATCTATAATGGCTTTTTATGAGAGGGGTAAGAAATAGTGCCTTAAACCAGTGGTCCCCAACCTTTTTGGCACCGGGGACTAGTTTCGGGGAAGACAACTTTTCCATGGAGGGAGGGGGAGGGATGGTTCAGGCAGTAATGCGCGCGATAGGGAGCGGCAGATGAAGTTTCGCTCGCTTGCCCTCCGCTCACCTCCTGCTGTGCGGCCCGGTTCCTAACAGGCCGCAAACCCCTGCCTTAAACAGAATTGAATGCCAGATGCAAAGTTTCCACGCACGTGTCCCCTTTTCCTATAAGGCCCTTGGTGAGAAGCAAGGATTCAGTGCTGGCTGAGGTTGTCTCAAGGCCATACTATGTGCAAGGAGGTAGGGAGACAGGGTGACAGTTGTGTAGTCACATTTTGTGGGTCTGCTCTGACACTTTCTGAGTCTCAGAAGAAACTGTGCATGTGGAGGATGCTGAGTGACTTACCTGGGTAGCCTGGAGCATGCCCAGGACGTACCCCTATGCCCAGAAAAAAAAGTTAGTGAGGAAGTTCCCCCTCCCTCTGTCAACCTCATAGAACTGGAGAAGCCTGGGCCACCTTTGAGTATCTTCTTGAAATTATATCAGTTAAAAAGATCTGAGTTTATTCATTTATCTCTTTAGAAAACAGAGAGCTACAGAGGGTAACTGCTTCAAACTGGTCCTGATTTAACCAAGTGAGCTGTCCTCCCATTGCCCTACTGGAGGCAAACAGCTCTCTGGGTTCTCATCAGTGATGTCCCAGTTCTGTGGTCTGGGAGACGGAGGAGGGAATGGCAGGTGTTCTAAGTGGTTGAAACAGAAAGGGAGGCCATACAGGGCATTAGGTGTTTACCAAATTGTTGAAAGAGCCAGACGAGGGGAATCCTGACTGGCCCTTCAGGCCTGATTTCCAGAATCCTATAGAACCAACCACCAGAGAGGTTACTGCAGCATGAGGGCAGGAACACGCCTCACGTCTGTGACCCAGAGACCACTGCAACTCCTGTGGCTGCCACTCAGCACCCAGGGAGGGTGCTGGAGAATGGACCTTGATGGCCACTGCAGGAAGACCCAGTGTCTGTGCATCCCTGTGTGCCCACTCGGACAGCCAAAGGGCCTCACCTCACCTGTACCTTCAGTCAACCTGACTGCGTCTAATTGGCAGAACTGAATTCACACCCAGAACACTAGCTGCAAGGGAGTCTGAAAAATGAAGAAGTTTAGCTTCCCAGCCTCTCCAGCTAGAAGGCTAATGGACTACAGGCTGAGCAATCCAGTGTCGGCTGCACACAATCTTTGTGAATTGTTGAATTCTGATAATACAACACCCCCCAAGAAATATGTCTTAGTCTACTCCAGCTGCCATAACAAAACCCATAGATTGGGTGGCTTTAACAGAAATATATTTTCTCAGTCTGGAAACTGGAAAGTCGAAGATCAAGGTCCAGTGGGATTTGGTGTCTAGTGAGAGCTTACTTACTGGCTTGCAGATGGCCACCTTCTCCCTGCATTCTTTCACACACACAAACACAGAGAGAGAGAGAGAAAGAGAGGGAGGGAGAGAGGGAGGGAGAGGGAGAGAGGGAGAGGGAGACAGAGAGAGGGAGATTTTTCTCTCTCTTCTTATTCTTATAAGGCCACTAATCCCATCATGAGGGCACCACCCTCATGCCTAAATCTAACCCTAATTCCTTCCCAAAGGCCCCATGTCCAGATACCATCATATTGAGGGTAAGGGCTTCAATATATGAATCTTGGGGGGGACACAAATGTTCAGTTCTTAACAGAATACATCTTTGTTGGCATTGCAAAGATTTCAGGATCATTCCAGAGCAAAGACTCGTAATGCTTCCTTTCAGCAAGAGGAGAGCGTTTAGTCCTGTCCTAATGATGCACTCCAGGGTGAGACTCAAATCTCTGTTGAGCGAGTGTAAAGCTGATGATTCTTACCCTTTTCTGTATAATCCATCCCTGAGACAACTGGATAAAAGCTATGGACCCTCTCCAGAAACATGCACGGAATCCCAGTGTTTGCCTGCATTTTCTGCAGGTTCCACGTAAGTCTTCCTATGGAAGGGCCACCTACCCTGCCCCTCCCCCTGGGGTTTCCTGCTCTGTCTTCAGGGCAAGCATCTATTTCCTTCCTTGCAAACTGCTTTTCTTTGGGTGGTCATCAAGAATCCGAGGTGCTGCCGTTCAGTCCCAGGGCACTAATGGGATCCAGTGGTTGGAGTTGAGAACCATCTGTTCACATTCACAGAGAGAGAATTAGTTTGTGCAGCTGCATCCACTGAGGCTCTGATTAGGATCTTTGCTATTACCTTTAGTTAATAAACATGACCAGGATGACTTGGCCACTTTGGAACATGAAGATTGTGATAAAAATGGATTTACTTGGGAAGCTTAATCTCCAAAATTGCTTCAAGTTTGGGTTCTCCTCCCTCTAGCACTGAAAACCGCAGAGAGAAGCATATAGAATGACATCAGCTGGTTTGGAGGGACACAGTATATTCCAGATGAGAGGTAATGAAATAAAAAAAAGAATTGGAAAAATGAACAATTTTATGTGAAATGGAATCAATAAAATTAAATCCACTTTGGATTCATTAGCTAGTCTATTTGGGTTTTTGCAAAGTACTTAGATGGAGAAAATAGGCAGCTAGAGAGTGGGAAGAAATGGAGAAATTGTGTTCTGTAGTCCAAACTGTATAGTTTCTTTTGAGAATAAAATAAAGCAAAACAGAATGAGCTGGATTTGCTACTCAGCAGATGCCAGGATTTTACAGTGTGGAAGGAATGTTTTACTTTGAAACATGCGCAGTCTGATGACCCCCACAGGAAGGGGCTGACCTAACTAGGCCGTGTTTTTTAACCCTTTCAGTCACTGGGTGCTGAGGCTGCCCCACTGCCGGGGCCAACAAATAGCTAAATGAAGTGTGCAGTCCAGATTCAAAATTTAATTGAAGTAGGAAATGATGGTATTTAATTTTCGCTTGTATGTGTAAATTAATGCAGCAGATATCACTTAGGGATAAATATGGTGGATGCTGATTTACTAAGCAGTAAAGCAAAGCTCTAAGGAACCAAGCCTTTTATTTTTATAGGATGTTTGAGTGGCAACAGTATACTGGGTGCTGTGACAAACCCCAGTTCTGGAACTATGACACAAGGGCGCGTAATTTGCAAAATCCTTGTGAAGCATGGAAGTGGAGTTTCTGGGACGAAAAACTCCATGAAGTGTTCCAATAAATAATGTAAACTTGAAGAATTTACCACTGAGCCATTTCCCCTTTTTCATTGCAGTGGTAGGATGAACTTTATCAATGTGTTTGCATTAATATATCATGCAGTGATTTTACACTGAGATGCAAATGAACTAGTCTCAATTAAATACCTTTGTTGTGATGTATTTAGACTTGTTCCTTTGACTTCTTTTACTGAACCAAGGGAAAATAGTAGTAAAGTAGTATTGCTTCATAGTGACATGCCTATAAAAGCAGTAAGGCAATCATTCGTTATTGAAACTCTAGTTTTGGACACTTCTGAATACAGTTACGTTTTTCTTCTCTGAATAGAGGAGCTTTTACAAATACAGAGAACCATCATGCACTCCCAGGCTGTTCTATTCAAGAAAAATATATTGGTGAAAAAGTACATTTCTCAGGCCTCCAAGCGGGAATTGTCACCTGGCTGTAAATGTTGTGAATTGACATTGTCTTATCCTTTTTGAAACCAGTGGTATCAAACTTGGGAATTTTTTGATCCCTTTTTTTCAGCCAGCAAGAGATTAGCTGGTGCTACTGCGTCTCTTTCCAATTTTTCAAGCACTGACTGAGCATTTCAAATACTGTGGGTAAGAAGTTAGCTATTTGTCAGGGTTATTTAGTGGCTTCTGGTGAAGGGTGAAGAATCAGATGCTCCTGAGGAAAGGAATATGAGACAGAAGAGCTGCTTAGATTTTGTGTTGGAAGCGGGAATTGGAATTAACTTGACCACTAAATAAGATGCTGCCCACCGGTTGGTCCTGAAATGTTCCTGTGAGTTCCTCAGCCCATCGTTTTCTGCCGTCACATTTGCTCCCCCTTCTTTCTGGGCCTGCCTTGGGCTTTTTATCCAGAAATCTGAAGACCCTAGGTGATTTCACAGGGTCTCTTTGAGCTCAAAAATTCTGTTATTCTCTGCTTAGAACTGAGAGAAGTCTGGCTATATGAAAATCCAGGTAGGTTTTATTTCTCCACAAAATGGTTTGTTCTCTATGATGATTCAGGCTACATAATAAGCCAGAAATATTGCTAGGTGGGGCCAATTATCAGGTATAATAAAATAACAATAAATCAGAATTTTTAAAGTGAAGTGGGGTCTCTGTAGCAACTTTACAAAACACTGCAGTGGAAAAATGATCCAGAATTGATCTTTTCAACTTTGTCATTACATGGATAATTAGACAGTAGACGCACATAATTACTGGCATATTAATTTGCATGGTTGCTTTTGTGTTTTTCCCATGGTCAAAAAGACAGTGGAATGCTCTGGCTCGTCTGTGTCTATTTAAAGAAATAAAATGTGTCTCAGTGAAAAATGATAATTCGTAAACCCCAAACAGATCGAAGTTCCGTGGGGAATAAGTACGGTCTCCTGACCTCAGACACTGCACGGGGATTCTGGCTGCCCGTCAGTGGACCTCCTGTACCCGCCTTTTATGTTCTTCCCAGCATGTAGGCAGCGCTGCCACAGGAGGTCAATTTGGATACTATGGTCACATTTTAAAAAGAGAACCGTAATTATGACCTCTAATTATGTACAGTTATGCCTGCTGAGTTAAAGATAATAGCACCTCCTGCTTGGAAGTATAAGTTAATTGCCTACAGGGGTCAGGAGGGTGCTGACCCCTCTCTCTTCCCCCCAGCCTCAACCAGGCATACACCATAAGACAAAACTAAATTGGGCCTGCTGTGCTTTATCATGCTGTTTAAGTGTTGGGTTTAACCACTGTTTAACAGTTATTCTAGTGGAAGGTCAAATTTAACTCATGTTCAAGAGGGAAATAAAACTTCAGTTGAGTCTAGACCTTAGTCTGTCTTCCATGATGGCCTTCTCAGAATCCAGCATCACCTGGAGCTTCCTGTCATGGGTCCTGTTTTTGTTAATTAAGAGCCTATTCCACATCTGGTACAGTTGGGCTGGTGTATTTTGCCACCATTTTTTTCTAACTATTAGAAATTTTTATTAGAGAATATTTCGATATATTGCAAAGAATAGAATAATAAACTCCTATTACCTTTCACCCAATGATCATCAAATCCTGGCCAGGTTTGTTCCATCTATACCTCTCCCACTTTCACCCCCAAGTAATGGGAATTCTGGAGCAAATCCCTGGATATCATGTAACTTCTTCTATGTCTATCTCAAAAATGTAGAAACGTTTAAAGCACAACCACAATATCAATAATACACCTTACAATTTTTAATGGTAATTCCTTTGATCTTAAAAGTTCTCAGCATGAGGAAAAACAGTTGTAACTGTGTGAAGTGGTGGATTTACCTAAATTTATTTTGGTAAGTTTATTTTTAATTGTCATTTTGCAGTATATACATATCTCAAATCATGTTGTATGCCTTAAATTTACACAATGTTGTATGTCAATTATATCTCAATAAAACCAGGGGAAAGGATAATTCCTTAGTAATTTATCAGTGTTACTTTTCCCCAATTGCTTGTAGGTTTTTATTTAACCATTTGTTTTTCAAATCAGGAAGCAAATAAATGTCATACATTGTAATCGATTAAGTCTCTTTCAATCTGTAGGTTCCCTTCGATAATTATCTATCTCTTTTTCTCGCTGCAGCTGTTGTTGTTTATGAGGTTGGGTTGTTTGTCTTCCACAGTCTGGATACTACAGATTCATCTTGTGTTGTCTTTTAACTTGTTCCTTTGTCCCCTGAATTTTCTATAAATTGGTGGCTCAGTTGAGAGCTGGGTTTTTCAACCTTGGCACTTGCTGTTTGGGGCCAGATAATTCTTTGCTGTGAGGGGCCATCCTTTGCATTGTAGGATGTTTAGCAGCATCCCTGGGCTCTACACGCTAGATGTCAGTACACACACACACACACACACACGCCAGTTACAACAATCAAAATGTCTCCAGACGTTGCCAAGTATCCCCAAGGGACCACAGTCACTCCCTGGTTGAGAACCACCGCTATGGAGGCTTAAAGAGATTCAGACTGAACACTGATTTGTTTTGGTAGGACGACTTCTAAGTGGGGTGTTATTCCTCTGTCAGGTAATATATTGTGTCTGGTTGTTTCTTTTCTGTGTTGTTAGCAGCCATTGATTATCACTGCTTAGATAAAGTTATTCATCAGAGGCTTGCAAAATTTTGTAGATGCAAACTCTCATCTTTCCTTTTTCATGTGTAATCTTGACTATTTCTTTAAAGAGAAACATCTCCTCATCAATCCCTTAGCTAATCTGGGTATGCTGCGTACAAGAAAGGAACAGCAGTCACTTGATTCTTTTATTAGCTCTCAAAGAATGAGTCAGTTCCCCAGCACTTCCCAAAGTTGACCAATGAGTTTCAGTTTTTTAAAAATATCATTATGAACTATTGGGTTTAAGCGTATTTGATGTGTTTCAGTTTAACGCAGTTACTGGCTTTATGGGGGCTCAAATTGTCCCATCTTTGGCCAATGGGAGAGGCTTCAAGTAGGTTTCTGAGTCTTTTTGACATGAAGACCATAGACTTCAATAGTGTCTTCTTCTGATATGACAGGGCACTCTGAGCTCATTGTGTATATTTCCTGCTCCAGACCAGGAGTCAGCCATTTCTCTAAGAAGCCCTGGTTTCTTTTCCCAGGAAATGGTAGAGACTACAGTCCGTTGCCACTGGTAATTTTAACCATGTAGTTCTTCTATTTGTTATGGATCTCGGACTCTACCCAATTAAGTTCTCAGCACCTTGATAATCTGTATAGCTTCTTTGGATGAGTTGTTATAAACTGTTTAGAAGCACCTCTTGTTTGCATATAAGCCCCTCTGAGGCCGATAAGACTAATGTTTCTTTTGCCTTTGAAATCAGTGTTACAGGTGAGATCACAGTATATGGAAAGGTCAAGCCCAAGGAGGCCTTTGTGGTTGCGTCATGTAGTAGGTTCTAGAAGTAGCAGAGCCTAGAAACTGATCAGTGACTTAGGAATGAATGGGACATCCTTAAAAGTCCATCTCTCGAGGACCAGAAGACCCTTGACTGCAAGCTCTGGATCAGGTCTTAGCAACCCAGGAGAGTCACAGTCTTTGCAATTTGCACACCCTGCCTGGCAGTTCAAGAACAGGTTCTTCCTGGTTCCTCTTCATGCTACTCAGACACCTGAACTTGTGGTTCACTGTCAGAAGGTATGGGCTGGCGACCTGCGGGCCTCAGCGTGTCTTCTGCTCTTGAAGCAAGCATCCTTCCCGAGAATTGCGTGGCAAAAAGAATTCCTTGTTTTTCCCATAATGCAAATAAGGCAAGTGTGTTAGAAGTGAGGTATGGTCCAGAAGGTGAATGCTCACTAGCTTTGGGAAGACCCTCTTTGCATCTTTTTGGTAAGACCCTAGGTATGTAGCGTACAAGAAATGATTAGAAGATAACCCGAGACAGATGACAGGAAATAGTAAGGAGAGCTCTAGGTGTCTGGGAAGGGAGAGACCACTGTGGGTGGGAGTTTCAGAGGAGGCTTAGTGGCAGAGCTGTACTGGGCAGTTCCAGGTACTACTTGCCTCTGTGCGTTCAGACATGGCCAGTCATCCCTCTGCTGCTAGCATCCCATGAACCCTCACCTGGCTACTAAAGCATCAGGTGACAAGTTCTAAAAGTGACTCGGGGGCCTTCTTTGGCAGGAGACAACCGGTTGGTGATCTCAGAGGAGCACTGCTCAGAAGGCGGATGCACTGGTATCTGGGTTCATTCTTCCCATTTTTGCCATCAATTCCATCAATCTACAGGCACGTTACAGCAGACTGGGTGAAATGTAACTTTGAGGGACTACCGTGTATTTTGTTTATTTTTGTTTCATTGTGTTTTTTTGGTGTTTCCTTTTGTCGGCTTAGTCGGCAGGATTCAGGGAATACTGTGTTGAATATGTGGGTTCAATTTTAGGTGAGATTGGCTCTGTGAAGTGCTTTTTTTTAATAAAAAGCAGAAACACCTTTTTAAAACAAATTCTTTGTCTTATCTAGAGAGAAACAGTTGAACTTCCCTGGGAGTCCAGTGGTTAGGACTTGGCACTTTCACTGCCAAGGCTCCGGGTTCGATCCCTGGTCGGGGAACTAGGGCCCTGCCAGCCGTGAGGTGCGGCCAAAAAAAAAAAAAAAGAAACAGTAAGACATAAATACTAAGTGGGGGAGGGAAGGAGGGAACACTTAGGCTGCTCAGCATTTTCTCTCTATCGTAAGTCAAGCCAAAGCCCAGATTTCTGGAGTGTAAGTTTTGTCCTTACCTCTCCCTTCCACACCCGACGTGCCCCCATCACACACATACACATTCTCTGACGCAGCAATCATCTGTGGGGACAGGAGGCTGGTGGCAGTAGGTCAGCTCGCGCCTGGCCTCGCAGGACGGGATGAACGCCTGTCACCAAGCACCTTGGTGGTCAGAGCTTGCCGCAGCAGGGTTTTGGGGGTCAGCTGCCACACTGACCTGAGGCACGGGCAGGTCTGAGGGCTCCAGCTCAGTGAAAAATATACCAAAAGCCTTCCTAGAAGAATCTTGAAAGGGAAGAGAAAACCACAGGTGCCAGCACGGTGGCAGTTGCTCTGGTTTTTCCTTCTCTGTCTTCCGGTATTCTTTGTTTGGTTTTGCTCATATAATACTTGCTGTAACTTTTTTTTCCTTTTGAAAGATGAAATGTGCCTTTCACGGTAAGAGAAGGAACACAGTTGCTGTCATGAAGTCACCTGATCCACCTGCTTGCTGGGCTGGCCTGCAAAGCTGTCTCCATACGGTTTTGCCCTTACGCAGCCCCAGTGGGAACAGACCTTACCCCATCCGCACTGTCACCTTTTGTCCATTTTACCTTCAGAGTCTACCTGGGTCTGTTCATCATATTGTCTGATGATCTTCATCTCTCTTGGTCTTTCCGAAAACAAGTGTGCCCCAGACACAAGCTGAAAACCTTTCTTGGCTTAGCATTTATAGTTCCGGAATGAATACATAGCATCTGCAAAAGGAAATCAGCTCTGGCCTGAACTCACCTCCTTTAAAAGCATGCTTCCCTAACCAAGCTCTTGCCCTCAGCACTTGGCCTACTTTATTCCACAGTATATTTACTTAGTGTTTTTATGTGCTGGTTCTTTTACTCATGTAGGCTATGTGGCTGGGAAGTAAGGAGCTCAATTTTTTTTTTCAAGCACATCCAAAAAAAGAAGCGTCCTTCAAAGTAGACTCAAGGCAAAATACTTGTTCCAGGGATGAAGACATTCCCAAAAATTGTTCTGGAAACTTCTGTGGAGGTTGTCTTCAGAACCAGTTTCCCATTTTCCCACCAGAAGATCAGCTCATTGCTTCATGGTTAGACTAAAGTCTAAACTCACACGAATCATTCCCACCCTCCCCACCCGTGGGCTCTCAGAGTGCAGGGATCTTCCACCCTTTTAGGGTCTGTAGCCTTCTCAGCTGGTTGGTATCTCCTTCAGGATTTCTCTCCCAGTAGCATAGCATTATATGTAAATCTTGTTGGGTAGAAAACGTAATCCTTTTATTTCCATGATACTTGCATTTGTAGTCTTAATCTTGAATCTACATTTCCATATATTTCCATATTTAGTTGTGTCTAAAATGAATTACTTCTTAATAGCCTCACGATATTTTTTTGTTCTCAGTAATGAATGGATGGGACCAGTCTCTTTGTATGCAACTGAGTAGACACTATGCAGTGAAAATGGAATCAATGACAATTACATTATTATAGCCTCCTCATTGTATCCACCTTCTCTGCAACCCCTAAAAGGTGCAGGACATCCCAGGAGCCAGCTTTGAGACAGACAGTAGGTAAAGTTCCCCTGTAGGATAAAGGAAAACAAGTGCTTTGTTGGTGCTTTGTTTTTATTTTTCAATCAGTGTATTTCATAGTGTAAGTTGTTTCTGAATAAACATGTTTCAGAGAACTACACACACACAAAATACCAAGCAACAGATGTGCTTTTATCTTGTTTTTTATAATGTATTTGGGGGTGAGGATTAGACCAGAAAGCATAAAAGGCGAAGCATTAAAACTGAGGCCCAGACAGAGCTCAGTGACCAGTAATCCTGTTGCGAGAATCAGCAACCCTGATTCACTTTGGAAAAATAGCGGAGGAGATGGTTGGGCAGCATTCAGCGTCAGTCCTGGTGAAGAATGCGCTCCAGTCTCCCAAGAGTGTTGTGGAGTCTTTAGTTTGGTGTGTACAGACGAAAGCAGGAATAAGGACTTCAAGGTCTTTGATGGGAAATGTGCTTCCCCTGTTCTGGTTCCTCTTTGTATCTGAAACTCAGGTCTCTAAGGGAGAAAGAGACGGGTTTCCCAGGACCCACTCCCCAGTGGAAGCAGGATGGTGTCAGCCGGTGATTGTTGTGTGGGTATGTGTGTGTCAGGGAGGGAGCCTGTTTGCTTCCTTCACGTCTTTTATTAAGATGCCCCAAATAGGATTTAAGTAACTGGGTTTTAGTAGTATATTCTTATGACTTTGCATCTGGAAACAGGGTGGCCAAAGAGTACTAACATATTTCCTTTCTTGGAGCTGAAAGCGTGCAGAAGTCCCTGCTTTGCTGGCCCACTCCTGGTCAGCTGCCCAGCTCTGGGGCACTGTGGATGGACGGAGCCCTCCAGACTAGCTAGAAGAAAACCATAGACAGTTACACGAGCCTGTGGTGATTCTGCTTGCCCTCCACTGACCTGCCCCGCCCCCTGCAGCCCAGCCCTGGCCCCATCCCGTGTCTGCTGTCTGCCTGCCCTGTAGTGCGATCTGAGTGTCTGAACCACACTCGGTAGTCCTTTCCAATCCCACTCCGCCTCCCCACTGCCTTACTTCCTGTCGGTTGGCTTCGTCTGCTCAGTTTTCTCACTTGAGCTTGTGGGCCGGGTACTGGTTCTCCTGCTCTCCATCCTCCCCCCAGAAGAGGGCAAGTGCTCCTCCACACCCGGGCCTGGCAGGCTGGCCTCCCTCAGTTGCCGTGGACACAGGGCACAGTGGAAGGGAGAGTGCTCTGGCCTTGGTGGATAGATAGGCCTCTCCCCAGAGAATACCCTAAACGTTCATTTGGAGATCCACTGTACCCAAGTGAGAGAATTCTGCGATGTGCACTTGAACTCAACCCCTGAGGTGCAGACGCAAAGAGTCACGGTGGGGGACCGCGTGTCCCTCGGAAGGCCCTTGGCCACCACATTCGTCCAGCCATCCATCACTACTTACTGCAGGCTCTGTTCCAGCCTCCCAGCGAATCCCTCTCTGGGGATGGTGTAACCAATGGGCTGTAGCAGGTGAATTATTTTATTTTTAATTTGTTCCCCTCACCCCTACCCACATCCTCTGACTGCAGATGGTACTTAGAACACCCTCTGACTTGTCTTAAAGTAAAAGAAAGGGAAATGCTGGGCATCGCTCCCAGATGTAGAGCATAACCGTGGCCCAGCTGTGGAGTTAACCTGATGGTGGAGATGAGGGTCCAGAGTGGCAGTGGTCTCCTCTTCCAGGTTCTTGAGGAGCAGCTCTCTGGTAAGGAAGTTGATTTCAGCATGGGAAAAACCTTTCTCAACTCAACTGAATGATCGTTTAGGGCAGGGGTCCCCAACCCCCGGGCCACGGACCAGTGCCTATTAGGAACCGGACTGCACAGCAGGAGGTGAGCGGCAGGCGAGCGAGCGAGCAAAGCTTCATGTGCCGCTCCCCATCGCCCCCATCGCCCCCCATCACCCCCATAACCCCCCATCGCCCCCCATCGCCCCCATCACCCCCATAACCCCCCATTGCTCCCCATCGCCCCCATCGGCCCCCATCGCTCCCCATCGCCCCCCATCACCCCCATAACCCCCATCGCCCCCCATCGCTCCCCATCGCTCCCCATCGCCCCCATCAGCCCCCATCGCTCCCCATCGCCCCCATCGCCCCTCATCACCCCCATAACCCCCATCGCCCCCCATCGCTCCCCATCGCCCCCATCGCCCCCCGTCGCCCCGCGTCGCCCCCCATCGCCCCCATCGCCCCCCCATCGCCCCCCATCGCCTCTCATCGCCCCCCATCGGCCCCATCGCTCCCCATCTCCCCCATCACTCCCCATCGCCCCCCATCGCCCCCCATCGCTCCCCATCGCTCGCATTACCTCCTGAACCATCCCCCCACCCCCCAGTCCGTGGAAAACTTGTCTTCCACAAAACCCGTCCCTGGTGCCAAAAAGGTTGGGGACCACTGGTTTATGGCACAGGAACACATAGATGGTAACGCATTGCATGGGATGGTGTGTGCGATTCAGTATGGTAGACTTGATGTGGAAAGCACGGGGCAAGGTTTATTTATTTTATTTTATTTTATTTTATTTATTTATTTATTTTTTGCGGTACTCGGGCCTCTCACTGCCGTGGCCTCTCCCGCCGGGGAGCACAGGCTCCGGACGCGCAGGCTCAGCGGCCATGGCTCACGGGCCCAGCCGTTCCGCGGCATGTGGGATCTTCCCGGACCGGGGCACGAACCCGTGTCCCCTGCATCGGCAGGCGGACTCTCAACCACTGTGCCACCAGGGAAGCCCCTATTTATTTTTTTTGGCCACGCCTCACTGCTTGTGGGATCTTAGTTCCCTGACCAGGGATTGAACCCAGGCCCTCGTCAGTGAAAGCACGGAGTCCTAACCACTGAACCACCAGGGAATTCCTGAGGGGTAAGGTTTAGTTCTGACGTGTCCTATCTGATGACAGTCGCCTGTCAGATCTGGGAAAATCAATGGTTCCCTGTTCCTTTTGAAATTCTTTTGAGTCAGCATAATACATACATTCCCAGAGAAAGTGAGCCTTGTGTTTAGAGTTACTTCCTCCAGTTCTTCATCCCTGAACATTAGGGAGGAAGACAGTTGAAAGCTGGGCAAGCAGTCGCTTTGTGCCTTGGAACACTGATGTCAGCCTTCTGTGTGATATTTACTTTCACTAACACACCTGCCCGTGTCACTCTGAGATGGAATCTTTGCTTCTGGAAAAGGGGCTTTGCACATCTACCCAGTTTAAGACAGAGCTAATTGGAGATGCCATGCAAATGGAAATATTCAATTGTCAGCAACAACAAGTATTGCATGCCTGGTGGGGACCAGGCCACCATGAGAACGGCTGGAGCTATGGAAGAGTTTGTGCAGGAGTTGCCAGAAATCCTGTGACCTTTCCTAGAGGTGGAAGTGGTTTCTAGGGTGGGGACTGGGCAGGAGCTGATTTTCCAGTAGGTGGGAAGAAGTGATAGCTGGGGAAGACAAGCTCGCAGCATGGGGAGGGGGGAAACCGGCTAAGATAGATGCCCTGGAGTTCCCCTACCACCTCCCGCCTATTATGCATCCAGCCCTCTGGTGCTCTTGTTGTCCCACTGGACCTTTAGCTCCTGTCTCAGGGATCCCCAGCCTGGTTCTGCCTCTGGCTTCTGGACTTGATGCATCCTTCCTCCGAGACATCAGTGTGGCCAGGCCTTCCGGTTCTCAGGGCTCTTTTGGGAGCCCCCCATTCCGGTTCCTGCCCCTGGAAGCCTTCCATGCTCAGGGCTGGCTTCCTGGTCCCAGCTGGGTGGTGGGCTTTTGCTCTATCACTGGTTGAAGAAGCCAGGAGCAAACACGAGGTTTTCAAAGCAAAGAATTCCAGAGTCTAAAAGGCTTCAGCATGTATCCCCTTCAGTCCTCCCTCCCAGAATCAGAAGCCCCTCTACAAAGTCCCCAGATGTCTCCTCTGCTCATGGGTGTCATGTACAGCATCCCCAGAGAGGCAAAAGTTGGAGCATGCAGTAAGCAGAGATGTACAACCGAATGAGGTGCAAAGGGGAAGGCACTTCCGAGGAATATGTAGTTTCTCATTCACCTACAAGAAGTTTAAAAAGAGGTTTTTTTAGAAACTCCCCGCAGACAAGCAGCTGTAGAGCAGTTTAACAAGCCAAACAAAACCAAACCAAAACTCTTTGCCTCTTAAGTAATGGTTACATCTCACGGGACAGAAGTCATAACCCGTTCTGGGTTTCCTGTCACCTTTGCCCACATGCTCCAGTTCTAGAATGTTGGACCCTTTGTACTGTCCATCTTGGTCCATGTGGTTCCTTTCCGTTCGCTCCCAGGCAGCTGCTAGAAAGATTTCCATCAACTGGTCAAAGATATTAAAGAGGCAGGCATTCGGGCTTCCCTGGTGGCGCAGTGGTTGAGAGTCCGCCTGCCAATGCAGGGGACACGGGTTCGAGCCCTGGTCTGGGAGGATCCCACATGCCGCGGAGCAACTGGGCCCGTGAGCCACAATTACTGAGCCTGCGCGTCTGGAGCCTGTGCTCCACAACAAGAGAGGCCGCGATAGTGAGAGGCCCGCGCACGGCGATGAAGAGTGGCCCCCGCTTGCCACAACTAGAGAAAGCCCTTGCACAGAAACGAAGACCCAACACAGCCATAAATAAATAAATTAATTAATTTTAAAAAAAAAGAGGCAGATATTCATCGTGGGGAAAATTCAGAGCGCCGATATGAGGTGTTGGTGTGACAGTGTCTTGGCTGAGAGGAGAGGGGTGAACCTGAAGTGAGCCAAGAGAGGGTGGTGCCATTGCTTTCATTGGAAGCACAGACTTGGAAAAGTAGGGAATGAAACGCAGACCTCTGAAGAAGCAAAGGAGACTTTAGAATTAAGCGACTCAGAACACAACAAAGTTAAAGCGTTTCGTGTTCTCCAGAGAAAAACAGAAGCCTGAGGAGTGTCGAGGAGCTTGCTTTTACTTCTCAAGCAGGGAGAGAAGCAGCCGTAAAAGTGAGTGACTCGCAGAGAGTTCGAGGCCCCGGAGGGCCCGAGGCTCAGCCTCCCTAACGTCACATTAGAAACAGGGCGTCTGAGACTTACAGAGGTGACAGCCCGTGTCACCTGACTCCCAGCCCAGGGTGCACCCTGAGCTCAGCACTTACCTTCCAGATGCTTCCCCTCCAATCCCTCTGCATGAAATAGAATCAGGGTAATAAATGGGCACTTTACAGGCGTTAGAAGGATGTCCCTGGTTGGGAAGCTGGCCTGTAGAACTGTGGTCCTAATTTGCAGAGTTGACCATGATGCTGCTCCTCAGAGCCAGTAAATCCCTCATTTAGAGCTCACCAGTCACTGGGTTTAAGCTGAGGAAGAAGATGTGTGAATGGGAGCCTAATAATCCTAAAATGCACGTAGAATTTATTCATCCTGTAGTTCGCCCCGACCTGATGTAGATTCTCTTTTGTAACAACAAACAACTGTTCGTTTCAACTTGTTTAATTGTTAGTTTTAATTCAGTTCATTTCTTCAGTGTAGCAAGAGTTTGGAGGTTTTTTTGTTTTGTTTTGTTTTTTGACTTAATCTTTTGGAGAAGCAGGACTGCTCCTGGTGTTCTCTAGCTCCAACTCTCATCCTAAAGATAGTTTTTAAAAGTCACAACTTGGAGTCAATTTTTGTGTGAGGCTGTGATTCCCTAAACCCCATCCATCGTGAAGATCATCCACCGGCCTCATCGGTGTCACTTTCCCTCGTCTGGCTGTGAGAGCCTCTCAGATATGTAGCCGTGGTGAATACCATCTTAATCACCTCCAGCCAGAAGGGAGGTGGAAAAAATATTCCTGGTAAATGACCTCAGTAGATCTGACAGCACCACCGCCCGCCCCCGGCCCGCCCCAGCCCCTTCTGTTGCCTTCGAGATCAGAGGCGGCTGGTGCAGATGTCTTGATCGATTGAAACAGCAGCCAAAGCGTGTGACTCCTACTTCAGTGGGTTCAAAGCCACAAATGTAGATATCCCATCTCTATTAACCGACACTTAGGGATTTTGCAAAAAGGGGAGAAAAAGAGACATCAACAACAGAGTGAATTTTATGTCTGTTTGTTTACTTTTGATGTATTCTATTTGAGATACTTTGGCTCGAAGAACTGTTTTTCCTGAGCATAGCACGTGTACATGTAAGCTTAATACAGAGTTTCTCAACCTCAGCACTATTCACATTCTGAATCCAATAATTCTTTGTTGTGGGGCTGTCAGTACACTGTAGAATGTTGGATAGCATCCCTGGGTTAGGTGTTGCCACCAGGTGCCAGTAGCATCCTCCCCATCCCCCCCAGTCATGACAATGAAAACCACCTCCAGACGTTGCCGTACAAGGGGCAGACAACATTGCCATATGAGGGAAGGGGTGCAAAATCATCCCTGATTGAGAACCACTGACTCATGGAGTATATGGAATGTACGTAATGAAATCATGCGTATCTACTCAGAATGCCCCAGGAAGTGTATGCCTTATTGAGATTTTTATTTCTTTTCTTGCTTGTGTATTTGCTTTCATCTATTTCTTGTTCCCTTAGCCCTAAAAGTAATCCAAGTATTTTTTCCCTCTATTTTCAGGGATTAAGTAAATATTTTCAGATGTCACTCTCATGCAGTTACAGGAAAATGGATAAAGATATTTCAAAGCAAAGAGTTCTAGGAAAGTTATAGATGAGAAAGGATTTCTAAGGAGAACTTGCCATCCTCAATGGGCTTCTTTGGATGGCATTCAAATACTCTACTAAAGGGCTTCCCTGGTGGCGCAGTGGTTGAGAGTCCGCCTGCCGATGCAGGGGACACAGGTTCGTGCCCCAGTCCGGGAAGATCCCACGTGCCGCGGAGCGGCTGGTCCTGTGAGCCGTGGCCGCTGAGCCTGCGCATCCAGAGTCTGTGCTCCGCAACGGGAGAGGCCACAACAGTGAGAGGCCTGCGTACCGCAAAAAAAAACAAAAAAAACCCAAAAATCCCTACTAAAGGAGGCTCTTTCCCTTTCCTGCACATCAGAACCCCCTGATAAATTTTTACAAAGCTCAGTGTCATCTGGGATGGGGCCTGACATTTGGCTTTCTGGAGTTTCCTGGGGATTCCACTGCACATCCAGAGGCTTATGCCCTGGGAGCATCAGGCAATTGAATTGGATGAGGTGTGCATTCAAATGTTCAACATCTATTTTTCTAGCACCCCCTGTGCTCCAGGCACTGTTCTAGGTGCTGGGGATACAGCAGTGAAAAGGCAGAGAGGGAGGAGCCCTTGTAGCAGGGCTCACTTTCTTGTGAAGAACGTCAGAGAGAATATGAGCACCTTGGTGTGTGCATCTGATTGAATGTATACTGTGTCCATATGTCCAATAATTTTTTGGCCGAGTGTTTGTCATCCATTGTTTGGCTTTTTTTTTAATGCTTCTTGAATCTCTTTTATTCAGTTACCTAAAGACCTTTTAGCATCCTGTAAAACATTTCAGATATGAAAGGGAGCAGGGAGAAATAGAGAAACAGTGATTTCTTTTTTTTGGGGGGTGGGTACACGGGCCTCCCACTGTTGTGGCCTCTCCCGTTGCAGAGCACAGGCTCCGGACGCACAGGCTCAGCGGCCGTGGCTCATGGGCCTAGCCGCTCCGCGACATGTGGGATCTTCCCGGACCGGGGCACAAACCCGTGTCCCCTGCATCAGCAGGCGGACTCTCAACCACTGCGCCACCAGGGAAGCCCAGAAACAGTGATTTCTAAGAGAGCTATGATTGTTGGTTGTTCTCAGGCTTTATATATGGGAAAAGTTTCATTATCACTGTTTTGTTAGGTTGGTCAACTCAGAGATGCTCAGGATGGTACTCACATTTTTGCAGCCTTTCTATAGCAGTGAGGATTGAACCAGGGGTTTCTGGCCATCTTTTGTATTCTTAGTTTGTTAAAACAAATGGTCTCTGCAGTCACTTCCTTATGACCCCAGATCCTAGAGGAAGGGACATGGATATAAACAGAAGCCACACCAAGAACCCACAACATACCCATGCCAGGCCGAATGGATTGCTCTGAAGTGGACCCAGCAGATGCCCAGAATGACAGCCCACCACACTCCAGGGACACTAGGATAGTCTTCCAGCCTTGCTAAGAGTGTTAACTGCCTCCAAAGGCCTTGGAGCAGATGCCCCATTTGGTAGATACTCCTTGGAGTCCATAGTTCCGGCAGCCGTGAGCTGGAAAGGGAGGAAAAAGTCAGGTGACATTATGGGACATTGTGGGTGGAGCCAGGAACTCTGTGGAATGAGATTTAAAACCAGTTCAGCCCCTCCCATGTCTGTAGCCACCCATCACCCTTTTAAAAGGAATGAACTCAGACCCAGCAAAATGAAAGTCACATGTTGATCAACAGCAGCCCCAGGACTCAAACCCAAGAATACTTATGCCTTGCCTTGTGCTCTTCCCATGATACTCACAAAGAAAAAGCCTCCCCCTGGTGCCCAGAAGAAACTGTCTCCACATTTTGGTAAAATGAAGCACAATCTTTTTTTTTTTTAAATCCAAACAGCTGAACCATTGGTTCTGGAAACTTTGTTACCTGTTATTTCACTGTAGGATAACATAATTGTGTATATACCTTCAGGAGAAAGAGGATTTGAAAACATCTTTAAGATGTGTGACCATTTTTCAGTCTCATAGTACAGAGAAGAGGCAATGTGATAAGACAACTGTATTAAAGATGAAAATTGAAATGGGCCGCTGGGAGCCAGGCCAGAGGAGAAGTAACATTTGTTACTGAAGCATGAGAAAGGAAGAATTTTTTTAAATATGGGATTTGAGATTCGCTGGGTTTTAAGGATGGTCATTAAGCATCCATGATGGCACTCTTGATGTTTTACTGAATTAACCGAGTGGTAAATGATATGGTAAATGATATGGCCTCTGCTATTAGGACGCTGAACTCGGTACTGCTGTGAAACACGCCCCCACCCCCTCCAAAAATAAAGAGGGTTGTGCTGCTCTGTTCTCCTGTCCCCCTCTGCCTCACCCACATTCCCCAGAGATACAACATAAAGGGTACCTCTGCCAGGTGGATCTTCATTCCTAAAAAGAGTTCTTAGCCAAAATATCTTCTTCCTCTTTTCTTATGCTGGTAAGCTGGATTGAACCATCTTGGGGGTAGAATTCCTTTCTTTTAAGCCCAGGGAAAAATATGACGCAGCCAACATGCTGCTCTTCCTCCCCGGATCTAGTCCTGGACCTTTCATCTGTCAGAATCAACCATGCCTCCGAAGCAAAGCATCTCTGGCTCCAAAACAGCTGCCCAGTCCCCTAAAACAGCTCCAGCCAAAAAGCTCCAAAACAAGCATCCTTGGTCAAAAGCATCCCACCAGGAAGTTATGCTTCCATCAGAAAGCCCCTTGGCTACCTAAGGACACAGACCACTGCCAAGTCTCTCCTGAGCACAGGGATTGAGAGTCTTTTAGGGACACCCAAAGTGTGCTCATGAAAACTAACACGTCTCCAAGGTGGCAGCTGGGGGTGAGCCCCAGAGAGAGGTTGAGAAGTAAGAGCTGTGCATGGCAGAGGAGGGAGAGATGGGGGCCATGCTGGGTACTCATAGGGAGGGGGGCCGGGAGAGGAGGAGGGGATTGCTGTGCTAAGGCGGTGTCCTCAGGGGCTCAGGATTTGTACGGAGAAAGCAGTGTGCTGGGCACAGGTTTCCGGTTACAAATGCTTTGTGTCTGCCTTATGAGAGTCTGCAGTCTAAAGGAGGGGGAATGTCGGTACGAACACTGTGGTGTGTTTTTATGCATGAAAAAGTCACCACAAAAAGCTTCGGCTTATGTATACTAATAAGACAGTGTGCCAAGATCTGTCATTAAGTGAAAAATAGAGGGACAGAGTTATCTTCAGAAGAGTATTTTCCACGTGAACCAATTTTTAAAGAATAGATATGTGTGTGTGTGCTGGTATTTCAGTGAATATACCTAAACACCTGTACTTGTATAGGCAGTTTCTGGACATATGTACAGGAAAATGTGAATCTGGGAGTGGGTCTATGGGGAAGGCATTTATTCCTCAAATTATATCCACCTAGTGTATATATTTTGTTCACAGTGGGCATGCATCACTTTCTTGATTTTTTTTTTAAGGGAAAAAATCTCAGACATTTTAATAATATTGTAGCATCTCTTTAGAGAGGAGGGATGGGTGGTTTTCAGCTCTGAAGACTGAAACACGCACAGGATGCCTGGGTGTGACAAGCGTAAAGGTGTGTCAGATGTTTAGTAGAGGATCCGAGAGACTTTTTGACATAGAAACATGGCTGATTGAGGCTTCTTTCAGGCTGTCTGGTGTTTCTTCAACACACCTGGAGCCAAAGCTGGCCCTTCTAGCATTGATCTGTACAGTTCTGAGAGATCTGTGCTTAAGCAGCTTACTGGATCAAGAAAGAGGTCTGGTTGATTACTTCCATTTTCATTTATCTGTATCTGAGTATTGAACCCAGATAATGTTATATTTGATACACTAACAAATGAGACAAAAAGATGCCACTCAGGAGACAATTCTGTGCAATTTTGGGGTAGGCAGAGATTTCTTAGTTGGGACACAAAAAGCATTGAGCTATAAAAGAAATAGAGGGCCTCCCTGGTGGCGCAGTGGTTGAGAGTCCGCCTGCCGATGCAGGGGATGCGGGTTCGTGCCCTGGTCTGGGAGGATCCCATATGCCGCGGAGCGGCTGGGCCCGTGAGCCATGGCCGCTGAGCCTGTGCGTCCGGAGCCTGTGCTCCGCAACGGGAGAGGCCACAACAGTGAGAGGCCCGCGTACAGCAAAAAAAAAAAAAAAAAAAAAAAAAAAAGAAATAGAGAAATTGGATTTTACAAAAATTTCAAACTTCTGCTTATTAAAAGACACTATTAAGAAGCTGAACAACTTGGGGGTGTAGCAAAAAAAGAAAAAAGAAGCTGAACAGACAGGCCATGGACTCAGAAAAATATATCTTGCAAAGGACTTCTATCTAGAATGTTTAAAGAAACCTTACAATTCAATAGTAAGAAATTTAACAACCCAATGAAAAAACAGGCACAAACTTGAACAGGCTTTCCACAAAAGAAGATCTACCCATGGCCATTATACACATGAAAAGATGTTCAACATCGTTGGTCAGTAGGGAAATACAAGTTAAAACCACGAGGAAGTACCACAACACATCTAGAAAGGCTCAAGTTTTAAAAGATTGACAAAAAGTGCTGACAAAAATGTGGAGCAACTGGAACTCATACGTGGTACAGCCTCTTTGGAAAAGAGAATCAATCCTCTGTCAAGTTAAACATACACTTCCCAGCGGTTACCCAAGGGAATGAAAAGCTGTTCTTGGAAGGCTGGTAGACAAGTTCACAGCAGCTTTTTTTTGTAAGTTCCCAAACTGGAATCAACCCAAATGTCCATCTACAGGTAGATGGATAAACAGATTGTAGTGTATCCATACAATGGGGTACTACTTGACAATAACAGTAATAGGAATGAACTGGTGAATGAACTGCTGACACCACAGCCTGGATGAATAACAGAAAGCAAATCAGTAGTTGCCCAGAGCAAGGGTAGGGATGACAGCAAAGGGGCACAAGGAAACTTTGGGGTGATGGAAACCTGTATCTTCACTCTGCTCTTTACCTTGATTATGGTGGTGGTAGCACGGGTATAAAATTTGTCAGACTCATCAAACAATACGCCAAGGATGACACTCACTGCACCCCGCAGGGAAGGGCTGGCACTGTCGTGCCAGGGTGTACACAGCTGCACAAACTCATGATCACGTTTTCTCATACCATTTACAGTTCTCATGTTTGCCAATTCACCTACCAAGATACCCTGAGGGAGGAGTACCATGCCTTGCCCTCCATTCCATTCTGCTCATAGGGCTTCATGAGCAGGAACAGACCCATTCAGAATGGAGAGTGGGGCTTAGGAATTGATTATGAATGAAATAATGAGAAGACGGGGTGTTACATTTGCCCCAAATGCCTGGAGACCAGCAGGAGTGCCAAGATAGCGACGGAATTCTTATCTGTGGAGGCCTCAGGCATGGCAAATCTGGTCGGAAGGAAGGATTGGAGGGCTTGTCCTAATGCATCCTGTTTTTACTCAGATTATATGTTTATTGGGCTTGGCTGGGTGGGGTGGGGGTAGGGGTCATGGGTGGTTGTTACGAGGGTCTGAAGCATTCCCCATGTTGCCCTTGGGGCTGCCCCGCTTAGGTTCTGTGAAGTCCATGTGATGTTAATACTCTTCCCCTTTAAAGTTCTCTTTCTCTCCCTTTTTCTTTCTTTCATTACATCTTTCTATCTGTGGCCATTTACACCTTCCTCCGGAAGTCGGATGTGTTTTTGAAGAGTACGGAACTACTTTCTTCAGTTTTCTGGCAAAATAAGTAGGAAAAGGCTCCAGACTTCTTAACTATATTTCCTCTTGTTCTGCCTGCATCAGACCTCCTGGTCACTCAGGAAAACTCCAGTGAGAGTGGCCTGGGGAGGTGGGGACCGTCCAGCCAGGCCAAACCTGGGTTGCCTGCAGCACTTGCATTCTCGAAGATGGCAAAGAACCTTTGCTTGGCGAGGGGAAACAGGCATGTTTTCTCATTCCTGAGAAAGGAAAGGTCCTTTCCAAAAAGAGGGACTAGGAGAGGAAGGCCTCAGCCCCCGCAACCATGGCACCTCCCAGGAGCTGCTTGCTGCCCATGGCTTGTGGGGTACCAGCAGTACGCTGACACTGTGAGCCCTTTGTCCTGGTGGGGACATGAGAGGGCAGGGGCAGCGGCAACCCTGGGAGCACTGAGTGGAACTTTAAGTTTTTTGGTTCATCATTCAACTAATATATATATTTTAGCATCAGTGGGAATCGATGACTGTTTTAGGAGTTTCACCCCAGGAGTTGTCAAATAAGTTAGTCTACCTGTTTCTCATACAATATACTTCTTAAAATAAATTTTCACTCCATTATGAAGTGTAAGTAACGGACCTCCTGCAGGCAAAATAGAAAAAGACCTGAAGAGTCAAGTTCCTTCACCTTTGTTTGTTTTTTGTTTTTTTTTCTGTTTTGAGACACTGTCTTCTGAAACCAGAGTCAGCCGTATTATTAATCACTGGTAGGGCTTTATACTGTATCACATTACTCCCCTGGAATTAAACTGCACATATAAAGTTATGAAATATGTACTTTTTTAAACGGTAAAAAAGTTATTTTCTAACATCAAACCCCAGATAAAGTGCCATGGAGCCATTAGCAGTAAATTGAATTTTTTGGTTTGTAATTTATACGAAAACTGACAAGTGCGACCCCGCCACCCCGCACCCCGTCATTAGTCATCGGTTTAGTGGACGCGGAGGTAGTAATCTTCAAGGGCAGGCATTTGTATGTAGACTTCCTTTATTTGGACCGGGCTCAAGCGGCAGCTCCTGTCACTCGGCCTCGCTGCACTATTAGCGAATTTTACCCCAGGGCAGCTGGGACGCTGCGCTGGGGCAGATGTTCTTTTCAGCCTATTCAGTGACCATTCTTGGGGGTTGTTTACTGTTGCCATGGTGACTTTCATTTCCATAGCAGCAGAGCTGCTGTTTCTCAGAGGAAAATGAATTTAGTTATAAAAGGATAATATTTTTCTGTCTGTATATAACCTGCCATCTGTCAACCGGTGGATCAGAAAGGATTCAGAAACCTATTAAGACTGATAGCAATGAAGTGATGAGTTTTTTGGGTTTTTTTTTTTTTGGTCCCATATTAAAAGCAATAATAGATGTGGAAACAAATGTTGTCCCCTCAACATCAGAACTTTAATTTTTTTCTTTATATTGACGTGTGTGTGTGTTTAATGCCTTCACTGCCTCCACCACTGCTGCGACAACCTCATAAAATACAGTTTACATTCTGCTGACGAATGGAAATGACCGAATATCTTGTTTGTGTCTCCCTAGATGCAGGTGTATTTAGTGCTTTCTTTTGGTGCTGTGAGCTTCCCTGGTTCATTAAAGATTCCGGTGGCTGAACTTTCTATTGTCACCCCACTCTCCTCTCCTCCACCCCCGGGGACAAAGCTGTGCTGGTGAAAAGATCAGCAACTTATCAGGAACATACAGTGCAAATTATGAAATTAGCAAAATGCGAAAAAAAAACCCGTGCTTTATCTGAAAAACTTGCTAACATGCCCCTTAAGTCTCGTTCTAGAGTAACGTTCTTCCTTGCAAATCCAAATGGGAAGAAAAGTCACCTTTGGGATAGCTCCTCTAGTCCCTGGAATTGTTTTTCTCTGCTGCATTCATAAACTGTAACGTACAGGGGGAAGAACACCCACACACACCCGCCCCGTTGTAAATAATGTTGTTTATTGGTTGATTTTTCCAGATCCTGACATTGATGCTGCCAGTGCCATGATGCTTTTGAATACTCCCCCTGAGATACAAGCAGGTTGTGAGTAGATATTTCTATAGCCTACAGCACCATAGTTTGTGAACTTCACCTTCTCCTTTATATACCAGGCCATAGGAAAAACTAATGCTCAAGCCAACCTTCCCTTATAGAATCACTTTAAACTACCTCAGTGCACGATTACATACATGTGCGCATAGAGATGCAGCTACGCATATGTATGAATGAATGCATAGGTGTGTATCCAAGATGAGAGAGTTCTAATATAATTTCAGGGCTTAAGACTTGGGGGCAGGGAAGTGGACCCTGTAATGAGTCCCAGAGGAGAGACCCTTTGTCCTGCAGGAATTGTTCCTGTGAGTTTATAGTTTCTGCTAGAAGAGGCTACCGGGGGCCAACCTGACAGTCATGGAACTCAGCAGTGTCCGTTTTTAGACATTCCTCTCCCCTTGGGGACCTCATTAATAACAGGCTACCATTTTAGAGAGAGGAGAGGAAAATCTGGCAAGGCGGGGATGCAGGACTTTGGAACAGCCTTAAAATGGAAACACTGTGGTGCCCCCCGCCCTGCGTCTTCCCCGCCAGCTTTCCAGGGCGCCACAGATAGAAGGGCAGGGCTGGTTTAGCGAAGCAGGGCTCCTGTCTTCATCTTCTGCTGGCCCTTGAGCAACGTCAAGCTTGAGACAACTCTTTTCCTAACTTGAACTTTTCTCTCCACCATCGGTTGTTTCTCCCCGCCTCTGGAGCTACAACATTGTTAGAAAGGTCTCCTTCCCAAGTGATGACAAATGACCCAGACGCAGACATCTGTCCCCTCCTCCTCCCAACTTGAGGCTAGTTTCTCTGGCACATTCCACCCCCCACCAGAAGCCTGTTGAGCAGATAGCCACCACGGGCCGCTTAGCTCGCTGGCAGGACAATTGCATCGCCGCCTCCTGCGCACGAAACTCACGGCGTGGAGACGGCGGCGTGAAGCGGCACGCGACGCCCACCAGGGCTGGCGCCCACCTGCCTCATTCTGAGCGCTGCATGGCTTCCTGAGCAAAGGGAATCCCCCGCTTCTGGAGCTGATAGGGTTTCCCACAGGAGAACATCTGTTCCCAGACCCTACCCAGGCGTCTTTTGATGTGGTGTTCCAGACCATCCCTCCTAGCCTCCTACTCATCACAGCCTTCCAACAGCTTTAGGAAACTTGGCTCCATCCTTCCTTACCTGGTCCTTTTTTTAAAGGATCCAAGAGATGCAGCCAGGCATTCTTGGGAGAGACTCATGCCTGTGCCGCGGGCTGCCATTACCTGATCCTGAAGGCACAGAATTCTCATTCTCTCTTTGCTAAACTCAGCTTGCCGACAGTTGAAATAACGGCTGCCCACACCTCCGAGAAGGAAACACCACTGTAAGCAGATGTGTACTGGTGCAGTCCTGTAACTAGCGGTTAACCCGAAGTGTGGGTTTTAAATGATGTTTGAAGTTACAAGGAAATGAAAAAAACAAAATCAGAAAAAAAAAACACCAAAACCTCCGTTCTCAGATGACTCTTGCAGGAAGAGGATAGACCAGACTGTAATTCAGTTACGGTCTGAAATGGTTTCTGAAATCAAGTTGCGTAATTCATCATGAGACGAGCGTACTGATTGTATCAGAGCTGTGTAAGGTTCAGGCACCTTCCTTTGCACCCAGCCGCTGCCCGCAGTGATCATTGGTTTAAAGAAATAACTTGATGAACTGGAATAATGGAGTTAAGCAGGAAAAGGCAAAGGGATTGGTCATTAACAGCAGCTATATAAAAATCCATTATCACTAGATTCTTGACCACAGATAGAAGAGGAAAAGGGTTGATCCTGCTTAGCTGAGAAGTTAATTGTTTCAATGTTCTTATGGCTAAATGAACTTCTTCTCTCCCTTACTGTAACACAAACTGTAATACTTATTTTTTTCACGGTGTCCATAGTCTTAGTTACATTGAAATGCTGAATTTGAGTTTTCAAAACGCGTTCGCATCTTGAAGCTGTAGGGTCATGCAGGGCTTTCCTACCTCGCTCTCACCACTGTGAGAAACCCGGCTATAGCCTTCGTGAAGGCCCCTGCCAAGAGGGCGTTCCAGGGTCCTGGAAGGAAGGAACCAGGAAGCCCATGAAAGTCGTGGAAGGAGGCACATTGGCAGGAGCAGCAGAGAAGTAAATTTAAGGACTGGGCAGAGGGTAGAACATCACCTTTATAGTCACCTTCCTGTCTGACCCCAAGCCTTGTCAAATCCCCTTGAGGCCAAGCTAGGGCATACTCAGTGGACCGGATGCAAAGCCCCCCAAAATTGGACCAGTACCGTCAGAAGGAAGTGAGTGTCCGTTGAGCGTCCGCTCCAGGCACTTGGGGGAGCCAGGGGGTCCCTCCTCAGCCTTCTGAGAAACGCAGTCAGAGGTTTGTGTCCCCGACGCCAGGCCTCTTTTTTCACTTAGCTCTTCTTTGCTTCACTCTCCCTTCCCCTCCCTGCCTGATGTTTCTTGTCCTGGGAAGTGATGCAGTACCTCGCCTCCTGAAGGGAGACGCATTCCATACATACGGTGGTGAAGCCACCGTGCCCTATGCTGCTGGCTTTGTGCAAAGCCTGGAAAAAGTAAGAGGTGACCCCTCAACCAAAAGGTTCAAAGGCAGCAGACACCCAGGCAGTGATGGAGTGTGGGCAGCCTGCCGAGGGGTGTTTGTGTGCACGTGTCCCGGTGAGGATGTGTACGTGCATCACCCAGGTTCGGGGGTCCTGCCACTGCCCACGCGTGGGGAGCACGGGTTCCTGTCTGCACGGAGCGTGCCTGTGTTCTCCCCCGTGTTGCTCCGTGGCTGGGCTCTGTTTATAGAACTTCCTCGTGTGCTGCTATTTATAGCCCCTTGTTTTCACCTCCCAGGCTGTGTGATGCCCCTCTTTGAATGGGGGCCACCGGCCACCAACCTAGTCTGTCTGCCACTGTCACTCCCAGCAGTCGGAGGCTGTCCAGGATGGTTTGAAAGAAAGCCTTTTCCTTTGTCATCACCCTTCGTAGCCAGTCCACTTCAGGTCACCAGATGGCAGCCACTTAGGTCTTTTCCACTCACCCTCCCTGCTCAGCATCTGCACAGCTAGCTCGGTGCAGACTGGCCTCAGTCCGGGTCTGAGCTGAGTAGGTCATACAAAGGAAACTTCTCCAGAAGTTGACAAGAACCCCAGTCAGCCACGACGCTTCTCTTGGGGGGACCCGATCCTGCCCCAGGGGTGCTCACTGCACTGTGTGTTGCTTGAGCTGGACTCCCTGTGGGTCCCCTCAGCCCCTCCCTGCACTCTGATGCTTCTCTTTGGGTGCGGCGGCTGTGCACGTCTAATCAAAACCTCAGGCCACAGCATTTTGTCTCCTCTGGTGGCACCAGCGGTAATGTTACCTTTCTCAGACTTTCCCAGATTGCAGTGTGGGGGACATTCTACAAGGTGTGCCATCGTGTCTCAGGTGCTCTGGAAAACACTACTTCCAGAAAAATCCAAGCAGGACACTGCTTCCTCCTTATCTCTTGAACTTTGGATGATGCTTCTAGTCAAGTCCATCCACCTACCCGCCCCCCAGTAAAAAGTGGCTGTGTAGACTAATTCCAGCCTCTAGAGTCTACTTAAATACCTGCTTTGCAGTTCCCCTTCGACAAGCCCTGTGAGTCATCTTTAACCCCAGTGGAAGAATTGTTATTAAGTCAGGAGAAGTCAGATCACCATTACGCATCTTCAAAGGCTTGCACGATCCCTGGTTGGAATGTTCCAGAGAGGAACTCTAGGTAATAAACAAAACAACAAAATGGGACGGAGGGGGGAGGCGGAGTTCTGCATCCCCCTCCCCAGAACGAGGCTGTGTATGGATGCACCAGCCACCGGCGAAGCAGGGCAACCAGGAAGCAGGCTTCCCTCTCTCAGCCCCCTCTCCAGCATCTTTCCAAGGAAGCAGGTGGAAAGGCCAATTTTAGGAAAGGGAAGGCTTATCGGAATCACCTGCTGCTCAGCTTATGGCCTCTGGTAGCTTAGCCAGGGCTTGTCTCCAAAGGCAGCAGCAGGAGCGCAGGGGTTACTTTCACAAGCTGTGAAAATCAAGGAAACTGAGCATCAGGAGGGAAGCTGGGGAAGCCAGGATGGGGCGGAGCTGAGGGGGGGCGGAGCTGCAGGAAGGTTTCTCTTGTGCCTTCAACTTTTTTTTTTTAGGTTCTGGAGACGATCACATTTAGATCACAGTGAGCGGTGCTGCTTGATTGGAGTGTGTGTGTGTGTGTGTGTGTGTGTGTGTGTGTGTGTGTGTGTGTGTGTGTGTGTGTGTGTGTGTTGCTTTCTTGCTCGTTAAAAGTAAGAAAGTTTAGGGTCATTGTATAACTTAAGATAAAGTGGTCGATCAGCTGGGAGCCCTGGTGCTGATGTCCTTAGCACCTCATCCCAGGATTTGAGAGTCTCAGATGTATGTCTTCTCACCTATAAAAGCCATTTGAAAAAATTTTTATTTTATAGTGGAGCATAGTTGATCAATAATGTTGTGTTAGTTTCAGGTGCACAGCAAAGTGGTTCAGTTATACACATACATGTGTCTGTTCTTTTTCTAATTCTTTTCCCATTTAGGTTATTACAGAGTATTGGGCAGAGTTCCCTGTGAAGACCCAAGTATTTAACTGATCTAACAGAAAGGGATGATGCTGGAGGCCTGTGCTTTTTTTTTTTTTAATTTTTGTTGGAGTATAGTTGATTTAGTGAGAGCCACAAATCTGAGTTTAAGGTTGATTTTGAATGTCCAGTTTCTTATGACATCTCTTCTCTAGCTGGAGCCCGGGTATAATTTCAGCACATTGGGTGGGGTGCACTGGGGTTTACGTGCTTTGAAATACGTTGAGGGAAATGCAAAGGAAATGAAAGGAAGTCGACGTGCTGATAGGAGAAGGACTGAGGAGTGGTGGACTCGGGTTAAAAAAACCACGCGATAGGGACCTCAGAATACCTTTCTCAGACATTTTAGACTGGCTGTGATTCATCTTTCAGAAGCCACATTCTTACCACTTGGGGATGGAGACAGAAAGGAGAGAAGATGGGAGGACAGTTAAGTGTCACAGCCGGGCTCCTGGCAGCCTGTGAGCAGAGAGGGGCACACCCGCCCGCCGCACGTGAGGCGCACTGCCAGAGCTGAGGACTGAGAAACGCCGGGTTTGGCCGAGGCACCGTTCAGTGGCAGCTCATTTGAGAACGAGCCCCAGGATTCAGAAGAAGAGCCTAGTCTGCACACCAGAAGTCTTGCGAGGTTCAGAAAATAGCTCAGGGAAAACCTTTTAATGCTGGGGCATAGCTCCGTCCGTGAGATTCTCTTTGAAGTGAATACAGTTCATTAACCAGGAAGATGTTTTCAGGGATGAGTGCAGAGTTAGGGAGGGCTACAAAAAGCATAATAGGCTGAAAGAATTTCCCCATGTCCTGACCCCGTTAGGTCCTATGCCTCAGAGATAATTAGTAAGAAGATGCCATTGCGGTGAGATGGGATGGTGGAAGGATGAACATGGTGATGACGGTGATGATGAGCTTATATAATGGGCCAACCACTGAGCTAGCAATTTGTATACTTTATCTTGTTTAATCTTCAAAATGATCCTCTGAGGTACGTTTATGCCTACTTTACAGGTGAAGAAACTGAGGCACAGAAAGGGTAAGGCACTCGCCCAAAGTCACAGAGCTAGTGGTGGGGCAAGACTTTGAACGGAGGCCATGTGGCCCCATGACTTATAACCATGCAGGAGGCTTCTTCCCTGAAGCTTAAATGAGACAAGAGAGTCAAAAGAACCCAGTCTCCAGTAGGTGCTCAGTGAGGGCTGGCTTCCTTTCTCTGTTTCCTTTCATGCCAGGTGCGCCCCTGGTGCTTAGAGGTTCTAGGCACTTGGGCAGAGGACTCTGGGCAAAGGAAAAAGTGGGGCTGCATTTCTCCTTTGACTGGCAGCTGATTCCATGGCCGTACCAGAGGCCAGGGGAATGCGTGCTCCATGACTCTCATCCGCGCTCTTCACTTTCCAGGGCTCCCTAGTCTTTGTCCCAGGATTTTATGTGGTTCCGGTGTTTTGGCCAAAATGGTGACTCTGGCATGATTTGTTCAAGGAGAACGGAAGCGCCGTGAGAGCAGTGGTTGCTCTTCCGGCTAAGTCTGTGACCAGAAAGATGGTCAAGGTCTTCCAATACGGTCTGGTTTTGTCTTTACCTATTCTTAGGGGCTTTCATCTTACCTGGACTGGAGACAGTACAGGCCACCCCAGGATTGCTCTGGGAATGTTGAGCATGTTGATGATGATGATGATGATGGGATTGATGACTAACGTGTATTTTCAAAATACCAATGCCTTTATTAATTCAGTTAAATCTCTAAATACTCTGTGTGATAAATACCATTTGTCTCTTTCTTACTTAAGTAACTTGTCAGGGGACACAGGCAGTAAAGGACATAGATGGGAAACACCAGAGTCTGGTTCTCAGCCACTATGCTGCAGACCACTTCCTTGCTCAGAACCCTTAAATGGTTTTCCCAGTATCCATGGGATGAAGTCCAAAGGCATCTCATTCCTGCTAGGATTATGTGCTTTATCAAAATTACTTTTTAGTTCGTGTGCGCATTGTGATTTTTATCACTTCTAGGCCTGGTTTGTGCCTTTGAATCCCAACTTCGATGGCACTTCCGACAGGAAGGCTTCCCAGATAGCTTTTTTTGGGGTTAGGTGTCTCCATCTTTCATGCCTATAGGCCCCCTGCCTTAGCACTCGCCATAGTATATTTTCATTGCCTCTTCAGTTCTCTATCTGTCCCACTTAACTGTGGGGACCCCGTGTCCCCTTCTTCTCATACATAGGCAGGTAGTTGGTAATTTAATCCATTAATTGATACAATCTGTATATGGGACTGTAATAATTTTTACTGGTGAGAATTATAACCATGGTATAAATTTTAAATATTTAAGTTTTTTGGGGGGATACCATTCTATGAGATTTGCTTGCTGTTCTAGATGAGACCCCTAGTGACTGGTATATTAAATAGTATTATCAGAATTAAACTGAACCTGTGGTCATCTGACCATTTTGAGGAGAGTACCCTACAGCAAAATAATTGAAAAACCCTTTCCCACGATCCCCAAAACAGAGAGACAAACCAAAAACACCTCTCTTTTCAAGCAACCTGAAGCATCTGTCTACAAACTGCATAGTTCTACTGGTTTTTTCATATGTCTGTCCACAGAAACTATTGGTATTTTCTTCTAGAAGTTGCGTAGTCTTAGTGCTTACGTTTAGGTCTATGATCCATTTCTAATTAATTTTCCTAATGGTATGAGTTTAGGACCGCAGTTCATTTTTTTCTAAATGGATCTCTGATTGTTCTCTCTTTTCCCCCATTGTGTTGTCTGCATATTTTTTGTCAAAAAATCAGTTGACCACACACACGAGTCTATTTCTGGACTCTATTTTGTTCCATTGATCTATATTTCTGCACTTACACCAATACCACACTGTCTTGTAGCTTTATAGGAATAATTCAGGTAAATATAAATTCTAGACACTCTTCGAGAGCTCTAGAAAACTCATCAACTGGGCAAACTATGATAATTAGCTGCAATATCACATCATAACAGGTTTCATGCTTTTAAGATACCTGGAGAGTCCCCTGCCTCAGATGATCTAATATCTGAAATCAGGCTGATAGTATGGGATGGGTAGGAATTCCTGATCTAGTTCAACCTACCTTCATAATTAAATATGGGAAGAGACAGGGGATTCTGGAGCCCCGACTGCACTAGTCATACTGACTTCAGGCACTGGTTTCAATTTTGTCTCCCATCCCACCTTTTATAAAACCCAGTAACTAGGGCCTTACACACACCTGGATGAGAAATGGCAAAAAAAAATATTAGTAGGAGCTACAGAATGCCCAAGGAATCGGTCTGTAACTTAAGCCCATATTCCAGAGTGGACATTCATCCTACGTGAAAGACCTGACTAAAGGTTCAGAATATTTAAGTAAATGTGCTCTTAGAGCCCTGAAAATGATAGGAGTAAAAAGTATATGCTGTGTATTTTGGGGAAAGTAGTTATTCTACACAAATAATATCAGCTTTAAAAACTTAATATCCAGAGTGGTTCTTATTTTTGAAGGTACGATTTTCTAGAGTCTTTTTGGTAAGGTGTTTGTCTGAGAAAGCACAATTTGTCCACCTTGCCCCGGGATGAGACTGTGCCAGGGGCTACATGAACACAGCCAGAGCTCTGGGGACTCTTTAGGATGCTGGCAGCGGAAGGAGTCTTAGAGAACACCATTCAAAGAGGGACACAGAGATTCCGTGAGCTTGCATGGAGTCCTACCAGAAGAACTAAGATGAAAACCCAGGTGTACAAGCCCTGTGTCAGTGTGCTCACACAGGATGCATGCCTGGCCCCATACACACACACATGGAGGAGTGTCGACGGTGCAGTAAGCATATTAGCTTGAACCAGAAGAAACTGCTGTTTGGGAGGTCAAAAAAGATCGAATATCAGGGATTTCCTACGGTTCCCCTCTTCTGTAAATCCTCAGATTCATGTAAGGCCACCTTGAGTTTATATGCAGCATGGGCAGTATCTGATGGTCACTGGCGTGAAAGGTTGGTTTAGGATTAATCCAGGGATGAGTGTGTTGAGGAGGCCATGGGATGATAAGAGAGCTCTCAGAAGATTTGCTTAGAGGAAGCTTCTGGCAAGGAGGAAGGCAGGCCCTCCAGAGTGGGCTGTGTGACTCTGAGGCAGAAGCCAGATCCACGCCACTGACGACCCTTCACTCCCAGCCGAGATGGTTGTGAGGATTATGAGATGACGAGATGATGCTGTGAGCGCTGAGGTGCTGAGTTTGTAAAATCAGCTCTGCTCTGCTTTTGGCTCTTTTTCCCTTGTTGGATTAAGGACGCTTAGAAAGATGTTCCCAGTTCTGACCATGAACAGCAAAGCATGAGGAAATGCTTTTGTTTGGTCGTCTGCTGTCAGATGGTGTCAGGTTCTTAAGATCTCTTTAGGGTCTGACTAGAGATAAAAGATTATATTTAATAAGTGCAAGAAAATAATATTTGAAGCCCACTTTTTAAAACTCATCTTTTTTTCCCCCCCACCAAGGCATCAATCATAAGCTATTGGTCTGACTTGGCTGACTAGATCTCTTTCTTGAGGTGTGGTATCTTTCTCTCTTTCTGCCTCGCTCTCATGGTATTTTTTTCTGTATCTATCTCCGTGTGTGTGTGTGTGTGTGTGTGTTTCTCTGTCTCTGCTTGCTCTGTGTACCTATGACTGTCTCTTTCTCCCTTCTCTCTCTCTCTCTCTCTCTCTCTCTCTCTGTCTCTGGTGTATCCAAAATTTCTGACTCAGAACAGAAAGCTTCACAGTTGGATTCACGTGTGGTGTCTTTTCCCTTTTTGCCCTTGCAGTTCCTCCAGGAGTGATACAAAACGGAACGCGGGTTCTGAGCCGAGGCCTGTTTCCTGGAGTCCGGCCGCTGCCAATCTCTCCCATTGGAATGACAGCAGCCGTGAGGTAAGGGAGAAGCTGGCTGGGCAGAGCCCACCTGCGGAGTGGGAAGGACACTGTGTGTCCCACGGGGCTACTCGAGGGGATGGAGAAGACCAGCCTCTAAGTAGTAAAGACAGAAACAGTTTGGGTGTTCGAAAAAGTTCAAGGAGCTCCCAGGGACCCCAGTCCAGGTGCCAACTTCTCCTTCTTGGGCCATCAGATTATCCTGGTCTCTTTGCAGATTAAATGAAGACAGATGAAACTAAGTTGCTTTATTCTAAAAAGGTGGGGTCAGGTGAACAGAAGGCAATGGTGGGCAAGTTAGTCATTAGATTCTAGGCTAGCTGGTCGACCTCTAGACTTAGCCCTGTCTCTTCCCAGTCCTTTGACTTTGGGTGGATGTCTGACCTCTCTGGGCCTCAGTTCCCTCATCCATGAAATCCTCTAGTCCTGGGAAGGGTTGCAGTGGAACTCCCATGCAAAAAATTATGTGTGAAAAGTGCTTTGGTAAGTGATGTATAAATACCAGGTGGCATCAGTCCCCTGCTTCTGAGAATCCAGTCAGTTGCCAAACCACATGAACTCTTCCTTGGGAAACTTCTTTCCTCCATCCTTCTCACCTCCTCTGCCAGCCCCAGAGTAGGGTCTGTCGCTAGTTTGGAAGCCTCACACGCACCAGTTTGAATGCCTTCCTCCTATTCCTTGCTGCTTCTCTGCCCGCCCTCGCCCACCCATCAACCATCGCCAGACTGATTTCCTAAAATGTGCCTCTCCAGCTGTCTGCAGAAGCATCCTCCTTGGCTCCCACCACATCACCCTGATGTCTCCCTGGTCCTCCCATCTCCTTGAGCCAAATTTGTTCTCCACATACATCCAGTGTTTGCCCATCTTATTCATACAGTTTCCTCTCTGTCGATTTCCCTCAGACCCCATATACAAGGCAGCATATCCTTCATGGCCCATCACAAACATGATTCCTTCACAGAGCTTTTCTGCACAGGCCTCTGAGCCAACATCAGATTAATTTCTCTTTTCTTGGAACCCATAAGCCCGTGCTTTGGTTGTGACCCTTTGATGAGTGACCCTGTGTGTGTGTGTCCCTCTGTCCTCTGTGGTTTGCTTGCTGAGGACAGGGGCTGGGTCTCACTCACTTGGCTGATGTCTCATTGCACGTTGCACAGCTACTTGTTTAGAAAAGGCCTGCCATGCTGAGCTGCATCCCTTCACAGCATCACCTTCTAGCTTCTTTCCTGCACTTTTGGATCCAGTTCACGCCTAATGGCGATTTTGCTTTCATAGTGTTTCATGTCCCAAAGGAAACCATCCCAGGAAGTCTGTTAACTGGGCCCTGAGGGACATGTAGCATCGAGCTCCCTGATGTGAATCAACCATGTGGAGATTCTCCACTCACTTGTGTCTTTTAATCCTCCCAGCAAACCAACTACTTTTGCTAGGATGGAAGTCCTTAATCTTCAGGGCAGGCGCTGGCATTTGGAACCTGCTAAGGAGGAAAGTTGGTAGGAATTAGAATAGTCACAGAATGATAAAAACCACCTATCATTTCTCTTAACCAGACATGGTGATACTTTCCAAAAGTGTATGGGAAGGTTCTTTTTCTTGTGCTTCTCCCATATTTTTCTTAGATATCCTGAGATCGGTAATTGAATTCATAAATGGTAAGCCTCTTCCATGAAGCCAAAATATCCATGCCTTGGCCTCACATTATGAGAGAGACATTCTGTTTTCCATTCTTTCTTAAAATTGTTTCTGCCTAACCTCCTAGTTTACCTTTTTGGTTGAGAAGACTTTGAGACCGTAGACTGTTCTTACGGGGAGTAACAATCTACTTTCCTGAGCAGATGCTAGGTACAGACTTTCAGTTTGTCGTCTTCAGCATCTTTTCGGTGCCTTTGAAAGCAAACGAAGCTCTCCACGTGGCTCCAGCCATTCCCTCAGAGAAGGGAAGAGCCAGGCAGAGCGAAGGGAGGCCTGAGACCGGGCTGGCCTTCAGCAGGAGCTGCTCCTAATTTTAATTCCGAATTTTAATTATTACCTTCATGGCATATATTATTGCAAAAATTTACTGATTAGCCTCTAGAAGCATTATGTAAAATATAATTTTTTTTAACTGGTTATGTTCTGGTTAGAAGATAACATGGCACTACAGCAAAACAATGATGTCTTGTTTCTGGTAAAAGAGTTGCTACTCATCCAGTCCAGCCAGTGCCTCACCTAGGCTCCTTCCACGGTAAAAGACCACAAACAGGTTCAGGGCTAGACCTATCCGTCAGTCAGATCCAGTTGGGAGACAGAAGCCACACTAGGTACTCGAATAGAGAGACTTCAAAATAAAGAACCGTTAACCAGGTAGAAAGTTATTAACCAGGCAACTGGAAGGGTAACAGAGAACTCAGGGTATCACGGAGGAAACAGTTGTAGGAAGCAGCCACATCCCCTCGGGTGAGGTTGGAATGACTGCCTCTCAAAGCTGGACCTCAGACCTCAGAGGAGGGGCTGGAGCTGGGATCCAGACCTCGTAGGAGGTACCACTGAGCTGGGCTGGAATCTCTGAGCTCAGAAGAGGGACCCGTGGAAGGACCAGAGGTATCCCTAAGGAGAAGGCTCCTGCTAGGGCACGTACCTCTCAGGGAACGTGAAGAAGTTGGGTCTCCAGTATTGGAAGAATCACGAACTGGATTCAGCAGCTACTATAGGACTGAACTGGCGCTGCAGAAGGGAAGAGGCATTGCTGGGGTGATGCAGGAACAGGAAGCACACAGGAAGGAGAGTGTCCCCTCTTCCTCCACCCCCTTCCCAGTCTCTCGAAGGCAGAGCCAGGAGTGCTGCAGACATGTGGCTTGCCCAGCCCAGCCTGCCCCAGCTTACGAAACACTACAGTAGGCTGGGGTTGGGGCTGAGTGACAATAGCTTCATAACATCTGTCCCCCTACAAAAGCGCTCATAGTCGAAGAGTGACCTTCCTCAACATCACAGGAGGTTTAAGCAGAATCATTTCAGTGAAATGTACAACCGCAGTTTGCAGAAACTAGACAAGTTCCCATTTGCATAAATAGAGATAAAGAAAACCATTGTGCATTAGCAGTCCATTATCCAAATACCAATTCTGCACTTTCCACCTCAGTTTAAGAGACATTAGTGAGAGGAATGTCACAGGCTCTGGAAGATCAGGGACCCTTGCTTATAATACCTTTGCCCTCTTTATGGCCCAAATAGGAGGCAGTGTGACACTTTCAGGAAAAATGAACATAAACATAGCTAGGTGGGTATTTGCGGGAGACTGTGTAAAACCCATTAAGAAGTGTTTGGAGGGGAGGGGGGATCTTATTTTGCTTTTTCACATTCATTACAATTGCAATTTTTTTTTAATTTGGCCATGTGTCAGTTGAACCTAAATTCAACTAAGGTTAAAGGGAAAACAGGGCTTCCCTGGTGGCGCAGTGGTTGAGAGTCCGCCTGCCGATGCAGGGGACACGGGTTCGTGCCCTGGTCCGGGAAGATCCCACATGCCACGGAGCGGCTGGGCCCGTGAGCCATGGCCGCTGAGCCTGCGCGTCTGGAGCCTGTGCTCCGCAACGGGAGAGGCCACAACAGTGAGAGGCGCGCGTACCCGAAAAAAAAAAAAAAAAGGGAAAACAGTCCAGCAGAGAATAGAACAACAGCAAACGTCATCCGCCAGACCACGTGGCAGTGACCAAGGGTCCCTGGGGGTGTTCACATGTTTACAGGGGTTGCTGCCCCCATCAGTTCAGCTAGGGCTGGCAGGAGGGCCAGATAGTCATTAGCACCCCCTGAAGACCTGTCTCCTACTCTGCTTTGTGTGACAGGTTTTCTGTGTGAGTCTAAGCAACTTCTCCTTAAGTGAAAATATTTGTCTTTCAGGGATTTTTTTTTTCCTCCCCTGAGTGGCAAAGGCCATGTTTGTTTGTCTTAACTCTGAAACTGTTATTGACATAGATGAAGTGTTACTTTTATTAGCTGATCATTACACAGCTTGTATTTGCTGGGTTCCTTTGCATATAATTATGATGTGTAATCTCCTTGTAAGAGTATCTGTCAATAGTATAATTGACTTTACAGTGTTGACTTTTTACTCAGTAACCTCAGGGATTGGCCCATCCTTAGACATCGGAAACCTGCTTATTTTTAAATTTGCTTTTGGGCAGAGAGTCCTCAAGACACATTTTCCTCAAAGTAACTGCTCCCACGTCTCATAGTTTTATGCCCGTGTCTTCTGCTGCATATCCAGTGAAATTTCTTGCAGAGAATACACTGAATAGGCCAAACAATTCTAGTCCAAGAAGAACTGTTTCTGGAACTCTTGGGAAATGGGAGCATAAGACTTCTTAATTCATAGAATTATGGGCTGCTTCCCAGGTACAGGCCATAGCAATCTCCTGGGTCTGAGCCACCTTGTTTTCAACTCTTAAGACTTTTTGACCCCAAGTGACCTCTCAGGTGGCAGAGAAAAATTAAATGTCCAGGGCTTGCCAGAGGATTGAGAGAGAACTGGTGGGAGGGCCATCCTTTGTATGTCAAAAGAGCCCAGAAATTGCATGCATGAACTTGGGAACCAAGTTTCCTGGGTCCATAGCCTGCAGCTGTGTGACCTTGGGCCAGGTGTACCTGGGCTTCTCACGAGAAAACCAGCACCTGCCTCATGAGTTATTAGGATTAACACACAGTTACATGCCTGGCGCACAGTGAACATTATACAGGTGTTCAATAAATAAATAATTAGAAAAACAAACAACCCTATTCATAAATGGGAAAGGACTTGAACAGACTTATGTCCAAAGAAGATACACAAGTAATCAATAAGCACATAGAAAAATGCTCAACATCACTAATCATTAGGGAAATGCAAATCAAAACTACAGTGAGATACCACTTAACACCCATTAGGATGGCACTACCAAGAAAACAGAAAATAATAAGTGTTGCCAAGGGTGTGGAAAAATTGGAACCCTTGAGCACTGTTGGTAGGGTTGTAAAATGGTGCAGCCACTGTGGAAAACAGGATGGCAGTCCTCCAAAAATTAAAAATAGTAACTAACATATGATCCATCAATTCCACTGCTGGGTATATACCCAAAAGAATTGAAAGCCGGTTCTCAAAGAGATATTTGTACATCCATGTTTGTAGCAGCATTATTCACACAGTAGCTAAAACGTGTAAGCAACTCAAGAGTCCATCAGCAGATGAACAAACAATCAAAAGGTGGTATATATACACACAATAGAATATTCAGCCTTAACATGAAAGGAAGTTCTGATACATGCTACAATATGGGTGAACCTTGAGGACATTTATTTTAAGTGAAATAAGACACTCACAAAGACAAATACTGTATGATTCCACTTATATGAGGTACCTAGGGTAGTCTGATTCATAGAGAATGTAGAATGGTAGTTGCCAGTAACTATGGAGAGAGGGAATGGGGGGCGGTAAATTGTTTAATGGGGACAGAGTTACAGTTTTACAAGATGAAGCGTTCTGGAGATGGATGGTGGGGATGCCTGCACAATGTTATGAATGTATTTAATGCCACTGAACTGTATGCTTCATAAAGGTTAAGATGGTAAGGTTTTTTGTTTGTGTATTTTGTCACAAACTTTTAAAGAGGAAAAAAAATGAAATGAGTAATGGAGAGAGTCTTATGGATTCATCCAACCTGCCCTCCACAGACCTTCCCAAGTCCCCTTTCTGGGTACCTGAAGCTCAGTCCCAACCCCCAGGAAAGGCTTTAGATTGGGCTTCTGTGCCACCTTGAGGACAGTGCACATTTGTGGCAAAGCCATGGTTTTGAGGAGTCATGACAGTAGTCTAAACCATAGCATGTTGTAAAATTATAAGGAAGTTCCATTTGATCACCCACCTAAGACTGCTTAATTTTATATGGATCTCTAAGAACCTCAAGTGAAAACTGTACTTCCCGTGGAACAGGAAGCAAGTCAGAAATTAATGGTTCTGTACATACAAAAGATTAATACGTAAGGTCCTGTCAATATAGAGTCACCAGGAAAACCTATGTATCAGCTTTAGATCTACTCCTTGTCATTCTCTTTGTCTTTCCCTTGGAGAAGATGTTCGTCACAGGAGTTTAGGAAGCCTGCAACCTTCAGTTTTAAGATAGGGTGGGGACCAGTTATACAAGTGGAGGGAAAGTTTGCCACTGATCTTTTTCTTTTGTATTGTATTTTGTTTTGTTTTTTAAAAACCAAGTACCTGTCAGATTTTATCTTCTGAAACCATGGTCTTTGAAGGCAATTCTAAAACTCAGTATTAGGTTATGCTTGGTGGGAAGGAGAGGAGGAAATATTACTAAAGGGAGCGGTTAAAGGGAAAAGGAAAAAACAATACCAGGAGAACAAAGGATGCACAAGAGTTCCTACTCGGCTGCCGGCTCGGCTTTTTGTCTTGACTTCTGTCTCTTCTGGTCCAGAAATCTAAACAATGACCAGCAAGTTCCCTGTGTAAAATTTGATCAGCGTTCTGGAGCTGCTCCTCGTGTTTCAAATCAATGGCATTTGTTTGACAGTCCAGGTGGCTTTTCCCATTGTATCTAAAAATCCCCTGCTCTCCTGGTATGCAGAACTGTGCCAAATGCAAAACGGTTCATAGAGAGTTTTAGGATCATTCCTGTTGTGTTCTGCGATCTAGTACAGAAAGGGAGTCACATTTACCTCAGTCTTTTAAGGGGACAATTTGCAGCTCATGGGAGAAAATTGTGCTCCTTCCTGCCCCCACCCTGGAGGTGACCACTGAGACAGAAGTCCTGGAGTTGTTGAACCCATATGCTTCCTGGCAAGGGCTACCCAGCTGGAGCAAGCATCAGAGGCCCCTGCACCTGCTATCTGAAAGATAACCATAATCCCAAATTTTGTATTTACTATTCCTAGGTTTCTAAAAGTATTTTTGATATCTGTAAATACTATATTTAGTTTTGCTTGGTTTTGAGTTTTATATAACTAGAATGATATTATATATCTTCTTTCCAACTTGCTCTTTTTATTCATTATTAAGTTTATTTGGTTTGCTGCATATAGTTGTAACTGATGATGATTTTCATGGCTGTATAATATTCCACTATGTGGCTATACCACAGTTTTTTTTAAGACATTTGAATTGTTTAGAGTTCTTTGCTGTTACAAGCAAAGCTGCTATGGAAATTCCTATACATGGCTCCAGTTTCATTTAAGATGCGTGTCCAGGTGTGGGAATTGTTGGTTTGTAAGGTATGAACATGCTCAACTTTACCAGGTGATGACAAATTGTTTTCTAAAGTGCTTGTATCCATTTACACTCGTACCAGCAGAGTATGATACTTCCCTATCCTCTTCATCTTCACAGTCATTTGGAATTGTCATACTTTGCAATCTCAACCCATCTAGTGAATATGTGACAGTATCTCATTGCATTTTAATTTTCATTTCCCTTCTTACTAAAGATATTGCACAGTTCTTCATATATTTAATTGGCTGCTTGAATGTGCTCTTTGATGGATTGCCTGCTCAACGTTTTCATTCATTTTTCTATCAGGTTGTTTCTCTTTTTCTTATCTTTGTTGGAGTTCTTTGTATATTCTGGATATTAATCCTTTATTGACTATATGTGTTGCTAATAACTTTTCTAAGTTTGTGGATGGTCATTTCACGGTCCATAGTAATGCCTTTTGATGAACAGAAGCTCTTAATTTTCATGCTTAGTCATCATTTTGTAATGAAATCTAGTGTCTTTAAAAAGTCCCTGTTCCAAGATTGTATGGTCTTCTGTAGTTTTTTTCTAAAAGATTTAAAAAGTTTTTCCTACTCATTTAAAGCTGTAATCCATCTGGAGTTAATTATTTTGATTTTTTCCAGCAACCTTACTAAATAAAATAAACCGCCTTAGTAACTTTAATAATTTATCTGTAGATTCTTCTATGTATAAAATTATATCTTATATAAATAATGGTGTGGATTTTTCTAATTCTTATATCTTTTATTTTTCCTGTCCTATTGCAGTTAGGACCTCTGAGTAAAAGTAATGGTAATAGACATCTTTATATTGTGTCTTATTTTAAAGGGAGCTGTGTTATTGATGAACAATTGATAGAATGTTTGTTATAGGGTTTTTTTAGGAAATATACTTTATCATAACAAAAAAAGTTCCTTCTATTTTTGGCTTGCTATGATACTTAATCATAAATGGTTGTTGAATTTCATCAACAAAATGTTTACATCATTTAAGATAACTATAACTATTTTCTCTCATTGTTTTTTACTTGGTGAATTACATTATCAATTCCTAATTTTGAGTAAAATCTTCATTTCTGATATGCTTTTGATACATATATTTTTTACATATTGCTAGTGTTGGTACGCTAACATCTTAGGTATGAATTTTCCATATTTGCCCGTGTCCATGTTTCTCTAGTGCTATTTTTATTTAGTTTTCATGTCAGGATTACATTATTCTCATATACTGAGTTAAAAGAGTATTCTCTATTAGATTCTTTGAGATTAGGTAAGATTGGAGTTATCCATTGCTTAATGTTTGATGGAACTTACTTGCAAAACACTGTGGAGCTGGTGTTTTCATTGTGGGGTGATTTTTAACTATTGATTTAATTTCTTTAATGATTAACTTATTTTTTATTTATTTTTAAATTCATTTTGGTAACTGTAGGGATTTGTCCATTTCACCTGTTTTCAAATATGTTGGCATAAGGTTGTATCTATTCTCTATTCCATTGATTTCTGCTACTTTATAATTTCCTTTCTTTCTTTGAGCTTATTCTTTTTTGTTGTTTGGTCTGGATTGGATACTTTTATTTTAAACTTTTCTTCTTTTTATATAAAAGTTTAAGGTTATAATTTCCTTCAAACTACTGCTTAGTTGCATCTGTAAGTTTTGATACCTTTTATTTTCATTATTGTTACATGTTCAAAGTATTTTCTAATTTCCATTTTGATTCCTTCTTTGACCCATACATGTTTTTAGAAGTGTGTCTTTAAATTTTCAAACCTAGGAGGAGATGGTTATTTCTTATTTTTGCTTTTAGTTACCTCTTCAACATTGATTATTAATTATAATACATTGTGGTCAGAGAATTGACCTGTAATATACTGCTTTTTTGATATTTGTGGAGACTTGCTATGTGGTCTAAGTAGTGTATATCACTTTTTATACATATTTTGTGTGTGCTTCAAAATCATATACCTTCTCCATTATGAGCACATGTTCTATGTATGTCCATTAGATCAAATCTACCTATTAACCATGTCTGTGTGTGTCTTAGGAGGGGGGTGGTGGAGGGAAGGAAGGAGGGAGGGAAGGAGATGTGGGTTTGATCATTTCTCATAGCTCTTCCAATTTGGGGTGTATTTTGAAGCTATCTTATTGGAGGTCTCCATGTTTAGAACAGTTATATCTTCCTGGTGAATTGAACCTTTATGAATGTTTAATGACTCTCTTTATCTCTAGTAATGATTTTTGCCTTAAAAATCTATCTTATCTGGTTTTAATGTAGCTACACCAGCATGGCACGATGTTTTTCCTCCTTTTACTTTTAACCTGTCTTAATCCTTATGTTTTCGGTTCATCTCTTATAAGCAGCATATGGCTTTTTAAAAAATCTGTGTTAATGATCTTTACCTTTTAATGAAGATTTTTAGCCCATTTTAAATGACATATTTGGATTTATTTCTACCATCTTAGTTTGCATTTGTTTGTCCCCCCTTTTCCAGATTCCTTTCTAACATCGTTTTAAATTGATCAGATTCTTCCACTCCTCATTCCTTTTCCCCCTCTTCTGATGTTTTAGAAATTATATATATTTTTCTCTTCTTTTAGTGTTGATCCTAGAACTTTTAACATGAATATTTTAAAATGTGTAGAGTTAATCAGTATCTTTAACCTCCTGATCAATACAAGGCCCCTGGAATGCTTTAACTTCTGTGCTCTCCACCTCCCAAATGATATGCTACATTTGTCTAGGACTTTAGTTCTATTTCAGTTTCTTGTTTGTTTGTTTGTTTTAACTCAGTTGTTATTAGAGTCAACCCTCCGTATCCACAGATTCTGCATCCATGATTCAATCAACTGCTGATAGAAAATATTTGGGGAAAAAAAAGAATTCCAGAAAGTTACAAAAATCAAAATTTCTTTGCCCTGTGCACCAGCAACTATTTACATCGCATTTACATTGAATTAGGCATTATCAGTAATCTAGAGATGATTTACAGTGTATGGGAGGATGTGCATAGGTTATAAGCAAATACTATTACCATTTTATATAAGGGACTTGAGCATTTGCAGATTTGGGTACCTGTGGGGGTCCTGAAACCAAAACCCCACAGTCGTCCCCAAGGGACGACTCTATTGTATTGTCTGGTCAATACCTGATTACATTTTCTTTGCTTATCATTTTTTTTCTTGCATCTGAGACCTTTCTTTTTGTTTCTGTTTTTCATTTTTATTTTACATTGGAGTATAGTAGATTTACAATGTTGTTAGTTTCAGGTGTACAGCAAAGTGATTCAGTTATACATACACATATATCTATTCTTTTTCAGATTCTTTTCCCATGTAGGTTATTACAGAGTACTGAGTAAAGTTCCCTATGCTATACAGCAGGTCCTTGTTGATTATCTATTTTATATATAGTAGTGTGTATATGTTAATCCCAGCCTCCTAATTTATCTCTCCCCTCCACCTTTCCTCTTTTGTAACCATAAGTTTGTTTTCTAAGTCAGACCTTTCTTTTTGGATCATTTTCTTTTTTTTCCTGAAAAATATTCTTAAGAAGTTCCTATAGATGAGTATCTGCTTTTAATTAAAGTCTTGAATTTGTCTGAAAATATATTTATTTTGCCTTCATTCTTAGACAATAGTATTGTAGTTTGACAGGTTTTTTTTTTCTCTTTCACTTTGAGAATATTGTTCCACCTTCACCTGTGTAATTGGTTTTATCTTAATTGCTACTTCTCCTTAGGTAATGTGTTTCCTTTCTACTCCTTTTTTTTTTTTTTGTATTGTCTGTGATGACTATGATGTATCTAGATTTGCATTTCTTTTTATTTATCCTCCATGGGACTTGTTGGCTTTCTGAATCTGAAGATTGGTAACTTTCATCAAAACTAGAAAATTCTCAGCCATTTTCTATTCTGGGATTGGATCTTCCCCATTTTTCCTTTCACCCTGGAACTCCAGTTAGATTTATATTGGATCTTCTTACTATGTGCCATATTACCCAATCTCTCTTCCATATTTTCAATCTCTTCATCTCTCTCTGCTGGATTTTCTATCATATCTTTAGCTCCATCTTTCAATTCACTAATTTTTTTTACTTTTTTTTTTTTTTTTTTTTACAACTCAATTACATTGAGTTTTTTAATTTCAGGGATTATATTTTTCAGCTCTAGAAATTCTATTTGATGCATGCCAAAACCTGTCTGCTTCTTTTTGTTTTTGTTTTGTTTGTTTGTTTTTTGTGGTACGCGGGCCTCTCACTGTTGTGGCCTCTCCTGTTGCGGAGCACAGGCTCTGGATGCGCAGGCCCAGTGGCCATGGCTCACGGGCCTAGCCGCTCCACGGCATGTGGGATCCTCCCGGACCGGGGCACAAACCCGTGTCCCCTGCATCGGCAGGTGGACTCTCAACCACTGCGCCACCAGGGAAGCCCAAGTCTGCTTGGTTTTAATAATCCAGTCTTTCTTTCTAATATTTGTCAATTCCCTCTTTTATTTTTTTATACATAGTTTACATTCTGTGCCTAATTATTGCAATATTTTCAGACTTTGCAGTTCAGATTCTATAGGATGTTTTTTCTGTTGTCTCTTTATGGTGGATTGTTTCTTTTGTGTTTAATGATTTTTTTTTTTTTATTGTGAACCTATGTTCCTTAAAACCTTATCTGTGGGAATTCTTTGTGGCCTGGGTTTAAAGTATGTTCTTCCAAAAAGGGTTTGTATTTTCTTCTAGTAGGCACAATTGGGCATTTGAAACTAAATTTAGCTTAAGGTCTTTTGGTCCACACAGTAGAATTCTGGCCTCATACCCACAAGACTTCAGGCTTGTGGTTAAAAATTCTCAAGGGAGGCTTTTCTTGTCTCCAGTTTCATCTGGAGCTGAGGTCAAGGCTGGCTTTTATCCCCATTGTCTGCCTGTGAGGGGCAGTTATTTTTCCCTAGGATCTCATTGAAGGCATCATCATTCAAGGGTCCCAGCTTTTTATGTGGCATTTTTACATTTATACGTTCCTAGTGGCCTGTTTGGTGATTTTAGGTTATGAGCTTCTACTTGAATGTTTGATTAAACTTGATATACAGGAATCCTGATGACCTCAGTGTGGCTTGCTTTCTTTAAGAGAGCATTTGCTTTTAAAACTTCTGCTGGTAGCCTGGGGACCAATGCATCCAAGGCCACTTTAACCCCCTCAAGGGGCCACAGAAACCCAGGAGCTGCCAAAATCAATCCTCCTGCCGCTCCCTCCCCCTAAGATTGGGCTCTTGTCCCAGGGCTAGAGGAGGCATTTGCTTCATGAAAACCCTGCCTTTCTTGGTTGCCTACTGCTCACATTTCAGATTCTGTCCCGTTTTTTTTTAGATTTTCGTCTGTGTGTGTGTGTGAAGTTCTTTTGGTACGTGTGCATTTGTGTTATGTGCTCTAAGAGTCCCCTTATTTTCCAGGGAACCCAGCAATGACTCAGAAATATGTTGCTGCCCTTTATCCAGCATCTTTTGTATGATAGTTGGAAGAATGCCTTCTAAATATCTCCTCTGCCAACTGGCTGGAAATGGAAGCTTCAGGTCATCTCTTGTCCTCTGTGTCTTTCTACCTACAGTCGGTTTTGGAGAGGAGCGCCACACTTCGAGTGCTGCTTCTATAATCCCATTAATTGAACCTTCTTCTTTTCACAGTTAGCAAAAGACCAGTGTTCTCAAGTAAATCCCTAAGGAGGACAACTTCACCCTCAGTGCTAGCTAGGTTTAAAACCGCCAGCTCCAGACAGAACCCTAGTACACAAGTGAAAGGTGGGGACAACACTGATGAGATCAATACTGATGATACAATAATGGAACAAATCATGAACCCGTAAAAAAACCCAGCAAAATGGCCATGTCTGATCAGAAGCTATACCTTAACTTGTTAGTTGCAAGCGTTGCTCATTGTCGGCCTGAACTAATGTGATGTCTCACCTTTTATGTTCAGTATTTCCTGCGCCCCCCCCGCCCCCGCCGATTTGACGAGAGAATGAATACCAGGTTTTTATTTGAGATGAACAGCGTGTGGTTCTGTGGCATCCTAGTAGAATCAGGTGGCTTTAATTTATGCTCACATGAGTGTCATGAGTACTGTTACATAGAAACTCAGCTAAAACTGGAAAATGGCAGGCATTTCAGATGTATCGAGTGTTCATTTTAATGAATGATTTTTAAGGAGGTGGTTAGAAATCCCCCTTCCAACATGTCCAGGATGCCTGGTTTCTTCTTTTAAAGTAGTTGGTTCCCCGGAATGACAGCCCCTGCAGCAGGAGGTCTCTGACGCCAAGTCAGTGCAGCCAGCATGTCCCACCATGAACAACATTGCATCGAGTGATTAATAATTGAAGGAGCTTGTCGCTTCCTGCTGAGTTTGTGTGTAGTTTATGGATTATGAGCCCATGCTAAAATCTCAGGGAAAGCTAATTGTATCAATATCAAGTGTGAGAGAGATGTATTTATATTTTAATTCTGACTCCTTGAAGTTACGTCTGTGTACCTGTTTTCGTCCAGAAATATTGTCAAATGGTAAGTTGTTTCCTGTCTTCATCACAGTAAGCTTGCTTCCTGGGGTGGACAGGGAGACATTTAAGTTTCCTGCCTGAGCCGTCTTTGAGAACTAGCAGGGCCACCTCGGATGAGTCACGGGGCTCCCTGAGTTTATTCTGTTTGTCTGTCTGTGAAGTGGTTGTGTGGGGCCAGCGCTGCAAGGTGTGGGTTGTGGAATCCCTGTTGACGTGCAGTATGTTTCCAGGAGGAACCAGAGACCCTGCACTACACAACCTTGAATTCATAAGCTAGGGAAGTGATTTGCTTCTCTCTTATCCTTCACTTCCTATGATGCCTTTAAGAAGAAGGTCTCAGTGTGATTCTGGTGTGTCTTGAGTGCTTCTCTCATGCTTATATCCTTGTTGTTGTTTTTTTAAGTATAGTTGATTCACAATGTTGTGTTAATTACTGCTGTACAGCAACGTGATTCAGTTATACTCATATATACATATTTTAAAATATTCTTTTCCATTATGGTTTATGCTTGCTTATATCCTTGAAAGAGAAAGAGAGAAAAAGAAGTTCTCAGGCTCAGAACCTTCCCTCTTATGATAGCATGGAACTGAAATGTACCGTTGCTTTCATTCTGGTGTATTTCTCCCACTCCTCTACCCTGCACCCCAAACGTTTTACTTAAAAAAATGTTTCACCTGTGGAAAAAAAAGAAAAAGAAGCACAATGAACACCATATATACCTTTCACCCAGATGCACTAAGAATTAGATTTTTGCAACACTTGCCTTTTTCTGACTCTTTTGCTCCCGGATTTCTCTCCCTCTCCTCTCCCTCTCCGTCTCCCTCTTCATACATGCTCAGAGAGGTATCAAATTCTGCTTAACTGTGGTAGTGAAGTGAATCATAAAGCCCATGTTGTTAAAAAAAAAAAAAAAAAAAAAAAGGATTCAGAACTGAATTGATTTTCTAAAAGCCAACCATAGCCCAGTCAACTCATCCAAGTATAGTTGGGTTCATTCAGAACCCTTTTAGGTTAGTTCAGTAGACTAATTATGTGGGGATTTCACAGGAGTTACTTGCAACAGCAGCAATCCTGAGAACCATTGTACGGGACTTTCATTTTCATTCACTTTAATACCTCTTCATAGCTACCTGTACAATTCATTACATTTACCCAGTTTCATGTTTGGTAGTACCTCACAGGAATCTTTCCCTGGCCACTTTTGTGCATCCAAGACACAGCCAAAAAACAGGAAGTCTGCAGAAAACATATGGCAGAGACCATACCCCAAAGCACAGGGGCTGTCTGTACAGGCAAGCCCGTGAGGCATTTCTGTCTCCGAGCCTCTTGCCTCTTACTTATGCTGCATTCCCATCAGCCTGCTGACCTGGCCTAGAAAGAAAATGGGACTGCTTGGGGCAGCAGGGAGAGCTCTGGGCAGGCAGACAGCAAGAGAGGGGACCATGTCAGAATTCTCAGGCACCCCTAAGAGCCGTCTTCTGTGCTTGGAGCTTTTCATTTTATTGTCACATGGCCCCATAAGGCAGATGAGGAGCCTGTAGAAGGTCTCACTAATAAACAGTGCTGGGATGCGAACCCCAAAGTCTGTCTGTCTTGAAAGGCAGGCTGTTTCTATAAGGACTTTGGGGAGGGGGTGTCGATCTGGGATCACAGAGTGCAAGACAGATGCTGGGACCCTTCTAGAGCCTGCTAGGACTTTATCATACAAATGCACACATTGTAATTGTCACGGTTTATCGTGATGACCTTAAGGCCTCTGGCAAGGATGGAATTTTGATAACGGCCCCCATGAATTTTGCTGGTGCACATGACGGGGGCGGGGGGTTCCTCACCACCAGCTTAAATTTAACGGAGCACCAGAAGGAAGGAGATGCCTGCTACACCGTTTACACCAAGGACTCTCCTTGCCTCTTCCTTTCTCTTTGGCCTGCAACAGGATCTCCCTGAGCCTCGAGGCCCACAGGGGTGGCCGGAGAGAAAGGGAAAGGGCTCCAGACTGACTCTCATGGGAGGGCCCACCCCATAGCCTTTCTGCCAGGGCCGCTTCCTCGGGGAGTGTCTGGGAAGGCGTGCTGGTGGAGACCCACAGCCATCTCCCCAGACTTCCTACTCTCTGCCAAACAATCCCATCTGCTCCGACACTTGCTCGGTGTATCTGCTGTGGGTCCACTCCGTGCCTGGCACAGTGCTAGCCCCTGAGGACACATCAATGACTGGGCCCTGCCTTGTGGTGCTAACTCTTTAATGGGAACCACAGACACCGGACATCACCACACGATCATAGTGATGGTGGGAAGTGCTGTCTATGGAGGGAACGTAGGGTGCTTACAGTTGGGGCTGTGTAGGAAGGAAAAGTGTGCCCATCTTCCCAAGATCTAGAAATATATTACCTGTGGATGAGTCTGCGGGAAATGGGGCCAGCATGGTACAGTGGAACATTCTCCTCCCTGCCCAGAGCCTCCGGCCCTCACATCCAAGGCCAGGTTCCATGTCTTCCACAAACCTTGTGCCCTCCCTTTGCCCCCTCCAGCTGTAAGTAACCCTCCCCACCTGTGGGTCTTCATCTCTGATCACTGCCTCTTATGAACGCCTTCTGTGTGCCAGGCACCATCAGAACTACAGCTGCCGTGCAGACAGGATTGGTGCTCATTCCACAGAGTGTATGGCCGAACCAGGAATAAGCATCACAGTCCTTGCTGCTATGCCAGGCGCTGGTCCAGGTGCCGGCAGGCGTTCGCCCACATCCTCAGCCCAACAACCCCGTGGAGCAGGAGGCAGATACTATACCCACTTTGCCAATAAGGAAGCACAAGGGAGGTCAGTTCACTGCTCAGACGTATGGACACGATAACATGATCAGAGATGTGATGGGTGCTATCGGGTCCTGATGGGAATATATAGCAGGTGACCTAGTTATAGGGAAATCAGAAAAGAGTGAGCGTCGGTCTGATGATGTTACAGAGAGCTCGAGCTTAAGACTTTGGTTCTCATCCCAACTCTGCTACTCATTAGCTATGTGGCTTTAAGTAAATTACCAGACATCTCCAGACCTCACTTCCAGCATCCTTAAAATAAGGATGCTAATATAACCACTTTATAGAGCTAAATGCAATCCTCTGTGCAGACGCAGCAGGGCGCCTGGCAGGTGGTAAGTTTAGTAGATGGTGGCTTATTGCTGTCTCGTCTGTGATCTAACCATGACTTGCTTCTCTGTTCATCTGTGCACATCTTTGTGACAGTCTGGATTTGATTCCACCTCGGATGCCTCCCCCCGGGACCCTCCCTAAGGCCGTGCATTTATATTAGGTGTGCAGTGAATATTTGTGGAATGAATGAATGAGGGAAGGGACGCAGGAGTGAGTAGCTGTCACCACATGGCAGGTACCTCTTTTTCGTGAACATCAGATTTAGTCTTCCAACAAAAGGCTCCTACCAGAGCCGCTTTAGAACAGAGCAGGCTTTTTTCTCTGAAGTAACCCAGCCAGCATCGCCCGGTGGTGTCTCCTCCGCGGTGTTGATGGGTATGTGAAACCAAGCAGCACAGCTTGATTTTTATGGTTTAATAGAAGAGATGGCGCTTCCACCGCCGTCACTTCAAAAGAGTGTTGTTTTGATGTCTCAGCTGCACAACTTGAGTGAAAATGTCAATGATAGCAGATAAGCAGGGAAGACGGAGGTGTCAGGATTTAGGACCCTGTCTTCAAAGCAGACCCACCTGTTGGCACATCGCCGGATTGGATGTCAAAGCGTCTGCTGTGGCAACTCAGTGGGCTGCTGGGTGTCTCGTCGCAGGGGTTTAATCCGTGTCCTCTCTTGTCTCCCGTTCCCCGCCCCTCTCCCCACCGCTGTCCCCGCCCCGCAGGAATGGCCTCACCAGCTGCCGGATGCGGACTGAGAGCGAGCCGTCGTGTGGCTCCCCGGTGGTCAGTGGAGACCCCAAGGAGGATCACAACTACAGCAGTGCCAAGTCCTCCAACGCCAGGAGCACCTCGCCCGCCAGCGACTCCGTCTCCTCCTCCTCGGCCGACGACCACTACGAGTTTGCCACCAAGGGGAGCCAGGAGGGCAGCGAGGGCAGCGAGGGCAGCTTCCAGAGCCACGAGAGCCACAGCGAGGCGGAGGAGGATGACAGGAAACGCAGCCCGAAGGAGGCCAAGGATGCTCTGGGGGACAGCGGCTACGCGTCCCAGCACAAGAAGCGCCAGCACCTCGCCAAGGCAAGGAAGGTCCCCAGCGACACGCTGCCCCTCAAAAAGAGACGCACGGAAAAGCCCCCCGAAAGCGATGACGAGGAGATGAAAGAGGCGGCGGGGTCGCTCCTGCACTTGGCGGGGATTCGGTCCTGTTTGAATAACATCACCAATCGGACGGCAAAGGGGCAGAAAGAACAAAAGGAAACCACAAAAAATTAAAAACAAGTCACTGATTTGTTTTGAACTTACGGCCATTTGGTTTCAGCATGTCAGGAGATTTCTAATGATTTGTGGCAATATCAGCAATTTATTATTCTTTTTTCTTTTTTCTTCTTTTTTTTTTTTTGGTTTGGTTTTCTTTCTTTCTTTTTTTTTTTTTAATTTGCCCCCCTCCTTTGTTTTGGACCCTTAAGAATTTTATGTTTAAAGGAGATTGAAGCCATAGAACTCATATTGACACTCAGCTGTTTTACAAAAGCTTTTCATTACCTGAAGACAAAACCGAAAAAGCCAAAATTACCATTGCTTCCTCCAGCTTGTCAGAAACCCGTGGCTGAATCCACAGGGATGGCAACGATAATGCCACGGGGATACACATCTGGCGCTTAGAAGGCACGTGTGCAAAGTAACCATCGATCAGGCCCAACCTTTAGGTTTAAAAGGTCAGGATGTGCACCCAGTCGGGTTCGCTGAGTGAATGCACATAAGGCAACTGAGGAGAAGGAAGGACCCCTGGTCCCCCTTGGAGCAGACCCAAGCTCGTGGCGCTGGGCATCAAACTGTGCCAGGAAAACCCTTGGCATGGCCCCAAGCGTGCGACGCAGGGGTGGGGAGGCGGTCACCAGTCCTCTGTGCTTCTTAACCGTGAAGCCTAGTAGCATCTTCCGGGGTGGACACTGGACCATTCATGTTCAACAGGTGTCAGTGACTCATGAGAAGAAACTGGGTCAGTTTTTAGTGATGTTGCTAATCATTGAATTCTGTTCTACATTAAATGAAGAGAAGGTTCCACAAGCCATAAGCCTGAAGGTTGGTCCTGCACACACGCGCATGCACACACACACACAGACACACCACACACACACACACACACAGGAGAGAAAAAGAAAAAAACTGATGCAAAAAAACAAGCTATGTCTTCTTAACTGCCCAAGTGAGAATCAAGTTCCAAAAAATTACAGTAGCTGTTAACAAAGGAAATCATGGTACAAATCTTTTTCTGTCTGTCAAAACCATTTGATCCAAGTGAAAACAAAACAAAACAAAAAGCTACAGAACCTGCCATTAGTATTGTGGTGTATTTTTAAAAGATGCAAGGCACATTGATGGACAAACTAAAGTAAAACATGGCAAAAAAGAAAGGAAAACAAATTCCTATACTGCCCTCAAAATGGAGTTTGCAATTAATGTCAGTCAAGATTCATCTTTGCGAAAATCAATGATTTCCACATTCAGCCAGTGTAGCCAGCAGAAATTTCTGATCCACAATGCATGGAATTCCTTTGAAAAAAGAAAAAAAAAAGAAAAAAAAATCACAAAAACACAAACTTTTTTTATTCAAAAATAAAGTTCTTGTAAGGTAAACAATGTATTTAGCATGAAGCATGAATTATTTTCATATAAATATAGAAAATAGAGAAAAGGCTATGCCTCTAATTTTTAAGCCCTTAGGCTTAGAGGTTCTTTTGGTTTTCTTCTTTTTTTCCTTTTATTTTCCTTTCCTTTAATTTTTTTCGTTGTTTTTTTCCCCCCTTTTTTCCAATTATTTCGTTTTTGTTTTTTGAAGCAGGTGTTTAAGGTTTAACCTTCTTCAGGGACAAATTCTGACTGTTGGGGAGCTTACTCTGCAATACAAAATCTCTTCATGTTCTAGTAGGGCCTGGATGGTGGAGCTCTGCACTGCCTTGTCTGCACTTCAGCCCCGACCCCCTCTGATTCTCTGTTGAAAAGTGTGTCCTTTCTCTTTGTCTGTACATGTTTACCATGACGCAATAATTTGAGGGCAAACTTAGTAGTGAGTGTGTATGATAGAATCAAGAGAATTATGGGACGCTGACTTGAGAAAACCATGACCATGATTTGGTTTCGAGGAAAAAGGCAGTGAATAATTATGCAAATTCACCAGGAGAAGGGGAAACACACTAATGGGCCTTATTGGATGAGGGTGTGAGTTAGGGTACACGTGAAGGAGGAAGTGACACGGGTGTTGGAAGGACCAGCCCCAGATGTTTTCCCGTGACGCCATCTCATGGTGGGAAGGAGGGGCTGGCCGTCTCTACCACCTGGGCACGCGAACCAACCTGGAATGAAGCCCACCTAGATTGTGAGCGCTGAATCTAGACAACCAGATGATGCCACGCAGACCAGAAACTCCTGTTATCTTTGCCTAAAAGAAATGATTTGGGGAGATCCAGAGAACCCTCTAAAAGAATTTGATCTTCCACCCACATGGAAGGGAATTTTAAAACATGAACAAAAATGCCCACTCCCATGGCTCAAGATATGATGGTGAGGGAGAGGGAGGGAACTGGGGTGATCTTGATTTTTAAGATAGGACAGGGTGGGCCATTGTGGAGCCCATCTGCCAGCACCAGGCACTGTCAGAAGCTCCATCAGCCAGGACGGTGGAAATTAACTGGTGCATTATCTTCCTCTGGGTTGCTGATGAGAGAACCTGAGGGGGAAAAGAAAAAGATCTACACCCCTACACAGGTCAGATTCATTACCTGAACCTGAAAACTTGCAGCATACTTGTTCAGGGTGTCGATGGGAATAAGGATGTCTTTTTGAAGTGCTCCATTCCCTCTGTCTCCCCAAACATCTGACACCCCAAAAGCCATCCACAGCTGTGGAACCTGGGCGACACTTTTTGTGTTGTCACCTGACTGAGCCCACCTCAGTCCCCCACGCTCACCCCACCCCCAAGGTCAAATTCAGACTTCCCTCCTGAAAGACCGAGGTAAACATCCAGGACTGTTTCTGGCAGGGGATTTCTTCCACTTCAAACCCCACCGTGGGCTGTCTCCCCTCATTTCCTTTTTCTAAAGGAGCAAAGGCCTCTTTTAGAAAATAATAAAATGCAATGTGTGTGATTTACTTTTCTGATCTCTTTGAGAAATAGATAAATATCTTATAAAAGTGTGTTCTTAACTCCAGAACCACTCTTTTTGCATAAATACCTCATCGGGCAGCTTTCTAAGTGTTATTTTTCCTGAGTCTCCCTCAGTCCCTACGTAGGAGCCGCTGGGAGACCTAGGGGAAACTTTAGTGAGGGTACTTTTTTCTATTTTTCTTCTGTTTTTGGAGGCATACACATTATGCATAACCAAAACAATGGCTCAATTGTGTTTAACTTTGTATTTTGATTGTTGAGAAAAAAAAAAAAGTATCGATGTGTATGTGGCCGTTTGTAGTGAATTCATTGCAGAATGAGGTTGTCCATGTCCTTGCCAAGCCAAGGGGCAGGAGGCACCCTCTCTCACCCCCTCCTCCAAGAGCAGTAGAGAATTTAAGCACAAGCCTATTTGTGAAAGAATATTTTGCTCAAGTGTAATCACTTTAGTCTTGGCATTTCTTCCCAAACGTCAGGTGTTCTTTTAGCTTCCAAACTAGCCTATGTATGCATTAGTCTGACAACAATTGCCTGAGCACCGTTCAAGGGGTGTGGTGTTTTTGCTTTCATTTCTCCTGCCGGGAGAAGTGGCGTTTCACGTGTCATTCCAGTATCTCACATACTCACGTGGGGCAGGGGGGAGGGGAAAATGGGGAACTATAGCAATATTTGAAGATGCTTTTGGAAAACAAACGTGAACACATCCGTCGGCACCATGACATCTACAGTTACTTGCTGTTGGTCCTCGGACACATTTAAGAGAAAGAGATTGTAAGCTCTTTTTTCTTAAATGATGTACACGTAGACAGTTATTTTTATGCTTCTACCGTTGTCTTTTATCTTTACCTAGTATTATGTGGAAAAGGTTTGCATCATAGATTTTCCCCAGCCTTATGATATACCCTAAGCTCCTACTTCCCTTCCCCCTCTCTAAGCAGTATATATACGTTCAAGAGTTCTTTGGTAAAACTGTCTATCTGAAACTAAAATGAACCCAACCCACATCGAGATGGTGGTGTGAGAAAACCCTGGCCAAGACAACTGTAGCAGGTTTTAGTCTTGGGGCTGAGTTTTTAGAAGGCATGTGTGGGAGGCTTTTCCTAAGAGCTGATTTTCAGCGTGTCTAGCCCTTGCTAGGCATGGCTGTGAATACCACGGGGCCACTGGAGAAGGCCATCGCACTGAAAGGTGGTCTCACCTGGGACGGCTTCAGGCTGTGGGCTTTGTAGAGTGAAAACCGTCCGGATGGCTTTTGTGCCCAACTCAGTCCTGGGACGCGGCAGGACTGCTGGGCACCAAGCGCTACCAGTTCCTCCTTTCAGTGACCGCCACTCCACGTGTGTGGGCCCTTGGCCTCTGTCATCAAAGGGCTCTCGGAGGAGGAATCAGAGTTATGTACAAGTGACCTACATGGGAGGGTTTTCCATATGGGATTGGATTCAACTCAATGTGACTTCTCTTTCCCTTTTAAACTTGATTCAGGTTGGGACTCGTTTCTTTCTGGTGGATCACAGCTGCCCAGATGTTGCCTTTTTCTTTTTTATGTTTCTGTAGAGGAGTATTTTTCTTTCATCTTCAGGATTTTTTTTTTTTTTTGCCACCAAAAGAACGCATTTGAACTCCACGTCCCCTCTTGATTGTGACTTAACCAGTGTTGACAGTTAAATCCTTTGTGTCGTAGGTCCCAGCTCGAATACTATATCAAACACTGTTATGCACATAATGCAGCACTGTGATCTAATTTAAATAATACTTTTTTATTATTTATACTACTATATATAATATACATCAACACTTTTGCTATATAACCTAAGTGATAACCCTCTTTTTAGTTACCTGCCAAAACTCGGGACTTTGGTTTATATCGCAGTTAACACAGTTACAAAGTTGTAATGGTGTCTTTTTTTTCTTTTCTTTGTAACGGAATGTGTAAATCAAAGTATATACGTTGTGTGGTGTTCCCCCTTCTGGAATCCCATGAGGATTTACACATGGCATTCAGTGTTCTGTATAGTCCCGCCTGCCTTTGTGAATTCATCTGTCAACCCCTCTTCCTTTGAGAGAGAGCCAGTGATGGTGGTAAACTCCTGTTCTCTCTCTCTCTCCCCTACTGGTTATTCTTGAATTAAGCACAGACTCATCAGCTCCGTTGCTTTATCATGAATATAGTGTGTGACCTTGCAATTCTTCCACAGTTCAGCAAACAAGTGCTAGCTTCACTGACCAAAAATTAAGGAAGGAAAATCCGATTTTTAAAATGATCCATCTTTTAACAGCCGAAACCAATGTGTCTATGGTGCTGCATTTTGCTGTCTGTCCTACTTTTGAAATCAGACTTGGGTGAAAGATCACTTCTGACTTACTGTGACCATGCTCACAAGTACCCTTCCTGTTCGTTTTGTTAGTGTTGAAATCAAGACTATTTATTTGGAATAGATGCAACAGTGTTTTCCACTGTATTTCATTTGCAAAAGTTGAGAATAGCCTTCCCTACTTTTTGCAAAGAGTTAATGTTCCATATTGGATTCTCAAAGGCTTCGATATGGTGAGTCTATCAAACCTAGAAATTGTCTTTCATCCTTTCATGACTGTGGCCTGAGTTCCCAACCCCTCCCTTTTTTTTTTAGATGAAACTCTTAGCACAATTTCAGTTATTTAAACGTTCAGCATTTCTTGAGTATGTATGTTGAGACATCGACGCTCACAGCTGATTCAGTAACCAGTTTCCTGCTGTCATTCACACTCACTACTTATACTGCCATGGTAACAATGTGGAAGAAACAAGTATCCGTGTGTGTCTGGGAAGCATTATACACTTGTACATTTTTTTATACTCTGATTCTGTAACATTTCTGAATTCTGCTTTTGTTTTACAGAAAAATAAATAACAGTGATAAAGCAATCAGAAGACAAGAGGTTTACTCTCAATACTTAGGGTCATGTGACCTCTGGCCAATAGACCTTGATGGCCAAATTCATTTACTAGAGTAATAAGGTTTCAAAAGCCAATTTTTTTCGGTATTTTTTTTTTCTGTATGAAACTGCCAATATCATGAATAGAAAGGGAGAACCATAGAGGAGACAGTGATGTTCAGTTGCGTTTGTGTTACCTAGAGGAGCAGTGTGGAAGCAGGCACAATCCGCCTAAGTTTAGGGACCTGATGGTGTTGCTTTGGAGGCATCCATACTTGCATTTCGCATTCTTCATATGTAATCATATTGCCAAAGACAAACTATTTCATCATTTATTGTAAATAACACTTTTCCCCAGACCTACCATAAAGTTTCTGTGATGTATTGTCTTCCAGTTGCAATAAAAATTACTGAGTTGCATCAATTGAAGAAAAATGCCACGTGGTATTGTGTGCACTGCGTCTCCATATGCAAATGCTGAGCAGTAAAATCATTTATATTTCTTACCTGCACTAGGGTATGTGTTCTGTTTTTTACGGTCTGGTGTTAGAGTCTCCACTGTACTTATCTGTGCCTATCCTCATGCATGCTGCTTTTTCAGTAGAAAATCACACACCTTTTGCAAATACACAGATTCACAGCCTAAGGGCGGGTGGAACCCGGGAGAATTCCAAGTCTGACCTGAAGAATTGTTGGACAGCAGGCCTCCTGCCACAAACCTTAGAGCTTGTGGTTAAGAAAGATTGTGCCTTTCATTTGGAAATTGTCAAACAATATACTAAAATTATACAATGGGGCTGGAGCCTGCCAGCCTATCCCAGGTCCCGAGGGCTTCTTAGGATAACTTTCCTAACCCTGAGACTCTGACCTTCCAGGATTTAATCCATCACCCCTCAAGGGCCACACACATGCCCTAAGAGGCACGAAGGAGCTGGTTGGGAGAGGAGTGGTTGGGACAAGTAATAGGTCCCAGGGCACCAGTCACCCTGCTGGAGGAGTAGAAGGGATGTTCTTTCAGAGTTCTGGTTCCTTTTGTGATGGTTGTTCTAGTGTACTATGTACTAGTGTACATAGTACACTAGTGTACATAGTGTACTATGTTCTAGTGTACTATCTACATCTGTAGATCTCACAGTAGCAGCAGCAACACTCTTAGACCTGATCTCCACCAATACCCTTCTGCTGGACCCCCATACTCACGAGTGTCTTCTAGGTGCCCAGGCTGTACCTCCTGTGGTCAAGGTGCTACTGCAAAATCACTTCTACTGGGCCTGCTGGAATGGATTCCCAGCAAGGCTTCTCAGAGTGGTCGCTCCAGGATCCAGTATGTTTGCCAGGGTTGCAGCCATGTCCATTTGCACTGTTGGGATCACCTTCAAAGCTGTGGTGCTCCCTCCTGGTTGACAGATCTTCAGTATTTCAGGGGAATTGATTGGGAGGAATATCAGAAAGTCATTTGGGTCAAATCTGATGAATCGGGTAGTTGACCAAGTTGGGTATGACAATACCAAATATAAAGTGTGGCCACCCACCATAAAAAGCCCATATCAAACATATTTCATAAGTGATTCTCAAGGTGTCTGAAGACAAGACAGCCAGTTAGATTATCAGAAGATCTGAGGGAACTCTGTCAAGATGATAACACCTCCAAAATTCTGATCTGACCTCCGGGGGACATTGACCATTCCACAGAAGAGAGGGAAAAAATCTGATAGTTGTTCGTTACCTGTAGTGAAGACCACAGTAGGGGGCCTCTGGGCTATAAGACGGTATAAATGGGAAAGGAGACAGGTGGAAAAGGTAGAATTGAAATTACTGCATGACAATAGAGTAAAACTGCCACCAAAGTCAAATTCACCGTATTAGGTATTGCACATTATTTTTGTTCTTTTCTAATTCAAGAAGCATTCCTTTAGCACCCACTCTATCCCAGTGACCGAAGGGCCACAGTGACAAGGTGAGCCAGTGTGGAAGGGACTTGAAAGCTAATGGAAGAGGAGCTGAGTTGCTGGGAAAGCATATGCTCAGGTGCTTTGATGATGCCCCAGAGGGGTTGGGGCCAGTCTTTCTGGAGCAGCGCTTCCCAAGGGTTAAGCAGTGGTGACCTTGTTGAAATAAGTTCAGAGTATTGTCAGGTGACTGATTTGAAAGGACAGCACTCACATGTCTCTGAGCTGCTTCTACGTGTGTTCAAGCAGCTTTACTTCCTTACCTTGTATTCATGTGCCTCTCTGTGTCCTCTGCGCTCATCAAAATGGGGCCACAGCCTCCCTCTTCAACTCACTCTCCAGTTCCTCCAAAAGAAGTAAACAAAGGAATGACCAGTGTCTTCATTTTATTAAAAGCAGCCTGGTATAAATGCAAAGAAAGAGGAAATCAAAAGTACTAATAAAGCTCACACTCATAAGTGACTTTTATTCCATGGTTTAATAGCAGCATTTGCGATCTGCCGTGCATTTGGCTGCGGAACTGTATATCTAATGTTTCGTGTTTCCTTCGAGCAAACTACAAGATTCTGGACTCTGCCTTGAGGATGTAATTATGTGCTGGATAGATGCCTCATTTGCATATTTAAGTAAAATGCAAGCTGTCCTCTAATGTTTAGGTAATCTAGATGTGGGCTCTCTCTGCTACTTAAAAATTCTTCCTGGACAATTGAAAATGGAATATTTTCTGAAAAGATAAGACAACACTGTCTGCAGAGTTGTATGAATCCTCAGAGCAGTGAAACTACCCACCCACCACCCGCGCCCCAGTACCTCAGGGACCACAAAGGCCATTTGGCGTGTTGATGCTGCCCTGGTGGGATGAGTGAAGGTGAGTGGTGCTGCTACCCTGACCAGTTTCTCTTCGCCTCTTGACTGCTCTGCCTGGTGAAAGGAAGTGTTCTGAACTAAGAAGTCACCATCCTTCTAGAAAGTTCTGAACAGATGAGGGCAATTTCAGAGGGAGTCTGGCATGACTAGGAGGCTTTTGTTTATCCCTTGAAAGCTCATGTCTGTCACCCTGCTTCTCAGACCCCCTAGGAATCAAATGGTCTTGTAAGTACACAAACATAAATGTGTTTTGACCATTTTAAAATCGATTGGGATACAAAACCAGGGGTTCAGGAACTTGGTAAGGACCGCTTTTTTTTTTTTTTAACATCTTTATTGGAGTATAATTGCTTTACAATGGTGTGTTAGTTTCTGCTTTATAACGAAGTGAAGCAGCCGCATAGCACAGGGAGATCAGCTCGGTGCTTTGTGACCACCTAGAGGACCATTTTATAAAAGACTCAAATATAAGTGAATAAATCAGCTTATTGAACATCCACCTCTTCCCTTTGTTTCGTGTCAATAAACCCAGAACAGTGCTTTAAATAATACTCAAACAACGGTATCTTGAGTTGCAATCATTCTGGGGCATTTTGGGATAAAGTTTCCTAATGTTTTATGTTACTCCATAGTAAAGTACTTACAGAACATATGGCTAAATCTCCTTCAAAATGCAGCAATTTATTTGAGAAGAATCAAGGAATTCTATTTTTTCTCATCTGTTACTCATCTCAAAACTGATTTCTAAAAATATGTAATATGGATGAAGCACTGTATGATGAGGGAAGTCTGAAAACAAAACAGTGGCTGATGTCTTAATCCTACTGGGATGCGGTTTCTTCATTAAATGGGTCCATTCTAGTCACATCATAAAACTGGAAGGGACATTGGGGACCGTTGAGTCCTAACACCCTGTTTTATAGACCTGGCAGCTGAAGCACAAAAAAGTTAAGGGATTTACCCAAGATGACACAGCTGTCTAATGGCAGACCTGGACTCAAGAGGAAATTTTCCTTCTTATCTTTTGCTATATCCATCTATTTGGTATATAATTATAATCATCACATCTCTAGAATTTCGTAGCTGACAATTCCCCACACATACACACTTAATATCATGTCCTATGCATTTTGCCTACAGCTGTAGTGAAAATGACTCTCTTTGTAAATGATATATAACACTCTATTGAGTAGGTGGCCTGTCATCTTCAACTGTTACCTTCCTTTTCATTGTTTAAATTGCTTACAGTTTCTTTCTATTTTAAGTAATACCACAATGAAGATCTTCAGGTAAGTGGCTATTTGCATAGTTTCAACTTGTCTTTTGGTTGGACAGCTTGTTGGACTATTGGAACAAAAGTATTATCAATGTTACAGCGCTTTATATACAGGCTTTCCAAAAGGCATCAGTGCCAACAGCAATGAATGAAAACCCCAATTTCATTGCACCCTTACCAACATTGGAATTTATTTTTCTCTTTAATTTTTGCTACCAGACAAAAGTAGTATTTTATTGCTGTTTTTTTAAAATTGAGGTTTAATTGACAATTTATTACTGTTTGAGTTTTCGTTTAATTACTAGCAAAGTTACATGATTTCCCATCATTTACTGGCCATTTATTTTCTTCTTTCTGAATCATCTGTGACTGACTCTTCAAGAGTTGAGGAAAAAGAAATGAGATTCATAGTCTCTTTTCTAGCAGTGTTCCTGATTAGCCATTAAATGGTGCCATGATGACCAAACACATCAGCTGTCCCCAGATGGTTCTCTTTTCTTCAGACACTCTAATTGTCCTTATATTGAGACAAATTCCACCCCCTAAAACGTTTGGCTGAAGTTCCATGGACTAGCCTGGAAAGCCACAAAGATGCAAACCTAACTCATCTTCTACATGGCAACCATTTATATGTTTGAATAATTTCTTCCCAAAGTCTTTTCCAGAATAAATATTCCAAGTTCTGTCTATTCTTTCTCTCTTCTGGACATGGTCCAGTTTGTAGTCAGAACTGAGTACAGTTTGATGATGAGAAACTATCACTTTCTTCATTCTAGATCCTCTATTAATGTAACCAAAGGCTAAACTCTTTTTTTTTTCAGAAGTCAGTATCACATCGCAGATTCACGTTGAACTTGCTATTAACTAAAACAACTAAGTCCCAGCTGTTAGTGTGCTTCTCCAGATGTTCATTTTGGATCAAAGTGCTGGACTTTATATTTATCTCTATTAAATGTCACCTCCTTAGATTTGGTCCATTGTTCAAGGCCAGTTGAGATTAGCAGTGGGGTGGGGGTATGAGGGTCCATCGGAAAAACTTGCTTTCCCTCTAGGCGTCATTGGATCACAAATTTGAAAATGTCTTTTGTTTGCTTATTAGGACAAAGCTGGAGCCATGTAGCATGGTTCTGGAGACCCCCTTGTAAGTCAACTTTCATTTCAGTCATCCCCCTTAGAGGGCAATCATTCAACTAGTTATATGTATACCTGGCTTTATGAAGATATATGAAGCCTACATGTCTCCATCCAGTCAAAAGTTTGTCAAGTACACCCTTGATCTCCAAGTATAAGTCCATAGTCTTCCTTTATAAAAAGGGAAATAAAGTCCTACTCTATGCTAATGTGAATTATGCAAATTTGAAATAAGGCAACGGAGAAAAATTGTTTCACTTAATGTACAAACCTTGAAATAATGTAAATCCTACTTTATTCCTATGGGGGGAATTAGTCTTGATTTATGCATATATTAAATAATGTGAGATTTTAAGGAATATACCCCTCATATGAAAAGCAGCCACAATTTATTCATCCACATCTTCATCCATCCGTTCACTTACTATATCTTAGCGAGCTCAAGTTGGCTTCCTTGCCAAGAGCTTACAAACCATTCTTGTAATAATCCATCCCAGAATTTTGCCCAAGGACAGCATTGAGACTATAGATCTGAAGTTTGCAGACAGTCTCCTCCTGTTTACAATCAAGAAGTTTCAGCATAATGCTGAGTGGCATTTCTTCACTCCATGTGCAAGCCCATTTAGAGCACTGCCATATCTAGCCGGTAGTGAGTCTCTAAACATAGTCAAATGCATCTAAAATAATGGTCTTCCTCTTTAAAACAAAACTCAGAACTTGAGTTTGGTTACTTCTGGCACCTATTTCTTTTTAAATACTTGACACTATCCGGCATGGCATATATAGTTAAGCATCCAGAACTTCAGTAGTCTGAGAAGGCTACACCAAAACATGAAAGAATAGAGAAGAAATTAAAGAAGAAATAGATTAAGGAAATTTTAAAATAGATTCTCTCCTTCACAGTCATAGTCAACCCACCTGTGTTTTTCAGCAACTTTTTGCCAATCCTGATGGCTCTGGGGATGAAGACGAAAAATCTGGTTCCTACCTTCAAATATGATCACCTCTAAAAATGCAGCTGTATCAAGTAATGGGTATCTCACTGGCGGGTGGTATATTGTTCCCCAAACTTCTCAGTAGTGGGTGGCCTTTTCAAGACATAAAAACACTTGTTGTGAAGATCAATACAGCTTTTGTCTTCCTCTTCCTCTCATCTCTCCTCTTCTCACGTCTGTTGGCTGGTGAGGAATTAGATAAGAGCCTGTTTGCCATTTGCAGACATGGCCATCCCTCCCATGGGAGAATGATTTCTTACTGAATTGATACTTGCTACTGGTTACCAGCTCTATGATAAAATAATTGGGTGTGTCCTTCTCTTCCACACAATGCTTCAAGTTCTCGATTTATAAGCAAGCATTCAACCTCACCCTTCCCCCCTCCCTGCTTTCTCTCCCCACCACCTAGCCTTCATCACTCAAAATTGCTGTAAGAGCGAAGATTGGAGAATCCAAGCGGCACAGCATCCTCTTGCTTTATTTTAGTAATCCTGCCACCATTATGGGAGAACAAGGATGTGCAGAAAGATCCATGAAGCATTCAGTTGATTATCAGTCTAGTCCTCTCCCTGAAACTCTTACTCACTGAACATGGACCCACAGACCTGAGAAGTTTCAATGTGTTCAGCCTCCTGCCCCCAGGTGGACCATGGCAGCAAACTCCACCCAGAGCTCAGAGGGGGCATGCCATGCACACTGATTATCAGGGGCTCTAGTCACACGATACAAAAGCCATGACTTTTTGATGCTTAATCCTTTCTACTAGGCCATTTCTTTCAGACTGAAAATGTCATCTAACCCATCCTGACCCATTGGCAGGGAAACTACTCAATATTTTCTCATCTTTATTGGCAATAACTAGCCCCTTCAGAGTGAAAAGTTCAAGCGCTAATTAAGAAAATTCAGAAGGAGGTTATACTCATGCTTAAGTTAACAGTCTTACACGTTGAGGATGGAACTCATTTCATATATCTAAGAACTCATAACTTAATAATAACATAAACATGCTGCACATGAAATTGGTCCTTAGTGTTTACAAGGTGCTATCAAGAACGCAACCCACCCATCCCAAACCAACCTCTCTAAGAGCCCCAAGTCATCCTGAATCCCTTCTGCTCTGGCAGCTCCTCCAGGGAATCCAGCACCATATTTCGTCAGTTGCACCTCAAACTCACCTTTGCTTGTTCCTTGTCCTCCACCTTCATGACCACCCTCCTGGTCAAGCTCTGTTGCTTCTCATCTGGACGTCAGCCATAACCATGAGCCTCCCCTGACCACACGTTCCCCACAGAGCCACGAGAATCATCTTTCCCAGTCACTTTTTTTGTTGTTGTTGTGCCTCACGACATGTGGGATCTTAGTTATCCCACCAGGGATCGAACCCGTGTCCCCTGCAGTGGAAGCGCCGAGTACTAACCACTGGACCGCCAGGGAAAGTCCCTCCCAGTCACTTCTGATTGTATCATCTGCTTCAGATCTTCACACTTGGCTTCATTGCCTGCAGGAGAATGGCCAAATCCCACAAGGTCGCCCTCCAAAAGGAGCCCCAGCCCAAATTTCCAACTTAATCTTGAGCCCCTCCACCCACGTGGACTGTGGCCACCCTCGATGACCCCAGCCTCCAAATTCCTCAGGTTTTTCCTGGCTTGGGCTTCCTCATATTCCTTCTCTCTCCCTGGAATGTATGTTCTCCCCCCCCCATCTCTTTCCTCCAGAAAAATCCCTGTCAATCCTTTAAGACCTAAGTCAAATGATTCTCTCCCCATGTCTCCATAGCACCAAGTCCTGCCTGTATGGTGGCTTCCATCACACGAAAGTAAGATTCTTCATCTACCTGTCAGCTCCCTCCCCTAGAGGGGAGCTCCTTGGATGAAGGCAGGCATCAGATCTTGTTCTACGCTGAACCCCCAAGACAGTCACTGCAACTTGGATACTTTAAACATTTCTATTTAATTCAGTCTCATCCCATTTTATCTACTTGATGGTTCCAATGTCCCAGTGTTCTCAAAAGAACTTATAGGTTGGTAAATTCACTTGGCACATTCCATTCAAGGGAAATTTGGACCCGGAGTGAGAATAACTTCTCCCCACTTGAGACCACCAGAAGAGCTGGAAGCTCTTATTTGCTGGTCTACAATGATCTGTACAGTATTTAAAATCAAAAGCTAAACTCTGTCGTGATATTTTGCCATATGACGATTAATAAAACTGAGAACTCACTGACGTTCACCCAGTTTATTTTGTGAGAGTGTCTTACTCAGTGAGGCAGGAAATGAAGTTTTGATTCCATCTCTACCATCTTTGGGAACGTCACTTAACTTGTCTAGGGTGGCCTTGTTCATCAGTTCTGATTGCTGGTTGGTGAATCAGCATCAGCTCCTGACAAAGTTCTTGGTGGTTGGCAAGACAAGAATAGTTGAATGATGGAGGGAATTTTTCAAAAAGTTCAAATTATTCCATTCAAAAGACTATCCTTTCGTCTAAGATTATATCTCTTCTGCTCTATTGGTGTTAGAATGTCCTGTCTTCTATAAAATTATGGTGATCATAGATGGAGATGTTAGTTTTGGGGTTTTTTTTTGCAGTACGCGGGCCTCTCACTGTTGTGGCCTCTCCCGTTGCAGAGCACAGGCTCCGGATGCACAGGCTCAGCGGCCATGGCTCACGGGCCCAGCCGCTCCACGGCATGTGGGATCTTCCCGGACCGGGGCACGAACCCGTGTCCCCTGCATCGGCAGGCAGACTCTTAGCCACTGCGCCACCAGGGAAGCCCGGAGATGTTAGTTTTTAATGTCCTCATTTGACTAAACTGATGGTTGGCAATAATATGTCAGTCCACCCAAATTTTCCTTTGATCCTGAGCCAGTACTGCATCTCTGTCTCTTTTCCACAAGAAAGTTGCCTAATATTCATCCTCAGCCAAGCTGTGAAGCAAAGGTAGAATGAGTCTGTGGGAAAGTGGTTCTGTAGTCAATGTAGTCAGGGATCCAAAGCAGGTGTTGTGTCATTTCCAGACCAGAAATTGGGGTAAGGTATGTTCTTGGTCCTAGATCTGCAAATTAGATTACCATCTACATTTGAAAATTCTCTCCCCTGGGTCCCCTAAGACCTCCCATCCCCAAGAGTCTGCATGAGCTTAAAAAGGCTCATTTATTCATTCAGCGAACACATACTAGGACTCTAGGGTCAGATGCATGCTAGGCCCTGGGCATACAGAATGACTAAGACAAGATGCACGCCCATAGGAAGCTTGCAAGGCATTGCAATGCCGCAGTATAGTAAGATAGAATTCCCAAATGGGAAGCCACCTGTGTATCATTGCACCAAATCTCTCCAGGTGGGACACTGGGGTCCAGAGAGAGAAGAGTAAGCCCTTTCCCAGGGAGCTTCCATCTTCACATTTGGCTCCACCCATTTGAGAGTGATTCCACATCACCTTAGACCCAACCTCCTTACCCAAGATCCAGACCTGTATGGCCAGACCACAAAGACCTCCAACTCAACACAGCCAAACCAGCACTGTTGACAGAGACCTCTAGTTACCCATCCAATGTCCATTCACCCTTCACCACTCACCAGCAGAACCGTGATTTCAATGGGAGTGGCTGTATGCCCATCTGAAAAGCTGTTATACGTTTCCCAGCTTCCCTTGCAGATTGAGGCCAGTGGGATGTAAGGGGAAGTATTGGGTGGGGCTTCTGGAAAACTCTTTAAAAGAGGACTAACACATCTCTTACCATTACTGATCCTCCTCCCACCCTCCTTCCTACAACATGAAACTCCATTGTGAAAGCTGGAATTCTAATGTGATAGCTGGGAACTTCCCTGGTGGTCCAGTGGTAAAGAATCTGCCTTACAATGCAGGGGATGTGGGTTCAATTTCTGGTCAGGGAACTAAGATCCCACATACCGCAGGGCAAATAAGCCCATGAGCCACAACTACTGAGCTTGCACACCTCAGCTAGAGCTCGTGGGCCACAAACTACGGAGCCCACGTGCCTGGAGCCTGCGCGCCACAACTAGAGAGAGAAAACCTGCACACCACAACTAGAGAGAAACCCACATACCACAATGAATATCCCGCGTACCACAACTAAGACCTGATGCAGCCATAAATAAATAAATAATAAATCTTTAAAAAAATAAATAATGTAATAGCCAGAGAGCAGAGGCCATTTGGTGACCATGAGGCAACTCTGAGATGACCTTGAAAATGAAAACCAAGTGCTAAGGATGGTGGAGAAGAAAGTTATAAGGAGCCTGGGACAACACTGACACCATGGAATTGCCATAGCAGCCCTGTACTCCCAACCTCCAGACTTCTTTTCCATGAGACAAAATAAAACCCAGTCTTCTTTAAAACATGATTATTTCAGATCTGTTACTTGCAGCGAAACACAATTCCTAATGGATGCAGGACACACCATTATACATCTCCCAACTCTCCTCCTGACTCCTGTCCCACATCAGTCTTTCTTCCTGGATGCCCTGTTGTGTTCCCAACACTACAGTCCTTCCGTCAGCCACCTAAGGCCCGAGCTTAGGAGTCGGCAAACTACATCCCACGGGCCAATTGCAGCTTCCCTCTGTTTTTATAAATGAAGTTTTTGGGAGACACAGCCTTACCCATTCTTTTATACATTGTCTATGGCTGCTTTTGCACAATAACAGCAAAAATTGAGTGTTTGAGACAGAGACAAATGACTTACGATGTCTAAAATATTTACTATCCGGCCTTTTACAGAAAAAGTTTGCTGACCCCTGTATTACCCTGAAGCGGTCCACAATTTCTTTTAGCCCTTGCTTCCCACATTGTGTCAACAAGTCCTATCAATTCTGCCTCTCAGGTGTCTCTAAGTTCCATTCCAACTACAGTCATAACCTCTGTTCAGACCTTTGTCATCACTCCTTCGGAATTCTGTGGTGAGAGAATTTGTATAATTGGCGCCCACCAGCCCCCTTCCTCACTGTGTCAGTCAAGCCCAAGCAGGGAGACACCCCGGGGGGAGCTGGCTGTGCTGGTGATGGAGGAGCTGAGGGGGCTGCTGGGCCCTCTGAGGGGGCAGTGGGGCGGCCCAGCAAGAGCAGAGAGCTGTCACCACCCCTGAATCGAGAGGGGCTGGCGAGAGGCAGGGTTACTAGAAAGCACAGCTGCACAGGCCTGTCTAGCTGGAAGGGGCCGTGGAGTCAAAGCCGCGGACAGACCACCTGGGCAGAGAAGTTTGGAAAGAAAAGCCCTTTCCTCCACCCACCTGTCACTGCTTCCCACTGGACAAACCCTGAGGGAAGCCAAGTGGCGTGAGAGCAGGAAATACAGCCTCCAGTGTCAGCCCTGCTGCAATGCCTAGCCAAGCTGAGCAGAGCCAAGCAGAAGAAGGTCAAGCAATGAAACTGGGGGCAACAGGCCCCGGGCCGCACTCTGGTCCTGCCCCTCTTGTCTGTCCCCTGCACTACAACAGGCAGGCTGACCGTCCTGATCACCCCTCTGACACTTCACCTGCCTAAAATCCCCCCATGTACACTGAGCTCTGACTAAGGTCCGGATTCCAAGTATGGCATCTGAGCCCTGCACGCCTGGCCCCTACCAGCCCCCAGCCTGATCTCCCGACCCCTCCCATGCCCACTCTGAGCTCCAGCTGCTGCTCGGTAAGTTGCAATTTCTAGAATGTCTCTTGGTGGCCCCTGTCCCTTTGCACAGACTGTCCTCTCTGCCTTTCTGGGATGGCCTCTCATCCTGCAAAACTCCCTTCTCCTGTCTTCTCTAGGCATTTAACTTCCATAGTCTCTGCAACCAAGGTATTTGTGGTTAAAATTCCTGTATTCTAGCGCTTGCCATGTTTCCTTGTAGCTACTGATTTCCATGTCTGTCTGTGCCATGTTCTGCTAAAGGACAAGCCTTTCACCCTGCACATTTCTTTATCCCCAGGATCTACCAAATCATCCGGCATGCAGTGGTCACTTGGTCAGTGTTTCTTGGATGGATGGACAGATGGATGGATGGATGGATGGATGCATGGATGGATGGATGGACGGACAGACAGGTGGGTGGATGGATGGATGGGTGGATGGACGGACGGACGGATGGATGGGTGGATGGATGGATGGATGGATGGGTGGACGGGTGGATGGGTGGAGGAGCACATGTCACTGGGATCTTAGCCCAGATGCTCTGTGGGAGAGCCTTGCATGTGCTCTTCCAACTGCAGCAAGAAGCAGAATGAAGGCGAGCTGGAAATGCATTCAGGAGCCCTTGAGAACACCGTATCGCCTCCCGCCTAGGAGAGCTCCTGGGCGTGAGACCACCCTGCCTGGGGTTTCAGGGGGTAAATAGAGGATGCTTTGGCTTGGCTTGTCCTGACCACATCCATGGCCAGGTCCTCCACCTTCAGATGGTGCTGCCCCTGTGGCCAACAGGGTGAGGGGACCATTCCCTTCCCACGGAGCCCCAGACCCAGAAATGTCACATCTCGAAGGGCTCCTAGAGCATCCAGGCAAACAGGGCCAGTGGGAAAGGAACGGCCCCTCTCCCAGGTCCCATAGGATCACCCAGCTCCCAGACCAGACCCGCCAGTCATCTCCTGCTGCCTGTGGGGGATGGGATGGAGGAGGGAGACATGGGCACCCATCCTTTGCCCTGGCCTCGGTTTCCTGCTTCTTTTACACTGACTGGCCACACTGGAGCCCCCTTCCATGGGGGAAATCACATCACAAATGTCTCTGCACCAATGCTCTTGGCATCGCTAAGTCAGAATCCTCAAATCATCACTGGGGGGACAACCAACACTCTTGTCCAGCTTTTAATGACAATCAATTCTCTCTCTGTCTCTTTGCTAAGTGTCATTGAGAACAATTGCATTGTGTGGACCTGGTCACAGGCCTTGAAGTTGCAGCTTCCTGCAGCTGATGAGAGTCAGGACATCTTGTTACTGCTCTGTTCTCAGTCACACAGAACACTCTGCTGTACAATTAATGTTCTTACTGGTCTTTATTTAGTCAACATGGCAGCTCCACTAATCAGAAAAGAAAGTCAGCCCTTGTGCCCAGGCTCTAAAGGAAGGGCTGGGGCAACCTGGCCGCTGGCTGGCCTCTTTGCTGACCCTGAGCAAATGAGGTAAAGTGGCTGGTGTCAAGCCAGCTAGGTTTCCCATTCCAGCTCTGCTGTTTACCGGCTGCGTGACCTTGGGCAAATCACTCACCCTCTCTGAGGCTCTGTTTCTGCATCCATAGAATGGAATGATAACAGTACCACCATGTAGGGCTGTTAAAAGGATTACATGAGATGATACATGACAAAGAGGATTAATATAGCATGTGTCACATCTAAGAGGCTCAAGAGTGACTATTATTATTGCTATTATTAGTATGTTATCATTAGGAATCCCAGAACTACACAGTCTAGCCTCTATATCTGTGCTAGCACTGACAAATATAAGAGCCACAAGCCATATGTGGCCACTCTAGAGCAGTTGAAATGTGGAATCTAAATTGAGGTGTGCTCTAAGTACACTGGATTTCAAGGACTCAATATGAAAAAGAGGATGTAAAATATCTCATCAATATCTTATAAAATATTGATTACATTTTGCAGTAATATTTGGATATATTGTATTAAATAAAATATATTATTAAAATTCCTTGCACCTTTTTTTTAAGCGGCTATTACTAGAAAATTTTAAATTACACATGTGGCTCAGGTTCTATTTCTCTTGCACAGTGCTGTCCTATGCGTTGCTTTCAAAGAAGTCCTGTCAAATAGCCAAAAGTCATCAACAGTAACAACAACAAAAAGCAAGCGACGCACAAAAACCCTAGGAATTCCAATTTTTAATTTGTATCTCTTTAAAAAACAACAAAACAAGCAAAATATATGCGACATTAATGCTTTTCATAACATCTTTCCTCTCCCCCCAATTTTCTTGCACCCAGTGCTGTTTTATAGCCTTTCATTTGCCACGTCCCTGCCCCCCACTGCCACGTACACATGAGCGATCTCTCCACTTCAGCCCACAGGACGTTTGTTTTCTCTCCACCTGTTCCACCAGCTCTACTTCAGTGCCCTCTCTCTATGTCCTTCCACTCCTCCCCACTCCTCTCAAGCCTTGCTTTTTCCTTTCTATTCTCTGAATTAGCATCTCCAGGGAATTGGTCTCTGGATTTGGCAGCTGCTCCCAAGGGACAGGTGGGGCAGGACAAACTACCATTAACTAAGGTCACAAAAGACTGATGGATAAACCATACTGTCAAAAGGTGAATTGAGGGCTTCCCTGGTGGTGCAGTGGTTGAGAGTCCACCTGCCGGTGCAGTGGGGGGACACGGGTTCGTGCCCCGGTCCGGGGAGATCCCACATGCTGCGGAGCGGCTGGGCCCGTGGGCCATGGCCGCTGAGCCTGCGTGTCCGGAGCCTGTGCTCCGCGGCGGGAGAGGCCACAGTGGTGAGAGGCCCGCGTACTGCAAAAAAAAAAAAAAGGTGAATTGACAACAGAGTCGTTTTGGGGGTGGGGGGAGGGGGGAGACTGTATACTCCCTCTGCAGTCCAAAGAACCCTGACCCCAGATCCATATTGTAGATCGTGTATTAGGGTCCGTGAGAAAGTGAAGTAATGAATTTGATGAGCTCAAAACTAGAACCAAGAAGATCTTGAGAGAGATTTCATCCAAACCAAGGAAAAACCTGGTGGGCACTCTGGAGGCCAGGTTGCTAGAGTCCCCAGGTTTGCTGACTCTCCCTCTCGGCTGATGCTGGATAAACACAGACAGATTCTTGCTGTTTGGCTTTCTCTTTTTCCAGGCTCCAGGAGAAATCTTGCAGTTTCGATTATAAGGTTTCCCTCCAGCCTCGACATGAGATGTTCAGTTTGGTTTCAGCTCAGTAACATGTCAGCTTTTCCATCCAAGAGAACAGCCCAGTCCCTGTGACTTGATTTCAGGGTCACCCATGTCCTTGGCCACAGTTACGAAAATTCATATGTTGCAGTCCTAACTCCCAGCACTTCAGAATGTGACCTTGTTTGGACATAGGGTCATTGCAGATGGAATTCGTTAAGGTGAAGTCCTACTGGAGTAGGGTGGGCCCCTAATCCAATATGACTGGTGTCTTTATAAAAAAGGAAAACGTGGAGACAGACACAGAGGGAGAACACCATGAGGAGACTGGAGTTATGCTTCCATAAGCCAAGGAAGTACCAGAAGCTGGGGAGAGGCCTGGAGCACATCTTTCCTTAGAGCCTTCAGAGGGAGCATGGCCCTAGTGACACCTTGATCTTGAACTTCTAGCCTCTGAAATTGTGAGACAATACACTTCTGTTGTTTAAGTCACTGGTGCTTTGTAGCGGCAGCCCTAGGAAACCAACACAGCCATCAGCCACTTGGGCTGCCTCTTTACTGGTGGCCAATCTTGCTGCCATTGTGTGTAAATGCTTCCTAATTTCACTCTTGAAAAAAAACTTAATAAGGCTTTGGGGATTATCTGGCTATCACACATATGTACTAATCACATTATTATTATTATGAATAAAATCTTTTTAAATAAAACATTTAAATTCTTGGCTTTATTTATTATAAGATAGCTTCATAAATTCCTTTAAGGAAACCTTGCTTTATTGTGCAGTCATCTTGTTTTAAGAAGTGATATAAGAAACTGTCAATAAAAGGAACTCTTCTGTGTTTGAGAATGACATTTAGGGTATTGTTCTTTAAGTTACTCAAGGACCCCGGCCAAAACCCCCATGACGATAAAATCTTCTCAAAACTCAGAGTCAAGAATCAGTTGAGTGTTTGTTTATTCCCCCCACCATGAACTTGTATACAATGAAATATACATGGTATATATTTTCCTTCACTTTTTTCAGACAGCAAGGAAGCTTGGGTTTCACTACTGTAACTTCCCTCAGCCAAGGGTTTTTGGTACACATTTTCTCCTTTCTCTTTTTTACATTTTCCTCTTCTCTTATGCTTCATGATGGCTTGTTTTATTGTTCCTTTAGTATGAAAATAAACTACCTCAATTCCCTTTTGGAACCAAGCAAGATACGAATCAACAAATTGCAATTAAGATAAAAGACCCAAAGCAATGACGTTTGGGGAGCTGAGAAGGAGGGGTAATTATACCAGAAGCCTAGTCTTAAAACACCCAAACACAAGCAAAACAAAAACAAGAACACTCCTCAGCCACCTGACATGTACTGCAGGCATGTGGCAAAAGGTGGAGATGAATTCAAGAATGGAGGGGAATGTTCTCAGTAACCCATCAAGAGCTGCGAGCTGACGCGGGAGCCTGCTGCCCTACAACTTTTCTACAATTGTTTCATGTCTCTGCTAAATGTGGAACCAAGCAGTTCTGCAGCGACCCAATTTAATTATCTTACGTACTCCTTTCTGCATCTGGAATAAACAGCAAGCCTGCTCCAGGAGCTCTACAAGTAGCCAGCTTCCGTCCCCGGCATTCCGATTAACACCGTGTGCTGTGCCCATCTGGGACTGGTCTTGGGTCCCTGTGGGGAGGGGCCACCATGCCCAGTCCCTGGGGTCACAATGTTACCAGAAGCAGGGGGGCCAGGCCCAAGACAAAGGCCAGGCCGACAGGACTGTGTTCAGGGATCCTGGCCTGAATCCCACTCATCAGTGGAGGGTCTTTTAAAGCTGGCCCCCTATTTTGGAGCCCCAGAGTGACTGAGGGAGTGGGGAGGAACCCCCTAAGGAATTCTGGGGTCTGGACAGGCTAGGAGCAGCCCAGGGCCCCTGCTGGAGGGCGGCTCTGTCTGATGCCTCAGCTGTTCTCGGCATCTATACACATGGGCACAGATAGGCTTCCCTCCCACAGACAGCAGGCAGGAACCTGGGCGGGGAGGACGTGTGATCAGGACAATCCCAGGATGTCATGAAGCTGTCTGTGTCCCCTGCCCGGGCCCCCTTAGCATGCAGGCTCCTGTCCCCGCCAACAGGGCCTCAAACAGCACAACGTCATTCCAGGGCTGGTCAGAAGGGCCCAGCAGCCCTCAGCCAATTCTGGATGGGAAATGGAGTTAAATATCCCAGCATTCTCAGCCTTCTGGTATGGGGTCATTCTAACGTGTGTGCTACACCCTTGCTACTCAAAGTGTGGTCCAGGGCCCAGCGGCATCCACATCGTTGGCAGCTTGTGAGCCATGCAGACTCTCGGGCTCCACCCCAAACGTCTGTATCAGAATCTGCATTTTTTTCAGGGTCCCAGGAGATCTGTGTGCTTCTTAAAGTTTGGAAAGCACTGTCCTTTGCTGTTTCAAAGTTCTCCCTAGGGATGAAGGCCTGGTTGCCCATAAAGTTTGCCTTCTCCATACCATACCTTTATGGTTTCCTACACTTTCATGTCTCACTCTCCCTGCCCCCACTGCTTCCTGGGACCCCCTCCCAAGTAAACTATGTTGTCTCCGGATCTGCTCTTGTTGGAACCAACCTAAGGCCCATGGCCTCTTTGGAACAAAATAATGGAAGTCCTGCAAATCCCAGTCGACCCCTTCCAAGCTGGGCAAGTGAAATGGGGAGAAACCTAGTATTTAGTTCTTAGAATGCCTGTGAGGATTAAATGAGATGGTTCTTGTGAAGAGTTTGCACAGTGGCTCGCACAGACTAGCCTTTTCATAAATGTTAGCCAATATTACTCTCGTGCTCCTTCTTCTGAAGCCTGCTCAGTCCCCTGTGCTCTGCGAGCCCCCAACATACAGGTCATGCAGGAAGATGACCAGAGCTTTGGACTTGAGATAGGAGAAAAGGGCTGGATTCAGCTGTACCACCAGCTAAGGAAAATGAACCTTAGTTTGCTCATCTGTGAAATGGGATGTAAATACCAACCTCCCAGGGCTGTTGTAAAGAAATTAAATGACGTGTAGACTGCCTGTGGCCGTGAATCTGGTACGTGGTGGTGTTCGGCAAATGCTTGTTGAAGCAAAAGCAGGAGGGACAGCGTTCTGAACAATCTTCTGGGATAGAGGAAACTCTCCCTACCCAGGGCACAAACCCAGCGTGACTCATTGCTCTTAAACCTCAGCATGGGCCTGATCCATTGCCCACTGGTGCAGCCCTGGCATAGGTCACCCCAGTGCCACCTTGGCCTGAGCAAGCAGGAAGAGTCCACAGTCAGAAAGACCTGGCTTCTTGCCACTCCAATAAGGCTCCATTCCTTGCACCGTGTCCAGCCAGGAAACAGTATTATTCCATGAGCCTGGCCAGGCAGGGCCAGCAAGAACCACTAGGGCACTGCTGTTCTTTGTGAGTGGACTGGGCAGGACTCTTGGGTGGGCTTGACCAGAATGAGGGAAGGTGTGTTCTCGAGGGATCTCACCTACCCCAAACGATGGAGGAGGAATCTCCATGGAGAGAGAGAGGAGACACAGATCTGCTGCCCTAGAAATAGCTTTCAGCATCAGTTGGGCAGATTCACCATGAGAAGCTGTTTACTTGGAGGGGGCTGCAAAATTAAAACAAGACCAGTCATGTTGTAGGCTGCTTTAATCTTACAAAAGTTTATGATTTATTAGCTTATTTTATCTTCACAACCACTTGTAAAACAGGCTGAGACAAAGGATCCCCTATTTGACAAGTGAGGGAAACTAAGGGCCAAAGAGGCCAATTGTCACCTCATTTGCTAGAGGAAAAAGCAGGAAGAATCTCATGTTGTGGGTCCCAATCCTGTGAATTATCTGCTCCAGAAAATGGGCAATTTAAATGGCAAGAGGAGAGCATCTGCTTTAATTTTTAAAGATATTTTCAAAGTAAGGGGGAAAGTCTTTTATATTCACTCACACAGATGCCATTTCCAGTGCTCTTCATTCCTTTGTGTGAATATATATATTTCCATCTTGTCTCATTTTCCTTCTGCCCAAAGGACTTCCTTCCTTCCTTCCTTCCATCCATCCTTCCTTCCTTTATTTTTTGGCTGAGCCGCACAGCTTGCAGGATCTTAGTTCCCTGACCAGGGATCGAACCTGGGCTCCGGCAGTGAGAGTGCCGAGCCCTAACCACTGAACTGTTAGGGAATTTCCAAAGGACTTCCTTTAACATTTCTTGTAGTGCAGGTCTGCTTGGAATAAATTCTTTCAGCTTTAGTATGTCAGCTTCTGCTTCTTGAAAGATACTTCTGCTGGGTATAGAATTCTAGGTTGACAGGTTTTTTTTTTTCCTTCACTATTTTAAAAATATATCTCCGTGGTCTCCTGACTTACATTATTTCTGGTGAGAAAACTATGGTCATCCTTATCTTTCTTCCTCTGTATGTAGTGTGTACTTTTTTCCTTTGGCTGCTTTTAAGGTTTTCTATTTATCACTGGTTCTAAACAATTCCATTTTTGTTTGCATTGGTATAGTTTTCTTCATGTTTCTTGTGCTTGGGAGTCACTGAGCTTCTTGGATGTATGAGTTTATACTTTTCTTCAAATTTGGAAAAAATTTTAGTCATCATTTCTTCAAATATTTCTTTCCATTCCTCCCACCCTCCTTCAGAGACTTCAATTACATGCATATTACACTGCTTGAAATTGTTCCATTGATCACTGATGCTCTGCTGGTTTTTTCCCATTTTTTTTTTCTGTTTCATTTTTGATGATTTCTATTGCTATGACTTCAAGTTTATTAATATCTTACTCTGCAGTGTTTCACCTGTTGTAACTCTCACCCAGTATATTTCTTATTGCTGACATTGTATTTTTCATTTCTTGTAGCTCTATTTGGGTCTTTTTTTTTTCTATCTTCTGTGTCTCTCCTTGGCATGCTCATGCTTTCCTCTACCTTCTTAAACATATGAAATACAGTTTAAATGACTGTTTTAATGTCCTTGTTTACTAATTACATCATCTGTGTCATGTCTGTTTCTATTGAATTATTTTTCAACTCATTTTGGGTTATATATATTTTCCTGCTTCTTTACATGCCTAGTAATTTCTTTTAATTGAATGCCAGATGCTATGTTGTTGGGTGCAGGATATTTTTATGTCTCCTTAAATATTCTTGAACTTTGTTCTGGGATATAGTTAAGTTACTTTAATCCTTTTGAGTCTTGCTTTTAAGCTTTGTTAGGTGAGACCAGAACATGCTTTAGACTAGGGAAATTTTTTCCCACTACTGAAACAGGCCCCCTGAGCACCTCTATCTTCACCCTGTGTGTTGTGACATTTTTTTCCATTCTGGCTCATGAGAACATGCACTACTTAGCCCTGAGTGATCCCCATGGAGTGTTTGGTCTGCTCTGTTTGCTGGTTCTTTTTCCAGCCTCAGGTAGTCTCCTCACATCATACAATGATCAGCAGCCATTCAAGGAGAACCCCTGCAGGTCCCACTGCAGGTGCTCAACACTCCTTCTCTTTGTAGCTCTCTCCTCTCCATGCAGCTCTCTTCTCTCAGGTGTTCTGCCCTGTGAGTTCTAGAGGCTATAATAGCCTTGAATTCTCAACTCTGTCTCCCAACTCAGAAAGACCATCAGGCTCCGTTTGGGCTTCACTCCCTGGCTGTACCTTGAAATTCATTCCCCTTATTTATTTCTCTTCTCTCAGAGATCACTTTCTGTACTGCCTATTGTCTAACATCTGAAAAGTGTTTTTTCATATGTTTTATCCACATTTTTAGTTAAGGAAGGAGAGCAAATCCAATCCTTGTTACACTATCATAGCTGAAAGCATCAGTTCCCATAAAATTTTAATTAAAAACAATTTTTATTGTGGTAACATGTACATAACATTTATCATTTTACTTATTTTTTAAGTGTACAGTTCAGTGGCATTAAGTACACTTCCTCTGCCTTAGTTTTAAGTGAAAAAAAGCTTTACTTTTCTTCTAATAATTATTAAGCACTTACTACATGTCAGGTGTTGAAGTAGATATTATGATTACACCCATTTTGCAGGCAAGGAGTGTGAAACTTAGAATGTAACTTGCCCATGGTCTCAGGGTAGGATGGTGGTGAGCTCAGGATTTAGTCCCATGGGGTCAGGCTCTGAGCTTCATTGATGAAGCATCCCCAAATCACACAAACTTCACCTCTCTGTAAGAGCTTCCACTAGAAGGGTATTTCTTGGCCTGGAGCAGACATCCCTGAAATCAACTCCCACTCCATGGCTGCAGGGGCCCATTCATGCATATACCAGAGGCACACTGGGCTCAGGGACAGACCAATGTCTGAGTGGCAGAGTCTCTGTCACCTGTGAGCTGGATCCAGGGAGGGGCTCCATTCTCAAGGATATGCAGGACGGGGTGGAACCCCGAGACCACAATACACAATCGGCACTTGGAGTTAAATGGAAGCTTCATTTGCATCACTGGCTTATCTTAAATTACAATGACAAATCTTCTGAAATCCCTGTTTAACTTTCTTACCAGCTCCAAATGGGCATATTGGCAGCACTTGATCCAGCACATCAGGGATTCTTGACTTCAAGGAGATGATCCCTTTACGTACATGAAAACAAGACTCTTGTCTCAGAAATACTCTTGTGGCCTCTTTGCAAAGGCTACGGTTCACTTACGCCCAGCGCCCAGCCTTTCACAAGAAAACCCAAGAAGCACATTCCTTTGTGTAGTTTCAGTTTGTGTCAAATGCACTTTAAGAATCACAAGTGGGTTTTTATTAGTTATTTCTCGCTAGCGACCTATGAAGTTTGGAGCATTTTATAGATGCTTCTTTTACAGGCAGGAATATCAAGGCCAAGAGACATTTACTGTCTCACAGCCTCTTCCATCAAATCGGGGCAGCAGAGAAGCCACCACCTCCCCCTTGCCCCTTCTCCAGTGAGTCTCTGCTTGCTCCTGAGGAGGGCTATCCCTCCACTGTGTAAGGAGCCCTCTCCGCCTTGGAGGGCTGGACTGTGCTAATTTGTCTTTGTTTCCCTCCTATGTCTGGGAATTGGACCTCAATATACACTTAAATAAAAATTTCTTACCTTCATCACCATTGCTTTATCTTCAAACAGTCACAGTTTCGTGGCATCCAAACCATCGTTAGTGTTTTCTTACAATGGTGTGCAAGGAAATGAGTAGGTCAAATTTTACCTCTCTCTACCCAGCACAGATTTGGCATAAAACTCATCCCCAAAGAGATCACAGACAAGGAAACAACTACCCAACAGTTTTTCCAGAGATGCAATAGAGTAAGAACTATTCATTTGGTAAAATAATAATTTTTTTTCAAAAAGATCTGGGAGTGGGCAGTTCTGGGAAATCAACTTTTCAAAAGTTTCATGGTTGTCTCTGCATTTTGGTTGCAGCTGGGGGTGAGAAGGATGAGCTGATTTCTTCAGTGGGGGGATTGATGCCGAAAACTTGGCCTCTGTGCGCTGGTGCCGAATCAAATCTCAGAGACAGAGTTTTGGGTGAAGTAGAAAAGAATAGCTTTATTGCTTTGCTAGGCAAAGGGAGACACAGTGGGCTCCTGCCCTCCAAATCTGTGTGTCCCAACCTGGGAGGATTTGTTGAGGAGTTTTATAGCAATAGTTCAAGGGCAGAGTTGCTGATAAGATTAAGGTATGTGCAGGGCCTGCACTCCTTAATCTGGTCTCAGGCACTCTCTCTCTCTCTCTTTTTTTTTTTTTTTGGCCACGCTGCACAGCATGCAAGATCTTAGTTCCCCAACAAGGGATCAAACCCGTGCCCGCTGCAGTAGAAGCATGGAGTCTTAACCACTGGACCGCCTGGGAAGTCCCTCAGATAATCTCTTGTTGAGCTTCTCTGGTTCCTCTAATCTGGTCTCAGGTGGTCTTCTCTGGAATGAAGAATGCTGACATCTTCCATTTGTTGGGGGTTTTAGTTCTGCAGAAGAGGTCAAAGATATTGTTATGTGTATCCCTTGAGGTAGAACCAGGATCCTGTCCCAAGGTTGCACTATTGTTTCTTTTCTTTTTTAAAAATAGACCTTTACTGGAGTATAATTGCTTCACAATACTGTGTTAGTTTCTATTGCACAACAAAGTGAATCACCCATATGCATACATATATATCCCCATATCTCTTCCCTCTTGAGCCTCCCTCCCACTCTCCCTATCCCACCCCTCTAGGTCGTCGCAAAGCACCGAGCTGATCTCCCTGTACTATGCTGCTGCTTCCCACTACCTGACTATTTTACATTTGGTAGTGTATATGTGTTGATGCTACTCTCACTTCACCCCAGCTTCCCCCTCCCCACCGTGTCCTCAAGACCATTCTCTATGTCTACGTCTTTATTCCTGCCCTGCCACTAGGTTCATCAGTACCACTTTTTTTTTTTAGATTCCATATGTATGCATTAGCGTACGGTATTTGTTTTTTTCTTTCTGACTTCACTCTGTATGACAGACTCTAGATCCACCTACCTCACTACAAATAACTCAATTTCATTACTTTTTATGGCTGAGTAATATTCCATTGTATATATGTGCCCCATCTTCTTTATCCATTCATCTGTCGATGGACACTTAGGTTGCTTCCATGTCCTGGCTATTGTAAATAGAGCTGCAATGAACATTTTTGTACATGACTCTTTTTGAATTATGGTTTTCTCAGGGTATATGCCCAGTAGTGGGATTTCTGGGCCGTATGGTAGTTCTATTTTTAGTTTTTTAAGGAACCTTCAAACTGTTCTCCATAGTGGTTGTATCAATTTACATTCCCACCAACAGTGCAGGAGGGCTCCCTTTTCACCACACCCTTTCCAGCATTTATTATTTGTGGATTTTTTGTTAATGGCCATTCTGACTGGTGTGAGTTGATACCTCATTGTAGTTTTGATTTGCATTTCTCTAATAATTAGTGATGTTGAACATCTTTTCATGTGTTTGTTGGCCATCTCTATGTCTTCTTTGGTGAAATGTCTATTTAGGTCCTCTGTCCATTTTTTAATTGGATTGTTTGTTTTTTTTATATTGAGCTCCATGAGCTGTTTGTATATTTTGGAGATTAATCCTTTGTCCATTATTTCATTTGAAAATATTTTCTCCCATTCTGAGGGTTGTCTTTTTGTCTTGTTTATGGTTTCCTTTGCTGTGCAAAAGCTTTTAAGTTTAATTAGGTCCCATTTGTTTATTTTTGCTTTTATTTTCATTACTCTAGGAGGTTGGTCAAAAAAGATCTTGCTGTGGTTTATGTCAAAGACTGTTTTTCCTGTGTTTTCCTCTAAGAGTTTTATAGTGTCTGGTCTTACATTTAGGTCTTTAATCCATTTTGAGTTTATTTTTGTGTATGGTGTTAGGGAGTGTTCTAATTTCATTCTTTTACATGTAGCTGTCCAGTTTTCCCAGCACCACTTATTGAAGAGGCTGTCTTTTCTCCATTGTATGTTCTTGCCTCCTTTGTCATAGATTAGGTGACCATATGGTGCACTATTGTTTCTTGACTGCTCCTCCCTTGTCTGTGCATCCCCTCCCTTCCCTGATTAGCAACTGTTTGAACTTGCCCTTTATAATTCAGGGAAGGTCATGGAGGCTGGAGTCTATTCCCTACAAACAAGAAACAGGGGACACAGAAACGACTCCATGCATAGGAGCCCCCCAGAGTCCCATTCAAGTTCAGGATGATGGAGAATGTGAAGGGTGCTGGAGCCACCCTGCTGAGCTGCAGCTCTGCTCTGATGGCTGGAGGAGGGGCAGCAAATATGGGGGCCTCACCTGTAGTCAAGGATGGGAGCCAACCTGGGGACAATGGCATTCCCAGCATACTGGACACTCAAGAGTCAGGGCCAGCTTCGTGGGTGTGTGGTCTTTGAGTCACACAGCACCCATGTTCAGAAGGGCTCCAAACTTGGTTTAATGCTCTACTACTGTTTCCATTTTGAAATTCTTAATCATTTTTTGAGCAAAGGATCTTGCACTAGGCTGTTGAAGTGGTACAGCCAGTCCTGCTTGAAGCAGGCCACTGCTTAAACCCCCTTCACAGGGCAAAATTCTTTTCAGTAACAGTCATGAAATAAAATGAATAATAACAATGACCAGAAGAGAAATGCAGACATTGACATTTTTCTTTTATTGAACTTTGTACATATAATATATAAATAAAAATTTTTTAAGTATTACAGCACAAAAATGGAAAAAACTCAACTGTTTATTCAACAGTTTTTATATTTACCTAACAGTTTGCACTAATAATGTTTTATGAAAATAAGTGTCCAGTAACTAATTGTTCAGTAATGTTTTATTTTCTTGATCTGTTTTTTCATTTCTAAACAATGAACAATGTTCAAAGGAGAATAGATTTCAAAGATTTTAAAGATCGTATTTAAATTTAGTGAAATAGTTCAGGCACGAACTAAAATTTGCACTTTCAAAATTAAACTACTACACCGTACTTTGTTTCCTTTTAAATTTAGACACAAATGCAAATTCCAAGTGGTCACAGCAGAATGAAGTCATTCAAATTCTGTGCTATCATTATTTATTTCAAATCATTATTTCAAACTTCTGTTCAAACCCAGCCATCTGGCTGGGGATAGGAACTGTGCCCCAAGTACACTTGAAGGACTGCAAGCCATCATGAATTTAATCTTGAAAGGAACCTGAGTAGCTGCCCGACATGTGTCCAAAACTGGGAACAATCACATAACCAGGAGTTCTCCAAATTAACTCCCATATAGAATACAATTTATATTAAAGGATAAGTAATAAAAATGCACTAATTTTAAGGTAACATATAAGGTATTGAAACAACAATAACCATAGCAGTTGTTTAGAAATTAGGACCCAAAAAACTGTCTTTGAGGAGTATTTATCAATGATAATGTTTAGTATTGCTGACGTATGGTGCTAATAAAAAGCATATTTCATTACTGTTTTTAAATTCTCCACAGAGGATGTGCCCCCAATTGCCTGCATCTGGGAAGACATACACCACTGCCAGGAGATGCCCTTTTTATTTTGTCATCAAAAGTCACAAAATTCTTTAATGAAACAATAGCCAGAATTGCTAAGGGCTCAGGGCTGCCAGAGGAAATGCAGTCTTTGCGCAGGACAACGTGGCCAAACGTTGAAAGTGTCTATCTTTTGACCTAAAAATTTTGCTTCAAAGGTTTTAATCTAAATAACTATGCATGGGAGTATTTAAAGATTTAGCAGTAAAGATATTTATCACAGTATCACTTATAATAATGACACTGGAAATAAATTGTTTGAATAAATCATGGTACATCCATGCATTTGAATACATGGCAGCCATTTTATAAAATGTCATGTAAAAATATTTAATGTTATGGGAAATTTTTTATAACATAGTCTTAAGCAAAACAATCAGGCTATAAAATACAATGTAATGTATTTCCCTTTTTTTTAATAAGAATATGCATATATCCACTTCCCAGCTGGAGCACAGAAGTAGTTTACATTTCCTTTTATATCCAAATTATAATGATCCCAGACACCCCACCCCAAAGATCACAGGAAATCCATTCTCTTTCCTGTTCCCTTCCAAGGTCATTCTCAAGACCTAGGGAATGATTGGCAGGTCACAAATCCGACCTGCCTGCTCCTCCTGCGGCAGCCCTGCTTTGCTGCAGTAAGTACAGCTTCAAAGCCCTGTAGGTCACCTCTGGCAGCTGTTTTTGGGAAGTGGCTCTCTTTTCTAAGCCACTAGCTCCAAGCAGGGCCCCTCCCTTAGCTGCTCCATCTGCCTAAATCCAAGCTCAGGTGTTCAGCAAGTCTTTGCTGAATGCTTGGGGGAATAACCCAGAGTCAAGCGCAGCAAAAGCCTTGGCAGCTCAGGGCGCTACAGCCCACTGGGATTCACTGGCCCAAAGCTCCCCTCAGGGTCTGTGCTTAGAGCCTGGGAGACCCCACAGGCACCAGCCCAGGGCAGATACCAGCCCAGCCCTCCTCCAGCCCTAACGAGGTAAGGCGGCCCCTCCCTGGTGCTAGAGCTGACTCTCACACCCACCCCAGATGACTGAAAGAGAAGGGATCTCTTTCCTTCTGGGGTTCCACCCCCCCACCCCCCACACACCCACAGACTCACACCCCACATGTCTATGGGCACACAGGGTTTGTTCTGACCTCTCTGACCCAGAAAAAAGCAAAAACAGCGGTTGTCAGCACAACTCCTAAAGCCAGCTATATAACTATAAATAACACAATGAAAGGAACACCAACAGTCCAATCCAAACTGTCATTTAAATAAAAGTCGTTTCTCCGATGCATTAAGGGCTAAAGAATGGTCTTGTTTCCATCAGTAGCCATGTCACACTACACAGCTGCGGTCGGTCACATATGGTGACCTTGCCATTTTCTCTCAGTATCCTAGGTAAGTTCTTTACATTTGTGTAACTGAAGAGCCCAGACTGGGACATTTTCTGAAAATATTAGAAGTCTACTCCAAAGGAGAAATGATGTGTCCACCTCCGGAAACTAAAAATTATCAACACATTTCAAATATAATACTCCAGTTACAAACTTCCACCAGGAAGGGAGCACCCCCAGCCATCACCTTACTACCTGATGTGTGAGTGTGTGTGTGTGTGTGTGTTGCCAACTAAAAATTAGCACTTGCCATCTGCCTCTATGAGGATTAAGTCACTAGACACTGCAGCAGCTGACCCTCAACACACCCTGAAATAAGTTCAGAGCAGAGATCAGGAATGAGGTGCTCTGTGCTCAGGGAAAAAGTGGCAGGACAGACCTTCCAGACAGATATTTTCAGGAGAAGACTTTATGAGGCCAAATTCTTGCACCTCCTCGTATCTAGAAGAGCACTAAAATCATTAACGGTGACGTCTGCTCCACGTGACTGGCAGCAAGCCTCTGCCAGCATGTGTGCTTGCTGGGAATTGTTCATACCCCCTTCACTAAAATCATAGATAATACTGACCTTCCCCCCACCTCTTTGGAGCAGTTCCTCGGAGCTATCTGAGTCGCTGTGTCCCGGGCTGTAGTCCTCATTTTGCCCCAAATAAAACTTAACTCATAACTCTCATGTTATGCATTTCTTTTCAGTCGACAGTTTGCATGTGCAAGCATGTGTTTTGCGTATGCATTGAAGACTGGTAACATGGGTAATGTGCAGAATCACAAAAGGTGGCTGAATCAAAGTGAAGAGATTGTAGGCTATGTTAATTTTCTTTTATTTGCTTTTGCGGGTTTCTTTTTGCTTGGATTTTTAAGATTCGTCTGAAAGTGGAGAAGGTAAAAAGCACATGTGCAAAGCTGAGCTTTAGGGGCTTTTTGTTGGTTTTAAGGCCCTAATATTTTATTTTCTCTTCCCTTGATCTTTCTCCTAAAAACAAAGCCCCACAGGTCTGATTAATTAAGGTTTTCTGTTAATCAGATTTTATTAGGTATTTTACAAGTTTTATAGACCATTGTCCTAAGCTGGCCTGATGCAAAATGGCAGATGGGGCCCATCTGATCACAGAGAAGAGCCTGGTAAAGAGAGCAGACTGAAAAGCAAAGATGTTCATTTAAATCAATGTGATTTGGAATCAGAAGAGTTTGTTTCAAAAAACATTCATTTTAGCAAATAGTGAGTTGAAATGAGTCTGATGTTTATCTAAAACTACATGAGTTTGGAAACCACGGGGCACCTCAATTATCTTGTCTGTAGCTCACTCTTTGGACTCAAATCTGATTTTTAAAAAAATATTAATTTTAATTTTAAAACTTTAAAGCAATTGTTTTTCTCTGTGCTTGAGCAGTTTTCCATCTGTCAGGTGGCAAATGGGCTGGTGCTTTTTTAAACACTTTTTTATTTCAAATTACCAAAGTAATACATATTCATTGATGAAAATATGATAAATACAGAACAGCCCAAAGAAAAACAATGATCCATCATTTTGCCATGCTGTTCATGAAAAAGCTGCTCATTTGAGGTATTTACTTCCAGCCTAACACACACACACACACACACACACACACCCATATACACATACAGACATACAGACATAATTACATGTGAACACACTTACCCAGACACATTCACATGTATACAGTAACAGGATCAGCCTGGGCACACTGCTTTATAATCTGCTTGCCATAACTCAGCAATATGTTATAAACACTTTAGATATTCTTAGATATTCTTTAGATATTCTTAGCTAATGTCTTTTAATTGTTTTTTTTCATTTAGGTATAGTTGTATAATATTTTATGTTTCAGGTGTATGACATAGTGATTCACAATTTTTAGAAGTTTAAATGGATAAACTACCCATTTATAGTTATTAGCAAATATTGGCTGTATTCCCTGTGTTGTACAATATATCCTTGTAGCTTATTTTATATATAATAGTTTGTACCTCTTAATTCCCTACCCCTATCTTGTCCCTCCCCTCTTTCCTCTCCTCACTGGTAACCACTAGTTTGTTCTCTATATCTGTGAGTCTGTTTCTTTTCTGTTATATTTCTAGTTTGTTTAAATTTTTAGATTCCACATACAAGTGATATCATACAGTATTTGTCTTTCTCTGACTTACGTCACGTAACATACTACCCTCCAAGTCCACCCATGTTGCAAATGGCAAAATATCATTCTTTTTTATGGCTGAGTAGTAGTCCATTGTATATATATGCCACATTTTCTTTATTCATTGATTTGTCGATGGACACTTAGGTTGCTTCCATATCTTGGCAATTGTAAACAATGCTGCTATGAACATTAGGTGCATGTATCTTTTTTGAATTAGTGTTTTGGGTTTTTTTTTTGGATAAATACCTAGGAGTGGAATTGCTGGGTTGTATGGTAGTTCTATTTTTAGTTTCTTGAGAAACTGCCATACTGTTTTCCCCCGTGGCTGCACCAATTTACATTCCCACCAACTGTGCACGCATATGTATGGGATGTGGGAAAAAAAGGAAACTTCCAGTGGAACACCAAAGTCAGTAGGGCTCCAGCTAACATCCTCTGTCTTCTCAGACAACAGTTCTGTGCAGATTATCATGGTTTGTAGGACACACAGCAGTCTCATGCAGCAACTCAAATGTCAGGACAGGGCCTTGTGCCAACATTTTAAATAGCAGGGCCTGTAAGGGGGCAGCTTACAAACACGAACTTATTTATAGATGTGGGTATAATAAAGGAAAGAAAATAACAAAAACATAAAAATTTTAAATACAATAAATGTATTTATTTTATAATTTATTTGTTATACTTTAAAATATAAATTTATTGTAGTCTATAACAATAGAACATAGGGACTTCCCTGGTAGTGCAGTGGTTAAGAATCTGCCTGCCTATGCAGGGGACATGGGTTAGAGCCCTGGTCCTGGAAGAGCTCACATGCCGTGGAGCAACTAAACCCGTGCACCACAACCATTGAGCCCGTGTGCCACAACTACTGAAGGCCACGCGCCTAGAGCCTGTGCTCCACAACAAGAGAAGCCACCGCAACGAGGAGCCTGCGCACCGCAACAAAGAGTAGCCCCCACCTGCCACAACTAGAGAAAGCCTGTGTACAGCAAGGAAGAACTGACACAGCCAAAAATAAATAAAATAAAATAAATTGAAAAAATCTTTATTAAAAAATAGAATATAATTTAAAAACTAATAAAAGCATATGCCACATTGTAATCTTCCCACATAACAAGTTGTATTTATAAACATCCTTCCTGCTGCAGGCAGAGTCTTTGCAAGAGTTGAGTAGCAAAAAAGGGGGGTGGTGTCTGACAAGCAAGGGGTGGCCCTCAAGTTCCCCCTTCACCTGCGGATCGGGAACTGGTGGAACAATTTCTAACCCCTGGAGCACTCAACCTCAGCTGCACATGGGATCACCTGGGGAGCTTTAAAAAATACTAATGTCCAGCTGATTCACAGGTGCCATCAAGGTGGAGAACCGCTGGTCCAGGGCACTCTCAGCCTCAAGCTCTGACAGGTGTTTATCATCACAAATTATAAGTCAGGGAGGGGCCTCTCCTTAGCAAGGGGCCGTGGAGGCCCATCTCTCTGTGCTATATGGGTTCTTAGGTCCTTCAGTGGAGAGGGCTTGTCACAAGACTGAGATTTATTACGCTCGCAGATGCTACATCATCTGCTTACAGGGTCTTCTATGGATAATGCAGAAGAGATGAAATTAATGTAAATAGCTGTTCTGTTAAACAGCGGAGAATACAGGGAGAGTTTTTAAATGTTGAAATGCTTTAAAGTGGATTCTAGTAAATCAACACTTAAAAATTCACAGTTGCATTTCTTTTTAGAGAGTTCTTTTAGAGACTCTGAAAATGTGATTCTGTGCTGTGGTCCAGCTGACTCCCCTCAGGGTGCTTCTTTTCTAAAATCACTGCCATGGAGAAACCTGGGAAGGAAGCAGGAGTCAGGTCTCTCAGGGCAGGTGCAGGGCACAGGGACATGTGTGGGAGGACGAGGTCGTTGGACCATTGTTCTCGGCTTTGCTCATTAAGGAGACCTGCTGGGGCAAGAAGAAGGAAAAGGATAACTCTGCACACAGGAACCTATGGGGGTGTGGAAAATGGGAGGCATGTAGGTTACAGATCCTGGTCACAGCGTGACAGAAGCCAGGAAGTGTGCTCTGGCCATGGCTCTCCAGCGACAAGACGGAGTAGGACAGGATGTGCCGACTTTCATCTCCTCCCATGAAAAATGGGGAAGGGTTCTGAAATAGATGATGCCTGAGGCTCCATCCAGCTCAGATATTCTGGGACACGATACCTTTGAAAAGTAGCTTGCTGACTGGCTGCTGAGAGGGAGATGTAAGGAGATCCCTATTGAGGGAATAATCCTTGGGAGGATTTGGAGAGGGAACAGGGGAGGTCAGATGACACTTAGGGAAATCAGGGACCTCGAGACAGAAGTGAGCCTGGGTTCTTGGTAGCTCTGTCCCCAGTTTTCCCTATGACCTAGAAACTACCACTCAGACCATGAGGCAGAAAATGGCCACAGGACCCACTTCCTCTTCCCAGCTTGGAGGGGACTTGCTTTTACCATGGCGATAGCTAGGCAGTGCGATGTGTAGCTTTGTGCTGTGACCACTTCCTTTTTTGTTCTCATCCCGACTGTAGGTACCACGTCTGGGGCTCTAAGAAAGGGCCCAAGTAGGGAATTTCTGTGCTTGTTTGCCTCACCTCAGGAGCAAATCTATTTGTCTCCTGCCATTGCTTCTCTCCTCCAAGGAATTCCATTTCCTGATTAGAAGTTCTGAGGCACTTGGATCCTATTTCTTGAGGGAAGCAGAGGACAAAATCTGAAATATAAAACCCACTAAGCGAGCACAGAATAAAGTTTGTTCTGTCCCTTTGTTCTATCTCTGGCAGTAGTAGCAAGAGATGCTTTACGGGAAAGACACAGTAGTTGCCTTCAGTGAAGTCAATTTCCAAAGGTTAGGGATGTGAGCCTCTTTGACTTGCCCTTAATAACTCATTCTGGCTCTATCATTCATGTGAGCTCCTCTAAGCCCTTCTGAAACTTATTTATTCTTTCAGCTTTTATTGGATTCCAAATGATGGAGGCAACCCCTGAGACTTGTGGTTGAGTTGTGCCCTCATCCATCAGCTGTGGACTCCAATTGTGAAGTAATGTTCTCTGTAGAAAATTCTCTGCTGGGGTTCTTTCCTTGGCTTTGCCCCAAAAAACTATGACTGTGAGCAAAGTCCTTCCATCTCTCTGAGACTAGGTTTCTTGTTCTAGAAAACCAAAGCAGGAGCATCTGACAGCCCCTAGCTCATAGGGTGGTTGTATTTTGAGGGCAGGAACTGTACCCTATTCATCGTTGCATCCCCAGAGCCCAACATAGCCCCTGACACATCACAAAAATTCAGTGAATAGCTGTCAAATGGAAGAGATAAAAGGAAACAACATTAGTGGTGATACTTCTGTACCAGTGGGAACTCTTGGTGGCAAACAACAGAAACCAAGTCAAACTAGTTTAAACCAACACAGGGAGTTTCTAGCTCATATAACCCAGAAGTCCAGTGGTGGAGTTGGTTTTAGCCATGACTAGATTCCAGGGTCTCTAGGAAACCATGAGAGCATAAACCATTGGAGCAAAAAATTATTTTCCTTGTTTGGGGTCCACACCTCTGCAGGCACAGAAAGGAAGTAAGTTTCTGTGTCAAAAGACACCTGTATTTCTCATCCTGCCCTCCCCTTCCGAGGTAATTGACCTTGGGTGAATCACCTTTTTCTAAGTCCTGGCTTTCAACTCTCTAAGATGGAGATGAGAATATTTGCTCTGCATAGGGTGATTGAAAAGCTCAAAAGAAGTAAGAATGTGAAAGTTTCTACTAGCCTTAAAAAGTAATTTAAATGCAAGTTGAGTGGCATGTATATTATCTTTGGTCTAAGTAAACATAAAAGCCTAATTTATTTTGCAGGAATTTGTTTTCAAAGCGTGTTCCAGACACCTCTTTAACTAAGTCTATTCCCGTGCTGACTTCTATCTAGTATTTATTGAACACTTTACATGGATTATCTTATTTAATTATTACCTAACTCTAGGTGGTAGGCACTACTATTAGTTCCATTTTAAAGATGAGGAAACTGAGGCTTCAGGCATGCAAGTTACTCTGCCAAAGAACACAGATAGTAGGTAATGGAGGCAGGAGATTAATACTCAGGTCTGTCTGAGCATCCTGCATGGGTCACACCTGGGGATGCTGCTTTTGTTCTCCATGTTCTCCTTGCCTGTCATGGCATGGTAGACCTGGATGGGACTCAGAAAGTGTAGGGTCCCACTGCTCCATCTTACTGAGGCCCAGTGGAGCCAAGACTAAGCCCCAGCTTTCTGATTTCCATTCTGCATCTGCCAGAGCTTCTAAGAGGAAGCCACAGAAATGCAAACCAAAGGAATGAATGAAAGGAGAGCTGACAGAATTTCTGGAGAGGCTGGAGAACCAGGCGGGGGTTATGTGGCAGGAGCAATGCATGAATTGCTGCACAACTGGCTGGCAGGACACCCCCTCCACCACTGCCCAGCACCAGACACAGCAGTGGGCACCACCAAAACTACCAGCACCGGATGCCACCCCTAGCCACTGGCCAATGTCACACACACACACGTATGCACGCACACACTGTAACTCCATTTTCCTACACGTGCTGTGGTTCCTGCCTCCTTATCTTGCTAACCCTGCATTCAAAGTCCGGTTAGGTATATGTGATTGGTGGAGCCTATGTCATGCACCCATGTCCTAGCTGCAAGAGAGGCTGAAAGTAAGGATCTGGCAATTTTAGCTTTTCGAGTGAGAAGCACTCGTGCCACCCACCAATACTCGAAAAGGTGGTGAGTTTCCCAGACCTCGAAAGGGGATTCAAGTGTTTGATGGCCAGAACTAGTGTTTTTGAAATTCTGAATGGGAGTAAATGCTGTCTCAGGAACTGTTGACTTGTTCCCCAGCCCTCACCCTAGGAGTCAAAAGCAAATACCATCTGTGCCCCTTTCCTGCTTCTGAGAGCTTGTGCCCTCTACTGAGCTTTCCGAAGCCTGCCGTTCTCAGTTCCCAGCAGCCTCTATACTGGGTCTGCTTCACGGGCATATGGCACTGTATCATGTTGTTGTAACATAAATAAAAAGGTTTTACATGAAAACTTAAGGGATGGAGGCCTCTTGGAGCCCCACGCTCTATTAGTGACCTCAAGCTATAAAGGGAAGAGTGGGTTTGGTGTCCACACTGCCTCTGTGGGAAGATGCTGGGGGCAGGCTGCCTCTCTCCTGCTGCCTGTTTTGAATCTTTCTCCTCATGTCTTCCTTCTCCTCCCCTGCCCTGACCCCCAAGGCAATTAATTAACTGGGCATGGCTTGGAAAGGCAGAGGCTCCCTGTGTAACTGAGCAGGACCCTACGGGGCCTTCCCAAGACAGGAACCCCCCACTCCCATCCCATATTTTCCGCCTGCCTCTTGTCTGTAGAAAAACTTTAGCCTCCTATGCCTTCCCTGAGTTTCAAAACATCCAGAAAATAATTTTTAAAAAATTGAATCAGAGAAGTGAGAAAATGCAGGAAGGAAAACAGTCAGGCAAGACACAATAATAATGGTTTAGCCATTAAACAAAGTCAAGGACTTTTAGTTCCTCCTCAAGGGCTATAGATAACATCTTGAGCCATGTCCTTTGGGTTGTTTTGCAGATGCTGAAACCCACACCAGCTGGAAGAAGTTAACTACATGCTGACCACGAGCACTTAGACCCCAGACTGGATGGAACCAGAAGGCTGATGATGTTGACTCCCAATCACCTCACCACCAACCAATCAGAAGAATGTCCGTGAGCCAATCATGCATCCCACAAGCCCCCTCCCTCACCCCTTGTCTTAAAAAACCTTTCCCTGAAAGTCATCGGGGAGTTCAGGTCTTCTGAGCACTTGCTGCCTGGCCCCCTTGCTTGGTGCCTGAAATAAATGCTGCACTTTCCTTCACCACAGCCTGCTGTCAGTAGACTGGGTTTACTGTGCGAGGCCAAGCAGACCCAAGTTTGGTTCGGTAGCACCTGGTTTGAGGTGTGAATTTTCCAGGAATCTAGTAGGAGAGAGAACACTTAGGATGGAGAAAACCACACCTGTTGGTTAGTTGGTTGGTTGGTCGATGGCTCTATTGACTCTGCCATGGCTCACGTCCTGGGTTGACAGTCTGTGATAGCACAGGGAGTTTCCTGTTCCATTAAAGAGATGGGCTTTTGGGTATCTGATTTCAACATTTTAAACAGGTTCACTTGTGTAGTATTTATGATGTGTCAGAGGCCTCCTTCATCTGACATCTCATTGTTACCAAGTTATTACCCTGAATTGTAAATGGGTAAACTCAGCAAAGGGGGGAAATGACCACCGGCCCATCACGTGGCTAGTTCTTGATGGTCAAAGACTGGTGCCCAAGTTTCCTGACTCCCAAGCCAGAGTTATTCTAGACCAAAGACTTTGAGTCAGAAGGAATCTTAGAATCCCTCTCATTTTATAGGTCAGAACACCATGGCCAAGGTTGGTTAAATGACTTGGTAAACATTGGCACAGCTGGTTAGTGGCCCAGTGGAGACCAGAACTGGCACAGACTATGGCTTTGAGAATCAAACAAACCAGGTTCAAATTCTGCCTTCGCTTCATTGCCAACCAGCTGTTGACTTAAAAAAAAAAAAAAGCACAACGTGAGAGTTGCGAGTTAAGTTTTATTTGGGGCAAAATGAGGACTACAGCCCGGGAGACAGCATTTCAGAGAGCTCTGAGAAACTGCTCCAAAGAGGCAGGGGGGAAGGTCAGTACGTATGTGATTTTGGTGAAGGGGGAATACATGCAATCAAGCATATATGTTTTACAGAAGGTTTCTGCTAATCTCGTGCAGATTACTGTTAGTCACAAGAAGCAGATGTCACCATGTAGGATGTTAGTGCTTTTCTAGATATGAGGAGGTATAAGAACTGGGCTCATAAAATTGGCTCCTGGGCCTCCCTGGTGGCGCAGTGGTTGAGAGTCCGCCTGCCGATGCAGGGGATACGGGTTCGTGCCCCGGTCTGGGAGGATCCCATATGCCGCGGAGCGGCTGGGCCCGTGAGCCACGGCCGCTGGGCCGGCGCGTCCGGAGCCTGTGCTCCGCAACGGGAGAGGCCACAACAGTGAGAGGCCCGCATACCGCAAAAAGAAAAAAAAAAAAAAATTGGCTCCTGAAAGTATCTAACTATCTGAAGACGTGTTCTGCTAGTTTTTCCCAGAGCACAGAGTGCTTCATTTCTGCTCTCCACCTGAACGCCTTTCAGGGGGTGTTGAAAGTCAGCAGCTGCAGTAGCTCATGATTTAATCTTTGTGGAGGTAGGTGGCAAGTGACAATTCGTAGTTGACACTGCCCACCCCTGTAAAATGGGCACAGTCCCCTGCATTTCGTAGCACTGCTTCAGCAGTTGAATGAAATAAACACGTGAAACCCTTAGAGCTAGCACATAGCAGGCATGTAGTACGTGCTAGTTCTCTCTTCCCATCGCGTCTGGACTCCTAGTCCAGTCTTCCTGCTGCTGATTTGGCGTGACTGTCCCTGATATTCGAGACACCTTCCGTCTCCTCCCTTGCGGGGGTGGGGTAGGCCAACCCCCTCATCAACCACAATGACTTTAAGTGTCAGCCTGTAATCCTAAAAGTGTCCCATTATTGAGACCTAATAGAATCCCCCATCACAATCCAGAAAACCATCCTCAAAAGAGCCAGAGAACCAAGCTTTTCCTCTTGTGTCTCGTGCATCAAGATTTTATGAGCAGTGATGATCATCGTTATTTTTTCCAGCTTCTCATTTTCAGGGATTATTTATGCTCATGTCCTGCAAATATGTGTCCCCGTGCATTCTCAGGGTGGTGAATTGAATGAGCGTCCCTCCCTGCTCCCTCTCGGCCCTGATTTTTTGCTCGGTGATATCTCATTATATTCTAAAGAGCTATGCACAAAGCAGGGCACCACGGATGCAATTAAATCTGCTTCTGTAACAACACTGCTCTTAAGCAAAATATATTGATCGCCAAAGATTTGGACCCACTTTAATCAAGTAATCTAAACAGGGCTTAAGCTTCAAAAGCCGAATGATGTGCCCGGCTTCAAAGTGCTTACTTACACTGAATTAATTTATCCACGTCGTACTAATGCACCTTGCAACCCTGTGGATTATAATGTTAGAGGTTGCAATCAGGGCTCTGATAATATCCCCAAAGCCCAGCATCTATTGATTGTCATGTAAAAAGACACAAAGGGGAGTGGGGTGCAGAGGAAGAGGGAGCAAGAGGATTGAGTTTGACTGAGTTGAACTGAAGCATCCCTGTCCCTGCCATCTGAGTACCATCATGGCTCTGCCCCTGGCTCCCAGGGCTCGTTTCTGGGACGGGACTGAGAGCAGCCAGGGTCTGTGTGCAGAGGTGCTACAGTAACAGGAGAGATTGCTGCAGGACGCTCCAGCTGTGACTCTGAGTGGAAGCCAGAGGTATGGCGCGCACCTGTGTGTGTGCACACGCGCGCACGCATGTGTGTATTGCGGAGAGAGAGGGAAACTGGACATCTGCTGTTCTGGAGGCCAAGCTGCCAGTCACCCTCCTGCTAGTAGATATCCCTCCCACCAATTCAGTCAGGGAACTACTGCTCCTGACCTCAGTCCTGCCTTCAGATCTAGAGTTTCTGACCTTGTTACTCATTCATTCAACAATTTATTGAGAACTTGCTATGTGCCCGACATTATTCTAGGTCCTGGGGACACAGCCATGAATGGGATGCACAAAAATCCATGGCTTCATGGAATTCACCTTCCACTGGGGTGGGTGGGAGAAAACTGACATGTTGTCTTTTTACTTACTGATTTGGTGATAGGCTGATGTGAAAACGTGCCCTAGGGAAAATAAGGCAGGAAACAGGGACAGGGCGTACGTATGCGTAGGTGGTGTAACAGTGTGAATTTTAAATCCAGTGGTCCTAATTGGGAAGGTGACATTTGAGTAAAGACCTGAAAGACACGTAGGAGGGAGCCACCATAGACTTCTGCGGGAAGGGTGCTTCAGGCCGAAGAAAGAGCATGTAAAAAAGCCCTGAGGTGGAGCATATCTGAAGCGTCTGAGTGGCAAAAAGGAGGCCAATGTGGCTGAAACCGAGTAGGCAAGGGGACAGGTAGGATGCCATGAAGTCAAGGGCCAGATGCAAGGCAAAGTCAACCAGTATATTTAGTTCCTTTGGCACAGTTATTGGTTCAGGGATGGACTATAAAGATATGGGCTGAGTCGTCAGCAGCCATCCTGTCCCCTCATGGAGCCAGAGCGTAAAGCCAAAATGGAGCACAGTGGAGTCCAGAGATGGGTGACATTGTTTGAGTCTCTTAATCCTACAGAGCCCGAAAACTTCACAACACCTAGATTTTTCAGTTTATGGGAGCCAATAAATCCTCCTTTTTGCTTAAACTATTTTGAATTGTTTTTTCTAAATAAATCTTGCAGCCATAAGGGTCCTACTTCTTGATACTAACTTCAAAGGGAGAACATATAACCCAGGCATCATTTTCTCTCTGTATCATGCTGGAGGCCTGGTCTGACTCTCGTCTCTTCTTAGAAGGTCCTCTGTGACTCCTTGCCATGGGACTAAGAGAGGACACCTCCTATCCCTAAGGCCTTGTCCTGCTCCCTTCTTTTTCCTCCCTCTGCCTCTAGAATTCACCTGGGCTAACCGAGATTAGGAGTGGCAGAACTCTGAACCCCTTTTTCCAAATTCCATTCTACTCCCTCCCACACCATCTCCCCCAGGTTGTTTGACCCTGTTGACCCTTTCCTTCCTAAAGTAGGAGAGGACATTAGCATTCATTAAGGACCTAATATGTGCCAGATTTTACATATGTTGTGTTTTTACATATGCGATTGCACCTCTGTGAGTTCTGATATTCACCCAGTATTACCATGATGGTGCACAGACCAGCATACCATTCTGATGGCTGGTGCCCATGCCATAAAGGCTGCTAAAGTTTTTAGATATGACTCCTGGGTATTATCATCTCCTTGTATCCCAGGCGTCAGCAGAGTCTCCCTGCCCTTTAAGATTCAAATTAAATTGATTCAATGCTACGCTGTGTGTGGTCACAGCCAGCCAGTGTTACTCTCTCTGGGATTTTGTGGAGAGTGGAAATGGCGGCTTACACAGTTTTCTTATTCTCGCTGGCTTCAAGCTCCTATGAGTTACTAATCACCTTGCCCAGGTGTGGACCCCCCATATTATTAACAATTCATATTAACACAAGGCATTTGTATGTAGAAGGCTTTACTGAAGGTTTAGAGAGATGGAGGGGGATTACATTATAGACTGGGTAAGAAAAGAAATCAAATATGCATCCTTCTGCACTTATTTATTTCACCATTTCCAACAAGAAGACTCTCTCCTTTGTGCTGTTTCTCATCCCAGCCATGTTGCTAAGCCGTCTCTCTTCTTCCAAATCCCTCATTACTCACTTATCCAGGTTCATCCCCCTTTCTACTTTTCCCTCTCATTCTCTTTCTCCCCTTTCCAACTTGATTCCCAGTCACTCACTTCTGCAAAAAAAGGAGTTAGTTTTTCACTCCTACCCAAGTTCTGGGCTTATCCAAAGACTGGTGAACATCTTGGTCATCAGTGGGACAGTCACTCTGGGTCCCTCTTTTGAGCGGCACAGAGGAACCAGCTTGGCTTTGCACTTTGTCTTGCCCTTCTCCCAGCCACGCCCATCTCTGCTGGGGGAAGCATGGATTAATGATCTATTCCCCAGCGTTATTATGAATGATTCTACCACCCACAGGAGGCAGAAGCTACTATAGCCAGCCTCGGTTTCAAGAACTAAACTTCTCTTTATTACACCCATTTTAATGGCGAGAAAATGGTTGCTCTGTGAGGTTAGGTGGATAAAGAACTATCTCAGTCAAGCACAGCTAGTACCCAGGAGAGAGGGGATTTGGATCCAGGTGTGATGATGGCAAAGTTATACCATTTCCACTAGGGGATCATGAATTCAATACAAATTGCATTGTTATATTTACCTAGATTATCCATACACACCCACAGAGTGTTTCCTCTGTGAAAGCACCAGGCTGGGAACGTTGATGGGGGGCATGAGGATGAAGAATAAATGGTGCCTTCATAAAAGTAATTCTTCATCTCACAGGGAGATAAGCCAGATGGCCCATGAATTAAAGTGAAAATTCAGGAGGTTCTAGGAAAACAAGATAAAACACTTCAAAAATCCTTTACCTGTCTATTAAAGAAGCAGGATAGCAGTCGTTATGAACTTGATTATGAAACCCTGTCAAGTTACTTACCTGCTCTGTGCCTCATTTTTTTTTCAGTTGCAAAATGAAGATAATAATAGCACCTTCTGTATAGGTTTACTGAAAGTTAAGTGAACTAATACACGTAACATACTTAGAACAGTGCCTGGCACACAGCAAACAATAAACGTTAGCTATTGCTGTTAAATAATGCATGGTGTGCTTGGCCAGCAATGATTTTCTTTGATAAATATCTCTATCCCTTGTTGACAGGGGAGGAAGTTGAAGCAGCCTCTTCCACATCATGAGCTATTTTTGGCAGAGGCAGGGGTAGAATGCAGGTCTTTGGATGCTGGTCTGGTATTGTTCCCATATGTTCCAACTGAGACTTGAGAGGGCAGGAAAGACTACTAGCAAGCTTATAGAAAAGGTGGGACTGATTTGAGATGGAGTAGATTGTATTGAGGAAAGCTGATGTGATTTAAAAAAAAAAAAAACACCAAGAAAACTAATAGTCCACCTAAATCCACTCTCCTCATCTTGCGTGGTGATACTGTTGTAGCTGGACTCATGCTACCCAGTTAGGGACTACATTTCCCAACTTGCCTTGTTGCCAGGGGTGGCAGCCATATTGGAAAGTCCTCATCAATGGAATGTGAGTAGAAAAAAGTGTTCCCTTCCCTGGCTGACATCTTAAAACTTGAGATGTGCCTCTTGCATGCTCTTTTCCTATTTCTTGCTTGAAGAATTGATCAGACAGGGTGGCAGAGCCCTAGTGCAGTGCTTCTCAAACTACCTGTGTAGATGTGTCAACTCCACTTGCTGGGACAGTGCCACACCTCCGCATGACATTCCTGAGCACCCACTGTGTCCCAGATACTGAAAGATGATACAAGGGCATCCCTTGCTGGATGCCTTATAACTTGTAGGTTCTTCATATGCCTTGGAATGATTTGGATCCAAGAAAGTCCATGTTCTGAAACTCAAATGAAAGTATAGGTGTTGAAGTGCTTTGATAAAAAGATGGTAAGCAAATTTTAGTTCGTAAAGCAGCTGGAGATGAGAGGAGACTGAGGGAAGGATTTAGGGAGCCACAGGCAGAGCCCCATGAAGTCTGAGGGACCCTATGGGGCAGTGAGCAAGACCTAAACCTGGAAGTGAGACCAAAATGCGTTTGATGCCTAGAGTCACAAATTCCAGCTGAGTGGCCTTGGGGGAGTCACGAATCATCCTCTCTGTGAGGAAAGATTTTTATGATGACATTGTGGGATTGGCATGAAGGTCTGTGAGAAGGTACATAAAGACTTGAGTGCACCAAGTGCCAGCCAGGGCCTGGCAGGAGACAGATGGCACATCAAGCTGGGTGATTTGGAAGAGTGTAATAAAGGGCAATTTACAAAGGTGTGGCTGGGACGGGGAGACTAACAAGGGGCAGTGAGTCCCGGGGCAGCGAGTCCTGGGGCATCAATGGAGTGTACAGGGGTTGGGGAGTAGCCGTTATTGCCCCCGGGCCTAAAGGGGAGAGAAGGGAGCCGTTATCAGAATCCAGAAGCCATGCTACATCCAGGTGGCATGACGGAGAGGGCCATCCAACAGGAATGGCGGCCGGTTCTCCGACAGATGACGTGGGCCAGTGGAGTCTCTGCAGGGAGGGAGTTGGGTAATATGGATTACGACCCTACTCTCTTCCCACCCTCCTAACTCCTGCCGTTGCTCCCCACTTCCAGACTCCAGAGGAAGGCAGAGGAAAAGAGGGCCCTTGACGCAGGAGAGGGGAGCCCATGGGTCCAGTGACTATATGCCCCCAATCCAGTGGATGAAGCTGCCCAACTTACAGCAGCACACACACACAAAAAAAAGTAAAGAAAGAAAGAAAAAAAGAATTTATAGTCTGTAGAGGTAACTGCAAATGAGAAGTCCTCATGCTTCTTCTGAGGCACCACTTAACTGAAAATTGGACCTCCCAGACACCAGGCGTGCAGGTCTGTTCTCACCTCTAGCAGAAAGGATGAGCACATGATTCTTTCTGTGCTGGCCTCTTGCCAGGTCCTTTTCCACCTCTTTATTCCTTGTTCTCTGCTGTCCTTGCCTTAAAAACCACCATCTGGCTGCCCCCGCTGCCTTAAGAGATGATTAGTGGCTGCTTGTCGGCAGATGTAGCTCAGTGGCATTTTCATATACAAATGTCCCACCCACCCTCAGGAGGGAGGCTGCGGACTATTGAAGGCGTTTCACACAGAGAGTGGTGATTGCGGCAGCAATAATTTCCTTCAACAGCCATTAAAACACTTCTAAATGTGTTTTAAAAAAGAAAAAGAAGAGAGAAAGGGAAGGGGAGGGACAGGAGTCCTCCCTATTTCCTGGCAAAAATCAGTGTTCACAGAGTGAACTTTAATTGGATGGGATTTTAATATCAGCTTGTTTGTGGTTATTCGCGCATTGTCAGTGCCCACATTTTATCCTGAGCTCAGCCTGGAGTTGTGGGTGAGGGCAACTTGGAGATGCATCTGGGCTGCCCCTGGACCCTGAGATATAGCACAGGCAGAGTGCTGTATCTCTTTGGGGTGAGTCATGCCTGGTCTGCCCATTGGTCCCGACGATGTCTTCATGAGTAAATGACCCTTCTCAGTTCAGCTCCTTCACTCCACAGAAGAGCCAGTTCTCCAGCCAGCGTCCATGCTCATACCTGTGGTCCATTTACTAAAAGGCAGGCAGAATACAGTTGTACCTTCATTTATTCACTCAACAAATACTTATGGAGGCTCTACCAGGTGCCAAGCATGGCTCCAGATGCTGGATTTGCTACAGGGAAGGTTTGCAGCATAGTAACAGCTGGCAAAGCCCCAGTGATGACCAACCAGAACAGGGTCTGGAACAGGGTCCTGGAGGCCTGGTGGGCCAGGCACTCACTCTTAGGTGTTGAATCATAGGCAGTAAGGGGCACTTGAGTCTCAGAACAGGGACTGTCAGTGGTCTGGAAGTATTTCAACATCTTCCAACTGTCATAGCGCCACCGATACGTGGCAGCTGAAAAAAAAAACACACAACAATCTCTCCCATATGGAGTTTACTTTCTTACAAGCATCAAGAAGCAGTTAGCTTGTCTTTTCCATGCTTACTGCCGGGATGTTGTTTTAAAATCTTGCCAAAAGTAGGGGCAGCTCCGTTTTCTGTGCCAGGCATATGGAGACTCTTTTTAAAATGATGAGATAAAAGTTTCAGGCCACGAAGACACAGGGGTTGCTCAGGAGAGCCATTCAGTCTTTAAGGCAAGACTGAGTGACACTGGAATGTGTCCTCACTGTTTCTGCTAGAGGTGCATCTAGACCGCTGTCATAGGCACCACACCCAAAGAGGTGAGCGAAGCCTGCGCACGTATCCAGGTACACAGGCAACTGCGTAAAAGGAGACAGGTTCTGTTCCCTCTTGCTGCCTCTCTTAGGGACAAAATGATGGGCTATGGTAGCCCTAACTACAACTGCCTGACGTAATTTGCACACTGAGGGGCTGGTTTTTTCTACTAGATCTCTTTCTGGTCTGGTTCCTACTTTGGAATTATGGTCACAGATTATGTGTCCAGTTTTGCCTCTGGAAAGGAAGAACCATAACATGGTTACTGTTGGCATCCCTTGTCCATAAAAAGGGGTTTTGCTAGCATCACCCACTCATCGCCCTTGGTCTGGGCACCCTCTCTTCCGAGGATTGCAAATGCTACCGAGAAGGCAGAAATGCAGAGAAAAGCCAAGAGAGAGTGAGAGTGCAGTGTACCATTTACAAAGATAGAAGCATTATTATTACCATTACTATTATTATTATTATTTTAATTACCAAAGGGGAGGATAGATGCCATCTATGCTCTTCTGGGTTACTCTTAGATCAAGTTTGCCAAACGTTTCCTGAACATCCGAATGTTCTGACAGGCTTGTAAACAGGAGAGCAGGTTGCAGGAGAGCATATGACCCATTTGCATAAAAAGGAAGGTATGTACAAATGCATATAAACCTCACAAGGAATATGTGCACACACACACATGCAACTGTGCAGCAAATGTTGGAACTCTCATTTCAGTGATTTCCTTCAGACTTCAGAGGCAGAAAAAGCTTTCTTATCTTTGAGATAATGTGTATTATGAAACTTATCAGATTTCCCTTTTGGCTTCAGCTCCTGGGGAGCTCAGATTTAAGCTTGTATTCTCATTTTAATCATGGTAGGCTCCACTTGAGAGCAGTGATTCGCAACCTTGGCTGCAGTTAGACTCACTTGGGTAGCTTTTAAAAATTCCAATGCCCAGGACTTCCCTGGTAGTCCTGTGGTTAAGACTCCATGCTCCCATTGCAGGGGGCGTGGGTTTGATCACTGGTCAGGGAACTAAGATCCTGCATGCTGCACAGCACAGCCAAAAAATAAAATAAAGATGCATTTTTAAAAATTTGATTTTCAAAAAAAAGATTTAAAAAAAATTCCAATGCCCAGGTCACTTCCCAGAGCAATTAAGTCAGAACCTCTGGGGGTGGGGCCCAGACATCCTATTTTTAAAGGATGTGCAGCTGTGCTTAAGAACACTGCCTCAGCTTGTATGTCTGAATTCTGATTTTCCCTTGTTAAAAAAATTGCTTACATTTATCGACACTGTCCTTGGATTTGATTTTTATTTATGTGTAATTTTTCAATTTGATTTTGTGTGTCTGTAAATTGCCACAAGTCCTCTCTGGAACAAGATAGAATGTAGACAAAAGTGATAAACTTGTGTTCAAACCATATAACAATCAGGCGAGAGCTGTGTGATTTCAGCGGGGAGAATACTCTCTGTATGAGGGTACCACCGGAGGGTTGGAGGTGTGCTAAGGAGCTAAGCTCATGCTCCTGGGTTTGGGGTGAGTCTGCCCCAAAGAAACACTCTCATCTCGAAGATGTCGAAGAAAGACATCCTTTGGACTAGTAGCTGCCCTTATAGACACTGTATTTGTGGGTGAGAGCAAGGAGGTGTAGAGAATTCAAATTCTGTAAGAAATAAGTTCCAGCATCTGTCTCAGTGTGTGACCAAGAGAAGGTGGATCTGACTCCTTCCCGAGGGGAATTTCCCCATCACCATTTGCTAAGATGGGGTTGATTGGGATAAACTACCTACCACTGGTATTGTGGTCAGTGTTCCTAGGGTGGAAGCCAGGTGGGGCTGGTCCCAGGGTCGGGGAAGCAGGTGGAGCATTCTCTCCTCCCACCCAGATTGCCCCCTTTAAAATGTTCACCCTGTAAGTCTGCCCCTGGAATCTTGTAACCAGCCAATGACCTGTGTATAAGTAGGACTCGAGAAGGATGGCAGGAAGGCTGACCTTGAACTCCAGTTGCATATTCAAATGCCCACGGAGGGCAGAGAAGCAGGGATAGGGTACAAGGACAGGGAGGGGAGTGTGCTGTGACAAAATGATCAGACAGCATTTGAGGGCTGTGCAACCTCATAGTAAAATGGGGGTGGGGGAGGTTTGGGGGTAATGAGTAGGGTTCTGGGGAGACAAGGTCCAGAGGAGAAAAGACCTCCAAAAGGGGGGCGATGCCACCAACGACTATGCTGATCTATGCTGAAAATGTGCCCAAGGGCATTGGCTGCCACCTGGCTCAGATGGAAGCTTTAAACTCAGGTGCTTCATACACGTGTACCTTTGGTCACAAGCAGGACCAGGCAAGGGAAGGGAATGTCGGTAAATAGCCCAACAGCTCCTGGGGAAAAGAAACAGCATCTCTTATGAGCACTATTGCATTATTGCAGATTCTTGAGAGTCCTACCTGTATTAGCAATGCCCCTTGCCCTCCAGGCATCCAGTTCTTGGATAAGTCCTGGGCAGAAATGACCAGAGGTACCTGAAGGAAGTCAAAGCTCACAATGGTGAGAGCAGAAGCTTCCAGAACACTTGGGGCTGATGTTAGCCAGCTTATTGCCCAGGAGACTCTACAACAGAACTTAAAAATAGCATCTTCTCTAATTGCTTGAGTCTCCGGGTGTTTAGTAACCGTGTCTGGCAGAGTCTATACCCCAGACAGGCTGGCTGTGGGGAAAGCCATTGTTAAAATAAAATCATTAGCTTAATAGGCTTGATGAAAAGAGTGGCAAGATGGGAATTTCCTCTTGTAATATGTTCTCCACTCAAAACAGTTCCTGAAAACAGTGGGCCATGTTACTGACTAAAATGCCCCAGTATATCTCTCAAGTTGTTTTTTTTTTTCTTATGGGCCTAACAAACATTACCTCTGAAAACAGTTTGAAGTCCCAGAGTTTGCAGCATCAAATAGGATCACGTGTCACCTGCTTTACTCTCCTGATATATTTATGATGTTTGTTCCTTAGTGACTGTACACACACACACATGAGCACACACGCACATGCATGCACCAGCATGTGTACACACTCACACGTGCACATGGTCTTGCCATCTTTCAAGGAAAAGAACATCACCTGATGAACTGAAAACATGGAGTAGTGAAGACGGTTAACAAGGCCAAGTGCTCAGTGATGTCGACATACTGAAGAATATCAAGCCAAGAATAAGAGTACACTCAAGAAAATGGTGCCCAAGCACAAAGGACCAGGACTAGGTGAAATTCACTGAGGAACTGTATTAAAAATGAGTCCTGGGCTTTCCTGGTGGCCCAGTGGTTGAGGGTCCGCCTGCCGATGCAGGGGACGTGGGTTCGTGCCCTGGTCCAGGAAGATTCCACGTGCCGCAGAGCGGCTGGGCCTGTGAGCCATGGCCGCTGGGCCTGTGCGTCCAGAGCCTGTGCTCCACAACAGGAGAGACCAAACAGTGAGAGGTCCATGTACCGCAAAAAAACAAACAAACAAACAAACAAAAAAAGTCCTTCCAAATCTTGCCTCTGGTGGGATTAAAGACGGCCCAAAGAGTGTCTGAGAAGACAGGTGATTGTTATTGTCTTTACACCATCATTTTGGTCAGTGTCTCCAAACAGAATTATGTGACCCTAAACCCAGTCCCTCTCTGGCAGGAAAGGGGAATGGTTTGGACTAACATTTATGGAGCAGGGACTTAAATGCTAAGCACTGGGCCAGGCACTCTCCCACACACCACCTCCCACATTTCTATGGAGACTGGGTCATCCGGGCTGACCTTTGGTTGCTTGAAATCCGTAATTTATATATATAGTTATCAACTTGAGCCTTGAGTCTTTTGTTATATTTATTTTAACTTAGCTTCTTTTTAATTAAAGATAGAAAGAATTTGGCCCAAAATAATACAAAGGCAACTTAGGGTCGAAGAACCCACTTGCAATATTTATTACCTTTGATAGAAGTGGAAATGTAGCAACATAAATGTTTGAACAAGTACATCTTCCCCCTTCAAATATAAACACGCCAAGAGGTATTTAAAAAGTCCTTCCTCCTTGATTTTTTTTTTTTTGCGGTACACATGCCTCTCACTGTTGTGGCCTCTCCCGTTGCAGAGCACAGGCTCCGGACGCGCAGGCTCAGTGGCCATGGCTCACAGGCCTAGCTGCTCCACGCCATGTGGGATCTTCCCGGACTGGGGCACGAACCCGTGTCCCCTGCATCGGCAGGTGGACTCTCAACCACTGTGCCACCAGGGAAGCCCCCCCTCCTTGATTTTGTAATTCACACTTCACCCCGACATCTGAGCAGCTTCAACATAAGATCACAGCAAACCATTTCCTTCTTATTTAAGAAGTCAGGAATTAAGGCATCAATTGTATTTGAATACACCAAGAGCTTGCAGAGAGACAGAGTGACTTTTAAGTACTCGGTTATTGCTGATCTGTGGAAGAACTCAGCTACCGTCACTCACGAGGCACATAAAGGTGATTCGAAAGAAGGGTTCATGGTAGGGATGACCTGTTGTTTTCTGTATCTACTGAAAAAGACTAACTGCTGAGAGATGAAAGGACTTCTCATCACTGAGAATTGTTAAACACCAGAACCGGCTTGAGTGGTGATGAAATGCTTTTGTGTATGCGTGTTTTCTAGAATGATTTGGAAATGGCAATATTTGAAGGTGGGGAGTCAGTCACAGCTTTCTTATTCCTGCTACACTTATTAACAAGTCACATTCCATTTATTTTTAAAAGGAGCTATAAATAAAACCAGGGCATGGTTCCAGTACTGTTTAGATTGAAAGGTTTGGGTTTTTTTTTTTTTTCTGTCCTTTTTTTTGCAAATTTGGGGGGAAAATCACTAGAGCAATTAATAAAATACTTTTTATTTACTGAAGTTTGTATGTTGATAATGCCCCTCCCCTCAGGATTTCTCTAACTTTAAATATTCTGTCTTTAGAAGAAAGTATGCTGGTCTGAAATATATATACACATAATATTTAAATATATATGGAGAAAAAAGTCAAGAGGTGGATGTGGTAGATTACCCTATTCTTTAATAATTCTTCCATTTCTCCCCATTCTCAACAAAGTTCCCTGAAGCAGTCTTTCCTTTTCACACATGGCCATATTGCTTTGGCTGATAAAATGTGAAGTCAAAACAGACCACACCGAACAAAAAGTTTTAAATGTTGCTTATGTGGATTGGCTTGACCACTTGCACTCCTATCTGACACCATGAGAAGTGGCCAGGTAGTGGCTAATCTTCGGCTTGGATTTGACATGAAGCCTGAGCCAAGCCACAACAGCCAACCCACAAACCTCTGAGTAGGAAATAAATATTTGTTGTTGCAAGTCACTGAGATTTTTGGAGTTGTTTCTTACACAGCATTACCTCAGCAATAGCTAACTAATATAGGAGGTTTCAGATGATTTTTAAAATGTGTTTTCTTGTTATATATCTGTAGTTCCAGGTTTTCTACAATGAAAAAAAAGTTATTTAATTCATTCAGTCAGTAGTTATATTTTGATCACCTACTGCGTGCTGCCCTGGTGCTAGATACTGGGAAAAAAACAGGTGATGGAAAAACAGTTGATATACCTGTCCTCAAGGAACTTATAGTCTAATGGGGGAGACAGGTATTCATCTAATCATCACACACATAAATGTAAAATGGCAATGTGATAAGTGCTACAAACGGGAAGTGTGTGGGGTTAGAAACACATAGAAAATAGAAATGTGACAGGCAGAAATGCGAGGAAAAGACAGCAGAAGCAAGAAGAACTACAGTCCTGCAGCCTTCAGGATGAAAACTACAATCACAGAAAGACAGACAAAATGAAAAGGCAGAGGACTATGTCCCAGATGAAGGAACAAGATAAAACCCCAGAAAAACAACTAAATGAAGTGGAGATAGACAGCCTTCCAGAAAGAGAATTCAGAATAATGATAGTGAAGATGATCCAGGACCTCGGAAAAAGAATGGAGGCAAGGATCAAGAAGATGCAAGAAATGTTTAACGAAGACCTAGAAGAATTAAAGAACAAATGAATAGAAATGAAGAATACAATAACTGAAATGAAAAATACACTAGAAGGAATCAACAGCAGAATAACTGAGGCAGAAGAATGAATAAGTGACCTGGAAGACAGAATGGTGGAATTCACTGCTGCAGAACAGAATAAAGAAAAAAGAATGAAAAGAAATGAAGACAGCCTAAGAGACCTCTGGGACAACATTAAATGCAACAACATTTGCATTATAGGGGTCCCGGAAGGAGAAGAGAGAGAGAAAGGACCAGGGAAAATATTTGAAGAGATTATAGTCAAAAACTTCCCTAACATGGGAAAGGAAATAGTTGCTGAAGTCCAGGAAGCACAGAGTCCCAGGCAGGATAAACCCAAGGAGAAACATGCTGAGACACATAGTAATCAAAGTGACAAAAATTAAAGACAAAGAAAAGCTATTAAAAGCAACAAGGGAAAAACAACAAATAACATACAAGGGGACTCTCATAATGTTAACAGCTGATTTCTCAGCAGAAACTCTGCAAGCCACAAGGGAGTGGCACAATATATTTAAAGTGATGAAAGGGAAGGAACCTACAGCCAAGAGTACTCTACCCAGCAATGATCTCACTCAGATTCAATGGAGATATCAAAAGCTTTACAGGCAAGCAAAAGCTAAGAGAATTCAGCACCACTAAATCAGCTCTACAACTAATGCTAAAGGGACTTCTCTAAGTGGGAAAACAAGAGAAGAAAAGGACCTACTAAAACAAACCCAAACAGTTAAGAAACTGGTAATAGGAACATACATATTGATAATTACCTTAAATGTGAATGGATTAAATGCTCCAACCAAAAGAAACAGTCTTGCTGAATGGATACAAAAGCAAGATCCATATATATGCTGTCCACAAGAGACCCACTTCAGACCTAGGGACACACAGAGGCTGAAAGTGAGGGGATGGAAAAAGATATTCCATGCAAATGGAAATCACAAGAAAGCTGGAGTAACAATACTCATATCAGATAAAATAGACTTTAAAATAAAGGATGTTACAAGAGACAAGGAAGGACACTACATAATGATCAAGGGATCAATCCAAGAAGAAGATATAACAATTATAAATACATATGCACCCAACATAGGAGCACCTCAATACATAAGGCAAATGCTAACATCTATAAAAGAGGAAATTGACAGTAACACAACAATAGTGGGGGACTTTAACACCTCACTTATGCCAATGGACAGATCATCCAGACAGAGAATTAATAAGGAAACAGAAGCTTTAAATGACACAATAGCCCAGATGGACTTAATTGATATTCATAGGACATTCCATCTGAAAATGGCAGATTACACTTTCTTCTCAAGTGCACATGGAACATTCTGGAGGATAGAGCACATCTCCGGTCACAAATCAAGCCTCAGTAAATTTAAGAAAACTGAAATCATATCAAGCATCTTTTCTGACCATGACACTATGAGATTAGAAATAAATTACAGGAAGACACAAACACATGGAGGCTAAACAATATGTTACTAAATAACCAAGAGATCACTGAAGAAATAAAAAAATACTTAGAGATAAATGACAATGCAAATACAATGATCCAAAACCCATGGGATGCAGCAAAAGCTGTTCTAAGAGGGAAATTTACAGCAAAACAATCCTACCACAAGAAACAAGAAAAATCTCAAATAAACAATTTAACCTTACACCTAAAGGAACTAGAGAAAGAAGAACAAACAAAACCCACAGTTAGTAGAAAGAAAGAAATCATGAAGATCAGAGCAGAAATAAGTGAAATAGAAACAAAGAAAACAATAGCAAAGATCAATAAAACTAAAAGTTGGTTCTTTGAGAAGATGAACAAAATTGATAAACCTTTAGACAGACTCATCAAGAAAAAGAGGGAGAGGACTCATATCAGTGAAATTAGAAATGAAAAAAGAGAAGTTACAATGCATACCTCAGAAATACAAAGCATCATAAGAGACTATTACAAGGAACTATATTTCAATAAAATGGAAAACCTGGATGAAATGGACAAATTCTTAGAAAGGTATAACCTTCCAAGACTGAACCAGGAAGAAATAGAAAATATGAACAGACCAATCACAAGTAATGAAATTGAAACTGTGATTAAAAATCTTCCAACAAACAAAAGTCCAGGACCAGATGGCTTCACAAGTGAATTCTCTCAAACATTTAGAGAAGAGCTAACATGCATCCTTTTCAAACTCTTCCAAAAAATGCAGAGGAAGGAACACTCCCAAACTCATTCCACGAGGGCACCATCACCCTGATACCAAAACCAGAAAAAGATATCACAAAAAAAGAAAATTACAGACCAGTATCACTGATGAATATGGATGCAAAAATCCTCAACAAAATACTAGCAAACAGAATCCAACAACACATTAAAAGGATCATACACCATGATCAAATGGGATTTATCCCAGAGATGCAAGGATCCTTCAATATATGCAAATCAATCAATGTGATACACCATATTAACAAATTGAAGAGTAAAAACCATATGATCATCTCAATAGATGCAGGAAACGCTTTTGACAAAACTCAATACCCACTTATGATAAAAACTCTCCAGAAAATGGGCATGGAAGGAACATACCTCAACATAATAAAGGCCATATATGACAAACGCACAGCAAACATCATTCTCAATGGTGAAAAACTGAAAACATTTCCTCTAAGATCAGGAACAAGACAAGGATGTCCCCTCTTGCCACTATTATTCAACATAGTTTTGGAAGTCCTAGCTATGGCAATCAGAGAAGAAAAAGAAATAAAAGTAATACAAATTGGAAAAGAAGAAGTAAAACTGTCACTGTTTTACTTGATGACATGATACTATACATAGAAAATCCTAAAGATGCCACCAGAAAACTACTAGAGCTAATCAATGAATTTGTTAAAGTTGCAGGATACAAAATTAATGCACAGAAATCACTTGCTTTCCTATACACTAACAATGAAAGATCAGAAAGAGAAATTAAGGAAACAATCCTATTCACTACTGCAACAAAAAGAATAAAATACCTAGGAATAAACCTATCTGAGGAGATAAAAAACCTGTACTCAGAAAACTCTAAGACACTGATGAAAGAAATCAAAGATGACACAAGCAGATGGAGAGATATACCATGTTCTTGGGTTGGAAGAATCAATATTGTGAAAAGCATTATACTACCCAAAGCAATCTACAGATTTAAGGCAATCCCTAGCAAACTACCAGTGACATATTTTACAAAACTAGAACAAAAACTCTTAAAATTTGTTTGGAGACACAAAAGACCCCAAATAGCTAAAGAAATCTTGAGAAAAAAAAAAAAAAAAAAAAGGAGGTGGAGGAATCAGATGCCCTGACTTCAGGCTATACTACAAAGCTACAGTAATCAAGACAATATGGTCCTGGCACAAAAACAGAAATGTAGATCAATGGAACAGGATAGAAAGCCCAGAGATAAATACACACACCTATGGTCAACTAATCTATGACAAAGGAGGCAAGGATATACAGTGGAGAAAAGACAGTCTCTTCAATAAATGGTGCTGGGAAAACTAGACAGCTACATGTAAAAGAATGAAATTAGAACACTCCCTAATACCATACACAAAAATAAACTCAAAATGGATGAAAGACCTAAATGTAAGACCAGACACTATAAAACTCTTAGAGGAAAACATAGGAAGAACACTCTTTGACATACATCACAGCAAGATCTTTTACTGACACACCACCTAGAGTAATGGAAATAAAAACAAAAATAAGCAAATGGGACCTAGTGAAACTTAAAAGCTTTTGCACAGGAAAGGAAACCATAAACAAGACAAAAAGACAACCCTCAGAATGGGAGAAAATATTTGTAAATAAATCAACTGACGAAGGATTAATGTCCAAAATATATAAACAGCTTATGTAACTCAATATCAAAAAAATAAACAACCCAATCCAAAAATGGGTGGAAGACTTAAATAGACATCTCTCCAAAGAAGACATACAGATGGCCAGGAGGCACATGAAAAGCTGCTCAACATCACTAATTATTAGAGAAATGAAAATCAAAACTACAATGATGTATCACCTCACACCTGTTAGAATGGGTATCAACAGAAAATCTACAAACAAAAAATGCTGGAGAGTGTGTGGAGAAAAGGGAACCCTCTTGCACTGTTGGTGGGAATGTAAATTGATACAACCACTATGGAGAACAGTATGGAGTTTCCTTAAAAAACAAAAAATAGAATTCCCATATGACCTAGCAAGCCCTCTACAGGGCATATACCCAGAGAAAACCATAATTCAAAAAGACACATGCACCCCAATGCTCATGGCAGCACTATTTACAATAGCCAGGTCATGGAAGCCACCTAAATGTCCATCGACAGATGAATGGATAAAGACGACATGGTACATATATACAATGGAATATTACTCAGCCATAAAAAGAAACGAAACTGAGCTATTTGTAATGAGGTGGATAGACCTAGAGTCTGTCATACAGAGTGAAGTAAGTCAGAAAGAGAAAGACAAATACCGTATGCTGACACATATATATGGAATTTAAGAAAAAAAAAATGTCATGAAGAACCTAGAGGTAAAACAGGAATAAAGACACAGACCTACTTGAGAATGGACTTGAGGATATGGAGAGGGGGAAGAGTAAGCTGTGACAAAGCGAAAGAGAGGCATGGACATATATACACTACCAAATGTAAGGTAGATAGTTAGTGGGAAGCAGCCGCATAGCACAGGGAGATCAGCTCGGTGCTTTGTGACCGCCTGGAGGGGTGGGATAGGGAGGGTGGGAGGGAGGGAGACGCAAGAGGGAAGGGATGTGGGAACAGATGTATATGTATGACTGATTCACCTTGTTATAAAGCAGAAACTAATAAAAAAAAAAAAAAACCCTATCCCCTCTCGTAGTTTGGGCTGTTTTTAGGACGTGGTCACCTTGCCAGGGAATCATTTCCCAGCCCCCCAGCTGTGTTCAGTTGCCATAGTTCTTGCCAGTGGGATTGAGCCCAGATGATGGGTATCACTTCTGGGCCAAGACTGTTAAGAAGCAGATGTGCCTTCCCCCCACTGGCTCTTTCCTCTCCCCCAGCAGATGAAGCCGACAACAATGGGACCCTGAATGACCCCGTGGAAGAACGCTGTCCACCAACAAAAATCACCTGCCTTGGGACAACCGCTCACTCTTATGTGAACATGAAATAAACTATTAGGTCAAGCTGCTGAAATCTGGAGATATATTTGTTATAACAACTGTGTTACGCTGATTAATAGAACATATATTTTTAACATGAATTCAGTATTTTCCTGATTCATACATGCACACAGTTAACCTTTTAACTGGGTGGAATATTTGCTTTGTGTGAATTGAACTTTAGGTTCAAGTTCCATCCCTCCACCTCCACCCCCATCTACCTGGTAGGACCTTTGTTGTGTGGGTCCTGCGTGTCTCAACTGATTGGTGAGTTTGATGGAACAGCTTGATTTTATGTACTATTCATTTTGTTTGCTTCTCCACTTTCATGGATTCTTATGGGTGCTGCCGTCATTTTCAGGATGGGGAATGTTTCACACAAATCAGAGGTGTTCTGCTGGAACCTGAGACACATTGCCTTGAAAGAAATATCATATTTACTCACATAAATCTAAAAGGCCATATTTGCAATGGTGGGTGCCAGACAGAGAAGCCTGATTTGGGAGCCAGTGAAGAACCATTTTAGGTTGGCTAGTAGGGGAATGATATACCTGAAGAGCTGTTGTAGAAAGATGAATCTGATTGTAGCACAGAGAAGAAATGAGAAAGAAAATAGCTTAGAGGCATAGGGGCCAGCTCTTGCAATAATCCGGTTGTGAAATAAAGAGGCCTGGCTTGGGATGGTGCCAGTAGGAATGGAGAGAAACAGGCAACTAGGTGAGGCTGAAGAAGTAAAAGAGCAACACTCAACCACTGTTCCCAGCTCATCAGTTGCTCTTACCAAATCTCAGCGGTCCCATATACCAGTTCACCGCTATGGTTCCCTCAGCATCATCTTCCCTGCAAAAATAACAATATAGACATAAAAGTTATGGTACTGTTTTTTAAAGAGTGGTCATAAGGAAAAAGGAGTAATTGCTTCACTAACAGAAATGAGACAAATGAACCATTTTCCAAACTCATGTTTAGTAGCTGACTACTGTCTAGAGAGGAAAGGTTTGCACATCTTAGTTGGAAGGGAAAATTATGTAAACGCATTTTTAAGGGAAAGAAAATAAGCTAAAGGCTAGGAGATTAGCATGAGAGGAGAGAGAATACCTGAAAATATTTTTTGGGAGCTTTGGAAAGCAGCATCTGTATACGTTTTGTGGGAGTAACAATCAGACTGAATCCTGGCCCCATCCTCCTCCCCGACCTCTGCTACCACCACTCTGCCCTGCCCACTGCAGAAACAGGTCTGCTTTCTGTTCCTCAAACGCACATGCGCGTCCCTACCTTAGCTTCCTTAGCCACCCCTCCTCTAGGTCTGGAACACTCTTCCCACTGGCTTTTTCCTGCCATTTACATTTCACCTTAAATTGCCCCTTGGAGAGGATTTCCCGACAACCCAATCCAAAGCAGACACCTCCCCCACCCATTGTCCAGTATTTCATTGTAATCCTGTCAGAGCATTATTTCTATCTGCTGTCCTCTCCTTTATCTACTTGTTTGCTTAGTATCAGTCTCTCCTGCTAGAATGTAAGCCCCCTGAGAAAGTACCCAGCCAGTCTGATTCCCCACAGTGTCTGCAGCATCTAGAACAGTCTTCCATTTAGTAGGAGCTCGATAAATATTTATACTTCATTGGATGACCAAATCAGGGACCAATGATGAAAATATTGAATGAATTACCCCCCAAATACATTCTCTGTCCTCAGAGGAGGTTATTCAAAGAAATATTTTTCCCCCTGTGGTTACATTTGATTAAGAAATATATTTTCACAATTATGACTGAATTTTTCCAATCTGTATTTCATATCAGACAGCTAGACTCTAGGAAAATGTAATGTTCCTAATCGAGGGGGGGAAAAACCCAAATATGTTTTAAATCACCTCTGGGGGAATTATAACCTGAAATGCAAGTCATGAATTTTATGCATGGTCTTCTCTGCTACTAATTAGCTTTTTCCCTCTTCTTAAAGTTACAGTATCTTCTTGATAGGGTCTATCACAGGGTTATGCACACATTCAAAATTCAGAAAATACAGATCAAGGATGAGGAGAAGGTGTTTGCAACCTGTGGATTTGGCTGTGGCTGAGAAGTCCAAAATATAATGTTTGTCACCACCTCTGGGAAGCCTTTCTGATTCTTCCAGGCAGAACTGAATTTTATCTTTCTCTGCTCTCATATCACTATTCATTTGACTCTCTAATCACCCTGGTGTCCAACACCAAAGAGACACAATAGGCACTCAATTAAATTGATGCATAAATGACTACAATCCAAATTATACAATAAAAAAAACTGTCAGAATTGGGACAGGCTTTAGAAATCACCTAGGCAATGTTCAAAAAACATTGACTGAATGTTCAAAATTCAGTCATTTGTATCTCGCATCACAAGTTTGAGCATACTATTAATTCTTACAGGTTTCTTTTTTTTTAATTTTTATTTTTTATTTTATTTTTTTGTGGTACGCAGGCTTCTCACTGCCGTGGCCTCTCCCATTGCAGAGCACAGGCTCCAGACGCGCAGGCTCAGCGGCCATGGCTCACGGGCCCAGCCGCTCCGCGGCATGTGGGATCTTCCCAGACCGGGGCACAAACCCGTGTCCCCTGCACCGGCAGGCGGACTCTCAACCACTGCGCCACCAGGGAAGCCCCCAGGTTTCTTTAAATCAGCCTTTCTACTATGTTTATATTTTAAGAAAAATGTGTATATAATCATAAATGGAAAACTGGCATGGCTTGCTCTAAGTAAAAAAGCAATCCCCACCCCTCCAAAAACCAGTTAATACTAAATATTATCCTTAAAATCTAGCTGGGTATTATTTGCTGAATTGTGTCCCCCCTTCCATTTTCCTATGTTGAAGCCTTAACCCCCCAGTACTTCAGAATGTGACTGTATTTTGAGATAGGACCTTAGAGGTAATTAAATTAAATTCAGCCCTAATCCAATCTGACTGTTGTCCTTATAAGAAGAAGAGGTTAGGATACAGAGAGAGAAACAGCAGACACACAAAGGGATGACCAACTGAACACACAGCGAGAAGACAAGTCATCTACAAGCCATGAGTGAGGCTTCAGAAGAAACCAACACTGCCGACTCCTTGACCTTGGACTTCCAGCCTCCAGAACTATGAGAAAATATATTTCAGTTGTTTAAGCCCCCCAGCCTATGGTGTTTTGTTATGGCAGCCCGAGCATACTAATATACTAGGTATTATTGCCGGCTAAAGATGCTGAGCCCAAAGTCTACTCTCGTTTAGTTGAAAACTGAGATTATAAGAGTAAGAGGAGTATTAAAGACCTATGATCCCCAGCAGAGACTTTCTCCTTGACAACAAATCAGAAGAATTAAGTAGACTTTAAAAGGAAATGACATTTTCACTATAAGATTTATATCAGTCAGGCTGGAATATGCTGTGTGTGTTTTATTTTTTAAATCTCAGTACCTTAATATAATGAAAGTTAACTTCTCACTCACACTCCATGTCCCACACAGGTCCCTAGGGGCTCTCCTCCACCCAGTCACTCAGGGCTTTAGGCTGATGAAGCCTCTGCCATCCTGGAGCTGCATCACCTGGATACACAGTGGCCTCCCACCATGTGTGGGGAAGAGAGTTTGGAGACTTGTGCATGGGCTTCTCGCACTTCTTGTGTGTGAAGTGACGCACATCATCATTCCTGCTCACATCTCATTGGCCAGGACTAGTCACATGGCCCCACCTAAGGGCAAGAGGGCCGGGAAACATAAGCAAGCAAATGGATTCTTTAGAGTGTCTTTCTGTCTCTTCCACAAGATCTGATGCTGCTTAATGTCATCTTCCTGTGCTTAAGAAATCATCCTGAGAGTATCTCAAGGGTACATTCCATGCTTTGGAAAATATAAAATATCTGAGCCAATGTCTTCATTGCATAACTGAAGTCCACAATGTAAGGGTTAATTTGCTCTTCCATACCTTCCTCGTGGTGGACCTGCAGCCAGATCTCTGGTCTCTTGAGGCCTGTACTTAAGCTCTTTCCACTCCACGCTGTGAGCACAAAAATGGTAGCAACTGGAGCAATTTGGATGTCTATTTTTGGTGCAAGAACCTTTCATTGCTCAAGAAAGATCACGACAGGAAACATTCTAAAGGCTGATACTGATATCAAAGAACAGAAGAGCAACTTGTCCCATTTAATATTCCCATCGGAACACACAGAGACCTTTCCCACTCATGTTTGAGGCAAATACATCTGTGGAATCAATGAAAACGTATGATTGCTCAGTGTTGTCTGGTTAGCATCCAATTATGTACAGTGTATTTATTTTAAATTTAGAAGACACACACAAGAGATTTCCAAAATGAGAAGAAATTGGCAGCGTGCTGAATGTAAAAAATTAATGACTTGAACTATACAGCCTGTGGATCGAAGCCGACAAGAGGGGGAGGGCAGGGGAGAAAGGTGGGTGCCGTGATTCACACTGTACACTGCCGACGGTCCTGATCGGTGCCTGAAGAGCGGTCACCCTCCACGCAGCTGTCACATCCTTTATCTTTATGGCAAGGAAGGGCTTTGTGGGTCACATGTGTGTCACGGTTTCAGGAGTACAAAAGCAATGCCCCCAACAGACTTCAGCAGCCAACTTCCTTGTAGAGAATAGATTCAACTCTTAAGTTTAAGCTTAATCACTTTGTCAGCTCCACCAGGCAAGAGGAAGTTGGGGAGGGAGGAAAGGTGGAGGAAAGGAACAAGGATTGGGCTTTGGTCACCTCTGCTGATGGTTGAGCTCCTACTCTGTGTAGGCACCTATTATGTGTTAGGGACTTTCACACGCCTTGTCCCGTCTATCCCTCAAGATTATCAACAATTTTAGAGGCAAAGAAACTGAGGTCAGAGGGGTTGATTACCTTGTCCCAGGTTGAATCGTGTCCCCTCCAAATTCATACGTTGAATTCCTGGTCACCTCAGATTGTGACCTTACTTAGAAAGAGGGTCCTTGAAGATGTAATTAGTTAAGATGGGGCCATACCAGAGTAGGGTGGGCCCCAAATGCGATATGACTGGTGTCTTAATATAAAGGGGAAATTTGGACACAGACACACACTCAGGGAGAATGTCACGTGCACAGGAAGGCAGAGATCGGGGTGATGCTTCTACAAACCAAGGAATATGCCTAAGATAGCCAGCGACCCACTCCCAGAGGGTCGGTGAGAGGCCTGGGATAGATTGTCCCTCACAGTCCTCAGAAGGATCTAACCCAGCTGACACTTTGATCTCGGACTTCTAACCTCCAGAACTGTGAGACAATAAACGCTGTGGTTTAAGCCCCCAAGACTGTGATACCTTGTCTGGCAGCCCCAGCAAATTAACACAACAAGGTTATGAAGCAGAGAGCTGCCAGGTTCCTCTGAGTCTAAGTCTTGTCTGTGAGAGCAGGGCCCGTCCCTGCCGTGACACCTGCTGTCTCCTCAGCATACAGCCTACCTGACACCCCAGTGTTCCTCCTGGCTTTATAACAGGAGGAAGCTGAGGCCCAGAGGTTAGTCTGTCCTGTCCGAGGCTGCACAGCCAGGTAGTTTGGGGCAGAGGCAGGTCCTTCCGTGCTCTTTCCTGCACTCGATCATGATTCTTCTCTTCACCACTCAAATTTCAGAGTGTTCTGAGCCAGCTTCTCGGATTCCTGGTAAATCGGGAGCAGTAAGTAGAAAATGAATGCTCCTGGCCTGGAAATGGCTGAAACCTTTTCAGGAGAGGAAGGATTGGAGTCCTGGCTGGCTGTAATGTCAGCCTTCAGATGTAATCTCAGAGCCTCGTTGTGCTGTACAGAGGGAGATTTTCGTGGTTGAGGCCTAAACCACAGGCCCTGGGAGCCTCAGTTTGCACAGAGGGCTGGCTGCTGGGTTTGCATCACATTATCTTTTTTTTTTTTTTTTTTTTTTTTTTGCGGTACGTGGGCCTCTCACTCTTGTGGCGTTTCCTGTTGTGGAGCACAGGCTCCGGACGCACAGGCTCAGCGGCCATGGCTCACGGGCCCAGCCGTTCCGCGGCATGTGGGATCTTCCCGGACCGGGGCACGAACCCGTGTCCCCTGCATTGGCAGGCGGACTCTCAACCACTGCGCCACCAGGGAAGCCCCACATTATCTTTATAAGGGGTTTATATTTCTAATTTTCAAACCAACCTTGGGATACCCAACTCAGAAGGGAAGCTAAAAAAAATTGAGGGTTTGAAATACTGGAGCATTTCTCCCTGGACATCTACAGTCGGAACTACCATTTTATGGGGCACCTACTGTGTGCCAGGCCCCGTGCAAAGGGCTAAACGTGCCTTTTGTCATTGGTCCTGCCCTATGAGTTAAGTCTTACTATTCCCGTATCACAGGTGAGAAAACTGAGACTCAAGAGATCGTGCAAGTGGATGGGGGTGGGGATTTGAAGCAGCCCTGCAGGCTCCAAAGGCTGGTATGTTCCCACCACACCACGCAGTCCCGCCCAGAGCGCTTGGATGCCCTGCCTGCCAGGCCTCCCTTAGCTCAGGTTCATCCCTTGGCCTCCTGATCCCATCAGCTCTTATCCGTCCTTTCTGTGGTTCCCCCTGGACAGTCTCATATGGAAATCATACCACAGACAACAGATACCACATCCCAGGACCACTACAGAGGATTCATAAAGGCTGATGAGAAACCAGTTTGCGACACTTTGATGACCATCACTGGCCAAAGAGGGGCTGGCTGGCTTTGGGGAGAGGATTTCTTCGGAGGGCACTGTCCCCATGGAGATGAGGAGAAGGTTTCTACCCTTATCTCCCATATGGTGAAAGAGGCTCCAATGTGTGCTGGGAGGGCTTGGGATGTGCCTCTTGGAACTGGGGGGACACAGTGGGTGAAGTGAGCCAAGGAGAAAGAGAGCTGTACAAGGGAAGTAGCTGTGTTCTCATCTGACCAAGGTGCAGGTGGCCCATGGACCACACAGGTGCGCCACCTGAGGTGGGCCATGCTCTCCACTCTCCCGTCTCCTCACTCCGAGTGCAGTCAGACTGAACTAGTTGTAATTCACTAAGTGCACTGGGTTCTCTCTGCCCCCCACACTGCTGTTCGTAGGGGAGCAGCAACCAGCCTGGAACACCCTGCCTCACCCCTTCTCCCGGCCAACCCAAACCAGCCCTGCAGCATGGGTTGAGGTGGCGCTTTCCCTGGGATCCCAAAAGCCGAGTCAGTTTTCCCTCCTGGGCTCACTAGGACTCGAGCCTTCCCAGTTCAGCCCAAGAACTCCCGAGGCGAGACTCTAGTTCACCTCTTCCCCTCAGAACCCTCCACAGGGTTTCTCTCCTTCTACAGCATTTACTCAATGAATGGATGAATAGGGGCCCACAGGGTGCTCCCCAACAGGGTCACTGTGGGGACAGTCACACCCTAAGAGAGCTGTGGGCTGGTTGTCCCTTCTCGGGCCTGCTGACCCCCAGCCAGGTGACGGGGGGAAGAGGGCAGAGGCATGCCTCCCCGTGTTGGCTGCCCTTGTCACTGAGTTAAGCCTTGCCACGGATCGGGGTGGGTGCACTCATCTCAAAGGTGTGTTTCAGTGATTGGGAAGTGATTTAGAAACGTGATATTGCCAACAGAAAGACTAATTCCTGGGAGAAGGAGCCCAGCCCTGCAGTCCTGAATGACATGAAGAGGATGGTCTCAGATGCTCTGAATTCGAATCCCATTTGCCCCCATTTACTAACAGGGTGCCTGGAAGACGTTCCATCCCCTCCCTGAAATTTGATTCCTTAATGATAAAAAGGGCATCACCACACAGCCCTCTCCGTGGCTTGTTGTGAAAACCGGGTGGAATCACAGGTATGAAAATACTGGGGCTTTCAAGCGGTACGCGGGCCTCTCACTATTGTGGCCCCTCCCGTTGCAGAGCACAGGCTCTGGACGCACAGGCTCAGTGGCCATGGCTCATGGGCCCAGCCGCTCAGCGGCATGTGGGATCTTCCCGGACCGGGGCACGAACCCGTGTCCCCTGCATTGGCAGGTGGACTCTTAACCACTGCGCCACCAGGGGAGCCCATGTGGCTGCTATTTCTTTGGGGGCAACCCTGTGACAAGGCAGCACCAGCTTGCAGGTGTGTTTAAGGATACAGTGTAAACTACAGTGTAAACTATTGTGAGTGTGTAGTCAACCCATCCCTCTTAGGGACATCAAGAGATGTATCCATTCCAGACCTGGCCCTCGGGTTCTTGGGAGACACAAAGATAGATGCAGTTTCTGCCTTCAAGGGATTTGTAATTATGTAAGGGAGCTAAGACCTCTCATAGCTCCTTAAATATACTAATATCTGACCCCGATGTCAGCTGTGATCTCGTAGCTTTTAAAAATCTAAATAAGATTTGCTTAAAGCTCTCAGTCTGTATTCCATGCGACTCCAAAGTCATCCCCAGGGTTTGTGCGAACCCGGAGGAGGATCACAGCCCCTCAGTCACCCAGCCGGCTTTGTGTCCCCGCTGCCTCCAACTGTGGATCAATTTAAGGACCACCTACCTGTCCCTCTTCACTATCTCAGTGAACCAGACATGGAGCCCAGTCTCTTCCTGGATTCCCCCAAAATCCCACTCAGACAAGTCTCGTGTGTGTGTGTGTGTGTGTGTGTGTGTGTGTGTGTGTGTGTGTGTAGTAGTAGCAGTAGACGACTTTATCAGAGGCTTGGGAGGAAGGGGTCAGGGAGGGTTTCCACTGCAAAACTTCAACAATGTCAAATTGAATGTTTGCATCTAAGTCTCCCGGCCACTCTGACTCTGCAGGTGTCACCACATGGTTCCCTGGCCGCATTCCATCTCACTCAATCTTGATTCCTTTTCTGCATCACCTGGGATCCAGCATCACTTGGGATCCAGATGCCTCACCCTCCTTCTACAGAGCCATCCCTTTCTCCCACATCTCTTCCCGTACTTGGTTCCAGAGTCCCCTCTGCAGCTCAAACTCATCAGGGGACAGGTGGGACCAAAGGGCCTTCAGGAGGTCGACTGTGTGACTCGGGGCTGGGGCTTTCAGGGGCAGGATGGAAGCAGATTCTAGTAGGAGTGGTCCTGGGAGGAGGAGACGGGGACTGAGAGAGCAGGGACCATACCCTCTGGCCACCAACGAAGTAGCCAGTAAGAGACGGGACAGACCCAAGTTGGCCCCCCAGGAAGGACAGAGGGAAGCAGAGCCCAGGTCTCCTGCTCCAGCACCAGAGGGGCCTCTAGTTGTTTGCTTAATTTTTATTCAAATGTTTTATGTATATGTAAATATAGTGTATATGTATCATATAATACTTATCCATATATACAAGTGTTATATATAATATATTCATTGAACGATATGCAACATATAATATATGTTATATGTATTCTTATATATATGAGAGAGAAAGGTACACCTCATAGTGCACAGCTCAGTGAATTCTCACAGCTGAATGTGCCTGAGTACCCAGCACCCAGATCCAGAGTCAGACCATGCCAGCACTCAGAAGCCCCCTTTCCCGTCACTCCCCTCCCGGGTGAAGCACTCTCCTGTCTGTTAACGGCATACATTTATTTTACCTGTTTTTTTATTTTATGTAAGTAGAATCCCATAGGCTATCCTCCCTAGTGTTTGGTATCTTTTGTTCAACATTTTCTTTGTGAAATGCATCCACATTTGGGGATGCAGTCATGCGTATCGCACCCGCTTTCTAGTTGTGAGTTTGCCACAATTTATTTATCAATTCTATTGTTGATGGACATTTGGGTTGTTTCCAGCATGGAGCAACAATGTGGCCTCTGCTTCTGTACCAGATCTTTGCAAAAGGTCAGTTACTCTGAAGGAGATGCTGAACACAAAAGAGAGTCATTCATTCATTCAGCCGACATCTTGGAGGACTTCCCCCAGCGTGCCAGCATGTGGACAAGCACTGGGACCCGACAGAGAGCAAGGTCCTCATGGAGCTGACCGTCTGTAAGGCAGATGGGTGTGTGGACAGACAGAACACAGAGAGGTTAGAGCTTGGTCAAGGGTGGAGAGGAGCCCAGCAAAGGAAGGGCTTGAGGGGAAGCAAGCAAAGGGGGCTGGAGAGAGTCTGTTCAAGGGAGAAGGAGGGACTTGTGCAAACCATGCATTTGCAAAGCTTGAATGTTCCCGTTCTTGGGGCCTAGAGAACGGGGTCAGATCTAAGGCAGAGGTAGACAGGGGCTGGAGTTTGAAGGGCCAAGGAGCCATTTAAGGACTTTTCTTGAGGACAAAGAGGCTCCATCTAAATACACAAGTGGCATGAACTACTTAACCTTTCAGAAGCCCCTCCTGGCTGCTGTGGGATAGGATGAAGCATTCCTGGAGGCAGATGGAAGAGGTGGTGGATCCGTGGACCAGAACCCCACCCCCAAACCTGCCAGCTGATATGGACCTCACAGCGCAGCCTACAAAGCAATTTGCCAGAAACCAAGATCAAGGGGTCCTTCCTAGGACACACTTGTCTAGGGAATCCCACATACTTCTACTACTCTCCTATGCTGCTTAGTCTGGAATCCTCCACAGTAAACTCCCATCTGACCTTTCCGTGTTCCTGGAGCCCTCTCTTCCTGTTCAGAATTCTGACGCTTGATGGCTGTTTGCTCCAAAGTCGCCTGGCTTGGCTCCTTTGAGGCAGGGAGTCTGGGAAAGGGAAGGATCAGCCTGGCCTCGAGGGAAAGAGGCAGCTGCTGGCCACGTCTCCTCCGCCTTGCTCATTCTGCGTTTTTGGGTGAGCTGTTTTTGTTTGATGTAAGCAGAGCAAATCCATCCATAGCAAAATCAGAGAAAATAGCTTGTTGATGTGTAAACCAGGATGTCACAAATAACCCTGTTTGTTTAATTATAGCAGGCTGAGTGCTGTGAGCAGGAAAGGGGGCGGTGGCGGCGGGAGTGCTGATGGGAGGGGAATTCAGGATACCGTTGCCGGTGTCCTAGAGGCCTGCGATGAGATCTTGGGGAAAATGTGAGTGCCTGGAGCCACGTGGATAAACATATGGTGCATGAATCAAGCTCAACTGAGTGGGTAGGTGGCTTTCAGAGCTAATGGGAACTTGCTGTAGAGTCGCTAGACAGAAAAATTAAATCACAGGTGAAAGGACAAAAAATATGGTTGGAAATCATATGGCTGTGAACGTAGGAAATTTCGACTTTATGAGTAATTGCTTTATGAAAACGTTTGCTCTTCCCCATGAAATGCATTGATCTGGTAGAGGGCAGAGGACAGTGGGCATGGGAAGTGTGGTCTTCCATCCCACCCCACCGCACCCCACCTACTGTTGCCTCTCCTTCCACTCTAGGAAGAACATGGGAGCCAGGACTTCAGAAAAGTCAGAAGCAATGTGGTGCAGCATTTAAAATCCTGGCTTTGGATTTGGATAGTCCTGGGTTCAAGTTTGGGTTCAAGCTTCCCTTCTCTCTTATGTGACCATGAGAGTTAACTCACTGCCCAGTGCCTCAGCTGGTCTTTGGGTGCTGGGGAGACCCAACTCAAGAGGCATGGACAAGCTCTTAGCTTGCCTGTACCAGGCACAGAGGGCAATATCAGTGAATGAGATATAGGCATTAGGATGAGAAATGAATGCAATGAACAGGGTTGTGGATCTGGGGGAAGGAATTCCTCCCAGCACACACTAAGCATGTCTTGCACCTGCCTCACCTCCCGGTAGCTGCCCCAGTGTCCCTGTTAAGCCTTTTTGTTTGTTTGTTCGTTCTTTTGTCATTTGTTTGTTTGGCTGCACTGTGCCGGCATGTGGGCACACACCAATTTCTGGTCTTAGTTCCCCGACCAGAGATTGAACCCGTGCCCCGTGCAGTGGAAGCGCGGAGTCAACCACTGGACCGCCAGGGAAGTCCCCCCCATTAAGCCTTTTAAAGAATCAGTTGTTCCTCGGGGAAGGTTACACAGTGGGCGCTAATGCAGGTGCAGGACTGACTTTTTCTGGAGATGGCAGAACATGACACTCTCCTTCAGAAATTTACGAAATGGGTTTGAGGGAAAGAGGTGCAGGTAAGACCACATTATAACTTCCCGGGACTCAAGGCACATTTGCCTTCATGGGCCTTTTCTTCCAAAAAGAAAATTAAATTTTATTGTATGACTGCATTGGTATAATGATGAATATAATATAGCTTGGATTCATTGTTCTATATTAATAGTAATTATCATTATTTTAATTCTGATTTTAAAAGAAATTAAAATTAAAACATTTTTGTGGCCTCTAGACACACTGCCTGTTGGTGGGTGGGAGTTGGGGGCATGGAAAGTAACTGCATTTTCTGCCTAAGTGACATTTTTATAAAAACGGGAAAATGTATTGTGTTTTGCATAAAGCTACCTTTATTTAAATAAAAGAGAATTCTTTGCTTGGATACTTTCTTTTCTGTTTTTGTTTTTGTTTCATGGTTAAAATGGGCTTTCCTTCAGGAAATGATCATGAAATTACGTAGTAATTTTATTTACCTTATTTTATTTAACATATTGTTAATCTGACAAGATAAAAACGGCTCTGGGTTCACAAATTACTTTTGTCTGCTCAGTATCCTCCCTTGTTTTTTGTATCAACATTCCTTTGCTGAGCCACCCCTCCCACACTCTCAGTAATTCTGATTTGGGTGGGGCTGGCCACACCTCTTTGAGCTGGTCTAACCAATCAGAGCAGTCCTTCTTCTGGGCACTGATTGGTTCAATGATGATAAGCACCTGATTGCAGACAGGCCAATGGGAGTCAAACCTGGGATTCTGGCTGGTGATGTGGAAAGGAGGAGCTCTCTTCCTACTAGGATTCTTGGCTATAAAGGCAATTATAAGTTGCCAGCTCCCAGGGGCTACTGAAAGGTAAATGCCCACCAAGAGTGAAACATCACAGAGGAAAACAGAGCAGAGAGAGAGAGAGAGAGAGAGAGAGAGAGATGGTGCTCTGATAGCATCCTTTGAACACCTGTATCCAATTAGGCCTAAAGCCAACTTAACCCTTCAGATTTAAGTTACCGGAATCAATAACTCCCCCCCTTTTTTTTTGCTTGAGTCTATTAATTCAGGGTTTTAAACAATTGAAACAAAGAATTTTGTCTAATACACTTGGCAATCCCAGAATTTTTTAAGTGGTTTAGGAAATATACATATGAATCTCAGAGAATGTTTGTTTTATGCCCAAGTGGAGTAAGAGAAGGTTGTTCCCAGGCATGGTCAACCAGTATTTCCAGTTGAATGACCTGGCTTCTGCAACTGCTCTCCTCTGCCTTTTATTTAACTTAAAACGATTACTTTAGGGGGTTCCTTCATCAGCAGCAGGCTTTCTTGAAAGACATTCTTTTGAATCAAAAATTACCTCTTCTTGGTAATCAGGAATTGGTAGGACCAGCCTTCCTTTCACTGGGTCCCAGAACCGTGCTCTTCGATAAGCATGGAAGGAAAGAGGAAGATCAGCAATCACTGACAAGTGATATGTGTGATGGGGGCAGATTGGTTCACTGTGGGCAGTGGTTCTCAAAGTGTGGTCTCTGGACCACAGCACCAGCATCACCTGGGAGCTTGTTAGAAATGCAACTTCTTGGCCCCCAACCCAGACTCACTGCATCAGAAACTCTGAGGGTGAGGCCCAGCAACCTCTATTTTTATAAACTCTGGGAACCACTGGTGTAGGGGTTTCCTCTTACTCAGTTACTAGAGACACAGCTGCTGGGTGATTAAAATCAAACCTGAGTTACCTTTGCAGAATCAGTCTGGTTTTGAGCATTTGTTTTTGCTTTTTCACTTTGAGGACAGAGGGTAGAAAGAGTCAAACAGTAATAGATTGACTGGTTTCTTTTTTTTCCTTTTTATCCATTAGTGGTTTGCTAAATATACATCCTGTTTTCATTTTTTTCTTCAAGCATTTATTTTTTACATTTTACTCAGCATATTTGAATGTATATATTTCTACTGATGTTGAAAAATAATCGATATGTATTATCTACCCCCAATTAAGAAGGCTGGACCTCAACATTTTATCATGTCTTCTTCCCTCTCCATGAACTCTCCGTTCACCCATTCCCAGGTTTTGCTGAAATCTTTTGGAATTTAACAGTTGGACTTTTTTCTCAACAATTCATTAAGCTTCATAGCCATATTTTTGGTGATCATCTGGGCTTTACTAGTTTCTTTGTACAGTGCTATTGCTTGTATCCTATCTCTCTCTTTCTTGGCTTCATTTTTCCTATTGTTGGAGTATATCCTGTAAAGAATCTTTCAGAAAGCGTTCATGGAGAGAAATCTTCTGAGCCCTTGTCCACCCAAAACTAATTTATTAAAATTTTTTTTGCCTTCAGAACTCTATGGCACTATATCTTACAGAATTTTATACTCATTGCACTTGAGAATCTGATTTCCATCCATTTCTTCTTCCTCTGAGTTAAACTATTGGGATTTTTTTTCCTGTCTGCAATTTTTTTTGCTTTATTCTTGGAGATATTACCAATATGTCTAGTGCTGAATCCTCCACACCCCTCTCTCATGTTTCTTCTTAATAGTTTTTGGCTTCATGCTAAGGTAGGAAGACTTGAGACTCTCTTTAGCTTTGAAATTTGGGGGTATAATTTATTTTATTATTTTCTCTATCCATTCTCCTTATGGATATTCTCTGAGACAGAGGTTGGAACTCATGGTTCTGTGTGCTTTTTTTTTTAATTCACTTTTTTTTTTTTGCGGTACGCGGGCCTCTCACTGTTGTGGCCTCTCCCGTTGTGGAGTACAGGCTCCGGATGCGCAGGTTCAGCGGCCATGGCTCACGGGCCCAGCCGCCCCACGGCATGTGGGATCTTCCCAGACCGGGGCACGAACCCGTGTCCCCTGCATCGGCCGGCGGACTCTCAACCACTGCGCCACCAGGGAAGCTCTAATTCACGTTTTTATCTCCCACTTTTCAACACCTGGAATTTTGCTTAATGTCTGGGTGGATTGCTCTTCTCTATTCCAGTTTGGTAATGCACTCTTCCATTGTATGCATTTTATTCATCAATCCATCTACTGTGGGATTGTTTTCATTTGGCAAATTTATAAACCATAGAAGATTGCAGAGGATAACATAACAACATCCATGTATACATCACTCAGAAATAACAAACATTAACATTTTGTCATATTTGCTTTGGTTCCTTTCTGATAAAATAAATTAAATATTACTGGTAAAATTGCAGTTTATTCCTCTCCTTACTAAATTTATTCTCCTCTTTACTGTTTTTCTCCATCTTCCCCACAGTAATTCCACCATCCCTCAGTCTGTTTTTTAGCTTTTTAAGATAAATAGTGTCACACTGGATTTACCTTTCTGTAATTAGCTGTTTTTCATTCAGCAATAAGTTTTGGGAAATATATTTAGGTTGTTGCATATCTAGTTCAGTCATTTTAACCACACTGTGACATACCTTTGTATACATGCAATGCATTTATTCGTTCCACTCATGGTGGATATTTAAGTTGTATCTATGTTTTTTGCTGTGAGAAACAACAATGCAGAGAACACAATGTGCTTGTCTGCTTGTGCATGTGTGAGAGTTTCTCTAAAGTTTATACCTGGAGAGAGAACTGCTGAGTCAAATGATACACACAAATACAACAGACTGGGTGGCTTACACAACAGAAATTTATTTTCTCATAGTTCTGGAGGCTAGAAGTCCAAGATCAAAGTGCCAGGGGTTGGTTTCTTCTATAACCTCTCTCCTTGATTTATAGATGGCCACCTTCTCCCCGTGTCTTCACGTGGTCTTCCCTTTATGCACGTTTGTGTCCTAATCTCCTCTTCTTAAAATGACACCAGTCATATTGGCTTAAGGTCCACCCTAACAGCCTCATTTTAACTTAATCACCTCTTGAAAGACCTTATCTCCAAACATTCTGAGGTACTGGGGTTAGGACTCCAACATATGAATTTGGGAGGGGTGTGGACAAAATTCACCCATAACAGAGCTATTCTAGGGTTCTGCTAGGAAAAATAATCTGTTTCTTGCAGAAGACCTCTCTTTATCCTATCTAATTTATGCCATAACATACAAACTGGACAGTCTCATGTGGATGTTAAGGTTTTTCATTGAATCCTGTGATTAGATATTTAGTTGTACTTTTCCCCCAGTCCTTTCTATTATAAACAGTCTGGGTGATAAACTTCTTGTGGCTAAATATATGTTCATAATTATTTCCTCTTACACAAGTTTTCTTAATTCAAATGAGATAGAATGTGATAGATGAATTAAGGAAAATTATTTGCATTGTAGAGAACTCTATTGATTACAACTCAAATACCTAGTGAGAAATAGCACCAAACATGGAAAGGAAAAAACTATGGGACAGTCTGGAATGAACAAGGGTCCTTCTGGAGTGCTGGTAATGTTCTGTCTCTTGGTATTGGTGCTGGTAACATGGTTGTGTCCAGTTGGTGAAAATGCATTGAGCTTATGAAACATACACATTTCTGTATGGATAGTGCATTTCAATAAAAAGTAAAAGAGAGAGAACTTGGTAAGCCAGCAGGAGAAGAACACAGTAAATCTGAGTACTGGTTGCTTGGTGGGCACTGCATTTTTTAAAGACAGTTATGAATTATGTGCTGTGTGGCAATTTATTTCAATGGTCTGGTGGTTCTCAACTCTGGTTGCACATTAGAATCATCTGCGGACGTGTTTTTAAAGTACTGCTGTAGGCCTCTCTCCAGATCAGCTAAATCAGAACCTCTGCAGGCGGGGCTCAACCATCAGTATTTTTACAAACCTCCCCAGTGATTCTAGTGTGCAGTCAGGCTCAAGCAAAAGTAGTCTAGAAAAGGAATTATTCTGTTTAGATTTCCTCAGTGATTTCAGATTTTTTTGGTCAGTTTAGATCAACTGCTTCATTTTGCAGTAATAAAAATGCACATATAGTTAAATATATTTTATTACCCAAATTCCTGCAGGAAAAAAAATAACTTTTTACCTGTGAACATGAATTTATTACCAACACACCTCCTTTTAAATCATTGCAACAATTTCAATCAAGCAATTTTTAATTCTTTTTTTTTTTTTAATTTTTGCGGTACGTGGGTCTCCCACTGTTGTGGCCTCTCCCGTTGCGGAGCACAGGCTCCGGACGCGCAGGCTCAGCGGCCATGGCTCACGGGCCCAGCCGCTCCACGGCATGTGGGATCTTCCCGGACCAGGGCACGAACCCATGTCCCCTGCATCGGCAGGCGGACTCTCAACTACTGCGCCACCAGGGAAGCCCTACATTTATTTTTTAAATGGAAGTATAGTTGATTTACAATGTTGTGAATAAAGCAATTTTTGTAAAGTCAGGAATGTGATTATTGTTTTGTAGTAAGACAGAGAGCATTTGCTTAGGATGCATCCTTGGAAGTAAAATTGTTGGTTCACTTGAAAGCATTACGCTAAGAGGAAGAAGCTAGATATGTACACAAGGGCACATATTGTAGTCCATTTATATGAAATGTCCAGAAAAGGCAAATCTGTAGAGACGTAAAGTAGATTAGTTGTTGCCAGGGATTTGGAGGGGGTGGGGCATTGGGAGTGACTAAAAAAAAAAATTGTGGTTCAAATGGATGTTTTACCTTTTGGCTCTGGTACTGCTGAATTGCTCACTAGGGTCCCCAGTGCTAGCAGAGTGAGTCTCGTGCTTCTTAGCCTTGCTACCTACCCTATCTTTTTTTTTTTTTTTTTAAGAAAAATGTGTTCATTAGAAAACTCCTAATTTCATATGAAATATGAAGGAGAAAGTTAAAACCACCTGAAGTTCTACCACCTAGACAACATGTTCTCATCTCACCATCTCAGGTTACGTACAGATATATATAACATGCAGGTGGTGAGATGGACCACAGCATCTTCCTTCCTGTCCACCTCCTCCTCCTTGTCCACTGTGGTCAGGAGAATTAGCCTGAGCCTGGTGCCATGATCGCTATTTTTTTTTTTTTTTTTTTGCTGTACGCGGGCCTCTCACTGCTGTGGCCTCTCCCGCTGCGGAGCACAGGCTCCGGACACACAGGCTCCGCGGCCATGGCTCGCGGGCCCAGCCGCTCCGCGGCACGTGGGATCCTCCGGGATCGGGGCACGAACCCGTGTCCCCTGCATCGGCAGGCGGACTCTCAACCACTGCGCCACCAGGGAAGCCCCATGATCGCTATTATTATTAAAGAACTAAGAATAGAATCACTTCAGAATAAACATATATCCATACACATTAAATAGACACACACGCAAAATTTTTTCTTATAGATTCAACTGAGTACACTTTGAAAATAAAATTTGGTTTTATTTTAGATGTTTTGGAGGAAAACAGCCCCAGCCTGTTTCTCCTTCCTCTACCCTTACCATCTCTAACCCACAGTTACACTTCACCAGGACTAAGTAGAAAAGAAAATGGTTAACCTTCCACCAGCTCCCAAGGCTGTGGAATTTCAAGACACAAGAAGGGACTAGGGCACTGAGGACCTCCTGGGTAACTGTTCTCTTCAGGAAACTCTCACTGATTATAAACATCTAAAACATCTACAGTCGAATTCTGTACCTATCCCGTCTTGATTCTGAGCCCAGGTCTTGGTCAGTGGTGTTGTTCAGGTCTCTAAATGGGAGCTCATGGTCATACTTGACACTTCTTGGTCCCTAAGCACAGCCTGGCCATTGTGCCCTGACTGATTCCATTCCAGAAATCTTTTTCTTATCTGGCTGCTCCTCTTCCAGCCGCCAACGTTCTGTGGGGTCAGGCCTCCTCCCTCCACCCTCATCCTCCCACTCTTGAGCTCCTTTCTAAAACTGGTCTGGTCCTGCTTCTTCCCTGTTTCAAGCCTCACTTGGCTTTCTTTGGTTCCAGGGTCAGGTCAAAGCTGGATGGTGAAGGTCTTTTATAGTCAAGTGTCATTGCTTCACTCTCACTTCTGGCTGCTCTCCACGACACTGCCACATGCCAGCTGCTCTTCAAACATGCCAGGCTCTTGCAAGCTTCGGGATTTGCAGGGCTGATCCTTTGTCTCAGAATGCCCTTTTCTACCTGGAGAAGTCATCCTGATCTCTCAAGACCTAGTTTAGATATCACCTCTTTGGGGACCTTTTCCCTCCCAGGGCCAATCACGGAGGAGGAGGTGGGGGGGCAAGAGGGTCATCTGACCTGGGCCACACATTCAGGAATGGTCTCAAACTTGGACTTTGATGTTATCTTCAAAAAGATGCATGTGTCCGCACATACATACACAGGATGATACACTGACCACGTTGAAGAACAAGAAGATTCACCATTTGCCTTCAAACGTGTCTCATTACCCAACCACACTGGCCACTGGGCACTATAAATTCATGGTAATTTTCAAATATCCAACTGTGATTATGTAATGACTGATACAATTATATTACATTGTATTTTTTGGTAAAATCATTAATTTGTTAAATGCAAATATTTGAAACATCTCACAAATTGTATAACTCCTTTTTGGCATTTTTGTCTTTTTTTTTTTTTTAATATACCAAGAGCAGAGAAGTCTATGTAAGTCTCTGCTTGGTCTCCTGCAGAAGTCGAGATACATTTGTTGTGATTTACTGTGTTAGGTTGCAGCCAACCCAGGTTATCCCGCAGGCTGAGCCCGGTGGGTACCAGAGCAAACAGCTTTACTTTCTCTGCCCACTGCCTCCTGACATGCTCTGTGGTCTCTTCCTATCCTGCCCCATAGCTTTTCAGTCACCTGCAGCTATGAGAACAGTTTTATTTGGGGGGTAGTGGAAAGGCCAGCCCAGTAGAGATCAAAACTTCCATCTCACATCCACTTCCATGGAGCATCCCTCCCAGCTCAGGCCAGGGGCTGGAGGATGAAGGGAATGGATGGGAACAGGCTGGGATCACTTCCTCCAGGTAGCTATTCTACTCCTTCCCTCCCTCCTGCTGGTTCCTCCAGAGTTGGGAAGGGGAGAGGGGACTCCAGGGACAGGGTTGGTGCTCTTGAGATCTTCATGGCAGGCCCTCCCTCAAAGCGTTCGTTGGTGAATGTCTTGAGACCTCCCCAGCTATAGTGATACACCCTCTCTCTGACCCCCAGCAACCCCCTGCAGTTCTTATGCTCACCTCTCCTGCTGCACCCACAGGATGTTTAAGGTGAGGGTCCTGGACCTGGCAGCAGTCCTTGAGAAGGTTCTTCCATGGGGTCCTCTGGGCCCTGCTTCCACTGCCGCCTTCCCTCTTCCAGACAGCTTCCTGCTTTCACTGTCCGGCAGCCGATAGAGAGGCAGCCGACTCCACGTTCATGCCTCCCAGATGCCTGGAGACATGTCGCCTTCTCCAAAGAGCTATCTTCCTGAACCCTGTGGCCTCTCTGAGACATGCCTTCATGTCTGTGGCTCGGTGAGCTGCCTCTGGCCAAAGAGTGAGGGCTCAGTTCTTTCTTGAAGCCTTTCCTAATCTCCAGGAGCAGCTCTCCCAAAGTCCCCACTTGGCTGAGGATAGGGGCTCCCCCAGAACTCTAAAGTGCTCTTTTCTCCCACCAGTCCCCTGTGCTGGTTTTCTATGGCTGCTGTAACAAATTACAGTTGCACTTAGTAGCTTAGAACAACACGCAGTTATTCTCTTAGAGTTCTGGAGGGGAGACGTCTGACACAGGTCTCATGGGGCTGACATCAAGGTGTGAGTAGAGCTGCTTTGCTTTAGGCTCGAGGGGAAAATCCATTTCCTTGATTTTTCCAGCTTCTAGAGGCCTCCACGTTCCTTGGTGATGGACATGTCCCCTCATCTATCTTTGAGGCCAGCAACGTTGCCTCTTTGACCTTCATCCAAAGTCACGTCTCCCTCTCTGAACACAGCGGGGGAAGGTTCTCTGATTTTAAGGACTTTTGTGTTAGACTGGGCCCGCCTGAATGATCCAGGATAACGTCACGCCAAGGTCTTTAACCTTAATCACCTCTGCCAAGTGCTTTTTGCCATGTAAGGTAACATAGGCATAGGGTCTGGGGATTAGGACATGGACATCTTTGGGGGAGCATTGTTCTACCATATCTCATGGTTTCCATGAATCCTCCTTCAAATTTCCAGTCTTGTCTTACATAGGCTGGAGAAGGGCAGTGGGGATTTACAGTCATAGGATGGGTTTTGCCACATTTCAGTACCTTGTGTAGAGACAGCTCTCCTTAGGATATGGGGTACAGGTTGCCTGTTGCCCTCAACTTCAAGGCTCTAACTGGAATTCCAATCATCTGGAAAGGTCGCATTCCAGACACAGGGAAAGCTGTGTGTGCTTTCCCTCCCGCTCCAGGCTATGAGATCCTTGAGGACAGGGTCTGTTTCTCATTTGTCAAATATTGGTGCCAGGCACAGTGCCTAGACCCAGCGAGCCTTCTGGAAAAGTCTTTTGCGTGTATGACAGAAGAGAAAAAAAAAAGTTTGCTTGATTGCTTCGAGGAATTAGGGATATATGACAGTTGTCAGAACTCTGCAGAATAAAATGTCATAATACACTTATTTAAGAAAACAGGTAGATGTTAGACAAACATTAGGCCCCATTAACTTGCCAAGAAGGAAAAGGGACTTGTGACCCTCCAGCCTGACGATTCTCTCTTGGTGATTTTAATTAACACACCAGTGCAGGAGGGCAGCTGAGGGCACTCCAGCTGTCCTTCACAGAAAACTTTTGCCACTCAGTCCGGATGAGTCTGCTTGGGCTCCTGGTACTGCCTCAGAGCTATGGCTTTAAATCCTTTTTAAATCCTCCTAAACAGTCACAAGGTTTACTGCAGGTAGATTATTTTCGGTGCTGCCTTTGGGGCACTTGGAAGGTGGGGAACCCTCTACATATTGTTAACTCACACTGGAATTGGGCACTGGTGCATTAAGACAAACTGGCTTTCACCTTCCTATCGACAGTAGTGGACACACTCTGTTATAGATCGGTTTAAACAACTCTGACTGCGCTCTCTTGTGTTTGATCCCCAGGCAAGTGAAGTTCCTCCTGTGACTTTTAAAGAAAGCCCCATGGGGTGGGGTGGTGAAGGAAACAGGGGCCAGCAGTGGATGGGGATGGAGTCTGTCTTTCACCTTCTGGCTTCCTTATTTTAAGTACCGTGAACACTGGAAATTTAGTCACATTCAGATTCAGAACACAGTGAAAATCCCCAAATAACTCTGTGTGTGTTTTCATTTATGCTATGATTTTCTTTATTTGGTGTAGTAGGCTGAAGAATGATCCCCTTAATGAATGATAATAATGGATATCAGGTAATAATCCCTGGAACCTGCACATGTTACCTTATATAGTTTTTTTTTTCTTTTTTTAAGTGATCAAGCTAATGATCTTGAGATGGCAAGATTATCAGCCCACATTTTCAGGGTGAACCCTAAGTGCAGTAACATGTTTTTTTTTTCTTTTTTTTTGGTACGTGGGCCTCTCACTGCCGTGGCCTCTCCTGTTGCGGAGCACAGGCTCCGGATGTGCAGGCTCAGCGGCCATGGCTCACAGGCCCAGCCGCTCTGCGGCATGTGGGATCCTCCCAGACTGGGGCACGAACCCGTGTCCCCTGCATCGGCAGGCAGACTCAACCACTGCGCCACCAGGGAAGCCCCAGTAACATGTATTTTTATAAGAGGGAGGCAGAGAGAGGTTTGACTCCCACAGAAGAGAAGGTCACCTGACCATGGACGAAAGATCTGGGTGATGCAACCACAAACCGAGGAATGCCGGGAGGCCCCAGAAGCTGAAGAAGCAAGGAACAGATTTTCACCCAGGGCCTTCAGAGGGAGCGCGTCCTGCCAACACCCAGGTTCCAGTCCAGCAATACTCACTTTGGACTTCCACCCTGCAGAATTGCAAGAGAATAAATTTCTGTGTTTTAAGCCATCAGATTTGTGGTAATTTGTTACAGCCTTAGGAAATGAATACATTTGGTATATAGCTGAGAACTGATAATATATATTATTCATGTATTCAACAAATATTAGCTATGGTGCAGGCACATTTGAACCAGAGAGGCAGGCGGGAGAGGGATAGGGGATGTTCACGATTCCATCCCACCTCCCTCAAAATGCTCCAAATGTGCACATTTTTCCGAAGAGAAGTTTTATCCTTTGTGTCAGGCTCTGAAAAGGGTTCATGCCACCCCAAAATTAAGAAAGCTTTACTGTAAATGTTGACGGTCAAAATTCCTTCCTCCACTAAATGACTTCCCCCACCCCGAGACCTTGAGGACAAAAAAAGGAAAGTGCATCCTTTGCATCCCTTAGGAGAATAGATAAAAAGATAGAAATTTGAACGTTGACTCTTATTGTTTATATTAAAATTTGAGATCACTTACTTATGCAAATATGTACTGAGCACTCTGCTTAAAGTGAGCACTTAAAACAGCTTAGAGCCTGTTGCTACTCTCAGCCCCGGGACACAGTGGGAGCACAAAACAAATCAGAACAGTCCTGCTCTCATGAAGCTGATATTCTAGTTGGGAGGAGCAGACACAAAAACAAATCAACATATGATGACTCAGGAGACATTAAGTGGGAGGCTAAGGGGCTAGAAGCTGGTGGTGGGCACTGGGGCTTGCTTCATTTAGAGAGAGTAGGGGCGGGACTCTGTGAAGGTGACATGGGCACAGAGACCTGAAGGAGGTGAGGAAATGAGCCATAACAGTCCACAAGGATATTTATCTTTCTCCTTCTGACTTATTTCCTTTGGCATAATATCTTCAAGCTTTATCCATGTGTTGCAAATGGCAAGCTTTCATCGTTTTATGGCTGAGTAGTATTCCACTATATATGTATCTCACATATTCTTTATCCATTCATCTATTGATGGGCACTTAGGTTGTTTCCAGATCTTGGCTATTGTAACTAATGAACATAAGAGTGCATATGTCTTTTCAAGTTAGTGTTTTCATATTCTTCGGATAAATACCCAGAATTGCTGGATCGCATGGTAGTTCTATTCTTAACTTTTTTCGGGAATCTCCACAGTGGCTGCACCAATTTACATTCCCACCAACGGTGCAGGAGGGTTCCCTTTTCCCCCTATCCTCACCAACCTTATGACTTCACTCATATGTGGAATACGAAAAACAAATAAACAAACAAAAAACAAAATAAATGAACAAACCAAGCAAAAACAAACACTTAGATACAGAGAACAGAATAATGGTTCCCAGAGGGGAAGGAGTGTGGGGAGTGGAGGGTGGTGAGAAATGGATAAAGGGGATCAATTGCATGGAGATGGGTGGAAACTAACGTTATGGTGGTGATCACGCCGTAGGGTATATAGAGGTAGAAATATAATGTTGTACACATGTAACTTATGTAATGTTAATAAACTAATGTTACCTCAATTAAAAAAAAAATCCACTAGGGAAAGGAGTTCCCAGCAGAAGAAAAAGCTAGTGCAAAGGTCTGGAGAGAAGCGAGTTTGGCTTGCTTGGGGAACAGCAAGTAGGCAAACTGATTTAAAATAGTTGCTGGCTTAGTTTATCTGGTAAACAGACTAGCAATAAAGAGAAAGAAACCATGGAAATAAAAGAGAATAATTTTCCGAGTGATTTTAGATCTCAATGACACTCATTAGATGGTGAATTCTTATCCGAAGGAAGAGAGGGAAGCTCTGTTGGGTTGCTTAGGATTCTTCTCGGGGAAGGAAGACATACACACACAGTGATAGGCAGAGCTGATTAACACAATCCAGAAAATAAAACGGGGTGGGTTTTTAAGCAAATGTGAAGGGATAATGAATTGGCCTGATAAAAGAAGTGGGATGTGGTTGGTTGGACATTTTGTCGGAGTTTTTTGTGTGTTTGTTTTCAGTATTTTGTAATTGAGCCTCGGGACTCTGTTCCCAATTTCCCTATTAGACACCAATGATAAGCAATTGTTCATATTTGGGGGTTTAAGAGAGACACCAGGCTCTGGAAGTTTAATTAGGGAAAGTGACTGAGGGTATGACCTGGAAAGACCTGCCAGCCAGTGAGTCACCTCTGGAAGCACATTTCCAAGGATCTGAAGAGTGTGAAAAAACCGTGCTCCCTGGAGGGCCCAGACTAGCAGAAATGAGATTTCTGGGGCCCTGGTCCCTGAAATGCTGTTAGGATGCTTGTGCCCAACAATTTGAAGGTAATAAAACTCTGATTCAATCCCACAAATGGAGACAACTGAGAGGCAGTAAAGGGTGGTAATTGAGAGCTTCGGCTTGGAGGCAGAGTGGACCTGGGCTTGAGTCCCAGTCCCTCTTCTTACTCCATGACCTTGAGAAGTTACTTCTCCCACCTTAGTATCTGGAGTGGAGTGAATAATGTCCTCCCCAAATTCACGTCCACTCGAACCTCAGCACATGACCTTGTTTGAAAATGGGGTCTTTGCAGATGCTGGATTGGGGTGGGCCCTAAATCCATGGTTTGTGTCTTTACAAGAGAAAGGAGAGGGAAATTCAGACACAGCGACATACAGGGGAGAAGGCCTTTGACCATGGAGGCGGCAGAGCTTGGAGTGATGCAACTACAAGCCAAGGAACATGACAGATTTCAGGCTCCCAACGGAACCTGGAAGAGGCAAGCAGGGATTCTCCCCGGAGAGGGATCCTGCCTTCAGAGGGAGCATGACCCTGCCAACACTTTGATTTCAGACTCTAGCTTCCAACACCGTGAGAGAATAAATTTCTGTTGTTTTAAGTCACCATGTTGGTGATGATTTGTTACAGCAGCCCTGGGAAACTAATACACCATCTTCATGTATAAATTGAAGAAGAGAAACGGTCACGTTTGCTGCCTTTACACACAGTGGGTATGCACACAGTAGCTGAAAGGCCTGGAACAGCACTGTGGCATGTAGAGCTGGCTGACGTGGGGTCCAGCCTCATGGGTCAGCAGGCCTATATTCTGGTGGGAGACTCTGACAGTAACCAAATAATATATGTAAATATAATGTGGGATCAGGTAGTGATTAGTGCTACGAAGAAAAATAAGATGGAATAAGGGGATAGAGAGGGCTGGAGAGCAGGGGCTACGTGTTATTTTAAAATTGGCTGGTCAGGGGAAGGCCTCTCTGAAAAGGTGACATTCGAATAAGGACCTGAATGTTAAGTGGGTGGCATGTGGTCAGCCCCCCATAAATCTTAGTGAGTGTTATGAATATTATTACTTTGATTGCTATCATTAAATGGGCAGATGTGATATTAAAAATGTGGTTCAAATCCAGCCTCTGTGAATAAGCAATGTTGTGGCCTTCTCTGAGTCTCCTGGAAAATGAAGGTGGCGACATCATTATAAAGTAAAAAAAAAATAAGTCAGTAATTCAAGGACCATCTTTAGTATATTCGATGGGAAAAGTTTACAGTTCTAATCTAGCCAAATTTATCATTCTTTTTCTTTATGGCTTGCACTTTTGTCTTGTTTAAGAAATCCTTCTTCACACTGAAGTCATACAGATATACTTCTAGAGTATGAGTTTCTAACCATTGTTATGCTATCGTCTCTTTGGCATGTTTTTAAATAGATAAGATAAAAATTATAGAATTACAAAGAAAATCAATTATACTAAAATTCAGTGATCAATGAAAATTTATGATATATTATGATATGTAATAAATGTGCATCTTTTTAATGAAGAAAATAACAAGGGTTAGCACAAAATCTAATAGCTGCTATAAATTTCCAAGTAGTGATGAGCATAAGTAATATTCTGAGATACTTGCAACAACTGTAATATAATATGAAAATATCTCTATTCTTATTAGCGACAAAGTTACAGGTACAAAAAGACTACTATGGTCTGTTGTTTACATTCACAGTTGAATCTCTAAATTTTAGTTAGATTTAGTGAAAATAAATATCAATTATTTTCCCATCTATGTTCAAGAACCTACCGAATTCTACAGATGCATTGGGGGGTCTGTAGAACCTAGATTAAAAAACTAGTTTTTTCTAGATTTTCTAAAATTTTCCAAAATTTTAAAAGTTTTATCTTTCACATTTTTGTCTTTTATCAATCAATGTGTGTTTATTTATATGGTATATAATATTTCCTTATTGATTCATTTATTCCTTCCCATTTGATCAGCAATGTCAGTGCCGGGTTTAAATCCCTCATCTTTAGAATGGGTCCATCTGTTTCTAGACTCTTTCTTCCCTGCTACTGATCTAGTTGTTGATCTATGAAAACATCACATTGTCTTAATTGCTATAACTTTGAAGTAAGTCTGGCATCTAGTAAGGCAAGTCTCCCCTTTTGTGTGTTGACTTCTCTTGGTCCCTTGCTTTTCTATGTAAATCTTAGAAGGATCTTGACAAATTCCATGAAAAAGCCTATTAGGATGTTGATAGGTAATGCACTGAGTCTGTAGACTATTTATTTATACCTTTCAATAAAATTTTATAATTTTTCCACAAAAGACTTACACATCTTTTGTTAGATCTGCTCCTGGCTGGTGCTCTCTTTATATATACATATATGTGGGTATGTATATGTATATATATATATTTTTTGTTTGTTTGTTTGTTTGTTTGTTTGTTTGGCTGCACCACACAGCATACAGGATCGCTGATCAGGGGCTCGAACCCACGCCCCCTGCCTTGGAAGTGCTGAGTCTTAACCACTGGACCACCAGAGAAGTCCCAAGGTGGTGCTCTCTTGAGCATGTTCTCATCTGCAAAGACCCTTTTGCCATATAAAGTAACATTTGTGGGTTCCAAAGATTAGGACTAGGACATCTTTGGGGTCCATTCTTCAGTTTACCATTCTTGGCATGTATTTGATTAAACCATATGTGTTTTTTTTGTTGTTGTTTTTTAAAAAATATTTTATTTATTTTACTTTTGGCTGCATTGGGTCTTCATTGCTGTATGTGGGCTTTCTCTAGTTGCGGCGAGTGGGGGCTACTCTTTGTTGCGGTGCTCAGTCTTCTCATTGCGGTGGCTTCTCTTGTTTTGGAGCACGGGCTCTAGGCACACGGGCTTCAGTAGTTGTGGCAAGTGGGCTCAGTAGTTGTGGCTTGCGGGCTCTAGAGTACAGGCTCAGTAGTTGTGGCACACGGGCTTAGTTGCTCTGCGGCATGTGGAATCTTCCCGGACCAGGGCTGGAACCCGTGTCCCCTGCGTTGGCAGGCGGATTCTTAACCACTGAGCCTCCAGGGAAGCCCAAACCATATGTGTTTGAGGTGGAAAAAAAAAGTTGAATATTGGTAATTCCATGTGATTAAACCTAAAGTCTCCCAATATAAAGGAGTTACTGTTAATACTAAAAACAAAAGGGGAGCTTTCCATAAACTGTCAGCTCCAGGCCTGTCCCTGTTGTCTTAGGAATAGTTGGACAACTTGCAGCAGAGCCCTGGATCTTTAGTCACTGTGTCACTGCCCTGGAAGCACAGGTAGGTCCCCTTCCCCAAGGCCACTTGCTTCCCCACTGTCTTGGAAGAGGATTTGCTAAAAGACTGCAGAAAGGTCCTCTTCCCACAGAGCAAGGGAAGCCCTCTCCCTGGCTACACAATCCTCTACCGCACAGCACAATCATTCTTTTGAGGAAAAAGCAGGAAGCCCAAAGGCTTCCATGTCGTAAATACGTGTGAGGCAGGGCCGAAGTCTGTGGCAGTGCCAAGCCACGCCATAGTGGAACTTGAACTTGAGGCCAAAGGGAAAAATCAGGGATGCTGATTCTGTCTTTATTTAAAATTTTGATATTTTATTCACCACGAACTTTATTCATTAATTTGGCTTTTTAAAAAACACTGCATTAAGGGAATTCCCTGGTGGTCCAGTGTTTAGGATTTGGCACTTTCACTGTAGGGGCCTGAGCTTCAATTCCTGGTCAGGGAAGATCCTGCAAGTTGCACTGCGTGGTCAAAAAAAAAAAAAAATTTGAAGCAAAAATATTGCATTAAAATATGATTCATCTTGATTACTGATTGGAGGTGCACCCCCTTAAATTTTGCACCCTCGACTTCATTGTCCTCACCCTAATTCTCACTCTAGTCTGTGGGTCTCTATGTGAAGCTATTTTCTTTAATGATAGTTTTGGACGGACACTCCCGGCAAAAGTTCAAACTTTATCTCTAGAGAAAAACACAACGGTTAGGATTTATTGAGATAACAGGAAAGGAAGGCCACATCCTAACCTCGAAACTGCCCATTGTCCAAGTGACTCTCTTTGCTGCCAATTGCCTTCTCCAGGTGAGAAAGAATAAACTGATTTCGTACCTATTCAGTCCAATAAAGAGCTTTCTCCTACCTCTACCTCCAGTGATAAGAGACAGGAACAGTTCATTTCCCATTGCTAAGCAACAGCAAAAACAGTGTGCAGCATCTGTGCTGGTCTGATCAGCTGATAGGAATCAGTGTCTAAAGTTCTTGTTTGCATTTTGAAGTCAACAATAATTGCAGTTCTCTATTAGTGTTCATTAAGTTGGTTTATGGCTGGACCAACTCCAGTCTCCACTTGGCGAGTTGAGTGCATTGTCCTCCTAGGGAAAGAAATATATGGCAATAAAAACCCTGTGCTGATTTCCTCAACTCATCTCCCCTTGATAGGCTGGGAAACTATGGTCACCAGAAGTAGTTCCCCAGCCCTGGAGAACAAAGCCTCTGCTGAAGGTTCTGGAAGAGTGGGGTGGAGAACAGGGCAGAGAGGTAGGCTCCTCACTCCTTGAGCTGGCTTCCGTCCACCCCACGTTAAAAGTAGGCCAGTGGAGCAGAAGTCTATTACGTGAAATGAGCCGGGGCTGCGCCACTGCCCCAAAGCCAGCACTAAAGTTTAGAAAGAAACTTCTGAGCCTCCTTCATGGACTAGCGCCAGAAAGAGGCACTACCCAGGGACCGGAGCAGCTCCTGCCTCCTCCCTGCCCTGGGAATGGGTCAAACAGTGGCCTCAGTGTAATGGTAGAAAGTTCCAGCCAGCTTGAAAGAGCCACACTTGGATGCCATTTCCCAGGTGTTGACTCACCCCGGGCAGCTGAAAGGCTGCCAGCCCCCGCCGAGGAGCCCGCCTGCCACCTTACGTAACCTTCCCTTCGTCCCCAGTTCTCAGGAGTCAGGTCTGCTCTGAAAATAAAACCAGAAGACAACTTACAGCAATTAACGAGGATGTTGTGCTCCTCCTCGACCCTATTCCCAAACCCCCTTCCACTCTCAGCACTTTCCAGAGCGGAAGAGTTGTTCCTGGCCGTCATCATCTTTTCTCCTCTCCGCTGGTGAAAATTTCTGAGGGCCGAGCTGGATAACAAGCCTGCTTGCACCCCCTAGTGTACACAGGAGCCCAACACCATTCAAAGTTGCGTCTGGGTGAGGCCAGGCCTGGCAAATGGGATTGTAGAGATTTATGAGTGATTGGGGTGGGAGAGTCTAATTCCATGAGATCTGGGTCAGGTAAGAGGGAACCACGTTTACACGCTTGATTCAGTTCATGACCCAGCAAATTGTCCTTCTTGAGTTCTCTCCCATGTTTTCTTCTTATTCTCATCTCTCTTCTGCTTGCTATGAAGCCAGAAGTTCTTTGTGCCTCCATTACTGAGGGGAAGTGAGGACCAAGCAGTCAAAGTACTTTCATCTCCTTGAGAAGCTATAGAGTGGCCTTGGCTTGCGGTTAATATGTGCAGAAGCCTAATCGTTGTAAGATTAGAAAGTAATGTAACAGTTTCTCTAAGAAACTCTGAAAGTCCAAAGTCACATGTTTTGCTACAGTTGTTAAAATGTGTACTCATTTCTGTTGGGTACAGGGACACCCTAGGACCATGATTCCCAAACAACAGACCAGCTGTGGAAGGTTGAGGAGATCTGAACAGCAAGTTCATTTACCTCATAATTCTTTCTCTGAAAGTTGCAGCAGAGAATTTGGTAAATGTGAAAAAGAATCTGTTCTCAGTCAACCCAGGTGGGCCCTGGAGTATGATGTGGGTATCAAGAACCATTCATTAAAAGAAGAATTGACAATCACCTACCTCGGGGTAACTAGGAGGCTTACCTACCTAGAAGCTTTAAGCAAATGGTTGCTTAAAGAATCTTTCCAGGTTGACTAGTTTGATTAAAAAGTCAAGAACAGGAATGGGAAATAGGTTTAACATTATGTACTAACTTTTGTCGACTGAAGAGCCTGACACACTACATTGAGAGTGATCCTGAAGGTTCAATTGGAGGAAAAGTATCATGATTAATTAGTAATGTCTGCCATGAGCACAGGATGGAGTGGTGGTATGCATGGCAGCTAGGCAAGAAGAAAAGAGAACGTACTATACAAACTATAATTTTATTAATTATTAAGAAATCTAAGCCATCTCAATCTTTGTGCTGTTTTTGGTCATTCTTGTATTCAGGGATTGTCATGATGGTGTGGTTTTTCTAACTTCCTGTACTAGGATGCAGGGTACTTACTGCTCCCATCTTCTCCCTGCTTGGTTTGCCTAATTTCTCAGCTGACTTGAAGGTTGATGTGGAATAATAACAGGATGGAGGTGAGAATACATCTGATTCTCACCTTTCCTGAGATTATAGAGTGTAGGCTCAGTTCCCAAGTGCTAACTGAATGTTAACTAGCTACCCTCTAGGCTGGTAAGTGCTAGGGGTGTGCAGAGAAAGAGAGATGGGCACAAAAAACATTCCAAGTTTACACTCTCCTTATTTACTTGACCCACAAGAGGAATTAGAGAACAGTGCTGTTGGTTGCACACCACAATCTCAGAAGAAGGGGAGGTGGGCAGAAGGTGGAACAGCCAGGGTCATCTCCCTCCAGCCCTGTAGACCCTCATGCATGCAGCCATGGATCAGAAGGAGAGCTGCTGAGAGTCTGGCTCAGCCCTGAAGCCATGCATCCTGTCCTGAGGGCCCCCACAGATGGCCACGGAGCACCACGGAGTCCTAGTGGGCTCCTCCCAAAATGTACCTTGAACTTCCCACTTCTCTTCATCGCCACTGCCCCTGTTCCAGTCCTGACCATGGTCACCTCTCCCTGGACACTGCACTGGCCTCCTAACAGCTCTCCTTGCATCTGTCCCCCTACCCTCCCACTCCCACCCCTCGGTCCCCCTCTCCTCTGGAGCCCCCTCTCCAAACGATAGTTAGTGGAGTGATCTTTTAATATACAATTCTGACTCCATCATCACGTGCTTAATTCTTCCCTTGGGGCTTCCCAGTTTTCTCCTGAATCCCACACTTGGAGCCACACTTCCCTCTCCATCCCATATTCTCTATGCTCCTCTCCCCTTTACTCTTACACTGTAGCCACACTGGCCTTTATGTGGCCCCTTGAAGTACTACTTCTGCCCTGGGGCCCTCATGCAGACCCTTCTCCCCTAAATCACCCACCTTTCCTCTCCTTTCCTTCTTTACTTTGCTAACACCTACCTCCTACCCCTTCTCAGCTTGAATATCACCTCCCGGGGAACCCAGGCAAGATTAGGTCCTACTTGTTATAGTTTCACAAATCACCTTACACTCTCCTTAGGGACATAGATCATAATTGTAACTAGTTATTTGTAAAATTATTTGCGTAATGTCTACTCCTTGCTAGATTGTAAGCCCTGAGAGAAGAGGTCTGACACATATATGTTGCAGTGTCTCAAGGTCTTAGCACAGTCCCTAACACAGCTCTTGGCCTGTAGTAGGTGCTTAATACATATTGAATAAATTAATAAATGGAAGGGGAGAGTGATGCACGGATGTATGTATGGATAGATGGCTGGCTGGGACTTTCTGAGATTAAAGTTGATTTTAACCCCTTACTAATCATAATGGAAGAGATAAAGCCTGTGGATTTCATATCATCAGGAAAAGGTGAGTGTGGGGAGAAGAGGATGGATGGATGGATGGTTGGGTAGTTCTAGGTTGTAGCTTCATTTCCCAGCAATCTGACTTCACCTCTCCAAGACTCCAGAAATGAATTTCTAAAATTCCATTCCTTAAAATGTTATTTAAAAAAGGAAAAATCCAAGTGAGAACCTAATAGATCAGAGGGAAGGCAATCATACTTTGAGCATTCATTTATGTTGCAGGGAAAACCGGATGAAACAAGGGTTTTGTGTGGCTGCTTTTGCACCATTCCAGCGTGCCACAGCAACCTAACTGCCAAACGATATGTTGCTTTGCCCTGGGACCTTCTGAAGTCCAAGCAGGCAGGTGAGCCTAGCAGTTTCACAGCCTAGTTTTACATACATATGGCAGACTCCAAAGACTTCTACCCACTAATTGGCCATGTAAATTGCTACTTCGTGTATCAATTGCAACACAAGGGAAAATGGAATATAATATGGTTTTTGGCTCTCTAGAAGCTGATCAGGTATCTTAGGCCTGCGCTGCCAACTTTTTGGTGGCAGGAGAGCTAGGGAATGGGGCGTGAATGACTCAACAACAGGAAAAACCCAATGGGTCTTCCAAAGACTACACCTGGGGACAAGTTCAAGGATTCAGCCATGATTACCACAGTCCCTGCCAGTGGCGGGGTCTCTTCTCCCCTTGTGGGAGGGCATGTTACATTGAGGTTTTCTTTGATTGTATCAGGGGTGTGGGCTCCATTCTGCCATCAAGGCCCATCCAAAGGTGGGCTGATGGACACAAAGAGCATGGACAAGTCTCAGGGCATGTGATATCTGCAGCCATGCCCTGCAGCACTGCTGTGTGGATGAGGGATCATCCTTTCCTAGGATGTGGCAGAGGGCAGCTTGGCTTGGTGAGGCACTCACCCCATGCTCCCACAGTACCCCGCCAGGACCTCCCCTTGCATGGTGCTCATCATTCATGGGCCAAAATCTCTGGGGCCAAAGGGGCCACAAGGGGCTCGCTGGAGCTGTGCCCCAGTGCCTAGCACCATGCCCGGCCCTGGACGTGGATGAGGACATGTTTGCCGATGAAAAATAAATACATGAATGAAGTTTCATGGATGTAGACATGGGCTGAATATCAATCAGAACTTTCTAGTCATTAGAACTGCCCATGATGGAATGGACTGCCTTGGAAAGCACCAGTCGGTATCAGCAACTCATTGGTACAAATTCTAGTTAGGCTGCAGCAGCACAAAAGCATTTGGTGATGGGAGACTGATGTTGAGTCATGGGCTCTGGGGTCAGACACATCTGGTGTGAGTCCTGGCTCTGCTACGTGTGGTTGTGTGAGACTTGAAGGCAGTTTGCCTTCAATGTCCTCATCTGTAAAATGGGGGTAATAACCCACTTTGGGGTCCTGTAAAGAAGAACCTGAGACAAGGGTATGAACGCAGGGCATTTATTTGGGAGGTGATCTAGGAAACCCAAGAGAAACAGCAGTGAGAGGCAGACAGAGAAGCAGGTAAAGCCTACCAAGAGGGCCATATTAAGCCCTGCCTGGCAGGCGGGGCTCACTCCTACTGGGGAGTCTTGGAGGAATTGTGTGGAATGCATTTCTCTGACGGGTGAAAATGATCTTGGGTGGCCTCAGCCTGCAGCAGCTTGAAGCAGGATTTCAGTTCCCAGCCAGAGACTGAGGTCGTGCCACAGCAGTGAGAGCACTGAACCCTAGCCACTAGACCAGTGGCCAGTGACAAGGCCCTGGCCCCTATGGCTTTGCAGAAAATGAATTTCCACAAAGAAACAGGAAGTAGTGAAACAAGTAAAGTGTTTATTAGGAGGAAAAAGAGTACAGAGAGAGAGTCACACCCTCGTGGTAGTTTGAATCATTTATATGGAGCATTTCTTCCAGGTTTCCTTTAGCCAATCATCTTGCTTTGCCTGGTTCCAAGTCCATATTTGGTTTATCTCAGGGTCCTCCCACGTGTGCACGTGCGTCTCTTAGCCAAGATGGATTCTAGCGAAGAGGGCTATGGGTAGGTTGACATCACTTACTATGAGGTGTGTCCCTCCCTTTTTGACCTCCGAGGAGCCTTTCTGTGCATGTGTAGTTGGGAAGGTCTCCCTGACCTTGAGAATGAGAAATATGTGGTCTTTTATCTGGGCAGGGCTTAGCTTATCCTCCTCTTTATCTTGGAGTATCTGTCTACAGGGGACAAACTCCAGCTGCTGTTTGTCCAGCTGCTCAGCCTGGGACCCATCTATCTCCTGCCTCAGAAGGCCTGCCATCTCTCTACCACCTCCCATCTTCAGCCTTCCAGGAAAACTCCCCTGCTCTTCAAGACTGGCCTACCTTCCTCCTTCCCCAAATTGGAAGCCACTGGAGGTGGGGAACCATCTATCCAGCCGCAGCTGCAGTCAGAGGTGGACAAATATTTCCATGGTTATAGGATGGAACGAGAGTTCCATGAGAGAGGGACTTGTCAAGACTACAGTCATTCAGTACATGTATTTTGAATTAATATATAAGAATTAAATAAAATAGTATTCTAAAATATTCAACACAGTACCCAAAAATCAAGTGCTGCATCCAGTTGCTATTATTGTTATTATTCATTTCTTTTTCTTAATAGACAGTGATACTTTCCAAGAGGAATGGGAATATTTTGGGGTCACGCTGTAACATTTGGGCTTGAGTGTTTACTTGGGGACTCACTGTTTTGGACAAAATGGAAACGGTTCTGGCCTTCACCTACAGAATGAAAGCTCTAGAGGAGTGAGGCCAGCCTTTCAGGGATCGGGGCACACTGGAGTTCTCATCTGGCTTTTAGTGAAGCCACCATCTTTGATAGTCTCTGATGTGTGGCCTAATAGTTTTATGAGTTAAACTGACAGTTTTAAAGCAGGAATAATAGGATAGTGTCAGGGAGAATTACCTCGTGACCCCGGATGTACTAAACGTGGTTTAACTGGATGGATGCCTTGTGGAAAAAAAATACAAAAACTTGGGCAGACACCCTCATACCATTGAACTCAAACCCTACCCCAAGGTGCAAACAAACAAGCGGCTGAAGTGTTTTTATCCCGTAAATCCATGCTTTGAAACTTCTGGACCACCTTCAGCTGCGTCAACCATCACACACCTCCTGAATGAAGGCAGAGCCCCAAGGCAGAAGGAAATGGAGAGACAGGTGGAATTTCTTATTTTACTGCCAGAGATGCCGCATTCTGCAGAGCTGCTTTTGCAAGTGTCCGTCCTGACCTGGATCTGTTCCCTAAAGGAAATCTCTTCTCCACCCTGAACAAAGTTGGCCTCAGGGAAGAAGGCAGATGATGCCCCCTGGATGGCTGGTGTGCCCAGGATACCATGGAGAGAGAGAACAAAAAGGATTGTTTAGAAGGAATTCAGGGGGACTGTCCACAGGCACCTTGGCATGGCTTCCTACAGGTTTTTGTTTTTGTTTTTGTTTTTCTTGGCTGCACTGCGCGGCTTGCGGGATCTTAGTTCCCTGACCAGGGATTGAACCCTGGTCCTTGGCAGTGAAAGCATGAGTCCTAACCACTGGACCACCAGGGAATTCCTCCCTACAGCTTTAGAATTCTCAGGTGAGACAGACCCTTCCTCCAGGGATGGTGGCTTGGGTATGAGCCATCCTGGCAGCTACACTGCAGTTTCTCCCATTGCCCTGATAGTGTTTTCACACTGCACGTGTCCACACCCTACTGAATGGCCACCCTGAAGACTGAAGTTCTCATTTTCAGGCATTTGATATTCTCCTGGCCTGGAAAGATGGGTGCCAGAAGCCAGCTGTCTTTCTTTTTCTCTGTGGTCTAATGTGTCCAGCCTCCTATTCCCCCAAACAAATGCTCCTGGAGCACACTGCAAAGAACAGCAGAAGAAAGAATTCTTAAAATACATTGGCTTGAGCTGCCCTGTCGATACTAATGCATTCAGGAAGCTGAGGGTGGCTCCCAGGACAGCTATGTCAGGCCTGGCATTCAAATATTTAGTGGCTGAGTAATTACTGTAATAATTAATTTCCGTTGCTTAATCCAGCAATCAGGCATGTCGCTTTACACATGGGAAAATGTCAGTCCCTGTAGGCAGGGGTGTGTGTGTGTAAAATACAGATCAGTAATTGCTATTTTGCTAAGATCTGGAGATCTCTTTGTGGAATAAATAAGATGATTTTAGTTTGGTTTTGCAGTCATAGGTTTGAAAGAAAAGGAGGAAGGTAAATAAAGAGAAAAAAAATAAATGTCCCAAATTTCAAAAGCCATCCTTGTGAGAACTTTTGCAAAGTAGGGTTTGATCAAATGTTGCAATTCGCAGATTTGGAAATGGCAACATGAAAGTGGTTAATCTTTCACAAATCCTGCCCTGGGCTACCCTGAGCCATGATGCTCACTAGAAATATCCTGCAGGACACAGATGTAATTTTAGCTTTTCTAGGAGCCACATTTCTTTAAAGTGCAAAAAAATAATGAAATTATTTTTTAAAATAAATTTTACTTAATGCACTAGATTTGAAATACTACCATTTAAGAATATAATCAATAGAACAAAATATTAATGGGATATATTACATTCTTTTTTTCATACAAAGTCTTTGAAATCTGATGTGCTTTTTATACTTGTAGCATATCTCCGTTTAGTTCAAAATTCTGTTTCTCAGTCTCACTAGCCATGTTTCAAATACCCAATAGCTACATGTGACCAGTGGCTGCTCTATTGCCCAACACGGAGACACAGGATGCTGGACAGAGTCACCTCTATGAAGCCATCACTGATACAGAAATGTATAATGGAAAATGTTGTTTTGTGTGTCAAGGATGATCTGATTCAATTTAAACTGTTCTTGGGCACCTTGATAAGACTGAGGTAGGGTTCTTATCTTTCTTATCTTTAAACCTCCCCTTTACATTCATTTTGTGTCCATTTTCATCTACCCAGGGTGGAGCACCTTGTGAGGACCCACTAACGTTGAGTGAATGCCTCGCCCCATGCAACGGGAGCAGGTAGAGGAAAATAACTGAAATTGACTCTGAACTCAAGGGATTTGCCATTCGGAAGAAGAGGCTGTATCAGAACAAAACGATGGGAGGAGCTTCAAGACGGCGGAAGAGTAAGGCGCTGTGATCACCTTCCTCCCCACAAATACATCAGAAATACATCTACGTGTGGAACAACACCTACAGAACACCTACTGAATGCTGGCAGAAGACCTCAGACCGCCCAAAAGGCAAGAAACTCCCCACATACCTGGGTAGGGCAAAAAAAAAACCACAAAAAAAAAAACCACACAAAAAAAAACCAGAGACAAAAGGATAGGGACGGGACCTGCACCAGTGGGAGGCAGCCGTGAAGGAGGAAAGGTTTCCACACACTAGAAGCCCCTTTGCGGGCGGAGACTGCGGGTGGCGGAGGGGGGAAGCTTTGGAGCCACAGAGGAGAGCGCAGCAACAGGGGTGCGGAGGGCAAAGCGGAGAGATTCCTGCACAGAGGATCGGTGCCGACCAGCACCCACCAGCCCGAGAGGCTTGTCTGCTCGGCCCCCGGGGCGGGCGGGGCTGGGAGCTGAGGCTCGGGCTTCGGTCGGAGCGCAGGGAGAGGACTGGGGTGGGCGGCGTGAACACAGCCTGAAGGGGTTAGTGCGCCACAGCTGGCCGGGAGGGAGTCCGGGAAAAGGTCTGGACCTGCCGAAGAGGCGAGAGACCATTGTTTCACGGTGTGCGAGGAGAGGGGATTCAGAGCGCCGCTTAAAGGAGCTCCAGAGACGGGCGCAAGCCGCGGCTATCAGTGCAGACCCCAGAGACGGGCATGAGATGCTAAGGCCGCTGCTGCGGCCACCAAGAAGCCTGTGTGCGAGCACAGGTCACTATCCACACCCCCCTTCCGGGGAGCCTGTGCAGCCCGCCACTGCCAGGGTCCCGTGATCCAGGGACAACTTCCCCGGGAGAACGCACGGCACGCCTCAGGCTGGTGCAATGTCACGCCGGCCTCTGCCGCCGCAGGCTCGCCCCGCATCTGTACCCCTCCCTCCCCCCGGCCTGAGTGAGCCAGAGCCCCCGAATCAGCAGCTCCTTTAACCCCGTCCCGTCTGAGCAAAGAACAGACGCCCTCCGGCGACCTACACGCAGAGGCGGGGCCCAATCCAAAGCTGAACCCCGGGAGCTGTGCAAACCAAGAAGAGAAAGGGAAATTTCTCCCAGCAGCCTCAGGAGCAGCGGATTAAAACTCCACAATCAACTTGATGTACCGTGCATCTGTGGAATACCTGAATAGACAACGAACCATCCCAAATTGAGGAGGTGGACTTTGGGAGCAACGATATATATTTTCCCCCCCTTTTTCTCTTTTTGTGAGTGTGTATTGTATGCTTCTGGGTGTGATTTTGTCTGTATAGCTTTGCTTTTACCATTTGTCCTAGGGTTCCGTCTCTCCGTTTTTTTTTTTCTTTTTTTTCCTTATTAATTATTTTTTATTTTAATAACTTTATTTTATTTTATCTTTTTCTTTCTTTCTTTCTTTTTTTTCTCCCCTTTTATTCTGAGCCGTGTGGAGGACAGCATCTTGGTGCTCCAGCCAGGCGTCAGGGCTGTGCCACTGAGGTGGGAGAGCCAAGTTCAGGACACTGGCCCACAAGAGACTTCCTAGCTCCACGTAATATCAAACGGGGAAAATCTCCCAGAGATCTCCACCTCAACGCCAAGACCCAGCTCCACTCAACGACCAGCAAGCTCCAGTGCTGGACACCCTATGCCAAACAACTAGCAAGACAGGAACACAACCCCATCCATTAGCACAGAGGATGCCTAAAATCATAATAAGGCCACAGACACCCCAAAACACACCACCAGACGTGGACCTGCCCACCAGAAAGACAAGATCCAGCCTCATCCACCAGAACACAGGCACTAGTCCCCTCCACCAGGAAGCCTACACAACCCACTGAACCAACCTTAGCCACTGGGGACAGACACCAAAAACAACGGGAACTATGAACCTGCAGCCTGTGAAAAGGAGACCCCAAACACAGTAAGTTAAGCGAAATGAGAAGACAGAGAAACACACAGCAGATGAAGGAGCAAGGTAAAAACCCACCAGACCTAACAAATGAAGAGGAAATAGGCAGTCTACCTGAAAAAGATTTCAGAATAATGATAGTAAAGATGATCCAAAATCTTGGAAATAGAATGGACAAAATACAAGAAACGTTTAACAAGGACCTAGAAGAACTAAAGAGCAAACAAACAGTGATGAACAACACAATAAATGAAATTAAAAATTCTCTAGAAGGGATCAGTAGCAGAATAACTGAGGCAGAAGAACGGATAAGTGACCTGGAAGATAAAATAGTGGAAATAACTAGTGCAGAGCAGAATAAAGAAAAAAGAATGAAAAGAAATGAGGACAGTCTCAGAGACCTCTGGGACAACATTAAACACAACAAGATTCGAATTATAGGGGTCCCAGAAGAAGAAGAGAAAAAGAAAGGGACTGAGAAAATATTTGAAGAGATTATAGTTGAAAACTTCTCTAATATGGGAAAGGAAATAGTTAATCAAGTCGAGGGAGCACAGAGAGTCCCATACAGGACAAATTCAAGGAGAAACATGCCAAGACACATATTAATCAAACTATCAAAAATTAAATACAAAGAAAAAATATTAAAAGCAGCAAGGGAAAAACAACAAATAACACATAAGGGAATCCCCATAAGGTTAACAGCTGACCTTTCAGCAGAAACTCTGCAAGCCAGAAGGGAGTGGCAGGACATATTTAAAGTGATGAAGGTGAAAAACCCACAGCCAAGATTACTCTACCCAGCAAGGATCTCATTCAGATTTGATGGAGAAATTAAAAGCTTTACAGGCAAGCAAAAGTAAGAGAATTCAGCACCACCAAACCAGCTTTACAACAAATGCTAAAGGAACTTCTCTAGGCAGGAAACACTAGAAAAGGAAAAGACCTACAACAATACACCCAAAACAATTAAGAAAATGGTAATAGGAACATACATATCGATAATTAGCTTAAATGTAAATTGATTAAATGCTCCAACCAAAAGACATAGACTGGCTGAATGGATACAAAAACTAGGCCCGTATACATGCTGTCTACAAGAGACCTACTTCAGACCTAGGGACACATACAGACTGAAAGTGAGGGGATGGAAAAAGATATTCCGTGCAAATGGAAATCAAAAGAAAGCTGGAGTAGCAATTCTCATATCAGACAAAATGGACTTTAAAGCAAGACTATTACAAGAGACAAAGAAGGACACTACATAATGAGCAAGGGATCAATCCAAGAAGAGGATATAAGAATTGTAAATATTTATACACCCAACACAGGAGCACCTCAATACATAAGGCAAATGCTAACAGCCATAAAAGGGGAAATCGACAGTAACACAATCATAGTAGGGGACTTTAACACCCCAGTTTCACCAATGGACAGATCATCCAAAATGAAAATAAACAATGAAACACAAGCTTTAACTGATACTTTAAACAAGATGGACTTAATTGATACTTACAGGACATTCCATCCAAAACCAACAGAATACACATTCTTCTCAAGTGCTCATGGAACATTCTCCAGGATAGATCATATCTTGGGTCACAAATCAAGCCTTGGTAAATTTAAGAAAATTGAAATTGTATCAAGTATCTTTTCCAACCACAACGCTATGAGAGTAGATATTAATTGCAGGAAAAAATATCTGTAAAAAATGGAAACACATGGAGGCTAAACAATACACTACTAAATAACCAACAGAACACTGAAGAACTCAAAGAGGAAATCAAAAATACCTAGAAACAAATGACAATGAAAACACGATGACCCAAAACCTATGGGATGTAGCAAAAGCAGGTTTAAGAGGGAAGTTTATAGCAATACAATCCTACCTCAAAAAACAAGAATAATCTCAAATAAACAACCTAACCTTACACCTCAAGCAATTAGAGAAAGAAGAACAAAATAACCACAAAGTTAGCAGAAGGAAAGAAATCATAAAGATCAGATCAGAAATAAATGAAAAAGAAATGAAGGAAATGATAGCAAAGATCAATAAAACTAAAAGCTGTTTCTTTGAGAAGATAAACAAAATTGATAAACCATTAGCCAGACTTATCAGGAAAAAAAGGGAGAAGACTCAAATCAATAGAATTAGAAATGAAAAAGGAGAAGTAACAATTGACACTGCAGAAATACAAAGGATCATGAGAGATTACTACAAGCAACTCTATGCCAATAAAATGGACAACCTGGAAGAAATGGACAAATTCTTAGAAATGCACAACCTTCCGAGACTGAACTAGGAAGAAATAGAAAATATGAACAGACCAATCCAAGCACTGAAATTGAAACTGTGATTAAAAATCTTCCAACAAACAAAAGCCCAGGACCAGATGGCTTCACAGGTGAATTCTATCAAACATTTAGAGAAGAGCTAACACCTATCCTTCTGAAACTCTTCCAAAATATAGCAGAGGGAGGAACACTCCCAAACTCATTCTACGAGGCCACCATCACCCTGATACCAAAACCGGACAAAGATGACACAAAGAAAGAAAACTACAGGCCAATATCACTGATGAACATAGATGCAAAAATCCTCTACAAAATACTAGCAAACAGAATCCAACAGCACATTAAAAGGATCATACATTATGGTCAAGTGGCCTTTATCCCAGGAATGCAAGGATTCTTCAGTATACGCAAATCAATCAGTGTGATACACCATAGTAACAAATTGAAGGAGAAAAACCATATGATCATCTCAATAGATGCAGAAAAACCTTTCGACAAAATTCAACAGCCATTTATGATAAAAACCCGCCAGAAAGTAGGCATAGAGGGAACTTTTCTCAACATAATAAAGGCCATATGTGACAAACCCACAGCCAACATTGTCCTCAATGGTGAAAAACTGAAACCATTTCCACTAAGATCAGGAACAAGACAAGGTTGCCCACTCTCACCACTATTATTGAACATAGTTTTGGAAGTTTTAGCCACAGCAATCAGAGAAGAAAAAGAAATAAAAGGAATCCAAATTGGAAAAGAAGAAGTAAAGCTGTCACTGGTTGCAGATGACATGATACTATGCATAGAGAATCCTAAAGATGCTACCAGAAAACTACTAGAGCTCATCAATGAATTTGGTAAAGTAGCAGGATACAAAATTAATGCACAGATATCTTTTGCATTCCTATACACTAATGATGAAAAATCTGAAAGTGAAATTAAGAAAACACTCCCATTTACCATTGCAACAAAGAATGAAATATCTAGGAAAAACCTACCTGAGGAGACAAAAGACCTGTATGCAGAAAATCATAAGGCACTGATGGAAGAAATTAAAGATAATACAAATAGATGGAGAGATATGCCATGTTCTTGGATTGGAAGAATCAACATTGTGAAAATGACTCTACTACCCAAAGCAATCTACAGATTCAATGCAATCCCTATCAAACTACCACTGGCATTTTTTGCAGAACTAGAACAAAAAATTTCACAATTTGTATGAAAACACAAAAGACCCCAAATAACCAAAGCAATCTTGAGAAAGAAAAACAGAGCTGGAGGAATCGGGGTCCCTGACTTCAGACTATACTACAAAGCAACAGTAATCAAGACAGTATGGTCCTGGCACAAAAACAGAAATATAGATCAATGGAACAGGGTAGAAAGCCCAGAGATAAACCCACGCACATATGGTCACCTTATCTTTGATAAAGGAGGCAAGAATATACAATGGAGAAAAGACATCCTTTTCAATAAGAGGTGCTGGGAAAACTGGACAGCTACATGTAAAAGAATGAAATTAGAACACTGCCTAACACCATACACAAAAATAAACTCAAAATGGATTAAAGACCTAAATGTAAGGCCAGACACCATCAAACTCTTAGAGGAAAACATAGGCAGAACACTCTATGACATAAATCACAGCAAGATCCTTTTGGACCCACCTCCTAGAGAAATGGAAATAAAACCCAAAACAAACAAATGGGATCTAATGAAAGTTAAAAGCTTTTGCACAGCAGATGAAACCATAAACAAGAAAAAAAGAAAACCCTCAGAATGGGAGAAAATATTTGCAAATGAAGCAACTGACAAAGGATTAATCTCCAAAACATACAAGCAACTCACGCAGCTCCATATCAAAAAAACAAACAACCCAGTCCAGAATGGCCAGCAGACCTAAACAGACATTTCTCCAAAGAAGATATACAGATTGCCAACAAACACATGAAAGAATGCTTAACATCATTAATCATTAGAGAAGTGCAAATCAAAACTACAATGAGATATCATCTCACACTGGTCAGAATGGCCATCATCAAAAACTCTACAATCAATAAATGCTGGAGAGGTCGTGGAGAAAAGGGAACCCTCTTGCACTGTTTGTGGGAATGTAAATTGCTACAGCCACTATGGAGAATAATATGGAGGTTCCTTAAAAAGCTAAAAATAGAACTACCATACAACCCAGCAATCCCACTACTGGGCATATACCCTGAAAAAACCATAATTCAAAAAGAGTCATGTACCAAAATGTTCATTGCAGCTCTATTTACAATAGCCAGGACATGGAAGCAACCTAAGTGTCCATCAACAGATGAATTGATAAAGAAGATGTGGCACATATATACAATGGAATATTACTCAGCCATAAAAAGGAACGAAACTGAGTTATTTGTAGTGAGGTGGATGGACCTAGAGACTGTCATACAGAGTGAAGTACATCAGAAAGAGAAAAACAAATACCATATGATAACACATATATATGGAATCTAAAAAAAAAGAATAAAAAGGAAAAAAAATGGTCAGAAGAACCTAGGGGCAAGACGAGAATAAAGATGCAGACCTGCTAGAGAATGGACTTAAGGATACGGGGAGGGGGAATGGTAAGCTGGGACAAAGTGAGAGAGTGGCATGGACATATATACACTACCAAATGTAAAATAGATAGCTAGTGGGAAGCAGCCGCATAGCACAGGGAGATCAGCTCGGTGCTTTGTGACCCCCTAGAGGGGTGGGATAAGGAGGGTGGGAGGGAGGGAGATGCAAGAGGGAAGAGATATGGGAACATATGTATATGTATAACTGATTCACTTTGTTATAAAGCAGAAACTAACACACCATTGTAAAGCAATTATACTCCAATAAAGATGTAAAAAAAAAATGATGGGAGAATCCCATCAGACAGTGTAGAGTTTGATGTCAGGTTAAATATGATTAAATGCCAAAGTGAAAAGTGGATGGGAGCTGAGAGGGTGGCTGCATTCAGTAGGTATAATTTCTAGGGAATGGCAGGGTCCTTCAAGGCTGACTAGGGTTCCAGCAGGCCCAGAAGAAAGGCATTTGGGGAAGGGGAAATATACTATGGAGGCCCAATGAGCATCCTGCCTCCTCCATGTTCATCAAGCCTGGACTCATGCCTGCAGCTGCCTTGCTCTATTCAAGGTCAGCCAAAAATTGGAGTTGTTGTGCTTCTAGGGCAATCAGATATGCCTACTTCTCTGAAAGCCTCCATTTCCCTTTTTGTCCTCTATTTTAGACTCCTTTCCTCACCCCCTATGTAGCCATTAGCGCAGTGGACTAAGGATTTCTAGTACCCCATCTTCTGGGAGGACTGTGCTTCTGGGCTCCCATGGGGTTGGGTGCAGCCGTGTGACCAACTCTGGCCAATGAGCTGTGAGTAGAAGTGAAGGGAGTCACTCCCAGGCCACAGCATTTCACTGCCAGTGTGGGGCTCTCCAGAACATTCTTTGAAGGACTGGCTTGAGGTGGTGGCTGTGCCTTCAGTAACTAGAATGATTCAAGCCTTTCTGCTGACTCCTAATGGGCACGCCATGGGAGACAGCACTACTGAGCGGGCTTTCAGTTCCACTCCGTAGATGTTGGTGCCACATTTCGACCTAGCCTGTCCTGAGTGATACAGCCCCCCACTGAGAGAGGACACAGTCTTCTTGGGGTGCATGGATTTGGAAGAGGGGCCAGGAGAGCAATGTCTCTAAATATACATTCAGAAACCTTGCAATGCCCTGCCCTCTCTGCTGAGGGGGACCCCCTCCATGGTCACCTAAGACCTTAGGGGGCTCCCTCCAGGAAACTGAGGCTCAGGATCAAGACAAACCCACCTCCAGTGCCTATCCTATTGTCTGGCCCCTCCCACGGAGGGCAAGCATAGTCAGCACTCAGTGATGGGTATATGGGGCGGGGGGTGGGGGAGGAGACACCCAGATCTGCCCCAGAGAAAGAGAAAGAAGAAGAAGACAGGGGTCTGGCCCACTGAGGTTGAAGAAAACAAAGGGATTAAAGCCAGAGAGGGTCGTGGTGGACCTGCTGCCCAGAAGGTCCCCCTTCTGCAGCACTGCACCCCCATGCTGCTTCTCAAGCCCTCCTTCCCTTGCTCACCCCTTCCAGACTGTCCTTTAGTGATGGGTCTCACATGTTCAGTCAATCATTTAACAAACAGGCATTGAAGACCTCAGTGGGGTTGTCTTCAGGATGCACAGTTGTGCCCATGTATTCCTGCCCGTAAGGAGTTCCATCTGGTGGGAGAGAGACAAGTAAGGCTAACCTTCCCGAGACGAGTTTTAAGTACTAGCATAGACCATCCAAAGGGGGTTTCAGGGACCACAGAGGAGCAGCTCTGTCCCCAGCCCAAGAAGTCAGGGAGGGCTTCTCAGAGGAGGTGAGACAGCAGCTGTTGGGCAGAATTAAGCGAGATGCCGTCCAGGCACGGGCCGCAAGGAGCGCACAGGAGCAAAGGAGTGAAGGCGAGAGAGTGCTGAGCTGGGCCACTCAGAGAACGCTAAGTGGCTGGGCAGGAGTGGCACAGGGGGCCTTGTGGGCAAGCAGTAAAATATGAGGCTGAAATGGAGGGGGCAGGACCTGGTCACCAAGGGTCTGGTAACCATGGCAATGGTGATGAGCACAGGTTAGCCAAGAGCTACTGCAGAGATTTAAGTGAAGGAACTCATTGATCAGATTTGTGTGTAGTTGGGAGGAAAAAAGAGTTATTTTGTGAGCTGGCCAGATAGGAAGAGACCTTTTTTTGTGGGTTCATTTGTGTGTTTAATTGTGTTAAGCAAAACTCCCCCCGGCACAGGTGATATGAAAAGATAGGCCCTGGGGCAGAGTACAGGATGAGGGAGGAGGGCAGTGGGGTGATAGAAGAGTTTTTTAAAAATTGGAGGCGCTTGGTTTTATTCTGGATAAGGGGCCGGGGAACAGTGGGAGGGGTGGAATGGTGGAGAGGGAGACCCCATGAGATGTAAGCAGCCAGAGGCAGAGAGAAGGCAGCTAGGAAGTGACAGAAGCCATCTAGGAGGAGAGAGAGGGCAGCTAGGGGGAGGCACGGAGGTGAGGAATAGCCTGGAGTGAGGATGGCTGGAGCACTTCTGCAAGCAGGGATGTCCAATATTGAATGTCGAAGCAATTAGCAGCACCAAACTTCAGTGTAATCCCAGGCCAACCCTGTCACCCACCAATCCTCACCAAAATGACTTCTGTGTGGACGTGGATCAGAGACACGGAACAACCACAAGGCATGAGATCCAGAGAGGATCCAGAGAAGTCAGGAGAAGCAAGAAATGGGTGTATGAGGTGACGGGGATAAAGATAGGTCCCCTACAGAGGATTACTGGAGATCCCGGGCAGGGGGAAGCTGGACTTCATCAAGTGTGAAATGGGGCTTGAGGCAAATTTCGTTAATGTAATAAAGAAAATGATGACCAGCAAGGTGATAGCCACTTAGGCTGTAACAACACTTTGAATAAGAAAATACAGGTAAAATATTGTCTATATTTTCTTTAAAACACCTCAGTATGGATATAGGAAGTATATGTGCATGCAAGTTAACTTCTCCACCAAGTTAACCAAGGCGGAGGAAGGTGATTAGTAAACATGTGAAGGACCCCAAGTTTCAAATATTGCTTCCTAAATCTTCCTCAGAGTTTAAATAAGAAATATTAAAAAAACGTTTTTTGGCTAAATAAGCAGTGTTAATGGTATGTGGATGGCTAGAAAGATACATACAGGCATGTCTCCATGCTTGTAGGAAGGTAGTATTAGAATCTATTGCTTTAGGTATAGAACTTTGGTCTATCCCAGCCCCCTTCCCACCATCCCCAAACACACATAGAGGATTCTGTCACCTAATCAGATGAAAAAGTTCGTTCTGCCATGCGAATGTTCTTGCATTGGCCTCAGATGAACCTGAGTTAATTAGGGTACGCTGTTGTAACCAAGAGCTCCCTCCCTCCACCCCCAAATGCAGTGGCTTAAAGAATTTGATTGCTCTCTCAAATAAACACCTCTATCAAGGTGAGAGATCCAGGTTGACAGGGCAGCTCTGCTACATGCAATGACTCAGGGATCCAGGTTCCTTCCATCTTGATGCTCTGTTATCCCCTAGGGTATTGCCTTGCAGGGTCAGACCTGAGTTGTGGGATCTCCATTTTCTTACTTGTAGAAAGGGAAAAGAAGGAAACTCGGTGCATGTTGGTTGACTTTTAAGTTGGAGGAGAAGTTTTAGGTTGTCTTTTTAAGTTGGATCAGTTGGGCTGTCTCGCAGGAGATAGCCTGGGAGTAGAATACATCCCTTGTGCTCACAGCCCTTTGGCTCACACTGGGTGGAGGAGGACTAGAGAGAAGGAAGGGAGGTCCTTGGCTCAACAGCATCTGCGTACTTTCAGTTCTATAACCATGAAAGGAGGGAGAGCGGAGTTTGGCCTCTCTGCCACAGAACCCTTCCTCAAGGTTCTCATTGAAGGGCTTAAAAGGGCAGAGGTTCGGGGGGCTTCCCTGGTGGCGCAGTGGTTGGGGGGTCCGCCTGCCCGTGCGGGGGACGCGGGATCGTGCCCCGGTCCGAGAAGATCCCACATGCCGCGGAGCGGCTGGGCCCGTGAGCCATGGCCGCTGAGCCTGCGCGTCCGGAGCCTGTGCTCCGCAATGGGAGGGGCCTCAGCGGTGGGGGGCCCTCGTACAGCAAAAAAAAAAAAAAAAAAAAAAAAAAAAAAAAAAAAAAGGGCAGAGGTTTGGGACCTCACAAGAACAGGCTGACTAGTTTTGGTGCCTACTTATTAATAAATGTTTGTATGTGTGGCAGGATTTGGTCTCAGAATTCCTTTCATTGTAACATACTTGATGGTGAAGTTATAGAGACAACCCGGCTGCTCTGAGCGTGGGGTGACCAGCATCATCTGGGAGCTTGTTAGAAATGCAGGACTCAGGTCCCATCCCAGACCCACTAAGTCAGAAGCTGCCCTTTAACAGCATCCCCAGGTGGTTCCTAGAGAAGCACAGTCTCCCTGCACCTTTACCTGGTCTGGAGTTTGGCCTCTTACATAGATAGTTTTCCATTGATTTTTTACAGCTGGAAGAGCCCAGGCAGCACCCATGACAGTGTTTTTCAAACTGTAAGTAAGGAAGGACCCACTAGTGACTAGTGATATCGTTTTAGCAGATCATAACCAGCATTGAAAGAAAGGCAGAAAAGACATAGAGTAAAAAAAGAAAATAAAGTGCATCACACTAATCGAGGATGAGTGTTGTTTTCAGTCATAGATACCTATAGATGCGTAGCTGTAGGTCGTTGCCAAGAAATACAAAGGTATTTGAAAGTCACAGATGTAGGAGCAAGGGCCTGTGGCAGGAAGTTCACAGACTTGGCGGTATATAGTCCTGAGGTTGAATACCACCTCTGAAGAGCGTGTCTTTGGCCAGTATTGGTCATTTCCTCATATGTAAAATGGGTTAACTTCAACCTCCTGGGCTGTGGCAGTTACCAGGGCAGGGCTGGGAATAAATCCCTCTTTCCCCTTAGTCGTATCCTCTTTCTTTTTAGGACGGGAGAGTGGCTCGCCTGGGGCTTCTATGCTGAGACTAAGTTAGCCAGGATTCCTAAATCTTTGGGTCTCAGTTTCCCTATTTGTGAAGGAAGGCACCTTAGCCCGGAAGACTTCTAAGGGGCTCAGCCCCGTGGTCCACGTAAGCAAGTATGTCCAGAAGGCACGTGCATGTGGCGTGGGAGGGGAGGTGGTGGAATGACCCTCCCTTTGCCTCCGGACCCTGCAGGTGCCAGAGTTCCCAGACTAGACCCTAGGGAGGGGCAGAAGGGAGCATACCCTCGCCGGGGAGCCCTTGGTCCCGCTCCTCCGCCAGCGGGCGGTGCGGCAGCGCCACCGTGTGGTCGTGCGGCATCAAAGCGCCGCCGCTCTGCCCGCTGGAGCCCCGCCGGGGAGACTTGCTGCGAGGCAGGGCGAAGGGGAGAGCATCTGGTCTTGCACACCCCACCCCAGTTTTCTTGCACATCCCACCACCCCGCTTGCGGAAATGTTCGCGCCACCACATGCAGAGTGGCCGGAGCTGGGGCTGTGACCCCTCCCTGCGCTTGTACGGCGGGGCGGGCGCCGGTGCAAAGGGCACCTCGGGAAGACACGGTCCCGCTCCCGACCGGGGTCAGCTGAAGAAGGATGTGGATCCTGGCGGAACAGGAGAGCATCTAGCTGCCAGCTCAGTATCTCATGGTTCGAGCGCACTGGTCTTGTAAAGCGGGGATCAAGGCTTCGTGGCCCAGCCACGCGTCTGCCTTTCCCCCTCCCTGGCATCAGATCATCCCTTCCCCGGGGCTCAGGTTCTGCTTTTCCTCTTGGATCCACAGCTCCCGAGGAGGCTGCCCAGATGGATGTGGTTAGAGAAGGGCAACCCCGAGCGTCCTGAGCTGCGGGAACCCGGGCCTCGCCTTGGGCAACAGCGGCCTCCCAGGTCCCAAGTGCCACCTTGTCCCAGGACCCGCGATTCCAGGAATGATCCAGGGGTCTCCGCCCCAGCGCTCGCACTCTCCAGACAGCGGAGTTTTCAAGCGCTTCGCCCTTTGAGCTCAGAGATGACGCAAGAGGAAGATAATTCAGCGACGAACTCCCCTCGCCACGGTGGGGAAGCTCCCTCTCCCCCACGTCCACTTTAATCTCTTATTTATCGGGGTTCACCCTGGGCGTAGCCCTTGTGCTAAATTCCCCTCCGAAAGTAATCCTGTGGGCATTTGACAAAGTATAGCTGAGGCATATGAGGCCAAAAGAGACTAAGTCATTTGCCCAAGGTCACCCTGTTCGTAAGTAACAGACAAGAAACGCCAGGTCGGTCCACCTTTCTCCCAAGCCCATCACCATTCGAAGGAGACACCTTTTGCTTCTGCACCCTCAGCCTGGGTGCGGGCGAGGGGCTTTTTATTGAGCCGAATCAGGGAAACCTGGGGAGTTGGGAAGAGAACTCACATCTAATGAAAGAATGGTCTTCCTGTCCCTCCCTCAGCGCCCATGCCCCCTGCAGAAGCTCCCGGGGCAGCTGCTGCTTCTGCAAAATGCAAACGCAGGAGGGGTCTTGCCACCTGTCTGTCTTCTGTCCTACAGCTGTCCATCTTGACCATTTCAACGCTCACACGTTAAGGAATAGAGCAGAGACGTTTCCACTGAAAGCCTGAGGTTAATTATTTGGCCTGCTGGAAGGATTCTGGAGGTTTCTCATGGGCATAGTGATCATGACGAACTCTGCACTTGGTACAAGTTACGTACTTAACTTTCTGAATCTGCTTTCCCTTGTGACTACTAGTAACAGCTAATGCTTTTAAAGCACCTGTCAAATCTAAACAGAATCCGTGAATTATCGCAGTGTTGACAACATTGTAAGTGGTATTATTAGCCTCATTGTCCATAGGAGGAAATTGAGGCCCAGAGAAGTTAACTCTCTTGCCTAGGGTCATACCGAGAGCAAGTAGCAGTGTCAGAATTCAAACCCAACCTTCCTGGTTCCCGGCGCTTTCAACCACCGTGCTGCTGTGGAAGACATCCAGAGCCTCTCGTAGGGATTTTCTGGAGCCAGAAAAAACAAAGCTGTGCCTTCAGGGTAATACAGTTTCTGCAAATGTGCTGTCAAAGTCCGCTGTTTGTAGAGCCAAGAGACTTTGTTCATACCATTCAAGAGAAAAAAAACAAGAACCTTAAAAATGAATTCTCCCTTGTGCCTGTTCCTGAGATCTCTCTATGGAAGGAAGATATTCTCTGTGCCTGGAAGTAATATCTTTTCATCCTACATAATGTAAGAGACAAGTGCAAAGTCTCCTACTATAACCTCCCAAACACTTCGGTCTTTTTATTCTGCATGGAGTTAGGTTGCTGTCCTGATTAAAAAAAAAAAAAATACCCACACTTTCATAGCTTTTTAAACACCATCAAATAAACCAAAATTTCATGTATTTCTGTGTACCACACCAGAACAATTAGGGTGGGTGGCAGACTGTACTTTCCAGAAGTGGTCACCCCAATACCTCCCATCACACATGGTCTTAAAATTTAACTGGGCACTTCTCTTGAACCTGGGTAGACCTGGGCCAACTTCTCTATCTTCCCTCCTGTTGAACCTCAGTGGACTTTTGTGATTACCTTGACCAATGAATTGTGGCAGAAGTGACGATATACGTTTTTCGAGGCTGGACCAGAAAAACGCCATGCGTGTCTGCCTTGCTGCCTCGGGACAAGCGTTTCTGCAACTTGCTGCCTCTATCCCCAGTTTTCCAGCCTCCCCCAGCTGATGGAGCACAGATAAACGGACCCTACCAAATTCTGCCCAAATTGAAGATTCATGAGTAGAGTAAGTGATTATTGTTGTTCTAAGCCTTTAAGCTGGAGAGGTTTGTTACATGGCAGTAAATGCCTGGACCAGGTCCTCTACACATTTTGCCCGTTATGAACTCTTCTGCAGTGGACTTCTTTAGACCTATCACTTTCTGCACATACCTGAAGTTTTCCCTAGGGAAACACCTAGAAGCAGCATTGCTGGGCCAAAGGGTATTTTGTTTATGGAACCGCACATGTAGTGAAAGTGTGAAAGCATACAGGGGAGTGATCCACTGTAGTGTAAGCCCTGACACTTGGGTTTTCTTTTTTTGTAACACAAGTGCCTGACTTAAGCTTTGATTGCTGAGGCATCCACTTCAAAGATGGCGACCTCGAATCAACACATTGCCAGCCACACGACTAGATAAAGAGCCAGCCCGCCTCCCCCTACTGAAGCTCTTTTGTTTTAGTTGATTTAGTTTTCTTTTGGTTGATTTTGATAACTAACCATTTGGGAAACTTGTTTCTCTCTTCCTGTGCTTTAAACTCCTACTCTTATGTTCTAAATTCACCCAGAAAGAGTGAGCCCTTGAAACCCCAGGCCCAAGCCACCCCCACCTGTGACTTCTCTGTGTTGCTCCAGGTGTGTTGTGTAATTTCCAGGTCCTGCAAGTAGTAAACCTTTATTTTTTTCGAAGTTTCCTGATGGTTATTGCTGAAGGGCGTCTTGCAATCAGAATGAGAACCACGAGGGCCAGTGGTTGGCCCAATGTGACGACATTGTTTATTGATGGGCTGAAATCGGCATGAAACATACACATAAAGGATGAGTGTGAATCTTTAAAAGTGTCAGGGAGGAAGAGATTTTCCTCTACAATGCTAGGTTCTTCTGGCTGGTCTAAGACTTAAGTTGACTTGAGACAGATTAACAGGAGGAAAATCAAAGTTTAATAACATGTATATATGGGAGAGATCCCGGAAGACTTAGTAAATCACCAAAATGGCTGAAGCTCTCACCTTCGGCTAAAGACAAAAGAGGATGTTGGTAGTGGTTCGAGACTTCAAAGGGGAGGAAGGCAATTCACATGAAGGTGGAAAAGCAAATGTTGGGTACATAAATGTTTGCTGGGCCATGCAGAGACAATGGGCTACAGGGTGGACTCTGATCTCTAAGAGTTTCCCACAATACATATTACCCATACTTTTTGCAGATTTCTCTGGTGATAGCTTTGTTCTGGAAGCAGGCCCTCTATCTACATTTTTTTAGGGGGAAGGTCAAACAAAGTTTCTTCCTAAGTCTTTTGGGCCTTAAAAATAATAATTTTAATCCTCATACCAAAGAGACATATTTTGAGGTGGCAAACCCTACAGCAGAATCCGTAAGATTCTATTTCTTTAAAAAAGAAACCTGAAGGTCTGAAGCAAATACTACATTGCTAACATCTGTTAAATCTGGGTGTGGGGATATACGGGTATCGTAATTTAAAATTTTTCTTTACATTTCTTAAATGTGTTATGTATTGATATTGTTATTTATAATTGTGTGAATATTTTATTATTTAAAAATCTCAACTCAAATAAAATTATGTCACAGTAATTTTGTCCCTTGTGATTTTCTGTTTCATGTGTTTGATCACATCCCTGATTGATCAAAGCAAGACCTTTGGCCTTTGATGGGCTGATAGTTCAATGCAAACACCACAGTCCTCCCTACCACACGCCCTTCCTCCTGGCCATACTCACAGACCTGCTGTTTAAGAAACAATCAGTGCTCCTTTAGTTTCCCTGCCTTTGCATGAGATCATCCCTCTGCCTGGAATAGTAATCCCAGAGATTTCGCTTCCCAACTTATTCTCCCGCGTCTCATTTGATCCTTATCTGCTCCCTGTAACAGTTAAAATAGTACCATTTACTGGGTGAGCTACGTATGGTGTCAAATGCTTTACGTGGGTCTTTTTAAAAGTAGGTTCTGTTGTTGCTGTCCCTCTTTTGCAGACAAAGAAACCCACTTTGGCTTAAGTGTCACTTGTTACTATCGTCGTTGTTGTTATTATCTCCCAAAATCTTGGTGGCACAGCAAAAGTCAACCTCAGGCCTGTTCAGAGTCCACAACGTTGGCCATTAGACCGTACTGCCTCCTGCGAGAAAGCTGTTCTCTTAATTCTCAAATTACAGTTAAAGAAACAGATTCTGAGAGTTTCTCTCCCTGCCTAATGAAGTATTCATCCTTCTAGAGCCACAGCGACGGCCCTCTGTCTGGGAAGCCCTCCTCCTGTCCACACAGTCCACCCCACACCCCCATGGAAGGGTGTTTATAGCCTGCCTTCTCCTCGGCGAGTTGCCGAGCTCCTCAAAGGCAGAGACTGGCGTGTGCACATTTGTATTCCCAGCACCTAGAATGGCACCTGATGCATTATGGGCGCCTAATCTTTTCAGAAATGAATATGGATTAGCACCTGCCTTGCTCAGTCCCTGAGCAACAGACATGCCCATGAACTCAGGTGAGCAAGTCATTTCTGCTGTGTGCACAGGGTGTAGTTTGTGCAAATGGCTCCCAGCCTTCGAAAACGAACAACAAAAATCCCCACTCATCTTTACCAAAGAAATCCAGCCCAAAGGATTGCCCACCTTGAGAATTTAGATGATGGCTACCCTGAAAACTCCATAAAAATAATAATGATAGAACAAGAGTGAATGTGTATTGAGCATTTAGCATGTGCCAGGGACTGTGCTAAGCAACATACATGGATTTAATTTTTGCAAACAGAGTGAACTATTGCTTTTCTTTGTTCGGTGCGCTAGGTGCTCTTGTTTTTACGTGAGTGAATGTGCAAATCAGAATTTTCCGCGGAAGTTTGGAGGAGAGAATAGGATGTCTTAACTCAAAAGCTCTGTCATGTTATCATCACTGCTAAGAAGAACCCTGGCGGTGCAGCTTCTCTGAGCCGAGGGTGGCATTTGTCACTTCTTGGGGAGTATGTATGGCACTGACATTTAATGATGACATCATGCCATGCTTTGTCAATATCTCTTTTCAAACAGCATCAGGGAGTGACAGGCAGTGCTCTGTGGAATGACCTGCATTGTGACATCAGACTCTGACAAAGTCTCTTTTATCAGCCTTACTTTTCTCATGGAGTTTTGAAGGAATGTTGGCATGGCGCTGTTTCTTCTCTTTTGACACCACAGTCAGTTCACTCATTCAAACCCCCCTATCACGGTGTGCGCAGGAAGCTATGGGGCACACAGGGATAGCAGAAACCAGTGACTCAGGTCGCCCCAGTGTTCTGCGTCTCAGTGTCTTGTCTGATCTAAGTGCTGGTGTCATCCTCTCCTCTGTCGCTCAGCATCCTTGATACACTAGGGAAGGCGGTGGTGGACAAGCCAAGTCTCACATCGGACAATTTTGCTAAAAGGCAGAGATTACTAGTAAACTTTATTTATCAAGTCTGTGCTATGTGACAAAGATTTTACCTCGTTCTATGAAAGCTTCAGGAGAAATTTAAGGCTTGGTCTCTGCCCTCAAAGAGCTGAGCTGACTGTGTGAGTAAAATAACAACCTATGAAAAACTTACAAAACAGCTGCATTGAGAGTATGTCTTATACCCAGGTTCAAAGACCTATGAGTAGAAATTAAGGCTTGGTCAAGATGAAAAAAAAAAAAAGAAAGCAATTTCCCATTCTAACACCATTTCCTTCTCCAGAGGACAAAGAAAGAACCTGATCTGATTGTCATGAAATTCAACTCTTGATCTCCCAGGCCCTGATCATCCACAGTAAAAGGAGTCAGCCCTCAAACCTCTTTTAAGCCACTAGAAGACAATGCAAGTAGGGTCTAAGTGGAAGACCAGCTGGAGTTAAAGTACAATGAGAAAGGATTCCTCATCTCCTCTCAGATGTCTCAAAGCCATCACGTGGGCAGAACTTAGGTGTTCCTTGCTTGGGCCTGGTACTAAAAGTCAGTGAAATAACCCAAAGACCTATCTATTCCCAGGCAAAATATTCGAGAGAGCTCTAAGAAACTGTCATTGTATCTACAGAAATAGCATTTGATAAAATCCAAACATGCTTTCATGATAAAAATGCTAACAACAAACAAACAAACAAAAACCCCCAAACAAACAAACTAGGAATAGAAGGGAACTTCCTCAACCTGATAAAGGACATCTATTAAAGAAAAAAAAATCATATGAAATGGTACAAGAGTGATAGCTTTCCCCTTGAGATCAGAAACAAGAGAAGTATGTTCACTCTTGTCACTTCTATCCAACACTGCGATACAGATTCTAGTGAGGACAATTAGGTAAGAAAAAGAAATAAAAGGCATCCAAATTGGAAAGGAAGAAGATGCATGTGACATGATCTCCTATACAGAAAATCCTAAGGAATCCACTGAAAACCTATTAGCACTAATAAATCAGTTCAGCAAAGTTGCAGAGTACAAGATCAATATGCAAAAACCAATGGTATTTCTATTCACTAGCAATGAACCATCTAAAAATGAGATTAAGAAAACAATTCCATTTACAATAGCATCAAAAAGAATAAACCACTTAGGAATAATTTAGTAAAAGCAGTGCAAAATTTATACTCTCCAAACAAACAAACAAAACAATCATTGTTGGAGGAAGACCCAAATACATGGAAAGACATCCCAAGTTCTGGATGGGAAGGTGTAATATTGTTAAGATGGCAATAGTCCCTAAAGTAATCTACAGATTCAACACCATCACTATCATAATCCCAGCTGCCCTTTTTGTAGATTTTGACACGCTGATCCTAAAACGTATGGAAAGGCAAGGGACCTAAGGTAGCCAAAACAATCTTGAAAAAGAAGAACAAAGCTGGAAGACTCACATTTCCTGATGTCAAAACTTATTACAAAACTACAGTAATCAAGACAGTGCAGTACTGGCATGAGTACTGACACACAGACCAATGGAATAGAACTGAGGGTCTAAAAATAAACCCTCATATGTATGATCACTTGATTTTCAAGGAGAGTGTAAAGACAATTCAATGGGGAAAGAGTAATCTTTTCAACAATGGTGCTAGGACAACTAGTTATCCACATGCAACAAACAGAAAAAAAGATAAACTGGACTTCATCAAAATTTAAAACTTTTTTACCTCAACAGATATCATCAAGAAAAATTAAAAAAACCCCACAGAATGGGAGAAAATTTTGCAATCACATATCTGGAAAGGGACTTCTACTTTAAATATATAAATAACTCTCACAGCTTAATAATAAAAAGAAACCCAATTTAAAAGTGGGCAAAAGATCTGAATAGACATCTCTCCAAGGAAGTTGTACAAATGGCCAATAAGCAAAGATGCTTACCATCATTAGTCATCAGGGAAATGCAAATCAAAACCACAGTCAGATACCACTCCCCACACACGGGGCCGGCTATAATAAAAAAGACAGATAATAACAAATGTGGCAAACATGTGGAGAAATTGGAGACTTTGTGCACTGCTGGTGGGAATATAAAGTGGTGTAGCCCCTTTGGAAGATAGTCTGGCAGTCCCTTAAAAAGCTAAACATAGAGTCATTGTATGATTGACCCAGCAACACTACTCCTACCTACATACCCAAGAGAAATGAAAACGTGTGTCTGCACAAAAAGTTATACATGAATGTTCATAGCAGTATTATTCATATAAAAACCAAAAAGTAGAAGTCAACCGCTGAATGGATAAATAAAATGTAGTATATTCATACAATGGAATATTACTGGGCAATGAAAAGGAATGAAGGACTGACATATGCTACAACATGTATGAAAAGACCAACATGTATAAAAGACCAATTCTATGACTCCCAAACAGGAAAATCTATAGAGACAGAGAGACAAGGGACATGATAGCTAAAGAGCACAGGTGTTTTTGAGGGTGAGAAAATTGATTTTGGTGACGGTTGCATGCATCTGTGAATATACTAAAAACCATTGAACTGTTTGATTTAAATTGGTGATCTATTTGGTATGTGAATAAAGCTGCTAATGTTAATAAAGCTGTTGAAAAAATTCAGTGATATTACAGGTGTCTGGGAATAAAAGAAACAGTAGCAAATTAAATATCACATTCATCAGAAGACACAGCATGATTTCAGAAATGTTGCAGAGTGTCAACCTGAAATTGACAAAAGTTGGTATTATACCCATTTTGTAGATGAGGAAATTGTCTTAGAGAGTTTAAGAACTTGCTCAAGGTTATCTAGTTAGTAAATGTCAAACTCGAGACTTGGGTGCAGGACAACCACTGCCATGTCAACTCCTGGGGAGTGAATTCTTCATCTCAGATTTAGTTTAAAGAAACAACGCATTTAGCTTTTTAAAAATTCGGTGGAGTGTCATATTGGATATGGACCATGAAGCAGGGAGGTTGTAAGAGATGCTGTCCTCCTTTGGAACCTGGCCACATCTCCGCGTGCCTTGGCACTGTGTCCAGGATAAGTACAAAATATTGTGTGTGATGAGAGGTCGTGCATTCGAGTGAGGCCCACACTCAGAGGACTCAAGCCCAGCCACAGCGGGCCTGGGAAGCTCTAAGCCTGTCCACAGGCCTGGGGCAGATCTTGTTTGCCTCACGTGGCTGTGGCTTTACCTCCGGTTCACTTCCCCAGCCCCTCGGCCCATCAGCCAGGCTGGTTTCTGCACCTCACGATTGTCTATTTTCCCTCTGCCTCTGGGAACACTGTGGTCCAGTGGTTTCGGTGTGTGAGCAGAGAAGGGCTGATTTTGTTTGAGTTGGAGCAGGACTGTTGGTTCAGTATCAGCAGTCAAGAGGCCATGGGTTTCTAAGAGATCTTTTTTTTTTAAAGAGGTTCTCAATGTACCACAGGATTAAACCATGTACTGCTTTGTCTATTAACTTTATGTTTTATGAATTCTCTGTTTTGTGGACTAGAAACCTAGGCACACAGACCATGTGCTTTATTCTGGGTAACACAGCTGCCACATGCTCTCAAGATCCAGTACTGTTAACCCGGTAGGGCTACACTCCTCAGATCTATGTCTTCCACCTCCCTCTGCTGTCTGAGTGTGGGATCAGAACGCTTCCCAAGAAGGGTGTCCACTTGGAAGCACCATCCACAATATCCTCATTTCTTATTTTGATTCTCACTACAATCCTGCACTCATAATGTTATTGCTATGTTTCAGATGAGGAAACTGAGGCTCAGAGTGGTTCTGTGACTTGTTCAAGGTCACATAACCAGGATTTGAACCCTGGAGTGGGTAGACTCTAGGCTGAGATTCTTTTCCTGTACCCCTCCCCAGCCTTGGTTTGTGGCCAGGGAAAATTACTGATGTTCCCCCGTCCCCATCCTCAACTGCCCCCCACATCCCTATCTGTAAACTGGTGAAAGTAATTTGGCTTCAGACTACATCCATGCGGGCCTAGGGAGAAAGGAGACAAGGATAGACAACGAGAGCCTGAAGGGTGTGTGGGGAAGAGGCAGGCAGGACCTTGGCCTTGGTGATGGGAGTGCAGGAGTTGGGGGGACAGGACTAAAATGTGTGAGTGCCTTGGACAGGCTAATAAAATTTGTCAACTCTCCCAAACCAATGCTCTTGCTCTCTTTTTCGTTAACTGTTTTTTTAATTGAAAAAGTAATAAATGTTCATGGTAAAAAAATCAAAACTACTTCTCCTCCATACCTCCCAGTCACCCTCCGAAGGACAATCTGTCTTCTGTCTCCTTCAGGAATATTCCAGATATATATTCTACATATAGACACACACATTTCTCCCTTTCATTTTCACAAATAGGAACATAATCTGTACACTGTCTTGTACCTTATTTTATCCTCTTATCTTAAAAACTCTTCCACACCAGCTCACATAGATCTGTCTCATCTTCTTCATTCTGTTGTTTTTGTTTTTTGGTTTTTTTGGCTGCGTTGGGTCTTCATTGCTGTGTGTGGGCTTTCTCTAGTTACGGAGAGCAGGGCCTACTCTTCGTAGCAGTGCGTGGGCTTCTCATTGCAGTGGCTTCTCTTGTTGAGGAACACGGGCTCTAGGCACATGGGCTTCAGTAGTTGTGGCATGTGGGCTCAGTAGTTGTGGCACACGGGCTTAGTTGCTCCACGGCATGTGGGATCTTCTCGGACCAGGGCTCAAACCTGTGTCCCCTGCATTGGCAGGCAGATTCTTAACCACTGTGCCACCAGGGAAGCCCCCTTCATTCTGTTTTACAATTGCACAGCATCTCATCCTATGGATGTTTCTTCATTTATTCAACCAGCCCCTATTGCTGGGGTCACTCAGGTTGTTTACAAATTTAGGCTGTTATAAACAATGCTGGGAAAAACATCCATGTTTATTCATTTTCAAGTATATCTCTACGATGAATTCCTAGAGGCTGAACTGATGAAGGAACTGCTGAATCCATGAGAAAGAATATTCTACTTAATAGAGATGCCAAGTTGTGCTGCATCAATCTGAACTCCTATCACCAAGGAAGAGTACCCACTTCTTCTCAGTGTGATGTAATTTTTCAATCTGTATTACCAAGTGTCACAGGCTGAAGAGTGACTCCTAAATATATCACGTCCTAATCCCTGGATCCTGCACAGATTACGTAATATGGAATACAGTCTTTGCAGATGTGACTAAATTAGAAACTCTGAGAGGGGGAAATTATCCTGGAAATTACCCAGCTTGGCCCAGTGTCCTTATAAGAGGGAGGCGGACATTTGACTACAGACAAAACAGAAGAAGATCATGTGATGGAAGCAGAAAGAAGCAGTAGAGAGAGATGTTACACTGCTGGCTTTGAAGATGGAGGAAAGGGTTGGGAAGCGAGGAAGGCAGCTGGAGAACTGGAAGAGGCACAGACACAGCCTCCCCCAGCACCTCCCGACAGAAGCACTCTGCCAACACCTTGATTTTAGCCCACTAAAACCATTTTGGACTTCTGGCTGATCTAACTGTAAGATAGTAAATTTCTGTTGCTTGAAGCCATTAAGTGTGTGGTTATTTGTCATGGCGGCAATAGGTCATTAATACTGGAGGGAAGGCTTAGTGCCCTGATGGGGGGGGAGGGGAGGAAGGGCCGCTGTCCATCCCCCACCTCTGCTCCCTGCTCAACTGTTCAAAGCAATTCCCCTCTGACCCCAGGCCTGTACCCCTCACCCAGCAGAAGCCTTCCTTATTAACCTCACTCTCGGGAAGGTGGCTCAAGATAACAGCAGTTGCAAGCAGCATATTAAAATATTGCCTTCAACCACCCACAGATCTCACTGAGAAGATACGGACAAATAACATTTTCTTCTCCTTTGTCAGTTTCCGGCGCTGTTTAGTCACCCCTGTAGTTTGCCCTTAAGGACCTCGTTTGTACATCAACATGGAAGATTTAACAGCACTAGCTTTGCGACTCCCTGCGGCAAAGCAATTAGGATGGTGGGAGGGCCCTAACCCGATGTAATCTCAGGGCCCCACCGTTCATTGATTTCTGGAAGCTGAGGGATCACTTTCAGTTGGGGCTCTCTTCATCTCTGGAGTGAGAAAAGCAGTCAGTGTTCTTTGTAGTACGCAGGCCTCTCGTTGTGGCCTCTCCCGCTGCAGAGCACAGGCTCCGGACGCGCAGGCTCAGCGGCCATGGCTCACGGGCCCAGCCGCTCCACGGAATGTGGGATCCTCCCGGACCGGGGCACGAACCCGTGTGCCCTGCATCAGCAGGCGGACTCTCAACCATTGCGCCACCAGGGAAGCCCACAGTCAGTGTTTGTAGGGATTTGTGACCTGTCTGGGGAGAGGTGTGAGTTGGGAGGAATTATCTGAAATTTGATACATGCATTCAAAGGTTCAAATTTGGCTGTGGGCTCCCTGAGGAAAAGGAAGAAAATTGCTGAGCAAATAAACTCCAACTCAAACAAAACCTTTTGGGGCAAATGAGTTACAGAAGGCGCCTGTGGTTTGCAAATAGATGCCTCATTAAAGCCAATGGCTCGATAAAGCCATTTTTGGATGCTAGGAAAATCTCTCCACCTTCCTCCTCCACCTACCCAGTCTCCTGGTTCTGGGCATACCAATTTCTGCTCAGGACCAAGCAGGTGAGAGTTACAGGGGGGTTAGCTCCCTAAACCACCTGTTAGAGTAATAATCCTGGGCTCCTCCAAGGCAAGTGGATCAGGCCGTGCAGCAGGATGACAGACTAATTATCCCAACCATCAGAAGTGTCTTCTGTGTCTCTAATCTACCTTGACAATCCGGTGGTTTGTCACTTCGAGGCCTCTTTAATTGGCTGCGTGATTGACACAAGTGTGGGGGGCTTTTTATTTTAAGAATTGAGGAGAGCCTATGCCTTCAAAATTAGTTCAGTTACATATAATTGCTTTGCTATGATGCCAAAGACCTAGTTTGCGCCCTACGTGGGCTGGAATCTGATTCTTGCAGTCACTCTGACTCTAGGTAACTAGCAAGAATGACAAGAAGAGACACTCAAGCAATCTTCTGTGTTTATTATTTACCTTTCACCAAAGGTCTCCTCAACCCTAGGTTGACCTGACATCCCTTTCAATAGCCTTATGAAAAAAGCTGCTATGGTCTGAATGTTTGTGGCCCCTCAGGATGCATATGTTTTGGTTGCAAGTGACAGAAATCTAATTAATTTTTTTGTCATTGTTCATATACCTTACAAGTTCAAGAGTTGAGCTGCTTGGAGTCATAGCTGGGTTTGGGTGCTTAAACAGTAAGGACAGGGTTCTGTTATCCTATTTCCAACTCTCAGTTCACCTTCTGAAGAGGTGCTTCTCTTCACGTGGTAGAAAAGATAGCCTCTGGCAGTGCCAGCCTTTCCCGACCCCGAAGGGTCCACTCTCCCAAAGAAAAAGCATACCTCACAGGGCTCATATTAGCATAGCATTCATGGAAGGCTCAGACTGGTCTGGCCTGGGTCACGTGCCCTCCTCTTGGCTCAATCAACAGATGCAGGAGGAGTTCTATGATTGGCCAAGTGCTAATCAACGGATGCAGGAAGAGTTCTATGATCGGCCAAGTGCTAAGTGCTGGTCATGTGATCAGGAGGAGGAAGAAGGCGCTGTGATTGGCAGTCTCACCAGAACCACTCGAAATAGGGGAAGTCCCTTTCCCCAGAGGCAGAGGTGGCCAGCCACAGTAAGAAAACAAATAGCCTCCACAGACCTTAGAAGTGCAACTGTTACAAATCCGGTCGCCCTGGTAAGTCCTGTGTCTCCACTTTTTCCTCTGAATAGCCTCTTTGTCTGACAATGTAGCCTGTTCTGACAATCAGCCTGGAGTTTCAGAAGGGAAGGTTCTGAACATGTGGAACGCTGGTTCAGTTTCCTCATCCTCAGGACCTGGCGCCAGTAAATGGGAATAGATTGCTCCGCCTCTGGTCGTGGAGACCTAACTTATCAGAAGCGACTCTTGCCTCCTCGCGAGGATAGTAAAGGCTGGGAGCTCCTTGGACCGGAGTTGATAAACCCAGGGAGGAAGCAGCAGCCCCGCTGGCCTGCTCCTTGTAGACCTGCAAACCCTGCCAGGCCTCCCTTCCCCATTCCCTTGTCTTCCTTGGCAGTTTAGCTGGCCCAGCCTCAGCTAGAATGTCTATTCTAAGACCGTGAAACTTGGCTGTTCTTTCTTTTCTAGCCTTTTGTAAGCTTCGAAGAGAACCTTTCCTCGTCTGGATTTTCTCCCCTTTCTTGCCTAGGTATTTCATGGGTTTTCAGGCATCAGTCTTTATATGATCATTGCTTGCTGCAGTTCTAAAAACTTTAAAGGACATTTGGTTATTGGTCACTTAAGGCTTCTTCTATGTGTTTTACAGAATTACTTGGAACTTACCTGGTCCATTTCCCCATTTGAGACTGAAATCTTTGCTACTGCATGAAGAGGTCATGGTGAGCTCAGCTCAAATACCTCAAGAGATGGGGAACTGACTCTAGTTGGCTGATTCCATTGCTAACCAGCTCCATTAGTTATAATGTTCTTTTTAATTTGGAGGACAAATCTGCTCATTTTGGCTTAGATCTGGCACACATAATTTGTCTCATCTTCTTCTGTATCCATTTAAATATTGAAAGAGTGCTTTTATGTTCTCTTTCCTATCTCTTAGCTAATATTTATTGAACACTTACTTTGTCTAGTGCTGTACTAACTGCTTGACACACATATGCTCACTTAATCCTAGCAACAACCTATGACGTAGGCAGGCATTATTATGCCCATTTTATAAGTGAGGAAACCGAGGCACATGGGGTCACCAGGCTGACATGTCAGACTGATTTGATGCCAGAGCTCACACTTATAATCCCATATGCTCCTCAATTTTTTTTTTTTTGCTGTACGCGGGCCTCTCACTGTTGTGGCCTCCCCCGCTGTGGAGCACAGGCTCCGGACGCGCAGGCTCAGCAGCCATGGCTCACGGGCCCAGCCGCTCTGTGGCATGTGGGATCTTCCCGGACCGGGGCACGAACCCGTGTCCCCTGCATCGGCAGGCGGACTCTCAACCACTGCACCACCAGGGAAGCCCTGCTCCTCAATTTTTTTACAACAAAATAAACCATATAAATTCAACGTACTAAGCAATCTAATACCATTCAAAATGGCCTTTTAAATCTCCAGAAGGGCTCAAGGAAGGGGGCAAGCTTTCTTTACAAGCAGTGAAGAAGCAGTGTGGAGACTCAACCCAGTGGCAAGAAGGAGGGAAAAGCCAAATTGGAGCCCATCCGGGTACCTGGGTATCCACCACTGAGGACGAAGCTGAATTGTTGCAGAAAGCATCAAGGAGCAATGGTCCCAGTCAGAGGCTCAGGAGACCTGGATTTCATTCCATGCCATGCCAAAGAATCAGGTTAAGTATCCCCATCTCAATTTGACCAACTGAAAACTGGGGGTACCCTTTAACTCCACCCACTTTCCAGAAAAGTTATAAGAAACTGATCAGCTAATAAAAGATGGGTTTTGAAGCCCTTGAAAAAAGGATGGTAATAGAAAAATCCAACTTTACTTTTAGGTAAACAGCCCACATGGGCCAGTGTCTGACGGCAACATAGATTTCTTCTGAGACCCACAGAGAGTCAGCCAGAAACCTGTGCTGTGATGGGTACGTTCTAGGATACAAACTGTAAGCTACTCATCTCCCCTGAGGAGTGACGGTAATGGGCTGAAAGGAAGGATATCTTTTCTAGTGAAAACACCCTCTTCTCTCCACATTTGTGTAAATAAATGTGTCTTGCTCTTATTGGCTTCTTTGAGGATTCTCTGAGTGTCAATTTGAGGACAGTTTGTGACTTAAATCTATGTAGCGGGATCAGTTAATGTCTAGGCTCATTAGTGTATTTGTTCTCTCTTCTCCCACTGGGCAAATTGAGCTTGCCTCGCCTAACCACTCAGCATAGTGTATATTCAGATTAATCTTTCCCAAGCCTTCCTTTCATCCTGCTGTCACATGGTTTTTTACCTCAGAATAAAGTATAACCTCCTCAACTGTTCAGCATCCACAATCTCTTCCCATCCTGTCCCACTCATATCATCTCCCACTTCATTCCTATAGGAACTTTTTATTTCAGGGAATCTTGTCTTCTGAACTATCACATAGTGGTGCATCCATCACCACAGTCAATTTTAGAACATTTTCCATTACCCCCAAAAGAAACCCTACAGACCTCTTATCCACCCCCCACCCCCCTGCCATCACAAATTCCTCCATTCCCTCCAGTCCTCAGCAACCACTAAACTACTTTGTGTCTCTATAGATTTGCCTATTCTGGACATTCACGTAGATGGAATATACAACATGAGGTCCTTTGTGACTGGTTTCTTCCACTTAGCACGAGCTTTTCAAAGTTCATCCATGTGGTGGCATATATCAGTACTTCATTCATTTTCATCGTCCAATAATATTCTATTATATGGAGGCCACACTGGTTTATTCATTTATCAGTTGATGGGCATTTGGGCTGTTTCCATTTTGTGAGTATTATGAATAATGTGGCTATGAACATTCATGCACAATTTTTTGTGCAGATATGTTTTCATTTCTCTTGGGTATAAACCTAGGAGTGGAATTGCTGGGTCGTGTAGTAACTCTATGCTTAATCTTTAGAGGAACTGCCAGACTGTTTTCTTTTTTTTTTTTGCGGTACGCGGGCCTCTCACTGTTGTGGCCTCTCCTGTTGCGGAGCACAGGCTCCAGATGCACAGGCTCAGCGGCCATGGCTCACGGGCCCAGCCGCTCCGCGGCATGTGGGATCTTCCCAGACCGGGGCACGAACCCGTGTCCCCTGCATCGGCAGGCAGACTCTCAACCACTGCGCCACCAGGGAAGTCCTGCCAGACTGTTTTCTAAAGGAGCTGCATGGTTTTACATTCTTGCCAGCAGTGTTTGAGGGTTCTAATTTCCTCCACATCCTTGCCAACACTAGTTATTATCTGTCCTTTTTATTATAGCCATCCTGGTAGATGTGAAGTAGTATTTCATTGTGGTTTTGATTTGCAATTCCCTGATAACTAATGAACATCTTAGTTTATTAGTCGTTTGTTTATCTTCTCTGGAGAAATGTCTGTTTGGATCCTTTGCCCATTTTTCAACTGGGTTATTTGTTTTTTTATTGTTGAGTTGCAAATGTTCTTTACATATTCCAGATAGAAGTCTATTATCACATATATGATTTTCAATATTTTCTCCCATTTTGTGGGTTTTCACCTTGCTAGTTGTCCTTTGAAACACAAAAGCTTTTAATTTTGATGAAGTCCAATCAATCTGTTTTTTCCTTTTGTTTCTTGTGCTTTTGATGTTATACCTAAGAAGCCATTGTCTAATCCAAGGTCACAGATATTTATGCTTTGTTTTCATTTAACAGTTTTTCAGTTTTAGCTCTTACATTTAGGTCTATTATCCTTCTTTTTAAATTTTATTTATTTATTTTTGGCTGCATTGGGTCTTCGTTGCTGCACGTGGGCTTTCTCTAGTTGCGGCAAGTGGGGGCTACTATTCATTGTGGTGTGCAGGCTTCTTGTTGCGGTGGCTTCTCTTGTTGTGGAGCATGGGCTCTAGGTGTGTGGGCTTCAGTAGTTGCGGTGTGTGGGCTCAGTAGTTGTGGCTCGCGAGCTCTAGAGCACAGGGCTCAGTAGTTGTGGCGCACAGGCTTAGTTGCTCTGCGGCATGTGGGATCTTCCCGGACCAGGGCTCAAACCTGTGTCCCCTGCATTGGCAGGTGGATTCTTAACCACTGTGCCACCAGGGAAGTCCCTATTATCCTTTTTGAGTTCCTTTTTTAAAAAATAAGGTGTGAGGTATGGGTATAACTTTATCCTTTTGCGTGTAGATACCCAGTTGTCCCATCACCACATTTTTTTTAAAAGATTATTCTTTTAAAAGGTTACTCTTCATTATCTTGGCACCCTTGTCAAGCAACTAGCCATTTCTGCCGTAGTATACCTCTTAGCTATTCTCTCCTCCGTATCATAGTACCACCCTGACCTAATGGCCTTGCTTACCTATATAGGGCCTTGAAAGGGGCTGCTGAGCTTTGGGCTCCAGGTGGAAGTGCGATTCTGATGATGTGGCAAGGAGCCCTCCTCCCCAACCCCCCACCCCCTGAACCGAGGAGAGCAATGTCACTGCACAACATCATACAACTCAGAGATGGGGACCAGCCCATGAGGTGAAGGCTTCTGTACTTTTGGAGAGTGGAGAATACCTCTATGGAGAAGCATGTGATGGGGGAGATCTCTGGCTAAAGATTAAACTTCCAAATCTGAGCAGAGTCGAAATTGTATATATGCTGTATAGACTGGATTACTGGTGAGCAAAGGTCTCTTATCTGTCCCACTCACTGTGCGTGAGTTATGTACCTCCACCCAGTTGACATTGGACTTGGGTCTGTGACTTGTTTGATGCATGGATTGTTAGATATAACATGAGCAGAGTCCTTAAATATGTTTGTGTTATTGTATGCTGTCTGCCCTGAGAAAATGTGCCCTGGTCAGCCACTCATCCAAAGACATTGGGAAATTATTGTGATCCCCTCTCCCAATGTTTGTATTTTCAATTTGCTCTTAGTGTGAAGGCTCATTTGGAAGTGAGGAGAACTGGTTCTATCTTGTGTTCTCACACCAACCAGCTGCGTGATCTCACCATCACATGTCTCTGGGTCTTAGTGGGTTTGACTAAATGATAGCAGATTTGAAACCAGACCGGAGCAAAGCTCGACAATCCCTGGCAAGTCCAGCAGAGCTGCAAAGCAGTAAATTAAGAAAATAAACACAAGGTGTAGTAAGCCACTGAGTTTAGGGATGGTTTGTTACACAGCACATTTGCAGAAATAAATGACTGATACTCATGCAGAGGTGGAATGCAGAGGCCTCTGAATGGGATACCACAGGTTCCCATGCCTTGATACATGTTGGAGGATTTCCAACTGATAAAAGAATTTTTATCTTGGCAATGGGCCATTGTAGCCATTGTAGGAAAGACAAAGGATCACCCAGTGGACAGCACAGACCAGAGCCCTGAAAAATCTGGGCAAATCCAGACCCCACTGTGCTCTAGAGCACTGGACAGCTGGATGGAGGGCTAGGTGTCAAGCATTAGAGCTTAGCTCCAACTCATCAAACACTTGCTGAGCACCTGCTACCTGCAAGACACTGTGTGGACATTTAAAGGTCTTTGTCTTGTCACTGCTCCTCCAAAACACCATGTGTATTCCTGCCTTAGGACCTTTGCTCTTACTACTCCCTCTGCCTGGAATGATCTTTGCTGGGATCGTCACACATGGTTGCCTTGTCATCATTCAAGTCTCAGCTTGAATTTGACCTTCACAGAGAGGTTATTCTGATCACCAGCTAAAGTAGCCACCACTTGCCCTGATTCATTTACTAACACATCGTCCCGGTTTATCTTCATGGCACTTACCACCACCTGGCATGTTGTATGTTTATTTGTTTGTTTGAAGTCTTTCTTCTCCCACTAAAATGTAAGCTCCACAAGAATGGGATATTATCTGTCTTATTCACTATTGTATCCCCAGCTCCTAAAACAGTGCTTTTGTACATTGTAGGCACTCAGTAAATATTCTTTGAATAAATGAGCAAGGTGCTTACATTGGGCAAGAAGGGAAGGGTGAAGAGAAAAAAACGGTGTGTATCCAGGCCAAAAATTACTGTAGTAAAGGTATGTAATGTCACTTCCTGGAAAGAGTTCAGGTTCTTGAGTCATACTCACTGTACCATTAACTACCGTATAAACTTGGGCAAGTTTTTGTATTAGCTAACATACCATTTTAGCTGATATAATAAAAGGCCACAATAGCAACAACTTAAACAATACAGTCATTTTTTCTCTCACTTAAAAGTCCAAAGAGGTAATCTGGGGCTGGTGTGGTGACTCATCAGGGACCCAGGCTCCTTCTATCTTCTTGCTCTGCCATCCTTAAATGGGGCTTCCAACTTGTGGCCCCAAAAAAGTACTTGGCTCCTCTCATGTCTACATTCAGGCCAACAGAGAGGAGGGATGAGGGGAGAGGAAGACCAGCCCCTCCCTGTAAGAGCTGGGCTCAGAAGTTGCACTCATCACCCCCATTCACATCCTGTTGGGTAGAACTTAGTTATATAGCCACATTTGACAGCAAAGGAGTCTGGGAAATTAGTTTTTAGCTGGAGAGTAATGTTCCCAGCTAAGAAATTCTATCATTGTAGAAGGAAAAATGCATAAATAGCAGTCTCTGCCCCATTCTTTACCACCACTCCACTCCCAGCCCTCCGTCCTATCCCGTTCCCTCATTTGTAAAACATGTGCCTCACTGTGTTACAATGAAATGAGATGAGTTATTTGGAAGTATCTTGTAAGCTCCGAAGTTCCATCCAAACACATAAGTTACTGATTGCAAAACAGTAAAAACCACAAAGGGCGTTGCAATCATAGAACAAGGGGAGATTCATTCTAGCTGAAATGATAGAGGAGTTTATGGAGCAGGTAGCTTTTAAGTTGGGCATTGAAATATTGATCAGTATCTTTAAGGCAGGAAGCAAAGGAGGTTGGGGCGGGTATGGAAAGCATCCTAAGTGATAGGAAAAGTAAGATCAAAGGTAGTAAGATGAGAATTTACATGCCTGTTTGAGATGCTACATGGGGTACGGTTCGGGGAGTACAGGGGCAAAGGAAGGAAGTTGGACCAGAGCAGGCAGAACCCTGATGCCATGATCAGGAGTTGGAGAGCTTTGGATGGGAAGTGGGAAGCCCATGCCAGCCTCTGAGTAGGGGTAGGATGTGATTTTTCTCCACAGCAGTGCCTGTCCCTGGAGGAAGATGGCCTTGGAGATGGGGAGGCCACTTAGAAGACTCTTATGAGAGTCCCGATGAGATGGGCAAGGGCCTGAACTAGAGCTGTGAGAATGGAAAGATAGGGATGGATTTGGGAACCATCTCACAGGTAGAATCACCAAACTCGGCAGCAGATCGGATGGAGTGAAGAGTAAGTACTGACCAGGGTTTTACCAGGTATCATTGACCAGGAGGGAGACCCCAGAAAGGGGGGCAAATTCAGGAGGAAGAAAGTAAATTCAGAGTGTCCAATGTGACTCAGAGCACCTCCCAGCAATGGGAAATTTAAGGTGTGCTCATAAAATTGAAGGCAAAGAACTAAAGAATTTACCAAAATGATAAAGACGCTTGATCACAAGTACTGTTGCCTCTTACAGTATGATCTAACGTCTAACAGTTCAGACAGCGCAATTAAAATTCAGTCTTGGGGAATAACTTCTTTCCCTTTCTGGAGCCCGAGCTTTTGTAATTCACTCTTTACACACAAGCAAGGCTGGGCTCTGTCCTTACTTGATACGTGAAGGGCACTTCCAGAAGCCCTGCAGGGTTAGCTGTGTATCTCACCAGAGTCTGGGGAAATATTTGGCCATTTCTTTTCTTTTCCTCCCAAACATCCTCCTTTGGTCTGAAGATATCCAGATCTTAGTCTTCAGTCCAGCTGTGAAAAAACCTTTCCAATTTGTGTTCATATTGTCAGGAAGAGGTTAAAAATATCATCTTGAGCTGCATCAGAGATCAAAAATGAAAACTGGACAGGAGATGGTGAATGAGTTTTTTCCCTTTCAAAATTTTCCATCATTGCATAAAATTGATTATGCAAAAAGAGTAAACTGGGTGTTTTTTAAATTTTATTTATTTATTTTTGCTGCATTGGGTCTTTGTTTCTGTGCGAGGGCTTTCTCTAGTTGCGGCAAGCGGGGGCCACTCTTCATCGCAGTGTGCGGGCCTCTCACTGTCGCGGCCTCTCTTGTTGCGGAGCACAGGCTCCAGACACGCAGGCTCAGTAGTTGTGGCTCACGGGCCTAGTTGCTCCGCGGCATGTGTGATCTTCCCAGACCAGGGATTGAACCCGTGTCCCCTGCATTGGCAGGCGGGCTCTCAACCACTGCGCCACCAGGGAAGCCCGTAAACTGTTTTTATTCAAACAACACCTTGAGAGTTCTCAAGGACAGTGGAAATTCCCAGATGGAGGTGGAGCCTGGAGATTTTTTCTCAGCCATGCATGGTCATTGGCTGCACCATTTCACCTTGTAGAACTTGCAGTGACTGTCACTTGGTTCTGAGGAATTCATCTCATCATGTTGTAGATTTGACCTTGAACATCCTGAGCTGGGGGGCAGAATTTATCAACCACTCTTGCTATTATTATGATTATTTTCCCATACATGTGGAGACCCATGTGGCCCAGGCTAAGCACAGTGTTACATTCATAATCCAACAAACATGAGTAAGAACATCAATGGTACAGCTCAATCATAATCTATAATAATACTTGGTAAACTTCTCTCTTCATACCCCCAATACTCCCATGTGGTTTTTCTATCTCTCTCTCCCCATCATCTCTTCCCACCTCCTTAATATGAAATTAGCATGGCCTCTCTGAACATGTAACAATACTTCCTTTTTTTTTTTTTTTTGCGGTGCGCGGGCCTTTCACTGTTGTGGCCTCTCTGTTGTGGAGCACAGGCTCCGGACATGCAGGCTCAGTGGCCATGGCTCACGGGCCCAGCCACTCCGCGGCATGTGGGATCTTCCCGGACCGGAGCACAAACCCGTGTCCTCTGCATTGGCGGGCGGACTCTCAACCACTGCGCCACCAGGGAAGCCCACAATACTTCCTTTTTACGAAGGTAATGAGCAAATTCATGGTTATTAGGCAAATAAAGGAGAAGAAACTTGGGAACAATCACACTTTAATAATTTTTCCCACAGCTCAATTATATATTGTAATTCATTATTTATATTATTAATTAAATTGCATAATAATAGCCAACATTTCTGTAGTGCTTTGCCATTTCCAAAGTGCTTTTATATCCATAACTCCTTTAGTGCTCACAACAAGGAAAGCATGATAGGTATCACTGTCGTTTCACAGATGAGGAAACTGGAGAGGCTGAACAAATTTCCCCAAGTCAGAGCCAGGAAAGAGAATCTGGATTCCAGTCCAGGTTCTGTGGCTCCGAGGGCCTCAGTAACACAGCTGAGGACTTCATTGTCCCCACACTGGACCTGGCTTCAGATCCTCTGCTTCTTGGGGCCCTGGGAGTTCTGTCAGTGGGTCTGCAGCAAGCCTGTCACTGGGCTGCAAGGCTGGGACTACGTTTGCTCGAGTTCAGGGTCCTTAAACCTTACACTGTTGGCCCCTCACTTGTCTCACCCTAGCGCTACCCTCGCTGGGCTTATCCAGGAGGAAGGAAAATAAACCCAGCCCCTCCACCCTCCTTCCACAATGAGCACAATTTGCCTCTCACAACAGAGGGAGAGGAGAGCAGTGCCTCGTCAACCTTCACAGACAGGAGGCATCCATTGGCCGTCATGGGCTTTCGGCAGCTTCAGGAAGCTGGGGAGGGGAAAGCAGGGATGGCTGACTTCACTGAACATATAATAGGTGTTTGTGGTGCCATTTAAAATATTTAACAAGGTGTGGGAGCCCATTGGTGGCTGTGCTGCTTTGGTCTCTGTACTTTGCCAAAGGTGAATGTTTCCTGTTCCTAATCTCTCTGGTGCAAGAGACAGATTTCAGGCTTAGTTCAAAAAGTGAGACAGACAGACTGGCTACCGCTAATGTTTTTAAAAGAAAGTCACATTCCCCCTCTTTTTCTTTCATTTCTCTTTTTTGGCAAATGAGTGAAGGGTGACAAGATGACCCAGGCCACTGGGCCTCAGCCACTGATCCTCTCTCTGTTTCATGGTAGAGAAGGTAGAGAAATACCACCTTGGCCAGAGCAGGGTCCCCAGCATAGGGATGTCTTTGACCTTTAGGGTAAGAAGTGAGTTTCAAGCTTTTAATCCCAAGGGGTGAGGGCTGTGCCCCAGACCAGGTTACAGACCTATTATCTACAGGTATACCTCACATGAAGGTATGTTCATATGCATGTGTTCAAAATAAGGTACCATATTGTACCAAATAAACCTCAGCCTGGGTTCTAGGCTGCTTCTGCCACTACTGAGTAATCTTCAGCAAGTCTCTGGGCCTCTGTTATCTCAGTTAATAAAATGAGAGCCTTGGTTTGGAGTAGGGATGGTCAATAGGTGTTGTCAGTAGCCTTGGAATTCTTTCAGATGCACTGCTCCAGGCAGCCATTATTAATCAGTTAGAGCTACGTGTGAATTGACAGCAGTGGTGTGCTGGTAAATGCCTAACAACTGGCTCTCTGTGGAAAAAACGCCCTGGTTTGTCATGTTTGCCAATTTCTATGGTGTAAACACTCCACTGTGGCTGATTTCAAGTTTCCATCGCGAAGTCACTGAACACACTGTTGGGAAGAGATGTACGTCATGATGTACATCCCCAGCACCCGCAGTTGATCTCCAAAGAGCTGTTTGTTTCCCATAATCTATGATTCTGAATCAAACCTCTTGGAAATTTGCATTTCCTAAAGTCACTGCTTTTTGAGTTCCCCCCAAAGCAGATAAGTGTCAGGACTTTGTTGGGAAAGTGAGAGTTCAGGGCGCAGAAGTGAAGGCTTGTAGAATGAGGAGCAGGGAGGAGGAAAAGGCAAAGCCAGGACGCACCCAGAGGGAGGGCCGCCCCACCCATCGCACGGCCTGAAGAGTCATGTGAAGTACATCTAGCTGGAGGAAGAAAAGAGGACGCCTGTATCCATTTCACCTGCCCCCATAGGTCAAGGTTTGTGCCGTGGGCATTAACTCTCTGCCTCCAGGCTGTGCTTTCAAGGGCTCCAAGCACCAATGGAGAAGCCAGAGGGCAGGAGGTGGGAGGCACAGGCTTAATGAGAGGTGGTTAGGTGTCCCCTGTGTGAAGCTGGCTGGAGAAGAACCAGTCATCCCAGGGGTGGTTGATATAAAAGATCAGTGAACATGAGGGACCTGAGGTAGTGTCTGAAGTGTCTGAGACACCCCCATGGGAGGATATGCAGTGGCTCAGTTACTTCATCTTGTCCCTGGTCCTCTGACCCTCAGGAAGATGCTTCCTCTTTATAGTGTGGATTCCAATGCTGGCTCTGCTACTAACCAGCTCTGTGACCTTGGGTGAATCACTTAATCTTGCTGTGCTTCAATTTTCTCATCTGTAAATTTGACATAAAAATAGCACCTAACTTAACAGACTGTTGGGAGGATTAAATGAGTTACCACCAGCAGAGTGCTTAACAGAGTTCCTGACATATAGTACGTACTCAATTAAAGTTAGCTCTTATTAGAGTGTTTCACAATTTTTTAGGAAATTTGTTGTAAGTACCTGTGGCAGATTGTATTTCCCAAAAATGGCCACAGTAATATGTCTGCTCCCCACCCCCATGCTTTTCACACCATGCCAGCCTGCCCACTGAGAGGTAGAGTCTATGTCCCTCCCCTTGAACCTGGGTGGGGACTTGTGACTATTCCAACCAATGGACTGTGGCAGGAATGATGCTGTATGATTTCTGGGCTAGGTCATAAAAATGTTACCAAACTCAGGTTCGGCTGCTTGCCCCTTGAAAGTCAGTACTCTAGAAGACAAGTGCTGGTTGGAAAGGAAAGGTTGCTTTATTCAGGAGACTGGCAACCTGGGGAGAAGGCAGACTTGTGCCCAAGAACCAACTCAGAAGATTCTGCTCCACCATGATAGTTTTTAAAGGGAAAGAGGGGAAGTTAATCACAGTTAATCATTTGGGGAAGGGGGTCGGAGTCTTCCTTATCTTCCACTGTGTGCAGACTTTCTTCTGAGTGGTTGGAGGTGAGATAAAACAGGCTGGTGGTCCAGGATTCTTATGCTCAGCCTGAAGTTACCATCTTCCACCAGGGTGGGGGCCTTAGTTCCTGCAGAAGAACTCAAAGATAAATTGTTAAATATATATTACTTGAGGAGGAACCAGGACCCTGCTTTATCACCACACTATTGTTTCTTGACTGCTCCTTCTTTGTTTCTGCATTCCCTCCCTTTTCTGATTAGCAACTGTTTGAATCTGTTCTTTGAAACTCAGGGAAGGTCAGGGAGGCTGAATGAAGCCTATTTCCTACAAACAAGAAAAAGGGGACACTAAAAGATTTATACCCAGGAGGGCTCCAAGGGTTTGCTCTATTTCAAAAAGAATACAACTTTGACCGTGCATTAATCTCTTTCTTGTTCTCTGCCTGTCTCTGTCTCTCTCTCCTCAGGATATTTGTCCTGGCAACACAGCCACCATGTTGCGAGGAAGTCCAAGCCACTTGGATAAGCCATAGGTAAGTGTTCTAGCCAATTGCCCCCGCTAAGGTCTCCACCAACAGCCAGCATCAACCTCCAGCCACGTGAGTAAACAACCCTTCAGACGATTCCTGCCACCATCTTTGGAGTTTTCCAACTGAGGTGCCAGATATCACAAATTAGGAACAAGCTATCCCATTGTGCCCCAACCAACTTTCAGACATCAACCCCCTCCGCAAAAGATAATAAATATTATTGTTTTAAACCATTCATTTCTGGAGTAGTTTCTCAGCAACAGATAGCTACTAACCCATCATACTTGCATATACAAGTCCCTTTTTAGCCTTTGATTTCCAAATTGAAGAGTCCTCGCTTGTGAAATCTGCCTTCAAACAGGTTAGTACCCCCTTGGAACTCTTGTATCATGTGTTTTGACTTGTGGGGCAAGACTAGTTCTAGCGTAGCCCTTGAGGACCACTGCAAGGGTACACAATGCCTATGGGAACACCCCCCATGTTTGTGGTAAGGCATGGAGTGGGGAGATCTTGGAAAGGAGAAAAAAAAGAAATGAAGGAGGAGGAGAAGAAAGGCATTAGAAAGAGATAAGGAGGCGGCAGATAATGGAGGAGAGGGATATATGGCTGAAGAGGCTGATGGTCCACACCAGGTGACCTCAAGAAGATGGCCCAATCTTGTTGACTCACTTCCAGGGAGGCCCTGGATGACCCTCTCTCTGCAGGAATCTGATGAGTCACGCACACAGCCAGATAGGGCGTGGGAGGGTGTCTGCCTTCCTACTTCATGGCAGGAGACACCAACTGGATATTGTCAAGTCTAACTTTGATTGAACCACCACTTCCTGTCAGGTTCTGTGCTAGACTCTGGGAATATGAGATACTCCAAGTCCCTGCCCTCAAGGAGTCAGAGACCCTTTGAGAAACAGAGTTTAAAGCAGTTCAGTCACCCAGTATGTTTTCCAAGGGAGGCCTCAGCTAAAATTTAGGAAGAAGTTCCGAAATAGTTAAGTGTGTGAGTGGGGCAGTGTTTGGGTGTGGAAGCAGAGGAGGAGAGGGAGGAGGAACCTGACTGCATGGATTTAATTAAAACAAAAACACAGCCATTGATTTTGAAAGCACTTGGCTGATGTTCATTAACCATCTGGGACTGATTTGATGGTTGACTCTAGAGACTTTGGTAAATAAAATGAAAATAAATATTTCCAAATTGAGTGTATTTTGAGTCTGATGATTGGACTTCAGTTAGAATACTTTTGAAGAGGCTGAAACCAACTCAAACTGGCTTAAGTAAAAAAGGGAATTTATTGGCAGATGTAACTGAGGAGTCCAGGTTTGGGTTCAGACACAGATAGATTTCAGACTGAGACACATTCATTGCGACTCAGTTTTCTCCATCTCTAGACTCTGCCTTCCACCATATTGGTTTCACCTTCATGTTTCCCAAGAAGGTGCTAGCTTCTCCAAGCTCTCCCCTCATGGTGGCAAGGTGGCTGCATGGCTCTAGCCCCTCATCCTCTCAGAGCCACTCCCCTCTAGCCCATCATGCCTTGCAGATGTCTCTGGTTAGGCCATGTACCCAACTCTGAAACTTTCACTGCAGCTGTGGTAGGACAGATTGACTGGCTCAGGCCATGTGCCTACCCATGGAGCTGGGGTAGTGGAGATGGGGAAGCCTGACCCAACCACATGTACTAAGAGGGGAGGTTTGGATTGTCACATAAAAATTGGGGACTTTCATTAGAAAAAAAGGGGAATGAGTGCTGGGGAATAAAATTAAATGGCCCCACAATGGCGCAGAGACAATGAGACAATGGGACGTCTCAGGGACAGTGGAAGGCAGCTCAGCACATGAGGGGAGTTAGGCCAATGTGGTTCTGAAGTCAAGGTCAAATTGGCCTCATTACTACAGCAGAGAGTCTTACTGGCCACCATATATATACGTGTGTGTGTTTGTGTGTGTGTGTGTTTCCCCTCCCACTGCAGAGTGTGACAGCCATGGAGGTGTGCCATTCTTATCTTCTTTCAAGAAATAACTGCTCCAAACAGCGCAATTAGCTTTGGAGCTAAAACCATGCTCTCTCAGGGGAACCCCCCCCCCCAGCTGATGAATGAGCATGGTGGTACTAGAGCTGGCCATTTCTGCTCAGTGCAAGACTTCTCTAGCAGGCAATCTTTGCTCTGGATCTCCCTGTCAAGTTGGCTGAGACTGATCTGTTTTGCGGTCTGAGGCTTGATCCCTGAATCACTCTGTATGTAGAAGGCCTCCCACTGACCAGGAACACCACAGTGGACTGTTCAGTCAGCAAAAAAATATATATTTGGTGGTATCTTTCAGCACTGCAAGCATACTTTCTTATAATTCCTACGCTGGTAAATGCAGATCTTAGAAATGAAAATATTAGAAGTGTTTTTTTGTTTGTTTGACTGTTTTTTAAGAGCTTGGCTGTTGCCTTGGTTTGGACCACTATAATAGAATACCATAGACTGGGTGAACAAAAATTTATTTCTCACAGTTCTGGAGGCTGGAAGTCCAAGATCAAGGTGCCAGCAGGTTCTATGTCTGGCTCGTTTCCTAGTTCATAGGTGGCTGTCTTCTCGCTGGGTCCTCACATGGGAAAGGGGACAAAGGAGGTCTCTGGGGTCTTTTTTATAAGGGCCCAAATTCCATTCATGAGGGCTCGACCCTCGTGACCTAAACCCCTCCCACAAGCCTCACCTCTGAATATCATCACACTGGGGACTGGGTTTCAACATGCAAATTTGCGAGGGACACAAATATTCAGTCTATGGCTGCTGTCTTTAAATGGTTGCCCTTAGCAAAAGCACAAAACAGCTCTTAAAACCCAGCTGTGGTTCAGTGTTTCAAATAACATTTTTATAGAAATGCGACACGTTATAGAAAGGTGCACAAGACGTAAATTCCTCAAGATCAGTGGATTATTACAAAGCAAAACACACTTGTACTCACCATCCAGGTCAAGGGAAAAATCATTTTCTCAACCTAGATGTCTCCTGCCACCACACATCCCCTCTCAAGATTCTTACAAGTTTCACATTCTAAGTTTAACAGAGGAAGCAGATTCAACCAACCCCTTTAGTCAATGGAGTGGCAGACTGGAAAAAAGTAGAGCGAAACTTCCTCTGGTTTTGTTTGTTGGCTTTAACCTTAAAAGGCAAATTTTATCTTTAAGATGTTTTCAAGACCCAGAATGTTTTCCAGGCACTTGGAGAAGGAAACAAGGAGGTGGAGAGGCAGAGGTTAAATTTCATTCTATCCTTGTTCAGGAGTCTGATCTTGATAAGCAAAGAATATAATTAAAATGGATTACAGACTATTAAACACAAACAAGAACAAAATGATTGCAGTGTGTGTAAGCCAGTAATTAAAGCTTTAAAAGAGGAAAAAAGTCACCATCACTTAAAATGTTTATTTGTCAAGGCTAGTAACAAATATTGACATGAGAGCTTTTTTCTTTTATTTTCTTCTTAGCATCAGGCTCTCAGCAATTAGTGATGCATATTCCAGAATCAATATGGCCTCAGGTCTGAAGCAGTAAGATCCATACATTTTAAAATTAGTTGGTATAGCAGCAGACTGGCTCCATAAAACAGACTTGCTGGCAGCATATTTCAATTAGTGCTTATTAGAAGACAAACAGAAGCAAGTCAGGAGCAGCATCTCCTTAAATTGGTTTTATCACAAAGACACTTTTATGATGGCCTTCAGGGAGAGACTTTTTTTGTCCCCTTTTAATTTTTTAAATTTATTTTTTAACCATTTTTAAATTGAAGTATAGTTGATGGACAATATTATATGTTCCAGGTGTACAATATAGTGAGGCACAATTTTTAAAGGTTAGACTCCATTTATAGTTATCATAAAATATTGGCTATATTCCCTGCATTGTACAGTATATCCTTGTATCTTATTTTATACCTAATAGTTTGTACCTCTTAATCCCCTACCCCTATCTTGCCCCTCCCCACTTCCCTCTCCCCACTGGTAACCACTAGTTTGTTCTTTATATCTGTGAGTCTCCTTCTTTTTTGTTATATTCATTAGTTGGCTGTATTTTTTAGATTCCATAATAAGTGATATCATACAGTATTTGTCTTTCTTTGTCTGACTTATTTCACTTAGCATGATGCCTTCCAAGTCCATCCATGATGGCAAATTTTGTTCTTTTTTATGGTGGAGTAATATTCCACTGTATATATACACCACAGCTTCTCAGTTTCCTCATCTGTAAAAAGAATAATAATCATATTTACCTTATAAGGTACTGTAAAGAGTAAATGAGAGAATGTATGCAAGGTTCTGGCATGCAGTTCAAGCTCATGATGCACGAGCCACTGAATTAGTCAGGATAGGCTACAAATGAGTCCCCAGATCCCAGTGGTTTTACTCAATGAGCTTCATTTCTCACTCAAGCTATGTCCCTACATGGGTCAATGAGGGGAGGGGAGGGAGAGGGCTGTGCTGCACATTAGCCACTCAGGGACCCACACTCCGTAAATACACTAAGTGGAACATCCAACAGTAGCAGAAGAGAAACAGCAGAAACCGACCCCAAAGTGACACGTGTGATTTCTAACATGTCTGTTCAGAATTCGTCAATTGAGCGCCAAGGAGCCTGGGAAGTATTAGGGACAGGCAGGATTTTTAGTGTGTCTATGCCATTATGTTTTATTATTATCATTATTATTAATGTTGTAGGTTCCATAAGAGTTTTACCGTATGAAATTGGAAGAACACATTTTGATCTGTGATATGGCTGAATCCCTGGAGAATTCAACCATTCAACAGCTATTCGTTGAATCCCTACGATGAGGAGATACTGTTTTAGGTGTGGGATAAACTTGACCAGATAAGGACCCTCATCCCATGGACATTAAAGTACAAAAATGATGTAACCATATACTCAGCCAGCTAATATCTGAGAGCATTAGGTCTTGGCAATGGGGGCCAGTGGTTGGGTGGGTGGTGGGGAGTAGTGTTTGTGCTGAGACCTGAATGACAAGAAGGAGGCAGCCAGAGGGGGATCCAGACGACGAACTTTCCAGGCAGAGGGAAACCAGTTAAGTTTCAAGAGCTGTAAACAAGGGCAGTGTGGCTGGAGGATAGACAGGCAGAGGTGACAGGAGGGGAGGTGACAGAAGGCGGCAGGAGCCAGCTTATGTTCAGCGTCACAGACCCTGGGAAGTGGTGTTGAATCCAGCTGAGGGGATGTGGGAAGCTGTGGGAGGCCAGAATGGAAGGAGTGTCCGAACGGGAGCAGGTGGACCAAGAAGGAGGCTCGTGAAGCCACGCAGGGGAGAGGTGGTGGCGGCAATAGAGAGAAGTGGTCAGATTTAGGGTACATCTTGGAGGCAGAGTCAGCTTCATAAGCACCCTCCCCCATCACCCACTGCCTGATCAGCCATGCTAAGGAGCCAGTGAAACATTCCATCCTTGGATGGATCATGGAAACAGAAGATACCTCTAAACCCTTTACCTCTCAGAGACCTCCCACAGGTCCCTAGATAAAAATTATAACAAGGTCTTTGCAAATCTCACCACAGTAAAAAACAAATTAGATCAATGCTTGTTGAATGAATAAAGACGCCTCTCATTCTCTCAGGTTCATAGCCTAAAATCCTCCAATTCACTTGATTGCACTTCCAGGAGATTTAGCAGTTAGAGCTGCATGTGGATTGGAGTCTTCTTGGGACTTGAATGCTTCTTGAAGGTTTCCATCCTGTCCAACCGAGTGCGGGTTTTATCAGAGGTGGAGATCAGCATCCCAGGCAGGGCCCTGACCCTGGAGGCCAGGGGACAGTGGTCTCCCCTCTTACCTGCCATGGGGCTTGGACAGTGTATCTGTCTTCCGTGGGACAGCTCAAGCCACAGATACTTACAAGTGCCAGGCACAGGGCCTATGGAGATGCATAAAACAAAAGTTCTTCACCTCAAGTAGTCTCTGAGGAATTAGTATAAGTGACCCTTCACATGCCTTCTAATTCTAACCCCTATGATTTCCTAAATATAGTGAAATCCCCTTTATCTGGCTTCATAAGAGGTGATGGGTGGAGCCTGGAATGCCTTGCCTACCTGTTTACAGATTTGGATGCTGGCTCTCACACCAGCAATTTGCCCATCCAAGCAGTAAAATACCTGTGGGACCCATGGGTCTGTGAGTTTGAACCCATGCAGGGTTATAAATAAGTTCCTCTCTCCAGGGCTGTAATGAGAATTAATGAGTTTAATTCTACAAGGTCTTGCCAAGCAGGGGTCAGGCAATCAGGAGCTTCTATGAATCAAGGAACAGATTGTGTTTGTCAGGAGTGATCTCCTTGCACCCTCAGGACAAAGGGAAGCAGCCTGGTTCTGCCACGAACCAAGAATGCTGAGCTGGTGGTGGCCGAAGCCCAGAGTCATGGGATGTGCAGAGACAGTGTGCTGACCAGGGCTACCTAGGGCTGCTGGTCAGGCCAAGGCCAGGCCCAGAATGTGGGCTCCGATCCTGGGAGAAGTGAACTGCATTCCAGACCTCTGGAGGGGGTTCTCGTGCAGACCAGCAAGGAATGTACACTTGGGGGGGTGGGGGGCAGATCAGGCTCAAAGCAGGGTTTGAAGTGCATCCGAATGAGAGATCTGTACCATGTGTAAAATGGGGACGATACAACAGTCATCCTAGGGTTCTCATGAGGATTAAACGAATGTTGGCTGCCTCTGGCTACAAACAGCAGAATTTGACTTTATTCATTCAATCAGCATTGACCTGATTTGCTTTTCACTGTGGGGTGAGATTTGCAGAGACCTTATCCCAACTTTTGTCTGAGGACCTATGGGAGGTCTCTGAGAGTAGGAAGGTAAACCCCCTAAAGAGGGATCGTCTGTTTCTATGGCCCACGCAAAGATGCAGAGTATCAATGCATCCTTAGCTTGGAAGATCCAAGCGCTGGGTGTTGAGAGGGACCTTAGTGAAGCCAACTCCACTATCACCCTGCTCTGCCTCTAAAATGTACCCCAAATCGGACCACTTCCCAAGACAAGTGATTACATCAAACAAGGAGCAGCTATAACCCAGCGCCAAGACGTTCCTGCCTCTGCTTTGGCTGGAGGGAATCTCTGGGAACTGCCAGAGCCACAGGGGCCGGCTGCAGTTTCTGGAGAGGAAATCCTCACAGCAAAATCCCTCAGCCTGAACTGTAAGCCAGGCAGTTGGGAGAGGGATGTGACAGGAAAAAGATCCAAGTATGGAATTAAAAAAAAAATTTATTGGGGTAGAGTTGCTTTACAATGTTGTGTTAGTTTCAGGTGTACATACATGTATATGGAATTTTCATTTCATTCCTCCATTGATGAGTCACCTAAACTGAGGGGGATTAAAGGGGCTGAATTCAGTCTGTAAGCAGCGCTCTGTTTCAGGCTCTGGTCTCCCAGTTGCTTGAATTTGAATGCCATTACCAGGGCATTTGCCACAGTCCACACCAGTCCCTTACTTCATTGGTCTACCGCAGCTTAAACTACTTGCCTGTATCCTGAAGTCACTTGGTATGTGACCCTTACCTCATTGGTGGGAGATTGGAGCCAGCTTATACTGACAGATGAGAGCTGATTGCTGTATTTTCAGAAGTTTTCCAGACAGTAGACATCCTATTGGTGGCTTGAAAAGAGCCATGGAGGGAATAGTTATACCACAGAGATTGGCAAATTCTACAAATCAGGGCTTTTCCCCCCCAGGGCAGAAGGCACCCTACCACCTTAAATACTACCAAAAAAAACCAAACCAAAACAAAACAAAAAAAAAACTGAGCACAGGGTTAGGGAGGAAGAAGAAAAAGGAGAGATGCAAAGGTAGACCTGTTTCTTGTGTTCAAAGAGATTACAATCTTTTTAAATATTGAATTTAAGTAATTGCAAACTACCTTTGCTTAAAACTGTCCTATAATGCTCTGTACTGAACAACGGAACTCAGCTATGGTGGCAGCACATTGTAATCACATGGGAGCTTTGAAAAAGCCCTCATGTCTGGGATCTCCTCTCTATAGCTTCTGCTTTAATGGTACTGGCCAGTGGCCTGGCCACCAGAACTTTTGAACTCCCTAGATGATTCTGCAGTGCACCTGGAGTTATGAACACATGCCTGACATCTTTATAGCATTAGTTCACAAAGTGTTCTCACAGATCTTCTGCCTTTGTATAATCAGGAAAGACACACTGCTCTAATAAACAGCCCCAATTCTTGGTGATGAACACAATAAGTGTGGCATGTGGTGAGAAAAAGCACAGAATTGGTGCCAGATAACCTTCTGAGTTTATGGTTTCCTCATCTGTAAAATGGGCATATTATGACATTCAACATAGGGTTTTCATGAAGATTAAAGGAAGGTAGGATGCTATAAACCATAGAATACCCAAGTAAAAAGGGCTTATTATTTAACATGGCTAGACATTCAGGGGTAGGGCAGTTCCAGCATTGGTTCATCAGTTCCACAATATCATCAAAAGCTCAAGCTCTTTCCACATTTCTGCTCTGACATCCCTGGGGTCTTTTGACTTTGTGTTCAGTCTAGCTTCCTCATGCTCACAAGATGGCTGCCACATTTCCAGGTATCACATGTAGACATGGCACTGTCTGGAGAAAGAACCACTTCCTTCCATTGTCACATTTTACTGGGGAGGGAAAACTCTTCTTAGAAGCCCCCAATAGTTTTCTCCTTGGGTATCGTTGGCCAAGGTGGGAGTCACATGTTTTAGCTGCAGGAGAGCCTGAGGAAGCAGTTTTCTGTCACTGTCAGCCTTTGCAATGGCAGGTGGCTGTGCAGCCAAGAAGAAGGAGATGAGTAAGTACTGTTGATGAGGCCACAGAGAAGTCTATTAAGGGACCCTGCACTGTGCTTGCCACACACACAGCTCAGTACATGTTTGTTGCTTTTGCCTTTTATCCTCTTATCCCACCATAACCAACCACCACTTCATCCCTTTACCTTCAATAATTCTAATTTCCTTCCTAGAATTAGCCTCTCTCCCAAGACCAAAGATATAGCATGTCTGATCAGCCACTGAACACCCACAAGTGCATGGCTCTCTTTAGACCCAGGGAGGCCATTACACTTGGCTATAAATATCACCAGGTGTTTGGCTTCCTCTCTCCCCTTGGGTGAAGCTAAGAACTAGGGAATAATGCCAGGTAGCTTTACCTCCATAAAAAATAGTCACACCTCACTGGTCTTCCAGCATTCAAGCTATAGGACATCTTAGTAATGCAGATCCCCAGGGCAAGCTTTCCATCTGGAGAATTCCCACCTGCCAAGGTGACTATGTGCTCATTATTAAAACCCCACAGAGCAGTAATGAACCATTCTCCAGGGAGGTCACACCCTCTAATTAATAACATATATGTCAAATCCCATTAGGGGCAAGTCCAAGACACCTTTCAGAATCTTTTGTTTCAAGGACATCAGTTCCCTTGGAATATAGGCAGAAACAAGCCAGCTTCAGGCTGAGAATTAAAATGTCATGCTGCATGTACTATTAAACAAGACTTTTGAAAGTTGTAAACTAATATAGTCACATTATAGAATATGTGGGAAATAAGAGAAAAGACAAATAAAAGCACCAATAATTCTACCACACAAGTAAAATCAGTGTTGTCATTTTGGTATAATTCCTTCTCAACATTTTTCCTTTGCTCAAATGTTTTTACATAGTTATAATCACAGTATGCATACTCTTTTTATTGTACTTCTTCAGCTTATAGTTAAGAAGTATTTACTGTGTGTATACTATGGCACCAGGCTCAGGGTTAGATGGTGGGAGTTCAGCGGAGTAGAAGACAGGCAATAAAAAACAGACAGTGCAATATGATAAGTGAATGGAAGTGGGTGGCAGGGAAACGTGTTAGAAGAACTTCCAATCTGGACTTATTCAAGAACGGCTTCCTGGAGAAGGTAATCTATAATCTGAGGCCCAAAGATGCATAAAAATGAGCTTAATGAAGAGGAAATGGGAGGAGTGGTCTCTGCACAAGGACGTGTTTTTCACGGCATGGGAAAGACCCAAGCTGAGCAAGTACATGGTGTTTGGAGGACATGATATGAGAGTAATTCAGGATGGTGGGAGCTTGGACTCTGTTATGGACCGAGTTGTGTTCCCCCCAAATTCATATGTTGAAGCCCTAACCCCCAATGTGAGTATATTTGGAGATAGGGCCTTTAAAACATAATGAAGATTAAATGTGGGGGGGGGATGAATTGGGAGGTTGGGATTGACATATATACAGTACTATGTATAAAATAGATAACTAATGAGAACCTACGGTAGAGCACAGGGAACTCAGTGCTCTATGGTGGCCTAAATGGGAAGGAAATCTAAAAAAGAGAGGATATGTGTATATGTAAAGCTGATTCACTTTGCTGTATAGCAGAAACTAACACAATGTTGTAAAGCAACTGTACTCCAATAAAACAGTTTTTAAAAAAAGATTAAATGTGGTCATAAGAGTGGTGCCCTAATCCAATAAGTCTGAAAGAAAGAAAAAGAGGAAGAGATTTATTACAAGGAATTAACTCACATGAATGTGGAGGCTGATAACTCCAAAATCTGCAGAGCTGATGTCCCAGTTAAAGTTCAAAGGCTGGAAGCTACTGTAGAACCAGGAGAAGCCAGTGCCTCATTTGGAAGGCTGTCGGGAAGGAGAAGTCTCGCTTACTTTGGAGGAGGTCAGTCTTTTGTTCTATTCAAGCCTTCAACTGGTTGGATGAAACCCACCCACATTATGGAGGGTAGTCTTCTTTACTGAGTCCACTGATTTAAATGTTAATGTCATCCAAAAAAGTTCTCACAGAATCATCCAGAATAATGTTTGACTAACTACATGGGCAGCTCCTGGCCCAGTCAAGTTGACACACACAAGTAGCCATTATAGATTTCAAGTTGAGGAAAGACACGGGGAGAGGCTAGGGAGTTTGTCAGCGACCAGAGATAATAGGCCTGTTAGCCAAAATAAGGAGTTGGTGCTTGATTCTGAGGTCAAAGGAAAGTTATTGAATGGTTTTAATTAGCAAATGTCACGTTCAGCATGTTCATTTTAAGAAAAAGCGTTGAGGGCTTCCCTGGTGGCGCAGTGGTTGAGTCCGCCTGCCGATTCAGGGAACACAGGTTCGTGCCCCGGTCTGGGAGGATCCCACATGCCGCGGAGCGGCTGGGCCCGTGAGCCACGGCCACTGAGCCTGCGCGTCCGGAGCCTGTGCTCCGCAATGGGAGAGGCCACAACAGTGAGAGGCCCGCGTACTGCAAAAAAAAAAAAAAAAAGAAAAGAAAAAGCATTGAGGCTGCCGTGTGGGAAACACATTCAGAACTGCCCTCCTTGTACAGTTGGGCAGCTTGGGTAGCACACAGCTCTAGTATAGGCAGTGTTTCCATCCCGATCTATGGGAATAGCACATCTTGGAGTTGTGCAGGGTACAATCTGAGACATTGTATACAGTGGTTCTGAACACATTAGAAGGGGCAGGACTGGAAATAAGGAAACCAGTTAGCAGAGCATGGCAGTACCATGGGTCCAAAGAGTTTTCAAACCTTGTACATAGTCATGATTTGGTGGCTTTCTCCTTAGTGATAACCGTGATTTGCTTAACCATTTTCCTAATGCTGTTTATGAGCAGAGTTTTGCCATAGTGATGTTAGATCTAAACAGATTTCCTCTGTATCCTCCCACGTGACCATATAACGTACTATCTCACTGCGACACTTTTTTTTTTTTTTCGGTACACGGGCCTCTCACTGTTGTGGCCTCTCCCGTTGCGGAGCACAGGCTCCAGACGCGCAGACCCAGCGGCCATAGCTCACGGGCCCAGCTGCTCCGCGGCATGTGGGATCTTCCCAGACCGGGGCACGAACCTGTGTCCCCTGCATCGGCAGGTGGACTCTCAACTACTGCGCCACCAGGGAAGCCCTCACTGCGACACTTTTGAGAGCAAAGGGGTTATAAGTGATTACCCTGGGAGAACAGGCATAGTCTGTGGCTATCCTAGGCGCACCAGAATGAATGGCCACTTCCCTCTCTGGATGTCAAGCCTTTTCTCCAGGGAGTTTCATTTCTGGGAGAATCAGGAGCTAAATGCACAAAATGTGCTTACCTAGTGTCAAAAAACTTCAATCTTTTTCTGTAGATTGAAACAGTATAATTTTTGTGTTTCAACAAAGTAAATTGTACTGTCTACGTTTATTTATATTCCCTTCGCATCTTCAGTAGGAAGAGATAGCTGAGAACATTTCATTCTCCTCCCACTAAGTTGCTATGATTTCACAAGGGTTTTTCATTTTTGTTTTTGTTTTTATCTTGGGGAGAACAGTGTCTCCTGAAGCTTTGAAGCAAGACTTCCAGGCCTAAGAGAGCAGAGGGAAAAGAATAATGACAATTTCTCTCTTGTGTTTGGAGGAAAATAGGAGGAAGGAGGAAAAAGTCAAATTATCAAAATTATGTGACTTCCACAGTTAATTTTTTTTTTTAACTGGGGTGACACAATGGTCCTCCTAACATTAGGAGACTTGCTGTCTGCCTACACTGTTGCCTATGACTCCAATGGAGTTATCCAGAAAAAGATTCAGTTGTGTGGCCATTCTCATATCGGTGAAAGATGCTAGGGTTTCTTTTTTAGGCTTGAACGGACCACTCAAAGAAGCTCCAACTTGGAATAGAGGGAAGCTACCCCTAAAAGAATGTGGCAGAGGCTGCTAGAGCTCACCAAATTTCATGTTCTAAACTTCTTCCTGGAGAGCTGTGCTGTGTTTCCCATTCTCACTTGGACTTAGGTCTGGCCCTGTAACTGAATTCTGGCCAGTGGTATGTGAGCTGAAACGATGACCACCACTTTCATGCGTGATCCATATAAACACCGTACATGCAACCCTTGCTCTCTTTCTCCATCTTCTAATAGAGAGGACTCTGAGATCCTAGAGTTGGCTGGAGCCACAAGACGGAAGGAACCTGGTTCCCTGAATGACTGCCTGAAGCAGGGCACCCCTACCTGAGCCACACTGGAGCCATATGTTAGCGAGACATAAACTTACTATGTTGAGCAACCAAGCTATGGGGAGTTGTTTGTTACAGAGAGGGCTGCCTAGAGGGACAGATACACAGGTCCCTCCATTCTGTTAACTCTGTCAGAGAGATCTGAGCAGAACAATGAGAACAAAGAGATTTACATGAATGAATATTTATTGAAGATGTCTCCATGCACCCAACTTGTTACCTATCAGGAAAGAGTGGGTTAGCAGAGAAGACTCCAACCACAATTGCCTTCAGCCCCATCTGCTTCCTTAAGGGAGTGGTGTGATCTTCCCCCAGACTAGAAGGGTTTTTATTCAGCAAAATTCTTGGTGAGCCATTTCGTGATGAAAAGACAGCCCTCAGCATCAACCCCAAATACATGGAAGAAAGAGAACTAACAAGACTCTTCATAATAAAAAACAAACTGGGGCTTTGGGGAGAGAGCTCAGGTAGAGTGGGTTGGGAGAGAAACAGCACTGAACAAGACAGCAGGGACTGGACAAGAAAGGACCTGGTAGGGCTTCCCTGGTGGCACAATGGTTGAGAGTCCGCCTGCCGATGCAGGGGACACGGGTTCGTGTCCCAGTCCAGGAGGATCCCATGTCCCGTGGAGCGGCTGGGCCCGTGAGCCATGGCCGCTGAGCCTGCGTGTCCGGAGCCTCTTCTCCGCAACGGGAGAGGCCACAACAGTGAGAGGCCCACGTACCGCAAAAAAAAAAAAAAAAAAAAAAGAAAGGACCTGGTAGTGGGGATGAAGGCCTTTTAGGACAGGGTTCTAATGGACCACTTTTAAGGCATCTGCTGTGTCTGCTACAGTAGAAACCCCTGTGTTGTTCCCCACATGATCAGTAAAGCAGCTGTTCGCTCAGCCCAGAGTTCATGTGTCCTTGGAAGGGATAGAGGTGGGCCTTCAGCCAAGTGAGCAGAAGCCCACAGTGAGATGCCAGTGTCAGGGAGAGGTGGTGGAGACACTGACCCAGCTCAGGAGTGGACATGAGGCAAATCCCTTCCTCTGAATATACCAGAGAAAGAGTGACTCTTGAGATGGGTGGCGACCTTGAGGTTCCATAAAGAAGGTAAAATAGGTTATAAAGAAGGCTCAAGTTACTTACCACCTAGGTAGGAAGCCCCTTCTCCCTGCAGAACTCTTCTAAATAGAAGCAAATGCCAGCCTAACGGCTTGGGTAGTATGGAGGGAGGGCACATTGGTTAGTAGAATGGACTCCCCAAGGCAGAGGTCACTGCTGGCCAGGGGTCAGGAAGCTCCATGAGGCTGGGAACCAAGTGTGTGTGCACTGTATGCTTGAGAGTAGTTAACGGCCTTCTGGGTGGGAGGGAGGAAATCCTGAGATCAGGTTTTCTGCTGGTTGTGTCATGAGAAGGTGGAGGGCACCATCCTGATTGAAATTAAATCAGGCCTTTCAGTGCCTGTCCCTCCATGCAGGCTGGTTGTGACCTGGGCCAAGGTGTTACTGCAGTTCGGGCAGCGAGCTGGCGCCCAGTCACCCAGCCCCTCTCTGACTCACCGGCTGCAGTGCCCTCCCCTTAGCGCTCTCCCCAAAAGTCCGCAGCTCTCTCCCTTGACACTTCACCAGCTCGATAGGAAAATTCCTACGATCATCAGTTGAAGGAGGTCACAACTAATAAAGAAAAAGAATGACTAAATTCAGTATTTTTCCTGCCCCATTTGGGACACCCGAGGTGCCCACAACTTCCTGGATGAGCTGCCAGCTCAGCAAACGTCCACAGAGGCCCCGCCCAGAACCTGGCACTTAGTGTGTGCTCCACAAACTGTATTTCCTCACCTTCTCTCTTTTCTTCTTCTTCCCGCCATTGCTGTTACAATCCCTGTTACCATTATGAATCAATATCAGATACCCAACTCTTCCCAGGAAGAGGCCAGCCCCCTCACTGCTATGAATGTCTTGGTTAGTTCTCCTGCCCTCCTGTCAGTAGATCTTAGCCCTGAGGAAAGCCAGATGCCCTTAGAATGGCTGTGATGCCCAAGTGAAGCCTAATGCAGTAACAAGTCTCAGACAGGCTGGGAACAGAGCTCTGAAGAAAACGACCTTTGCAGTTCATAGTGAAATAAAGACAGCTAAAGGTCTCTGCTGAAACACAGGGCAACCCTTGTAATCAAGAATCCGTTTTGTTTGCTGGCATCTCATCACTCATTCCATAACTTCTCCCTCATTCATCTCGTGTCACTGTTCCCCCCTGAGGGAGGCCACGGGGCCATCTGCCCAGGCCCAGAGAAATAGCAGCTGCTGTTTTAAAACGTGGTTTGCAGGGGCAGGGGCTTTAACTTTGCTGGCTGTTCAGCAAAGCCTGAGCTTAGCCTTGGTGGAGTCTCATGGCCCAGGGTCTTCTCTTCAGGATCTCATTTTCAGAAAATTCAAGTTACTTAAACTCTCTGAGCCTCGCTTTCCTAATCTGTAAATGGGGTTAGCAGTTCTGATCTGGTAAGGTTGTCATAAGGGTAAAATGAGATTAGATATGGGCCAAGTGCGTGGCCCAGTGCCTGGTACCACCTGGGATAGGCGAATGCCTAGCTGAAGTAGAAGTCATAACGATGGTTGTGATAGTTAATCCAGAGTTTATTAAACTGAAGCGGAACTGATTCCACATCGCCCACAAGATGCTGGACCAACTGACAAACTGGAGTGCTGAAGATAAGGAATATGTCGACCAAATAGTCTAGAATGTTTAAATCCTGCAGCATCTTTTCCACTGCAGGGAATCCTGCGAGTCTGCACAGGAGCACAGTAGATGTGCAAATCCATGCAAAAAGTATCAGTTGACCTTTAAGGGGAATGATGATAAGCCATTTTATACCCCAAAGTCACTATCACCATTGCAGGGATAAAGATGTGGGTGCTGACCAGCCAGTGCTGGACAACTGACAAAGCTCCTTTCGTCAGTGTGCTCTGTTCTGGACCTTGTGGGGACCCTGCCCTTCCATGAGAGCATCCTTCAGCCTGCCCAGCCACCATCTAGCTGTTGAGTGGCAGCCTGCTCCAATGACATGTAGGTCCTGAGCATGCTCCCAGGCCCCCCAACTTGGACTGGTTGTTTCCAGACCTCCTGGACAGTACATTCACAGATTGTGCCTTGAGTTGGGGAATCTTTTGCAGGTGGCTGTCATTCTGTCTTTTTTTTTGCGGTACGCGGGCCTCTCACTGTTGTGGCCTCTCCTGTCGCGGAGCACAGGCTCCGGATGCACAGGCTCAGCGGCCATGGCTCACGGGCCCCGCTGCTCCGCGTCATGTGGGATCTTCCCAGACTGGGGCATGAACCCGTGTCCCCTGCATCGGCAGGCGGACTCTCAACCACTGCGCCACCAGGGAAGCCCTGTCACTCTGTCTTTGATGTTGGCTTTTAGAACTTTCATTCTCATAGAGTAACCATTTTTTCCACCTATAGCCCAAGTTCTATGGGTTTCAGACTCTAGGACTCTGTATACTGAATACAAGACCCCATGCAATTATTCTCATTCTTTTGATAAGAGGTTTTTTTTTGCCCCAGGAGGAAGGTGAAGAGAGGTGCTAGATGCTAAGGAGTTGCACCTTTGACCCTCTTCTCCTTTTATGCCATATACTGTCCATTTTAAGCACTTTCAGGATTTTGTCTGCCATCTTTGACTCCAAAATCTCTATCTCTACTCTCAAACTCTGGTGGTATGCTATAGCTGGCTTGAACGTACTCACAAGGATTGATCATTAAGTATTTAAGAAATTTGCAAGCTTTTAAGCCATTGATAACTTGAAATCAGCCATGGTAGACATATTTACACCATGGAAATTGGCAAATTCCAAAAATCAGGCTGCTTGTTTGTTTGTTTCAGAGAGCAGGTTTACTGGAAGGCCACTAGATGATCTTCCTCCTAAATTCCAGGATAGCCAGTTCCTTAGTGGACATCTGCACGTAGATGACCCATGGACACCTCAAACTCAACAGGCTCCAAATTGAACTCAATTTTTCCCCCACCAACCTTGTCATCCTCTTATATTTTCTGTTTTAATCAATGGCACCAAGAGAGAACAATTCAGGGAATTCAGAATACAAAGGGGATGAGTCATGAGTTCAGGCAGAGGCATGACTTCAGAGACGGGGATGAATACCTCCCTTCTCTGTAAGCTGAGGCAGGAATGGGTGGTGAGTCCCTAAGTAAATGCTCTGATGTTTGAGGGCAGAAGTTCCCTTTCTCAGCCGTAAAGGTAGAGGTTTCATCTCTAAAGGGAAGGGGTGAATAATGCTTTGGCAATCCCTCAAATAGGGGCACAGAGTATCTGAAAAGGATTCATTCATTCTTGTAGTAGACATCGAGCTGAATCTATAATGTGATTATTTTCACTTTTTTCCTTTGTTTTAAGATCCACGTTGCTGAATATTTTAGCCCAACCTAGTCATGCCAGGAGAAGACAGGCAGAGGTTTAAGAAACAGTTTAATGTTGTTTACAAATATCCCTGAGATACAGACATTCTGGGAAGCAGAGAACATGGTGGGGGCAGCACTTAGGAGGTGCCTCTGGTCCAGGTGGTGTGGCCAGTCTTCCAATACTCCGCTTGCTTGCTTTCAAGAGCTTGCTCACCTTTCTGTCTTCCGTTGTTCCAATCTCTACGCTTATATGCAAAACAGATTTTGTTAATCAACTTCAGTACTTTTCTCACTGAGCCTGCAAGCACCCTAGAATCCTTTTCAGAAGCCACTGAAATGATCCAAGTGGGCACACAAGACAAAAACCATTTGCCATTCCTGTCATAATTCAAAAGGAGCACGTAATGAAAGGGGGAGGCTCCAGGGCTCACACATAGTAAGTTTGCCACTCGTTTTGAAACATCAGAATGATTTGTCTATACTTTTAAAAATTGCCCTGTGTTTACTGGACACACAGAAGCATAGTTCTCTGGAAAAATGATACCCCGCTCCTGCGGGCTTCCTGGCTGCTCCCCCAATTCTTCAGCCTCTTGGCACCTGGATCTCCCTTTTCGTTTCCATGCCATCATCCTGAATGACACTGACCACCCAATACCCTGGCGTCCCAGTTGGCCTCAACCTTAATAACCTCCACTTCCCTCCACTTAAGCCCCTCTTCCCCTCCCCCAGCCCTTGGTATTCCTTGAACTGCTTTCAAAGTCTAAAACTTTAGAATCCCACACTCTGAACACAGTCTCTTGTCTTTCCCCTTCTCAGAACCCTCTCTCTAAAATGTGCACTCCTCGACCTCCGAGAGACCCCTAGTTGCTCCATGACTCCATTTCCTCACACTCATCCCTATCGCCGCCTGCTTCTCCCTCTAGCCTAGAATTTTAGCCTGTGCACTATTAATCCCTACTAGACACACACTAGCATACCCCTAGGCATGGTACCTGCCCACTGTACAGTCTGTTATGGGGTCTCAGTGCTGCACTGACTTGAATTCTATTTCCAGCTGGGATTCTATGGAATTCTATTCTAGTCCTTGCTGTCAACCCCCCACATCTGGATTATGACTTGCCCTCTGCCGAAGCTGCAGTGACAGAGATGGGCACCTCCACCTGGCACCACGCCAGCCAAGTGGGATGTTAGGGTGACTCCTATGTTAGTCGTGCTTCCATCTCCCTCACTGGCTATGGCCACGCTTTCATCACTCTCCTCACATCTCCTATCCATCCTTATTCTCTCCTCCTAGCCAACTCAGGGAGAAAATCTGAGGCTATTAATCATGAAATACCTAAATTTCCTCCTCTCCGACTGTCGTCCTCTCAAATCCATTTTCCAGGGCATATAGCTACTCAACTAGAGACTACCTTTCCCAGCCTCTCTGCAGGTAGGTGTGGCCCTGTGTCTAAGTTCTTTTTAACAGGAGATGAGCAAACGTGGTGTGTGCAAGTCATTTTCTTAAAGATCTCATCGTAGACTGGCTCATCCCTTTTCTTCCCGTGGGCTGGGAAAGACCTTGGAAGCTGATGTTGAGGATGGCAGCACTGCCTTGCTGGCCTCGGTCTCTGGGTGATTTCGTGATGCGGGGCCTGCCTACTCTTCCTGGACTGTCACACGAGAGAAAAATTAAGTTCTATCTTGTTTGAGCCACTAAATTCTGGAGTCCCTTTGTTATAGTAGCTTAGCCTTTGCCTGGATAACTTACTCACCTACACATTTATCTTTATTGGTACCTTTATTGCCTCGTCCTCACCAGTCTCAGAGGTTGAGCTGTACCTCTGTTTGCCGAGGAGAATTCCCCTGCCCCCCAGTGTTCCCCTTCATTTATTCATGACTTCGCTCCAGCAAGTGTGCTCTCTCTCTTCTAAATCTCTACATGACCTCTTTCTACTGGCTGGGGTCCCTGCACCTGTAAATGCTGTCCCCTTACATGCTTCACACCCTTAAAGAGAACCTCTGGGACCCCTCTGTCCCTCCTGGCCACAGCCCTTTCTCTCTCCACTGCTTCTCTGCCAAGATTCTTACAGAAGCAGCTAATGCTCGTTGTCTCCGTTTCTTCACTTCCCATTTCCTCCACAGCCCCCTGGAATCTGGCTCTCACTGTCACCATTCTGTGGGAACTGCTTTTGCTAGAGTTGTTCACGCCTCCGTAGTTCTAACCCCCAAAGGGGTGTTTCCCATCAGTTCCTGCTCATCCTCTCAGCTCTAAGGAAGACCAGGAACAACACAGCATTGGAATGGCCTGCCTCTCTAGCTTATGTTCTGGCTCCTTCCTCAGCTCTTTTCCAGTATCCACTCCTTAAACATGGGTGTCTGCTCTCAAGGATTCCATTCTTTTTTTTTTTTTTTTTTTTTTTTTTTGCGGTACGCGGGCCTCTCAGTGTTGTGGCCTCTCCCACTGCAGAGCACAGGCTCCGGACGCGCAGGCTCAGCGGCCATGGCTCATGGGCCCAGCCGCTCCGCGGCATGTGGGATCGTCCCGGACCAGGGCACGAACCCGCGTCCCTTGCATCGGCAGGCAGACTCTCAACCACTGCGCCATCAGGGAAGCCCAAGGATTCCATTCTTGTCCTTCCCCTCTTATGTGTTTGACTTGGACAAGCCAGTGGCCCCCTTGTAGTCCTGACCACCAGGGTCACAGGTCAAATCCTACCTTCACTCTGATCTTTCTCCTGAATCTGACTCATGTGTCCAACTGCTGGCTTCACATCTTAGATATCCTACAGGCACCTCCCACTCAGCCTGTCCACACCCGAGCCTATTCTGTCCCCTTTCCCAAACTGCCTCATCTTCCTCTGCTTCTTCTCTCTGTTGGCCAATGGCAACACCACTCCCCCAAACACCCAGACTGGAACTGGACTTAGGAACTGTCATGGACCCCCCTCACCTTCCACAGCTCCTCAAGAATCGTTATTCCTCTTTGGTGTCACAGATATTTCCCAGATCCACCCGGTCCTTTCCACTGTAGCTCAGGCCTTTACTCGCCCACATTTAGCCATGGCAGTGGCTTCCTGCGGCCCTCCCTGCCTCAACCCTCCCCCACCCAGTACTGCTGCCAAAATTGTCCTTCTGAAGTGCAAATTTTCATCATACCTTTGAGTTCCCACTGGGGCATACAGTGTCCCCCCTCTGCTCTTTTGTAAGACACTAGCTCATCAATCTCCACTGCAGCCTCTCCACCCTGGAAACTGGACCTCTTGTGCTCTTCCCTGTCTACGGACCCCTCCCTCCTGTATTCTTTTTCTTTTTTTTGTGGTACACGGGCCTCTCACTCTTGTGGCCTCTCCCGTTGTGGAGCACAGGCTCCGGACGCGCAGGCTCAGTGGCCATGGCTCATGGGCCCAGCCGCTCCGCGGCATGTGGGATCTTCCCGGACTGGGGCACGAACCCATGTCCCCTGCATCGGCAGGCGGACTCTCAACCACTGCGCCACCAGGGAAGCCCTCCCTCCTGTATTCTTGGGATCACTATTACTCCTCGCTCAGACTCTGCATTGCTCCCTTCAGGAAGGATTCTTTCAGCATCAGCTGGCCTAAGTTCCCCTTCTCCCTGCTTAGTGCTCCTGAAATTCTCTGTTCATGGCTGTGTTGAGCACTTGCCATAATATTCTGAAATACATATTGTATTGGCCTGCAGTGGACATTTGTCTTTCTTTTTGCCCACCTAGCATCCGAACCTCCTTCCTACACTTGGGCCCTCCCCCACTTCTTATAAGCCTACTTCCCACTAGCAAAACAGAAAACACCAGATACCCACTCTCCCAGCTTCCTTTCACTAAAACAAGGGCTCCTGACTTGTCTTCTCCAACGAGATACCCTTCCCCAGGCTTGACTCATAAGAGACAGAGCCCCTGGGGACCCCATGCTGATGAGGGTGTCTGCAGCAGTGGCAGCTGTTCCAGAGGCCACAGCTGGGGTCTCGTGTCAGTGGTACAAGCTGGGGCATGCTTTCAAGCTTTGGTCCTATTCTGTGCCCCATTCTGCAAGCCCCCCAATATCCTTTTAATAAATCCTTTTTCCGTTTAGCTTATCCAGAACTGGGTTCTGTTGCCACCAAGGGTCCTAACTGTGCTTCTCCCCACTGAGACTGTGAGCCAGCCCCTCCAGGGCAGGAGTATCTTCATTGCCTTTGTACCTACAGCCCTGACACACAGTGGGCATTTTCAGTAATTCCTGCATTTGTGCACAGACTGCCAATAATATCTAGGTACAACTCAAGGAGACATTACGCATTCTAGCATTTTCATCCTTCTGCTTCCAAGGAGGCAGCAATCAGGCCAGATAACAATTATCTGTCTCTTGTGTGCACAGATGGTCCCCCACTCGACGAAATGTCTACCTCCGTTACCTCTTCTGCTGGGCTGCAGGTTTTCTCTCTGCATGACCTAGATTCATTGGAAGCCAATAGGTGAGCTTTTGCCTTGGCTATACCATTGTCCCCTTCCTCCTTTTACCTGGCATAGGAAGGTTGAAATGCCCTTCCTTGTGAGCCCTGGCTAATGTATCCCATCCAATATTTATGCTCTGCACGTACCTGAACTTCCCAAGCTGTGCCCTATTTATGTATTCATGAGCAAGTGCTCAAGATAATGTCATTTCATCAAATGGAGCTGAACCATGGCCCCACTTTATGAAATATTACAGGCTGTTTTTTCTTTATTTGTAAATGTGCCAGCCTAAAAAATACCATGTTTTGTTAGAGACAGCTGATTAAACACCTCTGAGTATCTGTCAGTGCAAGCAGCGAGATCATTAATTTATGCTGTAAAAAGAATAGCTTGCAGGGGGGACCTTCAAGATAGCGGAGGAGTAAGATGTGGAGATCACCTTCCTCCCCAAAAATACATCTACATGTGGAACAACTCCTACAGAACACCTACTGAACGCTGGCAGAATGGGACCTGCACCTCTGGCAGGGAGCTGTGAAGGAGGAAAAGTTTCCACACACTAGGAATTCTCTTCACTGGCAGAGGGGGGGCGGATGCAAGGGGGAAGCTTTGGAGCCACGGAAGAGAGCGCATCAACAGGGGTGCAGAGGGCAAAGCTGAGAGGTTCCTGCACAAAGGATCGGGGCCAACCAGCACTCACCAGCCCGAGAGGTTTGTCTGCTCACCTGCCGGGGCGGGCGGGTGGGGCTGGGAGCTGAAGCTCGGGCATCGGTCGGAGGGCAGGGAGAGGACTGGGGTTGGCGGCGTGAACACAGCCTGAAGGGGGTTAGTGCGCCACGGCTCGTCGGGAGGGCGTCCGGGAAAAGGTCTGGAGCTGCCTAAGAGGCAAGAGACCATTGTTTTGGGGTGCGTGAGGAGAGGGGATTCAGAGCGCTGCTTAAAGGAGCTCCAGAGACGGGCGCAAGCCTCGGCTATCAGTGCGGACCCCAGAGACGGGCATGAGATGCTAAGGCCGCTGCTGCGGCCACCAAGAAGCCTGTGTGCGAGCACAGGTCATGATCCACACCTCCCCTCCCGGGAGGCTGTGCAGCCCGCCACTGCCAGGGTCCCGTGATCCAGGGACAACTTCCTCGGGAGAACGCACGGTGCACCTCAGGCTGGTGCAACGTCACTCACCTCTGCCGCTGCAGGCTCGCCCCACACTCCGTGCCCCTCCCTCCCCCCGGCCTGAGTGAGCCAGAGCCCCCGAATCAGCTGCTCCTTTAACCCCGTTCTGTCTGAGTGAAGAACAGATGCCCTCAGGAGATCTACATGCAGAGGCGGGGCAAAATCCAAAGCTGAACCCCGGGAGCTGTGCGAACAAAGAAAAGAAAGGGAAATCTCTCCCAGCAGTCCCAGGAGCAGCAGATTAAAGCTCCACAATCAACTTGATGTACCCTGCATCTGTGGAATACCTGAATAGACAACAAATCATCCCAAATTGAGGAGGTGGGCTTTGAGAGCAACTGTCGACTTAGGGTTTGCTTTCTGCAGCCAATTTGTTTCTGGTTTTATGTTTATCTTAGTTTACTACTTAGAGCTTATTAACATTGGTAGATTTGTTTATTGATTTGGTTGCTCTTTTCCTTTTATATATATGTATATATCTTTTTTCCTTTTTCTCTTTTTCTGAGTGTGTATGTGTGTTTCTTTGTGTGATTTTGTCTGTATATTTTTGCTTTTACCATTTGTACTAGAGTTCTGTCTGTCCATTTTTGTTTGTTTGTTTGTTTTTAGTATAGTTTTTAGTGCTTGTTTCCATTGCTGGATTGATTTTTTGGTTTGCTTGCTCTCTTCTTTCTTTTTTTTCAGTTTTTGAATAACATTTTTATTTATTTATTTTTAATAATAATTTTTATATTATTTCTTTTAATGACCTTATTTTATTTATTTATTTATTTTCTCCCTTTTCTTCTGAGCCATGTGGCTGACAGGGTCTTTGTGCTCCAGCTGGGTGTCAGGCCTGAGCCTTTGAGGTGGGAGAGCTGATATCAGGATATGGGTCCACCAGAGAGCTCCCAGCTCGACGTAATATCAAACGGCGAAAGCTCACCCAGAGATCTCCATCTCCATGCTAAGACCCAGCTCCACTCAACGACCAGCAAGCTACAGTGCTGGAAACCCTATGCCAAACAACCAGCAGGACAGGAACACAACCCCACCCATTAGCAGAGAGGCTGCCTAAAATCATAAATTCACAGACACCCCAAAACACACCTCTGGACTCAGTCCTGCCCACCAGAAAGACAAGATCCAGGCTCATCCACCAGAACACAGTCACTAGTCCCCTTCACCAGGAAGCCTACACAACCCACTGAACCAACTCTACCACTGGGGGCAGACATCAAAAACAACAGGAACTATGAACCTGCACCTTGTGAAAAGGAGACCACAAACACAGTAAGTTAAGCAAAATGAGAAGACAGAGAAACACACAGCAGATGAAGGAGCAAGGTAAACACCCACCAGACCAAACAAATGAAGAGGAAATAGGCCTCTACCTGAAAAAGAATTCAGAGTAATGATAGTAAATATGATCCAATATCTTGGAAATAGAATGGAGAAAATACAAGAAACATTTAACAAGGACCTAGAACAACTAAACAGCAAACAAACGAACATGAACAACAAAATAAATGAAATTAAAAAATCTCTAGAAGGAATAAATAGCAGAATAATTGAGGCTGAAGAATGGATAACATGGATAAGTGACCTGGAAGATAAAATATTGGAAATAACTACTGCAGAGCAGAATAAAGAAAAAAGAATGAAAAGAATTGAAGACAGCCTCAGAGACCACTGAGACAACATTAAATGCCCCAACATTCAAATTATAGTGGTCCCAGAATACGAAGAGAAAAAGAAAGGGACTGAGAAAATATTTGAAGAGATTATAGTTGAAAACTTCCCTAATATGGGAAAGGAAATAGTCAATCAAGTCCAGGAAACACAGAGAGTCCCATACAGGATAAATCCAAGGAGAAACATGCCAAGACACATATTAATCAAACTATCAAAAACTAAATATAAAGGAAAAATATTAAAAGCAGCAAGGGAAAAGCAAAAATTAACATACCAGGGAATCCCCATAAGGTTAACAGCAAATCTTTCAGCAGAAACTCTGCAAGCCAGAAGGGAGTGGCAGGACATATTTAAAATGATGAAACGGAAAAACCTACAACCAAGATTACTCTACCCAGCAAGGATCTCATTCAGATTTGACAGAGAAATTAAAACCTTTACAGAGAAACAAAAACTAAGAGAATTCAGCACCATCAAACCATCTGTACAACAAATGCTAAAGGCACTTCTCTAGGCAGGAAACACAAGAGAAGGAAAAGACCTACAATAACAAACTCAAAACAATTAAGAAAATGGTAATAGGAACATACATATTGATAACTATCTCAAATGTAAATGGATTACATGCTCCAACCAAGAGACGTAGACTGGCTGAATGGATTCAAAAACAAGATCTGTATATATGCTGTCTACAAGAGACCGCTTCAGACCTAGGGACACATACAGAGTGAAAGTGAGGGGATGGACAAAGATATTCCATGCAAATGGAAATCAGAAGAAAGCTAGAGTAGCAATTCTTATATCAGACAAAGTAGACTTTAAAATAAAGACTATTACAAGAGACAAAGAGGATGCTACATAATGATCAAGGGATCAATCCAAGAAGAAGATATAACAATTGTAAATATTTATGCACCCAACACAGGAACACCTCAATACATAAGGCAAATGTTAACAGCCATAAAAGGGGAAGTAGAGAGTAACACAATAATAGTAGGGAACTTTAACACCCCACTTTCACCAATGGACAGATCATCCAAAATGAAAATAAATAAGGAAACACAAGCTTTAAATGATACATTAACAAGATGGACTTAATTGATATTTATAGGAAATTCCATCCCAAAACAACAGAATACACTTTCTTCTCGAGTGCTCATGGAACATTCTCCAGGATAGATCATATCTTGGGTCACAAATCAAGCCTTGGTAAATTTAAGAAAATTGAAATCATATCAAGTATCTTTTCTGACCACAACACTATGAGAGTAGATATTAATTACAGGAAAAAAATCTAAAAAATGCAAAAACATGGAGGCTAAACAATACACTACTAAATAACCAACAGAACACTGAAGAACTCAAAGAGAAAATCAAAAATACCTAGAAACGACAATGAAAACACAATGACCCAAAACCTATGGGATGCAGCAAAAGCAGTTTTAAGAGGGAAGTTTATAGCAATACAATCCTACCTCAAAAAACAAGAAAAATCTCAAATAAACACTAACCTTACACCTAAATCAATTAGAGAAAGAAGAACAAAATAACCCCAAAGTTAGCAGAAGGAAAGAAATCATAAAGATCAGATCAGAAATAAATGAAAAAGAAATGAAGGAAATGATAGCAAAGATCAATAAAACTAAAAGCTGTTTCTTTGAGAAGATAAACAAAATTGGTAAACCATTAGCCAGACAAATCAAGAAAAAAAGAGAGAAAATTCAAATCAACAGAATTAGAAAGGAAAAAGGAGAAGTAACAACTGACACTGAAGAAATACAAAGGATCATGAGAGATTACTACAAGAAACTATATATATGCCAATATAATAGATAACCTGGAAGAAATGGACAAATTCTTAGAAAAGCACAACCTTCTGAGACTGAACCAGGAAGAAATAGAAAATATGAACAGACCAATCCAAGCACTGAAATTGAAACTGCGATTAAAAATCTTCCAACAAACAAAAGCCCAGGACCAGATGGCTTCACAGGTGTATTCTATCAAACATTTAGAGAAGAGCTAACAGCTATCCTTCTCAAACTTTTCCAAAACATAGCAGAGGGAGGAACACTCCCAAACTTATTCAATGAGGCCACCATCACCCTGATACCAAAACCAGACAAAGATGTCACAAAAAAATAAAACTACAGGCCAATATCACTGATGAACATAGATGCAAAAATCCTCAACAAAATACTAGCAAACAGAATCCAACAGCACATTAAAAGGATCATACACCATGATCAAGTGGGGTTTATCCCAGGAATGCAAGGATTCTTCAATATATGCAAATCAATCAATGTGATACACTCTATTAACAAATTGAAGGAAAAAACCATATAATCACCTCAATAGATGCAGAAAAAGCTTTCGACAAAATTCAACACCCATTCATGATACAAACCCTCCAGAAAGTAGGCATAGAGGGAACTTACCTCAACATAATAAAGGCCATATATGACAAACCCACAGCCAACATCATTCTCAATGGTGAAATACTGAAACCATTTCCACTAAGATCAGGAACAAGACAAAGTTGCCCACTCTCACCACTATTATTCAACATAGTTTTGGAAGTTTTAGCCACAGTAATCAGAGAAGAAAAAGAAATAAAAGGAAGCCAAATCAGAAAAGTAGAAGTAAAGCTGTCATTGTTTGCAGATGACATGATTCTATACATAGAGAATCCTAAAGACTCTACCAGAAAACTACCAAAACTAATCAATGAATTTGGTAGGGTTGCAGGATACAAAATTAATGCACAGGAATCTCTTGCATTCCTATACACTAATGATGAAAAATCTGAAAGAGAAATTAAGGAAACACTCCCATTTACCATTGCAACAAAAAGAATAAAATATCTAGGAATAAACCTACCTAAGGAGACAAAAGACCTGTATGCAGAAAACTATAAGACACTGATAAAAGAAATTAAAGACGATACAAACAGATGGAGAGATATACCATGTTCTTTAGTTGGAAGAATCAACATTGTGAAAATGGCTATTCTACCCCAAGCAATCTACAGATTCAATGAAATCCCTATCAAACTACCAATGGCATTTTTCACAGAACTAGAACAAAAAATTTCACAATTTGTATGGAAACTCAAAAGGCCTGGAATAGCCAAAGCAATCTTGAGAAAGAAAAACGAAGCTGTAGGAATCAAGGTCCCTGATTTCAGACTATACTACAAAGCTACAGTAATCAAGACAGTATGGTACTGGCACAAAAACAGAAATATAGATCAATGGAACAGGATAGAAAGCCCAGAGATAAACCCACGCACATATGGTCACCTTATCTTTGATAAAGGAGGCAAGAATATACAATGGAGAAAAGACAGCCTCTTCAATAAGTGGTGCTGGGAAAACTGGAGAGCTACATGTTAAAGAATGAAATTAGAACAATCCCTAACACCATACACAAAAATAAACTCAAAATGGATTAAAGTCCTAAGCATAAGGCCAGACACTAGAAAACTCTTAAGAGGAAAACCTAGGCAGAACACTCTATGACATAAATCACAGCAAGATCCTTTTTGACCCACCTCCTAGAGAAATGGAAATAAAAACAAAAATAAACAAATGGGACCTAATGAAATTTAAAAGCTTTTTCACAGCAAAGGAAACAATAAACAAGACGAAAAGACAACCCTTAGGATGGGAGAAAATATTTGCAAATGAAGAAACTGACAAAGAATTAATCTCCAAAATATACAGGCAGCTCATGCAGCTCAACATCAAAAAAACAAACAACCCAATCCAAAAAATGGGCAGAAGATCTAAATAGACATTTCTCCAAAGAAGATATACAGATTGCCAACAAACACATGAAAGGATGCTCAACATCATTAATCATTAGAGAAATGCAAATCAAAACTACAATGAGATATCATCTCACACCGGTCAGAATGGCCATCATCAAAAAATCTAGAAACAATAAATGCTGGAGAGGGTGTGGAGAAAAGGGAACCCTCTTGCACTGTTTGGGGAATGTTAATTGATACAGCCACTATGGAGAACAGTATGGAGGTTCCCTAAAAAACTAAAGATAGAACTACCATACGACCCAGCAATTCCACTACTGGGCATATACCCTGAGAAAACCATAATTCAAAAAGAGTCATGGTGCTTCCCTGGTGGCACAATGGTTGAGAGTCCGCCAGCCGATGCAGGGGACACGGGTTCGTGTCCCGGTCCAGGAAGATCCCACATGCCACGGAGCGGCTAGGCCTGTGAACCACGGCTGCTGAGCCTGCACGTCCGGAGCCTGTGTTCTGCAATGGGAGAGGCCACAACAGTGAGAGGCCCACGTACCACAAAAAAAAAAAAAAAAAAAGAGTCATGTTCCACAATGTTCATTGCAGCTCTATTTACAATAGCCAAGACATGGAAGCAACATAAATGTTCATCAACAGATGAATGGATAAAGAAGATGTGGCACATATATACAATGGAATATTACTCAGCCATAAAAAGGAACAAATTGAATTATTTGTAATGAGGTGGATGGACCTAGAGACTGTCATACAGAGTGAAGTACGTCAGAAAGAGAAAAACAAATACCATATGTTAACACATATATATGGATTCTAAAAAAAAAAAAAAGGTTCTGAAGAACCTAGGGACAGGACAGGAATAAAGATGCAGACGTAGAGAATGGACATGAGGACATGGGGAGGGGGAAGTGTAAGCTGGGACAAAGTGAGAGAGTGGCATGGACATATATACACTACCAAATGTAATGTAGATAGCTAGAGGGAAGCAGCTGCGTAGCACAGGGAGATCAGCTCGGTGCTTTGTGTCCACCTAGAGGGATGGGATAGGGACCTTGGGAGGGAGATGCAAGGGTGAGGAGATATGGGGATGTATGTATGTGTAAAGCTGATTTACTTTGTTATAGAGCAGAAACTAACACACCACTGTAAAGCAAGTATACTCCAGTAAAGTTTTTTTTTTAAAAAAAGAATAGCTGGGGAAGTGTGATTGAGACCGGTGTTGTTCCTTTCCTCATTTGAAACAAATAATATTTACATCTTTGGAAAGAACGTTTTGAAAAAATCACCCTAATGGGTCAATGTTTTCCAGAGTGACATCAGTTGCATCACTTTGGCGCTCATCTATTTAAAGCCTCAAAGTGGATATTTTAGGCTTAAACAGCAGGTGTACTGATATGAAAGATCTTCTAAATTTGCTTGAGCTTGGGACGCTTTTGATCTTTTTTTTGACTCTCTCCATTTCCCTCTCTCCCTTTTTATTTCCTTATCATCTGCCATAGTCTCACCATTAATACATAGTTTTGAAATAATTTCTGCATCTTGTTAATATCTTGGCTTGAATTTGGAGATCAAGGCATTTGCAGCACCTGGTGGAGTTTGCCTGGTGGGTTTGTTTTGAAAGCTGCATTTAAAGAAGTGTCAACTAGTGATTTTTAAACAAATCAAACACTTAGGAGGAGACAACTTTCCTTCTGGAGATGTAAAGGTTGCATTTACTAAGGTGAACAAAGTGTTTCTAAAGTGGAATGTTTATACCATTTTAATTATAAAAGTACCTCACGAATCCTCTTTTCTTATAGAATTCTGGTTTTTCATACAGCATTTGTATGAACTCTGTTTTTTAAATCTGTTACCATTTCCCAAAACACTTTCCTCTGGATTCTATAGTATATTCTACTCTGCATAGATTAAAACAGAGACCAGTCAATTTGCATCATTAAAACTATACCACAAACAACTTGATTATTTCATCTGACCCTCACAATAACTCTTTCAAGAAAACAGGACCCTATTTTGCATGTGAGGAAACAGTCTCAGACATTTCTGGAGGGACTGGCCCAAGATTGAATAGAATCTGTACATAGTTCAGCTCAATACACAATCTCCTTGCATATGGTGCTCAGAACTAAGGACACAAAGATGAATTAAATGCAACTTCTGTCTTCAAGTTCAAAGTCTAGCAATTGTGGAGCCAGGAATTTAACTCATGTCTTCTGATTGCAAATCCTTGTCTCCCTTTGCTGTCTCAACTCTAAGGTTAAGGCCAGACTTAGGGAAAATCATCAGATCTGAGAAATTCGCTTCCACTAAGCAGCCTCCTCTCTTCTTTATCCTTCTTTCTCCTCAAGCACTGAACACCCTCATGCTTTCCAAGACTTTCTCTGAAATCTGCCTTCCATTTCCCCATATTATCACTCCCTCCTTTCCTCACCCAAATTCATCTTGCCTGGGTCTTACTCCGGCTCACAGTTGCTGAACCTTAGAATCATTTCCAAACTTTTGACCATGACCTGCAGTAACAGGGCCACTAATAACCCACAGGGCTTCCATGAAAGAACGTTTAAAAGGTGCTCCCGCTTCAGGGGAGTCACATCCCTGCACCGGGTTGCACAGCTTGGCAATCAGAACCCACCCTCACCCGCTTAGGCAGATACCCCTATGCAGAGCACAACCTGCAGAGTGATACAGGACAGTCTGTGTAGTAAGAAATAATACCATATTTTGCATTGTCTTGGGGGCCTAAGCCTAAGGAGCACCACAGCCACTGTCCATGGTCCTGAACAATCCCTCCATGCATGGACATGTGTCTTCTATCCCTGGGTCCCCAATGATTTTTGTTGAAAGCTCTTGCCATGTTTAGGTTTTGCTTTATTTTTCATCTTAGTGAAAAGTCTGCCCTTTTTACACTGTCACAACACAAATAGGACCCATGACTCTTGTGTTACAATTTACAAAGGAGAGTGAATGCAAACAGCCTGGGTTTGAATGCCTGACCCACATTTGCTAGTGGGATCTTGGGGGAGCTACTTAGCCTCTCTGGACTTCAGTTTCTCCATCTTTAAAGTGAAGATCAGAGTATTAAAATAGCTCATAAGATGGCTCCGAGGATTAAATGAGATAATGTATGCAAAGTACTTTGAGAGTGTGTTGTTTGTGGGAAAAATTCAGCAAATGCTTTGTAGTACTAGTAACAGTTTTGAACTGAATAATTAAAGTAATTTTAGGAATTATATTATGTTTTTATTCAGACACTTCCTGATCACCAGGAAGTTGAGGAAATATGTACCCCTTCTCCACCCCTAACAGTCAGGGTCAAGTCAAAAACACACAAAAAATATTAATTATTTCAACAGAGAATATAATATAGTGAATTAAACAAATGTTGAAGGAAGGATAAAGCTAAAAGAGAACACTGAGGTAACTCAGAGACAATAATAGCAGGAAGCAGCTCCCAACCCTTAGGGTTGGACAAACAAAGAGGGGAGGTTGGGGTCTTCAGAGCCTTGAAGGTTGGAGGAAGGAGACCTCTCTGCTCAATGTTGATACATGAAAACAAGTTAATGACTGACACTAGCTTGGTAAACTATCAGTTCAGTTGAGTAAGAAAGAAGGGCCTTTCTTCAATCTGTGGCTTGATATATTATCTCCTCTATACTCTGCAATTTGTCTTGCAGTACCCTATTTTATGTGAGAAAACTGTTAAGAAAAATTATTCAAAATTTGGAAAAAGGCAAAGAATGTTGCATATCCTTTAATATCATATTGGGGCATTGTCTAACAGATACTCCCAAGGATTACTAATTCTCTAGAAAAATATCTTTGTTTCATGTGCTATTAATCAAGGTCTAGACTGTGCAAAGTTCTATCTTAGCTTGAGAAAAGACTGATAAGCTGAAAATAATTTTGTTCAGTAGAGATGTAAGTTATTTCTGTCCTAAGAAAAAAATAGCCCCAAAGATTGCAGATTTGTTGCCCGGTAGAACATTCAGTAGTTTTATATCTAATATAGCAGTTTTATTTCAGCATTCTTTCCCTGACAGACTAAATATCTGTACCTAAATATCTTGAATAAGTAACTGTTTTTGAATGCTCTTTGAACCATCTTTACCATCCTGTAGGTTTCCTTCTTTTTTTTTTTTTTTTTTTTTTTTTTTTTGCTGTACGCGGGCCTCTCACTGCTGTGGCCTCTCCCGTTGCGGAGCACAGGCTCCGGACACACAGGCTCCGCGGCCATGGCTCGCGGGCCCAGCCGCTCCGCGGCATGTGGGATCTTCCGGGATCGGGGCACGAACCCGTGTCCCCTGCATCGGCAGGCGGACTCTCAACCACTGCGCCACCAGGGAAGCCCAGGTTTCCTTCTTAATGAATGTATTAATCAGGGTTTTCCAGAAAAACAGAACCCATGGAATATATATACATAGAGAGAGAGAGAATGAGATTTATTATAAAAAATTGTCTCACATGACTTTAGAGGCTGAGAAGTCCAACACCCTGTCATCTTCAGGCTTGAGACTCAAGAAAGCTGATGATGTAGTTTGAAGGCCTAAGAGGTTGGAGAGTCATTGGTGTAGATTCCAGTCCTAGTCTGAAGCCCTGAGAACCAGAGTGCCAAGGGCAAGAAAAGATCACTGTCCCAACTCAACTAGTCAGGTAGAGAGAGAGAGACTGAATCCTCTCTTCCTCCAACTTTTGTTCTATTCAAGCCCTCAGTGGATTGCAAGAAGCCCAGCCACTTTGCGAAAGGCCATCTTCTTTATTCAATCTACCACAAGAGTCCCCAACCCCCGGGCTGTGGTCCGCGGCCTGTTGGGAATCCAGCCGCACAGCAGGAGGTGAGCGGCGGGCAGGCGAGCAAACCAAGCTTCATCTGCCGCTCCTCATCGCCCCCCATCCCTCCCCATAGCTCCGCATCGCTCCCCAATGCCCCCCATCGCTCCCCATCGCTCCCCATCCCTCCCCATAGCTCCCTATCGCTCCCCATCGCTCACATTGCCCCCTGAACCATCCCCCCCAACCCCGTCTGGTCCATGGAAAAATTGTCTTCTACGAAACCGCTCCCTCGTGCCAAAAAGTTGGGGACCGCTGATCAACCGATTCAAATGCTAGTCTAGGGACTTTCCTGGTGGTCCAGTGGATAAGACTCTGTGCTCCCAATGCAGGGGGCCTGGGTTCGATCCCTGGTTGGGGAACTAGATCCCACATGCATGCTGCAACTAAGAGTTCACAGCCACAACTAAGAAGCCAGCATGCACAACTAAGAAGCCCACATGCTGCAACTAAGTCTGCATGCTGCAACTAAAAGATACCACATGCCACAACTAAGACCCAGTGCAGCCTAAATAAATAAATAAACAAATTAGTCTGTTAGTCTGTTTTAGAAACACCCTCACAGACACACCCAGAAATAACATTTAACCAAATATCTGGGTATCCCATGATCCAGTCAAATTAACTGTCACAATGAGTTAAAGAAATCTTTTACATGAGATCACTACGTACTTGCATAAGAATCATGTTTTTACATGTTACATTTTGACAAGAACTGGAGGGAGAAGAGTACTGCATTTGGCCAAATCACACAGTTAGGAAGTCAGGGAGTTAGAATCCCCACTCAGGTCTGGCTGCCTCCAAAGTCCCCATTGTGATCTCTTGGTGCCATGATTTCAGAAAAGATCTGTTTAACAGGGAAATCGTACTAGGGGTTGCTGCCAAGCTCTTGTTAAAGTTTGACAAACCTGGGCATCAGCTGGAGTGATAAGCCAGTCTAAGACACTCAGGGTGGATTTATAGATCGAGATAGGTCAGAAAAGGTCAAGTGTTTATGTAAAACAGGGAAGATAATGAAAATGGTAATGAGAGTCTGAGAAGCATGGCAGCAGTGTTGACACAGGCATGAATTTTAAGACAAACACTCGGCTCCAGCTGTTGGAGACCTGGACGGATAGCCAGCCACCCGTGCTAAGCCCAGAAAGACAACATGCCTTCCCCTCCCCTCTTATCCTCAGCGCCCACCCAGGCCCAGTTACACAGGCAGGAAATGCAAGGCAGCTCAACCAGGCTCTCTGATAAATTCTTAAGGTATTTCCTGCAGAGCCAAGAGGAAATGTGCTGTTTGAGAATAAAAAGAAACAGCAACAGCCTTGCAGGGAGCTAAAGCAAACTCATAAATTTCATTTAAATTTTTTAATACCCAGAATTTAGCCGTTATTCAACTTTACAAATATATGGAGACCTCCTGTGTGCAAAGCATTGTGGGGAGCGTGAAAAAAATAAAAAGACTTGGGCTTCCCTGGTGGCGCAGTGGTTGAGAATCCGCCTGCCGATGCAGGGGACATGGGTTCGTTCCCCGGTCCGGGAAGATCCCACATGCCGCGGAGCGGCTGGGCCCGTGAGCCATGGCCACTGAACCTGCGCGTCCGGAGCCTGTGCTCCACAACGGGAGAGACCACAACAGTGAGAGGCCTGCGTACCACAAAAAAAAAATAATAAAAAAATAAAATTAAACTGAATTTAAAAACTCTTGGAAGGAATCTTAGAGACCTCCATCTCTCAGAGGTCAATCTCCCTCTCACTTGTCAGTCAACGATTTTATTGTGTTCCTTCTGTGCACCAGGTTCTGTTCCAGCCCTGGAAATACAGCAGGGAACAAGAGCTGTGAGGTCCTTGCTCTCATGAGTCTCATAAACTAGTGAGAGAGACATAAGATATTAGTATTATATCAACAGAAGATACAATTATTAACATATATAATACATTAACATAGTCTATACAATATATTGATTATATTAATATACAGCATACAATATAATATACAACATTCTATGATATTAATATGCTATTTTATATTATATATTGTATTAATATAAGATATAATATTAATTTTATAATATTTATACTTTATAAAATAAGAGGATAGAGCTCTGGGGAATTTAAGGAACTGTATGGTCAGGCCACTTGAGATGACTGTTCTCTTGCTCTCCGTACATCCCCTCCCAGACCAGTGCCCCCTTCACCTACACCCTACACACAAGACTGACCTTCCTACATACTTGCCCCAGGCCCCAGCTAGTAAAAGCTTATCAAAGGGGTGGTGAGGGGCATGCCCCTCTGCTGGTTTCTCTGGTAACTAATGAGTCAACCTGACTTCAGGTCCTCCTATAACTGGCAATCAATCTCTCCTTCCGCTTGGGAGCAAAGACCGCCACCATGTCCTGCCTGCCATCCCTCCGCCACCCATGGTGTCGCTCCAGGACCTCGCTTCCGATGCGTAAGCTCCGCCATCCATTAATCCACTAATGTCTCTGTTGCTGACTCTGGGCTCTTTCTTTGGTCTTGAAGCTGAGCAAGCACAGGCCTTGTAGGCCTGCAGGGTGCAGCCCAACAGAGCAATTTTAGAGCAGTCAGGAAGACCTCTCTGAAGAACTTAATTAAGTGAAGGGGCAAACTATTTGAAAATGTTAAGAGAAGGATGTACCTAGCAGAGGGAATTGTAATTTTAAAGCTTCTGAGGTGGGCAAGAATGTGGTGGTTGAAGAAGAGCAAGAGACTGATGGGGCTGGAAGTAGCCAGTGAAGTCAGCGACGGGGCAGGGCCAGACCCCAGACCACACCAGCTTGTTGGTCCGAGCAGCAGTTCCAAATTTATTCCAGCCATTTCATCCCAGTGCATTTGTTCTGCCATTTAGCAAATGAGGATGCTGTGACCCCTCGTTTATTAAGCAAATTCTACAGGGCAAATCTGTATGTGATTCTGCCCTGGCTAACGTGGAAGTTCTACAAAGATGAGAAAGGAATGATACTCGCTTTGTGGGACTCATTGTCCAGGAGGCGCCCCCATTAGTTGAGAGAAGCAAAGGGCCACTGGAGAGTCAGCTCTTGAGCCTCCATTAATGGAACCCCCATCCCCTGTTGCTCAGTCAGAAACCTTATTTGAAATCAGCCACCACCAAGCCCCTTGATTGTACACCTTAACAGGCCCCCATACAACTGGGGGCCTCTTCCCCTCCATCATCAATGCTTTGGTCAAACATTATTACCATTTCAGGCCTAGACCTGTACAATGGCCCCCCAACTGCTCTCCCTGACTCCAGGCTCACCCCATCTCCAATCCAGTTTCCACACTGGGGCCTGATTAATCTTTCTAAAATGCAAGTCCAATCATACCTCCCCTACTTGGGAAAAAAAGCTTTTAGTGACTTCACGTCACCCAAGGTTTGCTAAAGCCCAAATTTCTGTAGGTCCTTCACCCCTTGGCCTCAAACCCTCTTTCTGAGTTCATATTCGGTCTCATCTCCCCAGACTCTTATTCTGCAGCCACACTGAGTTTTTGCCATTTTCTAACACATTGTGCTCTTGCACATGCTGCTCCTTTTCCAGATCTCATCCATTTGCATCTTACAGTGAAGATCTTTCCTTGTAGTTTTGATCTTAAACTGTAAGCTACTTCTCCTGCTCTGGGAAGAGATCCTATCCAAAGCAGAAGAGGATGAGGCCAATGCAAAGAGAAGGAAAGAGAGCAGAATCAATGTACATAGTGATAGAGATTTGGAACATCACTTGAATTCCTGGATCTGGCCACATTTGAAGCCTATTTCACCTAGGAATTCACTTTTGTAAACCAACAAGGAAGCCTAAAGAGTGGCAGTGGGGAATAATCCTGCCTTGGGAAATAGGAGATCTAGTATGTCTATCAACTGGCTGGATTTTACAAGGACCCTTGTGATGACATTGGGCCCACTCAGATAATCTAGGATAATCTCCCCATCTCAAGATCCTTAACCCCATCACATCTTCAAAGTTGTTTTTTTCATGCAAGTTAATATAGTCACAGGTTCGGGAGGTTAGGACATGGATATCTTTGGTGGGCAGGGCTGGAGGGAGGCATTATTTTGCCTACCACATGGAGAAAGTGACCTCTGAAATGATAAATGGGAGAAGAGGGAGTTAATTGAGTGAAGTGAGTGAAGGAAGGCAGGTGAGCGTTCCTAAAGAGGAACCAGTATGAACAAGGGTCCTGAGGCAGGAGGGAGAGGGATAAGCTGAGGACCTTGGCTTTTCCTAAAAGAAGAGTGGGGATACAATCAGATGTGTCTTTTGAAGATTCCACTGGGGCTCCCCATAGAAAATAGGTTGGAGGGGCCAAGGGAGATCTTTAGAGGGATGAGGGGATAGAAGCCACTTTGGTCATCACTTAAGTCCCCTGGCCCTTCCAGGTAACACATATGAATCATGCACACCTTGCTCAGAAGCTTTGATGTTAATTTTAATATGGAAAATTGCAAACACATACAAAAGTAGAGTTTACTGAAGGCCCACTTATCCAACTCCTAGCTATAATAATTAGTCAATTCACTGAAAATCTTATAGCGTCCATATTCCCCTACCTCGGGATTATTTGAAGCAAATCCCAGGTATCCTATCATTTCATCTAAATTTATTTCAGCTTGTAGCTGTAGCTGTATAAGGAATCCTTTAAAAAAATAATAATTGCCTGGGAGCTAATAAATCCCTGTACGGACTCAGTACATATCTATGGAAGGAAGGAATGAATAATTATGCATTTTTGACCATCTTGTAGGAAGAATATTTGTTTCTCATCTTTGCCCAGGATTCCAAAGCACTTTATATGTCAAAATCCACATCCTCTCAGAGCAGAGGATTTGTCTCCTGTGAATGCCAAGCTTAGTCTGGCCCCATCCAGCACCTTCTCTTGCCATCCCCTAAGCATCCCTGCTGCAGGTTGTAGGGGCCTGAAGGAAATGCATCCTGTTTTTCAGATGGGAAAATAAAGGTACTGCTCCAGCTCAGCTCACAAGATGGCAGAAGCCTCAGGTTGGTGTTCCATCCAGCCTCTCTTTCAGCATCAGGGGGAAGGCCTTTGCAAAATGACAAAAGAAATTCATTCAACCCACAACCCACGTGCTGACACTGCTCATTTCCAGGACACCTGCTGTTAGGCCTCCTCCTCTCCAAATTACTCTGCATAGCTGGCTGTGAGAGTGGGAGGTGGAGAGGTCTCTAATTACACCTTTCTTGCAGTCTTTGGTTCTGTGACTATTTCAAGGAGGAATGGAATGACGTTGACATCCTCCTCTCAAATGAAGACACTCCTCCAAGGTCCCCTCTCTGTTCCTCTCTCCACAAAATCCTTTGTTGTCTGGTGATGCTCTGTTCTGGTTGTCAATTGCTATGTAACAAAATCCCCAAACACAGCGACTTAAAATAGCAATCACTTTATTGTGTTCATGATCTATAAGGGTACTTGGGTGGGCAATTCTGCTCCACGTGGTATTGAGCAGGGGCATGGTTTGGCCTGGAGGATCCAGGAAGTCTGGGGCCTGGGCAGGCACAGGTGGATTCCTCTCTCTGACCTTGTGGTCTCAGGGCCTCTCACATGGTCTCTCCAGCAGAAGAGTCAGACTCAGGACTCCAAAAGCACATGTTCCCAGAGACAGAAAGTGGAAGACGCCATCCCTTCAGGCCTGGAAACAGGCACAGCATCCCTTATTCTGCTGCTATTGGTCAAGGCAGTCAAGAGCCTTGATCAGGTTCATGGGAAAAGGACACAGCCCCACATCTCAATGGAAGAGATGTCAAGAATATGTGTCCAGCTTTAATACCTGTCTTGGTCCATTCAAGCTTCCGTAAGAGAAGACCATAGCCTGGGTGGCTCATAAACAAAAGAAACTTATTTCTCATAGATCTGGAGCCTGGGAAGTCCAAGATCAAGATGCTGGCAGATTTGGTGTCTGGTGAGAACCTGCTTCCTGGCTCATACACAGCTGTCTTATCCATGTGTCCTCTTACGGCAGAAAGGGCAAGAGAGATCTCTGGGATCTCTTTTATAAGGACACTAATCCCATTATGAGTGCTCCACCCTCCTGACTTGATAATCTCCCAGAGGCCCCACCTGCAAATGTCATCACAATGGGGATTAGGTTTCAAAAAATGAATGTGTGGGAGATAGAAACATTTAGTCTACAGCAATCCTCCCCAAGTAAGGAGAGAAGAGCACAGACCCTTTGTAACCCCAAGAAAATGCAATGGCCCGACTAATAGGAGTTGTCCCAGGAGAACTGTGAATGGAAAAAACAGTTTTTGACATTCTGAGACAAAACTGCAGTCCTGTTATAGGGAAGCCCTTTAGGTGCTTTTCGGCCTACATGTCTTCTGCTTGGAAGGTAAAAGCATGTTTCCACAGGCAAAGAGAGAGTTTCTACTGTGTTACAATAGTAAATTTTGGATGATCCTGAAACTAAAAACAATGGCTTTGCTGGTTTCTAAAGAGGGAAAATCTGGTGAATCAAGTTGATTTGAATCACCAACCCCAGGCTAACTCTGTTGAAAGTGTTTTCATGCTTGCAGAATTGACCAAAAGTCTCTTCACTCTCTATGAGCTCTGTGGCAATAGGAGAAGGGCTTTGTAAGCAGGAGAACCTGGCTTGGATCGCTGGCCTTCCCACCTGGGCTTCTATGGTGTGATCTTTGGCAAGTCATGTAACATCTCCCCCTTAGTAAAATGGGAATAGAACACTCCATTTAGTTTTGTGAGAATTAAATACTGAATGTGAAATACTTATTTTAGTGACTGGAACACATACTAGGTGCTTAAACACAATTTAATTCTTTTATTTCTCTCCTGGATCTTTAACAACTATTTCTTCTTTCCTTCCTCATGCTTTCTTTCCTCTTTTTGTTCTCTCTCTCTCTCTCTCTTTTTTTTTTTTTTTTTGCCGTATGCGGGCCTCCCACTGCTGTGGCCTCTCCTGTTGCGGAGCACAGGCTTCGGATGCGCAGGCTCAGCGACCATGGCTCACGGGCCCAGCTGCTCCACGGCATGTGGGACCCTCCCAGACCGGTGCACAAACCCGCATTCTGTGCATCGGCAGGCAGACTCTCAACCACTACGCCACCAGGGAAGCCCTGTTTTCTCTTAATATTTTTCCCTTGAAATGAATAAACTACTCCCCTACATAAACTCTGCTCTAAGAAAACCAGAATTTGCTTCTCCCTAAATGTACTTTTGACTTTTTCATCTCCATACATTTCCCCTTTCTCTAGAATGTCCTTCACCTTCTTCCCACTAATCTAAAACTTCCTCTGTGAGGTATTTCCTGCTCATCTCAATTGGAAACTGTCTCTTCCTCCTGTGAACTCCTATAGTCTGGTCCATTTGCTAATTGGTAGAAAGAAAAGAGCTTCATGGTCCAGGAGTCAGGAGACATGAATCATCTTCCTACCTCTGCCCTTAAATAGCTATGTGACCTTGGGCAAGTCATTTACCTTCCATAAGTTTTATATTCTCCATCTATAAAATAAAACTAGAAGCTAGATAATTCTCTAATTAGGGTTCTTTCTGCTACAAATGACAAAAATGTTATTCAAATTATCTTAAACAACAACAAAAAAAGGAATTTACTGTATCAGATTACTGAAAAGTTCATGGTTAGAGTCAAGGACAAATGGATCCAGGAGGGATGATCATCAACAATAAATCTATCTCTTGTTCATTTTTTTTTCTTCTTTGTTGGCTTTATTTATGCCAGCCCCACCAAAATGTGTTTGGCTGAGTGGAAGGGTGGTTCTCTAAAGAAAAGTCTGGGTACTAATATCAGAGGAAGGCAAGGTATTCTGAAAATGCAAAAATAATAGATACCAACTACAGTCCACCCCTTGGCTGCTCATCTCTCATACACCAATTCACCTATAAACTGAGCTTCAAATGTGCCCTGCCCAGCATGGTGCAGCTGCTCCATGTGCAGCACTAAACTCAGTCATCTCATTCTCCAAAGAGAGACAACGCAAAGTCTTGTCTAGTTACTGCATCCACGGCAATTCCAGGCTTTCTTGGTGCTGTATGGCTCTTCATAGCCTGCAGCCTTTGAGTAAATGACATATTTAGCCATCCACCAACATGCCCAATAGACACTAGTGGACAAAAAATAGGATTAACTGCTATTAAAACATTCATTTGAAAAAGGGAAGCAAAAAACAATGGTTATTAGTCCATGGCATTTACCATATCCTGTTGGAGGGGGATAGCAAATCTCCCTGCTCTGGCAGTGGGATGAGTTCTTTGACTAGTGGCTGCCCGGGGTTTTGTTCTGTTTGATGCCCTCCAGAAATATAGGAGAGATGGACCTTGGGGTTAATTGCCTTTCTGGGAATGCAGTTCTTATCAGCTGGTTTCCTGTTAGTACAATTTCAAGTGTATCAGTAAGAAATGAACTCATGTATAAGGAACAGAATGCCTGGCTAACAGTGAGTTAAACAAGCATGAGCTTATTTTTCTCATACAACAATATATCTAGAGGTAAGCAGTCACCAGCATTAAATTAAATCAATGGTCAATGAACCTTTCTGTTAGAATTCTATTGGCTTTTCTTGATAGATGGAATGCTGCAGCTCACGCTTGCATTCAAGGGAAGAAGAAGGTGGAAGGGCTCTTCCGGTGTATCTGTCCCATTTTATCATGAAACGCAAAAGCCTTCCCAGAAGCCCTCCTCAAACTTCCATTTAGATCTCATTGACCAGAATTGTGTCTCATGATCACCTCTAGCTGGAAGGGAAGATTGTAAAAGCCAATATTTTGTCCATTGTTCCCAAAACGGAACTGAGATTTATGAGCAAGGAAGGACTGAAAACTGCCTCAGGGGTTGAGAGTCGGGGTATGAGGGAGGTAAGGTTTTCCAGAAGAGAGTTAGGGATCCATTACAACAAAAGGGAGGAAGGGGCGCCAGGTGCAGAAAAACAACAGACTGCTTTGCAATCCCAAATCTACTCTTTCTGGCTCTAAAAATCTTTGGTCCTGAGGGCATACATTTTTAAAAATTGTCTCTGAGAGTAAATAAAATGATAATAATATCTCAAAGGAGTTTCGGAAAGTGAAATCAATGGCAACTTATTTTTAAAATAACACCTTCCTGAGATAACAGACAATGATAACTTCTGGTTTTATTGGCAATTTCAGAAAGGATGAAAAAGAAGACTTAAGCGTGCTGACGTGCATTTTGCCATCTCTAGCATAAGGTCATCTGTCTCATAGGGATGTCAAGATGCCAGGGCTGCCATCCATCAGCACTGTCCCTGTCCCCCTCCCCACAGCGTTGGAGTCTGCCGTGGTTGGCTCTCTCATTTGCATAATCACTAAGGCTAAATAGCCCAGAGCCTCTGATGCCCCTCTCCCCCACCCCCATACTGCTGTTCATATCCCTAGGTCCAGGGCTAAGAAAGATTAGGAGAGATTTTTAGGTGAGTTTCATTATTTCCAGGCCGGATTAGTTGGCTCACCCAATGTGAGCCTAAAGGTGCACTTAGAGCCCCCAGCCAGGGGCTCCTGAGTGGTGCTCTTGGGGGCGCCTCTGGCAGAGTGGCGTCCAGTGGAGTGAGCAGCAGCACAAAGTGGGTTATAATTCTAGGGCAGAGGAGCATTTGAAGGAGTGGAAAGGAGATGCTGCTCTTCCGGGCGTGCCCCAAGGAAGTGAAGCTAATAGAATAGACATCTTCTTGGAAACCAAGTTAATTTCGGAAGCAGAGGCTGAAATAGACGTGGTTCTTCTCTTCTCTTTTCTCATGACCTCACCCCTACCTAAACTGAAATAATAATAGAAGTGATTAGGAACAGGTCTGCTATGCACAACAGAATAAACCTGCTTCATGACAACGACCAATTCTGTAAAAGAGCACATTGCTACGTCTTCATTGGTTCAGCTAAAAAAAGAATGCATCCAGCTGAAGAGCACCTCTAGGCAGTTTCTAGATCCCATGGCCCTTTCTATGTATCACCCCATGGCGAGGGAGTAGAAACCCTTTTTAGGATTCATACTCAAGATTTTCATCTGTTTTCTGTTTTTAACCTTTAGAAGGAAAGACAAGAAAGACCTTGCAAACAAAAAGAAACCATTATCTTGCTAAAGTAATTTCAGCTGTGAGAGAGAGAGAGCAAGAGAGCGAGAGAGCGAGAGAGAGAGAGAGAGAGAAATAGAGTCAGTACAATTTAGCTTCCTAGGTGGCTGTGGGTTTTTTGTTTTTGTTTTTGAATTCCTTGCAAATTAGAGCAGGTGATAACAAGAAGAGTTGGGAAGCTGGGAAAATGGATCCAGGAAAGAGGGTCAGATGTTTCAGCGGGGCTTCTTCCAATCACACATCCCTCCTCGCTCCCAATTCCTCCAGCCTGGACTACACATACCCTTGGTGACTCCTCTCTTTAATCCATCCTTGACAATTCTGCTTGTGTTCTTTCTCTATTTGGTTCTCATCACACCACTCCTCTGCTTAAAAACCACACTGAACTCCACACTGTCTTCAGAAATAAATGCAAACTCTAAAGCAACACTGCACGGGACCCTCCAACTTTCTCCTGGTTCAGCCTACCTTTCCAAGTCACCTCTATTCTTTGCAGACAGTTGCCATAGCCTAGCACAGCACCTGCTACACATTCAGTTGTATTTGTCCACCAAATGCTAACTAGCCATACAAGTCAACATCTCCTGCCCTTGACATGCATTTACCCCTCTCCGTGCCTTATACATCCAAGCTATTCCTTTTGCCAAGAACAGCCTTTCCCATTCTATTCACTTGGGGAATGGATACTTGTTCCTAAGACTCCAATTCAAATGTCACCTCTTTTCCATTGCTTCCCCTGACACTCCTTCTACCCACCCACACACCCCTAGGCAGAATTATTTTTGGGTTACTATCCTCTTTTATGCATTCCTCTGCTGTAGCAGTTCCTGCATTGTATATTTAAACAGTCTGATATGCCATAAAGAAGATAATTGGGTTCCTAAGAAAATTTACTTTATCAAAATTGAATTATAAAACCAATTGATGGGGTGAGAGATAAAAGGTGTTGAGGTTAGGATATTCGAGGCTCACAATAACAAAGTTAGTTCTCCTGCAGGATTTTCAATAATAAGGGTGCTTTAGAGCTATCAGACTATTTAATTGCAAGCTGAAATATCGAATTGCTTGATCAAGAAAAACAAGAACGAACCCAAACATTTGCCTCATAAGCCAAACACCCATGAGTCTTCCAAACTTCAATCATCTTGGCCTTGACCTTGTAACTTTGCTGGCATCACAATTCATAACACACAGTAAACAAAAGAACAAAAGCATGAACAGGTGTACAAAGGAGGAGGCACTCACACTGCTGTGTGTCCCAGCACTTTGTTTCCAGTATCTGTCATCCTGCTCATTAAGGATTAATCCCCAGTGATGGGCCTGTGGTTACCGATGGCAATCAGGGTAATGCAAATTGTGCTTCTTAATTCACTGACCTATGGTCAATATCCAATTCAATTATGAAAACTCTCTCTGTAGGGAAAGACCTTTATTTTCTAATCTATTACCTTCCTTCTACATGGGAGGACACAAAAAGCAGGGATGGTGTCCTACTCAACTTTGTCACCCCAATATTGATGAATTGATGGCAAATGTCCTGCAATATTCAGATAATTAGTTTTAGTCTTGACTTTGACTAGAGCTTGCGTAGTACCTAGATTTTTTTAACATGAATTAGATACATTTCCATCCCTCACCCCAAATTCTTATATACTGTTTACCAGATTTTAGTGTCATGAGTAAAGAGGGATTTTAATAGACAGCTAGCTTCTATAATACAATATTAATATTTATTGAGAATATATTAAACCCTTTACATGAATTAGCTCATCTGTTCTTCCCAACAGCCCTGTAACATAGGTATTAATATTACTGACCCATTGTACAGAAGAGTAAACTGAGGCTTAGAGAGGTCAATTATATGTCCTACAGACAAATAAGTGGAAAATAATGACATAAAATAACCACTCTAAAGTAACGATGCTCATTTGGAGTAGATATCCCCCAACTTTTAGTTGTTTCATGGCTTTCCACTCCAAATAAGAGTCAATTCATTTATTTGCACATTCATAGATTTTGCAATTCGTTTTTATAAATTTTGCAATTCATTTATCTTGTAGGATTTAACTGCTTAATATTAGATATTTAAGGCGTGCTTTGTTTTTATGACTGAGATGGTACTAATTTGAACATTCTTAAGCTAAAATGACCATAGCTGTTTTCTGTAGCAAACAGAAACCGAGGCAGGCCCTCAATTATTCATTTGCCCAGTGTAGTGTGGGACCACAGATGTTTTCTTTTTTTTTTTTTACGGTACGCCAGCCTCTCACTGTTGTGGCCACTCCCATTGCAGAGCACAGGCTCCAGACGCGCAGGCTCAGCAGCCATGGCCCATGAGCCCAGCCGCTCTGCAGCATGTGGGATCCTCCCGGACCGGGACACGAACCCGTGTCCCCTGCCTCAGCAGGCAGACTCCCAACCACTGCGCCACCAGGGAAGCCCCAAAGATGCTTTCTAAAGAAAGTCTTGGCCATATCCAGGACGCCCACTTATAATGAGGTGTGAAGAGGTGGAAGGGCCCCATGTTTACAAAAGGATCTCAGTCCTCCCCAAGAATTTGCATGTGGCTCAGCACTTAATCCATACCATAATATTAATACAAGTACTCCAGTGCTTACCAGGCATACCCTTGAGCTCCCTGCTGCCTGATTCGTATCAAAAACCTAGTTTGTATAAATAATATTTACGAAAGATGTCTTGAAGAAGTTAATGAAGTTAATCTTTCAGATTGCAAATAAGGTATCTTAAATCAATTTTGGAATGGAATTAATTATGGTGATTTCAGACAAGTCATTTAACCTCTTTGCACCTGAGTTTCCCCAATGGTACCATGAAGTAGTTGGTCTAGGTGACCTCAAAATGTTTTCCAATGCTAATATTTCATCAAGTATTCTCTACTCTAACCATACCCGGGCTGATGAAGATCTCATCACAAATTATCTAAAGCAGTGGAAGATCCAAGCAAGCTGACCTGAGCAAGCTGGTAGGTGGTGGAACAATTTACTGAGAAGGAAGCGTGAGAAGGAACAGGTTGGTCGTGGACACAATCATTGTTTGAGATGGTTCATATGCATCTGTGCCCATTCCCAGCCCCCAGCTCATTAATAGTCCTTAAAAGGAGTGAGCATAACCTGCTCACCTTTGAACCTACCACAGCACCTAGCACAGTGCTATGCCAGCACTTGCTGACTGAACTGCCATTCTTAGGATCTCCGTGGTGTCAGAGTAGGTAAGGAATGTATGAGTGGAGAGTTTAAACTGGCTTTAGCCCCAAGGGGAAGGTGTTGGCTCATGATATAAAAACGCAGGCGGGGCTTCCCTGGTGTCGCAGTGGTTGAGTGTCCGCCTGCCGATGCAGGGGACATGGGTTCGTGCCCCGGTCCAGGAAGATCCCACATGCCGCGGAGCGGCTGGGCCTGTGAGCCATGGCCGCTGAGCCTGCGTGTCCGGAGCCTGTGCTCTGCAACAGGAGAGGCCACAACAGTGAGAGGCCCGTGTACCGCAAAAATACAAAACAAAACAAAAACAAAAACAAAAACAAAACCCGGGAAAAACAGGGGTGGATCTGGGCTTATAGGACAGCTAGAGCCAGTAACTCAAGTGCCCCTAGGGTCTCCTTCCCCGCAATTTCCACTCCTCACAGGGTGTTAGCTTTATTCACTATCACTCACTGTTTGCACCCTTCCTAACACTTAACACACTCACAGATCATCTTGTTCATTTACTTGTTTATTGCCCACCTCCCTACCCTGCCCTGAAAGCATGTAAACTCCACACACAGAGTTTACATCTGTCTTGTTCATTGTTCTTCCCTAGCACCCAACCTCGTGCCCCTAAGTGGAGACTTTGTAAAAATTTTACGAATGGAAGAATGAATGAGTGAGTGGCTCCTTCATGCAATGGGCAAGGACTATGTCTCAATTTAGCCACCTCTAAGTCCAATCACTGTGTCCAGGGCTTTGAGCTACTATGATTGGCTCATCTTGAGTCTTGCCCCAACATGACTCCTCTCAACAGTGTCTGGCTGTTGAGAGGAGTAACAGGACCAGAAGTAGGACAGAAAGAAAGCTACAGGAGAAGAGGAGAGTTTGGGCCAACATTAAGGGCAAAAGGGATGTCACAAGTAGTCTCTTAGACCCTGCTGAAGGTAAGGTACTCTCTATCCTGAGCTCTCCTTGGAAATGTGTGGGCATTGTCCCCTTCCACTTCTTGGCTTCTGAGTTATAGTGACTTGGACATATTTATAAGACACATGTTCTGAGTAATCTATTTAAACCTTGAATACAGTGACAATATTCTCCACATAAAAATTCAAATAATCTGATAAATATGGGGACAACATAATCTGATAAACATAATCTGATAAATATGGGGACAACAGGGCGCAACATTTAAATTAGGCCTGTTCCAAAAATGTCACGTTGGTTGCTGGTTGCCCGTGTAAGTTTCCACCCCAGGTTAGCTAGGAAGCCATTAGCCATTTGAGCCTTGACCGCACAAATGGCATTTACACAAGGAAGGGCTGGCAGTAACTTATCCATGTCATTCCCAGTCTTGCCTGCCTCTGGTATCCAGCAGTGAGTCCAATTTCCCTTAACCATTTGGAAAAATGGCAAGTTAGAGGGAGCAAATGTCCCTTCCAGCAGCAGGAGAGACACCTGCTTAATGAATCAGCAGTTATGCAGATGGTGAGATGGAGAAACCAAGCAGGAAAGATCTGGAGTCGGCTTGCCCAGATAAGCAGTCAGTGCCAGAGCCTCTTCCCCCCTCTCTGATCCTCCTTGGCTGGACCACACGGCTTTCCACACAAATGTAGGTCATTAAACATGCTGTCAGCAAGCTGCTGGTTCTTACTGCCAACACACTGGAAAACCTACAGTGACCAGGAGAACTTTTTTCCAAGCTGGTGCTTTTCACTTAAAACGGAGAATCCAGAATTTCTAAGCTGCATTCTATACTCAGTGCCATGATTACCCTTCAGTGTTGCCCAAACGGCCACCAAATGTGTATATATGTGCGTTGGGGGTGGGGATGGAGGGAGAGGGAAAAGGAGGGGAAGGAAGGCCCTATTTTTAAAGGTACTAATTATAATTTTGCCAAATTATTTTGAAGGTATTTAAAAACATACTCCGTTATAGAAAAATCAAAATGTCATTATTTATGCCAAGACCTAGAGACACATTTGGCCTTTAATTTGGCTGAGAAAGAAAAATATCGGTTCTAGTGATTGAATTAAACATTTTGCAAAAGTACCTCTGTTTAATTCATGAAATTTAATCACTGTCATGCTGGGATTTATTGCTGCTCATTAATGCTTCCTTTGAAGATGAGTGGAAAGACCTAGGGTTTAGAGGAAAGAAAAATTCTTTCCAAAATACTATAAGACTTAATTTGGGTTTTATTAAATCTCATTAGTTCACTAATACAAAATTTATGACACTTTGGACAGAGAGTCAGCTGGTATTTTCCTAGGTTTAATCTATGAAAAAGTGATTTTTCTCTGCAGGTGAATGATATCAATAGATCCTATGGGGATATTCTATATTCTTGATAGAATATTCATTAGACACTTTCTTTTACATACCAGTACTATGCTAATTTCAATTTTTTTTTTCATATTTTCATCAAAGAAGATGGGTAGAGGCTACCACTTGGCAGTACTTTTCCACTTTGCCTACTACTACTATTGCTTATTTATTTATACTCTACCCCCTTCCAAGAAGGATTTGAATCAGCCCACAACAAAGAACACATCTATATAGGTAAAATTAAATTTTTGTCTGATCATTACATCACACAAAACTGTTAAAAGACAATTTTCACTAAATTAGGGTGTGATCTGTCTTTTAAAATGGGGTGAATCTGAAATTCAGTTTTAAAGAGTTCTGCGAAGCACTGCAAAAAGATTATGTAGCAATTTTATTTCAAAACCCAAAATAAGAGTGGCTTCAACAAAGTAAGTTTATTTCTGACTCACCTAAGAGAAACCTCTAGCTAGATTGGCCAGAGCTGATTGGGTGACTTTCCAGGCATCAGGGACCCAGTGCCCATCTTTTTGTTCCATCATCCCCATGCTGGCTTTCATCCTTTGGAACCACTTCCTGGTTCAAGATGGATATTGGTGTGCCAGGAAAACTATTCAGTCAACGGATAGGATGGAGAGAAGAAACACAAAATAAGCCCCTTCCAGTGGGTCAGCACATTTAAGCAGCCTTCCTGGAATTCCCACGAAAAATTTACCCTTACAACTCATTGGCCAAAACTTAGTCATATGGGGACTTCCCTGCTGGCGCAGTGGTTGAGAGTCCGCCTGCTGATGCAGGGGACACGGGTTCGTGCCCCAGTCTGGGAAGATCCCACATGCCACGGAGCGGCTGGGCCTGTGAGCCATGGCCGCTGGGCCTGCGTGTCCGGAGCCTGTGCTCCGCAGTGGGAGAGGCCGCAGTGGTGAGAGGCCCGTGTACCGCAAAAAAAAAAAAAACAAAAACAAAAAAAACTTAGTCATATGGCCACACCTCATGGAAAGGGAACTTTTGTTAATAAAGGAAAAATAAGAGAATGGATATGGGGGTGCTGGGACCAACCAGTCCTCGCCATGAATAGATAGCCAGCCATCCTTCTGAGCAGCTAAAATTGTGGTAGAATCAGAGGGGGAGAACTAGAAAATTAGGAACAAGAAAAGTAAAAGAATTTATGCAGTTTCTATAATTAAATAACAGCTTTAACACTGAGCTTCTTGATAGCCAGAAAAAAAGGGAAAGAATTATTTTTGCTAAAGAAGCAAATTAAGTTCCTCAATAGAAGCACAATGTAGCCCAGAATTGAATTCTATAATGTTTCTCTCACTGGTACCACATATAAGCATAATAGCCACATGTTCTGCATTTTAAAAATTATTTTCATTATTAAATATTCTATCCCATTGTTTTCCATGCATATATTCACCCATGCAAGTCCAATGTCTGTTTTAGGAAACATGGTCACCATGGGTATTGAAAATAGTGAAAGGCATAACTGAATGTTCTTGGTAAGTTTTGCAGAGAGTGTGAAAAGAGGTTCTGTTGGAATCAGTAGAAGGAATGAACCAGAAAAGTCAGAGTGGTGTCATCTATGTCATGATGAAGTCCTAGAAGACTGACTCAGCCTAACTGAAATGTGTGTGAGATGGAGACAGGGACCAACAGCAAGTAAAAGAATTGTCACAAAGACTGAGAGTGCCTTTGCTGGTACTGTCTGTGCATTCTTTCTCTAGCTAAGACACATGGGAAGCCAAATCTTCATCCAAAGCCACACTTTGGGTCTGTCTTGAAAAATCTTTATCACAAGGATCAGAAATCCTCAAAATCCCTACAACTAGTTCATTTTCCTCCATAGGCAGACCTACATGGAAATGCAAAGGTTGCTTGGAAAACGAGGAATTCGGGGAAGTTAAGTGAGAGACTAAACATTTAATGGCATCAAGGCCACCTATGACTGTATAGATGTGATTGTTTTCCCTAGAGACTGGCAATCACAGAAATCTTTTGGCTGAGATTCCTCTCCCTTAGACACACTCTAAATGTGCACAACCAACATTGGTCCCTTTGCTCTTCTTTGTAAGGCCCTTGTGGCTCCTCAAAGCCCCTTTAGGTCATACCATTCTTTAATGATGTTACTACAGTTAATCAGTAGCTCCTGTCTTTCTTACCTGAGAAGACTTTTGTCTTTTGGGGGTGACCTTTCACTTCTTTTCTGTTCAGCAAATGTTTCTTTCTCAAGTTAACTCTGAGAGGGAAATCCAGGTTCCTGTAAGGCATTGCATTAACATCCCCAAATACAGATCTTTGAAGGACCTTCCACAAGTTTCAGGAGCATAGTGTAAAAGTTTAGTGGCTACCATATATTGAGGGCCTACTGTGTCAGCCTATGATATAGGCAGTTTTATTTGCAGTTTCTATTTAAATCCATGCAATAAATCTGGTGGGAAATATTATTATATTTCTTACAATTAAGGAAACTGAAACTTGCATAGTACATTCATTTCCTAAGGCTACAATAACAAATTACCACAAACTTGGTGGCTTAAAACAACAGAAATGTATTTTCTCATGGTTCTGGAGGCCAAAATCCAGGTGTTGATTAGGCTTTAATCCCTCCAAAAATTCTAGGAAAGAATCTATTCCTTGCCTCTTCCAGCTTCTGGGGTGGCTACATCATTCCAATCTCTGCCTCCATCTTGACGTCATCTTCTCCTCTGTGTGTCTTCTTTCTTCTAAGGAAATTTGTCATTGGATTTAGAGTCTATCCAGGTAATCTAGGATGCGCTCATCTCCTGATCCTTAACTTAATTACATCTGCAAAGACTCAGTTTCCAAATAACATCAGACTCATAGATTTAGGAGGTTAGGATGTGGACATATCTTTTGGGGAGGTCACCATTCAATCCTCCACAGAGACGTTGAATTTTGATCCAGAGTACTTAAAAGAATAATTTTGGGGCTAGACAGACTGCATGTGGATGTGGATGTGAAGGGTAGCCCTTACTTTTTTAGAGAATGAGGCAGGATCCTATGAATCTTAAAAATAGAACATACTCAGCCTTACACGAATCCAACTGCCCAGAGACCCTGTCTCCAAATTTTTGGCATTCTCCCACTGATAAGATATAGGAAGAGGGCAATAAAAAGGGAATTTGTTGTTTATCACAGCACTCTGCTGCCCAGGCAGACTCCTTACCAGCACTGCCTCCTCCTTGGAGGGACTGAGTGGGGACCGGTATTGACAGTCACATCACACAGGTAAGCTAAAGAAAGATGCGTAGAAAGCAACTCTTGGAATAATGGGGTTGAGGCTAGAATTTGGTTCTGCTTCATTAGCTCCTGTTACTTTGATCTCTGCAGTATTGGATGATACTATCAGAGGCCATGTCATAGAATTAGGTGGGTCGCTAACAGTGTTGCCCAGCAAGAGTGGCAGCTTCTGTAGAGCATTAGCTATAGGTGTGCCTCCTAACACCTCCACCATGTGCCAGGCTCTGTGCTGTGTCTTAGGGATGCAGGTACAATTCAGCTATACTTCCTGCTGCTAAGGTGCTAGGAGAGGACAAGTTGGTGATCAAACAGTCCTGCATGGTAAAATACCAAAATTGCACCAATAGAAGTTTGTATTATGGAGTATCACAGAGGAGGGAATGGTTCATTTCCAGCAGAGGCAGTACTCATGGGTTTTTTTCACAGGGAGGTACTTGGTTCTTTACCCAAAATTATACAGTCAGTAGGCAAAGCAGCTGGAATGGGAGCCCCAGCTTGTCTGACTGCAAAACATTCCTAATACCCACTCCATGAAGACATTTGTGCAAGGGCAAAATTAATGAGATAGAAGTATGCACCCCAGACGGTCTGACCTGGTCCAAATTAGAACTTAGAATGCCTTGAGGGATGGATGTAGCATTTGTCTGGGTCTCCTTTTCTGAAATATCACCTGCCTCAGCTGGCTGCTGAAGATGGAAGAAGAAATAGCAAAATATTCTAGTTTCCTTTTTCAGAAGACGTCCTTGAGTGCTGGTTTGCTGCCTCCCTGATTGGGGGAAACGGGCAAAATATGGTCATATTCTGTTAATTTCCTTTAAAAAGTATTTTAATTGCATATTTTCTCTAAAAACTTAATCTTTTAACATTTAATAGTTTAAATGTCTCTAGATTAATTAATTAACATAATTAATAAGATAGATTTGCATACTCTTTAGGGTAAAGGCAGTGTCTTCTCCATCTCTCTGGCCCGCATCAGATCTAGCCCAGATTCCTTCATATAGTATGTGGGCAGTACAATTCTGCTGAATCAAATTGAGTTCTCCTTGTGCAGTGTTGGTGGGAATGTAAAATGGTGCAACTGCTGTGGAAAACAGTATGGAGGTTCCTCAAAAAATTAAAAATAGCACTACCACATGATCCAGCAATTCCACTTCTGGGTATATACCCAAAATAATTGAAAGCAGGGTCTCAAAAAGATATTTGTACACCTGTGTTCATAGCAGCAGTATTCACAATAACCATAACCTGGAAGGAAACCAGGTGTCCATCAACACATGAATGGATAAACAAAATGTGGTATACACATACAGTGGAATGTTATTCAGCCTTAAAAAGGAAGGAAATTCTATGACATGCTATAACATGGATGAACCTTAAGGACATTATGCTATGTGAAATAAGCTAGTCACAAAAAAATACTGTACTTTTCCACTTATTTGAGGTACCTAGAGTAGTCAAAATCATAAAGACAGAAAGTAGAATGGGGGCTGCCAGGGGCTGGGGGAGCAGGGAGTTGGGGAGTTACTGTTTAATAGGTATAGAGTTTCAGTTTTACAATATCAAGAACTATGGAGCTGGATGGTGATGATGACTGTACAACAGTGTAGCTGTATTTAATACCACTGAGCTGTACACTTTAAAATGGTTAAGATGGTAAATTTTATGTTATTTGTATTTTAACACAATAAAAAAAAGAAAAATAAGAAAGTGGTAGAGAATTCACACAAGCTTATTTCCCTATAAGGTTTTTTGTGTTTTGGTACACATTTCAATTTTCATGATAAATAAATTGATGTTCATATTTCTGTTGCTTTGTAGTATAGTTTGATATCACGGAACATGATACCTCCAGCTTTGTTCTTCTTTCTCAAGATTGTTTTAACTATTCCAGGGCCTTTGTGTTTCCATACAAATTTTAGAATTTTTTGTTCTAGTTCTTTGAAAAATGCCATTGTATTTTGATAGGGATTGCATTGAATCTGTAGATTGCCTTTGGTAGTATGGCCATTTTAACAATATAACTTCTTCCAATCCGTGAGCATGGTATATCTTTCTATTTATTTGTGTCATCTTCAATTTCTTTCATCAGTGCCTACAGTTTTCCAAGTACAGGTCTTTTACCTCTTTTTAAAAATTTTTTTATTGGAGTAAAGTTGATTTACAATGTTGTGTTAGTTTCAGGTATACAGCAAAGTGAATCAGTTATACATATACATATATCCACTCTTCTTTTACATTCTTTTCCCATAGAGAACATTACAGAGTATTGAGTAGAGTTCCCTGTGCTATACAGTAGGCTCTTATTAGTTATCTATTTTATATATAGTAGTGTGTATATGTCAATCCCTATCTCCCAATTTATCCCTTACCCTCCCCTTATTTTACATCTTTTGTTAGATTTGTTCCTAGGTATTTATTCTTTTTGATGTGATTGCAAATGGGATTGTTTTCTTAATTTCTCTTTCTGATGGTTTGTTGTTAGTGTACAGAAATGCAAGAGATTTCTGTATATCAGTTTTGTACCCTGCAACATTACTGAATTCATTTATTAGTTCTTATAGTTTCTTGGTGATGTCTTTAGCATTTTCTATGTATATTATCATGTTATCTGTAAACAGTGACAGTTTTGCTTCTTCCTTTCCAATTTGGATTCCTGTTATTTCTTTTTCTTGTCTGATTGTTGTGGATATACTATGTTGAATAAAAGTGGCAAGAGTGACATCCTTGTCTTCTTCCTATCTTACAGGAAATGGCTTCAGCTTTTCAGCATTAAGTATGATGTGGTTGTTGGTTTATCTTATATGGCCTTTATTGTGTTGAGGCATGTTCCCTCTACACCACTTTATGGAGAGTTTTTTTTTTTTATCATAAATGGATGTTGAATTTTGTCAAAAGCTTTTTCTGCATCTATTGAGATGGTTACATGATTTTTATCCTTCAGTCTAGTAATGTGGTTCATCCCACTGACTGATTTGTGGATATTGAACTATCTATCTTTTTATCCCTGGAATAAATCTCACTTGATCATGGTGTATGATCATTGTAATGTATTGTTGAATGTGGTTTGCTAGTATTTTGTTGAGGATTTTGCTCCAGTGATCAAAAAAGTATGGTACTGGCACAAAAACAGACACATAGATCAATGGAACAGAATAGAGAGCCCAGAGATGAACCCACACTTACACGATCAATTAATCTATGATAGAGGAGGCAAGAATATACAATGGGGGAAAAGACAGCCTCTTCAATAAATGATGTTGGGAAAACTGGACAACTACATGCAAAGAATCAAACTGGACTACTTTCTCACATCATATACCCAAATAAACTCAAAATAGATTAAAGGCTTAAATGTAAGACCTGAAACAATAAAACTCATAGAAGAAAACATAGGCAATATGCTTTTCGACATTGGTTTTAGTAATATTTTTTTAATATGTCTCCTCAAGCAAGGAAAACAAAAGCAAAAATAAACAAATGCAAATGTTATATCTGATAAGGGGTTAATACCAACATATACAAAGAACTCCACAACTCAAAAACAAAACAACTAACAACCTAATTTAAAAAATGGGCAGAGAACCTGAATACACATTTTTTTTCAAAGACATACAGATAGCCAACAGACACATGAAAAGATGTTCAACATCACTATCATCAGGGCAATGCAAATCAAAACCACAATGAGATATCACCTCACATTTGTTAGAATGTCCTTTATCAAAAAGACAACAAATAACAAATGTTGGTGAGGATGCGGAGAAAAGGGAACCCTTGTGCACAATTGGTGGGAATGTAAATTGGTGCAGCCACTATGGAAAACTCCCCCCAAAATTAAAAATAGAGCTACCATACCATCTGGCAATGCCACTTCTGTGTATTTTGCTAAAGAAATCAAAAACATTAATTGAAAAAGATATGTGTACCCCTATGTTCATTGCAGCATTATTCACGATAGCCAAGATAAAGAAGCAGCCTATGTGTCCATTGATAGATGGATGGATAAAGAAGATGTTTATATATATAGAATATTTATATATACATAATAGAATATTACCCAGCCACAAAAAAAAAGAATGAAGTCTTGCCTTTTGTGACAACATGGATGGGCCTAGGGGGTATTATGGAGAGTGAAATAAGTCAGATAGAGAAAGACAAATACCATATGATTTCACTTATCTGTATAAACTAAAAAACAAAATGAATGAACAAGCGTAACAAAACAGAAAACAGAAACAGAATCTGAGATACAGAGAAAAAACAAGTGGTTGCCAGAGGGGAGGAGGGAAGGGGGGATGAGTAAAAATAGATGAGGGAGATTAAGAGGTACAAACTTCCAGTTACAAAATAAATGAGTCACAGGAACGAAATGTATAGCATGTATCGCAGTCAATAATAATGTAATATCTTTATATGGTGACAGATAGTAACTAGACATCATGGTGGTCATTGTGTAATGTAGAGAAATACTGAATCACTATGTTGTGCACCAGGAACTAACATAGTGTTGTAGGTCAATTATGCTTCAAAAATGAACAAACAAACTCATAGAAAAAGAGATCAAAACCAGAGGTGGAAAGTGGGGGGGGGATTCAATGAAGGTAGTCAAAATGTACAAACTTCCAGTTACAAGATAAATAAGTACTAAGGATGTAATGTACAACATGATTAATATAATTAACACTGCTCTATTTTGTATATGAAAGTCATTGAGAGTAAATCTTAAGAGTTCTCATCACAAAGAAAAAAATTTTTTTCTTTTACTTTGTATATATCTGAGATGATGGGTGTTCACTAAACTTATTGTGGTAATCATTTCATGATATATGTAAGTCAAAATCATTATGCTGTACACCTTAAGCTTATACAGTTCTCTATGTCAATTATAACTCAATAAAACTGGAAGAAAAAAAACAAAGTACACATACACACACATGATTAACTATAGCTCACGACACACTTTCTCTAACACTGAGTCTTCATGTTTAAACATTTTAAATCAAATTTGATTTAAATAAAATTGGATATTTTAAAGTTGAAATAAATAAATAAGTTGGTTGATGTTCCAAAAAAATTTGAATTCTATTCGCTATCCCTGTTCAATGTTGAAAACCAGTAAGAATTCCAGTCATGCTAATTTTATCACAAGCTCAAAGCAGTAAAGCCTGTAGATGATATAATTTGGTGAGTAGTTATTATCTGAATGAAAAACTGCTTTGGCTAATCTAAATTTATTTTAGGTCACTGAAATAATAGCTTCCAAGTGATAATAGAGTTAACACTATGACCTCCCATGAAAATGATGAGTGTCCTAAAGGAGCACAGTGCATTTACAGCTTGCTGTGAGTTGAGGGATGGGGGGGAGGGTGATTTTATTTTAATAACAACTTTCTTTATCCTGATATTTTCTTTCACTGCCCTTCCAATCCAAGTAGACAGATTATCCCAGGAGGGCTGTAGCAACCACCTAGGAGCCTTCTCCTGGCTTTGGTTTCCAAAAGCCTGAGGCTCTAGCTAGGAGGTGGTTGAAGAGAACTGTTATGAACTGAATGTTTGTGTCCCCCCAACACACACCCCCCCAAATTCATATGTACTGAAACCCTATGCCCCAGTGATGGTATTCAGGGGTAGGGCCTTTGGGAGGTAAATAGTATTAGATGAGGTCATGAGGGTGGAGCCCTCATGATGGGATTAGTGCCCTTATAAGCATCATGAGAGAGATTGCTTTCCCTCTCTGCTCTTTGCCATATGAAGAGACAAGGAGAAGTCTGCAGTCTGCAACTCAGAAGAGGATCCTCACCAGAACCCCGCTATGCTGGCACCCGACCTTGGACTTCCAGCCTCCAGAACAGTGAGAAATAAATTTCTGTTGTTTGTAAGCCACCCAGTCACCCAGTTTATGGTATTTTTGTTGTAGCAGCCAGAGATTTAATAATCTCTTGTCTTAATGACAAGGACTCAGCCAAATTTTAGAAGAAGGAAGGCTTTCCCTGAAGACCAAACAAGTGTTCCTTAGACTGTGGGAAGGGGAAATGAAGGGGAAGTGATGAGGGTACAGGGCTCAGTAGATTCCTAAACAGGGGCCCCTGCAGCCTGCTTCCTGCCAGAGCCAGCAAGACCCCAGAGAGGAGATGACTGGTCTAGGCAGGCACCTGACTGTGACCCCACGGTAGTGGGAGAGCCCCCAGACCTGAAGAACCCCTGTGGACAGGAACAGGGGCACCCCTGTGACATCCTGCACAGATTGACCACTGTAGCTCTTCCCAATAAATCTCCACAGACTGCTTTTCCAACAAGGTGGGAGCAGCAGCTGAAGTATTGGCTGGCACTAAATACGGTTGTTTGTTTGCTTGGTTTTTTTTGGGGGGGAGGGTTTGCTGAGCACATAGAATTGAATTCCCCAAAGGTACATATATATATGATGTAACTCCCCCATGCTACCCATAAAGGGGCAGAAAATATGCTCATACCTACAGCTTTTGGGCACTAAAGGCAGGACAATTTGGTAAATCCTATCACCAGCTTTAAAGCAGGCAAACTGTTAGACCCTGTACCTCTACTTCTATAAATCTATCTTAAATAATCCATCTGTACCAAATACTAACTCAAAGATTTAGGAACAAGAATGTTCAGTGGAGCATTGCTTATAATAGAAAAATATAGTAGGAAGCTCCCAAACTGTCCAGTCGCTGGGTTGGATCAATCATGTGAAGTTGAAAGCTCTCTCAACTGACCTAATTGGACTGACCCTCTTTCCCTCCATAAAATCCACTGACTGAGGCTGTGGTCTCTCCAGAGGGCCAGTGGGCTCTGCAGATGAGTGCACTTAATACTCCTGCTCCCACAGCTGAGGTGTGTGTTTACTAACAGCCTGTGGGATTGTCCAAAGTGGTTTATGGCAGTTGTACTTGTTATTTGCATTCCAGTATATACTTAAATATTATGCAGACTGATGCAATATGGGTGCAGAGAGAAAGACTTCATCTCTATGAAAACTACTGAAACAGAGCAGGACCCTATGGGGGCCTTCCCAGGACAGAACCCCTCCATGCCCACTGCCTGCCTTTCGTCTGTAGAGAAACTTTAGCCAAAGAATAAATTTAATTAGAGAAGTGAGAAAATGCAAAAGCCAAGGAAAACAAACAAGACCAAGTAAAAATAGTCATTAAATAAAGTCAAGAACTTTTAGTTCCTCCTCAAGGACTATAGATAATATTCTGAGCCGTATCCTTTGAGCTGTTTTATAGATACTGAGGCCCCCACCAGGTGGAAGAAGTTACCTACATGATGACCAGACTGTAGCCATGACATAAGCTGCCACAATTCCAAGAACTGGCCTCAAAGAAATGGGAACAAACTAACCCTGGGACTAAAGACTAACTGTACTTAAACTAATCAAGATGATGCTGATGAGACCACTGCATGACCAATTTCAAGATGACGGTCAGAGCTGACTGCGCTGTTCTGCATGTAGCCTCCTCCCTCACCTTATCCACCCCTGAATCTCCCTTAAAAAGCTCTTGCTCACTGATCAGCAGTGGGGCGTTGTCCTTTGAACATGAGTCCACCCTCTCCCCTGGCTGCCAGCCACCAGAATAAAGCACACTTTCCTTTCCACCGACCTTGCCCCTCAAGTATTGGCTTTTAAGCCATGAGCAGCTGGACCTGAGTTTCGGTAACACTACCTTGAAAGCCTTGGAAAGGCTTCATAAATCATAGTTCCATAGCTGTGGAATGAGATGTGGCTGAGAATACTATACATTAGTGAGAAAGATTATGAGAATTTTGCCCCAGGATTGCTTGGCTGTGTCTTTTAAGTTCTTACCTCCCTTTAAAGACACAGAAATTAGAGGTATAGATGACATTATGGGTACGGTCTAGGTTGAACTAGCCAGCATAGTCTTAAAGAAAAGCCCTGGGCTCAGTGCAAAAGACTGGTGAATGAATACACATCCTTATGTTTTGGTTTGAACTAAAATGTATAAGGTTATATGTATAAAATTTTCTAGGATTCCACAATCCCATCAGCTTTTTCTATGGGTTAAGCCACTGCTGAGGCCTTGGATGAGAGGGACACAGCCACACATTCATAGAATAGAATGTTCTTTGGTCGTTAAAAAGGAAATTGCAGAAGAATGTTTTTCATATGAAGGTGTCCTTCACAGTAAATTGTTAAATGAAAGATTCAGCTTAAAAATATCCATAGTATACTGCCATTTGTATAAAAAATACATGTGTATTAAAATTTAAAAATACCTTTAAAAAAATGAGTGGTGGGAATATAAGTGACTTTTCTCCTTTGTATTTTTAATATGTGCTTGTATGTCTACAATAAATACTTTGTGGGAAAAAATTACAATAAAAGTACATTTTGGTTTAGAGAAAATGCACATCTACACCCAGGTCCCAAGAGAGAGAAAGGAGAGTGTGGGAAGGATGTTGATCGAGGGGATGGTACTGCATGAGGAGCCCGGGAGATTGGGTGGGTGCCCTGCGCCAGTGGCCTTCTCTCCACCCCCTGGCACTGAAGGTATTCAATAAGGGCTTGCTGATTGATTCATTTTCCACTGAATTTGCTCACGGACTCGGGGTTGGCTAGGCGCAGCTAGGCAGTGATCACTCGGGTATCTCATGCAGTGACAGTCAGATGGCCATGGGGCTGGGGTCATCTCAAGGGCCACTTCACTGAGAGCCTGGCACCTGGGCTAGGAGCTGGAAGCCGGGGCTCCTTGGGCAGCCCCTCCTCTTCTCCTCTTCCTCCTCCTTCTCCCCTAGTCCCCTCCATGTAGGGGTACCTGGACTCAGCTGGCACCTGAAGCCTCCCCGAGTGAGTGCCCCATGACAGCTGCGTAGAAGCTGTTTGGCCTTTTATAACCACCCTCTGAAGTGATCGTTTCATCGTACTCATAGATGCAGTCACAAAGGCCCACCCTGGTTCAGAACAAGGGGACATAGACCCCATCCCTTAATGGGAAGAATGTCGAAGAATTTTCGGCCATGTTTCAAACCCAGCGACTCCTGGTGTCTGCCACACCCCTGGTCTGTACAATGGGGAGAACCAGCCCAGACATTGATCCTCTGCACTCAATTCATCTCACTTTTCTCTCCTCCTCTCAGCCCCCTTCCCCAACTTGCAATTCTGTTTCCATCCTGACTAAACTCAGCTCCTCTTCTAGATTTAACTCCTGCTGCAGGTTCCCTGGGGACCTCTGCTTCCTTTCCTCCCCCCAAATTCCCCCAACTCAGAGCCAGGTTAGATGCATTGCTCTGTGGTTCTGGACCCCTTGTACATATCTCCAGTGCAATGCCAGCCAGCAAACACCATCACCACATTTGCCCTCTTACCATCTCCCCTCATGGAGCAGCACTACAGTATAGCCAGCCCTCGGATCCCACAGGCCCAGCTCTGTCAGACTGGCTCCCTCCAAGCTGTGGGATCTTGAACAAGTCATTTATCCTTAGTTTTCTCATTCAAAAAAATAGGAATGATAATTTCACCTATCTCATAGGACTCTGGTGAAGTTTCGCAGAAATGATGGAGGTCAAGTCTTCTTATATGTGCTCAGTAAATATCTGCTACTTCCAGCTGTCATTATTATTATGAATAATTGCCCCTGAATGTAGGGACCATGTTTGGTGTAAGTCAGTCTTCCCTGGAGCCCTGCCTATCCCCTGGCACACAGAAAAGACTCTGTACATCCTTGTTCTTCCTTTTCTAGTTTTTTGTTGTTGTTGTTGGTTCTCTTTGGAGATTTTTGGCAGACTCTTGACCTTTGCCCATACTCGGCCTGACCCATGGTTCAGAACAGTCACATTAGCCCTTTACAGAATTGCCTTCACAGTCCAAGTTACAGCATTGCAAATTTCAAGGATGTCCTACTGGTTCCTAATATAGATTTAAAATATTTAAAACCCTGCATTTCTATTTAAGCCTAGACCTTTCTGGCCCCTGTCTGAGGTGTCTTCTCCAAATATACAATTCTAGTGGGAAAGGTACTATTTTCCCAAAGGTTCCAACCTACCGTCCACACAAGGACTGAACTGTAGGCTGGGGTCCTTCAATAAAAGGACCCTGGAAGGAAGGGGGCTGGTTGCTCAGAGTTTGTCAATATACTCACGAGGACCAGCTACATAATTTGTGGGACCCAGTGCAAAATGAAAATACATGCCCCTTGTTCAAAAACAGTTAATAATTTCAAGACGGCATCAGCAAAGCATTAAGCCAAGCCTGGGGACCTTCTGAAAACCTATGCAACTATACAGGTCATATGCTCATGAAGTTGGCCTTGATATTCACCTGAAATGAGCAGAAGAGAAAAAAATGCAGTCATTGAAGATAAAATGCAATTTAATCAAAGATGAGGCTCAGCAATTAAATTTGCTTTCACTCCAGGGGTGCCCCCTTCCTCTGGCTCCCATCCCATGCCTCCCACCTCTCCCTCCCTGCCCAGGTTCCAACCGCAGTGGCCTCCTTGGCGTACCTGGAACATGCTTGTTCTTTCTTGGTTCTTCCTGTCCCTTCTGTCAGGACCACCTTCCCAGATTCTTCACACAGCTGGCTCCTTCTCCTCTTCAACTATCAACTTATATCACCCCCACGGCCTGCTACAGGCACCCTGTGATTATTCTCTACCCTAGAACCTCCTTTATTTCCTTCAAAACCCTTATGGCCATCTGTATTTTTCAGTTTATGATCCATCGCTCCCACTGGAGTGTGGTCCCCTAAATGCAGGAAATCTTGTTGACCTTGCTCACTGCTGATTCTCAAGTAATCAGAACAAAGCCTGGCATGGGTAGGGGGAAGGGATAAATTAGAAATACAGAATTAACAGATACACACTACCATATATAAAATAGACAAACAACAACAATTAACTGTATAGCACAGGGAACTATATTCAATATCTTGTAATAACCTGTAATGGAAAAGAATCGAAAAAAAAGTGTGTGTATATATATACTTTGTAAGAATTTGTCCATTTCTTCCAGGTTGTCCATTTTATTGGCATAGAGTTGCTTGTCGTAGTCTCTTAGGATGCTTTGTATTTCTGCGGTGTCTGTTGTAACTTCTCCTTTTTCATTTCTAATTTTATTGATTTGAGTCCTCTCCCTCTTTTTCTTGATGAGTCTGGCTAATGGTTTATCAATTTTGTTTATCTTCTCAAAGAACCAGCTTTTAGTTTTATTGATCTTTGCTATTGTTTTCTTTGTATGGGTCTTGTTTTGTATTCATTCAGCAAGCCAGTGTCCTTTGGTTGGAGCATTTAATCCATTCTTGTTTAAGGTAATTATTGATATGTATGTTCCTATTACCATTTTCTTAATTTGGGGGGGTTTGTTTTTGTAGGTCCTTTTCTTCTTTTGTGTTTCCTGCCTAGAGAAGTTCCTTTAGCATTTGTTGTAGAGCTGGTTTGGTGGTGCTGAATTCTCTTAGCTTTTGCTTGTCTGTAAAGCTTTTGATTTCTCTATCAAATCTGAATGAGATCCTTGCTAGATAGAGTAATCTTGGCTTTAGGTTCTTCCCTTTCATTGTTTTAAGTATATCATGCCACTCCCTTCTGGCTTGTAGAGTTTCTGCTGAGAAATCAGCTGTTAACTTATGGGAATTCCCTTGTATGTTATTTGTCGTTTTTCCCTTGCTGCTTTCAATAATTTTTCTTTGTCTTTAATTTTTGCCAATTTGATTACTATGTGTCTCCTTGGGTTTCTCCTGTATGGGACTCTCTATGCTTCCTGGACTTGGGTGGCTATTTCCTTTCCCATGTTAGGGAAATTTTCGACTATAATGTCTTCAAATATTTCCTCGGGTCCTTTCTCTCTCTCTTCTCCTTCTGGGACCCCTATAATGCAAATGTTGTTGCATTTAATGTTGTCCCAGAGGCCTCTTAGGCTGTCTTCATTTCTTTTCATTGTTTATTCTGTTCCACAGCAGTGAATTCCACCATTCTGTCTTCCTGGTCTCTTATCCATTCTTCTGCCTCAGTTATTCTGCTATTGATTCCTTCTAGTGTATTTTTCATTTCAGTTATTGTATTGTTCATCTCTGTTTGTTTGTTCTTTAATTCTTCTAGATTTTTGTTAAACATTTCTTGCATCTTCTCTATCTTTGCTTCTATTCTTTTTCCAAGGTCCTGGATCATCTTCACTGTCATTATTCTGAGTTCTTTTTCTGGAAGATTGCCTATCTCCATTTCATTTAGTTGTTTTTCTGGGGTTTTATCTTGTTCCTTTATCTGGTACATAGCCCTCTGCCTTTTCATCTTGTCTGTCTTTCTGTGAATGTGGTTATTGTTCCACAGGCTGCAGGATTGTAGTTCTTCTTGCTTCTGCTGTCTGCCCTCTGCCCCCATATAACTTCTGAAACTTGCGCGCTGTGCTAGTCTCAAAGCTCCTGCCCCTGTTCCTCAGGCTGGGTCCCCATGGGAGGCGGGGCTGCATCTAACTCAAAATATTTGAAACCAGTGGTACTCAACACTGACTGTCCATTCAAATCAATCAAAGAACTTTTAAAAAGACATCTTGCCTGGCATAAAAACAAGATTGAGAAACAATGACTAAAACAATAAAGGGATTTATTAGCTCATATAATATGAGGTCTGGAGGAAAGGCTAGGGATGGTTTATTTAACGATTTCAACAAGGCTCATCAGGGAGCTGGGAAGATTCTGTCTTTCTGTTCTGCTGAGGAGGGCATCCTAGGCATAATGATTTGTTTCTTCATCTTTGTCTTCTCATGGTCACAAATTATATGCAGCAGCTCCAAGCTGCTCCTCACACAACAATATCTAAAGATGAGAGAGAATGACTCTTTGAGCCTTTTTTAGTATCAAGTTTATCTCGTATTTTAGTGACTGCAACTGGGTCACATACTTGTCCTTAAACTAAGTACTGGTAGGGCTTCCCTCGTGGCACAGTGGTTGTGAGTCCGCCTGCTGAAGCAGGGGACACAGGTTCGTGCCCTGGTCTGGGAAGATCCCACATGTTGCGGAGTGGCTAGGCCCGTGAGCCATGGCCTCTGAGCCTGTGCGTCCGGAGCCTGTGCTCCGCAACGGGAGAGGCCACAACAGTGAGAGGCCCGCGTACCACAGAACAAAACAAAACAAAACGAAAAACTAAGTACTGGTAAAAGAGATGGAATTATATGCCTGGCCTAATCTAACCAAGACCCATCCTCTGCATCTGCCAAGGGGCTTAAAATACAAAGCATGGAAGGAAGAGGGCCATGTCTCTTGGGTAGGCAGCCAACAGTGTCTGACACCATTTACCCAGCATCTTCATGAGCTGCTTCTCTGGCCTGTCGATTCTACATAAAGCCTTTAAGTAATTCTAGACCCTGAGTTACACACAGAATATAATTCTCATGGAATTTTTCATGGAATTATGGAATTTATAGGGTAAGGCCTCAATGCAAAGTCTAAATGCTAATGAAATCTGGGTTTTCGCAAACTTCACATACTTCCAAAGCAACTGGAGAATATTGCTGAAGCAGGAAGCTTTGAGGAGTTTCAGATCACCAAAAGAATTCTCCTTGAGCAATAATACAGAAAATGGGCTTTAAACAGTGGCCAAGTGTAAGCACCAACCTAATTCTTGGGCTCAAAGTTTTTTATGTGACTCAGGTGCTGTTGGTTTCTGGAATCATCTCCTGGCAATATATTGTGGCATTATTTCCTGGCACATCATAGAGAAAGCCTTCTTTCTATGAAAATTGTTTTCATAAATATGACCCATCTCTGCAGAGGCAGGCCACTTGGAAGGTTTATTGATTTATACGTGCTCTTCAGAGATGTGATGAGGTTATTCAAGAAGATGATAGGAAAGACAGAGCCCCATACTTCTAAAAATGCTACGTGTAGGCAAGTGCTGAGTGAAATTGCATTAAAGCTCCCAATATTTGCAGCTTCTTCCTTCACATTGCCCTTGGGCGGAGATAAGGACTTCCACAGCAATTGCTATCACTACCTTGTTGACCTACACTTGAAAAGAAAACAATTTTCTTCCAAAATAAAACACCATCTGATTTAGTAGAAACAATGACCAGTTTACCACTAGGGAAATATTTTTATTTCAGAGGTTGGCCACTGTGTAATTTCATTAAAATCCTTAGAGATGTGTTATAATGATATTAAGTCCAGGAAAAATAAGTGATTAAAGGGTGGAATGGGCAGATATTTAGCGACCAGTCAACTTGGATGCAGAATGACACCAAAGGAATAAGTTACCAAATTCCATCCAGTGATTCAGAGCCCTTAAGGATAGCCAGAGTGAGTACCACTTCCATCCTCTGACTTTTATTTGCCATCTCACATGCTAATAGATAAAATTAGCAGCCATTTAAAATTAAGAATTAAGAAAGTAATGAATTTCTTCCACAGACAACATAGTAGATCAAGGGTCTTGCTCGACGGTTGGTTCTTGATCACTTAACCACTTAACCACTCAGTTTTCGAGAGAGTAAAACAGAACAATGACAAGGAGAATAACTTATTACCATGGGGGTGAGAGATACATCGATGTTTTATGTTTTAATTAATGATCTTTATTAAGTGCCTATTACATGCTGTATACTGTGCTAGCTCTTCTGGATACTATGGTAAACCAGTTAAGACATGGTCCCTCCTCTCATAAGGGTTATGATATAGTGAGGAAGATAAGCATTAATCAAACACACAATTAAATGTAAAGTTCTAAACATAATAAGGCCTCTTCTTAGGAAGAGGAAGACAGTGCAAGGAAAAAAAAAATCGTATGAGAATTAAACTTATCTGAGGAGATCAGGAAGGTTCCCTGAGGAAGAGACATTGAGCTGAGATCTGAAGGAAGAGAAAGACTTAATTAGGTAGAAAGGTAGAGGGAGAATGCTCTGGCAGAGGTAGAAGAGGACACACACACAAAAGCTAAAAAGATATATGATGCTTGCAGTAGTTAAAGTTGATGCTAAGTAGCTATGACAAAAGACCCCCAAAACACAACTCACATGAGAGCAATTCATTTATTTCTCTCTGTAATAACCACCTAGGATGAATGGAGCTCTGCTCCATTAGGTCATTCAGAGACTCAGGTTCCTTCCGTCTTGTTGCTCAGCCATCCCCCTAGAAACACAGGGTGTTCTCCTTATCTACATAATCAAAGATGATTCACCACAAAAACCATATCAGCATTTCAGCCCAAATCAAAAGAAGAAAAAGAAGTCACTAGCAATCACCACTGGAGAGGACTTAATCCCAGAGCCAGATGCAGCTGCAAGGGAGGCTGGGAAATGTGGCAACCAGCAAGATGGCCATGCACTCTAACAAAACTTATCTGGGAGTGAGAACAAGGTCTTCGCTAAAGGGGAGAGGGAAAGAATGGGTATCAGGATACAATAGCCTCTTCCACAAAGCAAAAGCACTCCCAGCATACAATGCTATTTTCATTGAACTGGCAAATATAGGTGAATATCAGCTGTTGCCTTGGTTCAGTTGAAATGACTACAGCATGAAGATCATTTCTTAATTTTATAAGCTTCCCAGAAGTGTCTTTGTTGCAGCTCCCCATCTTTGCAGATCATGAATGAAGCACCGAGGAAGGAGCTCCCAACACTTTTTACCATCTATGAAGTGCTGAACCTTATAGCAATCCATTTTATAGATGAGGAAACTGAGGTAGAGAGAAATTAAGATCACATTAGGTCACATAACAGGCATATGATGGATTAGAACACAGATCTGATTCTAAATTCCACGCTTTTAACAGGTACACTGTACGACTGCTCCTAGAAAATATGACTCTGATGAAGGAATTTAAGAACTAATGCTTAGTCTATATCCAAAAGAAACTAAACCACTATACTGAAAAGATATCTACACCCCCATGTTCATTGCAGCATTATATACAATAGCCAAAGCATGGAAACAACCTAAGTGTCCATCAATGGATGAATGAATAAAGAAAATGTGGCATATATATAATGAAATATTACTTGGCCATAACAGGAAAGAAAGAAATCCTGCTATTTGCAACAACATAGATGGGCCTTGAGGGCATTATGATAAGTGAATTAGTCAGACAGAGAAATACAAATACTCTGTGATATCACTTATATGTGGAATCTAAAAATAATTAAACTCATAGAAATAGAGAACAGGTTGGTGTTTGCCAAGGGCAAGGCAGTGGGGGTGGGGTGGTAGAGTTGGGTAAAGGTGGTCAAAAGGTAAAACTTTCAGTTATAAGATTAAGTTCTGAAGATGTAATGTACAGCATTATGAGTATAGTTAACAATACTGTATTGTATATTTGAAAGTTGTTAAGGGAGTAGATCTGAAGTTCCCATCACAAGGAAAAAAATTGTAACTATGCGTGGGATGGCTGTTAACTAAACTTATTGTGGTAATCATTTTGCAGTATATACATATATCAAATCATTATGTTATACACCTTAAACTATTACCATGTTGTATGTCAATTACCTCTCGATAAAACTGATGGGGGAGGGGAAAAACAAATTGAGGTATGACTTGGCAAAGAACAAGGAAAATAAAAAGAAATAATACAGATGTAACTGGTTAAATTCTTTCTATTTTATGTCCTTAGGAATATTCTGGTTTAAACATCTGACTTTTTGTTTCTTTACCCTTAAATGCTGGCTTATACCAGGTACTGGACATTGAATACTGATTTTTCAAGAAGTGAAACTCTCAGAACTGATTGCTTCTAATTCACTGAAAGAAAGAAATTTAACCTTTTTTTTTTTAGCCATTCAAAACTTCTCAACTTCACTTCTTCAACAAACATTTACTGATCATCTATTTTAGGCACAGTGTTAAGCACAGGCTACGAAGATTAACCTGGCCCAGACCCTGCCCTCAATATGCTCTCAGCCTTATGGAGGCAAACACACCAGCACTTGCTGTCATTAGCAGTACTGCCACGATACAGTAGTCGAGGACACTAAAGACTGTGTGAGAAGCAGGATAGGCGCTAAGGACAGGAAAGGCTTCACAGGCAAGATGTTATTGGAGGAGTCTTGAAAGCTGAGAAAGACTTAAATATAGAGAAAGACAAGGAAGGCCTATCAGGCAGATGGAAGAGCATTTAGCAAAGGCACAGAGGTGTGACATGTATGGACACCTGCTTTACAACCAAAGCCCTATGGAGATTCAGTAGAGAACTGATGGTCTTTTTGATCATTGATGCTGAGTCATGGGATATTCATATGGGAAAAAAAGAACTTCAATCTCTACCTCCCACTGTACACAAAAATTAATTTATGATTGATCATAGAACTAAATGGGAAAGTTAAAACAATAAAGTATGTAGGAAAATATCTTCATGACCTTGGGGTAAGCAAAGATTCCTTAAACAAAACACAAAAAACCCCACTAACTTTTAAAAATTTGATAAATTGAATTAAATTAAAATGTAACACTTTGGGGCTTCCCTGGTGGCGCAGTGGTTGAGAGTTCACCTGCCGATGCAGGGGACACGGGTTCGTGCCCTGGTCCGGGAGGATCCCACATGCCGTGGAGCAGCTAGGCCCGTGAGCCATGGCCACTGAGCCTGCGCATCCGGAGCAACGGGAGAGGCCACAATGGTGAGAGGCCCGCGTACAGCCAAAAAAAAAAAAAAAAAAAAGTAACACTTTGGCAAAAACAAAACTTTGAAAGAGTGAAAAGGCAAGCCACATGCTGGAAGATACATACTGTATCCCGCAAAGAGCTTGCATCCAGACTGTAGTATGAACTCCTAAAAAATCAATAAGAAATAGACATAATGGGCAAAAGAACTGAACAGGCACTTTACAAAGAAGAATATAAAAATGGCCAATAAAATGTGGAAAGGTGTTTAACATCATTACTCATCATAGAGGTACAAGTTAAAATCACAGAGAGACACCACTACCACAAGGAGATACCATTATACTTTTAAGTGGTTAACATTTAAGATTAGTAACATCAAATGTGGGCTGCAAAGTAGAATAACTGGAACTTTCTTTTGTTCTTGGTGGGAGTGTAAATTGGAGCAACCAGTTTGAAAAAGTTTGGACAGTAACTACTATACCTAAACATACGTACATTCTATGACCCAGCAGTTCCACTCCTAGATCCATACCCAACAGAAACAAGTGCTCATGTCCACCAAAAGATTTGTACAATAACATTCATAGCAGCATTGTTCATGGTAACCAACAACTGGAAACAACCCAAATGTCAATCAACAGAAGAACAAATAAATAAATTGTGGTGCAGTCATATAACGGAATACTACTCAGCAATGAAAAATAATAAACTACTGACACCAGCATACCACATTGAAAGAAAGAATTAAGACACAAAACAACACATGCTGTATGGTTGTATTTATATCAAGGTCTAAAACAAGCAAAACCAATCTATGGTGATAGAGGTCAGAATAGCAGTTATCTTTAAGGGGTACTAACTGCCAAGGGACTAAAGGGAGCCTTCAGAAATGATAGAAAAGGCCTATATCTCAATCTGGATGGATACGCATGTATGCGTATATGTTTGTTAACATGTATCAAGCTGTACAATTAATATCTGTGCACTTCACTTGAAGGGACACCTCAATTGTAAAAGCATTTTTTAAGTCCAGAGGTGTGAAACCACCTGACAAGTTTGGGGATTATAAGTGCTCTGGACTTATTAGAATGTGTGGTGCTGAGGACAGTATGGGAGGAGATTCATTCATTTAACGAGTGCCAGGTGTGGTGCCTACTATGGGGCACTAGCAGTCTGGACTCAAGGGCTACTGCTCTCATGGACATTGCATTTTCGTTCAGGAGACAGCAATAAGAAAAATAACCAACAAATATGGGATTTCAGGTGTAATGAAAAAAAAAAAAACCACGAAATCAAGGTAAAAAGATAAGCGTGATAAGAGTTGCTATTTTCATGAAGAGAGGTCCAGGAAGTTTTCTCTGACATTTGGCCCATAACCTGCAGGAGCTGAAAGGGGGAGCCATGTGGATATCCGGGGAAGAGTACTCCTGGTCAAGGGAATAAGAAGTGCAAAGGCCTTGAGGTGGGCTATGGAACAGTGCAGAAGCCAGAATGGCTGGTAGAATGAGAGAGAGAGAAACGGTAAGGGATGACATTAGAGAAACATCAAGAGGCTAATCACAAAGACTCTCCAGGACCAACCAAGGTAAGGGCCTGGGATTTCAGCCTGCATACACTGGGACTCCGTGGGGGGACAAGGGGGTGCAGAGTCTGAACAGGGAAGTGACATGACCCAATTTAGGCTCTCTGAAGCACGTGGAAGCAGGAAGACATGTTGGTACATGACGGGAAAAGTCAGCAGGGGTATGGTCATTAAAGACCTTATAGCCAGGACGTGACTCGCTCAGATTCATATTTTAGAAAGATCCCTCTGGTGGCCGTGGAGAATGACCCTGAAGTGGAGAGTGGGTAGGGAGGAGACTGTTGGCAAGGAACCAGGTGAGTGGCCATTAGAAGACCCAAATCTCCCCCAGGATCAACATTCTAAGCATCTATAAACAGCTTGTTCTAGACAGATGGGAGTGCCGACGAGTTGGGAGTTCTGGTTAACAGGATGCCCGATGCCAGAGAGCTTTCTCGACAGAATCCGCACAGCAAAATGACAGCATGCTTCTCAGCCCTTCCTCACAGTGTTTTACACGGAGGCAAAATGAACAGCTGCCCGCGACATGGACTTTTTTTCCCCCTTTTCTTCAAACAAAATAGCAACCGGAGCAAAGCACAGCAGAACCGGGAGGGTTTGGCTGCTCTTTTGGGTTTAGCCCAGTTTCCTAGCTCCTAGTCACTCCCATGTGCCCATGAGGAGGTAGTTTCTGGCACATGAATGAAGACCAGCTGTGAGCGAGGCAAGCGAAAGAAGGGTCATTATCATAACATCTCATCTGAATTTCATTCGAGCGTGTCCAAACAACAGAGGAAAATTGAGAGATTAAATTCACTGAGAGTCAAATGCAGCTTTCTTAGTTTCAAAGCGATGTTGCAACTCATCGCTGAAAAAATCACAGAGGCCTGGGGGCAAACAGCCATTTGCAAATACCACCGTGTCAGAGAAGACTTCTTTTCGGGTTCAAGCTCAGGAATTTAGTGTAACATTCAAAGGAGTGTAGTACAAATTCTTTTTTGTGCTTTCTGAGGGGGGCTGGGGAATAGGTTTTAAACATTGAACAAGTATAAGCAAACCAGAATATTGCTTATTACACTCAAATGCTGTAGAAATAATATGAAAGGCACTCCCTTTCATCTGAAAAGCAGGGAGCAGTGGGGTGGTTATAAGAAAACAACAGGGAATTCGGAGTTGGGCAGATCTGGGTTCACATCCCAGCTCCACCATTTATCAGCTGAACAATCTTTGGAAATTTATTAAACCTCTCTGAGCCAAGTTTCTTTCTGTAAAATAGGGATAAAATGCTTATCTTTCAGGGTTGTTGAGAATACTAAACTAAAAAGTGCCCATAAAGCATTGGACACATAGTAGGTACTCAATAAAACAAGATATTTAAACAACACTTTACCATCTACATAATGCTTTCATATGTGTAATTGTATACACTCGATAATAACAAAACATATTGGAAACATCAAGTAAAACGGTCATTTTGAATATTCCTCCACCAGGCCTCCTACATGATGCTCCAAGGGCCCAGTGTCACAGGATCTTCTTCCATGTGAGACCTCATGCCAGCCCAGGAGGCATTCGCAGGAGTCTCCAGGTCCCCAAAGGCCTTCAAAGGAAATAATGAGGTCTCAGGAGCTATCGCTGGTATTTCAAGAAAAGGCCAACAAAGGCTTTGCCTTGTATAAATCTGCACAGACTATCTAAAAGGTCAAGTGTTATTGCTGTTGTCTGGAATTAAGACAGTCCAGGTGTTAACTCATGCTGAGCAGGACCTCAGATTCTTTGCCAGACACGTTCATGTCTTTGATGATTAAAGATAGGCAAAGTGAATTATACATTTTTTCTCAGATTGTCTTAGTACATTCAGGTGACATAACAAAATACCATAGACTGGGTGGCTTATAAATAACAGACATGTATTTCTCACAGTTCTGGAGGCTGGGAAGTCCAAGATCATGGTGCTGGCAGATCTCTGAGGCTGGTGAGAGCCCACTCCCTAGGCAGCTATCTTTTTTTCTGTAATCTCACATGAGAAGGGACAAGCAATCTCTCTGGGGCTCTTTTATAAGGGCGTTAATTCCATTCATGAAGGCAGAGCCTTCATGACCTCATCACCTCCCAAAGGCCCCACCATCTCATACCATCACCTTAGGGGATAGGATTTCATCATATGAATTTTGGGGGATATAAACATTCTGGCCACAGCACAGATGAAATTTTTCTTATGGAAGCCAGAGGTCAGCTGGGGCCTCCCTGCTCCTCTGAGATCTGGGGAAAACTGGCTCAAGTCTCTCAGTTCCATAGTGTGAGAAAGTCCAAGGCCATTGCTGAGGTGTCTGCAGATCTCTGGGGCTTTGGTTCCCATGATGACCTCACTCTCTGTCTCCCATGCTGCCTCCTCTTTCCCTCCATTTCAATCTGGGACTAAATCGCCATTTACACACACATACACTGTCCACTCACAACATGCGTGGATTACGTGAGTTTAGTTGACCTCACTAAGATTGGGGGGTCACAATGATGGGGGTCATGGGCAAGGACCCCTCCTCCTGCTGACTTCACACTAAAACCCCCATTCTTTTCTGTCTCCCTCTTGCCTCCATTCCTTTCTCATTTCTCAGCTACTCTCAGCCAAGAAGTCTAGCCACATCCTTTGTAGCTAGAGCATAGCTTCTTTCTCCCTCCAAATATGGCTCTCTTCCTCCAATGAATGGCAAGAAATAAAAAGTTTTCCCACTTAATTAAGCTTAATATAAATTTCTTTGAGGAAAATTATCAAGAAAAGGGGTCTTTGCAATCAAAAAATAGGCAGAAGTCCTAAATAGACATTTCTCCAAAGAAGACATACAGATGGCCAAGAAGCACATGAAAAGCTGCTCGACATCACTAATTATTAGAAAATCAAAACTACAGTGAGAAATCACTGCACACCAGTCAGAATTGCCATTATCAAAAATCTACAAATGATAAATGCTGAAGAGGGTGTGGAGAAAAGGGAACCCTCCTACACTGTTGGTGGGAATGTAAATTGGTGCAGCCACTATGGAGTTTCCTTAAAAAACTAAAAATAGAGTTACCATATGATCCAGCAATCCCACTACTGGGCATATACCCAGAGAAAATCATAATTCAAAAAGAGTCATGTACCAAATGTTCATAGAAGCACTATTCACAATAGCCAAGACATGGAAGCAACCTAAATGTCCACCAACAGATGAATGGATAAAGAAGATGTGATACCTATATACAATGGAATATTACTCAACCATAAAAAAAGAATGAAATAATGCCATTTGCAGCAACATGAATGGACCTAGAGATTATCATACTAAGTGAAGTAAGTCAGACAAAGACAAATATCATATGATATCACTTATTTGTGGAATCTAAAAAAATGACACAAATGAACTTATTTACCAAACAGAAATAGGCTCACAGACATAGAAAACAATCTTATGATTACCAAAGGGGAATGGGGGGGAAGGATAAATTAGGGGTTCAGGACTAAGAGATTCACGCTACTATATGTAAAATAAATAACCAACAAGGACCTACCGTATAGCACAGGGAACTATATTCAATATCATGTAATAATCTAAATGGAAAAGAATCTGAAAAAGAATATATTTTATATATATAACTGAAGCACTTTGCTATACACCTGAAACTAACACAACATTGTAAATCGATTATACTTCAATAAAAAAAAAAGAAAGAAAAGAAAAGGGGTCTTTGCAAACAGAAATATAGGAATTGTTAATCTAGGGCAGTGGTTCTCAAAGTGTGGTCCCTAGACTAGGAGCAAGGACATCACCTGGGAACTTGGTAGAAATGCAAATTCTTGGCCCCGCCCCAAATCCTTGGAAGCAGAAACTCTGGGGATAGGATCCGGCACTTCTCATTTTAACAAGGCCTCCAGGTAATTCTGATGTGTACTAAAGTTTGAGAAGCATTGATCTAGAAGGAGGATTTTGGCTGTAACAAGGTGGGGGTTCCAAACCCAATGCCCATAGAGACAGGCAGTGATAGAAAGGGTAGTAGGCAGAAGGGAATGTGGTGGAGATGGGAGTGAACTGTGGCTGATTTTTACCACGTGAAAAGGGAGGTCCAGGATGGTCAGTTTTTCTAAATTTGTAAGAGAAGACAGAAATCTGAATTTTTATGTGCAATCTCCAGATGTTTAAATGTTAGCAACAAATTCGTTTTGTCCTTCAAGTTTGATTCAAAGGCTTGCAGGTGCTGCCAACATCATCTCCCTGTTTGAATTAAGAATCACATGGGCTTCCCTGGTGGCGCAGTGGTTGAGAATCTGCCTGCTAATGCAGGGGACACAGGTTCGAGCTCTGGTCTGGGAGGATCCCACATGCCGCGGAGCAACTACGCCCGTGAGCCACAGCTACTGAGCCTGCGCGTCTGGAGCCTGTGCTCCGCAGCAAGAGAGGCCGCGATAGTGAGAGGCCCGTGCACAGCGATGAAGAGTGGCCCCCGCTTGCCACAACTAGAGAAAGCCCTCGCACAGAAACGAAGACCCAACACAGCAAAAATAAATAAATTAATTAATAAACTCCTACCTCCAACATCTTTAAAAAGAAAAAACAAAAGAATCTCAGGTTTCCAAGCCATGCTCCTGGGTCTGCTACTTTCAGTTCAATTTCTAAAGCACAATTAGAAATGGAAAAGTAAAAAAGAAGCAGAGACTCTCATTTAACATAGATTTTGTGCTAAACATTAAACATGGGTTTTTACATTAATACAGGGCTGTGGAGTAAAGAGCATATAAAATGGCAGTGAAATGGCAGTTGAACTAATGTAACATAGTGTTTCTGGGCAGCCTTTTTATTTCTGTCCTTATTTTCTCAGAAAGTCACCAGGGAATCCGTTTGTTCCCCATATCATGTTTAAAGCCAGGCTTATAGAATATATGCAGTGCTCAGCCATTGCCATGGCAACCTATCTTCTCCTAATTCCTTTTCTTTTCTAAAAATAAAGTGCCCTTTCTCAAAGTATCTATTACCAATTTTTATTTAAATTTCACTTTTTGCAGAGGTTCTGTCTCCCTTTGACCTGAAAGCTATTTTTGTTTTGCTCAAGAAGAGATGGTGATAACACACATTCTGGACATGACTATCAGCTATCTCCAAGTATTACATTAGAAGACTAATGAGATCTACAGACACTGGCTGGGTTGGAGGGTGGTTTTAAAACAACCCCACTGATTTCATAGAGGGGGTCATGGTCGCATTCTTACAGTGCAGATACCACTTGGAACAGTGTTTCTCCAGTCCGTTATTATGTCTGCTGCTTCCAAAGAACAGTATTTCTACTACATAAAAGAATATTCAGACAAAGAGATGGGCTGAGGACCCAAAGCCCAAACATCTGATGAGGGATGGAGCCTTGGACACTCACTCCTTTGATCCATAACCAGAGAGTTCTCTCTCCTTGGTTCCTTGTCCTCGTTGCAGGCTTTCCTTTGCCTGCAGAGGGGTCTTGAGGGTCCACTTCTGAGCTATTAGAAGAGCTGCAGGGGAAGGAAATGTTGAACATCAGCCTAAATTCTGCAGTATTTGTACATCAAAGACCAGGCCTTGATCAAAACGCCCATGAAAAGTGATTGCTTGGAACTTCTGCACCGAAAGGGAAACACTCTCTAGACTGTCCTTTTTGGGGCCATTTGCCATGCTGAGATGCTACAGAGATGCTACAAAGTTTGGGTATTGTCATGAGATAAGATGAAAAAATCTGCCCAAGACAAAAAGACAAATGGCTGGGATTCCTGCCTTCTATGAGTCCACACCCAAACAAGACCACATTCATGTGTCCAAGCAAATGAGCGGAAGATTTCATAAAGTCACGGAGGCATCCGTGGCTCTCAGGAGGATGTGTGCTCGGAGTTTTCTCCACAGTTGACGAGCCATCCACACTCCTCCCTCTGCATCTGTACCATGGCCAGCCTGCTCCTTGACTCCAAGCCTCTCTGTCAAGTCTGTGATGGTGAAAAAGTTGTGTTTCACCCTGCCAAGCTAAGTAGCCAAGGCAGAAATGGGAAGTGTGACTCTGGCTCATTTACACCATAAACAGTTTGTGTTTGGGACACAATGGGTCTTATGAGAGTCTGAAAGCTTGCACATTACAGGTAATGCAGGGTTAGGTGAAAACATTACTTTCTTTCTCTTCCTCTTGCAATTTCAAGGGCTAGTCCTGTCCAACATTCTGTCCTACTGTAATGTTGTTCACTTGGATGATGGTCCTTTGGCACAGCTAATCTGGGGCCTGAGCTCTGTGGTGTCTTTGCTGAGAGAATGTCACCTCAGTAAATGTCACACCCGACTGTGTACCATGGCTTGGGGCCAGGCTGGACATGATGGGTCAGCCACTTGGGACTCAAAACAGATGACTGAGGATTGCTTCTCTGGACTAGACAGCAGCCAAGAAGTCCAGGGCGGCAACTGGGGTCCTGACCATATCTTCAGATGGACAAGTTGCTCACCACAGAGGGCACTGAACTGTGGTAGAGGCACTGGGCAATCCAACCATGAGGAGGAGAAAGTCCAGGGCTGGGACCTTGCACTGTGGGAGGGTGGGGTCACCAGCACAGAAAGGAGGAATGCACCGTGCTCTGACCGCTTCCCCCTGCGTCTCATAGCCTGATCCCTCAAGGTGCCATCACATACTCATCAGCCGCAGCTTGGCTTTCACAACACTTTCTCTAAGGTCTCATCATAGGCTTAATAATCTTCATGTTAATACTTGATCCTAAAAACACTTGTTGACCCAAAAGAATGCAAAGCGGGGCTCAGATATTTGTACATCTGTGTTCATAGCACCCTTATTCAAAATTGTCAACAGGTAAAGCAACCCAAGTATTCACCAACAGATGAAAGGAGAAACAAAATGGGATACATACATACAGCAGGAGATCATTCAGCCTTAAGAAGGAAGGAAATCCTGTCACATGCTACAAAACGGATGAGCCTTAAGGACATTGTGCTAAGTGAAATGAGCCAGTCATGAAAAGACAAACACAGTATGATTCCACTTATATGAAGTACTACGGTAGTCAAATTCACAGAGACCGAAAACACAATGGGCTTTCCAGGCGCTGGGGGAGGAAGAGAATGGGGAGCTATTGTTTAATGGGTACAGAGTTTCCATTTTTCAAGATAAAAGGAGTTCCGGAGATTGGTTACACAACAGTGTCAATATACCTAACACTGCTGAACTGGACGCTTAAAAATGATTAAGATGGTAAATTTTATGTTATGTTTAGTTTTCCACAATAAAAACAAACAAAAAGGAAAAAAGCACTTGTTGAGTAATTCCCCTTTTTTTCCTCAGCTCCTCCACTGACATGCACTGAAGCTCTGGTCCTGATCCCAGAACTGCTATTCATAAACCCAAAGACACTGTGAAGCTCACAAAAACTTCCTGAGCCTAACTTTCTTCATGGGTACTTGGGAATAATAATAGTGACCCTGGAGGATCATGTGAGAAGAGTTTTGTGAAATAAAGCGTGAATAGCACTTAAGGGATAATGAGGATTATGAAGCCATTATACCCCACACACCACATCTATTAAGGATCAAACGTAGGGAATGAACGGATGGATGAAGAGTTGTGCCCTGGACAGCCATTGACCCACTGTGTTGAGACGGAACAGTGAGGTTAGTGACATTGGTCTTCAGGCTCTACCTGGGTACCCGGTTTGGGTATCTTCCTACCCCCCTAGACCCTCAGTGCTCTCATTCACCCCTTCCCAGAAACTTAGGTAACGTTTTACACTCAGATCTCAGTTCACAGATATCTTGCACGGGTATCTGCAGTTTCATAAGGAGCACTGGGGAAAACAGAGTGCTTACCCAAAAGAGTAAATGCCGATGATGGAAGTTCAGGCGCTAATGATAGTATAATGTGGAAGATGTGCTGGGGTAGGGGGCAGAAGAGAGGACTGTGACTTCTCAGCAACCTTTGAATCGCAGCACACAGGCAGATGCTAGGTCCACCACCATTCTGCCAATGGGGAAGTCAGCAAGGAAAAACAAGGTCCTTGTCCTTAAGTTGTGCCACCATTCTGGTGATAAGCATCATAGCTTAGGGTTAAGAGCAAGGACACGGGAACCCAACTAACTGGATTTGAATTCTGGTTCTGCCACTTAGCAGCTGTGTGGTCTTCCACTTATCGTTTAACCTCTCTGTGCTTCGGCTTCCTCAACTTTAAAATGAGGCACCTGCATGGCACAGGGAGATCAGCTCGGTGCTTTGTGACCGCCTGGAGGGGTGGGACGGGGAGGGTGGGAGGGAGGGAGACGCAGGAGGGAGGAGATGTGGGAACATAGGTATATGTATGACTGATTCACTTTGTTATAAAGCAGAAACTAACACACCATTGTAAAGCAATTATACTCCAATAAAGATGTAAAAAAAAATTGAGGTAGAGTTGATTTACAATATTGTGTTAGTTTCAGGAGCAAAAAGTTTTCATTTTTGCTTAGGAAATTTTCAACTGGGTTTCCTGTCACTTATAATAAGAACAACATGAATAAAATCCTAACTGAAGCAGAAAAAAAAATGAGGTTGATGAAAACAGCACCCACCTCATAGGTCTGTCGTAAGGATTAAACGAGTCTTTACTCATAGAGTGAGTACTTAGAGAGCTCTTGGCACATAGAAAGTGCTCTATAAATATGTTAAATGAAGCCCAGAAAAATGTGTAACCCCCAGATCTATTCCCTGGCTTCTCCATTTGCTCTCCCTCCCCATTCCTCCTATCATCCAGATTCCCTGAGTAGAAAATGTACTCCCCACTCATGCCCTGACCACAAACAGATAAATCTTTCAGACTAGATTCCTGGCTGCTAATAAAGCTGGCTTTCAGACCTCATTTTCTAGTTAGTTGCCTAATTTAGAGACCTTGTCAATTTGCATTACATAGAAATAATGCAATAGGACTTCAAAGCTAGTTGGAACCTTGCCCTGCAGCCCATAGCTGTGAATCTTCCAAAGTGGATTGGAATAATCGTAAATTATCTGAGAGCATGAAACTTCTCCTTTGCCGATTCTCTTATGACCACCGGGCTAGGACACTTTTGGGGGTAACTGTATAGAAATAAATGCCAAAAGTGTGCTATTTTCTAACTACAGATGGACGGTGAGTTGAAATTAAATGTTTTCATCATAATGATTTGGGTTATCCTGTTGTCATTGCTGCTCTGGTTCATTTTTTTCTCCTACTTCTTTTCTTATTTTTTTAATCTAATAAACCTGTTTGAGTTTTAGATAAAATAGTGAGGATGCACAAGTGCAACCTGCACCCAAATTTAAAAATATATATATTACAAGCCCCTTAAAGCCTCATCATGACCCCTTCTAGTCGCTACTCCCCCACTTTATTTCTAAGGACACAGAAGAGTTTGGACTGTTTTGATACTTTACATGATTGCAATCTTACAGAATGTATGGTCCTGTATCTCTTTTCACTCCACATTGGGTTTGCAAGATTCGGCCACTTGATTGTTACGTGTAGTTGTGGTTTGTTCACTCTCACTGCTGCATAGTGTTCCGCAGCATGATTATACCACCATTTATTCATGCATCCTAGTGCATGGACATCTGTGGAGTTTCCAGTTTGGGGCTGTTTTGAATAGGGCTGCTAGGAGCCTTCTGATACATGTCTTTTGGTGAATGTGTATAATCTATCTTGTGGGTATGGTTGTTTTAGCTCCCCCTTTTTCTAACAAGCCTCCCTCCCTTTGTCACAGTGAGGCAGGGTAGCCCAGAGCAGGTGGAGGGTAGGAGGAAGAAGGAAAGGGGGACCCTGACTGCCTGACTTGTAGCCTCCACCTCCCCTCTTCCCCACCCCATCCCTCATACTTGGGGTTCTGTCCTACCCCAGCCGGCGGCTGCCTTCCTGCTGACGTGCGTTCCTGCAGCTCCTCCCTGGAGCTCCAGCTCCTGTGCAGAGGTGCTGCCACAACCTCTTTCACTCCCCTGCAGGTCAGAGATCCTGGGACCTCAGGTGAGCCCTCTGAGGGCAGACTCCCAGCCCCGACCGACACTCTGGCCTGTCCCTGTCTTCACTGGATGCCATGATTCTCCTGCTCTGCCAGACTTCCTTCCACCCCTCATAGCTGTGGCTCCCGGGCTTTCATCACCCCAGCAAACTTGTCTTAACCACTTTTAGTAGTTATGAGTGTAGGATTTGGGGGCAGGATATCTAGATTGGAACTTTGGTTCAAAGTTCTAGTTGTGTGATCCTTGCAAGTGATTTCATCTCTCTGCATCGCAATTTTCTCATCTGTGTTAATAGTAATAATGTACACTGAGCTCATAATATGACTGTTGAGTTAAATAAGATAATATCTTTATTATTCTGGTAGTCGCTATTATCTATGCTCTGTATTATGTATGCTGCTTTTTGCCTTCTAAAGAGGAATCGTTTTAATTCTTCAAAGTCAGCCAGTTCTTATCATAAAAATTACTTCGAGAATGCTATTGAGAAGTAATCACAATCAGTCTGATTCTTTTGCCCTTTTTTGAATACAATGTAAAGGCAGAGGGGTTGGGAAGTATTCACGATATACTGTTACATTTTTTTTAAAGAGGCAGGATAATAATTTGTATAGACATACACGTAGTTTTCATTTTAGAAAAATCAAAGAAATATATAGAGAAAGACACTGCAAAAAAAGATATAAAAAAGATAGCAATATTTCCCTCTGGATGGTGGTATTCTGGGTGATTTTTACGGTATCCCTTATATTTTTCTATAGATGCTGATATATATAGTTACACATATACATGTAAACACATACACTTTTATACACATATACACATAAAATAAGCCTAGTTTGACCAATGGAAAGGAAATCAAATTAATGGGCTGGTTATCTGAGGGTGAAGTCAGGAAATGGTTTAGTATTAGCCTCCTGGGTTTCTTTTGCTTTTTCTGTGCAGAACAAGCTTGGGTTGCTGCCATGCAACGGGGGTGAGGAGGAATGGTTTGGCACCCAGGTGACTCATTGGAACACCTCTTGGTACCTGCACCATTTTGACAGTAAGTATATGAGTGTAGCAAGCCCAACCTGAGAAGGGCAACAGGGGCACAGACCCCTCAGGGGTGCAACTCCGAGTCAGACCACCAGGCAAGCCATCCAAGAAGCAGAGGTCCTGGCTGAGGGTGAGAGGAAGCTGGAATGGATGGTAGAGAGACGATGATGAATAGCAGTCATGATTCTAAGACGAGATGTAACAGCAGGGACTCTAGCTTGTCTTCCTAACCTTCCTCTTCTAAGCTTCCCCCTGGAAAGAGGCCCCCTGAGCTGTGGAAGGAGCTGCTTCCAGAAAGTACATGAAGCGTGGCTCTCACTACACAGGGTAGTTGCTGTGATGCATCACCTATGTCCCCTTTCGGGAACGGCTTGTGGTCCATCTTTTGGGAGTGCTGTTGGTGACTGCCTTTAGCTGTCAGCCCTTCAGGACAAAGAAGTAACAGCACCAAATCTGTGATTTAGAAACATTTCTCTGACAGCTGTTAAAAAGAATAATCTAGATCTGTACACATCCACACAGAGAACTATCCAAAACAAATCAGGATGTAGAAAAATATATCTGGAATGTAACCATTTGTGTAAACCTGGGAACACATACCAGACAGAGCCATATATTGCTTGGATGTCCACATAGGTGGATATATATGTATGTGTGTGTGTGTGTGTGTGTGTGTGTATCGAGATATACAAAATGAACACAATAGATACATTTGTGTTCATCTTGTAAATTTTCACATGCATAAATATTTTGAATTAGGGTTTTTTTGTTTGTTTTGTTTTTTGTTTTTCTGCTGTGTAACAAAAAAACCCCAGTATCTTAGGGACTTACAATAACAAATGTTTATTTTTACTCACATTACTCGGAGGCTGCAGGTCGGCCATGGCTCTGCTCAACTCTGCCAGGCTCTGTTGTACTGTGATGAGCTATGTCCCGCCCCTAGGAAGAACAAGAGGATGAGGAGGTAACAAATTACTGTGGGAAAATAACACGGACTACTATACACATCAAACTTCTGAGGGCAATTGCCCCTGAAAGAGTAGGAAGAAGAACGAAAAAAGGAGTTCGTGAATAGAGGGGTTGTTATCTAGAACTGTGGCATAATTTTAGAAAAGGCTGGATGCAAATATGACAGTTCTGGATGATGGACATAGGGATGACTGTTTAATTATCCTTGGGACTTTGCTCTCTACTTTTGCAGAAATGATAGATTGATCTGGGAAGGAAGACATTAAAGATGGAGTAGGGAGGGGGCGATTAGGAGGTAGAATTCCAGGTAAAATGATAAAGACCTGAACCATGACTAAGCATAGAAATGATATCATGGGGACTTCCCTGATGGCGCAGTGGTTAAGAATCCACCTGCCAATGCTGGGAACACGGGTTCAAGCCCTGGTCCGGGAAGATCCCACATGCCGCGGAGCAACTAAGCTCGTGTGCCACAACTCCTAAGCCTGTGCTCTAGAGCCCACGAGCCACAACTACTGAGACCGCATGCCGCAACTACTGAAGCCCGTGCACCTAGAGCCTGTGCTCTGCAACAAAAGACGCCACCGCAATGAGAAGACCGCGCACCGCAACGAAGAGTAGCCCCCGCTCGCCACAACTATAGAAAGCCCGTGCGCAGCAAGGAAGACCCAATGCAGCCCAAAATTAATTAATTAATTCATTAATTTTTTTAAAAAAAGAAATGACATCATGGAGTTACTTAAAAGCTAGAGTTCAAGAGACTTGATGATCAATTACATGTGAAGAGTGAGAGAGAGGTGAGTCAAGAATGCCTCCAGAGATGAATCCATGGTGATGGCAGGGCTCCCGGTTCAGGTGTCTGGGTGAAGGAGTAATCATTCTCCACCCCAAGAAACAGAGGAGAATCAGGTCATTGGGTGGGTGGGCCAGAAGGAGGTGATGTCTGTCAGCTTAAGGCTTGGTTGATAACTCTGAATCATTATGATTTTACTTTATTCCCTGTTCATTTGTTTACTTATTTGTTCCTTTACTTATTCTTTCCTATTACTGGTTTACAAACCAGGGGTACATACATCTAACTTTAACTGTTATTCTTTTATGTTTTTGTTTGTTTGTTTGTTTGTTTCTTTTGTGGTACGCGGGCCTCTCACTGAACTGTTATTTTTTATAAAAAGGCCCTTCACTTGAGGCTGTGAGTTCTGAAAAGATAAGGCCAATGAAATAGTGTAGGCTGGTCAGGAGTGAGGAAGAAAATGACCACAGTGACAATTCAATGACTGACCAGCACATACATACTGCAGACTTCTTAACTTTGCTTAGGACATTCTTTTGCCATAACTAAATACATGTATTTGTTTATTTGATATGAACCTGGAGCTTCTTACAGAGAGATGCTTCCATGAGAGCCTGCTAGACAGCAAAACAAGTCTTATAATTTAGAGTCTCAGTCCTTGTGACCTTCTTTTGATTTGGGTTTCATATTTGAAACCACTGTTCATCTCTCTCTGTCGTTTTATTTCACCTTCAGCCAGTCTTGAGGGAGTCCCTCTGCCCTTACTCCTAGGACTTCCCAAAGGAAATTTTTAAACAAGGCAATCAATATTTAATCTCCAAATTGTTAAAAAAAATCTCTCCAACCTTTTTGCATGATGAAATAACAAACAAAAGAAAAATAAATAGCTGCATTTGACATTATGTATAGAAAGAAATCCTAAACAACAAAAGGACTACTTTTTCTGATTAAAAGCCAACCTGACATTGCATCTGGCCATGACTTAGTTCTTCCTCAATCAGCTGTGCTTAAGGAAGAGACTAGAAGCTAATAGCTAATTCTCTACCCACCCCTACGTTTCCATCTTACTCCATAGCCCTTCTCCACGATCGCCTGCATCTCTAGCTCATTATTTGCAGAAATGATAGATTTCCACAGTGAAGTGCTACAATCTTACTCCACTTAAAAATGGTACTGGAAGAAACAATGGTCCTAAAACTGCCTGGAACTCATCTGCTGCTTCCATCCCAACAGTACAGAGAACATAATAGAAGAAATGCCGGGCTTGGAGACCCAGTCTCTCCTTTCCATTTTGTGGTTTTGAGCAAATCACATAACCTTTCAGAGGCTTGATTACCTCATCTGTAAAATAGGGAGAGTGATATCCACAATGCAGATTTTTTTATGAGGATCGAGTGAAATAAAGTATGTGAAAGTGCTCATGTTTGTTAGAGCAGAGCTTCTCAGACATGGATTTGTGTACCAATACATGGGAATGGAAAACAGACTCATTCTCTAGGTCAGGGTTGGAGCCTGAGGTTCTGAATGTCTCACAATCTCTCCAGTCACACCAAAGCTGTTGGTCTGTAGACCATAACTTGAGTCATAGGCTGTTTTCTGTGCTGCCTATTATGGTAGCCACTGGCCAGCTGTGGCCACTTAGACATAAATTAATTTAAATTTAAATTCATTTAAAATCCAGTTTGTTAATTGCAGTAGCGACATTTCAAATGTTCAATAACCGTCAGTGGCTAGTGGCTCCAATATAGAACAGCACAGATCTAGAACATTTCCATCATTACAGGAAGTCCTACTGACTTTTACTGTGTTAGAGCATCACAGAGATGTTAGACAGCCATTCGACAACACTCAGACTGTATGTACTGAGCACGTTCCATGAGCCAGAAAATTTTCTAGGCCCCTGTGATACAGCAATGAGCAAAATAGATAAAATTCTTGCTCTCGTGGAGCTTACCTTTTAGTGATTATTGATTTGAAAATATAAGAGATCATTGTTAGCTGGACATAGACATGGCTGTTGTCCCATAAATAGACTCTAACTTTATTTTATGACAGCCTCACAGTGGAACTCAACATTCCATTATATCTCCCCAGAGCACAGCCACTCAGATAACCATACGTGAAGAATTAACCTGAAGATTTTACTGAAGATTTCTTAAAAGATGGTAAGGGAAAGTTTACATTACATAACAAAGGGCACTTTTACTATTAATTTTCTTTTTCAATTACACAGGTAGTAAATGGCAAATAGGATTTTACCTGCTTCCCACTCCTAAACCCCCCAAAATATCCCATATATTTCTTCCTAAGTCTTTCTCTTCCTGGCCACCCACCACAGAGATCTCCCCCAATAGTTCTCTTTTTTTATGATCTCTGCCCACCTCCTCAAGGTGTGCATCCCTATACCTCTTACTTCTCTGGGTCCCACCACGGCTTTAATTAGAGCAAGAGCCGAAGTCCGCCTGCCCTCACATTGTTGACAATAGAACACTGATGGTGTGCTGGGGCCAGCTCAGAACAGCTCACAGGAGCCAGTAGTGAATATCTCTTCCCAACTCTGCATTCAGTGACCTCACATTGGCAAGCTTGCAACTGGCCATGGTGGAGGTATTTACACCACAGCAATTGGCACATGCAATAAATCAGGGCTCCCTGATTTCCCCCACTCCCAGAGAGGCAGTTGTTAAACATTTACTAGCACACCACTGGGTGCAGAAATTGTGGGGAGATGACACGGTACCCAATGTAATTTAGAATTACTTGGAGGACTCTTATTTTGCTGTCTCAGATGCTTCTTTCTCTTTGTTTTCTGCTATGGTGTCTGATCTGGGAAACCTGCCTCACTTCTCTGAGGGGGACCCTTCCTGACAAGATACAGGAGAAGCAGCCAAAGATTGCTTGGTTCAAATGGCACCAAATGGTTCAAAGTCACCATTCCATGGCTTAAGACAGTGTGATCTCCAGTGCCAGAAAAGATACCAGGGAGATAATGAGACATGAACCAACACCCCACAGACACCCCATTCCTGATAGGCTGCACCTCTTGCCTGTCTGCAGGTGTGCTTCCTTGGGTTTGGTGGTCAAGCCAGTTGAACTCATTTCTCCTGTGACTATTAAACTGAAAACGAAAAATGTGCAGAGGTGATAAGGGAAAACTGGGCTTACTTTTCGTATCTCACAACTGTCCTCAGTGGGCCATAACCATCATAAGAACACGCTGGAATTAGGGAACACCAAGAACTAGGTGATAGTCACCTCTGCTCAGAACTGGGGTTGGGGGTGAGGAATTGAACACAATGATGTGAAAGTCATTTGGGAGACTGACAGAAGCTCTGGGTGTGGCAGCCCCTGGGCAGCTTCTCTTCAGCTCTGTTTTCTTTCCTTTAGAGAAGGTACGCCAGGGACTGAGGCTAGAGCCAGCTCTACAGGATTGCAGTGGAAAGTGCCTCATGAGAGATTTCTACGTCGATGCCTGTTCTTCTTCACTTCCCTGTTCAGTTTCTTCTGAAGGCTGACTTTGACGTTCAGTGAAGCCTCTCTTGCTTTGGTTCAAAGTCCTGGAAGTGGAGAGGGAGAGAGTAGGGAGGTTTCCACTATGATTTACCCTATAGTTTCAGCAGGGCCCCAGGTTCGCCGCCTCACAACAGCACTGGATGTTAGGTTCTTCCCTAACCCCCTGCACCCTGAGGCTTCAGTGGAGAGGCCACAAGGATGGTGGCAGCTCCTGAGGAGCGGGGTCTGCCTCTGGCTGAGATGACAGGGAGAGAAGGAAAAGAAGCACCTCTGAGAAGGGTAGGATCCATGGATGACACTCCCCTGTCGCCTTGGCCCTCAATTCACTCTCCTGCTCCTCTATTCCATTTGGATCAATTGTGGGCTCTTTCTCTCCTGATTACAGTCTATAAATGCCAAGTTTTCAATGAGTTGGCACCTAAATTGAGGCTGCACTTTTTCACAGTGTAGTTTGGTTTTTAATAGCCTAATTGACAGACAACTCAGGTGAATCAGCATGCTTGTAAGAATGTATTAGTGCTACGGGGGGGGGGGAATGTCTTTATAAGGTGGCCCTCTTAAAGGTAGATCCAGACATAGCATGTCAACAAGGAACTCCATCTCTCTATGTCTCCATTTTCCTATCATGAAATAGAAATAACAGTACTTTCCACATAGAACTAAGATAAGGATGAAATAAGATCACATATGCAGAGCACTGAGAACAGTGTCTGGCACATAGGAGATGCTCAAAATATGGTAACTGTTGGAGCTGTGATTGTGGGTTTTGTGCTTGTCTAATATTCTATTTGACCAGTAGGGTATGGTGCCAGCAGCATCCCTGAGGACTGGCTGCTGGAAGGTCGCTGAGATGATTGGATGTGGACAGAAACAGCATCGATGGCTACAGTCAGTAGATAGATAGCTATCTTAGGCAGCTCAGGAGGCTATGATAAAACTACCATTGACTGGGTGGCTTAAATGACAAACATTTGTTTCTCACAGTTCCAGAGGCTGGGAAGTCCAAGATCAAGATGCAGATTCAGTGTCTGCTGTAATCCCTTCCTGGTTTGCAGACAGCTGCCTTTTTTGCTGTGTCCTCATATGGCTGAGAGAGAGAGATTATCTCTCTGGTATCTCTTTTACAAGGGCACTAATCCCACTCGTGAGGGCCCCATGTTCATGACCTAATCACTTCCCAAGGATCCCACCTCCAAATACCATCACATTGGAGATTAGGGCTTCAACATATGAACTGGGTGGGGGCCTGGGGCACAGATATTCAGTCCATAGCAAAGACAGAGCTCAGAAGTCACCTTATCATGGAGGCCTTCCCTAACCACTGCTAAAATATCACACACACACACAAACACATATCACTGTCTTCCCTATTCTGCTATGATATTCATCACCTCCTGATACATTATAAAGTTGTTTGTTTGGGGTCTTCCTTTATTGTCAACCTCCAACCTGACTATGAGCTCCACAAGGGCCAAAATTTTGCTTGTTTGCTGCTTTATCTCCAGAGCCTCTAAATGGGGCTGGCAATACCAGGTCTCAATAAATAGTTGTTGCCCAAAGGAATGAGTGAACGAATGGGCACAGTGTTCTGTGCCATGGTCCAGTCCTCAGGGAAAGATGAGTAGTGAACTTAAAAGAAACAAAGAATGCTAAAAGGGGCACGTTTTTCAATCAAAAATTCTGTGTCATAGGGGAGCAGGGTCATATGTGGCAATAAGTTTGGGGCAACGAACACAGCCATCTCCAGAATAAAGTAGTGGAGTGTGGTATGGGTACAAGGCTGCTTTTGTGACATCCTCAGAGCCTGGGATGGAAGCAACAGCAGTGGCAGGGCTGGGTGGTGACCTAGCACCAGGAGAGCATTCCGACTCATTAGATGGCAGTGGCAGGCCTTTATGCAAGGGCAGAGCCGGGGCTCAGACAGCTTTAACAGCTAAGGCCGTCGCCTTCAGCTGGCACATCATGGTGGAGCCAATAGCTCCTGTGGATGATGACTGCAGCACCCTGGATAGCAGGTGCAACCATGCACGGCAGCACCTGAGCTTTAGTGGGTGCCATACTCTTTAGGGGCAGAGCCAATGGGAAAACCACAGGAGCACCAGCCTCAAAAGTCCCCAGGGCAGATACCACCAAACAGAGCCCCAAAGAAGATCCCATCAGCTGACAAATGATACCCAAGGGTAGTGCCTTTATGGATAGCAGCACTCGGAAATACTCCAGAAGGCCCACAGGAATATCAGGAGGGTATCTTAGAGAGAGCTGAAGACCCTGTAACTGTGCAGGGGGCAAGACCCAGAGGAACGCTGGTTTTGTTAATAGAGCCCTGGTACAGAGGAGAATACTGGGATTAAACATTGTGCTTGGATGAAACATTGTCCGTGGTCCATAACCACCTTCGTATGCTCTCAGCAAAGCAGAAAAATTCCATTAGGTTCTGCTGACAAGAAGCACTCACCAAGGCTAGGAGCGGGGAGGAGAGTGGATGCCATTTCTTTGCTGGTCCTGTTAGTGGTTAACCAGCGTGAAGGCAAGGACCACGGGCCCCTTCTGGGGCAGCAGCAGATTTCTGCACTGTCTGGACTCTAGGGAACATCATCCCTCGCTGCTTTCTGCTCCTACAGCCCTCCCAAGCATTTTGTGACCTAATTCCTAGGTTAAATTTCTCTCCCCCTAAAGACCTAGAGGGGTTTCTGTCTTCTGACTGATAACCCTGACTGATAAAAATATATATCATCCATTTGTTTAATGGTTTATGGTTTTTTAAATCTTTTAATTATCTTATTTAAATTCTATAACAATTCTGTAAGGTTGCAAGGACAGGTATCATAGTGACCTTTTTTTTGTGTGTGTGTGGTACACGGGCCTCTCACTGTTGTGGCCTCTCCGGTTGTGGAGCACAGGCTCCGGACGTGCAGGCTCAGCGGCCATGGCTCACGGGCCCAGCTGCTCCGCGGCATGTGGGATCTTCCCGGACTGGGGCACGAACCCGTGTCCCCTGCATCGGCAGGCGGACTCAACCACTGTGCCACCAGGGAAGCCCCATAGTGACCATTTTTATGTGGTGGATAGAAAAACAGAGAGACTAGCAGGAACCTCATTGCAGGTCCTGTCTTTTCTTCTGAACAGCTGAGTGATTGTGGCCCACTTACTTAATCTTTCTATGCCTCAGTTTCCTTTCCACATGATGCAATTGGGCTAAAATCATTAGCTTTCAAACAGTTTTTATTGCAACTCACAAAAAGAAAAATATTTTATATCACTACCCAATACTTACATCTGCATGTATATAAAAAACTAAAATTATAGTTTCATGAAATAAGACACTTAAGAATCACAATGTACTCTGATTTTTTTCTATTTATTTTTTAAATGCTCCTGGTAATTATTATGTACTGAACATGTGTGTTCCTCTCCAAATTCATATGTTGAAATCTTAACCCCCAATGTGATGGTATTTGGAGGTGGGACCTTTGGAGGTAACTAGGTCATGTAGATGGAGCCCTCATGAATGGGATTAGTGCCCTTATAAAAGAGATCCCAGAGAGCTCTCTCACTCACTGTCTCTACCATATGAGGACACAGAGAGAAGTCGGTGATCTGCAACCCCGAAGAAGGTTCTCACCAGAATCCAAACATGCTGGCACCCTGAGCTCGGATTCCCAGCCTCCAGAACTGTGAGAAATAAATTTCTGTTGTTTAAGCCACCCAGTCTATCTTAATTTGTTTTAGCAGCCTGAACGGACTAAGACAGCAATCTACTACATAGATTTCAAAACCCAAGTACTTGGGAAAAGTAACATCCATTTCCTGAGTCTCAGTTTCATCATCTGTAAAATGGGAGAAATAATACCTCCTTTATAGTGTTATCGATAGAATTAAGTAACGACTAATTCTGGCTCAGGGTTTAGCCCAGGGTTGATGCTAGATTTATAATTTAGGATTAGATCATACCTAGTAGTATGATTACATTAAAATGAAGAAGAGGGTATGAAAACAGTCCAGGGAGAAAAAAAGAAACCTGAATTGTTTACAATATAAGAACACCAGCTCTGCCAAGTAGTTCAAAACCTCCCCTTCAGTTGCCAGGAATTCAATGTAGAAACACTCCCGAGGCATTATACATGCTTGGGGGTGTGAAGTTGAAAGGAAAACAGCTCATATTGGGAATGGATATCATACCATCAAGCAGTGTGCCAGTATACGTGTAAGTGAGAAGTAGCCTTATTTGACGTGCTTATGCAGCCTCCCACTGGGGTATTTTACAGTCCAAATGTCTTTACAGGTTTCTAGTTGCCAAATACCTGCCTTCTGCTTAATGGTAATGTTATTTCAATAGTTTTGCTCTCCAAGAGGTTGTGAGAAAATTGGATTTTTATAAATCAGCTATCATCCCCCCAACTGGCTTAAATTATAACTTGCAGAGGTTTTGTTTCTAATTCCTCATTCGTTTTCAACCCTAACACTTCACTGAAAGTGTCTCTGCCTCCTCTAACCTACCTGCATCAGTCAGAGTTCTCAGCTGAGAAAAATAGAAGACATTCTAGCAGCTTACACAGAGAAAGGAATGTATTAAATTAGACAAGGTCACTAAAGGAAATTCCTGGAGGGCTAGCCTCACATCTTGTTTTATTTCTTTAAGGGTACATACTGTTATAGGCAGTTACTTCATTTATTTGCTTCCAATTAATTGTTGGTCTTCTCCTTTTGGAACATAAGAGCCATGAGCAGGAATCTTGTCTGACCAGCTCCCTGCACCCAGGACAATTGATGGCATACGTTAGGTGCTTAATAAGTATGGACTGAATGAATGATTTAAACCTTAAAGGATAAGTAAAAGTTTGTAAAGAAGGAAAATAGGGACAGGCATTCTAATCTGAGAGAACAGAAGAGTGTATGTAATTAGCACTAATGAATAAAACAGCTTGACACTTCGAGGAAGAGGCCAAATGTAGGCAGGCAGAGGTCAGGAGAGTCCTGTGTGCTGTGCTGAAGAGTGGGAACTCATTCCTGCGGGGAGTGAGGAGCGATTGGTAGGTTCTAACCAGAGGTGAAAGGAAATACACTGAAATGGGACCAAGCTGCAGAGATAAAGACAATGGAAGGAGAAGGTACTTAACATCAGGCTGAAGACCTTGGATTGGATCTGTTACAGGCACTCTTAAAAAGCCAGGTCATTATATGGGTTTGGCAAACACTGTGTAAGATACATTGGGGTAGAGAGAAGCTAGAATCAAGGAGACTAATTAGGAGTTGTACATATTCCCAAAAAACATGTCACTAGGGTCTCAACAAAGATGGTGTAATTTACAATGAGAAATAAGGAGCCACGAGACACTTTAAAGAACCAAGAGGATCTGGTAACAGATTGGCTATTGGAGTCAAAGAAAATGACTGGGTTCTGGTGAGACCCCTTTTCCAGCCTGCAGACTGCTGACTTCTGTTTGTAACATTCCCTGGCAGAAAGGGGGCTGGAGAGCTCTCTGGGGTCTCTTTTACAAGGGAGCTCATCCAATTCATGAGGGCTCCATCCTCATGAACTAATTACACCCCAAAGACCCCACCTCCAAATGCCATCACATTGGGATTAGGGTTTCAAAATATGAATTTGGGGGGACACAAAATTTCAGTCCATGGCATTGGCCCTGACCCTCCCTTTTCTCCTCTGGCTCCTGCCTGTCCTTGGAGCCTGGCTCTCCAGCCATCTCTCCATTTCTGTGGTCTATCTCACATCCTTCAGATACATTTACTTTCCACTCAAGTTAACCAGACTTATTTCTATTATTTGCACCCAGGAACCCTGACTATCCCAGCACCTAATAAAGAGACTTATAAAATAAGACAAAAAACAAAACCCAAGATATTTGATTGTTACCTGAAGAACTTGAAGTTGTGAAAATAAAGAGAGAAACTTTCTTCCAAGCATATAGTAGTTGCACCTATACTTTAAAAGTCTCCCTAGCAGAAATCCCTGTATTCAGAAGGAATGTTCACGAAAAGCAGCAGCTGGAATAATAGTAAGATGCCAGCCCATCCTGCTCTAATACTCCTTATATTCCTGTGGTTTAAACCAGAGCAATAATATCCAAGTCATTTTATGGAATGGATACTGATACATGCCTAGGAAATAGCTGAGTTGTAATTCAAAAGTAATAGAAGGCCCCCGGAGATAAAAGCTGGGCTGTTATATAGCAGCCAGGAGAGATAAATTGCTACAGAACATAGAAGTTAAATTCTTAAAAAAAAAAAAAAAGGTGGGGGAGGGAAGGAACTTAATTGGTGCAGTATATGATGGGACATGTCTTCCAGGATTTAATAAAGTTTAGATTATGTGAATCAAATTGTGAGGCCATTTGCAACATCAAGTTACTAGACAGCGTTTTTCAAAATGACTCATGTTACCAGGATGGGCTGTAGCACAAATGATTCCCTGTATTATCCCTGAAGGGGGTTCTGCTGGTCAGGAAGCAAAGCTCCTGGAAAACCTATCACATGTTATGTATAAAATATGGGTTTGACGGTCCCCTCTAGCAGTGGGGAAAAGAAGAAACTTAGTGAATATAACAAAAAAGCAGGTGAAGGTGACCACTTATCATCTCCTGGTCCATCTCACACCTGGGTTTCTGCAATGGTTTTCTAATGTCTCCTTGTTTGGGCTCTTATCCTTTATGTCTATTCTCATCACCGCAGCCAGAGTGATCCTTTTAAAACCTTTATGATTCTAATCAAACTCTCCAATGATTTCCCACCTCACTCAGAAAAAAAACAAAGTCCTTACAATGGCTTACAAGACCCTAATGATCTGTCAATATCTCCCTACACACACACACACACACACACACACACACACACACACACACACACCTCTGACCTCACCTTGTGCTGCTCCCCCCCTTACTCACCTCCAGCTATACTGATCTGCTTATTGCTTCTTGAATAACACCAAGCTTGAGCTGTTCCCTCTGTCTGGAATCCTCTTCCCCAAGATACCCACCTAACTTCTTCCGTCAACCTTCCTTAAGTTTGTGCTCAAACGTTATTTTCCTCACCAGGCCTACCCCATCCTCTCTAATTAAAATGGCAACTTGTGGACTTCCCTCGTGGTTCAGTGGTTAGGACTCTACGCTTCCAATACAGGGGGCATAGGTTCGATCCCTGGCTGGGGAACTAAGATCCCACATGCTGCGTGGCATGGCCAAAAAATAAAAATAAGTAAAATCGCAACTTTCTGCTCCCCTGCACACTCCTGACCTCTTTCTCATGTTCTATTTTTCCCTCATATGTGTCCTCTCCTAATACACTATATACTTTACTTATTGTTACATTGATTTATTATTGTCTGTCTTCTCTTCTTGAACCCAATAAGTGCCACGTTCACAAGGATTTTGTGTATTTTTTCCTCTACTATATCCCCATAGCTTAGAACAGCATTTAGCATTTAGAGGATGTTCAAAAAATGAATGAATGTCTCAGGAGAGATATACAACCAGTCAGAGAATAGAGAAAGTCTTCCTCAGTTTTTAAAACTCTAAGCCACTGAGCAATAGGAAGGGTAGGGTGTAGACAAAACGTTTGGAAGAAACTTGAAAGGGAGAAGGATTCCTCCCTGCCCACGTATTAGAAAACTATTTGAGGGGATTGAAAAAGAGTGATGAAAGCAGAGAGTTTGGTGGGTTCTGGAGAGTGAAATCTATGCCTTGCCTTATGGACTCAGGCCTCAAGACCCCCGAGGGGGATGCCTGGGTGCTGCATCCATGCAGAAAGGACCAAAACAGTGTCTCAGAGAAGCGCACACCCACAAGCGAGCAGAGCAGCAGAGAGAGGTAAGGACCAAAGATTGCCACGTGGACAGAAAGGAGGGAGGTCTCAGTGACAACCTGTGTCCCCAGATGTCCCCTCCCCAAACCTGACAGTATGTAACCAATCCCTCTGCAAAGCCTTCATATAACCCTAAGAAAGTGAAGCGATCCCAAAAGACATTAAATTTTCCCACCATCCCATTGGGATAAAAATAGAAACCGTAACTAAGTTGAGTTGTGTAAAAATAAAACTCTATTTCTGCATGCCAAATCTCTAACCTGCCTCATTTTATTTTATGTCAAAACAAGCACTAATATTTTAAGGCATGGAATGAATTTTAAAGACATTTTGATCATGTGCCAGGCAGAGACCAATTTTGTCCCCAGCAGTCTGGGACAGGCACTCGGCTTCATCCTCTGCTGACCTTGTGTGCACTTCTGTAGGGAAATCAGAGAAACATTAAACACTGCACACAGCTGAGTAATTGCCATGGCAACCAGAGGCCCGTCACCTGAGCTTTATTCCAAACTGCTTTATCAGGAATGAACTGCAGACAATCTCAGAAAATGAAAGATGGATATTCATATTCTCACTCTCTCTTTGTTTCCTCCTTTCTTGTGTTTTGATACTGGAGTTCTAAAAGTGGCCCATCCCTTCTCCTCCTAAATTATTCTCAGTGCCTTTTATTTCTGTCTTTGATGTGCTGTCTGATTCATGAATACTTGTGCTTGATGAGGTGAGGGATTGGGATAGAATTAGCACACAGCAGTTCCTTGGGTGTGACCCCCCCCCGTGTCACATGTTGGCAAGGCTGGCAGAATGACAGTGTGTCTCTGAAGAGGCCACACTGGGGCGAGCACATCTCGGTCTGTTGAAGGGGATCCATGACCCTGTCACTCTGTTGTCTGGAGGGGACCACAACCAAGATAGAAAAGTTGTCATGTCAGGCAGTTTCTGGACTTGGAGTGGTGTTAACGAATAAATGATGACTTATCGACCAGATCTTTGTGGGTTTTTTTTCTCTCTGATCTATCATTTAAAGTAGAAGGCAGTAAACATGAAATCATGTGAAATATGGTTCAGGTGATGGGTTCTTTCGTTGTTATGGTGATAACTCAGCTATGAGTCAATGTCCCTTCTAAAAACAGTTCTACCACCTTCATAAGCCTAAGAATCGACTACAGAGCATGTCTAAAATGTTTATTCCTAGGACCCTTTATTCCCCAGGATCTGATTCAGAAGAGATGGATATAGGGCCCAGGAATTTGTGTTTTTAAAAAACACCTTCTCCCCAAGCGGATTTTCTTTTGTATGGTCTTCAGAACACACTATGAGAAACAATACTTCCAAAAACTGCCCCTGTGAGTAAGGTTAGGCTCCACCAGTACAGGTGTGGTGACATGCCAGCGGGTACCAGCTGATTTGGAGGCAGAAAAGCATGGCTGCAGTAGGGTCTGCTATTCAGGCTAGTTGATTCTTTTTTTTCTTGTATGTGCCCTTGAGCTAGTTATGACCTCAGTTTTCTCATCTATATTTCCTTTATGCAGGGATACTTGGACTACTTATGAATGAATAGCTAATACAAAATCACTAACCCCTGAATATCAAATGTATGCATGGGCAGGCAAAAAAAAGTTAATTCTAGTCTGATTTGTATGAAAATAGACATTATTTTTTCAGAAACGTTGCAATAATGATTTTTCTCATGTGAAAGGAAAGTTCAGTCTCCTAACTTGATGTTGAGGTTGCGTAAGAAATGTGTTTTTATATCTCTGAGTCTCCAGGGCAGGTGTAATAAGAAGTAATATAGATTTTATGAAAACTTTTATTACTTTGCCTTAAGGGGATATACATATACATTTTGGTGTGGAAGATGTAAAATCATTACATATATGGTTATATTGGGCTGCAGAGAAATGGATGGAATTGAATTAATTGTCGGAACTGAGCTAAATCTGTCGCTAATTATCCCTTGAAAAAGAACAACCTTATAGGTCAGTTATAACTTATAGACAAAATTATGGGTTTCAAACAGAAAAAAAAAAGAATCATGGAATTTGAGGTTGAAAAAGACCTAAGAGATCCTCTATTCCATTATTTACATTCACGGATACTCAGAACTACCCAAATTATATTGTACTAGAGTTTTATCTTTCTGATTATAATGAAATAGGTTTCCCTAGTATTCAAATATCTTTGCCATTCAGGTTTTATTTATTTGTTTGTAATTTCTTTGCTTTTTAGTATTTGGATTTGACTTCTATTTTCCAAACTCCATTTTGGGTTTTATGTTTTGTTTTGCTTTAGAGAATGGAGTCAGATGAAGAAAGTTGTTTGAAATAATAGAAAAAGAAGCTGATACCAGGACTTTGGAAAAAAGAAAGAAAAACAATTTTTAAGGGATAATAAGGCTGTCTCAGTCACCTTGGGCTGCTATAATAAAACACCATAGACTGGGTGGCTTAAAGAACAGACATTTATTTCTCATAGTGCTTGAGGTTGAGAAGACCGAGATCAACGTGCCAGAAGATTCCCTTACTGGTGAGGGCTGTCTTCATGGCTTGCATAGGCTGCCTTCTCCCTGTGTCCTCACATGGCAGAGAGAGAGAGACCTCTGGTCTCTCTTTCTCTTCTTACCAGTCCCATAATGGGGGCTCCATCCTCATGATCTCACCTAAATTTAATTACCTCCCAAAGGCCCTATGTACAAATACCATCATATTGGAAGTTAGGGCATCAATGTATGAATTTAGGGGGAGCATAAACATTCTGTCCATAACAATGGCCTTGCAGAAAGAGCATTTGATGTGGCTCAGAAGACCTGAGCTTACTGTTTCTTTTCTCTTGACCTTCCCACAACATCTAATGTGACCTGGCTTAGGAATCATCTTCAGCTGGCAGATCTGGGTATCATCGTCCCAAGCCATTGATGATCTCAAGCCAGGCTTTTCAACATTCTGGACAATTACCTTATCTGAGACATAAAAGGGAAGGATTGAATACTCTGTGTAAGTTCTCTGGCTTCCAAATGCTATGACTCCATGATCAGCTAGTGTCTAGCTCCTAGTAAGCCCTCCAAAATGTGACCAAATGAATGAATACGTGGATTGGGTGCCTATGGAGAAAAAGAAATCCTCTGGCCTCTAGGAGCTTCCCGGATCCTTTATCAAAAGTCACAATTTTGAGATAAAAGAAATCATCCAGTTGAGAAGCACAACTGTTGAGGTAGATGTACAAAATTGTTTTAGTGGAAGAAGTTTCCACTTCTTTCCTTTTAGCAATTGCTTTTTTACATAAATCCAAAAAGCAACACATTTTCCTGAATATTTGATAAAGCTTACTGTTTCTTTTCTCTTGACCTTCCCACACATCTAATGTGACATCGTTTAGGAATCATCTTCGGCTGGCAGATCTGAGCATCATCTTCCCTGTATTTCATGTTGGTCTTGTCTGAATCTCTGAGCCTCTTACAAACCCTGACATTTGCCTAGATATTTACCATCAACACTCCATGCTTTAGTTAACTCAGTTCTTGAAACAACACTATATCATCTTCAGATGAGCTTTCCCACATTTTTTGGGTAAATAACTGTAAGAAAATATGCCTATAATTGGTATATGAGTTATGCTGAAGAAGAGATACACAGTATAATACAGTGCCTGGCATAGAGTGAGCCTTCAAGAAAGGTTTGTTGAACGAATAAGTAACTGGCATCTAAATATTCTTACCAATATATCTCTTTCCCCACTGCCTGCAAACATCCCTTCACTTGCTGGCCATTCCTGCCCCAGAACTTTGAGCCCCTGTGTTCACCACAGACAAAGATGTGGACCCTAATTTTACACTGATTCTGCCATACCTCTAATAGCCCTTATTCCTCCCAGCAGGCTTGTATTTCTCCCATGTGGACTTGACCATGAACATGGCCCTTGGCTGGCAGTGTATTCTTCCTTTCAGTCAGAGCTTTTCATCAAGAATATAAAAAAGAGAGTAAGGAAGAGGTTCATTTTCCCAGACCCTGTAGGGTGTACAGCCAGCGCTTTCCAATTTGCAGAAGGGAACATCAATCTCTCCTTTATTAGACTACCTTTCCTGTCATGGCACAATGTGCCCGAAGCACCATTCTGTCCTATACAATCTACCAAGACTTTTGCTCTTAAAAGTACCTTAAAATTCTCTTTCAGAGAGGACTGGCCCCAGTAAGGTGATGGGAAGTAACAGACTTCATTCAGAGACTTAGACCCTTCATTATACCCGTACCCATCATCCCCTATGGTGGGTTAAATGGTGTCCTCCAAAAATTCATGTCTACCTGGAAACCTCAGAAATTTGGAAATAGGGTCTTTGCAGAGGTGATTAGTTAAAATGAGGTCATACTGTAGTAGAGTGCCCCCTCAATCCAATAATTGGTGTCCTTATAAGAAGAGGAGAGGACACATACAGACACATAGGGAAGGAGGCCATGTGACAATAAAGGCAGTGACTAGAATGATGCAGGTACAAGCCAAGGAATGCTGAGGATTGATGGCCACCTAGGAAGAGGCCTTCAGAGGGAGCATAGCCCTGATGAGAACTCGATTTTGGACTTCTAGCTTCCAGCACTGTAGGATTCCCCAAATAAAATTATATTAAGGTAAGACAATATTGTTCTGCATTTTGTACCATGACAGCACTGGCCATAAAAAGCTGGGACCATTGTGAAAGGAGGAGAAAGAGAAGGAAGGAGATGGAGCACACACTGGCTCAATAGAAAAGCACTGAGCTAGATATTTAGGACGTAAACATACATAATCTTATTTACTACCCGAATCCAAACCCTGTGAGATAGTTTATCAATTACTATGCTTTCAAGAATCAGACAAATTTAATAGATAAAAAAGGCAGTAAGGACATATGTATATTGAATAATAAAATAAATTAAATAGAAAAAATTATTTGTACATTAGAGAAAGAGAAAAAATCTGATATCTCTTATGTAGAGAATAGACATTTTTATGTCCCTGAACACATATCAAATGTAAGGTAAGTCTCCCTGAGAATTTATAACCAGATTCCACAAGTCACAAGAAGAACTGTGAACAAAGAAACTGGTCATCACATAGGTATATCTAAGCAAGCATTAGCAACAGTAGTAACAAATGACTTTTTTGAGAGATATAGACACTAGGTGAGATTAAAGTACTCTTAACATGTTACCACGTAAAACTGGAGGATTTTGAAGTATGCAGGGAAAGGGTGGAAATATTAAATTTAAAATAGGCTTAAATTGAGTATGGCTCTTAATATTAAGAATAACTGCTAAAGACACAGAAAGTGATTCTGAAACTTCCAGGTCAGTAGAGAGAAGTTAAATGGAATATTCTCTGACTCTTCTTAAGGGCAACTTTAACTCATCTCTGCCTTTCAGTTCACACCACAGTGAGCATGAGCCAGCCAATGGATTTGCTACTCCCTGTCCCTGCAGCTGAGGCAGGAGAGGTGGGGGTAGTGTCATGCCCTTTAAACAGTGTCTGTGGTTATGGAGCGGATTCCTCCCAGAGGGATCATGGACCTTAACAATATGCCTATTCCATGTGGTTGAGTGATGCTGCTAATGTGAGCCCCATGACTATAAAGATTGTCTCTGTATTAAAAGCAAATAGAAGATTTTGATTTCCCAAGAGGCACCTACACCACAACTCTCAGGATGAGATTAACTTGCAATAATAATAATAAAAAAAAAGAATATGATGTCCTCCACTATACATACACCTACACACACACACACATACGAATGCACAAAGAAATCACCCCACAGAACCCCGAAGGTGTAATCTGTGTGGCACCACGTGGGCAGAAATGGATGTGTGAGCGAAGCCAGCACAGAAAGTGTCTCCAAACACTTATTCATCCTCCCACTGCCTTCCAAAAACATTGTGTTGCATTTACAGCTTTGAAACTGTAATTAACACTTTTACTCATGGGAGAGTAGGTCCTGAGAATTTTAACAGGACATACTAGAAACAGATTCAAATCTCAATGAGCAATGGTTTACCAGAAGGATAAACCAAGTGCAGCCACCATTTCCTGGTCTCCTGGGAATCTGGAGACCAGCATGGGCGTGGGCCAACCTTTCTTTAAATCCCGCTGTCATTGTTGTCATATCCCTCCATCAGATTGGAAAATTAAACCCCGCTGAGTACAGCTCTAAGCAATACCATGGTGAAAGCCCCAAAAGTCTATTTAAATGACTAGGACCTAAAGGCTTCAGGCTTTCTGCTCTAACATCACCAGGCGCTCTCATGGCTTTGGGATTTGCAAGAGCAGTGTCTCTCCCGAGATGGTCGGGCTTGGTTGTCCAGGCTCGTGCTGCTCACCGCATGACAGGCCAATAAGCAGACAAGTTGCTGGGACAGGGAATAGCAAGCAGACACAGGAGATGGTAGACAAGTGTCCCAAAGAACCGTCTTGCCCAGATTTGGATGCTGGTTTCTTTTTAGGGCAAAGGGGGAAGTAAGGCTGTAAAGTGAAAAGGCAATAAGCTGTGCAAATATTTCCTCGTTCCGGCCAGAGTCCAGAGGGGATGTGTTCATTTCTTCTTTCCTGCAGCCATTCACAGCCATTCAAACACCCTAGTCAGGAGGTTTTCTGTGAGCTAAACAAAGGTATTTTAGCTTAAGGCTCAGGCATGGGCGGCAGAGTTCCCAGAGTTGGGCCATTATGTGTACTTTAAGCTATAGGCAACGTTCCTTTAGTGATAACTTGTAACAAAAGCAACAGAATACAAAGGTAAAAGTAAAAGAAACAGATCCATTATGGAGTCAGGTTTGTTCTTTAACTGTTACAGCAGCTTTCAGGGTGTGAGCTCAGGGATGCCGTAGAGCAGGGGTCCCCAAACCCCCAACTTTGCTTTGCACAGCAAGCAAAGCTTTATCTACCGCTCCCCATCGCTTGCATCACCTGAACCATCCCGCCCCGCCGCCCCCGTCCGTGGAAAAATTGTCTTCCATGAAACCGGTCCCTGATACCAAAAGTGTTGGGGACCACTGCTGTGGAGCTCTCCTGGGCCCCAAGTAAGTCTCATGTAAGTCTGCCATGATGTCTGAAATCCCACGTGAAACGACAGGTATTTTACTTAGGAGGGAGAAACACACGAAGTTGTACACATTTAACAGCATATGGCATACTCTTGGAAGAAGATGCAGAACTGGCAGATCTGGGTAAAAGGACATAAAGGTCCAGAACAGGAGACGCTGCCGAACAGGACAGGATAGAATCCTGAGCCCTGAGCATGGGGGAAAGGAGGCTGTGTGAGCCAGAGGGGGAGGTGGGGACAGGAAGGTGCTAAAAAAGGCAAACCTCACCCACTTAATTCTTCTACATAGAACTAGAAATAGAAGGAGAGAGTGTGGGTACTGCTGGGGAAACCACGGGCTAAATTATAGACCTTTGCCCTGGAACAGCTGCTTTATGTGAAGATTTGAGAAATATATTACTTTGTATTAAAACAAATATAGATTTGCTTTGGGGATAATTGCAAAATCCAGGTGACTTTTTTTATTGAAGTATAGTTGATTTACAATGTTTCAGGTATACAGCAAAGTGATTCAGTTATCTATCTATCTATCTATGTACACAAGTGTGTGTGTGTGTGTGTGTGTGTGTGTATGTTTTTTTCCAGGTTCTTTTCCATTATAGGTTATGATAAGATATTGAATATTTTTCCCTGTGCTATACAGGAGGTCCCTGTTGTTTATTTATCTTACAGCAATTTGAGAGAAAGGTAGTACAGAGATTTCCCATATCCCTCCTGCCCCCAGATGTACACAGCCTCCCTCATTTTCAGCATCTTTTTCCTTTTATATATAGCACAACAATCCAAACTATTACCCAAAGGTGGAAAGATTTGAGGACGTGACGCTCTTTGATGGTAGGTTGGGGAACGTCTTTCAACGCACATCATTCAAACTCCAGTCCCCACACTTGAAAACTGGTTCCTATTGCACAGACTTGCTAATTTGCACTATGTAATACATGCTGAGCCACGTTCCTTGGAATCCCCTTCTGAATTTCACAGACAACCTTGCTGCTGGCCACTCAGCCTGTTTATCTGTTTTGTATGTGGTAGTGTGTATTTGTTAATCCCAAACTCCTAATTTATCCCTTCCCCTCTGCTTTCCCTTTTGGTAACCATGAGTTTGTTTTCTATGTCTGTGAGTCTATTTCTGTAAATAAGTTAATTTGCATCTTTTTTTAGATTCCACATGTATGTAATATCATATGATATTTCTCTTTCTCTGTCTGATTTACTCCACTTAGTATGATAATCTCTATGTCCACTATTTTAGAGAGAAAAACCCAGAAGGCTCCAACTTCAAATGTCCTGCTTATGGTGGACCTCTTGGGTGGTGACCTGGACTCAGATTTTCTCAGCTCAGTCACCTCCCTCCTCTTGCTACTGAGTGTCACTGTAACACCTGGAAAAGCTACTTGCTGATGAGCTTCATGAATGTGAAACTAAGAAGCCTTGTGCTGGGAAGCCGTATCAGAGCATAGCTCAGTACTAAGAACACAGGTTCTTTTCAATCAAAGTTCTTGAGACATTTTTTTCTAACTGAAATCCTATCAGGGACTATAAAACCAAAGTAAGCCCGCTGTAAGCTTGCACAGGTCAGAATGCAGGATTTGAAACACAGCTCGTTTCTATCAGAGCCATTTGGGGTCTTCTGTTTCTTCCTTTGGAATCAATGAACAACCTCCATGCTTACTCAGTGTGATGTATCTAAAGATGTACTCAGACCCATGTGAGGTAACCGTGTTTCTAAACACAGGTCTCCTTTGCCTGGAAAGTTTAATGCATGCAGCTTTGCCTTTCAGTTCATCTCTGTGTTATTAACAGTCTGCGTGGTTGGGAAAGTGGAAATGAATGGTGTAGAAGGGAATAGAAGACCTGTTGTTAAGTCCCTAATCTGTCTCTTACCAGCTATGTGACTTGAGGTGGATCATTGTATCTCTCTGAATTTTGTTTTCCCATCTGGAGGATGGGGATATGAATTGCTGGGCTGCTAGCCCCGCAGGGTTGCTAGCCCCGCAGGGTTGCTGAGAGGATCAGAGAAGATCATGAAAGCACTTTGTGACCCGTAGAATTTTTGGAACCCATTCTGATGGGAGACATCTCATTGTGGACCATCTGTTCCCTGTCACACCTCATTTCTCAAATTTGTGGGGAGCTACCAATTCGTCTTCTACTTTTGCTAGTTTATCTGTTCTTAACTGGTTGAAAGAAGATAGCATGCCAGGATGCTGAGATTTCCAGCTATGCCTTTTACTATCTAAGTATCCTTGGGCAAGTTATGTAACTTTTCTGAGGTTTTCACCAGGAAAATGGGAATCATAATGGTTAATGTGTAGAACTGTAAAGATTACAAGCAGCAGACACTTGATACATAATAATTACTTATTATTTTGATGTCCTTTCTCCCCACCTCTGTTCAAAAATATTTCATGAGGGTCTCAAAAGATGGCCTAGATCCTTCAGTTTAAAACCCTCTCTCAAGGAGTCTGGGACACCTCTCACTGACACTGTACTGGATATCTCTCATTTGAGTTGTATTAATAGGTAGACTCTTTAATAGATATAGGGCTATTTAGATTATCTATTTCATCTTGAGGGATCTTCTGTAGTTTGTGTCTTTTGAGGAATTTAGAGGTGAAAGTGCTCTTAGAAACCATGTAGCAAAGTGGTTCTCAAAATTTAGGGTACATCAGAATCCCCACAGCCTACCCCCAGACACTAATTGTAACAAATATTATAATGGAGAAAACTGTAGTAAGTATTAATGTTTTTCTTTCCCCCAAATTCCTGTTTCATTAAATGTTAAAATATCACCTAACTCATAGACTCACTTTTGTGAAAAGACAGAAATCTTAAGAAAACTATTTGTTGCAAACCGTAATTAATGAAGCACCATCTGTGATATTCAGTGTTCTTTGCATGAGCTGTGACTAGGCTATTTTTTATGCTTTTTAGCCCTCATGGGAAAGAGAAAAGGGTGTAACCAAGCAGAAGTGTGGCACGAACTATCTGATTGGCTGCATATGCAATGCAGCTGAGAGATTTTTGTCTATTATCTAGTGTAAATATATTCATTTTCACACTCTTCTGAGAAAACTTGATTTAAAATCTATATCCAACTCTATATTCTCCAACTAATCCTAAACATTGTCCCCATAGTCCTAAACACAATCCTAAACATTGTCCCCAGGTCAATTCTTACAAAATACCTGCTTCCTTTTCAACCCTCAGGTAAAAACTCCTTAACTTGGGATTCAAAACCTTCTATGTGCCAGTCCTTCCTGAGCCTCCAAATCGAGCTCTCCTGACCAGCCTACTCCTGCTGCTACTGCCAGCTCCCATCCAGCCAAATTCATGTTCTAATGGCCCCCAAAGCCCTGCCTGGAATGCCTCTCTATAGTCTATCTCTGCTCTCTGGTTGTCAAAATCCTACTGATCCTTCATCCAGTGATTTCTCCCATATGCTCTCAATCCTTGTTATTTAAAAAACATTTATAGAGCTCCTAAACTTTTATAGCCTTAAAGTATTTGGGGAAAAAAAAGTATGGCACTTCAGTTAACTGTGATATATTTATTTTTTAAATCAGGTCTATTAAAGTATAATCTATATACGGTAAAATTGATTTTTTTGTAACAGTGTAGAATTCTATGAGGTTTTTTGTTGTTTTTTTAAAAATTTTTTTTATTGATGTATAACTGACATACAACAAACTGTAAATGTTGAAAGTGTAAAATGTGATAAGGCTGACATACATATACATTGATGAAACTCTTACTACAATTAAGATAATGAGGGACTTCCCTGATGGCACAGGGAAGAGTTAAGACTCTACACTCCCAATGCAGGGGCCTGGGTTCGATCCCCGGTCAGGGAACTAGATCCCACACACATGCCACAACTAAGAGTCCGCATGCCACAACTAAGGAGCCGGTAAGCTGCAACTAAGGAGCCTTCTGGCCGCACCTAAGGAGCACATGTGCCGCAACTAAGGAGTCCATGAGCCATAACTAAGAGCTGGTGCAACCGAATAAATAAATTAAATATTTTTTAAAAAAACACATCATTAAAAAAAAGATAATGAACATATCTATCACCCCCAAGTTTCCTCATGCTCCTTCATAATCCTCATAATCCCTCCTACTCCTCCCTGTATCACCCCACTCTTATCCCCAGGCAACCACTGATCTGCTTTCTGTCAATATAGATTAGTTTGCATTTTCTACAGTTTTATATAAATGGAATGATATAGCATGTGCTTCTTTTTGTTTGGCTCTTTTACTCAGCATAGTTATTTTGATATTCATCCATGTTGCACATATATCAATAGTTCATTCCTTTTCGTTGCTGTATAGTATTCCATGTGTGGATATGCCACAGTTTATCCATTCATCAGCTGTTGATGGACATTTGGATTGTTTCCAGTTTGGGACTATTACAAATAAAGTTGTTATAAACAGTCATGTCCAACTCTTTTTTTGAACGTATGCTTTCATTTCTCTTTGGTAAATACCAAGGAATAGGGATGCCTAGATCATATGCGAGGTGTAAGTTTAACTTTGTAAGAAACTGCCAAACTGTTTTCCAATGTGGCTGTACCAATTTACACTCCCACTGCCAGAATATGACAGTTCCAGTTGCTCTACATGCTAACCAACACTTGGTATGGTCTCTCTTTTTAATTTTAGCCATTCTAATTTAATTTTAGTTTGCATTTCTTTAATGAATAAACATATTGAACGTCTTTTCATGTGCTTATTTGCCATCCATATAGCTTCTTTGGTGAAGTGTCCATTCAAATTATTTGCCCATTTTTAAATTGTGTTGTTTTTTTATTGTTCAGTTTTGAGAGCTCTTTTTCTGGGTGCAAATTCTTTATCAGATATAAGGTTTGCCAATATTTTCTTCTAGCCTGTGGCTTGTCTTTCCATTCTCTTAACAATGTCTTTCAAAACACAAAAGTTTATAATTTTCATGATGTCCAATTTGTCAATTTTTCCTTTTTTTGGAGTGTGCTTTCGGTGCTATAGCTAAGAAACCTTTGTGTAACCCATACTCACAAAAATTTTCTCTTATGTTTTCTTCTAAAAATTTTATACTTATAGGTTATGCATTTAGGTCTATCATCCATTTTAAGTTAAATTTTGTATACAGTGCAAGGTATGAATCAAAGTTGGGTTTTTTTCTGTTGTTTTATTTTGTTTTGTTGCATTTGATATTTAAGTGTTTCAGCAGGCTGAAAAGATTATCCTTTCTTCATGGAATTGCCTTTGCACCTTTGTTGAAAATCATTTTCCATATACCTGTGGTTCTATTTCTAACTTGCTTTTCTGTTCCATTGATCTATTTGTCTGTAATGATACTAATACCACCTTGTACCAATTATGGTAGCTTTAAAATAAGCCTTGAAATCAGGTATGTTAGTCTCAAATTTGTTCTTTGTCAACATGTTTTGACTATTCTTAGTTCTTTGCATTTCTATATTAATATTAGAACCAGCCTATCGATTCCCACCCAAAAAAACTGAGATTTGGCCTGGGATTGTATTGAATCTATAGATGAATTGGGAAGGACATAACATATTAAGAATATTGAGTCTTCCAACTAATGAACATAGTATATGTCTCCATTTATTTAGGTCTTCTTTAATTTCTCTTGGCAATATTTTTAGAAGTCTTGTATATATTTTGTTAAATTTATCCCTAAACATATATTTTTGATGCTGTTATAAATGGTATTGACTTGTAATTTCAATTTCCAACTGTTAATTGCAAAGATATGGAAATACAAATGATTTCTGTGTATTGAGATTCTACCCTGCAACCTTGCTAAATTCACTTTTAAGTCCTGGTAGCTTTTTGTAGATTCTATAGAGTTTTCAACATAGACAATTATGTCATCTGTAACTAAACATTGTTTTATTTCTTTTTCTTGCCTTATTGCACTAGTTAGAACATCTAATACAATGTGACTAGAGGTAGTGAGAGCCAGCAACCTTGCCTTATTCATGATCATAGGGGAAAGCACAACTGTATCAGTTTCTCACCATTGACTATATTAGCTACAGGCTTTTTGTAAGTGCTTTTATCAAACTGAGGAAGTTCCTTTCTATTTGTAATTTGATGAGTGGTTTTTTAAATAAAAAATGGATGTCAAACGGTTTTTCTCAGTTTATTAAGATGATTTTTTCTTTTTTGTTTGTTAATATGGTGACTTATATTGATTGACTTTTGAATCTTTTAACAACCTTGCATTCCTGATACAGGAGCTTAATGCTATAAATTTTCTTCCAAGTACTACTTTAACAGATTACCACAATTATTTTTATGCTTTGTTTTCATTTTCATGCAGTGCAAAATAATTTCTAATTTCCACTGCAATTTCTTCTTTGACCCTATATTGTTTAAAAGTGTGTTATTTAGTTTCCAAATATTTAAGGGGAGGGGTATTGAGATATCTTCCTGTTATTGATTTCTAATTTAATTCTATTATAGTCATAGAGCACACTTTGTATGACTTAAATCTTTCTAAATTTGTTGAGATTGACTTGATGACCCAGAATATGGTCTACTTGGCCTTTCAAATTCTTGATGCTGTTATACTGGTATTGATTTATAATTTCAATAGAAATATGTTTAATATACATTTGAAAATTTTTGTTGGGTGGAGTGTTCTATAAATGTCAGGTTGATACTTGTTGTTCAAGCTTGCTATACCCTTACTGATATTCTGTCTTCTTGATATACCAATTACTGAGAGAGGTCTATTCAAATTTCCAATTATATTTTTGGATTTGTCTATTTCTCCTTGCATTTATTTTTGTTTATGTCCTTTTGATGAACTGACCCCCTTATCATTATCAAACAGCTTTTCTTATCCCTGGTAATATTCTTGGCTCTAAAATCTACTTTATCTGATATTAATGCAGAATTTCAGCTTTCCTTTCATTTGCATTAGCATGATATATCTTTTCGTGTACTTTTACTTTTAACCTATTTATATTTTTATATTTAATGTGTGTTTTTTGTAGGTAGTATGAATCTGGGTCTTTTTTATCCAGTATTAAAATCTCTGCCTTGTATTGGGGATAGTTACCTTTAATTTAGACCATGCTATGGACTGAATTGTGTGCCCCCAACCCCAACCCCCACCAAATTTATATGTGAAACCCTAACTCCCAATGTGGCTATCTTTGAAGACAGACCTATAAGGAAGTGATTAAGGTTAAATGAGTTCATAAGAGTGGGGCCTTAATTCAATACAGCTCGTGTCCTTAGATGAGGAAGACAGGCCAGAACTTTCAGCCATATGAGGACATGGCAAGAAGGCAGCCACCTACAAGCCAGGAAGAGAGATCTCATTAGGAACCTTGATCTTGGTCTTTCCAGGCTCCAGAACTGTGAGAAAATAAAATTCTGTTGTTTAAGTCCATATAATACAATTATTGATGTGGCTAGGTTTAAATGTACTGTACTGCTTTTTTTCAACTTGTGCCATCTCTTCTTTGTCTACTTTTCCCTATTTTCTGCCTTCCTTTTCTTATTTTGATTTTTTGTTTGTCGTTGGTTTTCATTTTGAGGATACAGGGAGGTGCAGATACATTGTTGTGGGACTTCAGAGATAGGTGACACCTAATTAGGAAGCACTTCCTGAGGGAGCCGGATCTGAAGGGTTCCTAAGCTTTGGACATACAGAGGTTGAGGTTAGAAGCATCCAAGCCTGACAGAAAATCACACCCCAAACCTCAAAGGTGCACTGAATATTCTGAGAACTAACACTTATGTTTGGCTGGCACAAAGGTGACATAAAGGAAATAAGCGTAAAGGGTGGAACTAAAAGTAGGTTTGAACTGAATGCTGGCAGGATGAAAATACCTGAGACATCAGTTCGATTTATAACAAACTCCATTTGCTTTAAGTACTATATATGTCTTTTGAAATTTTCCAAAATTAATAACTTGCCTAGAGTCTCCTCAGCCAACACATAATTTTGAAAGTCTTTTCATGGGAAGAAAATTCACTTCTCTAACTTTTCCTTTGTTTACTTTGCCACAATCACCCTAAATTATTACTTGCACCTGAGTTTTACCTACATATGTTTTCCCCAAGATAAGAAAAAAAAAATAATGTCAGTCAAAATATAATATAGTAGGTAGCTCTGAAATATAAAATTAGTGAGAATAACCAAGCAATTTCTACAAGAAAAGTAGGAGTCTGCAAGTCTCTGACCTGGTAGGATAGCCTTTTAAAAAGCAAAAAATCTTCATTGCATAAAATCTTCATTACATAATATGAAACACTAAAATATCCGTTAAATTTTTTAAATTGAGATATAACTGAAATATAACATTATGTTAGTTTTAGGTGTACAATGTAACAATTCAATATATGTATATATTTCAAAATAAGCAATATAATAAAGCTAGTTAACATCCATCATCACACATAGTTATATTTTTTCTTGTGTTGAGAACTTTTAAGATCTATTCTCTTAGCAACTTTCAAATATACAATCTAGTATTATTAACGATAGTCACCATGCTGTACATTATATTCCGATGATTTATTTATTTTATAACTGGAAGTTTGTGCCTTTTGACACCCTCCACTTATTTCACCCCACCCCTCACCTTCCTTTGGTAACCATAAATCTGTTCTCTGTATCTCTGTATCTATTGTTGTTTGTTTGTTTTTAAGATTCTACACATAAATGGAATAATATGTTATTTGTCTTTCCCTGTCTACTTACTTCACTTAGCATAATGCCCTCAAGGTCCATCCATGTTGTTACAAATGGTGGGATTTCCTTCTTTATGGCTGACTAATCTCTATATCTGTATATATCACATTTTCTTTATCCATTTATTCATTGATGGACACTTAATGTTTCTAATTCTTGGATATTGTGCATAATGCTTTGGTGAACATGGTGGTGCAGGTATTTTTTGAGTTAATGTTTTCATTCCCTTTGGATAAATATTCAGAGGTGGAATTACTGGACATATCATAGTTCTATATTTAAGTTTTGAGGAACCTCCATACTATTTTCCATAGGGGATGCCTCAGTTTGCATTCCCACCAATAGTGCACAAGGGTTTGCTTTTCTCCATAACCTCACCGACACTTGTTATTTCCTGTTTTTTTGATAATAGCCATTATAACAGGTGTTAGGTGATAGATCATTGTGGTTTTTGGTTTGCATTTCCCTGATGACTAGTGATGTTGAGCACCTTTTCATGTACCATTGGCTATCTGTATGTCTTTTTAAGAAAAATGTCTGTTCAGATCCTCTGCTCATTTTTTAATCAGATTGTTGTTGTTTGGTTGGGGTTTTTTATATGAGTTGTTTATATATTTTGGATATATGGTTTGCAATTACTTTTTCTCATTCAGTCAGTTGTCTTTTCACTTTATCAATGGTTTCCTTTGCTGAGCAGAAGTGTTTTAGTTTGATGTGGTCCCACTTGTTTATTTTTACTTTTATTGCTTTTGCTTTTGGTGTCAGATTCAAAAAATCGTTGCCAAGACCTATGTGAAGGAGCTTACCGCCTGTTTTCTTCCAGGTGTTTTATGGTTTTCAGGTCTTCTATTCAAATCTTTAACCCGTTTTGAGTTAATTTTTGTGTATGGTTTAAGATAGTCGTCCAGGTTCATTCTTTTGCATGTGGCTGTTCAGTTTGCCCAGCACTATTTACTGAAGAAACTGTCCATTCCCACTGTATACACTTGCCTCCTTTGTCATAAATTAATTGACCATCTTTGTGTGGGCTTATTTCTGGGCTCTCTATTCTGCTTCATTGATCTGTGTGTCTGTTTTTATGCCAATACAATTTTGACCACTATAACTTTGTAATATAGTTTGAAATCAGGAAGTGCGATGCCTGCAGCTTTGTTCTTCTTCCTCAAGATTGCTTTGGCTTTTCAGGGTCTTTTGCAGTTCCACACAAATTTTAGGATTGTCCTATTTCTGTGAAAAATGTCATTGGAATTTTGATAGGAATTGCATTGACTCTGTAGACTGCTTTAGATAGTATGGACATTTTAACAATATTAATTCTTCCAATCCATGAGTGTGGAATATCTTTCCATTTATTTGTGTCTTCAATTTCTTATATCAATATCTTATAGTTTTCAGTACACAGGTCTTCCACTTCCTTGGTTAAATTTATTCCTAGGTATTTTATTCTTTTTATGAAATTGTCAATGGGATTGTTTTCTTAATTTTTCTGACAGCTTGTTGTTAGTGTATAGAAACAAAACTGGTTTTTGTATATTGACTTTGTATCTTGTAACTTTACTGAATTCACTTTTTAGTTCAAACAGTTTTTTTGGTGGAGTCTTTAGGGTTTTCTTTATATAATATTATGTTATCTGCAAATAGAAACAATTTTATTTGTTCCTTTCTGATTTGGATGCCTTTTATTACTTTTTCATACCTAACTGCTCTGGCTAGGACTTCCAATACTATATAGAATAAAAGTGGCAAGAGTGGGCATCTTTGTCTTGTTCATCATCTTAGAGTATAATTTTTCAGCTTTTCACTGTTGAGTATGATGTGAACTGTGAGCTTGTCATATATGCTCTTCACTATTTTGCAGTACATTCCCTCTATACTTACTTTGTTGAGAGGTTTTTTTTTTTTATCACGAACGGATGTTGAATTTTGCCAAATGCTTTTTCTGCATCTATTGAGATGATCATATGATTTTTATTCTTCATTTTGTTAATGTCGTGTATCACATTGATTCATTTGCCGATGTTAAACCATTCTTGCCTCCTTGGAATAAGTCCACTTGATCATGGTGTATTATCCTTTTAAAATACTGTTGAATTTGGTTTGCTAATATTTTGTTGAGGATTTTTGCATCAGGGTGATGGTGGCTTAATATTGTTAAGATGGCAATAGTCCTCAAGTCAATCTACAAGCTCAACAAATTCTGCTGAGGGAGGAGCTTCAACATAGTGGAAGAGTAAGATATGGAGATCACCTTCCTCCCCACAAATACATCAGAAATACATCTACATGTGGAACAACTTCTACAGAACACCTGCTGAACACTGGCAGAAGACCTCAGACCTCCCAAAAGGCAAGAAACTCCCCATGTACCTGGCCGTGTGGATGACAGGCTCATGGTGCTCCAGCCAGGAGTCAGGGCTGTGCCACTGAGGTGGGAGAGCCAAGTTCAGGACATTGGTCCACAAGAGAACTCCCAGCTCCACGTAATAACAAACGGTGAGAACCTCCCAGAGATCTCCATCTCAAAGCCAAGACTCAGCTCCACTCAACGACCAGCAAGCTCCAGCGCTGTACACCCTATGCCAAAAACTGGCAAGACAGGAACACAACCCCATCCATTAGCAGAGAGGCTGTCTAAAATCATAATAAGGCCACAGACACCCCAAAACACACCACCAGATGTGGACCTTCCCACCAGAAAGACAAGATCCAGCCTCATCCACCAGAATGCAGGCACCAGTCCCCTCCACCAGGAAGCCTACACAACCCACTGAACCAACTTTAGCCACTGGGTACAGACACCAAAAACATGGGAAATACGAACCTGCAGCCTGTGAAAAGAAGACCCCAAACACAGTAAGTTAAGCAAAATGAGAAGACAGAGAAACACAGCAGATGAAGGAGCAAGGTAAAAACCCACCAGACCTAACAAATGAAGAGGAAATAGTCAGTCTACCTGAAAAAGTATTCAGAATAATGATAGTAAAGATGACCCAAAATCTTAGAAATAGAATGGAGAAAATATAAGAAACGTGTAGCAAGGACCTAGAAGAACTAAAGAGCAAACAAACAGTGATGAAAAACACAATAAATGAAATTAAAAATTCTCTAGAAGGGATCAATACCAGAATAACTGAGGCAGAAGAACGGATAAGTGACCTGGAAGATAAAATAGTGGAAACAACTCCTGCAGAGCAGAATAAAGAAACAAGAATGAAAAGAAATGAGGACAGTCCCAGAGACCTCTGGGACAACATTAAATGCACCAACATTCAAATTATAGGAGTCCCAGAAGCAGAAGAGAAAAAGAAAGGGACTGAGAAAATATTTGTAGATATTATAGTCGAAAACTTCCCTAATATGGGAAAGGAAGTAGTTAATCAAGTCCAGGAAGCACAGAGTCCCATACAGGATAAATCCAAGGAGAAACACGCCAAGACACATATTAATCAAACTATCAAAAATTAAATACAAAGAAAAAATACTAAAAACAGCAAGGGAAATACAACAAATAACACACAAGGGAATCCCTATAAGGTTAACATCAGATCTTTCAGCAGAAACTCTGCAAACCAGAAAGGAGTGGCAGGACATATTTAAAGTGATGAAGGGGAAAAACCCACAACCAAGATTACTCTACCCAGCAAGATCTCATTCAGATTTGATGGAGAAATTAAAAACTTTACATACAAGCAAAAGCTAAGAAACTCAGCACCACCAAACCAGCTTTACAACAAATGCTAAAGGAACTTCTCTAGGCAGGAAACACAAGAGAAGGAAAAGACCGACAATAACAAACCCAAAACAGTTAAGAAAATGGTAATAGGAACATACATATCGATAATTACCTTAAATGTAAATGGATTAAGTGCTCCCACCAAAAGACATAGACTGGCTGAATGGATACAAAAACAAGACCCGTATATATGCTGTCTGCATAGACCCACTTCAGACCTAGGGACACATACAGACTGAAAATGAGGGGATGGAAAAAAATATTCCATGCAAATGGAAATCAAAAGAAAGCTGAAGAGCTTCCCTGGTGGCACAGTGGTTGGGGGTCCGCCTGCTGATGCAGGGGGCACGGGTTCGTGCCCCGGTCTGGGAGGATCCCGCATGCTGTGGAGTGGCTGGGCCCGTGAGCCTTGGCTGCTGAGCTTGCGCCTCTGGAGCGGGTGCTCCACGATGGGAGAGGCCACAGCAGTGAGAGGCCTGCGTACCGCAAAAAGAAAAAAAAAAAAAAAAAAAGAAAGCTGGAGTAGCAATTCTCATATCAGACAAAATAGATTTTAAAACAAAGACTATTACAAGAGACAAAGAAGGACAGTACATCAAGGGATCAATCCAAGAAGAAGATATAACAATTGTAAATATTTATGCACCCAACATAGGATCACCTCAATACATAAGACAAATACTAACAACCATAAAAGGGGAGACTGACAGTACCACAATCACAGTAGGGGACTTTAACACCCCACTTCACCAATGGACAGATCATCCACAATGAAAATAAATAAGGAAACACAAGCTTTAAATGATACATTAAACAAGATGGACTTAATTTATATTTATAGGACATTCCACCCCAAAACAAGAGAATACACCTTCTTCTCCAGTACTCATGGAACATTCTCCAGGATAGATCATATCTTGAGTCACAAATCAAGCCCTGGTAAATTTAAGAAAATTGAAATCATATCAAGTATCTTTTCCGACCACAACGCTATGAGACTAGTTATCAATTAAAGGAAAAATCTGTAAAAAATACAAACACATGGAGGCTAAACGATACACTACTTAATAACCAAGAGATCATTGAAGAAATCAAATAGAAAATCAAAAAATACCTAGAAACAAATGACAATGAAAACACAACAGCCCAAAACCTATGGGATGCAGCAAAAGCAGTTCTAAGAGGGAAGTTTATACCAATACAATCCTACCTTAACAAACAAGAAACAGGGCTTCCCTGGTGGTGCAGTGGTTGAGAGTCCACCTGCCGATGCAGGGGACATGTGCCCCAGTCTGGGAAGATCCCACATGCCACGGAGCGGCTGGGCCCATGAGCCATGGCCACTGAGCCTGCGCATCTGGAGCCTGTGCTCCACAATGGGAGAGGCCACAACAGTGAGAGGCCTGCGTACTGCAAAAAAAAAAAAAAAAGAAAAAGAAACAAGAAACATCTCAAATAAACAACCTAACCTTACACCTAAAGCAATTAGAGAAAGAAGAACAAAAAACCCCCAAATTTAGCAGAAGGAAAGACATCATAAAGATCAGATCAGAAATAAATGAAAAAGAAATGAAGGAAACCATAGCAAAGATCAATAAAACTAAAAGCTGGTTCTTTGAGAAGATAAACAAAATTGATAAACCATTAGCCAGACCCATCAAGAAAAAAAGGGAGGGCTTTCCTGATGGCGCAGTGGTTGAAAATCTGCCTGCCAATGCAGGGGCACGGGTTCGAGCCCTGGTCTGGGAAGATTCCACATGCCATGGAGCAACTGGGCCAGTGAGCCACAACTACTGAGCCAGCGCATCTGGAGACTGTACTCCGCAGCAGGAGAGGCTGCGATAGTGAGAGGCCTGCACACCACGATGAAGAGTGGCCCCTGCTTGCCGCAACTAGAGAAAGCCCTCAACACAGAAACGAAGACCCAATACAGCCAAAAATAAATAAATAAATTTATTTTTAAAAAAAGAAAAAAAGGGAGAAGACTCAAATCAATAGAATTAGAAATGAAAAAAGAGAAGTAACAACCGACACTGCAAAAATACAAAGGATCATGAGAGATTACTACAAGCAACTTTATGCCAATAAAATGGACAACCGGGAAGAAATGGACAAATTCTTAGAAATGCACAACCTTCCGAGACTCAACTAGGAAGAAATAGAAAATATGCACAGACCAATAACAAGCACTGAAATTGAAACTGTGATTAAAAATCTTCCAACAAACAAAAGCCCAGGACCAGATGGCTTCACAGGTGAGTTCTATCAAACATTTAGAGAAGAGCTAACACCTATACTCCTCAACTCTTCCAAAATATAGCAGAGGGAGGAACACTCCCAAACTCATTCTACGAGGCCACCATCACCCTGATATCAAAACCAGACAAGGATGTCACAAAGGAAGAAAACTACAGGCCAATATCACTGATGAACATAGATGCAAAAATCCTCTACAAAATACTAGCAAACAGAATCCAACAGCACATTAAAAGGATCATACACCATGATCAAGTGGGGTTTATTCCAGGAATGCAAGGATTCTTCAATATATGCAAATCAATCAATGTGATACACCATATTAACAAATTGAAGGAGAAAAACCATATGATCATCTCAATAGATGCAGAGAAAGCTATCAACAAAATTCAACACCAATTTATGATAGAAACCCTCCAGAAAGTAGGCATAGAGGGAACTTACCTCAACATAATAAAGGCCATATATGACAAACCCACAGCCAACATCATCCTCAATGGTGAAATACTGAAACCTTTTCCACTAAGATCAGGAACAAGACAAGGGTGCCCACTCTCACCACTGTTATTCAGCATAGTTTTGGAAGTTTTAGCCACAGCAATCAGAGAAGAAAAAGAAATAAAAGGAATCCAAATCAGAAAAGAAGTAAAGCTGTCACTGTTTGCAGATGACATGATACTATACATAGAGAATCCTAAATATGCTACCAGAAAAATATTAGAACTAATCAATGAATTTGGTAAAGTAGCAGGATACCAAATTAATGCACAGAAATCTCTTGCATTCCTGTACACTAATGATGAAAAATCTGAAAGTGAAATTAAGAAAACACTCCCATTTACCACTGCAACAAAAGAATAAAATATCTAGGAATAAACCTACCTAAGGAGACAGAAGACCTGTATGCAGAAAATTATAAGACACTGTTGAAAGAAATTAAAGATAATACAAGTAGATGGAGAGATATACCATGTTCTTTGATTGGAAGAATCAACATTGTGAAAATGACTCTACTACCCAAAGCAATCTACAGATTCAATGCAATCCCTATCAAACTACCACTGGCAATTTTTACAGAACTAGAACAAAAAATTTCACAATTTGTATGGAAACACAAAAGACCCCGAATAGCCAAAGCAATCTTGAGAATGAAAAACGGAGCTGGAGGAATCAGGCTCCCTGACTTCAGACTATACTACAAAGCGACAGTAATCAAGACAGTATGGTACTGGCACAAAAACAGAAAGATAGATCAATGGAACAGGATAGAAAGCCCAGAGATAAACCCATACACATATGGTCACCTTATCTTTGATAAAGGAGGCAGGAATGTACAGTGGAGAGAAGACAGCCTCTTCAATAAGTGGTGCTGGGAGAACTGGACAGCTACATGTAAAAGAATGAAATTAGAACACTCCCTAACACCATACACAAAAATAAACTCAAAATGGATTAAAGACCTAAATGTAAGGCCAGACACTATCAAACTCTTAGAGGAAAACATAGGCAGAACACTCTATGACATAAATCACAGCAAGATGCTTTTGGACCCACCTCCTAGAGAAATAGAAATAAAAACAATAATAAACAAATGGGACCTAATGAAACTTCACAGCTTTTTCACAGCAAAGGAAACCATAAACAAGACGAAAAGACAACCCTCAGAATGGGAGAAAATATTTGCAAATGAAGAAACTGACAAAGGATTAATCTCCAAAATTTATAAGCAGCTCATGCAGCTCAATATCAAAAAATCAAAGAACCCAATCCAAAAATGGGCAGAAGACCGAAATAGACATTTCTCCAAAGAAGATATACAGATTGCCAACAAACACATGAAAGAATGCTCAACATCATTAATCATTAGAGAAATGCAAATCAAAACTACAATGAGATATCATCTCACACCGGTCAGAATGCTTATCATCAACAAATGTACAAACAATAAATGCTGGCGAGGGTGTGTAGAAAACAGAACCCTTTTGCACTGTTGGTGGGAATGTAAATTGATACAGCCACTATAGAGAACAGTATGCAGGTTCCTTAAAAAGCTAAAAGTAGAACTACCATACAACCCAGCAATCCCACTACTGGGCATATACCCTGAGAAAGCCATAATTCAAAAAGAGACATGTACCAAAATGTTCATTGCAGCTCTATTTACAATAGCCAGGACATGGAAGCAAACTAAGTGTTCCTCAACAGATGAATGGATAAAGAAGATGTGGCACATATATACAATGGAATATTACTCAGCCATAAAAAGAAACAAAATTGAGTTATTTGTAGTGAGGTGATGGACGTAGAGTCTGTCATACAGAGTGAAGTAAGTCAGAAAGAGAAAAACAAATACCGTAGGCTAATACATATATATGGAATCTAAAAAACAAACAAAAAAAATGGTCATGAAGAACCTAGGGGCAGGGCTTCCCTGGTGGCGCAGTGGTTGAGAGTCTGCCTGCCGATGCAGGGGACGCGGGTTCGTGCCCTGGTCCAGGAAGATCCCACATGCCGCGGAGCGGCTGGGCCCATGAGCCATGGCCGCTGGGCCTGCGCATCCGGATCCTGTGCTCCACAACGAGAGAGGCCACAACAGTGAGAGGACCGTGTACCGCAAAAAAAAAAAAAAAAAAAAAGAACCTAGGGGCAAGACGGGAATAAAGACGCAGACCTACTAGAGAATGGACTTGAGGATACAGAGAGGGGGAAGGGTAAGCTGGGACAAAGTGAGAGAGTGGCATGGACATATATACACTACCAAATGTAAAATAGATAGCTAGTGGGAAGTAGCCACATAGGGAGATCAGCTGGGTGCTTTGTGACCACCTAGAGGGGTGGGATAGGGAGGGTTGGAGGGAGGGAGATGCAAGAGGGAGGAGATATGGGGACGTATGTATATGTATAACTGATTCACTTTGTTATAAAGCAGAAACTAACACACCATTGTAAAGCAATTATACTCCAATAAAGATGTTAAAAAATAATAATAATGAACAAATTCTGCTAATGGGTATGAAGTTTCTATCGGGCATAGCAAAAGTGTTTTTAAATTGATTATAGTGATGCTTGCCTAAATGTGCATATGTTAAAAGCCATAAATGGTACACTTTAAAAGCAAGAATTGTGTGGTACATGAATATTATCTTTAAAAAGCTGTTACGTTAAAAAACTACAACAACCACCACTCTGGATTTGCTAATGACAGTCATTAATGGCCTCAGCGAGAGCAGCTGGGTAGTGCTAGGAGTTGAAGCCAGACTGAAGAGGGTCAAGAAACAATTGGAAGATGAGGAAGTAGGCAACAAACATCACCTGTCCTTTCAAGATGTCCTGACAAAGGAGATAATGGAGTTCTAGAAAGGGGAAGGTTTACAGGGACTGTGATTTTTAAAAAAGAGAAAGAGAGAAAATCCAGTAGAGAGAAAATGTTGGAGCCCATAGAAACTTGAGTTTCAAACACTGGAAGAAGATCTATCTTCTCTGATTTAAAACAGGAAAATATTTCTTCCTACTATCTGTCTAAATATGACCTTTTCTTCCCTAAGATAACGTGGTTGCTTTCTCCAAGAGTTCCCATCATTCACATTTTACCAATTACTCCTTATTAGTCAGGATTCAGGTAAGGGAAAGTATTACATTGCAAGAAATATAGCCTCCAAGGATTATAATTTAATCTTTATGTAATCCTTATTCTTTTATCTCCAGAATTGGGCTTTAATACTGAGGATGTAAAATGACAGCTTCTCTCAAAAATGTTAAATTTTTAGTCAGCCAAAAATAGGACTAAAGCCATCAGTATGGAAGGATGTAAAACTGTGGTTATTTTCAAATTGATAGATAAACTTTTCCCCCTAATATCTGAGCCTAGATAACCATTTTAGAACTCTGGAACATATCCATGGATCATTCCAATTTACCTATTCCCTAGAATTTGAAACTATCCAGTAATGGCCTTTTACCAAAACTTAATTTCTGGGTTCATTATTTTCCAAGGCTGAGTTCTCCTGTGGTAGTTCTAAAATCTTTGTTGTTTTTCTGAATGCTTAAATTCAATTCTAGCTGAAAGCTCTTGATAAAAATCCCTTATATTGGTCTTCCCTGGTGGTGCAGTGGTTAAGAATCTGCCTGCCAATGCAGGGGACACGGGTTTGAGCCCCGGTCCGGGAAGATCCCACATGCTGCGGAGCAACTAAGCCCGTGCGCCACAACTACTGAAGCCCGCACACCTAGAGCCCGTGCTCCACAACAAGAGAAGCCACCACAATGAGAAGCCTGTGCACCGTAATGAAGAGTAGCCCCCACTTGGCGCAACAAGAGAAAGCCTGCACGCAGCAATGAAGACCCAATGCAGCCAAAAATAAATAAATAAAAGTTTTTAAAAAATCCCTCATATTAATAAAGAGTTGGTGGTGGAAACTATAGTAATGTGTTATCTTTATTAATTTTCCTATTTCTAGGCCATAAATTATATCCTGATGGGTGCTCTGATGCAGCGAAATACCATTCAGAAATGTAAGAGAACAGTAGTACCATAGGGAACTGGTTCAGATGTGACCCTTTTGGAAAGGAAGAACTTCTAACCTCAGCAATTATTCATCGTAGGCAGCCTTCTTGCCATATCTTGTTTTCATCAGCTGGAAGCTCAGTAATGTCGGCTGAACAATTTATATATGGATAGAACAGTTTTTTAATCATGGCAGAAGACAATTGTTAACCTTCTGATATAAAAATGTTGGCACAGAAGCCAGAAGTCATGCGGTCCAGAAATAATTTTGCTGCAAAATATAAGTAGCTTCTGATGCAGCGTTATGTCATTCTGCCCTTAGCCATCCTGACTCATTCTTTGCATTGGTGTTCACGCTGAATTAACATAAATTCGAGATAAAAATCTCTCCATATCACCTTAGGAATGCTGGTTCATTAATTTTTTTGCTGTTGTTAATAGTCCCTTATTATTCAACTTTACTAATCCATGTAACATTCATTTTAAACAATAGTAGCTTTATTTACAGGAGAAACACTAAGAGGAGATTTGACATAGTAGTTAAGAACACATACTCCAGGGCCACACAGAAATCTGCTGTTACCCTTATACCCATTCCTTTATAAATAATGTGCATTTAGCTCCCGAGTATGTGCTCTTAACCACTATATTAAATGTGCACTTGAATCCCAGCTCTGCCATTTAATAGCTTTAGAATTGGGGCACGTAATTTGACTGCTCTGTGCCTCATTTTTTTCATGAGTAACATGGGAGTAACAGCATTTCATAGGACTGCAATGGGAATTAAATGAATTACTCCATATCAAGTGCTCCAGAACAGTGCTGGGTACATACAACATCCTCAGTAAACGCTAGCCACTGTTATTAGTTCTTATTTTAAATTAACTAAGAAAATAATTCACAATATAAAATTTGAACCTAAATATTGCATACAGTGTTAGGAAATCTGATAGTGCTTGAGGAAATTCTCGCAAGCTGAACAAGCACTGGCGTATCATGGAGAACCAGGGGAGGTTCAAGCCTGAAGTGCAGGAGTAGGTCTTGTTTCCAGCCTTACCAACCAGCAGTGTGACCCTGGGCCTGGCCTCCTCCTGTCCCGTGGAGAGATTCATCTACATAGTCTCTGAAATTACTTCCAGCCTCAAACAATCTATTCCTTGAATTCACATTTTTTTGTGTTCTGTCAGCTAAGTAGTACTATTTGTACAATCTGAACAGAAACAAATAAATACCTGTGAAATAGTTTTCGTAAAGTTAAAAAATGTAAAGTAACATAGATGGAGCCCAAAGCCCAAAATATGAATGGGAGTGGCCTTGGCCCTTTAACACATTTCGTTGTATGAACACTTCAATGAGAATTCCACTAAATACTGGAGAGGAGAGCCTGTCTAGGATTTTACAACGCACAGTATTGGGTCCAGCCAAACCTTCTCAGGGCTGACCACAGTGGGACTTCTGGCCTATGACTCCATTTCTAATCCTGATATTCTTATATTGACAACATGATAGCCCATAAATAGCTTCTCAGGAAAAAGCAAAATTGATCGTACATCATTTCAAATAAAATTAGAATAACAACTTGATTTCTAAGACTCCTGGACTTCTGGAAAACTTTTTTTAACTGAGATGACTGAAATAAAAACTCCTGAAAAATAACAGAATGATGGTGTTTTATACACATTTATTTGAAAGCATAATATATAAGAAAAAGTAGAGTGTCTCACAAAGCATTTGATAAAAAATAGCTTTAAGTACAATTTTTAATCTCTAAAGTCTCTACCAAGGATAAGTATATACACTTTTAGTCATACAAGTGCAATTTTAAAGGCAGCTTTCAGACCTTTTAAGCTACATGATAGCTAATGGCCAGGACATTAAAAATGTGCATTTATAAAAATTTGAGGAAATTCATGAAAATGTTTTGTAAACATTATAAACAAACATCTACCATATAATGTGGGAGGTTTCATAATCTGCTTACAAAATCCTGTCTTTTATAACATTATCTTATAAAGTTATTATTATAAAGTTTTAAACATTCTGGTTTAAATTTCCTTGTCACCTTCACTAATATCAAGCACAGTTTGTACTACACATATATATACACACTACTTTTTCCCTTGCATAATGTTCCTCCCTAAGAATATCTTTAGTCTGAGGAAAAATCAGAGCATAGCAAAATGCTGCTTTAACTGCTTAATTAAATGTTGCGTGTCCACGTGATCTGGAAATGCTACTTCAGACTTTTGAGCAGCAATGTAGCTCCTCTGTAGATCACCCATCTGTAAGAAAGACCAGACCAGAATAAGACCACAGAATGAGAACCAGAAAAAAAAAAAAAAGACATAGTATCTGCACAATGTAGAAACCCAAGGTGAATTGCTTGATCGTGCTACTTTGATTTAAAATTTTTTTCACCTAGATTACAATTCAATCTTGAAAAAATGTAAGAAAAGTAAAATAACCAATTACATAAATAATTTCTGCTCTATTACAGTTGTCTAGTTATGAATTCATAAACCTGTGTTTTCTTTTCCTGTCACTGATAGTTATCATAAAAATAAATTGGTATCTGCATGCTAAAACAGCCAGCTCTCTAAGAAAACTATTTGTAATGTACCACAGACAATGACATATTTTGATTAGGGTATTATCTTTTAGACAGAAAATTCAAGTAAAAACTATTGTATTTAAGATACAATAACATGCTCTAGGAGCTTTTAAATGGTTGCTAACACAGTAATGTTGGGCAGATAACCTGGTTTTAAAAGTTTATAAAGGACATATCTTATTTTCAATAAACTTTGTGTTAAAGTCCAGTCCCCAAGAAAAACACACACAGTAACCAAATCCATCTGAATGTATCTTGATTCCTGTATACATTTCTAAAAAGAGAAAGCTTTTTAGTGTGTACACACCAAAAAAATCAAAAAAAATCTAGATCATTCACTTCTGGTAGTTTTTTGGTTACATGCATATGAATTAAAAACGTAAGTTTCCTTTTTTAAATCATAGCATTTCTTTTCAACATGCAATTTTCTCTTGTGGAAATGTAGCCTTTGGCTTAAAGAAATATTTCACTTGCATTATATATTATTAAAATGTAACAATAATCCTGAAAGAAAGTAATCAAGGCTTCTTTGTGGTTTAACTAAGTGGCAGCACAGTGCAGTGGAAAATATGTGGGAATCCTTGGGAGCTGGGCATGAATTCTGCCATGGGACTCCAGGGAAGTCTTTTAAGTTCCAGAAGCCCTGGGTTCCGTTAGAATATAAGCTGCATGAGGTAGAGGTTTCTGTCTTACTCATTGCTAACATCCTCTGTGCCGACAACAGCGCCTGGTACGTAGCAGAGGCTCAACAAATGAAACATCAGTTGTATGAAAAAATGAGTAGGGGAGGTAAGTGTTACCTACATCGCAGGGTTGTTGAGAGAATTAGCGGTTCAGAGAGCACCTGGAACAGTGGCCAGCACTTAACAAGAACTCAAAAATGACAACTTATGAATAACAGCTTATTTTATTTTCAAAACAGAAATGAAAGTGCAAATGACTTCACATTCATGCCATGAAAAATGATTTTTATAATGTCTTTTGTTCTATAAAGAAAGAGTCTTTACATCAGCAAACAGTTTTAGCCATTTCCTTATCCTCAAAACTCACCTTCCATGTTAAAGCAAGGTTTCTAAGTAAAAGTTATTAGATGACTTTTGTTTGTTTCCTCTTATTGTTAAAATGGCACATGATTCCTTTTAGCTCTTGGATGTTAACTTACTTGTAACACAGTATCAACGGTTGCATTTTTCCCATATTGTTCATAGCTAAAACAGCTTTCACTAACATCCCTAAGTTTACAGCATCATGCCAGACTTGATGGCAGTATGACCTACAAATAATATACAGGATTTCCTTGCTGCAAACGCTAATTACTAAATCCTTCCCAAACCAGGAGTTAATGAATAGTTTTTCAATGATTAAATGTCATATTTGAAAACATAAAATAATTCTTCTGCAATCTATAATGGTGTTAAGTTAAGCTAATATTCAGTGATAAATATACTTAAAATGTATTAAACTGTCCCTGGAAGTGAAGACGTATGTGTACATAATAATTAGGTGTTGAAAAAAATAATTTCTCTCAGCAAGTTATGGGTAGAATGTCCTTATTTAACTGTACATTTTTTAAAAGCAAGAAAGAAAAACAAACAGGTCAGATGATAAATTGACAAAGAAAGAGAATACCTTATCAGAAACTGTTGCAAAATTAAAATGCGGCTCATACATGTGGGGTGCTAAAGATGAAGCAGTTTGTAACAGTGCTCTTGCCTGTGTTAAAAAAAAAGAGAAAGAATGAAAGAAAAGAGAAACCAAAGTTATATGAGCATATATTAGCACTGTATTTGTGATTTTTTTTTTTTTTGGTAAAAGAATACTTTACCCAGGATAGGACTTTAATAAACATAATCCTGTAATAAATAAGATGAATTCCTCATGAAATATAACTTACTGATAACCAGGAACTACCTATATCTTGCCAAAATTATATTAATAATAAAATGCTTCAAAATATGGAGAAAATGATGGAATCCAAAAGTTATGTGAGAAACACTGATCTTACAAAGTTTATATTTCAGTATGATGTACAACTGAAAAATAATGTTCTCAATGCTAAAAAGTCTTATTAATCTGGTTTTTGTTGATGTTGATTGATTTAGTAGGCTTCTAATTACCTGTTCTCTAATGCAACAACAAAAACCACCAAAAAACCATTGTAAATTCAAATCCCCAATTTCTGTGCTGGATGACACTGAGCAAGCATTTATTATACTGCTGACCTGAAAATGACAACTGAAGGCGACTGAAAATGACAAGGTTTCTGTTCTCTAAAGTACTCAAAAGACAAAATTCACATCATTTTTTTGTCCCCTCTAGACTCAAAGGATCACACATTGCAGAGACCGCTGAGAGACATGAGATGCCCGTACACTCATTGTTAAGATCACAAACTCAGCATTCCAAACTGCCAAACAGCCTTTCAACTTGTAGCCAAACTTCTATGTATGACCCTGAGGACAAATTCTTTTATCTTTTTTTAATGGAAAATAAATAATAGTTTAAATAGGATGGTGGATATTAATTTTTTTGTTTTATGATTTGCTATTTTTTTTAAATTGAGCTATAATTTTTAATAATAATGAAGCCTTTCACCAAAACATTTCAAATCAATTGTATGCTGGAGAAACTACAGTAAGTAGGAGGGAAAGAAAATCACCAACATGGAAACAGAGAAAATCATAAAGAACACTTGCTTCACATGGACACAGGCAAAGTTCTATAACAGAACAAGTTCCCATTTTAGAGTAGTTAGTTTTTGTTTAAAAAATACAAATCCATCTTATTTACTTCGGGAAAATTTTGTGAAACAAAGGCAGCATCCAGTGACGTTTCTTTGCTTGTTTTATTAAGTTTTTCAATGTGCTTAGGAGACCAGGCTGGAGGTTAACATCCTGGCGTGCTGCTCACTGCGTCTGTGACCTTGGGTAGTTACTTACCCTCCTCTAGTCTGTTTCTTCATCTGTAAAACAGAGAATGTAATATCTATCGATGTTGATTGCCATTAATATTGTATGAGTGTATTCAGCATTTTAAACTTCTTGTTATGTAAATAATAACAGTAATAATAATACAATTTATTAAGCATCTATCATGTACTTTTACTATGCCAAGGGCTTTGCATGCACAATCTGCTCATCTTCACAAGGACACCTTAGGGTCAGTACTGTTATTACTCTATTTTATTTATCATCCACTCATTCCGCTAATACTAAGCACCTACCAAGTGTCAGGCAATGTTTTCAATACTGAAAATATAGCAGTTAGAAGACAGTGAAGGTCCCTGCTTTCATGCAGCTAGCATTCTACATTCTACACATAAAGATGAAAATATCTGATAAAATGATAAGTATTGTGAAGAAAAAAATAGTAGGAGATGTGATAGATGTGACAGCACCTGAGGGCTCCTTTAGACTGATGTTCAAGCAGGCCTTTTAAGCTAAGACCTGAATGATAAAAAGAAAAGAGTCATTTCAGGATCTGAAAGTATTTTCCAAAGGCACTACAGTAAGAACAGGCACTGCCCAGCAGCAAGCAGCTAATGTTTCTGGAAGTCAGTAGTGGCAAAAGATACAGTCTGGCGGGACCCAGAGGCTAGATTAGGTGGGGCCCCGTAGGCTAAGGTTTGAAGTTCAAATTTTATTCCAAGTGCAAGGAGAAGCCTTTGGAGGGTGCTAAGCAATGTAGTAATAAAATAATCTTGTTTTTTAAAAATATCCTCTAGGCCAGTGGTCCCCAACCTTTTTGGCACCAGGGACCGGTTTTGTGGAAGACAGGTTTTCCACGGGCAGGGGTGAGGGATGGGGGGACGATTCAGACGGCGATGCGAGCGGTGGGGAGCGATGCGGAGCGGCAGATGAAGCTTCGCTCGCTCGCTCGCCCGCCGCTCGCCTCCTGCTGTGCCGCCCGGGTCCTAACAGGCTTTAGCCCAGGGACTGGGGACCCCTGCTCTGGGCTGCTCTGAGGGAGATGTATTATAGGGTGCGCCTACCTGCTGATGGAAGTGGAAACAAAAGCAATAGCTCGGAGACCCTTGTAGTCACCCAGGCAGGAGATGAGAGCAGCTTGGAGAAGGGGGCCGGGAGGGGAGGACTGAAGAGGTGGGGATAGAACTGGCAGGGCTCACTGGACAGCACGGAGGCAAAGGGTGGCAGGGAAGGCACTCAGAAAAGACAGGTTTCGAGGGTGGGTCCTAGGGTTTTGGCTTGAGCAGCTGGATGGCGGATGGGGGGGCGGTGTGAGTGGTGGAAGAGTTCACGAAGGTAGGGAAGCCTGGGGAGGTGCAGATTTGTCCTAATAAAATCAAGTGTTCTATTTTGGATACTGAAAGGTTAAGTAACTTGTCCAAGGTCACACTGCTAATACGTGACAGAGCTGCGATCAAACCCAGGCCAGTCAGACTCCAGAGCTCATTTTAAAATTATAACGTAAAGAGAGCTGCACGTGACAGCTTTTCTTTGAAGAAAGAAGACTGTCCACAGTAACCCAGTAGTTCACTGACCTGTTCGACGTGGCCCTTCCGCATCTCCAGCACGGCCAGGTTGTTGTAGGCCTCTGCGTGGTTATTGTTGTTGACCAGAGCCAGCCTGAAGCACTGATGGGCCAGATTTGTATCTCCTATCCCCTGCAAAAGAAAAGCACAAACTCGTACACACAAATCCATTCACTTCCTCCTGCCAGCTCCGCCCCCTTTCCTCATACAAATCTTTCGGCCACCACAGAATAAACAACAAGTACCAACACAGGAGTCAAGTGTGAATTGTACATAAGAGGATTTAACCTAAGAAGATAAAATGAGCTGCAGTGACCCCTAGCAATCTCCAAATTGCCACAAAGACTGTCACCAAACCTGGATTTCCAATATCTGAAAACTTCTTCAAACTAACATGCGGCTACCTTCTCTATTACAGAAATTATATTACAGAAACAACATACCACAGCTACATGTCCCAAGTTGTACCAGACGTCAGCTACCTCTTCTTCATTTTCAGCCAGAGAAAGGGCACGTTCAAATGAGGTCAGAGTCATATCATACTGTTGGGCATAGAAGCAACAGAGCCCCAGGTTGTTAAAAAGCTGGCAGTTATAGACACCCATCTGCAGGAGTCGCCTTTTGGAAAAAGAGCACACATATTTTGGTGTCAGACCAACTTTATAAATATGAAGACATATTGTTTACAAAGTTAGAAATGAATTCACTTTATAATTTTTACTACCCTCCAAAGAACATAAAGTATTATAGTAAATGAAAAATATTTTAGAGCAAATACAAAAGTATGTCTTTTGTAATGGTACTAGTCATAGGAAATGCATCCAGAGGCAAGGTCAGAATAACTTACATAACTTTTTTTTTCCCCAAAAGCTTTGTTAGAGAATCAAAATAATCAATAAATAGTCACATAAAGTAAAACCCACACATTTTTGCCTCATACAGCTTTGGTGCTTGTAGGTAAATTTCTAAGAGCTTCTAGTCAAATTTGAGGCCTGTGTTTAGCATTTTACCGCCAAGTTTTCAGCTGAGTTGGATGCTGTTTTTGGTTATTTGTATTGTGTGGTTTAGCTGCATCTAATGACCTCCGATTAGCTTCTACTCAGGAAGACAAGATTGTCAGAGGATCCCCACATTATCCACTTAGCTTTCACACTGCAGCTCAAGAACCTCATTTTGCTTCTATGTGTCATTAATCCCAAAGGATGAGAGTTCAAATAAGCATATGAAAATCACCCCAGCTGCCCCAAGGAACCCATGAGCCACTGTGGGGGTAGGCGAGTGGAGTCAGCTGTATGTGCACAGGCTACATTCATATTATTGTTTTATGCTTCAACATATATTTGGAAAGAACTCTTGTCAGCTGCCAGTTATCTCCTTGTATACTACCCAGGGGCTAAAGAGGAAATCATAATTTAAAAATTAATTTCAGGAACCATCTATAGGATAAAATAAGTACGTGTTCAAAGAACCAGTGAGAATAATTTGTTTAGATTTTGAAAAAATATTTGGACAAGAGTTGACAATACTTCACAAAACCGGAATCCTGTTTAAGGTCCTCATCAGGATTAGGGCCTGGGGCCCACTGCTCTTTGCAAGTCACATTACTATTTTACCTTCAGGGTCTTGATATTATGTACAGTGGTATTAATGAGGCAGTGATGTGGAAGTGCTTCTAGGAACTGTTAACCTATTATTGGTGGATAACAAAACGGCCAATTTATACAATGACAAGGTGTTAAAAACTCAGGCAATTATCCAGGTGTGTTTCTGCAAGATGCCAAATACTTGTGCATTTCCAAATTATTAGATATAGCTTTAATATTCATAAAACATCTGGGTGCTTGAATTTTTAGTCTCAGATAGACGTGGCCTAAACATTATTTCTCTACATTTTCATCCCATCTTTATTACTGTTGCATCACTATTTCATAGGAAAGCAGTTCTACAAATTGAATGTAAAGTGCACCTGTAAAACCGGAGAGCTACTTCTGGTTGATCAGAGTAAAAATGGTTGCTTCCAATGCATGCAATGGCTTCCACATGAGTATTGTCCTGTATCAAAACCTCTTTGTAGTATTCAGTGGCTGATGAAATATTGTTCATTTCCTATTCTCCATCAAGACAGAAGAGCAATACTGTATTAATATTGGACAAGAAATTATTTTTATTCTGACTGGTTTACATTATTTTATTCAATTAAATATTTATTAAGAGCCTACCATATGCCAGACTCTGTTCTAGGCCCTGGGGACACAATGTGAACAATAAGATAAAATTACAGTCAGCCCTCTGTATCTGCAGGTTCCATAACCACGATTTCAACAAGCCACAGATCAAAAATATTCAGAAAAAAATTCCAGAAAGTTCCAAAAAGCAAAACTTGAATTTGCTGCACTAGCAAGTATTTATATAGCATTTACATTGTAGTTATAGCTATTTATATAGCATTTACATTGTATTAGGTATTATAAGCAATCTAGAGATGATTTAAAGTATACAGACGGATGTGGGTAGGTTATATGCAAATCCTACGCCATTTTATATAAGGGCCTTGAGCGTCCATGGATTTTGGCAACCAAGGGGTGCTGGAACCAATCCCCCCGGATACGGAAAGATGGCTGTACTGTCCTCAAGGAGGTTACATCTGGTAGGAAGACAAACAAATGAACAACTATCTAAGAGGAAGTTCTTTCAGTTTTTCACCACTGAGTATGATGTTAGCTGTGGGTCTGTCATATATGGACTTTATTATGTTGAGGTATATTCCTCTATGCCCATTTTCTTGAGAGTTTTTATCATAAATCAATGCTGAATTTTCTCAAAAGTTTTTTCTGCATCTATTGAGATGATCATATGGTTTTTAGTATTCAATCTGTTAATGTGGTTTATCACATTGATTGATTTGCGAATATTGAAAAATCCTTGCATCCCTGGGATAAATCCCACTTGATGACGGTGTGATCCTTTTAATGTATTGTTGGATTTGGTTTGTTAATATTTTGTTGAAGATTTCTGCATTTCCTCTAAGATCAGGAACAAGACAAGGATGCCCACTCTCACCACTTTTATTCAACATAGAGTTGGAAGTCCTAGCCACAGCAACCAGACAAGAAAAAGAAATAAAAGGAATCCAAATTGGAAAGGAAGAAGTAGAACTGTCACTGTTTGCAGATGACATGAGACTATACATAGAAATTCCTAAAGACACCACCAGAAAACTACTAGAGCTCATCAATGAATTCAGTAACATTACAGAATACAAAATTAATACATAGAAATCTGTTGTATTTTGATACACTAACAACAAACTATCAGAAAGAGAAATTAAAGAAACATCCCATTTACCATTGCGACAAAAAGAATAAAATACTAGGAATAAACCTACTAAAGGAGGTAAAAGATCTATACTTGGAAAACTATAAGACACTAATGAAAGAAATTGAAGATGACACAAACAGATGGAAAGATATACTATGTTCTTGGATTGGAAAAATCAATACTGTTAAAATGACTATACTACCAAGGCAATCTACAGGTTTGATGCAATCCCTATCAAAATAGCAATGGCATTTTTCACAGAACTAGAAAAAATAATTTTAAAATTTGTATGGAGACACAGAAGACCCTGAATAGCCAAAACAATCTTAAGAAAGAAGAACAGAGCTGGAGGAATCATACTTCAGACTATACTACAAAGCTACAGTAATCAAAACAGTATGGTGGACTTCCCTGGTGGCCTAGTGATTGGGATTCTGGGCTTTCACTGTGATGGCCCAGGTTCAATCCCTGGATCCCTGGTCAGGGAAATCCTGCAAGCTGCACGGTGCAGCCAAAAACAACAACAACAAACAAACAAAACCAGTATGGTGCTGGCACAAAACCAGACAGACATATAGATCAATGGAACAGAATAGAGAGCCCAGAAATAAAACCAGGTACTTATGGTCAATTAATCTACCACAAAGGAGGCAAGAATATACAATGAAGAAAAGACAGTCTCTTCGATAAGTGGTGCTGAGAAAACTGGACAGTTACATGTAAAAGAATGAAATTAGAACATTTTCTCACACCATATTCAAAAATAAACTCAAAATGGATTAAAGACCTAAATGTAACACCAGAAACCATGAAACTCCTAGAAGAAAACATAGGCAGAACACTTTTTCGTATATATCGTAGCAATATTTTTTTGCATCTGTCTCCTAAAGCAGGGGTCCCAAATCCTCAGGCCATGGACCAGTATCAGTCCGTGGCCTGTTAGGAACCGGTCCACATAGTAGGACATGAGCAGTGAGCGAGCGAGCAAAGCTTCATCTGCAGCTCCCCATTGCTCCCCATCACTCGCATTACCACCTGAACCACTCCCCCTCCCCCATCTGTGGAAAAATTATCTTCCACGAAACTGGTCCCTGATGCCAAAAAGGTTGGGGGCCGCGGTCCTAAAGCAAAGGAAATAAAAGGAAAAATAAGCAAATGGGACCTAAATAGACTTAAAAGCTTTTGCACAGCAAAGGAAACCACTGACAGAATGAAAAGACAACCTAATGAATGGGAGGAAATATATGCAACTCATATGACTGATAAGTGGTTAGTATCCAAAATATATAAACAGCTCATACAATTCAACATCAAAAAATAAACCACCCAATTAAAAAATGGGCAGAAGACCTGAATTGATATTTTTCCAAAGAGGACATTCAGATGGCCAACAGACACATGAAAAGATGCTCAATATCATTAATCATCAAAGAAATGCAAATTAAAGCCACAATCAGATATCACCTTACACCTGTCAGAATGGCTGTCATCAAAAAGACCATAACTAACAAATGCTGGCAAGGAGGTGGAGAAAAGGGAACCCTCGTACACTGTTGGTCAGAATGCAAATTGGTGCAGCCACAGTGGAAGACAGTATGGTGATTTCTCAAAAAACTAAAAATACAACTACCATATGACCCAGCAATTCCACTCCCGAGTATATATCTGAAAAAACAAAAACACTAATTCGAAAAGATTCATGCACCCCAAAGTTCATACAATTGCTAAAATATGGAAATAACCTAAATGTCCATCAACAGATGCATGGATAAAGAAGATGTGATTTTATATATATATATATATATATATATATATATACATATATATATATACACATGCACACACATAATAGAATACTACTCAGCTACAAAAGAGTGATAGTTTGCCATTTGCAACAACACGAATGGACTTGGAGTGTATTATGCATAATGAAATAAGTCAGAGAAAGACAAATACTATATCATGTCACTTATATATGTAATCTAAAAAATACAATAAACTAGTGAATATAACAAAAAAGAAACAGACACAGATATAGATAACAAACTTGTGGTTACCAGTGGGGAGAGGAAAGGAAGGATGGGCAAGACAGGAACAGGGGATTAAGAGACACAAATTATTACATATAAAATAAGCTACAAGAATATATTGTACAACACAGGAAATATAGCCAATATTTTATAACCATAAATGGAGTATAACATTTAAAAATTGTGAATCATTATGTTGTACACCTGTAACTTATACAGTATTGTATATCAACTATATCTCAATTAAAAATTACATCTATTAGGGCTTCCCTGGTGGCGCAGTGGTTGAGAGTCCGCCTGCCGATGCAGGGGACACGGGTTCGTGCCCCGATCCCGGAAGATCCCACATGCCGCAGAGCGGCTGGGCCCGCGAGCCATGGCCGCGGAGCCTGTGTGTCCGGAGCCTGTGCTCCGCAACGGGAGAGGCCACAGCAGTGAGAGGCCCGCGTACAGCAAAAAAAAAAAAAAAAAAAAAAAAAAATTACATCTATTAAATTTATCACCAATTTCATCAATACTGTTAGTATTATGAAAATGGTTTTGACCCTATAGACTCTTAGAAAGGACTTCTCCAGGAAACTCTGAACCACACTTTGAGAAATGTTGATAATTAGAATGATTTGGGGGCCTTTCTTCCCACTCCTATTCCCTCATTCCCATGAGGCAAATGAGTATGGCTGTCTCAGCCCCTTCTGGGTCTCTTTAGAAGTCAAATTTCCTATAAGATGCCCACATTCTCTGCCCTGCTGTGTGGAGCAGGCTCTCCTGGGTAGGGTACACTCATGTCTGTGACAGGATGGATTAGTCTGTGTAACTCAGAGGTAGAACAATATTAAGTCCTTTTGGTGATAATCTAGAGCCACATGCTCCAATTCTGCTTTTATCAATAATAAAATTAATGGTTTATCCTCCATTTGTGTGAATCTTGTATCTATTTTTCAGTTGGTTCTCAAATTGGAGAAACAGGAGTGTTATTTATTAGTCCCATAAAACCCTGATATAACATCCACAGATTGATCCAAACTCATGCTTTATATATATTTTTTCACATGCTTTATATTTGAAATTCTTATTCAAGGGGCTTCCAGGATTTGGTTCCTAAAGAGAAGAGGCTTTTTCATTCATTGCTTATAGCTGAAAAATAACTAAACTTTTTTCAAAAAACAGGGATGTTGATACATTTGTTAGTTAACTCTGAGTTAATTTTCTCCTGAATTCTACACTGCTTTTATATGTAACTATTCCACATTCTTAATATTTTAAGAACATAAGAACCCATTAAAAAGTATAAAAAATAATTTCAATAGAAGTATATTTTCTATTTTTTGGTAAAACAAAAGCCTCGTAAAACTAAAAGGAAACAACAAATGAGCATCTTAACTTACCACTCTGTAATCCCCACGCCTATACGTACAATAAGTCCTTCCCTGACATGGGCTGTTTGTGTCCTCCCAAAATTCATATTGAAGCCCTAATCCCCAATGTGATAGTATTTAGAGGTGGAACCTTTGGGAAGTAATTAAGACATGAGTGTGGAGCCCTCATAATTGGGATTAGTGCCCTTAAAGTAGAGACACCTGAGAGATGATCTCTCTCTCCAACATGTAAGGATAGAGCAAGAAGGTATCCAGACCAGGAGGATCTCTCACTAGGAACTGAAATGGCCAGCACCTTGATCTTGGACTTCCTAGCCTCCAGAGCTGTGAGAAATAAATTTCTGTTGTTTAAGTTGCCCAGGTTATGGTATTTTGTTATAGTAGCCTGAGCAGACTAAGACTTTTTCCTTCCAAAGAATAATCTTCACACTCAGGATGTGACTGACCAGTGAGCCTTAATGGCCCCATGAACCATGGGGCCCCCTGAACATGACTTATCTGGTTTCCAGGGCAACAGCACCCCACAGTACAAGGCTTCATTCAGTATTACAGCTGCCAAACTTGGTGTATTAGTCTGCTCGGGCTGCCATAACAAAATACCATAGACTGAGCGGCTTAAACAATAGAAGTTTATTTTCTCACAGTTTTAGAGGCTAGAAGTCCAAGATCATGGCGTCAGCATGGTCAGGTCTAGTGAGGACTCTCTTCCTGGCTTGCACCTTCTCACAGTGTCCTCGCATGAGAGAGAGAAACAGAGACAGAGAGAGAGGGCTCAAGTGCTTTCTGGTGTCTCATCTTATAAGGGCACTAATCCCATCACAAGAGCCCTATCCTCATGAGCTCATCTAATCCTAATTATCTCCCAAAGGCCCTATCTCTAAATACCCTCACATTGGGGGTTAGGGCTTCAACATATGAATTGGGAGGTGGGGGGAGGGGACACAACTCTGTCTGCAACAGGTAGTAATGTCCAATACAAAGAAGACTCCAGCCTCAATGGTCAATTGTTTCAAGGCTTTCAGTTGAATAAAATTACTTTAGTAGTCTGTATCTGTTAATCCCATACTCCTAATTTGTCCCTCCCCCACTCCCTCTCCCCTTTGGTAACCCTAAGTCTGTCTTCTGTGTCTGTGAGTCTGCTTCTGTTTTGTACACCTGAAATTAAGACAATATTGTAAATCAACTATACTTGAATAAAAAAGAAAAAAAGAACATCTTAGAATGTTTGTATACTTGATTGATGGGTATGGACTTAATTTATGTAATCTCTAGGAATTTTAGACTGAAACTAACATGTTTTTGACAACCTTACATGCAGTTTTTCAAACTTGTTATTATAAAATACATGCTGATGTTAAATAAATATAAATGCATGTTTAAAAATCTCATAAGTAATTACAAATAGCCTCCAAATGGCTTGTACCAATGTACACTCCCAGCAACAATGTTCATACGTGACCTCTGTTCCTCCACACCCTTGACAACCTTAAATGTCACGGAACTTATTCATCTTTGTTAACCTGATTAAGTAAAAAATGACATTATTGTTTGAATTTTTATTTCTTTAATCATTACTGAGGTTAGACATTCAACACACCAGGTATTTACATTTCTTTTTCTGTGAATTGTGGATTCGTGTCTTTTGCCAGTTTTCTTATCCTGTCTCTTGTCCTTTTATTATTGGCTTATGTGTGTGAGGGGCTTGGGTGGGAAACCACCCTCCTGGGCTCAGGAGAGCTGGAGACACAGCTGTGGCTCGGGGATCCCTGGACACCGACTGTTTTCTCCTTCCGGATGCAATGAGCCTCTGCTGATGCTGAATTCAGTTCAAAACCCAGTGAGGGCCTGTGTTTATAAACATTCCCTTCAGAGGAGAAGCACAGATGGTTTGGTTGAGTTCTTCCAGATGTGTGTTAACCGGCGCCGGTATGAAAGGGCAGCGGGGTAGCTGAAATGCAGCTGGGGTTTGGCTGTTGTCTCATCTTTGGGGGGACTTTACTGGCGTGGAGACGGTCAGCAGCCACTGTGTGGGCTGGAAGGACAACAACGGTCACACTGTGATCTCACCTCCACAACTGCTCTGAGGAAATACCGAGTTTCCGTGTTTACATGCTTGACCAAAATGAGAATTTATAAGTGTGTGTATGCACAGGTATGTGTCTATGTGTAATTCTCCATCAATTGGAAACCACCTGAAACCCAGCAATTGTTAAGCAATGTATAAACTGAGGAAATGAAAAGTAGCCCTTTTTTCTGTCCCAGGTATGGCAAATATGTGCCCTGTTTGATATTTTTACCTTTTTTTGTTTGGGTTTGCTTTTATTGGTATTTTTGTTTTTACAATACAGAAAAATTAACTTTTACGTTCTCAAATTTATCAATTTTTTTCTGTTATGGCTTTCTGACTTAGTTTCATGGTCAGGAGGGTCTTCCCCATTCCAAGTTTATACAGATAATTCATCTGTATTTTCTTCTGGAACATTCATGGTTTTAAATCTTTGAGGCACCTGGTAGCAATGGGTTCTTTTAGTATAAGAAATCATTACTCATCCAGCTCTGTTTCTAAACTATTAAATAATCCAATAATCCAATTGGTTTAATAGACAATCTTTAGCACATAAATTTTCATACGTATGAATAAACACAGATTCTATTTTTGCCCTTTAAATAATATCTTCAAGCATATAAATGTCACTTCAAGTGTATAAACAACTGTGGTATCATTTAAGTTATTTTATAGTAGCTATTAGTGGTTATTTTTGAACCAGTTCACAGAATATTAACTCTAATTAGATTTTTAGTTATTTAAAACAAAACTGCAAATAAGGAAGTGAATTTTGCAATGATTCTCAAACTCTGTTATACTTCAGAATCACCTAGTGAGCTTGCTAAGCAGACAAAAACCTACATCCCACCTTCCAGGACATCTGATTCAGAAGGCAGAAAATGGGCCTCACTCTCAAAACACTCCCAAAGTCACTTCTATTCACAGTAAAGTTCAAGGACCACAAGAATAATATTTCCTAGGGTAATGTTTCTCATTCCAAATACCTTTTAACATAGAACAATTCAAATAAAGTTTACCATACAAAGATTTCCAGTGTATTCCTTTTCTCCTTATGTGACAATGGATTGAGGGTTAATTACTAAAGTCTGTTCCTTAGCGTTGCAGCCTACACAACATATGCCTTAAGGGACTTCTGCATGTCTATCATACTTTTCTCTGGAGGGATTCTTTTCCTTTATGTTCTTTTTTTTTTATTTATCACTTTCATTTTGGTCTTGTTTCTTCTAAATGAACATGTTGTGCTGCCTATTGTTCATTACTTGTTTTGTACAGAAACTTGTTTAAAATGATTTATCCTTGCTAATTTTATTTGGTTGTGGTTTTAATTTTTCTTGGGGCCTTTTCTTTACTCATTTGAAAGGCAGGCCTTTATTTGAACTGTTCTATGTTAAAAGGTATTAGAAATTAGAAACATTTAGATCCCTATCTCATACCTTTCTCTATACTCTTCTATATGTTTGAAATACTTCATAATGAAAACTTAGTTTGACTAATGCATACACTAAAATCTCTTATTCTGTTGGTAAATCACAGGCCAACAATCATAATTTTATAAACTGTTATCCTTTATAAGACCCCCAAGGGACTATGACCTTACTTAAGTAGCATATAACCTCAATTTTACATCAACTTTTTGAATGATATGAACCTTACCTCATAGATCCTGGCAATTCCACAAAGTAGGCCTACGTCTCCTGGAAACTTATCTAAGCCTTGTTTGAAAAGATTTAAAGCAGTCACAGGTTGATCCAATGAGATGTAAACCTAAAACCAAGATATATTTCGATAAAAGTACTGGTTCTTAAAATAATAGCATTTGTTATGACAAGTTTATAATTATTGCTTAGTAATAAATTATCTCCTAGATATTACAGTAAAAAAATTTCAGAAATCTGTTGGATTAATTTCCAATAATGATACTATACTTTTATCTCCACATGTTGTATATGAAGCATTCATTCACTTATTCATTCAGCAAACACTTACTGTGGACTTACCATTGTCACAGAGACTGGCCAGGACTAGAAAAGAAAGGATCAAGGGAAAATCTTTCTAGGATGGAACAGACATAAGTATATCTATAGGCTGGCACTAAAGACCAATTATGAGGCTGATTTTGAAGATGCTGGAGAAAGAGGGGATGACCCATGGAAGAAGGTCTAAGAAGGAGCAGCCGGGGAGAGCCTCTGGAGATGGTGGTTTGGGAGAAGGACCCTCAGAAATAGAGGAGAAACAGATTTGTAGGGTACAGAGTCAGGGAGTTGAGAGGGTTGGCACTTGATAGTTTCTGCTTAATTAGCAACTGGAACATTAGAATGGATAAACCATATACTTATTAGGAATTTCTAAAATAAGAGAATTATAGTTTTATGTATAGAAACATAAGATTATGGCATTTTTTTCATGATCTTGGATCCTCTGTTTCTTCCTAAACATTCAGACTGTGCTTTGAAGAGGCCCAAATGGATACACAGAAAACTGCTTGCAGTGTTTACTGCTAAAGTATGAGATTAGAGGGAAGGGTATGGATGAAAACTTTTCAATTATTACCTTACATGCTTCTGAACTGCTTTTTAAAATACAGTAAGTATATAATTCCATATACTAAGTAATATAAAATAGTTAATAATTTTTAAATTAACAATCTAAAATTTTAAGAAATAATGTGGTTCCTAAAATCTGCTTGGTCTCTATTACTGAGAAATAATTCCTTCACATATTAAAGAAAATACGTAAATTGTACCTCTATATAGTCATGTAGGCAACAATGGATTTAAACAAATCAATTTATGAAAAAATAGTCAAATTAGAACTATTAAATATGACTCTAGTCGTATTTAACAATAGTTAAAAAGTACTTTTTTTAACCACGTGGCAAGTGATTATCAATTAAGATGATAGTCAAATACTGTGACCTGAGTTATAATTTCAAGTTGTCAGAAAAGTTTACTGTGATGTTTAGAAAACTCTTTAAGAATTTTAACATATAATGTATAGAAGATACTTAGAACCAGATAGTTTCAAATATTTCTGAAAAACCACTATAAACATACTAAGATTATCACAGTAAGTTTATATGGCAGAACTTCCATTTTGTTTTTTTAGTATGCAAATGTTAATACCATATTTTTTTTGAATTTTATTTTATTTATTTTTTTATACAGCAGGTTCTTATTAGTTATCCATTTTATACATATTAGTGCAATACCATATTTAGAAAGTAGTAGCACTTCCTTTTATATCTCATCTTCTTTTTAACCTCCTTTACCACACTTTTTTTTTTTTTACCACACTTCTTAAATTTAAAAAATTCTTAAAGATATAGCAAGATGATATCCTAACCACCACTTCAACAAATGTTTCTTTAAAGTAGCCTTGGTGAGGGTAAAGAAGTAACTTTATTCCAATACTGAAAATTCTAGGTGGCCCTTCACTTCTGTTGTGGTTTGTGGATGGCACTACAGGGCAGTGAGTCAGCTCTGGAATCAGAAATTCCTGAGTTTGAATGCTGGCAAATAGCCAAGTGAGCTTGACAGTCTGAGTTACCCTCTTTAAGTCTCCCTTTCCTTAAGAGCACAAAGGAAATGTTAAAATCTGCCTTGTGGTGTTGCTATGAGGGTTAAATTGCATATGGAACAGACCCGATAGAATACCTTACCACTGAGTAGGTGCTCAGCAAATGGGAAATATTGTTTTTGTAATGATAGCAGAGCCAAAAAGTGAAGGACCTACATAAAAACAATCCCTGCTCTCCGTAGTCTGCTTAGGTGGGAGACAAGTGTGCTGCAGAAAAGTGCCTCTCTGGGGCTTGTTACCCATGGGGGTAGTAAGCCTGTGGCATTTTCTTCTGTTCTAATGGGCAGAATTTCAAAGGTGTTGTCTTATTTTTCACAGCAATCAATTTTTCCTGAGATGGGTATTCTCCGTATGTTCTCACCTTTTCCCTTATTATTAAAAAAGAAAAAAACAAACAAACAAACTTAAGTCTGAACACACTAACTTGTCAAATATTCCTAAAGAAACTGGTAACTCTCCCCATGCACTTGTCAGAATTTAAACATTTACCCTGAGAAGACAAATTCCACTCAAATTAAGAATACTTACTTTTGCCAAGTAGAGAAACGTATCTACCATTTCCTGCTGCTTCAGGGCTGATTTAAATTGTTTTTCTGCTTCACGATACATTCCTAACCTAAGAACAGCCATTTAAAAAATTAGACATTCAATTTAAAATAAATACTACAGCATTTATTCATACCTTGAGGATATGAATTAGAGACAAATTACATCTGTAAGAGTAAGCATGTAGCAAAGAAGGTGATGTTATACACACATACATATTAACATGTATGTTTATATAGTTTAGGAAAAAGATTCCTGTTTTCCCATATTCACTGCCTAATGCTTAAATGGTATGTAAAGAGTCTGTCTGAAGCCTAGTCACAGCAGGACTAATAGCTGCCAGGGAGCAAGGTCACACCAGTTCACCACCCAAAGAGCTTATGATCAGCTGACATATGTCACATGACCTCAATAAATGCTTAGAGCCTCCATCTTATTGGAAGAACTGAAGATGACATTTCTTTGAAAACACCTGCTTTGAGATAAAAGCCCATTTTTTTAAAGTGAGGTATAACTGACATACGTTATATTAATTTCAGGTGTACAACATAATAATTTGATATTTGTATATATTGCAAAATTATCATCACAGTAAGTCTAATTAACATCAGTCACCATACATAGTTACAGAATTTTTTCTTGTGATGGGAACTTTTAAGGTTTACTTTCTTAGCAACTTTCAAACATGCAATATAGGATTAACTATTGCTGCAATGCTGTATGTGACATTCCCATGACTTATTTTACAACTGGATGTTTGTACCTTTTGACTCCCTACACCCACTTGGCCACCCCCTACCCTCCAGCTCTGTCAACCACCAATCTGTTCTCTGTATCTATGAGCTTTGTTCTTTATTTTATTTTTTTAGATTCCTCACATAAGTGAGATCATACAGTATTTGTCTTTCTCTATGAGACTTATTTCACTTAGCATAATGCCCTCAAGGTCCATCCATACCATCGCAAATGGCAAGATCTCATTCTTTTTCATGGCTGAGTAATATTCCATTGCATATATACATAAATACACACACACACACATATATATATAATATAGATATTTCTTTATCCATTCATCTGTTGATGGGCACTTAGATGGTTTCCATATCTTGTTTATTGTAAATAATGCTGCAATGAACATGGTGATGTAGACATCTTTTCTTTGAGTCAGTGTTTTCACTTTCTTCAGATAAAATACCCAGAACTAGAATTGCTGAAGCATATGGTAGTTCCATTTTTAATTTTTTGAGGAAGCTCCATACTGTTTCCCATATGGCTGCACCAACTTACATTCCCACCAACAGTGCATGAGGGTTCCCTTTTCTTCACATACTACCAACACTTGCTATTCCTCATCTTTTCAATAATAGCCATTCTAACAAATGTAAGGTGATATCTCATTGCAGTTTTGGTTTGAGTTTCCCTGATGATTAGTGATGTTGAGCACCCTTTCGTGTACCTGTTGGCCATCTGTAATGTCTTCTTCAGAAAAATATCTATTCAGAGCCTCTGCCCATTTTTTAATCGGATTTTTTTTTTTTTTTTACTATTGACTTTCACGAGTTTTTTTATATATGTTAGATGTTAACCCTTTTGGGATATATGATTTGCAAATATTTTTTCCCATTTGGTAGGTTGCCTTTTCATTTTGTTCATGGTTTCCTTTGCTGTGCAGTAGCTTTTTAGTTTGAAAAAGTCTCACTTGTTTATTTTTGTTTTGTTGCCTTTGCTTTTGGTGTCAAATCCAAAAACTCATCACCAAGACCACTGTTAAGGAGCTTACTGCATATGTTTTCTTCTAGGAGTTTTATGATTTCAGGTCTTATATTCAATCTTTAATCCATTTTGAGTTAGTTTTGTATATGGTGTAAGATGGTGGTCCATCATTCTTTTGCATGTGGCTGTCCTATTTCCCAACACAATTTATTGAAGAGACTGTCCTTTCCCCATTGTACATTCTTGACTTTTTATAAATTTTTAATTAATTAATTAATTAATTAATTTGTTTTTGGCTGCATTGGGTCTTCGTTGCTGTGTGAGGGCTTTCTCTAGTTGCAGTGAGGGGGGCTACTCTTCGTTGCAGTGCCTGGGCTTCTTGTTGCAGTGGCTTCTCTTGTTGCAGAGCACAGGCTCTAGGCACGCGGACTTCAGTAGTTGTGGCATTCAGGCTCAGTAGTTGCGGCTCATGGGCTCTAGAGCGCAGTCTCAGTAGTCGTGGCGCAAGGGCTGTTGCTCCTCGGCATGTGGGATCTTCCCAGACCAGGACTCGAACCCGTGTCCCCTGCATTGGCAGGCGGATTCTTAACCACTGCGCAACCAGGGAAGTCTCTCTTTTGTAAATTAATTGACCACATGTGCATGGGTTTGTTTCTGGGCTCTGTATTCTGTTCCATTGATCTATGTGTCTGTTGTTTTTTTTTTTTGCCGTACGCGGGCCTCTCACTGCTGTGGCCTCTCCCGTTGCAGAGCATAGGCTCCGGACGTGCAGGCTCAGCGGCCACAGCTCACGGGCTCAGCCGCTCCGTGGCATGTGGGATCCTCCCAGACCGGGGCACAAACCCGTGTCCCCTGCATTGGCAGGCAGACTCTCAACCACTGCGCCACCAGGGAAGCCCTATGTGTCTGTTTTTATGCCAACAGCATACTGTTTTGATCCCTATAGCTTTTTTTTTTTTTTTTATGCAGCAGGTTCTTATTCGTTATCTACTTTATACAATCCCTATAGCTTTGTAATTTGGTTTGGAGTCAGGGAATGTGATGCCTCCAGCTTTGTTTTTCTTAAGGATGTTTTAGTTCTTCAGGGTCTGTTGTGGTTCCATACAAATTTTAGGATTGTTTGTTCTATTTCTTTGAAAAATGCCATTGTAATTTTGATAGGGATTGCACTGAATCTGTAGATTGCTTCAGGTAGTATGGACATTTCAACAATAATAATTCTTCTAATCCATGAATGTGAAATATCTTTCAATTTACTTATGCCTTCATCAATTTTTTTCATCAGTACCTTATAGTTTTTGGTGGAGAGGTGTTTCAACTCCTTGGTTAAATTTATTCCAAGTTATTTTATTTTTGATGCTATTGTAATTGGGATTGCTTTCTTAATTTCTCTGATAGTTTGCTATTAGTGTACAGAAAGCAACAAATTTCTGTATATTCATTTTGTATCCTACAAATTTACTGAATTCACTTATTAGCTCCAATAGTTTTTTGGTGGAGTCTTTATGATATTCTATATATAGTATCATGTCATCTGTAAAAGACAGTTTTACTTCTTCCTTTCTGATTTGGATGGCTTTTATTTCTTTTTCTTGCCTAAAATTCTCTGGATAGGACTTCTAATACTATGTTGAATAAAAATGGTGAGAGTGGGGCCTCCCTGGTGGCGCAGTGGTTGAGAGTCCGCCTGCCGATGCAGGGGATACGGGTTCGTGCCCCGGTCTGGGAGGATCCCATATGCCGCGGAGCGGCTGGGCCCGTGAGCCATGGCCGCTGGGCCTGCGCGTCCGGAGCCTGTGCTCCGCAACGGGAGAGGCCACAGCAGTGAGAGGCCCGCATACCGAAAAAAAAAAAAAAAAAAAAAAAAAAAAATGGTGAGAGTGGGCATCCTTATCTTATTCCTCATCTTAGAGCAAAATCTTTCAGATTTCCACCAATGAGTATGACTTTAGCTGCAGGCTTGTCATGTACAGCCTTTACTATATTGAGGTACATTCGCTCTACACCCGCTTTGTTAGGAGTTTTTATCATAAATGGATGTTGAATTTTGTCAAATGCTTTTTCTGCATCTACTGAGATGATCATGTGATCTTTATCCTTCATTTTGTTAATGTGGTGTATCACATTGGTTGATTTGCATATATTGAACCATCCCTGCATCCCTGGAATAAATCTCACTTAATCATGGTTATGATCCTTTTAGTGTAATGTTGAATTTGATGTGCTAATATTTTGTTGAGGATTTTTGCATCTATGTTCATCAGTGATATTGGCCTGTAATTTTCTTTTCTTGTGGTATCCTTGTTTGGTTTAGGTATCAGGGTAATGCTGGCCCCATAAAATAAGTTCAAAAGTGTTCCCTCCTCTTCTGTTTTGTGAAACAGCTTGAGAAAGATTGGTATTAATTCTTCTTGAATGGCAGAATTTACCTGTGAAGCTCTCTTGTCCTGAACTTTTGTTTGTAGGGAGTTTTTAAATTACTGATTCAATCTCCTTACTAGTACTTGGTCTGTTCAGATTTTCTATTTCTATGACTCAGTCCTGGAAGATTTTATGTTTCTAGTAATGCATCCATTTCTTCTAGGCTGTCCACTTTGGTGGCCTATAATTGTTCACAGTAGTCTCTTATGATCCTCTGTATTTCTGCGGTATCAGTTGTAACATCTCCTCTTTCATTTCTGATTGTATTTATTTGAGTACCCTCTCTTTTTTTCTTGGTGAGTCTAGCTAAAGGTCTGTTAATTTTGTTTATCTTTTCAAAGAACTAGTTCTTGATTTCATCGATCTTTTCTACTGTGTTTTTAATCTCTATTTCATTTATTTCTGCTCTGATCTTTGTTATTTCCTTCCTTCTACTAACTCTGGGCTTCATTTATCCTTCTTTTTCTAGTTCCTTGAGGAGTAAAGTTAGGTTGTTTATCTGAGAATTTCCTTGTTTCTTGAGTAGGCATTTATTGCTAGGAACTTCCCTCTTAGGACCGCTTTTGCTGCATCCCATAAGTTTTGGTGTGTTGTATTTCCATTTTCACTTATTTCAAGGTATTTTTTGATTTGCATAAACCCATTTTTAAACTCTAAACAATTTTGAGGTAAATAGTAATTGCCACTTGAGTAAAACAGCTGTACCATTTTATTATTCTACAAACATTTTCTTTTCCGTTTTTTGTATCTAGTCTATGAACTTCAGACTTGTTCCTTGCCTAAATATACCTGTCCTGATGTCAACACCCACTTCTTCTGCCCAGGGAAATGAAATCAATCATTAAAGCACACTTCAGCCTGTCCTTAATAGATCTGTTGGGCTTTCTCATAACTACTCATCCCCAGACATCTAAGAGCTACTTAGGCACTTTATGATAATGCTTTTATTTTGTAAAATAAAGTCAAAACAACATAAAATATGGTCCATTATGTTACTTTCATTCTTGAAAGAATAGTTTTGTTTTTTCCTAACCTAAGCCTCAAGTACTGGCATGGCTATACCCAGCTATTTGGGTATAGCCATACCAATGGACAATGTGGGACAATGAGGTTAAAAGTGACCCCAAAATCTGGCCTAAAGTTAGAGGATGTGTGATGTAGTAGAAGCTACTACCGCTTCAAAGGTCCCACAACTTTTACAAGGAGTATTCATAAAATGTTATCAGAGAACTCTGAAGTTCTGAAGAACAGCTTTATATTTATATCCAAAGCTTCAACTGAACATTCAAGTCTTAAACACGTGGCTGAAGTTCAGTCACTGAATTCCATGAACACCTAATTATCCATGAGAGTCTGTATATTTGTAACTAAGTTGTCTCTTTCGAAAAACGAGTTAAAAGGGATTACAATAAAAAGATACATGTAAAATAAGAATATGAAAACAGAAATAGATTTATAAAAAAATGGAGAATAAACAAATTAAAAAGTAAACAAGCAATCAGAGCTATTGAGCCACCTGGAAACCAAAGAAAGGAAAGAAGAATGAGTCATATGTGTTTTATTACTGTACCCTTAAGAGATCATTTCTTGTAGTCCTATCAAAAAGGAATTTATCACATGGTTCATGGGCAAAGGAAATGGAGTGGCCACCATGTGTAAAGAAAGTCTAGGAATAATGAAAACATCAGTCAAGTTCACAAACACAGGACAATATCAAAGAATCAGAGTCCAGAGATGATCTCCACCAACTGCCAACTTTTTCTCTCCAATTTAATTCAATAAACATTGTCAAGGATCAACTGCATGCACATTTAATGATGGTAAGGAGTTGCAAAAATGAAGATAACAACCATGTTCTGAAGGCACCAGTAAAGATCGAAACAAAACATATTTTAAAATAAATTTAATTGCATTATGGCCAATGAGAAAAGAAGTGTTTTGAGAGCACAGAGGAGGAGCAAACTAAGACAGTTTCAGCGAGGAAGTAACAGGCAAGATTTTGACAGCTAGATAGGATGGGGTGGGGGTGAGGGAATATCTCTGATGGAAGCCAACTATCAGCATAAGCACACAAGCAGGAAAGTACACAGCATGTTAGGGGAGTGCTGAGTTGTTGAGTTTAATTGAAAAGGAAAACACAACAAGGAACGAGAGAAGTAACAGAAAAGTGCAAAGCTGTAGACGGGGACAAAATCTTGGGTGCCACACTTAAAATCTAGACTTCATTTCAGAGATAATGGAGATTAACCAAAGAATCCAACAAGAGCTGTTTTTGTTGCAACAGTTACTCTTGACAGTGGGGTACACAGGAAGGATTGATGGGACAAGAAAATGGAGGCAGAAAACCCAGATAAGAACCTAATGTAGCAATTCAAACAAATGACACTAAAATCCAGGATTAAAGCACTGGAGTGGGAATGGGTAGTAGTGGAGCAACTGTAAGAGCTACTGCAGAGGAAGAACCAGTAGAACTTAATGATCAGGAGCAAAGAGAGAGAAGTCAATATGGGGCTACATCCTCTGGCAATCCACCCTTGACCTCTTTCTCTGGGCTCCACTGCACCCTGTACTTGCTTCTATCATAATGGGAACCACATTTATAATTGTTTCCTGTTCTCTCTCCTCCATTCAGCTGTGAGCCATTTGAGCAAATGAATAAATGAATGAATGCTGAATACATAATAAGACAAGAAGCTATTAAGGAACAGAGGAGAACAATAATTAATATGACAAAATATACTCATTTAAATGCCATCTCATATGGATGGCAGAAGGAATCCAAGTTGTGCTTTTCTCTCATTATTATAGATTTCTGAGAGTTTTGCTTAGAAGCTCAAGATTTCAAGCTTGTCTTCAGAAATTATATTCATAAGAGTTTAATGTTATAATGGTCCAAAATTACCTTTTAGCAGAAAATACTTCCTCAATCTAACAGTAGGAAAAAATACTTCAGAGTTCTATGTGAAATATCTAAATGGAAAATAGTCTTAATTTCAATAGTAGAAGAATAAGCATCCTTTTTATTCTATTTATATATTTCCTTTTCCTCACAGTGTTTAACTAATAACTAAAGTTAATAACCATCGAAGGATGCTCACAGTACCTAGTCTACCTTGTTTTTGAATAATAAAAGACATATTTATCTTTATAAAATATAATTGTTCATTTGTCTCTATTTTTCAAATGCTCCAAGTGCATTTCAATATCAAGCAATCATTTCAGATCCTATTTACCAGTTGCTATATAATATTCATAAATTATTATAACTTTTTTAATCTCTCAATTAATTTGCTTAAAAATGTGTTTAAACATTAAGTGAATTAGTGTAAGACTATTTAGATCCTAGAGAAACACCATGGGATTGTGCAAATAGTAAAAGAACTGGCATCAGAAAGCTGAGCTCAAATTCTCGTTCTGCCACATACTAGCTACATGAATTTGGGAAAGCCACTTTATCTTTCTGAGGCTCAATTTCTCTCATCTGGACAAAGGGCTAATAATAGCAACTATATCCAAAGTGCCGTAAGATTTAAGTGAGATAATGTAATGTGTGGACAAGCTATCTCAACTATAGCACTTTACAGATGTGAGGTATCAGTAGAAATAAAAACTTGATGGGGAAAGAATCTAAAAAAAAAAAGTGGATATATGTGTATGTATAACTGATTCACTTTGCTGCACACTTGAAACTAACACAACATTGTAAATCAACTATACTCCAATAAAAATTAAGAAGGAAGGAAGGAGGGAGGGAGGGAGGGAGGGAGGAAAGACTTGAGAGCCAAGAGGAGTGGAGTGAGAACCAACAGACTAGATTCTAGTCCCAGGTCTGTTACTGACTAGTTCCTGATGCAAATCACAACCTCTCTCTGGCCTCAGATTCCTCATCTGAAAAGGAGTGTGGGATGTGATGGTCTCAAAGTTTCCCCTTACCAGCTCTAAAATTTTACTATTCTAAAGGTGTCAGTTCTTAGTGCCATCATGTGATTGCTAAGTAAATGCTTCCTCACGTAAGCCAAAGACACAGTTCTCATTTCTTCATGAGGAAATCTATCCCCCAGAAAAGGTTACCAGATTTGAGACTCTAAAATATGTTGCTGCTTCTAAGCCTTTTCCAAATAATCAAAATTTTACCTGTAGTAACATTTTCCAATCTGCACTTTCCACCACCAGTCCTTGTACTGAGAATGCTCTGTGGAAAGGGCAGCCAAATCCAAAGCCTTTGAAAAACAATTCATTTTAGATTAGGATTTTCTTTTCTAACAATAAACAGAAACAAAAAATAATGAAATAAACCATATAATTAGCATCAATCAAAACATGCATTAGAAATCAGACAGAAACTCAAGTTGCTCATGTCTCCAGATGGCCCCACCAATCTTCCCTAAATAATCAGTTCCAGACCAGAGGACTGACAGCAAATGAGAAGTAAACAGTGATCAAAGGGAAGCAGATGTACAGTCTATTTGAATACAATTTTAATATACAAGGTACGAAAATGGTATTTAAAAATCCGTAAGTTTTTACCCTCTCCCAACCAAAATGCCTCCAAACCCAGTGGGAGTCAAGCCGTTACCACGTAAGGCAGGCCCAACTACAGGCCCCACTTTAAAGACAGGTGTAGAGAAATAGAGAAAGATCAAGTATGCAGATAGAAAAAGGTTTGAAAACAGGGTCATGAAGAAGAGTGAAAGGAGCTGGGGTACTTGGGTAACTGCCGTCTTTTAACAACCATCATTCCATTATTCTGACATTGGCTTACATGCCAGTAATTCTAAAGGTCAGACTTTCCTTCACTGCAGACTAAAAAAGATCTTCTTAGCTGCTTTTGTATTTCACATGTGTTTATCCCTTTCTCTCTAACGTCTTCTAGTTTGTTCCTTCTAGTGATTATTTAAGCTCAGACAAGAGACATCTCATTAGGAATTAGGATCCTATACCAAAAAAGTGGAAACCATTTGGACAAAGAGGAAAGCAAATCAATCTTTATACAAATTTAAAGCTCACAGAAATCTGAAGCTCATATAAAGATTTGGTGAATAAAAATTCAGGTTATTAGTTCTAAAAGAATCCTGATTTTTTAATAATACTTGTTATTCTTTCTCTTAAGGTTGAAAACCTTTTATTCTTTAGTCAGTGTTAACATCATGATGATATCCAACAGCTCAGTTAAAGTAACTCTTAGATTTTCAGTTCTATAATCTCAGAATGCATCCCATATTATTGCCCATTTCTTAATATTAACTCTTTTCTGAAATGAATGCCAGAAGAGCTCCTCGAATCTCCTACTGCAAAATAAATACATTTCCTTGTGTTCCCCATCTTCCCTCGCTCCAGGGAAGACTTCTAAATATGCAAACTATTTATAAAGGAATGGTGTCACCCTGCTGAGGTTCTAATGGACTTGAAAAATCAACACCTCTACTTGAAAGCTATGGAAATCTTTGCTACACACTATGTTCATATGCTTATTTTTCTTTTTTTCCCCAAGCAAGAGGTAAAAATGGAAGTGAAAAATGAAGAAAAAAAGTATAATTTCAATTATCATTATCTCTGGAAATACCAGAAAACCATATTTCAATCAGCTCAGTTCAGGAGTAAATTGTAAATATCTGAATATATTCATTTTAACTTAATCCTTTAAAAGACCTGTTCCAGCGAATAGATCAGATTCATTTTCATGTTTAATATAACAGACCTCTATTTTTCAGAAAAATGTCATTCTAAATTTTTTTTACACACTCCAATTTTTCCAAGATTAGACTTAGTGCTGATTACAGGCTGCTGATTTTGCTTTCAGATATGGTTCCTATGTAGGACCCACATGTTTGTCTAAACTAATTAAGGAAATTAATATGATTACTTATGTAGAATAAAAATGGCTTAAAAAATTACATATTAATGATCACTCTTCATTTGAAGACTGGGGCTGCACTAGACAAAACCACTTGTGACTATTTCAAATGGATTCTAAATTCCCTGAGGACAGGCATCCACTTCTTAACACATCTCTGTTGTTCTGCAATGTCACTGTGCGGTTAAGAGGCCCTCAAGAATTATTTGTTGACTGAATTAATTCTATTCTTTACTTCTGACTTAGGTTGAAAATAACTTAAGAACCAAACAAAACTGTCACAGTAATAAGATTCATAATTAAAAGCTATTAACATTTTAAAATTTTAAAGAGGTTACAGAGAGCTATATTTCTTTAAAGTCTTCCCCAGTTTTTTAAAATAAATTACTATATACTTATATTTAAGGATCTTTGAATAAGTCAATCAATCCGATATCTAGATATTAATAAAGACCTAGAAGGTCATAAATAAAAGGCGTAAGTTTATAAAAGTCCGTAAGAACAGGGAACCTTGGCAGATCTCGACAACATGTTTGTGAATACATACAACTGGGCGTCCCAGTGACCTTCCTAAGTAATAGTGCTCCAACCTCTAAAGTTTAAAAAAGTCATCCATTCACTATTGTTAGAGTTGCGACAACTTCAGCATGACGAAATTAAAGAGCATATGGAAATAAAGATTCCAGAATCACCAACCCACATGCCCCTTCAGTTTGTCAATATTGCCAATACTGCCCCAAGGAGGGAGAGGAAGGGAGGAAGCTATTAAGAACTCAAAGGCAGAAATACAGTTTTCCATAGAACAAATTCTATTTTTTTCAATGTAGCTGAAAAAACAACATTCCTCAACAAAATTATGTAAATGCCAAGATGCAGAACAACATCTTCAAGAGGAATAAAGACATCATCACCATGACCTATAAACCGCATATGATCTGTCAACTTCTAAACCCATTGCCTACAACTCTTCCCCTTCAAAGACCTCACTCCAGCCACAGTGGCCTCCTCACTGTTCCTTAAACAATCCAAGAATGCTAATATTCAGGGCCCTTGCAGTTAAATTTCTCTCTGATTTACGTGCTCTTCCTCCACCTAACCATATGGTTTGTCTCCCTTCATACAGGTCTCTGTTTAAGTGTCTTTTCAGAGTGGACTTCACCGACCACCTCCCAGCCCATATAAAAGGACATCTTCCCCCATGTCATCTATTCTCTTACCTGGTTTCCCTGCTTTATTTTTATACTGCTTATCCCATGACATGTTATATATTTTTACGTTTGCTAACTGTCTCTATTCCTTGCCCAACTGGAACGTAATCTCCAAAAGAGCAGAGATTTTGTCTGCTTGCTTCACTCTGTAATCTCAGGGCCTAGAACAGTGCCTGGCACATTGTAGTGGCTCAAAATATATTGGATGAAAGAATAAACGTCTCTGCAATAAATGAATTAATCTTCAAAAAGTCAGGATATAGCTTTATGATACTCCAGTAATTACAAATATTTACTCATTTATAAAATGGGATGCTATTTGAATGTTTCTTTTTAATGACAGTGTAACTACATGATTTTATACATCACCCTGAAACCCTCTGACCAGCTTTATATTGAGTGAAAATGGCATGTACTGACTTTTATTTACAGAAATGTGCATGGTTTCTCAGTTGCCCCAACCTTAGTTTTCTCTTTTCTCGATGTGACTGCATCCATTATCACTTCATTATCGATAACTCCCATACTCTGTGTATCTGGCCCAGGCCCCCCTACATTTTAGTGGCACAGCTTCCAATACATGCAGTGACATCTCCACTTGGATAGCCTTTCACAATTTCAAACTAAAAATGCCTTCAAGTGAATTATTCAGCTTCTTTACAAACTGACGTCCTTCCCTAATAATCCCATTTCTGTTAGTAAAACAGTCATTCTTACAGCATCTTTAAGAGGCAAGTTTGAGCTGTGTCTTTCCTTTGTCTCTCATACCAAATCTAGCATCACGTTCTGTCATTTCTTTCTCTAAAACGTCTCTTTGACACCCCCATTTTTGAGAATATGGTTTATTTATTTCTCTCTCCATACCTTGCTCATGTTTTTACCCTTCTGTTACATTTTTTCCCTCTCTTTCCAAAAAATCCTGCTGATTTTATGGATTTTTACTAATATTATCCCCTGATTTTTCCCCTTGGTCTTTGGTAACAATTTCACATTCCGGCAATTACCTTTTTAACTGTTTCATTATGTCAATTTTATTTCCTCAGCTAGATTACATGGCTTGTAGAGGCAGGAACAAATATCATATTTTTATTAGTTTTCCTAGTACATAGCATAATGGTTGACACATAGAAAACACAATTGAGAAAAATGCTTTTGTCTTCCTGAATACTTAATATATAAGGTTTTTTCCTTGAATAAGAAAATGACAGAAAATATTATCATTAGACACTGTAGAATTAACTACATTTGACTGGACAAGATTTGTGAAGTTACTGCTCATTTGCATATTAGCATGTTGAAAACTGACACAAATGGAGAAGTCCTGAGCATGTAACCTTAAAATTCTCTGTTGAAAGGCTACTAAGATGACTGATTATTGATTATTGTTGAAGCTGGGTGATGGTTGATACCGGCTCATTATACTCTCCACTTGCACATGTTTGAAATTTTCTATCATAAAATGTTAAAGGGGAGGAGATGGGGAACACTACAAAGAGACCAGAAATACATGTATTATTAAACCTATAATCACTATATGGGCCAAAGAAGAAAATGGATCAACAATGCTAACTATTAGTATAAAAAATAAACTTTAACACAAACATACTACGCAGCATTCTCAGTTATCTATGTCTTGCCCTTTAATGGAGATCTACTACTCTATGGATCAGGCACCAGTCTTACAACCTCTATAGTTATACAAAGTTTCCTATTGAAACTGACAGTGGATTTGAAAGTATCAGTAATTCTCCAATCTTCATAATTCCATCTGTTTATAAGGTAAGAAATAGAACATTTCAGAATCTAAATCCCCAAAGTCAAAAAAATCACATTAAAAAATAGTGCAAATTCAAAACTTACAGTCTTAACATCATTTTCATGATGAAAGATATATTCAAACAAAGCCTGTGAAGAAAAAATGCAAAAAATACATTAGATTTTATTTTAACAAAGGTACTTTATTGTTATATCAAAACTCAAAGGCCATTTTGACAGCAGCTAGATTGAACCAAAATAACAAAGTACTCTAAAGTGCCTGGGATTTATAAGTAACGGGTCTATCCATCATTTGTTACAACCATTCATTTTAAAATAAGGCTACTTATAACTGATTCCTGTTTTCACAGAATAAGAACTGGAACTCTCAAATAACTCAACGATTTTTTTCATATTACACATACTATTTTATCAGAAAGAGACAAATGAAAAGACCAACTTTAGGACTGTCATAAAACTGCATGTATTATACAGTGATTATGATATTAATAATGACACTTTAGACATGGGAAAATCTGGAAGTTCTTTCTGAAACAAAGTAGAGTTTAACTGTAAAGTAGGGTGTTTTTCCTTAATATGCAGATGCCTCTATGTGCAGCCAGGGATGAGAATCATTATTCTAATACTGCTCCCAACCTATCTGGATAAATAAGCATTTACCGGACTACCTCTTGGTGGTACTACATTTGTCCATAATACCATTATTTTATACTTGCAAAGAGGCTAGCACCCCTGAAAGATATCAAGATTATTAACAGAGATGACTTGAAGGCAACCAAAAAAAAGAAAAAAGAAATCAGGATGAGGCCCTCTTTAGAAAACTATTCCTAATCCTCCATTTGTTCTCTTATTAAAAAAAAAAAAAAGTGGGCTTCCCTGGTGGCGCAGTGGTTGAGAACCTGCCTGCCCACGCAGGGGACACGGGTTCGAGCCCTGTTCTGGGAAGATCCCACATGCCGCAGAGCAACTAGGCCCGTGAGCCACAACTACTGAGCCTGCGCGTCTGGAGCCTGTGCTCCGCAACAAGAGAGGCCACAACAGTGAGAGGCCCGCGCACCGCGATGAAGAGTGGCCCCCGCTCGCCACAACTAGAGAAAGCCCTCGCACAGAAACGAAGACCCAAAACAGCCAAAAGTAAATAAATTTAAAAAAAAAAGTTATGAAAGCAGTTGGTGTTACCACTGCCATGAAAAGGATATTATAACACCCAAGACAGGGTCAAGGAGTCACCAGCCACCCCAAGCAATATGCCAATATTAGAAATGAGTCCTGATAAGTCAAGGCAAGTTGGGGACCAAAGACAAAGAAACCTGGCATTATTTCTACAACACACTAAATAAGTGAAAAATCTAGTTTGTCTAAATCTGTTAACATAGACCAGGTCTGTCCTGGAAGCATCCTAATTTGAGGGAAATGCCTCTACTGACTATACTCCCTGGTTAGAAAACAACAATGGTATTAAGTAGCCATTCAGTCACCTCAAATAAATGGCCCAAAAAGATAAGGAATCAGATATTCCTCATAAAGGAAAGGGAAATAAGTACAACTTTATGATTTTGCTAAATGAAGTTGACTGGGTTGCTATCAAATAAGAAATTAAGAAAAACATCACTGGCATTATTATAGTCTGATTCCTTGTTTGCCAACTGGCATTCCTTTTCCTGATTTAAATTTCAAGTCTGTATGGCTAGTGTCCTTTTTCATTTTCCCTAGAATGTTTAATATTTACTAAATATGTTAAACGCCAGTAGAACTGATAATAGGAATGAGCTCAGCACTCATGCACAGAATTCATAGAGATTACAGCTAAAAACCTGAGCTAGGCTTACACCAGTTTCCAGAAGCTAACTGCTCCTGGCTCTGAATTATTCCATGCTCACCTCCAGACTTTTCTATACTGGAAAGGTCACGAACATCCTCCTTTCTCTCCCTCTCCCTCTCCCTTCTCACTCTCTTATCACTTTTTCTCTCACTCTCAGTTTCTCTTTAATTTAGAGGAGTATTTAATAGTTAGAAGTACTAATGTAGTTGGCTTGCTGCTGTCTGGCTCAAGTAATCCTTATTGAGATGACTGATTAATTACTAATTAGAAAGAAAACATTTTTTTATCTTCTTTTTGACAGTTCTAAAATCCTACAAGGATAGAAAATTATTTTTCTGAGAATAGTCCAAGCTGAAAAAGAAAAATACACACACATACAGATGATCTCCTAAACTTCATTACCCAAAGATGGTGCTCCACATCTGCTTTCTTTGTTATAAATTGCTGTTCTTTATTAGGAGAAAAAGAATTTCCTATTATAATGGTATATATGCTTTATTTCTGATTGACTTTCCTTAACTCAATACTAAGAGAAATTTTAGATATTAGAATAATTAAACATTTCCATTTCAATCAAGACAAGGTCTTTTCTTCACAAATTTTTATCCATTTCCTGCAATGTTATGATAACAGTTTGAACATTACTTCATAACATAAAATAATTTTAAGTACATACCTTTGCCAATTTAGGTTTCTGGGCATATTTTGTTAAATTCAGTCTAGATAAATTTATAAAAGGTCCATCAGGACTTGTAAGCATGGAAGCCTATAGGGAAAAATGATAGAACAAGAAATCTGAAACTTTCTCTTGAAACACAAATTGAGTTTAATGTGCATAAAATTATAAAGCCAACACAAGTAAAAAGAATCACCTTCAAAAATTTTCCATATAATTCTCTACTATAAAAATAGTGAAAAATGATTAACATAACATAAATTACTTTGGTCATACAAGGCTATGGTAAAGCTGACAGAATTTACCGTTCCCAGCCTGACAAATCTTCCAGATGAGCTGGTGATAGGGCGAGCTGTGTAGGCAGTTCTGGGTGTTCTGATGGCCTGTTCCATAGTGCCTGGCCTTCCACTTTGTGTGCTGGGTCTAAGGAAACCTGTAATGGGTCTTCCAGCTTGAGTGATTGGCCTGTGAAGATTGTAAATTGTTAAAATACAAAGAAGATCAATAAAGGAAGATTCTCATGAAGCCTGGTCAATATTTAGTGGCAAAGGGAATGAAATAGGAGTATACTGAACATACCTGACAGCTGGGCTAGGCCCTCCTGTCTGGTTAGTTCCAGGGAGTTTCAGAGATGTTCCAGGACCTATAAGATGAGATGGTGAATTCAATTTGTATATTATTTATTGATCTGTAAAAACTGTCCACTAACACAATTTTCACAAATGTGCTAGCCTGGTGAAAAAGACATTAGTAACAGGAAATGTATCTAGAAAAATGTGTTTGAGGTTAATATTTATTGAGTACCTATCATGTTACTTTTGTTATTACATTTAATCTCCACACTAATTCTGTAAGGTAGGTAGTACTAACCCATTTAGCAAAGGCTTAGAGATTTAAGTAAACAGGTCAACCTGTTAGTAGAGCCAGCATTCAAACTCAAGACAGGCAGGCTCCAAAGCTCCAACACATCAAAATGACAGTTCTATACTCATAGTTTATTTATTTATTTATTTTCATACAAACTTCTTCTCCCAATAAAAGATCATTTACCCCCAATATCTAGAATTTAGATATTTTAACTCCAAAAGAGCAAAATGATAGGGAAAAAAGACATCTTAACATGACACATATGTACTTTTTTTCTCAATTTCCACTGAAGCATTAAACAGCTATTACCTTCCATACATATATAAATGACTGATAACTGTCACAACTAACAAATTACCAGCAAGATACCATATGTCATGGTAATCATCCAATACCATTCACAGCAGCACACCTGCAAGCTGGGACTAGGCCATTGTGACAATCCTGATGGACATTCACTGCCTAGCAAATCACTCCATCACCTCACATCATGCATTAAAGCAAATCATCTTCAATTATTACAATGAAGTGATGTTTTCAAATTATCATTTTTTTAGAACACTTCTGTTGTTTGGATGCTTCCTGTGTTTAGACTCTCAGATAAACAATCTTTGATATATTAGATAAGCAGTTCAGATAGAATGCGTTTTTATAAAATATTTTAAAATGCATAATATAGCTTCTACTGAAAAACAGTTATACATCAATCTCACACCTTAAGTTTAAGATAATATAATTAAATTGTGTCTTTGTACTATAAGGCAGAATAGAGGTAATATTTTTTCATGCATACACGTGTTTCATGTATATGTCTTATTTTTATTATTAAAAAAGTACACATAGAGAGTATTCCTCCTCCTAATGGCTTTTCATTTACTTAACTGAAAAACCAGTACTTACGTGGAACCTGAGCAATAGCATTTTCATCCAGTATCATTTCTGCAATTCCTTCCTGATCTACGTCAACTTCATCTATGTACACCATTTCAGTTAGTGCTCGTGCTTTTAAAATCCAGGCTGCCTAAACAGCATAGATAAGATAAAGCATATCTTAAATTGCATTAGAAGTAGTGCATAGCCTATAGAAGTCAGCCATCCTTTATTATTAGCTAATTTTTTATCAAACATGTTTACCACACTTAATGCATTATACTAATTTAAAGGGCTATGTCCAGGAACTAATACAAGAAGGCAAGGTCATTATTAATCAAGAAACAACCAACGTATCAATTACCTAGTAAACAAAAGTGTGGTAATTACCTAGTAGTCTTCTAACATGCCTTTTTATAAGTGAAAGAAGATCTTTTTTTTTTTGCGGTACGCAGGCCTCTCACTGTTGTGGCCTCTCCCGTTGCGGAGCACAGGCTCCGGAAGCGCAGGCTCAGCTGCCATGGCTTTTTTTTTTTTTTTTAAAGAAGATCTTTATAGAAAATTTTACTAGAATAATAATTTGAAAACAGATGAGTAAAGTTACAACTATGTGTTCTTTCTGCCTTCCTCCTTCAGGGCCAAGTCCTTCGTGAAGACTTCCTTGATAGTTTAACTCTGAACCTACTTCCCTCTTGTCTTTCTTATAAAGCACTTTCTTTTATACTTCTATTATTATGTACTTACCATATTCAACCAACACTATAATTATTTGGGCATATGTTTGCCCTCCCTTCCCCCAGAACACAAGCTTTTTTACCTGGTTCACTTTTGAATTTTCCATAACACCTATGGTTTGTGAACACAATAGGTATTCCAAAAATGTTGACTTGAACTAGGATCAATTTTTCCCACTTCCCAATAACTAATCAACACAAGCTTGGTTGCTCTGTGATCTAGCCAGTAGATCAGCTAGTAAACCTGCTAGAAAGTGGGGGAAAAAATGGAAAGGTAATTAAGGAACCTAGAAAATATCTTATCAGCTTTGCTTTACCCTGAGAAATTAGACGTAAAGGTGTGCACAATTAAATACCTTGTTAACTATTTAAAACTGCTTTATCAGAAAAGTTTACCTTTCTGCTTCAATAGAAGCAGAGAGCAAATAAAGCTTGGTGTCCTGTGGCAGATTTGGGGAGAAGGCAACCCTTGAGGCAGAAGCATAGGACCGACTCTATCCTACAGGGGGAGCAGCAGCAAGGGAAATCTGGAAAGGGGTCAGGCCTCATCATACTAGGAATCTGACTGTGAAGCATGCTGCATGAAGGCAAGGGACCGAGGGAGGAGCAGATGGAGGCTACAAGAGGACCAGAGAGTCCTCACATAAGGATATCGAGATGCACTGAAGCATCAGCGTGTATTGATTGAGCACCTCCTACTACGTAGCACTGGGCTAGGTTCTGAGAAGGAAATGCGAGAAGATAAAAACATGGATCCCTATTTTCCTGAACATATCACCTACTGGATTAAATAACAAGGCAAAGCAATGCATAATATGTGACAAATGTGCTACATGGAAAATGGTTTTACAAGAATTAGAAGGCAGAGATCCTTTTGTGGGCTAAAGTAATTGGAATGTATATTTTTAAAAATTTTTAAAGAAAAAGAATTTTAAAAAGTCTTCATGCTTTCCTTTTAATGGGAACAAAAGGAAATTACATTGTTGCCTTTGGTCCTCACCATGAGGTATTATCTCCCCTGTGTGAGTCCAGGTCCTCCCAGAAGCAGATGCCAAGAGGGGATTGAATGTGCAGGGCAGAAATAGAGACACAGATGTAGAGAACAAACGTATGGACACCAAGGGGGGAAAGTGGCGGGGGGAGGGGTGGTGGTGGGATGAATTGGGAGATTGGGATTGACATATATACAACTAATGTGTATAGAATGGATAACTAATAAGAACCTGCTGTATAAAAAAATAAATTAAAAAAATAACGTTGAAACGAAAAAAAATATATATATATAATATCAGCTGTTCACAGAGCTTGTCATCACAGAGACAGTCTACCAAGGGGGGGTGGGGAAGAAGGCTGTCTTCACAATATATTTAGGTTCCTCAAGTGAAATTACATTTGATTAGATTATTGGGGTTTTGTCTTATACTTTTCTGGTTGAGGTTTACTGGATTCTTAACAGATAACTTAGAATAAAATATTTCAAACGTTATGTGTAAATTTAACCCAATTGAACGAGAAGAATATGGACCCAAAGAACTACTTTGTTTGTTAAAAAAAGTCAGCTCCAATTGGAACTGCATCTAACTGTGGGAGCCACCAAAGATTAGGAAAGTTGCCAGATTGATACAGCTATTCTCAGGGGTCAAGGAAGTCATCACTCGTCACTGGCTAGGACTAACGGTTTAATTTAACTTTAAAGATGGAAGTAAGTAATCCTGATTTTTTTTTTTTTTTTGCGGTACGCGGGCCTCTCAATGTTGTGGCCTCTCCCGTTGCGGAGCACAGGCTCTGGATGCGCAGGCTCAACGGCCATGGCTCACGGGCGCAGCCAGTCTGCGGCACGCGGTATCCTCGCAGACCGGGGCATGAACCCGTGTTCCCTGCATTGGCAGGCGGACTCTCAACCACTGCGCCACCAGGGAAGCCCAGTAATCCTGATTTAAGTCCTCACAGTTCCTATTGCCCTGCAAGTATCTGATGGCTTTAATTTTTCAAAAGGGCATATTCTTTGCTGAGCACCTCTGGTGGACAGGAGGAAGGACGGCAGCATTTTCTGTTCACACAGTAAAGCAGGATGTGGGCTTCATTCCCATATTCCCAGGGAGCACCTACTGCATGCCGGGTCCTGGGAACAGAGATGAGCAAGTCACAGCCCAAGTTCTAGCTCATAAGAATTTCAGTGTTATGGGGAAAGTGTAAAAACGAAAACCTGGAACATGCTATAGAAGGACAAAGAAAGGCACGCAGCTGCCTCGGGGTGGAAGAAAAGGTAAAGGAGGAGAGTTTGCCCCACGGCCAAGACAGGAGAGTGCGTGCCAGGTAGAGCGCATAGGGCAAAGGAAGGCCAGCTTGAGGGCTCATATGGAGAAACAAGAGTGTGGTAGAAGTATCAGGTTCAGCTGAGGAGAAGCTGCTTGAGAAGAAGCTGGAGAAAAAGGCAGGGGCCAGTGGGGGAATCCTGTATGCCACCTGTATGCCATGATGAGGAGCTAATAAAGCTTCAGGAGTATGATTTGGAGTCCTAGTTAAATTGACTCTCTAAAAGTCAAGTTTTTATTATTACAGTATCATTTATACAGTTGGATATTAATTACCCATGCACATATCTTTAAAACTATTTTCATACCCATTCTGTTATCTCATAGTCCAATCCATCATGCTTCCTGATTTCTATCCTTCTACTAACCCCTCAAATATTAAGAAGGTTCAAATTATTTTACCTCAGGCTAAGCAAAACATAGGAATGTAAATCCACTATTCCCTCCCAACCAAATGAATATATATGCTTCAGAAGCCAAATAGGAAGATCTTTTTTTAAAATTTTATTCCATAAGAACTCACTTTTTCAAAAAGGTAAATCTATATTTGTTTCAGTTTCTAAAACCTCATTATTAAGAAGTAGAAATAATGATGTGAATTTCTGATATTTAAAGATCTGCAATAAGACTTACTTGCACCATTACTTAATTTTAAATTTCATCAGTATTTGAGAATATTAATTTTCCTGACTTTCCTCCTTCTATCCTAACAAAAAATGACCTTGAAAATCATGTATCACTGCTCGATTAAACATCAGATTGTATTCAAAGAACTGCTCTGGGCAACAGGAACACTTCTTGGAATTTTAATGAAAACATTTTATTTTGGAGGCAAGCCAAGCATGTTTTACAGCCCTAAATTCCTCTGCCTGTTTAAATTTTTTTTAAGTTCGAAACTAATCAGTGATTAAAATAAAATGCATACAATATTGTAAATCAACTATACTCCAATGAAAATTTTAAAAAATAAAATAAAATGCATAACAAAGCAAATTGGTAACCCTACACTGCCACTTGAATCTGAATAAAACTATAAATTGGTTTTTTATCAGAAATACTTAAGTTGTTAATAAATGACAGGGTCATGCAGTTTATGTAGATAAATTTGAATACCTACGTATTGGAAGTCCTGTAAAATCGATAAAAATAATAGATGCTTAGGAATTTTTTTTAAGGGAAAAGCATAGATTCTCCCAATCTAAATGAGTAATCATCACATCAATTATTTCCTTTTTTATCTGCAAAACATAATCCCATCTCATTTACCTGCTGAGTTAGTCTATATATAGGACATTACTCTTGAGGCAACTATCTGCCAGCTAACATCAGGAAAATACTGACTTACCTGTACTACCTTCTGTGAGGTTAATCCAATTTTAGTGATAAAAATAGACAAATTAAAAGGTTAAAACTCTACTGACTGAGTAAAACAGGTTTACACTGTTTTGTTCCTCCTAATACAGAATGCAAGGCGATGTAAGGCCTTTTAAGACATGTAAGAAACAATTTTACTAAGTTATTCTTAGAATAAAGCTACCAAAAGAACAGTCTGTCTAACCTGATTTAGACATCATGAGCATCAGTAACATTTGACACTCTGCCTACTCTATGAAAATGAAAATTTAGGCACAAAATGTTGAATTGTTATTGTAAAGCCTCATTTATTTTGAAGTGATAAAAACCTGCAAAAGAGGAAAGGCAAAAGGTGTGAATAGTGAGCTCAAAAGAATCCAGTCAGCCTTGTTCCCTTCTGATTCTTTTAGATCACTATCCAATTAAGTCTATAGTAACAGAGCAGGAAATATCAAATACAGGTCCTTCATGAAGTCCCTGTGCTGGTTTGAAACTTTTAAATACCATTGAAAGTTTTCAAACCATACCAACAATGCAAATTATTGATGTTTTAATTTAATTCTAACTTTAATCAAAATCTTCCAAAATTACTGAAAACAAAAGGCACATTACTCACTCTATTTATACCTTAGGTGATTCTTATGACTTGTACATGTATTATACAAAAAATAGTTTTGCACCCTCTATTAATTTGGAAATCATGATTATGAACATTCCAATGACAAATGTCATCCTTTTAAAGAACAGAGTACTACATTTTAACCTATTTACCATGTTTGTTTGAAACTACACAGGCCTCCATCAGAGTATTTCGTATACTACTTTCTTCTAAAAGGTTTGATAATTACACATGTAAACCCCATGAGGTTCAAATTGTTTATTTATCTAAAAAACACTTAAAATTCACGCTTGCTTGGCAGGGCAAACCCCTGGCAATATTTAAGTTCTCTGATTTACAGCTCTCTCGTCCCTTCTCCTTATTCCCAGACTCACTGGAAACACTCTTGGGCTAAAAGCTTCACTGGCCAGGAGGCCCCCTAACCAGACCTCCTCTTCCTGGGTTCCTTTTCCACTCATCTACTGTCTCATCCAGTTAGCAGGTCTCTCTGGCCACCTCCCATTTCTAACAAAGTTCATTTGGTAGATGTGGCTGTCTGGCCAAGTCTTTTCTTCCTCACAGTGGCAGGCACCTCTCTCTAAAAACAAGACCTTCCCAAGCAGAGTCGGCCTACTCTTTACTCAGGACGTATGATCCAATCCATCACAGTCTTTTCAGACACTCCTGACATCTTGGCTCCCTTTCTAAGCCTCTGACTCCCCTTGCCTCCGCCTTTATTTTTCTCATCCTCTAGGTCAATATCGGTCATTTCTATTTAAGCTACAAGTCTTAATGAGTAGAGTGCCCTAGTTTTACATCCATAGACACAAAGTATTAGAAATGTAATAGTTTATATCTACAGAATGACTGGTAGATATAGCTAATTTTATAACAGCAAAAGTAGATAGGCAGCAAATTTTCTAATCTATAGCAACAACTAAGCAATAGTAATTAAACTATTCTCTAAACTAAAGGTTGCAGCTAAACCTTTACCTGAGACACTGGCAAGTCTGGATCTGGTTCCTGGAAAGCATTAAGAAGGTAGTAAACATTTTTAGGATAATACAGTTTCTAAAATTAAAAGTCTTAATGACCAACCAAGTATTTGTAGGTGGACTCAAACTCATTCAATAAAAACCCAAACATGAACTTTAATCTTTCCCCAAAAGTGCCCTCACAAGTTCTATACAAGTAACACCCTATCCACTGAAGAGCGCTAAATTTTCTATGACCAGAAAATTCTAATTACTGTTACCTCATTTAGAGCACAGAGAAGAGATCTTTACATATTTAATGAATTCACAGTATCTCAGGAATTAAAAATAATTTTACAACTATACCAAGGAAGCTATTTTTATATTCAAAAACAAGTTCATGGTGGTTAAAGCATTCAGACTTTAATCACTTGAGGAGGAGGAGGAAAATCCACATACTATAAACCCTTCTATTCCCCATAAACATAATGGGATCAGTGGCTAAGGATAAGAAATTAATTCTGACTGCAATGTCTTCCAAGAAATTTTTGTAAATAGACTATGTAATATATATCAGGGCCAGGTGCTGATAAACTCAGGGTTTTTTTCTGTCCAAAATTAAATAGAAATGCATTGGTTAAAAAAATAGATTTATAAAAAATTTATTTATAAAAGATCTACACTTTCACATCTACAGTCAGCAGCCTCTGAACACTCAATCTGCAGCATGTTTTACTGGGAAAGCTACTAAGAAACAGAAAAAGGAAAGAAAAAAAAACTCCTTGCTTTCCTTGCTTTCTACAGCTCTAAAATCCAAAAAGAATACCCGAAATATTTTTTAAAGAATATATTATGTGTGCAAGCAATGTGTAAACCATCTGGTCACCAAGCAAGGATAAGCAATTTCACATGACACACAGTAGCAACAAGAGAGGAAAAGGCTAAACTAAGCTAGAAAGTGAGAGCCCTAGGGGGTGGGAGTTAGAGAATACTTGGCAATCAGCTGAACAGAACACAAAACACAACTAAGAAGACACAGCTATTGGAGGTTTCAATGCCAGCGTGCAGAAGAAAGAGCTGGAAAAAGAATAGATTTCCTAGATCCCACAATCCATATTTAGAGAAATACACTGATACAGGCAATGAGATGACAGAAGAAATAACCCCTTCTATTCTTTCTTCTATTTATTTGTATACGTGTCTAAATGACCCCCCATTATCTCATTTGAGTCCCACAACAACCATTTCAGGGAGGCAGGTAAGTGTTATTATCCATTTTACAGATCAGGAAACAAATTCAGAGATGTCATGTAATTTGCTCGAGGTCACACAAAGAAGCCAGAGCTCTTTCTTGCCAGTCTACCTTGGAGATTTAAAAAAATGAGTTGGATACATAATAAGGCAGGATTGAAGGGTAAAGTGTAGGAGAGATACAAGATAAGTTCCATATAGAAACAGGTAAAATAGTTTACCAGAGGTGATTGTAGACAGCGTTTGAAAAGGAAAACAGTTAAAGGAGACAAAGCCACGGAGAGTAAGTAAATGCTGGATGCTTGTTAGTCTGCCAACGGCAGGGAGATTCCTCCAGGGGCCCAAACTGACCCCGGCAGCTCAGCCTCAGAGCGCTCTGTTCACCAACGAACGCCTTCATGTTCTCTGTGTCTCGTCCTGCCCCGCAGGATCGCACTTACGACTTACCAGGCAGGTAAAGAACATTAGGGACCTGATGTGAAATGAGAAGGAAATGAGAAGCGAGAGGATGGAAAGGTGTAGAGATCGGTGAGGTGGTGTGGTTGGAAGATGGAGGCAAGGCTTAACCACGAGTAGGCAGAGAATACGTTAATTCCACAACATTCTCCTGGCATCCCTGGAACCCTGAGAGGCACTGAAAACATTCTATGGGGGAAGACACATAATTAAGTAAATTACAGTACAATGTGTTAAATGCCATACTCAAGCATGGACCAATCACAGATGACTTAGATGGAGGACAGAAAAGCAGAACATGAGAGAGAAGGAAGTCAGGGTAAAAGGAAAGAGATTATTCTGGAAATGATTGTGTACCAATGATCTATGAACTATATTCAACATCATTTTATCATCAGTTTCACTGGACACTTTCCTCACAGATGCTCTCCAGATTACCAACAATCCTTTCAGAAAAATGTGACAGAATCCCACCTGCAAATATCTCTAGCTAACTAGAGATAATAGCAGCTCGCTTTTTTGATCACTTAGCGTGTGTTAATGACCTTAACCCTCACCACAACCCTTTGAGGTAGGTATGTTATTTATCATGGCCATTTTACGGATAACTCTGAGGTCGAAGTGTGCAGGCAGTATTTGAACCTAGACACTCTCAGTCAAGAGCATGCACTTTGCTTTATATATGAGACCATAGCAAGGCCGGAACGCAGACTACTGTAGGGTGTGGGAAGCCCAAGGCCAGGTATGGCTGGTCTGGAGATCCACCAGGAGCAGCAGAACAATGGAGGAAAGAGTCAAGATATTTTAATTTAGAGACAGGGCAAATTTAGTGATTTTTTTTTTTTTTTTTTTTTTTTTTTTGCGGTACGCGGGCCTCTCACTGCTGTGGCCTCTCCTGTTGCAGAGCACAGGCTCCGGACGCGTAGGCTCAGCGGCCATGGCTCACGGGCCCAGCCGCTCCGTGGCATGTGGGATCTTCCCGGACCGGGGCACGAACCCGTGTCCCCTGCATCGGCAGGCAGATTCTCAACCACTGCGCCACCAGGGAAGCCCAAATTTAGTGATTTAATTTTTAAACCACTAAGACCTTCATCTGGGTCTCTCTCAATTATAGTTTTTATGATTTAAATTAATCCACATATATAGGAAACCACAAGTTAGGTTCACTTGGTCTAGCAAATTATTTCCATGGGTATTATCAGCATAGTTTGAGTAGAAAGCATCAGGCCCAGGCCTAGAGTCAGAAAACCTGGGCTTGATCCTCAGGGAGCCACTTAGCTGCATGACCTTGAACAACCTCCATTACCCAGTCCTCCTCTCAAATTAGAGCAATAGTGCCTACTTTATAGGATAGCTTTAAAAATAAAACCTTGCATTTTGAAGATTATTTCATAATTTTCAGAGTCCTTACACTACAGTAGTTCATGAAGTATAAAGTGGTAGTACTTTCAACAAGAAGTATTAACCATACAGAATTTCTTTATAAATACATGTACATAATGAACAGAAAGGCACCCAACTCTCTATTACTTCCTTTTTCAGAACTCAGAACTGACTCCCAGTTACGGCACATCAAATTAAAACTTCCCTTTGAATCTCTGTGAAAGTGAGTGGGTAAGAAGACTGGGAAAGTAGAGTGGCACTGCCTAGAACCAGCAAAAACTCACCAGCATAAACTTCAATTCACAGCAGCTTGCTTCCTTCCTTCCTCCCTAGGGTATAGCTTTCTCTTAGGTTGTTGCTATTACTTTAGGGAATTAAATCTCCAGATGATTCTGAATGCAACTTCCGAATTGCCACCAGTACTTACTCTGGCTAATGAGTCTGCCCAACTCTGCTCTTAAACTACAGAGTCATTATTCAGAATTTAGCAAAAACGGGAAGGAAAGGAATGTGAGAGAACAGAGAAATGAATGGCTTTCAGAAGGTTTAGGGAAATCCAGTGACCAAGGAGCCAAGTGGGAATGTAATCTGTAAAATTCAGCAACATGAACTGCTCTGCAGAGTACAGAATCAAAAGAATGCCTGGTTATAAGTCTCCATGGCCCCAATGAGGAAATAAATTAGATAATCATACAGAAAGATGTTTATTTGGCTTGGATCACCAGATCATTGTCTCAACCAACTACTAACATCCAGCTCACTGGGGACCCCTGCTTCTCGACCTTTCATCTAAGCTAGAGGCTTTCAGCCTTTTCTCCACCTTCAAACCATTGACAGTAATAACCCCCTCCTCTCTGCAACATCTCTCATTATAAGCAGAGATTGGGGGTGGGAAGAAAAATGTGAATTACCCCCATTCTGATAAACAGCTAACCCTCCCACTCCCAGAATCACAGATTTTAACAATTTAAAAATCTATCAGAAATCTACCTCATTAAGAAAAGTATATTAACTTAAAAAAAAACACAACTACCTCTATGTTTTATGAACTGTTGAATTATACTGGAGCTAAAATCGGGGCTGCTTTTAAAGCCATGAATCTGGCATATGGAACACAAAGAACAGTAATCAGATTAAGCAACTAATCAGGATGACCGACATGAGCTGTAAAAGCAAGCATTCCCTCTAGGTCAGGTTGCTGCATGGAAGGCCATTTTGCATTTCTCTCTTTTATGTCTTATAACTTTTAACCACTTTTCTAGTCACGATTTAGAGAAAACTTTGAAAAAAGACAGTGCTTCTCTATGAATTGATTGTTCCTACTGTCTTTTGTCAAATGGGGAAACTACGATGAATTAACCAGTTATCCTTCTTTATTCTTAACTGATCAGAACTTTAATGTCCTTCATGCTTACAGACCCTGCTCTCTGTTGCACACCATTCTGCATCTGGGAAAAGCAGTTCAGAATCCATCTTTTTCAGGAACCCTTCCCAAACATCATGTTATTACCTTCAACCTACCCTTCAGTCCTCCCGTATCCAAATAAAATTGTTTAACTCTAAGGAATCAAGCTGCTCCATAGTATATCATACCTCTTCAGCCAACCTGACTACTATGACTTTGGCAAGAATCAAAACTAAATAAAATCCACATGTCCTAATAGAAAATACAAGGCACTAATTAAATATTTTTGATGATACTATACCAAAATGGTATCTCTTAAAGGAGAACTAAATGTAGAAGAAATAGTCTTAGAGGTGGGCTTCATTCCAAAAGGTTAATGTATCACCACCAAAACGTCTTTTTGAAGCTCCCTGGACCAGCTTATAAAATAGCAAATCACTTTAGAGAGGTTCTCCTCATCTGGGAGAAAAATAAGCAAAACCCAAAGTGAATATTAACATAAAAAACAAAAGCTATTTTTGTTCTAGAAAGAAAAAAAAAGCAAGAGCAAAAATGAATCCATTTGGCACTCAGGCAAAATATTTTAATTTCCTTTCTCTTCCATGTGTCCAGGCACTGCTTCAAAGTCACTCGTTTGTAATAAAATCAGTTGTGTGGCACAGGAATGGTAATTCAAGAAGCTGCAGAGGAAAAATATTCTACTTTAAAATGTAGAAGCCTCAGAAAAAAGCCCATGAGGCTAAAGGGGTACCTAAAGATAAACCAGGGAAACTGCAGGGGCTGAGGATCATCTGCCTCTGCTCTGATCATATTACCGTTAGCTTTTCATAGATTGCTAGTCTCTCCATTTAACTTCCTCCACTGAAACAAGAGCGTTGTGAAGAAATACCAATGATGATAATGACTATCAGAAATACTCTCCTGGAGGGATCCAGGAATAATTTTCTCAACTGATTTAAAAAAGAAAAACTGACCCTCGAGATAAGAAATGAATTAAGAATGTCCATAATGCAATTACATTTGTATGAAAAGGTGAACACATATAAGAACCTATGGTGCTGAGAATTAGGATGGGGGGCAGGGAGAAGCAAAGACCACCAGGCAATTAGGGTGATCTCCATAAACAGAGTGGAAGCTGGCACACATAAATAACACCATCCAGATGCATATATGAATATGATCAAGGCACTCATTCAGCAAAATACATAATGATGGCACCTGTGGGCCAGATTCTGTGCCATTCCATACAGATCTGCCATCCTGGACTCATATTCTAAGAGAAAAAATGAGAATTTTCAAGCTTTTAATCAAAGGAGCCTCCTAAAGCTTCCTAAAGCTCCTCATTAAATGCATCAGCACTCTAACATAAATATTTAAATTCTTTTTAATTAATTAAGAAAAAAGCAGGATTGCTTTAAGCTTGGGGAAATCATACTGGAAAACATTTCCAAAATGAAATAACAATTGGATACAAAATGCACAAATCGGTGCTAAGAGAAGCATACAGAGAAAAAGCGCAGTGTTTAAAGGCTGGATCAAGGAATAACTAATAGGAGTGAGCCATGTAAACTTTTCAGAGGCCCTAACCAGGAATCCAAAGTGCCGTTTGGTAAGGTAACATCAAGTTAAAACTTCTGTTCCGGGCTTCCCTGGTGGTGCAGTGGTTGAGAGTCCGCCTGCCAATACAGGGGACACGGGTTTGTGCCCCAGTCCGGGAAGATCCCACATGCCGCAGAGCGGCTGGGCCCGTGAGCCATGGCCACTGAGGCTGGGCGTCTGGAGCCTGTGCTCCGCAACGGGAGAGGCCACAACAGTGAGAGGCCCGCGTACCGCAAAAAACAAAACAAAACAAAAAAACTTCTGTTCCTGGTGAAGTGCTATTCGTCATTCTGACAATATATATAGTTCCTCCTTAAATAAACTACCTCAGCATAACAAATAAAAAGGATTAGAAAGGGAAAATATCATAAATTTCTTCTAGATCTGGTACAGATTCTCCTCGGCAGCCTCTGATACTTGTAGGAGCTAAACATATCAACCCCTGCTTATAACAATAAAACAGTAACAAAGAATTACATTTTAAAAAACATTTCTAGGATATTAAAATTAATTATGTATCACATTATGAAGTATTATTTCAAATCCACAATAAATAAGACAGTGGAAGAGGCCAGGACTTAACAAGATCTGTTGCCATAATGATCTTAACCATGTCAGATGGTTAACCAATGACAACAGCAGTATTCCCCAGTATGATCCTGTATCTTTTATTCTTCACTACCATTATCAAAATCAGATCCACTAACCATTCCTTGTAACAAGTCTTAATTTTCCAAGAGGGCCAGCAAGTCCTAAAGGGAACTATATAAGAGGTCAAATAAAAAGATCCAAGTTACTACCTTGTTTAGCTGTTAATTTTGGAGACTTTAAATGAAGTTCTTAATTTGTTCACCCAGTTCTCCCTAGGTACAAGGAAAGGGGTCAAGATCTCCGCTACAGCTCCTTCTTAACCATTAATAGAAACGCTGATGCTTTGCCTATGCAATTCCCAAAGTGACAACATCTCCCCAGGATAAATTTGTACCTCTCCCCCAAAAAAGGAATCAGTCAGCGGTCAAGTAAGTTTCAGAATACTGCCTTAATCAAAATTAGGCAGGTTACCTTCCTTCAGGACTTCTCAGAGTCTTTAATCCAAGTACACAGATATGTCAAATTCCCATTTAGCTAAAAATCTTGAAAAAGGAACAGCAAACGGGAAAATGTACTGGAAAAAGTTCAGAAACACAGAGTTTTGAAAAATTAGGCTACATAAGCACCAAAGAAGCAGCACAGGATAGACAAAGGGAAGGGGCTTACCAGCTTTGTACCTTTGGACAAATCACTTCACCATGTGCCTCAGTGTGCTCTATCTGTAAAATGGGGGAAATAGTACCAACTTCCTAAAATAGCTGAGGATTAAATGAGATAACATATAAAACCCTCTGAATCAAGCTTGACACAGAGTAAATACTCAATAAATGTTACCTATTATCTTTGTTACATACTTTGCAAGGTTATTCTAAGCAAAGAAATACACATAATTTATAGAATTTATCCCTGGCAAGTAGTAAGCACTCAATAAAAGGTCATTGAACACTGTAAAGTCCTGATCACAGTGTCTAGCACAAACTAAACCTGAATTGCAGTACTGAATGTCACTATGATTACATCATTAACATTAGAGACACGGAAAACAAACTATGGTTACCAAAGGGGATAGCAGGGTGCGGGCCGGGGATGGTGGTGGTGGGTAGATTAGCAGTTTGGGATTAACATATACACACTACTATATATAAAATAGATAACCAACAAGGACCTACTGTATAGCACAGGGAACTATATTCAATATCTTGTAATAACCTATAATAGAAAACCTGAAAAAGAATACATGTATGTATAACTGAATTGCTTCGCTGTATACCTGAAACTACTAATACAACATTATAAATTAACTATACTTCAGTGGTTAAAAATGGTTTAAAAAAGATTATAAGGTCTTAACCATTAATAAAAACACTGCTGCTTTGCCTATAATGCATTTCCTAACGTGACCACATCTCCCTAGGATGATAACAACAAAGATATCTGAGCCTCGCCCACTGCCAAAAAAGGAATCGGTGAGCAAATAAGTTTCAGAACTATTGTATTCATCAAAATTAGGCAAAGTTTCTTTCTGCAGAACTCCTCAGAACCTTTAGTACGAATCTCTAAGCAGGGAATATACATTTCCCAAATGCATTTAATGAGGAAACTTTCTTTCACTGAGCACTCTTGGGACTGTTGTTCTTTGGAACACAGAATGGAAACTATCCTAACTCAATGGAAAAATAGAACAATGTCTGGTACATCACTGGTTTGTAACAAACTTTGGTTGTACAAATGTAAAGGGGTCCATATTTTGTCGTGGTTTCCAAACATATTTGAGGGTGGAATCCTTTTTTTTAAAGCAGCATTTGTGGGACTACAATGCCAGGAAACATACTTGGAAGCGTGCTTGTCTATGGAAATGCAGTCCTATTAACCAATGTGACCTAACACAAGCACAACCTAGTTTAGCATTCCTACTAATACACATTGCTCTGTGGGAGATGTGCTATCTATCTGAAGGCCAAAAGATTCACTTTAATAGGTTATCCTCAATCCATTTGCTGGGCGCTAAGGCAGAGCCTAGTGACAGTTTTCACACCTCAGTTTACGGAACTCCCCCTCAATTTTCCTTTTTTTTTCTAACATCTCCAAGGCAACACCACTAGAGGAAAAGCTGGGAAACTATAACTACATGGGTACGTTCTGCATTTAATAGACGTACTGACAAACTACCAGAGCTCCGCTCTCCCTTTTTCTCCTTTTTTGTCTCTTCCAGAAACTACTTGACCACCAGAGTTGTACCTCTCTTATACCTAGCATACAAGCCTTTTCACTCACTTTATTTAATACTATAACTTTAGTTAAGAAACCCTAAATAAACTACTATAATCAATGCCATCTTTCCTTCTTTTACAGGAACTTTTTCCCCATCCCTCCGTCCTAATAATGAATGTATCTTTTCCTCTCCAAGATTCTCATTCCTCTAATTTGCATTATTTGCCTCAAGTTGCACTCAAGCCCCAGAATCAAAGGCTCCCCACTCTTGGACAACAGTCTTAAGATGAACCAGAAGGATTACACGTTTGATCCAAAAGAAAAAAAGGCAGCTATTTCAACAGGGAGTGGGAAGTTACAGATCCTTATGTTTATACATAATGGTTTTAGAAATCAGTACCGTACGTGCAGCGAGCTTAAGAGCCCATCCACATGCAAGTATAAAGGAACTAACAAAGTTCGTCACCAAATTGTTGCTTTAAGCGACGTTTGAAGGAAAGGGGCTGCTGAAGTTTGAGGAGGGGGCGGTCGTGACACAGCACTTGTGGGTCCCGCGGGCGAGGACCCACTGGCCAAGGCTCCAGGGGGTCTCGCTCCAGGTGCCTGTGCTGACCACAAGGTCAACCGCGCCCTGCGCCTTCTTCCCTGGAGACCCCTCCCGGGGACCTGGGAATCCCCCAGAGCCCTCAGCCTTATTGCCTGGATCTACAGGGCTGACGGGGTCCGGCCTGTACCTGGTCATAAGGGGACTTCTCCAGCATCTGCGTGCACAGATCGGCGCAGAGCTGGAACTTCCTGCGCCTAAAATAGCTCCAGGCCAGGAGCAGCGGATCCATCTCCGAGCCCATGGCGGCTGAGAGCCGGCCGCGAAAGACCAGGGCCCGGCTCAGGGAGGGCGCGGGGCGAGGAGCAGGCGGCGTCCAGCCCTGCCCGGCAACGCGCGGGGGCAGGGGCCTTGCCAGAGAGGCGCCCCGCATCGCGCCTGAGAATAGGAAAAAGAAAACCCACCTTGAGTGGAACTCAGCTATAGGACTGCCAAACCCTTGGCTTTAAAAATTGTATACTTTTAAAGGCTACATATTTCATTAATTTTCTAGAAGAAGGAACCGTGGCTAAAGTAAGAGGCAGTGACTTAGACACCTCCAACTGGGGTCCTCCACCCACTCAGAGGAGGACCGGTTGCCCGGCAACCGAACTCTCCGCATACTCTGCCAGTCCCAGAAAAATCCCGAGAGTTGACCGTGCGGCCGGTCACTGTCATACTCTTACCCTTCAGGCATTCTTACCCCTATCACTTATCCCTCCGACTTTAGAAACACAAACATGAGAACAGTTTCTCCAATACCATCTCGCCCACCAGAACCCAAAGACCTAAATCCTAAAACTCCCAGTCTGTTTCTGTAAATCCCTCTCACCCAATCTTGGTGTCCGAATGAAAAGGTACATTGAGGACTGCTTAGTCCAAACCGTTCGTTTTACAGATAAGAAACAGAGATGAGCTCAGAGAAATTATTAACCTAGTGTGGCGTGGAGTTAGGGAGCTGGATTGTAATCCAGATGACTACAAACTGTTAATACCATTTGTTAATTCCACGATGCCTAGGGGTTCTGGATTATAAATCGGTGACATTTTTGCCAAACAAAATAATGTACGAAAAAAATTTTTTCAAGGAGGTTTTGAAACAGCATCTCCACGCACTCCACGCACGTTGTTTGTCAAATGTTTACTTGTGCAGAGTGATTTCTTCAGGTACAATTCTGACTTTCCTCTAGAGATTTACACAGCTGACAAATATCTTTTATGGTTAGGAAAAGAGAAGTGTGACCAAGCTAAGTCCAGGTTGACTTCATTATGGAGGACTAGGGGATATTTTTTCCTTGCCTTCTTCCTACCACAGTGAGAGAGGCAGGAGAGGAAAAGTTAACTCAATATTGAAGAACTTTCTGATCAGGTCTAAATCTCCTTTACCGATAGGAAGCGAACTAACAGCTCTTAGTAAAGATAAATCACTCGTAATTTTCTCAAACCACTAGGGTACCATAATGAAGACATTATATTGAATCTAGATATATATACGTCTCATATATGTCAAAATGACAGCTCTCTAAAATAAAAAATGGGTTGTGAGTAGTTTTTTCTCCTTTACTAAGCAGTCATTCTTGAATTGTTGTATCTTGGAAGCAACTAATTATCAGGATTGTGATTATTCCAGTTACGTTTATTGCAATTAGTCCATATGTGTTTCCCTGGAGGTGCCTCTAGAAATGTAACCGGTTCTAATGCAGCAGCCCACTGTTTCTAGGCGCCAGGATTTTAGAACCGTACATGCTGGAATTGGCACTTGGGCTCAATATTTCACAGGGTCCTTTTGTTTTCTGGTAAAATGCAAGTGGAATCTATGTAAGTGATTCTCAACCCTGGCTCCATATTAGATAGATTTTTTTAAGTAAACTATTTTAGAATATATTTAGATTTATGGAAAAGTTACAAAGATAGTACAGAGAGTTCCCATCTACTCCTCACCCAGTTTCCCATTGTTAACAACATTACTACAGTACATATGTCACAACGAAGGAACCTACATTGGTATATTACTATTAACGCCACAATTTATTCAGATTTCCATACTTTTCTCCTAATACTCTTTTCCTATTCCAGGATCCCACTTTGGATACCATATTACATTTAGTCATCATGTCTCCTTTGCCTCCTCTGGTCTGTGACAGGTTCTCAGACTTTTCTTGTTTATGATGACTTGACAGTTTTGAAGAGAGCTGGTCAAGTATTTAGTAGAATGTCTGGGGAGCTTTTAAAAATACAGCTGCTCACATTCCATTCCTAGAGATTCTGACTTAAATGGTTTGATATAGGGCTGGAGCATCGATTTTTTTGTTTTGTTTTGTTTTGTTTTTGTTTCCCATGTAATTCTAATGGGCAGCCAGGGTTAAACAACCTCTGTGCTGAGTTCTAAATGGTTTTGTATACATTGTGATTATCGCCAACTTCCTAGAGAAAAAATTGTGTGTGTGTGTGTGTATATATATATACATATATATATAATTTTAAGAACATGTAATTCATCTTAGCTTCTTCCAGAAGGCTGTTAATTTTTTTTCTTTCAGAAAAGTCAAGTGGACGAGAAAAACTGTAGAATACTTAGCAAATTGCAGATTGTTAAGCATGTCCAATGTGGCATAAAATGTTACTTTAAAAGGTTATAAACATTTGCTTTTTTAAATCTTGTTAATATGTGTATAGTTAATTTTATGAATATATAGATAGATTTTGTTACATATTTTATAATTACTAATCCATAATGCAGAAACCTTTTTGGTTTTTTTGGCCATGCCACGCGGCTTGTGGTATCTTAGTTCCCTGACCAGGGATTGAACCTGAGACCTCAGCAGTGAGAGCATGGAGTCCTAACCACTGGACCTCCAGGGAATTCCCAACCATTATTTTTTTTAATGACATGCTAGTGATAGGAAAAATAGTAGAGGTAACAGTTCCTGGTGAAGGGGATGGATAAGAATTACTAGGGCTATTTTCCTACTGGAGAAAATGAAGCATAGAGAAACAACTTAGTCTCTTTGAACGGGTCAATTTCACAATCAGAGCTAGATCTCAGTTCATGGATCCTTATCTTTTGCTTTCTAGCAACTGGATCTCTTTAGTTTAATTCAGTTTAAAATCAGATACGGAAGACAGTGTAACTTTAAATGCAAAAGTTTAAATTTTCTTAAATGTTAAATCGGAATCACTCAAGCCATTTAAACTTAACCTAAAACAAAAATAGAAATGTAACATGAGGTATTCTCTTGATCAACAGGTCCTATGCTTGTTGATAAGAATGCAGAGAAGGAAAAGACAGATCTGCCCCCAAGGGTACTTATACATGAAGAGTAATTACAGGAAAGAGCATTGGGCTTGCAGTTAGACTTGCTAGCTGTGTTTTCTCAGGCAAATTAGGAATCAAGGTAGGATGGTGATTAAAAAGTGGGCTCTAGAGCTAGATTTCCTATATTTGAAACCCTGTCTCTGCCATGCACTAAATGTGAGGATCTTAGGCAAGTGGTTTAATGGCCCTGTACCTCAGAAATGTGCTTCATCCATAACAAAATATGTGTTTTCTGTATGCTTTAAGAATTTTAGATTCTGCTTTAAGAAACAAGAAAAACAATGGGATGGATGAAATTCACAAGAAATGTTAAGAATACATAGTAAGTACCTCTTTAACCTATAGGACACGTTAAACATAGAATAAATAGACACTTATGTGTTAAATGTAGATTAAACTGATGAAACAAATGAGAGTGTTAATTTGTAGATAGAAAGCGATGGAAAGCAAAACTTTAAATGCTCATAAAGCATGGTTCAGCTTTACCTACCTCAAATTGGCCACCCACTGGTATCAACCCATTCTAGCCCACTTATCCTGTGGTTAAAGCATGCACTGCTGCTCACCAAGTCATCACCGAGCTATAGCTGTGGCCATGCATACTTGCCTTTTCATCTCTCCAGTAGAACAAGCATTTTGGGACCATGAACCTTCCATCTCTGAACTTGCTTGTTTGCCCTCAACTTTGGTTCTTATAACCACACAATCTGTGGTGTAGGCAGTTGAGGCAAAGAGTCAGGATATAGGAGCCTTAAGTGACCCACAAGTAGTGTGGTCATTCTACCTGCTTCCACTAAATGTTTTAACCTACCTAATCTCTTTCCTCTTGCTTCTCACTGTATGTTTTAAGTACATTGAACAAACTAAATGATCTGAGCATCTTAATTTGGTTTATGAGCATTTCAGTTCCAGGACCTCTGGGATAGCCTGCTAGGTTGTATATTTAGAGGCCACCATAGCATTTCCCCACTACATATAATATGGGGGTGATGATGCTGATGAGGAGGAAGATTATGATGACAATGATGATGATAATAGTAAATATTTTATGGGATGGTTGTAGCGATCAAGTCAATTTAATTCAAGTAAGGCATAATTATATTGTCTTTTCAAAGAACATACAGACTCATTGGAGTGGAAACCAGCAATATGTGCAACCAGGGATCACATCAATTTTGAGTCAGAAAAGATTTATTACATGCTAGAGATAGAGCACTTTGAGACAATGTCAAAGACATTGAAGGTAGTTCTCATTTTCCCATTTGAGGAAGTGCTTGATAAATATCTGTTGATATTGATGTTGATGCCAAAAAAATGGTTTTAAATACAAGCTATGAGATGCCAGAGGTACAGAATGAATAATGCATGTAAACAAATAAGTTCAATAAAACCTATCAGGGTAATGGATACAAGTGAAGACACAGGACTGGGCAATTTTACTTCTGCACACATGGTTGGTGAAGGGCTCTGCAGTCAGCAGCTCAGGAAAAGGTTCACAACAGCATGGAGCCATGTGACCAGGAAAGAAAGTGTGGAAAGAAAGAAGAGGCAAAGGTGGGCTGAATGTGACACATGATACAGTGGAGTTTGCATGAAAAGCCCCCAGAGAATTTTATAAGGGAATAAAAGCAACTTGACTGATTAAGAGTGAAGGACAGGAGGGCTCCCCTGGTGGTGCAGTGGTTGAGAATCCACCTGCCGATGCAAGGGACACGGGTTCGTGCCCCGGTCAGGGAAGATCCCACATGCCGCGGAGCGGCTGGGCCCGTGAGCCATGGCCTCTGAGCCTGCGCGTCCGGAACCTGTGCTCTGCAACGGGAGAGGCCACAGCAGTGAGAGGCCCGCGTGCTGCAAAAAAAAAAAAAAAAAAAAAAAAAGCGAAGGACAGGAGATTGCTTAGGATACTATGGCAGGAGTCAAGGTGTGAGAAGCTGGGAGTAAGGAGAATGGACAGAAGAGCTGAAAAATGTTAAGGTAGAATCCATAGGACTTGGACACTTGATTGGATATGTGCAGGGCATTTGGCTAAGGTAAAAGAGAAATCTAAGCTAGCTCCCAGGTTTGCAGGTTTTGAGGGGGCGCCAGTCACCAAGATCAGAATGAAGGAGAAAGAATAAGTTGAGAAAAAAAGGGATTAAATTCATATGGGACATAATGATTTTAAGTGTCTCTGGGACAGCCAGATGGAGATGTTCTGTTGATAACTGGAGACAGATACATGTCAGAAGCCATAGAAAGAGGTCAGGGAGAGAGAGAAAATTTGAGACTCATCTAATCATACGTCTGCTCACTGAAGGCAATGGAGAGGTTGAGATACACCATGGAGAGTTTGTGGAATGAGAAGAGAGCCAAAGAAAGTACCCTGCAGACCCCCAGCATTCCGGGACAGCTAATGAAAAGAGGAAAGATGAACCATACCAAGAAGAAACAGTCAGAGACGTAAGAAAGCAGATGTAAGAAAACCAGGTGAGTGTGGCTTCATGAAGCCAAAGCACAGAGAGAATTTCAAAAAAGCAGAGGCATTTCAACCATGTTAAATTCTGAAAAGAGATGATGGAAACTAAAAGCTAAAAAAAAATCACTGAATATGGTCATTAGTCATCTATTTACAATATTTGTCAGAGAAGTCAAAAGAGAATAGGTACAGAAATCTGAGTGCAATAGGCTGAGGCAAGAAGTAGACCTAAAGAAATAGACATATAAGTACAGCTTACTCTTCCAAGGGACAGACACTAGTGCAAATGATTTTAAAATACTTGCAAAGTCACATGCATTTGTGTGAATTAATAGAAGTGTTATGCTTTTTAGCTATTTACCACGAAGTAGATGTTCTTTCAGAATTTTAAAGCTATAGAGTTCTATTACTGGCAGTTGCATAAACCACTGATTCTGGGGTGGAACTTTTTCTCTAAAGTGGATATGATCCGAGGTAACATGTTTACAGTCTTTTTGCTCAGGAAGAAGTGATACTTCCTCTTGGGTTCTTTACAGAAAAGTGAGCTCATTATTAGCACTAACATAGGAATTATTCTGCTTTTAAAGTTAAAAAAAACCATGAGGTAAATAATTCTCAGCACTACATAAGCAAATCACTACTTGATACTACTTAAAGGAATCACTAACAGATTTATCTATATACCAATATAAAGATGACTAACATTTATTGAGTCTTACTCTAGTTAGTAGTCTTCCTACTAGCCCTTGATACTATTATTATCTCCATCTTACAGAGGAAAGAGCTGAGACTTCGTTATCTGCTCAAAGTCATCCAGCTAGTGAGTGGCAGAATCAGAATTTGCACTCATATTGACTCAAGATCCTACACCCTCAACCAAATGTGCAACTTGAACTTTTGAAAGTACAAATACTCTAGTCACACTGCATTTCTCCCTATTCTCTGTACACTTCATGTACTTTCAGGATTTTGTGCCTTTGCATATGTTGTCCCATACCTGCAGTGTCCTTTTCTCCTTCCCCCATGCCTTCTGTCTGGTTGGTATAAATCCAAGCCAAATTTCAACTCTACTTTGAGCTCCAATTCTCCAAAGACCTGTCTGCAAGATACTCTCAATACTACAAACAATAAATGCTGGAGAGGGAGTGGAGAAAAGGGAACCCTCTTACACCGTTGGTGGGAATGTAAATTGATACAGTCACTATGGAGAACAGTATGGTGGTTCCTTAAACAACTAAAAATAGAACTACCATGTGACCCAGCTATCCCACTACTGGACATATACCCAGAGAAAACCATAATTCAAAAGGACACCTGCACCCCAATATTCACTGCAGCACTGTTTACAATAGCCAGGACATGGAAACAACCTAAATGTCCATCAACAGAGGAATGGATAAAGATGAGGTACATATATACAATGGAATATTACTCAGCCATAAAAAGGAATGAAACTGGATCATTTGTAGAGACATGGATGGACCTAGAGACTGTCATACAGACTGAAGTAAGTCAGAAAGAGAAAAACAAATATTGTATATTAATGTATATATGTGGAATCTGAAAAGATTGGTATAGACGATTTTATTTACAAAGCAGAAATAGAGCCACAGACATAGAGAACAAACATATGTATACCAATGGGGAAAGGGGGGTTGGGATGAACTGGGAGATTGGGATTGACACATATACACTATTGATACTATGTATAAAATAGATAACTAAATGAGAACCCATTGTATAGCTCAGGAAACTCTACTCAGTGCTCTGTGGTGACCTAAATGGGAAGGAAATCCAAAAAAGAGGGGATATATGTATATGTATAGCTGATTTGCTTTGCTGTACTAACAACTAACACAACATTGTAAAGCAACTATACTCCAATAAAAAATTTTTTTAAAAAATGATACTCTCAGTACTCCTCTTATAAAACTTATTGTGCTACATTGTAATGTCTGTCTCCCTAGCAAACTTTAATGTTATTTAGCCCTTTTCCAAAAGCCCAGCACATGGTACATAGTAGTAGGCATTTCATAGATGTTTGTTGAATGGCTAGCTAAATAAAGTTCAATAAATACTATACTTTTCTACTAAATGCAAAACTAACAGTTATATTTTTAAATAAATAATTTAATGTTTGAATATACACTTTGGCATCTATTTAAATGTTTAGGGAACTAATTTCAACCATTTTAAAACTTAGTGCTGTATAACTTTTTTCTTTAAAATGCCAAAGCCTCTGAAGATTAGTCCATGTAAGTAGAGTTTACCTAAAGCAATTTGAAAATTATTTTTCACTTGAAGGAGGTAAAAGTCAGTCAAACTGGATTTTGTTCTTTATTTTTTTTAATGACCAGTTTAAAGATCTTTATGCATTTTAAGGTACTTTAATTATTGTACAAACTATCAAAAATTTCACTTATTTTAAGATAATGGATATATTTTTCTAATACAACTTTTCTCTTTTTTTTAGTTTTTTAAAATTTTTATTGGAGTATAGTTGATTTACAATGTTGTGTTAGTTTCTTCTGTACAGCAAAGTGAATCAGTTATACATATATATATATCCACTCTTTTTTAGATTCTTTTTCCATATAGGTCATTACAGAGTATTGAGAAGAGTTCCCTGTGCTATACAGTAGGTTCTTATTAGTTATCTATTTTATATATAGTAGTGTGTCTATGTCAATCCCAGCAATACAACTTTTCTGTATGTATAATTCCAATATTGTTAGATAAATTATTAAGATTCCAAACTTTTTCAGATAATTTTATTGACACTTCATATGTTTTCTTGATACAATCCTCTTAATTTCTCATTCATTTGCCAAGCATTTATCGAGTGCTCACCTGTGTCAGGCACTTTCTAAACTATGCGGATACAGTACAGACTAGAGCAAAATCTCTCTCCTCTTATGGATGGGAGAGAAAATTATAGCTATTGGTAAACTAGGAATATAAGGACATTTCCTTAGCATGTTAAAGTATAGCTATCTTAAACCACATTCAACAGTACAACCTTAGAACCATCCCCAGTAAAATCTGGGATAAGACATGCTAGCCCTACTATTATTTAATATTGTTCAGAAAATTATAGTCAATGCAATGAACAGAATAAGACATCTGGCTATTGGAAGGCAAAGCCAAAGGAACTATTATTTGCCAATTGCAGATAATTGTCTTTCTAGGAAATTTTGTTATACAGGAAAGCTCTTGAGCTTTTAAAAATATTTATTTAGTATTCCATAATTTATTAGACACTTTGATTCAGTGATTTTGAATGCTACCTTAATTATGTGCTAAATTATAGTATAGAATGAATGCTGTTTCTGGATTGTCTCTTCAAGGCCATTGATATGAAGGTCAATATTTATGAAGGTATAACAAAACTTTATTTACTAAAGCTCTATTTACAAATCTTCACATTTTCTCAAGTCTTCAGCCTTATGTAAAACTTTATTCATAGAAAAACTACTGTATGCAATGAAGTTAGTCACAATCTAATATTCCGGGCGTTTCAAATACTTGAACAATAATTTTTCCTAGTCTGGTGGGAAATATTCTCTGAATACTCTGCTACTACCATTGTAATTTCCAAATTGAAAAACACTGTAAAACTAGGGACTTCCCTAAAAATAAATAAAATACTTCTCAATTTCTGTACATGAGCTGCTTTTCATTAACCTCAAATTGCTGACCATCTGCCAAGATCCATTTTCTTCTTGTGGCTCTCCAATGAAGTCATCACCTGTTATTTTGGCAAAAGTCTTAGAAACGTGAAAGTACAAATGTTAAACATTCCGTGTTATTCTAAATTTGCTTGTTTCAGTCTGAATTTCACAGGCAATTACACATCCACTAAGGTGAGCATCTAGGTGTTCTAACGAATATTTATCAAGTCTCTCTGATTCATATCACATACGACAGCCTAAACAGTTTTAAACCAAACACATAAGGAGAGGCTGATTGCATTCAGTTGCTTTTTCCATCAAGCTTCTTGTACTCTGAAAATCAGATTCTGAAGTCTGAAAATGAATTAATTTTCAACAATTGAAGTAAGCTTAGAACTCTGCTGGTATAAATTCTATTTATGTGACAATCACTTCTGGCTCCATGTCGTACTCTTTCGATTGAACATGATATGAAAGAGTGCCTTATTTCTATTCACTGGTAAGGGGTCGTGCAGATCCTTTTCAAATTATTTTTAAAAAGAAAAAGAGACCTAGATTATTTTTAGCTTAAATAATGACATTTTGATCAAACCAAAATCTACTTATCATATGGCATTTTTATACGGGGAATCCTGGTATAAATATTTAAAATGCAAACTAAAAGTACTGGTTTTTAAAATGCAATATACATTATATTCTTACATCCCTGCCTGCTATACTACTTTGATCTACCACAAGGACACTTATATACACCCATGACAGGAGGGCAATGAATAATTAAATGTCTTTGACTTGGCGAGAGTACTGCTCTTTAAAAAATATTAAGTTCTGTAATGCTCTAACACCACCATCCAAACTCCCTACCAAGGTCTAAAGGTCCTACAGGTCCTAGCTCCTGCCTACTTCTCTGGCCATATCTCACCCCCTCTGATTTGCTCACTCCACTGAAGTGACAATGGCCTCCTTACTGGTCCTTGACTGGGCTTAGCAGAATAGTGTTTGCTGACAGCCACACTCTTCCCCCAGGTAACCACCTGCTTCCCTCTGTCACTTCATAAAGCTCCCCACTGAAATGTCACCTTATTAAAGAGGTTCTCCCTACAAATCATTCCCAACTCATTTCCCTGCCACATATTTCTCCACAGCACCTACGACCACCTGATAGATCTCATTTGTATGCATATATATATTTACTGCCTCTCTCTCCCCTTACCCACTCTTCCCCAGGACGCAAGCACCGAGAGTAGAAAGTCTGCTGCATCCTCAGTGCCTAGAATAGTGTTTGGCACATAATATGTACTCAAAAAATACTTGCTGAAAATGACTTTCTTTCCAATAATATTACACTTAATAATACAAGTTCTGGATCACTATTTGAGTTTAAAGACCCAACGATTAATTCGTATCTTGATAAATATTAAGACTTGGTAGTGTAGATGATTTAATTGAACATAAAACCTACACCTCTTCATCAAACCAAACAGAAAACTGTCATCACAAGAACCTCTGCACCTTTATTCTATTCTCTTCACAGTGCCTGGCCTTGGCCCTCCCTCTGTTAGAGGCAATAACAGAGTGCTACCCTACAGTATTCTTACTAGATGGGTTTAGGAGAGAAACACAATGAAGAGGGAATCCAGAAGAGTCATCTGCCCAGCAGACCTACCTCATTCACACCCTGACCACCCATCCCTGAACCCCCGCTGGCACCTGAGAAGAGGAGGAATGGCTAGAGTTAACATCTCACTGCAAGGTGGAACATATTTTTGTCTTCTTGTGAAAGTCTCATATTTGTACTTACTGGCATTCCCCTTTCCTTCCCTCATATTCTGAGAAATTTTCCATTTTACTCTGGAAATTCCAAATTTTTAAGCATTTATAGGGCTTTGAATTCCATGACATTGTTCATTTTCCTTAGGATACTATGGCAAGCTGTATTATTGTCCCCAGTTATTCATTCATCCCTTCTTTACAGGAAGATTAAACATCCACCCCCTACTGCCATGTGACTTCCCTGCCCCTACTGACATTGGAGTCGGCCATGTGACTTGCTGTGGTCAATGGGTTATGAGCAGAAAAAATACACTCCATGTTTTACCAGAATCTTTAAGAGCCTTTGTGTGGTTGGCTTTTGCTCTTTTCCCTCTGCTTTTCAGCCTGAGTTCTAGAATGAGATGACGGGGGGAGCAAAGGACAGCCATGCGACAGCACTGCAGCTGACCATCAACTGCCAACACGCAATGTGAACAGGAAAGAAATGTGATTGTTGTAAGTTCCTGAGATGTTTGGGTCATTTGTTATTGCAGCAAAACTGACAAATGCTAATACGTTCACACTCATTTTTTTTCTCCCACGATTAGATTTCGGACATCTACGGATGGAAAGTTAGCAAGACACAGCTAACTTCCACAGGAAGAACACTGCTACATTTTCCTGAAGAGCACATGAAAATAAATATAAATATATACCATGTTCTTAGACAGGAAGATCAGATAGTGATAAGTTTCAGTTCTCTTCAAATTACCCTATAAATTCTGTGTGTTTTTAATAACTAGAATTATTGAGTCTGACAATCATCAGGAAGAACAGCCCCCTCCAAAATTGAAAAAGAATAATAATAAGGGGGGATTTGCCTTACAAGATATCAAAAATTTACATTAAAGCTATAGTAATCAAAACAAGGAAGTACTAGAACAGGTTCCCAAAGAGACCAATGGACTAGAATAGAGAAGCCAGAAATGGCTGCAGATATATGACAACTTAACATACGACAAACATGGTATTTCAAAATGGTAAGGAAAAGATAGCCTTTCCAACAGATTGTGTAGGGGATAGTTAGCTTTCCGTCTGGGGAAAAAAAAATGAGTCAACTCACCAGTGTACAAAAATAAAGATCTCCTGGTTAAAACAAATTCCAAAAGTAAAAGAAGAAAGGTTAGAAAGCTTTTTTTTTTTTTTTAAATCTTCAGCAGGAGGAGTTTTTACCAAACAGGCACAAAAACCCAAAAGTTGTCATCGAAAGATTGGTTTATTTGACTACGTAACACATTTTACTCCTATAAAGCAAAAGAAACCAAGAATAAAGTTTTTAAAAATTGTAAAACACATGACAGATAAAGTATAAACATATGAGGAGTTGATCCACCTCCCTGTTAATCAGAGAAATAAAAATTAGAGTAGCACATATTTTTCACTCAGCAGGTTAGGAAAAGTTAGAAAGATAAAAATTGTGTTGGCAAGAATACAACGAAAGAAACCCTTTCATCCAGTGTGGGATTACTGGGAATTTTGACAACCTTTTTAGAAAATAACCTAAAGTTTAAAACACAAAAAACCTTTGATCTCACTTCTGGAAATTTAGCTTTCAGGGGAAAAAAAAGCATGCTTTTAATATATCTTCAATTTTTATAATGAAAATCAATGTATTCATTTTATAATATAAATTTTAAAATTTAATATCACACTTCCAACCTCCACCCCATGTGCACCCCTATTCTTTTCAATAGCTTTACACATTCCAGGAATGTCCTTCTTCTCCTTTACAAGTTATCTACCTACCAAATTTTAGGCCCAGCTTAAATTGCTTCTACTCTCTAAATTTTTACTTCTTCCTGCAGAGTATACTTGTGATCCTACCTTACACAGCAGTTTTTATGTCCCCAATTGAACACTGTTTTATAATTAAACTTTTTAAAAAAATATAGTAGCATTTTCCCCCTAACTATTAGTAGTCACTGCTGAATACACCTAGACGTGAGATTCTCAACCCTGGCTACCCACTAGAATCATCTGGGTAGTTTCACAAAATACAGTTGCTCAAATCTCACTCAAATCCAATTAAGTCTGAGTCTCTAAAACTGAGTCCTTGGTATTAGTACATTTTGAATGTTCCCTAAGTGATTCTAAGGTGTAGTCAGGGTTGACCACCATGACACTAGATGCTCCATAAAAAATTACTTGTTACTTGACTGCACTCTTCCACTGTGCCAAATCCAGTGGCCAATCATAATTGATCTTTCAGCAGAATTTGACCCTGTTGACCATGCCCTCAGTCCTTAAGCTCTCTCCTTCCGGGGCTCTGCTTCTTCACTGGCTCTTTCTGTGTCCTTCATCAGTTTGCCTTTATCGCTCAGGCCTAAAAGTTAAGAGTATCCCAGCATTCAGTTCTTGGGTCTTATCTCTCTATCAATATTTATCCGCTAGGTGGTATGATCCAGCCTCATGGCTCTAAATATCATCTACCTGTTGCTTATATTTTCCCTCCAGACATTTCTCCTGTACTCCAGACTCATAAGAATCAATGGACATCTACACTTGAGACAAACAGGCATCTCAAGTTGATACATCCAAAATGAACCCTTGATGTCCTCTCTGTACTGCTAAACCAGTTCCTTCTGCAGTCCTTCCAATCTCAGAAAATGGCCCATCCATCCTTCTAGTCGCCGAGGCCAAAAGCCTTACATATATATTTGTCTCCTCTTTCTCTAACACACCCATCCAAATTCATCAGCAAATCCTGTTGGTTCTACTTCCAAAATAGATCTAGAATCCACCTCTACCTAAACCAGGTTGCCCCAGGCAATGTTGGCTATCTCACTCAGATTAGAAGCCAGAGTTCTTACACTAACTCATAAGACCCTATATGATCTACCCACTCACTGTACTCAGCTCTCTAACCTTATCTAATGTCATTTTACACTGGCTTATTGTACCCAAGTCACACAGGCTTCTATGATATTCCTTGAATGGATCAAACATGGTCCCATCTCAAGTCACGTGCACTTACTCTTTCTTCTACCAGGAATGCTCTTTCCCCAGAGGTCCATGTGAATATCTTCCTCCCATCCCTCATGTCCCATATCAAATGTTACCTTATTAGAGTGGTCATCCCTGACCACCAGGACTAGCTACCTATCTTACAGGGCTCAGTGCAAAATGAAAATTCAGGACCCCTTGTTATCAAGACTTTCAAGACAGCAACCCGACATCAAACCAAGCATGGGACCCTGCTAAGCACGGGGCCCTGTGCCACCACACAAGTCACCCACCTATGAAGCCAGCCTCGCTGACAATGTCACATAAAAAAGCAACTTCACTCCCACATTCCTTATTTCCTTATTCTCCTTTATTTTTCTTTGTAGAGACATGTATTTATGTGCTTATTATCTGTTTTTCCCCACTAGGATATAAGCTCTGTGAAGTCAGGGACTTTGTGTTTTATACACTGTTATGTCCGCAGGGTTTAGAACAGAGCCTGATACATGATAAACACTCAATACGTATTTGTTGAATGAATGAATATCCAATCACAATACATGTTTATAGGTTTTGAAAGAAAAGCATATGACTATATTTAGAAAGAAAAGTAAAATTACAGGTGTGAGTTCCTATCGTTAAAATGCAAGTAAGTGACTAGTCAGTAAATTGCTTGCTTTCTAGGAAAAAGTTCAAAGCTAATACATATCTTTCTGTCACTTTATTAATTGCACATTAAGCCACTGACACGAAAGGAAGACAACAAATTTTACTAGAGTTATATCATTTTATGTTTCTGTTACATACATTAAGACAATCTCAATGATAATGTTGTTTCAACCTCTTTTATGATTTAGCTAAATGATATTTCACAAGAAGCAGTAACTCTTAGAAAAATTAATCACTGTTCAAAAATTGCGTCAGGGCTTCCCTGGTGACACAGTGGTTAAGAATCCGCCTGACAATGCAGGGGACACACTTTCGAGCCTTGGTCCGGGAAGATCCCACATGTCGCGGAGCAACTAAGCCCGTGCGCCACAACTACTGACCCTGCGCTCTAGAGCTCGCGAGCCACAACTACTGAAGCCCACGCACCTACAGCCTGTGCTCCGCAACAAGAGAAGCCACCGCAATGAGAAGCCCAAGCACCGCAATGAAGAGCAGCCCCTGCTCACCGCAACTAAAAGAAAGCCCATGCACAGCAACAAGGACCCAACGCAGCCCTAAATAAATAAATAAATAAATAAATAAATAAATAAATAAATACATTTATTTTTTAAAAATTGCATCAGATAAGGTCAGTAATTCAACAGTATACTTCCTAAGCTTTTCTTACAGGAGCCTTGTGTTCAAAGGCTACAAACCCCTCAATATATGATTATGTAATGGAAAGCTATCCCATGTTCTCTTCCTACTAAGGTAGACTATTTTTTTAAGATCTCTGACACTTTTCCTGAAATCCAAATTTAATACATCACATTTTTATGTTTGTTATTTTTATTCCAGCAGGTGCATCCCATGCTTATATGTAACCAATCCAGACTTTCATTCTATGGCACAGATTTTCATCTAGGTGTATTCCCAGTCCCTGTGTGTAATATTGCTTGAAAAAAATCTTTACTCTTCATCTCTGATAAAAACAACAACATAATTACAATAAGTATTATATAATTCCTTATGTGATTCTGGTCTCCTCTGTGATCTGCCAGTTCACTGGAACCTGAGTCAAGTTCACTTAATGTCTAACAAAGTAGGAGCAATCAATGCTATTGAATTACTTTACTTCAATACTTTGTTCTGTTTAATTCTTGTTTTGATAAGGCTTATCCTTAAATTTTTTATTGAGGTATAATTGACATATAACATTATATTGGTTTCAGACATACAACATAATGATTTGATATTTGTATATGATGTGAAATGATCACCACAATAAGTCTAGTTACCATCTGTCACCATACAAAGTCAACCTTTAGGATTTACTCTCCTGGCGATTTTCAAGTATGCTCTAGAATATTATTGTCTGCAGTCACCATGCTGTACATTACATCACCATGATTTATTTATTTTATAACAGGAAATTTGTGCCTCTTGTTCCCCTTCACCTGTTTCGCCTGCTCCCCACTCCCCCGTCATCTGGCAATCACCGTTCTTTTCTCTGTATCAATTATTTTTGTTTTGTTTTGTTTTATTTGTTTGTTTGTTTTGTTTTTGAGATTCTACATATAAGTGAAATCATACAGTATTTGTCTTTCTCTGGCTTATTTCACTTAGCATAATTCCCTCAAGGTTCATCCATGTTGCCGCAAATGGCAAGATTTCATTCTTTTTTATGCCTGAGAAGTAGTCCATGTTATTTATATATCACATCTTCTTTATCCATTCATCCATCGGTGGACATTTAGGTTGTTTCCATATCTTGGCTATTGTGAACAATGCTGCAGTGATCATAGGGGTGAATATATCTTTTCAAATTAATTTTTTGCTTGGTTTTGTTTTCTTCAGATAAATACCCAAAAGTGGAATTGCTGGATATAGGGTAGTTTTATTTTTTAATTTTTTGAGGAAACTCCTTAATGTTTTCTGGTTTTCATTCCCACCAGCAGTGCTTGAGGGTCCCCTTTTCTCTCCATGCCCACCAACACTTGTTATTTCATTCTTTTTGATAATAGCTATTCTAACAGATGTAAGGTGTGGTATTGATTTACATTTCTCTGATGGTTAGAGATGTTGAGCATCTTTCCATTTGCCTGTTAGCTATCTGTATATCTTCTTGGGGAAAATACTTATTCAAATCCTCTGCGCATTTTTTAATCTGACTGTTTTATTTTTGCTATTGAGTTTTATGAGTTCTTGATAAATTTGAATATTAACCCCCCATCAGATACACAATTTGCAAACATTTTCTCCCATTCAGTAGATTGTCTTTTCATTTTGTTAATGGTCTCCTCTGCTGTGAAGAAGCTTTTTAGTTTAATGTAGTCCCACTTGTTTATTTTTGCTTTTGTTGCCTTTGCTTTTCAAGTCAGATCCAAAAATTCATCAAGTCTGATGTCATACATTTTCTTCTAGAAGTTTTATGGGTTCAGGTCTTACATTCAAGTCATTTATCCATTTTGAGTTAATTTTTGTGTATGGTGTGAGACAGTGGTCTAGTTTCATTCTTTTGCATGTGGCTGTCCAGTTTTTTGCAATACCACTTATTGAAGAGACTATCCTTTCACCACTGTATATTCTTGCTCCCTTTGTCATAAATTAATGGACCATATATGCAAGGGTTTATTTCTGCGTTCTCTATTTTGTTCCCTTTATCTATGTGTCTGTTTTTATGCCAATAGTGTATAGTTTTGATCACTATAGTTTTGTATTATAGTTTGAAATCAGGGAAGATAGGATTACTAGTTAAGCAAATCATTGCTTCCTTTTGGAATATTCTGCAGTTCCTTTTTGAAATGATTATATTGCATAAGTGCCTTCTTTAATTTACTACCTAATTTCTGTAGCAATGTTATAATTTTAAAACTACTTTTCTTGTATATATATTTTATAATCTAATTTCAACATTGAGTTTTCACCCTTCGCTCTAGTCATCGACTCCAACCTCTGCCCATTTCTCTGCTTTTGGCTAATGCTCTGAATAACTGTTTAAAGTTGTTCGAGTTATAATTAAAATTTTTTTCACAGTCTTGCTCAGGAAAGAAGCAGAGAAAAAGTCAAATAACTCATTGAATAATGAGTTAAATGGACCTATTTATCCTGTTGTCTTCCAAGAATCCTGTGGCTCTACTACTGTCACTGTGTGAACCCTGTTGGAATATTGGTCCACAGAAATGATCAGATATTCATAGTGGTTACTTTCTATAAGCAAATTTTTATTTACAGTCCTGTGTATTATCTGATCTTTAAAAATTAATAGAAAAGGATTAAAAAAAACCTCAGCAACAAAAATTAATTTTCAGGAAAGAATGTGTTTTAAGGTGTGCCAATATTCAAAATGCTTCATTGTGACCTTTTTAAAAAAATTTCAACCTGTAATAGACTAACTGATTGTCCTTTGAACAAATTTAATTACTATAAGAGTGAGATTTTTATTCTGAGCATTCATAGAAATTGCTCTACAGATTTTAACAAACATCATTTAACAAACAGACTAAAGATGTTGTCACGTGCAATTGTCAATCAGAGATTAAAATAATGATATTCTAAATCAGTAGTTTATAATCTTTTTATTACCCCTCAAACACCTCTCATGAATAGCATGGCTTGAAAGATTATGTGTACCAAACTGTAGTTATTGTCAATTTATTTGCCAGTGCTTATGAATCAAAATTTCATATTAAAAATTTTTAATTAATTCCCCACAAGATACTAATTAATTAACTGGAACTTTATAGAGGAGAAACCCGTCAGGCACCACCTTAACCAAGTGGTCAAAGTTAGTATAACCAGTAAGAGAACAAATAAATATCATTTGCCTCTGGATATGATGTACTGAGATGGATAGAATATTGTTTTTTTTATTACTGCCAAAAATGTATAACCTGAATCTAGTAAGAAGGAAACATCAGATCAAACCAATTGAGAAACATCCTGCAGAATAATTTACCTGTGTTTCTCAAAATGTCAAGATAATGGAAAAGACTTAGAAACTTTTTCCAGATTAAAAGAGACATGAAAATTAAATGCAACACCTGAATAGAATCTTGGATCAGATTTTTAAAATTCTCCTGTAAAGGCCATTAATTGGACAATAGGCAAAATTTAAGTGACTTGTAGATTAAACAATAGTAGTGTATCAGTGTTTATTTGATGATTTTGATAATTATCCTATAATTAAGAGAATGTCATTTTTAAAACAAAATACACACTAAAAAAGGGGAATTCTGTCAACAAATTACTCTGAAAGGATTTACACACACATATACATATATATGTGCATATATATACACATATGTATGTACATACCTATATATGTATATACATATTTCCATACACACATATGGAGAGAGAGAGACAGAATGGTAATGAGAATATGATAAGTGCTAATTAATATTCAGGGTATCAGGAATATGGATAAATATTAAAATATATAGGAATTCTTTTATCATTTCTATCTGTCTGAAATTATTTCAAAGTTAAAATTAAAAATTTGAACACAAAAACTTCTTATTGAAATTAAGTAACCATTGTATCCAAGGTGAGATACAGTCCAAAACAAGTTGATATTTTAGCTTGTGCTGGAAGGTATACAATTACCTTTCTATCGTTGAAAGATTATTACTTTCACAGACTTCTCATGATCTGAAGGCCCCAGAATGAGAAATACTGCTTTAAATCATTTGTTATTGTTATCCAAATTACAGTACCTAAAATTTTTGTAGAGTCTTAGAGGAATTATGCCTCTGCAAAGCTGACTATTTGCTTGCACACTGCTTTTAATGAATGTTTCATCAAAGACCTTCATCAAAAAAGTTAACAAACTGTTTTTGAATTACAGTAACCCTTAGTAAAAAAATTTTTTTTAAATATACTGACCTTGTTTATGTGACCCTTCTAAACTCACTTATTAGTTCTGGTAGCTTTTTTGGGTAACCTCTTAAGGATCTTTGTTCTTCTGAATGTAATCTTTTTTCTTCAGAAATTTTCTCTTTAGCTTTGATTTTCAGTGGTTTGACTGTGATGTGTCCAGGAGTACATGTGTGTATGTTTTAATATCCTTCTTGAGATGCTCTGAGCTTCTTGGATCTGTGGTTTGTAATTTTTCATTAATTTGGAAATTATTTCTTCAAATGTGTCTTCATCTCTGTTTTCTCTCCTTGTGAGACTCCAATTACCTGTGTTCGACGATTTGATATTGTCTCACAGCTCTTACATGCTCCGTTTTCCTTTTGCCACTCTTTTTTTCTCTTTATGCTTCATTTTAGACACTTTCTAATGCTTTAACTTCAAGGTCACTAATCCCTGAAATGGAGGTGAAGAGGTAGGACCCTGCTGGGGTCCTTGGCCTTGCTAAGGATTTTGGTATTTATTTTAAGCAGTGGGAAACCTTTAGAGAATTTCAAGTTAGGGCTGGTGATGGTAGGGGGAGTAATTGTAGTTAATGCAACATACAGTTCAGTTCCTACAATGTTTGTATTTTACATGTTAAAGCCTCCAAGTTCTTGAAGGTAAACCAGGATTTGTTAGAAGACATCACAAATAAGAGAGTAAACAACATTTGAACTACTCAGTGATATGCCAGTATTTTGTACTTGGTTATAGAATGGGCATAGGCAGCTGACCTCTCCACACCATACTGCATGGATACAAGTTGTTTAAAAAGAGTTACAAAATATGTAAATCAAGTATTTATTGAATACTCATAGGGTGCAGGGATTAAAATAAAAACAAATATTACAAAACGTAAAGATATTACTTAGAGACGGTATTTCATTTGTTGACCAAAATATTTTCCCAGTGTAGTAAAGGCTGTAACTTTGAAATATATATGGCATTTTATTACTGTCCTGTTCTTTATACGTCCCAGCTTTATCTACTTTTAGCTCCAATTATCATATCTCTTTTTTCTAGAACAGTCCTATCTACAACTAAACTGTATTTGCCTCTCTAGGAAAGGTCCTCCTACATCAAAATTAGCTTAAGACTTTTATTTTTTCATAGAAACTTTGCGCCTAAGTTTACTTTTTGGCACAAACTATGATACATTTACTTTTCTTTCTTATTGTCCCTACATCCATCTTTTAAATGTAGTAGGTGTTAATGATGAGTACAATTCAATAAAGTCTCTTTCGATAAGAGCATGTTTATTCTATAATCCTTTTGTAATTTTTTAGATATGACATTTAATTGTATTAAAAATTTGTATATATAATTCACTTGTTTATATATTTTTCACTTGTCTTTAAAGGTCTGTATGGCTTCACCTTGTTTTCTTCTCTCAAACATAAATTCTTCAAAGCACAGACTGTGAGTTCATTCTCCTTGATTACTCCTTCATAGTACCAAGCCCAGTGATTCACACATTGGTGCTCAATTTATGTTTAGGAAAGATTATGGTGGTGGTTCTTAACCTTTTTCTTTCTGTGACATGCTTTCAAATAATAGAATTTTTGGTGATGTATTTGAGGGCATTAGAAACATGAAGCAACTTGAAACAAGTCAACAATTATTACAGAATAATTGCTACTACAGTATATAAAAATGTCTTCAGTATCTGTGCGAGCATTTACAGTTACTTCACTGTTTGAATAGAGTTACTTATGGTCCTGAAAGTGTTCTGTTATAAGTTCATTGAACAGAAAATTCTCATGTTTTCTGTTATTACATTGATGTCAAGATATTCTTCTTACTTCTTACTGGTAGCTAGTTATACAACTGCTATACTGAAAACTGCAGAACTCTTGGCATATAGCGATTCCTTCCAAACCTATGCATTAAGAGACTTGACAGACTGTAGGGGGATTTCCCTGGTGGTCCAGTGGTTGAGACTCTGCACTTCCACTGCAGGGGGCACGCTGGGGAACGAAGATCCTGCATGCCACGCAGTGAGGCCAAAAAAAAAGAGAGAGACAACAAACTCTAGCTTGGCTCTAGCAGCTTGAGGCCATGTCCCTAGAAAGACCCCAGACCCCTGAGAAAGCTCAATGCTCCCAGGAGAATTTACTGTTTTTTCGAGCCAAAACCTGGAGATAGAGCCCTGAACTCTCTCTTAGAGCAGTTACTTGAGAATGCTTGCAATTATAAATCCTTTCTTTGCCCTCTAAGATGTAAATCTACCACCCAAAACTGTTTCTTCAAAGACTTGAGAGCTGTGTCTTTGAAATGCAAACATCCAGGGAGATAACTCTCTCTCTCACCCTCAGTCCCTGCATCTGCATAAATAAACAATTTCCTAAAATTCAATATGATAAGTGCTATCACATTGGGGATAACCGCCTAACTTGAGTGGCTGCCTGGCTTCAACTTGCAGCAACGCCTCCTGCCATAAAGGTAGATGTTTATTTCTCCTCTGGATAAACTCCAGTGAACAACTCCAGGTGTCCTAGTCACATAAACTAACCCCTGTTACTACCCCTGCAGTGTCTTTCCCTGAACACACCCAGCCTTTTAAGTCTCCAGCCCTTTGTTTCAGGGAAGATGAGTTCAATTCACATTGGACCCTCTTTCCTATTGCAATAATATTACTGAATAAAATCTGTCCTCACAGCTTTGATTACTGTCCAGTTTTGTTTTTGATGATATTATATTGCATTATCTGCAGTTGCTGCAGAAATGTATTTTATATGTTGATCACAATTTGGTAGCATTTCCACTCAGGAAATAAGCACTGGGCAGCCGCATATTGGATCTGTGTTAGGGGACGATTCTCTATGGGTCTCCTGTGTTTCTGCACCTCTTGTTTACAGAGGCACTGACTGCCTTTGTTCCAGACAACCTTCTCAAGGATGTTTGTGTAGTGAACAACCTTGAAAGAAAAAGTTAGTATCTCCCTTTGGAGCAAAAGGTAAGTCTGTTTATTGTCCAGTATAATAAAGATGATACCTCTCTTCAGGGCAAAAGTCAAACAGGCTTACTGCCTATTATGAAAGATTTAGGTTCCCTGACCTTGGCTGAGATTCCTCTCCTGTGATACAACTCACCGTGTGTGTAGTTACTGTGCAGCCCTCTTTCTATTACCCTGTGGGAAATGGGGCTCAGGGAGCCAGTGGCCCAGAGATCACAGAATAAACTGTATGATGCCACATGGAAGAGTGGGCATTAACTCCAACTCCCCATGGGGTGAATTTTAACCAGCGGGAAAGACGAGACAAGAGGGAGCTGGACAAATAAATCCCCCCTCCTTCCCCTTCCTCCTTCCCATAGACTACTCCAGGCCACACTTTGCCTTTGCAGCCCATTAAGGGAAATCCTGTGTGCCTGTTGGATGCACCTGCACAGTGGCCTGCTCTGTCTCTTGAAGATGTCTTCTAAGGTGGTAGCCAGGCAGTAATGTACTACACATGCTTCAAGCTTTTCTTACCTCACTTTCTTTTCCTCAACCCCACTGCCCTGGGTTTGCTCTTCCCAACTGAAAGAGTCATGCCTTAATCATTGTCTCAGTTTTCTTAAGAATCCAGGCTGAGGTAGTGGCTAAGGAGGACTATAGATTGTAAAAGGATAAACAGGTAAAAATATGCTCTCAGGAACACACATTTTAGAAGCATAAATAAACAATTTCCAAAAGTTCAGTATGATAAGTGCTACTATAGAAGTATGTATGATTGGCTTCAAGGAGACAGCCCTGAGAGAGCACTATGGTGTTGAGAACATCTGGACAAAGTACACGTGACTCAAGGCAGAAATGACTTAAAGCAGAATGGACTGATTAAGAAGCAGTTAGGAGACCTTCAAGATGGCGGAGGAGTAAGACATGGAGATCACCTTCCTCCCCACAAATACATCAGAAATACATCTACATGTGGAGCGACTCCTACAGAACACCTACTAAACGCTGGCAGAAGACCTCAGACTTCCCAAAAGGCAAGAAAATCCCCACGTACTTGGGTAGGGAAAAGAAAAAAGAAAAAACAAAGACAAAAGAATAGGGATGGGGCCTGCACCTCTGGGAGGGAGCCATGAAGGAGGAAAGGTTTCCACACACTAGGAAGCCCCTTCACTGGTGGACATAAGGACTGGACGGCAGGGAAACTTCAGAGCCACGGAGGAGAGCGCAGCAACAGGGGTGCGGAGGGCAAAATGGAGAGATTCCCGCACAGAGGATCAGTGCCGACCAGCACTCACCAGCCCGAGAGGCTTGTCTGCTCACCCGCCGGGGCAGGCGGGGGCTGGGAGCTGAAGCTTGGGATTCAGAGGTCAGACCCCAGGGAGAGGACTGGGGTTTGCTGCGTGAACACAGCCTGAAGGGGGCTAGTGCACCACGGCTAGCTGGGAGGGAGTCCCGGAAGAAGTCTGGACTTGCCTAAGAGGCAAGAGACCATTGTTTCAGGGTGTGCGAGGAGAGGGGATTCAGAACACCGCCTAAACGAGCTCCAGAGACTGGTGCAAGCCGTGGCTATCAGTGTGGACACCAGAGGCGGGCATGAGATGCTAAGGCTGCTGCTGCAGCCACCAAGAAGCCTATGTGCAAGCACAGGTCGCTATCTACATGCCCCCCCACCCTCTCCCCGACTGGGAGCTTTGCATCACGCCACCACCAGGGTCCCATGATCCAGGGACAACTTCCCCAGGAGAACACACGGTGCGCCTCATGCTTTTGCAAAGTCACACCAGCCTCTGCCGCCAGCAGGCTCACCCTGCATTCCAGTTATAACTACCTTACCCCTCCCTCCCCCCAGCCTCAGTGAGCCAGAGCCCCATAATCAGCCGCTGCTTTAACCCCGTCCTGTCTGGGCAAGAACAGATGCCTGAGGGCAATCTAAACACAGAGGCGGGGCCAAATCCAAAGCTGAGCCCCAGGAGCTGTGCAAACAAAGAAGAGAAAGGGAAATTTCTCGTGCAGCGCGAGGAGCAGCAGATTAAAGCCCCACAAGCAACTTGAGGTACGCTGCATCTGTGGAATACCTGAATAGACAACGAATCAACCCAAAACTGAGGCAGTGGACTTTGAGAGCAACTGTAGACTTGAGGTTTGCTCTCTACGACTGACTTGTTTCTGATTTTTACGTTTATCTTAATATAGTTTTTAGCACTTGTTAACACTGGTGGATTTGTTTACTGATTTGGTTGCTCTCTTCTTTTCTTTTTTATTACTTTTTAATTTTAATAATTTTTAAAATTTTTAAATTTTTAATTATTTTATTTTTTTAAGTTAATTTACTTATTTTTCTTTCTTTTTTTCTCCCTTTTCTTCTAAGCCATGTGGCTGACAGAATCTTGGTGCTCCAGCCTGATGTTAGGCCTGAGCCTCTGAGGTGAGAGAGCCAAGTTCAGGACACTGGACGACCAGAGACCTCCTGGCCCCATGTAATATCAATCAGGAAGAGCTCTCCCAGAGATCTCCATCTCAATGCTAAGACTCAGCTCAACCCATCGGCCAGCAAGCTCCAGTGCTGGATACCCCAGGCCAAACAACTAGCAAGACAGGAACGCAACCCCACCCATTAGAACAGAGGCTGCCCAAAGTCATACTAAGTTCACAGACACCCCAAAACACACCACCAGACACAGCCCCTCCCACCAGAAAGACAAGATCCATCCCCACCCACCAGAACGCAGGCACCAGTCCCCTCCACCAGGAAGCCTACACAAGCCACTGAACCAACCATACCCACTGGGAGCAGACACCAAAAACAATGGGAACTACGAACCTGAGGCCTGCAAAAAGGAGACACCAAACACAGTAGGCTAGGCAAAATAGGAAGACAGAGAAATATGCAACAGATGAGGGAGCAAGGTAAAAACCCACCAGACCAAACAAATGAGGAAGAAATAGGCAGTCTACCTGAAAAAGAATTCAGAGTAATGATAGTAAACATGAGCCAAAATCTAGGAAATAGAATGGAAAAAATACAAGAAGTGTTTAGCAAGGACCTAGAGGAACTAAAGAGCAAACAAACAAGGATGAACAAACAATAAATGAAATTAAAAATTCTCTGGAAGGAATCAATAGCAGAATAACTGATGCAGAAGAATAGATAAGTGACCTGGAAGATAAAATAGTGGAAATAGCTACCACAGAGCAGAATAAAGAAAAAAGAATGAAAAGAATTGAAGACAGTCTCAGAGACATCTGGGACAACATTAAGCACACCACCATTCAAATTATAGGGGTCCCAGAGGAGGAAGAGAGAAAAAAGGGACTGAGAAAATATTTGAAGAGATTATAGTTGAAAACTTCCCTAACATGGGAAAGGAAATAGTCAATCAAGTCCAGGAAGCACACAGAGTTCCATGCAGGAGAAACACACGAAGACACATATTAATCAAACTATCAAAAATTAAATACAAAGAAGAGGTATTAAAAGCAGCAAGGGAAAAGCAACAAATAACATACAACAGAATCCCCATAAGGTTAACAGCTAATCTTTCAGCAGAAACTCTGCAGGCCAGAAGGTGTGGCAGGACATATTTAAAGTGATGAAAGGGAAAAACCTACAACCAAGATTACCCTACCCAGCAAGGGTCTCATTCAGGTTCGACAGAGAAATTAAAACATTCACAGACAAGCAAAAGCTAAGAGAATTCAGCACCACAAAACCAGCTCTACAGCAAATGCTAAAGGAATTTCTCTAGGCAGGAAACACAAGAGAAGGAAAAGACTTACAATAAGAAACCGAAAACAATTAAGAAAATGGTAATAGGAACATACATACCGATAATTACCTTAAACATGAATGGATTAAATGCTTCAATCAAAAGACATGGACTGGCTGAATGGATACAAAAACCAGACCAGTATATACGCTGCCTACAAGAGACCCACTTCAGACCTAGGGACACATACAGACTGAAAGTGAGGGGATAGAAAAATATATTCCATGCAAATGGGAATCAAAAGAAAACTGTAGTAGCAATTCTCATATCAGACAAAATAGACTTTAAAATAAAGACTATTACAAGAGACAAATAAGTACACTACATAATGATCAAAGGATCAATCAAGAAGAAGATATAACAATTGTAAATATTTAGGCACCCAACATAGGAGCACCTCCATATATAAGGCAAATGCTAACAGTCATAAAAGGAGAAATCGACAGTAACAAAATCATTGTAGGGGACTTTAGTACCCCACTTTCACCAATGGACAGATTGTCCAAAATGAAAATAAATAAGGAAACACAAGTTTTAAATGATACATTAAACAAGATGGACTTCATTTATATTTATAGGACATTCCATTCAAACACAACAGAATACACTTTCTTCTCAAGTGCTCATGGAACATTCTCTTGGATAGATCATATCTTGGGTCACAAATCAGGCCTTGGTAAATTTAAGAAAATTGAAATCATATCAAGTATCTTCTCTAATCACAATGCTATGAGACTAGATATCAATTATAGGAAAAAAATCTGTAAAAAAATACAAACACATGGACGCTAAACAATACACTACTAAATAACCAAGAGATCACTGAAGAAATCAAAGAGGAAATAAAAAAATACGTAGAAACAAAGGACAATGAAAACACGATGACCCAAAACCTGTGGGATGCAGCAAAAGCAGTTCTAAGAGGGAAGTTTATAGCAATACAATCTTACCTCAAGAAACAAGAAACAACTCAAATAAACAACCTAAATTTACACCTAAAGCAAGTAGAGAAAGAAGAACAAAAAAACCCCCAAAGTTAGCAGAAGGAAAGAAATCATAAAGATCAACTCAGGTATCAAGGAAAAAGAAATGAAGGAAAAAATAGCAAAGATCAATAAAACTAAAAGCTGGTTCTCTGAGAAGATAAACAAAATTGGTGAACCATTAGCCAGACTCATCAGGAAAAAAAGGGAGAAGACTCAGATCAACAGAATTAGAAATGAAAAAGGAGAAGTAACAACTGACACTACAGAAATACAAAGGATCATGAGAGATTACTACAAGCAACTACATGCCAATAAAATGGACAACCTGGAAGAAATGGACAAATTCTTAGAAATGCACAACCTTCCAAGACTGAACCAGAAAGAAATAGAAACTATAAACAGACCAATCACAAGCACTGAAATGGAGATCATGATTGAAAATCTTCCAACAAACAAAAGTCCAGGACCAGTTGGCTTCACAGGTGAATTCTATCAAACATTTAGAGACGAGCTAACACTATTCTTCTCAAACTCTTCCAAAGTATAACAGAGGGAGGAACCCTACCAAACTCATTCTACAAGGTCACCCTGATACCAAAACCAGACAATGATCTCACAAAAGAAGAAAACTACAGACCAATATCACTGATGAACATAGATATAAAAATCCTCAACAAAATACTAGCAAACAGAATCCAGCAGCACATTAAAAGGACCATACACCATGATCAAGTGAGGTGTATCCCAGGAATGCAAGGATTCTTCAGTATATGCAAATCAATCAATGTGATACACCATATTAACAAATTGAAGGAGAAACACCCTATGATCATCTCAATAGGTGCAGAAAAAGCTTTCAACAAAATTCAACACCCATTTATGATAAAAACCCTCTAGAAAGTACGCATAGAGGGAACTTACCTCAACATAATAAAGGCCATATATGACAAACCCAAAGCCAACATCATTCTTAATGGTGAAAAACTGAAACCATTTCCACTAAGATCAGGAACAATACAAGGTTGCCCACTCTCACCACTATTATTCAGCATAGTTTTGGAAGTTTTAGCCACAGCAATCAGAGAAGAAAAGAAATAAAAGGAATCCAAATCGGAAAAGAAGAAGTAAAGCTGTCACTGTTTGCAGATGACATGGTACTATACATAGAGAATCCTAAAGATGCTACCAGAAAAATACTAGAGCTAATCAATGAATCTGGTAAAGTAGCAGGATACAAAATTAATGCACAGAAATCTCTAACATTCCTATACACTAATGATGAAAAATCTGAAAGAGAAATTAAGGAAACACTCCCATTAACCACTGCAACAAAAAGAATAAAATACTTAGGAATAAGCCTACCTAAGGAGACAAAGACCTGTATGCAGAAAACTATAAGACAATGATGAAAGAAATTAAATATGATACAAACAGATGGAGAGATGTACCATGTTCTTGGATTGCAAGAATAAACATTGTGAAAAAGACTATACTACCCAAAGCAATCTACAGATTCAATGCAATTACTATCAAACTACCACTGGCATTTTTCACAGAAGTATAACAAAAAATTTCACAATTTGTATGGAAACACAGAAGACCACAAATACCCAAAGCGATCTTGAGATAGAAAAACAGAGCAGGAGGAATCAGGCTCCCTGACTTAAGAATAACTACAAAGCTACAGTAATCAAGACGGTATGGTACTTGCACAAAAAAAGAAATATAGATCAATGGAAGAGGAGAGAAAGCCCAGAGATAAACCCACGCACATATGGTCACCTTATTTTTGATAAAGGAGGCAAGCATTTACAATGGAGAAAAGATAGCCTCTTCAATAAGTGGTGCTGGGAAAACTGGAGAGCTACATGTAAAAGAATGAATGAAATTAGAACACTCCTTAACACTTCACACAAAAATAAACTCAAAATGGATTAAAGACCTAAATGTAAGGCCAGACACTATAAAACTCTTAGAGGAAAACATAGGCAGAACACTCTATGACATAAATCACAGCAAGATCCTTTTTGACTCACCTCCTTGAGAAATGGAAATAAAAACAAAAGTAAACAAATGGGACCTAATGAAATTTAAAGCTTTTGCACAGCAAAGGAAACCATAAACAAGACAAAAAAACAACCCTCAGAATGGGGGAAAATATTTGCAAATGAAGCAACTGACAAAGGATTAATCTCCAAACTTTACAAGCAGCTCATGTAGCTCAATATCCAAAAACCAAATAACCCAATCGAAAAATGGGCAGAAGACCTAAATAGCATTTCTCCAAAGAAGATGCACAGATTGCCAACAAACACATAAAAGGATGCTCAACATCACTAATCATTAGAGAAATGTAAATCAAAACTACAATGAGATATCACCTCACACCAGTAAGAATGGCCATCATCAAAATATCTACAAACAATAAATGCTGGAGAGGGTGTACAGAAAAGGGAACCCTCCTGCACTGTTGGTAGGAATGTAAATTGCTACAGCCACTATGGAGAACAGTATGGAGGTTCCTCAAAAAACTAAAAATAGAACTACCATATGACCCAGTAATCCCACTACCGGGTATATACCCTGAGAAAAGCATAATTCAAAAAGAGGCATGTACCACAATGTTCACTGAGGCACTATTTACAGTAGCCAGGACATGGAAGCAACCCAAGTATCCATCAACAGATGAATGGATAAAGAAGATGTAGCACATTTATACAATGAGATATTACTCAGCCACAAAAGGAAACAAAACTGAGTTATTTGTAGTGAGGTGGATGGACCTGGAGTCTGTCATACAGAGTGCAGTAAGTCAGAAAGAGAAAAATGAATACTGTATGCTAACACATATATCTGGAATGTAAAAAAAAAAAAAAAAAAAAGGTTCTGATGAACCTAGGGCCAGGACAGGAATAAAGACACAGTTGTAGAGAATGGACTTGAGGACATGGGGAGGGGAAAGGTTAAGCTGGGATGAAGTGAGAGTGTAGCATTTACATATATACACTACTAAGTGTAAAATAGATAGCTTGGGAAGAAGGTGCATCACATGGGGAGATCAGCTCAGTGCTTTGTGACTATCTAGAGGGGTGGGATACAGATGGTGGTAGGGCGATGCAAGAGGGAGGGGATATGGGCATATATGTATACATATAATTGATTCACTTTGTTATATAGCTGAAACTAACACAACCTTGTAAAGAAATTATACTCCAATAAAGATGTTAAAAAATATGTATGATTTTATATAATGTACTAGGGACTTAAATGAAAACTGATTAATTCTGGAGAGTTGATGGGGATGTCACAGCAAACCACAGAGAAGAGGTGTGTATTAGTTTGTTTGGTTTGCTGTAACAAACTACCACAAACTGAATGGCACAAACAATAGAATCTTACTGTCTCACAGTTCTGGAGGTAAGAAGTTTGAGATCAAAGTGTTGGTCGCATTGGTTTCTTCTGAGGGCTCTGAGGGATATATCTGTTCTATACCTTTCTCCTAGCTTCTGGTGGTTGTGGCATTTCTTGGCATGTAGATCTCTGCCTTCATCTTTACGTGACATTTTCCCTGTGTGTGTGCCTGTGTCCAAATTCCTCCACTAACCCTTTTTAAAAATTTTTTATTGGAGTGGAGTTGACTTACAATGTTCCGGTAGTTTCAGGTGCACAACAAAGTGAATCCCCTTTGGTAACCATAAGTTTGGTTTTGAGATCTGGGAGTTGGTTTCTGTTTTGTAAATAAATTCATTTGTATCATTTTTTATTAGATTCCACATATAAGTGATATCATATAATATTTGTCTTTCTCTAAATTTCCCCTTTTTATAAAGACACCAGTCATTTTGGATTAGGGGTCCACCCTGTTCAAGTATGACCTCACCTTGCTAATTATATCTGCAATGGCTCTATTTCCAAATAGGGTCACATTCTAAGGTACTGGGGATTAGGACTTCAACATATAATTTTGGGAAGACACAGTTCAACCCATAAGAAGATGGTACATTTGAGCTGGACCTCAATCTTCAGTAGGAATTTGTCAGGCTGACAGTGGAGAGATGAGATTATACACATCATGAATGACACATGGGTGCATGGAGCTTTGGAAATGTCTGGTTAATTTTAGGGAAGACCAGAATATAGTATGGCTGGATAGTAGGGCTAGTTCAAGGCAGGGAGGAACTGACTGGAGATGATTGTGGCAAACAGGTTGGAGGCTTCATGTGTCTCAGTGAGGAGACGGTCCTTTATTCCGTAGTCCGTTGGAAGCTACCCAATGTTTGTTAAAGGTTACTTCTGTTACTTCTTCTTAATTATAGAAGCAACTGGTGTGTGTAACTGACATGTCAGCTGGGACTTCCCTGCCACTTGGAGGGTTTAACATGGCTTGACCCCCAAGTTTACCACCTGTTAGAATCCTGGGCTTCCCCTACTGCCTCCCCAGCAACTTTATAATTCTCTTCACGGGGTGTTGCTTCCTACTACATCAATCTAGATGAGAAGCCCTGTTTCTCTAGTTTCCAATAAAAAACAACAACAACTAACATTTCAGTGTTTAGAAACTTTGAGAGGCTTTGGAGTGTGTTGCATGGCAAAACTTGCAGCTTTGCCATATCTCCGACTTCATTCCTTCCTCATCTTCCTGGAGCAACAAATCATTTCTCATTCCTCACGAGGAACAGTTCTGCCTACATTCAACTCCTTTGGGATCTCAGTTTCTGTGCCAAGCACGCATTCAAGTGTTTTTTCCCAAACAAATATAATTCTCTTCCCATCTCAGAAATAAAATTCTCTCATCTCATTATATGTATGTTTTAAAGAGCTTAGAAAACACACCAATAAAAGTGTAAAAATTACCCATTATATTATAAAACTGTTAATATTTGGTATCTTTTGGTTTAGCTATTAATATATTCTATAACTGGGCTCATTCTGTATATATTAATACATTTTTGTAACTGGATTTAAAAAAAATTTTTATATTACATTATGGGAAATTTCCAATGTTGCCAAAATGTATTTGAAAACCTAATTTTCAATGGTTTTATAGTATTTTTCATATGGGCTGAATCAATTTACTTAGAGTTTTCCCTATGGTTGGACAGTTAGGTTTCCTGATTTTTAAAAAAATTTACTTATGTATTTATTTATTTTTGTCTGCTTTGGGTCTTTGTTGCTCTGCTCGGGCTTTCTCTAGTTGTGGCGAGTGGGGGCTACTCTTCATTGTGGTGCGCAAGCTTCTCACTGCAGTGGCTTCTCTTGCTGCGGAGCATGGGCTCTAGGCACGCGGGCTTCAGTAGTTGTGGCTTGCGGGCTTTAGAGTGCAGGCTGGGTAGTTGTGGTGCATGTGGGATCTTCCCGGACCAGGGCTCAAACACATGTCCCCTGCATTGGCAGGTGGGGTCTTAACCACTGCGCCACCAGGGAAGTCCCAGGTTTCCTGGTTTTTATTGTTGTAAATTATGCCATGGTAAATGTTTTGATACATGAATCTTGATCTGCATTTTTAATTATTACATTATGACAGATAACTAGATGAGATATTTTTGAGTCAAAGGATAAGAATATTTCAAGGCTCAAGATGCCTTCATTGCTTCTAGAAAAGTTTCTTGAAACAGGGGAGTGGCATGATCAGATACATGATCTTTATAGATAACTCGGGTTGCAGAATCTTGGGGAAAGATAATTAGAAGTTAAAAGGCAAATGGAGATTGGGAAGGTGTAGACATAGAGATGGGGATGCAGTTTAGGGATATTTGTAAAATAGAGTCAAAAGGGCTTGCTGATTATGGAGGTGAGAAAGCAAAGAAAACTGCTTTGCTTTCCAACCTGCCTAACTGGGGGAATACTGAAGTTGTTAATACAGAGAGAGAAGATGGCAAGGTGTGTAGATGTGTAGAAGAGGATAATTTGGTTTGAGACTTTTTTTTACTTGAATTATACACCTATTTGGAATGGCTTTAAGTGGAATCAAATAGACATTTGGAAATATGTTTACTGGTGGGGAACATCTGTAATTTTTGCCTCCCCTAAATATGGGACTAACTTTAGAATTTTTTTAAGAGGAGGGCATTGGGGTGACAAGCTGGTTATAAGAAGTCTCGTCTTAAAGCTGCATTTTTTTTTTTTTTAGCAAACTCCTGTTTTTGTTTTAATTTAGATAGCAAGTGTATTTAGTTATGTAAACGGAGATTGGAGAACACTAAAGATTCTAAGTCAGCCCTGGATAGCCACTGCTGGCATCCATTCCTTCTCATTCTGGTAATACCATTTCAATTTTCCTTGGGAGAATCACCCCTCTCCGACCCTTGCTCCCTGTGGTTTTAGCGCACCTGGCACTATTCTATGGATCCAAGGATGGGCATGTATCTCAAGTCAGCCAATCAGAGTCCATGGGGTTGAAGTCAAGGAGTTTCCAGGGGAACTGCTGAAATACTCTTTCCACAGGGATTGCTGAGAGAATAAGATGGTATAACTGGAGTTGTTAGCAGCTATTTTGCTAGTCTGACAATGGAGTCAACCCAAAGGAAAACAGAGCTGAGTTAATTCTGATGACCTGGTTCTGATGTTATCTCTTGAGCCCTAGGATCCAAGTGAACAGATACCAGTTCTAGTTGCAGTCTTTTTTGGCATTAAAATTCCATTTTTATCTTAAGCCATTTTGAGTGGATTTCTGTAACATACAACTAAAAAAGTCCTGACTAAGACAGTATTGGAGATCAGAAAAATGTTCAAGTTTTCAAAAGTTTCAACTATTCAAAATAAAACTAAGAGGAAACCTATTATGACTACACATGTATTCTCTTTTATATTTAATGGTTGACAAATATGTATGGAACATCTACTGTAGGGTCAGGCACTATGCTATGCTCTGTACCTAAAACAAGTTAATTAAAGGTATGGTTACAGAAACATTTTTATGGATGGCATATTAAAAAATCATTATAATTCATAAGTTGGCTGAATTAGCTAGCTAGAATTAATAGCATGAATTTTGGCTTTTATGCTTTATATACTTTGCTTTTCGTTTCTTTTGTAAAGACCTGAGGGTAGCTAAAACTAGTAGCCAGCAAAAAATTTATTTGCTTGAATTTTAATATTTCAAATGTTTGGAATATAAAACTCCATACTAGGAACTCAAGTTTCAAGATATAGATTACTAATGGATATTGTAGCTTATATTTAAAATGCCTAAGGGAATTCCCTAGCGGTCCAGTGGTTAGGACTCCACTTCCGGGACCAGGGGTTCGATCCCTGGTGGGGGAACTAAGATCCCACAAGCCATGTCGTGTGGCAATAAAATAAAATAAAATAAAATAAAATGACTAAAAAATGCCCACCTGTTGAAATGTAGAATTTGGGGGTCTTTCTCCTGCATCCTTATTTGCATTACTTTCAAAAGGTACAGATGGTGAAATCACATCTAGCAATAAAAGCTTGATTAAGCTTTCTGATGTGACATTAGTAATAACAGATTATATATAAAGTTGTAGGGGTAAGAACTAATCAGGGTTTTTTTTTTTCTCTCTAATATTCATGAATGTTTTACGTTTTAGCCACCCTTGTGCCTCAGCTGTCTCTTTTGGTCTCGAGTTGTCTGTTGAGGATGGTTTAATTAAGAATGTTTTTCCTTCACACTCCACCCTTGGATCATTAAAAATTGCAATGGAAAATATGATAATGGAAAAATAAATTATTTCAATCTGTTATTAATATGAGTACTACTTAAATATATATCGTGGGATCCATAAGACATTGTACTGAAAAAGCCTGAAACATAGAGAAAAGTATTTCTTATTCCTCACTATCCTACATCTCATAAAATTTACATGTAACCAGCAATTAATGTACCACAGTTGTACAGCAACAAAATATTTCATCTTTTCTAAGTTCATTGCTTAAATTTAAATAAGCCACAACTTTTTCTTTTTCTCACCACGGGTTTTCAAGGAACTCAGTAGTGAGTTAGAAAACATATTCTTATTAAAAAACAAATACATGTGACAAAGAGAAATTGTATGTGCCTTTGTCCAGGGAACCCCACACAGGCCTTTTAATGGCTTCAGAGCCACTTCTCAAGCCTGAGTTCTTCCTTTCTTCCCAGCAAGTGCCAGAAGCCTAATCTGCATTCCTCTTCTCTTTCTGCTAAGATTCTTGTTATCCGAAGCCAAAGACAAGCTGTTGAGTGTGGCACATTTCCCCCAGTCTTGCTCTCCACCCCCTTCTAATTTTTGGCTACCCTCATTACAAGAGTTTTGATGGAAGAAATTTTCACATACTGAGGTATGTGGAAGTCATTCTGGCTCATGCATGATTTAACTTAAACCTTATGCTAACTAGAACAGTCTGTTTTGTGGCCTATTAAACAAGCATTGTACATCCGCTTCAACCATTAAAGAAAAGAATGCATTTAAAAATCAAAATGGAAAAACTATGGTTCAGGCATCCAAAATGGAGCTGGGTGGCCATTGTGGATGTGGTTTCAGATATGTTGTGCATCACTTAGAACTTCTTAGAACTTGAATTTTCTGAACAGTATCAGTCTCAAGGACACCACCAGCCGTTCTCAAAACAATTATCTGCTAGCGGCTGCCAGCCACAGTCTAATGGTCCCAAGGTCTCCCCTTGTAACTCTGCAATCATTTCGGACCCCAACAAATTCTTGCTTAACAAGCACCCTTACTTCTTGCCAGCTCCAATCCTAATTCTTGACAAACAACTTATGTAATTTTACGGTTTTTGCCTTTATAAGCCACCCCCTTTTTGTAGTCCAGTGGAACACAATTCAGGAGCTTCTTGAATCTGTGTATCCCAGGCTATTGCCCTCAAATAAAACTCTTTTCTACTTCTTCATAGATTGGTTTATTGATTATTTCTATTGACACTTTTATAGCTAATCACTCTGGGAATAGCAAAAATAATAAACTTTAAAAAATGTCTGAAAGCTTGGAAATTGTATAAATCTCTTACAGTCAGTTTTTCCTGCATCATAGTTCCTCACTACACTGTTAGATGATTATTCTGAGCTACACTGGATTGGATTTCTACTTTCAGCCTTCCTGGTGGAGCTCACCAAATCTACTCACTCCTTCAGAGTTTACTTTTCATGACATTTATGCAAATTCCTTCCTCTGAAATGGCCCTGCTTTCCTGCATGTAGACTAGAAGTCATAACCAAAACTGAAAAGGTATCCTCTTGTCTCAAATTGGTAATTTGCATCTTTGAGGAAGCAGAGATTGGGTAACATCCATTGCAAGGTATGGGTACCATCTAGGAATCATCACCTCAGTGCAGTCACATTTCTTAAAAGAATGTTAGCTTATTCTAGCTTTTCTCAGATTTCCAAGTTTTGATATTTCCCAGGGAAATCAAAACGGATTTTTTTTAGACATGAAAGGTTCATATTTGTATTTTGTTATTATTTCTCGTTGTAAACCTTATGGCTATCATTCTGCATTTAAAACCTTTTAAAATATGGATTTCAAATTATTTTTACAGGTATTGGTAAATCCTGTGAGAGAGGGGGCACTTAGAAAACCGAGGAGGAGGGGAACTGACAGAGGAAGTCATCCCTCCCAGTACTTGTGTTTACAGGCTCATTCTCCAGAATTATGACTCAAGACATTTTCAACATCACTGCAATGCAAGAAGTATCGAGTTCATTGGTGTTCAAAACAGTAATTTAAAAAATTCAGGTACCACTGCTATTTCTTAAGAAATTGGATCTGGCGTGTCATTTTACGATTTAGATTCTACTTTAAGCTTTGAGGTCACGTATACAAATAAGAAAATGTGCGCTTAGGAAGTCAAGTTTTATTCCCACTCAATGTCTGGTATAGTGAGCACTATGAAGCAGCTAGAAAACACACGCACACAAGGTATCAGGAAAAAAAAAATGAAGTTAACATCCTAGTGTTGATTCTTCCACGCATAAGCGTAGCCCTGGCCGGGTTCAGGGGCCTTGTGAGACAGGCGCTTCCCGGGCGAGACCTCCCAGCAGCAGGGGACGAGGGTGGCCCAGAGTCCCCCCGGGGCCTAAGCGGGACGCGGTCAGGGCGGCTGGGGTCGCTGGTCCTGGCCCAGGATAGCGGGACTAGACATTACGTGAGAGCAAGAGGACGGGAACCCGCGACCCGGCAACGGTACCCAAGGAGCTCCCAGCGCCTTCATGCTCCCCAGCTGGGAGGGGCGGGGCGGGGTTGGGCAGGGCGAGCGCGGGCGTTGGCTGCGACGGCAGCGAGGGGGCGGAGCCGCGCGAGGCTGCGCGCTCGTCGCTTTCCTGCGCTCGGGGGCGCGCGGCGCGGGTCCGCCGGGCTGTGAGACGAGGCCGCGGCGGGACGTGAACGCCGCTGGTGACCCGGGCGAGGAGCTGGGTGCCCGGGCGGCGGCGGAGGCGTGGAGGTGGGAGGTGGGAGGCGGGCCCTCGCTCGGCTCGGCTCGGCTTGGCTCAAGGCTTGGGCGCTGCGGGCTGAGGAGACAAGGCGACCGAGGTGGGCGAAGAGAGGGCGCGCGGCATCCTCTTGACGGCCGGCGGCGCCCGCGGCCCTCAGCATGTTCCGCGAGGCGAGGGTTTTCCTCCCGCCCGTGGGCTGAGGCGGCGCCGGCGGCGGCCAGGAGAAACGACATGCACCTGCCAGGCGCGGCTTAGAGGACGCGGCAGGCGGCGAGTCCCGGCCGCCCGCGGGAGGGCTTGTTTCGCCCGGACGCCGCCGCCTCCCGTCTCCCGCCGCCGCCGCGGGCCCGAGCGGAACGGCGGGGTGGGCGCCCCGACATGGCGGCCCGGAGCGCCCCGAGCTGCCACCTGCGGCTCGAGTGGGTGTACGGCTACCGGGGCCACCAGTGCCGCAACAACCTCTACTACACGGCGGCCAAGGAGATCGTGTACTTCGTGGCGGGTGTCGGCGTGGTGTACAGCCCGCGGGAGCACCGGCAGAAGTTCTACCGGGGCCACAGCGACGACATCATCAGGTACGGAGGGGCGGGGGCGGCCGCCGTCCCCTTGAGACCAGCGCGCCGAGTTTGCACTTGCCGGTCCTTCTGGGTGCCCGTGACCCGCTCCTTCAGGGCGCATCGCCCGGGAGAGAAACCCGCAGGCATCTGGTCCCGAATCCGCCCTGTTAACACCGGAGAAATGCTTTTCCCCATCTTCGCCTTCTAGAGTCTCTCCCTCTCGGTCGGTGCGGTGACACCAAGTCCGCTTATCCACTGGGCGCTCGGTTTTCTGGCTGTGTACCCTTCTTCTTCCATCAAATTTGTGAAATGTACAAAAGGTTATTTTGGTAGCATTTTACTCCTTTAAATCCCTTCGTTGATTTCTTATTCAACGAATTCTTAAAGCGCCCGAGGGAAGTCCTTTACCTAGTAGAGGACTGATAAAAGTCCCCTAAGCTCTAGGCTGGTCCTGGGGAGGGCGCCCAGGATGGCATCCTGGAGGGCTCTCATCTCTTGGCCATAATGATTAGTTGAGGTTTCACTGCCTGCTGTTATCAGCAGATAGAAAAGAAACCCTGGCAACCTTCAGGCAATTCATTGGACTTTAAAATGTGCACACCTATAGGCAGTTTGGGGATAGGTTTGATCCGAAGAAGGTGCTAAAAATAATTCTGATTTCCAATTCTGTTTCCTTTTCAATAAAGCAATGCTAAATAAATATACTTTTGTATTTTTAACTTAAATCACAGTTTTGTCTTCATTTTAATTCTTTTGTGGGCGGCATCTTAAAGTTGGTCCCAGTGCCTGTTTACATGTCTTTAGTGAGCAGTGTATTTGAAATGTAATTTTCAGTCAGTGTCTCAGCAGAACTTTTGTGGCAAATAAAGTCAAAAGCTGCAGAAATTATTCTTGTCCATTGATTATTGTCTCAAGCACAGTGTATTTGTCGTTGATGATGGAGAATGTGTTGTAAAACATTTTGAAACTGTGTGTGTGGTGGGGGGGCGCGCACTCGCGCTTGCTTCTTCTGGGTTTTTTTTAAAGAGATTCTATGATTGGATTTGGTTACTCAGTTTTATCCCCATGTCTATTTTCCACAGGATTTAAATTGTGCATTTCAAATCCAGTATCATGGTTTGATGTCTTGTAGGCAAAAAACTCTGGCACTTAAATTCTGTAAATAAAGAAGATCTTCTATTTTGCATGTCTGTACATTTATGCTCTGTAAGAGGGAAAAGGAGGCCTAGGACAAACAATAGGTAGGGCAAGATGGAGTAAAGATAAGGAGACCAGAAGCTGAGATTGTGGAGTAGGAAATGAGATAGTTTTGGGTTCAGTTGTTTGTTGTTATTCACCCCAAGAGTAGAATTTACTCCAGTTCTTTGTCTTTTTCCCTGATCCTTTCCAGTTTCTCTCCTTTTCCATGTGTTAGTTCCCCGACAGTTCGGGGATAGTAGCCTCATATAGTCGAAGCAGCCTTGACTGAAGCCCTCCTCCAGATATTCAGTCTCTTAGGTTCGATTCAGTAGGTGGGGTAGGTAGGTGTGAAGGATTTTGAAGTGCACTTCTATTGTTTTTACTACTTGGTAGTTGAGAGCAATATAGTATGAAGATCTTCTGAAACTAGATATGATTTTTTTGATGGGGTAAATGATGTTTTGTTTATTCTTCCAGAAGTAATTTGAAGCTATATTATGTCACACTGCTTGAATTTTTATAATTGTGTTTCAGTAAACTGTAAGGAGGTGATGATTTTGCCTTCCTTTGGTATATATACATAGTTGCACAACCATATATGTAGTATCTCAACGTGTTTCAAAATTGAGATTACTCAAATTTTTGTCATAATTGGATACTTGCTTATGATTTTATGCAAAGGAATCACCCTTAAAATAATTTATAACAATAAAAAGTTTTCTTGAAAATTTCAACGGGGTAGTAAAATCTGAATATATCGCATCCTGAAATTGTGGCACAAATTTAGTACTGTACTAAGACTGTAACTTAGAAATAGCTCAAACTGTTTTGGAAATTTTGTTTCAGACAATAATGGTAGAGATCATTCTTGTTTGTGAAATAGATCAGGAAAATGTTCAAAGCTTTCAAATTTATTTCAGTTCAATGTTTGAAATACAAATATAGTTACTACTCCAGTAATTTTTCAATTCTGTCACAGCAGAAAATGTAATATTCATAAATGTGATGGCATGGTGGAAAACTGTTGCTGTAATGTTAGCCTTATTAGTAAAAAGTATAGTTTTTATCATCTGTTTTGTTTTCATACTTGCTTGAAACTTAGGTAAAACATATTAATTGAATATAACTTAGTCTGAAGCTAAGACTATACCAGAATGAGCAAGTCGTTGTCTTTAGGTTTTGAAAGTGTAGGTGCCATATTGGTTGTAGACTAAATAATGATCAGTTGATTACCAGTTCTGTCATCTTACTACATCTAGCATTGCCAATGGTGGTGCCACATGACTTTATCATTTTGCCTGTGTTGCATGTAGTTGTCTTACTTCTTTTTATTAGGTATGTATATATATAGTAATGTGTCCTTTAGTTATATTTATTTCAGTATTACTGACTTACGTAGAAATTAGTTTCACTGTCAGAAATAACACAGGAATTTTAGAGTCACTTTTTCTTTCTTAATGTTTTTTTTTCCTGTGTCCCAAGTTATATTGATAAAATTCTCTAGTTATTAAGTGTTTATTACAGGCTTAAGACTAAGTTATAAAATAGACTACTAGTAGTTTTAATATACGATGAACATCTGTAGCTTGGTCTATATTTTGAAACTTTTGCCAGCTGTCTTCCCAAAGGATACAGTGGCTTTTAAAATTAATTTTTCTAGATACTACCCATCAACACATTTTTGACAAGTTTGTGCTTGAAGTAGTGAATGTTATTGATAGTTTTCAAGTCATATATCACCAGTGAAGACCACTGATGGAATGTAGTTACCTTGGTGCATTTTGTTACTACTTTTTTTTCCTTTAGACAAAATGAAAGGTGTAGTAGCTCTTCAATTGTGGTAGGTGGTGTTTTTAAGAAAGAAAACTGATCAAGCTTCATCATAATCTAGTAAAAGTGGTTTTTAACAGCTCTGTATTTATAGTATGGGAATTTCATTTATTCAACACAAGTCAAAATTGTCTTGAAAAAGCGTTTCAGAATGTATGATGTCTCCATGGTGGATCAGTTCTTTTTGTGTTTGTGGGTTGAGGGTAGCAACTTTTTAAGGTCTGGCAGGAATTCCTGCAAACCTACTTGTTGTCTACTTAATGTTTCCAGATATATGGTCAATATTTCCCAAACTTGACTGATCAACAGAATCGTTTAAGGAGCTTTTTGCCAGTTTCTAGCCTTTTCATCAAATGCGCTAAGCTAGAATCCTCTAGAGCTGGATCCCAGAAATTTGTTTTTCAAACAGTGCCCCAGATGATTCTGTTTAGGAAACATGTTGCCAATCTGTATCCCAAAACATGCATGCATAGAATTCTTAAATAAGCAGTTTGAGAAATGGGTAGAAACCCTCCCCTCAAACCTGATACCAGAATTTTCTTAAGCATTGTGTAATATCTAGAAGCAATACTTCATAAAGTATTAGATAACATACAGATTTAGTAGAACGTCCCTGTGTTTAAGTAACTAGAATTGGTGACCTGAACTTTCACAGACTATTTAATAATTCTGTCCTGTAAGATTTCACTTTATGTACTTGGATATCAAAATATTTATGGTTGTTTTTCAGATACTGCATAATTTAAGAGATAAACTTAACATGTTTTCAGGCAAAGGTTGCAATTATCCAGAATAATAGTTCAAATTGTTATAAATGTACATTAAATGTATCTTTATTATTTACTTGGGGAAAAGACAAATTTTACATTTGTGTTATAATAACTTTTCCTTTATTATTTTATAGTGTCTAATATATAGATAACTAGTAAAATATATTTGGATATAAATTAAGGAAAACATGGTAAATAAATAAATTCTTTGAAGCTATTAAGAAATAATAGTTTCTTAGAAACTATTAAGAAATAAGAATAGTTTCTTAGAAACTATTAACTTACTATTCTTTCAAGGTCTTTTCACTCATCAAAGAAATATTTATTGAACATCTTTGTGTAAGGATCCCAGCTTTAAGGTATTAGGAGTTTAAGACACTATCAGTCAAGTAAAGAATCACTTAGAATACTATGTGTACTAGGGATAGTGGTATGTACATGGGCACATAACAGTTAAAGTGATGTTACCTAGTGAATAGAATACCTAAGCTGTCTGGATCTTTAAGGAAAACAGAGAAGTAGTCATCAGAAGAAATGAGTGAAGGCATAGCATTTTGAGAAGAGGTAACATCATATGCAATCATCTTATGTTAAGAGAAAATATCTGAAAAAGTTTTTTTTTTTTTTTTTTTTTTTTGCGGTACGCGGGCCTCTCACTGTTGTGGCCTCTCCCGTTGCGGAGCACAGGCTCCGGACGCGCAGGCTCAGCAGCCATGGCTCACGGGTCCAGCTGCTCCGCGGCATATGGGATCCTCCCGGACCGGGGCACGAACCCATATCCCCTGCATCGGCAGGCAGACTCTCAACCACTGCGCCACCAGGGAGGCCCTGAAAAAGTTGTTTGTACTCACTATCTTCAGTTCTTTTTCTCCCATTCAGTCTTAGCTCTGTTCTGTTTCACCCTAGCAACTCTTGTCAAGGTCACCAGTGACCTCCACAGTGCTATCTCCAGTGGTCAATTCTCTGTTCTAATCTTATTTATCATCATGATTTGCCACAATTGGTTATACCCACCTTCTTAAGACACTTTTTTTTAAAGATTTTTTTAATGTGGACCATTTTTAAAATCTTTATTGAATTTGTTACAATATCGCTTCTGTTTTATGTTTTGGTTTTTTGGCCCTGAGGCATGTGGGATCTTAGCTCCCTGACCAGGCATCGAGCCTGCACCCCCTGCATTGGAAAGAGAAGACTTAACCACTGGATTGCCAGGGAAGTCCCTTAAGACACTTTCTTAATTGGTGTCTGGGACACATCTTAGTGTAAAAATAGGTATTTCTTGCTTTACTTATTCTTTCAGCAAATATTTATTGAGCATCTATTAGTATTTACCAGGGACTGTTTTTAGCACTAGAGTTATAGTGGTGAACCAAGCAGGTGAAATTCCCAACCCTCATGGAACCTATATCTACTGGGGGGAGATAATAAACAAGGTAAGTTTCATATTTATATACATAATAAATATGTATATAGTGTTTACATATACATGTTATCTATTATTTTTGTATATATAGTGTGTATATCTATCTATATCTATATAGTATGTAAAGGCTAAGAAAAAAACAGGAAAGTGAGATAGAGACTACTGGGAAGAGTTTAGATAGGTGTTTGGATAGGGTAGCCAGGAACGCCTCACCGTAAAGTATACATTTAACGCTTGAGTAGAGACTTGGAGGTGAGGGAATGTGCTGTGTGGCTATGAGGGAAGGACATTTCAGTCAAAGGGACTATCAAGTTCAAAAGCCCTGAAATGGAATGCCTCATGTGCTTGAGGAACAATATGAAAGCGTGGCTGGAGTGCAGTGAATTCATGTGAAAGTAGTAAAGAAATGAGGTCTGACGAAGTAATGGTGGTGGGAGCAGATTGTGTACGACCTTACAGGCTTTTGAGAGGATTTTAGCCTTCCCATGTGAGGGAGATTAGAAGCCATTGGAGTAATTTAATCAAATTAGTGACATAATTTGAGTTAATGGTTTAACAAGGTCACTCTGGCTCCTATTTTGATGACAGACTGAGGGAGAGGGATAGGATGGAAGCACAGAGACCAGTTAGGGGACTGTTCTAAGACATATTGGTGGCTTGGACCAGAATGGTTACAGTGGAAGCAGTGAGAAAGGATTAGATATATTGTGAAGATAGAGGCAACCTGGTTTACTGATGGACCAGGTATAAATTGTGACAGAAAAGAAAGGTCAATGGTGATTGCAGTTTTTGGCCAGAACACTTGAAAGAATAGAGTTGCCAATTACTGAATTAGCAAAGACTGTGGCAGGAGCAAATTTTCTGTTTTGGGAGAAAGGGAAGATCATGAGCTGTTTTAGAAGTGTTTTGTTTTAGATGCTAATAGACAACCAAGTGGGGTTGTACATTAGGCAGTTGAACATACATGTCTATAATCCAGGGAAGCATTCTGGGCTTTGAGTGTTATCAGCATCTAGATAGTATTTAAAGCCATGAGCCTGGATGAGACTACTGAAGGAGTGAGTATGGATAAATAGTCTGAAAAATGGATTCCCGCGGCCCTCTAACATAGGGGAGGTGAAAAAGAACGGACAAAAAAGTGGCTAGAGAGGCAGGAAGAAGACCAAGAGAGTGTGGGGTCATGGAAGTCAAGTAAAAAGAGTTTTTCAGGGAGAAGGAAGTGATCAACTGTATCAGGTAAGGTGAGTAGAGCTTCACATCAGTGGAGATGTTGGCTGTTTTGCAATAATTACATTGTAGTCACGAGACTGTCCAGGAGACTGTGTATGTTCAGGTGATCAGGGAACAAAGAAAGAAGTCATCAAAATGAGTCATGTCATTATTAGTGTGCAAAACTGGCCTCCTTGAAGATTTGCTCCAGCAGCTTCTAGTTTGCTTGGTTATTTAAAAAGTGGCACATGGGTGGCAGCTCTAGATCCCTGCTGTTCAAAGATGTGGTCCTTAGACCAGCAACTTCAGCATCACTTGGTAGCTTGTTCGAAATGCAGGTCTCAAACCCTACGCCAGGCCTACTGGATTAGACTCTGAATTTTAACAGCGTTCTCAGGTAATGTTTTGGGTTTAAAATATTAAAGTTGTGGGTATTAATATCAAAGTTTGAAAAGCACACTCTTGACCAGTGGTTTTCAAAGTGTGGTCCTTTAACCAGCAGCATTAGCATCACCTGCTAATGCTAGCATGAGCACCTAACTAGGTGTTAGAAATGCAAATTCTTGAGCTTCACCCCAGACCAAATCAGAAAATCTAGATGGGGGCCCAGCAGTCTACTTTAACCACCTACATGTGATATTGATATATTCTAAAGTTTGAAAACCATTACTCTAGATTCTTGATTTTCAAACCTGGCTGCATATTAGAATCACTTGGAGAGTTAAAGCAAACATAATAAAACATAATAAAACCACCAGCGGCTGAGTCTCATCCCTAGAAATTTCGATTTGATTTATTTAGGGTGGGTCTCAGGTATAGTTTCTTTGTTGCTGTTTGCTTCTGTTTTTAAGCTTCCTAGATGATTCCAATAAGCAGCCAGGGTGGAAAACCACTGCTCTAGATATAGAAGTAATCCATGGTAGTGGGCTGGGAAGTCAAACTCAAAAAACTCAGGGCCTACCCAAATTTATTCATTTATTATTATGCATTATATCACAATATTGATCATTTGCCAAGTATTGAGACCCCTTTAAAAATTTGGTCCTATTACCTAAGGTCCATTTGGAGATTTTTTATCAAAAAAAGCAACCCTTTGTATTGTTTTCCATTAATGGATCTGCCCAGTGTCATCAGTGGCTGAAAACATGAAAAGACAGATACCTTGCGTCATCAGTCCAGAAAAATGCTTACTCACTGGGGACCTGGAAGGTTCACTTAATGGGAAAAATTATGTGCATCCTGGATGGTACCAACTGAAGTGTAACTCCATGCCCCAGGTGTTGATTTCAGCAGACTCATAGATCAGTTGTAGTGGGTTTGGGTCAATGATTTGGACCATGGAAAGCCCAAGATTGTCCATTAATAAATTTCCATTTTGGAGCCAGGATCTGCAGTCAGAAATAGACCAAATATCCAATATGTTAATATTTGAAGAAGCATCTAAACGCCCCTCAGAAGGACAGATCATCCCCCCTCTATGAAATTCTAAAGTGGACATATTCACAAGGACGGTTGAAATAGATTCATGTCCAGTGAGGGCGAGGTAGCTGAGACTGCATGTTGCCACTGACAGCTGACTGGCCTCTCTTTAGGCCAGCAAGTGTCCTCCATTGTGTCTTCAGTATGAATCAGTATTCTGGAACAGTATAAGGACTGGCAAGGGGTTACACCTAGCCAGTGTAAACAAGCTGCCTTGGCTGCAGTGGTATCTATTCTAATTATAAGGTGGCACATGGTACCGCCATATTGGCCAAAGACAGCAAGAAGTTGTATGAAAGGCTTAATAGCTCCTGGATTTCCTGTCTACAATATCACCCTCTGTGTATTGGATTATTAAGAGATCAAGGGAAATATAGTGCCCACCTTACAACACTGGCATGCATATCCATCTGAATTAGTAAGCATGGCGGAAAAATACTAAAAAATTCTTGGAATGAGGGGATAGGCAATGGGACTGAAGATGGACATTGGATCCTGGATCTAGCTGTTTTTGAGGCCACAGGCAGGCTCAATTCATCATAACACCACTAAATTCTAAAAAAAATTTTGTTTTGGGATGGGTGGCTCATAATGCTGGATTGGCTAATAAGAGGTTGTGATTGTAGGAGGTGTTAACTCATTTCACTCTAAAAGTTCCCTTGTTCTTCACAATCAGGGAGAGATACCTGATTTTACTTTAATACAGAGGCTGGGGATATAGAAACAAAGCAAAGAGGTTGGATGTGAGGTAAGAATTCTGGATTGTATCATTGCCAAGGTATAGATGGGTGTTCAACCTCTTAATGGAGCCCAAGAAAGGGAGAGGTCATAGTCATGGGTGCTGGAAACATGGAATGTGTGGCAGAACAGGAGCACCAAATTGAACTTAAAGGCCCAGAAATAAATTTTTGTTAAGAGAAGTGTATATAACCTGTTCCTCAGATCAGTTAGAAGAACTGAGATGCACGGTTGCCATAGGTCTCTTTGTTGAGGAAATTCTGCTGCTCTTTCTGTTCCTGGGAATCACGTACCTATTTCGCCTCCCAACCAAAGAGGACATTCATTCTTTATCTTTTTTTCATTACTATGAGAGGACTTTCTTTCCTGGTCAGGAATACAGTACTAGACACTACTGCCTCTGGTGTGGAAGCTCACATTACATATTCATTTCAATCTATGGAGAGTAATGACAATTGCCACAGGCAGTTACTCCTAAGAATTTTGCAATTTTTACTCAGTATGATGTTGCTTGTGATAATATTAAGTTAGCCACAAGATGATGGTGTAACCAGGTCTAACCACCTCAGTGTCCATATTTTTACAGATATTAAGGTTGATCAGGAAGCAGGGTATAATTCCCAATTAGGAGTGGAAAGTGGAAGGCTATTTTAAGTCTTAGAACATAGGTGATAACTAATTACAGAGTCCACAGACTGGTCATCATTACCTGGTTGCAGTATGACTTTTCTAATTATTAGTTAACCCGTGGACAATGTATATAACACACAAAGCACCATAGAGGGTGGCACTACTAACATGGTAAGAAGTTTTACCTGGAGTCTGGATATTAGATTTAGATTGCAAGTTGACATGCACCTGCAAAAGACAATTTTTGCAGCATACAAAGAGACCATGTAGGAGTCTGAAATTGACATAATAGGGAATATGAGAGGTTTGGTAGGCCCCCTCTTAGAGGGTGGTTATTATATTTTAAAAATTATTGATACATATTTATAATAGAAAATAGAAAAATATAGAAAAAGGAGAAAAAAATTTACCCACAGTCTTGTAATCTAGAGATATTGCTATTGTGTTTTAGATTATTTCTTTTGAAGTCTTTATGATACATGTATCATAAAGACTTTAAGACTTTATTTTTTTAGAGCAGTTTTAGGTTTACAGCAAAACTGAGAGGGAAGTACAGATTTCCTGTATTCTGCTGCCCCCACACATGCATTGCCTCCCCATTGTCAACATCATTCACTAGAATGGTACATTTTATCCAAAGATGAACCTATATTGACATATCATAATCACTCAAAGTTTATAGTTTACCTTAGGGTTCACTCTTGGTGTTGTACATTCTGTGGGATTGAACAAATGTTTAATGACATATATCCATCATTATCGTATCGTACAGAGTATTTTCACTGCTCTAAAAATCCTCTGCTCTGCCTGTTCACATACTGACCCTCCCTGCAACAACTGATGGTTTTTTCCTTTTTTAAAATTGGAGTGTAATTGCTTTACAATGTTGTATTAGTTTCTGCTCTACAGTGAAGTGAAGCAGCTATATGTATACATATATCCCCTGCCTCTTGGACCTCCCTCCCACCCCCGCATTCCACCTATCTAGGTCATCACAGAGCACCGAGCAGAGCTTCCTGTGCTTTATAGCAGGTTCCCACTAGCTATCTATTTTACGCATGGTAGTGTATATAATTACTGACTCTATAGTTTTGCCTCTTCCAGAGTGTCCTATGGTTGGAGTCATATAGTATGTAGCCTTTTCAGATGGCCTTCTCTCACTTAGTAATATGTATTTATAGTTCCTCCATGCCTTTTCTTCGCTTGATAGTTCATTTCTTTAGTGCTGAATAATATTGTATTGTCTGGATTGACAGTTGTCTTTGACATTGTCTTTCACAGAGTAGAAGTTTTTTATTTTAATGAAGTCCAGCTTATCAGTTATTTCTTTCATGGATCCTGTGTTTGATGTTATAACTAAAAAGGCATCACCAAAACCAAGGTCATCTAAGTTTTCTCCTATGTTTTCCAGGAATTTTACAGTTAGGTCTCTGATTCATTTTGAGTTAATTTCTGTGAAAGGTATAAGGTCTCTGTCTAGATTCACTTTTTACATGTAGATGTCCAGTTGTTCCAGCACTAGTTGTTGAAGGAGACTGTCTTTGCTCCAGTGTATTGCCTTTGCTCCTTTGTCAAAGATCAGTTGATTATAGGGGTCTATTTCTGGGCTCTGTATTCTGTTCCATTGATAAATTTTGTCTACTCTTTTGCAAATACCATATTGTCTTTTTTTTTTTTTTTTTTTTTTTTCTTTTTGCGGTATGTGGGCCTCTCACTGTTGTGGCCTCTCCCGCTGCGGAGCACAGGCTCCGGATGTGCAGGCTCAGCAGCCATGGCTCACGGGCCCAGCCGCTCCGCGGCATATGGGATCCTCCCAGACCGGGGCACGAACCCGTATCCCCTGCATCGGCAGGCGGACTCTCAACCACTGCGCCACCAGGGAGGCCCCATATTGTCTTTTTTCCTTCTAATTTTATTAAGTTTTATTTATCTTATAAGTGGAAGTTTGTGTCTTTTGATCACCTTCATCCAATTCCCCCACCCACCCCCCCGCCTCTGGTAACCAGAAATTTGATCTCTTTTTCTGTGAGTTTGTTTGTTTTTGAAGTATAATTGACCTGCAATACTATGTTAGTTTCTATTACACAACATAGTGATTTGATATTTTTGTACATTTCAAAATGATCACCATGATAAGTCTAGTTAATATGTGTCACCATACAAAGATACTACATGGTTATTGACTATATTCCCCACACTGTACATAGCATTCTATGCATGTGTGTGTGTGCGTGCGTGTATGTATGATTACTTGAAGTTACTGATCTCTTAAGTTCAAACTCATTTTAACAACCCTGCATTTTTACCCTCCCCCCACATGTTTACTGTTTTTGACATCATATTTTACATCTTTTGTTTTATATCTTTTGTGTATCCCTTAACTGCTTATTGCAGATATAGATGATTTTATGACTTTTGTCTTTTAATCTTCTTACTATGGCTGATTTACTACCTTTACCGTATATTTGTCTTTACCAGTGAGATTTTTTCCTTTCACAATTTTCATCTTTCTAGTTGTAGCCTTTTCTTTTTCACTTAGAGTTATCCCTTTAACATTTCTTGTAAAGCTGGTTTAGTGGTGCTGAACTCTTTTAGCTTTTGCTTCTCCATAAAACTTTTGGTCTCTCCATAAAATCTGAATGCAAGCTTTACCAGGTCGAGTATACTTGGTTGTAGATTTATCCCTTTCATCACTTTAAATATATCATGCCACTCCCTCCTGGCCTACAGAGTTTCTGCTGAAAGGTCAGCTGATAGCCTTATGGGAGTTCCCTTGTACATAAATTGCTACTTTTCCCATGCTTGTTTTAGCATTCTCTATCTTTAATTTTTATGTCTTGGTGTGGTCCTCTTTGGATTGATTCTGTGTGGGGCTTTCTGTGCTTCCTGGACCTGGATGTCTGTTTCCTTCTCCAGGTTAGGGAAGTTTTGAGTGATTATATCTTCAAATATGTTCCCTGCCACTTTCTCTCTTTCTTCTTCTGGGACCCCTATAATTCAAATGTTAGTATGCTTGATGTCTCAGAGGTCTCTTAAGCTGACCTCATTTCTTTTTATTCTTTCTTCTGTTCAGCTTAAGTGATTTCCACTACTTTGTCTGCCAGCTCACAGATCCATTCCACTGTATCATTTAACCTACTGTTGATTCCTTCTAGTGTATTTTTCCATTTCAGTTATTGTATTCTTCAGCTCTGCTTGGTTTTTCTTTATATTTTTTAACTCTTTGTTAGAAACTTTTAACTTCTCACTCTGTTCACCCAGTCACTACTTTGAACTCTCTATAAAGTAAATTGCTTACTTCCCATCACTTAGTTCTTCTGCACCCCAACAGTACAATTCCCCCTGGTCACCAGAGCTGTATGCTCTAGCGGTGCCCGCTGTGTGGGCTGTGTGGGTCCTTGTCTTGTGGCATGCTGACTACTATGGGAGTCTGGTAGGTGTGGCTGGCCCACACTCCAGTTAGTTGCCAGGCACTGCCTTGTGTAGAGGATGCTGGCCACTGGTGGGCAGGTCTGGGTCATGAGGCTGCTGACTGTGGCCCGGTGGTCCTTGGGCTAGTGCTAGCCCACTGGTGGTTGGAGCTGGGTTCTGGAGTGGGTACGGTGCTGGGGTCTTCCAGATATAGTGTCGGCCTGCAGGTGGGTGGGGCCGGTTCCAGACATAGCTGGCTGCAGGGTCTGGGGTGTCCCAAAGCTTGTGTTGGTCCACTGGTGAGAGGAGCTAGATCCTGGGACAGCTGGCTGAGGGGTCCAGAGTGTCTTGGAGCTGGTATCAGTCAGCTGGTGGCAGGGCTAGGTCCTTGGGTCTCTGGCTGCAAGGCCTAGGGGTTGCAGAGCTGGTGTCGGCCTGCTGCTGGGTGGGGCAGAGGCCCAGGGGATTCCAGGGCTAGTGCCTGTTCACTGGTGGGCAGAGCTGGGGGTCCCAGAGTTTGTGTTTCTGCCCAGTGGTGGCTGGGGCCGGGGCCCAGGGTATCCTGGGACTGTTGCCTATCCTCCGGTGGGTGAGGCTCGTTCTGGGGCTAGTGCTGCCTACTGGTGTGCATGGCTGGGTCCCGGGCCCTCTGGTGAACAGCATTGGGTCCCAGGGTGACTGTGGCTCAGGGGACCTTAAGGCAGCAAGACTGCTGGTGGATGGGGCTGTGTCTCCGCGCAGCTAGTTATTTGGCCTGAGGCAAGTATTGGTGCTGAAAGGCTAGTGGGTAGGGTTGGGTCCTGGCACTAATAAGCTAGAAGGAGGGTTCAAAAATGGTGTTTGCCAGCACCAGCGTCCATGTAGTAGAACAGGCTCCCCCAAATGACTACTACCTTTGTCTTGTCCCCAGGATAAGCTCCAGTTGCCTTCTGCCTCTCTGGGAGGCTCTCCAAGATCAGTAGGTCAATCTGACCCAGGCTTCTTTCAAATTATTGCTTGTTCCCTGGGTCCTCCTGAAGTGTGTGCGATTTTGTGTGTGCCCTTTAAGAGTGGAGTCTCTTCCCACAACCCTCTGGCTCTCCCAAAAGTAAGCCCCACTAGCCTTCAAAGCCAACGTTCTGGGGGCTCATCTTCCCAGTGCAGAAGCCCCTAGGCTGGGGAGCCTGACATGGTGCTCAGACCACTGGCTCCTTGGGCTGAACCTCTGCAGTTGTAATTTTCCTCCTGTTTGTGGGTCATCCACCTGGGAGTGTGGATCTTGACTATGCCACATCTCTACCTTTCCTACTCATCTCATTGTGGTTCCTTCATTGTATATTTAGTTGTAGTAGATCTTTTCTGCTAGCATTCCCTTTTTTCTCATCAATAGTTTCTGTGTAAATAGTTGTAATTTTGGTGTGCCATGGGAGGAGGTGAGCTCAGGGTCTTCTGACTCTGCCATCTTGGCCACTCCCCCAGTACCATACTGTCTTGATTACTATAGCTTCATAGTAAGTCTTGAAGTTGGGTAGTGTCAGTCTTCCAACTTTGTTTTTCCTCTTCAATATTGTGTTGGCTTTTTTGGGTCTTTTGCCTCTCCATGTCAACTTTAGAATCAGTTTGTTGATATCCATAAAATAACCTGCTGGGATTTTGATTGAGATTGCATTGTTGGTTCACAACCTCAGGAGTTCCCTGGGTGAAATTCTAAACTGGCCCACATACATAGAGGACAAGGAGGGACTGAAGAAAGGCAGACCACTCCAGTTTGGAAGGTGGCAGTTTTAATAAACAAGGGAACTTACATACAAGGCATGTCTTGGGCAGCTGCATGACAAGTAGATCTCTGTAACCACCCGCCAGAATCTTAAGCATTTATCTAGAGACCTTAATGGGGTTCAGTCATGTATATAGTCCAGATGGTCTCAATAGCACATTACTTTCTCAAGGTTGTGTCCTTGAAGTGGCTTCTTGTATGAGAACAGTGTGGGCAGAATGAACATCCCACGGAGAGGGTAAGGAGCCTCTGATTGCCTGGGTCTATTTCTCAGGTCAACCAGTGGTCATGTCCTCTCAATGACCTCCTCCAGCATGCAGATAAGTTGGGAAGAACTGAGATCTTGGCGGTACTGAGTCTTCCTATCCTTGAACATAGAATATCTCTTCATTTATTTGGTTCTTCTTTGAGTTCATTCATCAGAGTTTTGTGGTTTTCCTCATATAGGTTTTGTATCTATTTTTTTAGATTTATACCTAAGTATTTCAATTTTTGGTGCTAATGTAATGGTACTGCATTTAAAAAAAAAATTTTTTTTTTTTTTTTTCAGTATGCGGGCCTCTCACTGTTGTGGCCTCTCCCATTGTGGAGCACAGGCTCCGGACGCGCAGGCTCAGCGGCCATGGCTCACGGGCCCAGCCGCTCTGTGGCATGTGGGATCTTTCTGAACCGGGGCATGAACCTGTGTCCCCTGCATCGGCAGGCGGACTCTTAACTACTGTGCCACCAGGGAAGCCCGTTTATTTTTTATATAGCAGGATCTTATTAGTTATCTACTTTATACATATTAGTGTATATATATCAATCCCAGTGTCACAATTCATCCCACCACCATGACCACCACCACCCCCACTTCCCCCACTTGGTGTTCATACGTTTGTTCTCTACATCTATGTCTCTATTTCTACCTTGCAAACTGATTCATCTGTACCATTTTTCTGGATTACACACATGCATTAATATACGATATTTGTTTTTCTCTTTCTGACTTACTTCACTCTGAAAGTCTCTAGGTCCATCCACGTATCTACAAATGACCCAATTTTGTTCCTTTTTATGGCTGAGTAATACTCCACTGTATATATGTACCACATCTTCTTTATCCATTCGTCTGTTGATGGGCATTTAGGTTGCTTCTTTGACCTGGCTATTGTAAATAGTGCTGCCATGAACATTGGGGTGCATGTGTCTTTTTGAATTATGGTTTTCTCTGGGTATATGCCCAGTAGTGGGATTGCTGGGTCATATGGTAATTCTATTTTTAGTTTTTTAAGGAACCTCCATACTGTTCTCCATAGTGGCTGTATCAATTTACATTCCCACAAACACTGCAAGTGGATTCCCTTTCCTCCACACCCTCTCCAGTATTTGCTGCTTGTAGATTTTCTGATGATGCCCATTCTAACCGGTGTGAGTTGATACCTCATTGTAGTTTTGATTTGCATTTCTCTAATAATTAGTGATGTTGAGCAGCTTCTCATGTGCCTCTTGGCCATGTCTTCTTTGGAGAGATGTCTATTTAGGTCTTCCGCCCATTTTTTGATTGGGTTGTTTGTTTTTTTTTAAGATTAAGCTGCATGAGCTTTTGCTATATTTTGGAGATTAATCCTTTGTCCATTGATTCGTTTGCAAATATTTTCTCCCGTTCTGAGGGTTGTCTTTTCATCTTGTTTATGGTTTCCTTTGCTGTGCAAAAGCTTTTAAGTTTCATTAAGTCGCATTTGTTTGTTTGTTTTTATTTCCATTACTCTAGGAGGTGGGTCAAAAAAGATCTTGCTGTGATTTATGTCAAAGAGTGTTCTTCCTATGTTTTCTTCGAAGAGTTTTATAGTGTCTGGTCTTACATTTAGGTCTTTAATCCATTTTCAGTTTATTTTTGTGTAGGGTATTTGGGAGTGTTCTAATTTCATTCTTTTACATGTAGCTGTACAGTTTTCCCAGCACCGCTTATTGAAGAGACTGTGTTTTCTCCATTGTATATCCTTGCCTCCTTTGTCATAGATTAGTTGACTATATGTGCGTGGGTTTATCTCTGGGCTTTCTATCCTATTTCATTGATCTATGTTGCAATTTTTGTGCCAGTACCATACTGTCTTGATTACTGTAGCTTTGTAGTATAGCCTGAAATCAGGGAGTCTGATTCCTCAAGCTCTGTTTTTTTCCCTCAAGATTGCTTTTGCTATTCGGGGTCTTTTGTGTCTCCATACAAATTTTAAGATTTTTTGTTCTAGTTCTGTAAAAAATGCCATTGGTAATTTGATAGGGATTGCATTGAATCTGTAGATTGCTTTGGGTAGTATAGTCATTTTAACAATATTGATTCTTCCAGTCCAAGAACATGGTATATCTCTCCATCTGTTTGTGTCATCTTTGATTTCTTTCACCAGTGTCTTATAGTTTTCTTAGTACAGGCCTTTTACCTCTTAGGTAGGTTTATTCCTAGGTATTTTATTCTTTTTGTTACAGTGGTGAATGGGATTGTTTCCTTAATTTCTCTTTCTAATCTTTCATTATTAGTGTATTGGTATGCAAGAGATTTCTGTGCATTAATTTTGTATCCTGCAACTTTACCAGATTCATTGATTAGCTCTAGTATTTTTCTGGTGGCATTTTTAGGATTCTCTATGTACAGCATCATGTCATCTGCAAACAGTGACAGTTTTACTTCTTCCTTTCCAGTTTGGATTCCTTTTATTTCTTTTTCTTCTGTGATTGCCGTGGCTAGGACTTCCTAAACTATGTTGAATAATAGTGGTGGGAGTGGACATCCTTGTCTTGTTCCTGATCTTAGAGGAAATGCTTTCAGTTTTTCACTATTGAGAATGATGTTTGCCGTGGGTTTGTCATATATGGCCTTTATTATGTTGAGGTATGTTCCCTCTGCCCACTTTCTGGAGAGTTTTTATCATAAATTGGTGTTGAATTTTGTCAGAAGCTTTTTCTGCATCTATTGAGATGATCATATGGTTTTTATTCTTCAATTTGCTAATGTGGTGTATCACATTGATTGATTTGCATATATTGAAGAATCCTTGCATCCCTGGGATAAATCCCCCTTGATCATGGTGTATGATCCTTTTAATGTGTTGTTGGATTCTGTTTGCTAGTATTTTGTTGAGGATTTTTGCGTCCATATTCATCAGTGATACTGGTCTGTAATTTTCTTTTTTTGTAGTATCTCTGTCTGGTATTGGTATCAGGGTGATGGTGGCTTCGTAAAATAAGTTTGGGAGTGTTCCTGCCTCTGCAATTTTTTGGAAGAGTTTGAGAAAGATGGGTGTTAGCTCTTCTCTAAATGTTTGATAGAATTCACCTGTGAAGCCATCTGGTCCTGGACTTTTGTTTGTTGGAAGATTTTAAATCACAGTTTCAATTTCATTACTTGTGATTGGTCTTTTCATATTTTCTGTTTCTTCCTGGTTCACCCGTGGTAAGTTTTACCTTTCTAAGAATTTGTCCGTTTCTTTCAGGTTGTCCATTTTATTGGCATAGAGTTGCTTGTAGGAGTCTCTTTGGATGCTTTGTATTTCTGCAGTGTTTGTTGTAACTTCTCCTGTTTCATTTCTAATTTTATTGATTTGAGTCCTCTCCGTCTTTTTCTTGATGAGTCTGGTTAAAGTTTTATCAATTTTATGTTCTCAAAGAACCAACTTTTAGTTTTTATTGATCTTTGCTCTTGTTTTCATTGTTTCTATTTCATTTATTTCTGCTCTGATCTTTATGATTTCTTTCTTTCTACTAACTTTGGGTTTTGTTTGTTCTTCTTTCTCTAGTTCCTTTAGGTGTAAGGTTAGATTGTTTAGTTGAGATTTTTCTTGTTTCTTGAGGTAGGGTTGTATTGCTATAAACCTCCCTCTTAGAACTGCTTTTGCTGCATCCCATAGGTTTTGGATCATCATGTTTTCGTTGTCATTTGTCTCTAGGTATTTTTTTATTTCCTCTTTGATTTCTTCAGTGATCTCTTGGTTATTTAGTAACGTATTATTTAGCCTTCATGTGTTTGTGTTTTTTATGTTTTTTTCCAAGTAATTAATTGCTAATCTCATAGCATTGTAGTCAAAAAGATGCTTTGTATGATTTCAGTTTTCTTAAATTTAGTGAGGCTTGATTTGTGACCCAAGATGTGATCTATCCTGGAATGTGCCATGTGCACTTGAGAGGAAAGTGTAATCTGTTTTTGGATGTACTGTACTATAATTATCAGTTAAATCTATCTAGTCTATTGTGTCCTTTAAAGCTTGTGTTTCCTTATTAAGTTTCTCTCTGGATGATCTGTCCATTGGTGTAAGTGAGGTGTTAAAGTCCCCTACTATTATTGTTTTACTGTCGATTTCCTCTTCTATAGCTCTTAGCATTTGCCTTATGTATTGAGGTGATCCTGTGTTGGGTGCATATATATTTATAATTGTTATATCTTCTTCTTGTCTTGATCCCTTGATCATTATGTAGTGTCCTTCCTTGTCTCTTGTAACATTCTTTATTTTAAAGTCTATTTTATCTGATATGAGTGTTACTACTCCAGCTTTCTTTTGATTTTCATTTGCATGGAATATCTTTTTCCATCCCCTCACTTTCATTCTGTATGTGTCCCTAGGTGTGAAGTGGGTCTCCTGTAGACAACATATATATGCGTCTTGTTTTTGTATCCATTCAGCAAGCCTCTGTCTTTTGGTTGGAGCATTTAATCCATTTACGTTTAAGATAATTATCGATATGTATGTTCTTATTACCATTTTCTTAATTGTTTTGGGTTTGTTTTTGTAGGTCCTTTTCTTCTCTTGTGTTTCCCCCTTAGAGAAGAGATTCCTTTAGCATTTTTTGTAGAGCTGGTTTTGTGGTGCTGAATTCTCTTAGCTTTTGCTTGTCTGTAAAGCCTTTGATTTCTCCATCAACTCTGAATGAGATCCTTGCCAGGTAGAGTAATCTTGCTTGTAGATTATTCCCTTTCATCACTTTAGATAAATCATGCCACTCCCTTCTGGCTTGTAGAGTTTCCACTGAGAAATCAGCTGTTGTATGTTATTTGTCATTTTTATACGACAAATGTATGTTTGTATGTTATTTGTCATATGTTGTATGTTATTTGTCATTTTCCCCTTGTTGCTTTTAATAATTTTTCCTTGTCTTTAATTTTTGTCAGTTTGATTACTATGTGTCTCTGCATGTTTCTCTTTGGGTTTATCCTGCCTGGGACTCTCTGCACTTCCTGGACTTGGGTAGCTATTTCCTTTCCCATGTTAGTGAAGTTTTCGACTGTAATCTCTTCACATATTTTCTCGGGTCCTTTCTCTCTCTCTTCTCCTTCTGGGACCCCTATAATGCAAATGTTTGTGTGTTTAATGTTGTTCTAGAGGTCTCTTAAGCTGTCTTCATTTCTTTTCATTCTTTTTTCGTTCTCCTTTTCCAGGGCAGTGAATTCCACCATTCTATCTACCAGGTCACGTATCTATTCTGCCTCAGTTATTTTGCTATTGATTCCTTCTAGTGTATTTTTCATTTCAGTTACTGTTCATCTCTGTTTGTTTGTTCTTTAATTCTTCTAGGTGTTTGTTCTTTAATTCTTCTAGGTGTTTGTTAAACATTTCTTGCATCTTCTCGGTCTTTTCCTCCATTCTTTTTCCAAGGTCCTGGATCATCTTCACTGTCATTATTCTGAGTTCTTTTTCTGGAAGGTTGCCTATCTCCACTTCATTTAGTTGTTTTTCTGGGGTTTTATCTTGTTCCTTCATCTGGGACATAGTCCTCTACCTTTTCATTTTGTCTGTCTTTCTGTGATTGCGGTTTTCGTTCCACAGGCTGCAGAATTGTAGTTCTTCTTGCTTCTGCTGTCTGCCTTCTGGTGGATGAGGCTCTCTAAGAGGCTTGTGCAAGCTTCCTGATGGGAGGGGTGTTGGTGGGTAGAGCTGGGTGTTGCTCTGTTGGGCAGAGCTCAGTAAAACTTTAATCCACTTGTCTGCTGATGGGTGTGGCTGGTTCCCTCCCTGCTGGTTGTTTGGCCTGAGGTGACCCAGCCCTGGAGCCTACCCCATCTTTGGTGGGGCTAATGGCAGATTCTGGGCAGGCTCACGCCAAGGAGTACTTTCCAGAAGTTATGCTGCCAGTGTCCTTGTCCCTGCAGTGCACCACAGCCGCCCCCCACCTCTGCAGGAGACCCTCCAACACTAGAAAGTAGGTTTGGTTCAGTCACCCATGGGTTCACTGCTCCCTTCCCTGGGTCCTGATGCACACACTACTTTGTGTGTGTCCTCCAAGAGTGGAGTCCCTGCTTCCCCCAGTCCTGTCGAAGTCCTGCAATCAAATCCCGCCAACCTTCAAAGTCTGATTCTCTAGGAATTCCCCCTCCTGTTGCCGGACCTCCAGGTTGGGAAGCCTGACATGGGGCTCAGAACCTTCACTGCAGTGGGTGGACCTCTGTGGTATAAATGTTCTCCAGTTTGTGAGTCACCCACCTAGCAGCCATGGGATTTGATTTTATTGTGGTTGCGCCCCTCTTACCATCTCATTGCAGCTTCTCCCCTGTCCTTGGATGTGGGGCATGTTTTTCATTAATTCCAGTGTCCTCCTGTTGATGATTGTTCAGCAGTTAGTTGTGATTCCAGTGCTCTTGCAAGAGGGAGGCTGGTATTGCATTTTAAATTTCAAATTCCATTTGTTCACTCTCAGTGTATAGGATAGCAGTTAACTTTGTACATTAACTTTGTATCCTGCAACCGTGCTATAGTTGCTTTTTAGTTCCAGAAATTCTTTTGGCCGATCCTTTTGCATTTTTTTTACATAGATATCCTGTCATCTGCGAACAAAGACTGTTTTATTCTTCTTTCCCAGTTGGTATACGTTTTATTTCCTTTTCTTGCATTATTGCATTAACAAGGCCTTCCAGCACAGTATTGAAAAGGAGTGGTAGAAGGGGGCATTCATGACTTGCACCTGATCTTTGTGGGAAAGAGTTTCTCACCATGAAATATGATGTTAGCTGGGGGGTTTTTGTAGATACGCTTCATAAGGTTGATGCGAAGTTCTCCTGTATTCCTGGTTTCCCTTGAGTTTTTATCATGAATGGGTATTGGCATTTGTCAGATGCCTTTTCTGCATCTGTTGATATGATTGTGTGATTTTTATTTTAGTCCATCGATATGATGGACCACATCAATTGATTTTTTAATCATACCTGGGATAAATTCCACATAGTTGTGGTGTATAATTCTTTTTATACTTTTTAAAATTTGATTTGCTAATATTTTTTTGAAGATTTTTGCATCTATGTTTATGAGAGATACTAACGTGTAGTTTTCTTTTCTTGTGATGTCTTTATCTGGTTTTAGTATTAGGGTAATGCTGGCCACATAAAATGAGTTAGGAAGCATTCCCTCTGCTTTTGTTCTCTGAAAGAGATTGTAGAGAATTGGTATAATTTCTTCCTTAAATGTTTGGTAGGATTTACCAGTGAACCCATCTGAGCCTGATGCTTTCTGTTTTAAAGGTTATTAATTATTGATTCAACTTATTTAATAGATACAGGCCTATTGAGATCATCGATTTCTTCTTGTGGGAGTTTGGCAGATTGTGTCTGATACATGTATTCTAAAGTAATTAAGGTTACATTATATGTAAAATCTTGGATTCTGTGCTTTTTATTTAACGTTATAGCATAACGTTTCTCCATTACTGTGAAAAATCACATTTTTAATGACTGCATGAGAGTCCATCCTGTGATTGTACTATAATTATTTAACCATTTCTAAATGTTGGACATTGAGGTGGTTTTCAGGTTTTTACTGTTAAAAATAAGGATTCAGGAACAAAAAAGCTTATACATAAGGATTTTTCTGTATTGAGGATTATTTCATTTAGAAAAATTTCTTTTAACACTAGCAGCTTCTTTGGAAATTCAGTTAACAAATACTGATTGAATACCTGCTGTGTGCTCATTATTGTTCGAGGCGCTTAGGGTATAATATGAAGAAAAAGGGGAATCCTCTGTCCTAATGAAGTACACATTCTAGTGGAGGAGAGTAAGATAATAAGTGCACGATAGTAATTTTAGACAGTGATAACTACTACATATAAAATAGGGTAATGGAGTAGAATATGTTAGGATGAGTAGGAAGGTTTCTCTAAGCAAGTTACATTGACCTGAAGCATGAATGATATGAATGAAGCAAGATTTGGGAGATCATTCTAGACAAAGACCTTGCGAGTATAATGAGTTTGGCCTTTTCAAAGGACAGAAAGGCCGGTGTGGCTGGAGCGTGGTGAACAAAAGGGAGAATAGTAGAAGTTGAGGTTCAAGAAGTAGGTGAGGGTATATCTTGTAGAGCCTTGTAAGTGTCAAGTTAGATAGTTTGGATTTTAGTCTAATTGTAATAGGAAGCTGTTGGGGGATTTTAACTAGGTGAAATTTATATTGTTTTAAAAGATCACTCTGGCTATGTTAAGAAGGCCCTAAAGGGGGAGCAATAGAGGAAGAAGGGCAGGTGGCTCAGATTAGGATTGTAGCAGAGAAGATGAGGGTGATGGTAGAGTCAGTAGGACAGGCTAATAGAATGTGTGTGATGAATAAGAAAGAGGTGGTGAGGATTAAATTTAGATTCTTGGTCTGAGCAACTGAGCAGATAGTGATGCCATTTACTAACATGAGAAGCAGATTGGGGGGTAATTAAGGAGGAAAAAAATGCTGGATGTGTTAAAAGTGAGTTGCCCATGACACATCTATTGCTGTTGGCTGGAGATATAGATTTGGGTGTTATCACTATATATGTGCTTTTAAAGACATGGGATTGGATGAAATCAGCTGGGAAAGGAAGGGAAGACAGCCAAGACAAGGCCTTCAGACACTTTAGCATTGAGAGGTTGGGTGTGGAAGATAGGGCCTATCAAACGAGATGGAGAAGGGTGGGTTAATAGATTATGGAATCCGGAAAGCCTAGAGAGGAAAGTGTTTCTAAAAAGGAAAGAGTGGTCGTTTGTGTTAAATACTGTTGAAAAGTGTTGGACAATAAGGACATACAGTTGACCATTAGATTTGACAGGGTCACACATGACCTGGAAAACAACTATTTTAGTGAAGGAGAAGCCGTGGAAGCTTAGTTGGAATATGTGGAGAAAGTAAAGGGAGTGGAAAAATTGAGACAACTCTTCTGAGGAGTTTTACTGTGAAGGGTCAAGGGAGTGTTTTTCACTAAGTATATTTGAGTGTTAATAGGAATGACTCAGTAGTGAGGAAGCAATAATTCCAGAAAACATAGTTCTAGGAATAAAGTAAATAAGTTTCCTTTACTTGAAAGTAAAGGGAACGGGATCCAGAGCACAAGTGCAGAGTGTGTGGGTCAGAGACGCTTCTTCCATTTTACAAGAGGGAGGGCAGAGTCAGCTGTAACAGTTGCACTTAGGATAGTGAATTTGTTGAGGGCAAAGTAATCTTCTCTCATTCCATCTATACTTATTCATTGAGTACAAGGCAGCTTTATCAGCTGCAAAGGAGGAAGTTGATGGTGGAGGACTGTGCTCATGAGGAGCTTGGAGGTTGAGAGGAAGAACGCAAAATTTATCAGCTAAGGGTTTAAAAGGATTATGTTATAGTGTAAAAATGCACATTTAAGATTTGTGAGCGTAAATTTAAAGAAACTGATGCACAATTGTGTATAAGAAGGGAAATATATGAAGATAACTGCCTTGAAGGAGACAGCCCCCTTTATGTTTGTTTATTGTGTTACTACTTTATAGTTATGATAAATTTAGAGATTAAATGCTTAAAATAACTTATGTGATTGTTGGATCTGATGACAGTGCTCTTACCTAATTTCTAATATTCAGGAATAGTAATAGGAAAAGGAACTTAAAAGAGAATCTGTTCTTTCCATGTATTTCAAATAATGATGTCACAATATGGATGGGTAGTCACCTATGTTTTAGGCTAGGAATACACCTTGAAATGGTTACTTCTATCATCTTTCTCCCAAATCAATCTGTAGCATTGTTGAGTACCCCTATATGTTCTGCAATTTAGTAGGCAATATGTGGGATAAAACTTAACTCTAAGATATTAAGTTAACTTCAAGATTATTGGAAAAATACTCCTGCTTTTTCTTTCTCATTAAGAAACTTGGAGCTATCAGAAGAGAACTTTCAGATTCCACCCACCCATCAGCAATACATGCAGCTCCTTTCTCACGTTAATCCCTCCACTTGTGCACAAATCCCACCCTTTTTTCCCTGTTCCAGAAATTCTCCCTGTCTCCTGTATCAATATTTTTGTTGATTTTTCTCCTGGATGATTTCTGTGAGCATATAAAGTATGCTCAAAAAATAGTCTTTTCAACAAGTAATGTTGAAAACAATTAAATATCCATATGTGGAACAAAGTGAACCTTAGCTATATTTCACCATATACAGAATTTAACTCAAATTGAGTCATATATCTTAAATGTAAAAGCTAACACTATAATATTTCTGAGAAGAAGTATAGGAAATAGGGCATAAAAAGTGTGACTTCCAAAAAGGAAAATTATGAATTGAGCCTCATTAAATTTAAAACTTTTTAAACTTCCAGGTAACTGAGGACAGAGGCAGGTATGTAGTAACCGCACAGAATCTCTTCCCTAAACAATGCAGAATTCACTTCACAACTATGATGTTTCTATGCAAAACCCTAGTCTCACCATTATTTAAACAGAGAATACCAAAACTGAAAAAATAACTATAAGTAAAAATAGAAAAACAAATTCCAACCACAGTTTCACAAGCTTTCTCCTCTCCACTGCTGGGCTTTACAGGGAGAAGCTTAACCTAAAATTCTGAAAAAAATATCTTGACTGGATACCATAAAAATGAAGACAAAGATAACTGTAGATAATGCTATAATCTGGTTAGTAAAATTGTTTCTCACAGGGCTAGCGATTCTGAAACAGCTTTATATATACTAAAATAAAATAAATAAATAGACTTTAGATTATGAGAGCCTAATAAGCCTTCCACTCTTGGAGGAAGAAATTATACAGGCATACCTCAGAGATATTGCAGGTTCAGTTCCAGACCACTGCTAAAGCGAAAACAGCAACAGAGTTAGTCATACGAGTTTTTTAGTTCCCAGTGCATATAAAAGTTACGTTTATACTATACTGTAGTCTAAGTCTGTGATAGCATATGTCTAAAGAGACAATGTACATACCTTAATTTAAAAATAATTTATTGCTAAAACCGTTAACCATTATCTGAGTCTTCAGTGAGTCATAGTAATATCAAAGATTGCTGATCACAGACCACCATAACAAATATAATAATAATGAAAAAGTTTGAAATATTATGAGAATTGCCAAAATGTGATACAGAGACACAAAGAGAGCAAATGCTGTTGGAAAAATGGCACTGATAGACTTAACACGATGCAGGGTTGCCACAAACCTTCAATGTGTAAAAAACGCACTATCGATGAAGCACAGTACAACAAGGTATGTCTGTAAATAAGGAAAAGAGAAGTCTTAAATGAACCATGTGGTTTTGGATTAAAATCGGAGGTACTGAGATATCATCTCACAGCGGTCAGAATGGCCATCATCAAAAAATCTACAAACAAATAGGGCTTCCCTGGTGGCGCAGTGGTTGAGAGTCCGCCTGCCGATGCAGGGGACACGGGTTCGTGCCCTGGTCCAGGAGGATCCCACATGCCGTGGAGCGGCTAGGCCCGTGAGCCATGGCCGCTGAGCCTGCGCGTCCGGAGCCTGTGCTCCGCAACGGGAGAGGCCACAACAGTGAGAGGCCGGCGTACCGCAAAAAAAAAAAAAATCTACAAACAATAAATGCTGGAGAGGGTGTGGAGAAAAGGGAACCCTCCTGCACTGCTGGTAGGAATGTAAATTGATACAGCCACTGTGGAGAACAGTATGGAGGTTCCTTAAAAAACTAAAAATAGGGCTTCCCTGGTGGTGCAGTGGTTGAGAGTCTGCCTGCCGATGCAGGGGACATGGGTTCGTGCCACAGTCCGGGAAGATCCCACATGCCGCGGACTGGCTGGGCCCGTGAGCCATGGCCGCTGAGCCTGTGCGTCCAGAGCCTGTGCTCCGCAACGGGAGAGGCCACAACAGTGAGAGGCCCACGTACTGCAAAAAAAAACAACAAAAAACAACAAAAAAAACTAAAAATAGAACTACCATACGACCCAGCAATCCCACTACTGGGCATATACCCTTGAGAAAACCATAATTCAAAAAGAGTCATGTACTAAAATGTTCATTGCAGCTCTATTTACAATAGCCAGGACATGGAAGCAACCTAAGTGTCCATGAGCAGATGAATGGATAAAGAAGATGTGGCACATATATACAATGGAATATTACTCAGCCATAAAAAGAAATGAAATTGAGTTATTTGTAGTGAGGTGGATGGACCTAGAGACTGTCATACAGAGTGAAGTAAGTCAGAAAGAGAAAAACGAATACCTTATGCTAACACATATATATGGAATCTAAAAGAAAAAAAAAATGGTCAGAAGAACCTAGGGGCAAGACGGGAATAAAGATGCAGACCTGCTAGAGAATGGACTTGAGGATATGGGGAGGGGGAAGGGTAAGCTGGGACAAAGTGAGAGAGTGGCATGGACATATATATACACTACCAAACGTAAAATAGATAGCTAGTGGGAAGCAGCCGCATAGCACCGGGAGATAAGCTCGATGCTTTGTGACCACCTAGAGGGGTGGAATAGGGAGGGTGGGAGGGAGGGAGACTCGAGGGAAGAGATATGGGAACATATGTATATGTATAACTGATTCACTTTGTTATAAAGCAGAAACTAACGCATCATTGTAAAGCAATTATACTCTAAGATGTTAAAAAATAAATAAATAAAATAAAATCGGAGGTATCAACATGAACTCACGGGGTTTTGTTTTTAAAGGTTATATTCTGTAGTTATTATAAAACATTGGCTATATTCCCTGTGTCTTGTAGCTTATTTTATACCTAATAGTTTGTACCTTTTAATCCCCAACCCTTATATTCCCCCTCCCCACCTCCCTCTCCCCTCTGGTAACCACTAGTTTGTTCTCTATATCTATGAGTCTGCTTTTTTGTTATACTCACTAGTTTGTTGTATTTTTTAGATTCCACATGTACGTGATATTATACAGTATTTGTCTTTCTTTGTCTGACTTAACTTCACTTAGCAGAATGCCCTCCAAGTCCATCCATGTTGCTGCAAATGGCAAAATTTCACTCTGTTTTATGGCTGAGTAGTATTCCATTGTGTGTGTGTGTGTGTGTGTGTGTGTGTGTGTATAAAACACCTCTTCTGTTGATGGAGTTAGGTTGCTTCCATATCTTGGCAATTGTAAATAACTGCTGTGTGAACATTGCGGTACATGTATCTTTTTGAATTAATGTTTTTGGTTTTTTTGGATCTATACCCAGGAGAAGAATTGCTGAGTCATACAGTAGTTTATTTGTATTTTTTTGAGAAACCACCAAACTATTTTCCACAGTGGCTGCACCAATTTACATTCTGACCCACAGTGTACGAGGGTTCCCTTTTTTCCACATCCTTGCCAATATTTGTTGTGTTGTTTTTTGTTTTGTTTTGTTTTGTTTTGTGGTACGCAGGCATCTCACTGCTGCGGCCTCTCCCCTTGCTGAGCACAGGCTCCGGATGCACAGGCTCAGCGGCCATGGCTCACGGGCCCAGCCACTCCGCAGCATGTGGGATCTTCCCGGACCCGGGCATGAACCCGTGTCCCCTGCATCGGCAGGCGGACTCTCAACCACTGCGCCACCAGGGAAGCCCTGTTGTGTTGTTTTTGATGATAGCCATTCTGACCAGTATGAGGTGATACCTCACTGAGGTTTTAATTTGCATTTCTCTGATGATTAAAAGTGTTGAGCATCTTTTCATGTGTCTGTTGGCCATCTGAATGTCTTCTTTGGAAAAATGTCTGTTCAGGTCTTCTGCCCATTTTTTGATGAGGTTTTTTTTTTTTTTTTAATGTTAACTTTATATATTTTGGATATTATCCCCTTATCAGTCATATAATTTGCAAATATTTTCACCCATTCAGTAGGTTGTCTTTCTGTTTTGTCAGTGGTTTCCTGTGCTGTGCAAAAGCTTTTAAGTTTAATTAGGTTCCTTTTTTTCTTCAATTAAAAAAATTTTTATTGGAATACAGTTGATTTACAGTGTTGTGTTAGTTTCAGGTGTACAGTCCATTTATTTATTTTTGCTTTTATTTCCTTTGTTTTAGGGGATGGATCCAAAAATATACTGCTGCGATTTATGTCAGAGTGTTCTGCCTCTGTTTTTCTCTAGGGGTTTTATGGTATCTGGTCTTACATTTAGGTCTTTAATGCATTTCAGTTTATTTTATATATGGTGTTAGAGAATGTTCTAATTTCATTCTTTTACATGCAGCTGTCCAGTTTTTCCTAGCACCACTTATTGAAGAGACTGTCTTTTCTCCATTGTATATTCTTGCCTCCTTTGTCATAGATTAACTGACTATAAGTGCATGTGTTTATTTCTGGGCTCTCTATTCTGTTCCATTGATCTGTATGTCTGTTTTTGTTCCAGTACCATACTGATTTGATTACTTTAGCTTTGTACTATAGTTTTAAGTCAGGGAGCTTGACTCCTCCAGCTCTATTCTTCTTTCTCAAGATTGTTTTGGTTATTTGGGGTATTTTGTGTCTCCATACAAATTTTAAAATTATTTGTTCTAGTTCTGTGAAAAATGCCATTGGTATTTTGATAGGGATTGCATTAAATCTGTGGAATGCCTTGGATAGTATAATCATTTTAACAATATTGATTTTTCCAGTCCATGAACATGGTATCTCTTTCTATCTATTTGTGTCATCTTCAGTTTCTTTCATCACTGTTTTATAGTTCTGAGTACAGATCTTTTACCTACTTAGGTAGGTTTGTTCCTAGGTATTTTATTCTTTTTGATGCGATGATGAATGGGATTGTTTCCTTAATTTTTCTTTTTGATACTTTGTTGTTAGTGTATAGAAATGCAACAGGTTTCTGTATGTTAATTTGTATCCTGCAACTTTATCGAATTCATTGACGAGCTCTAGTAGTTTTCTGGTGGCATCTTTAGTATTTTCCATGTATAGTATCATGTCATCTGCAAACAGTGAAGTTTTACTTCTTCTTTTCCAATTTGGATTCGTTTTATTTCTTTTTCTTGTCTGAGTGCTGTGGCTAGGACTTCCATGACTATGTTGAATAAAAGTGGTGAGAGTGGGTATCCTTGTCTTGTTCCTGATCTTAGGGGAAATGCTTTCAGCTTTTACCATTGAGTGTAATATTCTCTGTCAGTTTGTCATATCTGGCCTTTATTATGTTGAGGTATGTTCTCTCTATGCCCACTTTCTGGGAGTTTTTGTCATAAATGGATGTTCAATTTTGTCAAAAGCTTTTTCTGCATCTGTTGAGATGATCATATGGGTTTTGTTCTTCATTTTGTTAATGTGGTGTATCACACTGATTGATTTGCAGATAATGAAAAATCCTTGCATCGCTGGGATAAATTCCACTTGATCATGGTTTGCTAATATTTTGTTAAGGATTTTTTGTATCTATGCTTATCAGTGATATTGAGCTGTAATTTTCTTGTTTAGTCATATCTTTGTCTGACTTTGCTATCAGGGTGATGCTGGCCTCATAGAATGAGTTCAGGAAGTATTCTTTCCTCTTCAATTCTTTGGAATAGCTTGATAAGGATAGGTGTTAACTCTTGTCTAAATGTTTGGTAGAAGTCACCTGTGAAGCTATCTGGTGATGGACTTTTGCTTTTTGGGAGTTTCATTACTGGTAATTTCCTTGGAGGAAATGTTTATTCAAATCCTTTTTCCACATAAAAAATTGGGTTGTTTGTGGTTTTGTTGTTGAGTGGTTTTTTTTTTTTTTTTGTATTCTGGATGCAGGTACTTTATCAGATATATGCTTTGCAAATAATTTTTCCCATTCTGTGGGTTGTGTTTTTATGTTCTTGATGGTTGTCCTTTGAAGCACAGAAGTTTTTAATTTTAATGAAGTCCATGTTATCTGTTTTTTCTTTTATCACTTCTGCTTTTGGTGTCAGATCTAAGGACACCTTTGTTTCATCCAAGTTAAGTAAGATTTATGCCTATGTTTTGGCTTTTATATTTTGAGTGGATTTTTGTATATGGTTTGAGGTATGGGTCCAGATTCATTCTAGATATTCAGATGTCCAGCACCATCTATTGAAAAGACCTTTCTTATGAATGGAAAGGCAACTGACCATAAATATATCAGTTTACTTTTGGACTCTCAATTCTGTTCCATTGATCAGCATGTCTGTTTTTATGCCAGTGCCATACTGTCTTGATTACTGTGGTTTTGTAGTAAGTTTTGAAATTGGTATGTGTGAGTCTTCCAATTTTGCTCTTTCGCAAGATTGTTTCTACTGTTCTGAGTTTTAGAATCAGCTTGTCAATTTCTTCAAGAAAGGCAACTAGTATTTTGGCAGGGATTGTATTGATTCTGTAGATCAGTTTAGGAAGTAATACCATCTTAACAATATGGCCCTCCAAGAACACGAGATGTCTTTCCATTTATTTAGATTTCTTAACATTTCTTTAATGGTATTTGTAGTTTTTGGTGTATAAGTCTTGCACCTTTTTGTTTAATTTATTCCTAAGTGTTTTGTTCTTTTTGATGCTGTTATAAGTGGAATTGTTTTCTTGTTTTAATTTTCAGATTGTTGCTAGTGTATAGAAATAAAATTTGTATTTTTATATTGATCTTATATCCTTCAGCCTTGCTGAACTCATTTATTAGCTCTACTTGGGATTTATTCTGTTGTTTGTGGATTCCTTAGGGTTTCCTATGTATGAGATTATGTCATTTGCAAGTAGAGATAGTTTTACTTCTCTCATTTATTTCTTTTCCATGCCTAATTGTCCTGGCTAAAATATCCAGTATCATGTTGAGGGGAAGTGGCAAGAGCTGACATCCTTGTCTTGTTCCTTTACTTATAGCGGGAACTTTCAGGCTTTCACCATTAAATGTGATATTAGCTGTGCATTTTCATAGATGCCCTTTATCAGGTTGAGGAAATTCTCTTCAGTTCCTATTTTGTTGTGTTTTTTATTATGAAAGAGGTTATATTTTTGTCAAATGCTTTTTCTGCATCTATTGAGATGAACATGTGTGGGGGTTTGGGTATTATTAATATGATATACTTATTATATTGGTTGATTTTTAATATGTTGAACCAACCTTCCATTCCCACTTACCTTTTTTCTCCGTAATTTCTCACTTAGTATTCCCTGACTTGATGATACCACTCCAGGTCATCCAGATGCCCAAGCCAAAAATGCAAGAGTCATCTTAGACTGTTCCCTTTCTGTTACTCTGTACATCAAATCTGTTAATTCTGTTTTAATGCACTCCTAACTTTTCCCTCTTTCAGTTCACCTTCCACCCTGATGCTCGGAGTGATTTTTTTTTCTCCCAAAGGAGAATTTGATAATCTAAATATACTTGTGGAATAATTTATCAAGGAGAAATTTATATTCATTCCTTGCCTTCTACTGATGTACATAAACCATTACCAACTGTTTGGTCTTTGTCTTGTTTTTAAAGTTTTACAGACTACTTTCTGTGAATTATGGGTGACCTTTCTGTTTTTTTAAATGGGATTTGTAATTTAATATTAATATTATAATAGGAGGGCTACTCAGTGCTATTTTTGGACACTAACATTTGGTCTAACTTTATACAATAAAGGAGTAAATGGGAGACAGGGCTTAAAACAGATGAGATGAATACCAAATGAGAAAATGGCATGTGGTAGGGTTGCTACTGATTCATTGCTGTGGTTCAGTTGTTCACTTGTGAGAATTCTTCTTTTGAGAAGTTTACACACACTACATCATATTACAAGATTATGAAGTCTATCATAATTGTTTATTACATATACCATTGAAGTAGTAACTCAATATGGATTTTTATGGAAGTTATTTTAAGGCCACATTATTTTAAGTAAATAAGTAACTAAAGTCTAATTTTCACATTGATATAACAGCTCTGTAAGCAGTTTTAAATCTGTTTATTTATTTATTTTGCAGCCTTGCATTGCATCCTGAACGAGTATTGGTGGCAACAGGACAAGTTGGGAAAGAGCCTTATATCTGTGTTTGGGATTCATACACTGTGCAGACCATATCGGTTCTAAAGGATGTTCATACACATGGTATAGCTTGCTTAGCATTTGACTTAGATGGACAGGTATGTGATAATTTTTTTTCTTTTTGTAAAGTGTGTACTATAAGAAATTATTATAAATCTGTAAATGTTAAATTGGAAAGCATTTGGCAAAAAGCATTTATTCAAGGTGGAGGTGGATAGAGGGGATAGGTGGTAGATATATATAAGAAAAATAAGAATAATAATGAGTTTTTATTTCATTGTATCAAGAACTTTTCAGTTGAATTAATTACTGCTATTAGAGCCAAAGTGATTCTGACTCGGTGGAACATTACCTGGTTGTTCTTGAAAATTTTACATGTAACTCTTTTCCAGGTATTGTATGTTAATAGGAAAGATGGAAGATACCTTAGGAAAATTTGCTTTCTCTAAGTAGAGCTGTAAACATTTTAAGTTTTAGTTATTTTAAAGGTTTCTATTAAAATTATATTTTTAATTGAAAATAATGATGCAGTTTTTATAATATGAGCTATTTTATATAAACTCAATGTTCATAACAAAAGATGTAATCTTTGTTCCACTTACTAATCAATTCCCAAATTATTATTTACTTCTAGTCATCGATTTAAAAAAAATTAAGCCAACAGCTCTTTTGTGGTGCTTTCATGGAACTTGTTGTACCTAAAACATATTTAAGAAGTGATAAGAAGTTGGGTTTTGCGGGTTTTGCAGATTTAGTTAAGTTATAGTCTTTAAAAGTTTTGTAGTGAAATTAGACTTTAAAAATTATTTTAACTTTTAGAAGAATTTTAGTTGTTTGCTTTTTAATTCTTAAAATTATTTTGTAGATCTATGTTTTACAGAAACAGATTACATTTTGTTCTAGTCACTTGAAAATGACAGCCAGTAGATGTTTTATTTTCAACTCTGAGAAATAGCTTCTTTGAGTAGCATAGATGAATATACTTTCTGATTAGAGTCCGGTAAGAGATCTATAAAGATGTAACTCGAACCTCACATTTGGGGAAAAAATGTGTTTCTAGGTTTAGAACCACTGTGTAGCAGTGATTGGCAACTCCAGAACCTTAATTCCCATTTTTTCTGTTATTTTTCAAGTCCGTTAATGTCCTCATATCAAAATTTCATTTTCCTTTTTAAAATGAAGAGAATAATACTCTTTACTTACTTCACAGGAAATTATATTTTATGAAACAAACCAACAAAGTTGTTTTTTAGATTTACCAAAGGTATTATGATATCCACAATGGTTTAACTATAAATGTCCGTATACTTTAAATATAGATGTTTTCTTCTTAATTTTAATATTGCCCTTTCTAAATGCAGTGTATTGCATGGCTGAGGAAATTCTCTTACATACAAGGAGAAATCATGCCCATAGCTTTTACTAGTTGAAGCTTTTAATTTTGCTTACTTTAAGCAACATATAAGAAAAGTCTTGGGTACATGCATTTTATCGTCACAGATCTTCATAAGAATGTGCTACTTTAAAATGTAAGCTTATAAAAAACATAACAGCTAAAAGTTATTGAGCACATGCTAATTGCCAGACATTGTGCTAAGCCTACATTATCTCATTTAATCCTCACAACAACCCTATGAAATAGATATTATTATTATCTCTATTTTACAGATAAAGAAACTGAGACTTAGAGAGGTTAAATAACTTGCCCCAGGTTACACAGCTAGTAAATGGAGCCAGAGCGGGAACCCAGGTCAGTCACACTCCAAAGCTCATGTTTTTAACCGCAATGCTCTACTGCTTCCCAAACATGGAACTTAGGAGGTGGTTATTTATATTTCAGAAGGAATTCATCCATCTTAAGTACAGTTAAAACTTGTAAGGAACTGCTGCCAATTGAAGATTAAGTTGAGTATTTCTGAAATTATGTTAATGAGAAGATGCTTTAGTTAAGAAATATATTTGGGAACATATCTATTTATTCACTAATATCTATAAACTGTTTATGAAATACCAATTAGGAAATACTGTATAATTTTTGCATTTTCTACTAGATTTGAAACTGTAAATGATCAGTTAAGGTTTATCCAATGAATGAGTCTCTCTGTTGGTAGTATGCTGAATTTCTTTCCCCAGAGGGTTTCTTCTAAATGGATTGACTATCCATGCTAATACTGGAAGTCTACCTCATTGAGAATAATTAGGGCATGAAAAGGCTATATAAATCCACATCAAACAGAGATTAAAATTTCATAGTAAATGGTAGAGAGAGAGTAGGAGGAGGAGAATTTGATACTTTATCTTGAAAACACAACGATAATTTATAAAAACACATTCCCATATTTAACAAAATCTAAGTTATAGTTAAAACTCTGCTAATTTATAGAACGAACTAAGAATAAAATGTTAATTTTTTAGCCTAACTTTGTCAATTATATGCTGGTACATGATTATGAAGAGTCGTATTTGCAAAAATATTAAAGGAGTTCACTGATTTTTCCAAGGACCTTTTAGTAATCTCTTGATATCTAGACATATCTCAAGTGCCTATTGTATTATTTTTGGGTTTTCATCTCTTCCATTGCTCTGCCAGATCCTAATTTCTGATGGCTTTCTGTATGAATTGACCAATATTTACTACATTAAGTCCTGGATATTTTGCAAAATTTGTGATTTTTACTTTGTAACATTTGTAACAACTAGTACTCACTTAATAAATACTGAGATCACAAGCACCCCCACCCCCATATTAGAATCTTGTACGTTTGTCTATTATTTGAATATGTTTCACACTTGCAGGAACTCATGGAATGCGTCTAGTTATGCCTATTAAGATACTTTTCTCATTTGAGTATTTAGTGTGCTAGAACTGTTTAATAAATACAGTTGACCTTTGAACAACGCAGGGGTTAATCTGCATATAACTTACAGTCGGCCCTCCGTATTCACGGTTCCTCTACGTCTGTGGATTCAACCAACCATGAACCTGTAGTACTGTAGTATTTACTGTTGCAAAATATCCTTGTGTAAGGGGACCCAGGAAGTTCAAATCTATGTTGTTCAAGGTCAGCTATACTGCCGGTTTAATTAATGGACACAACCAAGATTTTGTTTGGGAATAGGATCAGGGAGGAATTTGGGAAGCTGGATAGAGCCTTCTTTATCTGGTTTTCTTTCTCCCTATCTGACTGTTAGTTCTTAGTTATCTTGAAAGGAGCTGTTCCTTCTGTCTGCTTCTTAAATGTCAGTGTTCCTAGGAGTCTGTAGCCTTCCTTCCCCCAGCCCCCCTCACTTCACTTATTCTCTTTAGGTGATTACTAGATCCATGTCTTTAACTCCTGTGTCAGTTAACAGTGGCCTCGGCTTCTCTCCTCAACTCCATATACTCTCCTTGAATGTCGTATAGATATACCATTTATTACATGTTTAAAACTGAATTTTCTCTTTATTCTAACTCATTAAAAAACAAAGCTCACTCTTTCTCCTGTTTCTGGCCTACCTCTCCAGTCTTGTCTCTGCCACTTCCCCGTTGGCAACTCCTCCCCTCAGCCACACCAGAGTACTAGCTCTTTCCTGAAAGCACCATGAGCTGTCTGATCTTGGTATCCTTTGGCCTTAAATGCATTTTCTCTTATTTTTCTACCTGACTGTCTCTATCTTCTAAGATATGGTTCCAGCATTCTTTCACTGGAAAACTTTCTTTATGCTCTTCCTCACCTGTGAGAAAGGATGATGAAGTAAAAAATGATAGAAAGCTAAGAGAGGGGGTAGTATTTGCTTGGTTATTTTTATCTTTTCCTCTCTGCTGTTACTTAACCTGTCATTAGGGAGGTTGATTTTGGCCGTGATATGTTTATCAGGGCTACAGAGGAAGTGCTCCCAGGTCTATTTTGTTACTGCCTGTGCAGAGCCAGATGCTCTGGGGATCTGTTGAGGTACATGGAGTTTTAAAGCTTTTGGCCAGTTGTGGTTCACTTTGTGTGTGATGAACTTAGCCAGAGAGAAGAGGCATTGATAGAAGGGGCAGTGCCTCTCTGACTGTTCCTCACTTTATACTTGTCTTGTGAAATTTTAATCTCTACATAGTAGTCTATAGCAAGAGGTAGATATCTTTGTTTTAGCTAGATATTTGCTGATTACTCTCTAGATCCCAAATATTAAAGACTCTTAGGAGGAGCAAATCATCTCCTCTAGTTCATTTGGACTTTCTGCAAGTGTGACTTGATGGAGAGCCAGATACAAAATATATTCTGTATCTTTTTTTGTAAGCCATTCATTCTACCCATTTGGGGACTTAGATAGTAATTTTACTGTGTAGAGACTTTCTAGCTAGGTACTAAATGACATTTCTCATTCAGACGGGTGGGTGGAGGGCATGGATTCTTAAAGTTAATTATGGTTATGGGAACATAATAATAATGATGATGATAACAAACATTTATATGACATTAAGGTTATGCCAAGCACTCTTCTAATTCCTTTATATATGTTAACCCTATGAAGTTGTTTTTCATGATCCCTATTTAGGAGGTGAGGAACCTACGGTACAGAGAGGCTAAATAATTGCCCAAAGTCATCCAGTTAGTGAGAGATGGAGCTGGTGTTTAAACCTAGGCAGTCTGGTGTCAGAATCTGTGCTGTAAACCAGAGATTGGCAAAACTTTCTACAACATGTCAGAGTAAATATTTTAAGCTTTGAGCTATGCAGTCTCTGTCTCAGCTACTCCAGCTCTGCATTGTAGTGTGAAAGCAGTCATAGACACCTTATAAAGGAATAGGTGTGGCTGTGTTCCAGTAGAACTTTATTTACAAAAAGCAGGGTACAGGGCTGAGGGTTGTACTTTGCCTACCCCTGCTTCTCAACCAGTGCTTTTCAAAGTATGTGTTGTGGGTGGGTCCTTGTGATTTCCTCTTTAACTCTGCCGTTACTTAGAATTGTACTGATAGTTGCCAGATAGTTGGAGGATTTTCTGCATAACTTTCTGTTATTCTGATTTAATTCTGTCTTTGTCAGAGAACATACTCTGTATTTTAATTTTTAAAAATTTGTTTAGGCTTATTTTGTAATTCACAATTTTGTGCTCTTCATGAGGTTTCCTGTGCACTTTGAAACAATTCGGGAAAACATGTAATTCTGCTATTTCTTTTTTCCCCTTCTGTTTATTGTGCTATTGTTGTCATTCATTTTACTTCTTTCATTTTCATTCATTTTACATGCTTTGTAAACTCCAGTATAACTGTTGTGATTTTTCCTTAAACAGTTAGTTTTCAAAGAAAATTAAAAGTAAGAAAAGTCTTATTTACATATTTACCATTTGGGTACTCTTCATTGATTTGTGTAAATTAACTCTCTCTTTGGTATCATTTTCCTTCTGCCTGAAGAAACTTCTGGTATCATATCTTATCGTGCTGATTTGTTGATGAATTTTCTCATCTTGTTTATTTGAAAAAGACTTAATTTTGACCCAGTTTTCAAAAGATATTTTTTGGTAAGTATATAATTCTGTGTTGACTTTTTTCCCCCTCAGCACTGTAGAGAGGTTATTCATTGTCATCTGATATGCATAGCTTCAGATGAGAAGCCCAGGATTAGTTTTAAATCTTTGTCCTTACACACCAAAATTCTCTCTCTTATTTGGCCACTTTTAAGGCTTTTAAGGTTTTTCTCTTTAGCACTGGTTTCAGCAGTTTGATGCCCATGTGTGTGGATGTGTTTTTTCTGTGTGTGTGATTTATCCTGCTTGAAGTTTATTGAGCATCTTAGATTTGTGGGTTTATGTTTTTTATCAAATTGAGAAATTTTTGGCCATTATTTCTTCAGTTTTGTTTTTCTTTTCTTCCATCTTTCTTCTCCTTTTGGAATCACAATTACCTGTACGTTAGACCACTTGAAATTTTTCTAAAGGTAACTGAGGCTCTGTTACTTTGTTCCCTTTTTCCTTCTGTGCTTTATTTTTGATAGTTTTTGTTGCTGTGTCTTCAAGTTCATTTATTTTTTCTTCATTGTCTAAGCTGCTGGTAATCCTTTGGAGTGAATTTTCATTTCAGATAATTTAACATTTATATTTAAAGTTCAACATGTTTTTCTTTTATACCTTCCATTTCTCTTTTTATTCTTTATGTGTTTGTTTTAAAATAATTCTGGAGCATCTTGAACATTTCCGTCTTAACAGCCAATGTCTTCTAATTTTAATCATTTCTGTGATTCCTGGGTCTGTTTCTATTAACTGATTTTTCTCCTGGTTATTGGTCACATTTTCCTCTTTTTAAACATGTTCAGTAATTTTTTTTATTGGATGCTGGACATTGTTTATATTACATTCTGAATGCTGGATTTTGTTGTATCCCTTTAAAGCATGTTGGACATTGTTTTTGTAGGTAGTTAAGTTCCTTGTGGACCAGTTTGGTCCTTTTGAAAAGCTTGCTTTCAAGCTTTTTTTGGTCAAGGCTAGAGTAGCTTGTTCCTCTAGGACTACTGGTTTAACTTCACTACTATGGTGTGACCCTCCTGGAATCTCTACTGAATACACAGTGAATTCGAGGATATACCTCCATTCTTGCTATTGGGAATTTGAGTGATCCTGACCCTTTATGATCTCTGGGAATTGTTTGGCTTTAGCTCCCCAGTAGTTGTTCTTTTTTCAGAATTTGTTCTTTGCATGGCGTCATGGATTTCACCCTATACATGCAAACACTGGTGTTCTCAAGGGGACCCATAAACAGATTTTCTAGAGTTCTTTTTCTGCTCTGCAAATTCTAGCCATCTTGGCCTCTCTGAACTCCAAGCTCTATCTTCTCAAATCAGCAAGTCTTCTGGGCTCTGTTTGGATTCCACCTTTCTGTGCTATAGTCTGGAAAATGCCACCTAAATGAAGGCTGGGGCAATCGCAGAACTTACCTTGTTTGCTTCCCCCTCATTCAGGGTTTACAGTGCTTCACTTCCTGTTAAGAATGTCCAAAAATATTTGTTTTATATATTTTGTACAGTTTTCTAGTTGTTTATGGCAGGGGGGCAAGTTCAGACCCTGATACTCCTTCATGACCAAAGGCCATTTTTCATGTTTCCTAACCTCTCTCATACTTCCCATCTCACTGTCCCCTCTTTTCAGCTCAGTCTCTTCATCTCCCTCTAATCTCCTATATAACTCTTCCACTGAGGTATTTTTTTTCTTTTTTCCACTGAATTTTTAATTTCATTTATTTTTCATTCCTAGAAATTGTTTGCTTCCTTAAATTTGCTGGGATACCTTTTATGGTCTCCCATTCTTGTCTCATATGAAGATATTTTGAAGCCTTAATTTTATTTCTCTACTCACATTAAGCTTATTTTATATTATCTGATAATTCCAATGTCTGATACTTTTCAAGACTGATTTTGTTGTTTCTGGTGACTTGCTGATTCTCACTCATGGTCCCTTATTTCCTCTGGTTATTGGGTGTGGGTGTTGTTTTAAGTTTATTTTTTATTGACTTGCTACTTGTAGGAATTCTTCGAGGGATGGATTGATGTATCAGTCTTCCATATAGGATTTATATTTGCCTGTGCCACATAGTTGAAAATGCTTGAAAACTCTGCAACCCTTAGGACCACTCTGAATGAAATTTTTCATTTGAAGGATTCATGATTCATGTGGATATAGGCCCTACAACCATGTGAAGGTTGTTTGTGGCTACATATTTTCAGGAGGGTTTTTCCCCCCTTCATGCATCACTGCCCCTTTCTTTGAAAAGGGATGGTTTCTTGTTCTCCCTTACTCTGAGGAGTTACTGCTCTAGTCAAATGTCTGCAATTCAAATCCCTACCTTGGGCAGGCCCTAAACGTTATCTCCTATTCCTCTTCAGCCTGAAGAACAAAATCAGGCTTACCAGGAGTTAGCTGATACTTTTAGAGTAAAGTGGGTATAGGAGCTCTCTTACTTCCAGGATTCCCATAGGAAATCACTTTGTTTTTGTTCTCAGATTTCTTAATTCCTTGACAGCTCAACAGTGCATTTTAAAAGATGTTTTTTCATTTTATCTAGCATTTTTAGTTTTTGGCAGGAGAGATGTTTAGGGTGTTCTGTCACTCCTACTGTTAGAAATGGAAGTCTTTCTTCTGTTTCTCATATAAAGAACTACATATATATGCAAATATTAACAAGATGAAATACATGCAGCCTTTCTCTATGAGGTCTATAAAATATAAGTGTGTAAGTTTTGATGTTTATAATACCCATGAGTAGAATTTGTTTGCCATTTATAATTTGGTTCCTTTTTTATTTGTTTACTTTTTTTATTCCCCCTGCTCCCTGGTCTTCTTGGACATAATTCAGCGCTTGGTTTCAGTTGGACTTGATTCAAAGAATGCAGTTTGCGTTTGGGATTGGAAAAGGGGAAAAATGTTATCTATGGCTCCAGGTCACACAGATAGAGTAAGTATTCTCCTTTGGAGTTTCTAATGGGTACTGCATGGGAAAAAGCCAGAGACGAGTCAGGGGATTTTATGTTTCTGTGTTTTGTTATTGCCAGTTGCTCATGTGTAATTTAAAAATTTAAATGCAGTTATAAATACTCATAAAATTTTAGAATGCGTATATGTATTGTGGTACTCAAAAACATGACTTGATATGTATAGTTTTAGCATAAAACCTTTAACCCAGTGTTTGCTTTGGCAAAAATGATGAGTTTTAAGTTATTCAAACCTAAATTTAAAAATTGAATGGTTCATGCCTAGGCTCTATTTATTATTCAGTTTGATTTATCACTGATTTATTACATATGCATCATAGTTAAGGTGAATACTGTTGCACGTATGAATTTGAAATTATGTTAGAGACCTAACATTTTTCACTTTGGAAACTTGTTAAAAATACATTCCTTATTCCAAGTTGTATGAAATTAATATAATGAATACTTTGTCTTAAACTCTTTAAAATGTCTGATTTTTTTGGTGTATCTGCTGTATTCTGCTATCTGGTAGTCTTTACCATGTTTCTTTGACACCTGTCTGCATAATCACCTAACCTGAACCAGCACAGGAGCTATAGTCGTTGATTCTATTTGGGGAAAATCTGTGAATCTGTAAAAGTTGTATAAAAATTTTTAATGTATTTGCATTTTGGAAAATAAACTTGGTTTTCAGCAGACTCTCAGAGGGGCCTATTATACACAAACACAATTTCGATAATTATTAAAGTGTTAGGTACATTTTATTAGACAGTTGTGTATTCTGACTTAGATCAAAGCATTTCACACATTAGTACTTTGGACTTAATAAGCAGACTGATTACTATGAAAAATGGTACTGTCATTGGAATTTTTGAAAAGTATTTTTGTGGTTAGTATTTTAAAGGTGCATCAGTATGTTTTTCATTTAATCTGTATTATGGTGAGTTGTTAAACGTTAATTTATAAGATGTATTCTTTCTTCATTATCACTAAAGAGTATCACTTGGTGAATTTTTAGAGGTAGTAAGCATATTAGGTGATTATGCAGGCAGATATCAAAGAAACATGGTAAAGACTGCCAGATAGCAGAATTGTTTTTTATCTGTTATGAGATTATTTTTCAAATATTAATTTTTCTTTCATTTATTATTAAGTATATATTTCTAATGCATATTTTATTTCAGCTGGGTTTTTTCTTGTTTGATTTTGTAACAAAAATTGTTCATGTGTATTTATAATTTATGGAATCTTAGAAAAAAATGAAGCCTGGGGATCTCCAAAATGTAAGTTAGTTTTGTTTGACCCATAAACAATTAAAAAAAACCTGAAAACTAGAAACAGAATTTTTACTGTGAAATAAATGTTTGGATCTTTTATGTAAGTAGTTCTGTAAGCTTTCTGTGATAGAAAGCTACAAAAATGTTCTCTATTTCTGGCTGTATGAGTGTTGTGTATGTTCTATTAATTATCTTTCCTCTTTAGAAATTATGCACTTACCTGCCTCATTCCCTGCTTCTGTTGAATCATTCTTGTTATTTATAGACCAAATTTTTTAAAGAAATTAGAAAGAGGTGTTAATTTTCACTCCACTAGTAGTTTCATATGGTTCATAGAAACTAAGAAATAGTTTTTATTCCTTATCATTTACATACTTTATTTCTCATAGGATCTTGAAGTGTAGGATTCTGATTATTATTTATTGAGGAATATTGTTTTATGATATGTAGGGTTTGGGGCTATTTGGGCTTTTGGACAGGATTCTTAAATAATTCTGAAAATAAGTATTTTAACCATGAATCTGATTTGTTTACAGATATTTGATATTTCTTGGGATTTGTACCAGCCAAATAAACTGGTCAGCTGTGGTGTAAAACATATCAAGGTACTAGAAGGGTCTTGCTTTATAATAGACATGATTACTTATTCTCTGCCACTAAGCACATATCACACTACAATTTAGGATATATATATATATGTGTGTATATATATATACACACACACACATATTGTGTGTATATATACGTGTGTGGGTATATATATATATATATATATATATATAGTGAGAGAGAGAGACAGAGAGAGAGACAGAGAGAAACAGAGAGAGAGGTAGATGAAAAAGATATTAGTATGTTGCTCTCTGATATTTTCAAAGCTGAGCAATTCCTTTACTTGTAAAGCTTAAAAATAAGAGAGATACACGTTTGGAATGATTTGTTCATTTTTGGAAGAAGATAGGGAAGTCAAACATAAATCTTCATGATGAGGGTTTTTGTTCTTTTATGTGGATTCAGGTAAATTTAATGTTTGCAGAAAGAAAGAAATGAATATGGGGCAGGGCAGGAGTATACACATTAAATAGTTCTGCATAAAGAGATTAGGCCCAGAGAATAAGTTCAACTTTATAATAAGTAAATTACCACTTAAAATAATATGATTTATTAATATTAGGTACTTAAAAGATCATACCTGATCTTCAGGATCTTATTCTAAGACCTAAAGATCTAAGTTTAAAATCTGAAGCCTCAAAGAACTAAAAATGATCAGTTATCCATTCAAATAGCTAACGAATGCTTTAATCAATGTATGATTTTTAAATTTAAAAATCTCCGTGATTTCTGTGCATAAGTGTAGCTGGTTCTCTTCCTTTCAGTAAGTCCCAATTTCAGTCTATTTTTTCCTTCTAAATAAGTGATTCTCAATTTTGGCTGCATATTAAAATCACCTGGGGGAAATTAATGACACAGTATACCTGAACCCCCACTGAAATAAATTGAGACAGAATCTTTGGAGAGTGAAGCCCAGGTATCCAAATGATTTTGATGCTCAGCAGGAGTTAAGAACCATTGTTCTAGAATCCACATCAGTGCTGTCCCATAGAGTAACCGCTAGATAGATGTGGCTCTTGAGCATTTGAAATGTGACTGCCAGTGTGACTGAAGAAATGATTATTAGCTTCATTTTCATTGCTAATCCTTCCCAACTTTTTAAGCTGTCTAAAAGATTATGTAGTTTTTTCTTTCAGAAACCTAAAGGAAACACAGCATATTTTTAAAATAGTTTAGTTCAACCCCCCCCCCTTATTCTTACAGTAAGGATTGAAACAGTGATTTATCTGCTATAACATAGCTAATGACAACACTAAGATGAAGATGTGAACATTGAACGCTGTTGTATCATAAGGGAGTTTCTTAGGTAATTTCTAGTCTGCTGCTCTAATATAGCATCAAAGTATTGGAAACGTTTTTGGTTATATTATGAGCATTCTTTGGTAATTCGATCATACTATGTACTTTTTAGTTCTGGAGTTTATGTGGAAATGCTCTGACCCCAAAACGAGGGGTCTTTGGTAAGACTGGTGACCTTCAGACAATATTGTGCCTGGCCTGTGCAAGGGATGAATTAACATATTCTGGTGCACTCAATGGGGATATATATGTTTGGAAAGGAATTAATCTTATACGAACAATACAAGGAGCTCATACTGTAAGTATATTTAAATATTTTAAACACTTTTAGGTATTAATTACTTATCTTCTTGTCTTAGAACAAAAGGTTCCATAATATAGCAGACTTTCTGTTCAATTCAGTAACTTGAAAACTACTATTACAATTGAATTAATTTGTCTATTTGTTTTCAAGATTTCAATGAAGAAACATTATGCAATTAAATTAGTATAATTATTATTTTGTTCAAACCATTGCTTTAGTATGGTGTCTTTTTCATTGTTGAAAAAAAGCTTGTTAAATTTAACCTAAAAGTATCCTAGATTAACCACATTAGAATAAAACTAGTGCTTTTGTAGCCAATTTACCAGTGGGAAATTTGGGGATAGCTCTTGGATAAAATTAACTTTTTAATTTTAATATCATTGATTCATTAAGTGAGTGACAAAGGAATTTAACTTCTGTACTTCATGAGATTTTCATATAAATAAGTTATCAGGAAAAAAAGAAAAAGCTGTTGTTAAAGCCTTTTAGTGTTCTTAGGGACTTCCCTGGCTGTCCCGGGTTCAATCCCTGGTCGGGGAACTAAGATCCCACATGCCATGTGGTATGGCCAAAAAAAGTTTAAAAAGCAAACAAACAAAAACCTTTTAGTGTTTTTTGATTTGGGCTTTTTTAGCAGTTGAGTCCTTCACATAGTGAGGGGAGCTAGAGAGCACAGAGCTGCCATATTGGTAGCAGGACAATCTCAAGTAGAAAAGTGATTACATATATTAATATGAATCACTATTCAATATATATTACATTTTAAGTATATTAAAGAACCACTTAGAACAGGACTTGCTTTAAGCAAAATGCCTAAAGACCAGAAATAGCAGATGCTAGCAAAGGTTGTGATAATTCACATTTTCACCATCAATATATAAAAATACCAGTTTCTTCCTCCTACTCATCAGCACAGATTGTGTCCACTCTTGTAAATTTTTGCTTGTCTTCTGGGTGAAAAATAATAACTATTTGTTTTAGTTTTCTTTCCTGTCCATTTGTGAAATTTCATGTATTTATTGACTACAGATGACCCTTGAACAACATGGGTTTGAACTACAAGGGTCCACTTGTATGCAAATTATTTTCAATAGCAAATACTGTAGTACTACACAATTTGTGGTTGATTGAATCCATGGATACCGCAGAACTTGCAGATATGGAGAACCTTGGATGTGGAGGTCCAATTCTAAGTTTTACTAGAATTTTCGACTACACAAAGGTCAGCACCCCTAACACCTGCATTGTTCAAGGGTCAACTGTACTTGAATTTCCTTTTCTATTAATTGGCTTTTCTTACCCTGTACTCTTTTTTTGTTACTGTTGTTGTTGGATTTTCTTTCCTTTATTCAGTTGTATTTTGGGGATATTAACCTTTTGACAGTCATACACATTGCAAATATATCCCCAGTCTGTTTTTTTACGATATCTTTTCTCATATGAAAAATTGAAAAATTTTCCTTTATGCCTTGGTGGGTAACCTGCCATGCTTAAAAAGTTCTCTCACAGCCCAAAGTTACGTAAGTGTTCTGACTCTTCTAATATATTTGTTTCATTTTTTACATTTAGAATTTGGTCTGTATGTTTTTGTTTTTGTGTAATTCATTTCTATATATGGTATAAGGTTTAACTGAATTTTCTTTTATGTTATGCCCATATCATTAAATACCACCTTGGTGACATATTGAGCTCCTATATATGCATAGATTTGTTTCTAGATTATCATTTGTGTTTTCTGATGTATTTGATTATTCCTATGCCATATCAAAAACATTTTAAGTGGATTTCTACCATCATATATAGTGTATTTTCTTAAAAAGTATATATTGTTAAATTATTTTATTCCCTCTTCTAGGCGGGAATTTTTAGCATGAATGCTTGTGAAGAAGGCTTTGCTACTGGTGGCAGAGATGGCTGTATTCGTCTTTGGGATTTAACTTTTAAACCAATAACTGTGATTGATCTCAGGGAGACAGACCAGGGGTATAAAGGTAATAACAGAACAAATATCTCATTACTAGGCAAATTCTAAATATACCAAGGGTTGTCAGTTTCTTTCAGTAAACTTAAAAGTATGTTTTTTAAAATAAATGAGAGTTATATTTGCTCCTTCATACTGTATACATTTTAATTAAAATCCTTCTGCTGAAGAGGAGAAATTTTGCCTGAAGACCATCTAGGTTTACTGTTATGCCAGAGATTCTTTTTGTGTCTAATGCCTGTTATAATGGGACCTACAGAGAGAGGTGATAGGTACTTACTTTGGTAACCTTAAATTTTGAAAATATTTTACTATTAGAATGTTAAATGTAACTGTTTAGCAAATAAACTGTTGAAAATAGTGTGTTGAGAGCTAGGGGAACTTTTGTTTCAGATTATTTAAATTCATGTATATGTGTTTTTCCTTCATCCAAATTTGTCAGCAATCAGGAGATAATTTTTTCTTTGGGGAGGGTTTAAAAATTGATGTAAATAAAACAGAATCTTTTACTATAAAAGTAAACGTATTATCCACTAGTGTGGTGTTATAAGAGTAGGATTGGAAGTTACACAAGTCTATGTTTAAGCCATATTTCAGTCACTTATTAGATGTGTGACCTTGAGCTGCATACCTCATCTGTAAGATGAGAATAAGAGTAACTATTTCAGAGAATTAAATGAGCTAATATATGTAAAATATTTAGAAGAGTGTCTGCACATAATGATTAAGTGTTAACTGTTACACCGTTTTCATTAGTTTTGCTGAGCATTATTGTACTTTAAAGTTTACAAAATAATTTGACACTTTTTCTTATTTGATTCTTACATTGTAAGTTACACAGCAGCTTAATGTTGACCATACTATATAGATGAGAAAACTGCGGAAAACACTAGCTTTCCTGAGGTTACAAAAGGGATTGTATTTAGAAAAAGTAGAAGTCTCTCTTCTTAATGATTTTATGAGCACATTGAAGAAATGAAATATAAACACGAGAAAAGTCAGATTATTATAAGAGAAAAATAATACAGTTCTTGAATTCTGAATAATTACTCTGTGGATGATGCACACTATTGTTATAAGCCTTTGGCTGAGGACGTGATCAGACTATGACTGATGTTGTCCAGTAAGGAAGAAGAGTGTATGCCCTGAAGGATGGGTAGAAATTAGGTATATGAAAATAGAAATAGTCCACATAGAAAATAGAAAACAGTACAGATAAATGAAGAAAATCTGTGGATCCAAGACTTTCAGATTCCTTTTATCTTATATCTAAGGTATAAAAAATAACAGTGGTTTAGGCAGATTGGCATTCTGTTATTACAGTACTGATCTTAAATACAATTCAATTTGACTAGGTTTGTCTGTAAGGAGTGTTTGTTGGCGAGGTGACCACATTCTAGTTGGAACACAGGACAGCGAAATTTTTGAAATTGTGGTGCATGAAAGAAACAAACCTTTCCTAATTATGCAAGGGCATTGTGAAGGTGAACTTTGGGCACTTGCCGTCCATCCTACTAAACCTTTGGCCGTGACTGGAAGTGATGATCGTTCAGTCAGGTAAGCAATTCATAAAGTAATTGCATAGGCTAGAATTTGAATTTGTCCTTAGAGAAACATAAGAAAAACTTAAAAAAAAAAACCCTTAGTTTAAAATTTTATCTGCTTATGGTGTAACAAATGAACATAATGGGTGCCTAAAATTAATAGAATTAACAACTATTTATAAGATTTGGGGTTTTCTCTTAAAAACCTAAGTTGGAATTTGTTCCATATCAAAATGTACAGGATTACCTTTTTAACAGCTATATAATATTCCACAGTGTATTGTAATTTATTCAATTAATCTATCATTGATGGGAGTTTAGGTTCTTCCAGTTTTGTGCTTCTAAATACACTGCTTGCAGCAAATGTCTTTATACCTTTGCCATTTTGTACATTTGTAAATATGAATATTTCTATGGTAAATTCTTAGCAGTGTTCAAAAGACATACGCATTTAAAATTTCAGTAGATAATGCCTTACACAGAGGCAATAACAATTTACATACCTTACAGCAATGTGTGACAGTGCCTGTTTTCCCACACCCTTGCCAGCACTAATGGCCCCAAAACGTGAAAAATGATATCTTGTTATGTTTTGAAAACATGCTTTTCTCTCATACTGATGGGTCTTGAGTATGTTTTCATACGTTTGGAGGATATTTGTATTTCCTTTTCTTTGACCTGTCTGTTCAAGCTCTTTGTGTATTTTCCATTAGTACATTGGTCTTTTTCTAATTATTTTAATATAGGATCTAATACCTGTCTACATATGAAAGCAACAATTAGCCTTTTGTCTATGAGTGGTTTTTAAAGTGTGATTCCTGGACTAGCAGCATCAGCATTACAGGGGAACTTGTAAGAAATGCAAATTATCGTGCATTATACAGGACCTTGTATCAGAAATCCACCAATTTGGGGTTTTCCAGGTAGCTGTGGTGAACACTAAAGTTTGGGAACTACTGGTCAGTGATGTGAGTTGAGATATTTTTTCCACTTTGATGTCTTTGTTACTTGCTTTTTTACTATGTTTAGGTTTTTTGCTATGAAGAAGTTTTTGTTGTTATTTTGTTTTATGCAGCTGAATTTATCAGCATTTTCTTTTATGACTTCTGAGTTTTCTAGCATAGAAAAATCCTCCCTAAAGTTAAAAAGTTTTCCAGTATATTCTTCTAGTACATTAGTGGGTTTATTTTTTATGTTTAACTCCTAATCTGTGTAAAGTTTACTTTAGTATAAGAAGTGAGGTGGGGATGCAACCTAATTCTTTCCAGATAACTACTGATATTTTAAATGGTATGTTAATCAGTCTTGCCATTTACTATCTCTGTGTTACTTAGTTTTATGTTGGTGGGAGATGCCATAGCTCTGGGTTCACATAGAAACTCACTGTGGGGCTACACTTCACCCACATGGTTTGCTAGGAACTATTGTTTAGTTTCTTGCATCTTAGGAGGACTGCTGTCATTAGCTGCTGCATAACTGTGAAAAAAGGACAACTGGTCCTTTAAAAAGTAACTGTGTTACCTGTAAACTGGGTTCACCTCTTGGTGGGTGTCAACCAAAAGACACAATCAAGCCAAAGATTGGGAGGATTTATATTACTTGAAGCAAGTAAGGAGAACACCAGGGACCTTTCCCAAACCAGTGTCTCCCTGAGTAGCAAAATTGGGAAAGTTTTAAGCTAAGGGCATATATTCATGAAGGAGCTTGGGCAGAAGAGAATTCAGCATAGAATTAGGGCAAAAGTCAACAGAGTCCAAGCTTTAGTTGATTGAAATCACAAGGGTCAGAAAGATCAAAATCATCATCCATTAGGTTCCAGTTGATCTGGTAGTTGAGCACTTCTGGCTAATCTTTACCACTGAAACAGAACTGGGAGAATTTAAAATTGATTTATAATCTTTGCTATTGATAACAGTCATTTGATTCTGCATTCTTTTGTTTCCTTAAGGTCATTAATTACTGAGACCTGTACAAGGACAAGCGGTGTGGCCAGGCTTAGATCACAAAATGACCTAGGCCAAAAATGACCTGTCAAGAAGGCCATGCCTGGTTCTCTTTCTCTGGAGACTCCCTAGTCTATCTGCTTACAGTTGCTCAGACTTCTGTTTCTATTACTGGTGGGCAAGTTATTTAGAAAGAACTCTTCCTTTGAAAACAACTAAAAATGCTGGTTAAAATATAAATCACCTTTAAACTGTTCTTTGAACAGTTTAAAGGGACTATCAGACAAATTGCAAAAAAAAAAAAGGGAATTTAGGAGCAGTTGTGGGCCAAAGCCACTTTTGCACTGAGGGCATTTTTCTTCCCTTGATTAAACTTGGGCTCTTTATGGCTTTCTACTGGGGCATAGGGGCAGAAGTCAAGACCAGGGCTTGCCCAAGGGGAGTAGTCCAAAACACCATGCTAGAACTATAGATTAGGCTATGAAAAAATATCCCCTGCAAATTTATGTGGGGATGGAGATCTTCTTGTTTCAGGTTTTGATAGCACAGGAAGTATATAAAGCAGCTTGATGTTATTATTCAAACAACATTAATAGTTCCAATAACTTTACGACAGTGTTGTAAAATTCAGCTGAGTAAATTTGAAGACCTAAATGGCTTTATTAAATGATTCATGAATTGGGCAGCATCCCATCTAGAAAGTAGAAAAGTGCTCTGAGGAGCTGTACAAAATGGAAGGTTTTCAAAGGCAGAAAAAGAGTGGGACAAGAAAATCAAAAACAAAGGAAAGGATTATTTCAGGCAAGGTCACCTTCCTTTGAGGGAAGGGTTGGGGGGTGATCAATCTATCATGCAGCTTACCTCATTACTGTTGATCAGGAAATTCCAGACTGATTGGTTTAAAATTCCACTGCTGGGAGAAGCTGAAACTGCAGTTAGGTTAGTTATTAAGTTTTGGTTTGTTGATGTGAGGCTTAGCACAAGTGACTCCATTTTGAGCCTGTTGTTTCTTTTCTTTTCTCCCTCCCTCCCTTCCTCCCTTCCTTCCTTCCAACAGTTTCAGATAAGTTCTGCTTTTGCCTTATAATTTTAGGTTGAATTTATTAAGAAACAGTATCAAATGTGCAGCAAAAGCTAATTTCTAAAGCCATTTCAGTGTTTAATAATGGTAGTTGAGGGAGTTCCCTGGCAATCCAGTGGTTAAGACTCTGTGCTCCTGATGCAGGGGGCACAGGTTTGATCCCTGGTCAGGGAACTAAGATCCCACATGCCACACAGCACAGCCAAAACAATAATAATAATAATAATGGTAGTTGAGGGCAATTTTGATTTAGAAAAATTTCAGTCTTGGTTCTGGGATGAAAATATCATAATAAAACTTTACCATTGCTAAGCCATTAACCTGCTGTGTAGTAGGGCAAGTCAGGATTTTTAGCTACTGTTCCTGATAAAATCTCAGAACCAGTAATGGTTAAATCCACTGGAGAAAATGAAGTTCACCATTAACACTATTGGTTCTAAAACACATGATTCAAGTGTGTGTGTGTGTGCACGCACGCAAAATACTTGGAAAAGAATAATACAGTGAATACTCATAGGCTTTAAACAACTTACATTTTTAAGTAAATTTGTAAATTTGTCCAAGCCATTTTTCCCCATACATATTTTTATACCCCAATGTGATTCTACTTTACATTGTATTGGATTATTGCTTTCTCACTAATGTCTTTGAAAATATTCTAGCCTGTAGTTGTTTCATGCAAACTATTTGTAGAAGCTAATTCTTTATCACTTCAAACTTGCCATTCACTCCTTAAATAAACAACTGAGTAGTATTAGTAACATCTGTTGACTTATCAAGACTCAAGGAAAACCACTCAAAAATATTTGCCTTGTTTTTAATTAACTGTTGGTGTTATTCCCAACACAGTCAACTCTTCAAGCAACTGTTCTTGCCAAAAGGCTAATTGTCTTAAACAAATGTTTTTTTCTGGACACATTTCTTCAGCTACTGCAATCTAAAATGATTTAGTTAATCCATTACCAATAGACAGCTTTCTTTGCTTGTCTAACAAATGAGCCACTCGGAAACTTACTTTTTGTAAGTAAAACCTCATTCTGCTATAATTTTAAATTTCTGATTTTTCTGACCATTGCTTTCCTGTGAGTTGAAAATATTGTGATGAGTGCTTAGTCTGGTAATGTTAATGTATCTTTGTATTCTGTCATCGCATAATAAACATAATGCATTACCATCTAATTCAATAGCGGTGTAATCCAGACTACACTGTGCCTTAAAAACGCAACGTTCGAAGTTCACTTTTCTCTTTTTTTTCTCTTGTTTTGACATGATGGGTTTCTGTTGGAAATAAAAAATAGTAAAATGCCATGATGTGACAATACACATAGGACTCAGAATTCTATCAGGTTATAATTGTGTCACTGCAGTTTGTAGTGCACCAAAGTAGTGCAAGGTGATCTGTGTCACATACCATCTACTGTCTGTTTTGCAAGCACTCAGGTCCACCTCTGTAGTATGAAAGCAGCCATAGACAATATGAAAACAAACCATTGTGTCTGTGTTCCCATAAAAATTGATCTGTGGACACTGAAATTTGAATTTCATCTAATTTTCTCATGTCTCAAAATGTCATTCTTTGAAAAATTTTTTCAACCGTTTAAAAATGTAAAAGCAAGGAGGGGGATCAAGATGGCAAAGTAGGAAGACATGGAGCTCACCTCCCCCCACAAACACGTCAAAAATACATCTACATGTGGAGTAATTCTCATGGAAAACTAACTGGAAACTGACAGAAGAACTCCTATACAGCCAAAGCTGCAAGAAATATTTTCATATAACTGGGTAGGATGGAAAAAAAAGATATCAGGTCAGGACCTGCATCCCTGGGAAGGATCTGAAAGGAGAAGGTCTGCATGGAAGGACCCTTGCCCTGGAGAGCAAGCAGGTTGAGCTACAATCTGGGCATCCCAGTCCTAGGATCCTACGCAGAGGAGACAAGCCCCCTTACCTTCTGGGAGAACCACTGGGACAGACAGAAGAGCTAGAGCAGCCTAGACTCTACTTGCAAGGAGCGTGCACATGCTGACTTGCCAATAGTCAGGGTGGAGAGAGCCCTGCACTGGTGGCTGCCACCTCACCATACTCCCCAATCTGAATGGGGCAAACACCCTGGCCCCGCTTGCTCCATACCACAGCCTGGCATGAGATCTGGGCCAACCAGGCCCTGGGAAAAGACACAGAGACAGACCGTGGGCCTGGGGTGGCAGTGACCCTTGTCAGCGCACACAGGAGCATGCAGCAGTTGGTCTCCCAGTGAGAGTGCCCTGTTCCCACTCACTGCACACTGCAGATTAGCGTTAGATCTGGGGCAGACAAGTCCTGGGAGAAGACTGCCACAGAGGCAGCCCAGATCTCTGTTAGCAGTGCAGCCTCAATTTCTGCAGCCACAGTACCCTGACCCCCAGCCCCAGCCTACTCCACACTACAGCCTTGTGCTAGATCTGGGACGAACACAACAGAGGAAGGGATGCAACCTCGGCCTGTTTCTAAGTGGAGCCACAGATGCCTACACAGGTGGCATGTAGGTCCTTTGTGAGTGCACAGGCCTCATTTGCTTCAGCACTCACTTCCTTTGGGGCAGGGCACACACTCAAGGGCAACAGAGCCTGGTCAAGCCCGAACCTCAGGGCTTCTACTCCAACAACTGAGGAGCAGACCCTGTCCCTGGCAGGGTGGCAACAGCCATGGAGCAGAGAGGGGGTCCTGCCTTACGCCCTGAACAGGCTTTAGATCCTCCAGCACCAACTGCCACCCCCGTCCCGATCAAGAGGATAATGGCCAGCATACCCTGAGGAAAGATGTGGCTGGCATTCACACCAAAACCAGCCCTTGCCCCAAAGGCATTGGACACACGTAGTCTGCACAGGGACACTCCCACATAAAAACATCCCTATAAGACTGTAGTCAATAACTATCTCTTCTAAATTCATAGAGACAGAGAAAGTTAAGTAAAATGAAAAGGCAGATGAACTACTCCCAATTGAAAGAATAAGAGCCATTCCCTGAAAGAACAAATAATGAAAGAGAGCTCACCAGTCTACCAGACCCCAAGTTCAAAAAGGTGATAATAAAAATGCTAACTGAATTAAGAAGGATTATTGATAGGAAAGCAGATCACTGTAACAAGGAACTAGAAACCGTAAAGATAAACCAGTCAAAAATAGACAATTCAAAAAAAAAATGGACAACTCAATTGCTGAGGTAAAAACCAACCTAGAAGCAACGAATAGCCAACTAAATGACACAGAAGAATGAATAAGTGATCTGGAAGATAGAATAATGGACATCTGTTATCAATCAGAACAGCAGAGAGGAAAACAAATGAAAAAAAAGCAATATATGAGACCTATGGGATAATATAAAATGTGCCAACCTATGCATAATAGGAGTTCCAGAAGAAGAAATGGGAGAGAAGGGGATCGAAAATGTATGTAAAGAAATTATAGCTGAAAACTTCCCAAACCTAAAGAAGGAAACAGATATACAGGTACAGGAAGCACAGAGGGTCCCAAACAAGATGAACCCAAACAGACCCACATGTAGACATATCATAATTAAAATGGTAAAAGTTAAAGAGAGGGTTCTAAATACAGCAAGAGAAAAACAAAGAGTCCATTACAAGGGAACTTCCATAAAGATAACAGCTGATTTCTCTGCAGAAACTTTGCAGGCCAGAATGGAATAACATGATATATTCAAAGTCCTGAAAGGGAAAAACCTGCAACCTAGGATACTCTACCCAGCAATATTATCATTTAGAATAGAAGGAGGGATAAAGAATTTCTCAGACAAGCAAAAATTAGAAGATTTCAGCAATACTACACCTATCCTGAAAGAAGTATTGAAGGAGCTTCTCTAAATAGAAAAGAAGCAAGAATCTATAGGAAAGGGAAATATCACAATAGGAAAGGCAATATATAGTAAGGATTGAAGGTCACTTAAATGAGCCAGATGTAGATTAAAAAACAGTAAAAAAATTGTATAAATGATTATGATTACAATAAACAGTAAAAGAATAAGCATGAAGATAAAATAGAACATCAAAATTACAAAATGTGGGGGAGGGGAATATAAAATGTAGATCTTGTAGAATGTGTTTGAACTTGAATGACTGTTAGTTTAAAGCAAGTAGATATAGTTATGAGTCAACTTACTAGAACTCTGTGGTAACCACAAATCAAAAACACATAATAGGAGGACTTCCCTGGCAGTCCAGTGGTTAAGACTTCACCTTCCAATGCAGGGGGCCTGGTTTCGATCCCTGGTCAGGGAACTAGATCCCACATGCATGCCACAACTAAGAGTTCACATGCCACAACTAAGGAGGCTGCATGCCACAACTAAGGAGCTGTCAAGCCACAACTAAGGAGCCCACCTGCTGCAACTAAGTAGCCCACATGCTGCAACTAAGGACCAGGCAGGCTGCAACTAAGGAGCCTGCCTGCTGCAACTAAGACCCGGTGCAACCAAATAAATAAATAAATAAATAGAAAGATAAAGAAGGGCATTGTATACTGATAAAGGAATCAGTACAGAGGAGAATATTATACTCGTTAACATACATGCTCCCAATATAGGAGCATCTACATATATAAACCAAATACAGACATAAAGGGAGAAATTGACAATAACACAATAATAGTAGGAGACTTTAACACTCCACTGACATCAATGGACAGATCATCCAGACAGAAAATTAATAAGGCAACAGAGGTCCTAAATGACATAGTAGATTAGTTGGACTTAATTACACTACATCCAAAAAAGAGTACACTTTCTTTCCAGTTGTACATGGAATGTTCTCTAGGATGGACCACATATTAGGTCAGAAAACAAGCCTCAGTAAATTTAAGAGAATAGAAATTATTTCAAGCATCTTTTCTGACCACAACAGTATGAAACTAGAAATCAACCACAGAATGAAAAACAGGAAAAGAACAACCACTTGGAGACTAAACAACATGCTACTAAAAAAACCAATGTGTCAATGATGAAATCAAAGAAGAAATCATAAAATACCTAGAGACAAACAAAAATGAAAACACAACTTTACAAAATCTATGGATGCAGCAAAAACAGTTCTAGGAGGGAAGTTCATAGTGATACAGGCCTTATTCAAGAAACAAGAAAAATCTCAAACAACCTAACCTACCAACTAAAAGAATTGGAAAAAGAACAAACAAAACCCAAAGTCAGCAGAAGGAAGGAAATAATAAAGATCAGAGAGGAAATAAATAGAGATCAAAAAAAACAATAGATCAGTAAAACCAAGAGCTGGTATTTTGAAAATATGAACAAAATTGACAAACCTCTAGGCAGACTCACCAAGAAGAAAAGAGGATCCAACTAAACAAAATAAGAAATGAAAGAGGAGAAATAACAACTGATACCACAGAAATACTAAAAAATCAAAAGAGCATACTATGAACAGTTACATGCCAACAAATTGGACAACCTAGAAGAAATGGACAAGTTTCTAGAAGCATAACTGCCATAACTGAATCAAGAAGAAACACATAATTTGAACATACTAATCACTAGAAGTGAGATAGAATCTGTAGTAAAAACAAAAACAAAAAAACAACCTCCCTGCAAACCAAAGTCTAGGACCAGATGGCTTCACTGGGGAATTCTACCAAACATACAAAGAATTTATACCTGTCCTTTTCAAACTATTCCAAAAAATTGAAGAGGAGGGAACATTCCCAAATTAATTCTATGGGGCAACCATCACCCAGATACTGAAACCAGACAGAGACACTACAGGAAAAAAATTACCAGTCGATAATCTTTGATGAATACAGATGCAAAAATCCTCAACAAAATATTAGCAAACCGAATCCAGCAATACATTAAGAGGATCAAACACCATGATCAAATTGGATTCATTCCAGGGTCACAAGGATAGTTCAACATACTCAAATTAATCATTGTGATGCACTGTGTTAACAAAAGAAAAGACAAAAACCACACGATCAACTCAACAAATGCAGAAAAAGCATTTTAAAAAAAGTTCAGGGGCTTCCCTGGTGGCGCAGTGGTTGAGAGTCCGCCTGCCGATGCAAGGGACAAGGGTTCGTGCCCCGATCCGGGAAGATCCCACATGCCGTGGAGCGGCTGGGCCCGTGAGCCATGGCCGCTGGGCCTGCGCATCTGGAGCCTGTGCTCCGCAATGGGAGAGGCCACAACAGTGAGAGGCCCATGTACCACAAAAAAAAAAAAAAAAAAAAATTCAGTATCCATTCATGATAAAAACTCTCACCAAAGTGGGTATAGAGGGAACATATCTCAACATAATAAAAGATGCTTATGACAAGCCTACAGCCAATGTAATACTCAACAGTGAAAAGCTAAATGCTTTCCCACTAAATTCAAAAACAAGACAAGGATGCCCAATCTCATCACTTCTATTCAACATAGTATTGGAAGTCCTAGCCACAGAAGTCAGACAAGAAAAAGAAATAAGAGGTATCCAAATTATAAAGGAAGAGATAAAACTGTAACTATTTGCAAATGACATGATACTCTACATAGAGAAACCTGAAGTCTTCACACAAAAACTATTTTATCATGGTAGCAGGATACAAGATTAATATACAGAAATCTGTTGTATTTCTTTATACTAATAATGAAATATCAGAGAAAAATTTTTTTTAATTTCATTTAAAATCACATCAAAGAAAAAATAACTAGGAATAAGCTTAACAGAGGAGGTGAAAGACCTATGCACTGAAAACTACAAAACATTGAAAAAGGAAATTGAAGATGATTCAAAGAAATGGAAAAATATACCGTGCTCTTGGACTGGAAAAATTATTATTGTTAAAAATGTCCATACTACCCAAAGCAATCTACAGATTAAATGCAATCCCTATCAAAATACCTATGACATTTTTCACATAACTAGAACAAATAATCCTAAAATGTATATGGAACCACAAAAGACCCAGAATTGCCAAAGAAATCCTAAGAAAAAAAGAACAAAGCTGGAGGTATAATCCTTTCAGACTTCAGAGTATACTACAAAGCTGCAGTAATCAAAACAGCATGCGATTGACAGAAAAACAGACATATAGATCAATGGAATTGAATAGAGAACCCAGGAATAAACTCATGCACCTGCGGTCAATTAATCTACAACAAAGGAGGCAAGAATATACAATGGAGGAAAGATATCTCTTCAACAGGTGATGTTAGGAAAGCTGGACAGCTACATGTAAATTAATAAAATTAGAACATTCCCTGACAACATATACAAAAATAAATTCAAAATGGTTTAAAGACCTAAGTGTAAGACACGATACCATAAAACTCCTAGAAGAGAACATAGGCATAACATTCTCTGACATAAATCAGAGAATTTTCTCTGTTTTCTACTGAGCCCGCATGCCACAACTACTGAAGCCTGAGCACCTAGAGCCTGTACTCCACAACAAGAGAAGCCACTGTGATGAGAAGCCCTTGCACCACAACGAAGAGCAGCCCCTGCTCACTGCAACTAGAGGAAGCCCGTGTGCAGCAACAAAGACCAAATGCAGCCAAAAATAAATAAATTTATTTATTTATTTATTTATTTAAAAATAAAAAGAAAGAAAAGAAGCTTACAGTCACCAAAGCGGGTGGGGGACAAATTAGGAGTATGGTATTAACACATACAAACCACTCTACATAAAATAAACAATAAGAATTTACTGTATAGCACAGGGAATTATATTCAATATCTTATAATAACCTATAATGGAATATAATCTGCAAAAAAATAATAACTGAATCACTATGCTGTATATCTGAAACTAACACAATATTGTAAATCAACTATACTTCAATTTAAAAAATGCAAAACCCATTCTTAGCTTGTAGACTATACAAAAACAAGCAATGGGCCCAGTGTGGCCCACAATATGTGGGCATAGAGAGTCATCAGGAAGTATCATGTTTAATGTTGAAACATTGAAAGTTTTCCTTTAAAATGAGGAAGAAGAAAATGGTACCCACTTTCACCATTATATTTTTCATTATTATATTTTCACCATTATATTCGGCTACAGACTAGAAGTGTTTGTCAGCACAGTGAGCCTAAATATATATATATATGTATATGTATATGTGTGTATATATATGTATATATTTTCAATATATGTATATATATATAGAGAGATTTTTGAATAGAAAGGAAGAAACAACTGTCATTTGCAGGTGTTATAATTGTATATTTTGAGAATTAAAAGGAAAATACAGAGAAATTATTGGAATTAAAAAGAGAATTTAACAAATTTCCTGGATATAGAAACAATATACAAAATCATAGAAAACAGCAAAAACAAACAGAATTTTTAAAAATAAGATACTGCTATAAAATGTTTAAAAATATACTTAGTTTTGCTGATCTTTTCCTAACCTTTTAGAGTAGATGCTGGTTCATTAAGTTGTAGCCTTTATTTTGATAATATCTGCATTTAAATTTCTCCCTAAGTACTATTTCAGCTATATCCCACAAGTTTTGATATGAAATACTTCTGTTATAATTCACTTCTAAAATGTTACTAGTTTTCATTAGAATTTTGGTCTTTGTCCTTTAGGTTATTTGGAAGTATAATACTTAACTTTCAAACAATGGGCATTTTTTACTTCTTGTTACAGTTTTCTAACATTAGGGTCTGGAAAAGACTGAATTTGCATAATCTGAAGTGTTATTCTTAAAAGACTAAATATGGTGTATACCATACACCACTATACTATATATGTATCTCCCCTTTAATCAGGGTAGAAATCATCCACCTAAAATGAATGATTGGAAAAAATTAATGTTATTACATCATCTTAAAAATAAAAGATTCTGGTATTCTGCCCACCACTCCCACAGTAGGAGCTGGTTCCGAGGACTCGCCTTTAGAGAGTAATGTGATGTGGAGACCACCTGGACCGGAGACTCTGCTTCATTATCTTCAAGGCAAGAAGAGGCAGCATGACAGTGGCCCTGTTGGTAGAAGACTTGATTTGGCACCTGAGTCTACTTCTTACTACCTATGTACCTGGGGCAAGTTTTCTGGTCACTCTCAACTTCAGTTTCCTAATCTGGCTAATTGGGAGTACAGGGCCCTGGCTCATCCTCCCACAGCCCCCAGTGAGGAAGGCAGAAGAACATTCCTAGAGCTGGGGAGAGAGCAGCGTTCTGCAGAGCTAGGCAGCTCAGAAACAGTCAAACTTTTCTCTAGGCCAAAAAGTCAGAATCAGAAAAGTCTGAATGAAAAGTTCTGGAGCAGAAATTCTGAGGTGCAGCCCAGCAACCTGTGTTTTCACAAGCCCTTGAAGTGGTTCCAATGCCCTAAAAATTGAGAGTCATTGATCCACTCCATTCTGTTGCTTTGCTCCATATTCGGCTGAGTCCAAAATAGCCGTATGGCTGACAAGGTCTTGGTGCTCTGGCTGGCTGTCAGACCTGAGCCTCGGAGGTGGGAGAGCCGAGTTCAGGACATTGGACCACCAGAGACCTCCCGGCCCCATGTAATATCATTTGGCAAGAGCTCTCCCAGAGATCTCCGTCTCAGCCCAATGACCAGCAAGCTACAGTGCTGGACACCCCATTCCAAACAACTAGCAAACAGGAACACAACCCCACCCATTAGCAGAGAGGCTGCCTAAAATCATAAGTTCACAGACACCCCAAAACACACCACGGGACACAGCCCTGCCCACCAGAAAAACAAGATCCAGCCTCATCCACCAGAACACAGAACACCAGTCCACTTCACCAGAAAGCCTACACAAGCCACTGAACCATCCTCATCCACTGGGGGCAGACACCAAAAACAACAGGAACTATGAACCTGCAGCCTGCAAAAACGAGGCCCCAAACACAGTAAGTTAAGCAAAATGAGAAGACAGAGAAATATACAGCAGATGAAGGAGCAAGGTAAAAACTCACCAGACCGTACAGCTGAAGAGGAAATAGGCAGTCTACCTGAAAAAGAAATCAGAGTAATGATAGTAAAGATGATCCAGAATCTTGGAAATAGAATGGAGAAAATACAAGAAACACAAGGACCTAAAAGAACTAAAGAGCAAACAAACAATGATGAACAACACAATAAAATTAAAAATTCTCTAGAAGAAATCAATAGCAGAATAACTGATGCAGAAGAACAGGTGAGTGACCTAAAAGATAAAATAGTGGAAATAACTACTGCAGAGCAGAATAAAGAAAAAAGAATGAAAAGAAATAAGGACAGTCTCAGAGACCTCTGGGACAACATTAAATGCAACAACATTCGAATTATAGGGGGTCCCAGGAGAAGAGAAAAAGAAAGGGACTGAGAAAATATTTGAAGAGATTATAGTTGGAAACTTCCCTAATATGGGAAAGGAAATGGTCAATCAAGTCGAAGAGGTGCAGTGAGTCCCATACAGGATAAATCCAGAGAGAAACATGCCAAGAAACATATTAATCAAATTATCAAAAATTAAATACATGGGCTTCCCTGGTGGTGCAGTGGTTGAGAGTCTGCCGGCTGATGCAGGGGACACGGGTTCGTGCCCCGGTCCAGGAAGATCCCATATGCCGCGGAGCGACTAGGCCAATGAGCCATGGCCACTGAGCCTGCACATCTGGGGTCTGTGCTCCGCAACGGGAGAAGCCACAACAGTGAGAGGCCTGTGTACTGCAAAAAAAAAAAAAAAAAAAAAAAAAGAAAATTAAATACAAAGAAAGTTTAAAAACAGCAAGGGAAAAGCAACAATTAACATACAAGGGAATCCCCATGAGGTTAACAACTGATCTTTCAGCAGAAACTCTGCAAGCCAGAAAGGAGTGGCAGGACATATTTAAAGTGACGAAAGGGAAAAACCTACAACCAAGATTACTCTACCCAGCAAGGATCTCATTCAGGTTCGACAGAGAAATTAAAACCTTTACAGACAAGCAAAAGCTAAGAGAATTCAGCACCACAAAACCAGCTCTACAACAAATGCTAAAGGAACTTCTCTAGGCAGGAAACACAAGAGAAGGAAAAGACTTACAATAACAAACCCAAAACAATTAAGAAAATGGCAATAGGAACATACATATCAATAATTACCTTACATGTAAATGGATTAAGTGCTCCAACTAAAAGACACAGACTGGCTGAATGGATACAAAAACAAGACCCATATGCTGTCTACAAGAGACCCACTTCAGATCTAGGGACACATACAGACTGAAATTGAGGGGATGGAAAAAGATATTCCATGCAAATGGAAATCAAAGAAAGCTGTAGTAGCAATTCTCATATCAGACAAAATAGACTTTAAATAAAGACTATTACAAGAGGCAAAGAAGGACACTACATAATGATCAAGGGATCAAGCCAAGAAGAAGATATAACAATTGTAAATATTTATGCACCCAACATAGGAGCACCTCAATACATAAGGCAAATACTAACAGCCATAAAAGGGGAAATCGACAATAACACAGTAATAGTAGGGGACTTTTAACACCCCACTTTCACCAAAGGACAGATCATCCAAAATGAAAATAAATAAGGAAACACAAGCTTTAAATGATACATTAACCAAGATGGATTTAATTGATATTTATAGGACATTCCATCCAAAAACAGCAGATTACACTCTCCTCTCAAGTGATCATGGAACATTCTCCAGGATAGATCATATCTTGGGTCACAAGTCAAGCCTTGGTAAATTTAAGAAAATTGCAATCGTATCAAATATCTTTTCCGACCACAGTGCTATGAGACTCAATATCAATTACAGGAAAAAATCTTTAAAAAAACAAACACATGGAGACTAAACAATGCACTACTGAATAACCAAGAGATCACTGAAGAAATCAGAGGAAATCAAAAAATACCTAGAAACAAATGACAACGACAACCCAAAACCTATGGGATGCACCGAAAGCAGTTCTAAGAGGGAAGTTGATAGCAATATAATCCTACCTCACGGAACAAGAAAAATCTCAAATAAACAACCTAACCTTACACCTAAAGCAATTAGAGAAAGAAGAACAAAAAAACCCAAAGTCAGCAGAAGGAAAGAAATCATAAAGATCAGATCAGAAATAAATGAAAAAGAAATGAAGGAAATGACAGCAAAGATCAATAAAACTAAAAGATGGTTCTTTGAAAAGATAAACAAAATTAGTAAACCATTAGCTAGACTCATCAAGAAAAAAAGGGAGAAGACTCAAATCAGCAGAATTAGAAATGAAAAAGAAGTAACCACTGACACTGCAGAAAGAGAAAGGATCATGAGAGATTACTACAAGCAACTATATGCCAATAAAATGGGCAACCTGGAGGAAATGGGCAAATTCTTAGAAAAGCACAATCTTCTGAGGCTGAATGAGGAAGAAATAGAAAATATAAACAGACCAATCACAAGCACTGAAATTGAAATGGTGATTAAAAATCTTCCAACAAACCAAAGCCCAGGACAAGATGGCTTCACAGGAGAATTCTATCAAACATTTAGAGAAGAGCTAACACCTATCTTTCTCAAACTCTTCCAAAATATAGCAGAGGGAGGAACACTCCCAAACTCATTCTACGAGGCCACAATCACCCTGCTACCAAAACCACACAAAGATGGCACAAAAAAAGAAAACTATAGGCACGTATCACTGATGAACATAGATGCAAAGTCCTTAACAAAATACTAGCCAACAGAATCCAGCAGCACATTAAAAGGATCATGCACCATGATCAAGTGGGGTTTATCCCGGGAATGCAAGGATTCTTCAGTATAGTAAATCAATCAATGTGATACACCATATTCACAAATTGAAGGAGAAAAACATATCATCATCTCAGTAGGTGCAGAAAAAGCTTTCGACAAAATTCAACACCCATTTATGATAAAAACTCTCCAGAAAGTATGCATAGAGGGAACTTACCTGAACATAATTAAGGCCATATATGACAGACCCACAGCCAACATCATTCTCAGTGGTGAAAAACTGAAACCATTTCCACTAAGATCAGGAATAAGACAAGGTTGCCCACTCTCACCACTAATATTCAACATAGTTTTGGAAGTTTTAACCACAGCAGTCAGAGAAGATAAAGAAATAAAAGGAATCCAAATCAGGAAAGAAGAAGTAAAGCTGTCACTGTTTGCAGATGACATGGTACTGTACCTAGAGAATCCTAAAGATGCTACCAGAAAACTACTAGAGCTAATCAATGAATTTGGTAAAGTAGCAGGATACAAAATTAATGCACAGAAATTTCTTGCATTCCTATACACTAATGATGAAAAATCTGGAAGAGAAATTAAGGAAACACTCCCATTTACCCTTGCAACAGAAAGAATAAAATACCTAGGAATAAACCTACCTAAGGAGACAAAAGACCTGTATGCCGAAAACTATAAGGTACTGATGAAAGAAATTAAAGGCGATACAAACAGATGGAGATATAGCATGTTCTTGTATTGGAAGAATCAATATTGTGAAAATGACTACTACCCAAATCAATCTACAGATTCAGTGCAATCCCTATCAAACTACCAATTGCATTTTTCACAGAATAAGAACAAAAATTTCACAGTTTCTATGGAAACACAGAAGACCCCGAATAGCCAAAGCAATCTTGAGGTAGAAAAACAGAGCAGGAGGAATCAGGCTCCCTGACTTCAGACTATACTACAAGTCCACAGTAATCAAGACAGTATGGTACTGGCACAAAAACAGAAATATAGATCAGTGGAACAGGATAGAAAGCCAAGAGATAAAGCCACACACGTATGGTCACCTTACCTTTGATAAAGGAGGCAAGAATACACAATGGCAAATGACAGCCTCTTCAATAAGTGGTGCTGGGACAACTGTACAGCTACATGTAAAAGAATGAAATTAGAACACTCCCTAGCACCATACACAAAAATGAACTCAAAATGGATTAAAGACCTAAATGTAAGGCCAGGCACTATAAAACTCTTAGAGGAAAACATAGGTAGAACACTCTATGACATAAATCAGAGCAAGATCCTTTTTGACCCACTTCCTGGAGAAATGGAAGTAAAAACAAATGTAAACAAATGGGACCTAATGAAACTTAAAAGCTTTTGCACAGCAAAGGTAACCATAAACAAGACGAAAACACCACCCTCGGAATGGGATAAAATATTTGCAAACAAAGCAACTTACAAACCATTAATCTCCAAAATATACAAGCAGCTCACGTAGCTCAATCTCAAAAAAACAAAAAACCCAATTGAAAAATGGGCAGAAGACCTAAATAGACATTTCTCCAAAGAAGATATACAGATTGCCAACAAACACATGCAAGAATGCTCAACATCAGTGATCATTAGAGAAATGCAAATCAACACTACAATGAGGTATCACCTCACCCTGGTCAGAATGGCCATCATCAAAAAATCTACAAACAATAAATGCATGAGAGGGTGTGGAGGAAAGGGAACCCTCTTGCACTGTTGGTGGGAATGTAAATTGATACAGCCACTATGGAGAACAGTATGGAGGTTCCTCAAAAAACTAAAAATAGAACTACCATATGACCCAGCAATCCCACTACTGGGCATATACCCTGAGAAAGCCATAATTCAAAAAGAGTCGTGTACCACAATGTTCATTGCAGCTCTATTTACAATAGCCAGGACATGGAAGCAACCTAAGTGTCCATCGACAGATGAATGGATAAAGAAGATGCAGCACATATATACAATGGAATATTACTCAGCCATAAAAAGTAATGAAATTGAGTTATTTGTAGTGAGGTAGGTGGATCTAGAGTCTGTCATACAGAGTGAAGTAAGTCAGAAAGAGAAAAACAAATACCGTATGCTAACACATATATATGGAATCTAAAAAAAGAAAATGGTTCTGAAGAACCTAGGGGCAGGACAGGAATAAAGATGCAGACGTAGAAAATGGACTTGAGGACATGGGGAGAGAGAAGGGTAAGCTGGGATGAAGTGAGAGAGTGGCACTGACATATATACACTACCAAATGTAAAATAGGTGGTGAGAAGCAGCTGCATAGCACAGGGAGAACAGCTCAGTGCATTGTGACCACCTAGAAGGGTGAGATAGGGAGGGTGGGAGGGAGAAGCAAGAGGGAGGGGATATGGGGATATATGTATATGTGTAGCTGATTCACTTTGTTATACAGCAGAAGCTAACAGAACAATGTAAAGCAATTATGCTCCAATAAAAATGTTAAAATAAATAAATAAAAAATAAAAGATTCTATTAACCCTAGTCATTTTAAGCATTAAGAATAATTCTGTTTCGTAGATAAGAATTCCCGGCCACAAGCATACAGTTAAAAATCTAGGTTTATCTTGCCTCCTTAAAATGAAATTATTATTTTAACCAACAGTTTTTTCATAGAGTCTATCATTTTTTAAGCATATGTTAGTTAACTGTTCTTTTATTTTAATTAAATGTTACAGGATATGGAGCCTAGTTGATCATGCACTAATAGCAAGGTGTAATATGGAAGAACCAATTCGTTGTGCAGCTGTAAATGTAGATGGGATCCATCTTGCCCTTGGAATGAAGGATGGCTCATTCACTGTACTTAGAGTAAGGTATGTAATAGGGTAGAAGTAGAAAGAGAGAGTAAATTTCTCTTAAGTGAGATAGAGTGCATAGTACTTACTTTTACCCATTTCCTTTAACCCCTCCCTTCTTATTAACATATATTTTCTCAAATATTAGTTTCATTAAGTATAAAAAATATGTTTATAAAAATGGCTTTGTCAGAAAATTAAGTTAACTCAAAACCCTTGGTTTGGGGTCTTAAGAATGCTTAGTAGATTAATGACTAAAATTTTGAGTTAAATTTGGGTCTTGATTTCCATTTCTTGGTAGTATTGATTTTCAGTAATGATCTTCTGACATAGAAGAGGGAGAATGAGACCTTGAAACTGTTAAAAATGAGTGAATGGTTTTGTTGTTATTTGCAGATTTATGCTTTGAAAAAAATGCCTGCATCTCTCCCTTTGGGTAATTAGGAAAGTTTAAAGAATTTGTTAAAGCAGTTAACATCTTTTGTTGGATTATAGATACGTTGTGTTATGGCATTCAGTTGAATTCTATACAGCCATTTAAAAATTTGCTGTAGATCCGCACGTGTTCACGATGACAAGTATCTATGAAATTTTTCACATCTAGTTTAATGAATCGTAGGACCATCCACCCAGTTGCCCAATCCAGAAACCATTGATTCATTTCTCTCCTTTGTCTCTCATGTCTAGTTAATCACTAAATTCTGGAGAACCTAATTCCTAAATAGCTCTCAAATTAATCTACTTCCTTCCACTCTCACCACTGTACTCTTTTATAAACTTTTGCCATGTCTTACCTGGATTGGTGGAATAGCATCTCAGCTGGTCTCCTTACCTCCTATTTTGCTTCCTCATGTCCTTTTTACACTCTACAGTTACAGTGATGCCTTTTAAAACACACTTGTTTGCATCCCTCCTCTTTCTAAAGTATGATAAAAGCATCGCACTGTCCTTAGGATGAAGTTCATAATTCTTAACATAGCATATCCTGCCCATCTCTCCAGCCTATTTCTTTCTACTGCAATCTCTTTCTTTTAGCATGTATAAAACACCTTTCATTTTTTCAGATACATCATGTTCTCTTGTACTTCTGAGCTGCTATAGATATGACTCTTCTTTCTGGGACAGGTTTCTATAATGAGATATGCTGAGATTTTTCTCTTAATCTAATTTTTTATTGTGATAAAACATACATAATATAAAATTTACCATTTTAAACATTTTTAAGTGTAAAACTCAGTGTCATTAAGTACATTTGGGTGGTTTTACAACCAAGAATTTAAGATGCATGTAAAACACCTGAGAATTTCTATCAGATAGTTGGTATGCATTAAAAATAGTGATTGTTATTTTTTCATTTGTACATTTACTTGTCCTTTCAATTATTGTATGCAAGAAACTGGGTGAATAAGTTATCTCTAATAAGTCAGTATTTTAGCAACTCAAAAATATTCTTTTTTTGGGGTAAGGGAGGCATGCATCGCACAGCTTGCACCATCTCAGTTCCCTGACCAGGGATTGAACTCTGGGCCATGGCAGTGAAAGCCTGGAATCCTAACCAATAGGCCACCAGGGAACTCCCTCAAAAATATTCCTAATCCTTCTTAATTTACCTGGTCATTGTTTCTTCTTGGTTTGCTGTGTATATTCTCCGTATCATAGAGCAGAATTTATAAGTATAGCAGTAGTAAAGTGCCCTCACAGGAGTGGTTATGTTATGATTAGAGGAACATAGCATAGATTAGAAACTAACACACTGGTTCTTAAGTTGGGGTACAAGGTGATGTGCCAGGGCAAAATCATATAACTTCTTAGAACGTCTCTTTTCCTTGTGATAAAAATGTTAATTTTATATTAAAAGAAACACTAATATCATGGAGTCAAATGAAAAATTGCAAATATTTTTCAAATTAGAAGATATATATGAATACATATAAAACTTTGACTCGTGGTGGGCTGCATGGTATTATCAACATCAAACTCTTCAGAGGCACTAATTCATTCTCATAAGTAATTAGGGAGACTTCAGTGGAAGAGCTTGGTGAGCATGGTTAATAAATTATGCTGAAGATGGAGTAAGTTTTCCTGCAGTGTATGGGGTAGACTTTAGTTGTAAAAACATTAACGTTGCCATTTTAGATTCTACCAGTCGCTAGCCAGTTGTCTTTTCTGACAGTGTCACTGCTGAGTTATATCAACTTTAAAAGGATTAGGACAGTTTTTCCCCTAACTAATCACACATTCATTTAATTTTTTTTCAACATATTTATATTTTGTCTCCCTCATTTCATGGGAGCAATAAGTTCTGAAAGTTGTTTCCTGGCTTTAAAAAAGTAACTCTTTGTATTTGTCCATTATTTTTTCACATCAAAGGTGTTTTTGTCTCTCTGCCCCCACCAAGAGCACTATTAAAACATGCTCAAATATGTCTTATCTTAAAATTCCTACCTCGAGCCTGAGGCCCTCTTTGGTTATATCACATCTCTACTCTCTTCTCTTTCACAGTAAAAATCTCAAAAAACTGCCTATTTTACTATCTCTCTTTCCTTCCAATTAACTTATCAACTTTCTACCCCCATTCCAATTTAGCTTTTGCCTTCATCTTTAAATTGGAAACCCCTCACTAATAGTGCCCTGTAACTAAAACCAGGAGATAGTTTTCAGTTCTCATCTAAATTGATTCTCAGCAGTAAATTTGACCCCTTGAACAACTTGCTCCTTCTCAAAACATTCTCTTCCCTGGCTTTAGATATTAATTCTCTTTGTCTTTGCAGCCTCTGGCTCCATTTTCTTTATATGCTAATTATCTTCTGCCTACCCAGTAAAATTGAAGTGCCTCAAAGCTCAGATTCTAGGCTTTCTGCTCTTTTTTACTCTGTATTTTCTCACTAGGTAATCTCATCCTGCCTCTAGCTTCAGTTACTACCCATAGCCTGATGATCCCGGATGCATAGTTCTAGCCCTGTTATCGCCTCTAAACTCCAGTCATGCATATCCAGTTGCTTATTTAACATCACTTGGGTATCTCAAAGACATCTGCAATTCAGCATGTCCAAAGCTGAACCCAGCATCCCCCCTCCCAAACTGATCTTCTGTCTCTGGGCCCTATTCTGTCCATTTTCTTGTATAAGCCAAAAACCTAGGCATTATCATTGATACCTCTCTCTCTCTCTAACCACCATTTTTTTTAACATCTTTATTGGAGTATAATTGCTTTACAATGTTGTGTTAGTTTCTGCTGTATAACAAAGTGAATCAGCTATATGTACACATATATCACCATATCCCCTCCTTCTTGAGCCTCCCTCCCACCCTCCCTATCCCACCCCTCTAGGTGGTCACAAAGCACTGAGCTGATCTCCCTGCGCTATGCATCTGCTTCCCACTAGCTATCTGTTTTACAGTTGGTAGTGTATATATGTCAATGCTACTGACTCACTTCATCCCAGCTTCCCCTTCCTTGCTCCCCTGTGTCCTCAAGTCCATTCTCTACATCTGTGTCTTTATTCCTGTCCTGCCCCTAGGTTCATCAGAACATTTTTTTTTACATTCCATATACATGTGTTAGCATATTTTTTCTCTTTCTGACTTACTTCACTCTGTATGACAGACTCTAGGTCCATCCACCTCACTACAAGTAACTCAATTTCGTTTCTTTTTGTGGCTGAGTAATACTCCATTGTATATATGTGCCACATCGTCTTTATCCATCCATCTGTCAGTGGACACTTAGGTTGCTGCCACGTCCTGGCTGTTGTAAATAGTGCTGCAGTGAACATTGTGGTATGTGACTCTTTTTGAATTATGGTTTTCTCAGGGTATATGCCCAGTAGTGGGATTGCTGGGTCGTATGGTAGTTCTATTTTTAGTTTTTTGAGGAACCTCCATACTGTTCTCCATATTGACTGTATCAGTTTACATTCCTACCAGCAGTGCAGGAGGGTTCCCTTTTCTCCACACCCTCTCCAGCATTTATTGTTTGTAGATTTTTTGGTGATGGCTATTCTGACCAATGTGAGGTGATACCTCATTGTAGTTTTGATTTGCATTTCTCTAATCATCAGTGATGTTGAGCATTCTTTCATGTGTTTGTTGGCAGTCTGTATATCTTCTTTGGAGAAATGTCTATTTAGGTCTTCCGCCCATTTTTGGATTAGGTTGTTTGTTTTTTGATATTGAGCTGCATGAGCTGCTTGTTTATTTTGAAGATTAATCCTTTGTCTGTTGCTTCGTTTGCAAATATTTTCTCCCATTCTGAGGGTTGTCTTTTTGTCTTGTTTATGGTTTCCTTAGCTGTGCAAAAGATTTTAAGTTTCATTAGGTCCCATTTGTTTATTTTTGTTTTTATTTCCATTACTCTAGAAGGTAACCAGTATTTATAATCCATCACTACATCCTGTTGATTTTACTTACCTGATGAATTGTCTAGGAGCATTTTAGTTAAGGTTTGTGAATAAGATTAGAATGATAATATCTTTAACATATACTAAATACTCTATAATAGTATGGATTGTGCATATAATACTGTATATTTCAGATCATTTCACTTCTTTCTGAAGTCTGAGCAACCATCATCTGTAGTAGTCTTCTAATTGGTCTTAATCCTGCTGTTATACTCCTTCAATTTGTTTTTTACTCTCGAACCAGATTAGTGATCTGATTGATTCATCCCACCCTAGCTTATATTTACAAGTTAAGGCCAAAAATCTTTAGATGTATGAGGACTTTTATAATTTTCCCTTAGTCTTCCTTACCAGACTGCTCACGTCAAAGCCCCCTTTGCTTGTTTCAGTACCACTACACTGGGCTTCTCAAGCTGAGCTTGAATGTTTTCTCTTGCCATCAGCAATTTCACATAGTTTTAGCTCTGCTGCAATGTAGGCTTTTTCCTCCCAGTTCCTGTCTTCTGCTGAGCTAAGTCTCATTAATTCCTCAGAATGAAGTTTAAACTCCACTGCTTTTGGTCTGTTTCCTCTAACTCCTTCACCTAGGAACGGTTCTTCTGTTATATGCTCTATCAATATATATGCTCTATTAATATTGTGTACTTTTACTTTTGTGATGTGTTACAGACTGCTAATGTATGAGTATTCCCAGGCTTTGGCCTCCCTCTGCTTCTTAAAGAAATCACAGAATTTGCATACCAGTTTCCCAGAAGACTTAATTCACAATTTTTAGAAATCAATAATACATTTTCATCTAATAATAGTCTTCTTACCTGTAAATTTGTCAAAGAAACATCTTTGTCAGAGAAGATAGTTATAATTCATAGTGTTGATGTAATAACGTAATACATACTATAAAACTAGTCAATCAGAATCTCTTTCCATCACTGTTGGTTTCTTCTCTGTGTGCGTGTGTTGGTTGGTGGACAGGGCCACAGTGGTAGAAAGCAAGAGACAACCTCAGATATCCACACTTATTTCTCTCATTAACTGGGAGCAGTTAAGTCCCTAGAACAAAAAAGCTGTAAAAAAAAATACCAAAATAATTTTGAAGAATTTTCCAGGAGCATTTTAACTAATGTTCATGATTGATACTGGAATGATTATATTTTAATAAAGAAGGCATAAAAAGGAAAAGCTATCAAATAGTGTCTTAGATGTTTTCTTAAAAATCTTGCTCCATATAGATATAGATGAATGGCTGGATGTACTAATGGATGGCTGAGTGGATGGATGGATGAATGGGTATGAAGAAAGGGAGGTAAGATGCATGGATTTAATTAAAACTGAAAGGAAGAAGTCACTGGGAAAGGTAGAAGTAGATTCATTATTCTGTGCTTAGGAAGAGGGCCTTGAAAGTTTCAGGGTCTAAGGCAAAAGTGACGTTGAGCAGGAAAGATCTTTTAAAAAGTGCTTTTTTTTCCTTCATTTATTTTGTTTTGTTTTGTTCTGATTCCCTTTTGTAGTTAAGGGGATGATTTTCATCTCCTTCTTTACATGATTAACACCAGGGTAAAGCCCAAGTTCCTTGGCAATGTATCAGATCTGTTACACACTGTCCTCAATTTATCTCTTTAACCCCATCAAGTCACTGCTTTTCCCACTTACCTTGTATCCACATTGTATTATCTACTGTTCTTCAAATGTGCCATGTACTTGCATTGCTCATGCTGTGTCTTCTTTCTGGAAAACCTTCAATCTTTTATACTTAGCCAGCCCCTCAGGTTTTATGCTCAAATAGGTATCACTCTTCCTTGGTCCCTTCCTGCCTTTAGTCTTTTAGTTATTGATTGATTGATTGCCACGCTGGGTCTTCGTAGCTGTGCGTGGGCTTTTACTAGTTGCGGCAAGCCAGGCTACTCTTCGTTGTGGTGTGCGGGCTTCTCATTGCGGTGGCTAGTTGCAGCACGTGGGCTCAGTAGTTGTGGCACGTGTGCCCTAGAGCACGCAGGCTTCAGTAGTTGTGACGCATGGGCTCGGTAGTTGTGATGCACGGACTCTAAAGCACGTGGGCTTCAGTAGTTGGGGCGCACGGGCTCAGTAGTTGTGGCTCGCAGGCTCTAGATCATGGGCTCAGTAGTTGTGGTGCGCGGGCTTAGTTGCTCCCTGGCATGTGAGATCTTCCCAGACCAGGGATCGAACCCGTGTCCCCTGCATTGGCAGGCAGATTCTTAACCACTGCACCACCAGGGAAGTCCCTGCCTTTAGTCTTAATCATTTTTCAGTATTTCTTATAGAACTTCACACATAACCTTTTGAGCACTCACTACATTTTCTCAATTATAAAGTATAATTACTTTATCTCTGTCTCTCACAGAAGATGAGTTCATCTTTGTATCCCATGTGCCTAAAACAGTTAAATACTTAATGTTACTGAAAGAAATATGAGTTTGATTGCTTTAAATTGTCCATTTAGAAACTGTAAAAATTGGGAAATAACCATTTAAGCTTTTATTCTTGAATTATCTGTTGATAACCTTTCAGATGGGTAATGCAAAATTTATTTGGAAAAAGCCCCTGGCACTAGTTAGAAATAGAATTCTCACTTCCTCCTGCCCCTTCTCCCTTGCTGCCTCTCTCTTCTCCGCCTCTCCACCAACTCCACATGTTTGGAAACTCAGTAGTGTTTAACTAAGTGTTTACCCATTTGTATGGCTATTACCAGTACCTGTTATTATTCTGGAAAGTCAGTTATAAGGCATCATTAAAAAACATATATATTTAACTTTGCTGGCTGACATGGTTGCTAATTGGGAAGAATTTGTATTCTATTAAAAAAGGTCAAAGAGGTTGAAATAAAAGTAACTAGTGGTGGGCTTCCCTGGTGGCACAGTGGTTGAGAGTCCGCCTGCCAATGCAGGGGACGCAGGTTCGTGCTCCAGTCTGGGAAGATCCCACATGCCACAGAGGGGCTGGGCCCGTGAGCCATGGCCGCTGAGCCTGCGTGTCCGGAGCCTGTGCTCTGCAACGGGAGAGGCCACAATGGTGAGAGGCCCATGTACTGCAAAAAAAAAAAAAGTAACTAGTGGTATCTATATAAAGATATACATTCAAATGTATTACTGAAATAATACAAATCAATTTCTCCTTTCTTTATTTCCTGGATGCAATTTTGTACATTTGCTTCATTACAAAAATTTAATTTGAAAATCATGGCTTTTATAATTAAGCATTTTTCATAAACTCAGTACTTATAAGGAACTTCATCATAAAAATCCATGACTTTATTTCCTTTATTGTATGACTCCAGAAATTTAGTATGAATCTCTGAACTACTTAAAATTAAGTAATTTAGGAACTGAAATTTAACATTTTTCTCTACTTCCAGCATATATTGTCCTATATATTTCTGTTCAGCAAAACTATTCCTGAGTTAATACTGCTTGTCTCATTTACATTTGTTTTATGGTTTATAAATACTTGATACAGCCTCACAGTCATTTTAGACACATTTGAAAACTGAACTAATTCTGTAGTGACGTCTTTGTGTATGGTCTCATTTTTTTTCTCTTTACAGAGATATGACAGAAGTTGTACATATTAAAGATCGGAAGGAGGCAATTCATGAGTTAAAATATTCACCAGATGGAACTTACCTTGCTGTTGGATGCAATGACAGCTCAGTTGATATTTATGGAGTTGCTCAGCGTTATAAAAAATTTGGGGAATGTGTTGGATCACTTAGTTTCATCACTCACTTGGACTGGTCCTCAGACAGTAGATATTTACAAACAAATGATGGGAATGGTAAAAGACTTTTTTATAGGATGCCAGGTAAAAATTTCCTATAAATTATTTATAATTTGTAGATTTTTAGTTCCTTTAAAATATCTTAGAATTTCATTAGAGGCAGAGTGTAAGTTACATTTGATTATAGGAAATCAAAGAAGATACAAGCTAATATTTCAGGCATTGTGATCTTTTCTCTATGGCTGCCTTATCATTTGAAATCCTTTTGGTTCTTAATTAAAACTTAATTGCTTGGAGGATCTAAGACCTATTTTATGTTGAAGTCCATGCCATATGAGTGGTATATGGTAAAGTCCTAGTGTATATTAGAAAGTCAAAATGCCATTTTTAATGGGTACAACTAATTAACTAAATACAACTGAATCAAATGTCTGACTATAAATTGTTTGGGTTTTTGTTGTTATCTCAGACTTTGCAAATATTAATAATATAGCTAACAAACTAATTTTGAAAAACAATTTTTATCAAAGATTTAAAAAGAGAAGAATAAAAACAGAACCATCAAAATATTATCTCTCAGCCCTTTATTTAGTATGATGCTTAGTGAATTAGTCACTATATTAAAATAAGTTATTTAACAAGAGTAGCTGCATATTTAAATTAATGCATCTCTCCAAAAGTTTTCATTAACAATCTGTATGTAATGAAGATTGACTGAATCCTGAAGTCCTATTACCTAACATAAATGTATTACTTGTCACTCATCCTTCCTTTATGATCCTTTCAGTTATCTTTCTCAACCATGTATCTTCTTAGGTTTCTTTTCAATACCTGATTTGCCACTTTCGTATAGCTTTTACTTTTCCTTCTAACTTACCCCATTGTGACTGATCTGTAGCATGAGTTTAATAGGGTTCAGTTTTACTGTCCACATGGGTGAACCTGCTAAGCTACATCATCATCAAATCTATATGTCTCTGAATCAACATAATTTTGGTAGTGGCTTTTTAACAACTCCTTGCACTTAATTTTCTCCTTTCCTTACTATATTCACCTACCTATTCATGTATTCTCCTTTAACAGGATGGAGAAGATATTAAAATTTTGGAGTTTACCATGTTATCAGTACAGGTTATGCTTGAGTAAAAATCAAAGGAAATAACTTCTTAAATTAATACTATGATTTATTTTTAGGAGGAAAAGAAGTGACAAATAAAGAAGAAATAAAAGGTGTTCATTGGGCTTCATGGACATGTGTTTCAGGCCTTGAAGTAAATGGAATTTGGCCCAAGTATTCAGATATCAATGATATAAACTCAGTAGATGGAAACTATATTGGCCAAGTTTTAGTTACAGCTGATGACTATGGAATTGTAAAATTATTTCGATATCCTTGTTTAAGAAAAGGTATCTTTTCTTTCAAAATATTATTAATTAACCTCTGTCTTATAAAAGACTTAAGTTCTGGGCTTCCCTGGTGGTGCAGTGGTTGAGAGTCGGCCTGCCGATGCAGGGGACACGGGTTCGTGCCCTGGTCTGGGAAGATCCCACTATGCTGCGGAGCGGCTGGGCCCGTGAGCCATGACCCCTGAGCCTGCGCGTCCAGAGCCTGTGCTCCACAACGGGAGAGGCCACAACAGTGAGAGGCCCGCGTACCGCAAAAAAAAAAAAAAAAAAAAAAAAAAAGTCTTACGTTCTTACAGAAAATTAGTCTTAAATAAGAGGGTTTATACTTTTTAAAATATGTGTGCTGTTGGTTTGGTGAAGGATTTCATGAAAATGAACAGAATTAGTTACAGTATTTTGATAATTCAGAAATTATTGTCATGTTACATTTGGATATGAAGTTTTTATTAGAAAATTATTTTTGAATTCATATATTATGAATGGACTAATACTTTACATCTTTCTTTTTAAAGGATCATTTTTCTCCCCACTTCCAGAATTGCTTCATATAGTTGGGATATACAATGATAGTTACACTTTTCTTATGGCTTATTATCTTTAATCATTTAACTTGTTGAACATATATCTTTTAGGAGACATTTTTCTTATGTCATTTTCTCAAGAATTCTGATTAAGTAGTCAGCTGTGCAAGTACAGGTCACAGTTTGGAATCTATTGGTTTGTTTGTTGGTTTTTATCTGAGAGTGTGTTTTTGCTTAAAATCCTTAACATGTATTGTTTTGACATTTATTTTTCATAACTGAGGGTGGGAGAAAAATAAGGGGTCTTATCACTGGTTATTTTCTATATATAATATGTATCACCTCTTTTTCTTGGATCTCTTTTAAAGTGATGATATTAATCATTTTGTTAATAGACCTGAGAATAATTAGATGAAATGCTCTATTAATCATTTATTTGTTCCATGCCTTGTTCCAGAAAGTATTTGAGTCAGCTTATAACAAGTCCATAAGTACTAAAATAATTATATGAGTAAATAATTCATACCAGGGGAAGTATAAATAGAAATACTATATTAAAATCAGATAAAGAAAATGTTTGACATTTTCTTCTTCAGTAGTCAAACATCAAAATTGAATCTGAGCTTCCTGGAAACCAAAAATAAAGCAGGGCACAAAATAATTTTCACTTTAGCTATTTAAAAAAAAAAGCATACTACTCAGAGAAAGCCAAGTTTCTTCTGAGATTTAATTTTCAAAGAAGTCTCTCATAATATAGGGCCTTAAATTAGGTGCACTGAGTGTATTTATAGAGTATCAACATCTGTAGCAGATGCAGTCATTATTTTCACCCAGTTGTTAATAAAAGCTGTTGGACAAATATTAAAATGCAATTTAGTAAAAAGGTAATTTTGGAAACAGCAGAAATAGTTTTATTCAAATAGTTTAGGTAGTCCCCTTGATGTTAAACTTAAGGACCCAAGTTTCCCAGAAGTCTAGACTGGTAATTGCTATACCTCTACAGTAAAGTGGTGAGTTCCAGATCCTGCCAGCTATGCCATGTTGTCAGTTCCTGCCTGCAACATGTCAGCTTCCTAGGTGCATGTGAAAGTACCTCCATAAGTAATGCTAAGGGTGTTAATAAAGGCTAACTAAATCTCTAGCAATTGAAGTACCATATTTCTGTATCCCACCACATAGCCAGGACATGAGAGTCACCAGGCACAACAAATTTTATTGTGACTCAAAATGATACTTGCCTAGTTAGAAGGTGTGAGATTTAGTAAGATTAATCATGGTAATATTAATCTTAGACATTGCTTCTACTCACTGTTTCATATACTGACCTCTGCAGAAAAAGAGTAATTTTCTGAGTTTTCTTAGTCAAATGAATGGGATTTACTCACAAGCTTTATCTTCTGCAACAGGGAAGACAGTATTTTTATTGCTCAATAATTTTGTTTCATTCATAAAATATGTAGTAGTCTCCTGAATTGCTGTAGGAATATTTTACCAAAGTCTTTAAGAAAAGTTAGTCTTGTTCAGTTACTGCTTCAAGAATATAAATTGTTTTTCTTATTTTCTGTTTTTTTTTAGATTTTTGCTAGACATTTATTTTATGGTAAGGGTTTTTATTTCTAGGCACTTGTGAGTCAGCTTGAGACTATGCGTAGGTAATTGGGAGAGAAGAAGACAAAGATTAGTAGGAGTATTTTAAGATTCTGTATTTATTGAATTTACATACTTGCATAAAGCTAGTAGTATTACTAGAAAAACACTCTTTCTTTTAGATTAGTTATGAAGTTGTACATTATTTCATTACAACAAGTTGTACTATTGATCCAACTTAAGTTTGAGAAAAGATTGTGTCTGATGTATTAATGTATTTTAGATATCCACTTAAGTAATATCCATTACATTCTAAGAAGTGAAGCTTTTACAAAATGTGGAAAGAAGTTAAATAATAGAAGTAGCTTACATTATAGAATCATTGTAATTGCAGCACAAAATGTGTGAGGTTAGCCCAGAATGTTCCTCTTCCACATTTAGCCCCCTCAAATCCCAGGCCAAAGGAGCATTACTCTTCTTTTTTCTTTTTTTTTTTTTTTTTGTTCATTGTTACCCTCTTTCTCTCTAGATTCTCCTGCTCTTGACCATAATCTCTCTCAAATAATCAGACTGTTCCCAGGCAGCAGCACAGAGGCTGTGGTGGTGGGTGAGAAGGCGGGGTGGGGGAGGATGGAGAGGTGAGGGCATGGTTGCTTTAATCCGACGCCTTCATCACTGTTAATAATTGCCAAGACTCTTTCAGTACTTATTGACAAATGAACATTTCTATTTGGTAAAAATATTTTTTAGATTCCAGAAGGAAATTCATTGGAAAAACAAATATCAAACAATAAAACAGATTTGTGATGGGGAATTATTCAACACCGCTTTTCTAAGATTCTGAGATTTCTAAGATACTGTTGGATGTAGCTCTAGAGTATTTGTTTTTCATTGCTGTAAAATACTTGTGAAAATGTGGTACAGTTCATGTGTTTATTCTCCTGTCAGTGGACATTTGGGTTCTTTTCAGTCTTTTGCTATGATATACAAGTTTCCAAAGATGTATACTTAGGAGTGAAATTGCTGGGTCATAGAGAATTTATAAGAAAATGCCAAATTGTTTTCCACAATGGTTATACCATTTTACAAACCCTGTTGATCTACATCCTCTTAAGCACTTGGCATTGCCACACTTTTTATTTTTGTAAATCTAGTTGGTGTAAATGGTGTCACATTGTCTTAATTTACATTTGTCTAATGACTAATAAGATTGACCATCTTTTCCAATATTCTTTGATTCGGCATTTCCTCTTCTATCAAACACAAGTTCATATCTTTCGCCTATTTTTTAGAGTTATTTCTTTTATTGTTTTATGGAAATAATTTTATATACTCTAGATACAAATGATTTGTAATTTTATGGATTACAGATGCCTTTTTTTGAGTTTGTGAGTTATTGATGTCTTTTGTTGACTAGTTTTTATTTCAGTGTAGTCAAATCAGTTTCTCTTTTTTTTTTCTGAACAATGCTGTTTCATGTATTAAGGAATTCTACTTTTTACTAGGGTCAAAAAAGATATTCTCATATATTTTATATCTAGAAGTTTTAAGGTCATCAAAACATTGTTAAATGGGAAAAAAATCTTTTGTCATATTGCTACAATTTATTGAAGAGATTTAGCTCATATTAACTTTGTATTAAAATATACCCTAAAATAATTTAGAAAAGACATGGGATCATTGAAACATAAATATTTCAGTCTATTGCTTTATCCTCACCAAGAATTATCATTCTGTTCTCATTTAAATTAGGAAAGCTTCTATGACCATTTTAGCTTGCTTTGATAAATCTTTTCTCTGAGATATTAGTCCTAATTGATTACATACTGTTTAGGCCTTAACTGTTCTTTTATCATTTCCTATCATATGTCAGTTTTTAATAATGAAGGGACTTTGAGAGCCTATAATCCAATTTATACTAAAATGGAAATGGAGTCTAAGAGAGATCAACTGATGTGCTCAAGCTCCTGTGCTGTTAAGTAGTCAAAATGACACTCAAACTCTAGTCTTTTGATTTCAACTCTAATATTCTTTACATCAGACTTTTTGTCCCCTTTAATGAATTGTACGCGTTGGAGTTCATGCCCTCTCAGTCTCCTTCACTACTCTTCTTCCCTCCTCTACAATCTAGTATTTCAACTCAAGTGTATAGGCAGAGTAAGGGAAAACATGATCTTTCTTTTTTTCCCCTTTCTTTACCTTTCTTCAAATACCTAATGAATGTTTGCTATGTATCAGGCATTAGGGATGTATGATAAACAAGATACAATCCTGTCCTCAAGGAGCTTATAGTTTATTAGAGGCATTAATAAGTAAATAGACTGTTACATTTGAGTGTTATAATCACATGGGGTAATAACAGGGAATTCTGGAAGCATGATAAGAGGATATGGTTGGTCTTGGTGAGTCATGGTCACTTCTTAAAAGATGTAATATCTAGGTTTACTTTTAAGATAAACTGTTTATCATAGTTAGATAAACAGTGCTGGTTATTGAATAATTATTAATAAAGTCACTTTGATTAGAAATAACTGGCTTCCCTTAGACTTATTCCATAGCTTTCTTGTTGAATTGCCTTGGTTCTTCCAGAAGAATTGATCTTTGAAAAGTCACAGAGAAAATCATTTGGAAGGGCTTACAGGATTATCTACACCTCTCTTGGAACTATTACCCAATATAGTCAATTAGAATAGGTGCTCAGATAACTCTTCTTCATTTGCTCTAAACATAACAAAATTAGTACACCTTAAAAACTTGGAATTTTATTTGCTGAAATTTCTGGTTTTACCTTGTAAGTCTCTCTGTTGCCTAAGAATATGTACAGGGCCCCATCAAAGGAAGTAATAGCCAGAGTCCTCTTGACAGGCAAATAATGCATTCTCTTATAAGAGGGATGGGATTAAATCTTACCTTATTGGACTTGTGGAGTGAATTGTGACAAGTTACCCATCTAGAGAGTTACTGACTTCTGTTAAGCTATATAAAAAATTGATTCTTAAAAAAATAACATTACTGTCAGGTAGCAGTAAATTGTAATTTATATAGTTTGGGTCACATCTTTTATGCTTTGATTAGATGGCTATCCCTAAATTCATGGCCAAGGTGAAGGTTTTTCTCCAGTTTGTAATTGATGGATCTTTGCCATCCTGAAATACAAGCCTTCTGTAACTTCAAATAAAACTTCTAAAACATTATCAAAATGAAGCCAAACATTATTGTGTTTAGTGTACTCAAACAGGAACATATACGTGTTGCCAAATATCAAGTTTATCTAAGCAGGATATAGAAAATGTATTCTGAACTTAGAACCACAAAAATGGCTCCTATCATTGCACAGATTTTTTAAAAATTAGCCAGAAAGTTAAACAAATCCTTTACAGTTGGAGAAATCTGGTATATAACACCTTAACCAAATGCTGCTACTTAACATCACTAGTGATAGAACTGTGGTGCCCCTTAAAATGATGTATCCAAAAGGACACAACATTGCCTGTGCAAAAAACACATCTGAATCTAATCATGAAGAAACATCAGACAAACCCACATTGAAGCACATTATACCAAATATATAGGTTTAAAAAAATGACTATAAAAGATAGTTGTTGGGACAACTGGATGTATTTTATTTTGGTTAGTATGGTATATTACATTGATTGATTTTTGTATATTGAACCAACCTTGCATTCCTGGCATAAATCCCATTTGGTTATGGTGTGTAGTCCTTTTTATATGTTGCTAATATTTTGTTGATGGCTTAAGCTTTAAAAGGATCTTTGCAGCTAAGGCTGAGAATAGTGGGGGAGGAGATTGGTCAATATCACTTAAGATCAAAGGTGTCAGGCCAAAACATTCAAATATCTGAATATAAAAACAATTGATCCCCTTGTAGCTGCAGGCTTTTCTCAAAGCAGTAAGAATGCTTCACAGCTCTTGTGGTTCTTACCAAATTATATTGTGAATCAGTAGAGCAAAGATTTACATCCCTTGATGTACACTCATTCATTTGTTCACTCAGTGAGTTTTTGAATTAACATTTTTCCCCTTTGATCATAATTAAGGTACTAGAAGTAGGTTGCATTGGTTCAGGTATAGAAATTGTTGTTTATAGTGTTTTTTTTGTGTATGTATTGGCATTTGTTTATCAATTTAAAGGTATATTTTTGTTATAGGGGCCAAGTTTAAAAAATACATTGGCCATTCAGCTCATGTAACTAATGTCAGATGGTCACATGATTATCAGTGGGTTATTTCTATTGGTGGAGCAGATCACTCTGTCTTTCAGTGGAAATTTATTCCTGAAAGAAAACTAAAAGATGCTCTTCACATAGCACCCCAAGGTGAGTAATACACACTGCCTAAACAATTTCTCTGTCAAATAACTCTTCAGTAACCCCCAAATAACAATTTTACTATTGAAACGTACACAAGCCTCGTATGTTAACAATATAGATTATTATTATTAGTGGAGATTTTAAATAAAATATTAGGTCTATATGTTTAAACTCAGATGTCATGGAGCATGGACTACAAAGTACTTTTGGTTACACTTTCATCTATCAAATGATGAGTAAAAAACATGCATTAGTAAAACAAACATTTAATGTATTCTCTGGGAGATGGGTATCTAGGTTTCAGTATGGTTTTTTTGACAAAGAAAAATTATCTAATGTCAGTTCATCTGTTGCATATAGTATTTTCTAGCTATTTTTCATGTTAATTATAGGTTATATTCACTTATATTTGCACAGACATTTAAATTTGATGTAGCGGTCATTGGGGAGCCAGTGAAGGGATTTAAAGGAACTATTGAGTTTGCAGTGAGTGGAGAGGAAGATAATCTGTAGTACAGTTTACTGACATCTGTGTCACTTGAATAGGTAATTTTATTTGCTTGTTTTATGGCTTGTCTCCATGTCAGTTGGCACAGTCAGCTCTTAATCATTAATTTTATTGTGCTGTTTTGAAAATGAATCTTTTTTAAACAGGTAATGTTTCATTTTTTTAAATTACAGAAAATCTGGCTGACTCTAATAGTGATGAATCAGATTCAGATCTGTCTGATGTTCCAGAACTGGACTCTGAAATTGAACAAGAGACACAGCTCACCTACCGTCGGCAGGTAATTTTTATTACCACATGATTTTTTCCTGAAAAATTCTAGTTTCTTCTTTATCTTGCTCCCTGTTGTTTACTCATCTATTGTTATCTTTTGCAGTTTTTAATTTTCCAAGAAATGTATGGCTGTTTCCCCCTTTAAGAGTTAAAGTATACTTGTGTAAAATGTTATTTATATTAAGTGCTTGATATACTAACTGTGCCTGTATTGTATTTTATTACATATTGTATGTGCTTTTTGTCGCAGTACACTTCCATTTATTTCCTTTAAAATACTCTCTTACGAAGTATAAAAATTTCATGGAAACTAAATATGTATTTGTCAGTGTGATACTTAGAAAATGTAAATACGTTTGTCTTTCCAAGGAAGTAAATTTCATAAAGAATCTTCCTATTGAAGACAGTTGTTAGAACTTTAGCGATCATAGTAACCACAATGTCTGAAGTTACATTAGCAATCTATAACACCTTTATAAATTTGTGTTCTAAGAATATTTCTACTTATGTACATTATTTAAAGGTTTACACGGAAGATCTACCTCAGCTTAAAGAACAATACAAAGAGAAACAAAAAAGTGGTACTTCTAAAAGAAGAGAGCGGGCTCCAGGAAATAGTATTCGATTACATTTTGTTCACGGGTACAAAACGACTACTTTTCGTTTATGTGTTTGAATTTTGGTTCACATTTACTAGCTATGTGACTCTGAGCAACACACTTAACCTCTCTGTGTTTCTGTTTTACCATCTGTAAAATGGAGATAACAGTACTTCATAGGGTTCCGGTGAGGAGTAAATAAGTCAATACTTGTGGTGACTTAGAATGTTTTCTGGCACTATATAAGTATTTATTAAATACAAAATTAATTTGTCTTATGAAAATTTAGTGTTATATTTATAGAAATGGATCTCTTTAAACAAAAAAACTAAGTGAAATGTAAGAGATTATCATCTCCCCTAAATATGTCTAATTTGTAATGATATTGTGGCTTGTTTTGGCCTAAGCATTTTGGCCTATATATTATAATTTCAATAAAATACAGTTTCTGGATTCTCTTAGAATATCTGGCAATACAGGTCTCACATTTTATGCCGGGACAACAGAGTCTCCAGTCCAACTCTCCTTCCCCTCACCTAGTAATCATTGTCTTACCTGGCTTATAATGTTTTCAAGAATTTGAAAGAAAACAGATTTATTTAGTAAAAATATTTTTTCTCCAGTGTTAAAATAGACAGTATTACTTTTTGTTTGTTTAGAAGCATTTTGTGTGTGTGTGTGTGTTTTTTTAATTGGAGTATAGTTGATTTACAATGTTGTGTTAGTTTCAGGTGTATAGCAAAGTGAATCAGTTGTACATATACATATATCCACTCATTTTTAGATTCTTTTCCCATATAGGCCATTACAGAGTATTAAGTAGTGTTCCCTGTGCTGCTATTCAGTAGGTCCTTATTAGTTATCTATTTTATCTATATTGATCAGTTTTGAGAGGATTTGACTACTTGTTTTCTGGATGTGTATAATATTTTTAAATTGTTGTTAAAACTTATTTTTGTAACATATATTGATATATTTTATTCTCATGGTTGAACAGTGTGTATAGAAGGATACACTCTGAAAATCTTCTTCCCACCTCTGCCCTCCCAGCCATCATTTCCCCCCCACCCAAAGGGAATCACTGTTACCTAGTTTCAGAAATATTTATGTATAATATAGTACAAACAAATACAAATATATATTCTTTTCTATACCCTTTCACTTGTAAAAAAGCAACTTTTTGCTTTATAGTATACAAATTTAGTATTATGCAAATAGTAGTGTACAATATACACTTCTCTGCACCTTTTTTCATTGAGTGTTGTAGCTTGGATTTAGCTATTTGTAATTTGTAACTGTAAGAGCAGTTCACAAAAGTTTATGGGAGCTGAGATATTTGTATTGTTTAAAATTGTTCAGTATCTTGTAAAGCTGGAAATTGAATGTCCTCTGTATAGTCCATATTTATCAGTAAAAGGCCAAAGTTAATGTTATATGATTTTTCTATATTTAGTTACAGAGGTTATGACTGTCGAAGTAATCTGTTCTATACTCAAATTGGTGAAATTGTGTACCATGTGGCAGCAGTGGGTGTCATTTATAATCGACAACAGAACACACAGCGCTTTTACCTGGGTCACGATGATGATATTCTCTGCCTGGCTATTCATCCTGTGAAAGACTATGTGGCAACAGGCCAGGTAGGTCCTTTGAAAGACTATGCGACAACAGCCCGGATAGGTTAGACCTTCGTTTGGGTTTAAAGTTAAGTTAGTCCATTTTTTTCCTTATCTTTTGTATTCCAGGAAATGAAGAATTCTTTAGAATGGGATTTTATTTTCATATTACAAATAAAACTTTTTTCTTATAGTTTTCCTTAGAGTTTTATTGTTTTACTTATTGTAATTTGAATTTGGAACTATGAGCTCTGGCTTGACACCTTTCTGTCAGGATAATATTAATTTTTTAAATTTATGAGTAAAAATTACAAAAACCATAAAGATTAGAAATCTGGTTTTTTAATTATTTTAAATAATATAAGTTATCTAAGAAATGTTCTGTGACAAACAGGATGACTATGTTTTTATTTTACAATCATGATAGTAACATATTCGGGTTTACCAAAGTAGAAAACACAGAGAAAAGACGTAACTGATACCTCTCTATATGGATATTCTTGAGAAGGAAGGGAAAGGGTGATATTTATAAATTCTCACTGTGTGTAAGCACTTTACTAATTTCTTAATGTATATTTATTTTATTCGCACCTCACCTCTATGAGAGTAAAACCATTTCCCCCAGTTTATAAATGAGGAAGTTTAGGTTTAAAGAAATTAGATAATTTTCTCAAAGATCTGTCAGCTAATAAGTGGTAAAGCCTAAAGCCCTTAGTCTGTTTGGCTTTAAATACTGGGTAAGTATACCTTCTGGGATATATTGAGGGTGGGGGTAGGAAACTTGCATCATCCTATGTAGCTTCCCTGAAAGGAGAGAAAGCTCTTCCCTTTTTCTTTCTCCCATCTTCCCTCCCTCTGTTTATACCTCCCCTGACTCTTTCCTTTTCTCCTTCCTTTCCTTCCCTCCTTTTCTCCCTCCTTTCTTCTATTCATTCAAAAACATTCATAGAGCCTGCGCTGTGTACCAGGAAAGACTCTGGGAATATAAATAAAACACCTTGCCATGGTAAAACATTCATACTCTGTGGGGGAAGACAAACACACAAGAAAATTGTGATACAGTGTCATAAGTGTAGATCAGGGCTTCTTACCTTGGCACTGTTGACATTTTGGGCCAGATAATTCTTTATTGTAAAGATAATTGCATTTTTGTGTATAATGCCATCCTGTGCATTGTTGGATGTTTAGCAGCATCTCTGGCCTCTATGGACTAGAGGCCAGTTAACACCACCCACCCCAGCTGTGACAACCAAAAATGTCTCCAGACAGCGTTTGAGAGGCAAGTCACCCCCTGCTGAGAACCACTAGGCTAGAGATATGTATAAAGGGCTCTTGAAATATTATAAATGACTGATATATCATGCCTAATGGAATCAGGGAAACCCTCATAGAGATGATGACATTTGAGCTGAGTAGTTTACCTGACAGAGGGGAGGTTGGGGAATGTATTTTAAGTGTGTCATATCACGTGTAACAGTGGGGAAAAACATTAAAAAATAAAAATACAACTTCTTTAAATAACTGTGAGCAGCGCAAAGTATTCAAATCTTAGAGCGCATGATGGACAAGAGCAGAAGAACTAATTAAATGGGCTGGCAGGGGTCTCAGGGGCACCATTTACTTTCACCTTTAGTTTATATAAATGGTTCCTCTTAAAACACGATTATGTACCCATTGTGCTGTGGCAAGGAGTTTGGACATTATTCTGCTACTACTGGAATGAAGACTAAAAACTGGTCATTTACTACCATAATTCTGGAATTTTAGGGAGTTTGGGCCAAATTAAACTAAAAGTCAGTATGCCCACAGGACATCCCTGGATACCCAATGACCTCTTCCTCTGCTAGGCTTTTAGCCAGAACTCTAACAGAAAGACAGATTAGGGGAATTCGCTGGTGGTCCAGTGGTTGGGACACTGCGCTTCCACTGCAGGGGACCCAGGTTTGATCCCTGGTCGGGGAACTAAGATCCCACAATCCATGAGGCACAGCCCAAGAAAAAAAACAGATTAACAAGAGAAAAACAAAAAGTTTATTAACAGGTGCAATTCATATCACCTGGGAGAAACCTAAACCAAAAGTAACTCAAAATGGTTTAGAACTCCAGCTTATACAGAAAACAGTAGATCTGTAGAGAAATGACAGGACAGAGGAAAGCAGTTAATAACTTAGTGAAATATTGACTGATTGCAATATTGTTTTTTGTTACGTCTTTATATAAAACCGATCTCAAAATTAACAGTAGTTGGCAGCTATATTAGTTATTTCAGGAGTTGCCTTCATAGGCAAAGTTATTATATCTCTTAATCTGTATAAAGAAAGTGATTACTTGAGTCTAAAGGAATAATTAAGAATTAAGTTGTGTTAACCTGCTTGTGCTTTAACCCATCTGTATCTTGTTTACACCATTATCCTAGCCTAGAACATACTTACTTGCTTCTCTTTTTATCTAAGACCAACACTTTTTGAAGGCCCGCATCAAGTAGCATCTCTTCCATGAAGATTTTCTCTACAACCTTTTCATCCCCATTAAGCATGTATTACCAGATGTTCTTATTTTAACGGAAAATATCTCGTTTTCCCAATGAGTTTGCAAAATTTGCATAATTGTCTTAGTGCTCATTGTACCTAACATAGTAATGCTGCCAATAATAGATGCTTGGTAAGCATTATCTTTATTGATGAAGTATAGGATAAGGTTTGGGAGCTACGTAGTTGTAGAACATTCCTAGAAACACTGAGCCTAGTCTCATTAGCTTTTCAACAAATGTAAGGGAAAAATGTTGATCACATATACAGTCTGCTTTATACTTTTTATTTGATAAATATTTATAGCAAATATGACAAAGGCTGTTAAATCTCCTGTTTTATTTCCTTTTATAGATATGAAAATAAACAATTTAATTGCATAAAATGACTTTTATAATTCTTTCTATTTTAGGTAGGTAGGGATCCCTCAGTTCACATATGGGACACAGAGACCATTAAACCATTGTCGATATTAAAGGGCTACCACCAATATGGTGTCTGTGCTGTTGATTTCTCAGGTAAGGCAGTTTTCTATCTCAGTAAGAATGATCAAAATGCAGAGGCAATACTTGGCATTTTAGTCTAAATTAGTGTTGCCTAAACTTGTCATTTAATAGTGACCTTCACAATTTTTTATCAAATGTGCATACTGTTGTCCTAACCAATCAAGGCTCTGAAAGTGTGGGTTTGCTAGCTGTTGTATAATAATAATTTAATGAGTGTAATTTTAGTACCCATTATTATAAAGATGTTTCTATTAAAATAAAAAATGTTTGTCTACATAACCTCTGAAACCATCTCAGTTACCACTAGTGGTATGTATTTCCCACCTTGGGCAAACCCTGATCTCATTTAATGTTTTGCAGCCACAGAGTAAACTTTGAAAATGTTTAGGGTGAAAGCTAAGAAAGAGGTGAGAACTGAAATATTTGTTTTATAACATTTCTATGAATTGACAATTCCAATCTGTCTTATCAAAATAATTTCAGATCATGTTAACTCTTTGCTACATATATAAAAGTTTAACAACTACAGATAGATCTACAGTGAAAGCTGGGGTATGGATTGGGAAGAGTGGGGAAATACCATTAATAGAGAATTTTATATTAAGAAACAGTAAATGTGTGCTTTCTGCTGCTCTGACTGAAGTGATAGTGAATTGCTATCGTTTGTGGGGGGAAATGTATATACACATATTAATATCTGCCAAAGGTGAAGAAACAGAATGGTAAAGGAGTCAACAAGAAAAATACCACTGGTAGCCATAACATACTAGTTGAGGTTTGCAAAAAGTATGGCAGAGTGGCAAATGTTTTATTATAGATTGCCTTTACAACCTATAAACATACGCACACCTGCCAGCATGACTGACTTAGCGCAATCTCTTGTCTAATAGTCATTTCTTGTTGCTTGATGGTAGTAACAACTAAAATAATTGACCTTCACTACAAACAGTCATATTAAAGAGCAATATGTATTTGTAACCTGTGTCTTTTGCATTTGATTCACTTTTTGTAATCCCTATGACTTCTTATATCACAGTAGAGTTCCTATGGTGAAATCCATTGGCGTATATCACTTCTTCCTTCCTTCTTTCTTAGTTTTCCCTTTCCTTCTCATCTTTTAAATATCTTTTTTTTTACTTTTCTTATCTTCCTCCTTTCCCCTATCTTAAGCTGGTAGAAGATGAGGTAAGTGAAGTCAGAGGAAGAAGTCAGCAGATAGGTTTAGATGCATTGAGAAACTGTTCTTCCCCCTCCTTCTAAATTCTGCGTTTTGTTTCATAGCTGTATGCGTGCCTAACATTTAACAGTATTTTATAAAATTTTAAATATAGTGCTGTGGTATCAGAATATGTACTGAGTGTTTTTTATCTTCTGAACGTTAATGATCAGTCTATCTCTGTGATTAATTTTCATAGCGGATGGGAAACGTTTGGCTTCAGTTGGAATAGATGATAGCCACACTATTGTGCTGTGGGACTGGAAAAAAGGAGAGAAACTTTCGATAGCAAGGTAGGAAAAAAGCTTGATATCACATTGGCAAAATACTGAAATTACCTTGGACTTAACTTTTTTTTTTTTACTTATAACGGTTTTGAAATCAAGCAAACCTAACTTTTTAAATTGTTGCCGTCTTTGTTACCATTGAATAAATAGTATAATCGTGGTAAAAAGACAAATAATTTCATGATTCATTTGTAGGTTTATCCCTTGTGCACATACTTTTTAATGTAACTGTAATATGATATTCGAAGTAGTGATTATCAAAAATTTCCATTTATAGGTAGAGTGAATTCCACTGTAAGATAAGCTATTCTGTAGTCATTGAAAACATGATAAAATACTCATTTTATATATTTGAGTGAAAGGAGATACACACACACATGTATCACAAAGAAGTTATAGATTATTTTTATTTTCTCTGTTATAGTTTTCATTTTCTAAATTTTCTACAGTGAGCATTATTATTTCTATAATAATAAAAAATATTAGCAATTGCTTTAAAGGAGGAAATAGTCAACAGTTTCAGAGACTATTTTTTTAACTTCCTGTTCCCTAAAGTGATACATAAAAGCACTTTTAAAATATAGATAAATGCTTTCTTCAGAGTATATAGACAGGACCCAAATAAAAGATAGTTTAAGAGGATTTTGTATTTGGAAAGACCATATTAAGCTGTAACAGAGTACTATAAATTTTTTTTCCTTTAACTCATTCATGCCACAAATGGCATTCTCTATGTACAGTACTGTAGTAGGTGCTACCCAAAAGAAGTTCAGCTCTCACTGTTCCTGTCTTTTAAGATTCTGTTGAGAGGAGTTAATAAATTAAAATAATAACAAAATAACAAATGTACAAACGCATGATTACGTAGCCTAAACCTAAGAGACAAGTGGGCCAAGCATTTAGTAATGGAGTAATCAAGATAGAGTATGAATTAGGCAAAAGGTTATTACAGGAGAGATTTATCTTCAGAGTTAAAACATTTTGGTATTTATTTCAGAGGAAGTAAAGATAAGATTTTTGTTGTAAAGATGAACCCGTACGTGCCTGATAAATTAATTACAGCTGGAATTAAACACATGAAATTTTGGCGTAGAGCAGGTAAGGAAGTGCTTCTTTTTGCTCCTTTGAAATTTAAGAAACTATTACTTTTTTTTTAACATCTTTATTGGAGTATAATTGCTTTACAGTGGTGTGTTAATTTCTGCTATATAACAAAATGAATCAGCTATACATATACATATATCCCCATATCTCCTCCCTCTTGCGTCTCCCTCCCACCCTCCCTATCCCACCCCTCTAGGGGGTCACAAAGCACCAAGCTGATCTCCCTGTGCTATGCGGCTGCTTCCCACTAGCTATGTATTTTACATTTGGTAGAAACTATTACTTTTAAAAGCGATTTGGTGTTAAGTACAATGTGGTATCCTAAATTGGATCCTGGAACAGAAGTTTCATTAGTTGAAAAATAGGTGAAATCTGAATGAAGTCTGGAGTTCAGTTAATAGTAATATATCAAATATGTCGGTTTTCTAGTTTTGACAAGTAGTCTGTAGTATTGTAAGATGTTAATGTTATGGGAAACTGGGCGGGCGAGCAGTATATGAGAACACTCTGTGTTATCTTTGCATCTTTTATGAAAATCTGAAATTCTCAAAAGTGAAAAGTTTATTTTTTTAAAGAATGATTCACAGTTGTCTTGATACATTTTAAACTAAGTTAAGATTTATTTTATCATTATTTATTGGCTGCATTGATATAGTATTCATATTTGCAAAAGAATTTAACTTATGAGATTAATCAAATGATGTCCAAACTTCATTCTTCTGTTGAAGACATGTTTTTTAGTCTAAACTAAAAATGAGAAATTGTGTCAAAATTCTTTATGTTCTATAAAATGATATAGAAATGGAATGTTATATTACTTTAGTCATTTAGTAAATTAGTGACTGTAGAAGTTCATATTGTAAAATTAAAAAGTCTCTTTTCCAAATCGAATAGCATACTTATAAATTCCAGCAATTTGACAAAGTCTTAGTACACTTAAACCTTTCAGATAAAATACATAGCTATAGAGAGAAGTGAGACATAGGTTAGAAAAGAATAGGCTTAGTGAAGATATTTCCCAAGTTGAATTAGCTTTAAATTGTAAACTACATAGGACATGAGTCGATTTTCAGACTTGTTTTAGTACTTTATCACAGACTTATCAGATCATAGTGTATATACATTTACAAAGTAAAAAGAAGTATCTTCACGTTTGTAATTTTCATTCCCATTCATTTAAACGAAACTTTTGAGTATCTTAGTCACTTGGACTTGCAAATACCCAGCAAGTAATGCTATTATTGCGGTTTTGAAAAAGAAAAAAATATATATAAGTTTGTCTGAAATTAGAGACTTAAAGAAAGTAAATAGCCTTAAAATGAAAAGATTTGCAATTGAATAACTTTTTTCTTTAACTTTGATTTGACATAAAGTAGACCTGAAACTGAACCATAAAAGGATAAATGTTAAGCTTTTAGTGCATTTCAGCATTCCTCACTTTGAGGTTCTGATCCAGAGTTCAGTAGTCAACTGGGAAATAAGTAACCACTTTATTAATCTGAATAAATGCCATCTGTCTACCCTCTAAATGCATAGCTTTATGTAAACTAAGTTAAGGATGACTTAGGACTAAGGCTAAAAGGGAGCTTCTTACCTCCTATCCCAGATATAGGCTTTGAGAATTGCAAGTTATGAATTATTTATTAATCTCTAAGGAATTTGAACTCTATTCCATGGCTGGTATGACCTTGTACAATACAAACATGTTATGCTGTGTGTATCAGAAAACTCAATAATGATTATCTAAACCAGAGGTGAAAGACTCTGTAAATGGCCAAATAGTAAATATTTTAGACTTTCCAGACACAGAGACAAAATCAAGAATATTGTATAGGTACTTAGAGAACAAGAGAGAAAACTCCTGCCTTGCCGTACCCAGTTTGCACTCAGTTGCCGTTAACTGGAGACATTCCCTCCAAGATCAGCCTGCTGCAGTGAACAGGACTTGCATGTTGGGCTCGGGGGAGACCATAGTCAGCCTCACTCTGCCCTAGCGACACACTGATTCTAGTGTGTCTTCTCCTCCTGGAGAGCCCTACCTTCTCAACTTCGGCAGATGGCCAGAGGCAAGGCAACTCCTGGACTGTGATTTCACTGCTGGGTGCCCAGCAGTTGCCATAGCAAAGTCCTCAACTTGTGGATGGTGACCAGCTCGGGCCCTAGGCAGCTGCTAGTTGGCAGCCAAAAGTCAGGGAGGCAGGCTCTGGGAGCAGAGAAGAAAACTGACGTAGCCACTGCAGCTGAACAAAAACAGGTGATGGCAGGATTTGACCTACAGCCCATAGTTTGCTGACCCCGCTCTGGATGGATAATCTATGCTCTAGTGAAACCCAGTCCCCTCCACTTGTGCACTAGATCCCATCTCTCAGCTATTCAAGGATATCATTCCAACTCTTCTTCCCTTTCTCTCTTGCATTATCAGTTTTCCCTCTCTACCAACTGGTGTTATTTCTCCATCTTAAGTAAGTAAAACCAAACAAAAACACTCTTTGAGCTCTACCCTCCAGTTGCTAATCAATTTCTCTTCTTACCTATGTACTAAAACACATCCACACAGTTGTTTACACTTTAAATTTGTGAGTTATCTTCCCCTTCTTTTGAGAGAAGTCTAACCTGTTTTTTCCCCTTCACCACTTGACTTAACTGCCCTTCCAAGTGCACTAACAACTCTGGCTGCTATGTTAAGAAAAGACAATCTTCTGAATACATTTGGAATATGACTACTTTTCATCATCTTCTATGTTATCACCAGACCCATGCCACCTTATCATTTGCCCAGATGATTGAAATAGCCTTCTAACTCTTTTCATCGTTGCCTCTATTCAAATTACCCTCAACCCAGAAATCAGAATGAACCCGGTAATAAGTGATGTGCCAAGTCTTGTCATTCCACCACCCAAATGTTTTTCATCTCATAAAGAGTAAAAGTTAAATCCTTACAATGGCCTGTAATGCTGTCTTTGACCTCTCTGACCCCATCTCCCATTACTGCCTCCCTTACTTTCTTTGCTACTCCATACTGGCCTCCCTAGTTGTTCCTTGAAGATTCTTGTCACGTTCCTGCCTTGGGGCCTTTGCATTTGCTGATTCCTCTGTCTTGAACGCTCTTTTTGCATGGCTTGCTCTTGCTACCTCCTTCAGGTCTTCATGCAGATACCACCTTCTCAACGAGGCCTGCCTTAACCACCCTTCTTAAAATGGACCCCTCTCATTTCTTATCTCCCTTTTATGCTTACATTTTCTCCATAGCACCCGTCATCATCTAACATCCTGCACATTTTACTTATTTGTCATATTTATTGACTGTCTCTCACCAGGAAGCTCCATGAAAGCAGGGAATTTTGTTGTCTTATCTGTTTTGTTCATAGCTCTGCCCCCATTGCCTTAAATAGTGTCTGGTATCTATATATATTTCTTGAATAAATGAATGAGTTCATTTGGAAAAATGGGCAAAAGATATCAATAGATAATGAATGACCAATAAAAATAGGAAAAGATGATAAAGCTCATGAATAATTGGAGAAATGCAAATTAAAACCACAATAAAATTCAGTTGATATTTCACATCCCCCAGTCTGATAATACCAAGTGTTCTGAAAGGTGGGAAACAACAGGAACTCCTTTCACTATTAATGGGAGTATATGTTGGTGTATCGACTTTGGAGGACAATTTGGTCATAGAGATGATACCTCTCATCTATGTGCTGTTCCTTTTGCAAATATATTATGACCATTCCTAGAGAATCTCTTGCACTTTTATAGAAGAGGCCCTTGCAGGAGTGTTTAAAACAGCATTGTTTTCAATAGCAAAATCTTGGAAGCAATTTTATTGTCCCTGTTAATAGGAAAATGTTGTATTTATATAATGGAATGCTATATAGTCAGGAAAATGAGTTTTCTAGGGGTACAAATCAACATGTATAAAACTCCACAACAAATTGTTGGTGAAAAAAGCAGGTTGCAAAAGAATACATGCAGGATATGTATTTATAGAAAATTTTAAACATGAAAAATAATGACGTTACCTAAGAATTCACAAATAAGTAGTAAAATATGTATAAGGGAATATGTGAGAATAATCAAGATCACATTCAGAATAGTAGCGGTTGAAGAAGGGAGATGGGATTGGCATACATTTTGATTGTTTAGTAATTTTATGTAAATTGATAATGGATATAGAAGAGCTTATTGTATTTTCTTTACTTTTTGTATTAAATATGTCATCATATAATTTAAAAAAAATTAATCAAAAGACTGATTTAAACTGACTTAGTACATATTTTTGTTTATCCAAAAAGCTATGACCTGAAAGCAGCCGTGGGTATGCCTGCCACAGCCAAGCAAGGTGTCGCCCAAGTCACTGATTGAGAGACCTTTATTTTTCTTTTTAACTCCCCTTACTGTTACATGTCTTTCTCTTTAAACAAGAAAAACAGCAGAAAAGAAATTTTATTGCTTTGAATTTTATATGTTTTGAGAGTGGTACTTTCATAATATTTTTTATGAACCAGGGGGAGGATTGATTGGAAGAAAAGGCTACGTAGGCACACTGGGGAAAAATGACACAATGATGTGTGCAGTATATGGATGGACTGAAGAGATGGCTTTTTCTGGAACATCCACAGGAGACGTGTGTATCTGGAGAGACATCTTTCTTGTAAAGACAGTTAAAGCACATGATGGACCAGTGTTCAGTATGCATGCATTGGAAAAAGTAAGTAACCTAAATAAATTTTAAGTTAAACATAGTTTGATCATGGAGTGCAGAACATTTTCACAAGTACAGGGACACTACCTTTCTACTTAGCTGAGCTACCCAATAATAATATGTGAGCTGGAGTCTTCCTGACCATATTTTATTCCTCTTTTCAAACTCCTGAACCCAGAGTGAAATAGGTCTGCTGTTATTAAAAAAAAAAAAAAAGTTTAACTTAGTATTTATTAATCTTTTACTCTGAGTCAAAAATTGTTTAAGTACTTTATATGTTATCACCATATCCTGTGAGGTAGCTATCATTATTTTTTTTAATAAATTTATTTGTTTTATTTGTTTATTTTTGGCTGTGTTGGGTGTTCGTTGCTGCGTGCAGGCTTTCTCTAGTTGTGGCAAGTGGGGGCTACTCTTCGTTGCAGTGCACAGGCTTCTTATTGCAGTGGCTTCTCTTGTTGCAGAGCACGGGCTCTAGGCACGTGGGCTTCAGTAGTTGCAGCATGCAGGCTCAGTAGTTGTGTCTCACGGGCTCTGGAGCACAGGCTCAGTAGTTGTGGCACACGGGCTTAGTTGCTCTGCGGCATGTGGGATCTTCCCAGACCAGGGCTCAAACCCGTGTCGCCTGCATTGGCAGGCAGATTCTTAACCACTGAACCACCAGGGAAGTCCCGTAGCTATTATTATTATACCCTCCTTTTAAAGGATGGGATTATGAAGCCTCCAGGAGAAGGTGCTGAAAGTGGTAGAGCTACTTTATGGTTCCAAATTGCAAACTGTGTTTTTAAAGTCCTATTCTAAAAGTAGAATGTTTTGTGTCACAGTAAATATTTTTGCAAATTCCATGTTGATGTTTAAAAAAACATAATGGATTCTATGCTAATTTCTGTTTTTTATAAGCTGTAACTTTTGGCCAGAAATATTCTTTCCTCCAGAGTTTTTCAATATAAAAAAAGGTTATTATTTTTTAAATATTTAGATCTTCATTAACTTAAAACTTTTACTTTTGTAGGGATTCGTAACTGGAGGGAAAGATGGGGTAGTAGCTCTTTGGGATGACTCCTTTGAAAGATGTCTCAAGACCTATGCTATAAAAAGAGCTGCTTTGGCCCCAGGATCTAAAGGTGATTTAAGATTTTGAGATTTGGAGGAAAAAAGATTAATTGCTTATTAACATGGTGGGCACTGAGGTGGAGCACATGGGGTATATTTTTCCTTCTTTACTAGACAGGCATCAGAGTTCAGTAAGAGAAGCCACTTAACTGGTTGCCAGAATCATTGCTGTCCTTTCAAAATCTATTTTCAGTGATACGCATAGTAATATATAAACAAATACAAGATTATCAATGTTAATTTTTAACATTTTTAATTTTTCAAAGAAAATCGCCATGTGAGTGTCACATTTGCCACCAGTCAGGGTATTGTTTTCAAACTTGGCCTTTTGTTTCATCTTAGTGTTTTGTTGACTCCCCCTCTCTAGCCTTGCAGGCCCTTCTTCCGTTACTCTTTCTCGTAGTGCGTTAAGGCACTACAGCACTCTGTCTCTGACCTGCAGGCCTTCCTGTATGCTGTCACTTTTGCCTAGAATTTCCCCTTTCTCCTCCCTCCTGCTTCCTCCACTTACCTGACCATATGCTTATTTTTCAGATCTCAAGCACTGTTTCTTCTAGAATGATTCCTTACACTCCCATCCCCTCTCCCCCTCACAAAAGGTTAAATTCCCTTTTGTTCCATTTTCAATATGCTCCTCAGACAAGGTCTGTTTTCCTCTTTGTATGCTCTGTGAGGGCAGAAGCTTGACTCTATCACGTTTACCAGTATATCTCTGAAGTCTGCCTAGGGTACAGTAAACATAAATGAATTAATCTTAAATCAAATTGAATTAAAATTACTAACCAGAATATTGTACATGCTCTAAGAGGGTCAGGAGGTGGATGAGGGGCAAATGTAAAAGGAAAATAAACAGCTGTCAGACTGGTAGTAGGGGATCTGGAATAATATAGAATCATGGAATTGTCGCATATAAATGGTGCTTACTTTTGAGATTAGTAAATTGAATGATTGGGGAAAATGTGGTACATTTATTAGAATACTTAAAATATAGGAGAAAGCAACCGTGTAACATGATTTGCATTGTCAAAATAGCATCATTGGCAATATATACACCCGTGTATTATAGTAACTTCATACCTAGAAGAACATCTCCGTTTAACATTTTAGGTCTTCTCTTGGAAGATAACCCATCTATACGTGCCATATCATTAGGACATGGTCATCTTTTAGTTGGCACAAAGAATGGTGAAATACTAGAAGTGGATAAAAGTGGCCCAATAACACTTCTGGTCCAGGTAATTTTAAATGTTAATATGCTTTCTTTTCCCTTTGTATACAGTTGATTCAATACATAAGAGCCAGAAGTTGGCAGTGGTGAAAAATAATGTTAAATTATTTAGGGAAATATTTGTTAATGTTAATATTTACAAAACATAAATTTAATCATAGTTAAATGAGTAGCATCTGTAAATAATATGCACATTATCATGTAGAATAATTGCCAATATTTTCAGTAATTTCTTATTGCAAAGCAAGGAACCAATAGAAAGAAAAGCCAGTTGTAATTAATTTAACCCAGTCCATTTATTTCATATTTAATTTTATTTCTTTGAAGTACATTTGTTGACCCTAAGGCAGTTGTTTTTCTATGAAACTCTTCAGTTTAGTTCATTCTTTCTCAAGTTTCTAACTTAGAAAAGTAAAAAATGAATGTATGCTAAAATTTTATGGCTAAAAACATTTATTCATGAAAATATGTTAGTGATTTTGAAAATCCAGAAGTACAGACTTTGTGTGGCAGAAATATAACATAAAACAGCAGGATTAGCTAATCCTTAACATTTCCATCAAGAATGCTGTATTAATTTTTCAGGTTTACATTTCCTATGTATATTATGGTTTTTGATACTATAAAACACAGCAGGTGAGGTAGTATTTACTCTAATGAAAAATTGTCCTCATGCAACTCTGTATAGTAACACGTTTTGGGTTTGCCTTTTACCCTGAAAAAGAATTATGTTCTTTCTTAATACAGACTGATTTCTTCTCCAACCCCCACTTCACTCCTGTTAAGACACCAAAGAGCACATGTAGATGAGAACATTGCACATGCTTTAAGGTTAACATAATATCCTGATGTAACAAGGAGAATTTGTAAGCAAATAAAAAAACATTTTATATTAAATTAACTGTCAGACTTTCATGTCTTACTCTTTAATTTCAGTCACATGATATTCCTTTAAAGTAAAAAGATGCTAGAGTCACGGTATTTAACGTATTTATGATCTCTTGGAAAATATAAACACAAATACACTTTTACAGATGAATCCATAGATGGACCTTTTCAGAAATACAATTTCATGATTGTAAGAAAAGATTTTTAGAAGTCATAAATGACATTATTTTTTAAATATTTATTATAAAGTTTAAGATTTCACATATCTACTGTCTCCTAAATGTCAGGAACAAGACAGGATACCAGGTCTCACCATTACTGTCCAACATTGTATGTGAGGTCTTAGCCAGTCCAGTAAAACAAAACAAAGCAAAAAACAATTAAAGGTGTACATGTTGGAAGCAAATGGATGACACTGGATGGATATCAGTATTTGTGTATATTATAACCCTATGCCTTGAATATTCAAGAGAATAAACTGAAAAATTATTAGAACTCATTAAGGAGTCCTACAAATTGCATATATGCAAAGTCAACATGTACAAGTCAGTAGTATTTCTACATATCAGCAATGACCAGCTAACACATATGACACAAAATGGTACTCACAAATAAAACTATATAGTAACCAGAAATAAAGATGGCTAAAAATATGCAAGACGTGTATTAAGAAAACTATAAAATTTTACTAAAGGCATAAAATATGTAAATAAATTCTGTATGATCATAATCCATATCCTAATGAGATTTTTCACAAGTTCTGGAAAGATTTTGTTTAATCATCTAAAAGAGAAACTATTCAAAAATAGTCAAGAAATTTTTGAGAAACTCTCTGTGCTAGAAATAAAGATAATATAAAACTATAGTAATTAAAAGTGCAGGAGTGTATGTACACAGTAGAAGTGCATTCATGTATATACCAAAAACAACCACGTACAACAATGTTTGTAGCAGCAGTATTCTGTGGATCAGTTTGGGGACTAGTGCCTCTTAACAATATTAAATCTTCTGATCCATGAACGTGGATCTCTCCATTTATTTAGATCTTCTTTAACTTTTTTCAACAATGTTCTATAGTTTTCAGTGTACATGTCTTGTAGTTATTTTGTTAAAATAACTAACCTCATATATTACTTCTAATAGTTTTTTGGTGATTTTTTTAGGATTTTCTGTATACTGTAAGAGATTATGTCATCTGCAAATAGAGATAGTTTTACTTCTCCCTTTCCAATCTGGATGCCTGTTATTTCCTTTTCTTACCCAATTATGCTGCCTGGAACTGCCAGTACTGTGTTGAACAGAAGTAATGAAAGTAAACATCTTTGTCTTGCTTCTAATTTTAGGGAGGAAGCATCCAGTCTTTTACCATTAAGTATAATGTTAACTGGATTTTTCATCTTTGCCCTTTATCAGGTTGAGGAATTACTCTTTTATTCCTAGTTTGTTGCTTATTTTTATCATAAAAGATTGTGTCACATATATATGGAATCTAAAAAAAAAAATGGTTCTGAAGAACCTAGGGACAGGACGGGAATAAAGAGGCAGACATAGAGAATGGACTTGAGGACACAGGGACGGGGAAGGGAAGCTGGTACGAAGTGAGAGAGTGGCATGGATGTGTATACACTACCAAATATAAAATAGATAGCTAGTGGGAAGCAGCCGCATAGCACAGGGAGATCAGCTCGGTGCTTTGTGTCCACCTAGAGGGGTGGGATAAGGAGGGTGGGAGGGAGACGCAAGAGGGAGGAGATATGGGGATACATGTATATGTTTAGCTGATTCACTTTGTTATACAGCAGCAACTAACACAACAACGTAAAGCAATTATACTCCAGTAAAGATGTTAAAAAAAAAAGATTGTGTCATTTATCAAAAGCAATCAGTATATTGAATTAATTGATTTTTGGATTTTAAACCAACCTTTCATTCCTGGGATTAATCCCACTAGGTCACGGTATATAATTCTTTTTATAGGTTGTTGGAATAAGTTTGCTAGTATTTCGTTGAGGATTTTAGCATCCATATTTATAAGGGATATCGGTCTGTAGTTTTTTGTGATGTCTGTCTGGTTTTGGTATCAGGATAATATTGGCTCCATAAAATGATTTAGGAAGTATTCTGTCCTCTTTGATGGCCTCTTTCCCTAACCACATCCAGCTGTTAAACTCCATTAATTGCTCACTGATTACTCTATTGTTTCCAACATTTTCCTGGAGAATAAATTCCTTCACAGGCTAAACCAATCAAATTCAGGCTTCTTAAAAGGGACAGTTCCCTAGGTTACTGTTTGAGATTTGTTCTGAAGTTAAGCAGTCTCTTCCCGTTGTCTATGAGATTTTCCTGTTTTTCCTAGGCAGACTAGCTGGCCTTCATTTTAGCCATGTCCAGTGAGTCTGTCAGTTGCCTCCCAATTAACTTTCATCACAACCTCCATTGTTTTCAAGAGCACCTTTAGGCTTCAACTTTTCCACATTGTAGTAGATGAAGTCAGTTGCTTTGGGAAGAGGCGAGAAGCTGTTTTATGGCCTGCTTCTCTCTCTCCCAGAAAAATTTCTGATCCAGGGCTCTGTAGTTGAGGGTGAAAACAGTGGAATGCTTCCTTTTTCTGAGTGTCCCTTGCTTTAGATCTCAGTGCTCAGTTGGTGGAGAGGGAGCAAGTAGCCTCAGGTCTTCTTGAATTGACACTGAGGCCCCAGTATTCTTACTGGCCACTGCACCTAAGATAGAGCCTCCATCTCAGAATAGGGGGTGGATAGAAGGAGGGAGCTCCCACCTCTCAGCAGCAATCACCAAGAATTTAGCCTCAATAGCAGGTAGCTGGGGGCAGGATGAGAAATGCTGACCCCTGCCCCTTCTGGGAAGAAAGCTCCCCTAGTGGCTGGGGAGAGAGACAGCCCTTGTTCTTGGTTACATCAATCTGGTATGGAGTTTTCATGTCAGTGAGTGGGGAAGAGGGAGAACAGGGGTGTCTCGGTTCAAATACAGTGAACTCACTGTTCTTACTGAATTTTAGCAGATTTTCTTGAGTATATGTTTCTTCATTTGTTCTATTTCCTCGAAACCATTTCCAGAGACTTAATTTTTAAAAAATAATTTCTACCAGTTTCACTGGTGCACAGGTCTGCAGTACTCCCTTGCTCTGTCATGCAGGAAGTCCCTTCTGTATGGCAATTATTAGCATTCCAGGGCAGCCAATTCCTATTTTCTCCACATTAAACGTTGTAGGATTTTGAAGCTAATTTCAGTAGCAACTTGATGATATTGTAACTGTGGAGATAAAATTGTTATGAAGGTATTTTAAGGTGTATGCCAAAGATAAAGAGAAAAGTTTTATTAGATTTATCTATTATTCATTATCCTATCATTATTATATATTATTGAATGTTGTCTTTAGTTTTCTTCTAAATACAAGTATCTTTAGGTTAAATTGACCTTAACTATGTTTTATTTACAGGGACACATGGAAGGAGAGGTGTGGGGTTTGGCTACACATCCTTATCTGCCCATCTGTGCTACTGTAAGTGATGATAAGACCTTAAGAATATGGGATCTGTCTCCTAGTCATTGTATGTTGGCTGTCCGGAAACTTAAAAAAGGTAAGTGCCTCTCAGACTTGAGCATAGATCAAATTGTCACAATTTTTTTTAGGTGAAATATAATTGACATAGAACTTTATATTAGTTTCAGGTGCACAACATATTGATCCAATATTTGTAAATACTGTGAAATGATCACCATAATAACATCACTACGCATACTTACAAATTTTTTTTTATTGTGAGAAGAACTTTTTTTTTTTTTTGCGGTACGCGGGCCCCTCACTGCCGTGGCCTCTCCCGCCGCGGAGCACAGGCTCCGGACGCGCAGGCCCAGTGGCCATGGCTCACGGGCCCAGCCGCTCCGTGGCATGTGGGATCCTCCTGGACCGGGGCCCGAACCCGTGTCCCCTGCATCGTCAGGCAGACCCTCAACCACTGCGCCACCAGGGAAGCCCGAGAAGAACTTTTAAGGTCTACTCTCTCAGCAGCTTCCAGCTATGCAATACTGTATTACTGTATTACTAACTGTAGTCACCATGCTGTACATTACATGTCTATGACTTCTTTTCTTTATAGCTGGAAGTTTGTACCTCTTGACCCCCTTCACCCATGTTGCCACCACTGGCAACCACCAGTCTGTTCTCTGTATCTTTGAGCTTTTTTTTTTAGATTCCATATATAAGTGGGATATAGTATTTGTCTTTCTCTGTTTGATTTATTTCACTTAGCATAATGCCGTCAGTGCCCATCCATGTTGTTGCAGATGGCAAGAGTTTATTCTTTTTTTATGGCTGAGTAATCTTACAGTGTGTATATATGCATATATATGTATATACATACAGACATATTTATACCACATTTTCTTTATCCATTCATCCATTCGTGGACACGTGGGTTGTTTCCATATCTTGGCTATTGTAAATAATGCTGCAGTGAACATGGAGGTTGATATACCTTTTGACTTAGTGTTTTTGTTTTCTTCGGATAAATACCCAGGAGTGTAATTTTTTGAGGATCTCTGTTTTTTTTTTAACCTCGCTTCAATTGGACATTATTATTGTTTCATGCAGTGAGTGTTTACTTAGATTTATCTATGCTTATGCATTTCTTTGTTCACCTTTTCTTCTTGTGTCTCAAACTTTTTCTTTTGTCATTTTCTTCTAAAATACAGTTTTAGAATATCCATAATAAGGACTTGTTGGAAATTCTCTCATCTTCCTCTGGATGAACCAGTGGCATATAAGACTAGGACAGTGGGAGTGGTCTATTTTGGCAGGAGAAATATTTTATCACTGACATTGCAATTCTTTAAAAGCAAAAAAATTTTTATTCAGTTTTATTATTGTTGTTTTAAAATTTTAGATTGGCAGTATATTGCCCCTCAGGGGGAACTGTTTCCACTGCCCTGCCCTTGGTATACTACTAGTCTGAACATGTTTTCATTTTTTACTCTCATTCTTGAATGCTAATTTAACTGCTTCTGGAGTTCTTGATTCAGAATTATTATTCCTGTGGTTTCCATTGTTCTCTTTTACACCATTCTACAGTTCTGAGGTTTAATAACATTGTGCATGTATGTGGTTTATTATTTATTTATTCTATTTAGGATTTGTTGTGTTTCCTGAATCTTTGGACTTATGTCTTATATCAGACCAGAAAAATTGTCTACCAGTATTACTGGCTCCTTCTAGGAGTAGATCTTTATATTAGGTTGTAGAGAAAAGTCATGATTCTGTATTTTTGTTTTTAAATATTCTTCTATACTCACTTCATTTTTACTTCATCATCATTAATTCAAGAGGAAGACAAGTGGATTTTCATAACCTTAAAGGGACATGCTGGTTGACGTAATTATAAAAAAATACTGAAGTCATAGTGGTTTAAATATTATACAACACAGTTATCTCTTTCAAATATTCAGTAAGTAAATACTCTTTTCTTCAGAAAATGAACATGCAAGTATTATGGTCCTGAGGCTTAACGTTTTATAACTAAGTCATTATAGTTTTGTTTTGTTTTTTGTTTTTTGTTTTTTTGGCTGCGTTGGATCTTTGTTGGTACACGCGGGCTTTCTCTAGTTGTGGCGAGTGGGGGCTACTCTTCATTGTGGTGTTCAGGCTTCTCATTGTGGTAGCTTCTCTTGTTGCAGAGCACGGGCTCCAGGTGTGCGGGCTTCACTAGTTGCGGCACGCGGGCTCTAGAGCGCAGGTTCAGAAGTTGTGGCGCACGGGCTTAGTTGCTCCGCGGCATGTGGGATCTTCCCAGACCAGGGCTCGAACCCGTGTCCCCTGCATTGGCAGGCGGATTCTTAACCATTGCACCACCAGGGAAGACCTAAGTCGTTATAGTTAATATAAACTATCCTATGAAAATTTTGCCGAATAATCCAACTAGTTATAGAATAACCAAAGTATAAATATGCAACATGAATTAATGTCTGTATTCTTAATGTGTGTAAAGTCAGTATTTTCCAAATATTTGCCAGCCTTTGCACTTTTCTGTATAATGACATATTGGAAAATTCCTGTTAAAAACTCATATTTGTGGCTTAAGCTTTTAACTATAATCAAACCTGAATTTTTTCCTCCACCCCCACCCTCCACTACCCTCTTGCAACCACTAATCTGTTCTCTGTATCAGTTCATGTACCTTTTGGCCATTTGTATGTCTTCTTTGAAAAAATGTCAATTCACATCTTTTGCTCATTTTTAAATCAATGTGGGTTTTTTTGCTGTTGAGTTTTATGAGTTCTTTATTTATTTTGGATATTAGTCCCTTACCTGATATATAATTTGCAATTATTTTTCCAATTCAGTAGGTTGCCTTTTCATTTTGTTGATGGTTTTCTTTCCTGTGCAGAAGCTTTATAGTTTGATGTAGTCCCACTTGTTTATTTTTGTTTTTGTTGTTCTTGCTTTTGCTGTCAGTCAAAAAATCATTGCCAAGATCTGTGTCAAGGAGCTTAACACCTAAGTTTTCCTCTAGGAGTTCTGTGGTTTCATATCTTATATTCAAGTCTTCAGTCCATATTGAGTTAATTTTTGTGTGTGGTGTAAGAGATAGTGGTCCAATTTCATTCTTTTGCATGTGGCTGTTCTAGTTTCCCAACACAATTTATTGAAGAAGCTCTCCTTTCCCCATTGTACATTCTTGACTTCTTTTGTAAGTTAATTGACCATATGCATGTGGGTTTATTTCTGGGCTCTCTGTTCTGTTCCATTGATCTGTGCATCTGTTTTTATGCCAGTATCATGCTGTTTTGATTACTATGGCTTTGTAATATAGTTTGAAATCAGGGAGTGTGATGCCTCCAATTTTGTTCTTCTTTCTCAAGATTGCTTTGTCTACTCGGGGTATTTTGTAGTGCCATACAAATTGTAAGATTATTAGTTCTGTATCTGAAAAATGCCAGTGGAATTTTGATAGGGATTACATCGAATCTCTAGATTGCTTAGGGTAGTGTATATATTTTACTAATCCATGAGCATGGATTGTCACACACCTGTTGATAGACATTATAAAGTTCCATAGGAATTGTGGGTTCAACTCTGTGCCTTCTAGGCCCTCAGCCTCTTTCTCCTCCAATGTAGTGTGTTTCAAAATAAGAAATCATCATCATACATATTTTTTTTATTGTATATGTCAAACCAAACTGTCAACCAGTTATTTTATCTTCTACAGTAAAATTGCCTGACAGTCAATTAGTTATGTACCAAAAATGTTTGCAGCAAAATGTCTATGGCAAAGAAGCTTACAGCAAAAATACTTGATATGATTGGATATAATAGTGAGAAGAACCACTCCCACCTCCACCTCTTGATTTCCAGACCCATGTATTCTGCCTATGAGGTAGACAGCACCATATAATGGTCTATGCTGTGAAGCATATACCACATCCTATAAGACAAAACTCTGGTCTTTCAGGATACTGTTTCCCAAAAGGTGCTATAAATTAGTTTTCAGTAAGCCATTCCATCATTCTGTTAGTAGCCCTCTGTGGGTGATGAGGGTATGTGATAAAGTTAGTTAATTCCATGGGTATGAGCTGAATGCTGCACATCCTTCGCTCTGAAATGAGTTCCTTTATCAGAAACATGGAATTCTATGATGGTGGATAAGGTATCCTGTGTGTCCACAGGTGGTGGTGGTAGCAGAAGCACTGTGAATAGGGAAGGTGAATCCAAAGTTCATGTGTATTCCAGTGAGGATGACTCTTTGTCCTCTCCATAATGGAAGAGGTCCAATGTAATCAGCATGCCACCAGGTGTCTGGCTAGTTTCCCTGGGGAATGGTGCCATATCAGAGGTTCAGTTGGTCTCTACTGTTAGCAGGTTGAACACTCAGCAGTAGTGGTAGCAAGATCAGCCTCTGTAAAGAAAAGTCCATGTTTTTTTAACCCAAGCATAGACTCTGTCCTTGCCACCTTTGGCTCACTAAGCAAGTGCTAGCTGGCTAGGAAAAGAGACTGCCTGATGTCCATAGAGCATATTATTTTGTCCATCTGATTATTGAGAGCCTCCTCTGCAGTGGATGCCCTTACTGGGCTTTCCCTAGGCCACAAAAATCTTCACAGCCTATGCCCTTTCTGAGAGTTTTATGCACAAATCTATTTTCTAGATTTCCTTGTCTCTGATCTTCTAATCCTGTTTCTTCCATCCCTAACTGTTCATTCAAGTAGTTAACAGTGGCTGATGAATCAGCGTAAATCTGTCTATCTAGTTGTCTCTCACTACAAAAGTGGTAAACCAGATGCACTGCTTGAGAGGCTGCCCACTGGGAAGTTTTACTTTTACTGCTGTCCTTCAGGGTCACCCCTGAGTGGGGCTATGATGCTTTCAGGCAGGTACCAACATATTGTGTAGGAACATCTGTAAGTCTGGCTCAGATTTTTTCTTTCTCAGTCAGCTGATCATAATGAACACCTATGAGGCCATAGGTGTAGACTGAGAGAGGGAAGAGGCCTTGCACTATAGGATTTATTGCTGAAGGATTCTGAGCCACCTGTTGTTGATATAAATTACTTGTAACTTCCAGATCTCTCTAAGCCTGGTCTTTTCTATTCTGTGTCCACTTGATGATAGATTGCTGTTGTGTACACCCAGTCAGTGGCTAGGTTGGTCATGTAACTTTCAGTTCATGAAAGGAAGCTCAGGACATACAGTCACCTGATATCCCATAGTTAGGCATTTACTTACTGTCTAATAAGACCTAGTAGCAATCCAGAAACTACTTCTCAAAAGGAAAATAGTTATCTGTAAAGGAGGGCATGGAATTTCTCCCAGTCCAAAGTATGCTTCTTTGGTAGCTTTCCAGAGGTTCCATACAGCATCCCTATTTATCATAGACACTTTGGAGTATCATTGAATCTGCTTGATCATAAGACCAAAGTGTAAGATCAGCTTACCTTCTCTTGTTCTGGTCCCCACTGGAAGCTTATGAGTGGCTTGATAGATGGAGAGAGCAGCTCACTCAAATGTGGTATGTGTTGCTTCCCAAAAGGCCTACCAAGCATTCTGCTCCTTTTGTTCGTGGTAGGTGATGGGAGGTGTAGCAACTTGTATTTCAGTTGGAGGGAATGTCTTGACATATTCCAGATCACTGGATCCCCAGAAACTTCACTGAGGTGGCAGGGTTCCTGAATTTTTGTGGGAATTATCTGCCACTCTCTTGATTCACTTCTGTCTTACTAAGGCGTCTAAAGTATTATGCTTGTTGCTTCCTGCTCCCCAGATCCATTCAGCATAATGTCATCAATGTAGTGGACCATTGAGATGTTTTATGGAATGTCAAGATGATCAGGATCTCTGTGGACTGTATTATGGCAAAGAACAGGAGAGTTGAAATAGCCCTGAGGCAAGGATTTGAAGGTGTCCACAGATACAAGCCAGGTAAAAGCAAACTGCTTCTGGTGGTCTTTACAAATTGGTATGGAGATAAAAGCATTAACCAGGGCAATAGCTGCAGCGAAATGCTAGGGACTGTGTTAATTTATTCTAGTAAAGATCTGGAAGAGTAGCTTCAATTGGAATCATAACCTGATTAAATTTATTATCCAGAGTTATTAGCTAAAATCCATCTTATTTCAGCACAGACCAAACAAGCAAAGATGATGTGATAGGTATTCTTACCCCTGCATATTTCACGTCCTTGGTAATGTCACTGATTTTTGCAATTCTCAGGCTTATGGTTTTGTTTCTGGTTGTCTTAGTAGAGAGAGGAATTTCCAGAGGTTTTTTTTTGTGTGTGTGTGGTATGCAGGCCTCTCACCGTTGTGGTCTCTCCCGTTGCGGAGCACAGGCTCCAGACGTGCAGGCCCAGTGGCCACGGCCCACGGACCCAGCTGCTTCGCGGCATGTGGGATCCTCCTGGACTGGGGCACGAACCCGCGTCCCCTGCATCGGCAGGCGGACTCTCAACCAGTGCGCCACCAGGGAAGCCCTTCCAGGGGTTTTTACTCAGTTCTTCCTGTTGTAATGACCCTTATCCCATGGATCACAGAGCCAGCCCCAGCCGTAGAGCATTCTACAAGTTGCCAAGTATATCTGTTCAAATTCAGGAATTGGGTGGGGGTCCACAGACCACCTGGGTCCAGTATGATTCAAAATTGGACTTAGATTCCATCTGTCACATGATCACCATAAGGCCCCACTTTTACTGCTTGTACAATAGCAGCTTTTAGAGTTCTTCAGTTCAGAGCCCATGTCTAGTAATTCCTGAAAGTTTGGATCTTTCCTTTCCTTCAGTTCACAGTCATTCTACTAAGTGGCCACAGATCCTTGGAGAAAGATTTATGTTATACACTTGTGACAGTGCTACAGGGTTCTTCCTCATTGGAACTTGGCCTTCCTTCAGTCAGGGGGCTCTGAGTATATGAAGTGGCTTAGGTCTGAAAACTGGTTGAGAAACTGTGACTCTCCATTGTGGTGATTTAAGTCAGGTGTTTTAGCCACCAGGTCTGGAGTTTTTCCTACTTATAGATCAAACACTAATCTAGTAGGTTACTTATTTCGTTCCTGGAGACACCATGATTAATTAGCCACCAACAGAAATCTCCACAGGCCAACATATTCTGATTATTAGTACATCCCTGCTGCCCTTTTTGATAAAAGAATCTACCTTGTTTTTGTTGGTTAAGTGCTGCTGCTTGACCTGTTTCTCCAGGATTATCTTTTGAATCAGGGAGCCCATATTAATGGTGACATTTCCCATTCCTGACCTTTATGGGAGGACAGTCACAGAGCTTTTCAGTCATGCAGGTGCTGCCCTTAATTAATGTATTTCTCAATGCTTTCATGAAGGGACTATTTTCTAGACTTTTTCAAGGGATGTAATTGATGGGAGGGTATGCAGTTTGCATGTAAAAAATCGACTCCAACATTCTTACCTCCCTAGGGTTTTGGATTTCTTCCTGTATATCAGAGGTCAGCCCATACATCAACTCCAGCCCACCTCCTGATTTTATAAATCAGGTTTTATCAGACACAGCCATGCTCAGTCTTTCATGTGTTGTCTAGGTCTGCTATTTGCACTATAGTAGCAGAGTTGAGTAGTCTGCAAAGCTGAAAATATTTACTCTCTGGTTCTTTAAGAAGTTTGCCAACCTCTGCCTTAGGGCATGCTGAGATTTGATCCAAGTTAGGGGTCTAGTGACAGCAAAGGAATGATTGTGATGGTTCTTCAGAAGGTTAAGCGTCCTTGCAAGGCATCTGTTTCAGAAGGTGAGTCTTCTCAGACACTGGAGAGGAAGCTATTTGCATTGGCCAGTGAAACTCCAAATAACTCAGAAGTTCAAGATTCTTAGTTTTGTCTGAGTCCAGCCAGATGCTCCCACTCCACGGTTAAGGGTTCTCTTCCCAATCAGCAGCCTAACTTTCACACAAGAAAACTTGGTGAGTGTGTGAATTCAGTTGACATTGTAAATTTTCAGCAATATCAGCCCTGTCAGAAATTCTTTTAGGTTTGTCATTGGAAGTTCTCTAGTCAGACCATGACTCGTGCTGAGAGTTTAAAGAACCTGTGCTTGTTACTTCTTTCTGTAAATGCTCTGTGTATTCAGTGTAATCTTTTGTACAAACACAGAACTTGTGGTCACCATTATTGTTGTAATGGTCAAGGGCAGCAGCCTCTTGGACTCCCAGGGCACTCAACTTCAGTGGATACTTCACAATCAACCACAGTAGATAGCTTAGTTAATTGTTAGGCCAGTGCATACCTTGGATTGCTAGCATCCATTTCCCCTTGGCAAGGGCTCAGCACTATGCTCAAGCCCAAAGAAAGGCATGACTAAACCAGTTCTGCAAATCCCATCTTTAATGGTCTGTCTCCTATGACCACTTCAGTACCAGTTCTGTATCAATCAGAGACAGAAACCACCCCAGTCATTTGAACAGGGAAAATTTAATATGGAGTGTTAGCTAATGAAAGGTGATTTAACTACTAAAAGGTGTGAAAGAGGATTCTAAGGGGTATAGAAGTAGCAGATGCAGAAAGCAGCTACCACCCATAGGGCTAGTGGACAGTGATCAAGGAATGAACTTACAGGGTGGACCCTCCGCTCTTCCCCCAGGCTGAGATTCAGATCTCTTTGGAGAGGGTGTAGGTGCCTCAGGAACATACAACCTGCCAGTGGAAAAGAAACTTGCCAGAGGGCTGATCTAGGAGATTTGCTATGATGGCAGAGAAACCCCCCTATTCCCCCAGTTCCTGTCCCCTAATTGATCCACTGGTTACAGCACAACAGAAGGAAGAAAAGTCCCTTCCTTCTTCTTTGGCCTTGCAGGAACCCTCCAGCCCCCTCTACTGGCCAAAACCAAGTCAACTGGCAATGGAAAAATGTCCATAGGGTCCTGCTCCAGTAATCACGTAGCAGGAAAAAGGAGGGTGGATTTGGAGCTGAGAGGCAATAACCTAATATCAGGCCTTCTCCAGTTCCATGGCCATGACTTCTGTCTGCGTGCTACTACCTCCCTTATGTGTATCTCTAGCCTGTATATATCTTGTCCCTTGAACTCCAGAGAAGTAGTAATGTATCAAACTGGCTCCTTGATGTCTTCATTTGAATTTCTCACAGGCATTCATAACAGGTACGAAACCAAACACTTGTACCTCCCCTAGTTTTTCCCATCTAAGCAAATGACATCATCAATCAAACGAAAAAATAGCCTCTACTTTTCTCTTTTTCCTACTTTACTCCCAGTCGGTCAAGGTCCTGGCATCTCTTTCTTCAAAATATATACAAATCCTACCATTTCTCACTACCTCCACTGCTGCTACCCTGCTTCAGGTCACCGTCATCTCTTGACTCTTAAATGTCAGAAATCACATCCTAGGTTTCTAATGTATGCTTGATAATTACATGACTGCTTATTCTCAATTCATTCTATAACTTTCCATTCTATAACAGGTGTACCCTATCCCTCCCACTCCAAACTTTATGCAAGACTCCAAAAGCCTTAGGGCTTTGAATATGCCTGCTACATCCCTTGCTGTCAAGTTAAGCCCATTTTTTGTGTTTGCCAATACAGCATTCACCCTTATTTTTTTTTAATTAATAATATTAGCATCACTATTTCTTCATGTATAGTTTTGAAACATGTATAGATCTTCCGAGCTTAAACTGATAATTGCCTGTTGTCAGATTTTTTTTAAAATTTGAAAGCATTTTTATAAAGATGACCTTATTTCTTAAATTTCTGTTTTGTTGGATAGAAACTACTAAGGTAGCAAACTCCTGAATAACAACAACATTTCCACATATATCACTGACTTTTTATGTTAGTCATCTCTCATTCTTTTCATCAGCTTAATTCCTTTTAAGGTAAATATCAGTACTCACTTTTGTTACATTCAGAAAAGGAAATGGTTTGTATTAACTAATGCTTGGAATGCCATACCATTGATCTCAATAGAAAACTTTATTATCTGCATCTTTATTTCTTTCTAATATTGATTAGAAGCCATAATAAATATAGGAATCCTCTTTGAAATTAAAGTTTCCTTAAGCATATACTTTTTTTTAATAAAAGAAAATTACCTGATACATGCTCTCTTTCTCTTTTAGGTGGGAGATGTTGCTGTTTTTCTCCTGATGGTAAAGCTTTAGCTGTAGGTCTCAATGATGGAAGTTTCTTAATGGCAAATGCAGATACTCTGGAGGATCTTGTATCTTTTCACCACAGAAAAGACATTATTTCAGATATTCGATTTTCACCAGGTAAGATTTCATTGAAATCATACTTGATTATTAACTTGAGTATGGCAATGAATGTATCAATGTGTGATTTTTACTAACTGTTATTTTATCTCAGAATTTTAGTTTTTTACTAGAAGAGGCAGTATAGTGAGAGGTAAAAGCCCTATATTAGATCAGTGGCAAAATATCTGGCTTACTGCCAATTCTATCCCTAAATTTTCTGTGTGACTTGGGCCAAGGCATTTCTTTGAGCTTCATTTTCCTCATTTATAATATAAGACGGATTGGATAACTGTTTTCATTATATTCTTAATGCTTTTGAAATTACATTAATTTTGCTTCTTCAATTTCCATATATTCATTGCCAATGACAAAACCTACTATAATACAGGATTACTAATGTTAAGGCAAAATTTACTTATGTTGGCTTACTTATATTTTTTCTAAATTTAGAGATTTTCTTTTTTTTTCTGGTTACATGCAAAGCACATGAAAATTACTTTGTGTATAATTTTTGATATTTTCTTTCCACTGAACTACCTCACTACATTAAAATTTTATTTCATTGTGTTAATTATAATATACATGAAAATGTTACAATTTGTCGTTGGACTCATATGTCTTGTTATAACTTAGGAAACACCTAAGAGTTCCTCCAAAAGAAAATTAAGAAAATTGACTCTAGTTGCAGAGTGTAAAAAATATTTCTAAGGGTAGAAAATTTCAAGCAAATGTGTTTCTATTACAGGTTCTGGGAAATATCTTGCTGTAGCATCACATGATAGCTTTATAGATATATACAACGTAATGAGTAGTAAACGAGTAGGAACATGCAAAGGCGCTACCAGTTACATAACCCATATTGATTGGGATGTGAGAGGTAAGACTCTAAATAACTTACTATTTGATAAAAGTTTCATTTGACTTAGTATAGCTATTTTAGAGAAACAAGTAATTCAACAGATGAGTTCAGAAGCATCGTGAAAAACAAATGTTATTCTCAAAATGATTTCCACTACTTTATTGCACACCTAAAGATGAATGCTGTGAGTTTAGACTTTTCAATACTTCTTCTAATGTAATTCAGATGATAGTACAGTAAGTGATAAATTCTTTAATTTGTAAAGTAATTTAAATATTATACAAACTTTTTTTAGTCATTTGTCCTGGTTTTGTCAGATAAGCTTGATATAAATAGTAACTGAAATTTTGGAAAATAGTTATGTTAATGAGGCTTTTTCTTTTAACAACAATATTTGCCCCCGCTTTTTTTTGGCCTCATCCCACGACTTGCGGGATCTCAATTCCCCAACCAGGGATTGAACCCAGGCCACAGCAGTGAAAACCTGGAATCCTAACCACTAGACCACCAGGGAACTCCCAGTTTTAATGTAATTTCCGCAGCATTCAATAAAATACATTCCCTAAAATTGTCATAGTTGTATAACATACAGAATTTAATGAGTATCTTTTTTAGCAGAATGCGTGGCATATGGCAATGTTTAATAATTTAGATAAATGCTAAATATTTTAAATGCTCCATTTTCGGAATTTTTGTTTCAGATAGTCACGTATATAAATCTAGTATTGTAAATTAAAGTTTTTCCAAATGCAGTTTAACAAAATACTCTTTAAAAAAAGGTTTCAAATTTTATTTCTTGGATTTTTACGAGTAGGAATATGCAAAGGCACTACCAATTACATAACCCATATTGATTGGGATGCATAACAACAGAAATAGATCACATATACACACACACAAATTAAGCCATTTATGAATTTAATTACGTTATCATATATATGGTTGACTGCAGAGGAAAATGGTTTTTATGTTTAAGCTTAATTTTTCCCATAAAAGTTAAACATCATACTAACTGTATATGTATTTATATTTTATATATGTGTGTATTTTTAAATTTTTTTTTAAGGAAAGCTTTTACAGGTCAACACTGGTGCTAAAGAACAGTTATTCTTTGAAGCTCCCAGAGGGAAAAAACAAACCATCCCCAGTGGAGAGGTAGGAAGATAGTAGTGCTTGTAATGTTGATATGACTAAAAGTGGTTAGAAAGCTGATGCCTATCTGGGTAAAGGAAGAGATTCTATATTAAGAAAAGGAATAAATTGCTTGCTTGTATGTCTAGCTCTTCTCTAATTACTTTCCTCAAAGGATAAGAAGTATGCAATAGCATGTAAAAGACATGCCATCTAAGATTGGAGTACTGCATGTCTATCAAATCTTTTGGAACCCATGTGCCTAAGATGCTTATTGGCAAATTCCTGTTTAAGGGGGAAAAAAAAGAAAAAAATGTGATTGGTTTTGTGGCTGACAATATTAGTAAAATTTTTTGACATGGCCAAGGAAGAGAAGCTAAACAAATATAACATGAAAGTAGCTTAATAAGGAGAGGGACTGTAAGTAAAATTCTTAATTTCCAGTAATGATTAATTGGAAAATATGCTTGTAACCTATTAGTAGAAGTTTAGACATGAAGTGTAAGAATAAATTTCTTGATTATTCTAAAAGCAGAAAAAGTCTTATATATTATCACTGTACGTTCTGCATCTAGAACACACAGTGGATATATAATAAATACATCTTGAATAATGTTATGTTAAAATTTTTCTGTAGGAACTAGTGGACTTGGGAAGCTACAAAACCAAGACAGCTAATAATTAAACTGTTTTTATTAAAATTTTAATTTTATTTGTGACATATATAATTACAAAGAAAAATATTCAGATTTTTTGTTGTTAATTTTTTAGGGTTAGATGTTATAACCTTAGAGCATTTTTTTTTCTTTTTTAGGTAGAAAAAATTGGTTGGGCATCATGGACAAGTGTGCTTGGTTTATGTTGTGAGGGAATTTGGCCAGTAATTGGAGAAGTCACAGATGTAACTGCCTCTTGCCTCACCAGTGACAAAACAGTCCTAGCTACTGGGGATGATTTGGGATTTGTGAAGTTATTTAGATATCCTGCTAAAGTATGTGTTTTTCTTTAATTCTCCTAATGATCATAATTATAAAAATGGTTAAGGTAATGCCCTTTCATAGCATTTCTTTTTGTAATATGAATATTACACATGGAATATGTAATGTTGTAATATGAAAGGTTCAGAATTACATTTCCTATTCTTGACATCATATTTATAGCTTTTATCTAGAAGTAGTATTATAATTATGATCCTGTGCCTTAAGTTATATATTATATTGTACAGTTTCTCAGTATTGAGCAGTATCCATAGCCCTTTTAGAAGAAACATTCTTTTAGCCCTAATATTAAATAATTTTAGTATTCTTTTGATTAAATATATACTATTAACAGGAAATATAAACTTTTGATATTTACAACCTTAACATTTAAAATGTTCTAACAAATTAAATACAAAATACTATAAATGACACTACCTATAAAGTCAAAATAACTTTGGTTTAATGTGAAGAATTATGTTATTTTCCTAAAACCAAACTGTAGAGATTCTTTGGGATGTGCATGCCCATGCTACTGTGTGCTGTGTGATGACTAAATTTTTTATTGCTTTCCTTTATTCAAACCACTGGGAAACATTAGGCTTTCACTTAGCACAAAAATAAAATTCATATATCAAGTATAGATGCATTTATTTCTTAATGGTCACAAATTCAGATATATGTTGTAATCTAGCACCAACATGAACATAAATATAAATTTGAAATATGGCACTGAAATCATGATATTCAGTACATGGTGGTCTTAATTAACTGCTCAAATGAATATTTTTAGATCAGCATCGAAGTGAAAACACAAGTTTAAAAATTCCCGTAGAGAACTCAGGCACCCAAGAAAATATTTCACAAATCCTTGTTTTAGATACACTTAAGTATCTGTATAAGAATGTGTTCCAATAGAACATTTATTAGTCAAAAATGTCATTCTCAATATTCTAGATGGTATAGGAACCTTAAAAATATGTTCTAGGATATTGGTCTGCAGATTGCTTCTTCACCTTACTGTAGCAAGAACCACAAAATCTTAGGGAAGCTACCTTCTTACAGTGTTTTGATGACAGATTCCCCTTCTATTTCAGCTAATTTTTATTAAGAGTCTTCATTTCCAAAGAATTCACTGATTTAGCTATTACTGTGTTTTGTATATTTAAGACATTTCTTATTTTAACGCCCTTGAAAAGATGTCCATCTAAAACCTGCTTATGATATGTTGATCTGAAATTTACTTACGAAATTTGGTAATGCTAGTGTTTAGATTTAAAAGTTGCCAGTATCTATAACTTGGATTTTTCTTTATATTTACAAGAAAAATACATTCCTATGTGTAACATCTGCTTATAAACAAAAACACTAAAGAACTACGATGAAAGATATTTACTTGGGTATATACAGAAATGTTTGCTAATTACTTTTTGTTAATATGGCTGTGCTGTATGTACATAGGCATTTATATACTGATTTTCCCAGTTATTTTGTCTATTTCCAACAATATGTCTGCATAGCCATTGTTTTAACAGATATGTACTATTCCAAAGAAATCCACCGTAATTAACTATTGCTCTATTGAATATTTAAGGTATATAAAATGTTTCACTGCTATAAGTAAATACTGTGGCAGCTATTTTTTACACAGAAAATGTCTTAGCATAGATCTCTTAAAGAGGGATTGGTGAGACAAAGGTCAGCATTTTCATGCTTTCAATGTAGAATGCCAAGTTGATTTCCAAAAAAGTTATGCCCATAGTACTAGTAATGTGCAAAACTACTAGTTTTATCCTGTCCTCATCAGGTTTGGGAATTGTTATTTTTTATTTTAGTGAGTGTCAATATTTTCTCTCTTTTTTTTTACAAGGTGCCTTTGTAATGATTAATTTCCAATCACAGATTAAGAAAGAAATTCAAAATTATAACAATGTTTTCAAGTAATAAAATTTCTCAGACAGATTTTTTGAATTTTTTTTTTTACCTTTAGGGAAAATTTGGAAAGTTTAAGAGGTATGTGGCCCATAGTACACATGTCACAAATGTGCGCTGGACTTTTGATGACAGCATGTTGGTTACCTTAGGAGGTACAGATATGTCCTTAATGGTTTGGACAAATGAACTGGAGGGATATCGAGAAAAAAGGCCTTGTGATAGTGAAGAATCTGATATAGAGTCTGAAGAAGATGGGGGTATGTCATTTTAAATATTTTAGTTTAACAAAAACATAGAAAAAATTTAGCACAACTGATTTAAACTGTGGAAGTTAAATAAGTAATAATAATGCTTGAATAATTGTGGTTTTAGTCCTTTCGGTCTGTTTAACAACAGAATTGGTTTTGTGAATCAAAAACAACAGGCTGTCATATACTAATAACTTAGATATTCTTCATTTACCAATGAACGATAATCATACTTTAAATGAGTACTGTTAAAATAAATTTATAGCATTGAGCCTCATATTTTAAAATAATTTTGTTTTTTTCCTAATATACCAGTAATACCAGCTCATTACAGAAAAATTAGAAAGTATGTTTTACAATAAAAAATAAACACAGCATCCATAATTTGACCACTTGGAGATAACCTCTGTTTAACATTTGGGGTATACCCATAGGGGTATGTGTATTTATATACATTATATTTTTTTAACAAAAATGACATCATATTGAGTTTACTTTTTGTAGCTTGCTATTATCACTTAGCAATACTTTGAGAACTTTATCATTAAATATTCTTCTGCATTTTACTGGCTGTATGTTATTGTATAATTTGATTATAACACAGTGTATTAAACTTATTTCATATTGTTGAACATCCTTGTATCCAATTTTTAGGATCATAAGTGAGCTCCTCAGTTATAACATAGAGAATAATTCTTATATTTTGATGTTAGGCTATGACAGTGATGTCACAAGGGAGAATGAAATCAGTTATACCATCAGAGCCTTATCAACAAATATTCGCCCAGTGTTTGGAATCAAGCCTCATTTGCAACAAAAAGAACCCTCAATTGATGAGAGGTAACAATCAAGTTTAAAACTAGATGAAGAAAAAGATATTGGTATTAAAACTTGCATTGATTGTTTAACTGAATGAATTTTTGCAAAAACTCAGTAACAGTGGTACTCTTGCATTTTACAGTCCCCAGCACCTCTTAGAAAGCATGTTTGTCCTTAAATACTTTTTGGTAATGACACTGTCTTTTGCAAGTAGCTTAGGGAATGATGCTACATATAAAGTCTATATGATTAAAGGAATCTTGTTTGCTAACTTTTATAAATATATGTGATAGGGTTTCAAGAAGTAATACAAATTGAATCCAATACTTATTATGTTTTAGGAAGCACATGAGCAGAGAGATGATTAAATTTTTAAAAGGCCTTTTTATCCATGTGCCTTTGATCAAGGATAGAAAGTCATTATTTAAAATTTTTCCAAAAAGGCAAGTTGAAGTATAGCTTGTTTCTAATGGGAATTATTGGTCTTTGTCTAGAATCAGCAAATCAAAAATAAGGCTATGTGCACTGCAGTTTTATGAGGAAAGAGAGAAACTGTGAGCCTGATGCTTTTAAAATCATTAGAGAAGATAGAAAGCAATAAAGAGGCATATGGATCAGTGAATGGCATGGATTTCAGAAATGAAGAGGTTTTAAGAAATGATAAAGGAAAAATTATTCAGAAACTACATTGAAGAACAAAGAAGCAGTGGGAGGTAGGAACAGCAGTGACCTCTTCTGTAGAAAGCTGTGATGAGGAAAACGTTTTATAAAAAGTTAGTATTTGAGGGAAAAACTAAAAATGAAAGGGAATTCATTCACAGTGAACAGAATTTGTGGAAAATTCAAGTGAATGTATAGTTAGTGAGGATAGTGCTAAAGACCATTGGAGCTCAGCTAGATAGAAATGATATTAAAAGAAAGCATTGGCAGAGGAATTTGAGTTTACATCTATGGATTTAATATCCAGGGAAAAGAATGAAGTTGGAAGGGTGAGATTCATGTTATTGATGGAGAAGGGGAGAACTAGAGATGATGTTGAACTGAAATTCTAGGTAGAATGTTGAGGTCATGATGCCTCCACAGCTCCTCTTCCAGGTGGCCCATTTGCTGATGGTGGTATACCTCAGATAATAGAAATGGGGGGGGGGTCACCTTACAGAAAGAGGGTAGACAGTGATTATCCGTTTAGTCATCACTTATAAAGAGGCAAGTTATTAAACTAGAGGTATGTTTTTTAAAAGCTGAGGAAGGTTGAAATGACTTGGTAGAAGGCTGTGTCATATAGTGCAAAGGACATGGTTTTTGGAATCAGATAAATGGGTTAAAATATTCATTTTTATCATTTGCCAATTGTGTGACCTTGAGAAACCATTCTCTCTGAGCCTCAGTTTCCACAAAGGTAAAATAAGCATTATAATCCCCGATTTATGGAGTATTTCATGAAATGAAATAATGTATATAAGAATTTAAGTAGTAAGTCTTCACCCGCCCCTTCCTTGGAATAAAATACAAGGTAACCTAAGGAGATACCTGGTTAATACTGACACACTTCCCCTTTTTTGAATTTCATTTCATTTCAGGCCGCGCCGCACGGCTTGGGATTGAACCCAGGGCCACGGCAGTGAAAGCGGCAAGTCCTAACCCCTGGACCACCAGGGAACTCTCTAACAATTTTTCTTTTTGGTACTGAAGTTAAATATCCACAAAGTAATGAACACTACCTATATATTTATTAATCAGAAGAGTACATATCAGTATGCAAATATAGATGTTCATAATTAGAATATTTGCAGTATAGTACTTAATATTACCTAAAAGAAATTATACCTCACATGTAATGAAAAATATAATATAGGGAAGAAGGAACTCTAGACATTCCCATTAATCTTTTTCATTTATTATATTGATTTTTTGAAGAAAATATTATCACTTATCAGATAAATTTGGTATGTCAGAAAATGTGACCTAATTTTAACCTGTAGGCCATCTCTCACGGTAAAACACTTAAATTTCCTCTTTCATTGCTGAAGAGACCCGAGTTCTGATAGATGGAAACATTTTACTGCTCACAAAGAATGGTTAACACTGTCATAATTGTAATCTTTGCTGTTAGCTTGCATTTTTTATAGCTAACTTTCTCAAAATTATTTTTTATTTATTTTGCATTTTGTCCTCAAATTATTTTACAATTCACCTCTACTAAATTCTTCTGAAAATGACAACGCAGAAGAAGTCATTGTTGTGATTCATAGTTAGGAGCCTTCATTTTCATAAAATGCAGGAATCAAAGGAGATAAAAATGAAGAGATATTTCTTTTCATCAGCTTTGAATTTTTGTGATATGAAGTGGTCTGTATACATAATTGTTTTCATGTTTTAAATAAAGTATATTGTCATATACAAAGCAAAGCACTTTTTAAACAATTAAAACAAATGCTTGTCAAATATCCACTTAAAAGGAAAATATTTCTGATGACAATTTGACAACTTTATTTAGTTGACACTTTCGTGGAGTCTTTTTCCTAAACGACATTAATAATTTTATGTTTTTCTTTTTCTATAAATATTTTTATAGCTAATCTTATGTATTTTAAGTAGTTACTTGTCAATCAAATTTCCAGTATTTTTGAATAAAAATATTCAAAACAATATGACATAAAATTTAGGCCTTTTTGTATTTCATTAGAATTCTGTTGACATATTATCTTTATTCTGTTTAGTAAACTGCTACATTTTATTCATCATCAGTTTTCATGTATATCTCCTTACTTTTTTCCTCTTGCTCCTTTTGAAGGCAGGGAGTAGTAAGGTAAGTATTTTATGAAAGAAAATACTTTTCTCAAAAATTTATTCTTCTATTTTGGTCTTTGTGGTATTTTAAGGGTGTTTTTTTTTTCCCTATAAAACATTGAACTACATTTGTTGAGAAAGAACCAGAAAGTGAAATAGGACAAATCCTACAGAAAAGTTGCATTTATAGATACAATATGTGGGTGTTGTTATGAGGGTCTTCATTATAATCAGTGTTTTTACAAATGACTTTTCACAAGCTCCTATACTCTAATAGTTTTAGTTTTTCCTTAAATTTCAGACTCATAAAAACAGTCACACATATTTATCAGTGAAAACTTTTCCAGTTGACAACAAACCTGTTAGCTTCATTTAATGCTTGTTTAATGTATTCATTAATTTCTAAACACTCACATAGGGGCAGTAATGATATTTGTATGTTTAATAAAATGGTATGTGCAAGAAGGGACTCTTTAGGGTGCTTTTGTAGCTACCTTTAGTGAGATAAAAATATCTTCAGACAGTTTCTGAAACAGGACAGTATGGAAAAGCCTAGTCTGTTTTAGAAGTAAAAAAGGTACCAGTAGGAAAATGCTGGCAGATAGGATGAAAAAGTAGATTTGAGATCAGATTGTACAGAACATCAAATATTAGGCACTCTTTAATTAATTTGGCAGATAGCAGGAATTCATTATCTGTTTTAAGCAGGAGGTGATGTGTGCAAAGATATGAGTCCAGACTGTGATGTGACTTCTAAAAAAGCCCTCATAATCTTATACTATTTTAAAAGAAATAAAACATTCAGACCTAACATCAGATCTAGAGTAGCTTATTCAGGACTGATCTCTGCATTTTAAAGGGACATTGGCAGTTTACAGTGATCTAGAAGGAAACGGGGGTAAAGGAATGTTGGGAGGCCACTTTATACAAAGAATAATTCATCACTTTGGGAATCACTAGTTTCAAAAAAAACCAAAGTGGAGCTATAATTGCTGTCTTAGGTATGAATGACTTCTGTAGGAGTGACCTCCTTGTGACGAGCAGTGTTCATGCAGAGTTTAGTAAATCACCACTTGTCTTCAGTGCTATGAAGGGATGTTCTAGACATGTAAAGACGATTCCTGGTTTCACTGGGAGGATGGGTAAGATTAACTTCTGTGATCCCTTCCAGTTCTGTTCAGTCATTATGTTGTTAAGGGGAATTTGTTTTCTTTTAAGTTACTTCCTTTGCTAGAAAAGTCCCAAATCCAGCATGGTCTTGAGACTCACTCTGCCTCCTTGGATAGACTGGCTGACTGGGAATCCCTCTTGGGTCAGAGGAGGGGGAACTTAGTTAGGTTCCTTAGGCAGTCCTTAATAGCAGGGCCAGTGCTACCAGCCGTTTAAGTTAATAGACATTAAGTAAGCTTAAATATTTTGTTTGAAATTCAGATTGCACTGTGGAAAAATAAGAATGGCAAGCTTTAATGTTTACAACATAGAACATGTTGAATTCTTTTCTTTTTCATCTTCTTTCTTCTGATTTCCCTGCCATGAATGGAGTAGCCCTAAGCCTAAGCCTTTTCTTATATATAGCAATAAATAAAAACAATAGCCCTTTACTATATACAATATAGTTTATCTGCATTAAACTTGTAAACATATTTTATTACAGGAAATATTATACTACTATTTTAAATGCAAATCTGTGTTGTAATCTTTTCCCTTTTTTATCTGCTGCTGGAAAGAGGTTCCAGGTAATCCTCTCTCTTTACTATGCTCTATGTGACCCAATTTTGTATCTTTGTTATCTTTCATATTTACCATTAATAAGCTATGTTACTTGGTGTCCTTAACCTCGATTCACAGTTTTCCATGTTTTTCTCCTTTCAAATCAGTATCCCTGAAATGACTACATCTTAATTATTGGATTCATACTATATAAGTAACTGCTTTACTAAAACTTTATTCATTCAACTTGTATAATTTTCCAAGTTGTAGAATTTCAAGCAATAATATATCTATATAAATTATCTTTACAAAAATTAAAATATGCTTAACCGTTATACAGGATTTATAGATAAAAATTATACATTTATTAAAGCTGTCAGACAATAACGTTGAATAAAGTTCAACAAAATTGACTTGGAAGAAAAGCCAAAGCTTCTGTCATTCTTTAAAATGATTTTAGCAGAAATATTTTAAAATGTTAAATATTATAAAGTCAGTTATATTTATTACTTACAGATATTCAAAAGTATATGAAAAAGGTTTGAAACCAAAAAATTTTGTGATAATTTGAAAAGTTCTTTATAGAGTGTTGCAAGTGCATTTAACTTTTATGTCACCAGTCATTCTTCTATACTTCTACATACTGCTTCACATTATATATGAAAATACACATTTCTCTTATATTACATGTTCAAGATATAACACTTCATTTACTTTTTATAGATGTATAACTTGAAAATCATTTGAAAATGCAAATATATTGTTATGCCTTTAATTTTATGGATTTATTCAGAAATGTTGGAATTTTTTCCACTGGAAAGTTAATTTACATCATTTTCTAATTTAGTTGTTACAAAATTAATATTAAAATTTGAAAGAGGGAGTTGATATATGATTGATTTAGATTCAGTCTTTAGGTTACTAAACATTTGAATAACGGCTCTCTGAGTTAAAACTAAACTAAATGATGTGTGTGGATTTTAAAAAAATTAAACAAAGGGGGCTTCCCTGGTGGCACAGTGGTTGAGAGTCCGCCTGCCGATGCAGGGGACACGGGTTTGTGTCCCGGTCCGGGAAAGATCCCACATGCCGCAGAGCGGCTGGGCCCGTGAGCCATGGCCGCTGAGCCTGTGCATCCGGAGCCTGTGCTCCGCAACAGGAGAGGCCACAGCAGTGAGAGGCCCGCGTACCGCAAAAAAAACCCCAAAAAACAAAAAATTAAACAAAGGTTTTTTTTTTTTTAGGGAAGAGTCTCCATGTTTAAATAATAGAAAATGGGAACTCTGTACACCTAATGACACATTCATTATAAATAGATCCTGAACTAGTGATGGAAACAGAGAAGGAGAGGGATAGATTTGAGAGCTACTATGTAGGTAAAGTTGAAAAATATGTAGTTAATAGTGAGAATAAGGGAAGAGAAGGAGTTGGAGACAATAGTAATAACCTTTTACAGAGTGTTGTATGGTTTACAGTGCTTTGTAACTGTAAGATGTCTTGCTTGACTAACTGAAGGTGATGCCATAACCATACTAGGGACCTCAGAAGAAGAGAAGATAAAGGGCACAGAGGAGCAGGTAAAGAGTACAGATTTGAACTCACACATGACTTATGTTGCCAACAGTATGGAAAGTTTATACAAATATTTTCAAAATTCAAGAAGAATATATTGAGTACCTGCCATGTGCAAGATACTGAGGTAGCTACTTTAGAGCAGTAATCTAGGCTTTGTTGATAATGTACCCCATCTAGAAGTTTTTGAGTGTGTAAAGCTAACATTTGTATATTTTTATCATCTATCTGTTCTTGTGCTATTACATTAGTTACATTTATGGAACATACACCAAAGAAGTTAAAAGAAAAATGAATAGAAGTTCTAATATTTTCTTTCCACCTTTCTGCTTTAGAAGATATCAAGATACAGAGGGTGGAGTCTAGTGAGAAACACAGATTGGGTTCATTTTTGTGAAGGTGTGTCAGAGACATTTGCCTCTGGAGGGCAGGTGAGAGAAGCTCAGTGAAGGCACCCAGTGATGGGTTCCTTTCCTCTTTCCCACTTCCCTGTTTCAGGCCTCCTGTGAGCAGGGCCCCACCACAGCCAGTGAAACTCCAGACCAACAATGTCGGCAAGAAAAAGAGACCCATAGAGGTGAGGAAAATCCCACTCCCCGGTGTTAATTGGTACCTTAAAATATATACAGGTTTAGTTTGTTTCCTTTTTGGAAAACATCTAAATCTTTTCATTATTCTTTATGAAAATAAATGTACTGTTGAATATTTTTTTTGTTTGGTTATAAAAATTGATTGCTTAACTGTCAAATCTGAGTCTTGGATTGATATCCTCTGTTCCTTTTTTTATTAGTCTTTCTTTTAGTTTTCTATGAATGATACCCTAAATTGAACTGTATCTCAGAAAACTTCTAAGTGTAAATGTATGGAATGATCCGTGGTTTATGGAAGCATAGGCACTTTGGCAGTGTCTTATACTTAGCAGTTTGAATTTATAACTTAAAGGTTTAATGCTTACACCAAATCAGGAACTTTTACTCCATGTGGTGTATTCACTGTAGGGTTTAATGAAGGTTCTGCTTCGAAGCAAAGAAACCTTTGCACAATAATTGAGCAAAAAAGGAAGACACTTTATAATCTCAGTATCAGCAGCAACAAGCAAACTGTGCTAAGTGAGGTCTAAAACAAGGCGTAAAGCTGTGGGAGGGTGATTGTTGTACTTCCTACCCCACTCAGCCTCGCAGGGTGAAAATGGACACTTGGAGTAGCAGAATTATCTGCTAGAACTTTAGCATGGGTTATCAGAGACAGCCTGCTTAGTGCACAAAGCTGATATACTGTCTGGATCCTTGAAAGTACATCACTTGGACATAAGTTATCCTGAGTTACGTATGCAGATCAAATATTTTGACTAGTTTAACACAAACCGAAATATTCTTCTTTTGGCCACAAGAAGTATCTCAATGTTTAACATGAAATCTTAAGAACTAAAATTCTTGGAATTAGATGACCTTGTGGTTCTCCTTTCATTTTTATGACTTTATGTAGAAAAGTATGGAATGTGTGTTTCAGCTGCCCAAAATGGGTTACATAGAGAGGTATATCTAGGTTAATTTTGTGTTTGAAATTTATAAAACATCAAAAATGCATCCTCCATTTTGACTGAAGACACCAGTACTCTATGTAACAAAATAGTGGTGAACATTTAGACATGAGGAATTGTATAATGGTTTTATCATTGTTATAGGACCTTGTGTTGGAGCTTGTTTTTGGCTATCGAGGCAGAGACTGTAGGAATAATGTTCATTATTTAAATGATGGTGATGATATAATTTATCACACTGCATCCGTGGGAATTCTGCACAACATTGCTACAGGTAGGAAACCCTGATTCTCCATTCCCCACTTTTTAAAATTTAGAATTTTTAATTTAGCATCTTAAAACTCTTTGTTAAGAATATAAATAATTAAAATATGTGAATCTAGAATATAAATATTTCATACTGTAGAACTTTCTAGTAATATTTTAAGTAACAAATTTACAGTCTTGAAGACATTTAACACAGCAAAAAAGGATTTCATAATGCAAAGTGCTCAAAGATCTCGATGAGAAGTAAAGGATTACTGTATACTGAAAGCACATTTTATAGTGAAACCGTTTGTGACTTTATTCTATTTCCCCATAACCTAAACGCAAAAGTGGATGGTTTGGATGGTTGTCTTTGACGGTTAGTGACTGAAAGTAGCACGTTGGATGAGTGATTGCTAGGGAGCGGGGTGGAGTGGCAGTGTTCACACTGAGCCCTCGGAAAGCCAAGGAGGTTAACTAAGAAAGCTGCCTGCCGGTGACTTGACTGATGATACCTTGTTAGATTCAAGAAAATGAGAAAATATTCCCTGATTTCTATTTAACTGATTGGATTGTTGAAAAGCAAAGAAAGTTCTCTGAGCATCATTTGATGACCAATGATGTGATAATTTTACTAGTAATACTCAGTATTAATTTTGAATTCTATTTTATTACATATAGTTGTAAACTTCATAAAAGTCTAAAAGAAGTAAAGATATAGGGGCCTCCCTGGTGGCGCAGTGGTTGAGAGTTCGCCTGCCGATGCAGGGGATACGGGTTCGTGCCCCGGTCTGGGAGGATCCCATATGCCGCGGAGCGGCTGGGCCCGTGAGCCATGGCCGCTGGGCCTGCGCATCCGGAGCCTGTGCTCCGCAACGGGGGAGGCCACAACAGTGAGAGGCCCGCATACCGCAAAAAAAAAAAAAAAAAAAAAAAAAAAAAAAAAAGAAGTAAAGATATAGATTATCTAGTCCAAACATGTCTGGCTTTTTCCTCTGGTAGCTTCATTCTAATTAGGTAGAGTGGATTATGTGAGTCATAATCCCCCAATCCCTGGTCAGTATTAATAATTAATATGATATTTCTGTTTTAGTTGCCCTAAGAAAAAGATTTATCAGTACTACACAAATCAATGGCAATTTTCCATTTAATAATTTGGGTCATTTAAAAAAAATACCTCTTAGAAAGAAAATCCTCTTTGAGGCTTCACTTATCCTTCAAAGAGAATAGGGACGATAACAAAAGACAAATTACATAGGGATGAAAGTATAAATACACTTTCATATTTATACTTGTAATTTTCTTTATTTTTAATTTCCTGATTTTTAATTAATCATCTTTCTAATGATGGGATGTAGCGAGAGATGGCAGAGGGAAGACTAAGCACCTGCTCCAGTTCTGGTTATTTGGCCTCTCACCATTATGGAGATACACTGCTATGTTTACAGTCTAAGGAGTCTTGACCTATTAGCTGATCTACTAATTTAGCCAACAGCACATATAATTACTTGTTTGTTCCTTTAACTGAACTCTCAGCCCTGGGAAATATGAAGCGCATTTCACCTCGAGAAGTTGTTTTAATGTTAGATATGTTAAATGACATTTTTTAAATGTTTTCTTTGGTTTTGTTTTGCTTTTCGGAGGACCTAGTACTGATGTTACTCTATCATCTGGACCCAGTCTACCGTCCTGACCTCATTTCCCACCTCTCCGTTTTACTTGCACAAGCCCACCTTTACTGCCTCCTGCACAGTCACAGTCTGCTAAGGTCTCTTCGCTATCACTGCTGCTAGAGTAATCACATTACTTCTTTGATCAGGATTCTTCAGTACCTCCCCACTGACTACAGAATAAATATGAAATTTAATAATAGGCTTGTTTTCAAAATCCTCTGTAATTCTAGTTCTGATTTGCCTGCCCAACCTGTTCCTTACTTTTCTTTTTTGTTACCTTACACTTCAGCCAAATGAGCCATCTATATGCATACCCAGTACTTTCCTGCCTTTGTACCTTTGCTTCAAGTATCCCTCTCCCTGGAAGGCCCTTCCCCACTCACATTCACATTTACAGAATCTGTTGTGTCAGTCCAGAAGTGCCATCTGCTCATAAGAAGAAGAATATGCTACAAATTTCCATAGCATTTTGATCTTTAACTCTTGTGGCACTTGATGTCTTCAACCTCGTATTACATGGTTTATGCCTTTCAGGGTTCGTTACTTTAAGGATTTCTTAGTCATGTTTCCATCCTTAGGATGAAGTGTATATGTTGTGCTCAAAAAATATGTGTTGGGACTTCCCTGGCAGTCCAGTGGTTAAGACTTGGCGCTTCCACTGCAGGGGGCACAGGTTCGATCCCTGGTCAGGGAGCTAAGATCCTGCAAGCCACACGGCACGGCCACAAAAAATATATATATGTATGTGTGTTAAATAAGCAAGTAAGTTAAACACAGCAGTTTATTACTCTGTGTAAGTGCATTTGACTATTTCACCTTAAAGTTTTCAGATTTAATTCTCAAATTCTTTTTTTTCTAGGGACTCAGAGTTTTTATCAGGAACATAATGATGATATTCTGTGCCTCACTGTAAATCAGCACCCCAAATTTATCAACATAGTGGCAACTGGCCAAGTAGGTATGTTTCTATATTTTTTAAAGAAACAATTTTAAGTAATTGTCTTGTTCAAATTAATTTAATCTCTTAGGAAAAATACTAAAATATATTTGTGTATTGTTCAAAATGCATTTATACATAAAGCAGATACTCACTTTTACCATATTATTTGCTTCCAGGCACCTTTCTCTCACTTGGGTTATCTGAGTTGGCTTAGATGGTTCAGAATTAAGAAGAAGCTATTCTGTGGTAGTTGAAATAGTTGGATTTAGTCCTGTAGCAGAAATTTCTGATGAGCAAAAAGTTTTAATTCAACAGCATATAAAGCAGAAAGGAAGAATTTGAGGAGGGAACGGTAAATAAGAGGAGCCGAGAAGTAACTGGACTGAGAGGGGGAGCACATCTGCCTCAGCAGGGCATAATCTAGAAAGAAGAGAGAAGCCGAGTCTGTTCCATATTAGTAGAGCCCTTCTGCCCTTTTCTTTGGCAGTGATCTAATTTGCCAACTGTTTTTGAAATCCCCTATCTTGCTGTTTTCTTTCAACTCTATAGAAAACTTAAACGAAGGCCGTAATTCCACAAGCAAAATGTTGAGAGGATAGTAGGTCTCTTTAGGACATATCTACCAGTCCTTGATCACTATGACTACTACATAATAGACTTGGTCAGTCACATCTTCACAACCCTGGTATAATTTGTAAAAATGATCAAAATCATTGGGTTTATTGGATCTCAGTGGGCCTCAATTGCTAAGCCAGCTTTCCAGATGTCTTTTTCTTCTTGAATAAGATAATTTATGCTTTTAATATCTCCATTTTTCATAAATTACTAAACTGATCAGTTAGAAACTTGTTCTGGATCAATTAGTTCTACAGTTTTGCCACAAAGACCCTTGTAATCTTCCTTTCTGTAAAATTTTCTTTTTAAAAAGAAAGTAGACCAATACTTCACCTGTTATATACAAAATATTCTAATCTTGGAATATATTAGTTATTTATTTTTTTATCGACATATAGTTGATTTACAAAGTTGTGTTAGATTCTGGTGTACAGCAAAGTGATTCAGTTATATATAAATGTATGTATTCTTTTTCACGTTCTTTTGCATTATGGTTTATCACAGGATATTGAATATAGTTCCCTGTGGTATACAGTAGGACCTTGTTGTTTACCTGTTTTATATATAGTAGTTTGTATCTGCTAATCCCAAACTCCTAATTTATCCTTCCCCCACCCCCTTTCTCCTTTGGTAACCGTAAGTTTGTTCTCTATGTCTGTGAGTCTGTTTCTATTTTGTAAATAAGTTCATTTGTGTCATATTTTAGATTCCACATGTGATATCATATGGTATTTGTCTTTCTCTTTCTGACTTAATTCACTTATGTGATAATCTCTAGATCCATCCATATTGCTGCAAATGGCATTATTTCATTCTTTTTTATGGCTGAGTAGTATTCCATTGTGTATATATACCACATCTTCTTTATTCATTCATCTGTTGATGGACATTTAAGTTGCTTCCATGTCTTGGCTATTGTAAATAGTGCTACTGTGAACATTGGGGTGCATGTATCTTTCCGAATTAGAGTTTTCTCTGGATATATGCCCAGGAGTGGGATTGCTGCATTATATGGCAACTCTGTTTTTAGTTTCTTGAGGAACCTCCATACTGTTTTCCATAGTGGCTGCACCAATTTACATTCCCACCAGTAGTGTAGAAGGGTTCCCTTTTCTCCACATCCTCTCCAGCATTTATTATTGGTAGACTTTTTGATGATAGCCATTCTGACCAGTATCAGTTGATACCTCATTGTAGTCTTGATTTGCATTTCTCTGATAATTAGTGATGTTGAGCATCTTTTCATGTGCCTGTTGGCCATCTGTATGTCTTCTTTGGAGAAATGTCTGTTTAGGTCTTCTGCCCAAGTTTTGATTGGGTTGTTCATTTTTTTGTTATTTAGTTTTATGAGCTGTTTATATATTTTGGAAGTTAAGCCCTGTTGGTTGAATCATTTGCAAATGTTTTCTCACAGTCCATAGGTTGTCTTTTCATTTTATTTATGGTTTCCTTTGCTGTGCAAAAGCTTATAATTTTGCATAGGTCCCATTTGTTTATTTTTGCTTTTATTTCTATTGCCTTGGGAAACTGACCTAAGAAAACATTGATACAATTTATGTCAGAGAATGTTTTGCCTGTGTTCTCTTCTAAGAGTTTTAGTGTCATGTCTTATACTTAAGTTTTTAAGCTATTTTGAATTTATTTTTGTGTATGGTGTGAGGATGTGCTCTGACTTCGTTGATTTATATGCAGCTGCCCAGCTTTCCCAACACCACTTGCTGAAGAAACTATCTTTTCTCCATTGTATAAGATTAATTGACTGTAGGTGTGTGGGTTTATTTCTACACTCCCAGTTCTGTTCCATTGATCCACATGTCTGTTTTTTGTCCCAGTACCATGCTATTTTGATTACTGTAGCTTTGTAGCATTGTCTGAAGTCTGAGAGAGTTATATCTCCTGCTTTGTTCTTTTTCCTCAGGATTGCTTTGGCAATCCTGGGTCTTTTATGGTCACACATAAATGTTAGGATTATTTGTTCTAGTTCTGTGAAAAATGTTATGGGTAATTTGATAGAGATCACATTAAATCTGTAGATTGCTTTGGGTAGTATGGCTATTTTAATGATATTAATTCTTCCAATCCAAGGGCATGGTATATCTTTCAATTCTTTAAGTCATCTTCAATTTCCTTTATCAGTGTGTTATAGTTCTCAGCATATTAAGTCTTTCACCTCCTTGGTCAGGTTTATTCCTAAGTATTTTATTTTATTTTTTGATGTGATTTTAAAAGAGAATGTGTGAGCTTCCCTGGTGGTGCAGTGGTTAAGAATCCACCTGCCAATGCCCGGGACATGGGTTCAAGCCCTGGTCCGGGAAGACCCCACATGCCGCAGAGCTACTAAGCCCATGCGTACAACTACTGAGCCTGTGCTCTAGAGCCTGTGAGCCACAACTACTGAGCCTGCACGCCTAGAGCCCATGCTCCGCAACAAGAGAAGCCACCACAGTGAGAAGCCCACGCACCACAACGAAGAGTAGCCCCGACTTGCTGCAACTAGAGAAAGCCCATGCGCAGCGATGAAGACCCAATGCAGCTATAAATAAATAAATAAATTTATATATTTTTTAATGTGTTTTTACTTTCCCTTTCTGATATTTCGTTGTTAATGTAAGAAATGCAACAGATTTCTGTATGTTAATCTTGTATCCTGCTACCTTGCTGAATTCATTTATCAGTTCTAGTAGTTTTGTGTAGAGTCTTTAGGGTTTTCTATATATATCATGTCATCTGCATATGACAGTTTTACCTCTTCTCTTCCAACTTGGATACCTTTTATTTCTTTTTTCTTGTCTGATCGCTGTGGCTAGGACTTCCAATACTGTGTTGAATAGAAGTGGTGAGAGTGGGCATCCTTGTCTTCTTCCAGATTTTAGCAGGAAGGCTTTCAGCTTTTCACCATGGAGAATTATGTTGGCTGTGGGTTTGTCATAAATAGCTTTTATTATGTTGAGATATGTTCCCTCTATACCCACTTTGGTGAGAGTTTTTATCATGAATGGATGTTGAAGCATCCAAAAGCATTTTATCAACTGCTTTTTCTGCATCTATTGAGGTGATCATGTAGTTCTGTTCTGTTCTTTTCTTTTCCTTCCCTTCTCTTTTTTCTTTTTTCTTTTCTTTTCTTTTCTTTTCTTTTCTTTTCTTTTCTTTTCTTTTCTTTTCTTGTTATGGTGTATCATGTTGATTGATTTGTGTATGTTGAACCATCCTTGTGACCCTGGGATGAATCCACTTGATCAAGGCCTATGATCTTTTTTATGTGTTGTTGGATTCAGTTTACTAATATTTTGTTGAGAATTTTTGTGTCTATATTCATCAAAGATATTGGCCTGTAGTTTTCTTTTTTGGTACTGTCTCTTTTTTTAAATTTATTTTTTAATTTATTTTTTGGCTGCATTGGGTCTTGGTTGCTGCACGCGGGCTTTCTGTGGTTGCAGTGAGCGGGGCCTACTCTTCGTTGCGGTGTGCAGGCTTCTCATTGCAGTGGCTTCTCTTGTTGCAGAGCACGGGCTCTAGGCATGCAGGCTTCAGTAGTTGCAAAACGCGGGCTCAGTAGTTGCAGTACACAGGCCTTAGATCACGCTGGCTCCAGTAGTTGTGGCACGTGTGTTCTAGGGCATGTGGGCTTCAGTAGTTGCGGCTTGCGGGCTCTAGAACGCAGGCTCAGTAGTTGCGGCTTGCAGGCTCTAGAGCGCAGGCTCAGTAGTTGTGGTGCATGGGATTAGTTGCTTCATGGCATGTGGGATCTTCCTGGACCAGTGATCGATCCTGTGTCCCCTGCATTGGCAGGTGGATTCTTAACCACTGCGCCACCAGGGAAGTCTCTTTGGTATTGTCTTTGTCTTGTTTTGGTATTAGGGCAATGACAGCTTCATAGAATGGCTTTGGGAGTGTTCTCTCCTCTTCAGTCCTTTGGAAGGGATTGAGAAGGATCAGTATAAGTTCTTTGCATGTTTGGTAAAAGTCCCCAGTAAAGGCATCTGGTCCTAGACTTCAGTTTGCCGAAACTTATTCTTCTAGGTTTTCCAATTTGTTGGCATATAATTGTTCATAGTATTCCCTTACAGTTCTTTGTATTTCTGCAGTATTGGTTGTTATTTTTCCTCTTTCATTTCTTATTTTGTTTATTTGGGTCCTCTCTCTTCTTCTTGGTGAGCCTGGCCAGAGGCTTGTCGATTTTGCTTACCCTTTCACAGAAGCAGCTCTTGGTTTTATTGATTTTTTTCAATTGTTTTTTAAAATCTCTATCATACTTATTTCCTCCATGACCTTTATTATTTTCTTTCTTATGCTGGCTTTAGGTTTTGTTTGTTCTTTTTCTAATTCTTTTAGGTGGTAGGTTAGGTTGTTTATTTGAGATTTTTCTTGTTTTTTGAGGAAGACCTGTATCGCTATGAACTTCCCTCTAAGAACTGCTTTTGCTGCATCCCATAGATTGTGTATGATTGTGTTTTCATTGTCATTTGTCTCAAGGTATTTTTTAATTTCCTCTTTCATTTCATCATTGATACATTGGTTTTTTAGTAGCATGTTGTTTAGTCTCCATGTAATCGTTTTTACTCATTTCTCTTTCTGTGGTTGATTTCTAGTTTCATGCTGTTGTGGTCAGAAAAGATGCTTGAAGTAATTTCTATCCTTTTAGTTTGTTGAGGTTTGTTTTGTGTCCTAGTATGTGGTCAATCCTAGAGAATGTTCCATGTGCACTTGAAAAGAATGTGTATTCTGTTTGGATGTAATGTCCTAAAAATATCAATTAAATCCAATTGGTCTATTGTGTCATTTAGGATCTCCATTGCCTTATTGATTTTCTGTCTGGAAGATCTGTCCATTGATATGAGTGGGGTCTCCTACTATTATTGTACTCCTGTCAATTTCTCCCTTTATGTCTGTTAGTATTTGTTTTACTTACTTATGTGCTCCTATATTGGGTGCATATATGTTAACGAGTGTAATATCCTCCTCTTGTATTGATCCTTTTATCATTATATAGTGGCCTTCTTTATCTTTTTTTATGGCCTTTGTTTTAAAGCCTATTTTGTCTGACATGAATATTGCTCTCCTCACTTTCTTGTCATTTCTGTTTGCATGAAATATCTTTTTCCATCCCCTCACTTTCACTCTATGTGTACAGTAAGTCCCCTACATACGAACCTTCAAGTTGTGAACTTTCAAAGATGTGAACATGCCTTCCATCAGCGTCAGGTGTGAGTGAAATTGCAGCTTGCCCTCCGTCTCCTATTGCTGACGATCCTTCAGCTCTACTGTCTCCCACCTCCTCTCTCTCCTCCAGTCAGTAACTCTTCTTGCCTGTTTACTCGATGCCAGACCCTGTATGCCAGCTGTTGTACTACTGTACTTTTCAAGGTGCTGTACTGTAAGATTAAAAATGTGTTCTTTATTTTTTCTGTTTGTTTTTTATGTATTATTTGTGTGAAAAGTATTATAAACCTATTACAGTACAGTACTATATAGCCAGTTGTGTTAGTTGGATACCGAGGCTAACTTTGTTGGACTTACGAACACACTCTCAGAACAGAACTTGTTCGTATATAGGGGACTTATTGTATTCTTCGCCTGAAAGTGGGTCTCTTGTAGGCAGCGTATTGTAGGCTCTTGTTTTTTGTATGCAATCTGCCATTCTGTGTCCTTTTTTTTTTCCTTAGTATCATGGAGACTTTTCTTATGTTTTTCACACTGTTTTAAGGCTTTGGGTGAGATTTTTCAGGCTTAGGAGCATAATTACTATTTACAGCTGTACTTGAGAGTACATATGATTTTCTTTTTTTAAATTGAACTATTGATATAATTGATTTACAATGTTTTGTTAGTTTCAGGTGTACAGCAGAGTGATTCAGTTACACATACACATATATCTATTTTTTTCAGATTCTTTTCCCTTATAGGTTATTATAAAATACTGATTATAGTTCCCTGTGCTATACAATAGGTCCTTGTTGGCTATTTCATATATAGTAGTGTATATATGTTAATCCCAAACTCCTAATTTATCCCCTCCCCACTCTGTGTGTTTTGTTTGGAGCATTTAGTTCATTATATTTAAGGTAATTGTTAATAGATATATACTTATTACCATTTTAAACCTTGTTTTGCAGTTGTTTTTGTATTTCTTCTTTGTTCCTTTTTGTTTTCTTTTTGTGGTTTGATGATTTTCTTTTGTATTATGCTTATGTTCTCTTTTTTTTGGTTTTTGTGAATCTGTTGTATGTTTTTGATTTGTGGTTACTCTGTTTTTCACTCTGTTTTTCAAGTATGTTAACTCATTACTATATCTTTTTGCTTTAGACTGGTAGTCCTATAGACTCAAACACATTCTAAAAAAAAAATCGGGAGTTCCATTGTGACCCAGTGGTTAGGACTCAGTGCTTTCACTGCCAGGGGCCTGGGTTCTATCTGTGGTCAGGGAACTAAGGTCCTGAAAGCTGTGCAGTGTGGCCACAAAGAAAAAAAAAAACCACTTGACATGTCTCAAGCATTTCAAAATAAAGAACGAGCAAAGGAATAAAGAGACTTTGAGACAAACAAACAATCTACAAAAAATCTACATTTCTTACTCTCCTCCCCCACATTATATGATTTTGATATCATCTTTTACATCTTTGTGTTTATCCTTTTGATGTTCATTGTAGTTATTGCTTTCACACATTTTTTTTTGATTTTTTAAAAAATCTGTCTATTGGCTTATTTGATTTACTTTCCAATTGTGATTTTCTCTTTCCTGTAGATTCTTGCTTTTCTATTTAGAGAAGACCTTTCAATATTTCTTTTAGGATAGGTTTAGTATTGTTGTATTCTTTTAGTTTTTGCTTGTCTGAGAAATTCTTTATCTCTCTTTCTATTCTAAGTGATAATATTTCTGGGTAGAGTATCCTGTTTTGCAGGTTTTTCCCTTTCAGGACTTTGAATACATCTTGCCACTCCCTTCTGGCCTGCAGTGTTTCTGTGGAGAAATCAGCTGAGAGCCTTATGGGTGTCCCCTTGTTATTTACTCTTTATTTTTTCTTGCTGCCTTTAGAATCCTCCCTATGTCTTAAACTTTTGCCATTTAAGGCATAATATGTCTTGGTATAGGTCTGTTTGGGTTCATCTTGTTTGGGACCCTCTGTGCTTTCTGTATCTGGATATGTTTCCTTCTTTAGGTTTGGAAAAATTTCTGCCATAATTTCTTCAAATATATTTTCAATCCCCTTTCCTTTTTCTTCTCCTTCTTGGGATCCCTCTTGTGCATAGATTGGGATGCTTTATATTATCCCATAGGTCTTGTATATTGCTTTCATTTTTTTTCATTTGTCTTTCTGTCTGCTGATCTGATTGGATGATTTCCATTATTCTGTCTTCCAGATCACTTATTCATTCTTCTGCATTACCCAGTTTGCTATATTGCCTTTAGCTCAGCTTTTGTCTTGGCAAATGAGTTTTCTAATTTTAATCGGCTCCTCTTTATAGTTTCTAATTGCTTTTTATAGTAATCTGCATTTCTATCAATAGCCCTTCTTCATTCCTTCAGTATTTTCATTACTTCCTTCTTGAACTCGGGGTCTAGTAAACTGGAGAGCTCTGCTTCAGTCTTTGTTCTTTCAGGGAAATTCTCTTGATCTTTAAATGGGGAGTGGTTCCTCTGCTTCTTCATTTTACTCATATTTCTCTGACTTTATGAATTTAAGAGAGACAGTTATCTACTGTGGTCCTGAAGGGCTCTTTTTATGTGGAAGTGTCCCTGTGTATGCTTCATGAGTCTGATATTTTTAGTACGAGGGCTGTTTTTAGTATGGATACCTGCCACATCTTTCCTCAGTGTGTGTTGGCCATTATCCCCTTGATAGGGGGTGTAATTGTTGTGGTGACCAGAGCCGCACTGGATGTTGAATGGGCCCTCCTCTTTTGTCTGTGCTTGTCACAGCCCTGTTGGGGGCAAGGTCTGCTCCCCACTTGTTGGAGTAGACACCCCCAAATCTGTTTCTGAACTGCAGTGTGAGGTAGGTGGGGCTGGGGCAGGGAGAGGAGCCCTGAATATTCCTTTGTAGGAGCTGTCCACCAGGAAGTGTGATCTGTGAAGTTGCCTGTCACCCGTTGGGTGGATTCACAAAGTACACTGTTTTGGCACTGCCCTTGGCCCCACCTCAACCGTGGGAATTCAGGCAGTTGTCCTGGGTGTCCCTCAGGTGCTGTGCTCACAAAGCCACTAGTGCACATCCCTTGGTGCAGAACTGCTGAGATCAGGTACCGGCACTGCCAAAGTCTTGCACCTGGACCCGTCGTAGAGCTACTGAGTCAGCCCAGACTGTGGAAAAGCCCACAGCCACTATCGCTGGACCCACCCCATCCATGAGATCACCAGTAATCTGCTCGGATGTCCCACGGGCACTGAGTTTACAAAGTGCCTAAATTCACAGATCCCACAACCTCTGGGACACTCAGATTTCAGCCCTGCTTCCAAAGTCACACGGCCCCTGGGGATCGGTTTGGATTTCAGCCCTGCCTCCAAGTATGGACAATCCTCTGGTGCTTACACTCTCCCAGAGCTCGTAGAGGCAGAGCTGCGCAGCCATGAGCCATGAGCCATGAGAATGGGAGGCTCCTATGGCAGGGGCCCTGCCCCTCCCCTCGAGCATTAACAATGGGACTTCAGTGGCAGACCCAAGCTCCTTCCTGCACACACCCTGATTGTGGCTTGGACCACACTTCAGCCCCTTCAGGCTGTCTCCACACAACCAACCCCAGTCCTCTCCCCAGATAGATCTGTCCTCTGAAACCCAAGTTTCAGTGCCCAGCACCCCTGCACACACCAGCAGATGCGCATCTCAGGCTGGGGAGGGCAGAGAGGTGGCCAGGACCCTCTGTATTGGTCTCTATCTGTTCCGCTTGCTGTAAACCGGCTGCTGTACTCTTCTCTGAGCCTCTGAAGCCCCCTTTCTGTCCCAGCTGGTCTCACCACCAGTGAAGAGACTTCCCAGGGTGAGGGAATCTTTCCTCTTTCATAGCTCTCTGCCAGGGCACAGGTCCTGTCCTCATTCTTCTTCTTTTTTTTTTTTTTCTTTCATCCTATCTGGTTACGTGGTGATCTTTCTTGCACCTTTGGTTTTATGAGATCTGCTGGTGTTCAGCAGGTATTCTGTGAGAAGTGTTCCGCATGTAGATGTAGTTCTGATGTATTTGTAGGAGAAGGTGAGCTCCACATCCTTCTATTCTGGCTCTTGATCCAGCCTTTCTAATCTTTGAATATAAATACGTAGATCTAGCCCATTTTCACACTAAGTTTTTGAAATTGAAGTCTTCTTTTCACTTTGCATAAGGAATAAGAGACCAAGTTACCATTTTGGTCATGAAAGCATCATGTTTAGTGCCTCTTGGCATATAGTTATTGATCAGTTAATTTTTATTAAGTTCATTTATTCAACAAATTTACTGAGTATCTGCCACGTGCAAGGTATTGTTCTTGGTGCTTGGGATATAAGCAGCTTACAAAAAAAGACAAAATCTCTATGTTAGTGGAATTTACATTCTATGAATGAAATCCTAGAAGGCATGGTTCTTCCATTTCCCAGCTTTGCTCCTTCTCCTTTTCTTTCTCCTTTTCTCCCTTTAAAAAAGCAACTTTGGGGGCTTCCCTGGTGGTGCAGTGGTTGAGAGTCCGCCTGCCGATGCAGGGGACATGGGTTCGTGCCCCGGTCCGGGAAGATCCCACATGCTGCAAAGCGGCTGGGCCCGTGAGCCATGGCCACTGAGTCTGCGCGTCTGGAGTCTGTGCTCCGCAACGGGAGAGGCCACAACAGTGAGAGGCCCGCGTACCGCAAAAAAAAAAAAAAAAAAAAAAAAAAGCAACTTTGTTTAACATATTAGGGCTATAGTTTTCTCTTTTGATTAAGAAATGTTGTGGTCACAAATTAATCTTTCATGAAATTTGACCTTCTCTACTTCTTTCCTTTTTTAAAATTGAGATATAATTGAAATAAAATATTATGTTAGTTTCAAATGCATGACTTGATATTTGTATTCTTTCCCTTTTGTTGAAAGACAACACTATAGAGAATGTGGAATGGCTAATTATCTCCCCCTCTCTCTCCTTCCAAGTCAAAGTTCAGGCAGTACAGAGATGGATTTTAGATCATGTATGTAGTTCTGTGCCTTGCCCTACTTGTACCATTCCACAAGACGTAAAATTCTTTACTGATGACTAATTAAGTGTAAGAAAGACTCAAGAGAAGATCAAAGAGTAAGAGACTTTTTCTTTTCTGAACCTAAAGTAAATTGAATCAGTAGGTACTTTGCCTGCCAGGCTTGTTTAAAACCCACAAAGCACGAAAACACTTTCTAAAATGTATATATGGTTCTCTTTGTTAAAAAGTCATATAAATCATAGAGGAACTGAAATATTTGCTTTTGTGGTATTTTAGCCAGTTACATTCAAACTTTTCTTTTTTCTTGGAATCTCAGAGCCAAATATATCATTTTATCCATCATTAGCTGTCCATCATTAGATGTTTGAATTTCCTTTGTTACATATTTGATTAAGGATCCTCCTACACGTGCTTGAACCCCATTATCACTTGATACCTAACAGAGTAACCTAACCTTTCCTTAGGAAGGTCTGTTTTTTTTTTTAATACACTTATTTATTTTTGGCTGCGTTGGGTCTTTGTTGCTGCATGCAGGCTTTCTTGAGTTGCGCCACTTTCTCGAGTGGCGAGCAAGGGCTGCTCTTCGTTGCAGTGTCTGGGTTCTAAGCACATGGGCTTCGGTAGTTGTGGCACATGGACTCAGTACTTGTGGCTTGTGGGCTCTAGAGTGAAGGCTCAGTAGTTGTGGCACACGGGCTTAGTTTTTCCATGGCATGTGGGATATTCCCAGACCAGGGTTCGAACCCGTGTCCCCTGCATTGGCAGGAAGATTCTTAACCACTGCGCCACGAAGGAAGCCCAGGAAGCTCTGTTATAAAGTGCTTCTTCATATAGAACCGAAATTTGTTTCTCTTTCATTGCAATTCACTGGTCCTCATTTTGGGGCACCCAGAATATTTATACCTGTGATGTTTAGGTCTTTATCTGTACTCTTAATTGTCCCAGGCCCTGCAGATATTCTGGGATAAGCCTGATCACCAAAACCAAACACCCTCAGTCTTTAAACCATTCTTCATGTGACATAGTTTCAAGTCCTCTCATCATTTGCTTGTTATCAGAGCATGTTCAGAACTAAAAGTGGTATATCCTGACTGGTCTGTTCAGCAGAGTCAAGTACTTCATTACCTTTTCTCTCATATTCCAGGTCAGGATACTATAGGTCTACATATGTCATTGAAATAATTATTTCATAGGGATATAAAGCTCTACCAAAGCACAGAGCAATCATCTATCTTGAAAAGACTCCTAAATTTTTCTTTCTTTCTTGCAGTAGACTATTGCTTCTAAAATTGTGGTTAATAAGTATTTCCACTGCAAATATAATGAGTTTCATGTTTTCTTTTTTTGCAATCTTTTACTCATACAGAAAATGTTTAATTAAAAAAAAAATAAAGTGGTTAATTTGTGGCCTGAATTAAGAGCTTTTTTTTTTTTTCTTGAGTTACATGCTAACTTTTGCCATCATTTCTCTCAGAAGGTTTAGATCTAATTCTTCCCTGCACGTAGAGATCCATTAAAGCCTGAAGGATCTGTTAACAGGGCATTTTTTAAACCAAAATAAAGTCATGTCAATTTTAAACCATATCAATATTATTTTAAGTTGCTATATTTAAATCATGTAACTCACTATATATAAAGAAAATATTGATCCAAAGATTGAAAGGTCATATGCATAGAATGTTAATATGCATATATAATTGAAATTAGTGGCTTTACTTACAGTGTACTCAATTTTGCATAATAAAATTAATTTTGTATATAACAATTAAATTACTTAAAATTATCATTTTATGATAATTGAGTTTTTACAAATTTTGCTTATAGTATTTATGGATAATTATTATTCTGCTATATTTCCATTATAGGTGATTCAGCAGACATGTCAGGTAAGGAAATTAATCATTTTCCATTTTAGTCATATTGTTAAGTAATGATAGCCCACATTTTTATAGAGTAATAAGATACTTGAACTTATTTTGGATTTTTTTAAAATTAAGAATACAGCATTTTAATGTTATGATGCTGAGCCCTATCTGCAATAATACGTTTTTTTTTAAAAAAGCTAAGATATTTTGACCTTCTTAGGGTGCCCAGCATTGTTGTAAGTCATCACAAGAATTCTTCATAGTAGATACTAACTCGCCAATATCACATAGCTGGTAAGAATAAAGGTGAGGCTAAAACTTGATCTTAAATATGAATCAATAAGTTTTATTGCCTAGAAATAAATTTTTTTAAAATTTATTATTTTTATGTAACCATTTTAATTATTGCACATACTAGATCAACAGCATTTAAAGATTTGAAAATAACTTTTTATTATTGATTTTTTTTTTTTTTTGGTACGCGGGCCTCTCACTGTTGTGGCCTCTCCCATTGTGGAGCACAGGCTCCAGACGCACAGGCTTAGCGGACATGGCTCACGGGCCCAGCCGCTCCACGGCATGTGGGATCTTCCCAGACCGGGGCACGAACCCATGTCCCCTGCATCGGCAGGCGGACTCTCAACCACTGCGCCACCAGGGAAGCCCTATTATTGATTCTGACCATGGCTTTATGAAGTTAAAAAGCTGTTAGATGAACAATGCATGTCTGTTGTTTTTAGATATTATAATAACTAGGCTTTTTCCACTGTATTTCAGTTTACATAATATAGTAAGAATTAGCAGTTTGATAAGAAAACATTGATTTGATTTCTACCAATTTATGTGATTTGTATCCATTTCCCTCCCCTCCTCCAGGGTAAAGCATGATTTTGTGATTTGACTATTTAACTACAAATTTATTCAACACAGCAGGCAGGGTCCTTGCTCTCTTGGTCTACACTCAAGGGCAGGGGTTAGCAAACTACAGCCCTTGGGCCAAATCTCGTCCAGCACCTGTTTTTGTACAGCCCATGATTGAGTATAGTTTTTATTAATTTAAGTAGTTGGAAAATAACACGGGAAGAATAAGATTTCACAAAACATGAAAAGTGTATGAAATTCAGATTTCAGTATCCATAGATAAAGTTTTATTGGACACAGCCATGCTCATTCAGTTACATATTGTCTATGGCAGCTTTTGTGCTTTAATGGCAGCGTTGAATAGTTGCAACAGAGACTGTTTACAACACTCTCATTGCTTTCCACTGCTGCTTAGCACACTACAAATTGCAGTGATTCTCTTTTAAAACTTGACAGGTTTTGAGTGCTACGTGTATGGCTATTCCACAACATTTTTTTGTTGTTGAAGTATAGTTGATGTACATTATATTAGTTTCAGGTGTACAGCATTGTGATTCATTTTTTTACAGCTTATACTCCACTAAAAGTTATTACAAGATAATGGCTATAACAACCCTGTGCTATACAATATATCCTTACCTATTTTATACAAAGCAGTTCGTATCTCTTAATCTCATACCCCTAATTTGCCCCTCCCCTCTTTCCTCTCTCCTTAGGTAACCACTGGTTTGTTTTCTATGTCTGTGAGTCTGTTTCTGTTTTACATATACATTTGTTTGTATTGTTTTTTAGATTCTACATATAGGTCATGTCATACCGTATTTGTCTTTCTCTATCTGACTTACTTCACTAAATATGCTACTCTCTAGGTCCATCCACATTGCTGCCATTTTTTTGGTTTTTAACCAGTGTATATCTATCATGTCAAAACAAGGGAGGGGAAAGGAAAATAGACTTTGAATGTCAAACTATAAAGGCACAGTGAAGTGTGGATTATGTTGTTATGAAATTAGTTGGTAAAACATTGTGTTTATTATGCAATGATACTATAGCTGTGCTGAAAGAATACAATATATGTCAACATTTTTACACTAAACTTTATCACAGTATTCCCAGTTCACAGGAAAGCAAAAATCAGAAAAATTAGAAACTTTAAGACAATATCTCATCACAACAGAATTTCTTCAAAAAAATAAAAAATAAAAATAAAAAGTGGCTACAACCTAAGTAAGGTTCTGAATGACTCATTTGTTAGCTAATCAAGAAAAGCTGTTTATTACTGTGAGTTAATTAAATCGTTGATTGCAACGAACAAGTGTCCAGAGAAAATAAACTTAAGACTGTGAGCTTTTTGGCAAAAACCATTGCTAAAAGAACTGAGGACATTGGGAACAACATCAGTAGTCACTAAAAACAAGACCAAAAAAAAGGCAGATGATTTTTAATGGTTTCCCTTGGCTCTTGATGGGTTGACAAATGTTGCCAGTTGTTTATTTGAGGGATCAGTGCGGACTTTTAAGTGACTGAAGTTTGCCTCTATGAACGGAGTCCATGGAACAACTACAAAAGATAATATTTTCAAATAAGTTAAGAAAACATGAATTCAGTACAACCTGAAGTGGAATCTGCTAAGATGTATTACAGCTGATGGTGGTAAAAATATCTGTGGAGCTAGAGCAGAAAAGGGGATAGTTGATTAAATTTAAAAGGCTTATAATCATTTAAGGCATTTATGGCTATTCATTGTGTTATTTGTCAGCAGGTGGTCTGTGGAAAATATTTCAATCTGTCGTGTAATTGAACTTCAATATTTTGTTACTGAGAGTCAACAGTTAATTTTGTTTGGTCTCATAGACTTAACCATCATCAGTTCCGTTAATTTATGTTAGAAATAGAAGGTGAAAGTCCTGACTTGCCCTATCCCCACAGAAGTTCAGTGGTTTAGCAGTGGTAACATTTTTGTTGTTTTGTTTTTTGGCAATTTCTGTAGCTCAGAGCCAGGACTGAAATTTTTCTGAGTGAGAAGAACTGCCCTCAGTCTCTGTTATGGAAAACTCAGTGGCTTTGGAAATTAGTTTTTGCTGCATACTTGATAATGTCTCTTAATGATTCAACCTGAAATTACAGGTAAATTACAATTACAACCTGAAATTTCAGTTACAGTGCTTATATGTGAAACTTATACTTCAGGAAAGTCATTTGATGACAACTAATCTTTGAATCACAAGTAACGCCAAACTTCACTATATACTTCTCATACTGTCAAAAATTAGGATGAGAAGTGAGATTCCCATTCCCAAATTTGCAGCAAATGTATTTTCTGGGCTCAAGTTACAATTCCAGCAACATTTTTTAGATCCTGATACAAGCGTAGAGAAAATTTCCATATTTAAAAAATCTGTTTAAGTGTACAGTTGAGGAAATTCCACCTAACCTTCAATTTAAAGTTATTATTCTACAATGTAATACATGCTAAAAGGCAAATATAAAGACAAGACTCTAATAGAATTTTCTGAATGCCTTAAAAGTGATTAATATGCTCAATTAAAATCATATGCTTTTGGATGATATTCATATTTGACAGTACCTATCTGTGTGAGACATTTCAAAGTTGAAAATTATTATAGATCATTATCAGATGAACATTTGTAATTTTTTTTTAAATAAAGAACTCTGATTTTGAACCCCACTTAAGTGAATTATCCCCCCCAAAAAACTTCATTCTCATTATTAGATCTATATTATAAAAAATTTCATTCAATGAATTTCATCAATAAAAATTTTGTGAGGGCTTCCTTGGTGGCGCAGTGGTTGAGAGTCTGCCTGCTGATGCAGGGGACACGGGTTTGTGCCCTGGTCTGGGAAGATCCCACATGCCGCGGAGCGGCTAGGCCCGTGAGCCATGGCTGCTGAGCCTGCGTGTCCGGACCCTGTGCTCCGCAATGGGAGAGGCCACAGCAGTGGGAGGCCTGCGTACCGCAAAAAAAAAATAAATAAATTTTGTGAAAATTTGTTTTCTTTTATTACACAAGTACCTGCATAATACCTTCAATTTTGTCACTTATCTGACCCTTTACAGTGAAAGTTTTCTGACTTCTGCTTTAGAGGGAGACAGGCAATAAATAAGTACTATTTTTTCTAAATAACTTGATCTAAGATGGTGATAAATGTGATAAAAACAACAAATAGGGCGATGGCAACAAAACAGAGTGTTTTTTCAGGGGTGGTAACATTTAGCTAGGCCAAGAATGATACAAAACAATGATACCTGAAGGGTGATCTGGGGGCTCTAGGCTGAGGCCTGGTTTGGGAATCCTACAACCACCCACACATTCAGTGATTCACTAGAAGGAATCACAGGACCCAGAGATAGTTATGGTGCTGTAGCTTATTACAATGATCAGCAAGGGAAAAAGACACATCAGGTGGAGCCTAGAGGATAGAGGCACAGGCTTTCTCTGTCTCTTCCAAAACACTCCTCCAGGGCTTCCCTGGTGGCGCAGTGGTTGAGAGTCCGCCTGCTGATGCAGGGGACACGGGTTTGTGCCCCGGTCTGGGAAGATCCCACATGCCACGGAGCGGCTGGGCCCGTGAGCCATGGCCGCTGAGCCTGCGCGTCCGGAGCCTGTGCTCCGCAACGGGAGAGGCCACAACAGTGCGAGGCCCACGTACCGAAAAAAAAAAAAAAAAAAAAAAACACTCCTCCAGGAGTCACAGCCAACCTGCTTCTTCTACCAGCAGCCAAATATATCAATGCAGGTGCAGTGTTTCTGCCCAGGGAAACCCACTGAAGACTCGGACACCAAGGTTTTTACTGGGGGCTGGTCACATAGACACAAAGCCACAACTACTAAAATACCATAGTCCCAGAAGAAAGCAGGTATTCAGTGCCACCCGTGGACAAAATAACCTTATCAACATAGGGAACATTTCAAAAGTCAAGTTCTCACACACTAGCAAGCCGGCCATTCTAGTGATAGTAACCTCAGTCCTGCTTCTGTTAACTCCCTCCTGGGGAGGCCGTAAAGCTGAATCAAGAAACAGGAAGGTCTGTGTGACTGCAGTAAGGCCTCTGAGATGAACCTAGAGAGGGGCAGGAGTCAGTCACGTAGGGCTTTGCTGATCACGGAGAGGAGTTTGGATTCGTGCTAAGTGCAGAGTCAATCATTGGAGAGATTAAATTTATAATCGAATTTATAATTTGAAGCAAATGCACTTCCGTATTTTGATTATTTTACTAAAAGTACTTATGTTCTGAGACTGAATTAGCTGCTGAATTGACTTACCTATTCCTTTTTATAGGGTGCAATTCATGAAAAAAGGACAGTCCAAAGCTATGGTTTTTTAACCTAGGAAATACAGAGAACTGGGAAAACTTTTTAAGCAGTAGAAACGGGCTGGACAAGATAACTAAAAAAGAAAAAAAACAAATATAATTTTTTTCAAAGATTAGCAGTTTAATTTCTTCCATGAAATCCTGTTTAAAAAAAAAACTACTGTCTTATAAAATGATATGAACTTAATTTTTTACCAGATATATGCCTATACAGTTGAAGATTTCCTTTGTGATCTATTCAGGTGGCTTCTTACCTATTGCCTTTCTCAATTTGGATTCACTTTCTATCTCTCCTTCATATAACATAGGTAGTAAATATATCCTGGTATTTTGTAAGTGTATAATGTTTGTATATTTCTCCACATAATTATATAAAGATTTAATGTGTATCTAAAACATGCATTATTTTTTGAAAAGTTGTTTAAAGTTGTGATTACCTAATTTGCTTGTCTAAATGCTATTTTCTCAAAAGCGCAATTTGGACTATAGCCTGAGGAAGTAGTCTGTATTTTTCTCCCTTCCTTTCCTTTCTCTTCCCTTTTCTTTCTTTCTTATTAATTCAGTCTTAGTATTGAGCTATTTTTTATTAAGTACACTGTCTTTCTTTGGTACATGTTTTTCCTGTGTTTCAGAGATGAGTGTGCATCAGCCTTAGAAATGGAAACATTTGTAATAGGTGTATTACAACTTTGGGATTTTATCTTTGTTTAGCTACAGCTCCTTCTATCCACATCTGGGATGCAGTGAACAAGCAGACTTTATCTATACTAAGATGCTACCATTCAAAGGGAGTGTGTTCAGTCAGTTTCAGTGCTACTGGTAAACTCTTGCTATCTGTGGGGCTAGACCCAGAACATACAATTACCATTTGGAGATGGCAGGAAGGTAGGATTTTTTTTCTTTGTAATCTTAAAAAATAAAAATGGGGTGATAGGAATTTTCTATTTCATATTTGTGTTAACTTGGTGATTGAAACCATTATTCACTATTAAGCCCTACTCAATACCCATACACAGTTGTAGGTATGTTCCACTTTCAAAACCCAGTGAAATTGTAAACAAAGTATAAACTAATGAAAGTTATTAATATTATAAATGATTCACTGTTCTTTCAGTAAGAAACTATGCATGTAAGTGTCTTGCTAATTATTATTTGGTTGGTTATAGAGGATCTTACTCAAGAATGCAATGAATTATATTGTTAAGTGATAATGGAAGGGCAATAGGGTAATATTACTTTAAAACATTTCGGATAAAACTTTTCAGTTATATAGCCATTATAAAAAGTGAAATTCATAGAACTACACAGAAAAAAATAAGATATGGTTTTTAAAATGCCCCTTAAATTATAATAAAACTTTCCATAAATCACACATCACTTGTAAAAATATGTAAAAAGGACCCTCTACACTATTAATTGTATGGCATGTGATTGCTAGGTAGCAGTGCAAGGGACATGCCCTCTCTATTTTTGGGGGGGCCATGCCGGCGCAAGTTGTGGAATCTTAGTTCCCCGATCGGGGGCCCTCAGCACTGAAAGCGCTGAGTCTAACCACTGGACCACCAGGGAATTCCCTGCTCTCTCTTTTTATAAGCATTTATTTTTTGAACCATATATTTTCAATAACTGTTTGATCCTGTAGAAATTAGCTTAGTTCTTATACTAACCTAGAAAATTTTGTTGTATCTTTTTTATCAGGTGCCAAAATTGCCAGCAGAGCTGGTCACAACCAACGTATTTTTGTGGCAGAATTCCGACCAGATTCAGATTCCCAGTTTGTCTCTGTGGGAGTACAACATGTTAAGTTCTGGACGTTGGCAGGAAGAGCTCTTCTTAGCACAAAAGGGCTACTGAGCACACTGCAAGATGCCCGGATGCAGACCATGCTTGCTGTTGCATTTGGTGCAGTACGTCTCTTAAAATGCGTGTGGTAGTGTAACTGTGAATTACCCAAATTGGACTAGTTTGAATTTTCTTGCCTTAGATAGATGAACCACATGAATGTTGTTTATATGGCACTCTAGTCCACTCATCCTTACATATGTCCTGGTCATGCATATATTTCATCTTTCAAATGCTGATACTTTCAGAAATCAGGGACTGGGAAAGAAAGTTAACGAGGGAGAAGGATTATAAAACGTCTGAGTCCTTGGGCCACTGCCATTCTCAAAAGCCTTCATTAATTTTATAACTGTCACCCTAAATCTCCTAGGTCCTAATAATTTGTCAGAATAGGAGAAAGATAAATCATGAAACGTGATTTTTCTAGTATTTAAGGTGGTACTTGGTTTAGGATTTCCTTTGCTTCCTATCATCTTAACTCACTGCTTATTATGTAGTTGAAAGTGCTCTTGGCCTGTGTCTCCCATTAAAGGGAAGAAGGTGAGCACAGTTCCTGGTCTAGTTTACTAGAGAGAGTGTTCAAGAGCCATTGCCTCCCCTCCCCTCCCCCCTTCCACCTGGGCTTGTGGTTTACAAGGCACATCTCTTTCCGTTAATACCTTGCCCTGGCCAGGCTTTTTAAATCCTTTGGTGCATCAAAAAACTAAGTCGGTTTTCTCACTGAAGTGTTTATATGGGTATGTCATACTCGAAGGAAGAAAATTATAATTCTAGACTCTTACAGAACACTTATAGTTTTGAGACCATTGAAAGTGCTGGTTGTGCCATGTCAAACTTCAGTTAAATATTGTGGAGATTGTTAATACAAGACCAGTAATTCCTCTCCAGAAGAAAAGCTTATACATTCAAGTGTTTGACATTTAACATGCCCATGTATAGTAACTTTCTTTGCGTATAAAATTCTTATTTAGTCAATTGCCCATTCCCAATAGAAAATAAACTTGAAGATTAGACTGTTAGTCATATGTGAGGAGCCTTTAGAAATTATAAGTAAAAGAGTGATACAACTGCATGTTCATTGTTCTCTTGCCTAAATAAAAACCTTCTCAATATTTTCATTAAAAAAAAGAATATTAGTCATAACTGACTTTTTATGTTTGAAGCAACAGTGCACTCAGTGCGAATGTTTTCTTATATAACAAAATGGGTTGATGTTCAGTTTAAGCCTTTTTGAGCATCCTCTATGCTAGGGGCTATGAAGAGAGCAGGCGAAGTAAAATATTAGGTTTTACATTCCAGTTGCAGATAAGGCATGAATTAAAGATGCTCCTACATGACAAGTATTGGGTTGGCCAAAAGGTTCGTTCAGTTTTTTCTGTAAGATGGCTCTAGCATCACTTAGCTGTCTTTAACTTCATTAGAAATAATTTTGTTAGATTGTAAGTGACAGCTAGCTGTCATATCAGCGTGCACTTAAAAAAAGACATCAAAATTGGTGAATTTTTGTGTAGCCATTTTAATATTGAAGATGGAAGAAAAAAAGCAACATTTTCGGCCTATTATGCTTTATTATTTCAAGAAAGGTAAAAACACAACTGAAATGCAAAAAAAAAGATTTGTGCAGTGTATGGAGAAGGTGCTATGACTGATTGAACTTGTCAAAAGTGGTTTGTGAAGTTTTGTGCTGGAGATTTCTCGCTGGACAGTGCTCCACGGTCGGGTAGACCAGTTGAAGTTGATAGCGATCAAATCAAGACATTCATTGAGAACAATCAACATTATACCATGAGGAAGATAGCCGACATACTCAAAATATCCAAGTCAAGTGTTGAAAATCATTTGCACCAGCTTGAATCGCTTTGATATTTGGGTTTCACATAAGTTAAACGAAAAAAAACCTTGACCGTACTTCTGCATGCGATTCTCTACTTAAACATAATGACAATGTTCCATTTTTTAAATAAATTGTAGTGGGCTATGAAAAGTGGATATTGTACAATAATGTGGAACGGAAGAGATGGTGGGGCAAGCGAAATGAACCACCACCAACTACACCAAAGGCCGGTCTTCATCCAAAGAAGGTGATGTTGTGTATATGGTGGGATTGGGAGTCCTCTACTATGAGCTCCTTCTGGAAAACCAAACGATTAATTCCAACAAGTACTGCTCCCAATTAGACCAACTGAAAGGGGCACTCGACGAAAAGCATCCAGACTTAGTCAATAGAAAATACATAATCTTCCATCAGGATAACACAAGACCACGTTTCTTTGATGACCAGGCAAAAACGGTTACAGCTTGGCTGGGAAGTTCTGACTCATCTGCCGTATTCACCAGACATTGCACCTTCGGATTTCCATTTATTTAGGTATTTGCAAAATTCTCTTAATGGAAAAATTTCAATTCCCTGGAAGACTGTAAAAGGCACCTGGAACAGTTCTTTGCTCAAACAGATAAAAAGTTTTGGGAAGATGGAATTATGAAGTTGCCTGAAAAATGGCAGAAGGTGGTGGAACAAAAAGGTGAGTATGGGGCTTCCCTGGTGGCGCAGTGGTTGAGAGTCCGCCTGCCAATGTGGGGGACACGGGTTCGTGCCCCGGTCCGGGAAGATCCCACATACCGCAGAGCAGCTAGGCCCGTGAGCCATGGCTGCTGAGCCTGCACGTCCGGAGCCTGTGCTCCACAACGGGAGAGGCCACAGCAGTGAGAGGCCCGCGTACCGCAAAAAAAAAAAAAAAAAAAAGGTGAATATGTTGTTCAGTAAAGTTCTTGGTGAAAATGAAAAATGTGTCTTTTATTTTTACTTAAAAGCCGAAGGCACTTTTTGGCCAACCCAATATAATCATTGTTTTCCAAATAAAAGATATAGAGATTAAGTATAAATGCTGAGGAATTTGAAGTAATATTAAATTGTAGGGAAATTAAGCATACAAACTAGTATTCTCAGAAAGATTCAAGAAAATCTGTTTGTTTTTGATACAATCCAAAATCTTATTTTCTTATTGGTTCTTTCCATATTGTTTTTGATGAAGGATCTTATACAAGTTGCTCTAAAAGTGAAGCTAAAATGAGACAAAAATAGCACATAATGCAGGATTTGATTTCTCCAGTTTTTGCATAAATGAACTATATAACAGGATTGCAATTCTCACTTAAATCATTCTTAAGCTTTTGGTACCTTAACAGATTTATCTTATTTTGGATTCATTGCAGAAATGCATTAACTTTTACTGTTTTGATTTTAAGAAATCATGGCAAATATTAATTTTCATATACAATTTCTGAAAAACTACAACTTTGCGACAGATAATAGTTTTACTTTCCATGACAAAATACCTTATCAAACCTAATAAAAGTTATTTTCACTTCCTATTCCTATTCTTTTTTTTTAATCCCAGTTACTAATGACCTTTAAGTTATTTCTTGGGCAGCTAGAGGGAAGCAATCCAAAGAGATGATATAAACTAGAATTACAGCATTTTTGAATTGGAAGGGACCTTAGAGACCTTAGGGACTTAGAGATCCCTCATTTTACACTGAAAAAGTTGATACTCATAGAGGTTAAAAGTCTTGACCTTTAACCTTTAACCTTTAAAAGTCTTCCAGCTAATAAGCAAAAGACCTGGAAAAGGAAATGGCCCTAACAAAGCTAAGCCTTGAGTTCAGGTTTTCTGACTCTTGACTCTACTGTCTTCCCGCCATCCATGCTCTTTGTACCAAAAAGGTGACATAGTGCGACTCTCTCTCTGAGTCCACCCATGTGTCTCTCCACACGTACCCTTTTTCCTCCTAGTAAACACTTCACTTGTTTCACTACCAAAAAAAAAACAGTGACATAGGCTCACACTTACATAGAGAATTGCTGTTTGAACTCTATTTGAACTTTTCATGAGTTTATCTCCCCCTTCCCCACTCCTTTTCAGAATAACTTGACGTTTACAGGTACCATCAGTGGAGATGTCTGTGTGTGGAAAGACCACATATTGTGTAGAATCGTGGCCAAAGCTCACAACGGGCCTGTGTTTGCCATGTACACCACCCTTCGAGACGGACTTATTGTCACTGGTGGCAAGGAGAGGCCGTGAGTCCTCTTTCTTTTCACAGCCTTACTGAATATTCATGCGTCGTGATGCCTCTGGTTTGCAGTTAGTTATGTCTAGGCCACATGGATTATCCTCTGACCTTCCTCCTCATATGCTTCTCCTTTGCTGCCTTTTATGCACCTTCTTGTTGATTTTTATTTCTGGTCTTAAATCCCTCCCAGTGTTTTTCACATTGTAGATAAGTCTAAACTCCAACTGGGTGATCATTTTTCTGAGGTATGGATAGGTAGCTATCTTGCAGGTTAGGAATTGATTTTCTTAATGTCTCTCTGCCTGTATAAATATTGGCTGAGTAGTAGGTGGTGGTCTATGGGGGAATCTTTGCCATTGGACTCAGGATGCATCTCGACTGCCTGCTTTCTTTTTGGTTCAAAGTGGATACTAAGGGATAAAATTCATACTGCTGCATTAGAAAAGGATGAGAGGATACTAGAAATAAACTTTGCCTTGTTTGCTTTTGCTTGAGGCAAACTTGTTAAATAAAATTAAGACAAGACCTCAAAGTGTGTGAGGAGAGGCCTTTTTCTGAGTGGTTTTCAAATCTCCCGGTGGAAACCAGATACTTATCATTGATTTCCTACTAACATATTCATATGCATGTTAAAATGGAATGTATATGTGACCAGGAAGTAAGTACATTCCTATACAGCATTGAAAGAACCCACAAATATGCAGCAGCTTTTGCTTTTCACATAAAGGAAGACTGTATAAGAGAAAAAACCATAAATGGGCTATATTTATCTTTTGCATATTACTCTGACACTCGTGTTTCCACACCTCATCTAGTCTTGCACACTCCTGCTCACCAGTAACCTACTAAACTGTTCAGTGGCATATTTAATAATAATGGTTGGAAAGAAATGTGCTGCTCTTTTGGCCCTGAAAATATATTCTGTAGCACAGCATCTGTAATCCTGTTATCTAGCCTTGCATTTCCATTACCCTCTTAACATTAAGAATCATTTGGGGACTTCCCTGGCAGTGCAGTGGTTAGGACTTGGCACTTTCACTTCTGTGGCCCACGTTCAACCCCTGGTCAGAGAACTAAGATCCCATAAGCCGCATGCACAGCCAAAAAAAAAAAAAAATTCATTTTGCACATTTCCTCAGTCAAGAAGTATTATGAGAGAGGATATATGATGTATGGGCAGGGGGCGGTGCTAAATAAACTTATGCTAATGTCAGAAAAATAAGTGTTCATAAAATAAAATTTGCTTAAACTGAATGTTTGAGACACTGTATCTAAAAATTGCCATAGAAAGTTTAGAAGAATATAAAGATTGGAGCCTCTTTTTCTGTTCTGCTTATACTTTAGTATTTGTTTATCATAAAAATTATTTGTAATAGCCAATAATAAATGCTTCTTTTGGTTTGGGTTGTTATTTTCTTAGGTCAAAAGAAGGAGGAGCAGTCAAACTGTGGGATCAGGAACTGAGGCGATGCCGCGCCTTCAGGCTTGAGACAGGACAAGTCACAGATTGTGTCCGTTCCGTGTGCAGAGGCAAGGTAAGACGTTTGGTGAGGCATTGCAGTGCAGCAGACAGTAGAAAAGGGTTATTCCTGGGATTCTCTCACCTTCCGCCACTGGACGAAGAATAACTCAGAGACGGACTCGCGTGCCGGTTCTCTCCTGCCTCTTCTCTGCTGCTTTCTTTGCAGAAAGACAGGCAGCTGTTCTCCTAAGCACTGTATCTAAACCTCCTTATTTTCTTGCATCTGCTAATTCAACTCTGGTAGACAGCTGAATTTATTTGCCAGTTGACTCATTTTGATTAAAGCAGCTGTCTCCATGTGTTTAAAAAACACACATTGCTCTGAACAATTTGACTGTGCATGCACTCACAATAAGTGTATTTATAAATTACATACATGTATTATCCTGTCTGTGTATTAAATATTAGTTAAGCTTACTTTTATTTATAGTTATTTTTAACTAAAATACAATACTTTCTTCCTATATCCCAATGCACTTACACCTCTTTGGAGATCTTCAGACTAATAGATCATAGTCAAAGTCAAAACTTCGATGACTGGAGAAGCGAGGTGTATTCTCTTCAGCGTGGGCTCGCACATGCAGCCTGGCTCAGTGCTCTTGCAGATGCGCCTCTGGTCATAGAAAGCTTTGCATGAGCTAATGGCTGGCTTGCTACTAAATTAGTCAAAGCAAAAAATTCTCTGAAAGTATGTTATTTTGGTTTTGGACCCAAATCCAATGTGTGTATGTTGAGTTTGGGGGTGCTTCCCACACACCACCAAACAATTCTCCAACACCAGCAGCGTGTCCAAAAATTCAACTAAGTTCTGACAGTATCTACCAGAGAAGGCTTTGGATTCCACAGGTTGAAGGTTCAATCCTACAAGACCGCTCCCCTCACCACCACTTCAGATGCCACGTTCTTACCTATGCTTCCGACCGGCTGTACTTTGGGGTTCCCAACAACTCCTCCTGGACTTCAGACACCAGTCAGTTACCTGTCCTTCTGACCCACTGCCTATAAATTAGAGAGGGTTGTACGACCCCTCCTCGGGTTCAGTTATTTTGCTAGAGTGACTTACAGAGCTCAGAGAAACATGTTACTTACTGGATCACCAGTTTATTGTAAAAGGATATAACTCATGAACTGCCAGTTGTAGAACTGCACAAGGCAAGGTATATGGGGAGGGGAGAGGAGCTTCCATGACCACTCAGCCTGCATCTTCACGTGTGCAGCAACTTGCAAGCTCTCCAAACCCTGACCTTTTGGGTTTTTATGGAGGCTTCTTATATAGTCATAATTGATTAAATCTTTCACTGTTGGTAACTGATTCAACTTCTAGCCCCTCTCCCATCCCCGAGGTGGGGAGAGGAGAGAGTGAAACTGCCAGTCCCTAACCCCTAATCACATAGTTGGGTCTCCTGGCAACCAGCCCCCATCCTTTGGTGAGGTCCATAACAGAAGATACCCCTCTTTTGTTCATCACTTAGGAAATTCCAAGGGTTTTAGGAGCTTCATGCCAGTAAGCGGGGACAGACCAAATATATAGGCCATCCCCAAGTTAAAGTTTTTCGATTTTAAGATGGTGCAAAAATGATACAAATTCAGTAGAAACCGTATTTCGAATTTTGAATTTTGATCTTGCCCTGGCTAGTGATGTGTGGTACAGTCCTCTCTCGTGATGCTGGGCAGCACAGCCAGCCACAGCCCCCGGTCAGCCGCCAGGGCCAATGATCAATTCACTTACAGCCATGCTGTCTGTACTGAGACGACCACTATGTTTTTCACTTTCAGGATAGTATTCAATAAACGACATGAGGTATCCAACACTTTATTATAAAATAGGCTTTGTGTTAGATGATTTTGCCCAACTGGAGGCTCAAGTAAGTGTCCTGAGCATGTTTAAGGTAGGCCAGGCTATCATGTTTGATAGGTTAGGTGTGTCAAATGCACTTTTAACTTATGACATTTTTAACTTATGATGGGCTTATCAGATGCAACCCCATCATAAGTTGAGGAAGATCTGTATATTTCTTACTCTAAGTCACAGTATCACATAGGCCAGTAGGTCGTTCTTATAGTATTAAGAAGAGCAACTGTGGTATTCCATTAAATATATTGGCCCCACTTATGTTTCAGGGCAAGATACTAGTAGGGACAAGGAATGCTGAAATAATTGAAGTTGGAGAGAAAAATGCAGCATGTAATATTTTAGTTAACGGTCATGTGGATGGACCTATATGGGGACTGGCGACACATCCTTCCAGGGATTTTTTCCTTTCTGCTGCAGAAGATGGGACAGTGAGACTCTGGGACATTGCTGATAAAGTAGGTATAATTTTTTTAGAAGATGTTACAATTTCTAACAAGCAAAGTCCTAAATTGCTAGCACTTAAAGAACTATCTCAGCATTGTGTTGATAATTTGGGGGAGAAACTGGTTTACTTTGTAAGTACTCTGCTTAATGTAGTTCTCTGTGCTCTTTTCGTTCTTATGCAGAAGATGTTGAACAAAGTGAATTTGGGACATGCTGCTCGTACTGTGTGTTATAGCCCTGAAGGGGACATGGTGGCTATTGGAATGAAAAATGGAGAATTTATTATTTTACTTGTGAGCTCTCTAAAGATATGGGGAAAGAAGAGAGATAGACGATGTGCAATCCATGATATCAGGTTAGTCAACAAATGGAATGGTATGTCAAGGATACTCTTTAAATGACCCAGCTTGCATTTGGAAAAAAGGTCCTTAGTGCCTGTAGCATTTCAACACATCGTAAATTGTATGCTGAAATATGGCTGTTTGTATACTTATCTACTTCTCCTTACTAAATTATGAGTCCATTGGGCACCAGCCACAGTGCCTTATAATAGCAAGTATTCAGGGAACGTTTGATGAATAAGTATCACACTGGACATGTCCAGTAAGTTCATCCTGCCAAGACTTATCTTCCATCTGCCCTTAAAAGTCTGGAAAATTAGGGAGTTCCCTGGCAGTCCAGTGGTTAGGACTTGGTGCTTTCACTGCTGTGGCCCGGGTTCAATCCCTGGTCAGGGAACTAGGATACCGCAAGCTGCACAGCATGGCAAAAAAAAAAAAAAAGCCTGGAAGGGCTTCCCTGGTGGCGCAGTGGTTAAGAATCAGCCTGCCAATGCAGGGGACATAGGTTTGAGCCCTGGTCGGGGAAGATCCCACATGCTGTAGAGCAACTAAGTCCGTGCGCCACAACTACTGAGCCTGTGCTCTAGAGCCCGTGAGCCACAACTACGGAGCCTGTGTGCCGAGAGCATGTACTCCGCAACAAGAGAAGCCACCGCGATAAGAAGCCCGCACACCACAACAGAGAGTAGCCTCCGCTCACCACAACTAGAGAAAGCTCGCATGCAGCAACGAAGACCCAATGCAGCCAAAAAAAAAAAAAAAAAAAAAAGCCTGGAAAATTAAAGTTATAACCCCAAACATCTCTTAGAAAGCGTGAAAAATTAAACTTATAACCCCAAACGTCTTTTACTTCTCTTCATCTCCACTGAATATATAGTTCATTCATTTAATCCATAGTCATTGAACAGTCTATGCCCCAGATTATGAATTAAAACTTTTCTTGAGCCTTTTTCAGTGCTTAAGCTTATATTAACAGTGGTTACCATTTACTGAGCACTTCTCTGTGATCAAGATAGATTATTGAATCCAGGTCTGTCAAAAGCTTGCACTGTTTTCACCAGTAAAACCGTTTTTACAAATGAAACCTTCCTCAGATCTTCAGCATATAAAACAGTGATTATGGCTTCCCTCAGCTCTCCAGTTTCCCAAAGGTACATCAGCAAGACTTATGGAGCATTTTCAAAAAAACTGTCCCATACTGCTTTGCATCATCGATAGGCAAATAGTACTTTATTATTTTAAAATAACTTCTTCCAAGCTTCAAGTAGTATCACTTCATCTAATAACATGACATGAGTTAAGCTGGTCTGTGTCCCTTGCTATTAAGACATGATCTTTCCAGATGAAAGAATCCTATTGTACTGAATTACGTAATTTAGGAATATCTGTAAATCGTTAGTGGCTTTTTAAAAACTGAGCTATTTTTAAAGAAATTAGGAGATGAAAATTCAGGAACCACTTAATGTTGAAGTAAAATATAAACCTTTTGTTTTATGTAACAGACAAATATCAGTATACACAGTCTGTTGTGCCTATCAGGTAAATCCGTTTGAGGCCATATCACACATTATTTATCTCAAATAGTTATTTTTGAGAACTGAAAAGTCAGTGGTCTTAAATGTTTATACATTTCATGTGGTCTAATGCATCTTTTACATGTAATCTTTTGTTACATGTTCAGATTTAGTCCAGATTCCCGGTTTCTGGCAGTGGGTTCCAGTGAGAATTCAGTGGATTTTTATGACCTAACATTGGGTCCCACCCTTAACAGAATCAGCTACTGCAAAGACATTCCAAGCTTTGTCATTCAAATGGACTTCTCTGCAGATAGCAGACATCTCCAGGTACAGTACCAAGACTATGCGAATAGTCTTTACATTTTGCTAGTGAATGCGTTTAAAACTCCTCAGTTCCAGAGCTTCTCAACTCTTGCCTTTTATTCACTACTATTCACTGTTTCTGCATAAATTCTTTACTAATCTATTCTTACCAGTCCTTTTCTTCATTTTTTTTTTGCTCACAGAGTTTTGTAGTCATGTTTTAGTCTTAATAATGTTAGAAATGTAAATCAAGTAGCACTTTGCCAGTTTACTATAATCTACTTCTGGATTTTGCCTCTCACATGATGGAATTGTTCCATTTTAATATTATGAAAGGTCTCCACTGGTTGCTATAAACGGCATGTCTATGAAGTGCCTTCAGGAAAACACCTTATGGATCAGGCTGCCATTGACAGAATTACTTGGGCTACATGGACAAGGTAAATATTTCATATATCAGGAGGGAAGATAGGAAAACTGGAAAATCCTATTTCTGAACAGTTAGAGCCATTCCCACTAAGGAACAGTAATTGAGGTTTAAGTTTTTGTTAGCATCTTGAATTCTTCCTAAGAAGAGAATGATATACTTACTCATGCTGGGACCCCTTTTGATCAAATATATTTCTATGCTTTATCAGTTCTTTTAATTAAAGGAAATCAAAGTTGTGACTTTAAAGATGCCCTGATACTTCCTTAACATAAGTAGGTTTAATAACAGACAATTAAAACATGTATTGGGTACTGTTAGGCAACTGTATTATTTCCCTATCTAAAGGAATGCTGTTGATAGCAGCTGTTAGAAATGAAACCTTATAAAATGGGTTCAAATTTGCTGGCTGTAGAACAGATAACCATGCATAACCATCAATGAAAATGAAAAATGCCATCAACACTTCTAATTTTAAAATAGTTCTGGGCCTCCCTGGTGGCGCAGTGGTTGAGAGTCCGCCTGCCGATGCAGGGGATACGGGTTCGTGCCCCGGTCTGGGAGGATCCCATATGCCGCGGAGCGGCTGGGCCCATGAGCCATGGCCGCTGGGCCTGCGCATCCGGGGCCTGTGCTCCGCAACGGGAGAGGCCACAACAGTGAGAGGCCCGCATACCGCAAAAAGAAAAAAGAAAAAAAAAAAAAATAAAATAAAATAGTTCTATCAGTTATCATTAAGTATTAACTGACTTTTTAAAGGATTAATCTATAAACCCTTAAACTTATAGAACTTCATTGAGAAAAGGTGTGTGTACTGGGGGTGAGGGAGTGCCATCCCGGCAGGTTCAGGCTTCCAGGTAACACCTTGTCATAACTTATTCCTGTGTTTAAATAACGTAACTAGGTACTCAGAGGTTAATTACCAAGAAACGTTTTCAGTTTGGTAAACCTGTGTGTGCTATGGTGGACTTTTTTATTCCTTCTCTCTAGCATTCTAGGAGATGAAGTTTTGGGAATCTGGTCCAGACATGCTGAGAAAGCCGATGTCACCTGTGCCTGCGTCTCTCATTCAGGAATCAGCCTTGTAACAGGAGATGACTTTGGCATGGTTAAGTTATTTGACTTCCCATGTCCTGAAAAATTTGTAAGTTTACGTTGGGTTTAGTATTTTATGTAACTTTACTCCCGATTTAGACTTCTGATCATGAGTACTTTTCCCCACATAATAGCTAAAATGTTATTGTCTCATGATTTGAAAATACTTGTAAATTTGTGATTCTAAAATTTTCTCCAAACTTCCTAAATCCATTACTCTGAAATAAAAGCTATTAGAAATTATCTCCCCTTGCCCCCAAACCACGCCATCTTTGCAAACTATCCTGTGATTAGTCTTTTATCAAACCCTTAATCAATCTGTTACCAAATTTCAAATGCTTTTCAATGCAGATCCATTACTAATTCTGAGAAAGCATTTCATCATTAGCTGTGCTCCAAACTGCTTTCTCTCTCCACAGCATTCGTGATGGAGATAATGGCTCCTGATTAAGAACCTTTGACTTCGGTGTTCATCACACACCCTGAGCTTTGTTCTTGTTTTTTAGGCGAAGCACAAAAGGTTCTTGGGTCATTCACCCCATGTGACAAATATTCGATTTACCAGTGGTGATCGACATGTTATTAGTGCTGGAGGTGATGACTGCAGGTTGGTAACTTTCTCAGCCCAGGAAGAGCAGGGACTGTCTTTTACTAGTTAAGAGATTATTACTTTTCTTCGACAGGTTCAGTTTATGGACTCAGCTAGTCATCATGATTAAGGTCGCCTAACCGGATGGCTCCTTGGGGTCACATACTATGTAAATACAGAATAAAAGGAGTTGAAAGAGTAAAGTTTTTACACATGCATGATTTGAAAGCTTAATTAAAAACATTATAAACTGTTCTGAAAATCTAGAAATATAATGAACTCACTGCAGTTCTTTCTCTGATTGCAGTTTATTTGTCTGGAAATGTGTACATATGCCTCATTGAAAGATATGGATGCTGAGAAGACTCCATAAAGTAACAGCCTTGAGAAACCAGACTACACAAGAGGAAAAAAACCAGAACCAAACGCTGCATGGTCATGTGGTGCTAACTTAAGACTGTAACAGGGATTTATCCAAATTTGTCAAAATAGTAGAAAGATTGATAAGTTCAAAGTATTTGTTATATGCACCAGATAACTGTCCATAATCCATACACTGCCAGATAATTACATTTCAAGGAGGGACTGAATAAATATTTGCTGGTAAAAGCCACCCCCCATTTTAGGGAGGATGCAGATTTGGCAGACTTCCTGGGGAGGTTTGGGAGACAGTGCTCCTCAAAGAAACGAACCAAAACCTTAAAAACCCAACTTGGATAATTTTCTTCCTCTTTTTAGCAAACCTTTTTCTTTTTAGAATTTATATTTTATTTTCAAGTTTCAATTGTTTAATAAAATATTTTATCCTTATGTTCACATAAGAAAATATACACCATCACCCTAAAGGATCACAGGTTTTAAAAGGCAAACATTATTTTCCCTAAGAAAACACACACAGGCTTTACTGGAGAATATGATGCTTCCTAAGCATTAATAAAGTCCTGTTTATAAAGGATATTTTTCTCCTGGAAATTTTAAATTCAGGAACAAATCCAAAGTTCGTAGTGTATGATCACTACATTTTCATTTTTGAGCTGTCAATCTTATGTTCAGAATTCATCTCTATAATTCAAAGAGTAAAAATATGATCATGGCCTCATTAATGAAAAAGTAGTATGATGAACATTTCCAGTGGTGTACAGTTTAAGGTTTTATATAGCAATAGTATTTAACTGGCAGAGAATACTAAATATTTAAAGAGGTAGTCTAATAGAAACATTGTTTAACATGTAAACTAAAGCGTTAAGTTCACATTTACAAAGTTATACAGTTTAGTAACTCTTGAAATAAAATTTTTATAGCCTTTTTTTTCTATTGGAAAAACTTGTTTAGTTAGATGTCACCCCATCGGCTGACTTCCAAAAGGAATGAAGATAGGTCCACTTGTAAAACTCGTCTATAAAAATTCCTTTTTGGTGGATTGGGGCTGAACTCTTAGATCTTTACTCCTATTCACTTTAAATGCTGCCAAAGATCAGTACTTGCCATTCAGGAACTTGCTGTTTCGCTTATCTGTAGTTTCCTGAAGACTGGAAGTTATGCAGACCGCTATTTAAAAATATATTTTTCTAAGTATGAAGAAGATTAAGATGCTCTTTTGGTCCTATAATTTTTACTTTAATGTGTTAATTATCTTCGTAGCATAATAGACCCCTTCTTCAGGTTTCTGGAAATCTGTTTTCTATGTGCAACACCTTGTAAATATTAAAAACAGAAATGGCTGCATTTTATCATGGAAAGCCTAAGCAGTGATTGAACCTGGCCAGTTTTAAAGCTCTGAATAGCTGTGTCTGAAGGACTGATTGGGGTGTTTGTTAAGAAGCTTGAAACATTAAGATCATTTTCTTTCATTTTTTCTTATCAATGGATTCTCCTAAACTAAGCCCAATTTGAGAAAACACTAATATTAAGTTTCTATTCATGTGTATTATAAAGGAGCAGCCAATAAATTAGAGCAAGAAATTCCCATGAACCACACTCACCTCTCCCTCTATTTTTGAGGCTGTTGCAGTTTCAAATTTTCCTTCTGAGTCAAGTTCACCTGCTTTTGGCTAAAGAGAAATTCCAGTTCCTTTACAGTGCGGGTAGAAACTCTTAACTATAACCTTAAGCAAATAAACTATATAGGATAAAATTGCTTGCACTGCATTTTTGTTCTTCCCAGTGGCCAACCTGATAAGCCAGCCTGAATCACTGTTGTCAGTTTCCCGATTAAAGGTCACGTTGATCTTAAGTAGTCATCCCACAGCCACCTTGCTTATAGCAGCCATCAACTAAGGGAAGGTGAATAACCACAGTAGGCCATGTAGATTATGCCCTATGTTTTTTTAACCCAGAGAATTATTTTTGTGTGCAGTATTTGACTGAACTCCCGAATTTGTAACCTGAGCCTTCTCCTAGCACCTTTAGTCCTGTTTCTGGCAGATGCATGCCAAAGCACCCTCTGAACCCTGGTTCCACTGTGGAATGCTAGCCACATCTGTTCCCTTATTTTTGGTGATCTTTTTCGATGATGATGGCTCATTTTGGACCGAGTTACCCAAGAGATATTTTAGAGTCAACCTTAGCTTGCCCATAAACCATAGCAACTGAAGGAAAAAAACTCTTAAATTTGTCTCCAGGCTGTGTCTATTAAATAGCAAAAAAACAATATGATTTCAGCATGTTTTTATTCCCCTGTAAAATGGCTGAACTAAAACCACTTTAAGCTCTTGTTTCCCAGTTATGTTCTTTACAGTGAAATTATGAGAATGCAACTATACTCCATTTATAAGTAATGATACTAAAAAGTCTGTTTAAATTTCTGGAAATACAATTTAAAACAAATTTCTTCTACACAGATGTAAAGCAGCTCAAGTAAGTTAACACTGGAATGAAAAAATACCTTCAATTCAATGAAGAAAACTTTTTAGAATGAAGTGGAATTGTCATTCATTTCACCCAAGCCTAACTAACTACATGATAGCTTTATGCGTGCTCTTGTGTGCACTGTCTTTTCCTAATGTTTCAAGTCTTATAAGCACAGCAAAGTGCAACTTAAAAGATGGTTTAATAACTGGATAATTCTTTCTTCTCTCAGTGGAGAAGAGATGATGGCCACAAGGCTGCTGGTTTTAGGCTCTGAAACGTGGATTTTTACACACGTAGTTTTATTATCCCTTGGGTATATGACTAAGCAAGTCAATGAACTTTTTTTTTAATAGTTTAATTTGGTCCTGAGAATATTTTGAGTCTTTACTATCCCTTTTGCATTAACTCTTTTCTAACCAACTTTTAGTTTTACTTTTTAAAAAACTACATCGTCTTTAAAATCAGTGATCCGTTATTTAATTCTAAAGCATTGGACACTTCTTGCCTTAACAGTTTTAAAACCACATACACAAAAGCCTATTTCATTCAGTATTCCAAAAGTTTAATCCTACTTTACAGTTTACCCATCTGATCTCTGTAATTATACAGTCTGTCATTTAAAAAAAATCTAACTTTTACATTTAAAAAATTATCTTCAGTAATAACTATATTTTCTGTGGAGTTAGTTACTTCTGAGAATGTTATTTTTCAGAATGTAAGAATATATATGTATAGCTATAATCTTGTGAGTTTAAAGTTTGTTCTGATACCTTATGTATATACTTGTAAAAAAATTTTGTATAATTTTGTGATAATGTAGATCCCAAAATATTTATTTAAAAAACATATGTTAACAGTAAATGAAGGCATTTTAAGGAACTGTTCCTATTTTTTGCCCTTGCCATTCCAACTGTTTCACCCTACACGCCCCACCTCACTCATCCTTTCTCAGAAAGCAAGGGACTGAGATATTTGGGAACCATTTACCAAAGCAGCACTCAACCCAAGAAGTTTGTATTACCATGTTTTTCATACTAAATTCACTTTGAAAGTTGGGCTGAATAACTGTCTTAAGCCACCTCAACACTTTGGGCCACTCCTGTTTTCAGAGTCGAAGAAGACAGCAATCCAACTTTTGGAATAAGGACACTGCCCTCATACAGCTCTCTACACGCACAGCAACGCTGTAGCCTGAAACTGGATTATCGGGACTAACGTGATACCACCAACACTGTAAATGCTGATACTTGAACACAGCAGCTTCACACACAAACATGCCTCAAATGTTTTAATGGAATTCAGCTTCTCCTGAAACTACCTTTCCATAGTCAAAACAAAACAAAAACACCCAATGTTAAAATCACTTAATAAACGTACAAACTTGAAAAATTAGACACTTCAGATAGATAGGCAATAAACTTCATTATTATGAAAGCAATATATTCCAAGTTTCAAAGATGTGACAAATTCTGTAGAATGTCTTTCATCAGTAATGGAAGCTTTCAAATTCCATAGTCTTCTGCCAGGTAGGACTGGGTGTCATTCACTGAATAAAAAAAACCAAAAATTTTTTCAATTAACTGCTTTAATTAACATCAGTTAAGAGAAGTTGAGTATTTTCAGACAATGACTATTTGGTTCTAATACTAACATATGCATTTAAATTTACAGGCCACAGTAAAAATATTTTGAAATTTACTTTCAATGTTTTACAATTACTAATGTCTAAGAAAACTGATGTGAGATTTGTAAGCAGTATAACTCTTGAAGGCCTTAAGTTTATGTTCACATAATATGTTCAGAAGTTAAAAATCTGATGTGGAGATGATCTAGGTAAACAAGCAATTGCTGAATGAAACAAAATTTGGTTTATGTAGTAGATTATTTTTCCAAAGGACCCTTAATTGAACAGCAGAGAAAAACCAAAGTGATTAAGTTTCCCCCAAATTTGTATGCTTATAAATTTAAGAAACTAGAGACTAGAAAAGCATTTGAAATGACATTAGAAAAACTGATGTTAACCCTTTACCTGGTTTGAGGTCGAATCCATTTCAAGGCATGTCGTGGTGGTACAGTAATGGTGGGATGATAAAATGTACAGTCAGGTCTTGTACACTGAGTGTTAAATCTACAGTGCTAAAGAGAGGGAACAGTTTCAACATCTGCAAGGCTAATACAAAAAACCACAGCAATCCGAGATGACAGTAACCAGCCCACCATGAGGTTAATGGGGCAGCAGAGATGATCTGCAACTTCCGCTTTAATACACCCCTGAAGCCCTGAAAAATGGACCCCCACCAAGGCACAAAATCCTAATGAAAGAGTAACGGCAAGTTAAGTTTCAAAAGGGACTTTCATAAGTAATACAAACTGCCTCTATCAATGTACTAACCACCCCGCACATACTGCCCCACATCCCTTATATTCCACCCTCATCTATGCCCAACTGCAGTTGGGGAAGTAAAGGCCTTTCGTACGGTTTCCAGGCTGCTCTTTCAAAGAGAAGATGATTCATGCTGAGCAACTAAACAGCTGGAGACACATCAACCAATCTTTAGTACCCAGACAATTAAAACCATGGTACAAGTATGGATGGTATCATTAAGTACTACTGGATTTCATCATCTCAGTTCTGGCATGAGGGCTGCGGGAGGGGGAACACACGCAGGGGCAAAGAAGAATGGGAAGTGACCGGCGAAAGTGAGCTTCATTCTCCTAAGAGATTAGGCTACTGACATTAAATCGGTTCAGACAGCTTGGCCTAATGGGCCAGACGCGGGCTCAGGGACAACTAAGGAATAACTTAAAGATCTTAAAAACCATAACATAAACTCTAACAAAAAAGTTAAACATGGGGGTGGGGGTGGGGGAAGGAAGACAGTATAGTTTGCTAGTGACCTTACAAGCTCAGAATTGAGAAGTTACCACTAAATTCATTTTTGGGAAAATGCAAGTCCTTACTTTTGGGTGATAGAAGGGACATTCCATGTTCTTACAGGCGGGGAAGTAACGGCAGAGCTGACTACTAGAAGGTGGTGCTGGTGATGTAACTGCTGACAAAAAGAAGGGCAGAGGTGAAAGTTATTTGGCAAAATAATGTTTAATGCAGTCTGCTGATACTTTTATGGGACCCACTTTTAAGTTAAAACACGAGATTTATATATCCATTAGTCAAAATACTTTAGAATACTATAGGATGGGTACAGAAAAACACAGCAATTGTTCTTTAAAGATTAGCTAGAATAACTGATTATGGCACAATGATTTCTGAAACTATTCCTTGTTTTTCTTTTTAATTCAGTTTATAGTCACAAAATGTCATTTTTTCATTTTTCACCCAAATGCAGTAGGGCACAAAGTCACCAACCTGGTTTTGGAGGCAGTACTGGAATTCTTCTACTCATATGAGTGAAGGGACACTCTGGTTTAGTACATTTTGCATCGTATTTACAATTTGGATGAACAAACAAACATTTTTCAGCGAATTTACAATTGGGGAAGGCTCTATAAAACAAAAAGACACATTACTCACATTTAATCTCCTCAATGCATTACTAGTTTTTTGTAGAGAGGGTCCATTATACTCCTAATTTCATCACTACTTGTTTTGAGAAACACAGAAGTAACAGAAAAAAAAAGGAAACTCCATTTCTAAATGATGCCAGATATCAAAACAGGACACAACTCTCTATTCCAAAGCCTGGGGTAATGACAGATTTTCAACTCAAGCCAAGCCACCATGAAAGGTAGAAGGGTTTTTTGTGATATTAAGAAACACCAGTTACTCTTTAATTAAGGTCTATGTAACACTGTATGGAGTAAACTCAATTTATGTGAGCACAACATATATGCAAGGCACCATACTATGAGAAAAAAAAAAAATGAGACTGATCCTATGGTCTCCTTCTATATGCACACCCATAAAATTCTCACATCAAAATTTCCTTAAAACATGATGAGATTCCACCTACAGGACCAAAAAAAAAAAAAAAAAAAAATTCATCTCTTAAAGCTCACTGCACAGAACCAGCCAGCTAGCAAGGAAAAATTATACTGAAGTCCAGAATGTTTTCCCATTAGCTATTAACTAATTTTTTCCCCAAAGTCTTAAAACCTATGTGTGAACACAATGCATACAAACTGGGGCGGTTACCATATACCCATCTCCTTAAATGTACAGAATCCTCACGGAAACCCAGGAATTTCAGTATCTCAAGGTATGAGGCACAAAGAAGCCTCCTCCTACCTCCGCCACCAAATACACAGACACAAGCGAATGCCGTCCTGGGAGCGCCAGGGTAAGTATCACTGCCGCGTTTAGTTGAAGACCTCAAACTTGTCCACAGAAGAGAACAAACAAAAGTCAGCTGTATCTGGAATTAAGCTGAAAACCAGCATCAGTGCGCTGCTACTCACTTGCAAGGCGACACCGGATGATGGTAGGCACACTCGTCCCCGTTTTTACAGGCAGGCCAGTACTTGCAACGCTCCAGGAGCTTTTCTGGTTTCTGTGCCACACTCAGTTCACTCAGCTCAGCTACAAAGGGAGACAAATTAAAAGTATCTCATTAATGATCATCAACTCAGGGACGTGGCCCCTTTAATAAATTTCCCTCAAAACCCAGTCTTACAATCTTATGTTCTTCTATGTCTATAAGTTACACAAAATAAATGAGCCCAATTAATCTGATTAACCCGGATACCAGAATCCTGTGAAAGGTTACTAGGAAGCAGACTACGGTTTTCACTGTGAAGAGTAAAGTGGACAGCGATGCTGCAGCTAGAGCCAAGCTCTCACCGAAAAATTCTCGCTCTCAAGATTATTTCAGCTGAATGAAATATAAGACAGAGGAAAGAATGTCAAGTAGGGAGCCAATAAGATGAAATGAGAACTGAGCACACCAGGTGATAAAACATGGGAACTAATTCTCATATTCGGGTTAAGATGATGAGTGTCTCAATACAAGTGTTCCCACTCGCTGAGGGATGTGCAGTTTTCTAAGTCCAGCTGATAACCTCACATCAATGTACAAAGGGAAGAAAAGATTTTTGCTTAAAAAGAGTCACAAATGTCATAACCTACAGGGACCTGGCAGATCACCTAACAGAGTGAGGCTGGCTGGGTGTAAGGTGATCAAATGGCAGAAAGCCTCTTGGAGGAAACAAAGGTTCGGAAGAGCAGCCCAAAGAGCAAGCGTGTGACCACCCAGGGCGCTCACTGCCGCTCCACTCAGGAGGCCATGTCCCAATTACAACGTCAGCTACTATGACGTGGGAAAATGGAACTAGTGTTGCCAGACTGCCTCCCAATTCAGGAAGCCAAGGACCTTTTTTATGACATCTAAATTTTATTTTATTTTTTGGCCAGGCTGTGCGGCATTCAGTATCTTAGTTCCCCAACCAGGGATGGAACCCATGCCCCCTGCAGTGGAAGTGCAGACTCCTAACCACCGGACTGCCAGGAAATTCCCCTATGAGATCTAAATTTTAAATGCTAGCAACTAATTGAGACTTAAAACACAGAATAAACCAAATAAAATTACACCTGAAGGCCATAATGAGCTGCCAGCTTCTGGCCCAAGACACCCTAGCCAAAAAAAAAAGAGAATCAAGGCTGTTACATATTATGGTTCATATTCATGTTTATCAGAGCAAACAGCAGTCCAGCCACATCACCGAGTCCTCCTGCAGTTGAGATCTGGCTGTCACTCACTGGCTGAGCTAGACACTTCGGGCATGTGTTAGCCAACATCTCTGAACTGCTGTTTCCTCATCGACACCAAGAGAAAAGAATGTCTTCCTTAAGAGTTTCACGATTTAATGGAAAGAAGAACGTACAACAGGCAACCGATCAAAACCAAACAATGCAACAGCCAGTATCAGGAGTACTTGTTGTCTAGTGACCCAACCTCAGTCTTCATGAAGGAGAACAAGGCACACAAATCCAGTCCTGAAGCCCAGCTGGGAGCATCATCAGACAGCTATTAGGACTGTGCCTGACAAAGTTTCCATGCTACTTTAAAAACAGTAACGTTTATTATTTAGCTCCAGGATATAAAAGCATCCAATATGATAGTCTGGAAGGCGGAGTTTCCTCCACTTTTAAATTTTTTTGTGTGTAACTCCTGCAGAGAAAATGTTTTACCCTCCCCTCCTAAGGAACATACTTTAAACCCAGGTATATACATGAGAACGCAGACCATGTGAAAGAAGTTAAGAGAATTCCAGCAGGTTGGCTGGAAAATGGAGTCAAGTAGCTAGATCTCATGAGCAATATTAAAGAAGTTAAACACTTTACAAGGAAACTTTATCTTTCTGATGAAAACACTACATCATATATACACAGAGGTCACAATGCTGGTTCTCCCTAACATTTACTTCATCAGCTATTAAAACTCTTCCTATTTAAGTTTTAAGAGGCAAGTTCACTTTTTATTGCAAGCTATGAAATCTGTGCTGCCATGTAAGGCCAGTGGGAGCGGCCTAAAACATACGCTGCTGTTGGTGGCATCCTTGAAACACTCAACAGAAAGCCACCAACAGCAACTACCAAGTTTCAAACTCCCTACTTGGAGGGGGAGAGCAAGAGAGACCAGAGCCTCTTTGTGGAGTCTTTCCAGCCTCACTTATGTCCTAAGTACCATGACAAAGCTTCATCTTTGAGCAGCCGTGAAACATTGAGAGTCCCGGATCAGAGCAATGGTAAAGGAGGCTCACCGCTCATCACAGGTGTCTCCATGATGGCCACAGCACTTGTGTGACCCAGGCAAGGATTTCTACCGTCATGTTATTTAGAGCGTCACTGCTATGACGCGTGTACCAATAAAGCCTAACGTGGACATCTACAGGTAAACAAAAGTAGACCCTAACACACCAAAAATTAAACTACCAAACTGAAAGCCAAAGTACTAAAAACACCAGAATCTTCTCTTATTTTAGACAGATATATACAGGATCAGGAAATCTGGACGCCTGATCACTACACTTCTTACCACCTTGGTTAACATGTACTATGTTTCTTCCTTTCAAAGAAAGGTCACATTTTTCAACTCCCTCCACCAATCAAAACCATGACACTACATTCCTGACTCACAGCAGAAAAAGCCCTCAGCTAAAGATTACAGCACCGTCTCCTTCGCTCAGTCATGATCTCCCCCTGAAGGCTATTTTTAGCGACTGAAAAAGGTATTTGGTACATTTTCCTATCTCTACCAAAAGAGGATTACTTCGGAAAAATTTCAAAACCCATTATTGTTTTTTCTTTGATACTCTTCACATTTAAGATTCAGTAACTGTCTCCCCTGCCAATGAAGGTGTCCCTAAAATTTTTACAAGCTATGAGGAGCATGATTATCATTCTCTAACATGAATGAAATGCTCAGGGGCACTGCACCTGCCCCAGGTATCCAGTGAGAGAAGCACTGGTAAGAAATGTCTAGAAGCCTGCTGCTATCTGAACAGAGTTCATCTGATTTCCAGTAACTACTACGTCTCTATATTAATTCATTTAAACATAAGGTCTTTTCTAAACTTCCAAGAAGTATTTTGACAGATGAGGTGAGAAACTCCTTTCAAGGGAATTTCACTGAGGTAGAAATAGCATCGAAATCCAAATTGACTTTTCTGTCAAGTTAATTACGAGAGACTACTGCTGGTTCAAGTGGAAAGTAACAAGTATAGTTTCTAAATGGGAAAAAAAAAGGTAAACGAGGCACCGAGCACGATGGTTCCTCCTTTAACAAGTGTAATGAAGACGTATTTTTTGGCTTCCACGGCTGAACTCCATTTTAGCACTGGAATAACACCCCACTTATGGAACACATAAGGGACAAACAGTCTCAAATTTAACTGGTCGTTTTGTCTGAGAGAAGGAAAAGGGCCACTACTGAATTATAAATGAAAGCAAGGCCTACAACCAATATTCATTCAAGGTTGAGAAACATGTCAAAGACACCCTTCACAATGACAGCACCCTGAGAAGGGAAAGTCTGAGCTCCCAACACACCGTTTGAAAAGCTACCATCTGGGTCCTCAAGCTGCCTGCTCAGCAAGTGCAACTGCTGTGGGTGGAGGAGACCCGCGAGTCCCTCGTGTGAGGCTGCGGTGTGGTGTACGGGTCTCATTCCTTCAAAGCTCATGTCCTCCTCTTGATCTGACATGTATCCTGGGGGGCTGGGGACACCATCCAGCGTCACTATAAACTTTGGACTTGCAGGTTTATCTGGTTGTACAAGATCTCTGCCAGACAGATAGAAAATACCATAGAATTAGGGAAACACGCACAAAAAGCCAAGCCTCCTAAAGTGCTCTTCAACAGAACTATCAGTCCCTTCCTTGGTTTGCTGTTTCTTCATTAACAAAAAAGACTTGGTAGGACTTACAGGTACAGCATCAGTGGATTCCTGCTAACACACAATGACTACGGCCAATCACCGCAGCATCAACACCAGCGACCCTTCAGGCTGCTCTCAGGGCAATCTCCCCTCAACCCTGACCCCTGGCATCCGTTTGAGCCTCATAGGGTCAAATGGAAATGAACGGAGAAACCAGCATCTATGCTCAGAACACAGAGCCAGCAGTTCTATATTTACACTGATTTTATTAACTCTCTGTTTGTTTCTTTACAGAACATTGAGTCCATTATCTAAGGCAATAATTACCCCAACCCAATCTGCTGGTTAGACTTCTCTGGCTAGACTTCCTGATTTTGATCACCTGGCTTTTTAAATTTCATTTCCTGGATGTGCATAAAGAAAAGAATCTCTTAAGATTCTTTTTTTTTTTTTTTTTGCGCGGGCCTCTCACCGTCGCGGCATCTCCTGCTGCGGAGCACAGGCTCCAGACGCGCAGGCTCAGCGGCCATGGCTCACGGGCCCAGCCGCTCCGCGGCATGTGGGATCTTCCCGGACCGGGGCACGAACCCGCATCCCCTGCATCGGCAGGCGGATTCCCAACCACTGCGCCACCAGGGAAGACCCTCTTAAGATTCTTAAGAATCTCTTAAGAAAAGAGCTAAATCATATACTAACTTATTTGCAGGATAATGGATTTCTGAATAAGAAAGATGAACTGGAGTTTTTGAAAACTGGATGTGCCTTATGATTCATGGCCTAACTACAGAATCAATAAAGCACTCTACACTGGGGGCTAGGATGGGGAGGGGGGAAGCTGGGAACTAAAGGTTAATCTCCACTTCTAATCAACACAAATTAGCTACACAAGAAAAAGAAACCATCTACCGTGTCTGCATAAGGTGTCCTGAAAGTACCCGAAGGGTATCTGCAGTCTTCATCCCCGACTCCTGGTTTGGTGCCACTACTATTTCCTCAGACAGCTTTGGCTTCTTCAGAATAAATGATCTTGTGTCTGCATGGACCATGGATTCCATGTCATAGTAATCTGAGCCAAAAAAATTGGCCACAAATGTTTACTTTTGAATATACCTTGCATTCCCAACATCACACACGTGAGAAGAATGTCAATCTTTTAAATATTTGTAATTATTTTCAAAGGAAAATTACAATGGTTCTACTCAGGAATAAGGCTGCAATTCTATGCCAAACATCTTTTCAAAGAAGTCAAGTTTTCCTTTCCTCATATGGCATATTACCAAGGCATTCTAATGAACACTTCCTGCCTACAGTATAGAAAGGTTCTTCCATGAAGCATCTAATGGGATATTATTAACAATAAAACTTACTTTAAGTACAACAATATTTTCTAAAAACATAAAGAATAAAGAGTCTTAATGCACCCTAGAATGATACCAAGGCTGTTTTAAAAAAAACAATCTTCCTAAAATCTGTTTTGTTCATTTTGCACACTTACAGAGCAGAACATACCCTGATGAAAAGAATACAACTAGCATAATTTCTGCCTGGTTGTAGACAGACTACTTGGAAAGGGAATTCTAAGATGAACGGACATTGATAAAAATATAGCAAGGAAAACTGACCTTTAATGTAAGTAGCTACAGATCACATCATCTACAATATGATTTTTAGGCTAAACTACTTTATAAAATAAACCAAGACCTGGAGCCCAGGATGCAGTTGGTTGACCTATCAATAGGCAATCAACTGAATGAAGTCAGTAAGTTGCAATTCTCTTAAAATTACCAGGCAAATAACAGAAACCAAAATTCACAGGATATTTATTCATGTTCATTCACTGAACAAACTGAACATGTGAGAGCACTGTGCTAGGTACACAAAGAAAAACCAGAAAAATAGATGTATACATAATTTCAGAACAGCGTGCCCCAAAAGGTGATCCAAGAGAGGTATGAACAAAGTGTTGGGAGAATACAAAGTAACCTCCTCCAGCTAGGAAATCAAGGAAAACCTTACAGAGAGAAAAAAAAAAAAAAGCTTACAGAGGATGAACATTTGAAGCAGGTATTAAAGGAATGAGCAGGAATAAACTAAGAGGGATTGAAAACTGGAGAACAGAGCATTTCAGGTAGAGTCACTGGAGAAAGGCAGGGGCTCTCCTAGGGCACAAGGAACTGAAGACACGGTGAGGAACGTGGTGTGACTGGAGGGGTCTGTGGAGGGCTGAGTAGGTAAGTGGCAAGAAGGCTGAGGCGTAAAGGATCTTGTATGTGCCGATGACTTTGGATTCTGGTCTAGAAGAAGTAAGTAATCCAGAGAGTTTTCTAAGTAGGGAAGTGACATGAGCAAGATGGACTGGAGTCCCAGGTCTCAGCTATGAGGCTGCTTCCCAAGAGAGATGGAGAGACTCCAAAATACCAGATTCTCACCCCTTGTCCTCTCCTCACACACGTCAGAGGAAGAGGAGACACATTCCACACTCGAAGTGGCACTAGACGTCACAGCAGATGCATTTTCAACTACTGTCCCAGGAAGGAGGCAAACCTGCCTTCCCCTGCAAGGGCAGGAGGAACAGTAAGACAAGTGTAGGAGGAGAGGCTTGTCCTTGAGGCAGGACAGGAGAAAGAGCAGATTTCAAAGAAGGAAAAGATAAATTTCAATTTCAGATTTCTTTAGTTTGAGGTTTCTGTGGGACACTCAGGTGTTTAGAAAGAAGTTGAAAATTCAGATTCGACTATCAGGAGGCGGAGAGAAGTAAGAGAAGCGGCGTCGAAGCTGAAGGTGAAATGAGGACATTTAATAAACTGTACGTAGTCGGTGCTGCCGTCTTCTCACTGAATCCTCACAGGGAGCCTGGGAAGCAGGTTTTCCTCCATGTCACAGACAACCGCTTTGCAATTCCAAGGTCTTCGGCGGTTTACTGAGCTCTCAGAGCTGCAGCAACAGGAGGGCCGCAGTTCAGTCCACCGGCTGCTGCCCCTCCTCACCGCCCTGTTCTTTCTGAGGCACAGCAGCTCTACTAGTCTGCATCTTGGGAGAATACAGTAGAGATGGAAATAATGCTGAGGGCAGGACAAAGGATAAAGTTCACATTTTAAGGGGCAGGAGCGGAGAAGGGGAGTTGAAGGAGAATGACAAGGAATTAGTAGAAAAACAGAGAGAGAGTGAAGTCCTGGAAGCCAAAGGATCAAAGATGGAAGAAAACACTGGAACTCAAGTGCCACACACCACAGAGTTTAGAGAACTGTGCACAGAAAACAGAGCTATACACTCCACGCGAGCCACTGGTCACCTCTGCAAGACTCACGAGAACAGCCTGGGTCAAGCAGGGCAGACGGATGGGAGAGTTAGTGACATCCTCTGGGTGAAGACCACAGGCTGAACCCACGCATTGTTTCCTCCCGAAACTCTAATAAAATGTCAACTAAAGGGTTAATTTTTTTTAAAAACTCACAAAGAAAATAACTGTAAAAGAAGAGATAACCACACTTTGAAAGTAGAAAACTAACTTAGTAGATCTCGAAAAGCAGAATCTTAAGCCAATAATAAAGCAATCTAATGTGGATCCCAAGATTCTTCAAAGGCTAAGCAAGTGGCAGCACAGGGGACCCTGGGAAGGGGTTGGGAGAAAACAGGGTACAACAGAAGTGGGTTCAAGTGTCCATTTCTCTTTTATTTATCTGTTTTCTTCTTTTCTGATCCTCACCACACCTATTCCCCTAACCTTTATATTAAAGATCCTTGGGATAACTGGAGATGTGCTTTCCCATCGATCACTGCTAGATAAGCTTATGGATGAAGCATCATGGTCCCTGATGGAAAGGTGCCACAACAAAATTAGCTAAATGTATATACTATTAGTTTTAAAAAGCAGTTAGATTTCCTGGTAACCTTTGACCACTTCTCTCTTAGAGAAAAGTGGAGCTTTAGACTCCTGAAAAGGTAAAAACAGAGAGGGTTTCTGGACCAATGAATGCCAGCCATGTTGAAAGAAGTACGATTCTGAAAACGTGTGTGTTAAGTAAACATTACATAGTAGTTAATGTTGAGGTGCGTCCCTCAGCCCCCTGTCCCCACTTAGCTCCCAGAACCCTGGCAGCCATTCCATTTCTTGAAAGATCTTTCTTTGGAGCAGCTTACCAACCTGATAGAAAAGACCCAAAGACACAGACATCACGGTGCCCCCAAAGTAAACAGGCAAGACAAATCACTGTCCACTGCAGGGTCTACATTCAAAAGTCAAAACCCCCTACTTCATCCCCCAATTAATGAACCCAAAACACCAACCAGCTTTTTAAGTGCCCCACTCTTAAATATAAGTCAACCAAGGATCCTCAGACATCTGAGAACCTGTCATGAAACACAGTGATCAAAGCAAACAACCTGAAGAAAACCAGACCAAGGAGGGAGGGGAGGAGAATGTCCAAAACTGCCTTTAATATCTTCAGAGAAATGAGAGAAAGTATTGCATACATGAAATAAAATCAGTAGGTTAAAAAATAAATTAAAGGAATATGCAGAAACAAAAGGGTTCTCAGAAATAAAAAACGTGATAGGAGGTAAGCAAAGGATACACTCATTCGTAAGCCTCGTAGAACTGCTTGATGCTTCAAACTGTACATGCATCATGGATAAAAATAAAGGAAACAAAAAAATGTTTAAGAGCTGATGACGCAAATACAACATACACAGACCTTAGCTGCCAAACATTCTGAAAATACTCTTATGTAGAAAGCAGGATGGAATGTGGGGAGATGAGAGGGCAACATCAAGGATGAAGAATATCTCAACACTTTTATAGACAGAAGGGAGAAGCCAGAAGAGAGGTAGAGCCTAAAGCTACAGAAGTGTGGCGACACCAGAATGTTCGTCAACTGAGTAGGATCTGGCATCTGGGTAAAAGGTAAGCCTTGGAGACAGTAAGCACACCTTTCTAAGACAGAGGCCAGGAAGGGTCAGGGAATACAGTTGCTGACTGTGGAATCCTGAACACGGGTGAAGAAAATTCAGTTAGGAGCTGACAGGGAGGGGTCAAGGGACCCCAGCTTCCAACACTGGGCAGGTTTAGAGGAAATGGATGCAGGAGAAAACAGGATCTGAATTAACGACTCCAGGGATCCAATGGCTCCTTTCATTTATTCAGCAGACAGTTATTAGGCACTTACACGCAACTGGCAGGGGCCAGGCATTGAGAACACAAAGATAAATAAGGCGCTCACCCCAGTCCTGAGGTAGCCCATGGTATTTCTGTCTGTGTGCTGGGGGTCAGGGAGACTGGTAAACAAGTTACAGTGGCTCTAAGAATGATAAGCTCTAGGCATAGCCCTGGCCACGAGATTCTAAAGTGAAGCACAAGTGAGGAGATAAGGTTGAACATGCCAGAGGACACTAAAGCAGCTCAGGGCAATGGCAAAATTTGGACAGAGAGTAGGGTAGGGACTCAAGTGGTCCCTAAAGCAGGGCCATGAGCAGCCAACAGTTTCCAGGGACCTGGGTGAAATGGCATCAAAGGAAGGAAGTTTCTGCATGAGGTGAAAAATACAAACACCACATAGCATGAAGAAAATGCAGATCTTATCATAGCATGAAGAAAATGCAGATCTTATCTCCTGGCCCTAAAATATTTTCACAGATCTTAATATAGCACCTTAGGGCAGGATCTAAGACATACAAGATACATTAAATGAGGTGTAAGGAATGGAAATAACAACTAAAAAATGCTAGATTACAATGAAAATTTAAGATTATTACCAACCTTGACTGATCTGCAGAGTTTCTGCCATTACTGGGTCAATTTGCAGTCGGGATAACAATTGCCTCTGTTGAGTTCCTAGAATACAAATTTTAAAACTTCATTAAGCTTAAAACACAAACAATACCAGCACGTGTGCTTCCCAGAAATTAAGACCAAAATAATCTTTCTGGGTTCTTAACTGAAAGTCTTTAAAATAGTTTAAAGCTTCAACAATACAATTTAATAATATTTATAGACCAAAGGTCTGTAAGACAAAAACCTGTACTCAGGTTAAATCAAAAATGGCAATGGTTCTCCCTGTCTGGAAGCTGGTTTCCTTGGATTGGAGATAAAGCCTGGTGATAAAGAAAAAGGGGGTGCAAAAGCCAGGGGGAGGTGCTGCAAGGACCCTCAGCTTGCGTCCTGGGAGACAGGCAACAGCCAACTGCAAGATCAACAGGAGAAGTGTTTCTCTCAATCACCTAGGCTCTCACCATTATAAGTCAATCCCCCACCCACAGAAGTGCAAAACAACACCCCAGAGTTATCTGATCAGAGTTCCCAAAAGACAAACTACAGGCTTGGATGGATACAAAAATAATAATGAACAAGTAAGTAGACACTCAGAGCTCTACAGTCCGGGTCCTACACCAGCAAAGCATGTAAACAATCACTTGGATCTCCTGTAAGAAAAGATGCTCAGCTAGAGTATGTATTATTTCTTAAACACGTTCATAATTTCCTCATAGTTACACTGCAAAATGAAATAAAACAGAGAGACAGAATTGATTTCTCTATATTCAGTTTGAGTGATGGGAGAATATCATACTTCTCCAAACCTCCCCAGCCCAGTGCTCAGCAGATACTAGGTACTCACTTGCTGATTTAAAACAGAAGTGTTACAGTACGGTGTACGAGGGAATGTAATTAATAGGGTTCCAAATACTGAACTATCAGTGAGATGCATGCATGCTAATTCTTAGTAAATCTATTACTGTCAGTTTCACAAGGACAGTCTGCTTACTCAGTGCTGACATGTAAGTTGGCAACTGATTGCCAACTATCATGTTTCATTAAAATTCAACTTCAGTAAAGATTTTAAAACCTACCAAAGTTTTAACAGCTATTTTCTTTTAAAATATGTTAAATTACATTACTTTTTAGTGGTGTGCAAAAAAACCAAAAAAGTTAATTCCTTTCAAAATTATTATGGTTAAAAACACAGTAAATCCTGAGGAGCTGACCTGAAACACAGATATCATTTGGTCAACTTGTATTCCTGTAGGACAGCCTGGGAAACTGACGTGTAATTAGGTTATAGGAATTCAAATACTAACAACAGGTCTCTTTAACATAAACGGTGAACAATGGAAGAATTATACATTTCCAAGTAATTTCACAAGACAGACACATGAAAGAGGACCATTCTCTGACATTTCAAGTTTTGCTTCATCTCTCTATACTCATCTACCTTTTCAAACCAGCATTTTTGAGAGATCCACTAAAATGGATGGAATTCTAAAGTCTAGGCTTCTAAGTTAAATCATGTAGAAGAGTCTGATTTTGCCATTAAAGGTCCATGAAAAATTCAAGTTCTCTGTGCCCTGCTGCCTCCATATGAAAATTACTACATGATGATATCACATACTAGGAATTTACCTTTCTCAATGTTTCTAAGGAAGCCAATTATTTTTACATCAGTAGTTCCTGACTGTGTTTCAAAATCTACTTCCTCTAGAAGATCTTCAAACTGTCTGCTGCATTCACATGTTAATGTTGAATATTCATTCATTTTAACCTCCAAAGATGAAATTTTTGCTTCATTCTGTGACACTCTAACATTTAAATCAAAAAGATTTGCTTCCACTGTCGAAATAGCTGCTTTCATCCCTTTAATTTCACTGATATCAGTTGATATTTTCCTTAAAAGTTGGGAAATATTGTCTAGCTCACTCAGTGAACAAGAGGAACTTGTTACAGAACCTAAGTCAATTGGCCCAGAAAAGAAACCTGGTAAAGATGGTGATGGAAACCTTGAAGACATTTTCATAAAAGTCTCTTTCCTTCTTAGTTATTTGGTAATTTTTCTTTCACAGCCCATTAAACTTTCATCAAAAATAAAAGCAATCACTAAGGCTATTACTTTAAGAAGTATTAAAAGTAACATTTTAAAACCTATAAATTAAAAGATAGGGCTGTACATTTCTGGAGAGCTCCAAAGTAAATCTGAAAATGCTAAACAAACCAGACCAATGTTCTCTTTGGCACAACTAAGAAGCCCTAATATGCAGGCCCCTGCATCCTGTAAGTCTTACAGCTCCTCTCTAAACAATAAACCCTATTATTACACACAAAATAATTCTGGCTTCTGATTGGCTGGAGGCAGACATGTGACACACAAAGAATTTTCTATTATTTACCTCATATGACAAGGAGCACTGAAAATCTGAAGCATAAATTAAGCAATGAAACAGCATGACGTACTTCATACCTGAACATGATGTGAACTTAATGTACTTTTGCCCCTTCATCAATTACCCATAATTTTCTAGCTTCAGATTATTTTTAAATTGTTTTATCTAGTATCGAGTTTCATTTCCCCTTAAAAGTAGTAATAGGACAGTACTTGACACTTCCTTTCTAGGGAGAGGGCAGGGAGGGTAACTGGACCCACGATCACAGACAAATCTCTTTAAAAATGTATGTGGTGGACTTTCCTGGTGGCGCAGTGGTTGAGAGTCCGCCTGCCGATGCAGGGGACATGGGTTCGTGCCCCAGTCTGGGAAGATCCCACATGCTGCAGAGCAGCTAGGCCCATGAGCCATGGCCGCTGAGCCTGCGCGTCCGGAGCCTGTGCTCCGCAACGGGAGAGGCCACAACAGTGAGAGGCCCGCATACCGCAAAAAAAAAAAAAAATGTGGTGATGGGACTTCCCTGGCTGTCCAGTGGTTAAGATTTCACCTTCCAAAGCAAGGGGTGTGGGTTCGATCCCTGGTCAGGGAGCTAAGATCCCACATGCCTCATGGCCAAAAAACCAAAATATAAAACAGAAGCAGTATTGTAACAAATTCAATAAAGACTTTAAAAATGATCCACATCAAAAAAATCTTTAAAAAATGTATATATGTATATGTGTGTGTGTGTGGGGGGGGTAATAATGGAATTCAACTGTACTGATATAAGATATGGTGGAAATTTAAAGATAGGGAAAATGAGGACTTGGCCTTGGTTTGATACTAGATCTTTAATAGATATGTGATTTTCTCCCATTCTGTGGGTTGTCTTCCCTTTTTCTTGACAGTATCTTTTGAAATACAAAAGTTTTTAACTTTGATGAAGTGCAAGTTAACTATTTTTTTCTTTGGTTTCTTGTGATTCTGGTGCCATAAGAAACCACTGCCTAATCCAAGCTCATTTAGAGTTATACCTATTTTTTTCTCCTAAGAGTTTTATAATTTTACTTCTTACATTCTGAGTTAATTTTTATAGATGGTGTAAGGTAAGGGTCCAACTTCTTTCTTTTGCAGGTGGATATCCAGTTGTCCAGCAACATTTTTTGAAAAGACTGCTCTTTCCCCAATGAATTGTCTTTGCATCCTTACTGAAATTCAAATTGATCATAAGTATACTGGTTCATTTCTGGATTCTCAATTTGATTCCATTGGTCTGTATGTATACCCTTATGCCAGTGCCAGTCTTGATTACTGTATCTCTGTAGTAAGTTTTGAACTTGGGAAATATAAGTCTGCCAATTTTATTATTTGTCAGTAGTTATGGCTACTCCAAGTCCTTTTCATTTCTATGTGCATTTTAGAATCAGCTTGCCAACTTCTACAAAAAAGCCAGCAAAGATTTTAACAAAGATCGAGTTGAATTCAAGATCTATTTGGGGAATATCACCATCTTAACAATATTAAAGTCTTCCAATCCAAGATCACAGATGTCTCTCCACGGCTTTAGTTTGAGAAAGGTTGTTTTTACTTTGGTTTACTCACCAAGCCAACAAATAAGCTGTGCAAGATATAAGGATGCAAGACAGTGAACACAACTCCCCACAGCCTCTCTAAAAGAATTTGTATAAAGAACTGTAGCCTTTGACTTCCCAGTTAAATAGATGTCATTCACAGTTAGAGAACAGAGAAAAAGTGCTGAAATTTATACAAGAATCTTTATTCGTTTCTCCATTACATCTGTAAATTAACCTAACTCTTCAAAATCTTTATACAGAGAATAATTTTCAAAATTTACAAGGCTTTAGAGTCACATGGAATTTTTTAAGAGCACTAGCTAACAGAGGACATGTATAGTAAACATTAGGAAGAGTGGCAAATCCCCAGCCAAGCACCACCTGCAAATCAGCTGGGCAGCAAACACAACTTCAGTGAGCAAAGTAGAAAAGTGCTCTGACAGGGGATGGGTCACAAAGAAACAAAGTGCCTAAGAAGAGGCCATTTGAGGCTTCAAAGCCTGGGCCCTTCAAAGTTGGGCTCAGCCCAACTTTAGAATGCAAAATAAGCAAAGATCCTTCCACAGATTCCAACGTCAATATCCATCAACAGAGGAAGTTCACATATTCTTAGGAAACCAGAGCACAGAAAGGTGAAGGTCAGCTAGTGAGTGGCAGAGCCGGGTTTAACACGCGAGCAGTCTATCTCCCTGAGACCGTATTCGTCATCACTAGGGTTATTATACTTCTATGATACATTAAATGGAATAAAACATGTTACAAAGAAAATCATGTGGTGTAATTCCTTTATATAGACATACATATGTACATATAAATATACAGATAACTCTAAACAGAAAGGATGGACATGTACATACATATAAAAAAAATGCCAAGACTACAGACGTACACCAGTCTGTAAATGCAGTGCTTACCTCTGAGGAAGGCAGTGGGCTGAACGAAGGGGGAATTTTCCTTGTTCTCTCTGAATATAAAAACTCCTCTTTACTAAGAGTCTTTCACAGTGATTCCAGTCCAACATCATATATTAAGTATACGCATTTACAGCCTCTCCTTCTGGAGAGTCCGTAAAAATGAAGTAAAGAACTTAAAAATGGCACAAATCCTTAACATAGAGCAATGGATTCCAAATTGGGTCTCTAAGAGGATAATCCACTTCCTCCACTGAGGTGGAGGAAGGAAATATCAGAAATTCTATTATATTAGAAATATTTTTATCTCTATACTCCTTAAAATTCTATTTTTACATGTTCTAGCATACATATCAATAAGAGCATTTGAGTGTGTATGTGTAAACTAAATACATACATTTAGCGTACACACTGAAAAAATAATTTTAGAATACAAAAAACTGTATGGTCAGAAATCTGGAGATCCCTGATTTAGAGATGGGGGTTAGGAAGGGGATCATAGCAGATGAGATTTCAACCACCTCTGGAAAACAGAAAATACACGCACAAATACTGACCAAGCAAAAAGGCCACAAACCAGACGCTGGGAGAACCACAAGTAAGATGCAAGCAGGAGTGACACATTCATTAAGGCAACAAATATTTACTAAGCTCCTACCACATGCCAGGCACTGTTCTGGGTGCTCCAGAACAGCAATGAACCACACACACACACACACACACCCCACCACCACCCCCACCCTGGTCAAAGAACTTATATTGTGGTGGTGAGGGGAAGGAGATGAGCCTCAAAAACAAACAAATAAAATACATTTTATGTTGATGATATTTAAAGCTCCAAGTCTGGATAAAAGCATCCAAACTATGAAAATATAAAATATATATATTAGATGGCAATAAGTGCTATGGAGAAAAATTAAGTTTTAGAAAAGGGGGCTGGGGGACTTCCCTGGTGCTCCAGTGGTTAGGGCTCCACGCTTCCACAGCAGGGGGCACAGGTTCTATCCCTGGTCGGGGAACTAAAATCTCACATGCCACGTACCGCGGCCAAAAAAAGGAAAAGAAAAAAGCAAAAGTGTGGTAGGGAGTGTGAGGCTCGGGGGGCTAGGGAAGGCCTCATAGAGATGAGCAAACTATGTGGACATCTGGAAGAAAACATTCCCAGGAGAGGGCAAAAGCACCTCACACATGCTCTTCTCTGAATGCTCTGAAAGAGAAACACACCAAGTATGTCTGGCGAACAGCAAGGAGAACAAAGCGCGGCACAGGTAATGAGATGAAGGAGGGCCTGTTTTACTTGGAGTGTAACAGCGGGTCAACAGAGGGTTCTGAGCAGGGGAGGGCTGTGATCTAATTTACAGCTGGAAAAGATCACTCTGCTGCTGTGTGGAACAGACAGCGGAAGGGGAAGTTTGAAAGCAGACAGACCAGTAAGACACTATTGCAATAATCAAGGCAAGTCATGGATGACGGCTTAGACTAGGATAACAGAGGCAGAGGTATAAAGGGTTAGTGAATTTTAATATATTCTGAAGGTAGATGATAGGATTTGCTGAAGGTGGAAGGAGGTAAGGAGGAAAAAGGAGGGGATGAAGAAGGAAAGGAGAGAGAGAGAGAGAGGAAAGGAAAAATAGCAGTAAGTTTGAAAGAAAGAATAGCACAGGTTTCTGGCCTGAGCAACTGGAAAGGTTGAGCTGCCACTAACTGAAATGAGGAGGACTGCAGGAAAAATAAATTGGAAGGGAAGATGTCAGCAGTTTGGTTTTAGACAAGTTTAAAAGGATTTATTATACATCCAAGATGAAATGTGGAGTAAGTAGTTGGATAGGAATTAGGAATTCAGGTACAAGGTCCAGGCTGGAGATAACTAATTTGGGAGTTGACAGTGCTGAGATAGAGATATTTAATCTAGATGAAATGAACAAAGGGGCACCCAATGGTGAGCGGTTGGAGCAATGAGCAAAGATTTCAAAGGATGTGAAACAGAAAACAAGCTCTTCCAAATGGTATAGGCACAAACATTTAAAAGATAAAATTTCTGGGCTTCCCTGGTGGCGCAGTGGTTGAGAATCTGCCTGCTAATGCAGGGGACACGTGTTCGAGCCCTGGTCTGGGAAGATCCCACATGCCGCGGAGCAACTAGGCCCGTGAGCCACAACTACTGAGCCTGCGCGTCTGGAGCCTGTGCTCTGCAACAAGAGAGGCCGCGATAGTGAGAGGCCCGCGCACTGCGATGAAGAGTGGCCCCCGCTTGCCACAACTAGAGAAAGCCCTCGCACAGAAACGAAGACCCAACACAGCCAAAAGTAAATAAATAAATTTAAAGAAAAAAAGATAAAATTTCTTAATTTTTAAAAAAATATTCTTTTCTAAAGAAACTCAGCAAATGATATGGGGAGAATCTAGGCAGCTAGTGGGAATGTTTAAGTGCCCTCCAGGGAAATTCCTCTGCAATTTCAAGCCCAATAAAGCAGCTCCTTATCTGCTTTATTTAAAACAAAACCTGCCCATGGTAAAGCTTACAGCCCATGCCACAACACTAGGTAAGTCTTCGTACTGCCTTTTCTTACACTAGTAACCACGTGTCCAGACTTCTTAAAAAGAGTCTGCAAATGAAAGTGCAAAAACACCAAACAAACACTGATAGAAAACTATCCATTAGGGGACAAAAGAGAATTCTCTAAAAAAACCCCAAAAAACCTCTTATCATGTTCTTCAGACAAATTTGAAATGATTCTGTATTCACAAGATACTATGAAAAACAGAACAAGAGAGAGCTTGTGGAAATTTAAAAATATGCCTGTATTAAAAAAGAAAAAATAGGGGGACTGAAGAGAAAGTCAAGAAAATATTCCAGAGTAGAACAAGATCAAGTTAAAATTGAAGAGAGAAAAGGGAGAAAAATCAAGGCAGGAAATTTATCACCCAACTAACAGAATTTCCAGAAGAGAACAATTTTTTAATAGAAATAATGTAAGAGAATTTCCCAGACTGAAAGCATGGGTTTTCAAATTAAAAGCGTGCACAGGGTATCCAGCCCGTAAGTAACTAACTAGTACCTAGACTTATCACAGTAGATTTCAGACATCAAGAACACATAAGAGTAATAACCTATAATGGAAAAGAATCTGAAGAGTATGTATGTATGTGTGCGTGTGTATAAATCAATCACTTTGCTGTATACCTGAAACACTGTAAATCAACTATACTTCCATTAAAAAAAAAAAAAGACAAAAAAACAAAACAACACAGAGAAAATCCTAAAATCCCCAGAGGAAAAGCCCTAGTGTAAATAATGGAATAAGAATCAGATGGGCTACCAACTTCTCAGCATAAACATTAGAAGCCTCAAGATAATGAAGTCACGCCTTCAAAGTCTTTTGAGGATCAGAATTCTGTACCTAGTCAAAGTATCAATCAAATACTTTCGATTTCTAAGGGCTCAAAAAATTTACCTCCCATAGTTTTTCTTAAGTTGCTTCATGATGTGGTGACAAAACAGAAGACTATACTGAGAAGACAAAGTGGGATCCAGGAAATGCAGAGCAAACTCGGGGGAGGAGCAAATCCTGGGATGACAGCCTTGAACCAGACCTAGAGAGCAACCAGTGGGATGAGCGGAAGAGGACAGAGGCTCTAGGAGGAAGGCACCTAAGAAAAAAGGGAAACCCCAAGATGTAATAGAATAAAATGATAGACCTTCAGACTATAATACAGGTAGGCAATGCAAGAAGGGGGAAAAAAAGAATCAAAGAAAAACAAAACACTGTACATAAGGAGAAAAATGTAAACAACTCTAGGGAACCCCTAAAGGAAGAACTCTAGAAGATGATGAAAACTTGGCCCTGAGAAGTACTTTTAGTCTTAATGATTTAAACACTGCTTACTGGTTCTCTACTTTTACAGTCAACCTACAAAGCATGGTAACTGTAACTAGAAAAACAGAACAAAATGTAAATTAGATCTTCAGCAATACAAAAGTACGGGTGACAGAATTTAGAAAGTGGGGGGATGAGAAAAGATGTATAAGAATTAAAGGACATAAATATCCTTATCTTTCAGGAGTCAAAATATACTGATACAGTTAATCAGATAAGAAATAGGTGTATTACTTAAAATTATAAAAGTAATCCATAGACAAACTAAAAATAGTGAGTTTACTACATGGGCTTGGAGGCAAGGAAAAGTGAGAGTTAGATACTGATATACTGTAGCAAGAGATCAAAACATAACATCTGTAGTTGGTGAATTAAGAAACAGTGGTATAAGCATATTATTACAGACACGGAGAAAATGAAAGAAAGTCATCAACAGAAGCATTTAAAAGTGGTGGCCTCCAGGAGAACCAGTGTGGAAAATAATGAAGCAAAGAATGTTACTTGTTATTTTAAATTGTTCTATACTATTTGATGATTTTCTAATCTATCAGCAGGTATTATCTATCAGCAGGTATTACAATGATTTGTTTTGTTTTTCCAAATTTTCTACAGTGAGCATATATTTCATAATGTACCATATTTTACTTTAAATATAAAATTTTATTCAACATATACCAAATAGGAAAAATAAAAGGAAATCCACGCCTAGACACATTGTAGTGAAACTGCAGAACATCAAAGACAAACAGAAGATCCTGAAAGCAGCCAGAAAAAGGACAGATCACCTACAAAGGAACAACAGACAATTAGAATAACAGAAGTCCACGCAACAGTCATGGAGGCCAGAAGACAATGGAATAATATAAACAAGGTGCTGAGAGCAAATAACTCTTGTTAACCTAGATCTGTGTATGCAGTAAAGCTAGCTACTGCCCAAGAACAAGGAGAAATGAACACTCTTGTAGGTGAACAGACTCTTGGGGAAATTTATCACCAACAGACCTGTTCTACAGAAACTTCCAAAGAATACACTTCAAAATACTTTAAAATATTGGAAAATGACAATCCCCAAATAACATTCAAGTGATATGAGAAAAAAAAAACAATAAATATGTAGGTAAATGTGAACAAACACTGCCTGGGTAAAATAGTAATGGTGCCCAATTTATCCATTAAAAAAGGACCAAAATGAAAACACTGGAAATATAATGTAAAGTCTGAGGGGGTAAAACTGGAGCTAAGGTATTCTAAAATCCATTTACTGTTTGGGGATGGGGTCAGAATACTAACTTCTGGAATATTAAATCTGTATGGTAAAATTTCAGTGGTAACCAATAAAAGAACAGAAACAGAGTTTAAAACAGTACAAAATAAAGGAGAGCTGGGCAATCAACCACAATTACAGTAGTGATCAATGAATCTTTAAAAAAGACAAAAAAGGTCAAAAAATGAAAGCAGGCAAATACAAACCAAAAAAAGGTGACAGAAACTAGTCCAGCTCCATCAATAATTCTCATATATGTGAATGGTTTAAACTCACACAAAAAGCAAGCTCAGACTGAATTTTAAAACAGTAATCTAGCTTTATGATAGTTAAGAGATACGTATGCCTAACAAGGTCAGAGAAGACTGAAAAATGCATGAAGCACAGATATATGAAGCAAATACTAACTAAACAGCTACGTTAATATCAGACAAAACTGAGTTGAAGATAAAAGCATCATTTAGTACGTAAAGGATTATAGATACAGATAAAAGGTTCAATTCATCAGGAAGAGGTACCTTCCTGATTCAATTCATCAGGATAATTTTAAGTACAGATGCACCTAGTTTAATAGCCACAAAGTAAATGAAACAAAATCTACCAGAAGTACAGAGAAATGAAGACAAATTTGTCATCCTGACAGGCAATTTCAAAACCCTCTCGATCACTGATAAGTAGACCGAAAACTCAGCAAGGTCAAGATCTGAACAATATTAACTGTAGAGCTTTGTCTACCAAATGCAAAATTCTCAATTCAACAATTAGAGTCCACTTTCTTCCAAAAGGCACATGAAAGATGTACAAAACTGCCTGCCTTAAGTCTTAACTATTTTCATAAAAGTGTGTATTATACGGATCACATTATCGGACCACAATGCAACTAAGTCTATAGTATATAATTAAAAAGATTAACAGACAAAACCCCAAACTTCCATATACTATGAATTAAAAACACTTTTAAATAACTTACAGTTCAAAGAAGAAGATCATAATGGGAATTAAAGATAATTAGAATGATAATGAAAAATGTATATATCAATATTCGTGAGGGCTTCCCTGGTGGCACAGTGGTTGAGAATCCGCCTGCCGATGCAGGGGACATGGGTTCGTGCCCCAGTCTGGGAAGATCCCACATGCTGCGGAGCAGCTGGGCCCATGAGCCATGGCCACTGAGCCTGCACGTCCGGAGCCTGTGCTCCACAATGAGAGAGGCCACAATAGTGAGAGGTCCACCTACTGCAAAAAAAAAAAAGAAAATTGTGACATGCAGCAAAAATGGCATGTCAAGAGAACTTCATAGCTTAAATGTTTACATTTTCAAAATAAAAAGGACAGGCTAAGATAAATTGGTAAGAAAAAATACAGATGGGTATATTAAAAATAAGAGCAGAAATCAATGAAATAGATAACACACCACAAAAGAGAATCAATAAAGCCAGAATTGTTGTCGTGATAAATCTTTGCAAAGACTGACAAAATACACTTCTAGTGACAGACTAACCCAAGACAAAAAGAGAAATAGCGAAATATTTGGGGTGGCTAAGCCCCGGAAAAATGCAGAGGTCAGAAAGATGAGGGAACACTATCAACAACTCATGCCATCACACGTGCACGGAGTTTTAAAAACCTGTCACAGGGCTGCCCTGGTGGCGCAGTGGTTAAGAATCCGCCTGCCGATGCAGGGGACACGGGTTCGAGCGCTGATCAGGGAAGATCCCACATGCTGCAACACAAGCCTGTGTGCCACAACTGCTGAGCCTGCGCTCTAGAGCCCGCGAGCCACAACTACTGAAGCCCACGTGCCTAGAGCCTGTGCTCTGCACCAAGAGAAGCCACCACAGTGAGAAGCCCACACACCGCAACGAAGAGTAGCCCCTGCTCACCGCAACTCGAGAAAGCCCGCGCGCAGCAAGGAAGACCCAACTCAGCCAAAATAAATACATAAATAAAATTAAAAAAAAAAAAAGACCTGTCACAGACAAAGCTACAAAACAGTGAGTAAGCACACTCATTAAAGACTTCACAGTGTGTCACTTCACGCTTGCAAACAAATGGTACCGGTAAGAGTAGTAACAGTCCTCATCAGTAGAGATACCTGATACCTTTTCAGTTTTTTAACCTTTTACTTTAAAACAAAACGATGATACAGAAAGCCACACAAAAGTAAGAGTTTAATGAGTTCTTATAAGGCGAAACACCCTTATAACCACCTTCAGATCAAGAAAATAGACTATCTAAGCTACCCCACAAGCCTCCCTTCATGTACTCCAATATAATCAGTCCTATTCAAAAGTAACCACCATACACCTTTTATAGTAATATCTACAGTTTGTGGTTTTATCACACAAGTGTACGTACCTAGACACTATAGATTAATCTTGCCCCTTTTATTTTGTCTTTTAAGTCTTTTAATCTAGAATTCTCAGGCTGTTTGACCTATACAGTGCCCCAGAGCGGGTACTTTGCCTGTTGCACACTCATGGTGCAGCAATTAACATATTCCTCTGGCCTCTGTACTTCCTGCAAGCTGACTGCTGCATCAGAGCCTTGATCACTCAGGTTCAAATCCTCTGGCAAGACTAAGGTAGTGTTTTATTCTTTCATTGGGAGGCACCAAATGGCTGATTTTCACTTTAAAAACCGTTTTAGTAGCCCTTAATTATCAGTGCCTAGATTCATTAATTCACTGTTAGTTGGAAAAACCACTAGAATTCTACCATTTTGTTTTCACTTCTTAGCTAGAATAATTTTAAAAGATGCTTCCTTCATCTACTATATCACAAGGGGTAGCAAACATTTTCTATTTTAAATTCTGTGGGCTTTATGGTCTGTTGCAACTATTCAACTCTGTGGTTGTAGTATAAAAGCAGCTATAGACAATACATAAAACAAATGGGCTTAGTTTACTTCCAATAAAACTTCACTTACGAAAACAAGTACTACCTCCTATACTACTTTGATATCCAGTGGTACCATCCTTAAAGGAAAGACAGCATAAATGCTCAATTATTTTATTTCTCTGGTTTCCAAGACAATGAATTAGTATCTATTATCCTCCAAAAGGACCAATTGTTTACTTAAAAATGCCATCATGAAATCACAGATTCAAAACTGTTTGACAGACTTCAATTCACTGCAAATCCTTACTAAAGCTCAAATCCCAGTTTCCAACTACTCTTCACAAATTGGCCCAGTTAGTACCTACTGGCTACTTTAAGGGTTTTCCCATTTTCAGGTCCATGATTTATTGGAACTGCACATAATGCTGACACAGCAAATTACACACCATAGTCAAAGACTTCTTTAAAAAAAGAGAGAAGAGACAAATATAAGATGGAATCGTTAAGGCTTCACAAAACAAGTAAATTTGAGATGAACCTGGAACAATTTAAAGGACACAGCTGACGAGGAATGAACAAATGTATTCCAGCATTGTAAAAGTATTAAGTCATGATGAGCATACAGTTTTGGTGGGGTTTTTTAATCACATCTCAGTAGAAGAGGAAAAGAACTAGACTCTTTCCTGATGGGAACAGAAGAAACAGGTTGGAGAGCAGTGGAGAATGGCTGGGCGGGCCCAGGGACCAGAAGCTGCCTAAAGGCCAAGCTGATGACATCAGTCCTAGATAATGCATAGCACGGAGAGAAGCTATAAATGCTCTCACAGAAGAGTCACATGATCAGTCACACTTCAGACAGGAGAGTCTGTGCAAGAGTTGGGGGTGGGAGGTTGAGAGAAAGGAAGCAGAAAGATCAGCTGGAAGTATGTCAGGCACAAGGGGATAAAGTAGTATCACTGGGACAATAAGGCAGTTCTGGCAGGTCAGAGACAGGATGCTCAAAGAGGGGAGATTTAAAAATTTCAAGTTCAATAGAAGAGGGATAGGATTAACAAAAAGAAGAAAAGGAAGAATGTAGGTATGTATGTATCTTTAAGTAGAAGCTTTCTAAAGACTGGCAATTATTAATGCTAGGTGACTGGGTTCATGGGAATGCATTGCACTATCTTCTCCACTTCTGAGAACACTAAAAATTTCCCTAATGATAAGATTTTTTTAATTCTAAAAAGTGTAGGTATAGACTTTCCTCATGGTCCCTTATTCTATTTGGGGGCCTATTAAGCCCTTTTCTCATAGTATAACCAACATTTCATAAAAACCCACTGGAAAATATTTAATGCCTCATGAAAAAAGTGTAATAGGCAATGAAATATCATTTGAATTATTACCTTGACTTTTGTCTATATTATCTCCTTTTGTTTCCTCTTCTTTAATGGGGGAACTTATTCTGGGGGCCCTGTTTTGCCCCTGGACCATTTCTGCTAGCAATTCTTCTTGAGAAGTTCGAGTTCTGGGGGCAACTGGAAGTGTCTGTTTCTGTGAGACTTTCATATAAAAAGCAAAAAAGATGGAAATCCAAATGAAGTAATATTTCAAAACTCAACAGTGAATATCATATTAAATATAAATGCCTCCTTGGGTTTAGAATATGAGTGAGAAAGAGTTCATAGACACCTCATTTTTCCTTATAATATTCTATGACTTAGCTACCCATACTTATGTAAACAACATTTATACATTTTAAACTACATGCCATAAATACACTGCAGGACACATGTATTCATTTTTAACCAAATGTAGTCTGGGTTCTGCCTCATGGTTCTATAACAATTTCAAACTGTAATCTAGATAACCTAGGTGAAGAAAGAATTTCAATGCTATCTCTCAAAAAACTTGGAAAACTCTCCAAATACAAAAGCAGGAAATTAAGGTCACAGTGATAAGTCTAAATTTCTCATCATTGTAAACACTCAATATTGCTGACAGACCAAAAAAGAAAATGTAAACAGATGAACTGTTATGTCAAGTGTTGGCCTTTGCCTGATAATCCTTACCCTATAAGCCAAAAGCTGTTTATGTTCAGGGTTAAATTAGGGATGAGGAGAAGTAAGGGGACAGGTGACTACCAGGCTCAAAAGTTGCTAGCTTACAGTTTATTCCACTTTAGAAAGGGGTCATATAAAAAGATGCAAAGGAGAATAGAAAAGCAGAACAATGCGAAATCCATAGCAAAAATAAAATTTAAAAACTTAGAGTGGGTAATCATCACAGCTTATTAACAGAAAATTTTACGTATTGGCTATAGCACATGGGGCACAGAGTAATGGGTTCTACTGAGAGGAAAGAAACCAACCTGTTCATATACTAGACAAATATTTCTAACTTCAGCCTCTTAATATTTTCAAATTTTGATCCCTTTTAAATAACATAAACTCATATCTAATGTTGACTCTAATGCTATATATATGAAAAGTCTCATATTTATCAAAACTCCCTTTAAGATTTCCGTTATATATTTCACGTACATTAGAAAGAGGGAGTAAAAGGCATTACAGTTGCTCAAAGGACTAAGTTCCACTGACAGTCGAGAAAGCGTCTCAAACTGGTCAAATCTCCTTTTAATCATTCTCTGAACCTCACCTTGGTCCTGACATCTGGCAGGCATCTTTATTTTATCACAACTTGAGGAGCAATCATCTACAGCTTACTCAAGACTTAGAGAAATCTCTCACTTAATGTCAACATAATACATTTAAATTACCTGCAGAGTAGTTAGTTGTTTTTGTTACGGATTCTTGAGCTTCAGATATAGCCTTCAAAATTAGATTCTTGTTAGCTTGTTTGGAAGGTGGAAGTGAAGGTCTAAAAAAGTTAAGCAAGGTATCCTGATTAAATTTTAGATTTGAGTTCTTTACACGCTAGCCACCCATCGTACCTTTACCACTGCCTTCTCTTAGGTTTGGAACAGACGAGCTGTAGCTTTTAGGAAATGCCAACTGGATGAGAACCTTACAACGTTTTAAAATAATGAATTTGGATCAACCTTCCTCCCACCCATATGACAGTTTTTAATATTGTTTGCAATCTTCTCCAATTTTAGGCAACTTCTCTTTCATTAACAGAAGTGTTGCTCAAAAACCAATGGAAAAGTCTTACATGGTACTAAATTTGTATTTTCATGATACCCTCTTCAAGAAACCCAGAAGACTCCACCAGGCGATGAAAAATGAATGTAGACACGTTCAGGTACCTCCGTTCAGGTTTCGCGGGCACTGACACGCTGCTGGAGATGCTTCCTGTACGGGACCCACAATCATCATCTTCCTCCTCCTCTTCTCCATCATGACTGAATTTTTTTACTTTAACAACTGAACTTACCACAGGCAACTTTCTCTTCCGAAAGTTTTCTTCCTGCAATCAGATAAATTTCCACTTACCTAGTCTCAGAAAATAAAATTCTACTACAGAATACTTTCTTCTTTTCAAGAAAAAGCCAAGCACATTAAGAATTCATGGGCTATTTCCCTGGTTTCTTATAAAAATACAAGTAATATCTCCAATAGCCAACCTTTAGCTAAAACAAAGACCAGTGCTTTATATTCATTTATAAAGAGCAGCATATAGCACTGTTGAGGAAACCAATAAAATGGAGTTACTCTATTGTTTACTAGCAGTTGCTGTGAAGGATCTAATACTGACCTAAAATCCTTGCAAAATGGTAAGGTAAGGTTAAAGCTATCTCAAAGGTTAGCATCCAGGAAAGTAAACAAGATGTAAAATATCTGTAGCCAGTTGTGGAGAGAAAATCTGACTGATGTATTATGTTGAGCAGCACAGAAACCAGTTTAAAACAAACTTGCAGTATGTGTTCAGTTATTCCATGTACAACTTAGTATTAAGAACTGACAATTTTCAGTCTAATGAGTCAGAATTTAAAAGTATATACAAACCTCAATGCTCATCTTTTCTGAGCTGTTTCTGAAGAAGGGACTATAAGTCTCTTCTAAGCTGTTAAGCACTTCTGGTTCACACAAACGTCCTGTTTCATATACCCGGCTAGTCTGAGTATCGAGTTGCTTGGCAGCATGAATACTGTTTTGCTGCTGTTGAAACTGCAACCTGTTTAAATGAGCACCACTGTCTGCATTTCGACTTGCAGGTGGTCGATAAATTTCAATAGAAGGGCGAGAAGAACCATACGTAAGTGTCACTGTAGGTTTTTTCTGAGATGAGGGATTCTCCTGCACAAAATTGAGGTCTTCATCAATGAGATCATCTGGTTCTGGCTTAATATCAATCACATCTTCAGAGGGTGCTGGCTCCCTCAAAGGTTTCACTGTTGACATTAGTCGGGTTGCAGCTCCATCATCATAAGTCTGTCTGTTAAAAAAGGAAAACAAAACCAAAAAGGGTGTGTTACCAATTTAGAGCAGTATCTTCAACTCTTCAAAGGATATTTAGATACATCCTAATGAAAAAGTATGGATGCATTCTTTTTTTTAAACTTTGATTTACTACATTTTATATAAAAGGTAATCATACTTTGGTCTTATCCTTCATCATTTTATTCCAAAAAACTGCTCATGACCACCTCATTTCCAAAAATTTCTGAAAACAGCAATTTACAGACATATTAACTAATGTAAATGTCACACACACACACCCACCTGCCCACAGGTCTACACAAGACTCTTACCTGACGTTAGTGGCTTTCTGCTCCTGTGAACTTGAAGAAACCCTAGATTCTCCTTTTTCAGCTCTAGTGCTAGAGACTGCAAGAGGTGGCACTGCAGCTTCATGCCTTCTCTCATCTCCTCGACTGAAACTGCTCTTGTTTGAAGGTACATTACTATCAAAGATGTTGGTATCGGAAGACTTCAGACTAGAGGGGTCTAGAAAGAAAAACACATGGTCCCTTGAAGCTATTTTTATTACTTTGAACCTCCCCCTTCTTCACCACCAGTTTTAAAGCAATAAGTATGTGTTCTTCCACAACATTTTTAATGGGTGAATATTATTCCATACATAGTATTATAATAATACATCTAATTTATTATTACTGGACTTTCAATTTTCAATTATAAAACACTGAAATATCCTTGAAGCTAAATCATTGCACACATCCATAATTACTTCCTTAGAATAAATTGCATTCTTTCCCTTCCCTTGTTCAAATCATCTGTGAATTATATTAAGTTTATTGCTTTTAAATTCATAAAAATGTGGGCTTCCCAGCCGCAGAGCACAGGGAGATCAGCTCGGTGCTTTGTGACCGCCTGGAGGGGTGGGATGGGGAGGGTGGGAGGGAGGGAGATGCATGAGGGAAGGGATGTGGGAACAGATGTATATGTATGACTGATTCACTTTGTTATAAAGCAGAAACTAATAAAAAGAAAAAAAAAATAAAAATAAAAATAAAAAAATTAAAATGTGGGCTTCCTTAAAAACTTCAAATGAACTACCATTTTCAAATGTATGGGTTTTTCCCCCAAAGCAGTATAAATGACTTCAGAAAAACGATCATATGCTACAGCAAATTCCACAAAAACCCAGACGTCATCTTTATGAACCTTACCAGTTGTTACAGAACGAAGTTTATCTAATACACCATGAAGCCTAAAAGAAAAAACAAACCAAAAAAGTTAAAGCTTCCGTTAATCAAGAAACACTGGATTTCAACTGTCACTCTAAATTTGATGACATTTTAGATCTAGTCTTCAGATAAACACTGACAGATGGTACTGAATGGAATTTAATGGATAAATAGGATTAAAATTAAGTTTTACTTTTTTTTAAAAAAAGGCTGTACATGAATATTGTGGAATAATCAAAAATCTTATTTTTTCATCACTATTTTCAACATCTAGCCTCTGCAAAAATAAGGGCAAGGATTATCATCTGACCACACAGCGCTGATCCACAAAGAATATCATTCCGTTTCAAAAGAACTAAAGATTCAAGGTCGATAAAAGGAGATAAAATACCATAAACGTAATGTAACATTATTAAAATTGTTTTAAGCACAGTTTAAATTTATTTTTTATCTACTTAGATGGTTTCTGGAAGAACTTAATCCTGAGAGGTGAAAAAACTTTAAAAATAATCTCAAAATATACTATATCACTTCACTATAACTACTGTTTTCAAAACTAATGCTGTAAACAAGCCACAACCTCAATTATAATATAACCTATTTTAGTAGTTATGTACAAGGCAAAACTGTCTTACAATCCTTCCAGGAGGCCAGGCATCCTAAAAACACCAGAAATATCTCATTATAATGTTTCACCCAGAACCCAGTCACATGCCACTATCCCCTAGGATACAGTTATCGCAGGGCTCCAAAGAATCAGAATAGTCTGTTTGTGGCGGGTGTAAATGAACACTTGAGAAAGCAAAGTGTCAAAACAGAGACACCATCACTCTTACCAGTACATGGTAAAGAATAAAATTTATGGCAAGATGAAAGAGTTGAATTAATGTGATTTTAAATTCAAATTCAGTTGGCAGTCTGCTTATGTAAGAAATTTGTCTAAAGCACTCCCTCAAGTTATCTGAGAAAGGATCTACTAGGTCAATGTCCCATATTACGTTACTGGGACTCAAAGTGATCCAAATGTTGAACCAAAAGTCTAGTCATAAAAAATGTACATGAAACAAAACAAGTACCTGGACCGCTGAAGGATTTAAAAAAAAAAAAAAAAGGCAGTACTCTTGATAATGGTTAATTTCCCCAGTCAAAAGCACCATGATCTCTCTTTTTTTGGTAAACTCTGGGGACAAACCATCATAAGTGGGTTAGGTCACCCACACTGTAGGAGTGTATGTACCAAAACATTTAAGGAACAACCACTGCACTCAATGTTCTTCAAAAATGTGTAATATAAACCCAGAGAATTCTGTGCGGAATTTCAAGAAAGCTTCACCGGAGTTATAAAGGATACAGTTGCCCACTGGGGCCAAAATGCCTTTAAGACAAACTCTGGTTTAAAGGCGAGTTAACCAGTTTCATATCCCTCCTTATTGCCTATCTGGTCTCCCAGTCTCTTGCCATTCAAATTAAGCAGGCCACTCTGCTCATGCAACTTTTGCTCCATCTGTCAACTTGTGCTGCAACTGGTGGTTCCCAGTGAGGACCTTTATATGATCCTTCCTGCTCTCTTCTCAGCCGCATCATTACCCTCCCCCAGCTCTCTCACTCTACCTCAAACCTGGTACCAGAACCTGGCCTGCCTTCATAAATTAAATCTCATGCTTTTAGTCAGTATTCTCAACCAAAGGAATATGTGGTTTGAAAAAGGACATTGAAAATTAAAATACTGATTTATGTTTGAACACAAAGTTGCCTATTTCAAAATTCCAGACTTCAAAAAGCTCCAAACTAAAAAAATGATTTGATATTTTGTCAAAAAACTTTGCCTCCTAAGTTAGCTGACTGAAGAAAGCAATTCAGGAAGTCAACCCAGTCCAAAAAAACATCTATAACTGGTTTTGGTAGAGGGAAAGGAATGATAACATGCTGAAGTTTACAAAAGAAACGTATTAACTACAGTCAACACATACTAAGGACTTGTTATGGGCCAGACACAGCTGTGAGCACATTACATGTATCAGCTTATTTAATTTTCACAACCACCCTATAAAGCTGATTTACGATACCCATTTTGCAGATGGAGAAACCAAGGAAAGAGGTAGATCCAGGATTCAACCTTGGCAGTCTGGCTCCAGAGGCTGTGCTCTCAACGCTCACAACCTGCCTCACAACACTGAATCTGACTCTCCTGTCAAGAACCTCTTTTCAGACAGAACACCTACTCTTGACTTGAGCCAAACTGTGGTCTGAGGGGTAAATATTCAGAAACATACCATACGGTGAATCGAATTGTGTTGTTCCCTAGAAACAGGGACAGGTCCTCTGTCATTTGGTCCTGACTTTTCTTGTTGGCCACCATCACCATAATGTAATCAGGAAGTTCTTCATCTATTTAAAAGGAAAAGTATATAAAAACTTTTTATGCTTTCCTTAATATTTTCTTCTACTTGAAGCTGATGTGCTTGAAAATATAGATGTAGTTCTAAGAATGTCAGCTCTAGTGGAATTATGCTGGACAAAAAGTATAGCTTTCTTTCTCTTTATTCCATAAGTATTTCAATTACTAGAAGAACAAGAACTAGAAATAACTAATAAATATTTACAAAACTAGATATTCTGAATTACGGTATCAAACTTGAGAGTGCATTCATTTCCTTTAATCTTTTTTTAATAATGCTCATTAACTTCAGAAAAGCTTCCAGAAAGCATACTGGACATTTCTCAAGAATACTACTGAGTTTTGTTCAGTTTTGTGCGTGTTTGTTTCAAAATGACACTCATTTCTCAAGGAACACCTTTATCCTTGGTAAAGGCAGATTTTAATTAGGGTAACAAACTTGCAGCAACATCAAATAAACTAAAACCACCCCAAAATTATACATCACTTAAAAAATTTAATCTTAAGATTAAATGATTTCTACTCAACTCATTGTTTCATTCTTCTACCCTCCTAACAGTGAATTATGAGGGTGAGGTCTAGGACAAAAAACAAACCAAAAAAACCCAAAACCACCACAATAAAAAGATAAGAAAGCAGGGCTTCCCTGGTGGCGCAGTGGTTGGGAGTCCGCCTGCCGATGCAGGGGACACTGGCTCGTGCCCAGGTCCGGGAAGATCCCACATGCCGCGGAGCGGCTGGGCCCGTGAGCCATGGCCGCTGAGCCTGCGCGTCCGGAGCCTGTGCTCCGCAGCGGGAGAGGCCACAGCAGTGAGAGGCCCGCGTCCAGGCAAAAAAAAAAAAAAAAAAAAAAAAAAGAAAGCAAAAGCTATTTATCAGGAACTTTGATCCCTACCAAAAAAATTCCTTTAGATTCTTTGATACCTTAAATATTCACATTTCTATGCAGGCAGAAAGGTTCATTTCAGAACTACTATCAGACATTTGTTTCAAGAAGAAATATCAAAAATCCAGTTCAAGAAAAGCACAAATACACTAAAGCCCTATCTACAAATGGAAACAGAGAAATCAGAATACTTGCTAGAAGCATGCAATTCAGTGTGAGGAGATAAAAGAACAAGTAGCCAGTCATTTGCTATTTTGTTTGTAAAGAATCAAAAGGGTCCACTGCTTTCTGGCAACATTAGTAAATAAGCCTCACAGCTTATTTACACAAAGTGTCCCTACCATGGGCTGTCACTGGTAACCCAGGAAAGGAAAACAAAGTTGGGGTGCTTTGGCAGTCTTGACAGTTTTTCTTCCTCATAATGTCAGTAATGAAAACAAATAGGCTGTGCTTTCTGACACTATATATTAGTTTGCATTTTATAAAATTTTATGTAAATGAGATCAGCAGTTGCTCTGGTACAGGGTGGGGACAAGGACAGACAGTAGGGAAGGATACAAAAGAGCCCCAGGAAAACCCAAAAGAAAACTTTTGGAAGTGATAGATACGTTCATTAGCTTGATTATGGTGTATACATATCAAGACACAGCAAACTGTAAACAGGTGGAGTTTATAGCAATTATATTTCAACAAGGCTGTTAGAAATTCATAACATCGTTCTCTCAGTAGACACAAAATGAGAAATAAGAATCTAATGAAAACTTAACGTGTTCCTGGGACTTCCTTGGCAGTCCAGTGGTTAGGACTCGGTGCTTCAATCCCTGGTTGGGAACTAAGATCCCGCAAGCCTTGTGGCACAGCCAAAAAATAAATAAAATAAAGTGTTCATGATACATTCCTACAGAATTCTAATAGCATTCTCAAGTTCATCTGAAATCTATGTACTGAAAAACAGTAAAATGTTGACGGTTCCTGCAAGTTCATACTTCCTAAAATGTGAATTTAAGACTGCTCTGAATTATAACTGCCATCTCACTAAAGTACTCCATTTTAAACAAACACACAAATGAAACCGTATCAACTCTTAACAGTTGCTCATCTTTATATCCCACTCAATGTCTTGAAAATAGATATTCAAATATTTACTAAAGGATTGTTTCCATAAAAAGGTTTCCAGTACTCCAGCACAAAGGGATTAGAAAGTCACCCTTTTCAGAAGGACAATGACGCATATACATTCAAATAATTAGGTAGCTAACTGTTAACAAATAATGTATATTTCAAATAGTCTAATGGTGATCCCTGTTTACCCACTTAATCAACATTTATGAAAAAATCTGGTGCTCTGCTAGGCCACTGAGACACAACCAATATGAAGTCTCTGCCCTCAAGAAACTTCCAGTCAAGAAGCAGAGGCAAACAAGTTGAGCAGCTGTGCTAATATGTTAATAGCTGGGACAGATGAGTTCAAGAGGAGCATACAGGAGTGACTCCTATCCTTCTGTTAGCTCACCAAGTTTCTATTATGAAGCAACCATAATAGAAACATCAAGGACCCAGATGTCTTAAACCTGCTTAAATCTGCTGCTGACCAGCTGTATTTAGCCCTCTCAAGACTCCATTTCTTTATTTGTAAAAAAGTGAATTACCTGCCATCCCCACTCCAGCATTGTGTTCAGGTACAAATAAAACTCTATGAAAATATTTTGAAAACTATAAAATACATGATATCTTTACTACAATTACACTTCACATTGGACTACGTCAAGCTTGTAACCAGGTTTTTAATATTAATAGGCTCAAAATTCTTGGTTTGAGGTTTCTGATAAATGATAGGAATCATCAGATTGAATTTAGACCCAATTAATATGTGTTTATGTTTTCATGTGCTAGAATTAAGAAAGTTCTCGGGCTTCCCTGGTGGCGCGGTGGTTGGGAGTCCGCCTGCCGATGCAGGGGACACGGGTTCGTGCCCCGGTCCGGGAGGATCCCACATGCCGCGGAGCGGCTGGGTCCGTGAGCCATGGCTGCTGGGCCTGCGCGTCCGGAGCCTGTGCTCTGCAGCGGGAGAGGCCACGGCTGTGAGAGGCCCGTGTACCGCAAAAAAAAAAAAAAAAAAAAAAAAGAAAGTTCTCACTGTAGGTTTTCTGTGGATTTCTTTTTGACCCAACACTAGCTCTTGGCACAAAGCTGGCATCCATTAAATGTTGAATGAATAAAAGAAAAAACAATCCTGGTTCAGCTTCATCTTTAACCTGTGAGTGTCAATTTTCTTATCTGTTAAAGTCTTACAACAATCCTGACAACAAATAATTAGTATGTGGCAAACTACCATCTGGTCTCAGGCCCCCTTTACACTATTGAAAATTACTGATGATCCCAAACAGCTTTTATTCATGTGCACATATCTACTGATATTTACCATACTAGAAACTGCAACTCAGAATTTTTAGATTTCTTAATTCGTTTAAAATAATACACCTATCCCATAAACAATAAACCTGTTTTATGTTGTTCTAAAAAAAGAATGTGAAGAAAATCTGGTCTCACACAGGTATGCAACTGGAAAAGGGGTATTTTAATACCCTTTTCAGATAATGTGGATATTCTTCTGTGATACTACACCAAAACTCAACGAGTGGTAGTTTCTTGAAGGTAAGCAGCAATATTGAAACTGAAAACTGTATCAATGACCTTTTTGTACTCTGTTACATGAAAATCCATTGATCCATCCTGCACTTTTAATGGATCTTTCTTATCCCTGTACAATTTTAAAACATTCATGCATTGGTCATTTGAAAAAATACTGGTTCACTGAGCTATACAAACCACTGGCATACGGATACATTTCATTATACAATATAGAAGAACCATTTGCTAATATCGCCACGCTGTCAAATTTATGGAGGAAGACAATTTTTCCAAAATTCTGACTTTCATTTGAAAGCTCAACTTTGTCACTGGCAACAAACTTTACTAGTTCTTTACCTTTGCTCACTTTCAGGAAAATGTCTGCCAAAAACCCAAATTATGTAACTAGCCCGTTAGTCTTCCTTAGAAGTTAAAAATGATGTTCCAAAGGGTAAAAGGGGGGAGGGGGGTGGATAAATTAGGAGTATGTGATTAACAGATACAAATTACCATAATAAAATAGATGTGCAACAAGGACTTAGTGTATAGCAAAAGGAACTGTATTCAATATTTTTTAATAGCTTATAACGGAAAATAATCTGAAAAAAGTATATATATATATATAAAACTGAATCACTTTGCTGTACACTTACAACTAACACAATATTGTAAATCAACTAAACTTTAAAAAATAGTTCCCAAAGAAACAAAAGAAAAACAAATTCCATGAAAAAGGTGGCCAGGTCAGTTCTCCACTCAATCCCACAAATTCTTTGCCTTAAGACAACCCATACGAGTACTTCCTATTTTCTAACGCCACATGTTAAAAAGATGTAGTCAGGGCCAGGGTTTAAAAAAATATTTTACTTCATCACTTACATTCATAAATGAAACTGGCCTCTTTTTTTTTTTCTTTGTAATTGCAAGTGGAAGGGTGGTGAAGAATACGATAATTTCTTGTAAAGTTTGGTGTGAGATACTGATTCGGGCTAAGGTACCAGCAGTTTTACTCACCACTTTTGCACAGTCCAAATGTCAGCACGGTGAAAATGGCAAATACCCTGTCAGTATTAATATGAAAATAGTTTTGACTTCAGAGACCCTTGGGGTCTCCCACACCTGGAGAACCACTATCATAAGTGGTAGCTATTATTTTTATAGGCGGCACCAGCTTTGGAGCCAAACAGACGCAGGTCTCAATCCATAAAACCTTGCTCAAGCCAAGCACCCAAAGCCTGTTTCCTTGCTTGTACAACTGGGGATATTACCACTTACCTTCCAGTGTTCTCCTGGGGATTATCATGACCTAATGCATATACGACAATAATTAAGCACAGTGCCTGGCCCAGAGTAAACACTCAAATTATAATTTATAAAAGAATAAAAAGAAAAAAGACACATTACCGTCGGGAGGTAAGAAAAAAAGGGGCAGGAAAAATAAAGAGATCTGAAAATAAAACTCACTGAACCACGAGAGAGGCAAATGCCAGACAGCATCATTCATATGCAAAATAATAATTCTGAAAAATGAAGATCAAGAGGAAAGGAAAGAAAATAGGAAAAACAATAAAAAGCAGACAAATATTAAGGAAAATATGAAAGAGCCTCAACAGAGGAAGCTACACGATTTCAAAACACCCTATTAGAAGGGGATCTGGAAAAAAAACCAAGGTTGCATATAAAGCTTTCAATGGAAAGATAGTACGGAAAAGAAGTAACCAGGGAGTATCAGATTCGAAGGTAAAAGGGCGTCTCTCCAAAGTCAAAGGCATGATAGGAAAAATGCATTCCTAAAATTAAATTCGCTGCAAATTCTAAAGTCTATTAGGCTAACAACAGAAGACTTACCAACGTAAGCTCCTAGTTCTTGCAATTTTCCCTTAATGGCACTCTGAGGGAAGAAAAAGACCATAGTGCGCGTGAGAAAGGCGGCCCTGGGAAAACAGACCGACTGCAGCGCAGAGGCAACTTCGCGAGCGCGCACACCTCCTGCCCCCACCGGCGCCCGAGTGGGGGTGGGGAGACGCCTCGGGCCCCCCAGCCCCACCCCGGAACCCCTCCTCCGCGGCGCCCCCTCCGATTCCCGGCGGCTCCTTCTATAGCCGCAAGCCCGCTCTCCGAGGCCCGAGGCGGCCTGGCCGAGGAGGCGCTGCTCGCCGACCCCGCGGCCAGTCAAGAGCGCCGGCGACGAGCAGGCCGCGGCGTCCAGGCCGGGCCCCACACCCCCCGTTACTCCTGACAACCGCGCGCCCGCCCGCCCGCCGAGGCCCGGCTTCCCGCCCCCGCCCGACGTGGGCCTCACCCGGATCTTGCGGCTGATCTCGGTGCCGATCTCCATGGCTCCGGGGCCGGCGGTGGGCTCAGCACCGCGAGGGGTTCTGCTTACTGGGAGCCGGAGTCCAGCTCCCAGCCCGCAGCCTCACCGCCTCCAACGCCGCCGCTCCCGGCCGCGCGCTCTGCGTGACCCGCCCCCACCGGCTCGAGACAAGTCGAGTGCGCCTGCGCCTAAGCCTGCGCCTGCGCGCACTCGGGCACGGGGAGCCGGCACTCTGGCGACCTCTGCTGGCCGCGAGGAGAGCCGCGGTAAAACCTTAGAATCAAAGTAAGCGTAGAGAGAGGACTCTCCTCTCCATATCTGCTAATTCCTGAAGTGGTCTCATTAGTTATTAATTGCTGCATAACAAATGACCGCACACATTTACCATCTTGTGGTTTCCATGGGTCTTGAATCTGAACACAGCTTAGCTGGATTCTCCGCTCAGGGTCTCATAAGGCTGCAGTTGAGGTGTCAGGAAGGCTGTGTTCTCGTCTGGAGGCTTCACCGAGGAAGAAGCCAACTTGAAGCTCATTTAGGTTGTAAGCGGAATTAATCTCCTTGCAGCTTTATGAGTGAGGGCCTCAGCTTTCTCCAGGCTGTTGTCTGGAGGCCACCCTCCCGTCAGAGATGTTGCCCACACTTCCTTGCCAAGGGCTTCACCAACATGGCCGCTCACTAAATCAAGCCCGGGAAGAGAGGATCTCAGCTCAGGGAAGGCCCAGTCCTTTTAAAGGCTTTCATTTGATTAAGCCAGGGCCTCCCGGGGCCTGACCCCCAAATCAACTGATTTAGGGTCTTACTTACAAAATTAGATTGCAAAATCCTTCATCCGTGCATATTCATTAGCTGCAAGCAAATCACAGGTGCTGCCTGCACTCAAGGGGAGGGGATTACAAAGGGTGTCAACAGCAGCGGCAGAAATCTTGAGGCCAGCTAGGGTCTGTCGGCCACACGGTCCTTCATCTCATAGAATCCTTTTTTTCTTCTGAATTACTATAACGTCTATGTGGGAGCTACTACTATGACACAATATCCTTTCTGTAATGTTCATCTCATTTGCGTGTATGTGTGTGCGCACATGTGCGTTCTCTCTAACGAAATTATAAACTCCTTGTAGGTCTGTATTTCTCCAGAATTTCTCTTGGGACGCTAGACACATAGTAAGCACCTATTAAATATTTGAAGGATAAAGTAAATTAATGACCTAAATTACAAAAGCATTCCTCACAGATAAATCCAATGATCATGCACTCATTCAACATTGATGAGGGGCAGCAGAGCAGAGTGACTGAGAACAGGGACCCTGGAGCCAGACTGTCTGGGTTTGAATCCCAGCTCTGCTACCCCCTCTGAGACCTTAGGCAAGTTGCTTATCCCCTCTGCCTTAGTTTCCTCATCTGTGGCATAAGTATGATACCAGTTTTTCCTTCATAGAGTTATTATGAGGATGAGGTAAGTTCACAGTTGGGAAGTATTTTGAACTGTGCTTGGCTCATTGCAGTACCATGGTTGTTGATTAAAAATTAAATGCCTACCCTGAGTCAGATGCTGTGCTACGAGCCAGAGCACAAAGATGAGTGAGACTGAGTCCCCGCATTCACAACATTCACAATCCAAAAGACAGGCACCTTATTTCTATCTCTTTACCCACCATTTCAGAACTAAGAATGCAAACACATGTTTTGCCATTACTGCATACAAAATCCTTAGTCAATATTTAGATAATAGTGAAAGAACATTTTATGAAAAATAGAGAATGTTTTCATTAAAATGTATTCAGAATAGGTAAAACTTTTTTTTTAATGTATTCAAGAAAGAGTCAACTTTCAAGACAATCCATTTAAAACTGCAGAAGGAGACTCGCAGGCTGCTTAAGAACTTGCATATTTAGATCTCAGGAGTGTGTCTGGATCACAGAGGGGATAACCCCACTAAACCGATGGTGTTCAGTGGTCTGACATTGTTACAGGTGCTTCCCTGTAAGATGCATCTTCATAAACCACACTGCATCCAGAGGAAGATGATCATAATGATGCCTGAAAGAAACCATTAAAGGGACTATTGGTATTCAACTTGAAAAAGGCTAAGCAGGACAATGAGAATTATTTTCCAGCATGGAAGTTCTCTCCAGTTCAGGAGGAATGACATATTTTGCTCTAGGAGACAATGAGGACTAGATTTCAATGAATCCCAGTTGAGGGCTCTGGGCTGTTTTTCAAAGAGAGAAGATTACTAAAAAGAGCATTGGTTTTTGAAGTCGAAGAGGTCGAGTACTAACCCCAATTGCATGGAGTCCGTTGTCTTCTAACACTGGCCCCCTAGCATCTCCAGCCTCCTCTCAGGGCAGCATTCCAACTGGGTGTTGCACATCATTTGCAAGTGTTGGGGGACAGGAGGGCAGAAGAGAGGTGTTTGGGGGTGTCCTTCAGCCTGGAATGCTTTTCTCTTTTTTTCTTTGAATGCCTAATGAACTTTTTATTTGTCCTTCCAGACTCAGCCAGAAGCTGATCATAGTGATAAACTGAATATCACCACTCCACTTAGAATATCTACCCATTAAGTATATTTGCCTACTAGAATTATATATTCACCTGTTCCTCACATGGTGAGTCTTTGAGAACAGGGCCATACATCTTATTTATCTTTCTCTTTGCAGCATTTGTCTTCCAAGGGATGCGGTTTGAATAGACAAGTTTTTTCGTTAGTGAATATCTCATGGCATGTCTACCCTTGGATCAAAAGCCCTTAAGTGTTGGGAATTCCAGTCACAGCAATTGCTTTTGCTACTGAAGCTGACATACTTTTCTTCATTTTCTTGTCCATTGAACAAATATATTGCCAGCATCATCATGGTAATTTATATAGTGAGAGATAGTGGGTACTCACCAAGCTATCAAAGCAGATTAATTTCTTAACCCCTAAGGAAGTATCAGTCAGTGTACCACCAAAACCACAATTTCTTTCCCTTTATTGAACATCTTTTTACTGTAGAAATTTTTAAATTTTTACTTTGTTTTAAAAAGAATTACCTTCACAGGAAGAAGAATGTATATCACTTCTGGGTAGCAAGAGGAGGTAAAGATACAGATATGTGATTGCTTATTCATCTACACAGTCTCTCTAGACGGGTACATAGTATTATGGTAACACCAGTTACCCCCAGGAGGAGTGCAGGCAAGGTAAGAAGGAGACTTTTCACTTGCACCGTTTTGTATCTTTTGGGGTTGAACCATATAAATTATTTCACTTCCTTCTATACAAACGGAAGCCAATAATAATTTCACGCCGAACACTTTGAAGGCTTTGTTCAAGTGGCTGGTCATGGGGCTGTTACTGTCAAATTAACATGGTTGCAGGAAAATAGAGCTTAAGGACTTGGTGAGCAAGTGGCACTTGTGGACTGTGAGGGAGGAAGTTCAGCTCAGTGTATAACATCGCTTGGGTTTTACAATCATTTTCTATTTTTAAAATTCTTTTATTTTCTTCCCGATTCAATTAGCAAGTTTTTATTTAGTGCCTACCCTCTGCCCAGTAGTGTCCTAGGAATTCTAGGAGATATAAAAGAAGCCTACATGAAACAGTTTTTAACGATCTTGCCAAGTGTGGGGATCACTGTGGAATGGGGTGGCTAGCAAGTTGTGTTGGAAGCAGAGCCTTGAATTGAGGCTTGGAGAGCAACGGAAGGCTTAGACAAAGGGAAGGGGGGCAGGAGGTGCTCTGGGCCAGGAGAAACGGTTTGATGGGGGCAGTAGGGGAGAAGAGAGGAATAAGGACGGTCATAAGAGGCTGAGGCCGATTTAGAAAGGCCCTAAAGGTCAGGCAGGACAGCTTAGCCTTAGGGGTCCATTGGGAGTGATAAACCCCAAGGAGAGGTAAGCCTGGTATTCACATGGAAAGAAATGAGAGAGCAGAAACCAGAGGCATGCAGACCGCCCTTGTTGCAATAAGTCAGATGTAAAATGATGAGGGATGAAGGTTTGGATTAGAATGGTGGGGGAGGGGGGCATTCAGGAACAAAGAGGAAAGAAAGCATTCATGAGACGTTTCACAGGAGGAAGTGGCAGGTCTTGATGATAGGCTGGAGATGGCGAAGACTCACACATAATTTCAGTTTTTCTATTTTGGGAGACCAGAGAGCCACTCATTTTCTCTTTTCTTTCTTCGCACACGAATTGACCCCCTCATGGTGTCCAGTTGAAATTCAATTATAAGCAGAATTGATTGATTTTCTTCCATATAGAAACACATGTAATCCTATTTGCCTTGAGCTCCATTACCCAAGCTGAGTCCTGCCTGGGGTTTGTTTTCCCATAGCACTCCTACTTTCAGGATGGCGCTTTCCGCTTAGGCCTTGTTTGTCTTGTGTTATGTGCAGTGTGTAGGTTTATTACCCACTAGACTAGAAGTCCTTTGTGAGCAGGGACCATGAGTAAGTACTCAATAAGTGTCTGTTAACTGTTGAAGAAAATGAGATCTAAATGAAATGTAACATAAGAAAGCTTTCCAGAAACAAACATATTTTAACAAATCGTTTAAATAAAATTTACATAATAAAAATTTCTCTGCTCCTATCACTCAAACTATATGCCAAGGAAAGGTGAAACACCCTATTGTGATGGTGTTAGGGCCACACAGTTTTATTCCTTGGCTTAAGTGTTGCCATGCAGTAATAAAAATAATAATGCAGTGTAATAATACCATGTAATAATAAAAATTGCTAATAGGGCTTAGAGTGAAACATTTCACACAAGTTACTGGATAGTGATTATTATTATTATTATTATCATTTTACAGGAGATGAGCAGGCACAGAAAGGTTAAGAAATTCGCACACGGCGACCCAGCTAAGCAAGCGTTGGCGCTGAGATTTGAACCCAGACAATTTGACCCTGGAGTACCCCATCCTTAAGAGCTCTACTTTGTACTGCATTAAGCATACAGCTCTTTTGAAGACCTACAGGTTATTTGAGGCATAACAACCTTTTTCAGGGGAAGGGGACGTTGCCACCCTGTACTACCAATCAGTGTTTTTCCTTTTTTTATGGGCTATATCCTTAGACGTAAGCATGGGAGGAAAAAATAGAATGTTTGAACTGTTTTCAGACGTGTAAAAGAACAACTTCAGCAATAATAGAATTTTACACAACACCTAAGAACAACACGGGAATAAAACCCTTTACCTGGCACCGAAATAATATCCCCCTCCTCTCATTTTTATTAAAGCCTTGCTTTATTTGGAAACTCTTAAAATAAGTGGTCATAGGATTAAAAAAAGCCGCGGCGCGCCCCCTCCCCGGCGGCCGGGCGCAGCTGTCCGCGCCTCCCCCGCCCGCATTCCAACTCTCTGAGGTCACGGGCAGCCACCGCCTCCCCGGATCCGCCCGCTCGGCCCAGGGGGAGGGACGCCCGGCCCCGGCCTCTCCGCTGCTCCGGCCGCGCGTCCTGTGTCCGTCCGCCCGCCTTCCTGCTGCCCCGGCCCCCGGCCGGTTTCTTTGTGCGGCGCTGCCGGCCGGCCTGTCCCACCTCCGGGCCTCTCCCCTCGCCGCGGCCACCGCGGGACCCTGCGCAGGGGAATGCTCTGCGGGCCGAGTTCGGGGAGACAGGAAGTGAGGCGTGCGAGCCCCATGAGCGCGCCGCGGCGCGGGCTGGCGTGCGGGCGCGGCTGCGGCGGCCGCGCGGCGGGGCCCCGGGAGGCGGGCCGCTGAACGGGGCGCGCGGCCCCGAGGATGCGGGAGCGGGAGCAGGTGAGGGCGCGGGGTCCGGGCCGGCGGGCGGCGGGCTGGCGGGCGCGGGGCCGAGCGCTGGCGTGTGTCCGCGAGCCGGGACCCCGGAGCGCGTCGGTCGGCCCCGGAGTCCTGGAGGATGGGTCCCGGCTCCCAGACCTAAGGCAGGAGCGTAACAAAGAAAAAAGTCTTCCTTTTCCAGGTTCTCTCTGATCTACTTGAGTAATTTTTAAAGGGGTCTTGAACTTGTATTCTGAACTCCTCGGCTGATTGTAGTGGCTAAATTCTGGATAAGAGTTTTAAACGTTTTAGGCATATTTGTGCCTCTCAGAATATTAAGTGCGAGATTTGCTAGGTAACTTTGGCGAGAAGGCGAGTAGGGAAGGACTGTTTCGTGGTGATGACTTGTTTTGGTTTTGGAGTAAAGATTGTTTACTCTGGAAAAAAGAATTCTTGGGTCTGCAAATTCCGACTTGTGATTTCTGCAAATCCTGATTAGATTGGCCGCTCTTGGCATGCCCGTCTTAATTTTCTTTTTTGCTGAGAAAGCCTTATAATAATAGCGTATGCTCACAAACACGTTCAAAACACTCCGTGTGCTCCAGGTGACAAGCGCTGTATGCCTAATGGTTGCTGACAGATTTTTTTTTTTTAAGTTTGGGATATGATAGAAATTTTACTCTGAAAGTAGTTGTCTGGTGTTCCTAGCACATTTTATTCTCGAGTTCTACGCATAAATGTTTTGTTCAGGAGAAACATGCGTTTGATTTAATGCTATAGATCTATATATTATTCTAAAAATGTCATATACTCATTTAGTGATTGTTTTATTTGAAAGCATCATTAGCAGAATTACGTGTAGTGAGGACTTTAGCAACAAGGCGGGAAACTACAGGATTCAGAATTAAACTATTTGAGGAACTTCTGAAAGGTGATGTAAAAACATTAAAATGAATTCACAAGTATCTCGGACTGCCTTCTGAAAACTTGAACAGAATTTAATGTATACCTGTTTTTTATTTCATAACAAAGTGATTTGGTAGAGAAACAAAATATCTCCTAGTATTTTCCTTCAAAAGCTAATTATGAATTTTGTTTACTTTAGTAGTTAGATACGTTAGAATTCCAGATCCAAATACCTTTCAAATTGTTTCATATTATTTTACACCCGAAACAGACATCCCCCCAAAGCATCTTAAATTTCTACTCCTCTATTCAAACATTCATAACTGTATGACATCATTTGGTAGCAAATACTGCACATAACTGAAAATTAAATGTGTCAATTGTTAATATTGTAAATTATTAAGCAGAAAATTATTTTTACATGTCTTAATAAACAAAAAGCAAGCTATTCTTATGGATAGATCTTGGGGGAAAAATGCATCTGATACACACACCCCTCAGCTTACATTAAGCTTACATTAAGCTTACACCCCTCAATTACATTATAACATCTACCAAAATAAAAAAGAGAAAACATTGGCTTTTATCCCTGATGCAGTAAAATATCTCACACTCAGGAACAACTAAAAGTTTTACTCTGTTTGCTTCATCAGAGCTTAAGTTAATGATTAAGTTATATAGTGTAGTACCTACTGCCTACAAGGCATTGTTTTATATAGTGTAGTATCTACTGCCTTCAAGGCATAGTGAAGAGAATACCATATTTGAACACCCACCAATGCAAATTTTCATCTTTCCTCTGTACGACTTAATCTGTCCTCTTTCCAGTTACCATAATTTCTATGTAAAACTTAAATTCACCATCTAATCACTTGAAAGGGTATTTAGTATATATATGTATATATAATCTTTTAAAATTTATACAAACAGTCATAACTTATCAGGCAATTTTGTAGTTGAAAGCTTATTATTTAAAGTTCTCATTTCTTGATTTTTTTTCTTTCATTTTGCCTCAGCTATCTATTTGGTTTATACCCTGGCATAGAAAAGAGCATTGAAAACTGCAGGTGGAGCCCATGTCTTTTCGTAATATCTATTTTCTATTCCCCCCTTTAGCATGGTGCTTTTACCTTCCAAAGGTACACAACAAATGTTAATTAACACAGTTCTTTATGTAGTTCTAGTTTTCTTTTTTTCCTCTGGCCTTCTTCCTCTATTCCTGGTTTTTAACTTTTATTTTTCTTACTATCTGGAGATAACCAGAGCTCAAAACCAAAACAAAATCCAAACAACAGAAAATCGTGGTTGGGTCCTTATTAGAGATACAGCCATGTATGTAATTATAGCATGCTTGTAATCTCCTTAAGAGCAAGGACGGCTTATTAGAACTCGTCTTAGATTTCTCTAAAGGGCCACTACACTGCCTTGTACTCAGAGACGTAATACACTTTTGTGGATTGGAATTATAAAATGTTAAATTTGGCAAAGCCTAGTGTAATAGCTAAACTATATACTCTAGCTCTGCCACCCCCCAGCCCTGAGTGCCCATCGCCTCTGGGGCTGAGACGCAGTAGAAAAAGCGGAAAAGAGCAGAGGACTGGGAATGAGGAATCTGGGATCGGTTCCCAACTCAGCCCGTCCTAGTGAGAGGCTGAGAAAGCCGCTTCTCCCGAGGCCTGGGTTTTGGGTCCGCCAGATGAGAGGGTTGGGGGCTGCCCTTGCCCCTCCGCGCGGTTCCCGGCCCAAGTTCAGGGTAACCAGCCGCGGCCGAGCCTTGCCAAACGATCCATCCTCGGGGGAAGCCTCTGTTCAGAAGATAACGGAGGGTGGGAACCGACCCGGGATTCTGGAACTATCGGGATTTTGTCGACTCGTTTAGGGGAACAAAAATCCAGCCAATGTAAAAGTTCCAAGCTGCCGCTCAAGGCCAGTTTGCTTCCGCCCAGGAGGTACCACCAACGGGTGTTGTTTACAAAAGTTTTAAGTCGCGTATTTTGGCGGGGGTCCTGAAGCTCCAAATTGGGATTCAAATGGACCCCGCCCAAACCTCTCCCTCGCCTCTGGGGCTCTAGCTGGGTCCTTTAAGTGTTCCCTCTGGCTTCAGCGGGAGCCTGTACTCTCCTAGAGCATCCGTCCGGAAACGCGGCCGCAGGCGGAGGGTTCCGGAGCCTCTGAGGCTGTGAGTTGCTCGGGCAACGCCGCCTGCTTTTCCCGTGGTGGGGAGGACGAGGGAGGAGCCGGAGCTATCCCTTGTCTTCTTGGCCTCACGGGCTTGTTGAGCAGCATCCTCCCCGCATTAACTCGGGAGGGCGTTTAAGGGCCTCGCCCCCCTCCTTTTCTGGGCTGCGGCCCCGCTTAGGTGAAGGCTCACCGCCTCTTTAGGCGTCCCCATCCGGAAAGGGGCTGGGGCCAGGGCCACGCTTTTCAGAACTTCCACGCGTCTGGTGGTAATCCGATAACAAGCATTTGTAGGGTCTTTTATAATTTGTTTATAAATAAATCGATTTGGTGACGTAAATATTTATAAACCAGAGAGTTCTACAAATGCTTGTTAAGTGTTCGCCTCGTTTGAACCTCACAGCTGCCATGTGTTACAGGGGATTATTCCATTCGGGTTCAGGGTTAATTTGCCTAATTGGGACTGAGACTTGAACGAAGCTCTTTTGGAGGTTTTTTGCAATTATCTCATTTAAGGACTAAAGAACCCTAACATTTGGAGTATCGGGGAGCCAAAAAGAGTTAACTATGAAAAAACAACACTTTATCTAAAATAGAAAGAGGACCACTCATGCTAGCTACTAAATTTGGGGTTATAGTAGTGTCAGCCATTATCTCATTTAATCCTGAAGTTAGCCACACGTTGTCACCACTGTCTGTGGGATTGAGTGAGGGGTGGAATCTGACCCAGGGCGTAACACAGCTCTGATGATAAACTTCCCCACTGCCTCCCAGATCCTGCTAATGCCTTATTTTTCCAGAAGAGAGGGAAAGCTTAGATACAGCTTCATTAATTTTTATTTTTGAAAACAAAGCCCAGAGTTGCTCTTGCCTATGTAACCGGTGTTCCTCTTTCCCCAGCACTGGTGTGGGTGCTCCCATCACCTGGTCTTTGGAGACTCAGTTGCTTTTTAATGGCGGCAGCAGCTGCTGGGTGAGCAGCCGGAGACTCTACAGTACTCCTCCCTTCAGGACAGGATCGCTTTCTCTCGCCATTACCACCACTGGATTGGTGGAGGTGCTTTTCCCTTTTCACCCCTCCAACTCTTGAAGGGAGAAGAAGATGCCACTGCCATTTGGATTGAAACTAAAACGCACCCGACGCTACACGGTATCCAGCAAGAGCTGCCTGGTTGCCCGGATCCAGCTGCTCAACAATGAGTTTGTAGAGTTCACGCTGTCCGTGGAGAGCACTGGCCAGGAGAGCCTGGAGGCTGTGGCCCAGAGACTGGAGCTGCGGGAGGTAAGCCCCAGAAAAGGCTGCAGGCTTCTCCGGGCGGGCTTTGTTCCTTACTTCCCAGCTACTTTCGTGCACGCTGACTGTCTTCTCAGAGTATGAGCCTGTAAGCCCTTCTCCCCACCAGGAAGGAATAATACAGTGCAAAGAGGTCTTTCCTTGGATGTGCCCCGTAAGAGAATTACCAATGCCTGAGTTTTGAAAATGTTTATATGTTCCCCCAAAATGTTACCCAGAATGAGATAGGAATGCATTTTGGAATCTGAGTGAAGAAGCCATCTTGGAAATGGATCCTTTCAGCCCCCAGCCATCCAGCTGACACTCAGCCAAGTCATTCCCAAATTCCTGACCCACAGAATTGTGAGCAAAATAAAATGGTTGTTTTAAGCCACGTTAAAAAAAAAGGGGGATGGCTTCCCTGGTGGCGCAGTGGTTGAGAGTCCGCCTGCCGATGCAGGGGACACGGATTCGTGCCCCGGTCCAGGAAGATCCCACATGCCGCAGGGCGGCTGGGCCCGTGATCCATGGCCGCTGAGCCTGCGCATCCGGAGCCTGTGCTCCGCAACGGGAGAGGCCATAACAGTGAGAGGCCCGCGTACCGCAAAAAAAAAAAAAAAAAAAAAAAAAAAAGGAATGCATTTTGGATTATCCAAGTAGTTCTGGTCTTCTGGTGTAATCCCACATGGGTCGTCCTGATCTAGTACAGTTTACTGACTTCATTCATTCATTCAACATTCATTGATTGTTTTGCACAGGCCAAGGCAAAATTCGAGAGACATTGCCTCGGTTTGAATTCTGGTTTCTTCATCAATTAGTTGTTTAACATTACGTGAGTTATGTGACCTGTCTGAGCTCTGGTTCCTTCATGTGAACCATGGGATAACAGAGGTGCCTGTGGTGTGATTTAATGTGCATGTAAAGCCATAGCTCCAATAACTATAGTCTGTTACAGTAATCAGAGGGACGTTTGCCCTGGAAAACCCCTAATCCAGTCTGTAGGAAGCTGTGAAGTCCTCAAGTATCCATATAGTGTCTTAAATTCAAAATGCTGTGTAAGGCCTGTGAAGAAAAGGGCTCTAATTAAACCCAGGTCCCTTCCAGTCTTTGGCTACCTGGTTCTGGGGTAAGAGAAAGATGGAAAAACGGGTTATTTCACTTAAATGCCTATGTTGTAGTCTTGACTGGAAATCCTCCTAACGGTGTAGTTCATAAAACGTCAGGAATAGATAAGCTGTGCCCCTGGTGAACATCCAATCATTTGATCAGTCTTTATTAAAGACTTATTAAGTGCCAAGCTCATACCTACTAGGAGCTCACCCTACTGTTGATACCAGTAAGAAAGCAGGCGTGATGCATGCTATGATGCGGGAAGTAGAGGGTGCTATAGACAGCAGGGAGAGGCAGCAAAGGGAAGGCTTCCCAGGGCGAGTGATGTCTGAGCTGGGACCTGAAGGTGGGGCAGGTGGTCCTCTCAAGGGCTGGAAAAGACTATGCCAACAAAGGCACTGCACAAGGCCCAAGACACAGGCAGAGGAAAGGTTGTAGGGCAGGGGCCACCCAATGCGGGGTTCTTGTTAAAGGGTTTGGGCTTGTCCTGAAAGTAGTGGGGAAGTTAGTGAAGAGTTTTTAAATAGGCGTGTGGTGTAACTTTTTATGAAGCGTGAACCCTCTGGAGAATGACTGGAAAGGAGTGGAGTTGTGGTGCAGATGGTAGTCACTTGGGTTTGGATGGGGCTGGAGAGAAGTGAGTGGCATCTGGAGATCTTCAGGACCTACCTATCAAGTAATGGGGAGGGACTAGCCGGGGTCCAGGTGGATCCTAAGGTTTCCAGTAAATGGTGGGGACTGTATAACTGAGGGAAGACACACAAAAGGAAGAACAGGTTTGAGGGGAGCTGGGAGAGGTGTGTGGTGAGTTCAGTTTCAGACGTACTGCGTTTGAGGTGCCAACTGGGGACGTTGAGCGGGCAGAGTATGTGCAGGTCTGCAGTGCAGGTGAGAGATCCAGGCTGGAGGAAAGAGATTTGGGAATCCTCAGCCTAGGCCAGTTAACCTGGGAGAGGGTATGAGAGAAGAAGACGATGTAGCATACCCCTTGGGGTTGAACAGAGGGAGAACCTTAGAAGGAAACTGAAATGGAGCGGCCCAAGGAGAAAGTAAACCAGGAGCGCCGACCTCAGTGACTGGTCCTGCCTACTTGCATTCATTCCATCTTTTTTGCTTCCTTCACCCATTTTTCCTTTTTTCCTATTTTGGTTTCTTTTTCCTGTAATTTCTTCCTCATGCACCAGGTCTGCCTACAACCCCTAGAGTCAACTGCTTGAGGAACTGTGGTTAATTTATTTTTGTACCCGAAGTACTAGACGTGGAATGGGCTTAATAAATACAGGTTGAACTGAACCCACAGGCATTGCTTTGCTTCTCTGTTAGTCAAGAAGCCCAGAGAAGTTGCCATCCCTTGTTTGAGGTTATCAGACTCAGGAACAAGCAACTTCATATAGCTATGGGTATATAATGAGACTGATTTTTTTTTTTTTTTTTTTTTTTTTTTTTGCGGTACGCGGGCCTCTCACTGCTGTGGCCTCTCCCGCTGCGGAGCACAGGCTCCGGACACGCAGGCTCAGCGGCCATGGCTCACGGGCCCAGCCGCTCTGCGGCATGTGGGATCTTCCCGGACCGGGGCACGAACCCGTGTCCCCTACATTGGCAGGCGGACTCCCAACCACTGCGCCACCAGGGAAGCCGAGACTGATTTTTAACAGAAAGGAAGAGTGATATAAATGGGAACAGGTGTGGTCCCTAGAAAATCTCTTGCCCCTGGACAGGCCGTCCCACTATTTCCGACATTTAAGGACAGTCATGGTTAGAAAGTTTGTATAGCAAACTTTTCAAAGCTCCAGAGGCTCTGCTCTGTAGCATGTAAACAGATGGCTTAGGCCCAGGCCTAATCTTGCCCAATGACTGTTTAGAAATCATCTGAGTCAGGGCAACACCTGTTCTTAGTTTGTGTCCATACATCACTTAGGAGATTCATACCGAGAGAGTGGTATGTTATCTTGCAATGTTCTCCCATCAAGAAAACTCAGAATTATCATAGCATGTAGATTTGGCTGATAAGCTTTGCTACTGCCCAAATTTAAGCTGGGGGGAAAAATCTTTCCTTGCTTCGTTGAATAACATTTCACTTCTATTATGACAATTATAAGGGCTATACGATAATACCATTGTAATGCTGTACCTGGCAGCTTCAGCTATATGGGTAATATTTTATTGCTTAAGCTGAATGTGTGGTTAAATGATGCTTGTCAGTCTTCATTGTTTTTTGACTGTGTGAGGTATTTGATAATACATTAAGGAACCAAAAACAAAAGGGTTAATATATTTGTATCCAATATAGTTAACTTAGATTGTCAACTTTTTTCTGAACCCATCATATTTGAACTGTGGAAAGTGGCTTTTAAAAATGGGGGGAGGGCTTCCCTGGTGGCGCAGTGGTTGAGAGTCCGCCTGCCGATGCAGGGGACACGGGTTCGTGCCCTGGTCCGGGAAGATCCCACATGCCGCGGAGCGGCTGGGCCCGTGAGCCATGGCCACTGAGCCTGCGCATCCAGAGCCTGTGCTCCGCAATGGGAGAGGCCACAACAGTGAGAGGCCCGAGTACCGCAAAAATAAATAAATAAATAAATAAAATAAAAATGGGGGGAAAAAATGATTGCTGCAGGAAAATATTGCTGGTCATTACAGCACCGTCCTCTCAGAGCTGTTGAAATTCCTTGCATATCATTCATTGAGTTTCATAACACTTTTTCAAGAGAAGCTATTGGGGGTCTTTACAGAATTTAAGGGGAATTAGAAAACTTTCTAATTTTGAAAGTATATGTTAGAGAGGCTTGATGGAGGTGGTGAGAGAGGAGTGTATCAGCTGGGCACAACTACTCCCATGGGGCAGTGTGTCCTTGAAAGAATATCACAGTCTAGAATGAGGTGGTCAGCCTTAAGAACCTGTTTCAGGGAGTAAGACCTGCGTTAACCCAGCTCATTGGGAATTTGTAAAACCAGGCTGCAAGTTCAGTAATTTACGATGAGATTTGGAACTGCCAGGGGCCCCAAGAATGTGTGCCCTCTGGCCGGGCCATGATCTCCCTTCAGGCAGGCCATGTGGAAGCTGGAGCAAACCAGAAATTGCCTGGTGAGCCTGGAATCAGAGAAGTGAAATTGCCCAGAAAACCTTCCGTATCTTCACAAGGGGAGTAGTACTGCCTCACGGACCAGACAGGTTCCTCTGTGTATCCTTTCTGGGCTGTGCTAGGGTGGGCACTTCCGCCACTGGCCTCGTGAGAAGGCTGTTTAATAGAGTGGTTAAGACATTTGCCAGTTGGATTAGAAACACCTGGGCTTGGATCCCAGCTGCCACTTACCAGTTGTGTGCTGCTGGGCACCTTACTTAATTCCCCAAGTCCAATGGTTTTTCATCTGTAAATTGGGGATGATAATAATGTCTATCTGACGGTGGTTGTGAGGATACAATCTTAAGTGTAAAACAGTTCACAGAGGACCTAGTATTTAGGAAACTCAGGAAGTGTTATTCTTCAGCACTGCTCTTGTTATTTGTGACTCCCATTTCCACACTGTGGTGACTGACCTCTTCAGGTTAACTCTTTTCTTGCTTTTGTAAATATCTTTGTTTCTTCCTTTTACTAAGAGATGAATACATGCTTGTTTTATGAAACGTTCTTAGAGTACAAATAAGTATAGCAGCCGCTGGTAATTGCACTTCTTACATTGCTAAACTTAAAATTGTAGTATACCATTGTCATTTAGCAGTCATATTTTTTTTTTTTTTTTTTTTTTTTTTTTTGCGGTACGCGGGCCTCCCACTGTGGTGGCCTCTCCCGCTGCGGAGCACAGGCTCCGGACGCGCAAGCTCAGCCGCCATGGCTCACGGGCCCAGCCGCTCCGCAGCATGTGGGATCTTCCTGGACCGGGGCACGAACCCGCGTCCCCTGTATCGGCAGGCGGACTCTCAACCACTGCGCCACCAGGGAAGCCCCTAGCAGTCATATTTGAACCTCTATTTTCATGCCAGCTGAAATTAATTTGTACAATGTCACTGCCTCATTGCCCTCAAATAGAGCTTCAGTAGGTTTTTACTTCTCTGATAGGTTTTACTTCTCTGTTTCATCCCTCTTGCCCTCAACCTAACCCCTAGGATTTAAACAAAAAAATTTTTAATGAGATTTTGGATTAAGGTTTATATTTTTTCTTTAGGGTATGTCTTTTTCAAGAATTCTTTTTAAATCTTATATTACATTTGATAATCACATTTTAATCATGCTCTCATGGGTTTTAAATAGATTCATTGCAAAATATCGTTTCTTATATATCTTAATCTTTATCTTAATGTGCTTATTCAGCTTAAATTTACGTTTGGTTGGAGTTTTTATTTTAAGTTTTAAAATCTCCAGTTAGGAAACAGGGCCGTTTTAAAAATCCTGGAAACCTTTTGGGGAATTCCCTGACCATCCAGTGGTTAGGACTGGGCACTTTCACTGCGGTGGCCTGGGTTCGATCCCTGGTTGGGGAACTAAGATCCTGTAAGCCACGTGGCGTGGCCAAAAAAAAAAAAAATATCCTGGAAACCTTTTGAAGGTAACTTTTTCGTGCTTCTGCTATGATATGATAACACACACATTATGTGTTAGTTTTATAACTTAAATTTTAGATGGCAGTTTTCTTTCAGCTATTTCTGAGTGTTTTGTGTAGAGGGGAAGGAGGGTCCTCATTGTTGTCTGCATGTATGGCCTACATATATAATTTTGTCAAATAACAGGTGTGAAATTGAGATTGATCCTAAGCCACCCCTAAGGTGACCTCCAAAGCACTTTTTTTTTTTGCTGTTGTTGCGGTATGCGGGCCTCTCACTGTTGTGGCCTCTCCCACTGAGGAGCACAGGCTCCGGACTCGCAGGCTCAGTGGCCATGGCTCACGGGCCCATGGGATCTTCCCGGACCGGGGCATGAACCCGTGTCCCCTGCATCGGCAGGCGGACTCTCAACCACTGCGCCACCACAGAAGCTCCCTCCAAAGCATTTTGATGAATAAGTTGAAAAGTCTAACAAAACTTAGAAGTTCTTACTTTGGCCTCTCATTTTAAAATTATAATTATAGGCTTTGATATTTGGTTATTCTGTTGTGGCTTATCACAGATATTCAGAAAATGTTTTTAAAATTACATTTGAAGTGCATCACACATACGTCAAGTTTTTATCCTTTGGAATGTAAACTCCATCAGAGCAGGACTGTGGTATCACCAGTGTCTGGAATAGTGCCTTGTACCTCATAGTACATGGTTGCTGAATCAGTGCCTACTTAGTTTAAAAATTAAGGTTCTTGTTTTGAATTTAGACTGATAAGCACAGACTCAGTTCAGTTAAGTCAGCCTTTATTTCCTGTATGATTTTATTTCCTGGAGAGAGTTGAACATTTACCAACTTTGAACAGAGGTAGAAACGAACCTTTCTTTGTTAGATTTTATTTCTTTTTCATTTTGGGCCTTCTTTTGAAATACTTAGAAAAAGGGTTTTAGAGACTGTCTGAGGTTAGATTGCTCTATCAGGGGAGTGTCAACTTCTCTGCTGAGCTTTGAACAGGTTCTTATAATGTTTTCTGACGAATGGAGAAATTTTTTGGCTAAGGGATTTGTTAGAATAGAGAGGAATCAAGCACTAATACAAACCATTACTCTCAAGCACAACTTTAGAAAGTGTTCTTGGCCCTCAGAGTGTTTTATTTTAAATCAGTGTCTTAGGTATTCCAAATATCCACTGACCTATCTTGACTGTTATCTGAGCAGACCTCAAGAATTTCATGCACATTTCCTTCTGTACTAGCTGTTTTCATTTGGACTCTAAAAATAGCTGAAATATGTGTAAGGTAAGAGTATAATACCTGCAAACTTTTTAACCTTTGGGCTGAGTAGTTATTCATTCAGGTATGTATGTTATAAAACAGGTAAGATTGAGGTATAGACAAGGATCAGTAAATAGTTTAGTTAGATCTATTGGACCATCTGAAGCAAATGTAAATCTTAGACTGGCCTCTCTACCTAGATAAAGAAGGCTTTCCAAAGTCCAAACCTGATTATAAATGAGCAAGGATTTTTCTTGATTTTAGTTTTTCTGTTATTTGTCTTACTTGGTCTAGATAATTAATAACTAGTCATATAAATAAGTAGAGGGACTACACATATAAACATGGAGATATTATGCATTTTATTATTTTTTTTAACTTTTATTTTCTTTTGCATTACGAGGGCCTCTTACTCTTGTGGCCTCTCCCGTTGTGGAGCACAGGCTCCGGACGCGCAGGCTCAGCGGCCATGGCTCACGGGCCCAGCCGCTCCGCGGCACGTGGGATCTTCCCGGACCGGGGCACGAACCCGTGTCCCCTGCATCGGCAGGCGGACTCTCAACCACTGCGCCACCAGGGAAGCCCCTTTCTAATGTATTATCACACAAGTTATTACAGAATTTGGACACCTGTTTACTTAAAGAAATGGAATATTCAACCTTCACTTAATTTCTAATAAATTTAAGGGATGATAGTCTGAGATGTTTTTCTCCCAGTGCTGGATTTTTCACCTAAGAGACATTGGAGATGTCCTTGAATCTCTGTCACCAGTGGTCTATCATAATATCATAATAGTGTGGTCTCGAGAAGCCGGTAGGAGCCTGTGACGTTGTGCCGTTGTCTAAAGATTCTTCAGTCACTATGTCAAGTGACACAGATGTTTCTCTTTCTTCATATGATGAAGATCAGGGATCTAAACTTATCCGAAAAGCTAGAGAGGCACCATTTGTCCCCATTGGAATGGCAGGTTTTGCAGCAATTGTTGTATATGGATTATATAAATTGAAGAACGGGCAATACTAAAATGTCTGTTCACCTGATCCACATGCGTGTGGCAGCCCAAGGCTTTGTTGTGGGAGCAATGACTCTTGGTATGGGCTATTCCATGTATCAAGAATTCTGGGCAAAACCTAAACCTTAGAAGAGGAGATGCTGTCTTGGTCTTGGTGGTGCTTGCTTTAGTTAGGCATCTCATGTTGAGGTTATATGTTTAAGTTGAAAATAAATTCTGTGGGTCGGACAATAACATGGTAATTTGAATATTGGCTTCCTTTCTTGCAGGCTCGATTTGCCTAGTGACTAGTTCACTAGCTAGGTCATTCAGGGGAGTCTGATTAGCACAAAAACATGTCACTTTCAAATGCACTTGATAGTGGTACAATGTCCACCTTCTTGAACTCTTCTGATAAAATTAGTTGTAAAGAGGACAACATGCTCCCAGTTGCTGCAGAATGTCATATGCTTTTGAGGTAATGTAGGAATCCTATTTACCCCAGTTAATTTAACTCCTTCTGACGCCTTGTGGACTGAGTGCTGTTTTTAAGGTCTGGTTGGCTCTTGAAGGACCCTTTCAGAACAGTGCACGGACTACAACATTATAAACCTCCCAGCAACTATTTGTGTGTTTTTAAACCAAACCTAAAGAGCTGGTGACAGCTGCTTTGAAGTAGTATCTGTTTCAGAATCATAGTTGTAAACATGAGAATAACTTAACTGTAGATCCCCGTTTAGCTGTTTTGTAATTGCAGAATTATAGTTTGCTGCTGTTATATTAGAATAATTTTCAAATGGCATTTTGAAATAGAAGTGTGTATTTTAAGTGCTAATGCAAAGGTAAATGAAAAATACTTTTTAAATGTGTGCAGTCTGTTTATTTTCTCTGAAAGAATCATAAATGTTAAACTCAATAAGTTGCCTGTAATGGAAGTGATTTATGAGCAAGCTGGTTTGGTCAGACATTATACAAACTTTGGTATACTACAGAATGCTTTGTTGTACTTGTGAAATTCTCTTGTGTAACCTGAATTTACATTCCATGGTGATAACATGGTAAATGTAGTGTTATTAAAGTAAGTGAACACAGGGCTTCCCTGGTGATGCAGTGGTTGAGAGTCCGCCTGCCGATGCAGGGGACGCGGGTTCGTGCCCCGGTCCGGGAAGATCCCACATGCCGCGGAGCGGCTGGGCCCATGAGCCATGGCCGCTGAGCCTGCGTGTCCGGAGCCTGTGCTCCGCAGCGGGAGAGGCCACAACAGAGAGGCCCGCGTACCGCAAAAAAAAAAAAAAAAAAAAAAAAAGGTGGTCTCATGACCATATGGAATTGAGATGAATTTGCTCCTATGGGGAGGTTTGTGAGTTGTTACAAAATGGCAGACGTGGGGAACTGATGGTGTTTTAGGGGCTCTAAGTTCTGTCATTGTTCTTGGCGTATATGGTTTCAGATCTAATTCTTTATAATACCAGACGCTCTAACAGCTTTCTGCTGTCCTCCTCGCAGGTGGATGAACATTGTCATGCTGGAAGCTTGACATGCCGCATCTCATTTAATCCTCACAATGAGTTGGGCATGATCTTTTCCATTTTAAAAGGAGGAAACTGAAGTTCTGAAAAATTGGGTGATTTGCTGTACAAATCTGGGCAATCATACAGCTACTATGCAGAAGAGCCAGAATTTGAGTTTGTATCTGTCACACTTCTGCTTGAACTTTGACTTTTAAAATTATAAATGACATGGACCCCTTTGAGACTGTGATCAAAATGCAGAATTTTGCTTACAACTTCAGGTGGGTCTTGGATACACCCCTCTTTCAGTCGTCTGTGAGCTCAGGCTGTGGGCCTAGAAGCCTCTTGCATGAGGCAATCTTTCCCCTTCTCTCGGCTTAACAGGATCTTTCTTCCCTAATCTTTTTCTCCAGAGTGAAGGTGGTGGTAGGATGAAAAATTTGTGAAAAATTCAAGACCTTCATATTTTTAAGAAAATAATTTGCCTCTGAAGTATCACTCCTCCCCCGCTTCCCCTGCAAATGCCTGTTTTGAATGGCCTTTATCTTTAGATCTCAAGAAAGGCCATATGGGGTATTCATTTCCTCACTTGGACAATTAATGTTAAGGAAAAAAAAAATCTCCCTTCAAGGAGGAAAGGGAGGAGGTTGTGAATGGTAGTTCCTTTATTGTACCTGTGATGGTAGATCCAAGTCTGTCTTCCCTACCAAACAGCACCTTTGTGCCCACCTAGGCAGTAGGTATGTGACAGTTCTCCAGTGAATGAATGGATGACTCATATTCCCTTCATGCATTAACCAAATCCCCCGGCCAGTTGTTGAGCGCTGTACTTCATTCGTCTTGTCAGATACACACCCTACCTGAACATGGCATTTTCTTTTCTGTTAACAAAGCCTTTGCGCATATCACTGTCTTAACAATATGTTGGTTTAGCAAATATTTTCCTATTTGGTTCTCCAAGCAGTTTGTTCATAAATAAATGTCACTTGGATTTATCTTTTAATGAACTGACAGGATACCCAAAGGCCATTTAAATTCTTAAGAATCCGCTTAAGATGTTAATTTAAAAAAAAAAGAAAGAAAAAAGGTGTTAATTTCACTAGAAGAAACACGCATGTCACAAATCCTATATGAGAAGTAGCAGCATGTTATAGAAATAACTTCTATCAAGGGTTTGTGCCACCTTATATAGATCATCCAAATGAAATCACTAACAGGTGTGCAGAGTTTTTATTTATAAATAGGACAGAGTGTGTTATTTTGAACAAGCTCTAACTGAGCAGGCTAAGAAAATACACAAGTAATTTCATGCTGGGTGGAAACAGCTCATTTCCTTGTGAATATAAAAACAACTTGTCTTTGCTCAGTCATGTTACAATTATTTAGACGGCTCAGACTTTGACTTGACATGGCTCAGACTTTGACTTGACAAATTAATTTCGATATCAAGTGGATTTTTAGCAGATTGAACTTTGTACCATCAAATTCAACTGCAGTTGGCAAAGTGCAGGGTTTTGTAGGCAACAAGGTGGAGTTTTGGTGCTAGTTGAATATGGGTTCAAATCCCTGTACACTACCTGTGTGGCCCAAGGAAACCAACTTAACTTCTCTGGATTTTGTTTCTTTCATATATGATACGGGATAGTAACAACAGCTTTCTGTCGGGTACTGACAAGGTGCCTAGCACTGTACTAGATGCTTTACATATATTTAATTTAATCCTGAGTTAATTGACTTCCTTCCTCCTCCCACCATCTCAGAGATGGAGTGGACCAAAGATGGGCAGTGTCCAGACCAAGGGGAGGTCCTGATGCAGGACACTTGTTGTAGTATAGAGTTATTTTTCTTTAGTCATTTCCATTTTCTTTTTCATCATGTAAATTTGTTCACTGGTTGGAATAATTTACTGAGAAAGATGGATTGGAGAAAAATGACTCAAGGTGTTGTCATTAAGTCAGCCAATTAAGTTCACAACTATACCACTGAGAATAAAGATATTCCCTATAGTACCCTTTCTCTTCCTCCCAGTGTTTGGAATGAATCATCTAGAAAATAACCTTAATTCTCACCCATATTTTGCAAATGCATATTTGTTTGTACTTTTATTTCTGGCATGTATTTTGAAGTCAGATTTATGTTTGAATGGTGACTTAAGGAAAAGAACACTTCTAAATTCTATATTGCAGTAGGATAACAGAAAGAAAAATGAAGCATTTTAATAATGAAGACTATATCTAAAACTACATATTATTATTTGTTCAATATCTGTGACCCATTGCTAGAGTGCAGACTTCACTGTCCATTACAGTACCCCCTGGGCCTGGCTGGGGCAACTAGTAAGTGACAGCTCCCAGCTAGAGTTCAGGTCTTTCATCTGCAGGTTTAACACTTTTCCCTCAACGCTGCTCTACTTTTCCTTTGAGCCATTGCCATTTTCCTAAAGAAAAGCAATCCAATTGTTGTATTTTCTTTAATAATTTATTTTAAAAGGAAAGAAAGAGAAAGAAAAATTGCCAAAGAGAAAGCCCCATTAGTGAAGGAAGCATTTAAGTGTGGAATTTTCTATACTACAGAAGATGTAATATGAAATTTTATACTGTTTAAGGGGACTTAAACTCTGATAATAAGAGTTAATATTACTTGAGCACTTATTGCATATGAAACAGTGTTTTAAGTGCTTTTAATGTTTTCGCTTATTTTGATCCCCAAATTCCTATGAGTGAGGTACTCGTATCCATCTTAATTTTACAGATGGTGAACAGAGACAAAGAGTTGTTAAGGAACTTGCTCATGGTTATGTGGCAGAGACCACAACGGGAGTAGTTCTTCTGCCTTCTTGATCAGCATCTTTCCTCCCAGTATGTGACCTTGGGCCAGTGACAGGTGGCCTGCCATGGAGCGCGTGCCCTTAAGGACAGCCTGGCACAGTGCAGCCTCCCAAATCTGATGGAGATTGTTTAAAGTACTCTTGAGATTTGTTATCTTTTATTTTAATTACTACTACAATTTATTTTGTTTAAAATATGTTTTTGAAGTCACATCAGGCAAAGAAAGATAAGTCTGAGAAGGAACATGAATCATGATTAGGCTGCAAGACACGGCTGGGAATGTCTGAAGTGCTGAGGGCAGAGCCGTTGGATAGGAAGCCTTTTGCAAGCTTGTTCCCTGGCAGAGTTGGAAGTAGCAGTCTGATGAAATACACCCCAAGAGAGTTCCCTGCTGAGAGATTTTCCAAAGCAAGATCTGGTTGCATTGCTGTTGGATGAACTTTGGGGCTTCTAGAGTCAGAATCTGCATCCAGACAAGAAAAAGTGGTAGAACCAGTGAGCCTGTTGAAGGGCTTGCTGCCTTTATTGATAGAACTGGATCACTGTGATTTAGCTGCTGTGCACACAGATATTATTTCCACCTGTTACGGCAGTTCACACTACCCAAGTGTTTCCATTCTACCATCTGTGAATTATGAACATGGGGACAGGGCCACTATAAATTGTTATTCCACTTTTTTTTTTTTTTTTTTTTTTTTTGCGGTATGCGGGCCTCTCCCTGTTGTGGCCTCTCCCGTTGCGGAGCACAGGCTCCGGACGCGCAGGCTCGGCGGCCATGGCCCACGGGCCCAGCCGCTCCGCGGCATGTGGGATCCTCCCGGACCGGGGCACGAACCTGTGTTCCCTGCGTCGGCAGGCGGACTCTCAACCACCGCGCCACCAGGGAAGCCCGATTATTCCACTTTTAATTCTTCTTCTGCAAGTCATGATTCTATCATTTAACCTTTGCATCTGTTTTTTTTTAAATTGAGACTTTTATCATTATATCCCTTGAATATAGGGTATTTGGACATAGGATAACAGAGAATAATTCCTATTACCCTTGATAGCACATACATATTAATGGTAGTTCATCCTCTTCTACTTTAAGTGTAATGAAAATATCTTATGTATTTTTAAGTAGAACTTCTAATAAAATGTAACTGGTGTTATGGTACTTAAACAATTAAAAAATGTTGAGTGTATGTTTCTGAGTTATGTACCTCCAACCCCCCACCCCATTCCTTGATCCTCAGTGAGGAGCATATAAAAGGGAATCCATTAAAGCCTTAAGTGTGGCCTTTATTAAATGGAACTTTATATTATTGATAGAAAAGGGAAGTAGCTTTTGTATATTAAAAAGGGAAACAGTTTTACTCTTTTCTTGGAGTATTTGTGTATATGGAAGAAGTATTTGCTATAAGTAGAAAACCACCTTGTAAATATGTGGGATAGAAAGTTATTTCTTGTATGATGAAACCATGATTTGCAAACTTTGGTTAATGAAGAAAAAACAAATACAGCTTTTAGTAACAGAATTCTATGAGTTTCTTCATGTGTATCTGTTTAGGATTTTAACCACGAAAGTAATTTCCCTGATTTTATCATCCTCAGCTTTTTCATGGTAAGACTATTGAGAACAGTGGAGCTGCTATACATATATTTTTTTAAGGCAATGGAAAATATGTTGGGTAATATTCTTTTAGGCAATAGATATTAAATGTGACTAGATTCTTTCTTGAAATGTATAAGGCCCATATTCATTTATTGTTTTGGGGGGGGTTATAAATTTTTTTTTTTTTTTTTTTTTTTGGCCACACTGTGCAGCATATGCGGTCTGGGATCTTAGTTCCCCGACCAGGGATTGAACCTCTGCCCCCTGCAGTGGAAGTACAGAGTCCTAACCACTGGAGCACCAGGGAATTCCCCATAACCATTTCTGTATAACATAAAACAGCTATAATTTTAACCTGAGAAAAGTGAATGTCAGAAAAATAAGCAGCTATTCCTAAATATACCCATTTCAGCCCTTCTTTTCATTTTTACTTTGTGTGGTTACAACTTCTAAAAATATTGCTCACACTACTAACTGTCTATGGTGAGACAAGATAGAAGGAATAACTATGACTTGAGTTCAAGAAAACATGAAAAATATTTTTTTCTGTGACTTAATTGAAATAAAAACTGGAATATGGGCCAAATTAGACTGAGGTTATCTGTTTTTTTCACTATCCTCTCAATAAAAAGAGAACAGCTACTATTTATTCATTGCCCTAAAACACAGGCATTTGTGAATTAAGCTAATAAGCAAGCCCCAAAAGGCCCACATTTAGGAGATTTGAACAAAAAGAAATCTAACTAATTCATTTCTTGGAATGGCATATAAGAAATGATCCTGCAATACAACTAACTAGTTAACTAAAATGATTGAAGAATGGGAGGCTCTGTTTTACCCTCAGTTTCGTGGGTCCTAAACAAAGTGACCTCGTATGTGGTAGTACAAATAGAGAACATCAGCCTTTGATGTTGAAAGTGTGTGCAGTAACATCTGTTATTTCTGTCATTTTTGTGTAGTAAAATGTTATAAGTACTAAACTTTCCTGTTTAATTCTAGCTTACTCTTTAAAAATGTGTTTGACATTTTAATTTTATAATTGAATATCTTTCTTCATAGCACTTATCAGTATCTAACTTCTCAGATAATTTTGCTTGTCTTTCTCCTCCTACTGGAATGGAAGTTACTTGAGGGCAGGAATTGTGTTCTTTTGTTCAGTGCTGTATCCCTACCACCCAGAACAGTGTTTGACTCACAGTACATATTCAATCAATATTCATTGAATGAAAAGATGAATCTTTCTAAGACTTTAGTCCATTTTTCTTAGAAAGTATATTTTTTGAAGAATGATCTTATTGTGTTTTTGTGATCTTATTGTGATCTTATTGTGATCTTACTGTCCAGGGTGGTAAGTAGAAAAGCTGTGAGCAGTCCTCAGTGTAAATAGTGATCCCAATTCATGTCCTGGACTTTCAAGAAATTGACTTACCGTTTTACTTTTTTTCCTGAAAGTTAAATGCTCCAATAACAACAACAAAATCTGGTCATTTGAGGACTTCTGTTACTTGGGCTTCAGTTTAATAAGTTTCAGTATAATTTCAAGACTAAGATGTACTTTTGATTGTCATCTTCTTGAATCCTCATATGTGTAGAGTACAGTGATATTGTATATTGTAACCTTGACTGTCAAATAGGTAATGTATTATTTAACCAACGATAGAAGAAAATGGACTGAAATTAAACAGAAAAGAAAAAAAAATACTGTGTGCTCTGAGGCATTGTGACCATCACAGTATCTGTCAAAAGGAAGAAGTGCAGTGCTTCATTATTTATGGCACACACCGTGTAGAGGTAAGCTCTAGACTTGAATTAGGTTAATACTTGTTAACTGCCCTTGTTAGATGATCTCTGCCAGGGATAGGCTTTATCTAGTGCTGTCTCCTCTCATCTCCCTCCTGATGAAAAGTCTTCTGACTTCTGCCTAGTCTAAGAAAAGCATCAGGATAAAATTATAGTTGCAATTTTATATGGGATTAACTTTTATCAAACTCAGTACATCAGTGGCTTAAAAAACCCTTTGGCTAATTTGTATGTCCCTCTACTTTAAAAATAGTACAACTAAAAAGACTCTTAAAATAATTAGACAAGAAATGACTTGGATTTGGAAAGGGTTTACATTCTGACAGGATTTGGACCTGTTTATAATAGCTAGTGTCTCTTTGAATGACTGTGATTTGGGGTACTGCACCTTTTATCCAAGCTCTAAAATTTGTAAACTGTCTTTTCACCTGAACAGAAAGCTGAATTATCAAAATCACCTTGTTCTCAGAGTAAATGTTAGTTCTTTTAAAGTAAGTCAACTGTGTTGTGTCTGGAAAGAAGCCAAGTTTTGTAACTGTGCAACTTTTGTTTTTATTGTAGTTTACCTAGCAGGCACAGTTATCTGTACAGTCTTAGGGAAGTAGCTATGAAACATTTAAACAGCTATGGAAAAATTGAATAACTTTATGAAAACTCCTGATATGTTTGTTCAGAACAAAATAGGAAAGAGTGAATAGAAACATGACAGTGAGGAAGTTTCACAAAACATGACAGTGAGGAAGTTTCACAAAAATTATTCAATGATAATTGAGGATTGATCTAGAGGATGCTAGAAGACTCAGATATTTAGAGGCTTCAATTGGAATGAGTTTCCCACAGGTCAAGTCAGCTTGCTTTGGTCACAGTAGGAACAGAGAGAGCTGTGAGAAAGAGAAGCCAAGTGGAGATAAAGTTTCTTATTGGGAAAGGTACTGGGTAGTTAGGAGTGGTGGGAGGCATGAACCAAAAACCATTAAAAAATTAGTTAAATATGTATTCATTTATTTTAACATTTAATATTTATATTAAATATAAATATTATTAATGTTATCTTAATATCTATTAATATTATTAATGTTTATCTTAAAAATTTTTTAAAAATATTTATTTATTTTTGCTGGGTCTTAGTTGCGGCACGCGGGATCTTCATTGCGGCATGTGAACTCTTAGTTGTGGCATGCGTGTGGGATCTGGTTCTCCGACCAGGGATCGAACCTGGGCCCCCTGCAGTGGGAGTGTGGAGTCTTACCCACTGGACCACCAGGGAAGTCCCCCAAAAGCCAATTATTAAAGGCTGGTTTATGGGGAAATTTTTATTACAATTAAACCAAGCCCATAAACAATACAGGATGTGTGTAACCCCAAAAATTTGGACTCAAGGAAGAGAAAACATGATTCTGAGGAAACATCTAGATCAAGTAATGACTGGTAATAGTTGAAATTTAAGGCACACAGGGAGCCTGTCTGTACCAAAGTTTTTGTATTTAAAAAATAAATAAGTAAAAGGTCCCAGTAACTTTAAGTAAAAGGAAGACATTAGTTTGACTATTATTTGGACATTTTTATTTTCATGGAAGAAGCATAACTGACTCAAGTTTTGTTCTGCTTTCTCAGAAACACCTAAAGAGATCCTACCTGCTAAATTTAATGTACTCATAACAGATGTTCTGAGTGCTTTTTAGTTTTATCAGCACAATTAAAACTTGCAAAGTACTTTACCACAACTTTTTGAGGAAGGCAGGATCCGTGTTATTTTCCCTATGGATAAGCTGAGACTCAGTGAGGAAGTGACTTGCTCAAGAGCTGGTGAGTGGTGGAGCCAGGATTCAGAAGCTAAGCCTTTGGACCATCAGTCTGTGCTCTTGGCACTGCACCGTGCTAGTGGCAGCTATGGGAATTGCAATAGCCCCCTGGAGGAAACATCAATAGAAATAACAGCAGTTCCCCAAACAGCAAAAAATTGATATATCTTTCATGGCTTTGGAAAATATGGTTGAACTTACAAGTGAAGTAATGAAACCACAGTTGGCTCAAGTACTGTAAAGCTGTATATAAAATAAGTTATTTTTCTAACTATATTTGGGAAATGAAATAACTAACTTTGCCTTATAACTAAGGAGAGCTCTTTGGTCCCGACTTTTTTTTTTCCTTAATTTATTTATTTTATTTTTCGCTGCGATGGGTCTTCATTGCCACACGCTGGCTTTCTCCAGTTGCGGTGCGCAGGGGCTACTCTTTGTTGCGGTGTGTGGGCTTCTCACTGCGGTGGCTTCTCTTGTTGCGGAGCACGGGCTCCAGGTGCACAGGCTTCAGTAGTTGTGGCTAGCTGGTTCTAGAGCGCAGGCTCAGTAGCTGTGGCACACGGGCTTAGTTGCTCCGTGGCATGTGGGAACCTTCCGGACCAGGGCTCGAACCCGTGTCATCTGCATTGGGGACAGTTAACCACTGCGCCACCATGGAAGCCCCCTTTTTTTTTTTTTTTTTTTTTTTTTTCTTTTTGCGGTATGCGGGCCTCTCACTGTTGTGGCCTCTCCCGTTGCGGAGCACAGGCTCCGGATGCGCAGGCCCAGCGGCCATGGCTCACGGGCCCAGCCGCTCCGCGGCATATGGGATCCTCCCAGACCGGGGCACGAACCCGTATCCCCTGCATCGGCAGGCGGACTCTCAACCACTGCGCCACCAGGGAGGCCCAGGAAGCCCCCTTTTTTAATAAATTTATTTATTTTATTTTTCAAACTATTTTTAATGCCAATTTTTAGAAAGCTTTATAAACTTCTCTACCCCTCAGTGTCTACAAAAGGACACTGACTAATTTTTAGCAACAATGGTTGTTATTAAATACATGACTAATTAATGTTTAGAGTTATTTGTTCCTTTGAAAAATAACTAGGCTACTTTGCCTTTGTAATTCTTTATAAATTCCTTTGAAAGGGTTTTTGTTTGTATGTGTTCCCTCTTGGTGAAACAGTGTTACCCATCACTTCCTGCTGCTGCCAACATGCTATTTAACGTCTTTCCCCTTTATTTGTCTTTTTTTTTTGGCTGCACTGCGGGCTTGTGGGATCTTAGTTTCTCAACCAGGGATCGAACCCAGGCCCAGGGCAGTGAAAGTACACAGAATCCTAAACACTGGACTGCCAGGGAATTTCCATAATTTGTCATCTTTTAATCTGCTTTTAATTGGATAACCAGATTACTAAACTCATTACAAGTATGTGTAAAATAAAAAAAAAGTTCTGTAAAAGAGGAAGGAGAAATTTCTTCTTTGTCAAGGGCATATACTTTATTGCTTTGATTTTGACAAATTTTTTCATTACTCAAACACATTTTTGCTTATTCAGTGTTTTTCACTTACGTTCAGATAATTGAGTTTGCCAGGTATTTGTCAAACTGTACAAAACCTTGACCTAAGTATAGATATTAGAAAATAGAAAATATAATTAACCTGTAGCTAGGTTCATCTATTTCTGGTTCATTTTTTTCCCCTTAGACTTTTTCAGATACACTGAATATGATGTATTTAAACATTTAAAAATAAAGTTTTAAAATTCTGTATTTGATTTTGATTTTGAGTGGTTCTGATCTTCAAAAATATCTTTTGAGATGAAATTCACACAACAGAAAGTTAACCATTTCAAAGTAAACAATTCAATGGCATTTATTTAGTACATTCACAATACTACCTCTATCTAGTTCCAAAACAATTTTATTACCCTAAATGAAAATCCTCTACCTATTAAGCAGTTACTCTCCATTCCTCCCTACTTCCACACCTCACAACCACCAGTCTACTTTCTGTCTCTATGGATGTATCTATTCTGGATATTTCCTTTAAATGGAGTTATACAACATGTGACCTTTTGTGACTGTCTTCTTTCACTTAGCATAATGTTTCTAAAGTCCATCCATGTTGTAACATGTGTCTACTTTTTAATAAAAGGATTGAATAATGTTCCCTTGTATGTATATTCCATAATTATCTTTTCATCTACTGATGGACATTTGGCTTGTTTCCACCTTTTGGCTACTGCAAATAGTCCTGCTATAAACATGTGTTTACATGTATTTGTTTGAGTACCTGTTTTTTAGTTCTTTCAGGAAGATATATAGGAGTGGAATTGCTGTGTCACATGGTAATTATATGTTCAATTTTTTGAGGAACTGCTAAATTGTTTTCCATAGCAGCTGAACCACTTTACATTCTTACCAGCAGTTTACAAGGGTTCCAATTTCTCCACTTCCTCAGCAACATTTCTTATCTTTTTTTTTTTTTTTTTTTTTTTTGCGGTACGCGGGCCTCTCACTGTGGCCTCTCCCATTGCGGAGCACAGGCTCCGGATGCGCAGGCTCAGCAGCCGTGGCTCACGGGCCCAGCCGCTCCGCGGCATGTGGGATCCTCCTGGACCAGGGCACGAACCCGTGTCCCCTGCATCGGCAGGCGGACTCTCAACCACTGCGCCACCAGGGAAGCCCTGCAAAACTTGTTTTCCGTTTTAAGTTATAGCCATCCTAACGGGTGTGGAGTGGTATCTCATTGTGGTTCTGGGTTGGTTTTCACTACTGGTGATTGAGCATTTTTTCATGTGTTTCTTGGCCATTTGTATGTGTTCTTTAGAGAAATATCTATTGAAGTCCTTTGCCTGTTTTTAAAAATGAGTTGTTTGTCTTTTTGTTGTTGTGTGAGTTCTTTATATATTCTAGATTCTAGACCCTTATTAAATATATGATTTGGAAATATTTTCTCCCATTCTGTAGGTTGTCGTTTTGCTTTCTTGATTTGGTTCTTTGATGCACACAGTTTTAAATTTTGAAGTCAAATATATCTGTTTTTCCCTTTGTTGCTCATACTTTTGGCATCATATCTAAGAATCTATTTCCAAATTCAGGGTCATGAAGGTTTACTCCTATGTTTTCTTCTCAAGAGTTTTATGGTTTAGTCCTTACATTTAGGTCATTGATCCAGCTTGAGTTAATTTTTGTATATGGTGTGAGGTCAGGGTCTAGCTTCGTTCTTTTGATTGCGGATCTTTAATTGTCCCAGAACCATTTGTTGAAGAGACTGCTTTTTTCTCCGCTGAATAGTCTTGGTACTCTTGTTGAAAATCAGTTGACCATATAGATAGATGGATTTATTTGTGGACTCAGTTCTATATCACTGATCTAAACGTCTCTCCTTATATTGGTATCTCACTGTTTTGATTATGGTAGCTTAGTAGTAAGTTTTAAAATTAGAAAGTGTGAGTCTCCCAACTTTGTTCTTTTTTGATATTGTTTTGCCTATTTGGGTCCCCTTCAGTTCACATGAATCTGAGGATTGGCTTTTCCATTTCTGTGAAAAAGGCTCTTGGAAGTTTGATACAGATTGCATTTGAATCTGTAGGTCACTTTGGGTAGTGTTGCCATCTTAACAATATTAAGTGTTCCAATCCATGAACACAGAATATCTTTCCATTTAATTTCTTTCCGCAATGTTTTGTATTGTTCAGTATACACATCTTTTCACCTCCTTGGTTAAATTTATTTCTAGGTGTTTTATTCTCTTGGATGCTATTATAAATGGAATTGTTTTCTTAATTTCCTTTTTGAGTTTTCTGTTGCTGGTATATGGAATCCATACTGATTTCTGCATGTTGATCTTGAACCTTGCAACTTTGCTGAGTTTATTGGCTGTAGTAGGTTTGTTGTTGTTTGTTTTTTTGGTAGGGGCTCTTTTGGGATTTTAAAAAATATATAGGATCATGTCATCTGTGCATGGAGATGGTTTTACTTCTTCCTTTCCAGTTTGGATGCTTTTATTTCATTTTCTTACCTAATTGCTTTGGCTAGAATTTCCAGTACAATATTGAGTAGTGGTGTTGAATATGGGCATACTTGTCTTGTTCCTGATCTTAGAGGAACAGCTTTCAATCTTTTACCATTCAGTGTGATGTTAGCTGGGGATTTTCATAAATTCTTTCAAGAAGTTCTCTTGTATTCCTAGTTTGAGTATTTTGATCATGAAAGAGTGTTGGGTTTTGTCAAATGCTTTTTCTGTGTCAGTTGAGATGGTTGTTTTTTTTCCTTCATATCAATAATATGTCACATTGATTGTTTGTTTTATTTTGCACTCCTGGGTTGAGTCCCACTTGGTCATGATGTATAATCTTTTCAGTATGCTGTTGGATTCAGTTTGCTAGTATTTTGTTGAGGATTTTTGCACCTATAGTTATAAGGGATATTGGTCTATAGATTTCTTTTCTGGTGGTGTCTTTTGTCTGGCTTTGGTATCAGGATAATGCTGGCCTATAGAATGAGGAAGGAAGTGTTCTCTACTTGTCTTTGATTCCCTCTCCCCCTTTGTTTTCTTTATGGATAGGTTTAAATTCTTTTGTCAGGGGAGAGAATTAATTATCCGGCTTCTCAAGGTTGTCATCCAAGACAAATACCCCAAAGTGGACTTATACAGAAATTCTATGCCTGAAGAAATTTAATCACAACATTTTATTGCTCAAACTCTATGTACTCATCTTAGAAACAAACCATATTATAAAATCTCTGGAATCAGACGTTGTTATTTCAGTATGTATGTTTAGAAATTCTAAGAAAGCATTGAGTCCAAGGGTTATAATATTATGAGATTTTAGTTACTCATATGTATATAAACATCTCTTGGAGCAATTTTAGAAATATGATACCTCCTTGGAAGTATTTACAAGATATAAACTTTATTTTGGCTAGCCTGAACTACCACTTAAGAGAGAACTTGAACACAGGGACAGGTACCAAAGCAAATACTTTACTACAACATAAAGTGGGTTAATGTTCAAATGTCTAAAATCTTAGACTTTCCTACGACTAAAATAGCTAATCAGTAAATAATTTGCTAAATCTATATTCAGCTGTTTGCACAAAGTTCTTGCTACTCCTTTATAAGGTATATAATTTGTAAATAAAGCTAATTATGATGCAATTTTACAAATGTACTTCTTGATTTTCTATCCATATGTGGCATAATAAATGCATTGCTAAAATAAATAAATTAGCAGATTTTTAAGAGTTTATTTCTTCTAGAATGTGCTTATTTTTAGAATGCCAGCAGATTATTCAGATATTTTTATATATCATGATCAGTTCACAAAAGGTGCAGCCACAAATTATGTAATAAACCTATAGTTTTATAATTCTATTTAAATTTTTGTGTTTGGAGGATTCAGGTCCAACTAGATTTAAAGGGAAAAGTAATGTTTACAAAGAGTATTTTGTATTTTTAAGACCTTTTAATTTTGATTAAAAGTGATATACTGTTATGACCAAAACAGTTTTAGATTCTAAAGAATGCCCAGTCTTCTGTGTTATGGCAAAAAAATAAATATTTATTGAATTAAGTGCATAGCAGTGGTATGTTTTATAGACCAAACATGGTACATGCAGTCTAGTTCTAAAATAGAACACAAAACATAAATACAATGAACAGAAATGTATTGTGTTGTAATCAATCCAAATAAATGTAATTAGAAAAATTTTTTTTGTCAGTCTTTAATCGATTTTGTTGGTGTTTAGCAGGGTGGGTGAAACTAAATAATCTTTTATAAATATAGTGGTTTTCTAGTGGCAAAATGCATTCATATGTGTTTCACATTTAGGTCTCATGATGGAGTTATGAGGGAGGTATTACCTTATTTTACACTTGAGAAAACCGAATTGTACTGATTGACTTTTCCACTTCACAGTGAGCAAGTATTGGAAATTAAACCCAGGACTTTGGACTTTTAGCAACATCTTCTTTCTGTTACCAGATTTTTCTTTTCTGTAAGTTGCAGTTCAGAAGAAAGAAGGAATAGGAATAGTACTTGTTTTCCAAAAATGTGATACTATTCTTTTCCTACAGCTAACATATAATTTATTTTATACACATAATCATAACTTCAGAAAATAACAACAGTAGGACTCAGACTTTGTGCTGTATTACAGTGTGTTTGGATTTTCAAAAATAATGATTTCCACACAGCTTTTCAAGGATAAGTTGTTCATATGACTATCTCCTACATAACATTGGAGGGGGGTGGTGTGCTGTAGTGCAATGATTTTCAAACTTTAACGGGTACACGAATTACTTGAGAGTTTAATAGCTCTGTAGGGCTCACTGCTCTCCAGGTAATTCTGGTAGAGGTGGTCCAAGGACAGCACCTGGAGAAACGCTGGTTTTAGAGTTTAACACACACAACAAGTATCTATTTGATAAGTTAATGGGGGTGATTTAATCTATGATATTGTTCTAGTTCTTGGAACAGAACCTGGTCCAACATAGTAGATGTTCAGAATATTCCATTCGTATGTGATGACTTGGGTGGCAACTGAGAAGCAGGAGAATATTCATTCTTTCATTCAAAATTTACTGAATTCCTGCACTATTCTAGCCGTTTGGGTATAAAGGGAAAATGGATACGTTCCTCACTCTTGTTGAGTTTCTTTGATTAATAGACTCATTTTAAAGGTATGGTTCTTCCTTTGTAAAAAATTGTAAGATGAAATTATTAATATTGAGGTCACTTTTTCTCTGTAAATTAAAAACTCATTTTTTGAGGATTACAGGTTAAAGAAATGGCCTGAGTGTTAGTTCTTGTTTTATTGTTGCTCTAAAGCTATATTATCCAGTATAATGGCCACTAGATGTTTGCGGTTATTTAAGTCAATTAAAATTAAGTAACAATGGGAATTTGGTGCCTCAGCTGCACTAGCCACATTTCAAGTCCCCAGTAGCCACATGTGTGTTATACTGGAGAGTGCAGATACAGAGCAGTCCCATCATCCTAGGAAGTTCTATTTGACAGTGTTACTCTAAGAATCTAGAACAAAGCAGTGATTTTTCCGTTGCCTTGATCTGTAAATGGATTTTTGAGGTAAATATTAGCAGTGGCCTGAGGCTGTCATTTCAACCCTTAAGTGCATTAGCACTTTTTCAGGTGGATGAGGCCCAGGGTTAGGATTGATTTACTAGAACAGTTTATTACACAGCAACTAAGATTTGAATGCTCATATCTGGGCATTTTTCTTAAACCTCCGAGTAAGACACTTAAGTTATTTTACTGCTTTAGGTATATAGCTTTTCTCATGATGTGTGTGTGTGTGTATGTGTATTTACCTCCACAGCATTACAGTTGCTTAAATTTGTATCTAGTGAACTTTGAGGGGGGCAAAGAAAAGTTGCAATTACATTTTTATTACTAGAATTTTTGGTATTTACATGAAATAATTTATTCATAGATGCCAAATTTGAGCATAGTGACAAGTTGGATTAACACTAGTCAGAATTCAACTAGGTCAAACCCCAGTTATGCTTATTATAAAATATTAATTACTGTAATGTAGTATTTTGGTAATTTAAAAACTAAACATTTTACCTTTTTTTGTTGAACTTATGTAAAATCCTGTAGCACCTGCTGCATTCTGATGTTTAGACATTTTTCTATGCAGGGTTCTAGAAATAGTCTGCAAGTGTAACTGACTTTTCGCCTCTATTTCCTGAATGAGTATCTAGATAGAGATAGGTCTTGCCTCCTTTTTTTTCCCCCCCTTCAGGTTTTGCTGTGGTCCCTTTCTGAGAAGAGAAGCAATAGGAGACTGTCACTTGGTCCCAGGTCATGGATTAGAGCAATTAAATCCTTTTGTACATTTCTGCTTCCTTCAGTGATTCTCCCTCTTTCCAGATCACTTACTTCAGCCTCTGGTACTACAACAAGCAAAACCAGCGCCGGTGGGTAGATTTGGAAAAACCTCTAAAGAAGCAGCTGGATAAATATGCATTGGAACCTACCGTCTATTTTGGAGTGGTGTTTTATGTGCCTTCAGTTTCACAGCTGCAGCAGGAGATTACCAGGTAAGAAATAAGGTGCTGTTTGTTTCTAGGAAATCCGGTGAAATTCAGGTTGGAGTCAGGAGATGAGGCTAAACTTTGCCATCTTGCCCCTGCATTTTTAGCCTCAGTATTACGTGGGGGTGCTGGTATGTGGTGTGTCACAGTGCTTTACTGCATGTTGCATGAGTTATGGGTTCACTGGGCATGAAGGAATGATTAAAAGGAAAAATGATGTTTTTACCCTGGCTGTGAACTCTTCTTGTAGTGATGTCACCTTTAATGTTTTCGTTGAGTTGTTTCTGACCTTTGTAACAATGAAATGAGAGAGGAGATTTTAAAAAATTGTCACAAAATCTGTGTTTACTCCTCAAGGAAATGTGTAGAAGGGTCCTTCTAATTCTGACACCAGTAGCCATAGTATTCTGTACATAGGTGTGGGGCGAAGGGGAAGTGGGGGAGGTGTTTGAGATCAGAAAAGTTTGGCCAATAAGTGCACTTAAAAGGGACAAAGGCAGCAAGAGTAGAATGTATTAAGGAGTGAGATAGAGGAACTAAATGTTCTTTTTTTTCTTGACAATAACAAAAGAAAAAACAAGGGATCAAATTTGGATTCATTTTTTTAAATTGAAGTACAGTTGATTTACAATGTTGTGTTAATTACTGCTGTACAGCAAAGTGATTCAGTTATACATATTTATATATATATATATATATATATATATATATATATATATATATACATTTTGTTTTTTAATATTCTTTTCCATTATGGTTTATCATAGGATATTGAATATAGTTTTCTGTGCTATACAGTAGGACCTTTTTGTTTATACCAAATTTGGATTCTTGAGCCTGCCTTTCACATTCTTCAAAATCCACCACTACCTTATCTTTTTAACCCTGTTTAACATTACTTTCGAGCCAAGCTGGACCACTTCTAGTGTGCTGAACATGCTGCATGCCTTTTCACCTCTGTGTCCTAGACCTTTCTTTCATAAATATATACTGGAATCCTGTTCATCTGATTTTACTTCAAAAGGCACCTCCTCCATAAAGCTTCTGTGGTCCCTCAGGCTGGAATGAGTTTTGCCTTCTCCAGACTATTCTAGAATTTGCTTGTACTTACGATGGCAGTTGTCACAGCCTTTCACTACAGTTATTTGTGTACGTATCTTTTCCTTAGATTTTAAACCCATGTTTTCTTTAACTTTGCCTTTCGCCTAATATCTAACACAATGCCTTGCAGATTAGTAAGAACCTGGTACTGCCCTGTGTTTGTGGAATATTCTTTTTAAGTACTGAGTTCAGAGTTAATTTTTGGAAGAAGGTGGATAACCAAAGAAGCTACAATCAGGTTGTAGGGATAAGCATGAACTGGCTATAAAACAGATCTGAGACATAAATATTGAAGAGAGAAGTAGAAGCCACGAGGAATAAACAGCGACTGACCACTTTGACTCATTTATTTAAACATTTATTGAAGATATAATATGGTATGTGAGAATTATATTGGTTACTGTGGGAGATGAATATACAAATGGATATGCTTAACTCTTACTCTGGAGGATTTGCTCACAATCTGGTAGAACTGACAGTCTATGTAAATGAACAGTTACAGTATATTATGATAATACATGCTTTAATTAAAGCACTGGATTCCTAGGGGTGGGATGTGGGGAACATGAACAGGGTGTAAAGAAGTTGACTTTTCACTTGACTTTACAAGGAATTTTCTAGTTAGAGGGAGTAGCTTGTGCAAAGTAGGGGGATAGCAAAAGCCAGTGATGTTTTCAGGGAATTTCAGACATTACTTCGAGGGGAGAACAGAGACTTGAAAAAAGGAATGTCCTAGTCATAAAGTCATAGATCAATAGGGGCAGACATTTTTGAATTTTAATGGATGGGAATGATGAAATGTGCATTTTACAAAGATCACCCATCATGGAAGGTAGATTATAGGTGACAAGACTATAGGCAGGAGACCAGTTAGGAATGTATATGCCATAATCTAGGCATTAGTCTAGAGCGTGGACCTGCTTTCCAGTGATTTGATTGAAGGAAAGAACCAAGAATATTTAGAGTGGAATATGTGGACAGCATATTCAATAGATAGACTTCTTTAGGTGTTTGAAAGGAGCTGCCTGGGAGAATGTTTCAAGGTTTCTTCTTTGACAAGATCTCAGAGCTACCAGCATTCTATTTGCTGATTGAGGGAAGTCTGGGTTCTACTAGCAGGTGGAAGGGGATAAGTGGAATCTAAATCCTTGTTTAAAAGAATGGTGTTCTGGTCAAGTTTTTTGGTAACAAAAGAATGGAAACCTCAAATGTAGCTAAAATAGGATGATGTAAGGACATATGGAATGATTAAAAGGGTGGGCTCTTAGGGGAATTCAAATGTGAACTGTAACTGGGTTGAACTTCACAGACGTCAAACCTGGAAGAGATTCTGGATTCAAGATGGTTCTATAGACCGTATTGGCAGAGAGTTGCTGGATCTTCATTCAACACCGTATCCCCAGCATCTAGAACAATGCTTGATGCATAGTAGGCCCTAGTAATTACCTAAGTGAAAATATAAGAGGAAGGCAGAATAAATCTTCACCATAGAGCTTATCGAAATGGAGAAGTGATAGAGATGAAATACTGCTGACTGGCTGAAAGTAGATGATTGCTGATAATAATAACAGTTGTTTATTAAGTACCAGCTATGTTCTAGTATTATGCTGAGAGCTTTACATATATACCTTGATATGTTCAGCCTTGTGAAGGGGTGATAGTGCCCTCATTTTACTAGAGATAACTTAAACCCACAGATTATGACTTGTCCAAGTTCATGCAAAATGCTAAATCAGAGATCAGGAATTTAACTTAGGTCTGCTTGACTAAAGCTTGTGCTGGTGACTAATACCCTATATATTGAAAGCATAAACAGAAGTAAACCCACATCACAAGAATATTAAGAAAGCATTTTAGAAACTATTCTTTTTGGTATTTCATCAAAGAATATTTTAATATAAGGCTGGTCTGAAATGTCAGGAACCATTTTCTTCTGGCTTTACTCTCCAGGGCTAGGAAAGTCTTATATCACCAAGTTACTAGTCAGAGTTTCTAAAGTAAAGATTGGCCATTGATTCTCTATGTCTCCAACGAAAAAGGACAAAACTCAAGAGACTCTTACAGGGTATAAGACAGATGACCAGCTGTCTTCTAGATGGTTGTATCTTGTAGCTTTCAAATAACTACAATTAAGGATAAGTGACTCAATAAATTGATTAGTGTGTGTGTGTGTGTGTGTGTGTGTGTTGGTATAGATATGGTCAAGGATGTTCCTGTCGTTCTTCGAAATCGTCTGAGCTTAAGGTTTCGGCTAGTTTATGCTTCTCTACCAAATTATGATAAAATGCATTGTGTCTCAAGTGGAAGTAATACTGATATTGACTTTTAAAAATTGACCTTTTTTTATAGGTATCAGTATTATCTGCAGCTGAAGAAAGATATCTTGGAAGGAAACATTCCTTGTACATTAGAACAAGCGATTCAGTTAGCAGGCTTAGCTGTTCAAGGTAAATAATGGCAATTGATAATATAATAGATCTATCAGATTAAAATGTATGTTAAACAGAAACAGCAAAGAATTCTTTTTTTTGTTTGTTTTTGTTTTTTTTGCGGTAGGTGGGCCTCTCACTGTTGTGGCCTCTCCCGTTGCGGAGCACAGGCTCCGGACGCGCAGGCTCAGCGGCCATGGCTCACGGGCCCAGCTGCTCTGCGGCATGTGGGATCTTCCCGGACCGGGGCACGAACCCGTGTCCCTTGCATCGGCAGGTGGACTCTCAACCACTGTGCCACCAGGGAAGCCCCTAGCAAGGGATTCTTAAAGTAACTGACTTTATAGAAAATAACTACTATAAAGTAGTTTTTTATATTAGTGAAATATTCTGTTATCTAAGGGGCTTCCTTGTGGGGTAAAAAATGAGTTTGGATTACTTCAGTGAAATAGAAGACTTCTGGAAGGTTAAGCATGTTATGTCAACAGAGCACACAGACCAAAAATAGAGAGGAAATACACACATATGCACACACATGTATAGCATTTGATATGCTGTGTATTCCTCTAGTTCAGGAACTTGATCTGCTGCTAGCTAATATTTTCAGAAGAAAGATCAGCCAAACAGTGTGGTTGATGAGGTTACATTCGCTTATACTTTAAGCGTACATCATTTGTTTGGTTTCTCAGTTGTCCTAGGTTATAGAACATTGTCAATCACAATGGATAGCTTTGCATTTCACAAGTATTTTTGAATTAACTGTCATTTTTCACATGTCTAATCTATATGTATTTACATGTATGTAATATACTTTGGAAAGACTTCTGATGGGGCATTATTTCAAATGATAACTGGCATTTAATCTTGGGAATTGAAATTTAATCAGAAGAATCATTAATAAAGTTCCATCAGATATTAGCAGGCATGGAGACATATATCATTTCTAGACAAATAAATGCCTGATACACATGGAGCCACATTCCTTTTCAATGTACTTTGAAGCTTCCTAAGTGTCATCTTTGGCTTTAAGAGTTAGTTTTTCCTAAGCTTTTTGCTGAACTATCAATTTTTTTGAACAATTAAAAATTTCTAAACAAATACATCTTGCTGTAACATATTCAGATGATCTAATCCCTTTCCCTAGAGATAATCACTACCATGAATGGTTTGGTTTCTTCCTGACATTTTTCTGTGCATAAGTAAGCATACATGATTACAAAGTAGGTTTTGTTTGTTGTTTAATGACAAAAAAGAGATGGTTTATATATAGTTTGTAACTTGGTTTTTTTAACTTTATTAAAAGGCATTTTTTCCAAGTCAAGACACATGAATCTACCTAATTAATGTTTTTAAAAAGATATTTTAAAAGTATACACTTTAGGGCTTCCCTGGTGGCACAGTGGTTGAGAGTCCGCCTACCAATGCAGGGGACACGGGTTCGTGCCCCGGTCCGGGAAGATCCCACATGCCGTGGAGCGGCCGGGCCCGTGAGCCATGGCCGCTGAGCCTGCGCGTCCGGAGCCTGTGCTCCGCAACGGGAGAGGCCACAACAGTGACAGGTCCGCGAGCCGCAAAAAAAAAAAAAAAAAAAAGTATACACTCTATAAGGCAAATTTGACTTCTAAATCATAAACACACCATCTGTATACTGCATATTGAATTTAGTTCTGCATGCTTTGCTTCCATTTAAGCATAATTGACATGTGAATATTTGTCATTTTATATAGCTGATTTTGGTGACTTTGATCAGTATGAATCCCAGGACTTTCTTCAGAAATTTGCCTTGCTTCCTGTGGTAAGAATTCTTTTGACATTGGGCCTTTTTAAAAACAATTTATTTCCATACCCTTAATATCCCCTGAAATGAAGTCCATATAGTAGACTTACTAGGCAGGAATAGAGTTTAAAAAATCAATTTCCTCTTATAAACAGCTCAATTGTAAATGCTTTGCCTGTTACAGTTTTCTGGTCCTTGTAAACCCACAGAGACAGAAGGGTCTGTGGCCATTGGACTGCAGCCAGAGAAATTCATTTTGTGTTTGGATGTGAGTCTAAAGAGAGGGACAGATTTCCAGCTTCTGTGGAACCACATAGAGGTTTTGCTTTTAACTGAAGCCTCAAAACCTGATAGAGTTATGTTGAAATGGATTTGGTTTCTCATCAGCAAATTAAGGAGTGGATGACAAAATATACTGCCTTCTACATTTTAAAGTCACTGCTGATGGAATTGACAGGGAAACTGTGTGTTGGAACAACCACGGGAGGTGGTACGCTCTTCCGAGTGTCTACACAACCAGCCAGGGAATGCACAGGGTGTTATGTGCTGGGCTTGGAACTGGCTGATGATGTTACCAAACTGAAATAACTCATCTGAAACTTTCTCTGGGATGAATTGAATTGAGAAGGCAGGGCAAGTGTTCTGGCTCCTGAGCAGAAGCCACGTAATTCCTTAGAAAGATCATGATTATGTCCTTAAGCAAAGCTCGCACACATCAACACTAGCCCTAGTTTTGCCTGCTGGTGGCAAGAGTCAGTCACAGTCAGTAGCACGGATTCCTCCTAAGAAATTTGGGTGATTTGTTTACATACTTACTGCAGTATGTTTTTTCCAGGAGTGGTTACAAGATGAAAAAGTATTGGAGGAAGCAACCCAAAAAGTGGCCTTACTGCATCAGAAATACAGGTAACGCTGCGAAGTGGAGATAGGTTAGAACTAACGCCTGTTTGAATTTGAACCATGCATGACACCATGAAGTTTGGAACTTTACTGCTGCTGCTACTACGGCTTGTTACCCGGAGCCAGCCTTTGCAGAGCTCTCACGGCGTGCCAAGTGCTCTTATGAGCACTTACCCGTATTAGCTCATTTATTATTCATTTTTTATCATTGATGAAACTGAGAAAGTTGAAAGCTGCAGTCACTGAAGGATGATAGCTCTTCATCCCATGTCTTAAAGGTTTTGGTGGTGACTCGGTCCTGTGTAGGTTAATGCAAGATTAGGGAGACATGTTTTCTTTTGTGATGTGGCAGATGTGATGTTTTCTTTTGTGTCCGCCCCCCTAGTCCCCCCCTTACACCTCTGGAAGCTGTGTTTCTGTCCTCTGGGGGAGCTGTGCTGAGAGCCGTGGTGCTTATTGCCCTGACCCCTGCTTCTGGGCAGATAGTGATTTTCTTTGAGAGTGAATCTTATGTGTTGTCCAAAAACCCTGTCCTAGAGAATGCTAGGTTTTATTCTAAACCAAATACCACACAGTTCCAAGTACTTTATATATCATTAAATTCTTGTAACCATTCTTTAAGGTAAATGTTACTATCTCCTTACAGATTGGGAAAATCAAGCTCACAAAGACTAAATAACTTGCCCAAAGTTACATGTGGTAGAGGTGGGATTTGAAGCCAGGTCTGTCTAATTATAACCTATTATTCACCCCCTCCCATTAAAAATAACCTTTTGCCTTTAATCTGTCCCCACTCAAATCCATACAGTCACTCACAAAAGATTAATCTTCCTAAAATATCACTTTTGACTTGTCTCCCCTCTTCTCCTCAAATGTTCATGAATCTCTTCTTGCTTTCCACCAGCCTAAGTTCATTACCCCTGGGATTAAAGGCTTCCCACAAGTTGGTTAAATCCTGCCATTCCAGCTTTACCTTCTGCTGTCCAAATGAACCTTTTTTTTTTCAGCATAATTAAACCCTCAGGCACACATCCCTCTATCTTTTGTTATTTTCACTCATTCATTTGTGCGTCTCCTTAAAAGATGGTTTAGTGCTGTTATTCTGTATGAGGCAGTGCTCAATGCTGTGGCACAAAGATAAATAGAACAGTGATCTGCCATCAAAGAATGTATTCCCTGCTTTGGCATCTTAAGGGATAGGCAGGACAGCCCATTGTAATAATAATAGTAATACTGGTAATGGGTACGGGGGAGAGGTGTGCACAGAATGGAGAGCAAGGGCATCTGACTTAGACTCAGGGCGGTCACAGAAGGTGACAAAGAAGGAGTGACATGTAGGCTGAGTCTTGAAGGGGATTAGGGATTGACCAGGTGCACAAGTGAGTGATAGGTATACCAGGAAGCAGGATTAGCATGTACAAAGGCCCGGAGGCATGAGGGAATGTGGTATATTCAAAGAAATGCTGCGTTTGGGATGGTCGCAGTGTGGGGTGCCTTGTGGGTGTGGGAGAGCAGCAGCAGATGAGGCTGGAAAGGCATGTGTCCGTGTAGTTGAGTGCCTTCCTACCTACACACCCATTCTTGTAATTCGGTCACTGGAGCTAAAAGGAATTTCCACCTTCTAACCCTTACTTGCAGCACTTACCCTTTGCAATTTTAGCACACAGTGCTTAGTATTGCCTGATACTTTGGTGGTTTAGAAAGAATTCTAGCTTTCACTGAAGATTTTTTTAGGTGGTGGTTTTATTTCCTGCCTTTCCCCTTACCTGCCTAAAGTACAAGGGGTAGGATCTTACATAACTAACCCTCAGCATTCAGCACAGTGCTTTTGCATGCACTTGGTTTTCAGTAAATACTGATGCATTGATATAACTAATCACAGATGCTTAGAAACTTGAAATGTTTCTAATGTTTTATGACAAATTGATGTGTAGTTTTTTTAGAAAAGCTTTTCGTAAAAAATTTTTCTAGTTTTGTGAACAATCTAACTTCTTTTGTGTTGCAGAGGGCTGACAGCTCCTGATGCTGAAATGCTGTACATGCAGGAGATAGAGAGAATGGACGGCTATGGAGAAGAGAGCTACCCTGCCAAGGTAAGCGTGGCACGAAGACTGGGCTCGCCAAAGGCATCTTAGTAATTCTGCCAGAAGAGTGGGGAAGCCCAGGGATGCCCTGCTGTGCAAAGGCCAAATAAACGTAAAAGCTGAGGTCCTTGAGACCAAAATTTTGTAGTAAAACACATTCCTGTTTTGTGCTTTGTTCTTGGAAGTGCTCTTGAAATAGAGTTCCTTAAGGAACCCAACTCTGTTTTCATGTATTTACAAGATGATACATTTATACCTTGCAGACTTTTTGCCTTCAGCATAGGTCTTCTGAACATTTCCTATCTGGGACACAAGAGTAGGGAAGTAGGTGTGGTCATTGTGGTTCTCATGCATCTGCTGCCCGAGTTTCCTTTTCCGCTTTCTCCTCTTAGGATAGCCAAGGCAGCGACATATCCATCGGAGCGTGTCTCGAAGGTATCTTTGTGAAACATAAGAATGGAAGGCCTCCTGTGATATTTAGGTATTTTTCTTACATCTTTCTGTGCACTTTCCGTGGCTCCTGTTGGTGATATTTTTTAGTACCTGTGCTAGTTATATCACTCACAAGTAAATCTCGCCCAAGGCCTCACTAGAAAATGGAAATATGCCCTTCCTAGAATAAAATACCACCTGACTGCCATGGTTCTTTTTATAAGATACTTTCTTTAAACCAAATTGTAGGAAATGGTGCTTGTAACGATGGCCTGCTTATGAAATGCTTAAAAATGTGTGACCCTTTTCTTACCATATGAAGGTCATTCTTTATCTTGGTGTGAATTTTTCATTTGAGCTCTGGTTTCCAGGGCTATTTCTTGTGGAAACTCTAGGCCTTTCTCTGATTCTAGTTTGTACCAAAATTCCTAAAATACCAACATCTAAAAAAATTTCAATTACTTCTTATAATGTTGATTTTTCTTTTCTTGATTATAAAAAAGTGATACTATCCATTTGTGGAAATCTTGGAATGTATCTAGTAAGAAGGACAGAAAGGATATATAGCAATGTGCTAACAGTGGCTGGCTCTGAACAATGAGATTTCAGGTGATTTAAATTTCCTTTTCAGTATTCTTTGTCCCTTCATTTCCTTTGCTTTACTATCTTTTGGGCCCTGAATTCTCCATGGTGATTAGGACGACAGCGTGTACCCGGCTTGGGGAGTAGATTCCCACTCCTAGGCTGCACTGCACTGGGTCAGTGGCTCCCAGTTGGCAATTGCTCTCATGTCCCCAAGCTGCTCATTGTCTTCCGGACATGCTGAGCTGCAGGGTAGGGGGTGGAAATGGATCTGGCCTGCACAGGAAGGGCAGGGCCCTGACATTGGGAGACATCCCACCGGCTTCCTTTATCTCCCTGGATAGGAAATTCTAAAATTGCTTTCTTTAATATGATGCTAATAAGCTTTAGGTTTAACAATTAAGCACCAAATTACTACAAATGAATTTTATTTAATTAAATAAATCTAATATAACGGAGAAGGATAAAGAGGGATAGATTTTGTTCTTCCAGACCTATTTTTCCCTTTTATAAAATTATACAGTTATATAATAAAATGAAATATTATATAAAATCTGAACGTGGTAAAATAGAGTCAGAAAGTTCCAAATCGGAGTTTGAATCCTGGTGAACACACCCAGAATAGTTCACTCTTTGGATTGGAACTTTATCTTCACCCTGCTCTACCAGCTTTTCAGAGCAGCTCTCCTCTAGTTTTGTGCCTTATTTTGCCCTGTATACCTGCAGAACTTAACAGTATTTGTCTGCTTCTGTGTTCTCTATCATCCCTGCTCTCCATCTGTGCCCCTTTGAGGGAAGCACTTACTGATCTTAGTATCCTAGGACCTAACACAATTTCTGGTATTATCATAGTGGGTATCCTTTAAAATGTTTGTTGAATGAATGAAGGAGGCATTGGCATCCAGCTGAGAGTGGGATATTTGATCAAATTAGTGCAGCAAATGAGGATAAATAGATTTTACATTTTTAAATACTCTGCCTTCATTTTAGTATACATGCTTTTACTTCTTGCCACTAGCTGTTGGCACTTCAATTAGAAAATGCACGCGAGCTGATTAAAACCACTGTTTTCTTTCTAAAATGATAAACAGATAGTAGCTTATATATTAAGCTCAAAAAGGGAAAACTCATATATTCTATCTCTTAGTAAAAAACCTGAGCACTCACATTGCCATTTGCTGTTTGTTGTTCTTTAGGTGGCATGATATTGCTAACATGTCCCACAATAAGTCCTTTTTTGCATTAGAGCTGTCAAATAAAGAGGAGACCATCCAGTTTCAGACTGTGAGTAAACATTAGGAATCTGTATGTAATGTTTTTCCTGAAAATTAACACTTCTGTGTGTATGTGTGTTTGGGGGGGGTAGGATTAAAATTATATAGTATTTCATAGTTTTATAAAACATAAAACTTTATAATACTTTATCACATTTTGTATAGTAGTACTTAGCAAAAATTAGTTGCTCAGTAAATACTGTTGAATAAATGAATGAGTCTTTGGATAAATACTATCTGATTATGATCTCTAAGTTAAATTTAAGGGACTATTAAGTATGGGAGAGAGTAAACACTGGTATCTTAACTTCCACTGATAAGTGAACAGCTCTTTAGAAATACCATTTCACAGTTACTTTTACTCTCTTGACAAAAGCAATGTCACTGAGTCATTTTGTTTAAAAATGTCTTTGAGTATCTAGTCATCAATAATAAAAATGATTTATTTAAAAATGTCTTTGAGTATCTAGTTGTCAGTAGTAAAAGTGGACATTTTCATAATTTTAAAATTTCTAAGTCATTTTGAAACTGTTTAATATAAGAATCACACTGTGGAGCAGCTTTTTGTTTGTCTTCATAATCTGAGTCCTAATCACAACATTCACGTGAGGGGTGCAATTTTAGAAAATGAGAGAATCCCAATGTGTGGAAAGTGACTTTGAAATAATATGTCACCCAGTTCTGTCTTGTTCTCAGATAAGCTCTGTGTCAAGTTGTAGATGTGCTTTTGTTTATTTTGTGCATATTTTGTTTGCTAGGAAGACATGGAAACAGCAAAATACGTGTGGAGACTCTGTGTTGCGCGACACAAGTTTTACAGATTGAATCAGTGCAGCCTGTAAGTATACCCTGCTCACAGAAACTGTGGGAGGTGATGAGCTTAGAAGTTTTCATCTCGAACTATAGTATATCATCTAGAAAGGCAAATTTAAAAAAGAAAAGATAACATTTTTATAATAATCTCTTTACTTTTGGATGTCAAACTTTTATTTCTCAGTTTTAGCTTTGGACCAACCTCTAATAACGACAGATATGCCTCTAAGATGTCTTTCAGCTAGTAACTAGAATTATTCTAATTCACGAAAGCTAAAATGGAATTTTTTTTTTTTAATCAACATTTTGAGTAAAAAAAGGTTATTCAGCTTTTCAAGCCTTTTGAAGAATTTATACCCCTTCTTCCTAAATGTACCTTTTCCTTAGCCCACATGGGTTTCCCCCTTTCTGCTGGATCATTCCTGTCAGGATACAAACATGCTGTAATATCTGACCTCTTAAAACTTTTCCTTCATTCCACATGCCTTCTAACCACGGTGCCGTATCTCTCTTCTCTTCTACAGCTGATTTCTTCAAAAGAGTTGTGTAATCTTGCTCTCCCGCCTTCCTTCCACCCCATTTCCCCCAAGCTGCCACGCCACTGTCAGAGTGACAGTGACCTGCACCCAGTGGTCATTTCAGGAGTTCTTTCACTTGACTCCTGGGCAGCACCAAACCTCTGCTCATCCCTTCCCCCCTGCACCCTGCTCTTCCTTGGCTGCCAGGACCCCACCCTCTCCTGCTTTTTCTCTTTCTAAGCCTATTTCTTCTCAGTCGGCTTTGCTGGTTTAATCCTCGGACCTCTTCTCATCTACACTCGTTCTCTAGGGGATTTGGCTTGACCCAGGCTTCAAAGCAGCATCTATATACTAAAATGCACCCGACTTCATTTCTAGTCCTGTCTTCCCCCTGAGCACTTGACTTGCACACCCTACTGACATCTCTACTTGGGTGCCTAACAGGCTTCTCCAGTTTGATATGCCTAAAACCAAACTCTTGATGTGCTTCTCTTCCCGCCCCAGAGTCTGCTTCTTCCTGCTGTCCCCCATTTCGACAGATGACGGCACACCATAGTCACTCAGGCCCCAAACCTAGAAGTCCTACTTAACTCCTGTTTCTCTTTCATCCCACATCCATTTCGTCACTATGCTCTGCAAATTCTGCCTTCAAAACATATCTAAATCTGACCATTTATACAACTCTTCCAGCTGATGACTTAGTGCTGGCTGCCATAGTTCTCATCTGGAATACTGCTGAAGCCGCCTTTTTTTTTTTGGTCTGCGTTGGGTCTTCATTGCTGTGCACGGGCTTTCTCTAGTTGCGGAGAGCGGGGGCTACTCTTCGTTGCGGTGCGTGGCTTCTTATTGTGGTGGCTTCTGTTGTTGCAGAGCACGGGCTCTAGGCACGCAGGCTTCAGTAGTTATGGCACACAGGCTCAGCAGTTGTGGCTCACGAGCTTAGTTGCTCCACAGCATGTGGGATCTTCCCGGACAAGGGCTTGAACCCATGTCCCCTGCATTGGCAGGCAGATTCTTACCCACTGCACCACCAGGGAAGTCCAATAACTTTAATTTTTATGGTCATTTCTTTTAAGGCTCTCAATCCAGACTGTGCTTAGTCACATTTAAAGTGATAATGATTCTGAAGTATTGATAGACTCGTTCTCATGGTCCAGATGGGCATTTAATGAAACTGCAGCAGGCCTGGAACTGGGCAGTGAATTCTGGACATCAGATTCAGGCTGGGGCGACCAGTGGCTCAGGAGACGGACTCTGCTTGCGTAGAAAGGAGGCCTTTGCTCCTAAGTGTCCCCTTCCCCGCTCCTCAGTCCCGATACATTGTCTAATGGTGTTTGGGGTGGCCTCATGTGAGTCCTCTAACCTTGACCTAGATGACTCTATTTTAGAATTTATAGAATGGCGTGATCCATCTTCAGTCTTGCTCTCTCTCTCTCCACTTTCAAAGTACATTAGGTAACAGAATCATCTTTTTTATGTCACCCAAGCCTTAAAAATGTTAGATAACAACAATCTCTTTGCTTTTTAATTTATATAATGGGGCTTTTACTTAACATTTCTTTAGGGTTGGAATAGGAATTAAATGAGGTAATGTCAATCTCTTAGGTGAAATGACTTCTCTCGCCCTCTTCCCCACCCAAAGCCCCAGAACTGGTCATGCTATAGTCGACCTCCTGAATTTATATGAGAAGAGCCTGGAAGGGAAGAGGACTCTTGAGAGGGGTCTTGGTATGGGAGGCTTTTCTCCCTCCTCTCTGGGGAGGTTGGTATCCCCCAACCTGCAAAGCCAAGTGGTAGAAGTTTCCACAGACTTTCTCTAGAGGGGGGAAGTTGGATTTCTGTCACCAGTGGGCTGCTTGCTGAGCCTTGTCAGAGGGTTGGTCTGTGTTCCCTGCAGTTTAGGTGTAAACTAAATATGGGTGAATACGGCAGCTGGTCTCTGTTCTGGAGACTTCTGTGATCAGGAGATTGACTGGAGTAGGCCCTGCCTGGAAGGGGATGGGGTTGCCCCACTTCTTTGAGGCCTACTGCAGGGTTTGAAGAGACTGCGAGAGGCTTGGCAGAAGAGAGTAACCCCTATCCCATTAAAGGAAGGTCATTAAGATCAACACTTCTTAGGTATTTCCACCATCCAACATATTTTTTGTTCATCCAAAGTTACTCCTTTGCACTAGCTAGAAATACATAAGAAAGGAAGCTCACAAAGCGAAAGTCGGACGACTCTTAGCAATTCACAGCCTTTACAGCTCAACTGTAAATGCTTAGCCATGAGCATCAACTTCAGTCCTCACTCACTATTTCATTCATTTATTCAGCAAACATTTGGCACCTTCCTTGTGTGCCAGGCACCAGTGGTACCATGGTGTGTCGTTTGCCTCCATGGAGCCTACGAATCTGTTGAGGTTGGGAGGGGGTGAGACAGATAGTCAGCTGTTAGGGGCATGTGCTCAGGAGTCTGACAGACCTGTCTGGTTCAAGTGCCAGTTCTGCTTATTTGCCACATGGCCAGGAGCAATTTACTTAATCTAAGGATCAGTTTCCTCATCTGTAAAATCAGGATAATAACTGGCCTTGTTTATGGGGTTGGTGTTAGGATCCCATGAGGTAATCAGGTATAGCCTTCAGCACTGTTTTCAGTAAGTAATATCATTTGTTTTACTTGGGCTAGCAGCCTTTTCTTATTTTGTCATCTCCAGTACACACATTCCAGTGGTTTTCTTTTTTTTTTTCTAAGTTCTTCAGCTGCCTCAGTTTTAGCAGCACCATCAGCATAGTAACTGCCCCAAAACACAACCAACAGTTACCCCATTTTCTCTTGTGTACTCAGTTTAGGATAGCTGATCTCAGAGCAAACTGCCTTTATAAGAATATTGGCAGGAAGAAAGAGGAGGTTAGAATATTAGAACTGATGGTGTGGCTGCCTCCGTCACAGTTTGGCAGGCGGAAGACGTACTAGTTTGTGTTCAGCAGAAGTGGCCTCTCCAGGGGCAGTGTCACCTCCATCCTGGTTGCCGCCAGCAAGGTGCCAAAATAGATCCCGAGTGTGGGAGTTGCCGCCTGTGCTGCTAAGCTCTGCACCCTTGGATTTTGGGTTTAACACGCTTAAGTTTATTCTTGTTTCCTCTGGGCAATCCTGGACATGGTGTTGGAGGTTTCTATCAGCAACCTTTCTCCCCATCTCTGAATTTTGAATTTATAGTACTTTAAAAGTTTGGTCAGTTTACTGAGTCTCTGGACTAAATATAAACTTCAAAGGACCCAGTTGGCCTAAACCTAGTCCTAACAATGGAGAATAAAGGGAAAGAAAATTTCAAGGCTACAAAATGCAGTGTCTTCAAATTCTGGACACGAATTTTAAGAATATATTAATGTGCAGTTAAGGAGGGCTTAAAAAAAAAAAAAAAAAAGGCCCAGACACACCCTCCTGACTTGTTCCACTAAGGAGGCCTCCTCCTTTACTAATATATAATGCTTTACCAATTGATGCAGGTATTTTTGCAGTCTAATGGAATTAACATCCATTTTATTATTGTTAAGTAATAATTACTGGCAGAATGGGGAACATCCTTTGGGAAAGAAACATCTATTCTTTTTTTTTTTTTTTTTTTTTTGAGACATCTATTCTTCATCAACAATCTTAATACCTTCCAGCGATAATAAAAGGATATTATTAAAGAAAGCATTTTATCAAAAAAACTCAACTCTTAAAAGCAACTGTAGCTACTTGATAAGCTCCTAATAATCAGTAAAATTTTTTTAATCTCAAAAATCTTGTAAAAGTTAGCTAATATTTAGGGTTTGAATATAGGAAATTAGTTGTTAGAGTGCTAAGAATAATGTTAATTTATGAGACATGAGGCTTGATATTATGGTAAATTTACTGATTAAATGGAGCTAGTGTTTACTTTGTGGATTTTCTAGTAATTAGTCCTTAGAACACTATAACCAAGGGTCACAAAATATTTTTGTAATTAGTAATTATGTGTCACATAAGCTTATGAGCTAGGAACAAATGGTCAAAGGTTTTTCAAAAAGTGCTTTGACAAAATTACATCAACAAAGCCAAGAATCCTATGTGTTTAGGTTCCTAGATCTTATTTGCAATATAACTGACCACACATAAGAACAACAATAAAAAAATGTCTACCTCTGTTTTAAAAAGATTGAATTACCAAAGGACTTTTCTGTTTCTTGTTTGTGAGCTACATTTATTCAAAGATGGAGCTTGCTGTGAATGTCTTAAAATCTCAGATTATCTGATAAATATTAGTCGGTCGGCACTCCTGAATATTCTCATTCCTTTTTAAAAAGTACACTTAAAACCAGAGAGAAGTTTCTTGCTAAGGAAGGTGAATGGATTTATCACAGGCCCACCAAACCAATTTTCCTACTGTTTTGCTTTCCCTGTCTTAGTTCCTTAGAGGAAATATAGATTCTTAAGTTTCCAAAGTTATAACCTTATCTCTTCATGGAGGTGGTCAGTGCTGAGCCAGGCCTACAGAGGAGATGCATTTGCACTGAATCTTGCTTCCCTTGGGATGAGTTTGCGGCCCTCTGGCGTGGCCTGTTTTCCCCTCTGCTTCTGATCACTCCAGAGGTTCCACCCAAATGGACCAGGGAAAGTTACTGCTGCCCATCCCTCTGGTAGTCCAGGTGACTGATGCCCCATGAGGCTCAAACCCTGGAGTGTGGTCAGAGGGATCTGGGCATCAGGAAAGGACCAAGGCCCCAGGTAAGGACAGAAAATCTCCTTTCTTTTCTCTAATTTATGATTGGATTATTTTGTCTTTTGCTTTAGAAGATTTATCATTTTACCTTCTTATTAACTTATTTTGGTAGAATTAGGAAGGTTATGTGTATATGAGTGTGTGTATATATATACATATGCTCTTCTCAAAGACATGTCTTATTTTACAGGCAAACTCAGACCGTCATAGTGAACCCAATTAGGAGGAGGTCTTCTTCGAGGATGTCTCTGGTAAGAAAGGAAAAATACAATTGGTCTTTTTCTTTTAGTGATGTCATCTTCCTTAGTAAAATATGCTTTTAGCACTGTTAATTTTTAGTTTGAACCACAAAAGTGTGCTGATATTTGACCAAAGAAATGGTGATTTTCCATAGCTTAAGCCTAATATTTATATAATATATATAATATTTATTATATTATACATATTTAAATATTAGGTCCAACCTCATATTAAAAATTTTGTGAAAATGACTTTACTACCCAAAGCAATCTACATATTCAATGCAATCCCTATCAAACTACCACTGGCATTTTTCACAGAACTAGAACAAAAATTTTCACAATTTGTATGGAAACACAAAAGACCCGGAATAGCCAAAGCAATCTTGAGAATGAAAAATGGAGCTGGAGGAATCAGGCTCCCTGACTTCAGACTATACTACAAAGCTACAGTAATCAAGACAGTATGGTACTGGCACAAAAACAGAAATATAGATCAATGGAACAGGATAGAAAGCCCAGAGATAAACCCACGCACATATATGGTCACTTTATCTTTGATAAAGGAGGCAAGAATATACAGTGGAGAAAAGACAGCCTCTTCAATAAGTGGTGCTGGGAAAACTGGACAGCTACATGTAAAAGTATGAGATTAGAACACTCCCTAACACCATACAAAAATAAGCTCAAAATGGATTAAAGATCTAAATGTAAGGCCAGACACCATCAAACTCTTAGAGGAAAACATAGGCAGAACACTCTATGACATAAATCACAGCAAGATCCTTTTTGACCCACCTCCTAGAGAAATGGAAATAAAGACAAAAATAAACACATGGGACCTAATGAAACTTCAAAGCTTTTGCACAGCAAAGGAAACCATAAACAAGACCAAAAGACAACCCTCAGAATGGGAGAAAATATTTGCAAATGAAGCAACTGACAAAGGATTAATCTCCAAAATTTACAAGCAGCTCATGCAGCTCAATAACAAAAAAACAAAGAACCCAATCCAAAAATGGGCAGAAGGGCCTCCCTGGTGGCGCAGTGGTTGAGAGTCCACCTGCCAATGCAGCGGACACGGGTTCGTGCCCCGGTCTGGGAGGATCCCACGTGCCACGGAGCGGCTGGGCCTGTGAGCCATGGCCGCTGAGCCTGCGCATCCGGAGCCTGTGCTCCGCAACGTGAGAGGCCACAACAGTGAGAGGCCCGCGTACCGCAAAAAAAAAAAAAAAAAATGGGCAGAAGACCTAAATAGACATTTCTCCCAAGAAGATATACAGATTGCCAAGAAACACATGAAAGAATGTTCAACATCATTAATCATTAGAGAAATGCAAATCAAAACTACAGTGAGATATCATCTCACACCGGTCAGAATGGCCATCGTCAAAAAATCTAGAAACAATAAATGCTGGAGAGGGTGTGGAGAAAAGGGAACACTCTTGCACTGCTGGTGGGAATGTAAATTGATACAGCTACTATGGAAAACAGTATGAGGTTCCTTAAAAAACTACAAATAGAACTACCATACGACCCAGCAATCCCACTACTGGGCATATACCCTGAGAAAACCATAATTCAAAAAGAGTCATGTACCAAAATGTTCATTGCATCTCTATTTACAAAAGCCAGGAGATGGAAGCAACCTAAGTGTCCATCATCGGATGAATGGATAAAGATGTGGAACGCGTATACAATGGAATATTACTCAGCCATAAAAAGAAATGAAATTGAGTTATTTGTAGTGAGGTGGATGGACCTAGAGTCTGTCATACAGAGTGAAGTAAGTCAGAAAGAGAAAAACAAATACTGTATGCTAACACATATATATGGAATCTAAGGGTTAAAAAAAAGGGGGGTAAGACGGGAATAAAGACATAGACCTACTAGAGAATGGACTTGAGGATACGGGGAGGGGGAAGGGTAAGCTGTGACAAAGTGAGAGAGTGGCATGGACATATATACACTACCAAACGTAAAATAGATAGCTAGTGGGAAGCAGCCGCATGGCACAGGGAGATCAGCTCGATGCTTTGTGACCACCTAGAGGGGTGGGATAGGGAGGGTGGGAGGGAGGGAGATGCAAGAGGGAAGAGATATGGGAACATACGTATATGTATAACTGATTCACTTTGTTATAAAGCAGAAACTAACACACCATTGTAAAGCAATTATATTCCAATAAAGATGTTAAAAAAACTTTTTTGACTATTAGCCAAGAGTAATCAGTAGATATTTAAAATACTAGATGATTTTGCCTAATAAGATTAAATATACTACATATAAGCTTCTTATGTTCAATTGTTTACATAAGAATTCAGGAAATTTTTGTCTATTCCTTCTTGCTCTTAACTTTTTGGATACAGCTTGTTTTCTTGTGCTGTCTAATGTCTGATATCAGCGCATAGGGCTTAGCATTGCCATTCTGGCACTGAAAATGAAACACTGAAATGATACGCTGAAAATGAAACACTGAAAATGATAGATATGGTAAGAGCTATAGGGTCTTCATATTTATTTTTCATATATAATATGTTTGGCTGCTTTAGAAGTTTTTAATGGAGAGAAAGAAACCAGCAGAAAATTACTTTACACATATTACATAGGCAATGTGTTTTAATGCTGTTTACAATTTTCCATTTCTTAGCCTAAACCCCAGCCCTATGTGATGCCTCCCCCACCTCAGCTGCATTATAATGGACATTATACGGAACCATACACTTCTTCCCAAGGTAAAGTACACTATTTCTGAAATGCCTTACAAAATTATTATGAATAAATTAATGAGGACTTGGAGATCTTGAAGCTAGGATAGTTTTTGGCTGAAGTTCCTTCCAAAATTGTTGTCATGATTATAGCCAACCTGGGTTCATAGAAGAAGCTGCCATTATAGTCAGTTTTTTGGAAATGGGTGGAAAATATTCAATATCAAATTTTGATGCTCAAATTTGGCCCACGGGCACTCCTTCACAGTGGTTCCCATGTCCTGTTAACACACCCCCAGTAGCCTTTGAGTGCTTCCTTGCTTTCCAGCCTGGGGTGTCCCAAGCTCATTTTGTTTTTTCCTGCCTGAGACCTTCCCACTGTAAAGTATTAAACATTTTATTTTTATCTATTTATGTTCATCTTTCACATGATGAGTATAGGGACCTGTAAAGCTAGAGCTAAAGCTCCAGCATTCAGTTTACAGACTCTGCCTACAGGGCTCTACTATAAAGGCTGAGGAGATTTATGCAGAGAAGTAATTCCATATCTTAAGCTTGGAATCTAATAGTGGAGGATAAGACAGGTACACAAATAACTTAAATGCAAAGAGAACATGATTGTTGTGATGAGAGCGAGCGAGCAGTTGCTCATCATGTTGGAGAGACTGAGAAAGGCTTTTTGGGCCTCGAGAGATGGGTAGATATCCATATGTAGAGAGAGGCGGGTTCCTGCTGGGATTGCTGCTCCTGGTTTTGTGAAGGGGGGGTGGATAGTGAATGCATTGGCACAAACAAGGAAGGGGGTGGCTGGACTCAGTCCCACAGGGAACTGGTAGAACATGGTGTGTGAAGGGAGCGGAAGGTGGGTGGTGACGCATTGCTGGTGCCGGGCCTTGTGTGTAAGATGAGACTTTCTGTGCAGTGCGACGGGTGGGTGGGAGGGGATGGATTGGGCTCTGGGTTCCCAGAGTGTCCCCCTCAGGATGTTTTCGCCTTCTTCACGGTCTTCTCCTCCTTGCACGCTGCCCTCCTTTGGTTTTGTGACCCCAGCTCCCACCCACTTCCGGGAAAAGGCTCTTCTCTCCGCACTGTTAGTGTTTCCTTGCTGTTCATCCCTTTTCCTCCATCTGCAAGCATCCTACTGTTCTTCCTCTCTTCTCTCTCCAAAGTGCAGTTTGAATTATTTTTTTCTTTCATTTTTCACCCCACTTCTGAGAGTAACGCGTGTGTGTTCCTTCTGCCTCCTGGTTACCCCTTTACTTCTCCTACCTTTGCTACTCCGTTCCAGCTGCCCTCTCGCAGGTCCCCAGAGCCCCGCGCATTCTCCTTCCCATCTGATTCCAGCAGTCTAGCCTCTTGACGGACCTCTCTTCCCCGCACTGGGTTCTCCCTCCTCCTGTACCATCGGTGCTCCCGGCTCCCGAAGTCTGCCCAGGGCCCCCTCTCCCCCCGCGGGCTTCCGCAGCGGCCTCGTTTCATCCGTGGTTCGGGTTTCAGCGAGGATGACTGTCTGTGTTTCCCACCCCGTCGTCACTGCTGTGCTCCAGCCCCACATTTCATCTGTCTGACAGCTGCTGGGGCAGTGAAGGGAGCTACTGCATGTGAGCCCTCAGCGGGCTACCCAGCTGAGTAGGAAGCGCTCAGTGAATATTATCCACCATCACAGCTCGCTGAAGACTGACATCCTGCATTTGAGCCCATCCCTCTAGCCCACGAGTCCCTTTGCCCAAGTTCCTTACTTCTTTACGACGAAGTCACACTCCTGGTTCCTTGGATTCCAAACTGAGTGTAATTTTTCTTTTCTCTTTTTGCCTTCGATACCCCGACAGTTGCAAACCCTATCGCCTCTGATGAGCTCCATGTGACATCTCTTCCATGTCCCCTTCGCCCTGTCCCTCTGCTCCTGCCAATCCAGTTCTTTTTTTTTTTTTTTTAAACGTCTCATTAGTTCCTGCATCATAGCAGCTGATATCTTCAGTCTTCAATCCCCACTCTCCCTGGTTCACCTGACACTCAGCAGCCAGGCTCATCTTATCCCATCTCCCTGACGATCGTTCCTTTGTCTAGTGTTCAGCGTTCTCTGTGATGTTTCTTCATGCTACTCTTCCTGTCTTATTCCCCACTGTTCTGGACCCTCTCCGGCTACCTGGTACTCAAGCCAGACCGAGCACGCCCTCTGTGCCTCGTCTCCCAGCTTTGCCCGCACTGCTCAGTCACCCACAAGGGTCTTTATCCCACGCACCCTCCTGCCCACATGCTTCTGCCCAGTCAGGATGGGCTAGGCTGCGGTGTGGGAACAAATTCTAAACTCTTAGTGGCTTACACGGGAAAGCTTGCTTCTTTCTCAGGTTACCCGTCCTTCGTGCACTGGCAGGAGGGCTCTGCGCCACGTCGGCCTCCCCAGGGACTCGGGCCGGGGTCCCTTTCCATCTGGAATGTTGGGCACGGTGGCAAGGAGAAGGGAGCATGGAAATGGCTTCTGTGCCCTCTGCTCACTGCCCCTTGACTATTACTCGTCACGTGGCTGTGCCTGCCCTCCCGAGGTGAGGAGGGGGGATCCGAGCGATCCGCGCACATTCAGAGGTAGAGAGTCCGGCTCCTGATGAAACCCCACCCACACACCCCAAGGCCCCTTGAGGGCTGTATCCCCTGGGGGATTGTTCTTGGTCTTCTCCCTGTCCCATCAGCCTGGCCCAAGCTGGAAGCGATCCTTCCCTCCTCCGGACTCCTGTAACGCTTATCTCCTTTAATTGTCACGCTTCTTCCTTGGATTCTGGTGATTTTGGTACACACCTTTCCCTTTATATTTATCTGGATTCCAGTCATTTTCCCCCCGTTAGTTCTTAGCGTAGTCTTTTACACATACAGACTCATAAATGAATGGTTCATGGAGTACCCAGAGGAGCCTGGAGATGGGGAGGCCAGGCCGGCGGCTATCGTGCTAGTCTGGACGGGTTTGAATGAGGCTGGGCTGTGACAGCAGTGAGTAGCGGGGACTCCATAGACGCAGATTGCAGAGTGTTCCAGATACGGGAAATGGACAGGAACAAGGAAGCATTGTGTGTCCACAGGAGGAAACAGTGGTGCGTTTGAGGCCCATCCCTTTGTGGCTGTATGTGCCACACACAAGGCTGTGGCATGTTCACTTTGATAATCATTTGGCACTTGAACCGCCAAGAGGCTTTTGAATCAAAAAAAGAATGCTTTTCGATGCCAGCTGTTCTCTGATGGTTAGAAATCACCCTCATTAGTTTTCCAGGTGAACTACAGATTGGACTGAAGAAGCATGCCTCCTACCAGCCCCGAACAGGTGTACACACAGCCAAGCTAGATTCTGCTAGCTTGGACCCCAATCTTACTGAAGCATGGGGGCTGGAGCAGGGGGCAGGTGTGGCTGTCTTAGCAAGGGTTTTCTTGGCTTCTGGCCCCTAGTGAGGTATACAGCTACTGGTGACACTGTTGGACCTGAAGAGGCTCAGATCCTGCCCAACTATTGCCCTTTTGTGTCTTCACTGTGGAAGAATCTATACAGCCCACCTAGAGTTTCATTTAAGGAACTGTTTACAGACAGTTGGTGCTTGAACTAGCTCAGCATCATCAAGGCCACATCTCCAGTGAGGGGAGAAAGCAGGGTCAGAGACCCAAAGCCTTGAACAGTATCTCCGCCTGCAGTCACCCAGAGTTCCAGAAAGTCTGCTTTGTGTCTCTAGTAAAACATTTTTTTTTTTTTTTTTTTTTTTTTGCGGTACGCGGGCCTCTCACTGTTGTGGCCTCTCAGGCTCCGGACACGCAGGCTCAGCGGCCATGGCTCACGGGCCCAGCCGCTCTGCGGCATGTGGGATCTTCCCAGACCGGGACACGAACCTGTGTCCCCTGCATCGGCAGGCGGACTCTCAACCACTGCGCCACCAGGGAAGCCCCTAAAACACGTTTTTGACTTTCAGAAAAAGACAGTGTTTTGTGGTACAGTTGTCCTCTTAATATTGGACTTAGATTTGGCTGCTCTTTATTGGGTGTCAAATCCTGAATACCACCCTTAGAGTAGGCAGGGCCATCCCCATTCTCTAGATGAGGAGGCGAGGCTCCCAGAAACCCGCTGTGCAGGGTCACTCAGAGCTGTGGCTGGAGCCAGGTCCCTTCAGGGTGGAGTTTCATGAGGTACGCTGAGAATGTCATCAGCGTTGGGGGCCTGTCTCAGTATTTGTCTAGAGCAATTGACCCAGTTTTGTACATTTAGAAAATCTCATTGTAAAATGTACATTTTAAATGTTTTGTTTTTCCCCCCAGATAACCTGTTTGTGACCAACCAGAATGGATACTACTATCACTCTCAGACGAGTTTGGATCGAGCCCAGATCGACCTGAGTGGTCGCCTCCGCAACGGCAGCGTCTACAGTGCACACAGCACCAGCTCCTTAAATAACCCGCAGCCCTACTTGCAGCCCTCACCCATGTCCTCGAACCCCAGCATCACCGGGAGTGACATCATGAGGCCTGACTATGTCCCGTCGCACCGGCACAGCGCCCTGATCCCCCCGTCCTACCGCCCGACCCCCGACTATGAGACGGTGATGAAGCAGCTCCACAGAGGCCTGGCGCCCGCCGAGAGGCAGAGCCACTCGCTGAGAAACCTCAACATCGGCAGCTCGTACGCGTACAGCAGGCCCGATGCGCTGGTCTACAGCCAGCCCGAGATCCGGGAGCACGCGCACTTCAGCTCCCCCCCGTCGGCCCACTACCCGTTCAACCTGAATTACAGTTTCCACAGCCAGGCCCCTTACCCGTACCCCGCAGAGAGGCGGCCAGTGGTGGGTGCCGTCAGCGTGCCCGAGCTGACCAACGTGCAGCTCCAGGCCCGGGACTACCCAGCCCCCAACATCATGAGGACGCAGGTGTACCGCCCGCCGCCCCCCTACCCGTACCCCAGGCCCGCCAACAGCACCCCTGACCTGTCCCGCCACCTCTACATCAGCAGCAGCAACCCCGATCTCATCACCCGGCGGGTCCATCACTCGGTCCAGACGTTCCAGGAGGACAGCTTGCCGGTGGCGCATTCCCTGCAGGAGGTCAGCGAGCCCCTGACCTCGGCCCGGCACGCCCAGCTCCAGAAGCGGAACAGCATTGAGATCGCGGGGCTGACCCACGGCTTTGAGGGCCTGCGGCTCAAGGAGAGGACCATGTCGGCGTCGGCGGCGGACGTGGCTCCGCGGGCCGTCTCCGTGGACTCCCAGCCGAACGTCGTCACGGAAAGGACAAAGCGAGACGAGGACGACGAGCAGGAGAGCCTGAGATACGGTCACAAAAAGTCTCTTTCAGACGCCACCATGCTGATACACAGCAGCGAGGAGGAGGAGGAGGAGGACTTGGAGGAGGAGCGCGGGGCGCGGGCGCAGCCCTCTGCCCGGGCGCCCCGGGGCAGCTACTCCCAGCAAGCCCCGCTGAGCGGCCCCCACGCGCCCGGCCCCCCGGCCGCCGGCCCCGTGCACAGCCTTGAGCCCAAGGCCCACGTCACTGAGGCCGAGAGGAAGGGGAGGGCCGGCAGCCCAGTTCCCACGCCCGGGGAAGGCCCACGGCCCAGGAGGGACGGGCTGCTGACGCCCTCCATGTCCGAGTCGGACCTCACCACGTCGGGGAGGTACCGCGCCAGGAGGGACTCTCTGAAGAAGAGGCCGGTGTCAGATCTCCTCTCCGGAAAGAAGAACGTCGTGGAAGGGCTTCCGCCGTTAGGGGTGAGCCGTTCAGGGTGCACGGGGGGCACCTCACCCAACCTAGCACGGTGCCCTGTACACCTGACTTTTCTCAACACCTTCTGCCCTCTGTCCATCTTTTCTTTCACTCATTACTTCTGATGTTTTTCAGCTTTTTTCCTTTTAAGTTGTTTCACCTTCCCACCCCCCAGCCAAAACATATTTTGCCCAGTTTTTGTCTTATTTTGTAATACTTTGAGTTTGATGATCTATGGAAATAATGGGGAGGGATTAGAATTTTTGTGGTTTTGCTGGAGGTAATAACTTAGGTGAAGTGAAAGGTAAATGTAGGAGGCTCTGTGGAATGGAAGAGAAAGAATGAATGGGAAGTTTTAGTAATGCAGTGTGACGGAAAAGGAAGTAAAGGTTTCACGACTTTGGCCAGGATTACTTTGTCAGCCACCTGTAAAAATACCCCGCTGTGATGCAGGGTCCAGGGCTGCTCTTGTTCAGTTTGCTTGTTTGGGGTCTGAGGGAAGTGTTCTCCGAAGTGTCCCTCATGTATTCCTAATGTCGCAGTCCGTGTGGGTACAGCTTGAACCGCTGGGCTGTGATCTCTGAGGGCTGGAGGGTGATTCTGGAGCTGGGAAGGTGGCACTTTGTCAAGACAAAAAACCCAAGAGCTCCAGGTCTCTTTATTTATTCTTTATATCTTTACTGGAGTATAATTGCTAAACAACGTTGTGTTAGTTTCTGCTGTACAACAAAGTGAATCAGCTGTAAGTATACATATTCCCCATATCCCCTCCCTCTTGAACCTCCCTCCCACCCTCCCTATCCCACCCCTCTAGGTGGTCACAAAACACCGAGCTGATCTCCCTGTGCTATGCGGCTGCTTCCCAGTAGCCATCCATTTTACATTTGGTCGTGTATGTATGTCAATTCTACTCTCCCACTTCGTCCCAGCTTCCCCTTCCCGCTCCCCCGCCCCATGTCCTCAAGTCTGTTCTCTATGTCTGCGTCTTTACAGTACCATTTTTTTAGTTTCCATATATGTGCGTTAGCATATGGCATTTGTTTTTCTCTTTCTGATTTACTTCACTCTGTATGACAGACTCTAGGTCCATCCATCTCATTACAAATAATTCAATTTCGTTTCTTTCTATGGCTGAGTAATATTCCATTGTATATATGTGCCACATCTTTATCCATTCATCTGTCGATGGACACTTAGGTTGCTTCCATGTCCTGGCTATTGTAAATAGTGCTGCAATGAACATTGTGGTACCTGACTCTTTTTGAATTACGGTTTTCTCAGGGTATATGCCCAGTAGTGGGATTGCTGGGTCATATGGTAGTTCTAGATTTAGTTTTTTAAGGACCCTCCATACTGTTCTCCATAGTGGCTGCACCCATTTACATTCCTACCTCCAGGCCTCTTTAAAAGAGAGACTGAGTGAACTGAGAACCCAAGGAAGGTCCCTTGTAGAAAATGCAGCTCCTTAATATTCAGTATGATAAATAACGGTGGTTTAAGCACTTTTTATCTACTTGAGGCAAAATATAAAAGAGCATAACATCATCCCTAGCTGCCATTCCCAGAGCATTTCCTGTGTGCTGAGCAGGCCATCTGCTTTACCATGTCCAGTTTACAACGGGCCTATTGTTTCTACAGATGAGAAAATAGACTCTGAGATATTAAGTAACTTTCCCAAGGTCACACAGCTAGTGAGTGACCGAACTGAAATTTTAAACCCATATTTATCTCCGCAACCAGTTCTCCTATCTTCTACATTGTTCTGCATCAAAGTATACTGTATATTTTATTAAGTAGCAATTGCTTGTCTAAGCTTTGCTGTTCTCTTTCCATTGAAACCTTTTAACTCTGAGTTCCTCAGCTTTGCCCAGGCATCTGTGGCATTGTCATATCAGCGTGTCCACTCTGAGTCATCTGGCTTCCTTGCTCAGGCTCCTCCTTGCCCAGGGCTCCATTCCCTGTGCCCTGCGCTCCTGCCAAGTGAAAGCGATTAATTAGCCTATGCATTCTGTCTCCCAGGTGCTCCCAGTGTCCTGGCAGCCGGGGACTCCTCCCCCCATTTTTGCTGGTGGGCATATTCAAGACCTGAGCGTGCGTCACAAATATGGTTCTGCCCTAGTGTATTATTAGATCTTCTAAGATGCTATAGACAACTTCATAAGCAGGAGGAACGTTCACACACTATTATAGTGGTTGTGAAATAGATCAGTGTACACAGACTCAAGCTACTGACAGTAGTGCCGTGAATTTAAACGTGTTTTCTTTTAATGGGTTTGAATTGTACGTTTATTTTTAGTTTTTCTTGGGAGTACATTCTTACTCATCTGTCTGACAGTAAAGGCCAGTGTCTCAGGTTGGCTGAAGCGGAGGGCACAGGCTCACAATCGGTGACTCAGGGCAGGACAGGGTGTGGACGTGTCTCCCGAAGTAACTCTGCCTGAGTCCTGAGCCAGCTGCACGGGGCCCTCTCATAGTTGACACTCTTCACTGGTTACATCATGGACGTAGTTTTTATGCGTGACCTGAGTCTTTCCCCGAATGATACTTGTTTTGAGTAGAGTCCAGTATTCAAGCCTATTGTCCCTGGAGTTCTGAATGGCCCAGCAAATTCTGCTAAGTCTGAGGACTTTTATCGGTTTGGTTCTCTAAAAATACAAAATCTCCCCCTCATTGACTTTTAGACCTAATGAAATTATGTGATTGGATTATCCTTTTTCACCCCTTCTTTTCTCATAAGGGATCTCCCTACTTAAGGAATGTGAATGGCAACTGTGGCCCAGGAGAAGGTACAGGACCTAAGAGTGGAAAACTTGGGTCTGAGTCTAGAACCTGCCATTCATTATTTCTCTGCCCAGTGGGCCGGGCCCTTTACACACCAGAGCCTCAGCTTCTCCATCCTTAACACAGGACGGTCACCCCTCCTCTGTCTGCTGTGGCGTTGTGTTAGGTCCCACATAGGGTTAGGCATGAAAAGTGCTTTCTAATTTCTATGATGCAGCATAACTGATTTTAATGCATGGTTTTTATTGTGTTGACCCTATTTGCCATGTATAAAGAGGCAGCTGTGTGACACTGGGCAAACAGCTTAATCTCTCTGACTCCCATTTTCTCATTTGTAACTGAGATGACCCCAGAGAGTTGTTGGGGGGAAATGCTCAGTCAAGTTTAACTCATTACTGTGAGGTGGCATCATACATTTAACTTCCTGGCTTCCCAAGAGCTGAAGAGTCCAACTCTCTGCTAATCCTCTGACCCCCTTTCATAGTAACTCAGGGTGGCCATTATTTTAATTGTTACAGCAAGCAAATATACTAACGTGAATTATGGTTCTAGAGGTTTAGTATTAAAAACAGTGAAATAAATTGCAGATAAGCAGAAACATTTTAGAATTCTCCACCCATCTCCACCTGTGGTGACTTGATTGCTATCTGGAAAAGGTAGACTGGTTTGAGTGCTTGCGCATCTACATAAAGAGTTTTTGTTTCACCCTTAGTCTTATGTGGTGGTTCTGACATGAGAAATCACTGTACGGGTTGTACATTTAAAACCATGCTCTTGTACTCTGAGGGCTAAGTAAGGGGTATTTGAAGTGAGTTTTGACTATAAGCCCCTTTCTTCAAATACTGGCTTTAGGGCTTCCCTGGTGGTGCAGTGGTTAGGAATCCGCCTGCCAGTGCAGGGGACACGGGTTCAAGCCCTGGTCCGGGAAGATCCCACATGCTGTGGAGCAACTAAGCCCATGTGCCACAACTACTGCACTCTAGAGCCCGCGAGCCACAGCTACTGAAGCCTGCGCACCTAGAGCCCGTGCTCTGCAACAAAAGAAGCCACCACAATGAGAAGCCGGTGCTCCACAACGAAGAGTAGCCCCTGCTTGCCGCAACTAGAAAAAGCCCACGTGCAGCAATGAAGACCCAGCACAGCCAAAAATAAATAAAATAAAATAAAATTAATTTTTAAAAAAATTAAAAAAAAATACTGGCTTTAGAGCTGACCTTACCAATCACCCAACACATGTGTGCTGAGGCCTTTTGAGTCATTTTCAGGCCAAGCAGTGCTGGAGCCACCTCTGCTGGCTGGTGGGAGCTGAGTGTTAAATTTTCAGGCTCTTGTGAGGCCGCTGATGTTACACTGGCAGATTGAAGTTAGCTGTGATGGGAGTATTTGTACCGTGGAACCTGGCAGACTTCACACATCAGAGCTGTTCCCACTCCCCCGCCACAAAGTCCATTGTTACACATTTACCTGCTTTCTGCACACCACTGTTTTCTGCACACATGAGAATCATGACGTTTTAGCCTAAGCAGGAACCTTTTAGTCTGTGTAGCCTCCCTCTCTCTCTCCAAGGCTGACAGAGCTGCAGTAAAGTTGATTTAATTTATGAGACAGAAGAGAGCTGCTGATTTCATTTATGAGATAGAACTGAGAAAACCATTTCTGTCACATTAGGGCTACAGTCGTGATAATTACTACGGCTTCCAAGGAGGTGTAGACTATTGAAGAAGACTTGGCATTCTCGGGCTCGTTTGCCTCAGAGAGCAAAATCATTGGCTTTAATAATAACTTTAGGAAACACCAGTTTTCAGGAGACAGAATCCCATCTGTGCCCTCTCCTGTACCCTCTCTTGGTATAATGATGGAGATTTCAGCCCTGATGTTCTCCTCATTTAAAAATATGGTGGTTCTAACGGCATTTACCAGAGGTGTGGTGAGCTAACCCACGTCACACAAGTCTGCAACAGAATGTAGAATACGATAGAGCCACCAGAGAAGACATTGAAAAAGAATGAATTTGTTTTTTTTTTTTTTAATGTATAAAAAGCTTATTGCAGGGCTTCCCTGGTGGCGCCATGGTTGAGAGTCTGCCTGCCGATGCAGGGGACACGGGTTCGTGCCCCGGTCCGGGAGGATCCCACATGCCGCGGAGCGGCTGGGCCCGTGAGCCACGGCCGCTGAGCCTGCGCGTCCGGAGCCTGTGCTCCGCAACGGGAGAGGCCACAACAGTGAGAGGCCCGTGTACCGCAAAAAAAAAAAAAAAAAAAAAAGCTTATTGCAATGAGGTGACTACATTTAAAACCCTCTTTGTGGATTGCAGCTGATTTTTGTGTGTGTCACGGTTTGATATTCAGGAGTCCTGTGAAGGAATGCTGTCTGCTTGGAGCCTCACCTTTCATGAAACCAGTTGCATTTCAAAACCTTGTATCTGGAAGACTTATCAGGGCTTTGGCCTTAAAAGGAGTGTCTTCCTCCTAACCTTTGTGAAACAGATGTGTGTGTGTGTGTGTGTGTGTGGAGTGTAAGCTCTCCTGTGGTTGTTGGTTTAGGAGAACCCTCCCTCTGTTAACTGCCTTCAGTCCATTGAAATCTCTTTTCAGAGGGATTGTATTTGTGTATATTTGATATATACATACAAATATTTTTGTAGGGAATGAAAAAGAGCCGAGTAGATGCAAAAAAAATTGGTCCTCTCAAACTGGCTGCCCTAAACGGACTCTCCCTGTCTCGACTGCCTCTGCCTGATGAAGGAAAGGAGGTGCCTGCCAGAGCCACGAATGATGAGAGGGTACGTACCAGACCACGGGTCTGCACGCCTGCCCTGGAACAGCTGATACAGTGCTGCAGAGCTGCCTTCTTGAGATTTTACTGAATCTTCTAACACATTTGATAATTATAAATGAGTGTTAGGAATTTTGTCATCTGGCCTTCAAAACTGGGGCAAATTTATAGCTAATGTCTTAATAGATAGTTTCAGGCTAAATGTTGATTTTTGTCTGCTGGTTTCTGAATACTGTTCTTTACCTTCTTCTGGCTATGAAGTTAGAGGAAATGTGCAAATGCATATGAGTACACATAGGAAGGAAAGCAGATATCGACTGCTTTCATTACATCAAAAACTTAACAGTGAACGGTTACTGAATTTTTCAAAACTTCGTGACTGAGATGTATTTGCTATGAGGTTCTATTATATCAAAATTAGACAGGCATGAATTATGCTAAGGAAAAATTAATTTGCTTACAACTGGATCCTGGAGATAGTTTCCAATAATGTTTTCTGTTTTTTATATAATAAAATTGAAGCATTTGTTTGTAGAGGTTGGAATTGATTATCCTACTTTAGGATTTACTGTTCTCCAGGAGAATTTTCCATTCTTAGAGGGTCACATAATTGACTATAGATTTAGAGAAGATGAATTCAACGAATTGTTTTAGGCCAAGTTTACACAGAACTTTGCATCACGTTTCTCACCAATAAGATTATTTCATTTGTTCTTTTGTTGTTATGACCTGTTAAATTTAACTTTGGTTTCATCTAGAATTTTCAACATTAGATAATACTGGACTTGAAGCAGAAAACGAGATTTCAAGTGTACGGTCAAAACGCAGCTGTGGCATGGGACTGTATTCATATTATTCCTCACTTTCTATTTTTCAGTGTAAAATTCTGGAACAGCGGTTAGAACAAGGAATGGTATTCACAGAATATGAAAGAATTCTTAAAAAACGGCTCGTTGATGGGGAGTGCTCAACAGCACGACTCCCTGAAAATGCAGAAAGAAATCGGTTCCAAGATGTTCTTCCCTATGACGATGCCAGAGTGGAACTGGTCCCAACCAAAGAAAACAATACTGGTTACATCAACGCGTCACATATTAAGGTGAGGGGAATGTTTAGAGTGATACACAGGATGTGAAGTTTCCAGTTAAATTAGGAGAATGCTAAGAATTGTATTCATGTCTATTTTCTAAAAACATCCTAGTTTTGAACCGTTGGGACAAACTGTACTGTAAGTTGGGAAATCCATACACCAAGGCTGGACACACAGTGTTTGCTCCCTCCATGTGTTGGATCCCTCTGCACCCAGCGTTGTTACCAGGACTCCAGGACCACTCATTTGTCTGACTGGAGAACTTTGTGCTTCTAAATCTGAAGACCTCTTTATAGCTCATAAATTCTCTCAAGAGCAGCTGAATTGCTAGTTTGTCCTTATCACATACCTACATGCATTTTTATGTAAAAGAAGTGTCTGGTGTTTACCAAAGCTTTTCCTTATGGTGATGCCATCTGTACTCTTTGCATACTCTCTTAGTCATTTTTTTTTTTAAGATTGTTAAAAGTTTAAGTACTTCCGTGCCTCCAGCCTTTCTAGCATTCTCCTAGTTTTAAATTTATTATTATTTTTATTTTTTAGGCCACGTTGGGTCTTAGTTGCGGCACGAGGGATCTTCGTTGAGGCATACAGGATCTTTTGTTGTGGTGCGCCGGCTCTTCAATGCGGCGCGTGGGCTTCCCTCTAGTTGTGGCGTGCGGGTTTTCTCTTCTCTGGTTGTGGCGCGCAAGCTCCAGGGTGTGTGGGCTCTGTAGTCGTGGTGCGTGGGCTTAGTTGTCCTGCAGCAGGTGGGATGGATCTTAGTTCCCCGACCAGGGATCAAGCCCACGTCCCCTGCATTGGAAGGCAGATTCTTTACCACTGGACAACCAGGGAAGTCCCTCTTAATCATTTATTTTCTTTTGTAGCCATTAAATATTTTATAAGAACAATTTTTTTAATTAATTAATTTATTTTTGGCTGTGTTGGGTCCTCGTTGCTGCACACAGGCTTTTCTCTAGTTGCGGCGAGCGGGGGCTACTCTTCGTTGTGGTGCGCGGGCTTCTCATTGCGGTGGCTTCTCGTTGCAGAGCAAAGGCTCTAGGCGTGCAGGCTACAGTAGTTGTGGCACGTGGGCTCTAGAGCACAGGCTCAGTAGTTGTGGCACATGGGCTTAGTTGCTCCACAGCATATGGGATCTTCCTGGACCAGGGATCAAACCCATGTCCCCTGCATTGGCAGGCGGATTCTTAACCACTGAGCCACCAGGGAGGTCCCCCTTTTAATCATTTTTAAATATCATTTTGTTCTTAAGCAGTGCTGCTTTTTCCCTGGAAACAATATAATGCCGTTTAACTGGGGTAACGTTACACCCATTAAAATGGAAAAAGTGATGATTCACAATGGGAAGGTGAGAAAAGCCAGATGCTCTGTCTTCTCCATGCTGGTTGGAGAGTCAGTTCGTTGTTTTGGGAAGAAGAAATGTCCTTATAGTGAGTGAATGAGTGAGTGTCTATGGGCAGGTGTTATTTTCCTTCTTTCCCACATTTTATTTAGTTTGCAAGTGATGTTTGATGAGAGCCGTTTCACACTTAAGACTTTGTAGAGGCCCAGCAGTCTGCCTGTGAAAGCCAGTACCCTTGATGGTCTTTGGGAATTTGTGCACAAGCTTTTTAAACATGGACATAAGTTATTTAAAAACTGAGCATCTCTTTGGAATAGCTTAGCCAGTCTCCCGTGACTGGGTGGATGAGGGTTGAATAACGCTGTGGTTCTGTGGTGGTATTTCAGAATCTTCAGAGACAGCCCGAAGAACAGTGGAAAGAGTCTGACTTCAGAATTCGTGGATCGACCCCTTAGCAGTGTGGGACCTCGTTGTACTTATCTCTGAATAAGGAAGTGCTGACCTCCCCCCATTACGCTCCCCATCAGATCCTTCCTCCCTGGTTCTTGTTCGCTGTGGTGCCTGGTGCCACCCACCACGGGCCCAGTGGGAGGATGGCGGTGTGACTCAGGCTGCAGCCTTAAATGGGGGCATGATTGGAAGGGTGCGTGGCCCAGGGTTTACACTCGGCACTCAGAAAGCGGTTATGGTCATCACTCAGCAGTGGGGGAGCCAAGATTTAACCCAGATTTCCTGACTACAAATCCTGTTATTATTATATTAGACTGTTTTCAAGGAGGTTAAATCCTAAGTGGAAATTTAGTATGGAGGGTGATCCTGACTCAGAAGTTCAGAGGTGAACTCCTTAGGTAGGAAGACTTTTTTTCCCCTAGAAATTTGAAGTTTAACTTAGGTTTTGACTTAATTGCTAGTACTTGATCCAGTGTGTGTAATACTTCACGAGGGAAAATTGTGTTTGAAATTTGGGATATGATGACGTTGATATTATTTTTATGAGAAGAACCTAACAGCAGCAATAACAATCATTTATTAAGAACCTATCATGTGCAGGGCACCATACATATTGGCTCGCTTAATCCTGACAACATGAGGGTAGGGAATATTTTTATTGTACAGATGAAAATTGAAATTTGGAGAGCTTAAGGAAATTGCCCTAGGTCATATAGATATGTGAATTCATAGCGCATACGTTTATAAAGTTATCAGTAATGGAAATGGCACTAATAAGGAAAAAGAATAAGATAAAATCTTTATTTTTATTTTTTCTGAATATTTCAGTTTGCTTTTTTCATATTACCGTGAACAAATGTATATACATGTATTATACACATACATATTAATTTTTTTTAAAACCTTTTCTGATTTCAGGTCTCTGTCAGTGGAATTGAATGGGATTATATTGCCACTCAGGGACCCTTACAAAACACCTGTCAGGACTTTTGGCAGATGGTGTGGGAACAGGGAATTGCAATTATAGCAATGGTGACGGCGGAAGAGGTAAGTACTCGTTTCTCTTAATTGATTTTCTCAGCCGCAGAAAAACAGTTTATGTTGATCGTGTGTAATCCTGACTTTTAGAGGAAAGGCAGGGTAAGGTCGCAGTTCTGAGTTTCAGACATGCTCCCTGTGAGGGGCATCCTTTGCTGGCTCTTGTATTGTGTTTTAACTGCACTTGTCTCTAACAGGAGGGTGGAAGGGAGAAGAGCTTTAGGTATTGGCCACGCCTTGGTTCCAGGCACAACACTGTCACCTATGGAAGGTTTAAGATCACCACCCGGTTCCGCACAGACTCGGGCTGCTATGCCACCACGGGCTTGAAGATGAAGCACCTTCTCACGGGGCAGGAGAGGACGGTGTGGCATCTCCAGTACACAGACTGGCCTGAGCATGGCTGTCCAGAGGACCTCAAGGGATTTTTATGTAAGTATCTTCATTCCCAGCACGGCCTTTGCCAGAGCTGTTAAATCCACCACAGAGAGGAAGCCTTAAGTTCCTGAAAAATTTCCTTTATGTTGTCCCATGTAAGCTGTGGGCTTGTTTTAAAATAAAAATTTCAAGTGTTTAGGGGAGGCTTAACAGAAGGGATTTTAAAGCATAATTTGGTAATGAGTAGAATGCCATTACTGACTCCTAGAGAGTTTCTCCTTTTCATTTTGTAGATGAGAAGACGGAAGCCCAGGAGGAGTCAGGGACTTGCCCAAGATCACACTGTCAGTTAATAGTTGGGGTTGGTTAATTGGCATCTGGTGCTGTGTATCAGGAGTTTTCTCAGTCAGTGGAGATGATCTGAAAATTGTCAATTTGATAGGCCTTAATCCCTTTGTGTTTTTCTGTTTCATTGATATTTCACAGCATACCTTGAAGAGATCCAGTCTGTTCGACGCCATACAAATAGTACAAGTGAACCAAAAAACCCCAACCCTCCGTTACTGGTCCACTGCAGTGCTGGCGTGGGACGGACTGGCGTCGTTATTTTGTCAGAGATCATGATTGCCTGTCTGGAACACAACGAGGTGCTTATTTCCTCTGCTGATGAGGGGAGAGGTGGGCTGGGCACAAGGCCGGGGAAGAGAGGGACCTAGTGACCTGACAGCTCTTTCTGAACAAATGTCCTCGGGGATTCTCTATTGAAGATGCTAAGGTAGAAAAGAGACTGTCTGCTTGAAGCCACATTTCTGCTAGGACGCTCCTGCCCCCGCCCAGGGTGTGCACTACCCTTATCACTGCTTCTCTCATTCTAGGTGCTGGACATCCCACGGGTGCTGGACATGCTGAGGCAACAGAGAATGATGATGGTGCAGACCCTCTGCCAGTACACGTTCGTATACCGAGTTCTCATTCAGTTCCTGAAAAGCTCAAGGCTCATATAAGCTCCCACAACTTCCTACGGGGACCCGATCATGTGAAGCGTTTACAGCGGAAAAAAAAGAGTGCTTGCCGAACTCATGCTGTCTCCTCCACTCGATGCACATGGAGCGCTACATCAGGACGTAAGTGACGGGATGAATGATGGCACATGGAAGGAAGTATGCAGAGCACGAGGCTGAAGAGGGGGTTTAACCTGGGAAAGATGCCGAAGAGGAAGGACTTGGTTCTGAGGGCGTTGCCCTGCTCCAATCTGTCCTATTTGCAGTACTTGCACACATTTGGAGATTGTATTTTCTAGATAATTCTCTATTTCGCTGAAGCTACGCTGGGCAATTCTGGCAATCACTAAGGCGTATAGGTGTCTATCTTAAATGAGTTTTTGATAATGGAATTTTATTTTATGACTCAAATATTTGGGGTTTTCTTCTTAAGAAACTGAACTTTCCATGGGGATGATCCACAGATGTGAGTAGTTCCTATATAACTTTGTATTTAAAACTATGTTATTATCTTTTGTTATTTTTAAAAAATCTTGGGTAGTTAACAATGTAGTTACCAAACCCCAAACTACAAGAAGAATCTAAAAGTGTTATTTTGAAACAAAGAGAACATTTTTATATTCAGAAAATTTTTTATCCTAAAAATTCTATATATTTGTACCTTCTGTATTTTCCAAACAAGAGTTCAGCTCATTAAGGTACTGAGATGAGTCAGTTAATGTAAGTTAAAGTTGGGAATGAAGGCACATTATTTAAAATGTATGAAAATAATCAGATTCACTATTTTTTTTTCAGTATTATTCATAAACCCAAATGAGTTTGATTTTATTGGTTGAAAATGAAGTGAAAAACAGTTGCATAAGATGGTTTTAAGCACTTTTTTTTGTTGAAAACAATAAATCTGAGTTTTTAATATATGTGTTGCTTTATAGGTGAAACAGTAACAACGGACATATTGAAAGTGTTTTGGAAGAGATCAGGAATGTGTATGTAGGGTGACTAGGACAAGAGTAAGTTCAGTGTAAATGCAAGATGGTGAATGCAAGCTGCCTTTGTCTTTACAGAAAATGCAGTGTTATCTATACTCAGACTGAGATGCTGGCATGGGGAGTGGGGGGCTTGGGAAGAGTCTGGGGGCTGACCCCCCAAGGAAGGTATCCCCAGGAAATTCAGGGCCCATCACTGGCAGTGACTCGCTCTGTTTCCTTGAAGTTCTTCCACCTGCACCTCTCTTCTTTTTTTTTAACAAATCAGGTTTATATGATGATTAAAAGAAGTCTCGGTGCTTCCCTGGTGGCGCAGCGGTTGAGAGTCCACCTGCCGATGCAGGGGACATGGGTTCGTGCCCCTGTCCGGGAAGATCCCACATGCCGCGGAGCGGCTGGGCCCGTGAGCCATGGCCGCTGAGCCTGCGCGTCCGGAGCCTGTGCTCTGCAACGGGAGAGGCCACAGCAGTGAGAGGCCCGCGTACCGCAAAAAAAAAAAAAAAAAAGCCTTGAAGAGGCTTTATTTTCTTTTGGTTGAAAGAAGGGAAGTGTTAGTAATAGTCTTACCTCATCTCCCAAAACCGCAGCCCAGACTTGCGGGGCCCCCGAGATGACTGTGGTGTTCAAGATGTACCGGAACTTTGGCTCCTTAATCCTCTAACTTCACACCTGAGGTCAACTTTAGCTCCGCTCCCGGCAATCCCATGTAGGCCCATCCCAGGGGGCAGGAGCAGGCCAGGCTGGCATGGCCTGGTCACATGGGGGCTGAAGAGGTAAGGATGGACGAACTGGTCCGGTTAGCTGAGCAGCCGTCTCTTCCTTCCTTCTTGAGGCTGCGTCTCCACAACACAGAGCTTCTGAAATGTCAGACCCAGGATTATTTCCCCAAATCACAATATCCTAGGGATAGTTCTGATTCCCGTGTTAACTCCTAAAGCAGTTTAACTCATTGTTGTCACCGCTAAGTGTGTGTCGTTAGCTGTAAGGCAGGATTTCCTTTATACGGTGTGTGTATCTGCCGAACTCTGACCCAGAAACCAACCACCTGAGAGGAAAATTCCGGCGGTATTGATGAAAATGAATATTGAAAGTGGGCATGTTTCTCACTTGGGAACAAAGAATTGATTTTAAATCTAAAATTGTTTAAAGAACAATAGACCCAAGTGCAAATATTCAGGAAGAGCTCCCCAGGAGAATGGAATAAGAGTTTTTTATTGTAATATTTCCCATCTCCACACCATGTAGAGTGTTTCTGATGCTTTTTTTCTTCCATGGTATGTTTTTTTTAAAATGCATTTCTGTCAGGTTTAAACATTTTGAAGTGTCCCATTGACAAGAACATACTGTAAAACAAAATCTAAAGAGTAATATATGGTATGTTTGTGTTCCTGTTGTAATAATTGGATTATAAGAAAATTACTTATGAGGGCTAAATTACACTGTATAAATGTCACTCTTAAAACTCGCATGTTTGACATAGCTTCTAAGACCCATGTAATTTTTTGTGTCCCTTTTGAATTTTTAAACTTTTAATTAAGTTAGTGAATATGGAAGTATTTCTGAATAAAAATAAATCTACATTACTAGACTTCGAAGTAATGTGATTTTCAAGAGCAAACTGTAGAACACTGAGGTTTCCATAGGCTCACCACGTCTGAGTTGAGGATGTTCTGTCCGCCAAACTTACACAGTGCTTCAGTATTTTAGTGTCTTTTAGTTCGTTGATATTCTTAATTTCATATCAAAATTACCAAAATATACATTTTCACAAACAGTAGGTTATAAACCAGTGTTTTCCACTGATCATTGTTGGCATCTCTGGCATCAGTTTTCCTGATTAGTGGACTCTTTTGATAAAATACTCTAGTTGGTAGTTTTGAACACAGGAAGTATTCATTTTAGAGTATCATTTGAAATGTTAATTGCAATCATTATTACATATATTCTTCTGGAACATCTACTGTGAAATATTCAGAAAACCCTAGAATTTAGCCTTTAAAACATTTTGGCAGGATTAAAACAGAAGCTGTGCTTCCTTAGAAATTCCCAGAAAGACCAAGGTCTAGGCAGAAACCCAGAGGAGGAGTGTAGGACGGAGTGATGACAGCATGGCATGGCCAACTTTTTTGTGAAGCTTTTGTCATGAGAAGAGACATCATTTCAAATGGGTTGATAAGTTAATGTTCACAATATTAAGAAAATATAAATGTCCATATTATACATAATATGAAACTTTACATGTATTAAAATATAAAGAATTACTGTTTATTGTAAATCATTTAAAAAATCAGACATTTTAAAGGAATTCTTTTAGATGTAAATTTAGGGAATTTGCTTTCCATCAAGATTTCATGTGGAATAAGCCAAACCATCTCTTTCCAGTTTAAAGTTTATTAAAATAATCCAAATTGGAGGGGGCTCTTTTTTTGAACTGAGGGATAGACATTTCAAAAATAGAGGAATAGATACTTGAGGAATTTGCCTGGGAAAACAATTCTCGAAAGAACATGAGTTTTTCAAATTCCTGAGATAAGGGCTCCATTTACCCTAAGTAGCTATAATTACTTATAAAAAATGAGGAAAAATCAGAAAGTCTGGTTGTTTAAGGTTTGCATGTGTTAGGGGTGGGTGGATAGAGGATTTCAGAACACATTTGAAGGGGTCCTTGGGTTGTTAAAGTGGCATAGTTTTCTATATAGTTCAGGTAGTTCCCAAATAAGAATTAATGCCGTAGAAGATCAGATATATGTTAAATTATTGAGAGTATTGTTTACAAGGGGAAATATTGCTATAAGTGGGTATCAGCTTTCTTGGTTTGCCCTCCCAAAGCTTATTTAAACCACAGGGGCTCTGAAAGATAGACAGTGGTGGTCAACTCCCCGTCATCCGTACTCTTAAGAAAAATACACAGCAGCTTTCCTCCCTACTGCACCCTGCTGGTGAGAGAACAGAGCGTTCTCTCTGGGTCTGCCGGGCAGTGGGGACAGGGCCTCAGCAAGCAGCTGGAGTCACATTGATCCAGTGTTCCATGAAAGAATTCCACATAACATTAATGTCCCATCATTTGCCTCAGCAACTTGAGTGGCACCTGAAGAGTAAGGAACGGCATGGGATATATGATGAAGATGAGCAGGGACGCTGCCTCTGAGACTGCCTGTGAGGCGGGGCGGGGAGAAGGAGGATGAATTGGCAGTGCCTCCCCCGTACCCTTCCTGTTTCCGTTTACGTGTCTACCTTTGGATTGTCACTGGCCTGAAATGGGAAGTAGAAGATGGGCCTGGATCAAGAAGGAAGTATGAGGTCTGCAGCACCCAGCTGAGGAAGCAGCAGTTCCAAAGCAAATACTCCCATGTAAAGAGTACCTCTAGGTCACATGTATATGATTAGGGCCTGGCTGCACATCATATTTCCAAAAATGTTTAAATTAAAATACTTAGTTTTAAAAAACTAGAGTAAATCTGAACTTTGTCCAATATGTTGCTCGGTTAAGAAAGAGGTAGTAACCATATACTTATTTTAAATTATCCTTTAATATTATAAATAAGTATAAATGAGTGATAAGAAAGGAGTAATGGTTTGAACTACCTGTAGAACTAACAGTTTGGCGAACATAGTTACAAATTTTTGAAAATTACTTATTAGGTAGATATTTTGATCATTATTCCTTCCATTAAATATGACTGTGGTGTGTCATATAAAAGGACCATTTAAAATTTCGAGGATGCTTTCTTTGGCTTTGAATCTATAATGTAGTGTACCCATACTGGCTATAGCAGTACATGATTCCAGTGTAATAAATCTGCAATTTTAAACTGAACTGGTAGGGGGGTTTTAAACTGTGTATAAAGACCAGTACTTTATTTTGGTTGTCACGACCGACATTTTAAGTGCGCCTGTGTAGTTTAAATTCACGCTCTAAAAGCTTGGTGAAGTAAAGATGTACAATATTCACTCTTAGGAACAGGTCTATGCTACCAAAGAAATTTAGAAGGTTGGATTATCTGGCTTTTCCAGAACATGAACCTGTCGATCCTCATTTTGGGGGGTAGGTTGATGAGACTAGTACAGATTTAATGGTAACTGGCTTTTCACTTCCACCTGCTCATTTATCAGCTGAGGAAAACTGAACAAGTAAATGGGAAATAGAAGTTCAGTTACTCATTTTTCATAAGAGTGCAAGTATCGCAGGTCAGACTGCTATCATAAATGCTGAGACTGTCCAAACATTTTTTTCCAGAAATTTATTAGAAATCACATGAAAGTAATGGACCACTGAATGAGACAAATCTTTTGTTACTTACTTTATAGTAATATTTATTGAAATGTAATTTAATCTTAGAGTTAAGTGTCCTAAAAGGATCTAATGGTTTTGTAGTTTTACTGGAATAATACCACACTGGTTCAGTCTAACAAATAACCTGATAAAAAGTAAATATTCTCCAGAGGTGACAAACTTATTTCCAGACAGATTTAATAAAAACAAGATTAAAAGTAATATAAAATCTTAAGCCCACAAAACAAAAAAGGTGAAATAAAAAAACAGAAGGAAAAAATGCTATAATTTGTGACAACTTTTAGATTAGTAGTGCTCTAGTGGGTTGTTTTTGCATAGTTTGGTTTTGTGACCCAATAGAGGAGTTGAAGTAGTTATTGTACAGGGATGATTCTTAATGTTTTTGAAGATTTTCTGTTAGTATCAGTTTAGACTCTCCATATTAGATTTTTTTTCATTTCTATATTAAAAGTAAGCAGCTTAATTTCTTGTAGAATTGAGCTATTACACAATTATCAGTGTATTCAATTTCTAAACAACACATTGAAAATGAGGAGAAAGAAAAATATTTTCAGAAATATTAAGCCTTAAAAAAACTTGGTTGCACAGTAAACCTTACTCAAAAGATTGGCACTGGGCCATTAGAATATATTTTTGCTTTTTACTGTATTCTCAAGTAATTTTTTACATTAAAATATAAAACACTTAGTTTTTATCATGCAAATGTTAAATATTTTCCTATAAAAACACCCTAATGTTTCACTCTTGTGCTTAAAAGAGGGAGATATTTTGAATTCTAATGATGCTATTTAGTTCAGATGAAGAATTACACTGCAACAGAACATAAATTTGTTGTATATTTCTTTGTTAAAAACTGAAGCAATCCAAGCCCTACCCATAGTAAAGCTAGCAAAGCATAGTTTAAAAATGAATATCTAGATAACAAGTCTATTTAAATAAAAATTCCAACAGTAGTTAATATGACTTAATAGTCCTAAGAAACTTAAAAATTTGGAGAAAATTTTTATGAAATACATTTCCTCAGAAAGTTGCCCTATAATTCAAACAATGCACTGGGAATTCTACCTTTTTGAAATCAGGTTGTATACATAGTTGTCTAGTATTTTCTAGTTTAAAAAGCCATTTTATGTGCTACTGTCTGATGATCAATAATGTAAAAATGTATAATCAGAAGAGCTTAAATCTTCTAAACTGTCTGTCATTGGTTTGTAAAAGTGTGTACATTTAATGGGCAAAAAAGTTTGAATGAATGTAATATATGTGAAATGAATATATTATAGTCTATTTTTGCCATAAAAATAAATATTGAAGCAAGATACGATTTGTGTGTGAATAGTTCAATTAAAGCTTTTGTTTGTTTGTTTGTTTTGTTTTATAATTTTAGATCTGATCGCAAAGAGGCATATAATTAGTCTCATTTCCCCAGTGGGTTATTTTAAATTATGTTCCAGACAATAGATGTTTCTTTTAGTAGTTGTCAGTCTGTCATCACACGTCTCCACCATCATCAATCACTTACGAGTTAGAATGCATCTTATCAAAATAGCCAACTTCATTAATCAGGACATTTGTGGAACAATTAATATATTTGAAGAAAAAGTATTTATGTACTTCCCAGCAGGTTGGCAGAGCTCCTCACACTATCATCCCTGTAGTGGAACTTACTGTTATTAGTTGAATGTCCACTTCATTTATTAGTGGGGCTGTTTCTGGACCAGCAACATTGGAAACGTGTTAAAATGCAGATTCTTGAAGTACATCCCAGGTCTGAAAATTCTGAATCAGAAGCTATGGGCATGGGACCCAGAAATCTGCCTTAACCAAGGTCTCCAGATGATTCTGATGTACATTAAAGTGAGAGAACTACTGCTTTAGTTATTAAAAAGCCGTAGATGTTCCATATAGACCACAACTTGGGATTCATTACATAGCCAGGCTACAATGAATAGGCACTAAGGTTTATTTAGGCAATTTTTATTAGGTTAATGATATTTACAATTGTGGTAGACTGATGGGCCCCCAAAGATGTCCATGTTCTATTCCCCTGAAGTTGTGAATGTTATCTTACATGGCAAAAGGGACTCTGCAGGTGTGATTAAATCAAGGTTCTTGAGATGAGGACATTGTCCTGGATTATCCATGTGGGCCCAAAGTAACCACAGGGTCTTTCTACAGGGGAGGCAGGAGGGTCACATTGAGCAGAGATCTGATGACGGAAGCAGAGGTGAGAGAGATTTAAGGATGCTAAACGGCTGGGCTTGATGATGGAGGAAGGGGCCACAAGTGAAGAAATGCAGGCAGCCTCTAAAAACTGGAAAAGGTAAGAAACATTCTCCCCTAGAGCCTCCAAGAAGATGCTAGGTGTGTGCTTATCATATATGGCCTTTATTATGTTGCAGTATGTTCCTTCTATACCTGTTGGGTATGATGTCAGCTGTGGTCTTGTCATATATGGTCTTTATTAGGTTGAGGTATGTTGTTCCCTTTATACTCTGTTGAGTTTTTTTTTAAATCATAAATAGATGTTGAATTTGACAAAAGCTTTTTCTGCATCTATCAAGATGATCATGATTTTTAAAAAATAAATTTATTTATTTATGGCTGCGTTGGGTCTTCATTGCTGCGTGCAGGTTTTCTCTAGTTGTGGTGAGCGGGGGCTACTCTTCATTATGGTGTGTGGGCTTCTCATTGCAGTGCTTGTTGCAGAGCATGGGCTCTAGGCACACAGGCTTCAGTATTTGTGGCACGCAGGCTCCGTAGTTGGGGCTCGCCAGCTCTAGAGTGCAGGTTCAGTAGTTGTGGCGCCCAGGCTTAGTTGCTCTGTGGCATGTGGGATCTTCCTGGACCAGCGCTTGAACCCATGTCTCCTGCATTGGCAGGTGGATTCTTAACCACTATGCCACCAGGGAAGTCTGATGATCATATGATTTTTATTCTTCAGTATGTTAATGTGGTGTATCACATTGATAGATATGTGGATATTGAACCAGCATACATCCCTGAGATAAATCCCACTTGATTATGGTGTATTATCATTTTAACATGATGTTGGGTTCAGTTTGCCAGTATTTTGTTGAGGATTTTTGCATCTATGTTCATCAGTGATATCGGCCTGTAATTTTTTTGTGTGTGTCTGATATCATTGTCCTTTTTGGTATCAGGGTAATGCTGGCCTCATAGAATGAATTCAGAAGCATTCCTTCTGCAATTTTTTTGGGAATAGTTTGAGAGAGATACGTGTTAGCTTTTCTCTAAGTGTTTGGTAGAATTCACTTGTGAAGCCATCTGGTCCTGGACTTTTGTTTGTTGAGAGTTGTTTTCATTACTGATTCAATTTCATTACTGGTAATTGGTCTGTTCACATTTTCTGTTTGTTCCTGGTTCAGTCTTGGGAGATTGTATATTTCTAGGAATTTGTTCATTTCTTCTAGGTTGTCCATTTTATTGGCATATAGTTGTTCGTAGTAACCTCTTATGATCTTTGTATTTCTCTGGTGTCAGTTGTAACATTTTTCATTTCTAATTTTATTGATTGGGCTCTCTTTTTTTCTTGAGCTTTGTTAGAGGTTTATCAATTTTGTTTTTCTTTTCAAAGAACCATCTCTTCATTTCATTGATGTTCTCTATTGTTTTTTTAGTCTCTCTTTCATTTATTTCTGCTCTGATCTTTATGATTTCTTTCCTTCTACTAACTTTGGATTTTGTTTGCTTTTCTTTTTCTTTTACACTGAAGGATGTACTCCTTCAGTGTAAGGTTAGGTTGTTTATTTGAGATTTTTGTTTCCTGAAGTAAGTTTGTATTGCTATAAACTTTCTTCTTCGAACTGCTTTTGCTGTGTCACATAGATTTTGGATCATTGTGTTTTCATTTGTCTTCAGGTATTTTTTGATTTCCTCAGTGATCTATTGGTTGTTTAGTAGCATATTGTTTAGCATATTGTTTACAAACCATGTGTTTGTATTTTTGCAGTTTTTTTCTTTTAGTTGATTTCCTGTCTCATAGCATTGTGGTTGGAAAAGATGCTTGATATGATTTCTATTTTCTTAAATTTACTGAGGCTTGCTTTGTGGCCTAGCGTATGATCTAGCCTGGAGAATGTTTCATGTGCATTTGAAAAGAATGTGTATTCTGCTTTTGAAAAATATATTTATTTATTTAGGCTGTGTTGGGTCTTAGTTGTGGCACACGGGACCTTTCATTGTGGCACATGGTCTCTTCATTGAGTGTGCGGGCTTCTCTCTAGTTTTGGTACACAGGCTCTGGGGTGCATGGGCTCAGTAGCTGCAGTGTGTGGGCTTAGTTGTCCTGCAGCATGTGGGATCTTAGTTCCTCAACCAGGGATCGAACTCATGTCCCTTGCATTGGAAGGTGGATTCTTAACCACTGGACCACCAGGGAAGTCCCCTGTATTCTGCTGCTTTTGGATGGGATGTTCTATATATATTATGTCCGTCTGGTTTAATGTGTTAAGGCCAGTGTTTTCCTATTGATTTTCAATGTAAGTGAAAATTGATGTCAGTGGATTGTTAAAGTTCCCTACTAGTATTGTGTTACTGTCCGTTTCTTCCTTTGTTTTTGTTAATACTTGCTTTATGTATGTAGGTGCTCCTATGTTGGGTGCATATATATTTACAATTGTTATATCTTCTTCTTCTATTGATCCTTTGATTGTTATGTAATGTCTTTGTCTCTTCTAACTCTTTGTTTTAAAGTCTATTTTGTCTGATATAAGCATTGCTACCCTGGTTTTATTTTGATTTCCATTTGCATGGAATACCTTTTTCCATCCCCTTACTTTCAGTCTGTGTGTGTCTTTAGATTTGAAGTAAGTCTCTGTAGGCAGCATATGTATGGGTCTTGTTTTAGTATCCATCCAGGCACTCTATGTCTTTTTTTTTTTCTTTCTTTCTTTTTTTTATTAGTTTCTGCTTTATAACAAAGTGAATCAGTCATACATATACATCTGTTCCCACATCCCTTCCCTCATGCATCTCCCTCCCTCCCACCCTCCCCATCCCACCCCTCCAGGCGGTCACAAAGCACCAAGCTGATCTCCCTGTGCTCTGCGGCTGCTTCCCACTATCTATCTACCTTACGTTTGGTAGTGTATATATGTCCATGCCTCTCTTTCGCTTTATCACAGCTTACCCTTCCCACTCCCCATAGCCTCAAGTCCATTCTCAAGTAGGTCTGTGTCTTTATTCCCGTTTTACCCCTAGGTTCTTCATGACATTTTTTTTTTAATTCCTTATATATGTGTTAGCATACGGTATTTGTCTTTCTCTTTCTGACTTACTTCACTCTGTATGACAGACTCTAGGTCTATCCACCTCATTACAAATAGCTCAGTTTCGTTTCTTTTTATGGCTGAGTAATATTCCATTGTATATATGTGCCACATCTTCTTTATCCATTCATCTGTCGATGGACACTTAGATTGCTTCCATGTCCTGGCTATTGTAAATAGTGATGCAATGAATGTTGTGGTACATGTCTCTTTTTGAATTATGGTTTTCTCAGGGTATATGCCCAGTAGTGGGATTGCTGGGTCATATGGTAGTTCTATTTTTAGTTTTTTAAGGAACCTCCATACTGTTCTCCATAGTGGCTGTACCAATTCACATTCCCACCAGCAGTGCAAGAGTGTTCCCTTTTCTCCACACCCTCTCCAGCATTTATTGTTTCTAGATTTCTTGATGATGGCCATTCTGACTGGTGTGAGATGATATCTCATTGTAGTTTTGATTTGCATTTCTCTAATGATTAATGATGTTGAGCATTCTTTCATGTGTTTGTTGGCAGTCTGTATATCTTCTTTGGAGAAATGCCTATTTAAGTCTTCTGCCCATTTTTGGATTGGGTTGTTTGTTTTTTTGCTATTGAGCTGCATGAGCTGTTTATAAATTTTGGAGATTAATCCTTTGTCAGTTGCTTCATTTGCAAATATTTTCTCCCATTCTGAGGGTTGTCTTTTGGTCTTGTTTATGGTTTCCTTTGCTGTGCAAAAGCTTTGAAGTTTCATTAGGTCCCATTTGTTTTTCTTTGTTTTTATTTCCATTTCTCTAGGAGGTGGGTCCAAAAGGATCTTGCTGTGATTTATGTCATAGAGTGTTCTACCTATGTTTTCCTCTAAGAGTTTGATAGTTTCTGGCCTTACATTTAAGTCTTTAATCCATTTTGAGCTTATTTTTGTGTATGGTGTTAGGGAATGATCTAATCTCAAACTTTTGCATGTCCCTGTCCAGTTTTCCCAGCACCACTTATTGAAGAGGCTGTCCTTTCTTCACTGTACATTCCTGCCTCCTTTATCAAAGATAAGTTGGCCATATGTGCGTGGGTTTATCTCTGGGCTTTCTATCCTGATCCACTGATCTATCTTTTTGTTTTTATGCCAGTACCACACTCTCTTAATTACTGTAGCTTTGTAGTATAGTCTGAAGTCAGGGAGCCTGATTCCTCCAGCTCCGTTTTTCGTTCTCAAGATTGCTTTGGCTATTCGGGGTCTTTTGTGTTTCCATACAAAGTGTGAAATTTTTTGTTCTAGTTCTGTGAAAAATGCCAGTGGTAGTTTGATAGGGATTGCATTGAATCTGTAGATTGCTTTGGGTAGTAGAGTCATTTTCACAATATTGATTCTTCCAATCCAGGAGCATGGTATATCTCTCCATCTATTTGTATCATCTTTAATTTCTTTCATCAGTGTCTTATAATTTTCTGCATACAGGTCTTTTGTCTCCTTAGGTAGGTTTATTCCTAGATATTTTATTCTTTTTGTTGCAATGGTAAATGGGAGTGTTTTCTTGATTTCATTTTCAGATTTTTCATCATTAGTGTACAGGAATGCCAGAGATTTCTGTACATTAATTTTGTATCCTGCTACTTTACCAAATTTATTGATTAGCTCTAGTAGTTTTTCGGTAGCATCTTTAGGATTCTCTATGTATAGTATCATGTCATCTGCAAACAGTGACAGCTTTACTTCTTCTTTTCCAATTTGGATTCCTTTTATTTCCTTTTCTTCTCTGATTGCTGTGGCTAAAACTTCCAAAACTATGTTGAATAAGAGTGGTGAGAGTGGGCAGCCTTGTCTTGTTCCTGATCTTAGTGGAAATGGTTTCAGTTTTTCACCATTGAGGACAATGTTGGCTGTGGGTTTGTCATATATGGCCTTTATTATGTTGAGGAAAGTTCCCTCTATGCCTACTTTCTGCAGGGTTTTTATCATAAATGGGTGTTGAATTTTGTCGAAAGCTTTCTCTGCATCTATTGAGATGATCATATGGTTTTTCTCCTTCAACTTGTTAATATGGTGTATCACATTGATTGATTTGCGTATATTGAAGAATCCTTGCATTCCTGGAATAAACCCCACTTGATCATGGTGTATGATCCTTTTAGTGTGCTGTTGGATTCTGTTTGCTAGTATTTTGTTGAGGATTTTTGCATCTATGTTCATCAGTGATATTGGCCTGTAGTTTTCTTCCTTTGTGACATCTTTGCCTGGTTTTGGTATCAAGGTGATGGTGGCCTCGTAGAATGAGTTTGGGAGTGTTCCTTCCTCTGATATTGTTTGGAAGAGTTTGAGAAGGATGGGTGTTAGCTCTTCTCTAAATGTTTGATAGAATTCGCCTGTGAAGCCATCTGGTCCTGGGCTTTTGTTTGATGGAAGATTTTTAATCACAGTTTCAATTTCAGTGCTTGTGATTGGTCTATTCATATTTTCTATTTCTTCCTGAGTCAGTCTTGGCAGGTTGTGCATTTCTAAGAATTTGTCCATTTCTTCCCGGTTGTCCATTTTATTGGCATAGAGTTGCTTATAGTAATCTCTCATGATCTTTTGTATTTCTGCAGTGTCAGTTGTTACTTCTCCTTTTTCATTTCTAATTCTATTGATTTGAGTCTTCTCCCTTCTTTTCTTGATGAGTCTGGCTAATGGTTTGTCAATTTTGTTTATCTTCTCAAAGAACCAGCTTTTAGTTTGGTTGATCTTTGCTATCGTTTCCTTCATTTCTTTTTCATTTATTTCTGATCTGATCTTTATGATTTCTTTCCTTCTGCTAACTTTGGGGGTTTTTTGTTCTTCTTTCTCTAATTGCTTTAGGTTCAGGGTCAGGTTGTTTACTCGAAATGTTTCCTGTTTCTTAAGGTGGGATTGTATTGCTATAAACTTCCCCCTTAGAACTGCTTTTGCTGCGTCCCATAGGTTTTGGGTCGTCGTGTCTCCATTGTCATTTGTTTCTAGGTATTTTTTAATTTCCTCTTTGATTTCTTCAGTGATCACTTCCTTATTGAGTAGTGTATTGTTTAGCCTCCATGTGTTTGTATTTTTTACAGATCTTTTCCTGTAATTGATGTCTAGTCTCATAGCATTGTGGTCGGAAAAGATATTTGATACAATTTCAATTTTCTTAAATTTACCAAGGCTTGATTTGTGACCCAAGATATGATCTATCCTGGAGAATGTTCCATGAGCACTTGAGAAAAATGTGTATTCTGCTGTTTTTGGATGGAATGTCCTATAAATATCAACTAAGTCCATCTTGTTTAATGTATCATTTAAAGCTTGTGTTTCCTTATTTATTTTCATTTTGGATGATCTGTCCATTGGTGAAAGTGGGGTGTTAAAGTCCCCTACTATGATTGTGTTACTGTCGATTTCCCCTTTTATGGCTGTTAGTATTTGCCTTATGTATTGAGGTGCTCCTATGTTGGGTGCATAAATATTTACAATTGTTATATCTTCTTCTTGGATCGATCCCTTTATCGTTATGTAGTGTCCTTCTTTGTCTCTTCTAATAGTCTTTATTTTAAAGTCTATTTTGTCTGATATAAGAATTGCTACTCCAGCTTTCTTTTGGTTTCCATTTGCATGGAATATCTTTTTCCATCCCCTTACTTTCAATCTGTATGTGTCTCTAGGTCTGAAGTGGGTCTCTTGTAGACAGCATATATATGGGTCTTGTTTTTGTATCCATTCAGCCACTCTGTGTCTTTTGGTGGGAGCATTTGGTCCATTTACATTTAAGGTAATTATTGATATGTATGTTCCTATTCCCATTTCCTTAATTGCTTTGGGTTTGTTATTGTAGGTCTTTTCCTTCTGTTGTGTTTCTTGCCTAGAGAAGTTCCTTTAGCATTTGTTGTAAAGCTGGTTTGGTGGTGCTGAACTCTCTCAGCTTTTGCTTGTCTGTAAAGGTTTTAATTTCTCCATCAAATCTGAATGAGATCCTTGCTGGATAGAGTAATCTTGGTTGCAGGTTTCTCTCCTTTATCACTTTAATTATGTCCTGCCACTCGCTTCTGGCTTGTAGAGTTTCTGCTGAGAGATCAGCTGTTAACCTGATGGGGATTCCCTTGTGTGTTATTTATTGTTTTTCCCTTGCTGCTTTTAATATGATTTCTTTGCGTTTAATTTTTGACAGTTTGATTAATATGTGTCTTGGTGTATTTCTCCTTGGATTTATTCTGTATGGGACTCTCTGTGCCTCCTGGACTTGGTTGACTATTTCCTTTCCCATATTAGGGAAGTTTTCAACTATAATCTCTTCAAATATTTTCTCAGTCCCTTTCTTTTTCTCTTCTTCTTCTGGAACCCCTATCATTCGAATGTTGGTGCGTTTAATGTTGTCCCAGAGGCCTCTGAGACTGTCCTCTGTTCTTTTCATTCTTTTTTCTTTATTTTGCTCTGCAGCAGTTATTTCCACTATTTTATCTTCCACCTCACTTATCCGTTCTTCTGCCTCAGTTATTCTGCTATTGATCCCATCTAGAGTATTTTTCATTTCATTTATTGTGTTTTTAATCGATGCTTGATTCATCTTTAGTTCTTCTAGGTCCTTGTTAACTGTTTCTTGCATTTTGTCTATTCTATTTCCAAGATTATGGATCTTGGAAATAGAATCTTGGATCAGCTTTACTATCATTATTCTGAATTCTTTTTCAGGTAGACTGCCTATTATCTCTTCATTTGTTAGGTCTGGTAGGTTTTTATCTTGCTCCTTCACCTGCTGTGTGTTTTTCTGTCTTCTCATTTTGCTTATGTTACTGTGTTTGGGGTCTCCTTTTTGCAGGCTGCAGATTCGTAGTTCCCGTTGTTTTTGGTGTCTGTCCCCAGTGGCTAAGGTTGTTTCAGGAGGTTGTGTAGGCTTCCTGGTGGGGGGGACTAATGCCTGTGTTCTGGTGGTTGAGGCTCGATCTTGTCTTTCTGGTGGACAGGTCCACGTCTGGTGGTGTGTTTTGGGGTGCCTATGGCCTTATTATGTTTTTAGGTAGCCTCTCTGCTAATGGGTGGGGTTGTGTTCCTGCCTTGCTAGTTGCTTGGCATAGGGTGACCAGCACTGTAGCTTGCTGGTCGTTGAGTGATGCTGTGTGCTGGTGTTGAGATGGAGATCTCTGGGAGATTTTCGCTGCTTGATATTGTGTGGAGCTGGGAGGTCTCTTGTGGACCCGTGTCCTGAAGTTGGCTCTCCCACTTCAGAGGCACAGCACTGACTCCTGGGTGCAGCACCAAGAGCCTTTCATCCACCCGGCTCAGAATAACAGGGAGAAAAAGTAGAAAGAATTAGTAGAAGAAAGAAAGAGAGAGGGAAAGAAAGGAAGAAGGGAAGAAAGGAAGGAAGGACGGAAGAAAGAAAGAAAGGAGGGAGGGAGGGAGGAAGGATGGAAAGAAAGAAGGAAACAAAGGAGGGAGGGAGGAATGAAAGCAAAAGGAAGAGTGAATGGAAGAAGGGAGGGAGGGAGGGAGGAAGGAAAGAAAGAAAGAAAGACAGGAGGGAGGGAGGGAGGAAGGAAAGAAAAAGTGGAAAGAAGAACGGTGGGAGGGAGGGAGGGAGGAAAGAAAAAGAAAGAAGGAAAGGAGGAGCAGAGGGAGGGAGGGAGGAAGGGAAGGTAGGAAAAAAAGAAAGAGCAGGTAAAGTAAAATAGAATAAAGTATGAATTATAGTAGTGTTATTAAAATTAAAAAGTAATTATTGAAAAAAAAAAAACGGACCGATAGAACCCTGGGACATATGGTGGAAGCAAAGCTATACAGAGAGAATCTTACACAGAAGATTACACATACACATTCACAAAAAGAGAGCAGGGGGGAAAATCAAAAATCTTGCTCTCCAAGTCCACCTCCTCAAGTTGGGATAATTCGTTGTAAAAAGAGGAAAAGGGCGAGAAGTCTGAAATCTTGCTCTCTAAGTCCACCTCCTTAATTTGGGATAATTCGTTGTAAAAAGAGGAAAAGGGGGGAAAGTCTGAAATCTTGTCCTCAAAGTCCACTTCCTCAATTTGGGATGATTCGCTGTCCATTCATGCACTCCTCAGACGCAGGGCACATCAAATGGACCGTGGAGCTTTAATCCGCTGCCTCCGAGGCTGCACAGAGAGATTTCCCTGTCTCTGCTCTCACAGCTCCCGGGTCTCAGCCTTGGACCTGGCCCCGCCTCTGCGTGTAGGTCGCCGGAGGGCGTCCGTTCTTCGCTCAGACAGGACGGGTTTAAAGGAGCCGCTGATTCAGGGGCTCTGGCTCACTCAGGCAGAGGGGAGGGAGGGGCGCGCAGTGTGGGGCGGGCCTGCGGCGGCAGAGGCCGGCGTGACGTTGCAGCAGCCCGTGGCGCTCCGTGCGCTTTCCCGGGAAAGCCGTCCCCGGGTCCCGGGACCCCGGCAGTGGTGGGGTGCACAGGCCCCCCGGAAGGCGGGGTGGACAGTGACCCGCGCTCGCACACAGGCCCGGCGGCGGAGGCGGCAGCCCCAGCGTCCCACGCCCGTCTCCGAGGTCCGCGCCTTACCCATGGCTCGCGCCTGTCTCCGGCGCTTCCCCAAGCAGCCCTCTTAATGCCCTCTCCTCGCGCACCAGGAAACAAAAGGGAAAAAAGTCTCTTGCCTCTTCGGCAGCTCCAGACCCTTTCCCCGGACTCCCTCCGGGCTAGCCGTGGTGCACTAACCCCTTCAGGCTCTCTTCCTGCCGCCAGCCCCAGTCCTCTCCCTGCGCTCTGACTGAAAGCCGATACCCGAGCCTCAGCTCCCAGCCCCGCCCGCCCCGGCGGCCGAGCAGACAAGCCTCTTGGGCTGGTGTGTGCCTGAGGGCACCGGTCCTCTGTGCCAGAATCTCTCTGCTTTGCCCTCCGCACCCCTGTTGCTGTGCTCTCCTCCGCTACTCCGAAGCTTTCCCCCTCCGCCACCTGCAGTCTCCGCCCGCGAAGGGGCTTGTAGTGTGTGGAAACCTTCCCTCCTTCACGGCTCCCTCCCACTGGTGCAGGTCCCGTCCCTATCCTATTGTCTCTGTTTATTCTTTTTTTCTTTTGCCCTACCCAGGTATGTGGGGAGTTTCTTGCCTTTTGGGGGGTCTGAGGTCTTCTGTCAGCGTTCAGTAGTGTTCTGTAGGAGTTGTTCCACGTGTAGATGAATTTCTGATGTATCTGTGGGGAGGAAGGTGATCTCCGCGTCTTACTCTTACGCCATCTTCCTCCGGGTCCCACTCTATGTCTTTTGATTGGAGCATTTAGTCTACTGACAGTTAAAGGAATTATTGATACATATGTTTTTATTGTCATCTTGTTAATTGTTTTGGGGTTGTTTTTGTGTTTCTTTTTTGTTCCTTTCTTCTTTTGTTCTCTTCTCTTGTGATTTGAATATTTCTAGTGTTGTGTTTGGATTCTTTTTTCTTTTTTGGGTGTATATCTATTATAAATTTTTGGTTTGTGGTTACCATGAGGTTTATATGTATCAATCTATGTATACATATGATTGTTTTAAGTTAGTGATCTAAATTTTTTTAACATATTTATTGGAGTATAATTGCCTTACAATGGTGTGTTAGTTTCTGCTTTATAACAAAGTGAATCAGCTATACATATACATATATCCCCATATCTCCTCCCTCTTGCGTCTCCCTCCCACCCTCCCTATCCCACCCCTCTAGGTGGTCACAAAGCACCGAGCTGATCTCCCTGTGCTATGCGGCTGCTTCCCACTAGCTATTGGTTTTACATTTGGTAGTGTATATATGTCCATGCCACTCTCTCACTTTGTCCCAGCTTACCCTTCCCCCTCCCCATGCTCAATTTCAAATGCATTTTAACAACACTGCATTTGTATGCTCCTTCCCACATGATTACCATTTTTGATATCATATTTTACATTTAATTGTTTTGTGTATCCCCAGTGGCTTATTGTGACTATAGATGATTTTACTACTTTTGTTGTTTAACCTTCTTACTAGTTTTGTGTGTAGATGATTTACTACCTTTACTGTATGTTTGCCTTTACCAATGAGTTTTTTGCTTCCATAATTTTCACGTTTCTTGTTGTGGCCTTTTCGTTTTTGCTTAGAGAAATCCCTTTAATATTTCTTGTAAAGCTGATTTGATCATGCTGATTTCATTTAGCTTTTGCTTGTCTGTAAAACTTTTGATCTCTCCATCAAATCAGAACAAGAGCCTTGCCAGGTAGAATATTCTTGGTTGTAAGTTTTTCCCTTTCATCACTTTAAATATACACTGCCACTCCCTTCTGCCCTGCATAGTTTCTGCTGAAAAGTCAACTGATAGCCTTATGGGAGTTCCCTTGTATGTACTGAATAACTTGCTGCTTTTCCCTTGATGCTTTTAATATTCTCTCTTTACCTTTAATTTTTGCTACTGTAATTACAATTTGCCTTGGTGTGTTCCTTTGTGGTTAATACTATTTGGGACTCTGTGGTTCCTGGAGTTGAATGTATGTTTCCTTTCCCAGGTTAGGGGAGTTTTCAGCTATTATGTCTTCAGATGTGTTCTATGCCCCTTTCTCTCTCTCTTCACCTTCTGGGACCCCTATAATGAGAATTTTAGTGCATGTGATGTTGTCCCAGAGGCCTCTTAAACTGTTCTCATTTCATTTCATTCTTCTGTCAGCATCAGTTATTTCCATTACTCTGTCTTCCAATTCACTGATCCAGTCCTCCATACCATATTTGGTCTACTGTTGATTCCTTCAAGTGTATTTTTCATTTCAGTTACTGTATTTTTAATTTATGTTTGGTTGTTCTTTATATTTCGAATTCTTTTTTAAAAACTTCTAACTTCTTTGTGCATCCATTCTTCATCCAAGTTCTTTGATCAACTTTATGATCATTACCCTGAATTCTTTCTCAGGTAGATTGCCTATCTCTACTTCACTTAATTCTTCTGGGGTTTTCTTTTCCTTCATTTGTTACATGTTGCATCATTTTGCCTAACTTGCTCTTTTTATATTTGTGTATCTGGTAGGTTGGTTACGTTTCCCAACTTTGGAGAAGTGGCCTTTTGTTGTAGATGTCCTATGCCTCCTAGTAGTGCACTCCCCTCTCACCACCAGATCCATATACTCTACAGGTGCCCCAATGCGGGTCATTCTGTTGTGGCAGACTGACTACTGTGGGCAGTCTGATAGGCTTGGTTGGACCCTTGTCTGGTTGGTTGCCAGGCCCTGCTTTGAGTAGAGGCTTCCAGCTACTGGTTGGCAGGCTGAGTCATGAGGTAGCTGAGTGCAGAACCTCAGGGGACCCCAGGGCTAGTGTTGGCTCACTGGTGGGCAGAAGAGGGGTCCAGGAAACTCCGGGGCAGTTGCCCACCCACTGGTAGGTGAAGCCTGGTCCTGGGGCTAGTACCAGTCTATTGGCAAGCAGGGTCATGTTCTGAAGTTTGGCTGCAGGCCCAGGAGTCCCAGGGCTGGTGGTTGACCACTGGTGGGTGGGGCCGTTTCTTGACACAGCTGGCTACGGTGTCTTGAATGTCCCAAAGCTTGTTTTGGGCTACTAGTGGGCAGGGCCAGGTCTCAGCTGGTCCCAGGGCAGGTGCTGGCCTGCTGGTAGGTGGGCGGGGTCCAGAGGCTGTGGGGCTATAACTGTCCTGTGACTGGTGTTTGCCCTTTAGTGGGTGAGGCTGGTCCTGAGGCTACAGCAGGATCACTGGTGGGTGGGGCCAGGGATTCTGGTGCTGTTTCCTGCCCACTGGTGGATGGAGCTTGGTCCTGTGGTCTCTAGCTGTGGGTCCCTAGGGGTTCCAGGTCTACTGCCTTTAACACTGGTGTGTGTGGCCAGGTCCTGGGCCCACTGGTAGGCAGGACTGGGTCCAGGGGCAACTGTGGGCTCAGGGGATCTTAAGGCAGCCTATCTGCTGGTAGGTGGGGCTGTGTCCCTGCCCAGCTAGTTGTTTGGCCTGAAGTGCCTACAGGCTGGTGGGCAGGGGCAGGTTTGGGTCCTGAGGCTAATAAGCTAGAGGGAGGATGGCAAAATGGTGCTGGCTGGCACCAGTGTCCAGGTGGTAGAAAAACTCCCCACAATGGCTGCTTTCAGTGTCTGTGTCCCCAGGGTGAGCTGCTGTTGCCTCCTGCCTCTCCAGGAGACTCTCCCGAGCAGCAGGTGTGTCTGACCCAGAGTCCGTTCAAATTACTGCTTCTTCCCTGGGTCCTGGAGCATGTGAGATTTTGTGTGTGTCTCTATTTAGGACTCTAGGACTAAATTAGAGATTTTAGGACTCCTGAAACTAAGCCCTGCTGGCCTTCAAAGCCAAACGTTCTGGGGGTTCCTCTTCCTGGTGCAGGACCCTGGGCTGGGGAGCCTGATGTGGGGTCCAGACCCCTTGCTCCTTGGGGAGAACATCTGCAATTATAATTATTCTCCCATTTGTGGGTTGCCCACCTGGGGATATGGGACTTGACTCCACCCCTCCTACCCATCTCGTGATTCTTTCTATTCTTTAGTTGTAGTAGATCTTTTCTTGTAGGTTCTGGTATTTTTCATGGTTGTTCTGTAAATAGCTGTAATTTTGGTGTGCCCATGAGAGAAGGTGAGCTCAGGGTCTTTCTACTCTGCCATCTTGGCCCATCTCAACCCACCAGTTTTAAAATCTTGGAAGGTATGGAACACTCGCATCCAGCACTGCTAGGCATTTTTGCCTCTAAACTTGAACATTGGTACAAGACAATTCTCAAGGCAACAAGGTTGGCTTTGGAGCAAAACTTTTCTTATTCCAATTCAACAGCATCTTCTTCCTGGCCTTGGAATTCAACATACAGATTTTTTTTTTTAGGGCTATGCCATTACTGGCTGCATCTGCTGCTTTTAAAAGTTCTGGGAAAAGTATCATGCTAGGTGGCATATTCTATCACCAAAATGTGAATCAATTTAGCAGACTGCTTTCCAGAACTATACTAGCACATGAAGGGTGAAGAGGAATTTCCACTTCTAGGTGTAATTTATTTCACTTATAATTTCTAAAGACCCTAAGAATTAAGCTAAGACTAACTTTGGGATATTAAAACTAAGAGAAATCTTTGGAACATCTAATCCAAACTTTTTTAAACAAAGGCCCAGGATAAAGTAATTCATTGGCAACCACACAGCTAATTAATCCACTTGGCAAATTGTCATCTTGCCCCATAAAATCTATTCTGATCTCTTCTAATTGGCTTCACTGGGGAAAAATGTAACTTTTTAAGGCTTCTTAGGAAGAGGCTAATTTATATTTTAAACCATTTGAAAAGTGAGAAAATTAGGAAGTTTTCATGTAATTTAGCAATTTGCTACATTGCCCCTTCTTTATGGGAAACTGGCACTCTGAGTATAAAGACAGGAGAAAATATCTGTCCTGTTTTCCTTATAACCTTGTCTGGAGCTAAACATCCCCTCAAGGTCAAACTATCTCCCTCCATGAACAAATGCATTCATGCTTTGGGGATCCAAAGAGAAACAGGTCCTTTCTTTTGAGAAGCCCATAGTCTAGACAGGAGACCAGTTGCGTTCGTAAACAATATTATAATTCGTATGGTAGGTACGAAAGATCTCGCCCAGAGCAGGGGGGACATTTGTTGCAACAATCACTCAAGGTTTCAGTGTTACATTCAATCTGGGCTGTCAAAGGCTCCCAAGGGCAGCAGAGGGGAGATGATATTTGGAGCAGATAGCAAGTGCAAAGGCATAGAGAGAGAGGACAAACCTCTGTATGTTTAGGGAACAAATAATTAGATGTGACAGACACTTAGGATGCTTGGGAGAACATGGCAAGAGATGAATTGGGAGGAAAACATGACTTTATGAAAAATTCAAAGGGGCCTGTACCTTTTCTTGTTAGCAAGAGGAAACTCTCAAAAGATTTGTTCTGTTTCTTTTTTTTTTTTTTTTTTTTTTTTCTTTTTGCTGTATGCGGGCCTCTCACTGTTGTGGCCTCTCCCGTTGCGGAGCACAGGCTCCGGACGCGCAGGCCCAGCGGCCATGGCTCACGGGACCAGCCGCTCCGCGGCATATGGGATCCTCCCAGACCGGGGCACGAACCCGTATCCCCTGCATCGGCAGGCGGACTCTCAACCACTGCGCCACCAGGGAGGCCCTGTTCTGTTTCTTAAAGAAGGGAGTGACATGGTCTGTTTTAAAATAATAACAGCCTGTGAGTCTTTAATTCTTATACAGCCTATTTAACTCCTTACAGCCCTGCGATGAAGGCTCTATAATTACATCCTCCCATCCGACAAACGAAAAGCAGAAGGAAGCTCAGTAACCAGCTTAAAGTCGCAGCTCATAAGGATCAAACCTGAGCAATTTGGCTCAAAAGGCTCACTCATCATGACTCTACTAGTCAGAGCAGAGAATGGGCTGTGGGAGAAGTAGAGGGAAAGATATAAATTAACGTGCTGCTTCGAGTCTAAGCCAGTGTTTCCCAAACTTACCTCTCACTTCCTACCTTTACGCAACTTTTGCCATCTGAGAACCACTTTTAATGTTTTTTTTAAACCAACTCATCTCTTTAAACTTAAATTTTACAGGGAAGCCTGAGGATAACAGCAGAATACCCTAACAGGTATAAAAGTTAGGATGGTTCATGGCCCCAGAAACAAAAAGCTGTACCCAGAGTTGGATGGTAGAGAAGACGGAACATGTCAAAGCAGGGCACGCAACAGTAGTCTGAAGCAGGGCCCAAAGGGTGGACAAGCAGCAAGAAGGTAGTGACTGAGAAGGCCTTAAACAAGATGGCAGCTTCAGCAAAGGGAGGAAAATCTGAACCAGGGCAGTGAGTCTGAGGTACTTACATGGATAGCGGCGTGAGGGGTTTGTGGCAGAGTGAGGCTGAGACTAAAGAAAGGAGCCCTGGGGCCTGAAAGGAGGAGGAGTCCAAGAAGCAAGCAGAGGGGTGAAGTATGACTGATGGGGAGACCCAGGCTGGCAGCCAAGAATAGTGCTGGGATATTTTAGCCTGTGAAAGAGGACTGCAAGGTGGGAAAAGGAGGGGTTGTTTAGGGGGTAAGGTAAAAGTTCCAGAGGTGAGAGCAGAGGGTAGGTGGAGCTGAGGAAGGACTGCAGCAGCACGACTTGGGGCACAAGATATTGGGGAAGAACTGGCTTGGGCACCCAGCCCCACGATGTTATATTAGCTTCGGCTGTTCACAGAACAGAGCATCATGATTTTCAGTGTTTGAGAGAAAATCGATGGAAAAAGTTGGCAGTACTTGACATGTACTTGCATATTATATTTTGCAGGTAGTCCCTGAGCCTGGATCCTGAACACAGCTTCCCACACATGAGACGAACCTGTCACCCATCTACTACCAGAAATCAGCTCTAAATCTCCAGTGGTAGGCACCACCTTCTGGGAAACACTTGTGTGGGCAAAGCATGATAAAAGCCTGAGGAACGCGATACTTGGAGGAAATTGCCAAGTTTCTAGAAGAACACTTGGGTTATCATCATTATTCTTTTCATCTTTTTACCCTCCATGGTGCCTAGGCATGAAACTTCGTATGTAACAGGCACTCAAATATTTAGTTACAATATTGTGAGTGGTTGAAAAGACATAAGTAAAGATAAGTCTTCTGAGGCACACTGGAATAGTAAGGATCCCATGCATGAACTACAAGGGCAAGGGGAGGGTATCAGACTAGGTCTGCTAGAATGTTTTCCCTCACAAGAAGGGATGATTTTTCAGATAGCTGATAGGCCATCCTAGCTCACTGATAACTAGAAAGGCCTTGACACTTTAGATAATGCAGGAGAGTGAGAAGAAAGAGAATTACAGATACTGTAGACAAGGCTTAATGTTTCAAGAGCCACTCCAGATCACAGGCCCTTTCCCACTGCCTACAAGATCACTTATGTCTGAGCAAAATATGTTCCCCTATAAAGGAACTTTAGAAATTGTGGCCAACAGATCCTAAGGAGACCCCAGTGATTCTCACTTTCTGGCATTCACACTCTTGTATCCTACCTCTTATGTGTGGGTAGGACCTGTGATTTGCTTTTAACCAAAAGAATATGGCAAAGGTGACAGAAGTCATTCCTGTGATCATGTATGATTATGTTTTATGAGACTCCATCTTGCTAGCAGAGTCTCTTTCTCCTGTTAGCCTTAGAGAAGCAAGCAGCCAGGCTCTGAGCTGTCTATGGAGAGGGCCAAGTAACAGGGAATGGCAGGCAGCCTCTGGTTGCTGAGTGGCCAATGGCTGTAGCCGGCAAGAATCTAAAGCCCTCAAACCTAAAGTTACAAGGAAAGAAATTATGCCAACAACCTGAAAAGAGTTTGGAAGCAGAATCTACCCCCAGTCCATCCTCCAGATGACACCACAGCCCAAGCCAACACCTGGATTATAGTTTTGTGAGACCAAGGGCACAGGACCCATCTACGCTGTGCTCAGACTATTGATCCACAGAAACTGTGGGATAAATAATACATGTGTGCTGTTTCAAGCTGCTAAATTTACAGTAATTTATTATACAACATAGAAAACAAACACATCTTAAAAAGTAAAAAAAAAGTGAAAGGAATATTGAGTTATTGGCCATTTGGGATATTTATTAATGAAGATCAAGCATCCAAAGATCAGTCCTCAATGCTCATTTCCATGATTTTAAGAGTTGGTCCTTCCATGTCCTGATTACCATCTTTGACACTGCATAACTGAACAGATGGGGAGAGTGCTGTGCTAAAACAACACAATTCATTTGAAGTCTCAACTTTTTCGTTGTCACTGTCTCCGTCAATGACGTTCAAAGAAGTTTCTTGGTCTAGTAAACCGTCTGACATACTTACATTTTTTTCATCCCAAAATGAAGTTCCAAGATTCGTTTCATCATTTACCTGTGGAATTATAACCCCTTCTGAAGACTTTGATTTATAGACAGGTAGGAAAATTTCATTTGGTGAAGAGACTATCTTGTTCTCATCCTTTGGAACAGAAAATAACATAGGCAAAGCTTTTTGGTATTCTTGACGTTCCTGTTGAACGGCTAAATCTTGTTCATTTTTATATTCATTTTGTTCTGAATTCTCAGCCTTTTCAAAATCAAGTAAATGCAACACACCAACATCATCTAGCATTACTGAGTTTTCCTTGGACATGCAGCCTAAGTCCACCTTTAGGATATGTAGCAGGTGGCGCATTTTTTCCTGGAATTAAAAAAAAAACAAGAATAATAATATCAATTAAGCTAGTCAAATTGAATGACTTTTGTCTGCAGTGCTGCTAACCTCAGCAGGATTCATACTTCTTCTTCCACATTCTGCCCACACCCCTCACCCCCAGAGAACACAAAAAAGCACAAGGGAAAAGAAGTGCTTGCTTTTAATGCATTGTTTGAGAGTATGGTAAAACTTTTAAATTCTTTCTATATTAGAAATTTTCTAATGAAGTTCTAAAGACAACAAACCTCCTCCAAATGATGTTTATTTTCCTTTATATGTCTCTCAAACAGTCGTTCTAGAAACCTACAAATGATAAATAAAAATGTTAATGTATCAAAATCAGAAAATCAACTAAATATAAAATAGCCATACAATAAATAAACTACTAAAGGTTGGAAAATATGCTTTAGATTACCCTTTTTCTTTCCAAAGATAAACACTAATCCTTCCCTGTTCTGTCAAGTTCTCCAATTTGGAAGCTAGTATGGCTTCCACTATGTTTTAGTTATGTAACAGATGCCAATGTTTCTTCTAAAAAGACTGCATGCTACTTACATTTCTGTTAATAAAATATCTTCAGTGAGGTTCCCCCCACACACACACTAAAAGCTCTTTATCTTTTTTCTCTCACACACATACACAAACATCAAAAGCCTTCCCCCCTCTTTCTCTTTCACATATACAACCCCCCAAAAGCAAACCCCTAAAGAAAATTCTTTACAAAGAATTTTGTAAAGAGTTACCTTACAATGTTTCCAAATTGTACTTGAAAAAAATTCCACTCATAGTAAATTCACATAAAAACCTAAAGTTATCACTTATTAAGCACCACTAAGTGTTAGACATTTGTGCTGGACACATAATAATCATTATACCTCTAATCATGACCAATACTGGGAGACAAAGGTATTATAAAACCCATTTTAAAAGATGAGAAAACAACATCTCTAAGATGATGGTTTCCTCTCCCCTAAGGTCACAAGCAATTAAGAGAATTAAACCCAGATATGTCTGGCTCCAGACACATTCTTTCAACTACACCATGCTTGTCTAGCTATCACAGGAGTATATCAACCGGTTTCATTTTACCATTTGTTACTCTCAGTGAAGTTATGAGCCAATCTTAGATTTAGTTTTTCTGAATTATTTGAAATGTTTAAAAAGTCCAAGAAATCTGTGTTCTGTATTTTACAACTATCATTAATGTTTGGACCATTCACTTCTGGGCACTGTTCTATGCATATATATTTCTTTACCAAAATTGGGATTAAACAATACATACTGTTTTGATACCTATATTGTTTTTTCTAATCAACTATATATTTTGAACATCTTTATGCATCAATAAATTCACTTCTACAACATCATTTAAAATCTCTGAACAGAACTTACTATTATATTCTACAATTTATTCAGCTGAACCTTTACTATTCAACATGTAGGCTGATTCCATTTTTTGGTGCTACTATAAAAATTGCCATAATAAACAGCCTTATAATCTAAAAGAAAAATGTGAATTTTTTAAGCATAAATACACATTTTTCATGCCAACCATTTTTGTTTTTGTTTTGGCTTCTAACCTTTGCTTTATTGTTTTTATTTACAGTTGGTATCAATGTTTTTGCTGTGGTAGTGGTAAAAAGAACACATAAAATCTACCATCTTAACCAATTTTTTTTTTTTTTTTTTTTTGCAGTACCCGGGCCTCCCACCGTTGTGGCCTCTCCCGTTGGGGAGCACAGGCTCCAGACGCGCAGGCTCAGCGGCCACAGCTCATGGGCCCAGCTGCTCCGCGGCATGTGGGATCTTCCCGGACCGGGGCACGAACCCGTGTCCCCTGCATCGGCAGGCAGACTCTCAACCACTGCGCCACCAGGGAAGCCCCATCTTAACCAATTTTAAATCTACAGTTCAGTGGCATTACATATATTCACACTGTTGTGAAACCGATCAATAGAACTTTTTCATCCCGCAAATCTACAACTCTACACCCATTATGCAAACATTCCTTTTTAACATAAAGAGGTAAATAGAATTATTGTAAACAAATTCAGGTCCTTTTTGGTGTAGCTTTTTATACTAATAATGAAAATGTTCGCTTTAAGAAACTTCATATAGAAATAGAAATAACTCATTAAAAATGTCTGCACTTCACATATTATTATGACAGGGAAAGCATGTAGCATATACATGATGGGGTCCTATGATACATATCATAAAGTTTTATCTAAATGAATTTCAGCTAAATAAATGTATAAGCTGGCTCAGGACCACACAGTTTCCTTAAGATATACAATACTAATTTGGTTTTGCAAACTTCCCCTTTCACTCACAGTGTGCAAATGTAGCCTTTAATTTGTCCTCACATTACTAGTAACAGTTGTAACAAAAAAAAGCTTGCTTTTGATTCTCATGACAGTTTCAAATAGTAAAAAGAGATGATGGATCTTTGCAAAGAAACAGCAAAATTTAGTTTACTAGTCTATTATAAACTAAGGGATATAATAGTATTTTTTTGGCTTTTTTGTAGACTGTATGGGATTTTTACATGGGTGATAATGTCATCTGTGAATAAAGACAGTTTTATGGTTTTCTTTAAAATATGGATACCAGGGGCTTCCCTGATGGCACAGTGGTTAAGAATCCTCCTGCCAATGCAGGAGACACAGGTTTGAGCCCTGGTCTGGGAAGATCCTACATGCTGCGGAGCAACTAAGCCCATGCGCCACAACTACTGAGCCTGTGCTCTAGAGCCTGTGAGCCACAACTACTGAGCCTGCAAACCACAACTACTGAGCCCGCGTGCCACAACTACTGAAGACCGTATGCCTAGAGCCCGTGCTCTGCAACAAGAGAAGCCACCGCTTGCTGCAACTAAAGAAAGCCCGCATGCAGCAATGAAGACCCAACGCAGCCAAAAATAAAAATAAATAAATTATAAAAAAAAAAAAAAAAAAGAATCTGCTTGCCAATGCAGGGGACATGGGTTCAAGCCCTGGTCTGGGAGGATCCCACATGCCGTGGAGCAACTAAGCCTGTGCGCCACAACTACTGAGCCTGCGCTCTAGAGCCCGTGAGCCACAACTACTGACTCCGCATGCCGCAACTATTGAAGCCCGCACACCTAAAGTCAGTGCTCCGCAACAAGAGAAGCCATGACAATGAGAAGCCTGTGCACTGAAATGAAGAGTAGCCCCCGCTCGCCGCAACTAGAGAAAGCCCACGCGCAGCAATGAAGACCCAGTGCAGCCAAAAATAAATAAATTTATAAAACAAAATATGGACACCATTTCTTTTTCTTTGTGATAAATCTTTTGAAATTGAGGTATAATGCCATACATTATATTAAGGCGTACAACATAATGATTTGATATTTGTATATATTGTGAAATAATCACCACAATAAATCTAGTTAACATCTGTTAACATATGTAGTTACAGAAAATTTTTTTCTTGTAATGAGAACTTTTAAGATCTATTCTGGTAACTTTCAAATATACAATATGATATTATTAACTACAGTCATCATGCTGTACATTATATCCCCATGACTTATTTATTTTATAAATGGAAGTTTGTACCTTTGGACTCCCTTCGACCATTTTACCCCTCCTGCCCCACCTCTGGCAATTTGTTCTCTGTATTTAAGAGATATAACAGTATTTAATGAATAAACTCTCTATTCGTTTCTCTAACTCCCCAAACTGTGAACTTGCCTTAGAATATGAATTAAACATCCTTTATAATTTACTATCAATTATAAGAACAATTACATCAATTATAAGAACATGATCCCCTAAGAAAGCAATATAATTTTCATTTCCTAATATGTGGAAATAACTTTAAAAAATTAACACCAAATGAACAGTATTTAATATATCATTCAACCACCATAATACAATTTAAAAAATCCAACCTGTTTGAAAATAAGCCAAGTTTCAAAATTTCATCTGTTACATCTTCAATGAAACTCAGATACAACAGTTCTTCTTTACTGTGAAGGCAAAGTGATATACAGCATAAAAAATCACTGCTTACTTACTCTGAAAATGATAGGAAACATGAGTACCTAATTAGAAATATCTGTACTATTACAAATGTACTTCCATCTCACATTATTACGAGGAATATTATAAAACAAACGTTACATCTACCTTCTCAAATTATGCAAGGATTTTTATTGATATTAAAGATGAGACAATATTCCCTAACAGAGTAAAATTTCATAGATGTCTGAAACATTCATCAGGAAGTAAAAAATAAGCAAGGATTAAACAAAACAGAACAGAAAGCAACCAGGGGCAGCGCCAAGAGGGCAACTAGGTGTGACCCACTGGGGGCCCGTGTTCTTGACAAGCATTTGACATTTCCTCTGGCTCCTGACCAGGTCCAGCAGCAGAGGTGTGAGTCCCTCTGCATGGCAGAAGGGAAGGAAGAAAGTCATCCAGAGAAACAGGAACTTCAATGATGAAATCCTCTCCTGCTCCTAGGAGAGCATATTGTTTTAAGGTTGAGAAATTTACTGAGCAGAAAAAATTATTTTTTTTCTCAAAAGGTCTGGAGATGAGGAAAAATATTCTAAAAGAAAAATCTGTGTATATAAATACAGTGATAATTTTTAATTACTTGGACACATTTCTCTGTTATATTATCTTCTAACTATATTTTACAAGTTATTACAAGAAAATTAGGGTACTATTATAAGTTTGATTTTAATTAGCTAAAAATCAGTGATGATAGAAAATGTAAATAGCAAGTAACTACTCAATTACTGAAAAAGTAAATACAAGGGAAAGAGTTAATTAGCAAATCAAATAGAAGATTAAAATACTGCATAAAAATTACGCTTTCAAACCAATTCACAGGCAGCAAGTTTGAGAATAAATGAAAGTCTGTAAAAGTAGATTGTTTTCCCTGAAAAAATTCAGCTTAACTAACACAACATTCAAACCCAGAAGTGGGTTTTTTATCTGCAAAAAACTGGTGAAGTTAGAAACCTCCAAGAATGGTATCCTAAGCTACCAAGACTACATTTCTCTAAAACTCATCTTTATTATTCTTTATTATTTTTATTTATAAAAATAAAAATTATGGGTACTAATTATAAAAAAATAGCAAGTATTATTAACTTAGGGACAAATTTCTACTGGACATAAAGATGAAGTGATTAATGATTATTTCAGAAAATTCTGGTCATTCTCTCAGATTTGGTGTGCATTATACGACTGAACCCCAAAGCTGGTTGTAAAGAAAGATTAGTGTTCAATCCTGACTAATTTAATAATAATTTGTGCGAGTCTTAATTCTTCATTTTCACTAAGCAAAATGAAGTCAAAAATATCTTACTCAGAACAGATTTTTCTCCTTGAAGGAGGCTGCAGGGAACACTGACATACTGCCCTGGAAAGAGAAAATTAGAGTATTTGAACAAAACAATGATTTGGCATACAGTAATATGTTAATCATATGTTTCAGAATTTTAAAGCACTTTTCACGTTCATTATCTAATCTAATCTTCAGAAAAACCCTGTCAGGTATATTGGGTAGGTGTTATTTTTTCCACTTACTAAACAATTCACCAAGGGGCAGAAAGGCTAAGTAACTTACCAAGGTCATGTGTTAGTAAGTAGCAAAGATAGATTTTTAAACTAGTCTTGTAATTACAAATTCATGATCCTTTTAAAAATTGTACTATGAAACTTACCTTGTATAAACTATTAGTTTGACTAAGATTAAAACATAAATGATGTTGGAAACATATTTGGAAACCTATCTCCCTATAGAAAAAAATTTTAAGCTGTTAACTATGATAAATTTTGTCATTATTCAGTTATGTCATCATTAGTTAATTCCAAGCTTCCTATTCAGGTATATTCAATTATAATATTTTACTTTACTTCTTTTAGATAGAAGCTACTAGGAAAGATAACTATCCCTTTCTTTAGGTTATTCTTTATATTCACTGCAGACTGGCTCAACTGGCTCAAGAGAGTATCTTAAGTTTTGAGTACTAAAGCATCATGAATTTCCAGACAGAGAAGTTAGCAATGACCCCCCTTGCCACTCCCTCCGCCCACAAAGCCTTTCCAGGTGAGATCTCTCTAAGGAAAGGCCTGAGGGAAGACCTGGGCCCTGAAGGACTGCGTGTGCTTGCTTCCAGTCTGCTACAGGATGTCTCATTCTTGCTCTTTAGTCTTTTTTTCCTTCCACCTCCTTCATCTCATATCCAAACTCTGACACTGGAAATGCATTTGACAGCTGAAGCTATCAAAGGCATTTTTGAGGTTCTGTACTACCTGCTAACCTATCATTTTTATTTAGGCGCAGTGTTCCGTAATTCCAAAACATGAGGGGTCGTTTTAAAAAACAGTGCCTCCTCTACAAAGCACGGATAAAGCACTAGCACATGAGGACTATTCAAAACCACAAAGGCTGAATCCTCAAATGGGAGGGTTCTTCAGTACTATCTGTGCCATGTAAACTGGTTAGCATCACTGCTGTAGGATCTGTCCTGGGGAAAATCCTTTCTCATATGAAGAGGGATAGTAAATAATACAAGCCTGTGTCCCTTTTCCCTTTATTAATGAATTCGCAAAATGAATTCATTTACACTTTTAGTGACTACCTACCTTCATAATACTTCCTTAGTAAAACTAACAGGGCCACTGAATTGTGTAATACCAAAACAGATGGGAGAGCATTCAGTTAAAACAGTACTCATGTTTCCAAGTCTGAAGTATCCGTCCCCCGCCACTGCCCCACTACAGCACGCGGCACGTGGGATCTTAGTTCCCCTGACCAGGGTCAAACCTTCGCCCCCTAGAGTGGAAGCAGGGAGTCTTAACCACTGGACCGCCAGGGAAGTCCCCTCATGTTGCAAAGTCTGTACATCTGTTACACAGGAAAGCAGTTAGATATAAACAGGTGAAATACCTTGATGAGGAACACTGAAGAGCACTGTCTTTAACCTCATCCTGTGGTAATTCATGCCCTTGTAAAGGTAAAGGGGTTATTTTTCCTTTGGTACCATATGACATACAGCTAGATGCCTGGGGATGCAATGAGAAGAATAAATCTTTATTTTGCTTCAAAAATACATTATGAAAGCAGAACTAAAGCAGAACAGTAAATTTCCAAAAAAGTTGATGAAAGAGCATAGAGGTACCCAGTAGATAAAAGTGACTGATATATTAGGACAAAGGATGTTTCAGAATTCACTTTTCATACAATCAAGACCTTTTTCTTAAATTTATTTCAAGGTAAAACAATTTCTTATATTTTAATGATAAATATTTTAAATGACATTAAAGAATACCACAAATAAACATATAAAGAGAATCCAAGCAAATAAGTAAACTTGAGAGAAAATAGCCTATTATTCAGAAACTCAAATAGTCCATCTGTTTCAAATGCCAACCTATCAAATATGTATTGTAGAAGCAGTGGTAGCTCCGGCAGTATGAACAACAATATAAAGAAAAAAACAAACACAATGGCAGCCTACTTTTACAGAACGCTTACGAGGGGCCAGATACTGTGTCAAGCATTTACTTGCATTATCAGAGTTAACCTTTAGAATGCTAATTTATGTGTAATGCTTTACAGTTTTAAAAGTGCTGTTAGGATGGTCTATCTACTGTAGCTAATACTCTTACTAGCTTCCTCAAGTAGATTATGGAGTAAGGGGACATGCCGTTTTCTTACAGGGTTATTAGATAAACATTTGGAGCACTATGTCATAAAAATGGACTTCTGCTTTAGTTTATTTAGTTATCTATGGAGCTAAAAACCCTCTTCCTAAATCTCAAGCTAGTCATAGCCATCATTCACTGAGCCCGGGTCAGACTAGGTAGTTTACCTACAACATTTAATCCTTCTAATGATCCTGCACATTAAGTACAGTTTTTCTAGAGGTGGAAACTCAGCTCTCAGAGGAACTGATTTGTCCTTGGGCCTTAAATGGCAGAACCCTATGTCAAACAGCTATCAATGGCTGGGATGGAAAACTACGATCCTCTACCCATTTTCGGAAGGGAAGAGGGAAGCTGAGTATGCTTATATTATCCCTGAATCTGCTTGACATTTTAATAAACAAACCTTTTCCCCAAACAATAAATTTAAATTAGTGTATGATTAATACCCCTAAAATAAAAACAATCAGTTTATATCTCAAAGTCAGACTTAAAGCTATAATATTTTAAAATAAATGATTGCTAAACATTCAAAATACAAACACTAAAAAAGATCTTTACAGTCTAGAAAAAAGTAAAAGCAAGCACAGGAGAATGATATCCATCTGTTTTTATAAAATGTAGAATTTCCAGTAATATAATCAGTGGCAATTCTTCAAAAAAAAAATACAGGCATAGAAACTAAAATAACTTCTGCACAACTTTTCTGGTTCCTTTAGTGATCCAAGTCTGCAACTTTGAAAAGAACATATAAGGTATTTTACTCATCCACCCGTCTGTCCAGCCAGCCAACCAACCACCTAGAAAAGATGCCAACAAAAAATGACTTCCTGGATTGGGCAGGATCCACCTGGCCACTCACAGAGAGCTATAACCATCTGTAAACAAGCAACACTTCTGTATACTGGTTGTGTCACATGCAAGAAGTGTCACCAAGAGATTATTCTTCACAGTCCAAATAGCTACACATGTTCTGTTAAAGCAGCTATAATTCTAATGTGGGACACAAAGAAATCTCATTTTTATTACCTGCTTTATGTTCATTTCTGAATCTGTGAAGTTCTTAATCTCAACTGTCTCAAAATCAGATTGAAAGCTGTAATATTTTAAAAGAAATTATTGTTAAATCTTCAAAATATAAACACTGTGATAATAAGCTTTACTGGCTAGAAAAATATAAACTTCAAACATGAGAGATAAAATGCATCTATTCTTGTAGAATGTGTACTTTCTAATTATATAATCGGGAAATAGATATGGTTTGGATTACATATGCCTCTTTTTCCTTTTTTTGAATAGCAGCTAGATTTCAGTTGGACAGAATGGGACTAGGGAAATGGAAACCATTATTTTCAAAAGCTGTCAAAAATATAATCAGAAAAGTATTCGTTGTATTTGCTTCCCTCATTTCTTCTTCACTTAAAAATTCTATTAGATTTAATTCCTTAATTCTTTAAATGTATACAGACTGATCTTACTATACCTCTTATCTTTACCCAGAGAAGAGAATACTAGTCATAAATTGTTTTTTACTTTTAAAAATAATTAAAACCTAGCACCAGATAAGTACTCATTTATATAACACTAGGAAAAACAATCACAAATCCGCTAACACTCAATACTTTACAAACTTTGTTTCTTTCTTCAATCATCTGGCAACCTTTAATGAATATTCATTATGGGCCAGGCACTACTGTATATGAAAATATTATTGAGGCAAATTATACTTAATTTCCAGAAATTATCCCAATTGTCTACATTATACCTGAGGAGTTGTTGCTGAGTATCTGCAGGGAGGGAAGCATAGGGCTAGTTAGACAAACAGTTGCTTTTTCTCCCCCAATATAGCCCATTGTTTTGCCATTTCTAACATAAATCAATAAACATATTTACACAAATGCTGTCTGATGACATATTTTACGGATTCTCTGAAAGTATATTTAAAAACATACAAAAGTTCTAGTCCCATGTTTGAAACAATAAATTAAAATACATAACATTCATGTTTATAAGGAGCTTAATAGCTATTTATTTTTTCAACAATTACTCTGATAGTTCTAGTGATTCATGCAGAAGGAAAAGTCACATTAATCTCATTCTAATCAAAAGGGCACTACCAGACCTTAAGTGTGGCACATAAGGTACATGATATAAAGTAAGGAATATTATTTAATTTCTACCACATCTTGACGGATCTACTATTGGCTGTTGTGCCATACCTGCTTAATTCAGTCTGTGTTTCAGCTTCTATCTGCTGATCTGTAAAATCCTTTTTTCTTTTGGCAGGTGTATAATATCGATACTGTGACAGGAAAGATTTTGCTTCTGTTTTTAAAGTGCGTGGGGTGAATGGCAAATGTCTGTTAGAAAAGAGTTCAGAATGTTTATCCAAAAGGTCCCCACTGGGTGCTTTTGAAAAAACTAACTGAAACCGTTGGGAATTTAGGGATGTGCCCCGGGGCCTTCTGCCGTAGGAGGTTCCAGAGGATGACTTCCTGGGCCCAGAGGCAGCATAATCCGTGCTGGACAGGAAGGAACTGGAGTTCTTCTCAGTACCATTTGTGAGGACTTTATCGGATTTAGGTGGATTTAAGTGTAGTCGCTCTGAAGAAGTTACTGGTGACCTTTTAAAGGATGGAAATCCATTCACTTCTTCGATTAACATAGCATCTTCATCTTGTCGTTCTCCTGGAGGCTAAGAACATTTGGTTTAACAGTGATCAGTTACATTTACAAATTCAGATAATTGGGGATCTCCAGATTACACATTAAAAAATGTAGAGCCTCAGGGCTCTACAAATATAATGTTTATGTTCCTGAAAATTTGTATGTGAAGTTATATTCAAGTTTTTGAATTATTAATATATAAAAATATAATTCTAATATAAGCAATAGCAATCATTTTTCTTTCTGAAACTAAAAAAATGATTAATAACATATAACCATATTTGTGGTCTTGAACCTGTGTACTGAGGTAGATGTCAGTTTTATTTGAGTTTCCAAACCAATCGTGAGTACTAATCCCCTTCTCGACCACTGCTGGTGGCAGCATCCACCCATTCCTGCCCTGTCATGACCACCTTCAGTGCCAGCAGTTCCTCTGTGACTTAAAGCCTTTGAAGGAATGAAAAGGAACTTCTCTTCACAATGTATAGATGTATGGAGCCCTGATTTAAGTAACTGATATTTTAAACATAATTAAGAAAGATTTATGCCATAGGGAAGTTCATATATGTTTCTTTCTCAACTTCTCATGAGTGGGGAAAGCTTTGAAAGGAAGGCATTTTGGCCTGCTCTATTGCTTTTTGGTTTAACCATTAAAAAAATGTTTTTTTAATTGAAGTATAGTTCATTTACAATGTTGTGTTAATTTCTGTTGTACAGCAAAGTGACTCAGTTATACACATATATACATTCTTTTTCATTATGGTTTATCCCAGGATATTGAATATAGTTCCCTGTGCTATACAGTAGGACCTTTTTGTTTATCCATTCTATATGTAATAGTTTGCACCTACTAACCCCAAACTCCCAATTCATCCCTCCCCCACCCACCCTCCCCCTTGGCAACCACAAGTCTGTTCTCTATGTCTGTGAGTCTGTTTCTGTTTCATAGATAGGTTCGTTTGTGCCATATTTTAGATTCCACATATAAGTGATATCATATGGTATTTGCCTTTCTCTTTCTGACTTAACTTCACTTAGTATGATAATCTCTTGTTGCATCCCTGTTGCTGCAAATGGCTTTATTTCATTCTTTTTTATGGCTGAGTGGTATTCCATTGTATATATGTTTGGTTTAACTTTGGAAGAACTATTTCTACAGGGTATTCGTAAGGTTTAAGTTTTTTACACCACCAGGAATCTTAAGCTGATTTTAACTCCTTTCATGGTAATGAACAAGTCAGCTAACTTACATATTGATGTACCTCAGCAAGGAAATTGCAGATAACTAGGTATTGTGACTACAGCCTAAAATAGGTCAAGTCACCTATTTCCTTTCCAAGTGCTTTCCAACTTTATCCCAAATATAAGGCAGAATTACTCAAAGCAACTAAGTATTTTGGCATTAAACTGTGAGTCACTAGGGTAGTGTTTAGTTAACGATTTTAACATGTTAGTTGTAAAAAGTGTTCCCAAACTAGGTTCACACTGCAGCTTATGTACCAGGGGAATCTGGCTCCCCAGAAAGCAATTTCTAAGTATGATCTGAAAAATCTTTTAGGGCTATTAAATAATAATCACAGGAATTATTTACACTTGGGGAACAGAACAAATTGGGATCATAGCAGGCAGAAATGCATAAGGCATTAGATTACCTGTGAGAAAATTCTTACCGGTAATGGTTATTTAATAAACAAAATGAAATACTAAAGAAAGTCTTTAAAGGCAGGAATATACTCTCATCTGTCTGAAATGGGCTGGGAAAATTGCTCTTGAATCAACTGAAGGCATGAAACTTTTCTGTATCTTTGTATCTTATAATTCCTACCCTGTATCCTACTTCTTCTTTCCTTGGAAACCAGTAGAACACAGTGCAAAACCAACTGTACCTATCTGCTTTTTTGAGATTATGTAATTTTTAACTATGAATATCAGAAAGCTTGGATATGCTTTTCACAGAAAATGTGTAACACACTGGTAAATTCACCAAAATTAAAATAGCAGATCACTGTAAAGTTCTAAAATCAGAAAAGTGTTATCAATTATTGTCAATGGAACAAAAATTCTGGTGGTAATCTGACCACTTTCACTTTCAGTTTAATGCAATTTGTTGTAAACTGTTTCTGTGATTTAAGAGTTTATGTAGGGCTTCCCAGGTGGCACAGTGGTTGAGAGTCCGCCTGCCGATGCAGGGGACACGGGTTCGTGCCCCGGTCCGGGAAGATCCCACATGCCGCGGAGCGGCTGGGCCCGTGAGCCATGGCCACTGAGCCTGCGCGTCCGGAGCCTGTGCTCCGCAACGGGAGAGGCCACAACAGTGAGAAGCCCGTGTAACGCAAAAAAAAAAAAAAAAAAAAAGAGTTTATGTAAAGTGATAATCATTGACAGTTTACACATACATGTTTTTATGTCAAGAATACCTATCCAATTTTACAATCACAGAACAACTGAGTATTAAATCAATCTTTTTCAGGGGTAATGTCAGAAGAAATGGTATACAAAGATTTTCCAATTGTCAGGTTTTAAAACAGTTGAGGAATCAATTCAAGTGCAGAACAGGATGGATACAATTTATTTTGAAATTTGATTAACACTTATTTTGCAAAAAGCTTCAAATTGTATTTTACAAAAGAAACTGACAGCTTCTGATTTTCATTGTTTTATAGTGCTTTTAAAATAGATCTATTTAAGAACATGAATCACATTCATATATTCAATTAATCTTAATATCACATGGTATGTGCTGCACCAGTGATGTGAGTGGTGAATAACTGTGTGTGGGGTACAAGGTGCAGACTTAAAAGTGTCTGAGGTGATAGCATGTAAGTCAAAATGTAAGAGGAAATAAGTAGCCCATATTACAGTCTGGGCAATTAAAGAAAAAGTTTTTTATTACATGATCTCATGTATATAAACAGCTAATATGTCCAGAGGCCAAAGTTACCACTTTCTTTTGAATTGTAGCAAACTTTTCAGTAAATGCAGATTATAACTACAGGTATCTGTTAACCATAAACCCACCCAATTATCAAAATATTATGCCCCAAATAATAATTTTAATTTGAATGTATCTAAATATTCATCATCAAGTATTATAAAAAATGTAAGCAAATTGCAAATTACTATTAAGTCTAAATGGAGTAAAAAATATACTTATATAAAAGCATAAATGAACTATATTTTTAGAAGCAAAAAGTTACAGGGTTACAGTGACTTAGGGAAAAATGAATGGAAAACATCGTCCATTTACAGACTTAATTATATATTTTATTTTCAACAAATTCCATCCTTACCTCAAAATATAATTATTAATTTATATTCAAAATGCTAGATAATAGAAACATATTTTTTAAAATATGTTTAAAAAGTACCATCACTAAAAATGAAAATACATACATGAGTGAAATATTGATGAACAGATTCCCAGATGGTACAGTGTATATTTATTCTAAAGGAAGCAGCTCTATTCCTAGTCCTTTTATCTATATAACAGCCTTGGGGACTCTTAAACATATTTACAGCTTTCCTGATGACTCCCAAATCTATTTTCAGCCCAGACCTCTCTCCTGACACAGATACTTATATCCAGCTCTCTACTGAATATATTAGACGTTCCAAAGGCATCTCAAATTAAGCAGGTCCGAACAAGTAAACTCAGGCAAGCCAGAAACCTGGAAACCTCCCAGTTGCCCAAGCCAGAAACCTGGAAACCTCTTTAATTCCCGCCTCTTGCTCTTCATATCATCTGATCAGTCACCAAGGCCTGGGGATTCTACTTTCTAAATGTCTCCTAAATATATATTCCTTGTGCTCCTTCTGCTGTCTTACAGATCATATCTTAATCATTTCTTCCCCATACTGCAACTGTCACACAATTAGTCTGTCCTTCCCTGCTGCCAGTGTAGTCTTTGTAAAGTGTCAATATGATGACATAACTTCCCAACTAAAAACTGGTCTATGGCTCTGCCACACTTCTCAGAGAAAAAGGACCCAGGTTCACTCTTAATTCACAAATGCCCTTAGTCTTTACACCTGCCTACTGATATGTCACATCTTCATGTACAATGGAAAGAGCTGGAGTCAAAAATGAAACGGCTTTTACCAACAGGCAATAGTTTTTCCATATCACAGTTGCTAGGGGACAGAAAACAAAGCTCAGGGCCTAATCTAGACAGTCTAGGAGAGCATGCTCATGAATCTGGGATCCTCTCAATGGCTACCCTCCAATTAGATGACTTACAAAGAAACTTGCCCATCTTGAACACTGGCACTGAGAGAACAGTGGCCTTTGAGAATGCGAAATCATATGCTGCTTCCACACAAGCTTGCAGCCTAAATTTGCATTACCCAGATGGTCCACAAAAACCTTAAGCCAAGACAAGTGACTCAAGTTTTTTCCAACACATAAATTGTAGGGGGATAAAAAGGTGGGGGAAAGAGAAATTATAGATTAAAAGAAATGTATCAATTAGTTGAAATTATTTAGATTCCAATTCCAACAAACTTAAGAAAAAAAAAAGAGAGAGATAATGGAGAAATGTGAACAGTGGATATTTGATGATATTAAGGAATTATTAATTTTTAAGGCATAATAATGGTATGGTGGTCTTTTAGATATATACAGAAATATTTATAGATAAAATTATATATCTGGTATTTGCATCAAAATAATCTGGGATGGGGGTAGTGAGTGAGGATATACATGAAATAAGTCTGGCCCTGAATTGATCATCGTTGCACTTGGGGGACAAGAACATGTGGGTTCATTATACCACTCTATTTTTATAGATGCTAAAATTTTCAAAATTAAAAAGTTTAAAAAGAGACCATCACACACACAAAAAGACTTCCAGTTTCAGCTGACAGATGGAGAGCAATGGAAAGAGCATAGCTCTCACCATTATAATAAGAAAAAAAGCTGGACAAACTGCAAATTAATCATTTTTCTTGAACTATTGAGAAAACTAAGGTCACAACTAACCTAAAATCCACAGGTACCTGCAGGGAGAAACAGAACCTAAGCATTTGCTTATTTGGGACAGATGCTGCTGAATGACATATAAACTGGTAAGAAGATTATGCTAGAAGTTTTTAGCTAATTGCTAAGGACTGAGTGTGGACTAGTCTAAGAGTATGAAGCCTCTGAGACTTGGGGAGTTTGTACCCTCTTGCAGGCTTTTCCTCTAGGAAAGAGCTTTTCCACCAGTAGCTCTCAGGGAAGAGCAGGAAGAATCCTGAGAAAATATCCCCCTTCCCTTGTTTCTTTGGCATGGCTAGGGGAGGGGAACAGCACCCACTGCAGAAATTACTCCCGGACCTATTTTTCCTTTCTCTCAATCTACAGGGGGAAATTCCCTTCACTTTGCCACATAACAACTACAGAAGTGATATTCCATCACCTTTGCCATATCCCATGGGTTAGAAGCAAGTTACAGGTACTGCCTACATTCAAGACGAGGGGATTGTTTAAGGGTGGGGATCACTGTGGGGCTTAGAATCCTGCCTACTACTGTGGGTCAAGTAGAAAGTACACAAGAAGAAAGAAGAAATAAAAACATACTAAATGCTCCACTTTAAAAGGCAAAGATTATCAGAGTGAATAATCTGACCCACCTAAAACCTATCTAAAATATTAGGATTAAAAAATGGAAAAAGTGGGGGCTTCCCTGGTGGCGCAGTGGTTGAGAGTCCACCTGCCGATGCAGGGGACACGGGTTTGTGCCCCGGTCCGGAAAGATCCCACATGCCGTGGAGTGCCTAGGCCAGTGAGCCATGGCCGCTGAGCCTGCGCGTCCGGAGCCTGTGCTCCGCAACGGGAGAGGCCACAACAGTGAGAGGCCCGCGTACCACAAAAAAAAAAAAAAAAAAAAAAGGAAAAAGATATACCAAAGGAATACTAATGAAATGAAAGCTGGTTTAACTGTATCACTATCAGAAAACACTTTAATATAAAAAGCATCGAGGCAAAGAAGTTCAAACCACAGTGACAATAGGTTAGATTCACCAAGAAAATATATCATCTCTAAGTCTGTATGTATATAATAATATAGACTCAAAACATATAAAGCAAAAATTGCTAGTACTAATTCTTGGAGAAATAGCTAAATACATAATCATGTGAAAGATTTCTCTTAATAAAAGATAGACTAATTAGACAAAAAGATCAATAAGATTTGAACATCTAAAAGATATAAAACTTAATCTAATACATACACTATATATTAAATACTGCATACAGCTACAGAATATATGTTCTTTTCAAACACATATGACATAGTGCATTAAAAAAAATTGTCCAAACAAATAAAAGAAAAAAAAACTGTCCACCTACTGGGCCATAAAACAAGTCTCAACAAATTTCAAGAAATGGATATCATACAGATGTTCCCTGATCAAAATACAATTAGGCTAGAAATCTGTAACAAAGAGAAAACCAGGTAAAAAAAATAGAGATTAAGAAACACTTCTAAAAGACGCTTGAGTTAAAGAATAAATTATAATGGAAACTGTAAAATACTTTGAACTGAACCATAAAAAAATACCACGTATCAAAACTTGTGGAATGCAGCTAAAGCAGCACTTGAAGGAAAACATATAGCCTTAAAAATGCTCATACTATGAAAGAAGTGAGGCTGAAAATAAACTAAACAAAAGTAGAAGTACTGTAACATAAACTCAAAGAAAGCCAAAAGAGGAAAATAAAGCATGAACATTACCAACTAGAAAACAAAGTACAACAGAGAGGATAAATAGAGTAAAAGATGTGCCCTTAAAAAGATTATGAGAAATCTCTGTGAGAATAATAAAGAAAAGAAGAATGAAGGCACAAATAAACAACATTAGGATAAAAAGAGGAACTAATACATATTCAAGAGAGATTATGAAATGATTTAAGAGATATTATAAACAAGTTTATGCCAAGAATTTGAAAATTTAGATGAAATGGAAACTTTCTACATGTGTACAACTTATGAAAATAGTTCTATAATGATTTCAAAAATTGCAGTCAAAAATCTTCTCACAAATAAAACTCTAGGCCCAAAGAATTTTAATGCTGAGTTCCATCAAATTCAAGGAACAAATAATTCCAAACTTACATAAACTACTCTAGAGCATGGAAAAAGAGGAAATAGCACCCAGTTTATTTTATGAAGCTAGCAAAACCTGACACAGTAGAAAAAAGGGAAAATGACAGGTCAATATGAATAATAGACATAGATGCTAAAACCCTAAACAAAATATTAGCAACTGTATCTGGTAATCTATAAAAAAAGGAATTACATCATGACAAACCTGTGTTTATACTAGGGATGCAAAGTTGATTTAACATTAGAAACTCGATTATAATTCACTACATTTGAATAGATTAAAAACAAAAATTGTACCATCATTTCAAAAAATGCAGAAAAAGAATTTGATAAAATTAACACACATTCATGAGAAAGGAAAAAAAATCCTCTTAGCAAAAAAGGAATCAAAAAGAATTCCCTTAATCAGATGATAAAGGGTATCACAAAAAACCTAAAGCAGGGGTCAGCAAACTATAGCCTACAGGTCAAATCTGGCCCACCACTTTATTTGTTAATAAAGTTTTACTAGAACAAAGCTACGTCCATTCATTTACGTACCGTCTATGGCTGCTTTCCAATGGCACAATAGTTGTGACAGAGACACAATAGTTGTGGCCTGGAAAGCCTAAAATATTTACTATTTGGCTATTTACAGGAAAGTTTACCAATTCTGACCTATAGTAAACATTATCAAAAAGTCAGGCTGCACCACCAATGAAGTATCTTAGAAACATTTACTTTTAAAAGGTAAAAATACTATCTTACCTTTTGTAGAGTGTTAAGTAATGACTTGGAATTACTTTTAGAATTGGATCTCATTGCAGTTTTAGTTAATTTCAATTCCCCTTCACACCATGCTAATTCCTTTTTGAGTTTCTCTCTTCGTTGTTGGTCTGCATCTGAGGGGAAAAAAATCTTTTGAAATTCAGAATAAAATAGAAAAATTATTTTTTTGGTGTTAGACAACTAGTAAAGGGCACTTCTTTCTTGCTAAAAATGTTTATACTACTGATATGTAAATAAAAATCCATATACTTTTCTGTATAAAGATAACAAATATTTATAGAAACTTCAAATGGATTGTTTCTGCTAAAGAGCAGAAACAAGATATGACAAATTGATTAAGCCTAAGGGCTCAAGGGAGCAATTCCTAGCAGATACAGAGATATAAAGGTTAGAAATGCTTGACCGTGTTGTCTGTAACTGCAATCACCAAATGCAGAGTTAGAATTAATCCATATACTCCCCCGCAAATGAAATATTATTGTCAATACCATCACATGCTATAAAAATTTAAGCTTTATGAGTCAAAAAAAGACACTAAATTTTAAAACATTATTTTTAATTAGGATAACTGATTTCCATTTTTCTTAACTGCTAGTCATTTGAAAATACAAACGAAAAAGGGGGTTTCACATTTTAGTGTGCGTTAAGTCAGGTATTGAGTCATTATCAAAGACTGAAAATGGCAAAATGAAAGCTAGTCAAGTTTCAGAGTTCAAAAGAAGGCTAACCATAAGTAAACTGACTTGTATTTTCATGTAAAATTTAAAATTTAACATATACTTTTTAATTGGAATCTATATCAACTTAATGGACAAGATAATTTCAAGTTTCAAATCACCCTGATTTGGGGGAAAAAAAGGGGGCAAAAGGTTTGAAAAGACACTTACTAAAGATATACAAATGGCCAATAAGCATATGAAAAAATGCTTTACATCCTTAATCATGAGGAAAATGCAAATTAAAATCATAATGAGACACCACTTCACACCCACTAGAATGGCTATAATCAAAAAAGGAGTCAATAACATGTTAGCAAGGATATGGAGTAACTGAAATCCTAATTATGTTGGAGGCGAGAATATAAAATGGTATGGCCACTTTAGAAAACAGTTTGGCAGTTTCTTAAAAAGTTAAATATAATTTTACCATATGACCTAGCAATTCCATTCTCAGGTGTATACCCAAGAGAAATGAAAATTCATATTCACATGAAAGACTTGTACATGAATGTTCATAGTGCACTATTCATAATGGTCAAAAAACAGAAACAGTGCAAATGTCAGTCAATTGATAAAGAGACAAAATGTGGCATTATCCATACAACAGAATACTATTTAACAATTAAAAGGAACGAAGTACTGATTTAGGTTACCACATAGGTTAATCTCAAAAACATTATTCTAAGTAAAAGTCTAATGCAAAAAAACACATATATGACTCCATTTATATAAAATGTCCAGAAAAGGCAAATGTATAGAGAAAGAAAGCAGATCAGTGGCTTCCAAGGCTAGGAGTGGGATGAGGAAGCAGCTGCAAAGCTATCATTTTGGGGATCTTCTTAAGGTGAGGAAAATATTTTGAAACTGGTTTATAGTGATGATTGCACAATTCTGTAAGCTTAGTAAAAATCCATGAATTTTATGGTATGAAAATTATTTGTCAATAAAACTGCTATAAAAAATAAAGCCTTTCTAATGCATTAGAATATGGCATTATTTAGACAATTCAACAAAGTATATAGAGATATTCTAGTTTTGATAAAGACTGAAATTATCAAGTCAGTTGTCTGCTATGACAGAAGAGTATATCTTATAAAAACAGAGATGACTCAAAACCACAGATTTATTTCTTTTTTAAAATATGTCTACAAAGCCTGTTTCTAAGTTAGTTCATACTGATTATAATGAGCATCAGCTTTGTAACACACAAAGTAATGATTATTAATTACACTTTGGTTTGGTGATTACAATCTTTGCAATTCTTCTAGCCATCACAATTTTCTTCATTTACATGGCCAAAAAGAAAAACTCCTGTCTCAGCTGACTGAAAGCAGAAAATATCATGGGATAAATAAACACTAGCTAAGTCTAAATTCTAAAAACAAAAAACAGGAGTAATTCTTTAAATACAACTTATATGTCATCAATTTCTGAATTTTTATCTCCATCCTGGAACTCTCTCCTGAACTCCAGACTTTGTATTCCAACGGCCTCCTCAGCATCTCCACTTGCATTTCTAATAGGTATTTATTTTGAACTTACAATGACCAAGACTTAACTCTTGATTCACTTCCTCCCCTAAATATCTTCCTATCATATTCCTCGTTTCAGTAAATTGTAACTGTCATTTTAGTTGACGGACTCTAAGTATTGGGAGTCATCTTTGACTCCCTCTTCTTTTTCTCTCATATTCTATCTACATCCAGTTCATCAGTAAATACTGTTGACACACATCTGAAATATTTCCAGAATCCAGTCGTTTCACATTCCCTCTACTTACAGGCACTTTGGTCCAAGTCACCACTATTTCTCATCTGAATTGCTGTCTCCTAACTGGTCATTCTGCTTCTACCACTGCCCCTTATAGACTATTCTTAACTCACCAGCCAGAAAGATGCTTTTAAAGTTAAACTGGCTCTGTTCCTTCTCCTCTACTCAAGACCCTCCAATGGCTTCCAATTTCATTTAGAGTGAAAGCCAAAGTGCTTGCAAATAGTCATAGCCCTATGTGGTCTGCATCTCTTTGTCCCATCTCAGTGACCTCATCGCTTGTCACTCTTCAGCTGGCTTATTTCACACCAGCTATACAGCTCTTCTTGCTGTTCCCCTGGATACACCGATCACAATGCCATGTCAAGGCTTTTGTACGTGCTGTTTTCTCTATCTTGATTGCTCTTCCCTCCTTTAGCCACTTGCTTCTCCCTTATTTCTTTCAGGTCTCTGTTCACCTTATCAGTGAGGCCTTCTTCTCCAAAGTCCCAGTCTCCCTTATCCTGCTTCATTCTTTTTCACTGCACTTATCACCATCTGATATAGTCTATATTTACTTATTTCTTTGCATTTGCTTATTGTTTGTCTCCTTCAACTGGAATGTAAGGTCTATAAAAGCAAACAGTAGGTGTCCAATAAATATTTGCTGAATTAATCACTGAATAAACTCTAGTGTACTAAACAAAATATGCAAAATGCCTGATTATTTTAAATTGGTGAATTTGGATTTTAAATTGGTGAATTTGGTTCAGTAAGAGGATTAATACATACATTCAGGCTTGTTAATTACACAACCTGAATTAAAAAAGAGATAGTCTTACCTTATACATCTACTGTTCAGGAACTTGTTCAGTATGAAAATTTAGCAAAACTTTCCCATTTAGAGCCTAGTTAAAAAGGATTATTTGATCTAATGTCAACTGGGTAAAACCACCTTAATTCAAATTATTCAGATTTTGAAAGCCTATAAATATTGAACCAGTTTTCTGTGCTATAAAAAGTTACTAATATGATACAGAAGAAGAAATATAAAGCTTAGAAATTAAAAATCTGGAAGGATCCTTAGAGATTATCTAGCTTTCATTTTACAAAAGAGGAGGGAAAGACATAAAATGACTAGCCCATATAGCTTGTGTGCTATGGTGAAATTGGTCTTTAAAAACATATACTCAACACTGTACTCTTGACTAAAATGCCTTTACCTTTCTTATAAAATTATTCAAATCCTAAGACTCATTCAAAGATATGAGAACCTACACGAAGGCTTGTTGCAAACATAAAGGTCACAGAAGAGGGAGAATACAAAGCGCCAAGCACAGGGCCTGGTAAAGACAGTGTACTCACTGGTGGCAACTGGCTCAGCTTAAGTCCCATCTGTTCCTATCTGTTCCACTACGAAAATGTACAGGCAGAGATAGGTACAACCAATCCCGTTGTCTGTGATCTTTCCCAGATTGTACATAAGGGGCATTTTCCTATCTATGCTCTCATTCATTTATCACTTAGCATGCACTACTTGAAGCTATTATTTATTTTTTAATGCAGAAATTCTCTCTCAAACTATAAATAACAATTATGTTCAAACAGCAGCTTAAGAAAATACTAAACTTAAAGTTTATAGAATTTGATATTTATATAATTATAATAAGACAAGCACAGGCTGTGATATCCATGCTCTTTGGCTATTTTAAAGTATGCATTCCTTGATTGGACTCAAAGCCCTCAAAAGGTCTTAAATGGTATCTTTCAGAACATTTTAAAATAGGAATTTCAAATTTTGTGGTCTGATTATTTTCTTAGTAAAGATTTCTAAAAATAGAAATATTTTTCTATGTACATACCATATGTATGTACATACAAAGGGGAGATGTATCATGATTCTATAATAATGTATGTCAATAGTTTTTCAGATACAAATAACTACCATGTTTATCAGTTAACTATTAGGATACAAATAGTAGCTAATATTTATCTGAAGAAAAGTGCCAGTTATGGTATTTTTAATGAATAATTCAGTAATTTTTAAAAAATTTATTTATTTTATTTATTCACTTTTGGCTGCGTTGGGTCTTCGTTGCTGCATGTATGCTTTCTCTAGTCGCGGTGAGCAGGGGCTACTCTTCATGGCGGTGTGCAGGTTTCTCACCTCAGTGACTTCTCTTGTTGTGGAGCATGGGCTCTAGGAATGCAGGCTTCAGTAGTTGTGGCCTGTGGGCTCTAGAGCACAGGCTCAGTAGTTGTGGTGCACAGGCTTAGTTGCTCGGTGGCATGTGGGATCTTCCTGGACCAGGGATTGAACCCGTGTCCCCTGCATTGGCAGGCAGATTCTTAACCACTGTGCCACCAGGGAAGTCCCTAATTCAGTAATCTTAACAAGCTGAGGGCAGTGAGAATCACAGAATTCTAGAACTTAAACCTTGCCAAGCTTTTCAGCACTATCCAAATTTTTATATACAGGAAAAATGAAACCCAGAGTAGTTAAATAACTTATCCAAAGTTACACAGTGATTTTCTGGCAGAGCCTGGGCTCAACTGTAAGTTCTTATACTGAGAAATACAATAAAAGCTTCTTTTATGGATGATTTTTAAAAGTTAGAAAATGCTTCCTCAAAACGTAGCATGTCAATACCCATTAGGAGGGTAACTATCAAAAAAACCAGAGAACAAATGTTGGGGAGGACGTGGAGAAACTGGAACCCTCAAATTGGAAACTGGGAATATAAGATTGAAAGCAGAATTACCATATGGTCCAGAAATTCCATTTCTGGCTATATACACAGAAAAACTGAAAGCAGGGTCTCAAACGAATATTCGTACATACATATCTATAGAAGGATTATTCACAATTGCCAAAAGGCGGAAACAACCCAAGTGTTCATTGACTTATGAACATATGAACAAAATATGGTAGTACATACAATGGAATATTAGTCAGCCTTAAAAAGCAAGAAGATTTCTGACACATTACAACATGGATGAGCCTTAAGGACACTGTGCAAGTGAAATAAGTCAATCACAAAAAGAAAAACACTGGATAATTCCACTTAAATGAGTTACCTAGGGAAGTCCAATACATTGAGACAGAATATAGAACGATGGTTGCAGGGTGAATGGGGAGTTACTGTTTAATGCGTGTGAAGTTTCAGTTTTGCAAGATGAAAAGAATTCTGGAAATGGATAGTGGTTATAGTTGTACCACACTATGAATGTACTTAATGACACTGAATTGTAGACTTAAAAATGGTTAAGATGGGGTCTTCCCTGGTGGCACAGTGGTTGAGAATCCGCCTGTCAATGCAGGGAAAACGGGTTCGAGCCCTGGTCTGGCAAGATCCCACATGCCGTGGAGCTACTAAGCCCGTGCGCCACAACTACTGAGCCTGTGCTCTAGAGCCTGTGAGCCACAACTACTGAGCCCATGTGCCACAACTACTGAAGCCTGCGCACCTAGAGCCCGTGCTCCACAACAAGAGAAGCCACCTTAATGAGAGGCCTGTGTACCGCAACGAAGAGTAGCCCCCACTCACTGCAACTAAAAAGAAAGCCCATGTGCAGCAACAAAGACCCAATGCAGCCAAAAATGAATAAATAAATTTATTTAAAAAATAGTTTAAAAAATGGTTAAGATGGTAAATTTTAGGTTATGTGTAGTTTACCATAATTTTTTTAAAAAAACACAATATGTTAAAAATTACTTACATTTGATGCTGGCACTCATGCTTAGTGGAACTGAGCAGTCTACTGCAGCTGAAAGAGAAAAATCAGTTGTTTAATATTATTCTTAATTTTATAAATGACAATAAATATCAAATGCGAAAATCCCCAAAAGTTCCAGAACTTGCACTTCCTTGTTTTGATCTTTATGCTACTTATAGAGATGAAAAATATCTTTGATAAAAAATATACTGATTGGGATTAACGGCTCATTAGATACTGCAGAAGGAAATACTAGTGAACTTGAAAACACAGCAATATAAATATTCAAAATGAAACAGAGTAAAGACTGGAAAACAAATGTGCAGAGCATCACTGACTTAAGCTACCTGTATCACTCACTTAACATACTTGTAACTGGAGTCCCAAAACAAGCTTGAGAAAATAAAAGAGCAAAATTGGAGCACCTACATTATCTCATTTCAAGACTTACTGTAATGCTATAGTGATGACGGCAGTGTGGTATTCTAATAGACAAACAGATCAACAGAACTGAAGAGTAAGTCCAGAAACAGACCCTTGCATATGGTCAATTGTCTTTTAAAAAGTGCCAAGGCAGTTCCATAAGGAAAGGACAATCTCTACAACAGATAGTACTCCAATATTTAGATATCCATAGGCAAAAAAGTGATCCTTATATCATACCATATAAAAAAACTAACCCAAAATGGATTATAAACTAAATGTAGGAGCTAAAACTTATACTTCTAGAAGAAAACACACAAGAAAATCTTAATGACCTAAGATTAGGCAAAGATTTCTTAAACAGGATATGAAAAGGATAAACTATTAAAAATTTGAAAAGCTGGACTTGATTTCACATATAACAAAATATTTTTCTTTAGATTTTTTAATCATTTAAAATATAAACTTCAGAAAACATGAACCAAAATTTAAAAACTTTAGCTCTTCTAATGATAAAATTAAAAAAAAATTAAAAGACACTGGTGAAAAACTGGTGGAATTCAAACAAGGTCTGTATTTAATAGTATTGTGTCAATATTAATTTCCTGGTTTTAATAATTGTATTATAGCTTTGTAAGATTTTGACATCAGGGAAAGCTGGGTGAAGGGTTTCTGTGACATTCTGTACTATTTTTGCAACTTTTCTATAAGCCTAAAGTTATTTCATAATAAAAACTTAAGAAAATGAGAAGACAAGTCACAGACTGGGAGAAAATATTTGCAAAATATGTATCTGACATAGGACCCATATTCATATAAAGAGAACTCTCAAAACTTAATACTAAGAAGACAAACAATCCATTTTTTAAAAATGGGCAAAAGATTTAGATAGATATTTCACCAAAGAAGATACACAGATGACAAATAAGCACAAGAAAAGTTGCTCAATGAAAAGGGAACCCCTGTGCACTCTTGGTGGGATTGTAAACTGGTACAATCACTATGGAAAACAGTATGAAGGTTCCTCAAAAAATTAAAAATAGAACTACTATATGATTCAGTAATTCCACTTCTGGGAATTTACCTGAAGGAAATAAAAACAGTAATTAAAAAGCTGGGCTTCCCTGGTGGCGCAGTGGTTGAGAGTCCGCCTGCCAATGTAGGGGATGCGGGTTCGTGCCCCGGTCCGGGAAGATCCCACATGCCGCGGAGCGGCTGGGCCCATGAGCCGTGGCCGCTGAGTCTGCGTGTCTGGAGCCTGTGCTCCACAACAGGACAGGCCACAACAGTGAGAGGCCCGCGTACTGCAAAAAAAAAAAAAAAAAAAAGCTATATGCACTCCAATGTTCACCGCAGCATTATCCACAATAGCCAAGATATGGGAGCAAGCTAAGTGTCTACTGAGAGATGAATGAATAAAGAAGATGTGGTATACATATACGATGGAATGTTAGCCATAAAAAATGAAATCTTGTCTTTTGCTATAACATGAATGGATCTAGAGGGTATTATGAGAAGTGAAATAAGTCAGACAAAAAAGACAAATACTGTATGATCTCACTTATATGTGGAATCTGAAAAACAAAATGAACAAACAAAATGAAAAGACTCAGATACAAAGAGTAAATGAGTGGTTGCCAGAAAGGAGGGAGCTGGGAATGGGGGGCAAAATAGGTGAAGGGGATTAAGAGGTACAAGCCTCCCTTTATAAAATAAGCAAGCCACGGATAAGTACTACATAGCATAAGGAATAGGGTCAATAATATTGCAATTAATTCTTTTTTTTTTTCTTTTGCAGTACGCAGGCCTCTCACTGTTGTTGCCTCTCCCGTTGCGGAGCACAGGCTCCGGACGCACAGGCTCAGTGGCCATGGCTCACGGGCCCAGCCGCTCTGCGGCATGTGGGATCCTCCCAGACCGGGGCACGAACCTGTGTCCCCTGCATCAGCAGGCACACTCTCAACCACTGCGCCACCAGGGAAGCCCTGAAATTAACTTTTTATGGGGACAGGTGGTTAGTAGACTTGGTGATCATTTCATAATGTATGCAAATGTCAAATCACTATGTAGTACACCTGAAATATTGTATGTCAACTATATTTCAATTAAAAAAAAGGAAAAAAAAAGTTGCTCAACATCATTGGACATTAGGGAAATAGAAACTAAAACCTTATGAGATACCATTACATATCCACTAGGACTGCCAATAGGAAGTGTTGGTGAGGATGTGGAAGTGATGGAAATGAAAAATGTCACTCTGGAAAACAGTCTGGCAGTTTCTTATAAAGTTAAACATACACTTACCACATTATGCCACCATTCCACTCCTAGTAAATAAATTTATCCAAGTGAAATGGAAACATACAAAGATTCTATGTGAATGTTTACAGCAGCTTTATTCCTAATTGCCAAAAGTGAGTCAATACAATCCAGATGTCCACCAACTGGTGAAGTGATAAACTAATTGTGGTATATTCATTAAATGGAATACTACTTAGCAATAACAAGGAAGAAATACTGAACGTGGATTAGTTTCAAAAGTGTTAACTAATTGAAATAAGTCAGACCCAAAATGATACATATTGTATAATTCCATTTATATGAAATTCTAGAAGAGGCAAAACTATAGTGAGAGAAAGGAGATCAGTGGTTGCCAGGAACTGGAGGGAAGAGAGTGATTGCAAAGGACTAGGGAGAACCTTTTGGGACGAAGAAAATGTTCTATACCAGGAGTCAGTGAACATTCTCTGTAAAGGAACAGAGGGCTAATTCTACAGGCTTTGCAGGGTGATATAGCCTCTGTCACAACTAGTCAACTCTGCCTTTTAGTGTAAAAGCCACCATAGACAATGTGTAAAAGAATGAATGTGACTGTGTTTATTTATGGACGACAGAATTTCAATTTTATGTAATGTTCACATGTTACAAAATATTATTCTTCTGATTTTTTTCAACCATTTAAAAATATAAATAGCACTCTTAGTTCAGGAGCTGTACAAAATGGCAGGATGACTTGGCCTGCAAGCTGTAGTTATTAGCCCATCCTTCTTTTACAGCATGACTGTAGTGGTGATCATAAAAATTTATATATTTTTCAAAAATTTCAACTGTACACTTAAAATTAGTTCATTTTATTATATTTAAGTTACACCTCAATAAAGCTGACAAAAAGAAAAAACTTGTAGTTACCATCTTCTCTGTGTAGCTTCTTCAAATTTGATAACAAAAGAGAAGATCATAAACTTTTGTTATATTAAGATCAGCATCTAATCGCAAAAATATATTAGGAATAACAGGTAAAATGAAACAACACAGATATTACATTCAAATACAGTTAATAAAAATGGCATTCTGAATTTGCTAGGTATATAGAGTCTGTGGTTGGTATCTTACTACACCAAACACAAACCCATGGGTATATAATGTATTCATTTTTGCTACAGATTTATACTAATTAGAAGTGAAGCTGAGAAGGGTTTAAATGGGTACAGAAAGTTAACATTTGCACGTTTTTACCTTTGGCTGAAAGGATTTTATTATAGTGAACAGCCATGTGATTCTTGACCAGTTGGAGGGTACTCAGTCTGAGAGAGGAGGAGTCAGTGCAAAAAGCTAAAAATTAAAACATATTTATCATTATATATTTAAAATATAAAAGTCATCATGAGATAAACAAGTTACTGATTATTAAGCTCCTTTTTATAAAATGTTCTGAAGTTTAACCATGGAGATACTGACATTATATCTGTGATGCTGAATATGTCCTAGCTGTCACCTTGCACTGATAACGAGCTATTCACTACTTTGGTTCAAACCTTTCTAGGAATAAGCTTTACAAGCCTGAGAGTTTTGGGAAGCGATTGAGAAATATAATCTACCATTACATTTACAAAACTATTTCTTATCGACAGCTCTCAATCTCTTAACTAAAAATGTTTAGCTGATGATAAAATAATGTTACCATTGTTAACACTTGAATACATGGAGTCTGGGAAATCAAACAAATCCCAAACTCCGAAACTCTAAGCAAAGATTCTATTCTGAGATGCAAACTTCTAATTTTATATCTGAAAACAAAATCTACAAATCGGTTTACTGCATTCTTTTTGAAGTATTAGGACTATCTTAAGACAAGTATAATTACAAAGAAATTGGATGACATTAAACTTTTGTTGCTTTTTTTTTTTTTTTTTAGATGTTGGGGGTAGGAGTTTATTAATTTATTTTTATTTATTTTTGCTGTGTTGGGTCTTCGTTTCTATGCGAGGGCTTTCCCCAATTGTGGGGGGCGGGGGCCACTCTTTTTTTTTTTTTTTTTCTTTTTGCGGTATGCGGGCCTCTCACTGTTGTGGCCTCTCCCGTTGCGGAGCACAGGCTCCGGATGCGCAGGCCCAGCGGCCATGGCTCACGGGCCCAGCCGCTCCGCGGCATATGGGATCCTCCCAGACCGGGGCACGAACCCGTATCCCCTGCATCGGCAGGCGGACTCTCAACCACTGCGCCACCAGGGAGGCCCCGGGGGCCACTCTTGATCGCGGTGCGCGGGCCTCTCACTATCGCGGCCTCTCTTGTTGCGGAGCACAGGCTCCAGACGCGCAGGCTCAGTAGTTGTGGCTCACGGGCCTAGTTGCTCCGCAGCATGTGGGATCCTCCCAGACCAGGGCTCGAACCCGTGTCCCCTGCATTAGCAGGCAGACTCTCAACCACTGCGCCACCAGGGAAGCCCGGGGACATTAAACTTCTTGACCTCCTCTAAACTGTTAAAAGAAATCTTAGAATTAAGCATGTATATATGAGTATAAATGTATAAAATGTAAATGTAGGCATAACTTTTTTAAATATTAAAAAGTTTTTGAGAAGTAATACATGCATGTGGTTAAAAATTATAGCTAAAACGGCATGGAGACATTGAAAATAAGTGAATTTCCTGCCCTGACCCCTAGTCTCCTCTCCCAGAAGTATACTCTGCTACTTTTTTAATACATCCTTCCAAGGAAGTTCTATGCATAATAAAAGTATATACAATAATGATAATCTTGACACTAATACTACAACTACTCCTAAAAACATTTATTGAATAGGTACCATGCATATATTGCTCTAAGCTCTTTACCTGTAAAAACTCATTTAGTCATTATTATCACCATTTAATAGACGTGGAAACTGAGGCAGAGAGATGTGAGCAAGGTCTTCAAGGTCACACAGCTGATAAAGGATGCAGTTTAGATGTGAACCAAGGCAACCTCATACTTACAATCACTATTCCTATACCAGTTCTGCACATATATTCTTTAAAAAAAAGTTAGTATATGACGTATTGTTCTTCATCCTGCTTTTCTATATATGTATCTTTTAAAACTAGTTCAAAATTTTTATTTAAAAATTGATTTTCAAAGTTTATGATTCTGGCTCTATGTGTATATAAGCTTTATTACAAAGAAATAAATGAGGTAACAGAAAATGATTCTCCTTTCCCATTTGGAGGATCAGTATAAAGGATTTTTCATGTAAATAAGGAAAGAAAGACTTTCAATTAGTATTTTGCCGAAAAACCCAGGCTTAAACATTTTAAGCTATAATTATAAAAATACTTTAAATGTACATTAAAATGTACTTTAAAGGCTTTAAAATGTGAAAACATCTACAGAATACAGATTCCGCTTTCATAGGATCTAGAAGTCCAATTGGATAAAGAGGCCCAGTTGGATAAGTGTTTGTTCCTGATACAAAATGCATTTTTCAAGGGCTCTTTTCCTCTGCACAGCTTTTCCTTTTCAGTGCTGTGTCTTTAACAATCTGCTAATCACCATTTTAACAAGGAAGGCATGCCTTCAGTCAGGGTAGTCGGCCAGCAAAGAGGACAGCTGGGCTGGAGCTGCAGCAGGGAGCACAAGGTAGCAAGGTCCACATCCAGGGCATGATGGGCTCCTAAATTCTCTAACCTCAAGAATTCCTATAATATGTAATTATAATTGACAATATGAAGTTCAAATATTGATTAAATGAAGTATTTTTCATCATTTTATATAATTTACAAATAAAGGAAACACTTGGTCAATCTTTTAACAATCTTTTACCATTTTAAGTACCTCACTTACCATTACTTTTGGTGCTCAAGTGTCCTTTAAATAGGCAGGGTGGACCATATCTGGGAAGGACAGAGGTTGCTCTGACTTTTAACAAAAAAACATGAATTAGGATAAATGAAACACAACTTTCACAAAGACACTACTGAACACATAAAAAATAACAAATTTATTTTTACCAAAACTGTTTAAAATTTTATTCAATCATATTACTAACCAGCAATGATATATCACACAAAAATTCGGTGGCCATAAATAAAAGGCTTTCTCTTTTAAGAAAATAAGTAATTTTCAAAACAGTTGTGCCTTGAAGCTTAAGTTTCACTGGATAAAATGATAAACACATCAATTATGTTATTTGATATATACTGACTTTATTTAGTAAATCACTGACCTACTGGTTTTTAAATGATTTTGAGATAGAACACAACTAGATTTTCAGTTGATACATATGATTAACTATTTCAGTTAACCATAGGCTGGTCTGTCCTTAAAAATAACTTTAAGTAATCCTCTCACAAAGTAATTTGGTAAATTATAAATTATACGGTATAATATTATTATATATAAGTATATAAAAATGTCAGAATCAGAACTTAATGATTAAAGATGTCTTAAGGTTCATCTAGTCCAACCCACTTACCCTCTTGCTTGGATTCTATCTAAACATCTTATATTCATAAATTTATTTATTCATTCATTCATTTATTCATTCATTCATTTATTCATGGCTGTGTTGAGTCTTCGTTGCTGCCCGTGGGCTTTCTCTAGTTGTGGCGAGTGGGGGCTACTCTTTGTTGCAGTGCGTGGGCTTCTCACTGCTGTGGCTTCTCTTGTTGCAGAGCACGGACTCTAGGCACCCGGGATTCAGAAGTTGTGGCACGGGGGCTCAGCAGTTGTGGCTTGTGGGCTCTAGAGCGCAGGCTAAGTAGTTGTAGCCCATGGGGTTAGCTGCTCCGCAGCATGTGGGATCTTCCCCAACCAGGGCTCGAACCCATGTACCCTGCACTGGCAGGTGGATTCTTAACCACTGAGCCACCAGGGAAGTCCCTAAACATCTTATATTTAAAAGCACCTCTAGTGATGGAAAACTCACTGTGTCCCCTAAAGTCAGTGTCTCACGTTTCAGACCAGATAGGCTGCCAGAAAACTAGATATATACTTCATCACAAAATAACTTCTCTCCCGAAAAAGTGACTGTGTTTTGAGGGGTAATCTCCAAGATAGGAAGGCTGAGTTACAGAGTTTCATGGAATTCAACATGCAAAATATAGTATCCCAAGACATGTTTTAAGTGGGTAAAATGGCCAGTCTGCTATCAGGTGGGCTTTTATAAGCTATAAAGGTATGGGGAAGACACAAAGTCTGGAAGAAATATGATGTTTGAAAATAGAAAAAGAGGTATCGAGATAGTAGAACTAAAATCCAGGATCAGAGAACAAAGCCTGCCAGAACAGACTAAAACAAAAAACAATCTGAGATCAGAATACCCAAGAAGCTCCTTCTACATCATAGGCCAGAGAGCCAGAAGGAAAAATATTAACTTATTTAGGACAAGAGAAGTCAAGGTGATACCACTGGAGCTGGTCATGAAGACAGTCATGAAATTAGCATAGTTTTTGCCTGGAGAGACTAAACATAAAAAGAGCAAACTAACCAACAAACTCTCAAGCAAACCTTATTTCTCCAGAGGGAAAAAAGTGTTGACTTTTTGCCTGCCCAGAATCCAATGCCCCTTTATCTGGAAATAGGACCTCAACCTGCTTGGGGAACCACTCCTCCCCTCTCTTAGCCCAGCTGGTTCAAGTGGAGCCCACTGCTCAGAGGGGGGCATATCACCCCAAACTGGCCAGCAATGTTGACTGAATCAGGAATGACTATGTGACCCAAGTCCAGCCAATGAGACATAATCATGGGACTTTTACTGGAACTCTTAGGAAATTCCTAGAACATAAATAAGCCTGGCACTACTGGTGGCCATCTTGCACAACACAATGGGAACCTGTCTGAGAACAAAGCCTACACAGAGCAAAGTGTAACCAAGACCAAATGAGATCCCTGGCAACATCGCCTGAGTATCGGGATCTAACCATGTTTGAAGCTCTACCCTCCCTAGCCTATTCGTACACGAACTCAAAAAATCCTATTTTAGCTTAAGACAGCTCGAGTTGGGCTTCTTCACTTGTAGTCCAATGCTAACTTACTGAATACTGCTAACTGTGCCTGGCACTGTTCTAAGCACTTTGTAGAAACAAATTCACTTAACCCTTACAACAATCCTATGAGAGGTACTATCATTATCCCCACTTTATAGATGAAGCACAAAGAGGTAAAGCATGTAATTTCCCCAAGATTACACAACTACTATGTGACAGATTTCGGGTCTGAACCTAGGCAGTCTGGCTTCTGAGTCAACCATTACACTATCTTGATCAATATAAATTGTTTAGGACTCAAACCATGCTCCAAGCTACTATATCAAATGAAACAGGCTAAGAAGTATGTAGTTTATTCCCTGTATGCAGTTTATTCCCTCCAAATTCCTTTCTAATGTATGTGTGTTTCCCTTCAGTTCACAGAAAAAGAAAAAGCAGGTATATCTAGAGAAGTTTCAGAGAGAATAAATGACAAAAGATAAATAAATTATAATGTTGGATGTCTTAATATTTTGTGCTCTTGAAAGCATCAAAGGTAACCTCTTAATGAAATCAAAGAAATTTAGAAAGTGCAATACTTTCAATTAAAATTAAGTATTTTAGCTCTGGCTAAAATTATGTATGGTTTCCTATTAATAATTATGGTATAGGAGAACTGACTACCCTAGATCTCTGTTGAATATCACATTTTGCTTAAAAACTCAAAATAAAAAACAATGTTTGATACTATATATTATATTATGTCCTAAAAATGAAGCTAATTAAATTGGGTAAGTTATAAAAGTAGAAACCTTTTTACATTTTGACATGAGCCTGACTTTAAAAATAATTTAATTAATAAATACTGACACTAAGTCTTACTAAGTCTATTATATTCTAAATTTTACATATATCCTTTCCCATGCTCCCACTTCTACCATGGGATAGTTAAGTAAAACAATGGCTCTAGGGTTTCACATTCATCACACCTGGGTTCAAAGCCTGTTGTGCCACTTAACTGTGACCTTGGCAAGTTACTTATGATCTTTCAGTTTCTTCACTGTAAAATGAGAATACCTATGTACAAGATGTTCTGTGGATTAAAAAACGTTAACTTGGGAATAGTTTCTGGTACACAGCATGAGTAATGTTAGCCTGTGTGGTAAAACTTCTGAAAACCATTAACAGCACTTTCGTTTGCTTTTTCTGGAACTTAGGTGGCAAGGTGTCAGAGTATACCGGTTTGGTGATCAATGAATAGTTATCTCCTACATTTAGAACAGCACTTATTTTGATCAATGATTACATAATAGAGCTGCACTTGTATTCAAAGCAAGACTTGTTGCAAGGAACCATCCCACAGCTTGGTTTAAAGATACAGTTTAAAATAGATAAGAACACTGAATTGGGAGAAGAGGTCTGAAGATTGCCTTATCTGCCTCGCTCAGAAAGTGTGAAGATGAAGATTATTTGGACTGGGCTGACTCCTAGAGATTTAAAGCTATATGGCTCCAATTGTTCCAGTGATGTCCATTTTAACCCAGAGTATTCAGTCAAGGGCAGGTATACATAGTGACTATGCATTAGTCCTTTGCTCCTAAAACTGTAGCCAGCAACGCTGCATCATTTGGAAGCTTATTAGAAATGCAAAATCTCAGCCCATCCCCCCATCAGACTTATTGAATCATAACCAGCATTTTAACAAGATTCCTAGGTGATTCCTATTCGCACTAAAGTTAGAAAATCCCTGGGTTACTCAATGGTGTTTTTTTTTTTTGCGGGGCGGCGGGGACGGGGTTACAGTGTGAAGGATTTTGTATTTACTGAGTACTTACAATGTGCCAGGAGCTTTGTATGTATTATCCACATTTAATCCTCAAGATTAAATGGGTGTTTTTACCCATTTAATGTAAAAAAAAATCCATGGGTGTTTTTACCATCACCCATGGTTCGAGATGAGGAAATTGAGGCTCACCCCTCGGGAGTGCAGCGGGGCTTAATTTTGGGCCCAGAGAGGTCTGACTCCAAAGACCACATTTGATTCCTCTGCCTCCGACCCCGAATTCAGGGGACAGGGCCTCCTGGAGTCAGGGTTACAAATTCTGAGCAAGAAGTGGACCTGTAAACCCCGCAAGCAGGGCTTCATCCCGGGCGAGAGGCCTGGGCAGCTCGGGGCAACACTCGGGTCAACACCGGCGACTAAGCAGGGGTCAGGGAGCGCCCAGCGTGCGGCCTCGACCCGCGCGGCCCCTTACCCGGACCTCAGACCCGAGGGTCGGAGAGCGGGTCGACGCGATATGGCGGTCGCCAGCGACAACTGCCCTTTACCTCTCCGGCTGCCATCCATGCTTAGATCCTCTTGCAGCCGCCGTGGGGACACGCTGGGTCCCCTTTGGTCCTTCCCGGGTCCGGGCCAGCCCCCGCAGCAGACGTTTGGCGAGAAAGAGCCCGCGGGCGACCGCAGGAGCTGGAGACTGACGCAAAGCGGGTTGCTAAGTGCGGGTTCCAAGGCGCCGAGATTGTGACGTCACGGCGCAGGGACGTGCGCTCCCGCGGCCCCGCAGTCCCGCCCCCCGCCGCAGAGGATGCTAGGGTGGACGGACTGGGCGGAGAAAGGGCCCCAAGGGCCAGTCTGTTCCTCTGGATCTCTGCCAGTAGTCCACAGAACGGCTGCCTGTCAGGAGTCGAACCACCAGCACCTGGCAGGCCTCATCCCTGCGGGAAGAGCGGGAAGAGATGGTAGTCTCATCTGGCATCCATGTCCTTTGGGTCCCAGAAGGAAGTCAAACGCAATTGTTGGTTGAGGTCAGGGTAACATTTAACCAGCTCCAAATAATTAAATTTCCAAGCAGTACGTGAACATTTGGATTAGTGAAAATCCTGGGGATGAAAAACATCTACATATTTATATCTTAATTCTTAACCCCAATAATCAGTTTGCATTTCCTTTCTGCTTACTGAGCTTCCTCCATCCTCTTCCACCACCACCCTCCGCCTTTTTTATCTTAAGGCACCAATGTGTTTTCCTTTATGATGGAAGAGAGTTGCAGCATGAACAAGGCATTGATTTATCCGTGACCTTGAACAATTTGTTTAATTTTGAAGCAGTTACTTTTGAATCCTTGGAAATAAGAACAGAATGGGACGTGGAGCATGGTAATGTGCTGCTTCTCAGCAGCAGCTCTACTGACATTTTGGGCTGGATTCATAATTCTTTGTTGGGGGGTGGCTGTCCTGTGCACTGTAAGATGTTTAGCAGCATCCTTGGCCTCTATGGACTGCATGCCAGTAGTAACCCACCCACTCCACCCCTGGTTGTGACAAAAAATGTCTCCAGCTGTTGCCAAAGTTCCCCTGAGAGGCAAAATCGCACACACACACACGCACACACACACACGCAAACACACACCCCCAACCTCTGCTGTAATGGAAGAAGTACTGGCTTTGGAGTCAGATATGTGGAACTCAATTGTGAGTTTTTGCCACAGCTAGTTACTAAATTTCTTGAATTAGTTTCCAAACCTCTCCAAGCCTCAAGCCCCTCTTTTCTAAGATGTAAGAGATGCTACTAACTTTGTAGTTGTAAGGATTAACACATACAGTGCCTGGCAAAATGAGATGTTCAGAAAATAAAAGTTTTCTCTCTTCTAAGACTTTTGTCTCGGAAGAACTTGGGTATCAGGAAATTCAGGCATAAGGGAGTAAGTCAGGAACACTATGAAAAGGAAAGGGGAATAAGCCAGAAATTCATCTGAACTCCTGATTCTCTAAGGCTCTAGGGAAAGGAGAAAATTAGATTCAAAATCTGAGAAATATGGAAGTGTGTGTGATGGTTCTGTGGCCCCCAACAGCAGAAGTCATTTAGAAGGGTGCAGGGGTAGAGAGTCAGATGTTACCCAGAGAACAAAAACACTCTTGCCTACCTACTCATTAATGCTTGAAATCCCTGTCTAAAAACATGAAACCTTTTATTCCACTACTAGCATCTGGAAAATATCTTGCATATAATAGGCCTCCAGTAAGCATTTGTTAGATTGAATTAGAACCAAAACATAAAGGGCAAACGCCCCTGGGAGAAGCAACACAGTGACTTGACTCACACAAAGGTGATGCCAGCTTCTCTTGTGAAAGTAGATTTTGGGTATCAAAGTAAATTTTAGTTTCAGATAGGAAAGAGGCTCCACGATTAGTCGAGGACAACAAAGTGAGAGAGGTTCTGAAGACTATATTGCTTGCTATCCACCTTCAACTGAAGCCATCCTCATTTCATTATTTTTCTTTTAAGTATTTTATTCCAATTCTTTCAAGAAGTGGACAAATAGGGTCTTTTTCTCTCCAATTTTAGCAGAGAACATATTATCATAAGTGTAATTTAATTTGTCCTTGGCCTTCACTCTACGTGTATAAAGAAGAGAGAGAAGATCCTTTCTGGTTGCTGTTCCCAGGAGATAACCCATGATCATAGGCAGATACATGCAACTTATATGGGCTTATTGTAGCTTTAGCTTCCAGGAACACGGTTCCACTGGGGAATCACCACCAGCTGCAATAGGCTTGGAGAATAGACATTCCTGAAGACCTTCTGTTGAGTATTTAAACATGAATTTCTCACTGTTAAGAAATCATTCCAATGGTACATTTTTGTTATTGATATCTGGAGGCTTGTATCTGTATTTTAGAAGGAAAACAATTTTCTCCCTTAGTGCATTGCTATGTTTACTTTTATTATTGAATTTCTTCATTTTGTCTTAGCTTGTCAGCTCAAAACTAAGTCTTGTGCTCAGTTGCAATAACTATTCATAGCCTATTTTTCTATTTATCTCTTTAATTCCCTTTATTAGGCAGGTGGCTTTTATTCTTCTACTCTTATTTAATGGTTTAATCAAGCCTATTTTTTAAAGCATTAAACATGAGGTTTATTTTAAGTACGAGTCCACTGTGTGTTATACTGACAGTAGATACAGGGCCACAATAAGTTTGTAAATATTCATACATGTGTAAAAAAGACTGCAACTTACACATACTTTCTTTACTTGATTGAAAGACTTCTTATGGTACATAAAATGCTTTCTGTAGTTGATCTCAGCTTTGTTCACACTGAAGTGAGTTGTATCCAGGTTTTCTAAGCTCAAGACTGCTCAGTTGCTGCTGTCGCCACCGTTGGTTTGTTTTCTTTCAGGATCAAGGTGGATACTTTCATATAAAATCTTGTTTTTAATTCCTTGTCTGGCAAGTCTTTCCTGGATTCTTAGCTTTGCATAATTATACCTACAATGGAACCAGCATCCTAAAGTCACCAAGATAAATCCTCCTACTCCAACATCACGTGATCTTCTAATTCTACTGGTTAACAAAAAATGTCCAAAGCCAGCCTCAACAGATCCTAATGAACCGTATAATATCGAATCCCATGCATAGAGAATGTTTTCAACATCTAAAATTCGTAGGAGCTTAAACGGCTTCCCCTTCCCGGGCTCCCCAGGCTCTAGCACAGCCGCTATGGGGACGGTCGACGCCTTTGCCCCTAATCAAGCCTATTTTTAATTAGATGAGTTTGAAGCCCTTTGGAAATGGGGATATAAATAAAACAAACTATGTATTATTATTACATACCATAATATATAGCCTAATACATATACTATATAGTTCGTTTTTTCTATTTTATTATATATTATTTTAAAACGTATTATTTATTATTATTATATATTATATATATTATATATTATTATATATTATTTAAAAACGTATTATTACATTTACATTTAATCTATATCTTTATAGAGTACCATTACTTGCATAATTCAGAGGCTTCCTGGAATTTATATTTGTCTGCTTGGCCATGCTCAGTATCATCAATGAAAATTATCCAGTAAATGCAGTGAAAGCACCAAGAGGTAAAGGCCAAGATAATCTTTTCCCATTCAGTGGCTAATTATGAACATATTTTCATCTTTAAAGTCCCTGAAGGACAAAAATGAAGGACTTTTTTTAGGGGATATTTTTTAAGGTGTACCTATCAGGGCAGAGAAAAGAAATGAAATTAAATGATGAATGTGCCCTATATGTTGGCACCAGTCTCAAAACAAAATCCCTTAGGTTTTGGTGGAAACCTTGGAAATTTGAACTATTGACTATTTCTCAGTCATTCTCCAATCGAAATACTGTAACTATTCATTCATCTAATAAGTAAATTGAGAAAATGGAACTTCAGAGCTTGGCGGTATTAGCATGTTATGAAGTAATGGATTAATTTGCTGTTTGTCACTAGAGGGGGCTTTAGGAAAGTTTTAAGCTGCATCTCTATGAGGAAGACAATCAAGCCATAAGAGGCAATATTAACTTACAAATCTTACTCAAGGAGGGTAAGGAGTGAAAAGCATTTTGAAACATGACTTCGAGGTAGAGCTTCTCCAATAATAGTTAGTGACATATATACCGAGTTCTTTCTTGAGCACAGGAAGAAATTACTGTATTATCTGAAGGCCCTTCATGAATAAAAATATCTTCATCATTGTCAACCTATAACTTGAGTTTTCTTAATTTTATTGTTAAAGCTGGAGAGAACAGTAATGACCATAATTCTCTATAAAGCAACATGTGCTTAACAGACAGAAAAAAAGGACAGATAGACAAAAAAAGAGTGATAATAGGATAAACTGATCCCAAATGACCATTCTGAGTTCTCATAAGAAAAAGAACTCTGATATCTGAACACAATATCATCTTGTCCATAGAAATTTATCAGAGCTGTAACACCACAGAGTTCATTGCACTTTTACGGTCCATTCCACACTTTATTTTCATTTTTCCTATATTTTAAAGGAGCACAAAATTATGACTCTGGAGGTAGTTTAGCTGGCTTCTTGTTTCTTGAAAAGAATCACTCATATCGTGACCCTTTGGAAAGGCTGCCGGAATTGCAGATATTAAGCCGGCTAGTAACTGTAATAGTCCTCCACAGCTCCAATTTCTCCCCAGCTGTGTTTCTTAAATCTTTTTGTCCAATTAAGAGAAGCCTCTGTGAACAGAACTTAAACATTCTATGGTTACTAAGTAACCTGTCCCTATAGCTTAAGAAGAGCATTGTATCTATTTTTCCACTGCCAATCAGTTGCCCACAATGTATCTGGGTGGAGGCTCAGACTGAAGTTTTGATAATCTCCACCTAATGCATTCTCTGTCTACAAGTGGCTTCACCGTTAAAAAGAAAGCAAAGCAAAACACATAACCGAGCTGTTAGTTTATCCTGATATTATTTCTTTCAGTTAAAAAAATAGAGTTTGGAGTTTTAACGATTAGTGGATTTCTGGGAAGTTACAATAAAGCTCTATAGGTGCATCTATGAATAGCAAATAGCCACATAAAATCAGTTTAAAAAAACCCTGAGTTTGTAAGCCACCAATGAAAACCATCCTTTTTTAATGCCCTACCTAGTTTTCCTAAGGGATTCAATCTTCACTCCAGACAAAATGAAGGACAGAAATGAAGGATATTTGGGAATGTTTAAATTTAGATTGCATTAATTATTTCTTTATAATTTTGAGCAAATAAGCTTAGACAATTGAGATGGGGATGGGTTACTGACCCTGTCAGACATGCTCAATCTCTGACTTGCTTGGCTGAAATGTAAGGTTTCTCTTACCTTCTTTGAGTCCTTCCATTTCCTGGTCTGCAAACAACAGTTCAGTGTTCATTGTGTTTCGTGTTTTAAAACAAAAATCGAAATTCTCCAACATTATGAAAATATGTAATGAAAACATCTTCTTGTTATATAACATTGTGTCCACTGAAGTTTATACCCATAGGCAACTTTACATTAAAGAAAAACATTATGAGTCAAGAAATGAATACAGGAGACCTTTCCCACAGTGAAGCCACAGTCTAGAAACTTTGGTCATGGGCTGGGCACAGAAAGATTTCCTCTGTTGTAAAGATTTCCTTTACAACATGCAGAGTGGATCCTTACGTAAGATACCTGGACATATAAAGTAGAATAAGTGATGCACTGAGCCTTATTTATTTACTTTCTAAACAAGGCTGGCAGTAAACAAATATTTTTCCTTGTATGTCAGAGAATGGGGGTGCTGGAAGGATGCCAGTAATCACCAAGCCAAAAGCTTCATCTTGCAGAAAAGCCTGCTAGAGCCCAGAGCACGTAATTAGCCCACGCAACTCAGCTTTCTGACTCCGGATTTAGTGCTCATTCCACTAAATCAAGAAACAGGCAGATAACCAGACAATTAGCTCAGTGACATTTCATTATGTATGTTTGCTCTTTTATGCATGTACTACCTAAAACAATGGAAAATTTCTTTTATTGTGCAATCATGAATGCATAAATGGAAAATGTAAATGAGAATTTGCTTAAGTCCTTTGTCTTAGGCAAACCTGTACTTAAGCTGTCTGAGAGAAATGCAAATATGTATATTTTAAAGTCATACATTTTTCTAAAAGACCAGCATATATGAGTCTTCCAAAGTGAACGTGAGCCCAGCTGAGCCCAGTTTTCTCCTACCCTGGAGATGTTTACTTTACCATAACCCGGAGATAATCTGTCATTCACATGGAATTTGGGATCATTTTTCATTGGAGAATTCACCCCTCAGAAGGGGTAGCTTTTCTTTTACAAGGATGGCGGAAAAGAATAACATTCATGACTCTCCCTGTAAACTAAAAACTGCCATACATTATTTCAACTAATATTAATGAGCACCTACTATGTGCAAGACCCGTACTCTTTTTTTTTTTTTTTTTTTTTTTTTTTTTTGCGGTACGGGGGCCTCTCACTGTTGTGGCCTCTCCCGTTGTGGAGCACAGGCTCCGGACGTGCAGGCTCAGCGGCCATGGCTCACGGGCCCAGCCTCTCCGTGGAATGTGGGATCCTTCCAGACCGGGGCACGAACCCGTGTCTCCTGCATCGGCAGGCGGACTCTCAACCACTGCGCCACCAGGGAAGCCCCAAGGCCTGTGCTCATCAGCTCACATTTTCCCCCCTTAGAGCCTACAGGACACAACTGTACCTTCTCCAGGTCATTTGCAACCCCTTCAGTGATCCTCTGGGTTTTACCTGCTTTGAACAGAATAACTGAAAGCTGGACATCTACAGGACTATGATAAAGTGTCAGGTAACATAGAATAGCCATTAAATGTGTGTTGGAATCTACTTACTTTTGAGTCCTGGGTCTGCTGTTTCTTGGTTCTGCAACCTTGACCAAGGGCTGCATGTCTTCATCTGCAAAATAACAATAGTGTCTACTTCATGTGATTGTTGTGAGAATGACACAAGATAATATAATAGCCTTCCACAGTGCCTGGGTGCCATAATTTAGGTTCCCCCAGAAGCAGACCCTGAGGCGTATATTCAACTACAGGTAGTTTATTTAGGAGGTCATCCAGTAAACACCAGTAGGGGGGTACATAAGTGACACGAGAAGGGAAGGAAGCCATAAAGAGATGCTATCAAGCAAGTGGACGAGGAACTCTGTGAAACAGTACAGAACACCTCAGAGTTATCCTCCCCAAAGGTCGGGGAGCTGGGGTATTTATCCATCACCTATTGTCAGTCTTTGTCTAAGGGCTACTGGCAGTGTGTGGTTAATTCCCCATAGGCAGGTAAGGTGGGTTTCAGTATTCAGAGAAAGCTCTAGGCAATAAGGTGCAGGTGCTGACTGTTGAAGTTGGGATTGGCATGCAAGGAAGTGGCAAGAGCTGAGGACTGACAGTAGCCATTCAACACATTTACTCTTTTTGTTTTTATTCTTTTTATTTTTGTATTTTATTTTATTTTTTTTTTGCAATACGTGGGCCTCTCACTGCTGTGGCCTCTCCTGTTGCGGAGCACAGGCTCCGGACACGCAGGCTCAGTGGTCATGGCTCACGGGTCCATGTGGGATCTTCCCGGACCGGGGCACGAACCCGCGTCCCCTGCATCGGCAGGCAGACTCTCAACCACTGCGCCACCAGGAAAGCCCCTCTTTTTGTTTTTAAATGTTATTAAGTGACTTATTACTTTCTTTTCAAATTGAATATGCATGGCACAAAGAAGGCATTTGTTATGAACACCTGTTATGTGTGTCTGCCCAGCATCATTTCCCTTTTCTTCCGATGGGAAATGCATCCCTTGTCCTTTGGGTAATACTGTCTTGATCTTCTCTCTTTCCCAGGCCCCTCTCTTCTCCTGCCCCTCTGTTATCACAGGAAGGGGGAATGTGACCCTGGTCTGGCTGGAATACATCCAGCCAGCTAGCTTCAGGGATTGATTCAAAGGTGGGTGTGGAACCCTAGTCAGCATCCCATCTGATCAGTGTCCTCGCTAGGACTTAGCTGCTAGAGCTGTTGGTACTGATTCTTTCTGCTGGATCTGCTCAGCTGGGTAGAGTTCTGGGCTGCTGACTGCTGTGTTGCTTCATTTGGAAAGCATATGTGTAACAGATAAAGAGATAGAGAAGGGTGGTATGGGGGAGAGAGAGAGAGAGAGACTGTGAAGACATCGTTTGAGCCCCCCAATACAGCTCTGGTTGAAGTATTGAATATTTGAACTGGTCTTCAAGTTATATGAGCCAATAAATTCTTTGCTGTCACTTGCAATGAGTGAGTCCTAGCAGAGCGTTTAATACATATTTGTAGCATTTCGTGCTCTAAAATGCTAAGACTTATCTTTTAATACGTCATGTTAAGTGTAAATTCCCAAGTAATTGTGAAAGCTGCTTAGCAAGATGTTGGAGACAAGTGTGTACTGACAGTATCTTTATATTCCAGAATATTCTTCCCCTCATTTGAGGTTTTAGCATTTCATGTCTCAGTCACATCATTAACTAACTTTTTAAAAAATAAATTTATTTATTTATTATTATTATTTTTTATTTTTGGCTGTGTTGGGTCTTCGTTACTGCACGTGGGCTTTCTCTAGTTGCAGTAAGCGGGGGCTACTCTTCGTTGCAGTGCGCAGGCTTCTCATTGTCGTGGCTTCTCTTGCTGCAGAGCACAGGCTCTAGGCGTGCAGGCTTCAGTAGTTGTAGCACATGGGCTCAGTAGTTGTGGCTCGCGGGCTCTAGAGCACAGGCTCAGTGGTAGTAGCACAGGGGCTTAATTGCTCCATGGCATGTGGGATCTTCCCGGGCCAGGGCTCGAACCTGTGTCCCTTGCATTGGCAGGCAGATTCTTAACCACTACACCACCAGGGAGGCCCCATTAACCAACTTTGAATTACCCCAGGATAAAGTTATTTCACTCCTGAGCACATCAAGAAGAAAGTCTCAGTTTGAGACTAGTGTGGTTTTAGCTCCTCTCACCTTTGCTAACCTCTCTTTCTAACAAGTACTGAAGCTCTAGCTCAGGCCATAGCATTTGAGGGAATATTTTTTTGCCTTTGTTGTGCTTATGGCAATTACTACCATCCTTCCAATTATAAATGAGGTATTAGTTTTCTTTAAAAATGTTTAACTTAAAAAGTGAGTAAATTCAAAGGAAAACTATAAAGTAAATAATGGTATGATGGTGTAACAATATGGCAAAAGTCGTGGGTGGCATTTAAAAGACTGAAGTTTGGGAAGTTGAGGGAAGCATTAGCTTATTATAAGGTATCCCTGCTTCCATAGGGAAAAGAGAAAGGCGAGATAGACAAGGATCCATTCAGATTTTCATAGGCTAATTCTCTGATGTGATTTTTTTTTTCTTTTTTTTTTTTTTTTTTTTGCAGTACGTGGGCCTCTCACTGTTGTGGCCTCTCCCGTTGCGGAGCACAGGCTCCGGACGCGCAGGCTCAGCGGCCATGGCTCACGGGCCCAGCTGCTCCGCGGCATGTGGGACCTTCCCAGACCGGGGCATGAACTCATGTCCCCTGCATCGGCAGGCGGACTCTCAACCACTGCGCCACCAGGGAAGCCCTCTGATGTGATTTTGATTAAAGGACACAATTGGCTTATTGGGGAGTTTCAACTCATTTGGGGGTAAAAACATAGAAGAATTTTATTTTTTCCAGTCACTGTTTTCACCTGTGCTCTAATGAAGTCCCTTCCCCACTGGGTCACAGGGTCTCTTAAAGACACTTTGGCCTGATTCTTTAGCTTTTTGTCGTTTTTGGTAATTAAAAGCACGTTCAGTTTTTTTTTTTTTTTGCGGTACGCGGGCCTCTCACTGCTGCGGCATCTCCCATTGCGGAGCACAGGCTCCCGACGCGCAGGCTCAGCGGCCATGGCTCACGGGCCCAGCCGCTCCGTGGCATGTGGGATCTTCCCGGACTGGGGCACGAACCCGCGTCCCCTGCATCGGCAGGCAGACTCCCAACCACGGTGCCACCAGGGAAGCCTAGCACGTTCAGTTTTTAAGACTCAGTTCTGCTTTTTAAATAAATTGTAACCTTTTGTCAGATCTAAGGCTCTTCTCTTCCCCTTTCCCAGAACTGGCTAGACTGGGGGCTCCAGGGGCTGGTACTGGAGGTGCACTTGCAATGAGTGAGTCCTAACAGAGCATTTAATACGTTTTTGTAGCATTTTGTGCTCAAAATACTATCAGCTTTTATACACCCCTTCTCCCTACCCCCTTGTCCTGGTTCCTTTGATACTGAGGTGGAGAGGCAAAAGGAATGTCTTTATCTTCTTGCATGGCTGTCTCTGTTTTTCTAGCTCTTCGTCTAAGAGCTCAATGTGAAGGAGTAGTGGCTCCAACATGCCTTTTAATTTTTTTGGCCACACCGTGCGGCTTATGGGATTTTAGTTCCCCAACCAGGGACTGAACCCGGGCCCTCGGTAGTAAAAGCACACGTCCTAACCACTGGACCTCCAGGGAATTCCAATATGCCCTTCTGAGGGCATTTTAGTCCCAAGCAACTTCCTCAGATGCTGGTAATATGCTGCAATACTTGACTCCAAATGAATCCCATCTGGCTGCATCCTTCCCCACTGATTCAGTGCACCCGCCTGTTTGGCCCCTGCTGTAGCAATCCCCAGCCAGACTATAGACTCCAGTTGCATGGACTTGCAGGTGTGGGTGGGATTCTTTTCTGTATTTGGGGGGAACTAGAACTATGGGAGAAGTGCATGCCCCTGTCTGTCTGACTACCCTCCATCCTGCCTTGTCTCCTTAATTCATTCCCTTCTGCCTGGATCACAGGGGCAGGTGAGCAGATTCGCTGGCTGACAGACATTTAACCAGAGAGTGGAATCAGAATACCCCATTGGAGTATAATTGCTTCACAATGGTGTGTTAGTTTCTGCTTTATAACAAAGTGAATCAGTTATACATATACATATATCCCCATATCCCCTCCCTCTTGTGTCTCCCTCCCACCCTCCCTATCCCACCCCTCTAGGTGGTCACAAAACATCGAGCTGATCTCCCTGTGCTATGCGGCTGCTTCCCACTAGCTATCTATTTTACATTTGGTAGTGAATATATGTCAATGCTACTCTCTCACTTCGTCCCAGCTCACCCTTCCCCCTTCCCGTGTCCTCAAGTCCATTCTCTACATCTGCGTCTTTACAGAATACCCTTTCTGTAGGCACCTATGAATTCACCAATGAATGATTCTCTTGGGATCTGCCTCCCTTGGTTTCCAGTAGTGGGAGCGGGGGAGTAGCCTTTCCTTTCCTGACGACAAAGAAGAAAGACAGGGAATGGCTTCTCCTTATAAGAAATGCTCTCGGGCCTCCCTGGTGGCGCAGTGGTTGAGAGTCCGCCTGCCGATGCAGGGGATACGGGTTCGTGCCCCAGTCTGGGAGGATCCCATATGCCGCGGAGCGGCTGGGCCCGTGAGCCATGGCCGCTGGGCCTGTGCGTCCAGAGCCTGTGCTCCGCAGCGGGAGAGGCCACAACAGTGAGAGGCCCGCGTACAGCAAAAAAAAAAAAAAGAAATGCTCTCCACCAAAAGGTGACTTTTTTTCTCTCCAATCAGCCTCACATTTTCTTGTTGGTGGATGTAGTATGCTGAGTGATGGCCACTCAAAGATATCAGGTCCTAATCCCTGGATCCTATAAATGATATTTTATAAGGAAAAAGGGTCTTTGCAGAAACGAGATGAGGAGATCCACTTGGATTATCTGGGTCAGGGGTCCCCAACCCCTGGGCCTCGGACAGTTAATGTTAACGGGCCGCACGGCAGGAAGTGAGCAGGGGGCAAGTGAGCTAAGCTTCACCTGCTGCCCCCCATCGCTCACATTACGGCCTAAACCATCGCCCGCACCCCCCACACCATTCGTGGAAAAATTGTCTTCCACAAAACCAGTCCCTGGTGCCAAAAACGTTGGGGATTGCTGATCCAGGTGGTCCCTAAATACAATCACAAGTATCCTTATAGGAGGAAGGCAGAGGGAGATCACTCAGACAGTAAAAGAGAAGATGATGTAAAGATAGAAGCAGAGATTGGAGGGATGCAGTCACAAGCCAAGGAATGCCAGCAGCCACCAGAGGCCAGAAGAAGCAAGGAATGGATTCTCCCCTAGAACCCCCAGAGGTAGTGAGACTCTGCTTTCAGCCCCGTAATACTGATTTCAGACTTCCAGCCTCCAGAGCTGTGAGAGAATAAACTTTCGTTGTTTTAAACTACCCAGATTGTGGAAATTTGTTATAGCAGCCCTAAGAAATTAATATAGTGGGATAGGACACTTTTGGCTGAAATGATGCCTCTCACTGACTGTCATCAAGACAGGCATTTCTCAGAAATAACAATGTGGGGACCTGTAACTTTTTGTTCTGATTTTGGGTCTTTTGTTCTGGGTATAGGGAGCCCAGGAAAGAAATTCCACTAATCACTTAACACCATCCTGTTCCAAAAAGGAACATCACCATTAACTCCCAGCATGGTCATTTAAATTTTTTTTTTTTTTTTTTTTTTTGCTTTTCCAGGCAATTGAGAATGTTGATTTTCATTTATATAAGACAAACAGAAGATTCTCTCACAAATTATAACAGAAACAACTATCTGATCCCAAATAGTCGATTTTCCCTTATATAATAATAGGACTCCCAAGTTTTAGCTGGGTCATGTGGAATTGAACTACAATTCTCATCCTCCTTTGTAAGTAGGAGGATGACAAAAATTTGTTTAGTGTGTAAAGTAGAAGAGATGCATGCAACACTAGGGCTGTGTCCTTAAAGCAGAGAATGTACCTTTCTTTTTCCCTTTGCTCTTCCCAGTGGCTGGAATGTGGATGTGATGGCAGGACCTGGAGCAGCCATCTCAGACTATGAAGTGGCCCTGGGAATGAAGGCAATGCTCAGCATAGAAACAAGCTAGAAGGAGCATGAGTCCCTGACACAGTGGCATTTCATACCAATCCTGGAGTCAGACTTTCATAATAGAAAAAACTAAACTTTGGTGTTTTCTGTTACTCACTGTTATATGTAATCCTAGCCAAACATAATTAGAATTTTGTAGACTTCAAACTACACTATGGAAATGGATTCTCCTAGAAAGTAACTTTTTTGACCCCTTGGAATAGTCAATCAAGTTGAAATGTCTACCTGGATTAGACTGAAATTATAACAGTATTTTTACTGTTATATATATGGGTCTTTTCATTATTTCTAATATGAGCAATTTGAGGACTGACTTGAAATAAACAAAACCCACATTCAAATTTTATATAAAGGTTGCCTTTTCCACACTGTATTCTCTGTTCTTGGTGTCATCCAGAATAATTGTTTTAACATCTCTAAAGCTTTGGCTTATGATAGCATGGAAGCATTATAGAATGAAGACATGAGATGGGAATCCTTGAGTTACATGGTGTTAACTAGTTATGTAAACTTGAACAAGACACCTCTCTGAGCCTCAGTTTCCTGACCTTTAAAATAAAAGAGTTAAAATATAATAAGTTTTGCTTCCAGTCCTTATTCCATGAAAAAAAGGGTATTTTTTAAGAGTATCATTTTCCTAGTGTTCTGACAAAGACCAAATCTCTAAAACTTTGGAGTTATTTTAGGACCCATGCTATCAAGCTGCTTATGGAAGATGGGAGATTTATTGTTAGTGATTTCACTGATATTTTGTTTTTAGAAAATTATTCATGGTCTTCAATCATGTTTAAACATCCAGATTGTTGACACTACCATTTTATAAAAATGGAAGAGTTTCAGAGCGAGGAAGTAAATTATTCTGCTGGGTATCTTCTTGACTGATTGGAATGAGGCATCTTATGTTAAGCTTATAAGAAACTGATTTCTTTTACCCTCTTTTGTTAGATATGTTTTTACATATTCTTTATACCATAGTTCAGTGTCCTCTAGTGGTTACAGTCTAAATCAGAAATTACAAAAGCCTGCAGTGAGTGGGCAGTTGACATAAATGTGTGAGGACAATAGGTGCTTGGACACTGGTACTGCTGCCAGGTGTAACCACTACCTGGGTACTTTGCATTTTCAACAACAGACATAATCAGACACATCCCCTGGCTGCACATCACACATAAGCACCAACTGGTAACCCATGATCTTCAGGCATTGGTGGCCAAACCTGGCTGCTTATTAACAATCTCCTGGAGAGCTTTTGAAAAATACTAATGCCTGGGCCTCCCCCATAGCATTTCTGATTTAATTCAATTTGGGTTGGGCTCGGGCACTGATATATATATATATATATATATATATATATATATATATGTATATATATATATGGCATCTCCTCTGCCGATACTCATGTGCTTAGGTTTGAAAAGCACTGGGGATATACTGCTATAAATTGGTTACACCACAAATAAAGTGGTATAATACATTTGCAGGGAGACTCTCATTAATTAAAGATGCATATTGTAAACCTAGGGTAACCACTAAACATTTTTGGGGGGCTGCATATGGCTTTTTTTCCTGCCAGTTTTATTGAGGTATAATTGACATACAGTGCTGTATAAGTTTGTGTACAGCATAATGATTTGACTTACATCATGAAATAATTATCACAATAAGTTAGTGAATGTCTATCATCTCATATAGACACAAAATTTAAGAAATAGAGAAAAAATACTTTTCTTGTGATGAGAACTCAGGGTTTACTTGTTTAACAACTTTCATATGCAACATACAGCAGTGTTAATTATATTAATCATGTTGTACATCACATCCCTGGTACTTATTTATCTTATTACTGGAAGTTTGTACCTTTGTCCAATTTTCTCTCTCCCCACCCCCTGCTTCTGGTAACCACAAATCTGATCTCTTTTTCTATGAACTTTTTTGTACATTTAAGAAATGGATATAAATAATGTCTATAGAGGTGAACAAATGGAATCCTAAAAAATACTCAATGAGGGCTTCCCTGGTGGCGCAGTGGTTGAGAGTCCGCCTGCCGATGCAGGGGACACAGGTTCGTGCCCCGGTCTGGGAGGATCCCACATGCCGCGGAGCGGCTGCGCCCGTGAGCCATGGCCGCTGAGCCTGCGCGTCCGGAGCCTGTGCTCCGCAACGGGAGAGGCTACAATAGCGAGAGGCCCGCGTACCACCAAAAAAATAAAAAATACTCAATGAACCTGATAGTGGGCAGAAAAAAGAGGGGAAAAAAACTTAAGAAACCATGGACAAATAGAAAACAGCTAGTAAGAAGGTAAATTTTAATGTATTTTTCATGTGAATAGTCTAAACATTAATTAAAGGACAGAGATTGTCAGATTAGATAAAAAATAAGACCCAGCTTATTCTTCTTTGCTGCTCTCAAGAAGCTGATTCTGAAACTTATATGGAAAAGTAAAGGAGTTGAAATAGCCAAAATAATTCTGTCACATAAAAGCAAGGTTGGAAAACACATACTACCTAATTTGACCACTTACTATAAAGCTACAGTAATCAAGATAGGATTATATTGGTGAAAGGATAGAACACAGATCAATGCAACAGAAGAGAGTCTAGAAATAGACTCACACAAATACAATCAATGCATTTTTTATAAAATTGCAAAGGCAATTCAATGTAGAATGGATTGTCTTTTCAGCAAATGGTGCTGGAATAATTGGGTGTCCATATTCAAAAAATTAACCTAGACACATATCTCATACCTTATACAAAAATTAATTCAAAAATGAATTATGAACCCAAATGTAAAACCTGAAATTATAAAACTTCTAGAGGAAAACATAGGAGAAAATTTCTCTCATTTTGGGTTTGACAGAGCATGACACCAAACTATAGCCAATGAAAAAAAGTAATTGATAAATTGGAATTTATCAAAATTAAAAACATTTGGTCTGCAAAAGACATTCTTAAGGGAATGAAAAGGTAAGCCACAGACTTGGAAACATATTTCAGATCACATGTATGATGCAGGTCTTATAATATAGAATACATAAAAAACTCTTAAAACTAAGTAGTAATTAAAAATGGGCAAAAGATCTGAATATACACCTTACCAAAGAATATATAAGGATGACTCACTTCTACTGAATGGGAAAAACAGTAACTTTACTGTGGGGAAACATTGCAGACACCACCTTGACCAAATGATCAAGGTTAACATCACCAGTAACAAGTTTTGTTGATGTTATGTACCTCCTCACAAGATGTGATGTGAAAGACAGTTTACTTCTGTGGTATTCTTTCCCCAAATCTATAAACTTAATCTAATCAGGAGAAAACACTAAAATTGAGAGACATTCTACAAAATACATGACTGGTACTCTTTGAAAGTGGTGAGGTCACAAGATACAAGGAAAACAAAAAAACTGTCATAGAGTAAAGGAGACTGAGGGACATTATGACCAGATGGAAGGTGGTGTCTGGGGATTGGACACTGGAACAGAAAAAGAACATTTCTCCAGAAAAACTGGAGAAATCCCAATAAGGTGTGTTGTTTAGTTATTTGTACTGTACCAATGTTAATTTCCTAGTTTTGATAATTATGTGACAGCTATGTAAATTGTTGACATTAGGGGAAGCTGGGTGAAGGGTAGGTGGGAACTCTTTTGCAACTCTTCTGTAAGTTCAAAATTATTTTGAAATAAAAACTTAACCATGTTTATCAGGTATCATCCTAGTTTAAAGATGAGGATACTGAGGCACAGGCTGATTCATTTTCCATAAACGAAATAAGTGGCATATCTGGTATGTCAAATCAGTTCTGTTCAACTCTAAAGCATATCTTCTTTCATTAGCCAACTATCTTTGAAGTCATGTTTTCCCCCTAAATTTGTAAACTTGTAGAAAGATATGACCGTATCTTTTGTTTTTGTTTTAATTGCAAGGTGGAGATGAGGTTTTATGCCTTTGTATTCCTAGTACTTAGCAGAATGAATCCTTTATAGAATGTGTCCAACATGCATTTGTTGGTTAGGATAGCATTTCTCTCCTCAAGAATACGTGTTCTTCTCTTATCTTCATAGTGTCTTTTCCAAAGTCTGATTAACATGCTAGTATGGAACAACCCAACATGTTTCTCCCCATCATTCTCTAGCTCAGGGTCAGTTATTAGAGAGCAAGCAGAAGGGGAGGTCAAAGAAAAGGTGACCAGAAAGGAGGTCAGAACAGGCACATTCAGACTGAGCATCATTTACTTTCCCTGGGCTCTTGCATGCTGCATTAGTCAGAGTAAGATAACTACTGTAAAAAACCTCCCTCACCTTCCCACTCACATTTCAGGGGCCCGATACTATAGACATTTATATTTTCTTTTTGTAAATTCCAGTTGGCATGGGTATTGATGTTAGCCAGCTGATCTTCAAACAATCATTCAAGGATCTGGCTTCCGGAGGCTTCACCATTCTTCCAAGGTGACTTCATGGTTACTTGGGCATGGACCTCCAGCTGGCAGATGAGAGAAGAGAGAGGAGGATTACCCATGGAAATTTTTATGGGCCCAGCCCGGAAGTGGCCCTCATTACTTCTGTTCACATTCTATTAGCTCTGTTCTCAAGGGAGGCTGGGAAGCAGAGTCTAGCTATGCGCACAAGAAGAAGAGGTTATGTGTTTGGTTGTACACTTGTATATTGATGTCCAAACAGGAAGTCATCTGTAGGGACAGGTTGGAATTCCAGAAGTTATCACAGCAGCAACTACTAAAAATAGAACTAGTGGCAGCCAACCCTCCTCCTTGGCATTAGTCAGAGAAAATCTCTCACCTCTTAGCTGTTGCTCTGTTGTGTCATCTTCTGCTTTGCCCTCTCCATGAGCAGTGACTGACAACAAATGCATGGGCATAAACAGACATAAAAGAGAACAAAGCAACCCATGTTCCAACAAACTCCAGCTGTCAGGACACATCTCTAATACCGCAAGTACTTAACCCAAGTGTTTCTTAGAAGTGATCTCTTTAAAACAAATCAAGCCAGAATGCACTTAACATTTATCATCTCCTGCTTTTATGTAGCTCTGTAGTATGAGCTCTGCGGCATTTTGTCAGACCCTTTGTTGTTGAATAATAACACGTTTGTCTGGGGTAAAAAGATGGCAAATTGGAAAGGAGAGCATGAGTCTATTGTAGCAAATATAATAGGCCCACTTTTATTCCTGGGAATGGGCTGTCATTGCAGCCCGTGTCCTTACCCATGGTGCTCTCTTATACAGAGGTTAATCTTACAGTGGGGTAGACCACCGTCGAAGGCTTGTCATATTGAAGAGCCTGCAAAAACCATAGGCATTGATCAAAATCAACATTTCCTCAGCTTAACCAAGGCACATGGAACACTTAGTCATTGTTTGGAAATATGGCCCAGCTTTATACACTAAGTGAGGTTTATGTGATCTTTACAATGGAAATGTGTATGTCTTTCCAGCTATTTTTTGAGGATATTTAATCTGCAGAAACCATTGAATTGCAGCTTGTCATATATTTACACAAAACAAATTAAAAAGCTATTTTGTACTATGTGAAATATGAAACATGCATTATATGATTTCTTTGCAAGAATGGTTATGAAGAGTCTAGATCCTAGACCATTGTGAATGCACATCAGCCACTGACTTTTGGATCTGTTGACCCCAAGGGAATATAACCAATAAGAATTCAGTAATATTTTGGTTCTGACCTGTCTTTCATACTGTATGTTAGCTCTCAGAACTAGTAACTAAGTTAGAATAGTGGTAATTGAGATGTGCCATTTTAAACCAACACTGAACCATAGAAAATGTGAGTTACCCATGGCTAGTGATTGATAGCAATAATGCTAATTATGATAATAATCTTGATAAAGTCTAAAGACACTCTAAAAATGTCAAAGGGCCAGGGAGAAAATGTCAAAAGTATAAGGCATAATAATATTTTAATCAGATTATATAGAAAGGTAAAGGCAGAACTTTGAGTACAATGTGCCTCCCTTGTGCCCTGGAGTTGAGTGTTCTATTGCTGGATCTCACTCTGTTTCTATGGGCTCATGGCTCCAAGCCTGGTCAGGCTGGGTAGGGGAAGAGGGCTACCAGTTAGGTGTTACAACCAATCCGAGACTAAGAGCTTGCTAGCTGTCAGTCAACTATCATATGGTAGGAGAACCCTGTCCACAATGAGAAAATTTTAACCCTCCTGGACTAGTCAGACAGAGGGGGAGGAGCATGGACAATGTTTATTGAGCATCTATGATACGTAAGGCACCACTTTGAATGCTAAGGGAATGACACCACCTGATGATAGGGGTAGGTGGAGGAAGACAAGGGCTTGACCTTAGTTATCAGAAGATGTGACTTAAAATTATTTTTATGTGAGTCTGGTCTCTCCTACAATTCCCACCCCTGCCTCAGAGTAGACTGTATATTCCTGAAGGACAGGAACCCCAGTGAGATACAGCATGATATGGGAAAACACCCTCAGCTTTCTTGTCAGGTAACTTGCTCTGATTCTACTTTTATTTAACTCATTCTGAACTCCCATATTTTTGCTCTATAAAATGAGCATTAAAACAATGATCTCAAAGGGTTGTTTTCATACACATTAGATGCTCAAGGTTAGCTTCTCTTCCCCTGGGATCTTGCTTATAGTAGATGCTTGATAGAGAAATGAACTGAGGACATTCTGTAGAATTATACAGTGTTAAATTTGGAAGACCCTTTCAAAATCATCTATTATAGTTAAATTATCTCATTGAATTGAATTATATTTCTCCTTTTCTTAGATTTATGAATTGATGGGAGAAGAGCTGCTACCATGCAAATATAATGACCTCTTGCCTATTAGATAGGAAAAGATAAAGAATGAGATATCCAATATTGGTGTGGGTGTAGAGAAACTTTACACTCATGCCTTGTTTATGTATACAATGGCTCAACTTCTCCAGGGTGCAGTCCTGATGATATGGACCAAACATTTAAATATATATATACCCTTTGACTTAGCAATCTCACATCTAGAACTTTATCCTGTGGAGATAATTGATCAATTGCACAAAGATGTATGTAAAAAATCTTCATTGTAGTGTTGTTCATAATACAAAAATGCTGGACACACTCTTTAATATTCCTAACAAGGACATTATTTAAATTAATTTTGGTACATCTATGTGGTAGAATATATAACAAATCTATATTAACTGGTATGGAAAGATCTTTGCAATGAATTGAGTGGGAAAGCAGGTCACAAAACATCATGCAGAATACCACTTTATTTATATAGATTTATTAAGGCATGCATGTGTCTATGCACAGAGGAATGTTGGAGGAGGGTCACCACAATTTTAAACAGTTACCTCCAGATGATTTGGGCTGATTTTTACTGTCTTCCTTATACCTTTCTAAAATGAATGGATTGTCTACTTAAGCATGTATTGACTTTACAATTAGAAAAAATCATAAAGTTATTTTCAATTTGAAACAAAAGACAGAAAAGTAAATATTCGTTCATATTTCACAATTTAATTGTGCTACTTGGCAGTGTCACTGTGCAGAATCCAATTTTATTATTTAGCTGACTGACAAACCAGTTGTTTACATGGTCATAACTGTAGAAAGCCCACACTCCAATCATTCTTCTCATTTTCTCCATCTCCCATTTTGGAAGTTCTGGGACTTACCATAGATCTTTTTTTGAAATAAGGCAGTGAATAAATAAATGAATAAATAAAAATGACTCTGTCTCTCTGTAATTTTAAAGCTTATCCTATCATAAATCCCTTTTTTCCTAAATAAGAGCAGATGGTTGACTATCTTATAGTGTAAATCTGTCCTTAAGTGACAACCAAACAAAACAGATTTCCTGTCTTGTGATAAAATAATTTTAAGGACTACTGGGCAAGATGCAGGATGTGTACTGTGTATTGGTCGCCATAGTTTCAACTGAGGACAGACTATTTAAGCTTACCCTTAATTTGGATAGACATGAGTCTCAGCTTTGTAGGGTTAAAAATTGTGCAAGGGTATGGGTATATTTAGATTGAATGGGAGCTGACTATAGTAACAGCTAAAAAAGAGGTCCCTATTTTTAATTAACCCTTTGGCTACAAACTGGAAAAAAGAAATGAATTGAGTAGATTCTCTTAAGAAAATAAAGCTGGCATTCCAGAGAGAAAGCTGGTGTCTAATTATGTAGCATTTTTGAACAAAAACCTTGATATTAAAAAATGCTGAAATATATATATATACTTTAAAAGTCTGTTTTAAGCTTAAAAATCAGCTAGTCAGTTCCCATGGCAGTTTTACTCTTGAAGGAGTCTAGATTGTAACCAATTAAACATTTTTAGCAGCTAATTTCTTTTTCTGTTTGCAAATAGCACTTTGGAGCAAGCAGGCAATGGACTCTTAATAGTTTACCCTTGGTTCTGTTATCCATATTATTTCACGTAGCATGCTATGCATAATTTTAAAAAATGCAGATGGTCTCTGTATCAAGGGCTTTAACACTGACATTAAAGGAATCCATAAAGGCTGGAAAAATAAGCATGAACTAATTTCAACTCAAGATTTCCAACCCTTCTTTTTGGAAACTGCAGAGGCTCTTTATGGGCACTGGTAGTTTGGAAAGTCCATCCAAGTCAGAATCAGAAAACAAAAGTTCCAGCTACAGTCCTGCACCTGGTTGGCTCTGAGATTTGGGACAAATCACTTAATCTGCTTGAGCCCCAGTTTCCTTAACTGTAAACTCATCAACTTTGAGAATACTTGGACCAGATGAGTTGTCTACTTAAAATTTTTTTATTATTTCTTATTTTAAAATCGTTGAATGTTTTCTTTAAATAAAACCCAGGTGGAAGCCCATTGTGAAAACCAGAAAAGTGGAGTTCCACTTGTTAATGCTGGCCCAAGAGTGTTTCTCTTTTGGTTCTTCTCCAACTAATCCCTGGCCACCATTGACATATTAAGTAGGAGCCCCTAGGGCTCCTTAGAGCACCATTTGAGGACAACTGGTCCTCATATCAAAGATATATAAAAGATAAATTTTAATATCTTATTCAATTTTAAAAGTCTAGGGTTCTGAGAAATCTCAAAAAATAATGTCATAAATTTTTAAAAGTTTGGACTCTCCATATTTCACCAATAAAAACAAAGCATAACAACTTCCAAAAGATAGGAATTATTATTTTTAACATTATGGATTAGAAGCACTGTTGTCTTGATTCTCCTGATATTTGACCTTCAGGGACACTGATGTGAGTCCTCTCCCCAGTGTTTATTTGGTTATAACTTACAAAAAAACGATTAACTGCTTGATGCATTCCCTTTGCTGCTTTGTCTGTTTATTTTGCTGGGTAAACATCTACCCATTAACTCATCATTTCATAATTTAAAAGTTGTTACATTCTTTTGGATTTTTTATGGCTTCGCATAGCCCACGAACTCCATTATTCTGAACAATAGAATGCTGCTTATAGGGATAACTATTTTATTCTCAATGTTAATCCAGCCTCTCTCTGTATTTATGCAGAACTCTTGCTTTTACTTACAGAGGAAGTAGCAACACTGAGAAGAGCTCTGGTTGGATCAAAGACTTGTGGGTTCCTGTGGAGGAAGCTGGAGTTTGGGCTCCAAAATGATTTTTATAAAAACCTGACCATTGGTTATTCTTTATCTACTAGCTATAAACCACTACTGGGAAATAGTAATAGTATGAAAAAAGACAGCACATCTTCTCAGAATTTCTTCATTATTTCAAACAAGATTTCAGGATCAGCAATGAAGACTTTATCTGATTCTTGCCTTAATGTCTCTAGTAGCTGAGATCTGCATAGGAATCAATTGTGGTATAACCTGCAGCTGGCAATCATGGGTGCTTGCAGGTGCTGTGCTACACAGATAAAATAAAGCTGAATAAAAGTGACTTAATAATGTAATCTCTATGAGGAAAAAGTATTGTGCACACCCCCAAATGCTTAAAACTAACATTTATACTGTACTTCCCAAACCACTCTACCAACTATTTATAGAGAAAACACATCAACCACCCACCACTTGTTAAAACAGAGCAAGTATTTTCAAATTGACTGAAAGTCAACTTATAAAACATCAAGGGGATTGATAATGGAAGGAAATGATAGGCTGGAAATGACAGGCTGGAGACAATTGACTTTTCCCTTTTTTATTTTAACTTTTAAAGTATAATATGTATTCAGAGAAATGCACATAAATGTCAGCTATCTGAATTCTCACAAATGTAACACACTTGTGTAGCCAGTACTCATAAAGAAACAGAATATTACTGAAAACCCCCAAGTCTTCCAGTCACCATCCTCCCTCCAGTCACTGGTATCTTGTCTTCTAATTGCATAGGTTAGTTTAGTGTGGTCTTGACTTGTCTATAAATGAAATGGTACAATATGTACTCTTTTGTGGCTGGTTTCTGTCATTTAACTTTATGTTTGTGGGACTCATCCATGTTATTTATTCATTATGCTGCAGAGTATTAAATTGCGCAGCTGTACAATTTACTGATCCATTCCACTGTTGGTGGTGGTGGGCATTTTGGTAGTTTTTGGGTTTTGACTACTACAAATTGTGCTTCTAATGGACATTCTTGATCATGTCTTTTGAGTACATGTTTAGGAGTGAAATTTCTATGTCATAGGACAAGCACATAATAGGTACTGCTAACTAGCTTTCCAAATGGTTGTACCAATTTACACTCTCAGCAACAGTTGATGAGAATCCTGGTTGCTGCATATACTTGCCAACATTTGTTATTTTCTGGCAGGTGGGTATTGGTATCACATTATGCTTTTAATTTGCATTTTCTTGATAACTAAAAAGTTGAGCACCCTTTCACACATGTATTTGTCATTTGGATAGCTTCTTTTGTGAAATGTCTGTTCAGGGTTTTTGCCCAATTTTCAGTTGGTAGTCTTTCTTTTCCTTATTGATTTGTAGGAGTTATTTATGGGTACTGGAAAATTTCTTGATTTTCTTAGGTACAATGTGATTTTTAGTATTCATATTTATGCTAGGATTCTAAAAAATGTTTTCAGGTATTCTGTTTACTGTGAATCTTAGATCACTGCACATTCAGGTCTGGAAAGTTTCTAGTGACATTCGGGTAGAAAAAGTAACCTTATTCCAGAACTGAAAGTTCTATATGCAATCAGCTACCCCAAAATGCATCATTATTTAATGACATTTTACATTCACGATCTATATTATTTTTAGTTTTTCATATTGTTTGAATCATTGCTTAAAATTGAATATGAAGATAAGTAGGACCAAAAAACACCCAAAACATGAGGCAGTAATAATCTTGCTTTGAACTTGTTAAAATAGACCATGAGGTCTCATATTGGGAAACATCTATGGTGAAGTTCATAAACAGATTAAAAAATCCTGGTTTGGGTTTCAGTCTTGCAACTTACTAGTGTTTCTTTCATTAGTCAAAATAGCCTTGAGATCATTAAATATTGGGGAGGACATTTGCCAGGTTGGGCCATCCAGTACCCTCCTTTTGGTAACAGCACCCAGTATTTTTTTCAGAGCCACTCTGGTCACAGTAGGTCCATATGTGTTGACTTTACCATCAGCTCCAGTAGAGAGCAGATGCCACTGACTCAGACTTGGTCAAATAAGCACCACATTTCTCAGGGAAGTCATTGGTTCAAGGACAACCATGTGACCCATGAGAACCAATGACATGTAATGAGACTGGTGCTGGGACTGCAGAGGGAAGGGAATCCTCTTCCACGCTGGAAGTGACTTTACGAGGATGTGAAGTAGAACCTCCGTGACCACCTTGCAACCTTGAAAGGAGATCTTGTTGAAAACAGAGCCAGCACAGAAAAAGTGAAGCTGAGAGATATAGAGAAATGGAATTGGAATGACATGGGAGCCCATTATATCAAGCCAATAACATCTGGACTTTTCAGTAGTGTGAGCCAGTAAATTCCCTGTCTGCTTAAGATGGGTTGGATTGTTTTTCTGACACTTGAGACCTAAAGAGCCCTAGCTGATGTGAATATGGTGGCCCTGTTGGGGTTTTCAACGTTACATGTGATATAAAAAGTAAGGTAATAATATGGTTTTAAGCAAAGCCTTCTCTCCGCAAGTACTGTTTTAAATAATCATTTTAAAATTTAGGTACCAGGGTTTAAAATTTCTTATAGGGCTTGTGCATGGAGTTAAAAGTTTATTATAGTGATAATATTTGGTTAGGATTTATTTGGTGGGGGGAGATGGGAAAAGAGAAATGTGTGCCCCTGTCCATGGTCATGAAAAATCACTGTGCTTCATGAGAGTGCTTCCCAGACAACTGTCCTTAGACTTGTTCTATCAGAATTCCTTGGGGAGTTTGTTACAAACACACATTTTGGGACTCCACCTCTGGAGATCCGGATCCTAAATATGGGATGGTACCTAGAATCTGTATTTTTTTTTTTTTTTTTTTTTCTGTACACGGGCCTCTCACTGTTGTGCCCTCTCCCGTTGCGGAGCACAGGCTCACGGGCCCAGCAGCTCCGCGGCATGTGGGATCCTCCCGGACTGGGGCATGAACCCGTGTCCCCTGCATTGGCAGGCAGACTCTCAACCACTGCGCCACCAGGGAGGCCCTAGAATCTGTATTTTTAAACAAACTCCAAGACTGGGGAACCATTGCTTTATTACAGTACTTCCCTGCAAATCCTGGGGCACTGATGCCTCCTGTGTTTATTCTTCCAGGAATTCTGAAGCAGCAAGGGAAGAAACTAGGTGGAAGAGAAAACTTAGAGAAAGGATAGAGAGATGCAGACCAGCTGTTAGAGAAACATAATTGCTAAAAGATTGAAGATTGCTGGGGCAGAGTCATGGGAGAGAAGAGAAACTTTATATTAGTATTATTTTTAAAGAATCAGAGTTTTCTAGAAATAAAAATAAATTGATTTGGGAATGTGAAGGTGCATGTGTATTCCTTTTCCCTCCCTGGATGCTTCAATTACGAGGGAGAGAATGAAGAGAAGGTGGTTCCAGCTCTCTTTCCTGTGACGTTGTTGAGTCAAAATATGTCAATGTGTTTCACATACATTGGTCTTTGTATGGAGCCACAAAGAAGGCATCAACTCCATTTTCTATTTTGAAGTTGATACAATAGATAAAAAACAGCTATTATTAGTCTTCTCCAGGTTAAAATTTTCTAAATTCTTCAACCGTATTATCATATCCACCATATATACTAAAATATAAAGGGTTAATTCAAGGACACATGTTGATTTCAAATACAGTTTTGTATGTGAAAAGACTCCAGGCTCAATTCTTATATGATAGAACAAATGCCCAATTAATGATTACTGAAATCAATTAGTTTATAAGTTTAGCACTAGGAAGAAGAGCTAACCCATCTCATACAACCCCAGGAGTATTACATTACACTTGACTGTCATCAGTTATATTTATATTTTAGTTATACTTTAATGAAGGAAACATAATTTGAACTACATTCTATCTGAATCCATGTAATAATGAGCTGTGAATTTGGGACTTCATATTTGCATATTATATTGTATTTAATATTACAGAATTATTTTAAAAAATTAAGATAAAATTAAAATAAAGCTGGATTGAACAAACTGTGGGAGCTGTCTTTCTAGTTATGCTACTTTGTGTTCTGCTTTAAAATGTAAGCAAAACAGATTATTGTCAGTGTCAAAATAGAAAAGTATTTTTCTCCTAACCAATCTCAAGTCCTTTAATTTAACAATTGGCTCGAATCTCTTTTTTGGTGCACAAATTGACATTTACTGACTTTCTTGACCAAACCACAATAAGAAGTCTTACATATAACCACAAGATATATAAATTTTACTTCCTCATCTGCCAGATGAATGTATTTACTATTGTGGTTACCTGCATCTGGCAGCCCAATATTTAGCAATCTCAACAGCTTAACTCTCTTAGTTAAGTTACAGTGGAAAACAGCATGGACTTGGAATCTCACCTGGGCCCTGCTACTAACCAAGTGAATTACTTTGGCAGATGCCAGGCCACTCTGGCCCTCTGTTTCCTCCTCTATTATAAAGGGGGCTGAAACCAGTGATGCATCTATAGATATAAGAGTGAGTGGGTCTAGAATTCACTTATAGACACTGGCTCCCAGGGGACACAGGAAATAGTACACTTATGTCTTCTGGCTAGAATCCCATCCCCCCAAAGAAATAAACTAATAACTAAAACAAAATTCATGACTTTTAAAGACACAAGACAAAACAAAATGAACAAACCCCATTGGGTTCCCCACCCTTAGGAGGATGCTAAGGAGCCGATTCCTTATTCTGAAAACTGGTACATAAAGAATTGAGCATCTTTTGGGTCTTTCTTGTATGGACTATACCTCAAGGTAATCAAATAGTTTATGAGGAAAAGTTCTTCTTTATACAATGGTTCCAGCTAATAAATGCAAAAAGAGCAATAGAATTAGAATATCATAATTTTGCAACCCCAAATGATGATTCTAGGCAATGATCATGAATGAATGTAAAACAATTAGGGGACAAACTATTGGGAAACTTCATAATGGTTAGATCAGGTTGACGACACCTGAAACCATTGATCAATTTCAGCGTCACACAAAAAGACACGGGGGCATTAATGTGATGCAATGCAAATCCAAAACCTCACTTATGAAGTATTCTTGCCAAAATTATTGAAGCTGACTCTGCTCAAGATCTAATTTCTAGTTTATAGGAAACATGGGAGATAGGAAACTATTGAAGACACTCAGGAATGGATTAAAATCCAAGGAATTCTACTGTACAAATGACCTGACCTGTTTTCCTCAACAAATAAATTAGAAAGAAAAAGAAAAGGAGGAAAGAGAACTCATAGCTTAAGAGACAAGAGATACATGAACCACATACAGAATGCAGATCTTGCTTGGATCCTATTTCAAACAAGCCAACTGAAAAAAGAAACCATATATGAGACAGTTGGGGCAAATTTAAATACTTACTAGATATCTAATATTATTAGGAATATTTTGTTAATTTTTAGGTGATATATGGCATTTTGCTTATGAGGAAAAGGCGTTATTATCTTTTAGAAGTATATTAGGAAGTATTTTTAGATGGAATAATACGATGACTAGGATTTGCTTCAAAACAATCCAGCTGCAGACTGGTGTGTGGAAGTGCAGGTGAAACTGGATTGGCTGTGTGTTGATGATTACTGAAACTGGGTTTGGGGAACATGAAGGTGCATTTTATTACTCTCCCTGTTTTTGGGTATGTTTGAAAGTTTCCATAATTAAACACTTTTCTAAATGGGAAAGAGTAATGAACACTTTGTGTTAATTCATTAAACTGTATGCTTATGGTTTATATCTGTGTTTTTATTAGTTTCTTGTTGTTGTCCTAACAAATTACCACAAAGTGGGTTGCAGCAACAGAAATGTTTTCTCTCACAGTTCTGGAGTCTAGAAGTCTGAAATCCAGCAGCGCTGTGCTCCCTCCCAGGCCTCTAGTGAAGAATCCATCCTTTACCTCATCCAGCTTTCGGTGGCGGCTAGTATTGCTTAACTTGTAGCTGCATCACTCTGGTCTCTGCCTCCATGGTCATACTGTCTTTTCTTCTGTCTGTAGTCTCCCTCTGCTTCATCCTTATAAGGACATTTGTCATTGGATTTAGGGCCCACTCAGATAACCTTGGATAATCACATCTTAAGATCCTTAATTTAATTACAGCTGTAAATACCCTTTTTCCAAATAAGGTAACATTCACAAATTCCTAGGATTGAGATGTGTATATATCTTATCTTTTTAGGAGACACCATTCAACCCACTATAATGACATACTTCAATAAAAAGACTTGAAAACTAATAACCAAGAAGAGAGATTTAGTCTTTCTAAATTTGATATTAAAGAATCACTGTCAGAGTCATCCCTAATTTCAAATGTGTGAGACACCCTTAACTTCTTCCTTTCTACCTTACCACATAGGTAAGTTTTGTCATTTCTACTTCCAAAATTTAAATCAAATCTTTCTATTTCTTTCCATCCTACACTCTTAATGCCTTAATCTCATCTATCATATTCTACAACGGTCTCCTTTTTGATCTTCCTGGCTTCTAATCTTGCCTCACTTCATTTCCTTCTCTACAGAGAAGCCAGAGTAACTAAAAGCAAAAGAAAATAAAAACTTCACAAATCTAATCATTACCCCTTCTTTGCTCTGTCTCTGAAATAGTGGTCCATTGTTTCCAGAGTAAAATCCAAAGTCTTTACCAAGGCTTCAAAGCTGGGAGTAATTCAGACCCTAACTCTTTGTCTACACTTCTCTGGGGCCATTCACTTTCTTGACCACAACTGTCCAGCCCCACTGGCCTCTCTTTACTATCTTAAACATGCCACAGCCAATTACACTAAATGTAGATCCCTAAGAAGGAGAAACTAGGCAGTCTTTACCACCTAGAATTCTATGGAAAATTGAATACATTGTTATTTTAAAAACAGATTCAGTAATTTATTTTGAATACAGATACATTGGAAAACATGGAAACAAAATGTAAATACTCTCTCCCCACCTTCCCAACTATCCTATCCTATAGGATAGTGACATGTTGGTTTGCGTCCTTTTAGAATGCATGTTTAAATACCATAAATACGTGCTTATATACCTTGGTAATCCGCTTTTCCTAATTAACAATGAATTGAGAATCTGTTTTCATGCTATTAACTATATAGCTTCATCATTATTTTTTAGTCTTTTCATCCGTATTTTCAAATCACCCTACCAAAGACTTGTACCAATTTGCATTCCCACCAGCAGTGCATGAATGTGCTCATTTTCCCCACATCCCTGGAAATCTTCTTAATCTCTGCCAACCTGAGGGATGAAAAACAGCATCCCATTGTTGTTTCAATTTGCATTTCTTGGATGGTAGTGAAGTTGAACCTTTTTGCTTCTGATTCTGCTTACCTGTAGCTCTTCATAATTGTGTAATTGAAAGTGTTTGCTTACATTTTAAAGAGAAATGGCAAATTATCTAAGGAAGAGTTGTGTAAGCCACTCAGCACTGCATTGCAGTGACTCTACCACTATGCCCTGGTGTACAGTTCTATCAATGCCTTGAAGCTGTTCACTCTCATGTACCTGAGGATAGAGCCTGGGCTTTATCGCTTTCATCAGGGAAGTCTTTGTTTTCTTCTTGTAAGACGTGAGACATAGAAAATCACCCATGATCAGTTTTAAAAGCCTGTTCCTTGTATTTTCTCAAAATAAATATGGGGAAATAAAGAGGAAATTATAGATTTAGTATCTAAGTTTCAGAATGTGGCCCAACAATTTGGACTTGTCACTGTCTAGGTTTTGATCATCTTTAGGTTTCAGCTTGGAGTTCAAATAACTTTATGCATCAGAATATTCAGTAATCATTTTTCCTGTTATATTAATTTAATTTAATTTTAATATTTATTTATTTATTTGGTTGTTCCGGGTCTTAGTTATGGCAGGTGAGCTCCTCAGTTGTGGCATGCATGTGGGATATAGTTCCTCAACCAGGGACTGAATCCAGGCCCCCTGCATTGGGAGCTCAGAGTCTTATCCACTGTGCCACCAGGGAAGTCCCCCTGTTATATTAATTTTAAAGAGAATGTCAGAGGAAAGCATAGGGAAACAGTACCTGACATTGGCACCCATTCTCTACATTTCTTTTGGACAGGCTCTTTTATGTTGCATCTCTGAAAAAAATACGAGCAAAAATTTCATGGTACCATGTCTGACATGACCTTGTAAATTTTCAAATGTACGACAAGCTTGCTCATGTGGTGATATCAAGCATTACAGCAAGAGTACTTTTAACTGTCCAAGGTCCTGAAATCTCACATATTTTTATCCTACAATCCTGTGTATTATTTTGAACTCCAAGTGACTGTCCATCATTCCATACTTATGTCCTCTTTCATGTATGTTTAAAGTTATTACTTTTGAATGTGGATCAATAGACTGAATAGAGCAATTTTTTATGTGATAGAGTGCCATATGTTGTAAGAGCTACTCTTCTAAAAATAAATAAACAAATCATCAAATCAAACAAATGTGCTTATGGTTGTGATTGTGAGACCAAATAACTTCTAAACAAAGCCAAAAACATAAACCAATATGACCCAAACCACAGGTAGAGTTGAGACTTAACTGCAAATGGAAATTCTAAAGAAAGAGGTGATCAGATCAGACCATCAGGAATATGAATAAATAGTATGGCAAAATACATTTAAAAAATCAGAAGTGCTAAACATAACATCTAAAAAATCTGTAAGATACAAGGGACATGTGGAAATAATGTTTTGTTTTAATGGCAAACAGGGAGGGCCAAGGAACAGGATGTGCCATTTCACGGGAAGGAAGGGTGACAATGGAAAGACACACAGTTTGTACTATTTACAAAAAAAATCTAGTCTTTGACAAAAACAAAGGTCAGCTGTGGTCAGATAGGTGGCTCATGCACCACTCTGTGACAGGAGAAGAAAAGTCAAACTGGACCAAGGGAGGAAGTGTCAGTATTTATTGAGTGACTGAGCCCTTTAGGTAGTCTTATGAAATAGGCTCAGTGCGGAGAGAAAAATAAATTGAGAAAAGATGGTTCCTTCCTTTCTTAAAGAGATGGAGCAGACATATAGAAAGAAAGGACTCAGAAGCTCAGAGTTTAACCCTTTCATTGAACAGCAGAGGCTCAGAAAGGCTAAGTGAATCGCTCAAGGTCATACAGCTTACTAGCGACAGAGGGGACTAGAAATGAGTGGCTCTGCTCTCCATCACGGTGGACTTTCCACTCTATGACAGTTGTCTCATATATGAAACTTAATACTTATATAAACAAGCATGCACTAGAGTTAGACACAGAAAACTAGAGAAGTTGGGCAGTAAAAATGAAAGGATGATAAAGTGAATGGTATGGGGAGGAACTGTGAGTCAAGGGACACATGCCTGGTTTGATAAAAGTTTTAAGGAGAAGAAGACTACTGACCAAGAGGCAAGAAGAAGAGAGAGGTGTTGATAGGTCCAAAGTTACCTATATGAAGGGAGGTCCGTAAACCGTATGCAAGCATATGGGACCAGTCAAAGAAAAGGTTGGAGAAATGTGTTCACCAAGTAAAGGACAAAGGTGCCATATGTGCTTAATTAACCAGAATGCTTCTGAAATGAGGAGTTTTGGATAACTGAAATTTCAGATATGTAACTTATTTTTTCACAATCCCCAACCCCCTCCATGGTTGAAGTGTTAAGTCAAATACATTAGTCCATTTTATGAGACCACTTGAGGCCACTCAGATTTCTGTTCCTGTCCTGACTCTATCATGGACTAGCTCTTTGGCCTCGGAAAGTCACCTTACCTCTCAGGACCTCATCACCATATCTGTAAAACAAATGGTTCCAGGATGTCAAAGATTCCCAGATTTTGCATGAAAGAGTCACCAGGGGCTCTTATTAAAGAAATAAATCCCCAGTCCTTAGACCCACTGAAACAGGATCTCAAGAAGCAGCAGTTGGACCATGGAATCTGCTTCATGTCACCTGGCGAGTTGGAAAGCTCTCACCACATGATCTCTAAAATCCCTTCTATTGTTATTATTTTTTAACATCTTTATTGGAGTATAATTGCTTTACAATGGTGTGTTAGTTTCTGCTTTATAACAAAGTGAATCAGCTATACATATACATATATCCCCATATCCCCTCCCTTCTGCGTCTCCCTCCCACCCTCCCTATCCCACCCCTCTAGGTGGACACAAAGCACCAAGCTGATCTCCCTGTGCTATGCAGCTGCTTCCCACTAGCTATCTATTTTACGTTTGGTAGTGTATATGTGGCCTTGTCACTCTCTCACTTCGTCCCAGCTTACCCTTCCCCCTCCCCGTGTCCTCAAGTCCATTCTCTATGTCTGCATCTTTATTCCTGTCCTGCCCCTAGGTTCTTCAGAACCATTTTTTTTTTTAGATTCCATATATATGTGTTAGCATACGGTATTTGTTTTTCTGTTTTCGACTTACTTCACTCCGTATGACAGTATCTAGGTCCATCCACTTCACTACAAATAACTCAATTTCATTTCTTGTTATGGCTGAGCAATATTCCATTGTATATATGTGCCACATCTTCTTTATCCATTCATCTGTCAATGGACACGTTTGTCGCTTCCACGTCCTGGTTATTGTAAATAGAGCCGCAATGAACATTGTGGTATGTGACTCTTTTTGAATTATGGTTTTCTCAGGGTATATGCCCAGTAGTGGGATTGCTGGGTCGTATGGTAGTTCTATTTTTAGTTTTTTTTTTTTCTTTTTTCTTTTTTTTTTTTTTGTGGTACGTGGGCCTCTCACTGTTGTGGCCTCTCTCGTTGCGGAGCACAGGTTCCGGATGCGCAGGCTCAGCGGCCATTGGCTCACGGGCCCAGCCACTCCACGGCATGTGGGATCTTCCCGGACCGGGGCACGAACCCGTGTCTCCTGCATCGGCAGGCTGACTCTCAACCACTGCGCCACCAGGGAAGCCCTATTTTTAGTTTTTTAAGGAACCTCCCTACTGTTCTCCATAGTGGCTATATCAATTTACATTCCCACCCACAGTGCAAGAGGATTCCCTTTTCTCCACTCCCTCTCCAGCATTTATTGTTTGTAGATTTTTTCATGATGGCCATTCTGACTGGTGTGAGGTGATACCTCATTGTAGTTTTGATTTGCATTTCTCTAATGATTAATGATGTTGAGCATCCTTTCATGTGTTTGTTGGCAATCTGTATATCTTCTTTGGAGTATTGATTACATTCTATGATTCAGCTTTCTCACTGGAATAAGCTTAAAATTTCTAAAGCAACTGCATCTCTGTTTGATGGACTGGAATCACTGAGAATATCAGATACATTATAAGGATCTGTAGCTTTCCATGGGGAAAAAGCAGAAGAATGGATAAATGCACTAACTCCGGGTTACCCTCTTTTGAATATAAAATTTAATAGATGAGGGACTTCCCTGGTGGCGCAGTGATTAATAATCTGCCTGCCAATGCAGGGGACACGGGTTCAAGCCCTGGTCCAGGAAGATCCCACATGCCGCGGAGCAAATAAGCCCATGCACCACAACTACTGAGCCTGTGCTCTAGAGCCTGTGAGCCACAACACTATTGAGCCTGCGTGCCACAGCTACTGAAGCCCGCGCACCTAGAGTCCGAGCTCCACAACAAGAGAAGCCACCGCACTGAGAAGGAAGAGTAGCCCCCACTCGCCGCAACTAGAGAAAGCCTGTGCAGCAACAAAGACCGAACACAGCCAAAAGAAAAAAAAAATTAATAGATGAGCTCTCTGATGTCAGCTTCTAAAATTCTATCTGCCAGAAAAAATCTCTATAACCAATGTGTCTGTATTACAAATAAAAGTCTTGGCATCAAAGAAGAAAGTAATAGATGATGCTATCTTCTAGGGAGAGAGTAGAGGAAAGTGAAACATCACTGTAAGTGTAAGAACGTCACATCATCTCAGTAGCTTTCCCAATAAAATAACAAGTTACCCAGCTGGTCAGAGGTAGAGTGTGGATCTTCCTCCCTGATATTTTAGAATTAAATTTATTATTTTCATCATTCATGGCTCAAAAGCAACGGAGGGATCACTACAATATTAAGTTCAAACTTAATTTTATCTATTTAAAGAAAGAACATGGTTATGATGTTGCAGAGCTATGATATTTTGGTCTTCTACAAACTGAGACAAATAAGGTAAACAAGAGAAGCTGAAAAAGTCTAATGATAAACATAATAATACATTTTCTCCTACCAAACTAATCAAAATTAATTTTAATTCATGTGTGACAAAGTACTTAAATTGTTTTTCCTAAAAATTCATCTTGAGTAATTGGAACCCATCATATACTCCTGCTCATTGTATCCATCTATGTATCTTATATAGAGGGCAAGAGCATACAGTTGTGTGGTTTGTGCACTGCATATGGGCACGAGGCTGATGGGTGAGTGGGGGCTGAAATCCATTCCAAGTTCTGGATACACTACTGGGCTTCCTGGTATCAGTATGTCTTCCCCAAACCTCATTCTGTACTCCCAAGGAGTGTCTTCCGGCTTGAACAAAGGTACTGTCTGAAAATCAAGCCAATGCCATGGTACTTTTTCCACTGGAGGGAGTACCTTTCTCTAGCTGCCATATAAGCTACTAGGGACCTTGTTTATATAGGCTAATTACCAGGTAGGATAGCGGTGTCCATCTAGACTTGAAGTGACCTTGTTTATATACCAGCAAATGTAATATTTGACTCTTCCAGGATGCTGCTGGGGGCAGATTTAACTTAGTAAGTTCAGATGAGCCAAGATTTTACAATGGTGTGACAGATAGTGGGGTAATAATTGATGGTGGTTTTCTAAAAATGTTGCATTCTTTCTAACTAAACGTTATGGTCACTTACAACTTTTTGGAACCTGATGATACAGCTCTTTGGAACCTCTTCTTAAAAAATAATGCCCCATGGGCTTCCCTGGTGGCGCAGTGGTTAAGAGTCCGCCTGCGGATGCAGGGGACACGGGTTCGTGCCCCGGTCCGGGAAGATCCCACACGCCGCAGAGCAGCTGGGCCCGTGAGCCATGGCCGCTGAGCCTGCGCATTAAAAAAAAATAAATAAATAACGCCCCATTTTTGCAAATAAAGGAAACAGAATGATCTTCCATAAGAGATACAATAAGACTCCTAGAAATTAGTTGTCAGCTTAACTTTGATTCCTGACGAAAAGAGTGGTGCATATCATTAATTATTTCGCAGGTCCAAGTGGGTCAATATCTCAGTGTGTGTCAGTAACATTAGAGAGCTATTTTAAATGACATATTATCAGAATCTAAATATAGCAGTCCTGCATAAACTGGACAGAGATCCTCTTTTCTATAATCAGCATTATTAATCAACCACTGAAAGAGCAGAGTAGCCCAGCCAACATCGTGTGGTTGTGAAGAACTGGGTAAGACCTAGCAAAGTCCAAGTAATGCCAACAAGACTGCTTACCCGACTAAATACTTTAAGGTGGCCATGCATTTGGTGTGACTTCAGGGACATAACAAAGGCTTTCGCACCTCCCTCCCTGCTCACCTCTTCTCCAACACTTCATTTATTTGTTTGATGATGCTAATGATCTAAGATTCATATTCACTACTTTGGCTTAAAGGTTCACCTGCTGTTAAAACGCAAATAGTTCTGGGATGGGAGGAACATTCATTAGTTCTCTCTTTCTTTTTTTTTTTTTTTTTTACATCTTTATTGGAGTATAATTGCTTTACAATGGTGTGTTAGTTTCTGCTTTATAACAAAGTGAATCAGTTATACATATACATATGTTCCCATATCTCTTCCCTCTTGCGTCTCCCTCCCTCCCACCCTCCCTATCCCACCCCTCTAGGTGGTCACAAAGCACAGAGCTGATCTCCCTGTGCTATGCGGCTGCTTCCCGCTAGCTATCTATTTTACGTTTGGTAGTGTATATATGTCCATGCCACTCTCTCGCTTTGTCCCAGCTTACCCTTCCCCGTCCCCATATCCTCAAGTCCATTCTCTAGTAGGTCTGTGTCTTTATTCCTGTCTTACCCCTAGGTTCTTCATGACATTTTTTTTCTTAAATTCCATATATATGTGTCAGCATACGGTATTTGTCTTTCTCTTTCTGACTTACTTCACTCTGTATGACAGACAAAGAGAGCACACTTTGATAGGGTAAAGAATGTAAGGGACCCAGAAGGCAGGGAGATGCCAAGGAGACGTGGAAAAGGTAGAGACAGTTTCAGCTGCAATTTCAAGGGGAACTGACTCTACTCCAGAGATCAAAATAACGTTATGTAACTAGCTCTGCATAAGGAGTGGTACTTTGACTTAGAGATGGGTGGGGGCCTGCTTTGATTTCTACTTCCATCTTCAACAAGTCATGTTAATTGGATATGCCACTAGCCCCTCCAAGTTCCAATTTCCTCCTCAACAACTATTTAAGTACCTAATACATGTCAGGCATTGTTTTAAATGAAATCATGATGACAAGAGTACCCATCTTCTAGGATTGTTATGAGAAATAAATGGGGTGATCTTAAAAAGTGCTTGCTATGGGCCTGGCATAGAGTAAGAAAAACCTTATGGAACCAGTAATCATAACAATGATCCCTTATATCTGTGAATCCCTGTACATTTTACAAAGCACTTTCACATTTATTATCCCCTTAAGTGACTTTGTAGGTGGAACTAGCCAGATACTTAGTGTCCCATTTTATAGATGAAGAAACTGAATGAAACTTGGCACAATTCACTTGCTTAGTTGTACTTCCTACTGAAGAGGATTGGCGTCAGTTGGCCAAATACTTTGTACTCATTACTGATGCCTACTTTATAGTTGGAGAAACTCAGGAAGGCTTAGAGAGATTTTGATTTTCTTTTCTGACACTTGTAGTGAAAAAGATGCTTCTAAGAAAAGTATGAGTTGGCCAAAGGCTTGAATGTCTTGGTAAAGGGGTGAAAAAAATTACTTGACATGAAGAAGAGGCTGTTGCACAATTTAATCTCTAATAGATAAAAGTTATTGTAAGGGTCTTGCTGCTCTTCATCCTCACTTAAGTATTGAAAAACTTAAGGAAGGAAGAGATTTAGATTGGAAGTAAGAAAAGATTTGACCTCACCAAAGTTTCTTAAATTTGGGGGAAGCCTATCAATACAGAATTTGGAATCTCTTTCACTAGCTGTATGTAGAAGTCTTGGATGGTCATATAAATTGGAATCCTATTCCGAGGTGGAAAGGTGAACTCGGAAGTATCTTGAAATGACCTCTTCCAAATCTGATTCTATGATTCAGCAAACATTTAGATGACATAGTGTCAGGAGAGGAAAGTTCTAACATTACATTTGTTCCAATCATTTTCAACCAAACAAATACTTGCTTTAAAAGCAGTAAAAGGGCTTCCCTGGTGGCGCAGTGGTTGAGAGTCTGCCTGCCGATGCAGGGGACACGGGTTCATGCCCTGGTCTGGGAAGATCCCACATGTTGCGGAGCGGCTGGGCCCGTGAGCCATGGCCGCTGAGCCTGTGCGTCCGGAGCCTGTGCTCCACAATGGGAGAGGCCGCAACAGTGAGAGGCCCGCGTACCGCAAAAAGCAAAAAAAAAAAAAAAAAAAAAAAAAGCAGCAAAAATGAAATGAATATATTTCAAACATTCCCACTGGACCCTGAGAGTATGTCCCATTCCCTACTGAGCAAAACTTTTTCCATCAGTCAGACTATCCCAAGCCTTTCATTGGCTGCTTGGGAGAAGCGACTGTCAATATTTGGAGACAATAGGTCCTTCTAAAGGATTTTCAACTCTTTGCCAAGCTTAAAGGTTCTGGGAATAAGACTCGTCAATAAATAAACAGGTTATTTGAAAGCATGCGTGCCTTCCACATGCCTTGAATTTTGATTCACATTAAAACCTTCCTAGAATGATTTGAAAATTATTCACTATGGTGTGTAACCTTGCTGAGTTCTTGTTTTTGAATTCAGTAAAACACCATATGTGCCTGTCAACTTTGTGTGGATGTGTGAAAACACTCATTCATCCCTGAAACATGGCCTACTGGGGGATGAGAAACAAATATAACTTCTTTGACTAAGGCTAGGGCTGAGTCTGGGGGAGAAACTTGAGTGAGCGGGGATATAGCTGCCTTCTATTCCGTGGATATTGGCAGAGACACTGAATTCAACTAGAAGGTGTTGAGTTATTTTAACGACCTGCTGTGGTCAGGAAATTGTTTGCTTTTCCCTTTGACTCAACTTATCTTTAACTACATCATGACATTAAACATTACCAGAAAGCAAATGAATTTGGACTCTCAAAAAAAAATCAATGTCATAAAAAAAAAGATGGATGGACTTTTCTAGAATAAAATGCACTAATTAGAAATAACATCCAAATGAAATCTTTGGTTGGATTCCCATTGGACCCCAAGACTATGGTTTTTATAAGACAACTATAACTTTTATGCGTGTTTGAACATTTTCAAAATAAAAATTTGAGGAGAAAACCAAAAAAAAGTCCAGCTCCATCTCTTTAAAGAAATTACCTGGGATTATGCTTTGGTGTTAATTCAGAGAGAGGGAATCACCTTAAAACTTGTTTTATAATAAGCAGGATTCTAGCTCTGCACATTTTTGGTAAAATGTTTGGCACAATGCCTTATAGGAGCTTAAATAATATTTTCTTAAAATTTAAAATAGTCCTGGGTATGTAATATACATCATGGTGACTATAATTAACAATACTGTATTGTATATTTAAAAGTTGCTAAGAGAGATGATCTTAAAAATTCTCATCACAAGAAAAACATTTTGTAACTATGTGTGGTGATGGATGTTAACTAGACTTCTTGTGGTAATCTTTTCACAATACATACCAATCAATATAGAATCATTATGTTGTGCACCTGACTAATATAATGTTATATATCAATTATATCTCAATAAAAAAGATTTCAAAGTAGAGAAACTTACAAGGGAAGCAGAGGTAGTCACCAGTTATGAAATGTGTTCATCAGCCTGGTGCTTTAATTACAACTTCTCTGGAGTTCATAGTATATTGTCTTCATTAATCCCCAATCAGAGGTTTGAGTCACATAAATAAATCTGCAGGATTTACCCATACAGAGTTTATTATTGAACAGTATGATACATGACACCCCCTGGCCCTTTAGTTGCTGACGTGTCTCCAGCTTTTCCAAGGCAAAAGCGGAGCCTAAGATTAGAGCAACATATACTAAAGGGTGTGTTTTTGCAGATGCTGGTTGGGACGTGAAGACAAATGTAGGAATGATTAACTGCTGAGAACAAAGTGGAAACTTCGCTGAGGAAAGACAACATTTCTGGTAGGAGAAGTTTAACTTTAGTGCATAATCCTATCAGTTTTACTACTGAGTGGGTCTACACAGGGTGTGTGTGTCTGTGTGGGAATATCTTCACAAAAATGACCTGGACATTTCTCTGCAGTTCTTTTGAGAAGAGGACTTGCAGGTGTCTTGGGAATGAGAAAGATCATACAAGATTGGGTTTTCTTCCGGACCTCAAGGCGGAATGGTGAAACCAAAGGGAAACAATCCAAGGCAGATGAACGAATTCGAAGTAGATTCTAATCAGATCTGTCCTCCTCCCCCTTCTGGATTTCCCAAGCTGCTCCATCACTCCCTGCGATTCGCTGTCCCGGACTTTCTCCTGCCTCACCCCGATCCCGTGTTCACCCCTCCTCTGGCAGAGCTGTTCTTTGCCAGTCATTCGGAGAGGCTGACTCCCCACGTGCCAGGCAGCATCCGTCCGCCCTCACACCCATCCCGGGCTGCGGCGTGGGGAGGGGGTAAAGGAGCCACGAACTCGCGGGAAACTTTCTCTCGCGGGAAATGACTGGGGGTTTCCGGCTTCCTCAGCCCTTCCACGCCGGGCCCCACGGCACTCAATAAAGTGGTGCCACAACTATTGCAGGTTCTGAGCTGCAGAGACCCGGGCGACCCGCAGAAACGCATCCCCCGCAAGGAACGCGGAGCCCTTTACCAACGAATGCGCCCAGGACGCGGTGGCCGCCAGCCCGGGGCCGCTGGCGGGGCTCGGCGGGTGCAGGGAGACTTAGCGCCAGGATGCTTTGTTTTCCTGCCGCAGGAGCCGGAGGCGGTCTCTTTCCACCAGACTTAACCCTCCCGCAGCAACAGCCATGAAAGTTGCGGAGGCACAGAAGGAGAGGGAACCGCTCCGCGCGGCATCTGTTTTGGATGTTTTTTCTCTACACAGACCACTTCTTTCCTCCTTCTTGGGGTAAGTGTCATCAAGTCTGTAAGAACCAAGAGGTAGAACTGAAGGCGATGGAAGGGAATTGCGGAGCACAAAGGGTTAATGTGCTAAGATCTTTGTCTCGGGAGGGGGCTCCCCTCCCTGCCCCCTCCCTTCCCGAACACCCTCCCCCGAGTCACCCTCCCTTTCCCCCATCCTCCGGCCCGAAGTCCATTCCAAATACGCAATTTAGGAGTTGGGCTTGATTTCAGGCACGTTAGGGGAGGGGGTGCTGGGATTAAGTAATTAATTAATTTTGGTAGATTTTTTCCCTCCACAAACTCGTTTTTGTCCACATTCTGAGAAGGGAGAAAAAGTGGAGGTGAGGGAAGCCCCAGAGGTTGGGGACGGGAAAGTGGGGAGTGATTTAGCAGAGAGATGATCCCAAGAGCCGGTGACTAGTGCAAGTCATCAGGAACTCCAGACCCCTGATTCTGCTCCAAATCGCCTGGCCCCCCAAATAATCATCCTGCTGATGCATTTCTGGGCAAGCTTCTCCAGGGGCCAAATAACTTCTGACAGAAACCTGCAAACTGTCTTGCACACGAGGGGTGCTCAATAAATGTTTCTTGACTGGCTGAATGATGAACCCTGAGCTGCATTTCATGCCATGGGAATTTGCCTTGGACAGTGAACTAATTCCCCGATGTAGACCCCAGGGCACTAAGTTAGTCCAATTTATTCTGCAAAGGAGGAGGATCTGGAGTATTAGAAAATATTGTACTCAGATCTTCATTACCCGAAAGTACCCATGTGACTGCTTCAAGGTCAGATTCATGGGTCCAGGGACCAGATGAGCTCACTTGGGTTTGAATCTCTGTGTTGTGACCTTGGGCGTGTTCCTTTACCTCTCTGAGCCTTGCTCTCCTCATCTGCAAGATGAGGCCAGTTGGAGCTTCCTCTATGCCATATAGGGAAGATGAATGGAGAGAAGTATGAGAAGGTGAAAGGGCAGTTGATAGATGTCAGTCTTGCCTCCGCATCCTCAGAGGATTCAGGAGAGAGGGTATCTTTCTCTGTGGAGACCTCTCTCTGACTCTGATGCAGGTAATAACATTGCGTTGCAGTGACTGGGCTGGCACCTTTCTGCCTGTGAGCAGTGGAGGAGGAGTGAGGCTCTGAAGGCTTTCGTAGGAGCTTGGAAGCAGCTTCCTTTGGGTTTTGGAGCAGAATTTACATATATACTGGTCTGTCTGGGGGCATGGCTGGAGAAGCGGTCATTCTTTGTTTTATTTCCAAGTCTCATCCATCCTCTCAGACTTCTAGTAGAGAGAAGCAAAGTGTGGAAACAGAGTTCCAGAGAAGGTAGCATTGAAGCATCTAGGAAACCTGTACCTGCTTAAAGGTTTGAGTCAGAATAGTGCCATCAGATTATTACCAGTTTTGCCTGACGGGATTTGCAGAGAACTCCCCAGCAGCCTGTAGGGTCAGTTACAAAGCACTTGCCAACCCTTCTCACAGATGACAATGGACCTCAGTGGATCTTGCCGTGTAACTCTGAAGCCTGGATGTGACAGTGGGAGATGGATGATGAGAAAGATGCTGCTGACACAGGGCTCCCCCAAAGCCTCAAGGTGCCATAGAGTGGCATGCATTCTGAGAGCAAATGCTCGTGTAGGCAGTTAGGGCCATAGAAGGCAGGCTTGGGAATAGGCTGAACAGTCACTTTCCCTTTCTTAAGTAAAGGCAACGATGATCTAACCTGACCTCATGGCACTAGACAGAAAGCCCTATGAAGGCAAGGTCCATGTCAGTCTTGCTCTTTGCCATATCGCCAGCATCTAGCACAGTGATGGCACATAGAAGGGGTTCAAGATATATGTAAAATGGACAGTGACTGGACAGTAACTTAAAGTACTTCCTGTCCAGCACTGCTTCATGCAGTTCATGCGTTCATTTAGCAAGCATTTCTTGAGCATCTTCTCTGTGCAAGTCTCTGTCGTTAGGTATCCGAAGTAATTTGTAAACATTATTTTTATTGGTACTTTGAGTAGCCCATTCAAGAGCATCTCACCACCACCAGGTTCTTCTGGACACTGAGGTCCCACCGCAAGCCCCTGTGCGGCTTCAGGAGCGGGCAGTGTGAGTGGGGGAAGGGGGAATGCGCCAGGTTTAGCTTCTTTTCCGGGAACATGTCTGGGGTTCCTTTGCACCTGCCCTGCCAGGCCCTCGGGCTCCCGGGGCCGCCAAGTCTTGGCAACTCCGCTCTCCTCAGGGGTGGCGGCGCCTCTCTCCAGCCCCCTCCCCGGCCTCCGAGCAGAGGCCCCAGCCGGGCTGCAGGTGGTTGGGGAAGGGACCGGGCTGCGCCTGGGGAGCGAGCTTCCCGGGGCGGGGAGAGCGCGGCCGACGCGGAGCGGTCCCAGAACAAAAGGCTCATGGCTGGCACCGGCCTCCTCGGAGCGCGCTGGGGACGTCGGTTCGGGTGCTGGCGGGAGGACCAGGCGCGGGAGGGGACTGGAGTGAAAACATGAAGTGAGAAAAGCAGATGGGGGTGCGCCCAGGGTGGAAGCGGTGACAGGAGGTCTCCCTCGAGGCAGAGGTCTGCGGAGGGGCCGCCGCGGCCCTTCCTCCGCCTCCTGCAGCGCCTTCCAAGCAGCCAAGCGTGTCTCCGGCTGCAACTCCGCGGAGCGCGCCGCGGCCGCTTCCGAGCCCGCCTGTCCGCCGGCTGTCCTAGCCAGTAAGTAGCGGCGCGCTTGCCGCCGGCTCCCCGCCCCACCGCGGCTTCCGGGCCGCCGCGCCCGCCGCCTCCCGCCACCTCCAGCAGACGCGCCGGCAAGTCCACAGCCGGCCGCTGTCCCAGCCCGGGCGCTGGTGGCCGAGTGCGCCTCCCTGGCGGGGCCCCTCCACCCGCTACACGCCCTCCCGCGTGGCGCGGCTTTTGAGGCTCGCCGCCGGGAGGGTAGTGTTCGCCGCGCGCTCCCCGGGTGCCGCGCCACCTCTACGTCCAATGGCTTTCGCTGGGTGGGGAGTTGGGGGCGTCGCTCGGGGGCGAGGAGCCGCGGCCGGGGTGGGGCTTGTGTGCTCTGCGCGGCCGAGCGAGGCTGACGTCCCCTCTCGAGCGCGCGCCCGGGCGAGTGTGTGCGAGTGTGTGTGTGTGCGGGAGTGTGTGAGCACACGCCTTCAGGGGCTGGAGTGACACTGCGGTGGGCTTCTCCCACGCGCCGGCCCTCCTGCTGCTCGGCCCCCAACCTGCCGGCCCCGCATTTGGGAAGCAGCTTGGCTCTTTCATCTTCCCGAGCCTCCCTCTCCATCCACCCCTCGCCGGTCTTACTTTTCCTTTTACCCGAGGGGCTGCTGCCGGCCACCCCTCAACCGGTGCAAACACCCAAGCAGTCTCCAGTTGTCTCCTAAGCCAAATCTTTTCCACTTGTCTTTCTCTGGGGTTCCTCCACGACCCAGTCCAAGGCTCCCCCATCCTTGGAAATTGTTTTGTTGGACTGCTGTACCGAGGCGTATAAAGCTTGAGGACTTTATTATTATTTCGATCCTTTTCATTTCCTCCCCTTCTGGGCAACGGAGCAATGAAATTTCCAATCGAGACTCCAAGAAAACAGGTGAACTGGGATCCTAAAGGTTGGTATTTCCTACTTTTGCCCGCCCGGGCCCTGCCTCTGTCTCCGGCGTGTGCGCGCTTCCTTGACTGGAAGCACACTTGCTCCTGGCCGCCTGAGTCCTGAGGCTGGAAAATTCGCCTGGGAACTGCAGCGCGGGTGGGAGGAGGGCGGAGGCAGCGTGGGTGCCAAGCCCAGATAGCGCCTGTCATCACATAATCAGTGTCCCTCCTGGATTGTTTTAAAATCTGTTTAAAGATACACCAAGCTGGGTGTTTGGCTTGAAATCGCACCAAGTGTCGGTATTTCCTTCTGACTTTGTGTGTGTGTGTGTGTGTCCTTTGTTTCTGGTGATCTTTGTCTCTGGCAGATGGGTGGGGTGCCTCCCCCTGGACCTGGAGCTGCACCGCCTGGCAGGGTGTCCTCAGTGGGAAAGGTTTCCTGGCAGCAAGTGGGGCTCGGAGCCGCAGCCACAGCCCCTGGAGGTGGCCCTTCTCTAGGGCATGTGGAATAATGAAGCCCACGGGGCCTTCCAAATCTTCGCTCAATCTTATTACCAAACCACGCAGCTAGGTTGGCTCAGATGGGAGTAGAAGGGGGAGGGGGGAGTGGTTTTCAAAAAGGATGGGGCAGGTAAGGGCTCGGGGAGGGGAGCACGCCCGAGTAGTAGTGTCATTTAGAAGCTTTTACGAATGTTGGACAGTGGTCCCTGGGTGCAAAAGGGAGTGATTTAGACAGATTTGGGTGTGCCTAGGGTCATCCAGGGTGTCTAATTAGCATATAGATGTTAAGGCTTCTCATGAGTGATCACTACGGGAGCAGAACAAGTTGAAACCTCGTGTCCAGTTTTGACAAGAATGCTCTTGCTTTTGTCATGCTTTTGACAAGCATTTCTCTTAGCTCATCTGAAGGCTGAGCTGGGCGAGGCAACGCCTCTGTGTGAATTGGGGTTGAAATTTGTTTATTTGATGTGTATGTATCTGTGTGTGTGTTTAGTGTTTTTTTTTTTTTTTTTTTTTTTTTTTTTTTTATGAGTGCACTTCTTCTTTTCTCCAGACTGGAAAAGAGGAAACCCAGTCATTGTTGAATAAATGTCTTAGGAATTGACTGGGTACTGAAGACAGAGTGAAGAGACATTGCCTGTTCTAACACCAGTGCTGTTAATACAACCAGGGCTGTTAAGTACAGCCCAGACCTTCTATTTTGTCTCTAGATCTCTGGAAATAGGGAAGTGTGCCTGTTTTTTGTCTGTTTGTTTTCTTTTTTTTGGGGGGGAGGAATCCTTGCAAAACATATTTATTGAGTATCTACTACAAACCAAATGCTGTCCCAGGCACAGGGAATACAGTCAGAATACTACAGACAAAAGCTCTGTCTTCTTGGAGTTTATAGTGAGGGAGACAGACCTAAATCAATCATTGCACAGAAGTGCATAATTACAAGTTTATACATGTTCCATGAAGAAGAGCATCAAGGCTTTAAGAAAGTGTCTGATGGAAGAGACTGACAAGAACCAGGGGAGGCGGATAGTCAGGGAAGATAGTCACATATCTGTACTGAGACCTGGAGGATATGTAGGGATTAATTGGCTAATGAAGATGGGAACTTGCAGAAGAAGGAACAGCAAGTGCAAAGGCCCTGAGGCAGAGGGAGCATGTATATTTGAGGACCTGAAAGGAAGTTTCCATGGCTGGAGCAGAGAGCAAGAGATCATGTGTTTTGAGGTGTGGCTGGTGAATCCATAGGGTCTGATCCCAAAGCCTCGTGTTGTTGCAGGTAGGGGGGAATTGTGGATTGGGAGATTGGAGTGTTTCAAGCTGAGGAGCGACATGATCTCAACTAAGTTTCAAAGCAAGTGCCATGTGGCTCTTGTGGATGTGAGAGACCAGATACAATAGTAGTGTGGACCATGGTGGTGGCTGTGGAGATAGAGAAATGGATGGAGTAGGGAGTGAGGGAGGGTACAAAATCTACAGGCCTTGTGTGAATAAAGTGTGGAGGTGGAGTAGTTGGAATGATTGGGAAGGCAGCCAGGGCAGGACTAGTCTTGAGGGAAAACTCAGGAGTTCACCCCAGGACTTGTTGAATGGGAGACGTCTCTGAGTCATCCAAGAGATGGGTCAAGTGCGCTGTTGTCTAAAATATCAGATCAGTTATTTTCAAGGAGCTCTGATAGGGAGGGCTGTGGGGCTGATTTTGTGAAGCTTGCCTTGGCTTTTAAAATACATTTCTATATAATCATCATTCTATCTATTTATGTCACAGTGATAAACACAGATGAATCCCACATTTTACAGCCTAAAACAGTGAAGAAGCATGCAAGTAGTGTCTATAGTCACAACAGATGATGCTAAAAATGAAAAGACCCCGATAAAAGTCACAACATTCAATGAGCAATCATTGCGTGCCAGGTGTTTGATGTACGTAATTTCATACAGTTATTCTCACAATACTTATCTGATGGCACAGTGTTATTGTCCCTGTTTGACCCTTGATTGCCATCAGGACACCACTGAGCTGCCTTTTAGTAGTGTGCTCTGACTTGAGGCACAATTGTTCCTGGAGGTGTGGGTGACAATAGTCTTTCCTAGCCAGGGGGTGGAGGCAGGAGGAGAGTGGGGAATGAGGGTACCATATCTCACACCAGCATAGAACTAGGTGCACATATATTAATGAATTAATTAAATTATTTATTAAATTATGTATTATTAATTATTCTTTAACCAGAAGATTAATTTAATGTTCTTTATTTAATCATAGACAGAAGAGATGATCCTAATTTTAGAGGTAAGGGAATTGAGGAACAGAGAGGTTGAGTAACTTATCTGAGGCCACACAGCTAGTTGGTGGTGGGGTCAGACTAAAATATGGGCCCTTAAACACTCTTCCCATCTGTTCCTTACGTTATTGCACCTCTGGCTCCTGCCTGGTGAGGTTCCCAGAGCTCAGGGACTGGAGAAGCTTCTTTCAAGGAGGAAGAGCATTAGAGAGGAGGAGGAGGAGGAGGGGGAAGAGGAGGAGAAGGGTGAGGCAGTGAATCAGCCTTTCTCACTCATTCCTTTCTCCATTAACCCGTCTAACCAAATATCATCTCTGCATCTACCTCTGGGGGGCGGGTAGTCACTGGCTACTGGATAGACATTGGGTCTGTTCTTTGGAAGTTTGGGTTTACATAGACCAAATGTGTTTAGCAAGGGAAAGATGAAGGAGACCCTAGCATTATAATAGAAAAGAGGAGGGACAGTTCCTTAGAATTCTGGAATGAACAGACAGACTTGCACCTTCAGGTGGCTGTGCTCACCGATTTTGGAAGGAAGTTGTAATTATGATGTTTTGCTTACAGCCCTATTACCTGACAATTTAATAGCACAAAATGAAGCTGGTTTGAGAACAGAGTGGTTTTGATTGCACTTGGGTGAATTAAGCAAAGCACTGTTAAGAGGTTTAGGTGCAAAAATAAGACCTAAGTGTAAAATGATTATTCTCTGGTGACCTAAGGCCTTCCTCCATATTTGTAAAGCTAAGCCTTTAACACACAGTGACTGTTTGTGGAGGACCTACACAACAGTAGGTTGGCACTAAGTATTGGCTTTCACAGCAGAATTTATATGCATTTTAAATCACTGGGATCACTTGTTGATGATCTTCTGCTGAAAATTGGGATTGGCTATCTGCTTTGATGTATGTTAAAAGCTTTTAAAAACCAGTAAGATCAGCAAACAATATCCCTACAGCTTGAGGCAAGCAGATCATTATAGTGTAAAAAACTCAATTTTTGGGCAAAAGAATTAGTTTCAAGCTGTAGCAATAATTAGCTGTATGACTTTGGACTGCTCACTTAGCCTTTCTGGGCTTAACCTTCCTCCCATGTGCAAGGAGGCCATTGACATGTCCTCTTTGATCCTATCTCTTCAACATCCCCCTTGAGCTGACCTCTGGACCATTTGGCTTCCTTTTGTTCCTCAAATAGATCAGACGTGTTCCTGTCTCAGGGCCTTTGCACTTGCACTTTCAATTGCTTATAAATGTATGTTAGTGCGGCTGGCTCTTTTCCATCCTTTAAATCTCAGTTCAAATATCACCTTGTTAGCAAGGGCTTCCCTGTCCCATCTGAAGGCCTCGCCTCTCATTCCCCAGCCCTATCGCTTTCTCTTACCTCTCCTGTTCAGTTGTCTTCCTGGTACTTGTCATGATCTGAAACCATCTTACTTGCTCATATGTCACCTTTGATGCCAGCCTCCCTTGCTAGCGCGTGAGTCCAACAAGCAAGAATGTTCCCTGTCCTGTTCACTGTCTTAATCCCAGGCCCTGGCAAGTGCCTGGCATGTAGTGGATGCTCAATAACCTTTTGCTGAATGCATGTAGGATGGATCAGAGAGGATCTCTAAGGCTTCGAGCATGATGGAAATTCCAGCACTCTTTTAAGCTACAAAGGGCAAAGGACAAATAAGAATAGGATAATAATATCCCTAATTAATGGTGTTGGAAAGGACACTGATATTCCCACTTCCTTGCAAACTCCCAGCTCTCCAGAGCCTCCAGCAGACTGTTTTCCTTCTGTTTGCCTTCTCACCAGGCGTGGAGGTGAGGTGGGGGCAGGTGGTTGGGCAGATGTAGCCTGACAAAGATACGGTTGGTGTCCAATTAATAATTTGGTGCATGTTGGTCACTGGTGTGCAGCTCATTTTAGGTAGTTAAGTCCACTTAAGAAAGAAGCAAAGCCTTAGAGCTGGAGCTGGATTTTTCTTTAAAGTTGCATTTTTAGTGCATAGTTGAGTGCATAATTCCAGAGAGGCCTGTATCTTATGTGTGTATCACCTTTCAGTTTATAGAACGCTTTTTACAAATTATCTCATTTGTTCTTTAAACAACCCTATTTTTGTCAGTATTGGAGTCTTAGATTTACTGATGGGAATAGAACAAGTAAATGATTTATTTTGGGGGCCCAAGGCTGCCAAGAGGCAGTGCTGGGGCCAACCCAGGCCTTCTGATGCTTACGTCCAGGGAAATTCCCTCAAGCTTTCCTCCCTCCCAGGATTTTTGTCCATTCCACACTCTCCCATTCTTTCCTATCCAAAAATGTATTCAGAGATTTCTCTGAGAGATTTAGAGGAAGAAGGCTTTCGGTTGATCAGTGAGCCCTTAGCTGATAGTGGTTTTCTTCGGGTTGTACTTGCACTGGCCGGCACTTTATCCCATGAGTTCATTGAAGACCCCTGGATCCCGCTTCTGCTCTCTTGGTTAAAAAGAGATTTTGCTCTCTTGTGAATATGACTCATGCTCAACCTGTAAGGTCAGTTGAGTGCTATCCTTATTAATGTGTTTCTGGAAAATTAATTAGATTTTCTGGAAAGAAAATAATCTTTTGATTTAATATCCAACTTTCAGGAGATCAGCTTTCCAAATGGGATTAATAATGTGCCAGAATCGCCACAATTATCCTAGAAAGTAAAGAGGAAAGATGTTCCAAAGACTGTCTGGGCCAAGATTTGGCTCGGGTTCTTTTTCAGCAGTGTCCAAGGGAGTTTCATCACCCTTTTGCCAATCCCAGTGATCACTGGGTGGAATTGAAATTGGGTAGGTCGACTTTACTATTCCACCCCGTTTCTGAAACATCTGTACTTTGGCTCTCTGTGAGTCTGCCCAGGCTGTCATAACAAAATATCACACACAGAGTGGCTGAAACAACAGAAATTTATTTTCGCACAGTTCTGAAGACTAGAAGTCCAAGACCATGGTATTAGCAAGGTTGGTGTCTGGTGAGAGCTCTCTTCTTGGGTTGCAAACGGTCACCTTCTTGCCTCACATGATGGAGAGAGTGTACTCTGGTGTTTCTTCCTCTTCTTAAAGGGCACCGGCCCTATTGAATGGGAACCCCACCATTATGACCTCATTTAATGTTAATTACCTCCTAAAGGCCCTATCTCCACTTATGTTTGGGGTTTAGGTTTCAACATATGAATTTTTCTGGATGGGTGTGTGGGACACAATTAAGTCCATAGCAGGCTCTATATGAACATCATCTTAAATCAGAGGCATTAAAAAAACACAATCCAGGGCTTCCCTGGTGGTGCAGTGGTTGAGAGTCCACCTGCCGATGCAGGGGACACGGTTTCGTGCCCCGGTCCGGGAAGATCCCACATGCCGTGGAGCGGCTGGGCCCGTGAGCCATGGCCGCTGAGCCTGCGCATCCAGAGCCTGTGCTCCGCAACGGGAGAGGCCACAACAGTGAGAGGCCTGCATACTGCAAAAACAAACAAAAAAACAAAAATACAATCCACATCTTGCCCCAAATTGGGACATTTCACCACCACTGAGATATGGTGTTTAATGTAGGCACAGTACTAGGGGCCCACTGTTGATAAGAAAAAGTAAAATGTACCTTTTTTTTTTTTTTTTTTTTTTTTTGCGGTAGGCGGGCCTCTCACTGTTGTGGCCTCTCCCCTTGCAGAGCACAGGCTCCGGACGCGCAGGCTCAGCGGCCATGGCTCACGGGCCCAGCCGCTCTGCGGCATGTGGGATCTTCCCAGACCGGGGCACGAACCCGTGTCCCCTGCATCGGCAGGCGGACTCTCAACCACTGCGCCACCAGGGAAGCCCAAAATGTACCTTTTTTGATGTAGTGGATTCATTTTACTTTTAGTCCGTGGGGAATTAGAGAGTTTAGTGAAGAAATAGAAGGAAGCCATTTTACTGAAAGCCAATTAGGAAGTTTCAGTTTGGACAGCTCCCTTGGCTGAAGCAGCAAAGTGAATAAAAATGGCCATCTTTTGCTGTACTCAGGTTCTGTTCTGAAGGGCACTTACTGGATGAGCCAGCAAGGGTTAGAGTTGGTTAGGGGCTCAGCTCTTCATGACTTGGTTATGTGATCTACCTCAATGTGGCACCAGCACCATGTTGGTTACACCCACCTGGCAGGTTTCTCACAGAAGTCAAGGGGCTTTTGACCACTTTTGGGCTCTGTTCCTAATGGTCCTCTCAGCAGAGACTTTACTGTATCAGGGCTCATTAATTACTGTTATCCAGGGTAATGAGAGAAAATGGAGAAACAAAAACCTCATATTTACTTCCTAGAACATTGATTTGTGGTTTGCAGACACAGTGTGAGAATTTTTTTTCTCCCTTGTAAGTGTCTGGGACTGAGTACTATGAACTGAAAATGAAAGCTGACATTCTCATCTTCCTTGTAGGGTTGGACTTGGGGTTGAGGGCCAGAACCATTGGCATGGGAGGGGGTGGTCACAGGGGAGCGGTGTTCTCTTTTTCCTCTATTCCCAGAGCCAGGGAGGCCGATAGGGGTGGGCAGAAGAGGTTGTGTGGAGGGGTAGGTAGCAGGATTTCAGGGGATTCTAGTTTCTGTACTACCAATAACTTTACTTTCTTTTTCCCTGGAGGGAACTTTGAAGCAAAGCAGAACGGTGGCAAAGTATAGGATTTGTAGAGTCAACCACTGCCATACATAAATCATGTGATCACAGGGAACTCCCTTATTCCTCCCTCCCTTCTGTTTTTCCTTCCTTCCTTTATTCTCTCCTTTCCACCCTCCCTCCGTCCCTGATTTCTACAGAGTTCTGATTTCAAATGCTACCTCTTAGGCAAAGGATTCTAATTTTTTTCATTCAACTACCCAATGTAGGGGCAAAGGTAGTGTTTACAGTTTAAAAAGAGATACTTGAAGAGTCAATGCAGGTTTGCTCAAGAGATAGAGAGTCTGAAAGTCATGGTGACCTTTGCAGAATGGGCTAAAATGCTGATATTTGTAATTCTGACGTACAAACTAGCAACAATTTTACTACCAAGAAATGAGTTTCTAATGTGTAAACAGCCCTGTGGGTCCCCCAGATAACACATTAAATATTTTAGGATAAAGATAAATAGTGTAACTTACCAAATTTAATGTGATATGAGCCTGACAGGTTAAATAGAGATGCTCAGTATCATGTGACACTGGGCAATTGAACATTCAGTCCACCAGTTAAGAATATTGCTTTAGGCCAAAGGCATTCATTTCTCAGGGTGGAATTTGAGGCTATATGGGAAGCAGTTTAGTAGAGTGGATTCAGCATATACCTCCTTAAAATAACTTGACAGGCATAAATGCATGTTATATTCATTGAACCTAGCCTCTGGGCTAGATGCCACCCTCTGTACATTACAGGAGCTTAGGGTGGGAGGGTCTAGGTGCTAGTTCCAGCTCTTCCACTCTTATGGAAAAGGAGAGAGTTGGGACATTGCTTGATAAGGCCCCTAAATGCCCCGATAGTCTTAGATCACCTGGGTCCCAATTTGAGGTCCATCACTGATTAGTGGCTGATTTGGGCAAGTTGCTTCATTTCTCTGTGACTTGGTCTCCTCATCTGTAAGGTGGAGATGATGACAGCCTGTACTTCCTTGATTTGTTATGTAGATTAAATGAAGTGATATATACAAAGCTCTCGGAAGGGTGCTAGATTGTCATAAGAGCCCCCTGAGTGGTACCTGCATTATGTTATTATCACGGTTGAAGGGGACCCTGTTCTGTAGAAGTCAGGGAAGGCTCTAGCTCCCAAATGCTTCAGAAGCATCTGGTTCACTCTCCAGATCATTCGGGAGGGTGGCCTATTCCACAGAGCACCCCCCTTCCTGGCACTCTTTTAGACTCCCCATATTCTTATTCCAGGTTTAAAAAACCTAGACTGTTTTAATGAAACCAGAGAAAAAAACAGAGAAAAAACATGGTTTAGAATCATAATACTCAACCTGAGTTACTGTTCTACCAATTCTATTAGCTGTGTGAACCCAGGCAAGTCACTTAAGCTTTTGGAGCCTTAGTTTTCTCCTGGGTAAAATAAAGAGCATAGTAACACCTGCTTCACATTTGCTAAGATGATTGAATGAGAGAATACATGTGAACAAGCTTTATAAACTGTTAAGTTCTCGACCAACATTTCCCAAGGTGTGTTCCATGAGATACAGACTAGTCTTACCAGATGCTGTGTGAAAGAAAATGTTTTCATGGCCATGTCAGATTGCAGAATGGTGCATGCTCATTCCCTCCTGGAGAGTTGATATTGCTGTGTAACAAATGACCCCAATGTTTAGTGGCTTAAACCAATGATCACTGTTGATTATCTCACAGTTTCTATGGATCAGGAAATCAGGAGTGGCTTAGCTGTGCCATCTGTCTGGGAGTCACCCAGTGGTCATGGTCAGGTGTTGGCTGGGGCTGCTGTCATCTGAGAGCTTAACTGGGGCTGCGGGATCTGCTCCTGAGATGGTTTCCTCATGTGACTTGCAAATTGCAGCTGGTTGTTGGGGAGAGACCTCATTTCCTGCCAATGTGAATCTCTCCACTGGCTGCTTGAGTGTGCTCACAACATGGCTGGCTTCCTCCAGAGTAAGCGCTTCAAGAGAGAATGAGGTGGAATTGAATGCTTTTTATAACCTAACCTCAGAAATCATACATTGTTACTATCACCACATGCTTTGTATTTTCATCCAGCTTTACTGAGGTATAATCGACATAAAACATTGTATTAGTTTTCAGTGTACAACATAATGATTTGATATCTTTTTTTAAAAAATATTTATTTATTTATTTATTTATTTGGTTGTGCCGGGTCTTTGTTGCGGCAGGCGGGCTCCTTAGTTGCAGCTCTCCAGCTCCTTAGCTGCAGCATGTGGGCTCCTTAGTTGCAGCACGTGGGCTCCTTAGTTGCAGCTTGAGGGCTCCTTAGTTGTGGCTCACGGGCTCCTTAGTTGAGGCATGCGAACTCTTAGTTGCGGCATGCATGTGGGATCCAGTTCCCCGACCTGGGAACGAACCTAGGTCCCCTGTGTTGGGAGGGCAGAGTCTTCACCACTGTACCACCAGGGAAGTCCCATGATTCGATATCTTTATCCAATATGAAATGATTACCACAGTAAGTTTAGTCAACATCCATCAGTTCACATAGTTATAATTTTTTTATGAGGAGAACCTTTAAGGTCTACTCTTTTAGCAACTTTCAAATATATAATAGAGGATTGTTAACAATAGTCACCATGCTGTACATGACATCCCTGGGACTTATTTATCTTATAGCTGGAAGTTTGTACCTTTCGATCCCCTTCACTCATTTTGCCCACTCCCCACCCCTTGCCTTTGATAATCACCAGTCTCTTCTCTTTTTTTATGAGTTGGGTTTTTTTAGTTTCCATATATAAGTGAGATCACCCCGTATTTGTCTTTCTCTGTTTGACTTATTTCTCTTAGCATAATGTCCTCATGGTCCATCTGTGTTGTCACAAATGGATTTGCTATCTCATTCTTTTCATTAGATGCGAGTCACTAAATCTAGTCCGCATTTGGGGAGGAGGGGTGATTAAGCTCACTTTGGAAGGAGGGAGTGTCAAGGAGTTTGAGGAAATATTTAAAAATCACCGTAAGCATTTCCCCTTATTTCTTATTGAATATGTACTAAGTGCCAGGCACTGTGCAAAGTACTTTAGAGTCATAATCTCATGTAGTCCTCTTTAATAGTCCAAAGAAACAGATGAAATGATTATCCCTGCTTTCTGAATGAGGAGGCTGAGGCCTGCAGAGCTTAAGCAACTTGCCCAAAGTTACCTTGTAGCTCTATGACTTGATGCCAGAGGTGTGTTAACGCTGGAGCTCTCACCTGTACCTTCTACACCTCCCCTGAGAATCCTGCAGTGCAGAAACCAGGCTGATTTTGTTTAACCCTGCATTTCCCACTTACCCACAGAACCATAAGTCACTGAATTCCATTTACCCCTCTTATCACCCATTGCTCCGAATGGTATTTTAGAAAGACAGTGAGTATGATGATGATTTATATAAAATATGAATATATGGTCTTATAGTAGATCACAGTATACCAACCAGTCCAAGCAGATTTTTCAAATACAAAAAGCATCTATTCAGCCTCTTTTGGGTGGGCACCATTCTACATGTGGATCTGTAAAATATTCACCAAAAAATGACTGCATGATATACCCAATTTCTTTTCACTGTGATATCAGAGGTTGAGTGAGACAACTCAGGGACCCACCTCGTTTGCAGATTGCCCTTCTTTGACAGCCCTCTTCCTTTACACATTCAGGAACTGAAAACCCAACCTCCTTGGATAAAGCCAGATCAGGAAATCCCTCAGGCTGGGCAGTAGAAATGTCAGGGAATGGGCGTCTGGTGTGTTTCTGCAGCAGACCTTATGTCTGTATGTGTGAGGGAGCACAATAAAATATTCACCAAAAAATGGGCACATGATATGCCCAGTTTCTTTTCACTGTGAAACCAGAACGTAGCCAAGACGGCAGGGATGGTGTGCCTGGGGTGATGGGCCCAGCACACGGGGAGAAGCCACTTTCTGTTATATTTGGAGTAAACATACTTTTTTTTTTTAAACCACCTTGTTGCTTTTTCTGCACATTCTTGAAGAGAAAATGATTTCCAGGAAGCCGAATGCATTTGATGTCTTTGAGGTTCCCACGTTTCCAAACATTGCACGCCTGGATTATCCAGAGGCGACTTTATAGTCTAAGGAAAGTTCTGAAGCTTCTGTGTCCTGGGTGGAGGAGAGTGAACACAGTGTCTTTTGAGTGCCGCCATGGGCTTTGTTGAATATGTTACTTCTCCCACAAAATGGCAAAGAGAGGCCCTAGGACAGGGTGAGGGTGGGTTGAATGAGGCTGCCTGAGAGCCCTGTCACATTCCGGAGCCAACTCTCATGGCGTCTGTAACCATAGCAACCACGGGCTGAAAAATTCTCAGGATGCAGATACGCCATTGTATCCACCTTCTGGTTCCCTTGCTTTCCCCTCTATTCCTTCATCCAGGCACTACCCTCACCCTCACCCCTGAACAGTGACTGATGTTCAGGGTGATTCTACACTGGTGATTTTAACTTCTGACTGATTCTTCATTTCCTGAGCCCCCATTTTCAATTCCTGGACCTACAGCTGATTCATTGTGACCCAGACTAAGCCACATGCACATCATTTCCTCAGCGTTTCCATTTTTACTATGAAAAATTAGGCATAGTTATGTAGTGAATGTACTCTAGATTTAATTGTAGTCATGCATAATGATGGTGGCTCATGACACTCATTGTTTTGAGTAAAACTCCTGCACTTACTGCATGGTTTAGATCTTAGATTTTGGGGGATATGTTATAAAAGAACAGAGAAAGCCAGTGAGGCACAGTGAATAGACCACTGGTCTCTGGCCAGAAAACCTGGATTGTGGTCCTGGTTAGAAAGTGAGATGTGTCCTGGTGGCATGAGGCTGGGGAGGTGGGTGGCTGCCAGATTATGCAGGGGATAGTAGGTCATATGAGGAGCTTTTTTTTTTTTTTTTTCCTGAGAATAATGGGAAGGTACTGAATAGTTTAAAGTAGTAGGGATGACACAATCAGATTTGTATTTTTAAAGATTATTTAAACCACTTATAAATGATTATAATTTGTAATCAAATGATTGATTCAGCAAATGTTTATGGAGCATACTTACTATGTGCCAGGCATGGTGCTGGGTGTGGGACTTACCTGGGGGATTCCTTGTCTTGTAGGAATCATAGGAATTTTTGAGAAACATTTGGGGAGGAAAAGAAGCTTTCCTTGGCCTCTTTGGTTTATGACAACCAATTCTAAACTTCTGGTTGCAAATGGGAAGTGTATCTTTTTTCTTTTTCTTTTTGCAGGGGGAGGTGTATCTTAAAGCAATGGCTGCCGCATTTTCAATCTCTGTTAATTAATATAATCTTTTCCTTGGCTTTGTTACATGGCTTTTGATTCTGTGATAATTTCTATATTTGGAGACAGTGAATCAGTAAACTAAAATCTATGGCGCATTCAATATTTTGTACTTCAAACACCTTTCGGAAACATTCAGCTATCGGTTTAGCATAATGGACCTAATTAAAATTGCCAGCATCTCCTCCATACCTGCTGTCACTTTGTTCCTGGCGTGTCGGGAGGCATTGTGAAATTGGGGTATTTCTCCTTTGACTATAATGGGACCCCCTGCTTGTCAAGTCCTTGTGGCCTCAGCTTGGAAGGCCTACCCGAAGCCTGAATTAATGAGAAGCTATGAAGTGCTGGTCCCTTTCTCTGGCAGGGTGAGAACACAGCTTCTATAGGAGCGTGAATGCTTGCTTATTAGGCAATAATCTTCGTATTCAGACTCCGTTCTAAAGAGAAGTGGAGCCAGCGGCACAGGGGGTGGGATTAGAGGAGCCTTCTAAGTCCCTGTCTACAAGCTGACCCACAGCACTCCTTCCCGTGACCATTGGATTGCCTAAAACCTATCAGCTACTCTGTTCATCGGCAACCTTTCGTTCATCCTTGGGGTTATTCCCTAAACATTTTGTGAGTCAGTGACTGCAGAAATGGGGCTAGACACAGAAAGATGAAAAAGATCTGAGGCTTTATACCCGGGAAAGTCACAGTCTAGCCACTGAGACAGGTGCAAGTCACTATGGATTAAAACACCATCTCCAGAACACATCTTTTTTTTTTTTTAACTTTTTATTTTATATTGGAGTATAGCCGATTAACAACATTGTGATAGTTTCAGGTGCCCAGCAAAGTGACTCAGCCATACATGTACATGTAACCATTTACCCCCAGACTCCCCAGAACACATCTTTTTAAAAGGCAAATATATCTTCTCCAGATAATTTACAGACTCTCAATTACCCATTGGTACAGCCAAGTTAATCAAGTTTCTATGAGAGACGTGAGCTGAGAGGGAATGGAACACAGAGCAAAACGTATTGATGGGTTGGCGTAAAGTGGGGAAGGGAAAAGTCAGGAGCATTGAACTCAGACTTTGGGAGGAGTCGTGCAGGGAGCAGACTGGACGTGGATAGAGTTGTGTGATGGGGGCGGGTGGGATGGAGGTGCCGCAGGTCCAAGCAAGGGACAGAATATGCGGTGATGAGAGGGGAAGTCACTGAAGGCCAACCATGACTGTGTAAAAGCCCAGTTCACATTAAACTCACTTCAGAAATCAGGAAGGACTTTTGAGACATCTAAACTCTCTGCGGCTTCTCAAAGGAAAACGCTGAAGTCTAGAGAAGTCAAGTGACTTGCCCAGACAGCAAAGAGGGAACAGAGCACGTGTTTGCACCCTTATCTTACCTCCATGAGCAATGCTGCCTCTCACAGTAATGCCAGCAGGGGAGGGGCCTTTGTCTCTCTTCTCCCTTTGGAAAGAAGAATTGATGAAGGGCTATGGCTCTACTGATCCTGGAACATATTGGTTCTGAGATTACAAACTAAATCTTCCATAAGCCTATAACAAGTATGAACATGGGTGTATATTCAGCCTCTTGGAGAAGGTGTTCATTCATTTATTCAGTGAATATTTACAAAGTGCCTTCCTTGTGCCCGCCACTATTCCAGGCCTGGAGGTAAGAGATGAACAACACAGAGTCCCTGCCCTCCTGAAACTTACCACCTGGCCAGCGCTCTCAGCCTTTCTTTTTTTTTTTTTTAAATGTTGTGGGTAGGAGTTTATTAATTAATTAATTTATTTTTGCTGTGTTGGGTCTTCGTTTCTGTGCGAGGGCTTTCTCTAGTTGTGGCAAGCGGGGGCCACTCTTCATCGCAGTGCGCGGGCCTCTCACTATCGCGGCCTCTCTTGTTGTGGAGTGCAGGCTCAGTAGTTGTGGCTCACGGGCCTAGTTGCTCCGTGGCATGTGGGATCTTCCCAGACCAGGGCTCGAACCCTTGTCCCCTGCATTAGCAGGCAGATTCTCAACCACTGCGCCACCAGGAAAGCCCTCAGCCTTTCTTACAGACACTCAGATCGATTTCCTGTGCATTTCAGAAATCTCTCTTAGGCACACATTTGACAAATAAAGGGGCTTAAAAAATTTTATAATAAGGGTGAAAATGAGGCCATTCTGATGTTACATTGCTCTTTGAAAAAATGTCTAGTTTGTTAATTTTGTGGAGAATGAGTGTTGATCTTGCAGAAGGCAGCAACATTCTGTTAGAAAATGCAGTGATTTCAAAGAGGGCCTAGTTTATGTTGAAATTTTATTAAGAACCTTTGTTAATTAGGACTCTGTGGCTTGTGTGTCTATCACTGGGATGGGAGGTTGAGTCTCCCTCATGATGATGACATGTAAATTAGTCTCAGAGGAATTGCAAGAGGCTGAGACACTCGGTACTTAAATACTCTCACTCTGTCTGGCAGATGGGAACTTTCTGCTACACATGATTTCCAAAGTATCTAAATTTACACATCTTCTGAATAGGGGGAAATTGGGGCTCCAGTTGGTTTGTTATGAGTCTGGAAGTCTCTTTGCTACATCTGGGATGCAGGGGCAGACTCAGGCCAACAGAGTCAAGGATGCCAGCCTGGGTCACGAGGCCTTAAGGAGACAGCATCTGGTTGCACTGCCTGGGGTGTCCACTATAAATCCAGCAGGTTGTGGGAGGCTTACGTGGAGTTTCAGGCAGGGTTGGGGTGACGCGGCACCACCACTGCCAGGATTCTCAGCCAAGTGGCCAGGAGAGACCTGTAGGAGCCATCCTGCTGTCAGCTGACAGAGGTTTCTGCTCTATTTTAGACCAATTCTAGTGATCGAGAGAGCCCTGCCTGTGATGCCTGGTGATGGTAGTGATGGCCGCATGCTGCTGGAGGGGAGGGCTGTGTGATGAGAAAGTGTGCAAGAGCTCACATTTGACCCCCAGCTCCGGCACTCCCACGCTGCTGGTCTTACCTCTCTCTGCCTGTTTTTCCACCGGAGAACCAGAAGTGATCACAGCACCCATCCCTTCGATGTTGTGAAATTTAAATGAGACAATGGGCACAAAGGACAGAGCATAGTGCCAGGGCACAAGGAGGCACCTAATAAATGATGGTGATGATGTGACTGGTGGCACCCATTTCCTGAGGGTCTGCATCAGGCGCAGTGCTCAGGGCGTAACCCACGAGACATAACATTCTTCACAGCAACCTGAGTCACTTTGCTTGTTCTTCCAGTTAAAATCCTAATGTTCAGCCACATGACCTGGATGCTCAGGTCTTCCAAAGAACCTGCACAGAGTGAGGGCTCCAGATCTGATTTTTTTTTTTTTTTTTTTTTTTCGGTACACGGACCTCTAACCATTGTGGCCTCTCCCGTTGCGGAGCACAGGCTCCGGACACGCAGGCTCAGCGGCCATGGCTCACGGGCCCAGCCACTCCGTGGCATGTGGGATCTTCCTGGACCGCGGCACGAACCCGTGTCCCCTGCATCGGCAGGCGGACTCTCAACCACTGCGCCACCAGGGAAGCCCCAGATCTGTTTTGTTTTAAACAGCTTTATTAACATATAATTTACATAACATAAAAATTACCCATCTAAACCGTACAATTCAGTGGTTTTTACTCTATTCATGGAGTTGTGCAACTATTACCACTGTATGATGTTAGAAGATTTTCTAAATCACTCCAAAAAGAAACCTCATCCCCATTAGCTGTCAACCCCTAATTTCCCTCATTCTCTCCCAGTCCCAGGCAACCGCTAATCTCCTTTCTGTCTCCACATATATGTCTGTCCTGGACATTTCATATGAATAGAATTGTATAACATGTAGCTTTTTGTGACTGGCTTCTTTCACTTAGTGTAATTTTTTCATTCATGTCATAGCATCCATATCTATTTTTGAATGAATGTCAGTCATCTGAGACATGTAGTATTAGGTCCATTTTGAAGATGAAGAAACCAAAGTTGCTAATGGCCACCCAAGTTGAAAGTGCTTGAGCTGGGGTTTGCACCCAGGTCTGTGTTGGATCCAAGGCCATTCTCTTGTCATTCACTTTCTGGCCTCTGATTGGGCCTCTGCATCATGCTGTGCACCATCTCCAGGGAGAAGAGTGTGGATGCCCCAGGCCTGGTCCCTCCTCATTGCTGTGGTTGTGGGAGTCCCTCCTCCCAGGACTCTGATTCTCCATCCACCTGATTGACGGAGGAGGATATGGTTTCATGGATGGATACCCACAGGGTGACTTCCAGGACTTGTGTTGGCCGGTCTAGTTCTTTTGTCCATTTTTCAAGGGTAATGACATGAACTGGAAAAGTTATAGACATGAAAATGAAGGGACAAATATATTTTCTGGATTCAAAGCCCAGCAATCCAGTCACCTGCTGTGATGGAGGAAATGTCATCTTTCTTGCCTTGTCTTTAACAGTAGATTGTAATTAAACACTACGAAGTGTATGATGGCCCTCCTCTCCTGGCCCCAAGACTTCTCCTGAGACATGTGAGATGGAGTATACATTTCTCAGCTGCTGTGGCAACATCGGGGTGGTGGGCATAGGTGTTTGTGGAAGGAAAAGGCCTACCACCAGCTGGCTCTTGGGCAGGGATGTGTGTCTGTGTCGTATGTTCCATGGAGACCTACCTAGTCTATGATGATGAGACAGCACGTCCTATGAAGTACTAGATTCCCACGTTTTCCCCAAACTGCTTCTGTCTTACTGTTCTCTCATATCCTATTCTAGGGAAAACGGCTCCATTTGATCATTAGAAGTGCAAGTGAGTTTTGCATCTTGCTTCTACCAAAGAAGAAGGAATGTAACCTTATGTATTACCTCTGGGTTCCTTTAGAAACACCATGAAACCTTATGTTGACTTAAAACTAGTGGCACTTGATCTTTGAATTAGCAAGTTGCTGAAAGTACATTAAGACCCCAGGACTTGGTTATGCGCTTGTTTGGTAGACTTCTCGTGGAAGTGGCCCCACTCCTGGTCTCAGTTCATGTGAGACATTGAGCCTTGTGTGATGTGGCAGATGCGCCAGTGCCCATCCTTTCCCCTTCAGTGCAAACTGGCTAACTTTGATGGCCAGTTCTTGCGTTTTTGGCCTTTTTCCTTAACTGAGCCTACTTTGCTGCTCCCATGGAAGGCAGAAAGTGCAGGGGAATTAGAACACCCCAAGAGCAGCCCTTAGCCAATGACTGATGGGAGATGGTAGGTAAATACCCCGTTCCCTCAGGCCTGGGTACAATAAGTCAGGAATATGTTCTGCAGTGGGAAAAATTCCATTATTCCATAGTGACAGCTAGCTTGATGCTGCACTTTCTATTGGTTTTCTTGGCTGCCTTCTGACCCGTGTCTCTCTTTTCCATTTCCCTATTGGTGCTTTCTTCACCTCCCAAACAACTACTGTGCTCCAGTCCTTTATCTTAGGATCAGCTTCTGGGGGAACCCAAATTAAGACATATGGTAATGTTTTACCCTTCCTTTGCTTCTCTCAAAGCCAGCTGGCTTTGAGTGAGAGAATAGGGTAAGGGCCCCAAGATGCTTCTCAGGCAGGCTAATGGCTCTCAGGGGATATTATCTATAGCTAATCAGCAGCTTTCTCTTTAACACAAATCCTGGTGCTGGTGAGTAATCCAAAAAGCATGAAAAGAGAGCTAAGGCTTGATGAGTCTCATCTCAGCCTCATCAAACCATTTTGTTTCCATAATTCCCTTTCTCAGGAGATGGCAAAATGAAATACAGTTGATTCTTGTTTGCAGTAGTTACCTTCTCTAAAGTCTCCGCGAGTACTGAATTAGTGAACACTGAACCACTGCTTCTAGGGGAAATCTAGAGTTAGGTTCCTGCAAGCCTCTGGTCACCGCATTTCCATCAACTGATCTATACATAACCTTGTTTATGTGTGTTTCTGTTTAAAGATATCTTACTTAACATATATCGTTGACTCATTAACATTGGACTCTCGGCCATTGGCACTGTTACTCATGCCTGATGGAAGCTTACCTAACACACATGTTTTCTCTGTAAGGGCAATCCCTGCCTTGCACTTAGGAACACGAGACAGCACTTAGCACTATGCTTGAGTGCAATCTTAAGCAGTGAAATGACCAACAGAAAGCACAAAAATGTGAAAAACGTGGCACTAAATAGACCACAGAAAGGACACTTGCTTACAGTATGAGAACTGACACGAAGAAGGCAGAGCATTTCCTTGTTTGACCTCAGTTGGGAACGTGTGTGTTGCAAGACTCAGTTTTTTTGCTGCTCTGCACCTACCCATGAATGGCTGTGAAAGTGCCATGAGTATTGATCTGGGGGTTATAAATAAATTTTAGCAAGTAGGAGAATTTGCATATGTGGAATCTGTCAACTTTCTTTTTCATCCCAATGCCTTAAGGCTCTACTTCAATTCAGTATATTTACTACACATGTGTGCCAGCCTCTGTGATAGATTCTGAGGTGTTAGGAGATGCTCCCCGCCCTCTGGGAGTCTCCATCCTGCTGGCACAGGGGATTAAAACTACGACACAAGACAGGGCACATACTCCAGAAGAGAGGCGAACAGTTTCATGGCAGTGTGAAGGGGGGGTGGATTTGAGAGTACAAGTCAGGATGGACTTCACAGTAGCGGGAGGGTCTTCGATAGGTCTGAGAGACATTTCGCATTTTGAGCATTTCCTACGTCACTGAAAAAAAAGGAAGCAACTGGTCAGAACATATCATTTCCCGCACACCCCCCAAGTCTGCCAGACTCCCTACATCTGCACCTGCCATCTTGTCTTTATCCCTCTATGGATGCAGTGTGTCTTCTGTCCAAGGCCAGCCTCTCCACTTGTGCCGGGGGCCCCCCACCTATGCTCTCTTGCTTCTCCTCTCTGCCCTGAGCCACCCTCTCTCCATCTCCACTGCAACATCCCCACTCACGTTGTACACGTGCTTCAGTATCTCCCCCCATCCCCTTGACCCCCCCATCCCCTCCAGCCGCCACCTAATTCCTGTACACACTTCACAGCAAAATTGCTGGAAAGAGTTGTCTGGAGTCACGGTCTCCACCCCCTCTTCTTTCTATCCATCACCACTTCATGGGGGCTGCTCTTACCGAGGTCACCAGTGGCTGCAGCATCCTCTTTCTGTTCTTTTATCTGAAGTGTCAGTGAGGATGCTTTCAGCTGAACGTGGCAGAATGTCCCATTTAAAGAGGCTCAAACAATATGGACATTTACTGTTAAGAGAGTTATCATCTCACTGAACAAGGGGGCTCCCAGGCTGGCTCAGCTGCTCTTTAATGCTACTAAGAACCCAGGCTTGTCCAGCTTCTTGCCCTGCCTCCCTTTATCACTGGGCAAAAGCTCCCTAATGGTGGTAAGAGGGCTGCGGACGCTCCAGCAGGCATTATGTTGTCTAAACACAACATGGGAAGTGCAGTGGTCTTTTTCCTTATATTTCTCTTTTTATCATGGAGGATTTCTCCTCCTAGGAACTCCACAGCCTACTTCTCCTTACATCAACCCCTAAACCAATCACTGTCAGAGGGGAATGGTATTATCATTATTGTCTTGGACCAGTTGAGATTTATCCCCTGAGTCTGTGACTGGGGCCCACCTTTTTTGAATGTGTTGCCATTTAACCAACATTTAAGTAAAATTGGGTCTGTTAGTGAGGAAGGGGGAGGGGCTCATGTGAAAGCACATGTAGCACCTGCCACCTTCCTTGACACCTCAAGGCCATTTTGACAATCGACCACTCCCTCCTTCTGGAAGCACTTTACTTCTGTCACTTGCTGTGGGACATTGTCTCCTCTGAGTTTACTTTTACCCTTGTGGCCACTCCTCAGCTTCCTGTTGCCCCCTTCTCCGGTACTCTCCCTCTCAGTGACTGAATGCCCAGGCACTTGGACTTGAGGGCCTTCTCGTCTCTGTCTCGTTCTCCCCAGGTCATGTCAGCAGTCCTTAATGCCTCCCAAGTGTGCCTCTCCAGATTTGCACAGCCACCTGCATCCTTGGTGTTTCCACTCACATGTCCTCAAAGACTGAAACAGGACTGTGGACTTCCTATCCCAAACCTGTGCCTCTGTGATATGTCCTCATCCCAATAACTGGCACCACCATCTATACAGTTGCTGGAACAAAAATCTAGGCATGATGAGTGAGTCCTTTCTTTCCTGCCCTCTGGCATTTCACACCCCATTTATCAGCAAGCCATGTCAACTGTGACCTCTACAATATATCCAGAATCTGTTTGTTTCTGTCTAGGTCTCACCCCTCTACTTCTAGCATCCTCAGCTGGATGGCTGACCTAGTCTTCTTATTGGTTTCCCTACTTCTACTCCTGTTCGCTGTACTCCATTCCCCACAGAGCAGCCAAAATGACCCTTAAAAATGTAACTCAGATCCTGTCATACCCAGAGCTTAAAATTCTTGAATAGTGCCTCTTTCCACATTAATTCTCAGCTTCTGAGGCTGGCCTGCAAAACCTCGTGTGATGATTGTTGCTTACTTCCTCTCCAAACCTCAGCTACAGCCTAGCCCTCTTTAGACTTACTTCCATTCCTTGAATACACCGTGCGCCTCCTTATCCGAGGGCTTTTGTAGGACCCTCCTGGAATTCTCTTCCACTGGATCTTCATGTGATGGGCTCCTCTTCACTTCTGAAATCTCAGCCCAAATGCCACCCCCTCAGAGATGCTTTTCTAAACAGTCACCTGTGCAGATCATTCTCTGTCATAGCACACTGTTATAATTCTCTGCATGATGCCTCTCACTCACTAAATGTTTTTCTTTCTATTTATTAATTTAATAAGTAAAGACTAAAAAATTAATAAACTAAGATGACTGAAATGATATCTCCATGAAGACAAGATAGAGTTTTTTTTTTTTTTCCCGGTATGCGGGCCTCTCACTGCTGTGGCCTCTCCTGTCGCGGAGCACAGGCTCCGGACGCGCAGGCTCAGCGGCCATGGCTTACGGGCCCAGCCGCTCCACAGCATGTGGGATCCTCCCGGACCGGGGCACGAACCCGCGTCCCCTGCATCAGCAGGCGAACTCTCAACCACTGCACCACCAGGGAAGCCCCAAGAGAGAGTTTTAAGAAGGGAAACATAATGAGCAGTGTTAAATGCTCTACAAAGACTGAAGATAATGATAATGATGATGATATGATAATGATAGTAACAGCTACCATTTATTGTTACTATGAACCTGGCAGAGTGCTAAGCATTTTGCATACATTATCTTATTTAATCTTGACAATGTCTCTATTTCAGGGAATGTTATCATTCCCATTTTACAGAGGAGAACATCAAGGCTTATGGAGGTCAGGCACAGTGCCTGGCACATGGTAGCTTTCAATTAATATTTGCTATGTTAGTGAATGAATTTTCCCGAGGTCTTGGAGCTCCAAATGGTGAAGATGAGAGTCTAAGCTAGGTCTGAGTGAAACCAGAGTCCATGTTTATAACCACTGGACTATATATCCTCAGATGGCGATTGAAATACTGAAATACCCCTTAACAGATTGAGAAAGAAAAGTATAGTACAGGATAGATGATTACTTATTTATTTAAAAAACATTATAACTGAAATTAATTTTGGGACCAAAAACCTTCTGAATTTTGGACTCCATAAAATTCTTTTGAAGGGATAATAGAGTTTTGAAAAAATGTTAGGGATGAACCCAGATTGAGTGATTTCCTCATTGTTTTTAATTGAAGTATAGTTGATGTACAATGTTTTATATGTCACAGGTCTACAATATAGTGATTCACAATTTTTAAAGGTTATACTCCATTTATAGTTATAAAATATTGGCTATATTACCTGTGTTGTACAATATATCCTTGTAGCTTATTTTATACATAATAGCTTGTACCTCTTAATCCCCTACCCCTATCTTGCCCCTCCCCCTCCCTCTTCCCACTGGTAACCACTGGTTTGTTGTCTATATCTGTGAGTCTGCTTCTTTTTTGTTATATTCACTAGTTTGCTGTATTTTAGATTCCACGTATAAGTGATATCATACAGTATTTGTCTTTCTCTCTCTGACATTTCATTTAGCATAATACCTTCCAAGTCCATCCATTTTGTTGCAAATGTCAAAATTTCATTCTTTTTTACGGCTGAGTATTATTTCATTGTATGTATGTACCACAGCTTCTTTATTCATTCAAAGTGTTGATGGACACTTTGGTTGTTTCCATATTTGGCAGTTGTAAATAATGCTGGTATGAACATTGGGGTGCATGTATCTTTTAGAATGAGTGTTTTCTGGGGTTTTTTTTTTTTGGATATATAACCAGGAGTGGAATTGCTGGGTCATGTGGTAGGTCTATTTTTAGTCTTTTGAGAAACCTCCATACTGTTTTCCATGGTGGCTGCATCAATTTAAATTCCCACTAACAATGTACAAAAGTTCACTTTTCCCCACAGGGTGATTTCCTTATTTTTTTATTATTATTTTTTTTAGCACTTATTTATTTATTTATCTATTTTTGGCTGTGTTGGGTCTTCGTTGCTGCACGCAGGCTTTTTCTAGTTGCGGCGAGCGGGGGCTACTCTTCCTTGTGCGTGTGGGCTTCTCATTGCGGTGGCTTCTCTTTGTTGAGGAGCGTGGGCTCTAGGCGCATGGGCTTCAGTAGTTGTGGCTCTAGAGTGCAGGCTCAGTAGTTGTGGTGCACGGGCTTAGTTGCTCCATGGCGTGTGGGATCTTCCTGGACCAGGGCTCGAACCTGTGTCCCCTGCATTGACAGGCGGATTCTTAACCACTGCACCACCTGGGAAATCCTGATTTCCTTACTGAAACACCCCACGGATACATTCTAATGTTACACCCAGGTTCATTGTGCAGGGAATTGTTAAAACTCCGTCTTTGGGATGAGTGCCGTGAGAACCCCAATTGTAGACGCTGAGCACATTCTACACCAAGTTCATGTCTGACAAGCTAGCAGAGCACCCAGTGCTATACGTTTTCTGGATGTGTCGGCTTTTGGTTTATTACAGGACATACACTTAGTGCCTGTGGTTTGTTCAGCACTCTTGTAGGTTGACTGAGACCTCACACAACATTAAGGACATAGTCTTGGCTCTGGCTGAGTTCACAGTCTAATCAGGGTGATGAAACAAAGTCACAAGTGGATGAATGCAAAGTCACAAGTGAAAACCTTGCTCTAACGGATGAAGAATGTGTGGTACGAGATGGATTGGAATAAGAGATGGAAGAAGCAGATGGCTCTGAACTTCCCTTACACAGGGGGAAGGGATGCACGTGGACTAGTGGAGAGGAAAGGTGGGGAGAACGTTCTAAGCACAAGCAAGATGGTGTACATTTGCAAGATTTGCCCAAGGGGCAGAATGGGCGGGATCTCCCTGCAGAGGGATCAGAGGTGGGTTTGGAAGAAAGGATTAGAGAAATGAGAACTGTCAGTAGAGGAGGTGGGATGTGGCTGGTCGTGGGGAGCTACTTGGGGTTCCTGAGACCTGATGTGACATGAAGGAATATTTGTAAGGGATGAATCTTGCAGTGGGTGTGGGACATTTGGGAGCAAACAAGATTCAAACTGGAAATACTAGTTAGGGGGCGAGATTTCTTAATTTCAGTCTTTCCTGTGCCACTTCTGCTTTTTAATTTTTCTGCCATATTTAAATATCATCTGTACCACTATTTACTTAATATTTTTCTGTAAGTTGGTGTCACTTTTAAAAGCTTAAATAAATTTAGCTTTGCCTTAAGCCGTAATATCTACCACTGTTTAGTTAATATTTTTCTTTGAGACCCTCATTTAAAAATTAAATAAATTTAGCCCTACCCCAAGCAATAGTACCTTTAAAATCAGAAGTGTTCTGTACTAGTTATATTTTTCCTAGCGCACATTATAGTAAACCCATGGCCATTAAAAAGTTTTCTTCTGTATGTCACTTGAAGTCATCTTGTTTACCACCAATGGTTCATGTGCTGCACTTTTGGGAACACTCGGGGCATTACAGCTCTCTACTGTGACATGATGGAATTGAATAAATGGAGTTTAGCTTACATTTATTAAATACTTACCTTGTACAAACTACTGGCTGAGGGAGATGAAAATATGAATTACATACAGTCTTTGCTCTTAATGGATTTGGAGGGAAGCAGGGAGAGGATGGTGTACCAATAAGAAGATGAGAGGTAGGCTTGATGAACCCAATCCCAGCCACATGGAACAGCTTTTTTTTGTGGTACGCGGGCCTTTCACTGTTGCGGCCTCTCCTGCTGCGGAGCACAGGCTCAGCGGCCATGGCTCACGGGACCAGCCGCTCCGCGGCATGTGGGATCCTCCCGGACTAGGGCACGAACCCACGTCCCCTGCATCGGCAGGCAGACTCTCAACCACTGCGCCACCAGGGAAGCCCCTGGAACAGCTTTTAATTATGCCATCTGGTATCAGCTCTGTCAACTGGGCAACACTATGGAACTAGACTGGGTGAGAGCTCCTCAAATCCATTTCACTCCAGCAAGTATTTTCCAGACACTTCCTGATGCTTTTGCAACTATGAAGGAGAGTATAGTGTTTTAGGGAGGGATAAACCAGCAACCAAAGGATGAAGTGGGAGGCAGAGTGGGGTAAGGACCATAAGAGAGATGCAGTGAGTGTATGCTCAGGGCTTACAAGAGGAAGCGTTCCGAGCCAGCTCTGGGGACTAGGAAAGACTTTCTAGAAGATGTGCCATTTCAGATGGACTTTAAAGCAGCGGTCCCCAACCTTTTTGGCACCAGGGACCAGTTTCGTGGAAGACAGTTTTTCCACTGGGGTGGGTGGATGGTTTGGGGATGATTCAAGCGCATTGCATTTATTGTGCACTTTATTTCTAGTATTATTACATTGTAATACATAATGAAATAATTATACAACCCACCGTAATGCTGACAGGAGGCGGAGCTCAGGTGGTAACGCGAGCAGTGGAGAGTGGCTGTAAATACAGATGAAGCTTCCCTCACTTGCCCGAAGCTCACCTCCTGCTGTGTGGCCCCATTCCTAACAGGCCACAGACGGGTACCGGTCCGTGGCCCGGGGGTTGGGGACCCCTGCTTTAAAGGATGAGATGATGTAAAAGGCAGTGATGGAGGGGTTCTCACAGAAGGAATGGCATCAACAAGGCACCAAAGAGGAAAACTGAGGCATTTGTTTGGGAGAAGGGCAAGTCTCCGGTTGTCTTGTGGGAACTTGGGGAGATGAAGGTGGAAAAGCAGGCTGGGGTCTTGTGGGCCCCTTAGATGCTGGGCTGAGCATGGATTTATTTCTGTAGGTGATCAGGAGCCATTGAAGGCTATGACATGGGATAAGTTGCACCTTATGAAAAATCTAAATGGATCTCAACTGGAGGGTGGTATAACAGCAAGCTGGAGACTATTAGGAAGAAACTGCAGTAATCTGGGTGAGAAATGAGGTCCTGAATGGTCATCATGGCAGAGGTCTGGGGTAGAGGGACCAATGGGGAAGTGAAGAAGAAAGGTCTAAATAGAGGGTCAGTACAGAGGTCTGGGGATCAACTGGCCATCGGCGTAGTGGAGTCAATCATTTCTCTTAAATTACAAGGAGAGCAGTTCATCCACTAGGTATGAGATTTTTTTTTTTTAATTTTCAGATGATGAGAGTAATATTTACTAAATACAAAACTGAGAGGACTAGACTAAAAAAGGTACTCTGTGGCCCACCTGGGCTCTGCTTCCCTGGTGACAGGTAAGATGACCTCTATTCCTTCCAACACAGGCTACCCACGGGCAAAGGACTTGAATAAACATTTCTACAGAGAAGACATACAAAAGGCCAACAGGTATAGGAAAAGATGCTCAACATCACTAGTCATCAGAAAAATGTATGGGGAAAGAAGACAATGATTGCAATTCTTGTACATGTGGAGGAGGGGGAGGATGTGTCCCACAGAAAATACTTTGCTGTGAAAAGACAGAAGCAGTCCACGCTCTGTTAATTCCTTTTATTTTGTCTTTAAGTATACACAGGAGAAATAGCTGTGTAATTTAGGTGTGGATTCTAGAAGCATTTAGGTTCAACACTGGAAAAGGACTTTCTTTTTTTTTTTTTTTTGTGGCACGCAGGCCTCTCACTGTTGTGGCCTCTCCCGTTGCGGAGCACAGGCTCCAGATGCGCAGGCTCAGCGGCCATGGCTCACGGGCCCAGCCGCTCCGCAGCATGTGGGATCTTCCCGGACCGGGGCACGAATCCGTGTCCCCTGCATCGGCAGGCGGACTCTCAACCACTGCGCCACCAGGGAAGCCCTGGAAAAGGACATTATTGCTCTTGGCCTTTATGTGGGTAGCATATCCTGGGGAACTGGCGGATCATATTCTGTGACAGGTCATTTGAGTGGCTTGTTTTTATCCGTATAGTCATCATTTCCCCCTGCAATCTGTCTATATTTGGGGAGACTTAGGTGACAGGACTCTTCTCTTCCAACTTCTTGTTTTCCACCTGAAAAGGATCTGATGTCCAATGGCTGTGGATGCAATTCTGCCTCTACACGAAGAGGAGTCTAATATGAATACGTTTAAGCAAACGGCAGATGAAGGCTTATTAGGGTTTGGAATTTGACATTCTGCTGCAGAGCAAGAGAAGAGTGACTCGCTGATGCTGGTGGCAACTGTCACTGGAAATTTTCCCAGAGAACCTTTTAAATTTATGAATCTCCAGAATCCATCTATTTTCATTTAGTCTTTGCTTCTATAGTTCCTGTTCTTTTATCTCTTTCGTGTAATGCCTATCTATCTCTGTAGTACCCAGAATAAAACGCACCAATTTTAATTGTAATGAATAGGGCATAGTGACTCTTGGGGGCTGCTCTGGACAGGCAGTGGAGGCTGAATCCTTCTAATGGGAACTGCATAGGGAACATGACTCACCTGCCCTCACCCCACCACCACGCAGGGATTGGTCGAGCTCCAGGGACTCTATAGCCAATTTAACTGTACAGACGAAAGGAAGTCACTGTTAAGTGGATCTGTATTCCCAGTTATCAAAGATGCCAATGCTATCTGCTGGCTAATAGGAACCCAAAGTGTGCCCTGAGGATGGTGCCAGATGTTTCTGAATAGGCCTTATGTTTTATGGTCCCGGATACTGCATAATTAAAAATAGTGTCTATCTTAAAATTAGCTATTAACTAGACACTAAACTTTTAGAATTTATTACTGTATCTAGGTCTCCATTTCGCTGAAGAGGTGACAAACTGTTTAGACTGAAGCTTGTTTATTTTTCCAATGAATTTAAGTGGAAGGTTTGGTGAAATGATGTATTTAATTTTTAGCATGAATTTCCTACTGCATCAAATTTTCTTTTTAAGTGATGGAACCTCATTATAATGCAGCTATTAGGAAATGCGTTCATTTATTATAATGTGGCTGTTAGGAAATGCATTCATTCACGCATATATTTATTCATTCAACAAACATATATTTACTGTCTGCCAGGCTCTGTGCAGGACTCTTAAAAATATGGACAAGAACCATGTTTTGTACTTTTTAACATTTCTCCAAGAGAAATGCTCTGTTGTACAACATTAATCCCAGGATGCATTATTTTCATTATATGTCTGAAATCAGAATGTGTCTTACTACCAAAGGTAAGTAATCATTTATTGACGATGTTAATTTTTTAGAGGTACATAAAATAATGATGCATTTGTAATTGAGGGTGTATTAGATTTGATAGGAGATATTTACACAATACTATTACTGATACCATGCTTTGACCACTATTATGGGGCCATGTGGAGCTCCGTACTAATGTTAAGCCTGTAGTTTTAGGCATTGAAGTTGGTTCAGGGATGCTAGAACTCAGATGCCCAGATGTCCACATCTAAGAGAGTAGAGTCAGAAGGTTTATGGAGAGCCAGGGGTTCAAGCTGCAGAGGCAGTAACAGCAGAATGGAGAGAAATTCTCCAATGCCTCGCGTCTCTGCATCTTCTCCCCTTTTCTGGTCTGCTACGTAAATCCAGTGCAGCATGACTCTGCCAGACAGACAGCACAGGAGGAATGAGAAATGGCACTTAGGGCTGTAGCGTGGGAGGTGGGAACTGGCACCCAGAGAGGCTAGGGTCAGTGTGTGTACCTGATGAGGGTAAAGTGAACAAGGAAGTTACAAGGACAGCAGCAACATTTATTGAGACACTCCATTTATCAAATGCCTTATTATTGCCCATTTAAAATACGCTGTTTTTTTGGTCTTACTGAGATATAGTTGACAAATCAAATCATAATATATTTAAAGTGTACAACGTGATGATTTGATATATGTATATATTGTGGAAGGAGTCCCACTATTGAGTTAATTAAGACATCCATCCTCTCACATATTTACCTTTTTTTGTGTGGGAACACTTAAGTACTACTTTCTTAGCAAATTTCAATTATACAATACAATATCTTCAAATATAGTCACCATGCTGTACATTAGATCAAACCTTATTTATCTTATATGCTTGTGCCCTTTTGATAGCCTCTCAGTATTTCCCCCACCCCCTGGCAACCACCATTCTTCTCTGTTCTGAGTTTTATTTTTTAAAAATTTTATTTCATCTATAAGTGATACCATGCAGTATCTTTCTATGTCTGGCTTATTTCATTTAGCATAATGTCTTCTAGGTTCATACATCTTGTTGCAAATGGCAGGCTATCCTTCTTTTTAAAGGCTAAATGGTATGTATATCTCTATATCACATTTTCTTTATCCATTAAACCACTGGTGGACACTTAAGCTGTTTCCAAACCTTGGCTGTGGTGAACAAAGCGGCAATGAACATGGGAGTACAGATATCTCTTCAAGATAGTGATTTAATTTCCTTTGGGCATATACCAAAAGTGGAATTGCTGGATCATATGGTAGTTCTATTTTTAATTTTTTGAGGAACTTCCATGTTGGTTTCCATAGTGGCTGCGCCAACTTACATTCCCAACAGTGCAGAAGTGTTCCCTTTTCTTCATATCCTCACCAGCATTTGTTATCTCTTGTCTTTTTGATGATAGACACAATGAAGTGATACTTCATTGTGATTTTGAATCAAATACACTATTTAAAATATAACAATCCTGCGAGATAGGCATTCACAGAGCCTCACTGTTATCCTTGTTTCATGTGTGAAACTGAGGCTCAGAGAGGGTAAGTGACTTGCCCGGCATCATATAGTTAGTTAATGGTAGAACTGAGATTTAGGCTTTGATCTATGGAGCATTAACGTCTACTCCACTTCAACATGCTGCACGGCATCCAAAGTCTCAGAACATGAAGTGAATTTATGTTCAGTCAAGAGAAGTTCCAGAAGCCAACCAGGGTCAGAGCAGTACATCGACAATGACATGTAGTAACATCGGAATCCAAAATTAGAGCCACTGAGCAGAATTCTAGTGATGTCTTGAGTAACTTCCCTGTGTACTGTAGCCCAGGTGCATGGACTAGCCCAGATTGGGAGGGAACAGTTGCCCCGCAGGTCCAGGGAAGTACCTGGTAGCTTGATGAGTTAAGTGCTGAGGTTTGAGAATTTGTTACTTTACTCTAATCAAACCTCCGGAGAGCAAAAGTGCTATTGTAGCTAAGGTTCCAGAACTCTGTGATGGGTATTTTAATAAAGCCCATGATCCCAAGAGAAGTTTGCTGTAGGGATGAGCTCACAGTCCATAGCTGAGGGCTGATTAATAATTTTAATTATGTTTCTAGTATTTGTGGAGATATTCTGCCATCATTGGATTCCGTTTAGATTTTGATTCCATGTAGATCTCGAGGAAATTTAAAATGTTTTGGTTCATTATTTAAAATCACTGTTATTTTGCTGAGAGCTATTGAATAGCCAAAAGAAGTTTACGTATGATCAGGAAGAGTCCAATCTTCCAAACGCCATGGGTAGCTATTCAAATCTGGGCACTAGGAAGAATTTGAAGTTGTTCACCTAAGTGTATTTCTAATTTATTTTCATAGGTGTGACAGAATAAAGTAGCTGTTTATTAATATAGAGGAAATAGCTCCACTGAATGGTCAGAACAGTTGTCTTTCTAATGTTGCATGCAACACAAACAATATCACTCTTGTCACCACTCTTTGTCATCATAAACATTTAAGTACATAACTACTCCTTGCCTTGTGCCAAGTGTCCCACAAAGAGGCTTGTTCCCTGTCCTTTAGACTTTCCAATATAAGAAGAGAACAATGAGGAAACACACATAAAAATACGTTGAAAAGATATAGAGTATTCTGAATGAGAATATTAATGAATACATAGTGAGAAATTTATAACCTCTACAGGGTCATAGGTGACGTATTTAAATGTTTTCTAAGGGTAGAGAGCAACATTATTAATACACGAAGAGGGGAAAGTTGGGACAGTATTCTTTAAGCTGCTTATTAAGTTTAGGTGGAGAAAAAAAAGGCCAGTAATTTTTCAGGTCAGGATTTGATGCTAACCTGGCAATGGTGATGGTGGAATTGGTGCTCTGGAGACCAATCAGAACCTCTTGTGGGATTTGCCCATGTAGCGGGTATGAGGCCATTTAGATGTCAAGATGGACTGAGACCTGAGCTTCATGGGCATAAACACAGCTGCTGGATAAGCCGATGTATCTGTTAGGATAATTTCTATTGCAGATAACAGAGAACCTGGCCCCAATGGGATCCAGCTCAAAAGGGGATTATTGAGTCTCATAACTGAACAGTCCAGGTAGAGTTCAATCTAGGGCTCAGGATTAAATGCATCCAGCACTGAGTGTTTCTCCATTTCTTGTTTTGTCTTTTCTGCATTGCTGTGTTCTTGGGCAGGTTCCTTCTTGGTGGTTCTAAGATGGTTGCCACTGGCTCCTGGGCTTCATCCTTCCAGATTCATATCCTTCAGGAAAAAGAAAGCTAAATTCTCTAAGGCTCAAATGAAAAGCTTGCATCTGAATTTTCTTGGTCCTGACTGGCCTGTGTAGGGTCAGAGACTCATCTTTTCACCAATAGTGGGAGAGGGCGGGGATCATATGTGCTGATTGGCTTGGCCTGGGTCATGTGCTTCAGGCCTAGAGGCTCGGAGTGGAGCCCAGAAAAGCCCAGCACAAAGGCTGAGAGTTGGGCTGGAGTGCTTACCTTAAAAAACATCAGGGTGGGGAATTGCTTGGTGGTCCAGCGGTTAGGACTCTGTGCTTTCACTGCCAAGGGCCCAGTTTCGATCCCTGGTTGGGGAACTAAGATCCCGCAAAATGCTCTGTGCGGCCAAAAAGAAAAAAAAAAAATCCGGGTGATTTTGCTACTACATGGCTGCTGAGAGAAGGGATGAGGTGGGGAGAGAGGGCAGATGAGAATAGAAGCTGGGATACTGGTGGGGAGGTTATTGAAGTCCAGGCAAGGAATCATGGTGGCTTGGATAAAGAGAGTGGCAGTTGACATGGAGAGGGGTGGACAGGTTTGATTTATACTCTGGAGATGGAATCCACAAGATTTGCTGATGGAAGCTGTGTCGAGGGTTGTAAGAAAAAGTGACTCCCAGGTTTGTGGACAGAGCAGCTTGGAAGAACAGTGGTACCATTTTTTGAGATAGGAAGACTTGAGGGTTTTTGTTTTATTTTGTTATTATTAATTTTAATCAACTGTGTTATTTTGACTCTGTGGGATTTGAAAAGCCTGTCAGATATCTGAGTGGAAATTTTAATTAGACAGTTGGAGATAGGAGACTGGAATTTAGAGGATAGGGCTGGAAATATAAATTAATGGACATATGAATCTGTAAAAAGAAGGGGGTGGCTACAGCACTTTTAATTTTTTTTTAAAGCTGTGTAATCGGTTTATGAAATGGGTTGGACTTGTCGGAAGTACAAAGAGAAAATGGCTTTATTCATCTTCAACTGCTACCTTCACTCTGTTCTGTTAGGCCAACCCTGGATGATATCTCAGAAATATCCCACAGCTTTTCCAGGCACTTAAAATAAAATAAAATAAAATAAGTAAAGCAAAATAAAATAAAGTACAGTAAATTATTTTCAGGCCTTCAAAAGTCCAGTTTAACATAAACTCAAACGTCAGTCTCTCCATCAATTCAAAGCTCTCCTTTTCCTGCAGGTCAGGCCTGCCTGAGATAACACAAACCAGCAGTGGACAAGAATGGCCTTGTTTGCTTTCTTCTTTTCCTTGTCCAAACTCCTTCCCCGCCTGCTTTGCTGCTCTGGCTCCTCCAGAGTCAGGTGGCAGGGAGAGGGATGATGAGAAAGCAAAATGTTTTATTGATACCTGGCTGATCTGTAGCCATGGGATACCTACCCTCTTTGCCCTCCAGATCGAGTGGGGTTATAATGCCCAAACCAACTGCTGGGTTGACCAGTGTGACCTCCTCCGGAACAGGTTAGACACTGTTCAGACAAGGAGAGGAAGGAGAAGGTTATGAGGATCTACCCAGAGTCTGCGCTGGGATGATGACATGAAACCAGAAAGTGCTCTCCCTCGGCCCCCCCACTCTGAGCTGTGATGCCACAACATGTGCAGGCCCCTGGATTTTTTCCTGCTAGTGGGAAGGCTGTGTGGGGTGGGGTGTGGAGTTTTACCCATCTTGTTTTCCTCCCAGGACAACTCTGTCTCCACCTGCTGGACTGCACCCTTGAGCTTAGGAGACATAACATCATTTTAGACATGTTCACAGATTGGCTAATAGAAAAAAAAAAGCTTGTTAAATTATGGCAGATAATTTTTCACAGAACTAGAACAAAAATTTCACAATTTATATGAAAACACAGAAGATCCTGAATAGCCAAAGCAATCTTGAGAAAGAAAAACGGAGTTGGAGGAATCAGGCTCCCTGAATTCAGACTCTACTACAAAGCTACAGTAATCAAGACAGTATGGTACTGGCACAAAAACATAAATATAGATCAATGAAACAGTATAGAATGCCCAGAGATAAACCCACACACCTATGGTCACCTTATCTTTGACAAAGGAGGCAAGAATATACAATGGAGAAAAGGCAGCCTCTTCAATAAGTGGAGCTGAGAAAACTGGACAGCTACATGTAAAAGAATGAGATTAGAACACTTCCTAACACCATACACAAAAATAAACTCAAGATGGATTAAAGACCTAAATGTAAGGGCAGACACTATAAAATTCTTAGAGGAAAACATAGGCAGAACACATTTTGACATACATCACAGCAAGATCTTTTTTGACCCACCTCCTAGAGTAATGGAAATAAAATAAAAAATAAACAAATGGGACCTAATGAAACTTAAAAGCTTTTGTACAGCAAAGGAAACCATTAACAAGATGAAAAGACAACCCTCAGAATAGGAGAAAATATTTGCAAATGAAGCAACTGACAAAGGATTAATCTCCAAAATATACAAGCAGCTCATGCAGCTCAATATCAAAAAAAACAAACAACCCAATCCAAAAATGGGCAGAAGATCTAAAAAGACATTTCTCCAAAGAAGACATACAGACTGCCAACAAACACATGAAAGGATGCGCAACATGACTAATCATTAGAGAAATGCAAATCAAAACCACAATGAGGTATCACCTCACGCCAGTCAGAATGGCCATCATCAAAAAATCTGCAAACAATAAATGCTGGAGAGGCCGTGGAGAAAAGGGAACCCCCTTGCACTGTTGGTGGGAATGTAAATTGATACAGCCACTGTGGAGAAAAGTATGGAGTTTCCTTAAATAAATAAAAGGAGAACTACCGTATGACCCAGCAATCACACTACTGGGCATATACCCTGAGAAAACCATAATTCAAAAAGAGACATGTACCACAATGTTCACTGCAACACTGTTTACAATAGCCAGGACATGGAAGCAAGCTAAATGACCATTGACAGACGAATGGATAAAGAAGATGTGGTACATATATACAATGGAGTATTAGCCATAAAAAGGAATGAAATTGAGTTATTTGTAATGAGGTGGATAGACCTAGAGTCTGTCATACAGAATGAAGTAATTCAGAAAGAGAAAAACAAATACCATATGCTAACGCACATATATGGAATCTATAAAAACGTACTGATGAACCTAGTGCAGGGCAGGAATAACGACGTGGACATAGAGAGCGGACTTGAGGACACGGCGGGGAAGGGGAAGCTGGGACAAAGTGAGAGAGTAGAATTGACATATATACACTACCAAATGTAAAATGGATGGCTAGTGGGAAGCTGCTTCATAGCACAGGGAGATCAGCTCAATGCTTGTGACGACCTAGAAGGGTGGGATAGGGAGGATGGGAGGGAGGCTCAAGAGGGAGGGGATATGGGGATATATGTATGCTTATAGCTGATTCACTTCGTTGTACAACAGAAGCTAACACAACATTGTAAAGCAATTATACTCCAATAAATGTATTAAAAAATTATGTCAGATAGAGTTAGGGCGTCCATGCATTCTGACCTTTTAAGACTCTCCATTTTGAGTAGTTATTTTTCAGTAATGATGACTGATTAAATGCATACTGTATGGGACTTAAATTTTGGATATTTGTAAGGCTTTACATGTATAAAATCACAGATCAGGAAAATTCAGTGGCATATCATGGCTGTCTTTCCTCCTTCCCTCCCTCCCTCTCTTCTACTCTCTCTCACTTTTCCTCCCTATCCCCTTCTCTCTTTCTTTCTTTCACTACCTACGTGGAAAAGACATTGGGTTCAAAATTTGGGATACAAGGATGAATAATTACTATTCCCTGACTGTCAAGGATTTATAGTCCAGTAAAGGGATTCATTCATTTTATCCAACAGATATTTATTGAACATCTGTGATGTAGCAGGCACTCATCTAGGTGCTGGGATGCAATGATGAACAAAACAGATCAGATCTAATACCCTAGATGGGGAGTTTATACTTCAGTGGGGGAGATACATGATAACCAAGCAAATAAGTACAGAATACAATTTCACCTGTGAAGAAAATAAGGTCAGGCAGTGGGCTAGAGAGTGAGTGGCCCTAAGAGTGGAGAGTAAACTTTCTGCATTGAGGTGGTAGCATTGAGCAGGGCTGGAGCGTTGAGAAGGAGCTGCCCTGCAAGGATCGGAGCAAGCATGTTCCATCCAGAGGACTCAGCAACGGGGAAATCCCAGAGGTGGGAGCTAACTTGGAAAAAACTGGAGGACGAGTGAGACTGGAGGGTGTTGAGGAGGGAGGTGAGGTTAGAGAGGCAGGGAAGGAGGTGGATGCTCCTTGAAGGGTAACAGGAATCCTCAGGAGGGTTCTAAGCAAGGGAGTGGTGGGGTTGAATTTGCATTTTTATTTATTTATTTATTTATTTAATTTAGAAATATGTACTTTTAAAACACATTCAGTAATATCAATAAATATGGGGATGCACAGGCCAGCTGCCCAGGGATGTATTGTTTGGCCTGTACACTGTTTTACAAAATACAGAATTAGCTGCCAACATTAAAAATACATATAATAATTCACATTTTCACAGATTTCTCATCAGTGTTCTAGTTTTCTCAACTGCTCCCTCATCATTTTTCTTCCTAGTGAAGACCAAACATACCAAGTACTTTTCTACAGTGTTGCTTGGTATTTTTTTTTTCACACACACACACTGTATTTTATTTTTACAAGAGATAAATAAACTGACACCAAGCACTGTAAATGGATGACCACAACAAAAGCAACAATAATTGCAATTACCAAACACGAAACACACTCACACTGTGTCATAATATTGACATTCAGTCCAGGAATCCTCCACGGTAACAGCTCCTATACCTTGCAGTGAAAATTGATTTGTATATTTTTCTGCCTCTGAGTCCTTGCGGGATTTTTTTTTATTCAAACAGAAAGTCACAAAAATTATAATCATCCTCATCAGTTCACTCAGTCCCATGTAATTTTTTTTCATCTTGATCTTTTGTTAGCACTTTTATGAATTCATCAGTTTTCCACTAGAGTTCTGAAAATGCTTCTTCATTCAGTTCAGCAGTAGAGTCAATTACCAGAAACCTGTACTTGTCAGAGTCTTTTCCATGAATTCCTTGAAGATGAAACCCTTTTATAGGAACATTTTTGCAAAAGCATCAGAGTACACCCAGAACTGTCTGTAAATGACAAAAGACTTAAAAATGACCACGGTTAAAGATTTGATGAAAGTCCATAATAATGCAATTGACAAGGAAATTTAGTTATTTCTGAGATATACATTTTAAAGTAATAACTAGAATTATGACTTATAACATTATACCAGAACATATAAGATTTTTAGAAATTTCATGTAATGTCTGAAACATTTATATTAACATATTTCCATACAAATAACCCAAAGAAAGTTTAGTATTAGTTTTTGTTTGTTTGTTTGTTTCTACTGCAGGTTCTTATGAGTCATCAATTTTATACACATCAGTGTATACATGTCAATCCCAATCGCCCGATTCAGCACACCACCATGAATTTGCATTTTAGAAGTCTCCTGGGCTGTGGGCTGTGGTGTGGTGAGTGGGCAGAAGCAGGGTCAGCAGAGGAAGAGGCTGGCTGGTTAGGATGCTGTTGTGCAGCTTGGACTGGGCGGTGGGGTTGGGCTGGGGAGAAGGGTGGAAATCAGGATATTCTTGGAAGGAAGAGTTGGCTGGATTGCATAGACAGTTAAATCCACCGGTTCTGGATAAAGGTCAGGGCTGGGGATGAAGATGTAGAAATCATCAGTCAGATGAACAAGGAGGGAAACAAAATGTGAGAGGTATCCATTTGACTTAAGAAGAGCATCGGGCTTCCCTGGTGGGGCAGTGGTTGAGAATCTGCCTGCTAATGCAGGGGACAAGGGTTCGAGCCCTGGTCTGGGAAGATCCCACATGCCACGGAGCAACTAGGCCCGTGAGCCACAACTACTGAGCCTGCGCGTCTGGAGCCTGTGCTCCGCAACAAGAGAGGCCGCGACAGTGAGAGGCCCGCGCACCTCGATGAAGAGTGGCCCCCGCTTGCTACAACTAGAGAAAGCCCTCGCACAGAAACGAAGACCCAACACAGCCAAAAATAAATAAATAAACAAATGTGGGGTTAAAAAAAAATTAAAAAAAAAAAAGAAAAGCCTTACAGAATTAAAAAAAAAAAAAAAAGAAGAGCATCATTTTTGCTTTAGAAAATGTGGCACCTAAATTATGTCAGTGGTGGGGAAGGAAGTAGTATTCGTTGTATTGACTACGTACCAAGCACCGTGCTAGTTGCTTCACATATAGTATTTTTCATGGCATAAGGCTTGAGAAGCGTCCCTAAGTGCACTGCAGTCTGGCACCCACTCTGGAATCAGATTGCTAGATTCAAATCCCAGTTTTGGGAATACCCTGGTAGTCCAGTGGTTAGGACTGAGAGCTTTTACTGTAGTAGGCCTGGGTTCTGTCCCTGGTCGGGGAACTAAGATCCTGCAAGCTGCGTGGCCAAAACAAAGCTAAACAAAACAAATCCCAGCCCTGCTTCTTACTAGTCCTTCTGTGCTTTGTTTGCTCATCTGTAAAATGGGGTAATACTAGTACTTACTTCATAGAGTAATTTTAAATGAGTTAATACATGTAAAGTATCTGGAATGGTCGTTGGTACATAATAAGCACTCAATAAATGGTAATGATTTGAATGTTGCTATTTGCTCTGTATATGGTATGTTCAACAGATGGAAGAGTAAATTGTGTTATATATAATAAGAGCATTATTTTAGAATCTTGTTTCAACTTGTTTATTGGTCAATGTGTAAGATGCTTGGGCTCTGTTCCTGATTTTTGCCGTGGTTCAATTTTATGAGCAATTCCTCTTCTATAGTATGAATTAAAACCACTTTCTGTTGCTATGGCTGTATAACAAACCACCCCAACTTACTGGCATGAAACTAGCATTTTATTTTGCTCATAGACTCTGTGGTTTGGAAAATCAGGCAGGACTTCATAGGGATGACTTGTCTCTACTCCATGATATCTGGGGCCTCACCTGGGGAGACTCGAAGGCTATGGGTGTTAATGGTGGTGGTGGGGGGGGCTGGAATCAACTGGAAGCATCTTTGCTCACATGACTGGTAGTTGATACTGCCCCTCAGCTGGGATCTTAGCTTGGCTGTGGGCTGGAACACCTACACAGGACCACTCCGAGTGGTCTCTCCACATGGCCTGGTTTGGGCTTCCTCACAGCAGGGCAGCTGGGTTCCAACAGTGAGTGTCCCATGAGAACTGGGAAGAAGTGCTGTGATCTTTTATGACAGCTTTGGAGGTCCCATAGTGTCCCTTCTGCCTTAGTCACAAGCCTGTCCAGATTCCAGGAAAGGGGGCATAGGTTCCACCTTCACAAGGGAGGAATATCAAAGTCACATAGTGAGAAGAGTTTGTGGGAGGGGAGATATTGTGGCTGGTTCTGAAAAATGACAGTCTGCCTTGAGGCTTAACCGGGAGGCCAATTATGAGGGGCTGATTGGCTTAAAGGATCCAATACATTTCTACATTTGGGACATGCTCTGAAGTCAGGGTCTCCTTTATCTATTAACGGACTTTACCTCTCTTGACCCAAGTTGTGTTGGTATTCAAAGGTTGACTTGTTAGGACTGGTAAGCTCTCTCTCATTTAAGAAACCTTGATGGAATGCTGACTTTGTGCAGGGCCCTGTGTTAATTGCCATGGGGCGCAACTCGAGATACCGCAGGAAGCCAACAAGCTAAAAGGTGAAGACGGATACTGTTGGCTTTCTATTAAGTAGTCTCTGGAGAGGGAGAAATGTCAATCCCTAATGATAGTTACAGTAAAACTAGTCAAGGGCTTCCCTTGTGGCGCGGTGGTTAAGAATCCGCCTGCCAACGCAGGGGACAAGGGTTTGAGCCCTGGTCCGGGAAGATCCCACATGCCGCGGAGCAACGAAGCCCGTGCGCCACAACTACTGAGCCTGCACTCTAGAGCCTGTGAGCCACAACTACTGAAGCCCTCCTGCCACAGCTACTGAAGCCTGAGCGCCTAGAGCCCGTGCTCCGCAACAAAGAGAAGCCACCGCAATGAGAAGCCCACATGCTGCAACGAAGAGTAGCCCCTGTTTGCAGCAACTAGAGAAAGCCCATGCACAGCAACGAAGACCCAATGCAGCCAAAAAAAGAAAAAAAAAAAACTAGTCAAAACAAGACACAAAATGAGTTTAATGCAAACATATTCAGTTAGCATTACATTCAGTGTTCAGGAACACATTTCTCATTCTGTAGACCTTATCTATTAATTAATTATTATTATAACCAGCAATTATTAAATACTTACTGCAGCCATTTGATATACTAAGCACCCTATGAGTATGATATCAATGATTTGCAGTGTAATCCAATGAGGCAGGTTACTTTACTGTACCCCTTTTATAGGTAAGGGAGAGAGTAGTAGAGAGGTTAAGTGACACAGGCTGGCATTTGCACCCAGGTCTTCTGCTCCCACAGTAGATGCTGAAGGTGGCAGGGCTAGTTGGTGCAAAGCTGGGACTAGAACCCAAGTTCTGGATATTCTCTTTGGTGCTCTTTCTCCAGATTCTTTCCTCCAGATTTGTGGTTTCCAATTGTGTTCCATGAATCTTCTGGGTCACAAGGAGGTCTGGGGACCCAGTGCAGGGATTGAGAGGGAGGTAAAGCTGGTATGACTCTCATGCCCTAAATTCCAACTATTTGGTCTGCTTTAAGACACTATATTATGTTATATTATGTTATGCACAATGCGATATATAATTTAATATATCTAATATTTAATATATTGTATTAGTAATATATAATACAATATGTAATATCCAAGACCAGTGTGGAATAGATCAGAGGCGTTGAGATTTTTAGAACAAAATTCTCCCTTCAAATGGAATTCTACATCTATACCTATGTAATTTCCACCTAAAATTTGAATTTTATTCAACTCCATTGAATTTCCACTCAAAATTCAAACTTTTAGAACAAAACCCTTCCACTTGAAGGAGAGTTCAGTTTGATTTGTATCTTATGTCTGTTAGGTTTCTCTGACTGATGCCTTCCTTCAAATGGAATTTTGTATCTATATCTATAATTTCCACTTAAAGTTTAAATTTCAATGGACTTGAGGATATGGGGAGGGGGAAGGGTAAGCTGTGACAAAGTGAAAGAGTGGCATGGACATATATATACACTACCAAACGTAAGGTAGATAGCTAGTGGGAAGCAGCCGCATAGCACAGGGAGATCAGCTTGGTGCTTTGTGACCGCCTGGAGGGGTGGGATAGGGAGGGTGGGAGGGAGACGCAAAAGGGAGGGGATATGGGAACATATGTATATGTATAATTGATTAAATTTGTTATAGAGCAAAAAATAAAAATAAATAAATAAATAAATAAATGCAAAAAAAAAGTTTAAATTTCATTCCACTTAAAGTTTAAATTAAATTTCCACTCAAAATTCAAACTTTTAGAACAAAACCCTTTGATGGAAGAGTTTTGCTCTAAAAGTTTGAACACCTCTGATCTATTCCACACCGTTCTTAGTTTAAAGATTTGGTCTGTAAGCGGTATCACTGTCTTTATTTTAAGTCCAGGCTCAAGAGCCCAGTCGCTAGTTAAAACCTCTTCTGCCGGTAAAATCTGCATTATCATCTGCTGTAGAAAATAACCTTTAAAGTGCCCATGCAAGCACAGATCCATAAAACCAAAAGTCATAGAAAAGGGAGAAAGAGTTTATTCTATTTTTTAGAAGTTCAGCTAGATTTAGATCATCTGTCTGTTAGATTATCCTGACTGATGTAGTATGTAAACATGTCCCAGAAAGAGTGATCATATTGTGATCTTTGTTTTCAGTTTACTTCTTCACACTGGGTTTTCTTGATGGAAAGTGATTTTAAAAATAGCCTTAAAATGTGATGATCACCCTCTTCCTTTAACAGACTGCAGAGTTTGATAGATGCATCCAGCGATCGTTCACTTGTGATAAAAGGAAATGTGAACTTTCAGTCACAAGAACATTTCTAGCTCATGTCCAGATTGTAGGGAGTTCACAGACTTGACAGAGCTGAAGCTGCCTTGAGAGGCAGGGTTGCCATGCACAGCTGTGCAGGTTGTGTACTGCACTTAGTGGGCACTCATCAAATGCTGGTTTGAGAGAAACTGCATTATGTGCTGTGGGGCAATGTGGCTGACAATAACATTTGAATGGAAAGAACCTACCCCTGTACTTGTGATGCTACTTAGAGAACACCATGAATGGGCCTCACATGGAGGTTCTCAATGAATTAAGTGGTGTGGCACTCTTGGCTGTGCTTGAGGAACCAAGTACTTCATGACATAACCTACTTTAGCACTGTGGCTGTGGAGCATATGGTTTTGCTGAGGTTGGCACCTCGCAATTAGAGCAGCTTAAATGCATCTGGCTTGTGAGGGGCCATTAAGAATCGTTAAATAGCAGGGAACTCTTGGAAATGCCCACAAATTCCAAGACAGCCGGGCTGAGCCATTCACTGTTTTAATTGGTCAGACCAATTTCTATGCCTTCCTTTCTCCTTCTACAAGGTGGAGGAGACATAACCACAAGACTGTATTTCAAATGACCTCTTCAGAGGCAATTTCAAAGCAATTAAGTACCCAAAGTGTATGTTGAATTAAATATCAGCTAGGATTTTCTATGAAGATTCTGTTCCTTGGTTAAGACTGGAGATCCCAAAGGTTAGATTTAATTCTCTATGAAAATGTTTGTTTTCTCTTGTGGTTTTCCCCAAGCTTTGCCATTTACGAGGAACTTGCATCCACAGTAAATGTTCCTTTACGTGGCAAGCTGAATGCAGTACTTACATTCTAAACTAATTTATTGAGCCCTACTGTGTGCCAGTACTCAATATCTAATTTGTGTTTGGCTATAGGATTTTGAATAATGCCCCATGGTTCTTATAACTGGGCAGTTCCGTGAAAGGAAATGTTTTTATAGTGGCTGCTTAATTGCGACTGATTCATCCCATGGAGAGTTTGCCTGGGTAACAGATTTGGGTCTGAGGGTCTCTAAGAAGGTGGTAGTGTGGAAGAGGGCTTTAACCCTTGAAAAGGATGTCAGAGCAAACTCTGTACACACTTGCTTTATGACCTGCTTCCTGGGGAGCCGCTTATGGACCAGCATGGCAGCTTGGTAGATTGCCATGTGATCCATCCAAAGATCTGCTTGCTCTCTGTGATTTTGGACACCTTCTCTAGATCCTTGAGTGCTGGGCCTTTTCTGAACGACATGGGAGTGGAAGAGAACCGCCCCACCCACCCCCATTCATCCATCCTTTTACCTTGGTTAGCTCCTAGGCAGCAGGGTTCTGCTCCATCACCTGTGCCCTCTGGTGCCTGAGCACAAAAGGTTTTGACAAACAGCTGTTAAATCCATTCTGTGAACATGAATTGAGCTCTTATTGTATACTGTGCACTGGGATTGGGACTGTGGACCATTCAGAGATGGAAGGGTTCATGTTCAAGGGGTCTCTGGAGGCATTTACTCTCTAGATATTTTGAGGGTGGAGTGAGGTGATGGTCTAGCAGGAAGGTCCAACCTACATTTAGCAGCTCTCTGGTGTGGAAAGTTCCCGTGGAAGCTGGTTTAGCCCTAGGATTTCCCTGGCAGCCCTGACTCTTGACTTCATCAGACCCCATTTGGTCCCCCCCACCCCCAACCTAGGTGTTGCTAGGTTTATTGAAGATTCCCTTCCCTACCTTTCAAAGATCTCCTCCCCCAATTTTTCAGTAAGTCTGCTGTTTCCTTGAAGACTTCACTAATGAGAGCTATTAAGAATATTTCAAAACACTTCTTCAGAGAACTGGATTGGTACTTTTTCTGCGTCGCTGTCTCCCCAGCCTTTTGAGGACTAATTCTTTTCCCTTTCAGGTTTCTCTCTTCCTCTCGCCCTCGCTTACTCCCAGCCTTTGAGAGCTGCATTTGCAGTAAATCACAGAAATGTTGCTGATGTCAGCAGCACTGATACTGCATTAGAGGGGCTGCTGTAGAGGAAATTATCCAGAGGGTGATGCTGAAATACAGAGCCATTTTGTAGGGTGTTTTGTAGAAACCGTTTTCTCCCTTTGACAGATCTCATTCATTTTTGCAACTTAGTAGGCACAGTGGAGGAAGAACCACCTAAAACAATTTTTTCTCCGTCTAAGTTTTTTGTCGGAGTTTTAGTGACAACGAATGAGCAGGGTACACTGAACAGCTAGCTACAATGGCGAGTGAAGACGGCTGAGGCTGCTTGCAAAGCAGAATGTACCTGGGGCGTTGAGACTCCATCTCAAAGACCCTGGGAAAAGGGCAAAGTGAGGGCACACCTCATTCTACATAAACTGTTCTTAAAAATAGATAAGCATAGGGCTTTCCTGGTGGCGCAGTGGTTGAGAGTCCGCCTGCCGATGCAGGGGACACAGGTTCGTGCCCCGGTCCAGGAAGATCCCACATGCCGCGGAGCGGCTGGGCCCGTGAGCCATGGCCGCTGAGCCTGTGCGTCTGGAGCCTGTACTCCGCAACGGGAGAGGCCACAGCAGTGGGAGGCCCGCGTACCGCAAAAAAAAAAAAAAAAAAAAAAAAAAGATAAGCATAAACCAAAGCCCATTTTAGAGGCACACAGAACTTGCTTTTTAAATGCTTTTTGCAAGAAATCCTTTTGGAGAGTATCCATCTTGCAGAGGGATTTTCATACACGATTCCAGGTTTGTTTGTAGTGAGATACACTTGCATAGCTTCAAGACATGTAACCTGACCGCCACCTCTGAGCAGGGAAGCGGGGCAGCTTGCCGCGCGGCACTGAGGGCCAGCTAAGGAAGGACACTCTGGATTTAGAATGGCAGCAATCCCTGAGCCTGTTCTGTTTCCCTGGCAGCGTTCAGCAGCCTGGATGAGGACCCTATGCAGAGAAGAGGAATCATGTAGAAGGGGCTATTTCCAGGTAGTTCCAGGAAAAGACAGGAGGGAAGGGAGTTGAGTCTGTGAGCTGAAGGGTGTAGTGTTGAAGCTGGAGTCTAAGCTGAGTCGGGTAGGAAGAAAGAGGACGTGGTGGCGGGGGGCGTGAGAGAGGGCGGGAGAGTAGAGCAGGATGCGGTGGGGGAGTAATTAAGGGAGAGAGCCGGAAGAATCGGATGTGCAAGTCAGCAGCACGTGTCCGTAACTGAGTACTTCTGAGGTGGGGACATGTCTCGCGACGACGATGGCGAGGTTCAGGATGTGGCCCAAGGCGAGGCAGTGGTGGCGGGTGCTGTTGGTGCCCCACGAGCTCTCCCGGTGCGCTTTCCCGGCCCTGCACACCCGTCCTCCAGAGTTTGTGTCCTTTCGCCTTGTAGCGCGTGCCCACAGCCTTTGTCAGAGGACTTCCCTGGGTTTACTGGTGCCTCTTTTCAGCAGTGTTTCAGGGTGTTTGTCTCCCCTAGGGGTTTTCCGTAGCCAGTGATAGGTCACAGGAGTGAAAGCCTAGCTCCCTTGCTTTAGGGCGAGACACACGCAGGGATGTAATTTATGCTGCAGAGCCCCCCACCCCCACCGCGGGCTCAGGCAGAGACCAGGGGCCTCACCTGGAATTGCACCCTTGCTTGGTTTCTTGCCCTTTGTTTTCCTGCTTCGTCACTTCCTTGTGGGCTCTTCTGGAAGCACTGCTTAAATAAATTGCTTACAAACCAATCTTCACCTCGGGATGGGACCTGCTTCTGGGGAGCCTGACCTGAGTCAGTGGTTGAAGTGGAATGGAGATGGTCATGGTGCTGAAATCAGGGAAATGGGAGGCGTGGGTATTGGGTGGGTTCTCTGTGGGACATTAAAATCGGTCAGGAGGAAAGCAGGACCTGGATGGTGGAAGGTGTCGGGGAGAAGTCAGGTCTACCACTGACAGCCATAAAGCAGAGCAGGTAGTAGAGGAGCCAGAGGGCTTGGGTCTCAAAGGAACAGGGGCTTTGACAAACTGTGGAGTGTTGGTTTCCTGGGACAGCCTGGCCCTGATGTTGTGGGTGAGGGAGATTGAGCAACCTCTACCTGAATGCCACCCTTAGAGGGCAGTATCCTTAGGGGAAGCCCAAGTGTCAGGGAAGAATGTGGAGGAAGTAGGGGAGGTCTTCAGTTCTGCAACAGGGGGTCCTGTGGTATCTTTGGAAAGGTTTGGAACCGGAGAGGAAGGGCAGGTTGGATCAGAGCAGAGGAAGCAGAGAGTAGAAGACAGATCAAAGCTACATGGAGGCCTCACTGGCCTTGCACTTCTTCAAAGAGTTGATCCTTTTCAGCTTCCTGGTGGATGGTGGCTTGGCAGCCCGAACTCTGAGTGTAGAGTGTGGTACTCTTCCTGGCACACATTTGGCATGTATTGGCTGAATAAGTGAATGAATGACACATCAAGTTTCTAAATACCCCTTCCTTTTTAATTATTGTTAAACATTAGCACAGTCATCACTTCAATGTATTTTATGCTCTGATAGATACGGAATTTATCCAGGTACCTGTACCCACCTCTGTCACCATCCTAGGGTGGGATGCAATGAACAGATTTCCTGAGGTTAGAGAATTAGGCAGTAGCATGGGTTATGGACTTAAGTCACAGAATCTTTCTCCCTAATGGATTAACACTATTTTTTTGGTTTTCCTTTCTGCTGTGGATCTGTAAAAATAATTGGTTAAATGAATGCAGCTACTCAGGATCTATGTGTTTGTGACCACTGATACTGAAGGGACTTTACTGAGGCTGGAGGAATGCCTGTGGAGGGCGAGGTAGGGCTGGCAAAGTAACACGGACCCTGAGGCCATGTAAAGAGTTGCGGCATTGTAACTGCAGGGGTTTAAGAAGGAGCTAGATTAGAATTTTAGAAGGAGCACTTGGCTCCAGCCTGGTTGGGAGGGGTCCCCCGCAGAGAGCTGCAGGAGAGGTAACTAACTGCTTTTGATGTGACACCTGGGAAAGGCAAACCTAGCTCGAAGGAATGGGTCCTGACAATAGGATTTCAAACGCTTGGCCCCAGGGTAAAGGAGGTGTTTTGGGAACTGCAGCTGTTTATATTATTTTTAATCCCAAAGGGAAGGGAAAAAAACCTTTCCTTTTAAAAGTGCTCTAGCTAATTTAAATTGTGGAGGAAAAACTTAGAGCAGGAGACAAACTATATTATTCATGAAGCATTTTGGAACAAAGGAACCCCAGCCGTCGCTGTGCACCTTTCAGCCTTGACCTCTAAGAAGTAAAAATCAAAACATGTCGTTAGTAATATATTTTCCTTTCCTTAGAACCTTAGTATATTAGATTTAGGGAGAACCTTAGTGACCATACGATAAAGAAATTGAGTTCTGAATGAATATAGTCAGCTGATTCAGTGCTCTTGTTTTACAGATGAGAAAATTGACAGTTGTAGTTGAACTCTCTTTTTATAAGAGGAAAATATGGCCTCATTTTAAATAAAAGTAAGTTGAAACAAAACAAAACAAAACAAAACCGTGGAGTCAAGACAAATGAGTCCATCTCACCAATATGGCAGGGTCTGGGGTCTGTTGGCAGAACCAGAAGGTAGGCAGCCCTGGGTCCCGAAAGACGAGCAGACCTGTGGGAAATGCCGGAGCTGTTCTGACCAGCTCAGCACATACAAGAAATACCTCTGGCTCTTGGCTTTTTGTGCTCATGTGCGTAAGTGAGAGTTCATTTCACTGCAGCAGTAAAGGCATCTCGCTTGCTACCAGGAGTGACCTATAATGCCCAGGAACTCTGGAACAGAGGTCTGTTGAAGAGAGTTTCCTGGAAGCCAGGGAGAGAAAATGGTCTATGAGAAGGCTGTTAATGAGCAGCAGGATAATCCTACGAGACAGTAATCAGTTCATCAAACACACCCTGAGACCTCTAGCAGACCAGGCCTTGGGAATGATGCTGGGAGTGGAGTGGAATAAGATTGACCACCTTTGGGACTTCCGTGGTGGCTCAGTGGTTAAGAATCCGCCTGCCAATGCAGAGGACAAGGGTTCGATCCCTGGTCTGGGAAGATTCCACATGCTGCAGAGCAACTAAGCCCATGCGCCACAACTACTGAGCCTGCGCTCTAGAGCCCGTGAGCCACAACTACTGAGCCCCCACGTGCCACAACTACTGAAGCCCGCACACCTAGAGCCCATGCTCCGCAACAAAGAAAAGCCACCGCAATGAGAAGCCCGCGCGCTGCAACGAAGAGCAGCCCTCGCTCGCCGCAACTAGAGAAAGCCCGCATGCAGCAATGAAGACACAACACAGCTAAAAATTTAATTAATTAATTAATTAAAAACAAAAAGGAAAAAAAAAAGATTGACCACCTTTGATGTCTAGGAAGCCACACCCTGGTGCTCCCCCTTTGCTCTCTCATTCTTTCTAGTTCTTTCTCTGTTGTCTCTTACATGTTGCTCCCTTGAGCACCATCTTTTACTCTCTTCTCATTCTGCATCTCCTTCTGGACCATTTCATCCAGTCCTGTGGCTTCAATATCACCTATATTCTCATCACTCTCAAACCTAGGCTTCCAGCTAGATTTTGTCCCTGAGTTCCAGTCCCTTAAGTCTAATGTCTACTGGATATGGCCACCTGGATGTGCCACAGAAGCTGTAAACCCAGGCCTCCTGCCTTTTCTGTCCTGGAGAACACCACGCTCTTCCAACCAGGTGCTTGGGTGTCATCCTGGATCCTGCCCTCTCCACACTTCTCACTTTCTGTCAATCACTAGGACCTGTGGATTTTACTTCTTTAACACCCCTTGTCTCTGACCCCCTCCTCTCCATCCCTTGTGCTACTGCCTGAGTTGAGGCCTCCATGCCAAGAGCCTCATTCTCCAGGCCCTGTCTGCTGGTGAAGACCCCTGACTTTGTGCCATGCCATTGGCTTATAAATACAACAAGAGAGTTGGGGAAGATAGGAGAAACCATCTGCTTACTAGTCCTGAGAAAGAAGTCAGTGATCCTTTGAGCCCCAAATGAATCCAGCAACCTTTGTTTTCTTCTCAGGCTGGGGGTGCACTAATGGGCCAGGGCTTCAGCCTTTGGGTCCTCAAACCCAAATTTATGCTGTTTGGTCCTAGTCAGAGAAACCCCAGGAAGGTAGGCTGGAGGGAAATTCTGCCTGCTTGCTATGAGAGAGGTGACTCACCAAGGGTGATTCATCCCATTCAACAGATTTTTTAAACCCCCCCCCACAAATATTTTGCACCCATGAGTAAAAGAGAACCTTCTAGCTCCTTGTGAAGAGAACAAGAAAGCTCAGAACTGAGGGTTTGGAGCACAATGAAGTGGATTACAAGCTCTCCTTGGACTATTTGCTTTCTGAGAATTTTAACACCTTGACTCAGGATGTCTGTCTGTGAGGAAACAACAGCAACCACTAGCACCAGATTCAGTGAACTCAGCAGTCAGACTTTCCTTTGGGCATGTGTGCAAACTTGATATCATAAATGCTGGCATAAGGCAGATTTGTGGATGGATGGATGAATGAATTCAGGAACGAGCGAATTGTACCTAGAAGCCTTCCAGCTGTAGGCACTGTGCTAAGCTCCACATTGAGACATAGAGAAAATCTCAAGGGGAAGGGCATCTGATTGTACTGAGAGGTGGGCAGTCAGGGAGGACTTCTTGGAGGTGGTAACACATGAAGAGAGTTCTGAAGTATGAGGAGCAGTTGGCCAGATAAAGAGTGAGAAGGAGAAAGGAATTGGGAAACAAGACCTGTTCCTCTGGGCTCGGCATGCAGGGGCCTGGGTGTTGCTTGCCTGGGGCAAAGGTTGTGTGTGGGGTGTGGCAGCCGGTGAGGCTGGGGAGACAGCCAGGCACGAGGTCCTGGAAGGGAGTCTTGCTGCAAGCCATGGAGCCTGCATGTTCTTCTGAAGCTGCGTGGTGCCTGGAGTGGAGCTTGAGGATGAGGTGGATGTGATCAGATCCAGGCTTTGGAGAGGCCCCCTGGAGGATGTGGAGGATGCATTTAAGAGGGGCAGGACTGGAGGCTGTCCCAGCAATTCAGGTGAGAGTAGGTGAGGACAGCGCCAGTCAAGGTGGCAGCACGTTCTTACCTCCTTCTTCCTCCCCTTTCAGTCTTGCTTCCCACTGTCGTGGCTCTCCGTTCCAGAAACTTCACGATACCTTGGTCTCTTCCATCTGTTTTTAAGGAGGGCTAGACATTTTTAAGGAGGTCTAGAAGGAGAGGGCAATGATAAAACCTAAAGGGAGAGCCTCGTCTGTGGTGGCATTTTGGGGACATGGCTTGGTTATTTAGTATGTCTAGACTGAGTGTCATTGCTTTCTTTTTTTAAAAAAAAATCTTTATTGGAGTATAGTTGATTTACAATGTTGTGTTAGTTTCTGCTGTACATCAAAGGGCATCAGGTATACATATACATATATCAACTCCTTTTTTAGCTTCTTTCCCCATTCAGGTCATTACAGAGTATTGAGTAGAGTTCCCTGTGCTATACAGTAGGTACTGATTAGTTATCTATTTTATATATAGCAGTGTGTATGTGTCAATCCCAATCTCCCAATTTATCCCCCCTCTTTACCCCCTGGTAACCATAAGTTTGTTTTCTACATGTGTACCTCTCTTTCTGTTTTGTAGATTAGTTCATCTGTACCCTTTTTTTAGATTACACATATAAGCTATATCATATGATATATGTCTTCCTGTGTCTGACTTCACTCAGTATGACAATCTCTAGGTCCATCCATGTTGCTGCAAATGGCATTATTTCATTCTTTTTTATGGCTGAGTAATATTCCATTGTATATATGTACCACATCTTCTTTATCCATTCCTCTGTTGATGGACATTTAGGGTGCTTCCATGTCCTGGCTATCGTAAACAGTGCTGCTGTGAACACTGGAGTGCATGTATCTTTTCAAATTATGGTTTCCTCTGGATATATGCCCAGGAGTGGGATTGCTGGGTCATATGGTAACTCTATTTTTAGTTTTTTAAGGAACCTCCATACTTTTCTCCACAGTGGCTGTACCAATTTACATTCCCACCAGCAGTGTAGGAGGGTTCCCTTTTCTCCACACCCTCTCCAGCATTTATTGTTTGTAGAGTATTTGATGATGGCCATTGTGACCAGTGTGAGGTGATACCTCATTGTAGTTTTGGTTTGCATTTCTCTAATAATTGGATTTTAAAATAAAGGCTGTTACAGTGATGGTCATTGCATTCTTACCAGGACCAGCTTGATCATGTCTAAGGTGAACCTGTCACATGGAAACAGGAAAAACAAGGTTTGGCTGTAAGGTATATAGAATCAGACAGAGCACACACATTCTCTTGGCTGTTCTTAGAGGCAGATCATGGCTGAAACCAGCGGCTGTGACAACCGCGGGATGATGGGGCTAGAATGGTCTCCTCCTCGTCTCTCCTTCCCTCTTCCCAACACCCACCCTCTGGTCCAGCCAGGGAAGCCTTTTGGGGATTCCAGGCTCAGCTTTAACTTGGGGCTCTCTGGAAGCTCTGAGCTGCCTATGCAGGTGGCCCTGGAACAATTCCAGACCCGGAGGGGTTGGTGGTGTTTGGTGAGGGGAGGCGAGTGTTCCCTGCTTCTCACCAGCGTGTTGCAGTCACAGCTGTACTTTGCGTGGGTTGACAGGCAGGGTCATGTTGCTATGTGACAGTGGTACCTCCGAGGTGGCTGCATTTCACGTTCTCAGGATACTCCGAATCTCGTTCGATACCCAGCATCCCGAACACCATTTGTTCCAGGTGCTGTGGAGCAGGGCAGGTACTCGGGGTTAGGGGTCTGAAGCTGGATCCAAGGATGCCACTGCTTACTAGCTTGTGATAGGCTAGTCAGTGTCACCTCCCCTGGCCTCAGTTCCTCACCTGTCCAAGGGGGATAGATAATGACCACGGCCCGCCACAGAAGGCTTTGTGAAGATAAACTAGATCGTGCGTCAGATCTTTGTCAACTCTCCCACACTACCTCTGAAGGCAGGGATGTGTCTTATTCATATATACATCCCCAGGGCCAAGCATGGTGCCTGGTGAACTCATGTGTTTGTTGATTGAATGTAAAATGTATGGGGCTTGGGAAAGCCTGGGAAAGCCTGGGAAAGCCTGAATAGTATAAAATTGAACAAATTCAAACAAGAAGAAAAAGATTTCCACATGTGCCCCCATATCCACCCACATTTACGGAAAAGATGGAATGGACTACTGTTTGGGAGGAAACATTGTAAAATGAAAATCATTGTCTTCCAACATTTTCTTTCTCATCACGTCTTGGCAGCACTTTTGCTGCCAAATCCTTTTCTGCTGGCGTTGTGAAGTCCGATAGGCCATTACTTTATATGCCTCATCCATTATTGACACGTTTTAGAGGAAAGGGCTCTTTCCACCTGGAGTTTTTTTTTTTTTTTCCTAGTTTTCTGTTCCTATGGTCCAGAGAACTGACTTTGAGGTCAGGTTATTCTAATTTTAATCCTGGCTCCACCACTTTCTGGCCACCTGACCTGGGCTTAGTCCTTTAAGCTCTCTGGGTCTCAGTTTCTTTGTCTGTGAAGTGGGCATGTGTGGTGGCCATGAGCAGGCATGCGCCACGCAGGCCTCCAACTGGAGGGAGTATAACTGAGCAAGAACCCAGCTGCTGCTCTGACTTCCGCTGTGGGCATACTTCCTGTGGCCTGCTTCCAGCCCGTGGCTGAGGGCAGCAGGGACCCTAAAGCAGGCCTCTCCTGGGAGACACAGGACTCCTCAGATGGCTGACTCTGGCTCAAGAACTCCTTGATGGTCGTGCTGAGCCTTCTTGGGCTGCAGGTGGTCTAGGACTCCCACACCCTCCCTTCCTTCCCTCTCTCCATCAGTGGATTCAGACTCACAGTATGTCTGCTGGCTGTCCTTGCCACCTGACTGCATTTCCCTTAATAAAATCCATACACATTTATTTTTATTTTTTTGAATTTTTGAATTTTATTTTATTTTTTTATACAGCAAGTTCTTATTAGTTATCCATTTTATACATATTAGTGTATACATGTCAATCCCAATCTCCCAATTCATCACCCCCCCCCCACCACCACCACTTTCCCCCCTTGGTGTCCATACGTTAGTTCTCTACATCTGTGTCTCTATTTCTGCCCTGCACATTTAATCCCCTCTTGGCATCTGCTTCTGGGAGGACCTGGACTCACACAAGGGAGATAATACCTCATGGTGAGGACCAAATGCAACAATGTAAACAAGTGTTTTTCAGAGTCACAGGCACAAAGTGAGTGTGCAATAAGTGGCAGGAACTCCTATTATCTGCACCACCACTGTCACCACCATCGGGCCGATTTTGCTTCTATGGTGGCTCCAGGCACAGAGGGCTCCAGTGGCAGATCCCAGGTCACAAGGCAACTTAGTATTAGAGTGAGAGCAACTGTGGTTTCTGAGCAGAAGAAATGGATTAATTAAAACATCCTTTGTAAAACAGAAATATAGATCAGTGGAACAGGATGGAAAGCCCAGAGATAAACCCATGCACCTATGGTCACCTTATCTTTGATAAAGGAGGCAAGAATATACAATGGAGAAAAGACAGCTTCTTCAATAAGTGGTGCTGGGAAAACTGGACAGCTACATGTAAAAGAATAAAAGTAGAACATTCCCTAGCACCATACACAAAAATAAACTCAAAATGGATTAAAGACCTAAATATAAGGCCAGACACTGTAAAACTCTTAGAGGAAAACATAGGCAGAACACTCTATGACAAAAATCACAGCAAGATCCTTTTTGACCCACCTCCTAGAGAAATGGAAATAAAATAAAAAATAAACAAATGGGACCTAATGAAACTTAAAAGCTTTTGCACAGCAAAGGAAACCAGAAACAAGATGAAAAGACAACCCTCAGAATGGGAGAAAATATTTGCAAATGAAGCAACTGACAAAGGATTAAACTCCAACATATACAAGCAGCTCATGCAGCTCAATATGAAAAAAACAAACAACCCAATCCAAAAATGGGCAGAAGACCTAAATAGGCATTTCTCCAAAGAAGATATACAGATTGCCAAAAAATACATGAAAGGATGCTCAACATCACTAATCATTAGAGACATGCAAATCAAAACAGCAATGAGGTATCACCTCACACCGGTCACAATGGCCATCATCAAAAAATCTACAAACAATAAATGCTGGAGAGGGTGTGGAGAAAAGGGAACTCTCTTGCACTGTGGGTGGGAATGTAAATTGTTACAGCCACTATGGAGAACAGTACGGAGGTTCCTTAGAAAACTAAAAATAGAACTACTGTACGACCCAGCAATCCCACTACTGGGCATATATCCTGAGAAAACCATAACTCAAAAAGAGACATGTACCACAATGTTCATTGCAGCTCTATTTACAATAGCCAGGACATGCAAGCGACCTAAGTGTCCATCGACAGATAAATGCATAAAGAAGATGTGGCACATATATACAATGGAATATTACTCAGCCATAAAAAAGAAATGAAATTGAGTTATTTGTAGTGAGGTGGATGGACCTAGAGATTGTCATACAGAGTGAAGTAAGTCAGAAAGAGAAAAACAAATACTGTATGCTAGCACATATATATGGAATCTACAAAAAAAAAAAAAAGGTTCTGAAGTACCTAGGAGCAGGACAGGAATAAAGACGCAGACATAGAGAATGGACTTGAGGACGCAGGGAGCGGGAAGGGTAAGCTGGAACGAAGTGAGAGAGTGACATGGACATATATACACTACCAAACGTAAAATAGATAGCTAGTGGGAAGCAGCCACATAGCACAGGGAGATCAGCTCAGTGCTTTGTGTCCACCTAGAGGGGTGGGATAGGGATGGTGGGAGGGAGATGCAAGAGGGAGGAGATATGGGGATATATGTATATGTATAGCTGATTCACTTTGTTATAAAGCAGAAACTAACACACCATTGTAAAGCAATTATTCTCCAATAAAGATGTTTAAAAAATTAAAAAAAACCCATCTTTTGTAAACTTATCCAAGTTAAGGAAAAGACACAAACCAAATCCTTTTCTAGCCATGGAAATGTGCAGTCATCTTTGCTAAAGCAGCCTACTCCATTTTTCATCAAATGCACAAAAGGTTTTGTAACATTCTGAGGTCCCTGCCAATACTCGTGATATGTACAAATATACTCCAATCAGTAAGTCAGGGGGGCTTGCATTTCCCAAGAACCATGAGGGGGTAAAAAAAAAAAAAAAAAAAAACCAAAGTGGTCATTGTTATTCACATGTGTCATATAAGGAAACAGAAACTAAGTGGCGGTTTCAAGGTCACCCAGACACTGGTGGGTTTGGGATCGAAACTCTCTGGTTTTTGTTTCTGGTGTTTTGGAACTCAGGAATTGGTGGATTCTGTTCCAACTCTGCTCCTAGGCTCAGTCTCTTAGCAAACTGGCACCAGGAACTGGCCCGCAAAGACCTTTCTCAAGCCCAATTCTGCCCAGCCTCAGGGGTGCTAGAGCCCTGGAATCATCCATGATGCAGGTCAGTGAAGGAAACTGATCTCCGTGCTCAGGGCCATCATTTGTCACCCAGAGAGGCTTCATCCTAATGTTTTTTACCTGACGCTGTGAAGCATGTTCACTAAGTAGACTGTCAACCCCGTGAAGCTAGGAGGGACCGTGCCTTATCCCCACCACAGCACAGCCCCATGTGGTGCTAAATAAATGCTTCCTCTTGAGGGTGGTGGTGATTCTGATGGGGCTTCTGTTTATAGTCCAAAGGAGTCATCATCATCATCATTATCATCAACAATAACAGAAAACAAATATTTGCTCAGGCACTGTGCCAAGAAATGGAGATCCAATGATGAAAAGTCAAGCCTTCTGACTCCAAGGAGTTCATAGTCTTGTGGGGAGACGGTCACGTCGAGTCTGCCTGGCGAGGCCAGGATGGCTTCACAGAGGAGGCAGCTTGGAGCTGAGACTGAGGAGGACGGGAGTTCCCAAGGCAGATGGGGGTGGGGAGGGGACTCCTGGCAGAGGGAACACACGTGAAGGTGTGGAGGTGTGAAGAGAGCACTGCTGTGTTGGAGGACCTGTCCAGTGTTGCTGGAATGTCAAGCTGTTTTCCATATGACCCTGCCATCCACCACTGTAGGCGTGGTTTGGAGGTGCCAACATTTCTTCCTGCCTTTCCTTTTTCATTAGAAGCTTCTTTTCATCAGCCATCAATGTGTCAGGCACTGGGCAGGTTACTGGAGTACAAGAGATGAGGGGGTTGACACGGTGCCTGCCCTCCTGGAGCTCTAAGTCGAATGATGAGCAAACAGGTTCTGTCAACATCATAGTGCAGAGAGTGGGGGCCAAGGGAGACCTAATTTAGTGGGGGGTGTATTAGTTTTCCTGTGTCTGTTGTAACAAATTGCCACAAACTTAGTGGCTTAAAACAACACAAATTTATTATCTTATGGTTCTGGAAGTCAGAAGTTAAAAATCTGTCTTCCTGGGCTGAAATTAAGGTCTAGGCAGGGCTGGATCCTTCTGGAGGCTCTAGGGGAGAATCTGTTCCTTGTCTTTTCCAGCTTCTAGGGACTGACTACATTCCTTGTCTTATGGCCACATCACTTGACCTCTACTTCTGTCCTTAAATCTGTTTCTTTCTCTGACCCTCCTGCATTCCTCTTATAAGGACATTTGTGATGACACAGGGTCCACCCAGATAATCCAGGATAATCTCCCCAACTCAAGGTCCTTAACTTAATCAGATCTGCAAAGTTCCTTTTGCCACGTAAGGTAACATATTCATAGGTCCCAGGGATGAGGATATGGGCATCTTTGGGGGCTGTTATTCTGCCGACCACAGAGGGAGCAGGGGGAAGGGGAGGAGATGCTTCTAGAAGTGGTATTTAACCCCCAGACTTATGAGTCAGAAGGTGGGTGAAAGTGGAAGCAAGGAGGTCACTTAGGAAGCTGTTGGATTAGACCAGGCAGGATGTGATGGTGGCCTGGATGAGGCTGGTGGCCATGGTGATGGTGAGAGGCACGAGGGATTAAGATGCAGTGAGGAGGGCGAGAGAATGGGAAATGAGGGCAAAGTTGAAACAAAGCAGGTCTGGGCAAGGCTAGACTTCTCTGTATCAACAGGGCAAGTTGGAACCTGAATGTAATGCCTTTAGGGAATATTAGCAAGAACATAATGCCCAGGGTGCTAATTCTAATTCTTAAGTCAGAGATTCCAGAGAGTTCTGTGTTCATGTAGGTCAGAAGGAAATGTAACATTTACTGACTTATTTGATAGAATAATATACAATAAAAAGCTGATATCCAACTTTGGTTTCCAAAGAGAAAATCTGATTTTGAGGTTCTACGAGGAAAGGCAGACTTTACAAACTAGATTCTTCCAGGTGTTGTCAGGGTCATTGGTGTTTGAGTGAGGAGGAGTGACATTCGTACACTTTTATTTACCCTGAGTTCCCCAAGGCAGAGATAGAGCAGTTTAACTCTCAGGAGTGGGACTGTTTGCCTCACTTGGATAATTAGGTTTGTCACCTCCTAATATACATTATTTACACAACAGCCAAGCTGCACCTTGACAGAGGCCATAATAAGCATTAGTATTATAAAAGGAGAACAAAAGCGAAGGAAAATGGCCATTCGTTGCGCACCAGGCCGATTTCTGAAATGTGTGATACCATTCTGTGTGTGACACTGCGCTGAACTTCCTGCCGTTCCTGAAGAGTCCCCAAATTAACCTATTTACATCCAAGGTAATGAAATTGTCCTTACAGAGAGCAGGGACCTTTGATAATTCGATGTGTTCAAACCAGGGGAAATTTCTTTTCCAATAACTTATTATTCGAGGAAAATAGAAGAAAAATTCTATCATTAATAGATCAGGAGTGATCACATGTAACTCATTGCATTTTCTATTGAGAAATACATTTAGGGTCTATTTTATTCTATTTTTTTTCAGGAAACAAAGTTAATCGGAATATAACATCAGTCTTTGATTCCTTCCCTCATTATCACCACCTTTCTTTTTCCTTACCTTTAGTAGTTGTCAGAAACCCAAACTTCCTTTACACTGATTGATTTTTCCAATTGAAGTATAGTACATTTACAATATTATATTAGCTTGAGGTGTAAAACAGTGATTCAATATTTTTATAGGTTATACTACATTTAAAGTTATTACAAAAAATTGCTATATTTCCCTGGGCTGTACAATACATCCTTGTTGCTTATTTATTTATTTATTATGTTAAGACAATGAAAATTTTTTTATTAATGTTTAGTTGATTTACAGTATTGTATAAGTTTTAGGTGTACAACATAGTGATTCGCAATTTTTAAAGGTTATACTCCATGTATAGTTATTATAAAATACTATCTATATCACCTGTGCTATACAATATATCCTTGTAGCTTATTTATTTTACACATAGTAGTTTGTGCCTCTTAATTCTGTACCCCTATCTTGTCCCTTCTCTCTTCCCTTGCCCCACTGGTTACCACTAGTTTGTTTTCTTTAAAAATTATTTATTTTTGGTTGTGTTGGCTCTCTGTTGCTGCATGCGGGCTTTCTCTGGTTGTGGTGAGCTGGGGCTACTCTTTGTTGCGGTGTGCGGGCTCATTGTAGTGGCTGATCTTGTTGAGGAGCATGGGCTCTAGGTGCACGGGCTTCAGTAGTTGCAGCACGTGGGCTTGGTAGTTGTGGTTCGCGGGCTCCAGAGCGCAGGCTCAGTAGTTGTGGCGCATGGGCTTAGTTGCTCCGTGGCATGTGGGACCTTCCTGGACCAAGGCTGGAACCCATGTCCATTGCATTGGCAGGCGGATTCCTAACCACTGCGCCACCAGGGAAGTGCCCACTAGTTTGTTTTTTATATCTGTGAGTCTGTTTCTCTTTTGTTGTATTTACTAGTTTTTTTTTTACATTCCACATATAAGTGATATAGAGTATGTGTCCTTCTCTGTCTGACTTATTTCACTAAGCAAAATATCCTCCAAATCCATCCGTGTTGTTGCAAATGGCAAAATTTCGTTCTTTTTTATGGCTGAGTAATATTCCATTGTGTGTATATACCACATCTTCTTTATCCATTCATCTGTTGATGGGCACTTCCATATCCTGGCTGTTGTAAGTAAAGGTGCTATGAACATTGGGGTGCATGTATCTTTTCGAAATAGTGTTTTCATTTTCTTCAGATATATACCCAACAGTGGAATTGCTGGATCATATGGTAATTCTATTTTTGGTTTTTTGAGGAACCTCTATACTGTTTTTCATCGTGGCTATACCAATTTACAATCCCAACAGTGTATTAATGTTCCCTTTTCTCCACATCCTTGCCAACATTTGTTATTTGTAGACTTTTTGTTGATAGCCATTTTGGCAGGTGTGGGATGATATCTCATTTTGGTTTTGATGTGTATTTCTCTGATGATTAGTGATGTTGAGGATTTTTTAATGTGCCTGTTGGCCATCTGTATATCTTCATTGGAAAAATGTCTGTTCAGGTCTTCTGCCCATCTTTAATTGAGTTTTTTGGTTTTTTGATATTGAGTTGTGTGAGCTGTTTATCTATTTTGGATATTAACCCCTTATCGATCATATCATTTGCAAATCTTTTTTCCCATTCAGTAGGTTGTCTTTTTGTTTTGTCAATGGTTTCCTTTGCTGTGCAAAAGCTTTTATGTTTAATTAGGTCCCATTTGTTTATTTTTGCTTTTATTTCTTTTACGTTAGGAGGCAGATCCAAAAAAATATTGCTGTAGTTTAAGTCAAAGTGGGTTCTGCCTATGTTCTCTTCTAAGAGTTTTATGGTTTTTGTGCCAGTACCACGCTATTTTGATTATTGTAGCTTTGTAGTATAGTCTGAAGTCAGGGAGCATGACACTGCTAGTTTTGTTCTTTCTTTTCAAGACTGCTTTGGCAATTTGGGATCTTTTGTGGTTCCATATAAAATTTAGGATTATTCTAGTTCTGTGAAAAATGTCCCTGGTATTTTGATAGGGATTACATTAAATCTGTAGATTGCTTTGGGTAGTATGGACATTTTAACAATATTAATTCTTCCAATCCAAGAGCATGGGATATCTTTCCATTTCTTTGAATCATCTTCAATTTCCTTCATCAGCATTTTAGAGTTTTCATAGTATAGGTCTTTCACCTCCTCGGTTAAGTTCATTCCTAGGTATTTTTATGTGATTTTTAAATGGGATTTAAAAAAAACTTTCTTTTTCTGATATTTCATTATTAGTGTATAGAAACACAACATATTTCTGTTTATTAATCTTATATCTTGCAACCTTGCTGAATTCATTTATCAGTTTTAATAGTTTTTGTGTGGAGACTTTAGGTTCCTCTATATAGAGTATCATGTCATCTGCAAATAGTGATAGTTTTACCTCTTCCCTTCCAATCTGAATACATTTTTCTTCTTTATCTTGTCTGAATTCTGTGACTAGGACTTCCAATACTATGTTAAATATAAGTGGAGAGAGTGGGCATCTTTGTCTTCTTCCTGAATTTAGTGGGAAAGCTTTCAGCTTTTCACTGTTGAGTATTATGTTGGTTGTGAGTTTGTCATAAATGGCCTTTATTATGTTGAGATATGTTCCCTCTCTACACACTTTAATGAGAGTTTTTATCATGAATGGATGTTGAATTTTGTCAAATGCTTTTTCTGCTTCTATTGAGATTATCGTGTGATTTTTATCTTTCCTTTTGTTAATGTGATGTATCACATTGATTGATTTTCAAATGTTGAACCATCCTGTGACCCTGGAATAAAACCAACTTGATCATGGTGTATGATCCTTTTTATGTATTGTTGGAATTGATTTGCTAATATTTTGTTGAGGATTTTTGTGTCTATATTCATCAGAGATATTGGTCTGTAATTTTCTTTTTTTCATATCTTTATCTGGTATCAGGGTAATGGTGATCTCATAAAATGAATTTGGGAGTGTTCCATCCTCTACAATTTTAGAGGGGAATATTTTGAGAAGGAAAGGTGTTAGCTCTTATTTATATGTTTGGTAGAATTCCTCCGTGAAGCCACCCATCCTGGACTTTGGTTTGCTGAGAGATTTTTTTTTATTATAATTTCAATCTTACGTCTGTTAACGTTGCCTTTTTTTCCTGACTCAGTCTTGGCAGGCTGTACATTTCTAGAAGTTTGTCCATTTCCTCTAGGTTGTCCAATTTGTTGGCATATGACTGTTTATAGTATTCTTTTATGACTTATTGTATCACTGTGCTATCAGTTGTTATTTCTCCTCTTTCATTTCTTACTTTGTTTGTTTGGGTCTTCTCTCTTTTCTTCTTAATGAGCCTAGCTAAAGGTTTATTAATTTTGTTTATTTTTTCAAAAAACCAACTCTTGGTTTCATTGATTTTTCTATTACTTTTTGGTATCTATTTTATTTATTTCCTCTCTGATCTTTATTATTTCCTTCCTTGGGCTGACTTTGGGCTTTGTTTGTTCTTCTTTTTCTAATTTCTTTAGATGAAAGGTTAGGTTGTTTATTTGAGATTTTTCTTGTTTCTTGAGGCCTGTATTGCTATAAACTTCCCTCTTAGAACTGCTTTTGCTGCATCCCATAGATTTTGGAAAGTTGTGTTTTCATTTTCATTTGTTCAGGGTTTTTTCTGATTTCCTTTTTGATTTCTTTGTTGACTCATTAGTTTTTTAGTAGCATGTTGTTTAGTCTCTGTGGATTTGTGCTTTCCCCATTTTTCTTTCTGTAGTTGATTTCTAGTTTCATACTTCCTGGTTGGAAAAAATGCTTGATATAATTTCCATCCTCTTAAATTTGTTGAGACTTGTTTTGTGGCCTGGCATGTGACCTATCCTGGAGAACATTCTGTGTGCACTTGAAAAGAAAGTGTATTTTGCTGTTTTTGGGTGGAATGTCTTATATATATATATCTATTAAGCCCAACTGGTATTGTGTCATTTAAGACCACTGTTGCCTTGTTGATTTCCTATCTAGATGATCTATATATAGATGTAAGTGGGGTGTTAAAGTCCCCTATATTATTGTATTGTTGTCAATTTCTCTCTTTATGTCTGTTAATATTTGCTTTATATATTTAAGTACTCTTGTATTGGGTGCATATATGTTAATGAATGTAATATCCTCTTCTTGTATTGATCCCTTTATCAATATATAATGCCCTTCTTTGTCTTTTGTTACAGACTTTTAAAGTCTATTTTGTCTGATGTGAGTATTGCTACCTCTGCTTTCTTGTCATTGCCATTAGCATGAAATATCTTTTTCCACGCCCTCACTTTCAGTCTGTGTGTGTATTTAGTTCTGAAGTGAGTCTCTTGTAAGCAGCATATAGGTAAGTCTTGTTTTCTTATCCAATCAGCCACCCTATGTCTTGATTGGAACATTTAGTCCATTGACATTTAAAGTAATTATTGATAGGTATGTACTTATTGTCATTTTGTTATTTGTTTTCTGATTGTATTTATAGTTCTTCCTTGTTCTTTTCTTCTTCTTTTAGTTCCTTTGCTTATTTGATGACTTTCTTTAGTGGTATGCTTGTTCCTTTCTCTCTTGTTTTTGTGTATCTGTTGTAGGTTTTGACTTGTGGTTACCATGGGGTTCATATGTGTTGACCTGTATCTATTTGTTTTAAACAGGTAGTTCTTCAAGTTCAAACACATTCTAAAAGATCTACATTTTTTCTTCTCCCACATATTTTATTTTTGTGTAATATTTTTCATCTTCATGTTTATCCCTTTACTGATTATTGTAGTTATACTTGATTTTACAACTTTTTTGTCTTTTAATCTTTGTACTAGCTTATTTAAGCAGTTGATCCTCAGCCTTTACTGTATATTTTCCTTTACTAGTGGTATTTTTCCTTTCCTATAGATACTTCTTCTTGTAGCCTTTTCTTTTCCACTTAGAGAAGACCCTTTAACATTTCTTTTAGGGTTGGTTTAGTATTGATGAACTCTTTTAGTTTTTGCTTATCTGGGAAGTTCTTTATCTCTCTTCAATTCTAATTGATAATCTTGCTGGATAGAGTGTTCTAGGTTGCAGGTTTTTCCCCTTCAGCACTTAAAATATATCATGATACTCCCTTCTGGCTTGCAAAGTTTCTGCAGAAAAAATCAGCTGATAGCCTTCTGGGGGATACCTTGTATATGACTCTTTGTTTTTCTCTTGCTGCCTTTAGAATTCTCTCTTTATCTTTAAGTTTTGCCACTTTAATTATGATATATCTTGGTGTGGGTCTGTTTGGGTTCATCTTGTTTGAGACTCTCTGTTCTTCCTGGAGTTGGATATCTGTTTCCTTCTTCAGATTTGGGAAGATTTCAGTCATAATTTCATAAAATATATCTTAACCCCCTTCTCTCTCTCTCCTTCTGGGCCCCCTATGATGTGAATGTTGGTACACTTGATGTTATCCTAGAGATCTCTTAAACTGTTCTAATTTTTAAATTTATTTTTCTTTTTGCTGTTCTGATTGGGTGATTTCTGTTATTCTGTCTTCCAGATCCCTTCTATGTTCTTCTGTGTCACCTCATCTGCTGTTAATTCCTTCTAGTGTGTTTTTCATTTCAGTTATTGTATTCTTTGGTTCTGACTGGTTCTTTATTATACATTTTTTAGTTCCTTGTTAAAATTCTCATCTATTCTTTTACCTAATTCAGTTAGTATTCTTATTACTAATGCTTTGAATTCTTCATTTGGTAACTTGTTTATTTTGATTTCATTAATTATTTTTTTCAGGAGTTTTCTCTTGCTCTTTCAATTGAGAAAATTCCTCTGTCTTCTCATTTTCCCTGTCTCTCTCTGTCTCTATGAAATTAGGTAAAACTGTTACCCATTGCTCCTTATGTTGGAGCATTCCTTTACAGTCTGAGTCTGCCAGTGGCTTTGGTGGGAGAGCTGGATTTGATGTGAACACAAGCCATATCTTTCCTCAGGTTGTGCTGGCAGCTATTATCTTGGTAGGAGGTGGGGATGGAGATGGAAGGACTAGGGCTGGAGCAGGTGTGAGCTGAAGCTTCTGTGCTAAGTGTCCATCATCACCCTGTGGGGGAGCAGGGTCAGGTTCCAAGTTGCTAGAGCAGAAGCCGTGAGAGTTGGGCTTCCAAACCGGCTCAGTTCCCTTCAAGTATGTGCTCTCCCCCTCCCAGCACTGGCACCCTCACTCCAGAGTAGAACAGTACTGGAGCAAGAGGAGCTAGCGCAGGCACTCAGTGAGGGCTGGGGTACAGTCCGTGGCGGTCCAGCCACCATCAGAGATCTGGACTGCCTCTCATGTGCCACTTGTATAAGTGAAGCAATGGCTGCCTCTGCCCTTCTCAGATGTTGCTTCAGGTTTGAGCTACCTCAGTGTCTCACGACTAAGGTCTTTCCTTGGTCATGGCAGCTCTTATTCCAGTGTGGAGCTGTGATGGGAGGCAAGCAAGGCTGGAATGTTCACTTGGACCAGGCTGGTGTATACACTGGGGAAGTCATGGGAAACCAGTTGGCCACCTGCTTGATTTCAATTTGCCCTCTCGTCCCTGCTTCAGGAGCAAGCCAGCACAAGCACGCTCCTCCTGAGTGGAGTTCAGGCTTCCCACAATCCTCTTGTTAGTCCCACCAGCCCTCCAGGGGGTCGTCTTCTTTTTGTAGGACCCCAGGGTTGGGGCACCCAATATGTGGCTTGAACCACTCACTTCCCAGGGAGTGGCTCCACCCATGAAATCTCCCTTCTCCTCTGAGTCCCCTCCCAAGAGCACAGGTCTCAACCTGTAGATGTATTTTTGATGTGTTCGTAGGGGGAGGTGAGTTCCATGTCCTCCTGCTTCTCTATCTTGATCTGAGTGTCACTGTGTTTGGTTTTTGACTCTTCATTATAGCAAGCTCACCCTTCTTTTGTTTTGTGACCATAGACCTGGATAAAAGAACTTTTAAACTTGCTAGATGCTCATCTCTTCTATACTCTTGGTATTACCTAGCCCTCAGCACTTGGACAATTCTGCTGGGTATCCTTCTCCTACCTTTTCTTCTCCAAATAGAACAATATGTCTCTTTTTAAAATATCATGGTTTGTTGTGTATCTTACACATCACTTAACAAGGAAACTAAGAGAGAAAATAAATGAGAAATAACAGAGACATGGCTTTCAAATTGGGACCCTTGTAGAGAAATATAAACATTTCAGACTCAATGTTATTTTTTTTGTGAAAACTAGAACTCCTGGTGCTCACTGTTTTAGAATTCAACAGACACCTAGCAACTGATTGAATTCCCTCACTGCAGGCTTGGTGAACCAATTTTTAATCCTCACATTTGAAAGCTGGCTTGAGAAAGACATCTGTGCTTTGTTTCCGACAAGTTTTGGGCTTTGTGTTTATAAACAAACTCTCTTTTCCCCTCTCACCCACCCCGTTTCTCAGTGGCCGTTCCTGCAGCAGCGCCCCCGGTGTGCCAGCCCAAGGGCACCACTAACGGGCATTACGCGGCCCCACGCCTCTCCATCTCCTCCCGAGCCACGGTGGTAGCCAGAATGGAAGGTGCCTCCCAGGGGGGCCTGCAGACCGTCATGAAGTGTAAAACAGTGGTTGCCATCTTCGTGGTCGTGGTGGTCTACCTCGTCACGGGCGGTCTCGTCTTCCGGGCATTGGAACAGCCCTTTGAGAGCAGCCAAAAGAACACTATTGCCTTGGAGAAGGCAGAATTCCTGCGGGATCATATCTGTGTGAGCCCACAGGAGCTGGAGACATTGATTCAGGTGAGCAAGGAGTGAGTCAACAGTAGAATCACCTGTTGGGGGGAGAGTGATGTTGGTTTTGTCTTTCTGGCTCACTGAGCTTTGCCGTTGGTTGAGATGCTACTGATGGTCAGGGAGGTCCTCTCTGGGAGGTGACACTTGAGTGGAGACCTGTGACAATGTGGGGGAAGAGGGGTCACATGTACAACGTAGGAGCAGGCTGTGTTTTGTATCACGTGCTTTTGCGTGTGGTGGCCAGAGGCAGCAGCAGGCAAAGGGCTTTGGATTTTCAAATTCAAGGCCACTTATATATGCTGATTAACTTTTAAATCTGTGTGAGATGCTGGGGTAAGAGGGTGGCCTAGAAACCAAAGAAAGAAAGAATTTTAAACAAGCAGGGATGTATTAACCTGTCGAAGGTGAATGAGAATGGAACAGAGAAAAGGTCACCAGCTGTGGGATGGTAGGGTGTTAGTGACTTGAAAGAGGCTTTGGTGGATTTGTGAGGATGAAATTATAAGGATAACAGTAACAGGGCCAATCAAGGTTGCTATTTTTGAACACTTACTATGTGTCAGGCACTGTACTAAAGCGCTTCCATGCCTTGGATATTAAGGAAAAAATGTTTATAAAAAATGGAGGCAGAGAACTTTGGTCCCCCGCCTACAGAAACAAGGCAGAGGAAGGGGTGGGGCGACCTTGGCAGAGGTGATGTGAGTCTGGGAAGGGATGTGGGAGACAGGGAGTCATCTAAAGTGGCATGACAGGAGGAAGCACAACAGGAGGCTTGAGAAGTGAGTGAAAGGTGGAGAGGACCGAGTCCTGGGAAGAGGGAAGGGAAGTGGTTTAGAGCCCAGCAGATGGGCTTCACCTTGGAGGTGAGGCAGGATGACAGCCTCCAATCTACACACCCTCCTGAGCCATGAGGAGTAGTGGTGGGGGGTGGTGACATTTATGGAGGCAAGGGAGAGTCCCATCTTTCTGTGGGTTCTAAAGTTTGGAAGACAGAGGGCTGGAAAAGACAGCTTTCACAATTCCTTCTGGCTCTGGGATTACCAGCATTAAATTCTTTTCTTTTACAAATCAATTAATTTTATTTTTGGCTGCATTGGGTCTCTGTTGCTACGTGCGGGCTTTCTCTAGTTTCAGCAAAGGGGGGCTACTCTTTGTTGTGGTGTGCGGGCTTCTCATTGCGGTGGCTTCTCTTGTGGTGGAGCATGGGCTCTAGGCGCATGGGCTTCAGTAGTTGTGGCATGTGGGCTCCAGTAGTTGTGGCACCCGGGCTTAGTTGCCCCGTGGCATGTGGGGTCTTCCCAGACCAGGGGTTGAACCTGTGTCCCCTGCATTGGCAGGCGGATTCTTAACCACTGCACCACCAGGGAAGTCCCACCAGCGTTAAATTCTAATGGCTAAAAAAAAATTCTAATGGCTACTACAAATTAGGATTCTGTAGGATTCACAAGTCTGGGCTGGCTTGTTTATTTATCTATTTCCAGCTACACTGATAGGGTAGGGGAATTCTGAGGCTGCTTATGATCTGGCCCCTTCATAGTAGTTGTAGTCTTTTAAATTAGTTTCTATAATCTGACTTGACTCTTAGATTAATAGAAATATACATTTTTTTTCCTGGGAATACATATGGTTTCATACCTATATCCTACAGTTTTTATTAAAAAATAAAACCTTGCAATTCTAAAGGTCGGGGGCAGTGTTTCATATCACTCTTTCTTAGGTGGCCTTGTCTTTTTTTTTTTTTTCTCCTTTCATGGTAAAATGCTACCAATCTGTCACTAATTTGTGCCAGATTTAAGGCTCATAAAGGTGTAGAGAATGGAGGAAATAATTCTGGAGTAATTTTCAGTAAGGAACTTATTATACATGTTGTGGTGATATGTGGTGAGATCCTTTTTATTTAGTTGCAATACATGTAATAACCTAAAAGGTGGTCTGAATTGAATCTGGACTTGTGCCTGAATTTTTTTTCCTTAGACAATGAGATCCTGAGGAAAGGGATCATATCTTATTATCTTTGCATCCATGTGTAGCCTCTGCGTGGCTTTACATCTAATTACTACCCAACAGAAAAATGCTTTTGGGATGAGCTATCAAACTAAATCTATAATACTGGTAATGCCATGAGACATCTGAGCTTATTCATGCATTTATTTATTAATTCCTTATTTCTCTATTGTTCATTCTTTGGCCTTCTCCTTTATGAAAGAATTCAGTGGCCAGAATGAAGGACAGAATGGAGGAGGTAGAGATTCTAGTTCTGGTGTTGCTGTTAAGACCCATCCTTTGACCTCGAAGATTTCTCTGTGAAATGAGGGTGTGTGTGTGTGTGTGTGTGTGTGTGTGTGCGCGCGCATGCCTTTGAGATCATTTTTATAACAATTAAAACATATACCCTTTAGTAGGCACCCGTTATGAGCTAGGCCTCTTCTACCCATCATCTCATTTAGTCTCTCCAACAACCTTCTAAGTTGGTATAATTATACCCATTTTACAGGTAAAGAACTGATGCTAAAAGAGGTTGAGTAACTTTCCAACCACCAACATGATAGAGCTGGGATTCAAAGTGAGGTCTGCCTGGCTCTACCCTGCCTCGGCCAATGAGTCTACAGCCCTTGAAGTAGCGTTTACTTTAGCATAAGCTTAACTCTCTCTTAAACAGTTGCTTTATGTTCAACACTTTCCTGAATTTTAGCAGAGTCAAAAGGCATTGGAGTTCTTTGCTCTTTAACAGAAAGCATTTCCTCTTTTTTCTCTTTATACCCATTGACTATCAATCCTGAACATGGGATACTTTAAGATCTCCATCTACTCTGATATAAGGATTTATACTGGTGCTTACCTACAGTTTTTTGTAGGCTAAGCAGTTAAAAATGCTGAACCTGTGTCAGTCAAGATCAAATTATTATGGTTTATAAATAAGATGAAAAGACAACCCTCAGAATGAGAGAAAATATTTGCAAACGAAGCAACTGACAAAGGATTAATCTCCAAAATATACAAGCAGCTCATGCAGCTCAATATCAAAAAAACAAACAAACCAATCCAAAAATGGGCAGAAGACCTAAATAGACATCTCTCCAAAGAAGATATACAGATTGCCCACAAACACATGAAAGGATGCTCAACATCATTAATCATTAGAGAAATGAAAATCAAAACTACAATGATGTA